>NW_027094086.1:64842544-67242544 GCF_029207755.1 Chamaea fasciata | reverse complement strand
GTGCAAAACATTTCATGCTTTATAAAAACTGTGCAGGTGTTTGGTAGTTGTGGTGTCAAGGTTTTGTTTATGACATGAACAAAATCATTAAAATAAGTATGTAAATGGATTTAAAGAAGAAACTGAGAAATTACTGGGACTTAAATCAATGGGCAATGTTATTCAGGAAATAGACTGTATTAATTTAATATCGGCTTGATTGTTGCAGCCTCATTGTTCTTTGTCTATACACCATGTATGATTACTCATAATGATGCTACTTGCATCAGAGTTGCATGCTACAACCTCCCTGTTAGAATAGCTGTGATAAAGAGTTCTTCCCAGTGGCAAGCCTCTAAAGGGCAGTCAGGAAGTTCTCATTTTACCCATTAGAAGGCAGGAGTACACAGAAAGCTCCAATCTCTGCTGTTTCACTTCACTGAGTCTGTTTCATCAATCCCATCAATTTTGCCACAATTCCTGCATAAAATTCATAACCTTATGGAAAGATCCCTATTTGCTCCCAGAAAAATCACTGCTATATCATCATTCTTCTACATCATCATTTTTCTGCATCAGGATCTGGTGAAGGAAGGAATTCACCTATTCCCTAACTAGAATCAAGATGAGGTAGTACTATCAATGACTTTGGCAGAGCTACTCTAATATGTAAAAGATGAAACCTTTCTTTCCAAATGCAATTTTCCCCATTGTGGTCTCAACCTGAACAGGTCTCTTTTCACTTTAAGCGTACTGGACTGCACAGGCTCTGGAAGGGGGAGTCTGAAAGGGGGAGTTGAGCTGAATCTGCCCATGTCCCATGCTGTATGGATCATAGGTTGGAAACTATAGATTCTCATTATATATATGCAAGAATATTAACCCAAGGACAGCAAAGGAGTAAGCTCACAGAGCCACCGCTGCAGCAGAACTGTCTTATCCTGGGTGGATAGTAGATGGCCTTACAGCTGTTTCCACGTTCACTTCTTGGCTGTTCAGATTGAGGTCATAATGGGGGAAATAGCATTTTAAAAGTGGTTTAACCTGGTACAAATTGGAATAGCTCTGTCAAAGTCATTGACAGTACTACCTCCTCTTGACTGTAGTTAGGGAATAGATGAAGAATTTGGAATTTAAGCCTAGGTTTTTGAAGTTTAGTATCAGAAGCATAAAGAAAGCCTTTGAAAGATAAATGAGCTGTTACAGGGCTACCTTACTAAGTAAGTGTGCCCAAGCAACAATATTTTTTAAAATTGTATTCGAAAATAAAATAGCAGTGTTGTTAGAAGAAAATTATATATCATCCTTGCAGGAAAATAGCAAGGTGACCATGAAATTATTATTTTATGATAATGAAGAATTACTGAGACATTCAGGGAAAAAATAAACCCCATGGATGCTGCCGAAAAAAACAAACCAGGATTGTTCCAATAAGAGTAGAACCTGCCTGCAATAACAGAGGACTGTCACTGAATAATTCAGTGCATTAAATAATTATGGCTTTATGTTATCAACTCACTGTTTTTCCAAAAAGCATTATTGTGAGTCAGACTTGCATAGTTTCCCCATTTTGTTTATCTTTCCTATTTCCTTCCATTTTGCAGTTTTTCACTGAAAACCACAGGAAAACAGTTTTGTAGTGAGAATATAATTCCTGCTGATCATATATCATTTGCAAGCTGAGTGAATTTGTTCCACTTTGAACATATACTGCACAAAATGTCTGGCAATATAGAGAAACCATTACAGAGGTGTCTAGTTTATTTTCATTACAGACATGTACTTGAATTAGTATTTAATTACTGTTGCATATATATACATCTGGAGAGCTAAGAGTGAATCTCCCTTCTCCTTTGATTTTGCTTAAGACATAAAAGCCCTGACTCAGTAGTAAAGATCAGAGACTGTCTGAGGGGGGAGAAAAAAAAGGAGAAATACTGCTGTCTGCCCATTCACTTTTAGACAGGTTTTTCCACACAGTGCACTGCCATTGCCTTAAAAATGCAGATCCTTGGTGAGCAGAGAATTCATGTCTGTGTAGCAGGGTACATATATGATATCATCTTTAATAAGCAAGGGCTGTTACAGGGTAATACAGAGTTTATGTCTTGGGGTGACTGATCAATCAGTGACAGGTGGCTGTGATGGCACATTTGCATTTTGCTGCCTGATTATACTCAAACTCTCATCATCTGTGTAGTGTTCAGGGGATGTGGACTGTTGGAATACTCTCCATGTTTCCCTCTGAAACTGCAGGACTGTCAGAGTTATGTTTGTGTAGTTGAATTGAGTATATCTCTAAGGTTAGCTCTCTGCTTAGTCCTCTTCACCTTTAACTTAACACCAAACAAAACACTGAATTGCAGTCTTTCATTATTTATTTCAGTTTTTCTAGATAAAATTTGGTGAATGTAACCATCTTGCTGTTAAGTCAAGTGAGAACAGTTTTACAAGGTACCTTCCATACAAGAGGCTGAGTCTGGGTGGTGTGTTTCTTGCCTGATGTTTTTAGCACAATAACTCACTAAGCCATTAGAGTTTGGGTATCAGAGAAATATGTAAATTCAAATCAACATGCAAATCAAGCAAATAACTAAGAGCACTAATTTTGACCTTTCTTGGTGGAAAATGAGAGAATCATATCTGAAAGTTCTGTAGGTACGTTTCCTATTAAAGTAATTTGAGAAAGAACCACAGCAAAAATCTTTTCCCCTCATTGATCATTTCTTTTTATCCAAGACACATAGCCTGTAATTTGAGAAACCTGCTTCTCTGCCACAATGTTTTGTTAACCTGACTTACTTTAGTGCAGTACAACTCAGCAATAGCAGTAGAAATAGGAGCATCAGACACACTGAAAGCACAGCATGTAGGTCTCTGCTGAAGATTTATCAAAGCCCATATGAATCTATGATAGGCTGGGTAAAATTCCTGTCACCTGATTTTTAGCATTTTGGTATCAATCTCACTGTGCTGATAAAGCTTCCTTTGTCATCAAGGGAAAGAAGTTGATACCTTTGGAGAGAGTCTACCTAGTATATTTTCTATCCCTGTAATAGGTTGGACTGTAGTTTTCACTGTCTACATTAACTCTGCTCTCTTGGGAGCAGGAAAGACTGTAGACAAAGCTGGATCTTTCTGCTTGAACTATCACCTGGCCAGATATTCCAACTTGTGCTATTTCCTGGATGAATGTTTTTTGCTGTAGCTTTCCATTTTGATAACTGTAACCAATGGTTTCTGCTTCTCTTCTAGGAGCCAAGCCATGGTCCAACATCATGGAGATACTGGAGGAGAAGGATGGAGTTGATACAGAACTACTGGTCTATGCAATGACTTTGGTTAACAAGGTTTGTTAATTTTGTTACCATGACTGGTACAGATATTATTAATGTTTTCTGTTGTATAATGAACTTCTCTGTTGAGAGTATAGGACTGAAGAGACCTATCACAGAGAAATTGCAGGACAAGCTGTAATCGATCGGCACACTCCTGTTGCTTGTGCTGCAGCCACCCAGAGGCAGAAGCCAAGAGCAGAATTGTTATTTTGGTGGATGTTGTATGGAACTGTGGTCTGACATGGTTCCTTTCCCAGCCCTGACAATGCAGTGCTAAAGGAAAACATGACAAACTAACTCAGCAGACTAACAAGGGGCAAAGGAAAGCAAGTGTTGGTGAAGAGATCACATGCTCACAAAAGCTCGTGTTGTACACATTTTTGTAGTACATGTAGTTTAATTTTTTGGGGTTGTTTTTTTTTTGTTGTTGGTTTTTTTGGTGTTTGTTTGTTTGTTTGTTTGTTTGTTTGTTTTTTTGGTTTTTTTTTCCTGAGATACAAATATGATGAATTTAACAGGTCTGAGTGCTAGTAAGAGTGCTTCTGCTTAAAAAAGTAAGGTGTTTTTTTTTTCTTATTTCCCTATATTTTCTGGTGGCCGGATTTACAAGTCATAGTTTTGCAGTAAAGTCAAACATTTTCTGAAATATTGACTTATGCTATTGGGAGGGAAAAAATGGAAAGTCCTTTGAAAGTTAGAAATTAGCGTATGTTCCTTAAAAATCAGCATCTAGTCATAAACAAATTGGGGGGGGGGGGTACTAAAAATAAAGATTTTTTTTTAAAGAGCACAGAAAGCCAGCATACTCTTGGCAAACAAAAGAATTGTGTGGCTTATGGTTATACTTAATAGGGCAGAGTATTAGGAAATATTATTATTCTTCACTGTATTCACTTGAAGATGCTGAATTCGCTCATGAAGGTTATACACCAAGCTGCCAGCTTATTGGGCTCTTGGCTACATGATTGGAATTGTGGGTTGCTTTTTTGTTGGTTTCTTTTCTTTTCTGTGTTTTTTTTTGTTTGTTTTTTTTTGTTTGGTGTTTTTTTTTTTTTTTTTTTAAATAAAATGATTTCTTAATGACAGATATTTTCCAGCAAATATGCCTGAGAGAGACTAATCTCTCCTGGTGATATTACTGATTTTAATGTACTTATGCTTAGAGTCACCCTTGCTCCTGCTTCCACAGTGGTAAGGTTCCTCTTAAGTTTAAAAGACCACCTTACCTTACTTCACCACTTTCCTGGGCAGCCTATTCCAAAACCTGACAACTCTTCTGGTGAAAAAAATTCTTCCTAATACCCAATCTAAACCTCCCTTGATGCAACTTAGGGTAATTTTCTTTCATCCTGTCCCTTGTTAACTAGGAAGAGAGGATGACCGCCACCTGGCTACAGCCTCCTTTCAGGAGTTGTAGAGAGAAGTAAGGCTCCCCTGAGTCTCCTTTTCTCCAGGCTAAAGAATCCCAGCTCCTTCAGCCACTCCTCATACGGCTTGTGCTCCAGACCCTTTACCAGCTTCATTGCCTTTCTCTGGACATGCTCCAGCACCTCAAAGTCCTTACCACTGTACTCTTTCTGAAAAGCATCCCCAGTTATATATGCTTTTGTCTGTAGCTGCTATTAAAGCCAAGGTGACTAGTCATTAATGTCTTTACACTTTGTTTTGTGTACTGGTTCCTTCTATCTGAGATAGTTCTCTTTATCATTTACGCAGTCATAACCTACCTGGTGTTTGCCTTCTTCAAAGATTTTCCCTGCTGACGCTTTTATTATCCTGAAGTTGATTCCTTTAGTCTGAGTTTTTCAGTACATTTAAAGATATTTTTAGGAGGAGGTAATTCTTTAAAAACATACAAAAAGAAAAAGCATGTCACAGTCAAAGGAGCAAGGCAGTTATGAAGATCAAGGAAGAGAGGAATCCCACAAATCCATACTTATAATTATGATCTGGCTTATGGGCAGCTTTATGATGTTTTTAATGGGATATGTTTCATGATTATAGAGAAAACAGCAAGCAGCATGTAACAGTTGTAATTTTTTCCCCCACAGAGAATACAAAGAAGGCTCAGAAGGTTTCAGCTTTTCTAGACAAGGAAATGTCAAAGTTTTCAGTGCGAGCAGAGTCCTCATGAAAGATTTGTCTTAAGGAAGCATGCTTGTACTCTTTTTTCTTTCTCCATGTATCCATTTACAGACTGTTTTCCTTCCTGCTCCAGCGCAGAAAACATATCTGCCCAGACATAAGACTTGCTCCAGTCCTTTTATCCTCTCCCTCTCTTTTGTTGATGCTTAACCAATTAAGTTATGCCAATATTTTATTAACCCTCTCTTAATTTGTGAGGATTTAGTCATTAATGAATCTCTTAGATGAGAATGATCCCAGTGTAGATACTTCTGGTTATGCATAGTTCCAGTATAACCTTTGTAATCTTCCTGGGGTAGTTAGAAATTGAATTTGATATGCTTTAGGCTCTGAAAGTGGATCTGTGTAATCACAAACAGTGCAAAGGAAAAATATTTAATTTCTATATTTGGGAGTTCTATTGCCCAGTTCTGGTCAACAACATGCAGTGAAAATTGGATTTACACTGCTATGTGATTTAACATTATAATGACCAGTAAAAGGCTGCTGACAGCAGCAGTTGCAAGTAAATACTACCTTATGCTGCTGTTTTTCAAGTCTACAGCTTGCCTTGCCTTGGATTTTAAAAAAGCTGTACTTGAAGGTGGGTGATCTGCATATCAACATTAAGATAATTTCCTGTTATTTTTGGAAATAAATGCTCAGAAGGTCTGACTGTTCCTCCACTGTTTTGCAGATAAAACATCACATTCCACTGTGCATGAAATCATTTGGGTGATAGTTGCTGTCTATGTCTTTCATTTGTAACTGAAAGCCTCATAGTTGGAATATTTTTCTATTATAATATTTCCACATCCAAGTTAAAGTTCCACTGAATGTTCAGTGTGAGAACTTCATTTGCTAAATCCTTAGATTTTTACTCAGTGTTAGGTGTCAGTTTAGGAAGGAACAAAATAAATGTGGTATCTGTTTTCAGCACTGTTCAGGATGTTTTAGTTTCATAGCCTTCAGTGAGTTCTAAACAGAGACTTAAATGCTGTCCTGGAAAATGACAAATTCTTGATTAAAGCCTGAACATATAACCTTATCACTTAATTGATCTTTGTGCTAAGAATTCCTGTTGTGATGGATTTCACCAGTCAATAATCCTGCAATGACTGAAGAAGAAAATGTTGCTGTGTTGTGTTTAGTTAGAAAAAAATTAAAATGTATGTAGTTGATGCACATATTTCAGTGCCTTACAGCTCTGTCAGCTGCCCATTTCTCTCTCATTAGTAAATGAGAGAGAAATTAGTAAATTTCTTTCTCTGTAATCCAGACCCATTTTTCTGAACGTTAAGCTACTTGGTGTAGGGAGGCAGCCCAGAGGGGCTGCTGTTTTCTGCACTCTCCTGCTCAGAGCCACCTTGGTAAAGATGGGCTCCAGAAAAACAGCACTCACAGAGCACAGTTCATCCCATCCCAGTCATGAAAAGATGTAACTCTCATTGGAGAGGGCCTGGGTTTTGCATCTCTTTCCCTTGCTCTTTCCCTTCTCTGCTGGGAATACAGATAAATTACTTAGCTAATTGAATGGGAGAGGAAACTACTTCACAGTAAATCTCTCCCTGGTGAGCTTATCCAGAAAAACTGTTGCTTTCAGCCTACACTCTCAGGTATTTTGCAGCACCAGCTCTGCATAGACTGGTTGCTGCGGTGAGGCTTGTGTTGCCCTGCTGGTAGGTGGCACAGTGTGTTCAGTAGTTTCTGCTCAACACATGTAGGGTTAAACTAGTTTTTTTTGCATCATGCATAAGGAGCAGTAAAAAATCAGCACAAACTGACTAGAAATCAGTAGGAATCTGGGGTAGGAATTAAGGAGTCAGTGTGCCTTTAATAAGACTTTTTAAATGTGAAAGAGAGGAGAGGATTCACTATCTCTGTGATACAAACCAATTTGTGCTCAAGGAACATGACTGCTGCTGCAGGTGTGGAGGACAATAGGCACATGGTGCAGGATATTTCCTGCTATCCTGAGATCACACAGCTGTGCATTGGGTTTTTTCTTAAAGCTAAACTTACAGGAGTCAGTAGGAACTGAGCTTTACTCTTTTTAGGTAAATGTTTTGGTTTTTTTTTTTTTTTTCCTTCCTCATTGCTTTTATCCTTGTGTTTGATGGTTTAAAATTCTCTGTTCTTTAAGTCTGTACTTGAATGCAGCAAGAAAGAATCCAACTGTGTATTTTAAAAATTTTCCATACTCTTTTGTATAAAATAACAACATTGATTTGTTTTGCCAATTAGTCATTTTTCTACACAGTGTAGAGAGTTGTCTGTTAAAAGCTGTGCCACTTGTTTTTTATTTTCTATCGGTGTCTCTAATCCCACATCACGGGTTTTACTTTATTGAAATCATACATAGCACCACTTGCCACCCACTTTTAAAATCCTTTGTTTAATTCTTTTCAAAACAAACATATTTAAATGTTTTTCCTTTGATTCTTAGACGCTGTCAGGATTGCCAGATCAAGACTCTTTCTACGATGTGGTGGACTGTCTGGAAGAGCTAGGCATTGAAGCTATTTCACAGAGACACTTGAACAAGAAAGGAACAGACTTGGACTTAGTTGAGCAATTTAACATTTATGAGGTAACATAACATGCCCTGTTTTATGCATCTTACAGCTTGTGCAAACTTCAAAGCTGAGAGGAAGGGGGGAATGTAACCTAGGTGAAATTTGGTTATCTCTCCTATTTTAAAAGAAAACCATCTGGTTGCTGTAAGTATTATACACATTTGTATATGTGACCTGCTATGGCACATAGCTGTCTTTAATGCAGAGGCATTTCATATTAAAGCTGGGGCATAGTCCAAGGGAAACCAGCACATTTACTGGCCTCCTCTCTGCAACTGCTAGTTACACGTGCTGAAGCAAGTAGAAGTTCTTCCCACATGCAAAAGTATTCAGCTCATCAAAAAGGTTCAGCTGAGCTCAACTTCACAAATACCACTTGTTCTGCAACTGAATATCCAGCAAGCTCATGTTTAAGAGTTTACACTGGACCAGATTCTATGCAGTTTGCAGCAATGGAGTAATGAGTGACTCCACATTTACCACCTTGGTATAAAATAACTACTTCTGAAGCATTTATATGTTGGGGTAGGATATCCAGTTTCTTAATAATTAGCTTTTTTTCAGACTTTGGGAAGTGTTGGAGCTAGGAGCTAGACTGAAGTTGTAATATAAATGTGAATTAGTGTTCTAATGTGACGGAATTAAATTACTTCATCTCTGCCTAAGTCCAGCAAAGGATTTAATAGATTTGATTCTCCATTTTCTCCATCAATTCTACTCCCACACCACTTCACTAACTAGCAGAGTTAAGCTTTATATACAGCAATTTTCAGGAAGAACAAGAGAATTAGAGGGGTCAATAATGTTCTTTCTTTTTCTGTCACCAGATGCATCATCTTGTAAAGCCCTTTTTAAAATATAGTGATTAATCCCAAAAGGATGGATTGGTTCTTTGTGCATGCTGCACCTACTGAAAGACTTAATTGCAGAATTGGCTCTTGGCTTAGTTGGGTGCCAGCTTTTTCTTGATGACCAAAATAAATTTAAACATGTTTATGCAGGTTCTTCCTTCTTTCTGCCAATCCTGTTTTTTGTCCGAAAAATCTCTTTTTCCTCACGGAGGCAGATTTTACACCCCAAGCAAAGATATCCCACTTCCCCCTTTGTTTTTTTAAAAAACTGGTAAGAATTACCAGAGTAACAAGACTAATAGAAACAAGAAAATGGGTGTTCTTCTGATGACACTCATCACCCTTTCTGTACCTCTGCCTATTTGAGTGGATCTTTCTCATACAATGATTATTTAAATGTTAAGCTGCATTTCAGATGAGAGCCACTTGTTACTATGTTGTTTCTGCCAGGGATATCTCTCCTCATGTACCATAAGATAACACTTTGTTTCTATTAGAGGTGCTTCACATTGGCACATCAGGGGCGTGCAGCATTTTGAGATATTTGGCGTTGCACCCATGCTTCAGTCCTCTGTAATTTCCAATACGCTCTAGATAATAACTTCCACTTAATAACTCCAAGTGTCATGTCTGAACGTGAGGAAATGTTGAATGAGTCAATGCGTGGAGTTTTTCCCTGTTGACTTCACTAAAACCAAGTCTTCACCTAAGTATTTTGGAAAGATATAAAGAGAACTAGTTGTCCAACCCTGCTCAGCTTCCCTGAAAATTCAGTCTGACATTAAAAAGAAAGCAAACAGATTAGGAGATACATAAATGTGGTGTTACAGGTCCTGTGGTGTTGTATGCGAGGCATCAGTACATAATTCCTTCGTTAGAGCTGCCACGCTGTTCTAATGGATAGCCAGCGACTTTCAGGGACAGCTGTAGAAACAGGGATGCTAATAGGAGTTAATCATGTTGAGAACAGGAAATTTTTAAGCCTAGGTGTGAAGACCTGTGGTAGCCGAAGCGACCACGTCAGACTTTTTCCTTTCTTTCTCAGGTGACACTGAGGCATGAGGATGGAGATGAAGGTGCTGAGCCCCCTCCCAGCGGGCGCAAGGACCGGAGGAGAGCCAGCCTTGGTGCTGGGGAGCGCAGAGGGCTGGAGCGCCGGCGCAGCCGCAGGCACTCAGCACAGAACGTCAAGAGCACTTTGTCAGCCCCTGCCAGCCCCTGCGGGCAGTCGAGCTTCGTGCTGAGCCACGGGCAGCGCGTGGAAGAGCTCAGTGAGAGGTGAGGACTCTCTCATCACTATTCTGTTTATTAATGTGATAGACTTTTCTTTATCTTCCTCTTTGGATTGAAATAAAAATGAGAAAAACAAAAGCATATTCAGAGTTAAAACACTGGCACAAAAAACAAATGGATCTGTAGGTGACTCACCTATGTAGCTAAGTTCTTTGGTAGCATACATCCTAAGTAAGTGGACAGAAACCACATGAGATAGAGAATCGGGAGCTACCTCAGCTTAATTTCATCCATTGACAGATTTTATATTCACTATGTCCACGTAATAGAAGATTGTAACAAGAGCATGGTAACGTTAATTCAGAGCTATTTGTCCTTTATATGTTACGCTTAATTTTTTTTTCCTCCTCTTCATTCCAGCATAAATATTTGCCTTTGAGGTGACAGCATAGTAATGAATATATCTAATGTTTCATAATTAGCAAAAGAGAAGCAGTAATGGCTAGCTGAGCAGCAGTCTGCAACCATGGAGTCAGTCAAGGATGGTGTCTTTGCCTGTCCTATGATGGTTGGCTTAGGCTGTGTGTGCTTAGGAGAAAAAGGAATTGCAGATCCTCAGTGTGTCTGACTGCTGCACAGGAGGGCTGGAAGTAATTTCACTGAAGTTAGATGTCTGATCAGCTCTTCTCTCTTTGATGTCAGTGAAGTGCAGCAAGCACTGGTGGGCCTTCAGTTATCTAATGTGTTCTATGTGCCTGAAATTTTGACCAAGATGAATCAAGCTCTGAGACTGGCTGTTTGTTGCCTCTAAAAGGAATCTGGCTGACTAGCTGATACATAAGCTGCAGACAGCGAAAGTTGGACACTGCTGAAGATACAGTTTGAAAAACAGAAGCGTGGTGTGTACAAGAGCATATCTTATATTAATTATAACATTTGGGAAGTTCTCTTGGTTAGCAGGGTATGAAAACTTGGAGCCTTAAAATCCTATGTTGCATGTAAAGCAGTCCTTCTTGCAAAGGTTGGGTTGACTAAAGTTTAATGGGTTCTGACAATATGAAAATGTAAGACTCCAGGTAATAGAAACAGTAGAGTAGTTGCATGTTGTATGCCACATAAGCAGCACTTGATTTTCTTTTTTTTTTTTTCTTTTGGCATTTGACAACACATTATTACTTGTTTTCCATCACCTTCTGTGGCCTGGTCTTAAGTGGGCTGACAGCTGAGAGCCCCACGGTCTTACAGGCTGAAAACAAGGATGACAGTGCATTTGAGGATGAGTTTAAAGCATCTTCAGTGTGAGTACAGCTGGGAGCTTCAGCTGCTCTGCATGGGTTGCCTTGTGCACGACCTTGGGCTCTTCTTCAGGACTTAACTATATCACTGTGAATCTGTAGCCATGGATGTGGAGCAGATATTTATTATTATATGATTTTTTTGTTGTTGTTGTTGTTAAGCTGATGAATTTGGACTGGAAATGAGGAGATGGTTCAACTCTGCAGAAATTCTTCATTCCCTTACTGTTAATTAATTAAACAAATAGAAGCCATCCAGGACAACTTCTACCAGTATGTCTTCTCACTATTACTGTGTATGCTTGCTAGCTTTATTTTGCAGTTTTCAGTAACTTCTAATAAATTTGTGTTTGAGCTAATTTTTAGTGGGAATAGAATGGAGGCAATAAAAGCACAACAGATTAGTTTCAGAAGCTCTGAAATATTTTTAAACCAACATAACAATTTCAATAATAATGCTACTTTTTTAAAAAAAAATTGTCCAGTTCTGCTTCACACACTCTTTGACAGTGACATATATTAAAGCATAATTTAAATACAATAAAGAAGTCTTTATCCAAGTAATCAGTTTTAATTTCATTGTAGTTGCAGTTATCTTCGGTAGGACAATAATTAAATTTTCTTCAATTCCATTTGGAATGTCCGACTTGCTCACCTGGCTCTGTAAGGAAATAGGCATTCAATTATGAATGTGTGCAATTCTGATCTTTGCTTTGCATATTAGTTAAGTAAAAATACTGCCTCAGCCCCCACCCCCATTTTCCAGTCCTCTTAACAGGTAAAGACAGAATATTATTGTAGCTGGGAAATCAGATTTTTTTTTTTTCCATGGGACATTATAGACTACAAAGTACGTTCAGGATTTGAGGATGCAAGTTCTATGCTCAGTGAAATTGTTTAAGTTATCATAAAAAGCAGTTAGTCAACTGTTGGATCTTTTATAATTCTTGTTTTTCTGGTAAAATATTTCTGGTAAACAATCTTTTCACATAAGCAGATTCTGTCCTTCACATTTTTAGATTTGTTATCTGTCCAAATCTGTAGTTGTGGTAGGAAGAGGAAAAACAGCCTTCCTGCTTTATCGTATTCCAGTAAGTCTCAACTTTCAGTGAAATAGTCCAGATGTGCACAACAGTATCTCTACACCTGATAGCTAAACTGAGAGGAAAAAGGAAAAGCTTTATGGCTTCTACTCATTAAGGTTTAGGCAGAAAAATACTGAGGTTGAATGAGTCCTGTAATGTTTTTACGCATTTATAGAATTTGAATTAGACTTAAATGGAAAAAGGTTCTCTGAAATAAAATTTTCAAATTTGAGCACAAAGCAAGATATTTATTGGTTTAAAGGACTTGAATAGAGCATCGTAAGTTTAGATCTTGTGGAAATTTGTATTGAAATTTTTAAATCCTGTGTTAGAATATGATGCAGGCATCACCTGATTTCGTCAAAAGAAATGCTCATTATGACCCTGCTGCTTCCATTGTTAATGTTGTAGAGAGGAATCTATACAAATGGAAAAAAATTACTTAATACCTCTATAAATCGAAAATTACTTCTGTTCGGCCATGAAAGAACTGTCTCCTGCTAATGACCTTTTGGTTCATAACCCTGGTCTCTCTTGAGAAAGAAAAAAAAATTGGCAGTAAGTTTTTGCAGTGCTGTATTTCCCAAAAAATAGTTACAAAATGGATTTCAGTCTTTATTCCTTCACTACATTTTCTTTCCCAGTAGGAATTGTAACAATACTAATGATAATCTTACTGTGTTGTTCACGCTGAAAGTTCTTAACTGTGTGTGGCTGCAGATGTGTCTTATGTCTGGTTTTACAGTAGATTAGAGCCAGCGGAATTGCCTCTGATGGACACGGTTAGAGACTGAAGTTGCACTGTTACACTGTACTACATTTTATTTTGGGAAATATTCTAGGTTATTTTTGGACTTCTGTATCAAAATCAGTAGAAGGTTGAATTTCTTTCCCATAATTCTACTTCACACAATGCTCATGTTTCTTTTCTTTCTATCTCATCAACTGTTTTGGCAGTTGCTTTGCGTTTGTTTACCACATCAAACAGGTTGCCCACAGTCATCTGCTTTGTGTCAACCGATAAGTCTTCCAAAACGAGAGAAATTCATGGTGCTGGTAAAACAACAACAAAAAAAAGACAATATTGGCCAAATTCTGTTCTGTCTCACAATGCTCTGTATCCAGAAAAGTTGTCTGAAGTCAATGGAGTTGGTCTGATCTACACCAGGCTAATTGAGAGCAGACTTTGTGTTTTGAGCTGGGAAAAGTTGACCGTAAATGCTAAGGGTGACCAAAAGGAAAACTTGCAGGCCTTTTTCATCCACTTGGCAGCCTTTTTCCAAACTAAATGTATTGCTTTTTCGCCTGTGGTTCTAAACAAATAAGGATCCAAATCTGCTTTGTGTTAAAATAGTTTTCATGGAGAGCAAAGCCTAGCTTGATGTGCCTGTTACTAAATAAATAAGTTATGAAGTTGATAACAGCTAGTAACTGAGAAGGGCTGAAGGTTGATTTAAAGGTCTGTACCTACTGCAGCATACTGTAAGAGGCTTGTCCTGACCAGCAGCAGGTCGGCTTTGCTAAAAGTTCTTTCTCTTACCATGATGGCATAGAACAGCAATAAGCCTGGCTGAAACTTCAGTCCTGTTAACATGATGTTTAAATGCTGTGCTGGAGGTACCTCTTAAGGTTTTCTGCCCTGGTCCAAACTGAGTGCTTTCAGTCTGTGGTCTAGCATGCTGCTTCTTATGCAGTAGACTTTTAAACACATTCTTCCATGAGTTGTGTTGTTTGTTTGTTTTCTTTTTAAAGTAAAGATAGCTTTTTCCAGTAAGGCCATGGATAGAGTCAGGGAAAAATGCAAGGAGTGGCATGGAATTTTCACTAGATTTATGTCGTTATCGTATGCAGCCATTTATGGCTAAATAAGCATTAAAGGGAAAATTTCTGTCTCTCTGTCTTTCAGTCTCATCCTGACTGGGTTTCAGAGAGTAAAAGGCAGCCTGCTCAGAAGTTCTCAGTGCTGTCTTGAGCACTACACAGCTTCTCTGAGTTCTGTACATACAAATCAGAAACAAATGTTCCTCCCAGTTTTTCAAATTATTGTTTCACATTTTGCTGTGCATTTCCCTTTCTTCAGAACTGCACAGAGACCATACTCATCTCTCGCCCTGGGTGTCCCATCACAGCTGTGTCAGCCAGATCTTAGCAAACAATTCAAGGGAGCTTCTGGGAGATTTACACTCACACCTCTTACCAGCATTTGAGTGAACGGCTTCATCACTGGAATTAGTTACAGTGAAAGACTGAGGTTTATGAAGTTGTGAATAGCTAGGATTAGGTATTTGCCTCTCTTTATTAGACTCTCTGCTTTTTACATCCATAGCTTTGATTTATTTTATAATATCAAAAATCACCGAAGAATCTCTTAAGATCAATATTATAACACTAAATGTGTTCATCTTGACATAACCTGGCCATGGTTGGAACTTTCTTGTCAGTATTCCTGTGCTTGACACCTCACAAGTGAAAGAACTGACTGCCATCTTAAGAACTTACCAGAGTGGAGTCTGCATTCTGCATCAGTGACCAAAGCTGGCTTTAGCCAGCTTTCTCTTAGTAGACTATGAGGCTAAAAAAGACAGAAGAAAGACCAACTATTCAGATCCACCTGAGGCTGCCAGGTTTTCAATCTGAAGAAAGCTGGCCTTCAGAAGAGCTATATTGATATGGTAAAAACAACAGAGAAGCAAACATGAAATTATGTATCTATGAACTTCGCTTTTTTTAGGGTCCTGCCTAGAAGCCTGTTAGGACTCTTCTTCTGAGCAAAGAGTACAGGGAATTCCAATGTTCCCCACAGATTTCTAGGCTAGCTGGACACAGTTCCATTGCACAGCACACCCTTGGCTCAAGGTCTTTCACACCCTTCATGGTCCTAGAAAAATACAGGGAAATAGTGGTCAAAATAAAGGAAAGCTCTGTTGAGCAGTCATAAGGACCTGTTTGTTGGAAAATGCATGTTTCTGATGTTTGAGGATTGCCAAGACGCAGGCAGAGATCATGATGCTATTTTGATTTTACCAGAAAACAATGAATACAGCTGAGCTTCTGATGCTAAGCATTTTTTGTGCTCAACTTTGGATTCCTGTCAAGTTTCTAACCAACAGCACAGACCTTAGTTTGCTTATTAGGCCCCATTAAGTGATCGTTCAAATTGCTTCATGTAGAGCCAAGACTGCAGGGTTGGTTTGTCCAAGATACATCTGAGACTTCTTTTTTTATTATCGTGATTTTCCATGTTTTCAGACATCCCAAACCATAACTAATCTTTTATTTTTCTCTAGCATTTACTACGGAAAAAATCTAGTTTTGTCATGATGTTTCAAGTTCTAGTGACTTTCCGCAACACTGTAAGAGAAGATTTGATTGTATAAATACTTAAAGGCTATAGATCAAGGATATAATGGTGGGTGGGGTTTATTTTATTTTATTTAGGATGGCTTGTTCTACATCTCTTAGAGGTGCTGTCTGTGTCAAATATGATGAGTAGTATGACAGGTATGAAACAGCAAAGTGGGGAGACCCGACATCATCATTTGATGTAAGACTCAGGTTGTGGTATAGATTACTAAAGGCCCAGATGAGAGAAGAAGTTAATTTCTCTTTTATTGCTGTAACAGAAAAACATATTGGGGTTTTTGTCCTTGATGTTTGTCTCTGGTTCCTAGTTTTGGATATTTAAAACAACTGAGGCATGAAATTAGACAAAGAAAACATCTGCAGGATGAACATGCAGGCACATATCTGTAGATGTGAATCTCTTTAATACATATACATTTACATAGACATACAGATATACATATGAGCTGAGTTACCTAGCATTTGGGTGTGCTTTGACATTGAATGGCATATGATTGGTTATGAGAGAGATAATAACTCTTTTCATAGTATGGTTGGTATGGGTGAAAATGGAAATGGGATATAAAAAAGAATAGGTTTTGGAAAGATTTATCTATGAAATGAAATGGCTTGGTAAGGTAGTCTAGGCAGTGTCTCTTCGTAGCATCAGATCTTTATTAGTCTTTGACAATACCTTACAAAAATCTAAACTATTTTATGTTTGCAGCGGGAGAACACATAAATTTCTCCTGTGCAGGTAGGAATTGAAGTGTGAAGCCAAGCAGACTCTAAAGGAGAATCCTAACAGTGTGAAATTTGTAATCTTACTCTTTGTAATATCTTAGAAGCTCCCGTAAGGAGTGCAGAAGAGGAATAGTCATAAGATAGGTTAAGAAAAATTTTCTTTTGAAGTCATACCATTAAAAAGGACTGCATTGATGTATAGATAGAAACTGACCCATTATGAATCAATAATAACACAAAAATTTAAAATTTACAACTTTCAAGTCCAGGTCCTATTTTTGTTTCAAGTTGATATCAGCTCTTTTTATATAAATTAAAACATCTCTGTAGTTGTGTTACATTTTCTAGTAGGGATACTCTTTTCTGACTGCAGGTCTCACTGAAAGGAAATGTTTTATGCTTGGTACACATGCAGAGTCCAGTTAACAGCAGTGCACTTTGCTGTAAAGGCAATGGTAGATTTTCTTATTTGAACTTCAGGAGGAGTGAAGAAAGCACTGAAGTTTAAATAGACTATAGCTCCATGGCAAATGAAATCACAGCATGACTTAGCCTTATTATTTTACTTAATTTTTTTCCACTGTGTGTTTAGCTTTTGTGAACTACCTGAAGAAATACAATGCCAAACTAGGGTGTGAATGCATTTCTCTGGATCTGTATGATAGTGTCTTATACACTGGAGTGTACTTGCCTTAGAGGGGTCACCTCTCCAGTGTGTTCCCAGTGTTTGTAAACATGATCTTCTGAGAACAGGAAAGGGTTTTTACACACAGGATGCGATGTGGGGAGGGAAAAAGGACAGCAGCTAGGTAGGATGCCATTTCCTACTGAAGAGTCAGTAACAGTGGCTTTCAAGTGTTAACCAAAATGCACTTCCAAACTCTGAAAATAACATTTCTTCTTTCTGTATATATTTCAGTATATATTGCTCCAAAAGTCTGTCTGCATCATTATTCGGTTTCTTTACCTCTCTGCTCTTAGAAATGTAAAAAATATCAATGCTGTTCAATGATCAGAGAGTTGTGACTCTTGAAGTCTTTGCAAAGCCTTGCCAGTATCTTAAGCAATGCTCTGCTGTCTTGCTCTGGTTTGATGTGTACTGTATAAACCAGCTGCAGCAGTTAAACAACTGTGGAGGCATTGCCTAGGTATTATTTAGGTGTGAAAAGCTGTTGCTGATCTTATTTTAGGGATAAAAAAGTAACAGGAACCTAAAGGTAAAGGGCAGATATGAAGGCATAGTAAGTGCATGTACTTCTCATCATTTGCCATTTCATCAACTTTTTGTCTGAACTGTTTTCTTTATCTGGGGCAGAAATACCAGGATCATTTTCCTTTTGACCTTTGTAATTAGTCACTTTAGTCTTCCTGTATACAGGTTAAATTTTGAGGCTTACACATATTGTTATCCCTATAGTTTCATCTATTTTCATCTTCACATAGTTGCACCAACTGCAGTGATAGGTAGTGGGGTTAATAGGTGATTTCTTTAGTTTTATTTTTAATGGAGGAGAGTGTATTGCCATATCTTTATACAGACTTATAAGTGTTGAATTTAAATTATTATCACTTTTAACTTTCGCCTAAAGGTCTGGTTGAATCTGTTTTGGCAGCTAGGATAGAAGAAAGGAAGAAGCAACAGAAATATACCAAAACATTTGTTTATTTTACAAGGATTTAGAAATTTGTCTATGATTTGTGCCATCTAAGCTATAAAAGTAAAATTCTTTCATGAATTGAAGAAAATGGCAAGCAACGGCAAGAGAGAATAAAATTACATCCATTGTGACTTACAAATATCTTGATGGAACATTTTCAGTTTCTCTTTGTTCACTTGGAGTTCAGGGATGCAGCTGTGCAAGAGGTAAAACAGGTCAGAGGTTTGCAGGAGAGAGGGTGGAAAACAACCTTGAAAGGAAATTTGTGAGATCAGCTGTAGTATTCAATTTAAAATAATATTGTGAATTGGGTAATGGTGGTCTTATTTCATGGAATGTGGCTTGTAATTCTGGTCATAAAAACATAGAACAGTTTGTGTTGGAAGGGACCTGAAGATCATCTACTAGATCTCATGAGTTAACTTCTACGTGCATTGTATGTGCAGACCAAAGCCTTGGTAGCCCAATTATGGCAAGATGATTTTTTTTTTTCTATTGTTCTGTATTCTGGTTCATGCCTGGTTAAATTCATCCTGAATTAAAATGATTTGAAGCATACCTTTCAAAATTTCCTTTGATACCATGCAAAGCAGAATGTGTTTCTGTGCTCTTGCTTATTTTGTTGGTGTGGGGGTTTGTTTGGTTTTGTTGGTGTTGTTTGTTGGGGGATTTTTTGTTCCTTCAGCATAGCCTTTGATTTTTGGTTTAGGTCTACCTTTGGGATTTTTTTGGAGGCTGGTAGTGAGAAACTTGTGTTTCTGGGCTACATGGTAGAAAGAAATACTACGTTCTTTCAAGCTGCCTTCATCAAAAACTCTGCAAGGGGATGGCAAAGAGCCTGAAGAAGACAGAGACTACACAAAACCTTGTACACATTGCTCAGCTCTAGGGTACAGTGGGACAGAGAGCAAGTTTTGGTGCTTTGAGTTCTTGTGGACTAAGTGCCATTGTCTTCAGACTGGTGTCTTAGAATCATTCAACTGTGACTAGGTTAGGTCAGTGTGTGAGGTGCAAAGCCGGCGTCTCAAGGACTCTGCCCCTGCCTTCAGCTAAACGTCTAAAAGAGTCCCTTTATTATCATTTCCTTTCATCAGTCTGTATTTATTAGTGCTTTTCTTTTTGCAGCTTTAAATAGTGATTTAATATCAGCAGGGCAAGTTTTTCTGGTATTCTTTTTATTTCTTCTTTTTAAATTTATTAATTGTAAAAAGGAGAAAAGTTAATCCTTTCATTCTAATCCTTTTGTCAAGATTTTGTTTTGCTGCCCTAGTGGTTCTCTCTCCCTAAACTGCACTTTCATAGTCTTTTTTAATATGCATATTATTTTAAGGGGCTATAAATAGGTTCGTGTCAAATTTTAGTTGAAACAACTGAGCAAATCCTGTGCCCTAGAAGATGTTTGTTAGTTTCCATGATCAGTGATAGACTTTATAAAGATTTGTGGAGGAGTGGGATTTTGTTTATTTGTTTAGAGTTTTTTAGCCTGCGGCAGTAATCCATTTTAAAGATGAAAATAAACAGAGTGATTGTATTGATATTTGTTTTCAGTGCTATAATGATTTTGTTTAAATATTTCTAACCTGTTACTTTTATCATGGAACTGAAGTAACCCAGGAACAGCCTTAAGGTTAGCTGAATATATCTGATCCTTCAGCATTAGCTGAAGGCCTTCCTCCCTGCCCGTGGATAAATATTTGCCTTTTGTAAATGGGATAGATTCCTCTGCACTACTAAAAACCATGCTGGCTTCTGCAATCTCATTTAATTGGAAACGTCCCTATGAGTCCTTTTTCTTAATTTAATTCCACTATTGCATTGACTCCAAATTTGCATCTGTATGTGAGAGGAACAATGAGGTTTTCCACATCATCCCTTCTCCACTGCATACAAAAATGAACACATAACTGAACAGTTCAGATGAGTTCACAGACCTGTCTGCTTTGTGTTTGAGCATCTGACTCTAGTTAGTGTTTTCCCATTTTAACAAATATTCACATGGAAATTCTCCTTTTCCACCCTTTAGGAAAGACTGAGTTAGCAGCTATTACCTGTTTTGTTGGACAGAATATCTGTCCTCTAACAAGACTGAAATGACTGCCACTGTTGCTTCGGTTAAAAGAAGAGCTCACATGATTCCTGCCTGTGAGCTTACCCCGCTCCT
Source organism: Chamaea fasciata (assembly GCF_029207755.1). Lineage (NCBI taxonomy): Eukaryota > Metazoa > Chordata > Aves > Passeriformes > Sylviidae > Chamaea > Chamaea fasciata. Next base: position 67,222,158 of record NW_027094086.1, on the reverse strand, counting down.
CTGATCTGTATGTGAACCCCCTTCTGGGGATATTCGGGGACTCTGAAACTGAAACTCTGACTCTGAAACTGTGAGTTTAGTTGCTAAAAGGGGACATTCAGAGTGTTGAGCGTCTCCCCGATGTGAACACTTATTTCTTTTGCGCAAGCTTCCCTTGACCACATTGGCTCCCCCAGACTGGAGAGTGTGCCTGCCCCTGTGCACACCGATCATCTCTGCTGCCAGGTCACACAGATCCTTCCTCTGGCCTTTCCAACTACTTGCCACATAGTTGCTGCCCTCCTACACTTAATATTAGCAAATGAAAAGAGCTTTCTCATCAAAGCTTCTTCTAAGATTTTGACCTAGGACTCAAGGACCTTTCAGGAAGGAGTCATTGGCCTAACAGAAGAATGAGCTCTCTGAAATCACTAATATTTTTTTTTTTTTCAGCTCTTTTCTCCATGCTGTGTCAACTCCTGTTGTTTTAGCCGTGCCTTCATAAGGCGGAATAAATTCTCAAAGAACTCTTTCAAATTTATGAGATCCAACATATCAGATGAGTACTTCACTCATTTTGGCATGGCATTTTGAGACTATTGAGGAGAGGAGAAATGTTGGCATCACTGGTGTGGAATCCTGGTGGGAGCTTTAAACACAGCAATAGTGGGGACACTCTTGTTCATATAAGCAATAGCTGTGCTGCCAGTATTATAGGGTACATAGTGCTCTAAACAGAGAATCATGATCCCACAGAACTTCCTGAGTTATTTCCCAAATCTGAATGCTGTAGGACAAACAGATACAGAGGTTGCCCTTCACAGGAAATAGCAAAGCTTCATCTAGTAAGAAGGAATTAAATGAATGCTGCCTAGTTCAACTCTTTCTTTTCTTTTTTCCAATAAATGAATAAATATGTGAAAGTTGAGAGGTGTCTGTGTAAGGAGGGTATGTATTTGTGGGCAGGACAGGGAGATGAAGAGACAACAACTGAGATGGTTATGTCACTAAGCCACCTTAGGAATGGTTGAAAGTGTTTACTTTGTAAATGTTTGCCAGAATATTGGAGAAGTTCCAGGCGCTGCCATTTTCCTGGTTATTCTGTAACTAACTCCATATAAATACAACAAATTTTGGATTGACCCTTTTCATTGAACTCAATGAGTTCATGATCTCACACTGTAAATATTCATTATTCTTATAACATGAAAACTAATTTTAAATGGAAAAAAAAAAAAATCCACAGAGCATCCCTTCAGAATCAGAGGAAAGAAAAGAAGCTTTCAGGAAAATGCAAGGAATATGAGTGCCTTACAAACTTCATTACTGATTGTATGTTTTCCTTTTTGCATGGAGCATAACCTAATGGTATATACATCATTAAATCAAGTGGAGAACTGTATCAACTGCAAATGCATCTTCCGTGAGTCTGTTGTTTTGGGAAGGTGAAATTTTGTAGATACGAGGGACAAGAGGCAGACAGTGTAGCCTTTTTCATTATGTTTAATACAGTTTTCCTATTATGTGGTTTGTAGGTTGTGGAGGCCTTATGCATGACTTACACTTCTCTTCTGTCAGAATTACTGCTGAACTGGAGCCTGATTTGACCGTACTAATGACTCTACTGAAATAATTCATGTACTGGCATCTGACAACTTAAATATTGCTATTTGCTAATAGTCCTGAACTGATTTGGTCTCTCTGTTATTTCTAGCTCAATGCTTCACCCTGTTCTGTTTCCAGTTGAGCTATTGGTTACTTAGCAGGATTGTTTTATTTGGGTTAATTTAGAAAGCATGATGTGCAGTGCCAGCTGTCCCATGCCAGCACAGCCTGTACTGTCCTTTAGGCCAAAAAGACACAACTTAATGACTAATGAGTTGAACATTGCTATTGTCATGAATGTTTTCCATTAATGCCTCTGCAGGTAGGGCAGCTGCAAATGGAAAACAAAGCTCAAGAAAAATCAATGGCAGCTTTGAATCTTAAAATAATAGTAAAAAATATAAACAGGGGGGAGGATAGTAGTTTTATATTGGTAGCTACTCTTGTGCAAACACATACTTATCATAAAGTTTTAGGTGGCTTTTTGTCTAATATAGGAAGGCTATAACTTCCTCTTCATCAATCTCTTTCTTCCATTTCTAACTTCATTGCATTTCTTTTTCTGGGGACTCATTTTGTTTTCTCTTCCACCTTCTTTTCTTCCATCCCACTGCATGCCTTTTTCCTTGGTCTGACTTCAGAGAGGATGAGTATGAAGAGGAGGAAGAAGAACAGCCAGTCACAGAGCCCAATACTGAGGATGAGGGGGAGGAAGAGGCCAATAGACAGGTCAAAGCCAGGTACCAGGATTCAGCATTGTCCCTCCACCTTTTCTTCAGGCTCTGGCGTGAACTCACCAGCACAGCGTGCAACAGCATCCACCTTTTCACTCACATTCCTTGATCACCTGTTAAAGCCACTCCCTAAGGAAATACTTTTGCATGTAAAAGCTTTTGAGAAGGGGCTGGGGGGAGGCAGTGGTAATGCAAAATTGTTTAATTATATAGGTTCAGTGCACTATGAACTGTCTGCACTTACTCCCTCTATGTAATGCGCACGAATCCTAAAAGCTTTAGTGAAAAGCATAACTTTAAGCATGGTTTGGTTTAACTTCTTAGTTAAGGCTATGATGAAACACCACAATGCTTAGCTGAGGGTGTTACTTGGTTTGTTAGGTTTTCATCCCTATCTTCACAATACTACCTTATTAGGAATATCATAGCAATTTACTGTTTCTAAATTGACATTTTTTGAATGCTGCCTAAGATTTCACATAAGTTTTTTTCATGTTTTAGTAGCAAAGAACTACTTTGAGGCAAAACTGATAAATATGTGTGTATATATATAATATATATATATAATTTTATAAATGCCTGCCCATATGTGTATATACAGGTATATGCAAATCATCAATCAATATTCATCATCACCTATCAGTACTCTTGTGTAAAATTTTCCACTTATTTCTGAGATGTATATATATGTGTTTGGCATTTGGCCACTTGATGCTAATAAACTGAAAGCAAGAAAATACATTCTTTTTTCCAGACAGCCATTTGATTTAGGTTAAATTATTTGGCTTTGCAACTCAGCAAATTAGATTGGATTTTTTTTTACATAAACCACATTCATGCAGATGCTGTACAGCACAGAAGGAAGAAAGGAAACTGTTTAACATGTGAATTCCAAAGAAAATACTGTATTGTTGTTGTTATTATCTTCCAGTCTACAAATCTTGCCAATGGCTGCCTGAAAATTCAAAATTAAGTGATAATTTCCTCAAATCTGATTCTTAAAAGTCAAAGCTAAGACACAAGTTATTGTTAAATCTCATGAGTAGACTAAAATACTGCTTTAAAAAGTGAGGAAGAGCCATCTGAAGAGCATATTGTGATTTTAAGTCATTGGTCCTTTTAAGATAATTTTCTCTTTGGAATAACTGGGTCATGTTCCCACAACTTTCCTAAGTGCCTTCTTGCACTGCCTCTGTAGCATAACAAAAATTATCTGTAACATGGCTGTTCATGTTAGATGCTGTCAGGTAGGACTGGCCTGGCTTCAGTGTCTCCTGTCAGGCACAGCAGGTGCAATAGATGAAGGTTTCCAGATTTTCCGTTGTGAGAACAATCACTTGGTGTACACCAGATGATTAACTGCATAAAATCCCAACATATCTAACATAAATTGTGGGTTTGTTGCCTATGCTGTGCCAAGCCCACAGCCCTCGGATAAGGACTGTGCTTTCCATGCCAGTTGGGGGATTGCAGAAGTGGTCTCGGGAGAAAGAAATCAGCCACTTGCCAAGTGATCCAGCCCAAAGCCCATGCACAGTGTTTATGCTGGAGTTACTAGTGAAAACAGACACCCTTGAGTGCAGATCCCATGGCTTTGCACCTGCTTTGTGCCTTCTGTCACTCACCAACATCTGCCTTCAGTAGAGGAAAGCAGATGTGTTTTCTGTTTCCTTTGATGCAAACTCTGCAAGTCCTTATGAAAGACCAGCATGGAATGCTGACACTCAGAGAAATCATAAATTAGTGCCTTCACACCAAGACAAATATCTGGTAAGGTGTTGCTTTTGAGATCATTCAAAACTTGAATTTTGACAGAACAGTGCTAATTAAGTACATTTTTATTTTCATCTTTGTTGGATGAACATTTTTACTAAAAAGATCAGACTCCTAGGGAGGATGATAGTCAGATATCTGGACTTGGAGAAGCAGTCCTGCAGACTGTATCTCGAAGCATCGGTGCTCCATGGAGTATTTTCCAGTGTGTTCAGTCTGGTTTGTACTGCTCGGAAGATGTTTACAACCTAACTTGAAATATAAAAAAACTGTTATGAAAATAGGTGTGAAAGGCTTACAGAAATTAGGTCTGAAGCCTATAGGTTCAATCCCTTCTTTTCCTTTAGAATGGGTTGCTTCTTTTCCCACTATTTCCAACCCCAAGAAGAATCCCACTAGGATATAAAGATGTGAGTTATCTTTATTTTAAAAGATGTGATGATTGTCTAAATTTTGGAAGTTTTTGTTCATCTCACTCTACTTTGTTTTTTATTCTCCTGCAAGTTTTACTATCTATTATGTCCCTTTGTCCCATTTTTCTCTCCTCCTCCCTTTCTAATGAATTTTTCCTCCTGCAGTGAGGTTCCAGATGTGCATGAGGCCGTGAAGGGAAGCTTTTCACAGGGTTCTGACTCTTCAGCTGTCTCCAGTGCCATTTCTCCAGCTGAGAGGCCTCTCGCCTGCTCTAGAGCAAAGAGCTTTTCTAGCAACTCCTCTTCTGTGCCTGACTCATCTGTCTCTCATCATAATTCTGTCCTTTCATCACCATCTTCACCTGCAACGGCATTGCTGAGCTCTCCCCAAAATTCCTCAGCATCCATTACTCCAAAGGCATCTCCATCAGTGGAGAAATTACCTTATGTACCACACACTCCTTTTCATCTCTTCTCATATGACTTTGAAGAGTCTTCAGCACCTGTGAAAGAGAAGGAAGCAGAAATGATGAGGGAAAACAGGTAGATTTTATATAGCTGACAACAATTTTTAGATAAATTAATAACACTTTCCAAGAATTTTAGAGCAGTAATAATGTTACTCTATGTGCTGTATTATTTCCAGAACATACTGTACTAATTTTAGCCCTGTAAGCCTGTATTTTGATTTGATATTTTCCCCTTGCCTTTGCTGACATCATTACTCTTCTTCCAGGTCTGTAGTTAATAAATATCCTGGCCTCGTCTGTAGAGCAGTGGATAAATAACCCATGATTTGGGAGATCACAGAAAGAAGCACCATTTTGCTCTCATTTACAACAATGTAATTTGCAGACATGTTTTCATGAAAATTAATGGGGCTCTTTTGATATAAAACCAAGAGAGGTCAGATCAGCACTTGAAATTCAGGGGTGAAGTCCTGGCTTCAAAGGCTGAACTGCCAAATCCTAAATTCGTTGTTTGATTACAGTGCATGTCTATCTCATGTGCAATTTCAGCTCATGCTTGTAATAAGAGATCTATAAAGATAACACAGAACTCAGAATAGACAGTTTCATCTCTACAACATCTGTTGAATTTACTTGTTACTCATGCATTTCTCTTAGTTTTTAACTTTAATTTCCCATCCCACCCATCTAAAATAAAAAAAAATATATTGTTTTGTCTCATCTGTTTTTAAGTAAAAGAGATTGACAGTAAGTAGCACTAAAATAATGATAGAGAATAACCTTGAAAAGAGTTTGATGATTTTTTGCTGTCTCTCACGGTTGTCAGTGTTCTTTGAATTAGGTGCTGAAAACGTACATTTATATTGCATGCATGTTTATTTCTTCCTCTCTCCAGCAGTCCTTCTGAGTTTCTGCATGTGAAAAAATGTTTTGATTCCTTTGATCCTTTTAAATTTTTATCTTTCTCTTCTAATAGGCGGGTGTGTTTTGTCCCTTTTTCATTTTTCTGAAAAGCCTGTAAATCCAAGTAGTTGTTGACAAGTGACTTAGTTCACTTATTTTTCCTCTACCTGTGACTTGAACACTGGAATTCCTCTAAATTTACATTTTCCTTGATAGGTGCATTTTTCCCCTAGACCTCTCACACTCATTTATTGGTGTACCATTGCTGCTGCTGTTATACTTTAGAGAGTAGATTCCTAAATACCTCCTGTTACTGCAATATCTAGTATTACTGCAGTGATTTTTTTTTTCCTCTAACCATCTTTCCTGCTTCCAGTTAGTACAGCGGTTCAAGGGTGGAGGTGGGGATGGGGATTCTTCTGGGTTTATTTAGAGGTAAAGGAGGGCAAAGTCCACACAATTTAGTCAGTAATATGCCGATAAAAGAGGAAGATGTCTTGAGGGTGAATGCTGCTAGATAAGACTATTGTGCTCACTGGTATGTGAGACAAGAAGGTAAAATGGAAGCAATAGCCAGTACCAGAGGAAGGTTAGAAAGATAAACTTGCATGCAGACTTACCCTGATCTCCTGGTCCTGCCTTGCTGCTGTTCCAGCAACTCAGTGTTCCTCTAAATTTGATACAATGTTGTGTCCAGACCAGTCCCTCTGAATTTGTTTTTTTTTTTAATCATTGTAGGTCTGACTCCATAGAAGGTGGGTTCCCTCCATTTTCATGAGGGTTATCTTTGGACTAATTGAAAACCCTTGGTCTGAAAAAGGATTCTGCTCTGTGTCAGCTTTTTCATGGGGCAGAGGTGAAGAAAAGCGTGTAATGGATGATAAGAAGGTCTCCTTGCAGTTGATTGAAATGGAAATAGAGGTTTCTGTGTCAGAAACATACCAAATGAGCTCTGAGTTCTTATCAGGACAAGGGAGTTATCGCTCACTCAGTACCGGCACAGTCAGAACATTTTCTGGGCTGAGCCAAATGGAGAGAAGACCCAAGCTAGGTGTGTGCTACCAGGGAAGCTCCACACTGTCCAGTTACACAGCCTCCATCTGGCCAATGTCTCCAGTTTCTAGTTAGTTTTCTTCTGGGGCAAGAAGGCCCGAATGGCAATTATTTCCCAAAAAATTCCTTTTGTGGCTCAGAAACACGCATGTTAGAATTTTTTTTTCAAAAATTATTTCCCTGTTGCTGTTCAGTATAGTGTCTCAAAAACAGACAAGGGAGGGGGGTGCTCTCTAAAGCATTAACCTGAAATTGCTGTCCAAGACTACATGTTCTCTAAAGCACGATCCCTTCCATTGTAAAAGAACCTAGCTGAAATGTACTCTGATTTTAACGTGGGCCTTGGTGCGCAACAATGCTCTTGAACCCTAAGGAATGAAGCTTGAAACTTTGAATGAAATTTTGCCTGGCTAGATGAGTGTGCTAAATGGAGCTGAAGGAAACCAACCAGGCTTTTCCAATAAAATTGCTGAGTGAAATTACTGAGTGCTGATGTGTGCGAGGGAAGAAGCAGAGAGAAAAGATATGGTGAAGGAGGATACATTATATCTTAGGAATTATAATAGGGAAAATGATGTTGCTCTATTTCCTGAAATGAATTTTGTCATTTGGATGAGTTGGCCTTGCAGAGTACTGGTCTTCAGAGCACCATATGCTTTCCATGTGGCATTGTCTGTGAACAATATTAAAGAGAGAAATATTAACATCTTTGCAAATCAAGAATCTTTTCCTGACATGCTGTTTAAGTACAACGGTTAAAAGGCACAGCAAAGCAACACAACTGCCTTTTCTATTCAGTACAGGAGCCAGGATGAAAACATTGATAGAAGGGACTCTGGGGAGGTGGCTGTTCCAGAAGTCCTGGAAACAATTTCTCTTTGATCAGCAAGCTCACATTGAAGTGAAGCGAGTTTATGGGTTTTTTTAATGGAGAGAAGGGCTGATAGAAATTTCTAAAGCCGTGCTTCCGGAGACATGTCTTTTTAACCATGGTGATGATTTTTTACAGACATTGTAAGAAATGGCACATAAGCTATTACTTATGTTGGGGGAGGGGAAAGAAAGTACTGCTGGCTTTAATTGAAAAGAATGTGGTTGCTTTTCCAGTTAAAATGCAAGCATTTGCAAGTCATGGATGCCCATGTTGAGATCAGGTCTCAGGAGTGATGCCGTTTTCCTTGAATTTAGAAGATATGAATACTGCTGTTGTGGGTTGGTTTGATCCCTTTTCTAATGGCTGGATATCAGCTCTCAAAACAGCTAATAATTCTGAGTAACTAAGCAGTAATTCAAGTATTCCTGTTCTGCGTTTTCACTTGGGAGGACCATTCAAATCTCTCATTATTTTCGTTACCAATAGCTCACTGTTTCATCATGTATGTTCATGCCATGGTTGATATTAAGAGTACATGAATGGTTGTGTATTTGGAAATAGAGCAACATTTTCAGAAGGTGAATGTTTGAAAAGTTCTGGGGTATGGGATCACTGCCACCCCATAAACAAGAGGATTTACTGTTGCATGCCTGTTTGCTGATGGATTCTGTCTCTCCATTTCTCCTACTTTTCTTCCCATTTCTTCAGATACAATAGCTATGGAAGCAGCTCTTACTCCTCTACACGACCTTACGCTGGTGTGAGTGCCCCAACAACGCCCACAACTCGTTATGGGACAACTCTGTCACCACCTCAGGAGACCAAATCTGACAGGTTTGTAAATTAATCAGTGTTTTGACCACAGTTCCTTTGCAGACAGGATGATGGAGATAAATCTAAGCTGTTCTGAAGAAGTACTGGAAATAGCTTCTAGCCAGATTTTTTCTAACATGAGGAAAAAAATGGGAAAAAATCTAAATGTGTTCATTTCCCACTCATTCTCAAGCTTCTCTGTCAGACTTGATGTTAAATGCTGGGTGTATTTCCATCCCACTTCTATTTTCTTCCACTGAAATGGATAAAGCAGAGTTGCTTTGCACATAAGCTGTTCTAAGTATTAAAACGTGAAATAAAACACATTTTCTTTCTTTCCATTTTTAAAAATAAATTCAGATAGATCTATTTTTACTTCTATCATCTTAAATCAACTGCAAAATCCTGGACACATGCTTAGCTCAGAATTCCTAGGGCATAATTTTTTCCTTTCTTGAAAATACGTGATATATCTCATTGTATTTCATCAAAAGCAAACCATTTCTTGCTGTAGCTAAAGCAAACTCCTAATAACCTACCAGTTATCAGCTTGCTTTAAGAAAAGAATTGAAACGGGGAAAAAACCCCAAACCAGCAAAAAAAAATTTTTGATCAATCAAAATACTCTTTTGGATTATGTAAGGTATTAGGGGAAGAAAAAAGATAGGAAAATGTTATGGATACATGAAAAAAATTCTTGGCAAGAGATTTGGACCACCAGAAATTAACTATCTGTTACAACCTGAGAGTAAATGACAGCTTCAAAGGATGTCATACTCACTTTAAAAAGGAAAGGTAAAAGTTTTTTAATTAATTTAATTCAAAAATTTAATACAATAATTTTAAAAATATGCAATTAGGCCAGATGGGGTTTGGATTGTTTGTTTCCAAACTGGCCTCTAATTCATAAAACTGCATCTTCCACCCTGTTTTCTGAACTTTAAGGTTTTTTTACAGGATTCTTTTTCTGTATTCCAGTTATTTTTGTTAATGACTCTTTGGCATATTTCTGTCTATGTATGTGTGTTTGTGTGTGTATGTATATATGTTTGAACCTTCCTAATGCCTCACATCCTTTCCAGACTGCTACTCAGAATGGTTCAAGTTAGGTTCTTCCAGCATGCATGTATTTCTAGCCATGAGGTATTGATTTAATCCTTTTTTTCAAGTGAGTAATTACATTAAGTTTCTCTTTGGAGAAAGGCATTGTTTTTCATTTGCTCATCTTCCTGGAGTACCTTGCCTTGATTTGTTTTTCCTGATTTCAATTAAATAATTGCTGAGTGCAACCATAATAAAAAACTCTACACCAGCATATTCACCCCCGTTTGCCTCAGCAAAATTGATGCAAGATAAGCAAGAGTTAAAAGTATCACGCTGCTTTGGAAGTTTTAAGATTTTCAAGCCCCTGCTCTTGTAAGCTTGTGATTGCTACTGTGGCAAAGAAACCCCAAAGTGGTCAAACGCTGAGATGGCTAAAGATGGTTGGGCTTGTCCTGCAAGAGGCTGATGGCGCTGGCCCTAGTCCAGCAAAGAAAGCCAGCTTTCATTTCAGCATGTGCGTAAGTGCCTTGCTGGTTTGGAGCCAAAATGCCTTGGCCCCACAGGATGAAGCTGTAAAATTTGCAGATTCATGGAGAGTCAGGCCAGAGGGGAACTCTGGAATCATCTGTTGTGACCTATAATGGGTCTCACAGAAGCTAAATGAAAGACTCTTGTACTCTCACGTGTTTTCAAGTGGCAGCACAGGATTTCTCCTGAAAGCATTCCAGTAATTATTATCACTGCTAGAAAAATTTTTTTTTATTATTTTGAAGCCAGTTTTTCTAGCAGCATCTTTGAGCCAACACACTTCATCTTTCTTTTTTCTGTGAAACTAAAATGCTCTTCCTTCAACTGTCAGATCGCTTACATGTTATAAGTGACTGAACACAGTGCTCAGAGTCACATCTCTGTCTTTCCTTTGGGTTATGTTTACCACTTTCCACCTTACATGATAAAAATCTCTGTACTCCTGTTTAAATTTGCAGCTTGCAGTTCATGGTAGTTCATGAACTCACCAGGGTTTCTGCACTTTTATATTTGAGGGATATTACAGCCTGATGCTGTATATGAGTCTCTAAAAAGTATGAAAAATGCGTGTGCACCACAGCTGCCTGTTGTCTGCAGAATAGATGCAGTTATTTCTTTAAAGATAATTAAGTTTACAGTTTCAGATGCCATTTTGCATTCTCTTGCTCTTTTTGAGAGTGCTGCCACTGCATATGTATAGTTCTGCAAGCTCTAAAGAACTGACTGCTTTGAAGAAGGGCAGAAGCCTTCCTTAATTTCATTGTCCTGAAAGATATGCTTTGAAGAAATGTCCATGTCAAGATTGACAGATGGAATTTGCATATTGGAGAGTAGACCATATAGTGCATGATGCAATGCTTGGCACTAATTAGTAAATGGAAAGTATTGTGAAGGTTTTCGCAGTCTTCTACGAATGGTGTTTGTCTCAGATTATGTAAACACTATTTCCTACCTCCTGATGGTAAAAATTTACACGGATTCAAACACCCAAAAAAAGTTAAAAGATGAGGGTGAGGGGGAGAGGAAGACATTTGATAAGAAGCAGATGCGTATCTATGGTTAGCTCTAAGGTGTGTTTTCTGGTTTCAGCTTATGCTACAGTTATGCAAAGCCTTCACAGAAAGATTCCTGTCTTTTATCATGCAGGGAAGAGCTTCAGATGCAGGACCTGGTACCATTTATCTGACCTTTGAGAATGAGGAGGAAGGAAGAAGCAGCATTTAAAGCAGTGCCCAGCACGATGATTCATGCTCCATTCAGTTGCCCTGACAGGCCTTTCAAACCCTTGGCTGCATATTGCTTATGTAAACAAGAGCTACAGCTTAGGTGGATGGAAGCAGTGTGGTTGACATTTTGGCATTCATACTTTTAAAACCCTCTTTGGCTGAGATCAGTAGGGAATCATAAGAGCAGTATAAGTCAGTGCAAAAGCAGCTGGATTTTGGTCTTTAAAATCCACATCATCTAGATATTTCTGATTGTACAGCAGAAGAAAAGGCTTACTTTACTGTTTCTAAATACAGCTGAAGCCTTTTGGCAACTTCTTGCAATGCTGTTGTTCTCTCTCATTTCTCTGGATCCCCTGTGGAGAGCCATGTTTCTGAACTGCATATTGCAGCCATGGGAATCCTGCTGAAGGAGGGCAAATTGCAGGGCATTTTCTGTTCATCCCTTCATTGGGAGAGAAGGAGTGTGTCAGTTCTCTTGTATCTCTCTGCTTGTGAGAGTTGCTCCTTATGCATAAGAAGTATAACCCAGTCTGCCTGTTTTCTAATGCCAAAGAGTGCTTTGCTCCATAAATACGCTGCTCCCACTCTTCACAACTTAAATCACCAATTAACTCTTTCTCCCCAGTTAATAATAATAAAAAAAAGTCACTCTCATTACCTCATAAATTTTAATAACAAAGGGGAAGAGCAGTGCATGACTGAAACACATCAGGGAGAAAAGCATTTTTCTGTCCCTCCAGGTTGGCCCCTTGCCTGGGGACAGAAGGTGTTGTAAGACTAGTCTGTATTTCCATGCCTTATGCTCACACCTAGGATATTTCTGTCTAACCAGACTGCTTTGTCAGACTCTGAATCTAAGACAGTCACTCAAACTGAAACTGCAGCCTGGAGTCTGCCACTGGACATCAAACTTGTTGCTTGCAAAGCTTCACAACCCCTCATAGTGTCCTTTTGGTGATGAAGTGTTTGCACTGTTGATCATGGCTATCCTTAGAGGAGATCATGAAGGACTGTAACTTCAAAGGCAAAAGCTCCTATATTCAGCACCAGCTTCAATTCTTTCCACTACCAGAAAAATATCCTGCTGGTGTGTTTGCCAGGGTGGGTTTCTTCCGATGCAGTTTGCCAGATGGTTCCCCCTGGGCCTGACAGTCAAACAGTAGTGCACTCAGCCTAGCTCAGAAAGCCTTCTTGGGACACTGCTTGCCAAAGGAGCAAGAGTTCATGATCTCACCTCTATCTCTTAAATCAAACGCCAGAAAGTTCAGCTTGCAAACCTTCACTTCTTGAGGCTCTTGGCCAGTCACTTTGAACTTAGTCTCCACCTCTGTCTGGTCCCTCAGAAGTTCTTCCAAATCTCCAAGCCTGGTAAAGGCCTGCTATGGTGTTTGCAGATTATTCCTGTTTGAAGCATGTCCAGCTTTTCCAGAGAGTTAGAAAATAGGCTTAAGAAATATTAAATATATTTCACATTCTTTAATATGTTTTCCATCTCACTTGCTTTGTGTTCTACAGCAATACGTTACCTTGGGCTCCCATGATGCAGGGCCTTGAAATGTTGAGTGTTCATTTCCATGTTCTTCTATGTCTTTTAAAGGAAATGTACCTTCAAACATTTATTTCTAAAAAAGATCACAGACAGTGAGATTAGCATGCCTAGATAATAGGTGTTTTTTTTTTTTTCTCTTCTGATGCTTAAACACCATATCTGAAGCATAAGCATAAGGTGTAGCAAGAGTCTGCACACACTCTTCTTTTTAGTTTTATTCCCTTCCAGGTGCCTGAAATAGTGATTTGCTGGAAATCTGGCGCTTTCTTTAAAATTTCTCTCTTTAAAGCAAAACAAAACAAAAACTTCTTGAGAATGCCAAACAGCTTTTCGGTTAGATTTTCTATTAAAATTAAAGGTCTCAGTATTTGACAACACCAGGGACATACTGCTGGATGAAGCTTCTTGGCAGGTTTTCTTGTCTTTTTGGTTTGGTTTTTTTTTGGGGGGGGTTGGGGTTTTTTTTTTGTTTGTTTGTTTGCTTTTTGTTAGCAATTTATTACTAATTTGTGCTCTGCAGTTCCCTTACTCCAGTTGTTAAGTACTAAGGTAAAACAGAAACCTATGAAACAAAACCTGCTATACAACCTACAAAGCTGCTGCTCTCCCAAGAACTGCTTCACTCTCCATGGCTTTCTATTCTTTCTGTGTGTACTTCGGGGGTCTCAGACTAGGGACTGTGACAGTTTTTCCTTGTGGTTAAGTGCCAAGCACATCTCTCACTCTGGGTAACATAACGAGGAACGAATAGCTTGGTAGCTGATAATAGTGGCCCAGGGCAAAAGCCTCAACTTTATTGCTGAGATTTTAAGAGGAAAAATGACCTTAGGAATAACTTGATGATTTACAGTCTGAGAGGCAGCAGTGGCTTGCACTGGCCTAGCTGCTTGTTGAACTACTGTGTAAGCAATATTCTTGATTGCAGCTTTGTGCAATTCATCATAGGGCATATGTTTAAACAGAAGCATGAACTGGTTGTGGTTTCAGACTGCAGGGTGTTGCTGGCTGAACATGCCATGTGCAGTGCTGATGCTCAGGGCACACCCACCATAGCTTGGATCTATACCTGGGCTCTGCGAGTCACTTCCAGGCAAGGAATAACTCACATGGGGATGAGAAGCTGCAGGTTGCAGGGAGACAGAAGCACAGTGTAAAAGCTGCACAGGTCAGCTGGAAGAGGAAAGTGTATGTAGAAAATCCTTGTGCATTGCCCAGGCTCTGTGCAGCTCTGTCCTACTGTAGCTCTAATTTGCCTAGTCAGTCCCCTGTACCACTTAAAAGTCTAACATTAATCGATTCTTTTCTTGGTCATTCTCAAGTTTCTTTCTTAAAGGAAGCATTTAGTCAGTAGTTTTAGCTCTCAATTTTCTGTTTATTTTTGAGAGAAGTTTTGTAAAGATTCCTTAAGTAATGTTTAGTCTGTTTGCAAAGTCTTATATCAACATGCTTTTGAATTTGCCATGTCATGTAGGGAGACATAACACACAGGGAGTTTCTTTAACTGTGAAAAGCAATATGGCTCTTGGCAGCTTTGCCTCCCCTTTTGTCTTTCTAAGCTGGAAAGCGGATTTATTTTGTTAAAGCCAAGAGACATTTAGAGTTACTTAATGCCTGAGTAGGAGCTTCCTACTGTTGAACCCTCCCTGTAGCATTCCCATGGCTGCTGGAACAGGAGCACTTTGCAAAATTAGGTAATTAGTGCTTCCTTATTAAAGTTATTAGTGACTCAGCCCCACGTTGTATTAAAGACAATCCTGAATATTAACCTTATGATCTAAAGGGATTTCCTCTCAATTTTTTTAGCTCCTAGAACTATACATTTGGTTTTTGTATTCTTTATATATTATATATCTATAACCATTTATATTTAGCAAATTTTAAAAATTCAGCTAAACAGAGGGAAAGGCAGCCACAAAAAAGTATCTCAGAGCTTACGTGACTCAAGAACATTTGAAGTTTAGAATCTCAGTTTTACTTTCAATAAGACAGAAATATTTTCTTCAGTTTGCGACACGATTAGAGTAATTCAGGGCATAATCCCCTTCACAATGTATAGTCCGTGATGGAGTATTTAGAGAAAACTGTAAGAACTTGCAAAAAAAGTGTGAGAGATCTTGTGTCTGCCTGAACACATTATTTGTGCTTATAATAATGATTACTATTTCACTGCTGTGTTAAATGCTGTAGGTCAGGCTAGCTCAATTTTTATTCAGAAGAGCTTTGGCCTACAGTCAACATTTTGGCTTCAAATCCTATGCTCTGAGTATATGTTTTGCCTTTTTTTTCCTACCAGCCCCCCCCCCCCCCCCCCCTATTTTTTCCTTTTCATATCTCTTCTTCCAGTAAGGTAAGTTACTAATGACCTCTTTGGCCCTGTGTCCTGATGCTGTGGTGAGGAGCTCTATTCACAAATCCAGAGACCTAGACGCTTTCTTGTTGTGTATTTTCTTTCTGGAATGAGAAAGTAATAACATCACTTGTTTAGCTTTTACTGGTTTTAACAGCAGGCATGGGAAAGCTTTTCTTAATTTTTTTTAAATTAACAGTCCATTCTTAATAGCCTTGCATTCTCTACAAAACTAAAAATAGTAATCAGAGTAAGCATCCTTCTGGATTGTATTTGTGGGGCTGAACAAATGGTTGATATTACCAGCTGGTAACATACAACACAGGCACTAAAATGCTGGCGTGTATTAGCCATAACCCCACTTTGTGAGTGATCGCTCTATTATGCTTTCACTGAGCATTCACACTCTCTCTTCTGTTAAAATCTCGTATCACCTTTGATTCAATGCCAGAAGTTTTTTTAGCCTTTTTCTTGCTTATCCATTTTTAAAATGCAGCCTGCGGCAATAAGACCTAAAAATTCATGAGGCCTGAAGGCATTGTCACCCTTCAAACAGTAAATACCCTTCAAACACCCTTCAAAGCAACAAAATTACCCAAGGTTCAGCCCAAACCTTCCCACCAGCTGGTTTGGCCAGTCATAGTGCCATTTGCAATTCAAGTATGCATCCATTGAAAGGGAGCATTTACCTTGTAAGTGTTATTGTCTGGATAATACAGAAACAAAAATCAGATTTTGTCAACAAACTGTACATAAACAAATCCCTTTTCAAATTGTTTAGAATGTCTGAGGAATAGCTCTTAATTCTTGCTTTTCCTCTGGCTTCTTTACAGGTTTATACACCCTGAAAGCAACCCTCTTACCCCAGGTTTAGTTTATTCACATGTGGAGAATTACCAATAGAATTTACTAAATACTAAAACTGTGCATCTACAGTTGCAGTTCACATTAAAAAGAGTATTGGTGCACCCAAACAACAGTTGAGCTACCGTGTTTGATAGCATCAGTGAGGCTGTGAGTTTATGAGGCTTCATAAGGCAGCTGGTCTCAGCATTTGGTGTGAGGTGTGGTCCCCGCCGAGGGCAGATGTGTGTGGTTGAGTGGGTGTAACCACTAAGTGAGCACTAACTGAGCTACTATATAGCAGTACTGTTTCTTTGCCTGCCCTTTTCTAAATGTGACTGAAGACCCAAAACCTTGACTATTAGTGCTTTAAGAAGTCAGTGTCACACAAGGGGACAGCTGACCATGTTCCTGTCAGTTTAATTATGACCTTTGTGAACAGAACCTTCTGGCAGCTTGGTTAGATTTGACTATTTCATGCAACAAACTGCTGTACACAACATGGCTGTGTTTGGGACAAAGGAACTGAACCAGGTATGTGTGTGCATATTGTACTGCAGCTTGTAATTCAGCTGAAGTATGCACTCATAACCAGTGAGAAATATGGAAATTCCAAGTTTTGACTAATTATTGTTGATTGGATTCATTTTGAAGAGATGGGAAGCTAACATTTTCAGTTCTTTGGACACTGCCTTTTCTTCTGGACAAATGACTGTGGATCTTCTACTTATATTGTGATCCAGCTCTTCGTACATCTGCAAATTTTCATCCAGTGAGCAATCCTAGCCAAACTATGCTAGATCAAACCTCCAAAAAAGATGTTTTAGTATGTGGAGGTATTTTACTACCAGGGTTAGCTTAGAATCCTGTTTGCAGGACTAAGCTGTGCATCTCCATGTGATTTCCCTGTAATCCCTTGCATAAGAATGTGCATTTTTTGTAGGGCCTCAAAGAGCTCAGTCAGAGCTAAAGGTTTCCAACCTGCTAGATGATGTACAGATCTACAATCACTCTTTTGGTCTCTCAGCATCACTCCATCCTTCTCCTTGATTTTCCTTCAGTCTTCTTTTAAGCCATACCTTCCTTTGACTCAAAATATGGAGTTTGCAGACTTCATGGCTACTGGGCAGAATGGGATATCAAGCTGACTACACAAAACAGATGAAAACACAGGCTTCATAGGGACCCTCTTTTGCCATCTCTCACAGTTAATTTCCATATATTTTCACATGGAGGCACTGTTCATTTTTCCCCTTCCAAGAGTAATTTCTGATGTTATATCCAACCATATAGCCATGGTTTTTCATGCTACTAATGGGATGGAGTTCTAGCTTTTGAATTTTAGTACAGTGGTGCTACTGTTTCTGCTAAAAGCTTTCTCTTGCAACATGCACTAAGAGGTCAAAAGTTAAAATAAATTTAAAATATGCTCAAGGGAAAATTCTCCACACGTACTTGACTGTCAGGGTTTGAGGATTTTCCCCCCCCTTTTCTTAGTGCTGAAGCATATTAGAGATTTTTATGGGTTTGAGTGTGATCCAGCATTGATACTGTAGCTTTGGAGAAGTGCCAGCAGGGACTCTTACAGAATATCAAGTTTTATACCATCTTATGTAATGTTTATGCGGGTGGGATATGACATATTGAAATTCAATTTATTGAAATTATTGACATTATATTCATGCTGCCCTGCTGCCTGTGGGGCTGAAATGGCTATGTTTTGTGGTGTTCCTGCTTGTACAGACATAGACACTTGGGGAAGATAGGTTTACATTAATATTTTTGTCTTCTTTCGCATCTATTTTCACTAGTGAACTGGTGCCATTACGCTACATGCCTACACTGCAGCCATAGGCAAGTAAATAAATAAGGGAAAGGATCTGAGTTCTTAAAAATAAGGAAAATTTATTCAGGTTTGCATTACTGGTTAAGGAACTTTCCTCTAGGCAGGCAGGGTTTAGTTTCTTTTTACACAAAAGGCAGTATCTATTTCTCTCATTAATCCTTTCATTGCAAAACTCATGTTACAACAATGCACAGAAACCGCTCTACATGAGTTATGTCTTTTTGATTTTATCAGTCTAATTCAATCAGTGTGCATCTGTACAAAGCTACCCTGTATGACACAGATTTTTTCCTGTCTAAGAGACAGAAAGAAAGACACGTTTACTCTGAGCTCACTCTGTTTCCCTGTGAGAGGTTGGTGGTACCAATACCAGCCGGTTGGGGGACGGTTTTGTGAGAGGACCGATTCTCCCAGACAAAGTACTACTTACAGTAAAGCCAATAAAAAAGTCTATGTCAACACCAAACTATAAGTGAATGTAAATGTAGCTTTATATATTTGAAAAGTCTCTACTGTAGAGGCCATCATTTCTGATAGTTTTCAAAAATTATTTGAGAAGACTGTCCCTTTGTGTTTTACTGATATGTTCTAATATGAGATTCACCCTGCTCTTACAGCACATGCAGCAGGGAAATCATGATAATCAAATGTATTAATGTATAAAGGAAAAATATGCATGACACTTAAAAGAGCATTTAAATTCTCTAGGGCACTTCTGACATCTTCCTTTATTTTTGTTTTTTTCTGTATAGAGGATTCTGAAGAGTTTGTGACATCCATTTTTAACATTGTTGCATAACAGTTCTTTTCCTTAAAACTTCAAAAACCCTTAACGGGATTCAGCTTTTCTATTAAAAGTATTATAAAGTTAAAAAAATATTTAGACAATATTGCAGTTGAAATAGACTGAAGAATTTCTTACACATACTTTATTTGTGCTTCAGAAATTTGGGTGTTTAGGAAGCCTATCCTAATTGTTTTTCTTCAGCCCATCACAGAATCTATAATCAATTTAGTAAGAAGACACTTAGCCAATGCTTTGAAAGATCCATACATAAATATTGCCATGTCATTCTGTTGGTTGGGATTATGTTACTTGCTGAATGATTGCTACTCATTTTTTGCCAGTATAGTCAATAAAAGTGACACTGAGAAATCTGATCTTCCTTTTCTGCAGGCCAGCTTTGGGTGGTCTCCTTACATCATCTTTTCGGCAGCACCAGGAGTCCTTGGCAGCAGAAAGAGAAAGACGGCGTCAGGAGAGAGAAGAAAGGTTGCAAAGGATAGAACGTGAAGAAAGAAACAAATTCAAGTAGGACCCAAATTTGCTCTCAGTCTCTTGCTTTAATGTGTGATAGATTGATCAATCATTGAGACATTCAATTGC
The DNA here is from genome assembly GCF_029207755.1 of Chamaea fasciata. Classification (NCBI taxonomy): domain Eukaryota; kingdom Metazoa; phylum Chordata; class Aves; order Passeriformes; family Sylviidae; genus Chamaea; species Chamaea fasciata. The sequence continues at coordinate 67,202,768 of NW_027094086.1, read as the reverse complement.
AAAATAATTGAATTGATGAACAGTTTGTCTCCTTAGATACTTTTCTTGATCTAGGTGTCTTAAAAATTGATAGATTAAACACATCATGAATTTTGATATTTAATAAAAAAGCAATTTTTTAAAGGCAGCCAATTATACTGCCTGGTTATGTACAGAGGCTCGATTTTATTAGCTAATATACTCACCAAATTCCAAATTATAATCTCAGTGAGGCATAGGATTTGAAGGTGAAACAGTGGGACAAAGGTATCAAGAAGGGAGGAAGGGGCAGCACTGAAACATTTTTTTCCTTTAAAGTTATGTGAAGTAAAAATGTCTTGCTGTATGGTAGTGGTTTTTAACTACTTTTCCCTGCATTTCTAAACACGTGTCTCTTCCTCCTGGAATCAACAACTGGCAGAAGGTAATGACCAAAATTACTGTTCAAACCTTGGCCAGACAAATGTCATAGCTCAATGCAAGACTTTGCATTTTCACATCTGAGAAAATGTTATGTGATCTGGGATCCCAGGGTGTGCTGCCTGAGTATAGTAAGAGATAAGCCCCCTCAACCTCTTCAGTCCATCCCAGCAGAGACATTAACAAAGACTGCAGTGGGCCAAGGATAGATACGGAATCTATACCTGAAATCGTTTGCTTTCAGTCTGAAGAGTGTACACTAAGAAAACAATTTGTTTCCTCACAGACAGAAGTGAAAAGCAAGCCTATTTTTAGTAGTTAGAATACATAATGTAATAACTTAAAGAATGATAATATAAATGTTTTGTAGCCTTAGAATTGGTAGTTATGGAAAAGATGGCACAGGGTTTCATGTTAGCTTGTTTATTAGTATGCAGGATTGTTTTCACTGTAATCATCCCTTTAGTAAGAAGTGGAAACAGGCTGTGATTCTGTGAATTTGGAAAGAGGAGTAACTTAAAAGTGGTTGATTGATATTCTCCTGGCTCCAGAAGATAGCTAGTTTAGAGGGAAATGAGAGGCAGAGGGAAGGTGGAAGAGTACCATAATAGGATCTTTGGCAGCCAACAGCTGCCCAAGTTCCCCTGAAACAGAAACAATAAGGTTGCAGTCTTCCAGCCTCTTCCAAAAACCCTCCCTCTAAGTGGTATCATCAGGCTGCAGCAGGCTGCCATGGACAGCCAACATGATCTTTCAGAAAGGAAACTCCCAGACTGAAAATGACAACAGGGCATTTGGCAGATAGACCTGTTTGAATAACAGATCTGCACATTTCAGTAGAGGCTGGCTACAGTAGTTGTTCTGTCACTAAACGAGGTTTCTTAAAGTCAGAAAAAAAAATTCAAAATACACACTTTCATCCCTTTATTTCAGAGTCAGAAAGTAATTCACTAAATGTCATGATTGTGCTACATATTTAAGATTATTTTTCAATGCCCAGTGTTTTCAACTTTTGGATTTGAGTTTTATGATTACCCAAAAGTTGTAACTTTTGTTTGAGCAGAGGGTCTCCAAAGCCACCAGACTTCACAAACAGACAGCATCCCACAGTTGATTAAACAGTCTGGCAGGAGGAAGACAAAGCCACAGCAAGCAGTCATGAACAGTTTCATAAGAGTTCCTGGGATTTCATTATCATATCATCAGTCTGGCTAGAAACCCAGTCTCTGAAGATGTATTTTTGATTAAAAATAGCACTTGCAATTCAGTCTTTAAACTCGTGAGCCGTACTGGATTTACCATCATGACTCATTTGTTATCTCATTCTTTCCAAGTCTGCCTCAAGAACATTGCACTAGGATCTGGCACCATTATTGACAAATTGAGGATAGTTTAAAGAAGAGCATCACTAGTTGTGAAAGAGCTGCAGGACAGGAGAGCTGGAGGATTAGGAGAGGAGCTACAAAGCTTCATAAGTTATTGCTAACTAAGGGAATGCTTTGCAGAATGAACATTTTTCTCAGTAGAAGGACTGTTGCATCCTTTGCATATGTAAAGCAATATGTCCTAAAATAAAGTGGCTGTTTTTCAGTTGTAGGGAAGAGTGAAAGTTGTCAGACAGGAAAGAGTAATGTTAAAATTTTCCTGCTGAAGATTTCCTGGAATACTTTTAAAATACTGTAAAAGTATAACCAGTTCAGAATTCAAAGCCTGTGGAGGTGGCCTGAAACAGTAATATGTGTTCCCTGTTAAAGGACTTTTGAAGACCACTTTCAAGCGGATGATTGATAGCTATTGGTACAATAGATGAAAAGTAATTCATATAATGACACAAAATAAAGAGAAAAAAAGGAATTATTAATAGAAGGAGTAGTTCTGAAAATCTTTCTGGTACTCACAGCTTACACTGTGAAAGAATCTAGCAGATAAGATGAAGGTCTCATCCGTTTTGTCTACCAGATTCAACTAAATATTAAAAATACATTGAAAGGAACCATCTTGCCGTGATATTGAAACAGGGTGGAAATTTGCTGGGTTCTGCTGTTCTCCAAGTTAAATTTGCATCCATGTTTGTGGATGTGGCAGGCCTGTCCAAAATCATAGTACTCAAGCATCCAGCAAACTTGACTTGGCAAAAGTTAAATATATGGGTTATTTGAAAAGCTGTGGGAGTGGCAGCTGACATGAAAAAAAAAGGAGTTTTGTATCTAAAGCTCGAGGTGAAAAATAAGAAAGAGAAAAGTTGTTATCTGTCCAGTGATGCTGCATGCACCTTCTTGAAATGCAGAATTGTCCATCTCAGTAAACCAGTCTGCTGTCCTGTTTCCAGCCGTGGCAACTAAAACTTAATAAGGAAAGGTTCCTTGGAAAGAAGGCAAATAGGTTTGTTCTCTGCCTCGGTCTATCCTGCCAGGGGCTGCAGTCACTGTCTTTCTGAGGCATTCTGAGATGGAGAAAATGAAGGATGGTTTAATAGCCACTCATGTGCCTGCTTGCTGTGGATAAATGCAGTTCATTGATTCTCATTTCAGATAGCAGGTTTCATTGCATGCGTCAGGTTTTTCACTTTTTGCAGGTGTTTTTATGATTACTTTTAATGACCTTCCAAACTACCTTTTTGGTGGTGTATGCATGCATAAGTGTACACTTTTCAGCAATTTTTGCAAAAAAAACCAGGTTTTTTTGACAGCAGCCTTCATTGTCTCCAGTCAGTTTGTGTACCACTCTCGGTTTCTCCTACTGTACTTATACTTCTATTCTTACCTTTTTCTTCTGGTTTCTGCTGCAATTTACTGTAATTCTCTTTCTAGCCGTGATTATTTAGACAAAAGAGAAGAACTGAGACAAGCAAGAGAAGAGAGGTTTGTATGTCATGCATCCATCCTTCCCTATCCTTCCCTATCCTTCCCTCTGGTTGTTGGCACTTCCTATATTCTTTACTGTGGAGCTGTCGTATGTTTACATTTTTAACTCTGCTTGCACAGAACAATTTATTCCAAAAGACTTCTATAAGAAAGAAGTTGTTAAACAGCAGAATGAAGTCCAGCTGTAAGCACAGCAATAAATGAAGAGCAGTGAGAGTGCTTAAGAATGATTGATGATCTTTTATCTATTTGTGTGGGAAATAAGCTTACCCCATTTGCCTCAGAAATTTGCCCAAATTTAGTAGAGTTATAAATCGAATAAGTCTGTCACCCAGTGGGTCTCAAGCTTTCTGGAGGGTCAGAAAAGGCAACTGAGGATAAAGGAAATTAGGGTCACAAGCATTGCAAAACTGCAGTGACAGGCTAATGAAAATGGTTCTGACCCACTCTCAGCATTTTTTTTATCTTTCAGAGCCAAGTTTTCTTTGCCAATCTCTTTAAACATCAGCAAGTAAATTACAAAGATTAGCAGTGTTTATCATTGGGGCATTGTTTTAGTTTTATTTAAATAGCATATTTAAATGGACTGAGGGTTTGGGATTTATTTTCCCTTTTTTAATTCAATGAACAAGTTTAGAAACTCTGGGCTAAGCTGGGAGGTATGTGCTTATGAAAGCATATTTTTCAAGGAATACTCAGCTAAGGACTTTTGCCTTTCAGTAGCTTCATCTCTACCTCTGTTAGTAATTGCATCCTGGAGGGAGTGCTTGTTTTTACCTGGAAAATATGCAAGTTTCTGTACAAACAGATGAAAAATCATCCAGAGTGCTTCAGTTCTGCTTTTGTAGTTCTCTAGAGATTACTCTCTGGAGATACTTTTGGATTGTCAAGAATTGAAATTACATTATCAAAATAAGAGAGCAGACATCACAGAAATCATTGTATTGCTGTGCTTTTACTTGGTTGGGTTTTTTAGTTGTTTATCTTTTGGTTTTGTTTTTGGGGTTTTGTTGTTGTTGTTGTTGTTGCTGTTGTGTTTTAGGGGGGGTTTTTTCACCAAATCATCATACAGGAGACAGTTTTTCTGCAGACTGAAGTTTTATCTGTTGAAGCTGAAGTAGCTAATAGTAAAAAAATATTTTAATATCTCTAAGACTAAGAAAAGGAAGATGGGCTTTCCATTGTGCTTCCAGTCAAAACAATTACAAATAATTTAAAGCATTTTCTGAAATGAAATGCATCTGAGCACACAAGCATCATACACTGATTTGAGCTGAATAAAACGTTTTTTCAGCGAGCACGCTCATCTGCAAGTTTTGAAACAAATTAGAAGTGAGTTCTCCAGAACTTTCTAGTTGTAAGGAAAAATGCCAACTGCAGTATTTTTGGGGAAGCGTTCACCATCACTGCTGCACCATCTGAGACTATTTCACCATTCATTAGTAATGTTGTGTTATCCTCAGGGCTCTTTTGAACTGACTGTCAAACTCTCAGTTCCTACTCATAAAAAGGAAAGACATGTTTGCTTTTACAGCGCATAAATATTGGAGAAAACTTCTGCAAATGAAGTCGTGCACCAGTCGTGCCATTACATTGGCATTATATAACTACTTTTTTGCAAACACCTTTGCACAAATGAAATTTTATTTCCTATAGCAAGTTGCATGATAACTTGTTTTAGGAGAGTGCTTAGACTTTAAGAAAATCCTGTTATCAAGATGCCTAAAATCCTAGTTAAAATTTGATTTGTATGTTTCCCCCATATCAGTTCTTGCTTCTCAATGATTTAAGGCCTTTTCCCTTTGCTGGGTTGGGTGTTTTCCAGTAGTAATTAATGAATAAAATGGAGAAAGGAGAGCTCTCAAGCCCTCTCTGGTGTCAGGTACAGTTCAAATGCTCTCCGTCCCCATGACTTTCTTGACATTAACATTTTAAGTTGCCCTTGGAGCATTACTCAGATACCTAGAGAACTCAGAATTATAATTTCATCTACTTGAAGATGATAAATTCAGTGTTAGTTCATAAGGAATACCAAATGGATAGCCATAGACTTTTAACTCATTGTTTGTAGAGAAGAGTCAGCATAGCTGAGATAATGTCTGAAAGTTTCCATGATTTAAAAGAATATGGCAGAATACACAAGGGCAATTTGTCAGTCCTGTAGTGGAGGTATGATAGCTCATCCTTTCAACTCCTTCAGATTTTTTCTATATGACCTTGTGTATCTGCTGCAGGCATTCATTCATTATTAAGATATTTGTCAGAAACAAAAAAATAACCTAAATAATTTCATTTATCAAGTGTGAAGCATTAATAGCTGATTCTTGGATGTTTTTTATTTCTCAGTTATACCTATTTATTAAGCTTCCCATTTGATAACTAGTTCTGCTGATGTGCTGCCATTGGAGTTGCTGTTCTGGTTCCCTTTTTTGTTTCAGTATAATAGATACATTTTGAAAAGTCACCTCTTGATGATAGTCTCTGCTTTGCTGGTTGTCGGTGCAGCACACAGCTACAGAAAATGTTAAAGCACCTGAAAAAGAACTGAGGACAATAAAACATTGTGGCTCCCCGCATTATAGAAGGATCCATCCAGATCTTTGTTGCGGTCTGTTGGCAAACTGCAAAACCCCCTTGGCAGCAGCCAGCCGGGCTGTACCTGTTTGTGCCAAGTGATCAATTTGAATGGCTCTTTATGAGTCTGGAATCCCATCTGCTCTGCTTGTGAGGAGGTGGAAGGCACCGTACATAAGTGACCAATGTTCAAAGAAAGAGTGGCTTCATGAACTGTAACAAAACATCATGCTGATGCCGGAGAAAGGCTTTCCCCTCTATTGAAAAGGCAAGATTCAGTCTCGAGAACTGGCTTCATGTTAGAACTGTAAACAGTTCCTATTTTATAACCATGCAAGTATGTAGCTAGTTATATTTTCATCCAGAGTCTGTAGGGGTTCCTTTTCTTGCAGAATTTGTTCAAAGCCTGTGCATACCTCTGGAGGAATGAAAGAAAATGAGTTTGTTCTTTCTTATTGCTGTTTGCAATAAGGCAAATTGCCTCTGAAAACACAAGGACTGCTCTTCAAAGACACATTTCTGTGCTCTATATGGATATTTGCAAATGTGCATGCGTGTGTGGCTACCATATGTACTAAGCATGTTTGTTACCACATATGGCTGCCTTCTTTACCCTGCCTGCTTTTAGTGCACCCTCTTACTAATTTGTGCTGTCAGTGGTGCAGAAGGGGGAGGAGAGGTGTTCACTGTTATGAAGTGTTTACAGCAGTGCGTTATAGGGAATGACCAGAGTGTTTCAGTGACATAAGCAGTAGTCTTGATTAACCTGTTTAACAGCTCACTTGTGGATAAGGCAAACAGTCTAACGCCCGATCCAGCTGTATTCATGAATTTATTCCTTAGCAAATAATGGTGGATAAAATTAGCAGACATCTGGAACAGGCACATATTTAAAAGTTATTTTGGTCGAAATGTATAAAGCATACTATGAAGAATATGATTGGTAGCTGGTCTTAATAAACAGTTAGTGAGTTCTGCCTGCCTAAAATGCAAAACAGATGTATCTTTGTTCTTTTAAAATGACTTTGATGAATAAACTACATGTGACGTCAGGTACAAGCTATTGGATGTCTGAGTCCGGCAGAGAAATTTTTCAGAATAAAAAAAAAGAAACTTTCCATTGTAGGCTCTGGAGAGAACAAAGTGAATTCCAGTGCATTGCTCTCAGAGCAAATAGAAGCAGGTTCAGAATCTTTAGATAGTAAATCCAACAGTTTATTATTGGTATTATTTTCAGGAAGATCTGTTTTTGTGTTTTTGCTGCATTTTCCTCTCCTTACAGCAAGTCTCAGATTTTGGCAATTTGCATCAGTATTAAGGGGCTCTGGGTTTGGAGGGGGTTTTTCTTCTTTTGGTTTTTTGTTTTGGTTTTTTTTTTTTCCCCATTTTAGTTTCGGGAGAGGGAGGGCTGAGACGAGGAGGAGGAGATGAAGGAGGAGGGTGAAAAGAAGGACAGACAAATGCTTCCAAAAAGGAGGACTGTGCAGACAAAATACTATAGCTAAAGCTTTAACTCTGCTGATTTTTTGCTTTTGCTTGGTAAAGAGCAATTTAACATTTTTCAGGGCAATAGTCTGCTTTGGTGTGCACTTTCTGGCAGATTGAGCAAGCAGGCAGTTCAGTGCTGTACCCCTTGTGTCAGGCAGTCAGCTCATTCTCTGCAGGTGTTTCATCCATAAACAAGCATCAGCCACAGGCTTCTTTTTCTTTACGGAAACCCTCTGGAATTTAACTTTCAGATACAAATACTTGGAGAAGTTGGCAGCAGAGGAGTATGAGAAGGAGCTGAAAAGTCGGAGTGTCAGCCGAGGCAGAAGTGAGCTGTCCTTGAACCTGAGATCTCCTTCAGCTCCATCCTCACCTGTACCCAATTGTGTCAGCCCAGCATCCAGAGAGTCCCAGGAAGAGCTGAAGACTCCTTCCATCCCTTGTGGAACTCCTCAGCCCTCAGAAGGTAAGTGAAAAGGAGGGCAGGGGGAACAATGCTGGATTCATCAGTTTCTCTTGGGATAGTGATGATTTTTGATGCATGAATGCAAGAATACTATTAGGTGCCAAAGTAAACGGTCCTACATTGTTCCATCCTGTCTTCCTAAATTGCCTATTTTTTTACATTTATTTGGATATCACCTAATTTGTTCAATATTAGGATACACTGATAATTGTTGTTATGATTTATACTATCATTATCTGTTGCTCTTCAAATGGAATAATTAGAGAATGCAGAGAGTCTCAATTTTAGTGTCATATTCCTTATATATGAGGAGTTACTGAATACTAGACCAACAGTATTGCTGCCAACAGATTTTGCGTATGTGGATTCTCTGAAAGAAATGCAACACATGAATGCCAAGATTATAATAACCTTCCAGTGGAGCACAGGGTGAATGTGAAAAACTGAAAAGGTCTTGAATTGAAGGCAGGGGGAGTGTGTTGATTATTTTTAATACCAAGAAAAATTCTTAAAATTGTAGCACAAGTCATAAAGGACTTAAAAGAGACCACAGACAATTAGTAAAAAGGAAAGTATAACTTTTGTTTGCACAGTTGGTTTGGTGTCATATAATTTATTGGTGTACAAAGCATTGCTTTTTGTCGGTGTTTGTGTGTCATTCTGCCACTTGCATCATGTACCTCTCCTTCAGTCTTCAAAACACCACATGCCATACGGATTTATATTTGCACCACATGATGTTGCATTAACATTGGGAACTAGAATGCATGTCAAGGGCAAATTATCACCATCACTCATTTTTATTTTATTTGATTTCCTGCTACATGCTATTGGTGATTAATGCATTTGTAGCTTGCACTGCTTGGTTTTATGGAGTGTTATGGCTGGTAGCATGCTATAAAGCAAGGCAATTTAAGAAAAATGTTACAGACACTGAATGCTGCATATGTTTGTCCTCACCGTACTAAGTAGGTGAAGTTTATTTTATTTGGTTTTATATATTTTCCCAATTATATTCCCCAGTTTTCTTGTTTGGAACCTTAAGAGTCTCAGTAGAATCATTTGAACTTAGAAACCACAGGTATTTTCCTCCAATACTGATAGTCAGAAACATCCCAACACCCATTTTATTTAGTTCTATATTGCTTTTAGAGAAAATAAGCTGGATTTTTCCACCATTAGGATTTCAGAGCTGGGTAGGGAGCAAGTATCTCTTGTGATGATTATTTTAACATATTTCTCCTGGAAGCATTAAAAAAAATTGCAGTGTGAAATGGAGCAGCACAAACCATTTGGAGAATACATTTAGAGCAGGTGTACAGGGCAGCTTCAGACAGCCAGAATATGGCAAAGCTATCAACATGTGAGTAGACAGGACATCTCTACTAAAACTCCTGGCAGTATAGTAGGTGTTGGAGGGCAGCACCTGGAAGCCTGGCAAACGGACCACAAGGAGAGAATCTATGGATGGGGCAGGGTAGCCTTCCAGCCTAGGGCAGCTGCGGGCAGATGGCCAGGATAGAACCTGAACAGGGGCCTAAAATCTATATACTTCAGTGGGATCTGGGCATGGGGAATGACTGCTTTTTCAGACCTACCAAAAGTGTTGAAAAGGTCGTAGGAAGTCATTAGCATGTGGGCAGGACGCACCATCTGGAAGTGCCCATATTATTGCCTGTCTGCCAGCGGGGGACAGGCTTAATGTAGACACTGTGTCATGGTCTCCATAGTGTTACTTGACTTCTTATGCTCCATACTGAATTAAAATCTCAGTTTTGCTGTTTTTAGGAAAGGTTATGAATCCCACTTTATAGGTAGAGAAAATGAAACATTAACTTGGTCAAGCCAGTTGTAAGAAAAGCTGAAACAGAGCCATGGACAGAACTCAGATTACTTGCACCCCAAGCAGTTGCTTTTAGGATGGGGTTCACCATCTTCCCAAGCAGGAATGAAACAGCAGAAGGAAAACATTTTGTTGGTTCTGTGCATAGGATGCTCTAAAGACTCTGCAAGAATGGTGTTAACAGATGTGTGATATTCATCTGCAGAATTCAGAACCTGAGGTCAAAGGCAAAAAGAGCATTCGTCTACTAGCAAAACAATAAGGGATTTTTGTAGCCAGATTTGTTTTATTCTTTTTGTGCTGAAATATCCTTTGGCCGTCCAGTACCTACTGGTATTAAGAAGGAAACAGATTCTGTCTCTGGAACTTTGTCTCACACTGTGAAATGTGTCAGTACCATTACCCAATATACAAATCTGAACTTATTGAGGTGAAGTGTTTTCTCATATAAAACAATTGGTTCCACTGAAGTAATCAAGTCTTGTAGGACTTACTCTTGTAAAACTTGTATTATGGTTTCAGAGGAAATGAAGGCAGTCCTATAACTGCAAAAAGGAACTTTTTTTTTCAGAGCAGCTACTTACTCTTTAGTAATTTCATTGGAGAATATTTTTTAAGTGCAAGTATGCAGTAAAGAAGGAGCAACAATAAGTGAGATATCTCTGAAATCAATCTACAAAGGAATTTCAGGTGAACCCTTTGCTGAAAGAAGCAGCTTTTTTAGCACTTGAGAAAGTAACCAGGCCAACCCAAATGCACGCTGTGAACAGTAGGAGACCTTCTGAACATAGTGGTAGTTGAGCAGGGTTCAAATGCTGCCCAAAGCATGACTGATAAGATGGGGAAGCACCAGAGCATGAGCATGCAGTGAGACCAGTGCAGCCTCAGTTGCAGAGCCAAAGGAACCATGATGCAGAAAGTTTGAGGAGGAACTAGGGTGGGAGGACAGAAAAGGATTGTTTCTGACTGCACGAAGAAAGTGCCAGTTCAGTCTGCACCTGTTCTTACCAACACAAAGAATGGGAGGAAAATATTGGAGTGAGAGAGGGGAGAGATAAGGAGTCCCTGCACAATTCAGAGGAAGAGGATTCCTATGCGGGAATAGCTGAAGGGAGATAACAGCCAAGACTTTAGGCAATGCCTGAAAAATTGAACCAAGAGGTCTTGGACAGACATAGACAATTTCAGACTTACTATATGCATCGGCAAGAGACCCTCAGCATGTGTATCTCACACCTCCAAGTGGAAGGCAGAGAAAATAGATGAGGATGTGGTTGGCTAATCAATTAGCCTGACAGGGGATTAGATGTGAGCCCAAAGGGATATTTCTTCTCTCTGAGGGCATATAGGACTGGAGGGTTGAGTTCTTATCAGCAGGATACAGCATCTTGTGTCTGCTTCAAAGTTGATTTATAGTTGAGTGTTAAAGGAAATGTCCATATCCCTCTACTGCATTATAAGTTCTTAGGCTTGCTTTTCAGAAGGGATCAGTTTATAAAGGTATCATGCTTCTTTACATCTCAGGCACACCTTCTTTGCTGTTGATGTTTTTTGATTTGACCAGGCTTGCTTTTCTGAGTCTTTACACTCTCCACCGGCAGAAGTCTGAAGAGAGGGGACAGAGCCTGGTCAGTTATTTATTTCTCTTGACATCTGTAAGGTTGCCACTTAGAATAGTGTTTTGTCTGGTGTGACAATGGACCCAGTATATGTGGGATTGAAAGTTTAAGCTCGCTTCAAAGAGGTCACTACCAAGCATTCACTGAGAATTGTGTTTTTTAACATCTTCAGAAACTCTCATGTGTATCACTGCAGTGGATTACATGATGGAAATGCAAGTGATGGACACATGTCTAGCTTGCTGGCTTTGTTCTCTTGACAGTGTTTCCTGGAAGATTTGATTTTTGCATTGCTTCTTAAGGGAAGTGCTGCTGTACTTAGCTCACTATTTTCGAGTGATCTGAGGTGTAGGGGGATGGTTTGATATTATCCCTAAAGAGAGACAGCAGCTGTCAAATATCCTTGGTTTGTTCCAGTACTTAGATTTTGTTACTCCTTGAACTCAAAAGAGCAGCCCATGTCAGTATATTGCTCTTTCCTCTTTGTTATGTATTAGATTTTGCTAATTGGCCGCATGTTTCTGGTATGTGTGAAATATTTCATGTTAGAAGAGTATCTGGAATTCTCTTGAAAATTCAAATTTTCTCAAGCATTTCTTACATCTCCTCTGATGTTTTTCTATTGACTCTTCAGTGCAGCTCCATGATGACAAAGTTGCAATAAGCATTAGGAGTCCTGACCATTTTTTAACGAGCTTCTTTCTTCATCTGAGCTGTTGGAGTTGACGTTTTTGGTTATTGCATGACAGTTGGTTTGTTTGGGGTTTTTTAGAGAGAAATATCTAAAATTCATATGAAGTTATGATTATTCATGGATGAATTGGTCATATTTGTATATATGGACCACTGAACTATGGCAAGCTGAGAATCTTCCTTGCTAAAGTACCACATTACTTCCAGGAACTGCTGAAGAATTCCTAAGCTTCCATCTCAGTCATATTCAAATCTTGGCTTGACTTTAATATGTTCTCATTCTATACCTACACACTGAGAGCTGCAGTGAGAAACACATCATTGGGATTTGCAGTGTCTGCCAAGTTCTTGACAGCCCTCTGCAATTTTGATTCTCTCCTAGGCAGTGTCATACAGTATAGGTAAGGTACTTTTAGAGAAACGAGTCATGGGCAGAGGTGCATGCATATCTAGTATTAGACTTTTAGATGCTCTCAATGAAGTAGAATGTGGTCTTCATTATTTTGGCTTATATTTACTTAGGATAAATCTACTCACCTGCTCACTAGAGGACTGAAATATTTGGATTGCATTCCAGTATTTTAGTGTGGGGTTTTTTTTCCTTCAAAGGTTCATGTAGTACCTGAAGAAATTCTCATTGTATTTCATGTAATTCAAAGAAAATGAGAAGTCCAGTAGACTCTTCTGCAGTATTGTAATGAAAAATATTAACAAAGGGACAAAACAAGTATGACTTGGTCATTATAGTTCAGTCACCCAACACAAGATTTAGACAGAGGGAATTTGGGAAGTATGCAGAGCTAATGTGCATGTCCATTTTTGCCACTCTTTGCATGGCCATTTCAGGTTTCAGAGAACTGTGAGCTGCTTGATGTGAATGCTCTTCAGTTTCTTTGCAGCATGCAGAGAATATTTGCATGTGAAAATCTGCTGTTACTGCTAAAAACCCTAAAGGTGAATAAATTATTTTTACTGGGAAAGCAGGGAAGAAGAAACCAAGTGTACCATCAACAGTGTTTGCTGTGTGCCAACTGATAAAAAAGCTCATCATATGCCAAGCAGTTGGAAACTTTGCTCAGTTTTGATGTGGCTATTCTGAAGTAAATGTGCATGAAACAACATATGTTTTTTGTCAGCCAAATGTGTGACAGTGCCATTTCCAGACTGTGCCTTTCAAGTGTGTTATTAAAACTAATATTTGTATTTTTTTTGTTGAAGTGTTCCTCATCAGGTGAAAAAAGAACTCTTCCAGAACTCAAAGAAAATTCAACCAAAAGCCACAATCACCCTCCTTTTTGCTTTTGATTTTGTTTTTGTTTTTTTTTTAAATCTCTTCTTTCCTGGCTCTGTCTAGGCACTGAGTTGTCAATGCTCAGGTGAGATGCCCATTTTCTGCTGGTTCATTCAAATCCTTGTGCAAGTCCAACCTTGCAGCTGTGGAAGTATGTATAAAAATAGTGGGCTGGCTCCAGGCAACGAGTGAGGGGGCTTGCCAGGCTGCTCTCACATGCAATGCTGTCGTCGCACAACATCCATCAGTCTGTTGCTCCTAATGTTCCTGAGCATAACATGGACTTGCATTTTATTTTCTTTCCATAAGGCACTTGTACAACTCTCACGTCACTCTCTTTTAGAGGGGTGAACCTGAGATGGCTCTGCTGTTAAGTGAATCTCTTTCTCCCATTGTTCTCTCCACCAGTGAGTGCCAGTGAACCCGAACCAGAGACAGAGACAGAACCAGAACCAGAGCAGGAGGCTGAGGCTGAGGCCAAGCAGGGAACGGAGACACCCAAGGAAATAGAGGCTGCAGAGGTGGGACCAGAGAGTGAGGTGGAGCAAGGACCAGAGAGAGAGCCAGAAGAAAGTGCAATACTCAGTGAAAAGGAGAGGCAGAATGAGGAAGTGAATGAAAAAGACAACTGTTCTGCATCCAGTATATCCTCAGCAAGCAGCACTTTAGAGAGGGAAGAGAGAGAGGACAAGTTAACCAGTGACAATGAAACTGGTAAAGTGAAGCTTTTTCAATAATCGTGGGTTTCTGGTGGAAAAAAATGTTAAATTAGCAGTTCTGATATTGTGTTAATTAGCTAAAAAACCCTTTGCATCTAAGACTTTCTTCACCATGGCCAGGTCTTGTCTACTCTCTGCTTGAACATCCAGACTGTATTGGGGTTACTATGTTTGAGGGACAGTAGGACCTTGATGAAATAAAGTTTCATTTGATTTGAGATAATTTTCTTTCCCTAAGATTAATATATTAACTACTGAATCACCACATTGCAAAGACTTGCATCTCTAGCTCCTCGAGAATTTATTTAGGATTCTGTACATAAGTCAGTGAGACAAAGGGCTGTGCTGACATGATTCGTCATGAAGTTCCAGATACCTTTTATCATCATTATAGTGAAAAAGGAAGGGCTGTGAGGGCTGAGATGTTTGTTCCTTCCCTTCAGTTCTTCTGTCTTGGTCAGGCTTCCGACAGCAGAGAGAGATACGCAGGTCTGGGCTGTGGCCATCTTTAGCTCATGTGGAGGAGGCACATGAAATACACCTTGTCTGGAAAAGACCAGTTTCACAGTGCTAAGGGATTCTAGTCAAGTACACCACCAGGTACCAGCCTGGAAAGGTCCCCAGCATGAGAAACACTTTAACTACCAAGTTTCTGCTCAGAGAGATAATGATAATCAGTTTGTCATTCAGCCCGGGAAAAGAGGGAATAAAAGGCAGATTTTGGCTTTGTTGATTACTCTTTTCTCTTTTTCATAGGGAGGTAAAGGAATGTAATGTAATTAGGGTATTTGATTCCCAAGTTTTCTTTGGTCTAAACCATGAAATGCATAGTCCTATATTTTCTAAATTATAGATAAGAAAATGAGATGTGCTTCACAGCGTGAAATTGTCCCGCTCTGTCCTGAAAGAAGAGTGATAGCTCTGAATCCCAGCAATTACCTCACAGATGTAAACTGTCATTTTGAATTGTTAAAGTTTAAATCTGTCACTTTTTTTTCCTGAGAAGCATTACACTAATTAGATCCTAAATTTTAGAGCTAATTTCTTTTCAGTTAGCATCAAGATTGAGTTACTTAGAATGCTATTGTACTCCTAAAGAATGTAGATAGATATATCTGTAGGAAAGGCTGGGGAGGGATCACAGATGAAGGATGTTGCTACACTGTGGCATAGTCCAAGATAGTCCAAGTGCAAATAAAGGAGAATTGCAAGTTTTTTCTCCTTGTCTGTTACTAACCTGTTACCACTCTAATTTAAAGTCCCTATGTACTTTTTTTTAAACCTAAGAAATGTACTCTTACTAAAATCAGCATCTTAAAAAGATTTATTTTGTAGTGGTGTATAGGAGAACTCATGTAGTGAATTGTTTGCTCTCTGGTAGGTGAGGAGTTTTGGAAAGCAAACAAGAGCACTTTCTCCAGCAGTTCTGACATTCCCAACAAGCATTTTGCCATTTATGAGATGGCCTGTTGGTTCTGCCCAGGTGCATTGAGGACAAAGGAATAAAATCCTTGGTGCAAGCTTCTTCATTAGCCATCTTGCCAAATTTGGCTTCCAACAAGTCTTGTTTCTCCAATGGTATTTCAAAGCTTTACTTGTGGAGAGGAGGGCAGAACAGGGCCACCAAAGTAGAAAGAGTCTTCACAGAAATGATATTTGTTCAGCTTGGACAGTTGGGGGTGGAACTGAGGAATGCAAATTACAGACCATGTCTGAGCAAATTCTGATGAGTAGTTTTGAAAAGGGATTAAACACTGGAGGATCCCATCTGGTGAAAGTGAGGGGGTTAGATCATGTGGGCTTTGTGGGATAGATCTTGGGAGCCATCTTGAACATCTTTGAAGGAAAGGCCTGGAATTAGGGAGAAATCCTCTGCGAGGGCGCAGGTGGGTAAAATCTATTGTGTGGGAAGGAGTTGTCTAGTGATCTTGTCTATTGAAACTACCTTAGAGAGAAATCTAAGAGACTGCCTCAGGGGACAAGTACTGGTAAGAAAGCAATCCCATGGATCAAGTCTGAAGAAAAATGAGCAGATAATGGAAGCAGTCAAGCTACCTGCAGGAAAGTAGGTTGTAGCCATTTCTGAAAGTCTTTCTTTTTGTCTGGGGTTAAACCTCTGGACTGATTTTAAAACATGGTTTAGAGCTTGATCTGAGTAGAGGCAGTAATCACTGCTGTCCATACACTTTGTGCTGCAAGGCCCTATATTTTAATGCAGTTTTGTTTTAAGGGAGGGGAGGCGGGGAGCTGTGGGGCCCTGGATTTAGATCTCACCAAGAGGACACCTTCGCAGAGCACAGGTCTAGATGTTGTGGTAAGAAAACAACTCCATTGACAGAGGAAGCTGTAAATGTTACTTAAAACTCCAAGCTATTGAAGAAGGTGGGAGCATGAGTGACGACACCAAGATAAAATGGGAGTTTAAGAAAAAGGGAAACCTACAGATATAAAAGAAAATCTTTAACCACAAGGACCCCCAAAAAAGTCAGGCTAGTGATCAAAGTAAAATGATGAAATAAAAGAAGCAGAGTTTATGAAAAATGTATTAATAAAATGTGTGAGGACTATGGGGAACAGAAGGAATTCCACACAGGAAATGCAGAAAGTGTGAAGAATTATCATTGTTGCATGTTTAATCACTTTATCTGACACCCACTGGAAAAAGGAGCACCATAATTTTTAGACACATTATCCACATTGGTTAGCAGTATTAAATTCAGGGAAATGGAGTCATAGAGATGCTTACATCATATATTTTTACAGTTTGACCACTATAATTTGTTATTTATGGTGCTGTCTCAAACATCATATTTTGCATATTATTGGTGAGAAAAGCAGTAGTCAGAAAGGTGAAGCTTCATTACAGTGAAATGTTAAATGAATGTGATGTGGGAAGGCCAACAGTCTTTCAACACTGACATATAACAGGGAGGTTAACAGTGGTTGATGGGCAGCATGTTCAAAATTATTTTATAAAGGTCCTCATATTATAAACAACTTTTAAAATCTTTCTTATGCTTACGCTCACTGAATTGCCCTGAGAGCTGTACCCTGGGTATGCAGCCTGCTTTGGAATTCCAATAGTCTGTGTTGTGAAGATGACCCAGTTACCCAGGCGGGGGGTTCTGTGGGGTCTGGAAGCTGCCCTTCCCAGGCCAGCAGTGTGGGAGGAGGAGGAGTAAACAGCTACATGTTGACCTTGACATCAGGCAGGGAAGATCTCTTTCACATGAAAATTTTCCTGAGGTTGTTCCAGTACCTGGCCAGATGAAGAGTACAATGATAACCTGTTTTGTGTCATTGTCATGATATTTACGTCCCATGCTGGAATGCGAAAGGTTGTGAGAACTTATGCACTGTATAAAATAAGCTGAGGTAGCCAAGACAAAATGAAACCTGACAGATTTCAGGAGAGACCTGAACATTCAAATCCTGAAAGTTATATAGTCCCTCCCAAGCCACATATTTATGCTCTACTCCCCTTCCTTTTTTGAGATGTACTCCCAACACATCAAGATCAGGCCATGTATCAGCAGTGTATCTTATTTCAAAATTTCCACAGTAACTGCTTACCCACTTTCAGACTAGTTGTACATGCATCCCAGAATGGTTTTTTTGGTGGGTTGAGGAGTGTTCTTGGTGCTCTGACTTCCTTCCCTTGACTCTTCCCGTCTCTGTGTGTGTGATTGCAGGTCCGTGGTCACAGACCATTCAGGATGCTGATGTGAATGAGCAGTGCAGCAACATCCTCAACAACAAGCGGTTTATGCTGGACATGTTGTATGCCCATAACAAGAAGCCTAAAGATGAAGAGGAAAAGGAGCTGGAGGCGAAGGAGGAAGAGAAGGAGACGGAAGAAAGTGAGGAGGCACTCACTAGCCTAGCCAGCAGGATCTCTATTCTTCAGGCCACAAAGCAGGCTAAAGATGAAAGTGTCAAAAAGATGGAGCTTGGAAATCTGGATAACCAAGGCAGTGTGAAAGCCTTTGCAGAAAAATTTAACAGTGGTGAGCTGGCTAAGGGGACGGCAGTGCCTGAAGATGAAATCAGTGAACAGGTCCCCGAGAAAACACCAGCACAGACAAAGAAGGAATCTGATTACATCTGGGATCAGCTCATGGCTAATCCTCGAGAACTTAAAATCAAAGACATGGATTTTACAGACTTGGGGGAGGAGGATGATGTAGATGTGTTGGATATGGATATGGGTCCTGGGGACTCCCTTGTTCCCCCTCCTCCACCTCCACCTTCTTTTCTGGGTTTGCCTCCTCCACCGCCTCCCCCCTTGTTTGGATGTCCGCCTCCACCTCCACCCTCTGCTAATTTATTGGCTCCTCCTCCACTTTTCAGCACTCCTCAGGGTTTAGGGTCACCCCAGGTTTCTAGGGGTCAGCCAGCATTTATAAAGAAGAAGAAAACCATCCGTCTGTTTTGGAATGAGGTACGGCCATTTGAGTGGCAGTGTAAAAACAACAAACGCTGCAGAGAATTCCTGTGGTCGAAACTGGAACCCATTAAGGTGGACACTTCCAAACTGGAGCATCTCTTTGAGTCTAAATCCAAGGAACTGCCTGTCACAAAGGTACAGCTTGTTTTCAGTTTGCTATTTTCTGCTATTGTATTGGTATTCATTCTGAGTTAGATCTAGGTGATTTATGTTGTTTATATCAAACCAGTGGAAATTACTGGATGTGTTTCTAGCTTGGCCTATGACGAAAGATATTCCATGGCCTGACACTAGAGATGAGCCTAGGGTAGTGTATGTGCCAAGTTGCCCTGCTTAGGTCTGCCAGTTGTGGGATATCACTCCAGGTGGCAAATACCAACAAATTTTACATTAGATTGTCCACAGCTGAGTGCCAAACTAGATATTGGAGTCTGAAATACTTTCTGTTGTATTCATAAAAAGGTCACAGCATGGTGATTCATATCTGTGTATTTGACAGTTCTTCACTTGGTAATATTTTCCTAATCATTATGTGGAAAGGTTAGAATATCAGAATATCTGCTGCAGAAAGTCTACACATGTGCTTTGTTCTGAAGGATCGAATTATCAGCTGGACCATGTTTACAGCTGAGCTCTGCAGGGATGTTGGGATTTTGTTTTATACTGGTGAAAAGGCCTATTTTAAATCTTTAATTTATGCAATGTGGCAATTTTAGGATAGATGCTGGCACAGGAATACCTCTGTAGCTAGGATTCCCTCTTCCTTAGTATTGTTACAAAATAAACTCACAAAGGCTCGTGACATGGCTGTTTAACATTAGAATCAACAACAAAAGGAAGCTTTTTATAGTTACATTTAGGAGGAATTTGAAGTAGCATTAAAAAAGTTATTAGCCTAAACATTTGTTTTTCATGGCTACATAAACTCTATTTCTTCTACGCAGTGTAATTGGTATCAGGGAAACAATGTTTTTTTCCAGTTAATGTGACAGTAAAAAATGTCCATCTCTCTTAAAAGAAATGAATTGCTTGTGTGTTTTCTCTGTATGCCTATATGCCTTATAGTAACATAAGAAACGGTCAGCACCTTAAATATTTTACTTCTCTTTAGGTAGAGAAAGTTATTTTATCTATTATGTATTATAGATATTATTGTTTGCTCCTACTCTGGGGAATCAGGAGGTCTCACAGTAAAGGTTCTCTGTGTCACTTGTCCAGTTTGTTAACTCAAAATTTTCTAATAGTTCTTCTTGATCTTCTTGACCAAGTGGAAACACTGGAATTGTAATCAAGCCCCCAAATATCTAGCAAGCAACAGGTACCTAAAGAGATGGCTCATGTAGATCTGCCATCATTGCTCTTAGTTGAATTTTTTTGTGACACAGATGCATGCAAATCTGAAACGTATAGTGTAGCACCTTTAAAAATGCATTCAGCTGATTATTCTTCTGGCCAATGCTGAGATTAATTTCTCTCTCTAATTCCTTTTCTGCTGAGGAAGGAATGCTGGTGACATTGTGGCATGCTACTCCTCATCTCTCTCCCCGTAAATACAAATCTGCCACAGATGGTTCATAGATGGAAGGAATGAGAGCATTTTCTTAGATCCATAAAATATTTAATTCCTTGAATTGAATGTGGAATGATAACATATTTGCCATTTCCAAAATTTAGCTTTGTGCTAAGTGCCAGCATTGTAATGGAGCACTCTGGCTGATTCCTAATCTTTTATTCTCACATAAAATTTTGATAAAATTTAAAGTTGTTGGAATTATGACTTGTTTACTTTTCCAGTCAATCATCGGTGCATGTTCCCAAACTACCCTTGGCTATTTTCCCTCCCTCACACTTGCTTCTCAAACCTGCCTGATGCTTTGGCACAGCTTTTGGCTTCTGGCTGGAAGATGAGTGAGCAGGTTTCTTTGAAATTAGTGCAAGTCTGAGGAATGATTTAGGTGCTTTCCCCTTGGCGACTAATAACTGCTCTCTGCGTGAGACATTGTATTTTTGGCTCTCTTTCTACCCTGCCCCATAACACAGAAGTCTCCTTGTCTCATTGCAGAGAAGACAATGGGGACCGAGGAGTACTGTAGTAGAATTCTGTGCAGGGTTTTGAAACTCTTGCCTGGTTTTTGTGAACACCAGCAAATCTTCCAGAGACGAGATGGTCCTTAGATCAAGTGGGAGTGGGAATAATTAGGCAGACCACCGAATCCTAAAAGACTTGAGGTTTGGTGCAAAGATTGCACTCAAATTAGGATAGGTCTCGATTTTTCCAGACTGCTTGGTTTATTTCCAGAGAGCACATTCCCCGTTGTGTCTAGTTTCTCCTGTCCAATGGCTGCAATCCAAAACAGGTTTATTCTATAATATTGTAAAGTCTGACTCACAGCTCAGTTGGTTCAGCTGAAAAAAGAGAGTGCAGAGCAACAAATCAAAAGTCAAATCTCTATATTTCATAGCAAGAGATGGAAGTAGGTGCATGGAAAAGGAACAGTCCAGAAGGATGAGAGGAGAAGCAAAGTCAGGGTGTATAAAGGGGAGGCTTGGCTCTCTCTTGTGCTTATGCTCTCTCATACAGCTGTAACCAATTTTACTCCAGTTTCTAATCCTTCACTGTGATTTCCACAACACACAGCTATAAACAGCTACTTCCTGGCTCATGAGAAGTTTTTCATTAAACACAATAGACTGTAATAAAATAAAGTGGATTTAAAATTGTAGGATATAATACGGGGTTTGGGGGACTGGGAGAAGAGATTCTTGATTTTAGGAAATCTTATGCCACACTGAGAAACTTGCACACTGATGTTATTTAGTGGAGCACCTTTAGTTGCAGATGGTTTATTTTTTTAGAATAGACCACCCTACATTATATTTGCCAATAGAAAGAGTGATCAGCTATCCCCTCCAAACCAGTGTAGTTTTTCCTTCCTTCTCACTCCACCAAACAAAGCAGGTATTTTGGCAAAGTACTTCAAAGTGTTTACTTTTCTGTGAAGAGAAGTGAAATCATGCAGACACTCCTGAATTAAATGTTGATGTTCAGCCTTTTTGCCATCCACTTGGTTTTGCATGAAAGTATTATTTTGCTGATTCATGTATACCCTGTGGGACATAGTGATCCATCATGTGCCCACAGACATAAAAATTAGTAGGAGAGAAAAAGTAAGGAATCTGCTTTCGTGTACACAGGCTTAGACACATATTCCTTTTGAATGGATTTGTTGCAATTTCAGTAAATGCCAAGACAAGTCATAAATGTGGACCAGAATTTCAGGAAAAGATTACAAACAGGTATCCTGGAAAAAGTCAGTGGCAGCTGAGCAATTTCGTTTTAAATCTCTTGTATTGAATGCTTACTAATGAAGATAAAAATAAAATTTTAAAAAAAAGACCTCTCACTATTAAGGTAGATTTTTCTGTACTACTGATGCAGACTTTTGCAACTTGAAAGGCAGGAGATATTTCTGAATTGGTGGTCATAATATAATTACTTATTTATTTATATGACCACTTGAAAAGTCATTTAATTTTTCCTGCTTCTCACATTGGTTAAAGCAAAGGGGCATGTTTAAGGATATGTTCTGATCAGACTACAAATCACTTTCTGTGGGATGGTAATAGGTTTTAAATAATCCATCTGAAGACTACCCAGTCTGCAACAGAGGCAAGAGAATGTGGCCAGTTAGGTCTTGTAAAGGTGTAAATTCACTATAATTTTTAATACATTGCAGAAGTGTTTGTTTTCCACAGATTATACTACCTAGTATGTTTGTATTTTATAGATACTTTTGCAATTACATAAAATTATATAGTATATATAGTATGCAGAAGTTCAGGGATTACACTTCATACTAACATATTAAAATATAAAATCAAGTGCATTAGTTCACTGTTCCCTCAAGCATTTTAAGTCACTCTCTGGTAATGAATTTATAAAGCATAGATTGAGGTCACCAAATATTATAGTATAAATTAGTAGTTGTAGCTTATTTTAACAGTCAGACACTTCCACCTGTGCAATTTCATTGCAGACAAAAAGTAATTCTTTTCCTAGCAATAAGGTAGTAAAGTTCATAGTAGTAAAATCTTTCTCTTTTCTTCATCCCTTTATTTATTTGGAAAGGATTTCTTTGGAACTCAGATGTCGTCCCAAGAATGGGTTTAAAATCTCTTCAGCCCTTGTTTTTGAAAAGGGTTACTCACCCTAACATTTTATATCCCATATGCAGTTATAGCTCTGGAAAATGCCTCCATGCACTCATGCCCTGTACAGCTCATCTGTCCTTCATAACTCATTGTTAGGGAGCGCGTGCACTGTGGAGATCTCAGTGATCCCGGCCGTGAGTGTCCTGGGACCCCCAAATTAATATGTCTCTCTTGTCAAACTTGGGAGCCTAAAAACGGAGCTGCAGATTTGAGGCCTGCTTACCCATACCACATGTGGGAAGCCTAAATTTAACTCCTATCCCCTGGCCTTTTCTCTTCCGCATTAATTCTTTGGAGCTGTGTAATTCTGTGCTCCAAAGGACAAGGTAATAAGTGGTGGTTTAAAAAAGGCCTAGGGCAATACAAACTCAAGAGGAAGCAGTCTCTGGTGAACCCCGTTTGGTTTTAATGTGGTCTTGGCCACTAACTGTGGTCCTGAGAATGTGATTAGCGGCTCGGGAAGTAAAACTCACGGCATTAAAGGAGAAGCTGCATCTCACATCCTTCAGGTAGCTCCCCAAGAAAAAGAGGACTCTACTCAAAGAAGGGAAAGTTCAGGAAGGCTTTGGGGATACTTTTAAGCTTTTAAGAGATCAGTTCTGACAGAACTGATATAAAAACCTCGAAAACAAATGTTATC
Source organism: Chamaea fasciata (assembly GCF_029207755.1). Classification (NCBI taxonomy): domain Eukaryota; kingdom Metazoa; phylum Chordata; class Aves; order Passeriformes; family Sylviidae; genus Chamaea; species Chamaea fasciata. The sequence continues at coordinate 67,179,513 of NW_027094086.1, read as the reverse complement.
TTTTCTCTCCTAAAATTTATTCTGTTTACTGCAAAATTGCTTCTTTTTAAGTTTAGAAAAACAACCCTCTTTTTACTTTCTCAGATCATTGTTGGGTATTCTCCAATTCCTGTGAACTGCACCTGCCTTCAGTCCCATATGCCCCCTGAAGTTGCATCATACATTAGTTGTTCTGGTATAATGAACGACTGTGGTATCACACAGGTGCTGGGCAGGCTGCAGGAAGCAGTGGGCAAACCTCTTCCTGTGCAAGTAAGGTTCTGAGCTATGCCAGAAAAATGTATCTTTTTAATGATACAGCTGCATTCCCCATTTTTCTGGAGGTGCTTTGATGAATTCGTCTTTACTAACTTCCAATTCAAAACCAGCACGTAGGCCTGGCGGTGGGGTACTTTGTGTCTTGGTGGCTGTGGAGCAGACCCAAAGAAAGTGAAGGACAAAGCTCAGTAGTCTGAAAAACAATCCTGAATGCAAATTAAGACTTGAGCAGTAAGTCTTCTCCAGGGCTTTCCCCAAATCCACAAGAGATGAAAGACTGATACTTCAGCATGCAGGACTTCTCCCTACACTGCTGTTTTTGACAGCATTTTTCAGTCCATCTCTGATAGGGAAGAGGAACCACAGAAAACATGTTTACAGTGTTCACATACATGCAGAGGGGGGAAAGGGTATGAGGGGCAGAGTCCTCTCACCTTTCAGCTACCTGGCACAACATATGTAGTTTCCAAAGAGAGACCTAGCATGGGATGATGAGAGAGAGAAGGAGAGACATGCTGAGGTGTAAAAGCAAAGACCGCATTCAACACTACCTTATGCCATATAAGTGGATTTCAAATCACGTAGCATAGTTGGTTCACATTTTGCCACTGTAAGGATGGGGAGAAAGAGAAAGAAATTCCTTGTGTCTACAATAGAATAGAATTTAAAGCATTTGTTGCCAGTTCTTTGTGATTTTATTATTGTTTGTACTGGAGGTAAGATCCAGGGGTATGAATAGTCTCAAATAAAACCTTGAAAAAAGCATGAGGGTTGAAATTTTTCTGCATCTCTGAAGGACTTGACAGACGTATCATGAGCAGCATGGTAGAATAACTTTCCCTGGCAGCCAGAGGTCAGAAAACCATGCCAGTGCCTCCAGAGGGGCACCTATGCCTCCTTTGCCAGTGTCTGAGGTGGATTTATAACACAGGAGAATGCTGGCAGGCAGGTGGAAACAATTCTGTTTCCCAGCCAGCCCCACAAGTGAGAAAGGGTTCAGATTGGTGCATCTAACAGGGAACTGAGCCCTGGAGCCCCTTGGCTGCGCAGCTGCTGCACCATTAGTCCTGTGCTGGCCAGTCCTTCTGCACCGCAGAGCTCTGGTCTGGCAGAGGCAGTTTCAGGTGTTTTTCAGACTGGCTTCTGTCCCAAACTGCCTTTTTGAGGGCTGTGTCAGACTAGCTCTGCTTTGCACGGCAGCACTCAGATCTCTGAATCCTGGCACCTCATGTTGATGGGATAAGGATGTGCTAGAAGAATTCAGCTTGTTTTGATGCCTGCAAATAAATTAGGTTTTCATTCAGTGTCAGCTTTCTCTAGTGGGGGAAGTCATTAGTGAAAGGAGTGACTTTTCCTTTATAAAACAGATCAGAGGAATAATGACCTTGTTCTCATCTTTCCCAAGAAAACTGCTGCAGATGGGAAGCGACAGGAGATCATTGTGTTGGACTCAAAGCGAAGCAATGCCATTAATATTGGCTTGACTGTGTTGCCCCCTCCCCGCACCATCAAGACTGCTATTTTGAACTTTGATGAATATGCCTTAAACAAGGAAGGAATAGAGGTAAGAAAGAACAGTTGATGTCTTCAAGTCTGCATTTGCAATACTTTTTTTCCCCATGTTGCATGTGGTACAGGCCAGACTGGTCATGGAAGAAATAGAAGGGAGTGTATTATATCGTGTCTGAGTGTTGAAGTTTGTGAAACCAGTGCAAGTTTGTGAAACCAGGGCTCAGAAGCAGGAAGCATCGTGAGGCTGGGCACGCTCAGTGATCATGGATTATCTGCTTTGTTTGAGTAGCAATGGTGTTAATTCCTGTCAGGTTTTTCAGAGTAGTATCTGAAGCTTGACTGAAATATTGTGAGCAGCAAAAATAGGCAGTGAGTTACTAGGGCTGATGCAACTAGTACAGGGTTTAATAAATTTCATGCCCAGCTAGCTGTTGGAGCCATTCTAGATTGTATATCTAATGGAAAACAAATACGGCGACTAGTTCTGCCCAGAATAGCATTTCTGTGTTACTGTTGTTTGAAGAAAAGCAGTTGGTATAAAGATTACAGATGATGTAATTTTTACCACTACATGTTTGACTTTGCAGATATTCTTACCAAGATCCAAGATGAGCTCTGTTTATTTTTTTTTTATCAAAACATTTTTCTTCTATGAAGTGTAAAAGAAGCCTGTGGCTCCACTGTTTTTTTCATTATGGTCGTAATAATTTCAAATTTTTTTTTCCAATAAGCCTGTATCATCTAGCAAGAGTAATCTGCACAGCTACAAATCTCAACCAGTGGCTATCAGAGGTCATGTATTAATTCACAGTCACCTTTTAGTGGTTTGGCACTGTGTTTCATGATTTCCCCCTTCCCACCTCCACCTCGCTGACTACAAAAGAAAATGAGAAAAGTTTCCTGGACTGAAAATGGTGTTGCCAACAGTTGGATGCAAAAGAAATGCTTAAGGCAAAAGATCCTTCTAGCTAGAAGGCAAGACCTGGAATGTTGCTTCTTCCCCAAGCTGTATTACTTTTTGCTATATGCATATTTTATTCATATTATGAAGGTGGCAGATCACTCTAAAACCAGTAATTTTTCATGACCCAGCCCAAATACCCACCACTGCAGTCTGCAGTACTAAGCTTTAAAATATTGGAGAGAAGTACCCCTCCAGCCAAGCCCAACTCACAGCCAGTTAGATCTCAGTGCTGTAGGTAGGCAGTGTTTCCATACAAAGTCCAACATAAAATGGCTGACAAAGGAGAAATCTTCATTAACTTCTGTGTATCCTCTCCTTAGAACTGTGTCCTTCTCCTGGTTTCAGGTACTTTGCACAGCCCACCCTTTTCACTGCCAACATTTTTCTCTGGGCTATCCATCTGCCAGCCACCTGTTCTGGTGTCCACAGCTGTGCTTTGTACCACCACACCCTCCTTTGGGTGACCTTTCCATTAGCTGCCAAGAACCCATAATTTCATTTAAAATATGTATGAAGGTGGATTTCAATTTGAAGAATTTAAGAAACCAGGAAATTGTACGCTCTTAATATACTTGCCCAGAGCTAAAGAAAGGGTCTCTGAGGTCTGTCCTCACAGCTTGATGTGATGTGAGTAATCCTAATGTGATCATTCAGGTATTTGAAATCAAGAGAAAGGGTAAGTGCAGCAGAGCCCAGGTACTTTGCACTTTGAGGAATGAAGTCTTGATTGGTTGGGAAGGATTATGTCCATGGAGACAGGAGCTTTTTTCCCTCAACTATATATATTTATTTTGTCAGGTGAAACCCCACACTGAATTCAGATTTTCTTTTCAGTCCCAAATTACATGTTTTTCTTACAACATGTTACAGAGTCAGACCTTCATAGTGACACATAGGGCTGGATTAAGCTATGCAGTACTGGCCAGGTAGCACACAGGTTGATACAAAAATGAATTATTGTGAGTCCCATGCTTTTCAGCAGATCCTTGCCTCAGTTTTCCATACGGCCCCTTTGGTCTACAGTATAGGCAAGCTTTGTTTCCTGTGTCTCTTCCCTTTTTCTGTCTGTTCATTGGCTTTAGCCCTAAAGTTAGCACAGTGGGAAGAGAGGTTGTTGTTTCACCCTAGATTTTTAGAAAGTTTTCTGATTCATATCTATCTAAATATAGGGAAATAATTAGTCGCCACTTTGATTGAATCAGTAATAGTGTAACAATCAACTTCATTTATTAAAAAATACACAGATAATACAGCAATTTGCTATATAATGCAATTGATAGCTTATCTATGGGTTGATTGAGGCAGGACTGGTATGGAAAGAAAATGCAATTTTTGCCTAATAAAAATTGTACCACAGTGGATACTCAAAAGCCTTTCTGCACAATAATTTTCTAGAAGAGATGTCACATCCAGTAAGCAGAAGAGAGAGTAGGAAAATAGATGTGTGCAGTGACAACATAGCATTCACTGCTGAAATTTCAGAGAAGTTATAATTTAAGACTGTCTTCAGCTTTTGTCAGATACAAATTGAGCAGAGTACCAACAGTGTAAAAAGTCACCTGAGCCATCCTTTGCCTTGGCAGTGAGCTCTGTGCTGTGTCCTTTGCTGAGGAGTATCACCACTGTCATGTGTGTGTGTGGCTTTAGATTTGCATCTCAGTGGATTAAATGGTACCTTAAAACTGACCTTAGCAATTCCTTTAAGGATAGTGGACTAAAGCAGTGCTGGCAGTAGTGCTAGCAACAAGGCCGGGATGCAGTGGGCTGCAGGCCCAAATTCATAATAGCCCAATTCTTTATTTGCTCAGTCCATAGTTAGAGCAGTAGGTCCAATAGAGCCTCCCTCCACTGCTGCCCTACATCCTGCTGAATGCTGCTTTGCTTTTGATGTTGAACTCTTGTTAGTAATCCATACTTCACCTTTTGACTTTAAAGATATAAATAAGTGGAAAAAATACTCCAGTTACTTTAACGCCCTCTATCCTTAAGTATGATGTGTGTTTTTAAGTCTTAAAGTGGTTAGGTTACCCTGAGATGTGAAAAAAGGCAGAAAGTGTGTCCATGACACTAGAATGGCAGATGTAGTCCACTTAGAATGCAAAACAGGCACTGTTTAAGACTTATTTTCAGAGGAATGCACATTGTGTGTTTGCAAGCATGAGCCAATCCAGCTAAAAAAAAAATTTGCTGCCTTATGTTTGCCAAAGTGTTTGTGTTTTCCTTTCTTTGAATGCTTGGCATTCATTGTGTTCAAACAACTTGGAGCTCACTGAAGAAGAAAGAGCTGCTTCCTTAGCATGGATGAGGTCTTGCTGTGAGTTAAGCAAAAGAGGCAAGCTTAAAATCCTGGCGCCTGATTTTTATAAATCAGAGGCAACTGCAAGAATGAAGTCCAACCAACCAGTCCTTGGTGCATTTCTGTAGCGAAGGAAACAAGTGGATCCCTCCATAAAGGGCTACTCAGTAAGGAAATGCGGACCAAAATGAAATAATACCAAAGACTATGGTTAATTTAGCAGACTAAAATTAGGGTAATACTGTGAGGAAATTAGCATGGTTTGTTTTCTGCTTTACCGTATGGCTTTGTGATGCTACACAATGTTGATTGCATTAGTAGGTACAGCTTTTAGTAAATCTTTGAAATGAAAACGTCTCTCCAGGTGTGCTGTACCCCCCATACCCTGGTGTGCTACCCTGCATTCCCGTGATAAATAATTGGAAGTATTGATTGATGATGATGTAAAAAGGAGTAAGAAGTGAGAGCTTGATGTTAAAAAGCCAGATGGTGACATGTATGAACAAAAATCAAAATTTGATTTTTGCAAGCAAGTAAAGTATTTACATTTTTATTCTGATCATTGATTCTGATTGAAAACATCAACATTTGCAGTTTCCAATTTGTTTAGCTAATGCTTTGTGAGAGTGATGGGATGTCTCAAATGATGCTAGCACATGTGACCGGAAAGAACACCTTTTTTCACAAGTCTAGACAGAAGAGAGAATGGCCTCAGTGGTGCCTTGCTGGCCAGACACCCATAGTCAGCGTATCACAGCCCTAATCTGTTTCAGACTTTATTTAAAGAAAAAATGCCACACTTTGTCTCCTTGCAGCAAACCAAACCACCATCTGCAGTTTCTGTGACCAGCAAAAACATGTTCATGTATTTCTGTAGAGAGCTGAGGAAGAGGAATGGTCTGACTGAGGCAATGGTATCAGTTCCTGAGTCTCAGTTCCTGATTTAGAGGGTGATAATCAGCATTTTAGATGTAATTCCTTCTCAGAATTGGATCATTTTTGGAAGAATTGTAATGTAATTAGTGCAGGTGGCTTCCCTTACGGTGAAGTTCTCACCTTCATATGCTGTTACATTTTCCTAGAGTTTCTACAGGTAATGCAAACCAGCAATGGGCCTTGTTAACAGCTGCCTTGGAAGCTGAAATGTGAGAAAGCCATTCAGGAGTTGAATTGTTTTCTGAGGCCTGTCAAATATCTGGTGAAATACCCACTAACGTGTATTTGGTCATGCAGCTAACTTTGTGTACCTCAAGCCACAGAAAGCTCTGGACACAACAAACAGATATTTGAGTTACTAATCTTTTCAGGCTGTTGTTCACCTGGTAAAATCAGGTGAAAACAAACACAGAAGATGAGACACCTCTGCAACCTTATCATCACTGAGAAGCCCCAGTATCTCATGAAAGAGAACACTTAAGCACCTAATTTCCTCAGAGGCACTAGGATATTCACCATCACTGCTTAGGTGCTTCCTTGCATCCCACACTGAAGGTCCATGACCCTCAGCCGTATGTTCCTTTTGTAAGTCTTCCCTCTTAGGAACTTTTGGAGATTATACCTCAGGATGGCAGAGTTCAGGAAATAAGCCCTTTGATCCCTTTGCTGAAAGTTCAAGCAGGTGGCTGAGTCTGGCAGCAGAATAATTTGGGTCCATTATCTCATGCAAAAATTGCCTATTTTCCTCCATTATTTGTGAAGTGGTTTTCTTCGAAACATAAGACTCTGGCCCAAACAGTTGTGTGAGAATGCGTGAAGGGGTAATATATGTGTCACATGTACTAGAGAATATGAGCATAGGGTTTGTTAATAACCAGTTCTTCTTTAATTGACCAGGAAGTTGCTGAGACCATCTCAGTTACAAGAAAAGACCAAGAGAGCTGGGTCTGTCCAGCCTGGAGAAGAGCAAACTGACAGAATAGATGTATTTAGTATCTGAAGGGAGGATGTCAACAGAATGCATCCAGGCCCTTCTCAGTGGTTCCCAGCAATAGGACAAGAGGCAATGGGACAAGAGGCTTCCTGATGCCCAGGAAGTTCCACCTGAATATGAGAAAGAACTTCTTTACTGTGCAGGTGACTGAGCATTGGAACAGGTTGCCCAGAGAGGCTGTGGAGTCTCCCTCACTGGAGATATTCACAAACCATCTGGTTGCAATCCTGTGCCATGTGCTCTGGGATGGCCCTGCTTGAGCAGGGGGTTTGGATCAGTAGTCCCACTGTGGTCCCTTCCAATGTAACCTACTCTGGGATTCTGTGTACTGAGAGCAATATGAAGAAGAGCAATATGAAGTAATGATTGGACTCTGAGCTGTTTGTGATTTAATGGTCACATCAGGTGCCAATAACCTTCTGCCCTGCTGTGATTTTATGCTGCTTTTAATGTTAGATTTTTTTTAAATAATAGAAATAAAAACTAAAATAATAATAAAGTGGCAGATGGTGTACTCATCAGTTTCCAGCACTGAACAAATGGCTCAAATTAGTCAGAGTGGAAATAGAGAAGAGGAGCATTTCACTACTTGCTCAGGGGCACACCGAGGATGATGACCAGCAGGAACAGAATCATTTGCCCAAGCAGATCCAGAGTGCTGGTGTAGGTCGTTTCTATGGGGGCACTAGCACCCTGGATGGTGTGAGACCTGCCAGTAGCTCTGGCCCCACCAAGGCATGGCTTTCAGCAGTAGGGCTGATCATCAGCAGCTGGCACCACAAGCACAGGCTCTTTTGCTTGGCATTCTCTGTTTCACATAGTATGGTATGCAGCACAGCAGCCTTGCAGAACTTGGACATGAATGCTTTTTGTCAGCTCCATCTATCTTGTGATGTTTATATAAAGCTCAAGGAGGAGGAGAGTCCCTTTGGAAATAAAGCTTACTGTTTCTTTGCTCTCTTTAAAATGCCCCAAAGCAGTGCAAAATCTGGAGTGAAGGCATTGCCCCACCACAAAATACTTGTGGGATCCCTGGGTAGCTGCCAAAAGTCATAGTTATTTGTAAGGAGCAATTGAGAATACTACTGCAATGTTAGCCTTCAAAAATGCATCAGAAGCATTTTTACATCCATCGCATTACTACTGCTAAACTCTCCATGTATGGATGTTCAATATGTATCCCATTTGCAAGCTGCGCTGTCTCAGCTGAGGGCGTGTTGGCTTCCTCTAGTTGTGGAAGAGAGGAGTAGGTACTAAGATGCCTGATTCCTCCAAGGGACACTGTGAAACACCTTTCTTTATGAGTTTCAGGCTCAGTCTGGGTTTTTTTACAGACTTTTTTAGGTGAGTATTGGTTGACCACTGAGACCATGAAGCTGCTATTTATAAATCTAGTTTTATGTTAGGTATGATCCAAGTTACAGATTTCAGCATGTCTGGGTGGATGGATGGCAGGCACATCTCAAAATCAATACTCAAGTGCTGTCAGTTGGAACACATGTACATCAGAATATTTTCCAAGCTAAGGAAAAGCACCAGAGTGTAATGAGGGATTTTCCTCCGGTTTTTTGTTTGTTTGTTTGTTTGTTTGTTTGTATTTTTTAAATTTAAGATATTAATTTATTAAGGTAGAATCTTGAGTGTCCAAGCAAGGAGGCTTTTTTTTTGTTGTCATTGTTGTTTATAACAACAAAGAGCAAGAGAGAGAGGCAACATTAACCAAAAAAATGCTTCTTTACTAATGTGTGTGGAAGAAAGTGGACAGCAATACAAATGCTGTGGCTGAAATTAAATAAGTCCCAGTTCAACAAATTGAACATTATTTTCCTGCTGAACTCTTGTTTTTATTGCCTGATTGACCAGGAAAAGTCCCTTGCTCTCTATCCACACTTAGCTCCGATGCTGTGCAGACAGCAAGGGGAGCTATCGGTACTGGAAGGGGGCAATTGTGCTGCTTTGATGAATTGCCTATGTCCAGGGTTGGAACAAGGCTGTAGTTTGGATTGCCGGGTCTGATAACTCTTTGGCTGTATTTTTATTATTCTCTCCTCCCCTTCAAAACAGCCTCTATCATTATAGACGGCTACAGCAAAAGCATGTCATTCCTGGGATGAATAAACATAAGTTGTGTTAAAAATCTGCTTTGCTTTAAGGAGGCAGTGATCAGTAGGATAGAGGCCTCAACTTGCCTGATGCCTTTATGTTGTTTTGCTTTTCTTTTTTATTTTGAAGTGCATTTATTGTGTTAAAAACTGATTAAGAGGCAACACCTTAGAGAGCAATACTTTCAGAAGGAAAGCTGCCACATTCAAACAAACCTGTAAAATCCATGAATTGAAGAGAAAATTTAAATATTTTGAGCCACACTGACAGCAGAAACTGAAGATATTGAGATCCTTTTTCAGATAAAAAGAAAAAAAAGCCATATGTTATGCAGTGCATAATTCAGCTTTAAATTCAATGTGTGTTCCTTGGGAAGTTGTCAGTTAGGGTGAAATCTTTAGGAGTGACCTAGTAAGCTGCAATAGTTTCCATTTTCTGTAAGAAAAACAAAACAGACTGAACAAAAAATAAGAAATTATGGGAACAGCAAGGGACAGGAGTCTTCAAGTTATTCCTGTATACAAGTGTGCTTGAAGATTTGTAGATATTGGGGCTAAAAGAGATCTTAAAATCTAGTCTGACCTGTTGTAAATCACAGGCCACAAAACTGTTCTCCTTCTACCCTGACTTCCATATGTAATTTACAGAAAGATATTAAGTTCTAACTTAAATGTATGAAAGTTGATGAGATCTGTCCTAATTTCCTTTTATCTCCTTCAGTGTTTCTTCCCATGATTAGCCATATCTGAATACAGATTTCAAAAAAATAAAAAGGCATTTTATTCCAGGTACATTTTTAAACAAACTGCAGGTGTGTGAGATAGCACTTCTCATTTTGCTTCCTTGTGCAGTGGATTAGTTCTTGGATACTACTGTGCTGTCCTAATCTAACAGTCAAGGACTTGAGGACTTTTACTGTGGCTTCTGTGGGGTCACCCAGCTCGCACTCCTCTCAGCCCCACCACTGATGCTTGCCTTTTGTCTCCCTGTACAGAAAATCCTGACCATGATCCCAACTGAGGAGGAAAAGCAGAAGATCCAGGAAGCACAGCTGGCAAATCCCGATGTCCCCCTGGGCAGCGCTGAGCAGTTCCTTCTCACCCTCTCCTCCATCAGCGAACTCTCTGCCAGGCTCCAGCTCTGGGCTTTCAAGATGGACTACGAGATAGTGGAAAAGGTGAGGGAAAGCACAGGGATGGGTGGAGACTATTCCGAGGCTTTGCTTAATCTTTCCCTGACCTTGGAATTATATGAACATTTTGAGGAAATGGTAAATGGGTCACTTTTGTTTCGGTGGCCAACCAGGAAACTGCTAAAATGATCCTTCATAATCTCTTCGTTCTATAAAAGAAAATTAAGAGATTATGTCTTCCTTCCTTTAATTAGTCAGTAATGATACTGAAACAAAGAAGAGGGCTAAATCTCTGCAACATCTTCTCCAGATGTTGTTATTCAGGAAATTCTAACTTCAGAGCAATGAGAATTTTTCTTTGGTAAAGATTTAGTAAGGATTACTGTATTCAGTCTTATATTATGAGAGTATTGATCTTAAAACCATTTGAACTAAGGAAAACACTTTCCATTGAGGTTTTATTGTTTATAGCCCTCAAAATTCTATACAAAAGATAAGACAGTTCAGCTCAATCTCCCACAGTTGTTGCCACCTTCTCCAGAGATGGCATTCATTTAAAGAACACTGTAATTGGCGTGTCTGACCAGAGCAATAAATCCTGGGCAAAAATTTTAAAATGAGGGTGAAATTTTGGTGCATAGATGAGACAGAATGAAACTGTGTAGGGGGTTTCAGGTACTTGCTGCCTTTCACAAGGTCCTCCAGGAATCTCTGCACAGGAGCTTCCTTTTACTGCACTTCTGGTGCATACCCCTGGCATTGCCATTAAAGCAGCTCTCTTCTCTACATATTAGTTTTGTATGTGTATCTGTGCACATAGGTGTTTATTGAAAAGTTGGTATAACTGTGTGATATGGATTCTAAAAAGTGGGACATGCTTGTGAAAATGTCTTGTGTTTACCTAACAGTGGTTATTTAATGAGTTGTGCAACAGTGGATTGGTTTGCAGGTGATACTGTAAAGATTACTCAGCCTTTACTTAATTTTCTTAGATGTAAGGACATGCAATCACACGAATACTCAGGATTTTTAATTGGAATGTCTTAGTATTAGCCATTTACATTTCTGACCTGTCTAACAAAATACTTGTATCTGGCATGAATACTTCTTTGCCAGTTTGTTTTGTATCTTTTTTTGGTTTTTTTCACTATTTATTCTGCTTTGAAGTTACCACACGGCTAAATTGTAACTTTCATGTAAGATGAGCTAGCTGTAGCTGTTAATCTCTGCATATACCCAGAATCTTTAGTGTCCTCTCAATCAAAAAGCAAAAAGCTAAAGAAATTCTGAGAGTTTCCTTTTGCCATGGAGTTAGTTAATTTATTGCCAGCTAAAATCCATGCAGAATGGATGCTAGTACAAAATTTCTTAAATACTTAAATTACTCAAAGAAGCAACATCTGTAGTGAGGACAAAACCAACATTTTTATCCCTGTTTGAAGGTAGATAGGATTAAGCATAGTACTTACCATAAAGTGGTAGAGGAAGTAACACATGATAACTGTGATAAAGTATGAGGAGCACATTATAAGCCTAGCAGACAAGCATAGCTAGGACAGACAGCTTGGGTCTTGGGTGAGGGCAAAGAAACGAAAAAGAAACAGGACAGACATCAGGGGTGCAAGGGAGAGTGAGCACCTGGGTGTCTCCATTATCAAAAGTTTAAGGTCCGAGTTTAAGTTCCAGGTAACCAGTAAACATACATGTTATTTAGACCAAATAAGGTACTGTGATATTCAGTTTAAAAAATGAAGTCATTTGCATTAGTGGTTATGATGATAAGAGTCCCTTGAGCGGCTCGCATTCTTCTGTTCTTGAGACTGTGTTTTTGCAGAAGATCTGTCTGCAAAAGGGCAAACCCTTCATGAAACTTAGTTCGCAAAATCACTTAGCTCCACAGCTTTTTCCTTTTTTTTCCTTTTTTTTTTTTTTTTTTTTTTAGACCAGCATTTGCTTGATCTTTTCTTTTTAAATCTTATTTTGTAATAAGGAAAATTCATAGCAGTTCAGAATGCACTCATTATTTACCAAGTCACACATATATTTTATGTAATATACGAGTTCTATTATTTCCATGGGGCTGGAAGTTTTAGATGGTCCCTGTTACCAACAGCGTGAAATACCTGAGTTATTGGTAAGACCAGGGTTCCCATACATGAGACTGTTCTACTAACCTGCCAAGAATAGAGTTCTGCCTGAGTAGGTCTTAGCTTCATCTCTGGCAACCTGGAAGAAAAGAACATGAATTGTTCAAGAAATGGGTTAAGTGATACATAGTTTATGTTCATGAAAAATTTTCAGGCATAATAAGAGATTGTCTTTCTTAGCTTGAATTTAATTAACTAAAGCAAGTCAGGTTACATTTGTAGGGAGCATCCTCAGACTGTGAGGGGCTGAACTGGGTGAATAAATACTCTTTGCTCTCTATAGAAAATGAAAAAAAGAAAAAGCCCATTCTAAATTATTTGCTTGATAATGTGCATGCTGCTTTGAAATGTTAACTTTAATGCTTACCAAAGGTCATCAGTGGAACAGTAATTTCTCTCACCTTTCTTTTGGTATCCTAGTTTAAATGCACAGACAAAAGAAGTTCAAAAAATTGCACTGTGTTCCTACTCATTCCTCATATGGAACTACTTATGATGCAGATATTGTCAAATTTTATTATCTCAAGGGGAATTTAAAATTCTTAAATAAAGGAATAGAAACTTTGAATTTTTTTTACTAAAATCACTGCAGACAAATATATTATTTTTCCTGACGACTTAAAAGATCACAAAATTAATATAATTAATATAAGCAGGTGTAGAAATGAGAAAAGTACAATGAGTTGAGTTCATTTTTACATTGCATCAAACATTTATCAGGCATTATGAGGTGTGTTTCAGACAGAAGTTCTGGACCAATCCTCAAATTTCATTCAAACCTAATTTTTACCTGAAGAATAAAATGTGGTATCCAAGGATATCAGGTAGCTCTGCCTTATCAATAAGCCTTCTTTTGGTAGAAAGTGAGTTTTATAGGAAGAAAGAGTGGGCAAATTTGAAAAAATCAGAAATTTATCTGATTGTTCCGTACCTTGCACACTCTATTGTTTTTTAATCCTACAATAAAATAAGAAATAAAGAGTAATTATAAATGTGTACTATATGCAAGAAAGTCTAAGCTCAGATAACTTGTCTAAATAGATAAATGAAGGGCTCAGTATGGCCTGGTTTGGAAGCCTCTTACGCCATTTTTTTATTCACCTGGAGGATGTTTTAAATTTGTCTTTTGGGAATGGTTTTTTGACAGGTTGACAATTGAACTAAATCAAATAGTTCAGAAGCCCTTGTTTACCACAGATTCAGAGCACTTTGAGTCATCCCATAACTCAACAAAATAAACTAAATCGACTTTAAAGAAACTGAAAGAATACTGTGCAGCAGTTTCATTTTAGTTCACTTCGATAAAGTCTTGGATTATTTAGCACCTCTCCTCTGATGTTTAAACTACTTAGATCACTATCTCATCTCTTAATTTGTCTTGAATTTGCCATATTCTTTTCAAGAGACAAATTGTTCTGTAGTGACTGGAAATGTGTTTCATTCATCTTTTGTGGTAAAATATCACTATAGTTGTTGAAGGAACCGTTGTATGTCTCCAAGAAAATGAAGTTCTCAGTTACTTTGCCTCTTAGTCTAAAATAGCAACTTGATTTTGGCTTCTTGGCTTATAAAGAGTATAACGATTTGGGAAGTTGGGAAAAAAATCTCCCTGCCCATGGCACAGGGGTTGGAACTAGATGATCTTCAGGTCTTTTCCAACACAAACCATTTTATGATTCTGTGAAAAGAATGCTGCTCACAGATGCTTAGAATGGCATTTGAAGATAGAAACAATGTGAACAGTTACTGTGCATACAAAATAAATAACTCTGGGCCTCACACAGAGACATAGAAATAAATTTTGTCAACTCAATTACCCTCGCTCTCTTCCTTTGAACTCTCTGGTGTAGTTCATTTCCTGAGGTAATGGAACAAAATTTATGATTTCAAGCCTTACCAGTATGTGTATCTATACTCAGATAACATGTGTGGATGGAAGATGCATTAAATTAAGAGATTAAAATGAGACTATTTGTAAGGCTTGATGTTTACAGCAGATTTTATTTTTTCCACTTTAAATTCTCGCAAGCAAAAAACCATATCTAAAACACAGAAGTGGCCGTCATTTAAAGAAAGCTGAAGGGTCAAGCTACAGTTGTAAAGTCAGCAAGGTTTCTAACTTTTTTCATTTGTTGTTCAAAGATTAGAAAAAATACTTTTAAGAAGCTTTTTTATCAGTCGGGACTTGGGTGTGTTCATGCATTTAACTGAAATGCAGCAGCATTGTTCTGTTTGGAATCACAGGATAGTCCCCAGGAAAAGTAAGGCAATTGCATACATAAAGGAGCAACAGTAGAAAAATATTTTATGTACTTTTTTTGCTGTCCTTGCATGTGATTTATTAGCTGGAACATGGAAGAAAGCCAGCACACATGGTCAGTTTACACTCTGCAAGACGCCAGTTCAGGAACTTTTTGCAGTAATTAATCTAAACCGTAGAATTAAAAACTAACCTTCACTTTCTTGTTTCTGTTCTTATGGTAGGAAGTTGCAGAACCACTGCTAGACCTGAAGGAGGGAATGGACCAACTGGAGCACAATAAAACTTTGGGATTCATCCTTTCTACTCTGCTAGCCATTGGGAACTTCCTGAATGGAACCAACGTAAGCCTGCTGTCCCAGCATTTCCCTGGCAGCTTTTTCCTTCAAAAAAACGGAAGTCAAAATCATTGTGAAAATTGCAACCCACAATTTCTTTTGTACCAGAAAAGTGGTTTAGGGAATAGAACGTGCTTGTATTGTGTGTTTGGGTGTTCTATGTTGTGTGTTGTCTCTTTCAGCATAATCTGAAGGAAGTGTGGAGCTAAGCAATGTAACTCCCTTAAGTGTAGTGTTGATGTTTTGCATTCAAAGTGTGAGAATTGTGTCGTGGGTCATTTAACTGCAGATGGATTGATTTTAGACCTAGTCTTCAGCAAGTTAAAAATGAATAAAAGCAATTACTTTCCTCTCCTGTAGGATTCTTCTTCTTTCCCCTCTGCCCCTTATTGGTCATCATTTTTGTCTACTAATCTGCATAGGTAGGAGTAAGCATTTTTAATTTCTTACTTATTTTTTTTCCTTTGCAGGCCAAAGCTTTTGAGTTGAGCTACCTCGAGAAGGTTCCAGAAGTCAAGGACACAGTGCACAAACAGTCCCTCCTGCACCACGTCTGCACTATGGTGGTAGAAAAGTTCCCAGACAGCACTGATCTTTATTCGGAGATCGGGGCCATCACTAGGTCAGCCAAGGTATGTCTAGTAGGTAAATACATTTTGTATTTACATGTATGCCATGTATTTACATTATATGTACATTTTTATAACACCTCTTTGAAGTGAGATATTTAAGATTTTGTTCTATTCTTTGATTTTTTTGGTCCTTTCTGGTTGCAGCACTATTTATGAATGTGTGTTCATTGTGTCATTTGCACTGAATTTCAAAGATGCCAGTGCTTCCCTCTTCTTTATTTCTGTCTGTCACAAGGTTCCCTCGTCAGTGCACTCTTAGGCAGCCATTGGTTATGACAGCCATTTTAATGTTATGTACATTATTTATGTATATAACTATTAGGAACTATTTTCAGGTTAAAACTTAATTTGGCCAGTATCTTGAGATATATTTATTCTGTGGTTTGGGGGATTCCCTTTTTTAAGGCAAATGCCTGATTGTATTTTAAATTCAATGGAATGAATTAATTTTTACTAGTAAAATTGTTTCCAGAATTAAAGGGTCCTTGAAATACTTGGTTTAACTCACAACAGCTGGGGCTGGGCAGGACCTCAGCATATGACTTAGTCCAACCCCATGCTAAAGCAGGTTCACCTAGAGCAGGTTGCAGAAGAAAAGTCAGGTGGGTTTTGAGCATCTCCAGTCGAAGAGACTCCACAGCCTCTCTGGTCAGCCTGTTCCAGTACTCTGCCACCATTGAAGTAAAGTTTCCTATATTTTAATACTACTCCTTTTCTGCCCTTCTGAAAATAATGTTCGTGGTTAGGAGTTAGGGAGCATGAGTAGAAATAAAGGAAACTTGTGGCAGTACCTCTTGTCAAAAAATGGTAATTCCCTGTTAATGAATAGGTCTGGTCAATGGCTTGATGGAGATTATTTATTACTGATGTGAGCAGGCATAATAGGAACACTGTAAACTCACTCTTGAATCTCTCAGAGTGTGAGATTTCATGAATAACCTTTAAAAATAGCACATTGCTTGATTAATGGAGTAAACATGGGAGATAGCAAACATAAAAATTCTCATTAGGAATCATGTCTCATTGGAAATGATAATAATCACAGCAGATAATTATAGTGTCCACCTAGTCCATTGTCTTGATTCAGACTGTGGCCAGTACCAGCTGCTTGACAGAAGAGCACAGGAAGTTTCTAAGGGGATGAAAGATTTCTCCTAGAAAAATGTTATTTCATGAGCCATAATTCTCATTATGTGCATCAAATAGAGGAAGGATTCCTTTTCCAAAGGCCACCTTATTTGGATGTTGGGACAGGAGCTGGAGAGTGTGAGGGCAAACAACTCTGTTTTCCCCCACGACCCAGGACATCTGTATAATACAATATTTGTTTTAAAACTGCAAAAATGAAATTTTATTTTGGCTCCTAGTGGAGTTCTTGCGACAATGAATTCATAATCTTATTTTTTTTCTACTGTTCAATTTGCCAGTTTCAGGATTTACTATCTGAATATACTGAACAGTCAAAATATTTTTTTTCTCTCTAATTAACAGAATAATTTTGGGTGGAAAGTATCTCTGAAGGTCATACGACCCATCAACCTTTTCAGTGCAAGGCCAAATTAAACTAGGCTGCTCAGATCCTTGTCTAAGTATTAAATGATCCTTTTATAATCTTTTTCTTATGAGACCATTTCCACACTTTTCCTCCATCTTACTTTTCTAGAATGTGTTAAACAATAGTAAATACAGTATTCCAGCCTCTCCTTATCAGTGTCATATCTTATTGTGTTTGTCCCTTCTGCTACCTTTTGTTGGATGTTCTGAGGTTTTCTCTGTGTTCTTTGACTGCTGCTACCCTTTGTTCACCCATTGTCCCAGGGCAGTTCCCAAGGACATCCAGACTGAACTGACAGAGCATTCAGAACTCTCAACGGAGTTGGATGCTGCCATGCACTCTGCACTTCATTGCAGTCTACAGCAGCGACCATCATCTGCTGAAGAAGATTTACTGCTTATCTCTGAAACCCCTAATAATCTTCAGTCAGGACTAATCTGAATAATTTCCTGCCATCTGTAGATTTTACCCTCTGGATGTGCTTCCTTGTTTCCAGATAATTTTGAAATACAAAGTACAAACCCTGAGATGCTGGCTGTTAGCCTTGTCAGCAAGTGAGAATCAATGCATATTCCTTTTTTTCTTTTGCCTTCTTAACCTCACAATTCATAGGTGGCCTCCCATGGCTCTTGAAAAGATTTTGAAATTTAATTTTCTTTACTTACTCTTATCTATTCCCTATTTTATAAACATTCAGAATATAGTGGTTATTTTTATGTCTTAAGTTTCCTGTCACTCATCCTTTCAGCCAAGTTACCAGATACAGTAATAAAACCTGGACTTCTGCATCAACTTTGCTGCTTTTCTAGGAATAGGCAAAACTTTTGCTATCCTCTGATTCTCTAAGTTACCAAGTACAGTTTCATATATATTCACACTCATTGAGCCAGTGGCTCAATTTCTTTATTTTAATTGATGTCAGAATTACTGTATTCTACTTGTTTACTGCTTCCTAAGATATCATCTCTCTCCAACATGTGTTTCTGTTAGTAAGGTTTCAAACCTTGCTATTAGTTCATGTCTATTAAAAATACAATACAGAAAAAGGAAAGGAGGACCAGAGTAGGTTTTTCCCCAACATCCTCTGTGGTGAAGGTGGATGAAGAGAAGTCATCTTGCTTCCCTTCTCTAATTTTTATCTTCCTCGGCTTCTTTCATCCCAAGTGATCCAGGACCTCCTGCATTTTTTTTTTTTTGATACCATAAAGGAATTTGTGGCTTTTGTTTTATATCCTTAGATATTTTCTCTTTAGAGAAAAAGAGAAAATCTTTTCTCTTTTGTCCCAGTTTTCCTCTTGTAGAGCCTATGTTTAGGCTCTGGTGTATTGCCTTCAGTGAGTTTGGTTTCTAATGTTTGGAAGATTTTAACTTTCTCTTATGTTTTTGTTTTTAATTTGAGTGATTCTTACTTTCCTAACATTTAGGTATATTGGTTTCTCATTTCCTGCTTCTTCTCTTTGCTAAGAATTTATTTCCCTTTTTTCTTAGATTGGGATCAAGTTAATCACTTAAAAGGAAAATTACCGCAAAAGAGAAGAGCCTTTGTTTTCCAAAATTCTCACCACCATGTATGGTGTTCTCCCAAGTGGATCTTCTATTTTTCAGTCGTAGAAAGTGGAAGAAAGTTTAGCCTACTGCTGTCACTTATAAAAAAATTTGGGTCTAAGAGCATGCAAAATTGAGCACAGTCTTTCAGCCTGTGGTTTGCTGATCCAGTGGCTCGGCCCAAAGTGGACAAAAATCTGAAAAGGCCAGATAAAATCACATTAAGAGAAATTACAGCCTTAACCTTCCCCATGTCACCCAAGGTCTCCCTCCTTGGGATGTTCCTGCATGTGTTAAACCACTGATGGATTACAGTAACAAGCTCTATTCCCATTTGATCATAGCTGCCACAAATCAAAGGGTTAGGATGTGGAAGCCATCCAAGCTGCCCTCTTCAAGGGAATGTTCACAGACAAGGCAAAGTCTTGGTTTAGGAAAGTTGACAGGAAAGGAGAACTAATATTTCACTGTGGATTACGCTGTATTTTGAGCTCCGTTTTCCCTACAAACATCTTTCAGAAACCACAAAGGCAAAACAATTTCCGTCCTGTAGATAAACAGAGATGCCCCTTCCCCTGAAATGCGCATCATATGAGAATTTCCTGAGCACTAGTTCATGAAAAAACCCAAAACCATAAAGACAACAGGCTGCCCCACCAAAGAGGAGCTAGAAAGAGCAGAAACAAAATGGTATAGTTCTTGCAAAACTTGTGGCTTTTTACTGAAGGACTGCATTCATAAACAACACAAAAAAACCCAGACACTAGTGAAAAAATTAGAGGAAAAATAGAATTCTAGATAAATAAAAGCATTTAGGAAGTCGTGCACAGCAATGATTATTTAGTATCACACGATTAAAATCACTTGCCCTTTTTATTTTCTTGATATTTTAAGTCTTTTTTTTTCACTGCAGTTGTACCAGAACTGATGCACCTAATACTGAAGCAGACCCTCAGATTCCCGCACTTAAGCTCAAGTTTTGTTGCTAGAAATTTCCTTAAGAAGTGGTTGCCTCAGCTCCAATATCTTCTCTGTTAGTGAATAAAGATGTATCCTTATTAAAAATGTTCATCTTCTCTCTCTAACCCATAAATATTTCCCCTGTGCATCGGAAAGCTGGCCAGCTCCATAGAGTAAACTATAATTGTCATTTTCTTCCCCTGATTTTACTTACAAGATGTCAAACTTCTGTCTGGTATTTAACCCCCGCAGCAAGACACTTGGGCACAGGACACTCACAGCTACTAAGCAGGGGAGAAGCAGGCAGCTTTTAAAAGTAAGAAATAGGAAATGTTAGCAACACAGGAGGAGGCAAGGTTAGCTGGTAGGAAAGAACTTTGGATGAGTCAAAGTCATACACAGGGGAGAAGGAAGCCTGCAGCTGCCTGCCCTCTGAGGACCTTAGCAGGGAGGCATGAGGAGAAAGGAGCTGTCTGGAATAGAAGAAACATTTGGCATGCTATATCTTCTGCCTGATACATTGGAAAGCAGAGACAGGATTAAAAAAAAATAATAAAAAGATAGGGAAAATCATGCTGCCTCCTGTACTCTTTCAGTGGGGTTTCTCATGTCTCTCTTGCCAAAAAGTATTTGTGCGCAGTTATCATTCAAGTATGTTTTCCCTACATTATTTCAAACAAAAATAAATTCCAAAAGTCAAATTATTTTCCATGGAAAAAAAGTCCAGGAATGCAAGGTTTCTTGCAGTCATTCCTTGTGATGCCAGCAGCTGCCCCAGATCCTGTCATGGGCTAGCAGGAGCAGAGGTGAAAGCAGAAAAGGGAAAGGCAGATCCTGTTTGGCTGCAGGGCATACTGGGGCAAGGGGGAAGGATCTTCCATGACAAAAGAGACTTTGAGGTTATGTCTCAAAGAGAGCAGATGAAGTTTAGCACATGTGCCTGACAGCACTGTGGTGTTTCAATAACATTCCAGGTGAAATGACTGTAGGAATTATTGCAGGTGACATAGCACCATCTGAAGGCACCTATGTCACTGTGTGGTATGGCTCCCCTTTGTCCCAGATTGTGGGAACTGCCATACAGCATCTACAAAAAGATCCCACGTAGTTAGGGTATTGTTTAATGAAGCAAAATGCAGTAGAGGTGTGTTTGTAACTAGAGATAGGTATGTAATTGGGCAGAATCATCTGGTCATACCGCACTAAGCCACCTCTGCCACCTCTGTTCTTTAATTTTTCATTAGAGGGTTGATTCAGGTGTTCTCATTTCCAAAATTATTTTTGCAGGGTGCCACCTCTTACCCTAGAATTAGAAATGTCTGGGTAGAACCTTCTTTTTATATTGGTTGCTTTAGAGAGCTGGCATACATCTCACCTAAAATGCATGCCCACAGTGTGCAAGTCAGACTAACGAGGGTCTTGGGATAATTCTTGTGATGCTTGGTGAAGGAAGCCAGGCTGGAAATATTAGAGGAGACAGAGTTTTGAACATACACCACAGAAGGTTGCTGCTCTCAGATGACAGTGTGTTTGCAAGGAGCAGTTCTCAGAATTTCCTTTGGCACTGAACCAACTCAGGAAAAGATGAAGATTTCATGTTCCCTGCCAGAAAGCATCCCTGTAATAATGTGAGAATGAACGGTCTGACCCTAAATTATAAACAGCTTAGACTAGACTGTGGTCTGCTGCAGAAACTATCTTGAACTTTGAAAAGAGAAAGCTTGTGTGTAGTTATGTATATCTTTCTATGAAGTACAATAAAATAGTTGTCATTTTATTGTGCATTTAAGGCAACATGTCATTGTGAAAGCATCAATCTTCCCTTAAATGCACTTTGTGACTAAGATAAAAATACAGAGATGCAGGTCTTCCGTAGAAAATAACTGGATTTTATATGTTCACCACTAAATGAAACAAGCTATAGCAAAAAACAATGGAGTATCAAACAATAGAAATCTTTAACAAGAATGCTGAGGCTATGGAATAAGTTATTCACTTCAGAAGAAAACTTGCAATACAGTGATCTTGAAAAGAAGTGCTTCATTAGTTTCCGTTCATTTCCTTGTTTGGGGTTTTTTTGCTTCAATCCAGTTGTGAAATCTTTGACCCTGTTGAAAAGCTGAATGTAAGCACAGGAGGCAGGAAACATGAGTGTATTTAGGTGCAGCACCTTTGACTTTAGGATGGCTTTGTACTTTCAGCAGTGGGGGAGCTCAGCCCAAAGACTAGAGGAGATTTAGCTGGAAGAGGGAACCTGTTTGTAATGCACATTCCAGCGAAGGGAAAGCTGAAGAAAAATGACCTCTTATCTCAGAGTGGCTGTTGTTGTTTGCGGTGCACAGCAGTGCATAACTGGAATTGTATATACTGCCCTGGGGAATATATAGTGGAAGGCACTTTAGGTTTGAGCTACTGCATTTAATTCCCAATGTTACCTCAAAGCAGCCATTCCTCTCTCTCCCAACAAATAATAAAGTGTGCAATTCCTGTGTTGCCATGAGGTATCGGTGGCCACACAGAGGAATAACATCCCAACCTCAAGATCAGAAAGGCTCCCTGATCCATGTTCTATCTGAATGATTGGAGCATGGTCTAGTATTTCATTAATGACAAAGTTTTAAACTTTTATACATGGCATGTGATATTGGATAGAGTTGAACTTGAAAAAAATAGGCCTTGTAAGGACCAACGTTCAGGGAACCAGAATGAACAGGGAAGTAAATGCTGAGCTGTTTGATGGTGGTGGCAGTTTTTGAGTCAGGTGAAAACCAGTGAGAACAGAAACTCTTTGGGCAGTAGTTGTGTCATGATGTACTGCATTCTCAGCCCAGTGGAATGAGAAAGTTGGTAGAATTTTCTTTATTTTTGTAGTTTATAGCAAAGTCATCTGCTTCAATGGTAGCAAGCAGTAAACAGTGATATAAAAAGTGATTAAAGTGAGTGCTGTTTCTGGCATGTGATTGGAAGGTTTTATTCTTTAGTCTGAGTCATTTGTACAAAATATGGTGATGTGTTAAATTGAAAAATAGAGTTTTAATTCTAAAGTTGCCCAGTAGTGAGTTTAGGGCAGTGGTTTGCTGTGGCTGACTCTGCAGGGCTTTTGTCACATAAACTTGTCTTTACATCCTATTTGCATATACTGTTTATGGCTACTCTCCTCTGATAGAACAGTGTCTACTAAGACACTTCTCAGAAATGAACAGCGGGCCTAGCAAGAGATTTCACAGATACCAGTAGTTCTGAATGTTTTTTAGCTAGTGTGATTGTGAATGGAGAGGAACCTGGCCAGAGAAAAGAGGAACATCAAATATATCCCAGAAGCATTTAGAAAGTTGCTTTTTCTAAATTGGTTTACAAATTAAAATAAACATTTCATAGTGTTTTAAAGAAAGGACATTCCTATTTTGCATAACAGCCTAAGAACACTCATTCTTTTTCCTGCAGAAAAGAACATGTATTAATTTTAAAAATTTTGGCAGAAGATAATTATGCAGGGCCAGCAAGCTGCTATATTTTGCACATATATGCACAGAGGAGGAAGAAGAATATATGTTTGTACCTTCCTCCAAATCCTTGGGCCAGGTACATCATCTGCACACTACTGTCCAGCAAGAAAGCTGTAATGACTATTTTAGACTACTGCTTCCTTTTATTCAGTGGAGCATAGTTGTAAAATAATGCCACAGCATTTCTTGTCTAAGTACCTCCTATCCTGAGCTTTCCTGGAGCCATAACTCACCTGAATTCCTTCTTAGTCCCAGCATGACCATCCAGCTGCAGGCAAGAATTGGTGCATCTTTCCTTTCCAGAAGGAAAGAACAAAAAAGAGGAATCATGTTTCTCTACTATTATACATCATTAATTATTGGAAATAAGCACATAAATCAGAAAGTGCAATCCATGGTCGCTTGGCAATGCTGTGTGTGAACTGGTAAAAAGATAGTATGGTATTATAAACGCCTTTCTATGTTTTCTTTATGCATAATATATTGAATAACTGTCACTGTTATTCCTCACAAGTTTTTGTTCTCCTTATCATATGGACACATGATTGGGGGTCTCTTGTAGTTGGGATTGCTCATCACTCTTACTGTTATATTTTTGTATATAGCTCCCTAAGCAGAACCACAGACCTGGAGCAGACTGAAATGTAATGGATTCTGTGTCACACACAAACTTGGCACTGGTGAAATAGCATTCCATAAAGTATCAGGTGGGGTACCTGATTGAATCCAAGAAAAACTGAAACTTTAATATTTCACATGAGGATGTTTTCTGCAAGGATATGCCTTTCTGTCCACAAGCAAATGACCAAACACTAGAGAGACAGCAGACAGAGATTTCATGAAGGTTTGGCACATTCTTCCAGGCGCTGTACGGTTTGACTTTGGGGAGTACACGGGTACATTATCCTATACTGGAGTTCCTACTTTACTCCTTCCAGGAGTTTACAACTTCTGCTCAAACACACCTGTGCTCCACAGAGCAAGAGCAAAACCACAAAGAGGTTTGTTCCAGGAGAGTTCAGGTGACATTCTTACTGCAGTCTCCTTAGGATTTCCACAGAGAACTGAATTTTTGTTTGTCCTCAAAAAACTCATGAGTGTCCCTTAGCCCAACCTGCCACCCCTGTCCCTGCTGGAACTTCCCACTCTTGTGAATGTGCTGACTGTTGGCAGGCTTCAAGGGGCCAGGAATTCGCCACATTCCCCCAGATTTGTTGTTCTCCAGAGATGTTTCTTGAACCCCTACATGCCTGAACCTCAGAGATTTGATAGATTAAAAAAATTTTGATAGATTAAATTTTGATAGATTAAAACTCATTCTGTCATAAAATGTCATGAATTTAAATTTCTCAGCTACAGAGCCTGAGAAGCTTCCTCAACCAGGTTGGATAATTCTTACTAAGAAGACCTAAACCTTGGATTTTTTTTTTTTTTTTCCTTAACAGGAATGCTAGTATTTTTCCCCATGTGTGTTTTAGATACACCATCTGTGGAGAGCAGCAATGTGTTTATCATCAACAGTGAAAATACTGACCTGGAAAGGACTTTATTTTTTCAACATATGCATTGATATGGATATAAGGAAAGCAAATACCCCACAGCTGCTCCGCCTGCAGGGCTTTTCTGAATAGCAGAGTGGATCAAAGGATGTTTTTATTTCCTTGTGAAGAGGAAAAATTCATCACTTTATAAATCACAGCAAAAACAAATCAAATCAATACCAGGAGCTTTTTAATAATAATGCATTTCTTATGGATTTTCTCAGTATAGGTCTCAGCAGTGGATTCTGCACACAGCTAAGAAGAATGAAATAAAACCTGCCCCTGATACTGGTTTTCATTTAGCATTAAGGAATTAACTGGAATATGAGGCTGTAACATCCCAAGCTCTGATGTGTTTAGTATCTGGGAGCTAAGTCTGTATTTTATAGCTTGAGTTCATCTGAACTGTGAAGTGGTATCATAAAATCATTTTTTTCCATTCTTCAGAATTCCAGAACATGTTGGTTGGTTTTATTTTTCTCATCTGTTGTGTGCTGTAGCTGGGTCATTGATGCACTTTGTTGAGTTGTTAGCAACACGTCCTGAGTGTCTTCTGTAAGAGTATCGCGATTTGAACACCTTTTTTGGTTGATGAATAAAGGAGAAGCTCTCCCTCACCTTCTGTGGAATGTGTTGGCGTCTGTCCTGATGAATGTTACTGTAAGGTGCAATCATTTATTTTAACTGTGTTGAGAGGCTTTCAGAGTCGTTACATGATCTCGTTACAAGCCAGTAAATTCGTATTGTATATCAAGGAATGAAAGTTAATGCTGAGATCACTAAATAACACATACTTTCAATAGAGCTTTAAAAAATTCTGGCCCATGAATTTTGTGATTAGAACTAGATCATCTATTAACAAGTCAGTGCATGACTAGGGAATAGATCCAAGTACTTCCTAAAATGGAGAATTGTTGGCGGGGTACAACAGTGAGCAGTAAACAGGGTATAAAAAGCTTTGAGTAGTAGAGAAAAGGATTAAGAAAAAGAGAAAGTTTTGTATTACCTCAGAAAGAACTGAGTCATGCAGTTGCTTGGTGCAAACGTGAAGTTATTACCAAAGGAAAAAACACATCACAGTATTTTTTTGTCCCTTCTTTAGCTGTTAGGCCACCAAGAATAAAACCAAATGTATGTGTATGGGTATTTCTTTGTTTTCAGTTTTCCTTACTAACATTACATGCCTTGACATACTGCAATAGAAAGCTATTTTTTATTGTTTTAAGAATATTGTTTTAATAATGCAAATTGGTGTTGTGTTGCCACTACCTTGACCCTTTCATACACCCAGACTGCATTGTTCAAATATCCAAGTATACAACTGCAGTGTTTTAACTTCAAGTGTTACCTTTTCTTTTCCTTTCTCTTTTTTTCAGGTTGACTTTGAACAGCTCCAGGAAAACTTGTGTCAGATGGAAAGACGGTGCAAAGCATCATGGGATCACCTTAAGTCTATAGCAAAGCATGAAATGAAGCCAAGTTTAAAGCAAAAAATGTCTGAGTTCCTTAAAGACTGTGCAGAAAGAATCATAATCCTGAAGATTGTTCATAGAAGAATAATTAACAGGTACAGAATTATATTGGTGACATCAAATATAATTTGATATTAAATTACTTGACAAAGTTATGACATCATAAATATGTGTTTAAAAGTGTTTAATGCCTATTCCTGCAAGGAACATTGCTAGGTTGTATGTGGTGCATATTTTGTTAAAGCCCCCACTGAAGAAAGATCCGCACTCCAGAAATTTCTATATTTTTGACTAAAAAACGCAATCATCCAGGTAACCATTTATTCCCAAGATGCAATAACTGTGTCTTTTGCCCCCTAGTCCCCAAAAGTTATCAGCTTCATAGCTAAGTTGATAGATTTTTTGTTTATCTCTGGATTTTTTTTAAGGAGATTTGGCTTACTGTCTGATAAACAAGAACAGACTGTAGCAAAAAATGAAGTTTTATTGACAAATTTATCATATGCAGAAGCTGAAACCAATCTTATAATAGCTGAAGGCAGAATTAAGATTCCTCTCCTTAGGATTTGCAGTTGGGTTTAATGAAATTTGTGAGAGATTTTCTGACTTCTGGATAATTTCCAAATTGCTGTGATCAAAATTAAGAACTGGATTCTAAATGATCCGAAATTTGTGGGTATACACTTGAGAAGTTGATTCAGCTCTTCTTTTGTTTTTGTGATGACTCAGGGTTTATGCCGTAAGTAAGCAGAAATCCCAATTGCAATGGAAGGGAAGTGAATTGATTAGTTTCCTGTTGTCTTTATCATATGCATTATGCAAGTAAAAAAAATAGCAACCTTCTCCTCTGATACTCTGAAACGGCATTTTAATTCCTAAAAATGTTTTCATATAGTTGCATCTTTCTAAGATTGGGAAGACTTTTTGTCCTTAGGGATGTAAATGCAGTTAAAAGGAATTCCCGTACATTTTTACACATTCTGTGTGCTGCTTTAAATCATGCAATATAAGAAACAATAGTAAAAATTGAAAATAATGCAAAAGCTCTGAGTGCCACAGAAGCAGTAAAACTGTGAATTGAGAGCGTCCCAAACTAACGTACTTGGTAGATAATATAATTTTATGGTCAGTTTTGTGAAGCAGAAATTCTTTCCTTCTTGTGTTTGCTAGCCTGTAAATCTGCATTCTTCTTGTCTAGACTTTGCCCAACAACCTAACAGCCTCTTTGAAGTTGTTTAATGCAAATAAATAAAATTGAAACTTAAAAAATATTTTTTCTATAACTGAAATGAAATTGGTCATTCACATGCCAAATTAGTCATATAAAGTGATGGAATTCCATAAACATTTTATCTCCTCCATCAGCCTGGGAAAATAGACTGGGATGAAGTTATCATAGGCTAGACTTTCATGGTTTTAATTATAAAACATACCAATGTTATGCAAAGCATCCATGAAAATTCTGTAGCACAAAGGAAATGATGGGAGCTAGTAAAGTAATAAATGGATTCAGTGAAATATAGGGTTTTGGGTTTTTTTTCCAAGAGATCATCAATAAAGATTTTTTTCCCTTTACATTTATAAACTCATTTTTTTCCAGGTTTCACTCATTTTTGTTATTTATGGGCCATCCTCCCTACGCAATACGTGAAGTCAACATCAATAAGTTCTGCAAAATTATTAGTGAATTTGCTCTGGAATACCGCACCACCAGGGAACGAGTTCTTCAGCAAAAACAGAAACGAGCTAACCACAGGGAAAGAAACAAGACCAGAGGGAAAATGATAACAGATGTAAGTGGCAAATGACATCTCCCATAGCATGGATTTTTAAATCTTTCTTTCATTGAATGTAGTATATGGAGTGTTGTTAATCTATTTTTATTTTTAGAGGTCATTGTGCTGAACTCTCTTCTATTAGAAGGCAAAACTTGCAACTCCTTGATTGTGTATATTTTCTGCTTCATAGAAATGCATAGGACAAGAACAAACTGAAATTAAGTATCCAAAAAAATCTTCTCTGTGTGCTGCACAGTGTCCAGACTATCTAGAAGACATCAGGAACCATGTGTATCAGATCAGCCAAGAATATAAAAAAGAAAGAAAACATAGAAATTAGACTCCTAACTGAGAATTTAATTTAAATGATGAATCATTGTAGCCATTTAAGTGATTGCAGCCAAATTTTAATGGATTTTTTCCTCTATCTTTGAATATTCTAATATAGTCTTGAATCTTGATATTTTATCTATTTTTGTGTCTGTGTATATATGTATGCACATATACATATATTTAATGAGCATGCACAGCAATTTCCTTCTTAACAGTAAAACACAGACCAGCCAATTTTATGGTAACAGACTACTCTGGGATTCTGAAAGGATGGACAAATTTATGTCCACAGTAGATGTCACTCTGCAAACTTTTTGACTGTAAGATTGCATACTCCTAGAATAAATTAAAATAAGATGAGTTTTCTTAGCATAATAGGTTTTTAAATCCCCTTGATTTTTTCTACCTTTTTTTTTTAAGTCAATGTAGTTTAACTCAATCCAAATAGAGTTTTAATAAGTGCCAGTACTTAATAAAAGTTTCTAGCTGTCTCAAAATCCAAATCTGGAGTCACAATTAAATGCAAGTGTTTCATTGCATTTGAAGCTACCCCTGCCTTTGGTATGAAAAGCCCAAAGCTGAATCCAGTTTTATGGCTCAGGCAACGTGTCAGTATAAATACGTAGATATGTATTGGGACTGACATGATTTGAGATTGTGTTTAAGTCATTGATTCACGATCATTTATAGATCTTTCCTGGCAATATCCTCTTTGGAAATCTGCCCCATCTAGAAAAAATGTTGAACCTGCATTATTATCAAAGGATTTTTTTCTTTTGGTGTAGTCTCAAGTAAAGGTAGAGACTCTGATTTTATACAAAGGGTATCATATAGTCATACGAATTTTCAAAACTACTGAAAAATTGAGATCAATTCCTGCAATTGCTTTTTGGTTTTCCTGATGTGTTCTAAAGGAGCCAAAAGACAGCATTAACCAAAGAGTTTCGTAAAACGAAATTTTCATTCCCTCATGTAGCTTTGACACTTTTTGCTAGTTTAAGCAAGACTGATAGGTAAACCTGTTCCTGCAGAAAATGTGAGAGGGAAAGGAGTTCTGGTCACTTGCAGCTGGGTTCAGGAAGCAGAGAAATGGGACCCTTTCAAACCAGGAAAGGTCTCAGGCTTGCCAGTGAGTCAGCAAGGGGCAGAACTAGGGACAGTGGCCATTTCCTGAAAATGGAGGGAAGGAGGCATCAAGACCTTTCCCAGAACAAAAGTATTATTGGAAGAAGATCTCTTGTTAAGTTCAAGATGGTGTTGAGATTTGGCAAGAATTAAATGCCATCTGTCAGTTAGTGTTACACCAAAAAATATCTTGCAGATCTTAAAAAAGGGACCATATTTTGCTTATCACTAATTTATAATTACAGAACAGTCCTATTAGCTTGAAATCTAAAAGCCTGCACGAATAAAAACCAGTAGTCTTTAAGACTGCCCTTACAGGAATATTCTTTAAGGGAGTTATTAATGTGGCCATGCAGCTAAATCCCTTTGACCATAACCCAGTAATATGGCCTCATTTACCTTTTATTTGAACTGCAGTATATAGTAAAACTAAATTGAAGTTGCATCAGACTATTTGTCACGGCTTCCTCAGACAACTTCAAAGTTATATCTACCTCAAAACAAGTTTCCAAGTCAGCAGGATGGAAGACATTTATGTGTGAAGAATGATGAAAATGTGGAATTTTATTGTAGTTTTGTTTTGGCTGTGGTTTGTATCTGGTCTTGATTTTCTTAGTGTATTATATTTGAAGGCTTGGAAAGGGGAGATAGATCAGTAATGCATTGACAGTGATTCACGAGTTACAAAACACTGATAGAAGAAGGCTGAGGTCGTGGCACTGGAAAACATTCTTTGTAGAAAGTGATTATAATATGCAGTAGTGATACGGAATTCTACTTTCTGCTTTTGGTGACCTAAAAGTATTGTGCAGTTATTTGAAATTTACCTCCCTGTCCTTTTGAAAGTGTCCTCAGGGTCTCATTTTTATCACCTCACAGTATACTGCCTTTAGGCAGATGAAGAGAGATTTTAACAAAAGTAGGAAAGGAATAAGCCAGAACCAACCCAGTTCTTAAGGAGAAGGCCTGTATCTTTTAAACCTTGTCCCCCCTGCAGTCTTGGAAGGCAGAGGGGTGCTGGCTGGTTGCATGGAGAATCTGCTGGCTCTTGGCATGGGGAACTTGCATCAGCTTCAACAACTATTCACATGGAGTAGGGCTGAGAAGCACAATGGGGAATACTTCCAGTCTTTCTTTCAGCCTTTTACCACAAATCTCTTTGTGTTTATATGTTCTTTAATAGCTGAAGTGGACTGGGCACTGTCAGTTTAAATCTTGGTGAATGTTGTCTGGAGGAGAGAGGTAAGGAGAAGAATAGTGCTTTGCCACAGTTTCACAGGGGAAATTGCCCAGCCTCTGTAACCCTATATCTGGCTTCAGCCAATGGTAGCACTCATTTCAGGAACTCTAAAAATAACAAGCAAGCAAAATAGGGAAGAAACGCAATTATAGATAAAAGACTGAGCTTTTAAATTATTTTTAATAATAGTAGGTAATATAAGCATCTGTCTCCCAGATTTATAAAGCTTTGCCTTTCACGATACTTATGAATTTCAATTCCAAAATTGCTGTATAATAGACATAATATTTTGAAATAGCAAATCCACTGCACAGACATGCTAGCCTAAAGGAAAAATATGAGGTCAGGAAAAAGAGGAGGGACATTTCAAGCTGTCCTGCAACATCCAATATTGAATGACAGAAGAATCAAATGGGCTTTTTTTCTTCAAATTAATATCTACTGTCTGCAAGTGGTATTCAGTATAGCAATATTCTTTCAGTGCTTTTTGATAATATTACATGTTCAAAAATTCCTAATTTATTGCTATTTCTCAGTGTTTTTATAATGATGAAATGAAGAAGGAAATACAAGGCAGGGTGTAAGAGCACATTCCCTTGTGAAACATAAGGTTGATTTATTTACTCTGCTGCTTTTACTCCTGTTGTTAGTGTTTGCTGGAGGCAAATGCCTCTTCAGACATGGAAATATGAAGGGGGTGGTGAACTGTATCTCCTGTGTACTGGAGTAGCTTTGGCTGTAGGGCAGTGGTTCTAGGAGTGAGTACTCTCCATGTGGAGCAGGAAGGAGAGAAATGATAATGCCCCGGTACTGGAGATGAGCAAAGTCAAGCAGAGGACTGCCCTTAAAGTGATTCCACAGCAAATCACTCCTAGATTAAATGGGCTGGAAGGCCAGCAACTGGGACTTTACCCTGTAAAAATCTAGCTTGATAGAAAGTAATACTATAATACCTTTTGTTTGGAGCACAGTCTTTGTAGCGTGTGTCCTCTACTATTTTCCCTTGCCCTGACTGCCTTTTTGTATTGTTTAGCTTAATTTGCTCTCCTGCTGCCCTTTACTTATTAGCTGGATGTACAGAATGATGCATAATATTAGATAGGTAGATAGATAGGTAGGTAGGTAGGTAGGTAGGTAGGTAGGTAGGTAGGTAGGTAGGTAGATAGATAGATAGATAGATAGATAGATGGATGAAATTAGAATACAAGACTATTTGTACTTCCTATTCTTCTTTCTGTTTCTTACCCATGACAAAAAGGGAACAGTGGTCCTCTTCAGAAGAGTTTCTTTACAGAGTGACTCTCTGCCCCCCAGGGTATGGAAAAAAAGACAAACAGGTAATTTTAATGCAAAGGGAACATACTTGCCATGGTTCCTCTGCAAAACACAGTGCCTGTGTTTCTGTCAGTACCACTGTGTCCAAATTAGAATAAGCATCTCACTCTTTGCATAAAACATACCCTTAAAAAGTAATGTTAATGTGCTGCTCAGCAGTCACAGCTAGTCTTCTTATGGAGATTGTACTGAAACTAAACTGAGGGCCAAAGTAAATCAGGCTTTCATTTTTAATGATGAATGTTTCTGGAACAGAATGTATCAATCCCAGACAGAAATCAGAGCTGAGATGGAGATAAGGTCAAAAATGTGTATTAGTAACACTAGGGAGAGGAATACTATTGGTGGAATGCTTATTCTAAAAACAAAACAAAACCCACAAATTAAAAAAAAAAAAAAAAAAAAAAAAAAAAAAAAAACAAAAAAACAACTCACATAAAATTTCTGGACTGTGTTTGCACTTTATAAACAAACTGAAAATTATGGAAACAAGAAGCCCAGACCCTTGAGAAGCCATGTTTCACTTTGGGAAACTTCCATGTGGGGCATCTTCTAACCCAGTGAAGAATTCCCAAGGCATTTGGGAATACAGATCTAAATAGTTTGCTAATTCCCTGTAAATCCCCAAATTTAAGAATGCTCCATATCCCACAATATTTTTGTAGTCTGTGCATTTAGTGTAGTGCAAGATAGTTTTAGACGCCTGCTGTCACAGAGGGTGAAAGCGCTGCATAACAATGGATAATTGCATCTCTCAATTACCTTAAAGTTCTTCAGTAGCTGCCTGATACCTGATCTTGGAAATCGGGTATCAGGCAGCTACTGAAGAACTTTAGGCACTTATTGAAAGACTTCCCAGCATTTGATTTGAGTGCTCTGTTGAACTGGATGTTGAAAAACCCCAGCTTAAAAAAGGAATTAAAATAAACACTTAAGTGTAGAGAAAAGGAATTGCCAAGAGGTTGACCTCTGCACTGGGAGAAACAACAGCCAGGACCTCCCTGTGCTGCACCGAGCTGGAAGAAGGAGGAGTCCTACCTAGTGTTGTCAGTTTCCATGGAGCAAACAACCCCATGACTCAAGGGAGAGAAGTAGGATGGGTTAGGGGTAGTTTCAGTTCACCATTTCTGTAAGAAAAATCAGGAAATTTCTACGTACCCTACTGGCAATGTCAGTCTGCTCTACATACAATCACCTAAAAAAAAAAAAAAAAAAAAAAAAAAAAAAAAAAAGCTGATTGTCTACGAACTGAATTCCTTGTATGTCTTCTATTTTTATGTCCTCCTATTGCATAAACAGTACCATGGTTACCTCTTACTCTGTCATGGTTTGATGGTGCTGTCTGTCCTAAATCTTGCTGTTTGTCCTTCTCCACCTTGTCCTTTGTTTCCAGTGGCAGACTGATGAAGAAGAGGACGCTGAGGTACGGTTCTCTGAAAAAGCATGTCATCCCATGTCTCCTGTGTGCTGTGACATCTAATTTCTAACTCAGATAGTATGGACTGCTCCATCTGCTCAGCTGGAACTATGAACCATGACATATTTCTCAAACCTTTTTGTCTCAATCATAAAAATGCATTTTTACAGTCAGCTTTAACCATATGCATGCCTGTCCTCTTGAATAAGGATATCCTTATATGAGGCCTTAATAATTTTAGGTTTCCTCATTTTTTTCCTTACTGTCTGTCATGTACTGCAAAGTATCCCCATTACTCAAAAGTCAGTGATTTCGTTATGGGGATCATAAGTTACCTTGGGCTATGGATTACGAGGATAATTCTGTACTCATTTAGCTGTGTAACCCCACATGGTATTATTTTATAAAGTTTTCAAAAGCATCAGGATATAGGGATATTAAGCAAATCCTAACTGTTTGCCTTGCTGTATAAATACAGAATGAGACACTTCATTGATCATAGACGTGAGCCATGGAGTAGTTCATGTATCTATCATGAAGTGCTCCTGAAGGTGATGTTCTAGCTATATTCATAATAAAAGTTTATTGATTTGAGGAGCATCTTTTTTGCAATGCCTTTTTTGTTCAGCATTAGAGCTTCCTTTAATTTGCTGAACATAAACAATGTGGCTTTAATGCTCATTGTTTCATAGTAGTGGTCATTTTCTCAACAGGCTGGGGTTTGGGCAACAATTTATGGCAACATCTGAAAATTAAGGAAATGAAATAAAACTTTTGGCTCTAGAGCTTCGCCCCCAGTGGTGGTTTGTGCTGTATAGCTTAGGGCATGGAAAGAAAATAACATTAATTTGCCTGTTTATGCCAATATGTAACTAACCTGTGTGAACAGGAACTAATGGTTATGTGAAGGCTTTATCCTTTGGAATTTTTTGGAGATTGTATTGATTTGCTGGACAACCCACTTTGTATAAGAGAGTAGTCTTTAATGCAAAAACAGCATGCCCTTTCATGGGAGTTTTTCTCTAATATTTTTCTGTGTCTTAATTTCATAAGTGAAACTCCAGCACTTGCATACTTTTCACATCAAAATGTTGCAAGTTAATCTTTTAACAAGAAAACAAACTTCTGACTATCAAAAATAGGTCTCATACTGATAGATTTAGCTCAGTGCCTTGTAGGGATTATTGTTTTGCTACTCAGTTAACTTGCTATCTTACCCCAAAAAGTCACTGTGTTAAAATAGAATCATCTTATCATTGGTTTCCAGAGTACACATTTTCAATTTGCAGTCTTGACATGGGGACTTAATCAAAGCTCTGAAAGTAGAGTCCAGTCTTTTCTTTTGATTTACTATTCTCTGACAGAAGGGTTTTGCAGGTTTGCATCCCTTTAACTGACTGGCTTGATATCACCAAGTGAATAATTAATGTTGTTTATTATGCAGAGGAAGAAGAGAATGCAGCACTTGTCCTTTCATCTGTGCTGAATTAGAGTAAGAAAGATTAAAAGGAAAAACAAAACATATTGTGGTGTCTGATGTTGAGCTGATATGAGTGAGAGTACCGAAGTTTATTATTATCTGTTCATGCCTGTTTGCTGTCAACAGGGTCGGTATTTCCTGCAGTCAGGGCTGTATTTTCAATGTGCTTTGACCTTTCTGTAGATAAGAGCATAGTGGCAAATACCAGCATCCAAGCCCTTTGGAGGCAGAGTCTGGGAAGGGAGAGCAGGCCAGAATTGCAAACCCTTCTTCTAAGAAAGTACCCACTTCTGCTACTCCCATCCATTCCTAGGTGGTTGTTTTGGTCGCTGGTGGGGCTGCTGCATACCCACAGTGTGCATGCCCAGCCAGTGTAGCTGCTGTTGTTCATGCAGTCATGGTGACAGGGAAGCAGAGGGCAAACTCCTCCACCTCTTGTAAGGTTTTGTTTGTTCTTCTGACTGCAATTTCTGTGGTTTGGCCATAAATAATTTGTCTGGGTGTTTTGGGACCAGGGACTTTTTTAGGTGTTAGTGATAATGTGTATTAAAGTTAGTTGTTAGACAGTTGTGTTTTAGAGCAGTCTGAGAGTTTTCTGGGCAGCAAGGCAGAGAGGCAAGAGGGAAAGGTGTCTCTTCCTAGACCACTGTCCCCATTTTGCCTTGCTACTGAAAGTTAATTGTACAGAAGGAAAAGCAGTTTCTTTTTTCTCTTGGGTCTCATGCTGTTCCTCTCGGCATTGTGCCTGACCCCAGATCAGGCCCAGTCTGGATCAAAAGTTACAAAGCAAGTTCTTGCTTTGTACCTTTTACTCTCAGACATAAGGTCAAAATTACAAAGCTCGAGTTAATGCATCTATTTTTCCTCTGACTCTGTCTGCTCCCTGCTGTCACCCTGTTTCGGGTTTATTTCTGGTCAGAGTAAATGCTCTGGGAGAGGAGAGACTGTTGCTTGGCTCTTTTGGGAATAGCAGCACTCCAAACCAAGCCTGGGAGGACACTTCTTTCCTTGCAATTTGCATTCGAGCCCCTGGCCTATTGTCCATGCTGTTCTCAGTTGAAACAACAAATCCTTTTCCTCCCACAGTCCGGCAAGTTCTCCAGCAGCTCCCCGCCCTGCCAGAGCCAGCCCCAGGGCCTGCAGTACGCTGAGGACGCTGCCGAGCACGAGAACATGAAGGCTGTACTGAAGACCTGCTCTGCGGGTGGGGACAGCACCATGGCATTTGGCGTCCGCACGCGGAGCCGCGCCAGCCGAGGTAGGCACCAGCATTTCCTCTTGGATACTTTTCTTGTTTCTGGTAGCCACGCAGTGGCCCAAATGTGGGTCGTGTCCCCGTTGTGTAGCACTCGCAGCTGAAAAGGTGGAGGCGGAAGGAGAACATCCCAGTGGTGTTTTCATGATAGAAGTGAATTGGGGCATGGGGATGAAGAAGAATTTTTCTGAAGTTTCAACATATAGATCACAGCCAGAGTAGGGGCATCAGCAGTCCAAGCCTGCAGAAATTTTCAATTCTCCCTGCATGATGATGGTGACTACCCACTAACACCCCAATTCTTGGTCTCATCGTGAAAGCAGAATGGGCTATCTGAAGAATCCAGGATGTGTTTTTTCTCTTTATTTTCAATAGAAGCAAGTAGAAAGTAGCAATTCAAATTCAAGTGAAAAGACCTTGCAGCATTTTATGAACAACTGGGGAGAAAGTGGGTAGGAAAAAGGCGATGTGTCTTTTAACAACCTCCCTGCTAAACTGCAAATGAGTACTTGCTTTTGTCTTCCCCTCACCAGTCCCATATTTGCAATACATCGAAGGTGGTTTTGGAGTAGAGACGATGCACCAAAATTCAAGTCTTCTTTTTCTTCTCTGGTATTTCTTCTCCTTCATACCTGAATATCTTGCACTTTCTTGATACTTTTTTTTTTTATACAACTGATAGCACATCCACAGCATCCAACACTAAGTCTGTGTGTGTGTAGTTTACTTAGGCTCAAAAACATGATCCTGGCTAATTCAGAAGTTTCTCAGCCCCAGTGTAAGAAACTAGTCAGCTAACTAAAGTACAAAGATTAATTAATTCAAGCTGCACTGCAACAAGCTGAACAGCTAAAGTAATGCACTGAATGCTGATGAGGAGAGTGTCCTGATTCTGGGAGTCAGCTTGTGTTCCCCAGAACAACAAAGGCAGAAGATGGGTGAGCCAGACAAGAGCTTTTCCGGAGCACTGTTGTAATAGAACTGCTCCTGAAAAAGCCAGGAGACCAGGCAGCCAAGTAAAGGCCGAGTCAAAGCTGTTTATGGACATCAGGGATGTGGTATAAAATGGCCTTGTTGGTGATTTCTCAGCTACTTGCAATTGTACCACATCTACTCTTTTGCAAAGCTCGCTGTCAAGTGTTCACACTGCACACTAGCCTTCAAATAATTTGAAAACAAAACGCACACAGAACACTAGCCAGTAACGGAGGAACCCAAAGATGAGTTACACGATGCTCTGTGGAGTAAGGAGTGCCAGAGCCTTGGACTCAGAAACATGGCTCACTTGTTTGTTTGTGGTTTTAACCAAAATTGCTTTCAGCTTTTCAGCTTGCCAACAACTCTTCCACTCATAACAGAGCACACCCAGTCACACCAGGAAACATACAGCTCTGTGATAAGAAGGTGAATTCATTGTGAAGGGGACAAGACATGTCAAACCACACTTTATACCCTTTTCTTGTCTCCTTTGCACTAGGTCATGATACAGATGAAATTCTTAGGTCTTTCTTTCAGTACAAAAGGACCTGTGTTTCTGATTTGCATCAATCTCCAAGATGTGCCACGTCATCTAGTGTCTTTGTAATAGGAGCAGAGAGAAACATGGTCACACAACACTATCCATCCTTGGCTTATAGGCAGCCTCTAGCAGACATTTGCCAGTTGTATGGTCAAGAGCAAGACACAGAGGCTTAAAGGAATAGAAAGTGTGTATATAAATGTATGTATATTATAATTGTGTTTGAACTCTTGGCTCTCTGCTGGTGCAGCAAAACTACAGGCTGTTATTTAGCAAAATTCTCCATTAGGCAGATTCTTCTTCTTTGGTCACATTGAAGTTGGGATGATTGAGCTGCCTGCTGTTATTTCCCAGAAAACCCAATTGCAAAAACCAAAGTGACGGAGGAGACTTCCTCTCTTCTTTTCCCCAAATTAACTTGCTGGACATTTCCAGGCCGTATCGGTTCGTGGAACGCTGGCAATGACGATTCCCCCAACGCAACGGATGATGCCGCGGATGAGATCATGGATCGCATTGTCAAGTCCGCCACCCAAGTGCCAAGCCAGCGAGCGGTGCCTAGAGAGAGGAAGCGGTCACGAGCAAATAGGAAGTCATGTGAGTATAAGGCTATTAAATTGCTCAAAATAAGGGAACATGCAAATATTTATGTATATTAGTAGGAACCAGGCCTTTGGTAGGCAGACATGCATTGGGAGTGGCTTGAGTGTGTGCTGGTGATTTGCTTGTGTCCCTCTTACTATTGTTTAAACAGTGTTGTATGCAGTGGGTGACTCTGTCCTTTACAGAACTTGAAATGTCCTTAGCAGAATGAGAAGAACGGTTTATGGTGCTTTATGACAGTC
Source organism: Chamaea fasciata (assembly GCF_029207755.1). Lineage (NCBI taxonomy): Eukaryota > Metazoa > Chordata > Aves > Passeriformes > Sylviidae > Chamaea > Chamaea fasciata. The sequence goes on along the minus strand of NW_027094086.1, from coordinate 67,141,035 downwards.
GTTACACATAACTAGAGAATTCAGATCAGGACCTCAGATGGAGACTGCATAAAATGCTGTAGCCTACTGTGAACTGGCAAAGAGATTAATAGTTGTGTCTGTAGCTGAACTTATTCATAAAGCAGAAAGTAGTTTGAGATATTTCACCTTTTAAAATCTTTCTCTCTCGTGCTGTATGCTATCTTTCCGCAGTCCTGAAAACAAAATGTCTACTGCTGCTTGGCTGCAAAGTGGTTATAGAGGAGTTTAACTTCCACTGGGAAGAAAAGGTAGCACATTTATAAGGTGGTCTTTCAATGGTGTAGTGTGGCCTTGGGACTGAGCTGTGGCACCCAAGTTTGAGGAGTTTGGTTTCATGGTTTAGTAAATCCAGTGTTTAAGAGATGATGAACTGTCTGGGTTTGTTTGTTTGTTTGTTTTCCCCTCATGTGCAGAAACTAGTACAAATACTATGAGAAGGATAACTACCCAAAAGAACATAAGATTTTAGTGTTTAATGTCATTAACCGTATGTGGCTTTTTGACTACCTTTCCATCCATTTTTTTAGCATTTCTGGGAAGTTAGGACAAAGAGGAGACAACAACAGTGAGTGAAAAATGACACAGATTTTCTTTTTTGTGGAGTTGTTCTAACATAATGGGTGATCAAAAACATTTGGTATTTGCTATAAACTAGCATGTGCTGAAAGCATATTCACTTCCCCCAACATGCTAAGAAAGGAACTTCTGCATGTGGCAAGAGCAAAGTGGACATTCTGATTAGATGAACCAATCTCTAAACAAAGAAAATGAGCTGACACTGGATTGTCTGTCTTACTTTCTGTCATATACTGTGCCTTACCTCTTTCTGGCATCACCTGCTGCTACCCACTTCCCCACACAGTTCTGGTGTTCTGCACGTGCTGACTTGTGCGGTTGGCTTGTGCATATCAAGTAAGTCTCCTGTATGTTTATCTATTTCCATGCTTTATCCCTGTTTCCATGGTTTATCCCATGCTAAAGTAGTTCCTCTGTTGGCAGCACTGTCTTCATACACACATATACCAAAACCTCTTATTCCTAATTTTTGCCACATACTTGTTTCCCCAAGGAAGCACTTGCTGCAGAAACAACAAAACAGGATAATGATAATAAAAATACTATATATTTTTCACTGGAAATGTCTTTTATACTCAGTAAAATCATTAACAGGGATTAAACAATCAGTAAATGTTTAGGCTGGGACTGATTTCTATTGTAATTAATCATGATAGAATCCAGCTCTTGTGCTTGTTTGTTCTTCAAGATCTGGATGAGACTCTTAAGTGGATTAAAAGACAGTTTCAAAACAAACATAAAGTTCAGTAGTTTAATGTCCCTTTTAGCTGACATGTGCAGAAGCGTGAAAGGAGAATATCCTAACTAAAATGCTTCACTCTGATAGATAGTCAATATACCTGGAGGATGAATTAATGAAGTAGTTTATCTTTAAAATACACTCAGCTAATTATATGACATCCTCAAGAAATAGAGATCAGCCCTTGCTAATGCATGATATGAGTTCAATGAGCAGAAGATATTCCAGTTGGAAGCATATAAACATATAAGAAAGTAGATTTGTAGACGTATCTCAATGATTTAGATTAGCAGACACCATTATATTTATTACCTGTAGAGCAAAGAGACCTTATTATCTGATAGGTTTGATTCATCACCTTCAATCTTCAGACTCCCATACCCACCTTTTGGCTTTTTCCATGAGCTTGGTATTCAATCTGTTCATGGACATCAAAGAGAAACTCATTTGAAAGGAATTATTTTCCCTGTGCATCATGTTGCATACGTCTCATTGCTTTCAGTGCACAACTGGAAATCTTGTCAGGCTTACTTAGCATTCAGCAAAGATTTTAGTGAGCATGAACTGAGATACATGGTTTTAGTAAAATCAGAAACCCAAAAGATTTATATGCAGTTTCACTATAAACATTTGCTGTGATTCCAGCAAAAGGTTCTCATGGACAAGGGATTTTTTCCCATAAAAAAGACAGTGATAAGTGAAGTAGAGAAGGGAAAAAAAAAAAAAAAAAAAAAAAAAAAAAAAAAAAAAAACACCCACCTGATGTACTCAAGTCATTTATGACTAGGGGAAAGCAGACTAGGTTTATGGAAAACGTTACGTTAAATTCAGGAAATTGTTGCAATGGGAAAATGAGACATCTTGACATGTTCATTTGAAGCATTTTACCTTTTGTGGTTGTTGAGCAGTGTGACTATCTGGTATGGAGAGAGCTTGGTTAGGGCATAATGATGTAGAAGAGTTTGAAAGCTCAGGGTAATCATCAGAACTATAAAATGGGAGGAGGAATAAGGAGGGAGTCATCCAACAAAAGACAGATGGAAATGTCTATATCTGTTGGTTGAGGATAGGAGGGGTCACTGATAAATCAAGATATGACTAGTAGGAAGGAATTTGTTCAGTGGGAGCTGAAGTGAATTACAGAAATCTAAGGTACAAGGCAAGTGCTTAACAACTGACTTCCTGTGATGATCTGGAGAGATTCTGTGCTAGACCTTTACACAGTGGAAGATTTTCAGGATAAAATTCATCATTTAGAAGCACAGATATCAACTGGAAGTCACTGCCTTACGACAGGTGTTCAGTGACCTGCCTACCAAATACACTAGAGTGGCATTTATATCTGAGAAAATAACATTGCAGCTGTATTTGTTCATCAGAAAGCCACAGGACAGAATGAGCCACATAAACTGAAATGCTCTGTTACCCCCTCGAGGTAATCGTTCAAAGACAGCTTCAAGGGAAGTTGCCATGGGAAGTTTCTGCTGTTTGGGGTTTTTTTTCTCTTATATTTATATCCTGTTTGTAAATAAATAGACCCCAGCCATTAGAGATGTCAATTCAGCATGTTTTGAATGGTTGAATGTTTAAAATTAAGCATAAGAATTAAGTTGAAAATATACTGTTTCTGTTCTTGCAGTCTAAGGGCAGCTTTCTATGAGAAGGTTTTCTATAACATTATAGGGAGATGTCCAATTTAGCAATGAAATAAAGATAATATAATTAGGATTGTCTGGTTCTCCTGTAAGTTTAGGAAAGCCTTCACAAATGGTGCCATAACAAATAATGAGTGCAAGGGAAAGTTGGGATAAGAAAGTTTTAAAAATCACTCTACTTCGTATTCCAAATTTCAAAAAGACTAGCAGTTTCATCCATTAGATACAACTTTTTACTTAAGTATATTTAATTAAAGAGCCTCCCCAAAACTCCATAATAGCAAATAGGAAGATAGCTACTGATTTTTGTTTTCTTGTCCTGGCTGTCTATTTAAATATAGATCCCTTAAGAGAAAATCAATCTTCTCAGAATTAGACTCTTGCTGAGGTACTCTCTGTGTTGGTCTCATTGAACTGGATTGATCTGTCTCAGGATAATGATACAATTCCTATGAGTCAGCCTCAGGAAAAGTCATACTGCAGTGTATTAAACATGAATAAGCATATGGAAGATATTTGCACTGATTCTGACGTACGCTGGGCAACACTTGCGAATGCTTAAAAATTGTGAGCACCACTTGTGAATTCCTTAGAAATAAATAGCCAAATAGGGCTACTTATTTCTAAGGAAGTAGCTCTTTAACGTTGGCTTGACTGTGCAGCACTGTTTGCATCTAGGTCTTCATCTGACTCTGAATGATGAACTATAATGTAGGGTCTGGGTGTGACTGGTATTTGATGATGAGTAGCACAGTGATGGTTTTATCAGGTGATGCTGGAGACATTGCAAGGGGACGGGGTAGAGTGAGAGGCTTGTTCTCCCACACATTGTTTTATCTCAGAGTCTGTGTGTGCACACTCCTATTGCTCTTAAATTTTGTTAAAATGGAAAATCTGCTTTAGATTTTAGTTAGAAAAGACGACTTGGAACACATAATGATTGAATCACAATTTAATTTTTGAGTGAGATAACTTGATCAAACTGATTCATGATGTTTAAAAAAGAGAGAGACATGATAATGCCTTGTTCTTTTATCAAGCTTTGAAATCATGTGTTAACCTAATAATACACCCTGTGACAGAAACATCTCATTAGGATTTATTGATTTATTTGTGTAATGTCTTGCAGGGAGTAAAATTTGTGTAATGACTTGCAGAAGTGGGTCTGAGGCACCACTCATGTAGGTGGAGATAGGAATTGAGTCAAGTTTACCTGAATCCTAGACAAGTAAACTCAGGGCTGGTGGATTAAATTTAACTACAGAACATCCTAAGTCAGGTATTTAATACTGTAAAAGTGAAATAGGAATCAGCCTGGTGTCATCAGGTGCTAAAATGTAGGAAAGAGCTCTGCCAAAGGACCAAGGATGGAGACCAGCTTTAGACAAGTTTTAGTACCGCATGTAATGCTGCTTTGGAATAAACATGTTGTTAGCAAACAAAATACTACATGGGACACTATTTGAATCCAAAGGTGCATATTTTTTGTTGAGCATTCATAGGGTGCGTTATTTAACTTTTTCTTCATATTTTCTTTGTTATTTTCATTATTTTTCAGTTTAGTGTCTCCACTTACTTTTTCTGGCTTTGAAAATGTACAGAAGTGCCAAAATACCAGGAGGGAGACTGCTCTTCTGATATTTATAGCCTGAATAAAAGCAGGAGTTAATGGAAATTATACTTTGAAAAAAATGAAAACCTTGCAAGAAGAAAGACTGTATAAAATGCTTTAAAGGCAAACAACTTTACTTTGAATTTGCAATTAATTATTTAGGATTTGAGTAGCCGGATCCTATCAGGAGTTAGAGTACAGGGCAGAGTAATCTAGTTAGTGATGCATATTTAGGAACCACTTTTTGCGTTTAGAAAAACTAAATCTATGACAGATGGCATTCAGTATCAAGATCTGTTTGTCCCTACACAAAGTACTGAGCCTTCAAAAGGTCAATACATCGTTTTTAAAAAATGTAATTATTGCATGAAAACAGAATGTGAGAGATAAAGCACTTAGAGCTCTGGCAGCTGGAAGGTTATCTCCATTAGATGCCAAGATAGCCTGCGTCTTGGATGTCTTTTAAGTAATACATTCTTCCATCCTTAGGATGGCAAGATCTTCGCAAAAGTAGGAGAATAAAACTCCATGACCTACCATAAATAAAAACAAAACCAATGAATTTAAATTATTAATAACAGTTAATGACTTAATGAATACAGTTGACCACAATAAGTTCTAAAGATTGATATATCTGATCCGGTTGTGGTCTCTGTAGTCTCCTATCTCATCTATGCCAGAGGCCAACATCAACAGCTGTAGGAGAACAAACAGGAGAAGTAGAATCACAGAAGCATACAATCATTCAGGTTGGAAAAGGCCTCCAAGTTCATCAAGTCCAAACTTTGACTAAGTACCACCATACCTGCCTGTTGCATAACCATTTGCCATCAGTTGGATTACCCATAGGACTTACCATGAGTTTTGATAGAAATAAATTTATTTAAATCTTGAGGCTGAATAGCTGGTTCCACGTTTTCAGTTTTGTCCATTGTAATTGATGGCAATGCCATTTCTAAGTTTCTAAGTTCTAACATTTATTTACAAGTTTTCGGTTTCTGCTTTACAATTTGTATTATACGGTTTTTTAATAGCTTTCTTTGAAGATATCTGATTTTGACAGATAGGGGTAGACATTCTACTTTTTTGCATGTTCGAATGTGAAGTACCTATATATTTTGTTGGCAGTCTCCATGAGTTTCAGACCATACCTCTCATACCTCAGGGTTTGTTCAGGAGTATTTGCCTGGTCCTAGCACTGTAGAGGGAACTTGCAATCATCCTGTACAATTCTGCATCATGTAGCCTTCAAAACAAAATGGTTTTTTAAAGGCTGGTAGTTGGTTTAAATATCTAGTTTAAAAATTGCTTGTGAAAGAGGCTTGCATTCATTTTCCACTCACTATTTTAGAGGAATCTGTGAGTCATTTCTAAAATGAGCATTATTCCAATAGAAATTATTTATTTTGGGGCTCGTAGCCTCAAACTTTCTGATTGAAACAACTTTTTTTTTCTTTTTTTTTTTTTTAATAGAGGTCACATAACAAATTATACTAGCCTGCACCAATATGTACTTTCTTTAACTTTATGTTGGATTCCTGTACCACTATTAAAGATTTTGTGGATTGTAGTGTTTGCTTACAACTGAGCATTGTTGCAATGCAGCAACTGACTGAAAAAGGGGCAAGAAGTCCCTTGAATTTCATTGATGTGGGCAGTCAGAATTAAATACACAATGTTTACAAAAGCTACATCTCTTTTATCCCTGTTTATTTCACTTCAGAGGGAGAAGAGAGTTATGAACACTACACAGACATTCACATGTTCATGTACATTACAACCCAAGCCCAGAGGGCGTGGTGTAGGAGCAAGGAGAAAACTGCTGCTATGATAATGGGTGGTCCCAGGTGGTTTTAGAGTAGCTGTCACCTCAGGGGACTAAGTGCCTGTCCAGGTGAAGCCAGTGTCCCCCCAGGATCTGACAGCATAGGCAGACCATCCTTGTGCTGTATCTCCAACACTGGGAGAACCAAATGCAACTTCCCATGGCCTTCCAGACAAGTCTTCCAGACTTACAAGTGCTGGAATCTCTCTGGCCATCCCTTCTTAGACAAGTGGCACTTCCTTAATTTCAGGAGAGAGCAAGCTGAAGGTAATGCAGGGGAAACTGGCAGGAGATGAGCAGCTGATAAAGAGCAAGTGCTATCAGTATTAAATGTAGAAAAAAAAGCCATTCCTCTCCCCAGATCATGGCATAATGGCATTGATATTTTCTATATAAATAACATTATGGTACACAGTTTTGCTACTTTTTCAACTGTGGTTCTGTAGGAAGAAGAAATAATTTTACTCAATTTGTTTGCATCTTACAGGAGATACAAATTGTTGTTTTCACTTTTGCTAGTTTGCCATTCACTGCATCAGTGAATTCATCGATGTTGCCCTCTGATCTCGTTTTAACTGATGTGTTTTAAAGGTAAAAGCTTTTGAATTCTTGTCACAGGATTCATTCCAAAAAGTAGGATACCTAAGTTTTAAGTATTAAAAAAATAGGAATAGATGAGTTGCACACCATTAATCCAGAGTTGATAGAATATGTATTTTGTTTGCTTTCTCTTGGTATTAAAGTAACTAGCAAATTTTTTTTCCAGTCAGTAATTTGTTCCTTATTTGCATCATCCCTCCTCCCTGAAAGATCGTGTCTTTCAGCATCCTACTAAGAACTCGGCGGCAGTGAGTTTCTGGCTGACAAAATCACTGAATTCTTCTGGAAAGCAGCTCTGGGAACGATAGAAGGCAGAGAGGTCCAGGGCGGCGTTTCACGCTGCCTTTCTTCAGAAGTGCAGCAAACAAACACAATCTCTTGTGCGGCTTTCCAGAGCATGGCGCTGTCGCAGCTGCCAGAGGGAGCCCTCTGCTGCCACCAAGGAGATTAGCAGGAGGAGCTGGGAAGGCAGGGATTTGCTTGAACACGAGTGTCAGAAGTGTTTAGAGAGGTCTCTCTTAGAAGATGAACAAAAATGTTTCACAAAAAGCTATTTTACGCTTATCTTGCCCCATAACTAAGGCCAAGAAATTTTATACATGTATGTATATGGCTTTCTCTAGGCAGAATTACACCATCTGATTAGTGAATTTAAAAGATTGTTTTAATCACTGTTTTTTTTTTTCATCTGATGGGCTCACAGAGAGGATGCCTTTTACTGTTTTATTCCTCAACATGGATTCCTAATGGGAATAATTAATTCGCATTCTGCAGAGCCCAGGTGCTCAAGCTTGGTCACACTTCTCTGCCAAGTCACTATCTAAGAGACATCTCTGTGTTCAGAGCCTCATAAACCCCCTTGGTGGGTCATTTTAAAATTCCAAATGAAAGGTAAAGGCTGCAGGCCTTAAACACTTACATTAGATGATTTACTTTTTGTATCCCATATCCTTTTTCCAACCTGTGCATTGTTCATACATAGTCTGGTCTTGAAAACAGTGTCATGCCTCACTATATACTCAAGTCATGCAGCCTCGGTTGCTGGTGAGCTTTACATCTTTTATGCTTTTCCCTGTTATTAGTGGAATCACTTCTGACTGGTGAAGTTAAGTGGGAGAAATTATGAAAGAGGTGGCAGCAGGATTGCTTTTAATAGTAACTCTTCATAGTGGAATTCATGTAAATTTAAGGAGATTTTGTCATAGAAGTCTTTTAAGGAAGGAGTTAAATCTTCTTTTCTGCTCTACTTTTGGGACTGTGTAAATGATGATCTGTGAAATACATAAAGTTGGTAACTTTAATAGTTGCAACTACATGTTAAATATTACTTCAAAAACACGTATGCTTTTCATGCAGGCCAGGTTCTCTAAAGCGATGTTAATTTTTATTTCCTTTAACATAAACCACCTGGAGATGGAAAACAAATCTAGCTTTCCTTGTTAAGTGCCAGTTTGTCCTTTCCCACTGCTAGACTCCTCTTTATCTCACAGCCACCATAAGTTACACCCAGAGGTGGTTGTGACCTACTAAATTTCTTGTTAGGAGAGACTTGTGCCATCTATGAAGTGTTGACAGGACACAAAGCAAAGCTGCAGAATAATAATACATAATAATGTGTTGGTTCTGAGAGCTTTCTATGTGGCTGACCCAGACAAAGACCACATTTTAGTTGTCTGTTCTTCTTCAGAGAAGTGCGTGATATACTCCAAAAATTCACCTACAAATCTCTGTAAGAAAATCACTACACCTATACATAATGTTATAATATTTCTATTAAGCATTTAGGCCTACCCATATTAAGCAATGATATATGCATAATTAAACATACCTTATATAGGCAGTGGCTTAAAAATATGACAAGGATTAAAACAAGAAAATATGAGCAAGGCTGTCTGGACTGAACTTATGAATTGCAAATTGCCCATGCTGGACTCACTGTAATAAAATCCAAGACAATATGTTTAATGTAAATATACAAGCACATAGACTAAGTCTGCAAGCTGGATGTGGATAGATAAGAGAAAAAAAGCCTAAGATACATTAAATGAAATGAGATGATGGACCTGGCCTGTATTGTCTCTTACAATCTGCCCTTCCTCTTGTTTTCACTGTGTGATTTACAGCCACATGGAATTTTCTTTGTTCAAATCAGCAACTTGCAGCTGCTTTACCTTTGCAGCCAGGACCAAGAGAAAGTTCTGTGGCTGCCACATCTTTGTAGGGGGAATGGCGCTCATTCTGTGTCTGCCTGAGCAGGAGAATGGTCACATCTATTCTGCCTTACAAGTGATTCACTCAAATGTAGACACACATGCCAAAAGGCATTGCAAATGCAAGAATAAATGGCGCCAGCCAGACTGATCTTAACTGTTCGTTGAAGCTTAAAAAAAAGAAAAAAGGTAGGGAGAGAGGAAATTAGAAGTGCTATTTGCTCTTTAAAAAAACAACCAAACCCTAGATAATTATATTCTCTGACAAAGCTGTGCTTCAGGAATTACTTTTTAAAAAATTTTTTCCAGCGCAGTGCAAGGGCCATGTATCTCTGTAGATTTTGACCCAAAAGGCAGAGTCAAATTCATTGAGTTCATCATAAGCACACTGCATTCTGCCAGGATATCAAATAGAATTCTAGATTTCATGATTAACAAAGAATATTAAACCCTCTAACCCCAGAGAAACAACATTTAGTTTCTTGGTTATGGGATCTCAGCAGGCTTTGCTTGTGACAAGAGTAAAAGTTATTTTCACTCTATGTTATGTTTCTATAGCAAATGTTTTAAAAATTGCTTGAAGAGCCTAAAAGGTCATTTGAAAGTCTTATTTTTATTGTCACTGCCTCCAAAATACATTCCATAACTCAGTTTAATGTGATCTGCGGCAGGCCAAGAGTTTTACAAGCCAAGATATTATGTCTAGTCCAGTTAGAGACATGACAAAGTTCAGTGAAGCAGGGAAAATGAAGACCTAGGTTGAGAAATGTAATTTTGCATTGTCTATAAAACATGGAAGGAAAATATCTTGCTGCATTTAGTTTTGATGATGGAACATGTTCATGACCTAAGGTAGAGGAACCCTACCAAGCTTTATGAGGAAATAGGCAAATGAGTGAGGACATCTGTGTAACAGAATGTCAAGTCAAGGTTCACCCACCTCCCACAATAGTTTTTGCTCCTGCAGATAACTCAGCTTTCTCCTGGTTTCATCACCCACTAGCCTCCATATTCAACATGTCAGTGCAGAGAATAGTGGGACTGGGACTTGTGTTACTATGCATGCTGCACCCATCCACTGTATCTTCAGATGAGGAAAGGTACTGTAATTTGTGCATATTAGATGCAAGTTTTATATAAAGAGACCCTTTTTTAAACTACTTTCGTCTCCCTAAGTACATAATACTTCAAACACTACGTGGCTTCATTTGTATCAGACTGGCCTGTTGCATTAGAGGGTTAAAAATTCCCTCATTTGAGTCTGGACCATGGTTCTGTCAGCTGTTATCTTGCCAGTAGCCACAGTATATTTCAGTATTTGGCCCCACATGCTTAGTTTATACAAGTCAGCAGCCATCAGTTTTCATGGGAATCATTCTATCACTGAAAATATTCTTCACATCTTTGCTTTTTCATTATTTTCTTGACAATCTCATTATGACCACCAAAGTTCTGCATTGTTTGGAGCTCTTTTCTTCCCTCTTTTTTTTCTTTTTTCTTTTTTCCTGCCGGGCTTAATACCTTAAGTCACTGTAATATTTTAAACCCAAGTTATCATTCTCTGTATTAAAGGAGAGCTAAGCTAGAACTGAGGGATGTGTTGTTTAATTACAGCTGCATATATCCCAGCAATTCATTGAGTATTGTCATTCCTACTTGTTTTTCAGTGGCACAAAAAAACTTCTGGGGTTGGTCTCCAGACTTCTTGTGTGAATCATACAGCAAACCCAGAACAGGGGACTCGTCTTTACCACCTGCTACATACAGGGTTTCTTTTCTTCGGCCATCAAAGGGTTAATGCAAAAGGATGTCAATCTAATACTTTAGTATGTTTGACAGGTAGGCATCTGGAGATTCAGAGGCTTACCTTGGTTGACATAAAAAAAACTACTTGCTTTTCCATGAATATCGTTTCTACCATGGTATTTTAACTCCCAATTATAGTTTCTGAATATAAACTCCTGTAGTTTTCTTCAAAGAAACCTATATGTTATTGTAGATCCATCTGGCTTTTCCTGGTAAACTAGTAATTCTCTTACTCAGGCTTGTGGAGGAATTTAAACAACTGTGTTCTGCTTGGTAGAAGTTACAGAGGCACTCATTTTCCTTTCAGTTGTTAGAGTCTCAGCTCAATTATTTGTGCAGTAGCAATTGTACTAACCCAAAGAAGGTTGTTCTAGATTTATCTTATCATAAATAAGAGCAGAATTTAGCTTAGTCCAATACCAAACCAGTGTTAGCAAAGTACATCAGTTCCTGTGAGATGTTTACAAACAGGAATAACAATTTGTTCTCTTCCTGTCTGACAAGAAAAAATAGCTTTGTTTTACGGTAGTTACTGTGCTCAGTTTGAAAATATGAGTGAGTGTGGTCTGAGAGAGTCAGAGGTATGTGTGAGAGCAGTCCTGAATGCATTTGGTTTAACACTTCTGCAGAAGTATCTAAAACGTGGAAATTCATTCCACATTTGGTTTTCCAGTTCACTTTTGCATCAGTGGGAAGATGTAACATCATCTAGACAGTCACCCTGGGAAAGTTTGGTCCCCTGTATTTTTGGCATGATACTACTGTCTGGTGGCCAAACAAGCTATGGTCCGTGTTTGGGATGTTGATACTAGAGAGGGTAAAGAAAAAAGCATTCAGGGGAGAGGCAGTGCAGGCAGCTAAGCAGGTGAAATACACAGGGAAATCTTTGGCTTTAGTATGACAGGAATGTTTCTACTGCAGCTTTCTTGGATTTTTTCTTCCACTCCTGATACAGTTCATTTTGATACAGAAATAAACACTGGGTGATTCACTGAGACCATAAGATCCTAAGATATTCCACAGCATATGTCTAGAAATTAACACTTGTCACCGTGGACATTTTGGATGTCAAATCTGAGGAGCCAGAAAGAGTGCCAGTGATGAGAACTGACTCAGAAGTCCTGTTGGGTATTCTTCACCAAGGAGACAAGAGCATTTTCTGAAGTTTATTTCTCTTCTGGTTATATTTTTTGGTCTTTCTTAAGCTTAGCTTTGTTAGTTTAATTTAACCTTGAAGTGCCTTAAGCTAAGTATTGGTAAACTTGGAAGATGTTGCTGATCAGTATTGTAGGAAAAACTGGGTATACTAAAAGGTTTTTATGCAGACCCCTGGTGGTGTTTAATAATCTAGGAGAAAGGAGTGAGCTTTGAAAAAATTTTCATGTAAGGGTTTGATAATGGAAGAACTAGAAATGTGACATTCCCAGCTCATTTGATTAACCTCAGTAACTGATGAAAGTGGTTTGATAATCAAACATAGATCCCATTCATTCAACCTGCATGGTATCAAATGTTCAGATACACCATATTCTTCCTTTATCTTATCCCCTTGTTTTCTATGCCAATCCCTTCTCCTGCTCAACCCTTGAGTGTGACCACCCAGTTTCAGTTACATGGACTGAATATCTCAGTAAATGAGAGATCCTAATTGTGCTAAATTATGCAAAAACTCCTTGACAACTCTTTGCAATTGGTTTCTCTAAGATTAGTTTCCTCTAGAGTTCACTGTTTCAAGGCTCCAAATATATTCTGTTCAGTATTAAGTCACTGATTATGCTTTGCATGCAACTTGAACTTCTCGGTGTGCACTTTGTACTTGAGGAACATTAAAGTGTGAACACCCCACTTGTGTCTTGAATTAAAGCCCATCCACCTGAAAGTCATAGCACCAGTAAAACTAGGAGGACACTGGTGCTCAGTGTGTGCAGTCACACACTCACTCGTTTCTGAATAAAAAAGGCAATCACAAATTTTAAAACTCTTGTCAGGGCTAGTATTCAGAACACTCTGTGGAAAACTAAGAAACAAGATTTTGGCTTGAATTTATCATTTAAGCTCAGCTAAAATGCTGCAGACTACCAATAGCAAAGGTGTCACAAATGGCATTACGATGGGGGAACATTACAAAAGAAAGGGGAGCATGTATGAAAACAGTAGTTTTAATGATTTTCATCAACTATAGTCATGTTTGTAGTCTTTTAACTTTGAGGGAGAGGGTTTTACATATTTAAAGAGTCTCAAAGGATTTAATAATGATAAATTCAATAGATCCCTATAAAGATCCCAAAACTCTTTTAAAAAATTGTTATGACATTATAAAATAATAAAGCAGATGATACTTTCTATGGACTGAAAATCAACTGATACAATTTCAGAGGGGAAAAAAAGTCTTAAAAAGCTGGGGTATTTTTCCATAAAACTTTTTGTTGACTAAATGTAAAAATGACAAATGTGTTTTTGCCTGTTTGGAGTTGCTGTTGATGCTCCCAGGAATTTGCCATAGGGCATTACTCAGTGTTTCTGAACTTTAGGCCCTAAATAGACAGCAACTTTTGATTTGATTGAGCTTGCATGTTCACAGAGGTTTTTGCAGCTGAAAGTCTTGTGTAATTACTGATTCTAATTGTTTGCATTTTCTTTTTTCTTTTTTTGTTTTGTTTTGTTTGGGTTTTTTTTGGTTTTATCTGCTTTTGGAATTCATGACTGTGCAGTGAGAAGGACACTAAAGAGTGGGCTAACACCAGAAGAAGCCAAAGCACTGGGCCTCATCAGCACTTCTGAGATGCAGGTTTGACATCCCAGAGGTGCCAACAAAAAGAGCCGTTCATCTGAAGCACACAGGCTGACAACCCTTCAGTGTGGCATTGAACTGCCAGCCTCCTCTGCTGCTCCCAACGTCCTATCCTCTGTTAGTTCAATTTTAATAAGCAACAAAAAGCAAAACCCCACATCCAGGGCAGAAGAAGGGTCTGCCACAGCTCAGCAGGACATCCAGATGGTAACCGAGGAAGCATTTGAGTGTTCTGAAGTGAAAGCACATGGCTTCTTCTTCTCATGGTGTCTTGATGTGGGTAGGAGGGGGCTCTCTGAGTTTTCTGTCATTACATGAGCTGTGTTTACGTTGGCTTTCCTTGTGCCCTGTTTTAGTCATTGTAAATGTATGGTGTTTTGTCAATGCAAGGAACAGTCCTTAAAGAGGCAAAATAACTCCTGTTACAGCAACCCAAATTCTCCTCAAGCAGATTCATTAAGCAAAGATGCACAGTCTGTGCAACCCTGTGGTTTGTTGGGTTTTTTATTATTTTGCCACCAAAGAATGTAAAAATATATGTGTACCTTTGTATATGTACAGAATGAATGTGTGGACATGTGTGCATGTATCTGTACATATGCAGTCATGGTGTGAAATCATGCTTTTGCTGAAGCCAGCTGGACCCTGATTTTCACTGTGGGGCCTTACTGTTCCACCTGGACAGGAGGAAAAGAATGTCTTTTTTGCAGGAACTCAGTGTTGCTCAGTGTGATTCACCCTGTGGGGCAGGCCATGGCCTGCAATACAAGTGGAGAGTTTAGGAACATGAATTCATGTGCATGAATGCACACTCATACAGCATGCACACAGAGGAAAGAGCACAATTCCTCCCTCTGGTTGAGCTGTGGTTGTACTCTGCATTTGTACAGTTTCAGAGAGATCTACATCAACAATTTTACACACTCGATAAATGCATTTGGATGCTAAGATCAAGAAGTTTTGTTCACTTGCCTGTGCCCTTCATGCTGCTTTTCTCTGCTGCAAAATAATGTGGTGGTGATAATTTTATTTCAGTTTAATGAATCTGAATATGAAATAGCCCTGCTAAAAAGCCTGCTGTGTTTTTGCTGTTCTTTACTGGTTTTTTGTGATTATCCTTGATACAAGTGGAGTGGGTACTACAGTAAACAACTCCAATATATTTGCCCTTATCTCACAGTTTTATAACTGACTTTTATAACTGCCCTCAGCATGTTTGAAGAACCTTTAGTCAACTCATCTGCCTTTAAGTGGAGGACATATACAGTGTGAAGATGAATTGAACGGTCACCCCAGATGGTGCTGAAGTATTTTGAAGAGAACTGTAAACAACATTAACATAAAAGGGAACTTCTTAAGCCAAAGTCTGTATATGGCCAATAGGTCCTCAAGGATGCACAAGATTGTCTCTTTCCATTGCCTTAGCCTCTAAGATTAAGGGTATGTCTACACAGCAGTAACAGCTGAGTCTTTCTTCAAGCTGGTTAACTGAGGAACTGCAGCAGTTTAGTCATGGTAACAGGGTTCGATTTTGGCTGCAAAACACACTTGGAAAATAGAGTTAAGTAATAGTCTGTGCTGGAGTCCCAATGCCATAGCTATGTTGCTTCTGACACCCAGGCCAGGTCAAGTACGTCCAGTTATTCTACTCTGCTCTCTTTAAGGACAGGATAATCACTGAAGATTGTTCAAGAGAGTTGAACCAAACACAAGAAACCTTTGAAACCATGGTCATCCATCACATTGCATTGAGCGCAGTGTCCAAGTGATGACAGAGACAGGTAGCTGACAACACTGCAGTGAGACCTGTGGCTGAACATCCTACCTGTGCTGTCCACCCTCTTGATTGTAACATTTCATTCTTTATCTGCCGATGCCTTGGATCTCCCATGGAACAAAAAGTCACTAATGAGCAGTGGTTCTTAAGAACACCAGTGAGTTTGATGTGGTTTTCCCCTCCATTTGTTAAAAAGTCAATTTTACAAGTAGACAGAAGGCAGTAGTTGGGTAATCAATGCAGTATGTTGTGTATTTGAAGGCTATGGAAAGGAAGAAGTGGTTAGGACACAGAAGTGGCATTTAACTAATTTCACTGTAAAATAGGCAAGACCTACAAGCATCTGGATTTTAAAGTGGATCTTTATGTGCTGCTCACTGCTGCGGACTTTAAAGATCTTGCTTAAGGATGCTTAGAACAAAGAACTGAAGGTAATGGGGGTTCGTGGAGGTGTTCAAAGTCTGAAACAAGGGGAAGACACCCTGAATGTAATGGTCATGTTGAACTGTGCTACTTGCTAAGTGATAAAAAAAGCAAAAATGCAACAAAGTACATTTATGCTGTCAGGGATCCTATATTTAATTGGAGGGAGAAAATCACAAAAATCTTTAAATTAATATTTTAATTAAATTTTAATTAAATTTAATTTTAATTAAAATATTCTGAATGTGCAAAATTGGTGATCACTTGGCTGTTTATGGCCACTTTCTAACAGGGAACAAATTTGTGTTTCATTTAAGCATAGTAGAGCGTCTTTCTCTGAAACATAGCACAGCTGAAGAATTACTAATAGTTGGGCAAATGCATTTTCCAAATTGAGCAAAAATTGTGCAAAAATTTATATGTTCCTTATCAAGGAGAAGATTAAGTATGGGGAATAATATAGGTTGGAATAAGTTCAGTGGAAAAAAAGGTGGTTTCTTTCAGATTCTCTGGATGTAAGTGTCTTACATGTGAAGCAGATTCTTCCTTTTCTGTTCTTCCATGGCATTTTTTTTTCTGTTTGTACTCTCTATCTGTAAAACTGATAGCAACTTTTCTGAAAAATAACTTGGTCTTGTTTATGCACTAGCATAAAATCAGATAAAATCCACTGTCCTCAGCATTTATTGCAACAAGATCATCAGACACAGTGTAGCACAGTGACTACATGAGAGATTTCCATTTTGGTTCCTGATAAAAATGACTGACTAATCTGTAAGGTGGTACTATTTCCTCCAGAGTCTGCCAGCATGTCCTGACTGTGGGGATAACGTTTTTTCCCATTCATCTAACTAGTGGATTCCAGATGAAGTGGAGGAATTTATTATATCTGTATGCCTCTCTCTGTCTAGTGAGGTGGTACCCTTCAGGTTTTGAGCTGCTGCCTGCCCTTCCATCATTGGAAAAGCCCACCATAAGGATGTAACACTTGTTTTAAGACAAGTTTTGTGTGAGATATGGATTGGTTTCTGACAAATATAAAAGTCTTGGATACACAGTGTAGTAACACATGTTCCCATTTCTCACTCAGATATCCATGAAGGCTGTTCTTAAACACTTTTCAGCCATAATATCTACCTCTGTTCCCTTTCCTTTGATAGATACAGTCAGCTGCAAATGCAGTGCCCAGAGCCCTGTGTCTGTTTGACTGACACCATAATGCCTTCCTGATCTGGATGCTGAGGTAAACTTCAGCACATGAAATAACCTCCAAAGGGAAGCTATCCTAATTTTCTTTCATCTCACTTGATGTTTAAAAGCAGACTGCATGCAAATACTTTCTATAATCTCACTCCCAAGTGGAGATAATGCGCAGTAGCAGTTGCGTGGCTGCAGTGAAGAAACCCCCAGGGAATGCTTGCATGCCACACTTGAGAGTAAAAGATCCCTCACAAAAGTTAAATTTATCACTCTTCACCTTTCAGTCAGACCAGGCACCAGGCTCATGGATTCCAGATGTTTTTATAGCCCCTTGGCTTCTATGTATGACCTTTCTGTTTGATAGCTCCTTTTCCATAATCCAAAATCAACACAAAAAAATGGTGGTTTAATGAGAGTCTTTCTTTCTCCCTTAAATACTGGAAGCAGCTTCAAACATGGTTTTAAAAATACATTTCTTTTTCTCTTTTGACACCCTTTTTTAGTGAATCTCTGCAGTGATTGATTCTGTCAGCAAAATAAGGCATTAGTTATGTAGATAGACGAGACTTTGGCTTTAGCGTAATAAATAATCACACGTGAATATCAAGATATGAGTTATTGTCCCAAAATAACAGAAATTTTGAGTCAGTCTTGATGTGAGTGAACAGGAAGGGCCTCCTGTAAGGTGCTGCAGGACAGCACTTTAAATCCCTGGTGTGCTGTGCTCTAAGTGTACCCTGGCCAACACTAAAAGCTATTGAGAAGTTACATTTGAGGACTTCAACAACCACTGCAACCCCGAGGGGCACGATGCCAGTTTAGGTGCAGAAAGGGTTCCTTTTTTCAGCCATCTGCCCTGCAGCAACCTCCCTGGAGACCAGAGCAAGTGGCTGTCCAAAATGCTTTTGGAGGCTGCGTGTCTGATAGCAGTCGTCTGTGTTCAGCTTCACTGTGCAGCTGTGGTTATTGCAGTGCTTTGATTTCACAGAGATGAGCTGGGAGCAAGGTGCCAGCCCACCAGTTTCACATCCTTCATCCTTTCACTGCAGCTCATGGACAGGTGCACGCACTGCCTGCCTCTCTCCAAAGGATACATGGGGACACGGTGTTAGGCAGAAGCAGGAGGATATTCCTCTCCCCTTTTCACTCCTGTAGTTTCACTGCACATGTTCCAATCCTCCCGTTACCTTCAAGGTGGGCTCAGTGTGTGCTGGTGCCAGCCTGACCCTGGGACGCAGTTGGATGGTGGCTCTGTGCTTCCAGCAACAGGACACAAGAAACACTTGTTTAAGCTGGAAGGGATGCAGCTGTTGATGTTCCTCTGGAGGAAAAACTGCCAGGTACTTACAGGCTCTGAAAGAAAATAAACTGAAGTGTTTTTGAATGAGAAAGTGGTTATAGGCAACCATTGAAAACCATTCACAAACATTTGAAAAGCATGTAAGGCCCACCTTCCTTTGCTTCAACTGAGGCAGCAACTGGTTCAATTGGCATTTCAGATGTGACCCCAAGAAGTTTTTGGCAAGCAGTTTAATAGCTACATAGCAAGCAGTTTCAGAGATGTACAGTTTGATGCTTATGCTAAAAAAAAGAAGAAAATTAGTCCATTTCACATTGAGTGTCAGATAAAGATATATTTTGTTTAATCACTATCTAATACAGATACTTCTGTGAAAGAAAAGGTTCATTTGTAGCATTGGATGCATTTCTCCTTTTTAAAGACTGTCTTTGCGCATATAGTGTCCTTTTTTGTGAGCTGAAAATTGTAAAAAAATGTAAAGTAGAAGAGGACGTGTTTCTTAGACGAAGGAGAAGAAATACTGTAAAATTGTGTAAATGTCCCTACTCATGTTTATCTATGTTCTGTGTAGCATAGTGTAAAATAGGCTCTCCAGCAGTGTTATTCTGTGAATTGTAATTTAAAAAACAAGCCATGCATGGTCAGAGATATTATCTACAGGTCCTTTTGGTTGGATTTTTGGTTTTGTTTGTTGTTTTCTCATTTTAGGTGAATTCATCCTATTTTAAATTTAATTGTCCATGAAAATACATTTTTGTTTCTGTTTTATTTCATAAAGAACTTGAATTACTCTTTTAAGAATTTATTACACACAAAGCTCACCTTCCATTTGTACTGATCCTTCAGAAGCTGTGTCACGTTTAGTACAAAATAGGGGGGATTTTATTTTAATCTGCCTCTTCTCCCCCCACTCTTCCCACTTTACTGTCTGGAAAGATCCAATCACACCCTATTTGTTTTGGTTTTTTTCTGTGCCATGCAGGGTCAATATGGAAAACTGACCGCAGACCAGTGTCCAAAATTTCTTGATATAAGTAGTTAAAAAGCTCACCTCTACAGCACTGTGTAAACACATCTTGCAATAAAGCTTTATAAAGCACTGACTGGGCTGGTTCTGGTTTTGTTGATGAAGCCAATCAGGGGAGCTTGGGTGGAAAATGGATGGGAAGGGAGATCGTGAAATGTTTTTCCTCATATCCTCCACGTACCTGCAATGCCATCATGTGGACATCAAAACAGCTGCCATTAAGCCATCTGGGTGGCCTGATCATGAGAAGCTGATCTTTTACACCTAGTTCCACAGTTTGAGCCTAATTCTCAATCTTGAGTGAAGAAAGTGAAAATGTGTATCTGGTCCTCCAAGTTTTTGGTACTCCAGCCCTACAAATCCTCACTTAAACGTACATGGCACTGCCATCAGCTTGGAGTTGGTTCCTGCCTAAAAAATACTATGTGCACAGAGCGCACAGCATAAAGGTATGAGATTTACAGAAGCAAACATCAATAAAATGAAAGACAAGCTCTATGTGGAGAAGCTTTTCACATTATCTCTGCATCAAGATGTGAAACACTGTCTCTGCCAGAACCTTTAACTTGGCTGAAATACATTTCAGGCATCATGGTGGAATGTATTTTTCTGGTGGCTGCCTACTGAGCATGCCTGAAGAGGCAGTGGTCTGTCCGTTTTCTCTCTTTGCTTATCTCTGATGCTTTCTTTTACTGCTATTTCCCAGCACTTGAGAGAGATTGAGTTGCCAAACATGGCATCCCTGCCCCTACAGAAGGTGAGCTGAGCTCTGCTCATGGGTTCAGTGACTATGGTAACAATGGGGTCAAAGTGACATGTAGGAACTCAAAATGCTTAGGCTTCCACTGCTAGTTCTGGGAGAAAGCTGCTCACAATTGCTCTTGTGAGTTGCACATGTAATGAGGTCAAAATATATTATTCAAAGACAGCTGCACATGTTCATAGCGGCACCCTGGAAAATAAAGTAGGTTGACAGAGAGTCTGGGAGAGAATTTTCACCTGTGGTTTCTGAGATTGTAGGAGCTGATATACAAGGCTAGGTATGTAGGCCTTCCTCCTTTTTAATTAGTTTCTAAAGTTATTTCAAATTTAAAAGGTGCTTTTTGGGATATGGCTGCATCCCTGAAAGAGCTGCTTAGCATTCCAGATGTACTGGTGTAAAGTCTAGAGGATGAAAGGCTACCAGCCAGAAATGTGGTAATGCTTTTTAAAATAAATATATAAACCAAGTTTATTGGCCAGACACTTTTCTTTTCTATCACAGCATATCCATTAGCAGTTCTAAATTCCAGATGTGCAGTGACAATGCGTACATATATTTTTCAGACCTGGTGCCCAGTCAGAACTCATATGTTGTCACAGAGAAGTCTCTGGCCTGTAGTCAGGGAACGAGTAAGTATGCAGATTATCCATTGCAAAGGTGCATGCCCTGGTTTATAAACCTTTCAGAACAGTTTGAGAACACACAACTGAAGAAAAAAAAACAAAAACAGTTTTTTCCTATCATAACTTCTCCAAGTTTTCTGATGGGAATGCAGTTTGGAAAAGGGAGAGGGCTGTTCTCAAAGCTTCACCTCTTGTGAGTTGCTTTGCAGGAAATGAAGAATGATGCCTGTATTGGCATCTCCCTGGTGAGATGGACCTCTGCTGGGAAATCCCAAAGGGAGCACAGCCTACGTGAAGTGTCATGCCAGTGAGGGCCTCTCCACAGCTTTTCCTGAGTGAATTTTGAGTAGGAGCTGGACTCACCCATCTGAGGAGGTATTCTGCTCAAAAATACTGATTCTCAGTTTCTGAGATTCAGAGTCCAGTTCTCTCTGACACCAACCTCTCTCCCACTGCTCCACCAAGCTTGTCCTCTCACTTGAGCCAATTCCAGAGCCTGTAATTTATTATGTAGCTGCAAAATATGACGGAGCATGTCACTGTACAGAAGATGTGTGCCAGCACTGGGGAGGGTGAGACTCTTTCAGTGTCCCAGGACACGTCCCTGGGCATATCTTGCTCTGTTACTGGTGTTAAAATGAGCAGAAATGCTTTAAGTATTTGCCAAAATTTTGCAAGTAAGTTTTTAGCCCTCTCTTGATGAGTGTTCAGATCTTTCTGCCTAGAAAACAGACAAAATGACTAGTCTTGACTTTTGTATGTCTTTTCCTTTCTGTATTCTGTACTTTAGCAGTTAACAAGCAACAAAGGAAATTAACTGTCGGTGAAATCCATGGCACTTAAAGCTGGACAAACTTGAAGGCAAAGGTGAGTCAAAGCCATGTCATAGCCTCCAGTAAACATTCTACTCCTTCTATCTGAAGGCAGCATTAGCCAAGCCTCTCTTGGAAGAGAGCCTGTCTTCTGCATTTGCTTTACAGCAGTGGTTTGAAATCTTATCCCTGGTACAGGGAGCACAAAGCTCTGCCAGAGCCTGGCAGAGCTCAGGTGTGGGACCAACAGGTGACAGAGGGTCTGGAGTAAATCCACCTCTGGAGTATATCCACCACTTTAAAGGCATGCACCATGACTGCCTGTTGGATGTTAATATGTGTACTACGGACCTTGGAGTAACCTGTGAAAACTCATTTCTCCCAGAAATCTGAAAGCTACAGCAGGGTAAAAATTCTCCTTTTTAATAAAGCAATGAAATACTGAGACTCTTGAATGAGATCTCAAAGAAATGAATCCTCCTTCCATCATTGTCCAGGTTTCCTATAAATATGCACTGGGAGGCTTAAATAATCTTGGCAAGATACAGCAAAGGAAAATTATTGTTAAAAAGAGGCCCTGGATATTGTTTCAACAAACTTTTTCCTCACATAAACTTATGGAAAATTATTGACCTCATAGCACAGTCAAGAAAGAAAGAAACTCTTCTTGTAAAATGGCAAGATACCTATTTGAACATGGACTAGACTACCTTCACATAGGTCTGTCTGGAACACCTCCCAGATTTACTGCATTAATTATGGGGAGCAATGGCTGTGCAGGTTAATAAAAAAAATCTAAATAATCCCAGTATCAACAGTTCTGATCTAAATAAGACTAGCTGTGAGTATAATGATAAAGTATATTGAAAATCAGGCAGTAGTGACCAAAGCCAAATGAAAACTTGATGATATTGGCTCCGTGAGCAGAGGAAAGAGCCTGATGGACTTCAGCAGGCCTGAATCAAGCCCCCAAAGATAATTATTAGAATGTTAAACTAGATGGAAAATGGAATTTCTTCTCTGGCAAAAAAGACCCTAAATCATTTTAACCTCACCAGTTACACTGGGGAATTCTCTTTCAAGAATGGACAGCACACTGTAGCCTGAAAACCAAGAGTGAATCCTTGTTTCCAGAGAAATTATCTCAAATGTGTTCAGATTACAAGCATGCGGGACAAAACACAGTTAGCATCCAAAATTATATAGTCTGAAAATTCTACATCTTTTTAGAAGCCAAAACACTGTGAAGTCTGAAAACAAAACAACCTGAAGAAGTTAGTTGCAATTTTATTTTTTTTTAACTATGGAATGTAACAACCATTAAATTTCCTCATAGGAAAATAAAATTTCTGTAGAAACTCTATTACTGTTACAAAATTTTTATGATTTCTTTACAGAAAGACACTGGTAGGTTAATAGAAACTAACAAGTTTAAGTTTAAGGCTGGTCTTAACTCTAAGAAGTTTCCTGCCAACCAATTTTGCTTAATGTAAGTAGTTACTTCTCCAAATCTACATCCTCCATGCAAAGCTAACTTCCACCATCTTTAGGTTTTGTTACTTTTCTATGATAGGAATAACTAAGTTGGCACACATAATGATGAGCTAATAGCTTATTATTTGAAAATATCCTATAAATCTTTCTAGAGGTAATCAGGGTATTCATAAAGTTGTGATTACTTCATATTAGTTAGTCTGAAAGTGGACCATGGCTTATGGTATGTAACAGATAAATATCCATATTTTCAAATACAGCATTATATAGTTTATGCTTATGTCACACCACAAGTGGATTTTTCATGATGCAAGTGGATTCTATAATCTGGTAACTTCTTATTTTGAATTCAGAACATATTTTTTCAAGGTGGGAAGGAAATGAGATGGTTGTATGAGTGGTTTAACTTTGGAGAGTATTTTTTGTAAAGGGATTGACACTATTAGAAAGTAGCAGGGTTTACTGCTCTTTGTATATCTTTCAGAGCATGACTCTCCAAACAGTGATGAGGCCAAAGATCTAATACACTGGGATATAGATTTCCTGAGGAATGATCATCACCTATTTCTTACACATTCTTAGTGTTCTCTTCTACAATCACAAATTCCTATGTGTTTAAACATCACAGTCCCAGTAAAGGGGAACACTAAGGCACATATGAAAGTTCAGAGTCCGTCAAAGAGCACTCCCCACTTCAGACAGGACACTGGGAAAGAAGGTAATTTGGGTAACAGAAAGGAAATCAGCAATATAGGGTAAAAAATAAACAAAGGAAGGCCTTAATGACAAGGACAAGATTCTTATTTTGATATATAGGCAAACCCAACACAGAAAAGTGGAAAGATAATTTTAGCAGCAACTCTTCAAGCGTTGGACTAAATGAAGCCCAAATGCAGCAGTGAGTTGGAAGGTTGGGAAGAGGACATTTAGCTGAATGTGAAAGGAAGAAAGGCTTACTTTTAGAGAACTTTTGTATTACACTACACTAAAAGAAGAAGGAGATTGATTATGACCTCTGTCACTATAAGGAAGGAAAGACAGTATGCATGTACAAAGAGAGAAGATAAGAAAGGGGGCATCACCCTGACTGTTAGGTGGATTTGCCTTAAGCAGACTATCTAGTCTGTTTTAAGAATTTGACAATGTCCAAGACTTCTTTTTTAAAGTGAGCAAAAATGTCAGTGTAACATAAATGAACTCACAAAAAGGAGCTGTTCTGGGCCTTCCTGCCTTTAGACAGTCACAAATTCTATCTGTGGCAGTGAGGGCATCACCTCCTGTTGGATTATTATGAAATCCTGACTGGAGTATATGGGATAATCCATGGTTCTGCTGCTGTTGCACCTCTGTCTGTGTCAGGAGTTTGTATTCCTCAGGCTCTGAGAGGCTGCTGAGCATCATCAACTTTGTGGCCTGTGACTCCTGTTGTCATTATCTATATTGACACAGCAGTGGACAGAGGAAAAGCCAGAAATTCTCCTCAGTAACAGATGCTCTTCTCTTTTCCTTACATCAAGTACCCTTAAGGCTCCTTCAGGTAACATTTTTTACCCTTAGTATGGCTAAAAAAAGGTTACAGTTCTATTGGAATTGATGAGAACAAGTTGGAGGCTGCAGACAAAGTCCCAAAGAGTGTTCTGGACCCAGCAAGAGGGCACAGAGATCCCTCTCAGCTCAGGTGAGGGCTGAATATTGTGGAGATGGCTGCAGTGCATTTTAAATTGGACCAGATTTTGATAAGAAGTATTTGAATACACAGCTAGGACGATTTAGCAAATGTAGCAAATTTAGCTCCCCTAAGCAAGCAGAGGTTAGAGTGGGATTATGCTAGTGGTTCTGGATGCTCAATGAAATGTGCTGTTTATCACTCCCCCTGTAGCCAGGAATATCACTAACAGAACCTTCAGTCAAACCTGGGGTTGTTGTCTATGTCAGTCTCTCTTTATATACTCTGATGAAGTTGTTCTGTCTTAGTAAAACCTTTTGTTCAGCAGATACAGGCAAAGTTTAATGCAATTCATCCCCCAGCTGCCAAATCTGATCAGAGGAAATAAGAAGATGACAGTCAAAAAGCTTTGTGGTCTCCCCAGTCAGAATGTTAGCAGCCTAATTTTCTCCTTGGCAGTGAAAAGGGTGTAATTGTGGAGAGAAAGCAGGCTTGATTGTAGAAAATATATATGTTTTCTGCATATAAGGACCACAATTTGCAGGAAACTCTTAAAAAACCTTTACTGAAGGTATTCTGTTTCTGACAACATTGCCATCTCTGCAGTATTTAGGGGTAGTTTTCTCAGAAAGTCAGAGTACAAAGACAATGTCCTTGAGAAATATTTCTAAATCAGGTAGGAAATGGTTGGCTTTCTCTTTCATCAGCTTAAAGGTTCCAGTTACTCACTGTCATATGTTACCGTTTGTCAGTTTGTTTGTTTGTTTGTTTGTTTGGGGTTTTTTGTTTGGTTTTTTGTTTGGCACTAGGTTCCAGGAATTCATTGCAGGTCATCTGTCTATTTGCCTGTGTGGTCTGTGACAACAGAGTGCTGACCCAGGAGTAAGAAGAGGCTCCTCAGAGCAGAACCCTGACCCCACCCCATTTCCAAACCAGTATCACTGTGCTCCTTTTCGGTGTTTTCTTCCTGGGGTCCAGAAGCAAGTAACCGTAGGGTGAAATACTCATTTTCTAATGTCATCTTCATATCTAGCAGAGAAGCTACTGGCAGCAAGAGGAAGAAGAAAAATAAGCTCATCCTCTAGTTCATGCCAAAAATTTTCTGACTTTATTCTGATTACTGACATGACAAATGTAGAGACTTTGAAATGGGGAAATTCAATGTGAAAGTTATAAGAAAACTAAGAATGTTAAAGGGAAGGAGGTAAAATTTCTTGTGGTGGACAGGACACAATGACACACATACAGTGACACATAATAGAATCCAGTCTGCAAAATCAAAGCAACTAGAATGGAGTTGGAATTTCTTGACGAGGAAAATAAAACCAGCAGTGTTTTTAATATTGATTAATCTTGGTGAACCTCTTGAAAAAAACAAACAAAAAAATAGCAAACAACCTTTTTTAAGATACCGAGGTAATAGATGGGAAAGCTAAGCCAATCTTGACATAAAGAATAGAATTTGCTTGTGTAAAGGAGTAATTACTTATTATCTACAGTTTGCTTACTGTAATATCTTCACTGGGCGTTTGAGACCTAGAAAACTGAAGCTGGAATAATAAAAGTCAAATTTGTAAGTCTGTGAGCCTTACTAGAGTGAGGCTGTTGAAATTCAGTAGAAAAGATCAAGACAATATGTAGAATTATAGAAAAAACTTGTACTTGGAAAAGATTATAAGGTGCTACTGCTGATATCAATACTCATGGTAAGAGTTCAAAAACTCAGTAAAAGGGAGTTTAAAACAAAATGCTCTGATGTGATGCTTTTGGACTGTGTAAATGGATGTATGATTTTTGAATAGGTGATGGATTAAATTTTGTAGGCAATTATATCTACTCATCTCAGTGGACTTGGCAGATAAGGAACAGAATTTGAATTTGAATACTTCTTTGTTCTGATATCATAATATTGTCTTACTTCTATGAGCTACAAGTGTAAGTTTGACCTCACAGCACAAACTGGAGAAGAGACTTCCTTCCTTCTTCTACTTTGAGCATTAGACATCTTTGCAACTTGGAGCTGTAAATACATTTCAGAATAGACTGTAGTACCATTAGATACAGAATTGTTTCTATAATACTTAGTCAGGGTTGCTTACCAAGAGTTTGATGTTGAACCAGACCGAAGAATGCTTGCATTCAGTACGGCTACAGGCTGAAACAGCAATTAGCCACAGCCACAGGGAGTAGAGGCAATCTTTCCTTGCTCCCATTATAAAATGTGAATGCAATCTTGAGTGCACCAAAGTCAGAAAAACTTCAGCTGTCAGTAAAGCCTGTGTTATTCCTAAGTGGATTTTCAACTACAGATTCTTTTTCTGAGATGTTTTGACTTTGTAGCACATGATAGAAAATAACTTCTTGAAAAATACATGAGCCTTAAGAGCAGCCCTGTCAACATTTTAAATGTTGCAACCAACAAACGCAGGCCTCTTAACTATGAGGGCTGTGGTTGCAGGATAACTGCCTTGTAGCAGTTTGTGTTTTCGAAGTCTTTACTTACACTTGGCAGAAATTGCATTATCCACAGTTTTGGAAAGAACTTTTGGCTGAAGTTTCTGGCTGTGATAAATCTTGTGCATATAGTTATGCCCAGAGTGTAATTGGCATTGACATAGACCACAAGTTCTTGGAGAGATTTTTTTTTTTTTTTAAATAATGACAGTATTCTCTCTGTGTCACCTCTGAAGTTTTAAAGTTGTTGCAAGATGCTACAAAATATCACCACCATCTAAAATGTGTGTCTTTTACATTATGATGGACTGATTCATGCTGACCTGTCAGGTGGAGTAGTTGAAACTCCCATGATTTCATTGTGTGTGTAAACAAGGGGTTTAGTATTTATTTATAGTCCAGCTACATCTTAGTACATTGTGCCAATGACAGTTTGCCCAGATGTTCATACTGTTGAGCAGAAATGGAAAAAGGAAACCAAAAAACGAAACAAAGAACCGAACCCAACCCAGCCTGACCAAACCCAGTAATTTTAGAGGGTGGTCCTGAAAACTTCCCCAGGGACTTTGCATGGGGGATTTCACACTGCAGTATACTGTACACTGCACAATTCATTAGCTTCTCATCAAGGAGGCTTCTGAAATGCAGAACTGATGACACCCCTCACACAGGTGGCAGGACATTTCAAGTCATCCAGGCATCACCCGGAGCAGCACCTGCGAGAGATGTGCAAGAGCACTTAGATGAGGCTTTATGAAGCTGAAAAGTATCTGTCACTGAGTGTGTGATGCTCTCTCTGTCTATGCTGCAGATCATATCCTGGCCAGGACAAGAAGGGAACTCAATTTTGCTGTGCTTTTATGTGAGCAGCTCTCAAAAATCTGAGAAAAGCAGAAAACATGTCTGAAGGAAGTGCCTTTAGAGCACAAAAAGCTCAGAACAGGTAATTATCACTTAGTGAAAGTGACTATTGTTCTTTCCACCTCCTCAGCCTCTAACATATGCCAGCAGATGATCTGCATACATAAAAGCACCCTTGTTTTTATGGCATCAACCATGTGGGTCTTGTTTAAATGAACTTATTTCCTATGAATGAACTTAATTCTTGCAGCGCACATTAATTATATCACTGTCCTTGAATAGCTCCAGTTGGGGCAATACCATATTAATTTTCCCATTTAGTTTCTGGAAGATTAACAGAAGCTTTCTGTAGTCCATTGGGAACCCCCTTACCCTCTCTGACTCCTGCACAATTTGGATTCCTGCTGGTATTCAAAATATTATAAAATGTTTATTCCCCAGGACTAAAGATACCCCTGCAAAAAAAAATTCAGAACTTTAGCATTCAGGATAATCAGGACTAATGATTTTTCCTAGTTTCTCTCTCACTGAATACTGCTTAGCGAAGTGGTTAGAGGCTTACTTTTCTCTTAACAATTATCTTTTTCTGTTTCTTTTCAAATGCAGAACAGAAATACTAGTGTCATAGTTCTGTCTTTTCTCCATCAACATTCCTACATGAACAGCCTCCCTATTACAAGAATTAATTACCAGTATATTCATTTTTTTTCTTAGTACTCATTGCTCTGCCAGACATGATTTCTCTTTCTACCATCATCTTATTTTTCATTTGACATTTGTCACATTACAGATTTCACTTTACCACTAAAAAAATTATGAGCTTTTAGCCCAAGTTATCTTCTTTCCTCACTGGATAATCAGGAAACTCAGTTATCTAATCAAAAGCTCTCACAGACCTCTTCAAGTTTTCTTTCACAGTTTTTTCTCTAAATTTTCCATTTCCCTTTATTACTCTTCCACATTTTTTAGACTTAAATACCAAAAAATACTCTTAAATAGAGTGTTCTCCCTACATATACAAGTTGGTAATGATCACAGTGATTTCATATATTTTTATCTGCCATTGAAACCTTCAAAAATTAGAAACAAAAATTAGAAAGTGCTAGAGTGTTATAGAGGCAAACAGGGATTCAGTTACAGTGAACATTCAAAAAAATTGCAGCTGTAAATAATGAACATGGCAGTGTTCTTCAATAAATTCCCATACTTGTCCTCTATAAGATTTATTGCACAAAACTTAAATTGTGAAAATGTTAGTAATCACAGTGCACTTTTCCTGAATATGGCTCCACATACATACTGTGTATCATACTGTAAATACCCTTTTTTAAGTTCAGTAAATTTGCAAGCCTGCCAGTTATATTCATGTATTTTGTTACCCTAATGCCTTGGGGAGAAGATGAATTAGCTTAAAAGATGCATGGAGTATCAATTTGTCCTTATAGAAGAGCTGGTCCTTTATTGGTCCTTACTCGGTGACAGAAGGCATGGTTGAAATCATGCTAAAAGCAAGTTTCTATTTCTATGTGTACCAGAGCTGCATGTGTTCACGCAACCAGGGAAAGCTTCATGCTCTTCCCTTCACTTGAAAATGCCTCTGCAGAGGAGACCACTCATCACCAAGGTGAAACTTTTGCTCCTGTGCACTGAATGAGAGATCTCCTTGTTGGACCCAACCTGCTGGGTATGGCCCAGGTTTGTCCATGCAGAAATGGACATGTACTAGGGAAAGAGATTCTCATTCCTCTGCTCTGGAAACTCCAGACAGACTAAAGGCCTCCTGTTGGAGCTCTACACCTACCTGATGCAAATCCTGGAGTTTAACTTTCAATTTTTCACATTTCAGCCAAAATGCTTTTATTTTTATCACATGTTCTTTATAGTAACTTCAATACAACTTCTCATTAGTATTCCTATTGATAATCCCATTAATTTTAAACTGCAAAGAGGGATTAAAAAGCCTTTTGGAAATTTTCTTCTCATGATGTGGAGATCTAGCAATTTTAGATAGGTTAGGCATCTGAAGAGATAGATGCTCCAGAAGGCTCAAGACAGGAGAAATGTCTGTGCAGAATAAGTAGTGTTTCCAATCTATGACTGAACTTTGAGATATTCTTTGGCTGTTGCATGAATATTGCCTTAATTTTACTGAAATATTGACAAGTTAAGTAGCTCTCCCCCTTAGTACATTTAGCCATGGCTGAGGGTGGATTCTCATTCATTCTTTTACTCTGAATGAAAGTGATAAGTGAAGCAGAAGGTTGCTGTTTTGCCTTCCTCACTCTCTTTTTCTCTTTGTTATCTTGGAAACCTTGCAAGAACAACACACTGTGACTTGAACTAAAGAGTGTCACTGTAAGTAGTGTCATCCTGTCTCTTCTCATCTTAGCACTTCCCAGTGCACTGTGCTCTGATGATGAATTCTGAGGGGCTCCTTGGCCAAGGATATTCCAGTCTAGTATGTACAATGAAGCTTGAACCTTGAGTATTTAAGGAAATAGCCTTTCATCTTGAAAGCTAGAGAGACTAAATAAACTTCTTTAAGCCACTTAATCAGCAGAGGGGATGTGGGGGATTAATGGGGCTACACAGAACTGTGTCTTATTTGGAAGGGGCAATTTTAGGACAGGAGTGAGTAATATTAGTGCACTCAAGAATTGATGTTGAAACCAGATTCAGTGAAAATGATCTCCAGGGTATTCTTCCTGATCCTTTTTATTACTTTGTTGTTGAAATTGTTTCCTAATATTATTTATTGTCTCAAATATCACATTCCCATCTCTTGACAAAAAAAAGAAAGGTTGCCTAGTCTTTCATCTTCTTCTGGTTGTATTTCTTTGCCTCATTACACATTTGTTTTTATGGAGGATTTGATCATATTTTCCAAAAATTATTTAAGCTTTGGGTGTCTTTCTAAAAGATATTTTTTTAGTTCAGCCAAGATTCTATGGGCTGAAGGCCCATCTCTACAATGACAGAAATCTCTCAAGTTAACTATTGTGAAGAATGTTGAGGGGGCCATAAAAATGTATAAAAACTCTGATGACCTTATTAGAGGGTAGTCACTGCATGAGTACATTGATTAAGTCTAAAAAGAGGCTGCAAAGAAACAATGACTCAAGATAAGCCATTCCACAGGAATAGGATAATAGGAGACCAACTGGCTCCGACAGCCCTGGCTGTGATTTCCTGCTGAGACTATTGGACTGGTTTTGTCTAGAAGGGCAGCAGCCCAAGAACTGACAAAAACAAAAGGAGTCCCTTTTTCCAGAGAGGTGCTGGCTATTGGAAAGAGAAATCATGCTGATTTCAAGACCCACAAGGCCCCATATGTAGAAAGAAGCAGATGGTAAGGTCAACATAAACCTGGCATGAAATGTTTAAAGTAAATGCACATGCACTTGCTGCTGGTTTAAAAACAATTTGTGGGATTTCTTTTTATTCTGTCATAGCTAAGGGAGCATTACGCAGGTCTCTAAATTGCAATGACGTATAAGCAAATATTATATAATTTTTAATCCCCACCTTTAACAATTTTTGGCATGTAATGAATTTGCTGGGGATATTATCTGAAATGCAGCAGCAAATGGAAGGAGTTTCTGGAAGAGCAGAACAATGATGTGACTGCCATGTGGTGATTTGTGGATACACTCCTTCTGTCACTGAAGAAATTGTTTCCTGGGAAATTTTTTACCTCTCTTTCATGATTGCATAGATATACAAACTCGAAATAGTTCACATACACCAGCTGAAAACTCATGTTTATGAAGTATTAGGAAACTTAGCCCCTGAAGACCATGTTTCTGAGCTGTCTTGTCTCTTGTGTATGTTTGCATCAACATTTAATGGCATAACAAGTTTAAGTTTGGAAAAAGCTCTGTTGTTGCAATTCATTTTTAGCTGTGCAGCCTGGAAGCTGTCACCTCGACCTCCTGCTAAACCCCACATAAAAGACAATCCATTTCTTCATACAAGATAAAAATTTGGAAGTTCAAATATTTTAGCAGGTTCTTCTCTTTGTAAGGTAACTCCTCTGTCAGGGTGCTCTAGTTGCCACCAAAAGTTACCCAAGTAACACAAGTATTTAAATAGGCTTTTGCTGTCAGTTATATATAGTATAATGACATTTTGGGCTTCTGTTGCATTAATGCTCCTTGCATTAATCCTTGACTCTGATAATCTCCCCTACACATGTGCGTTGGTGTTCACCTCATTACAAGCTGTGGGGGAGGCCTTATCATGCTCCTGAGGATGTCTGAGGGGTCCTGAAGGTAAAACTACAGGCTGCATATGCTTCTTTGACAAGCTTTGCTCAGGCTCAAAATCTGGATGCTTCTTTTGCCCAGTTGCCAGGAGAAAGCCCAGCTGCTGATCCCTGATCTACACCATGTTCATATTCTAGACTTGTCTCAATTTTCTCATCTGTGATCTTCCCTGCATTACAGTGCACTCATTCCTGTAGACCCAGCCAGCATGGATTAAGGTAGGCCCTGCCTGACCAACCTGAACTTCTTTTATGAGCAGGTGACCCACCTGGTGGATGAGGGACAGGCTGGGGATGTGCCTACCTGGACTTCAGCAAAGCCTTTGACACCATCTCCCACAGCACTCTCCTGGAAAAGGTGGGAGCCCACTCTTGGACAGGTGGGACCTTTGCTGGGTTAAGAACTGGCTGTATGGTCAGGCCCAGAGAGTGGTGGTGAAGAGTGCTGCATCCAGCTGGTCCCTGTTGGTGTCCTCCAGGGATCTGTGTTGGACTCAGTGCTGTTTAATACTTTTTATTGATGATCTGGATGAGGGGACCGAGTCCACCATTTGGAAATTTGAAGATGACACCAAATAGTGGGTAGTGTCAATCTGCTGGAGGGTGGAAGGGCTCTGCAGAGGGACCTGGACAGGCAGGAATGATGGGCCAAAACCAGTAACATGAAGTTAATAATGTTCATAATGAAGTTAATAACAAGACCAAGTGTCAGTACGCTTTGGGTACACCCTCCCCCCCCCCAGCACTACAGGCTAGGGACAGACTAGCTAGAAATCTCCCCAGCAGAGAGGGAGCTGGGGGAACTAATTTATGGCACACTGAACACGAGCCAGCAGTGTGCCCATGTGGCCAAGAAGGCCAATGGCATCCTGGCCTGTATCAAGAACAGTGTGGCCAGCAGGATCAGGGCAATGATTTGCCCCCTGTACTTGGCACTGGTGAAGCCACACCTTGAGTGCTGTGTCCAGTTCTGGGTCCTCCAGTTTTGGAAGGATGTTGAGATGCCGGAACTTCTCAGAGAAGGGCAATGAGGCTGCTGAGGAGTCTAGAACACAACACCTATGAGAAGCCATTGAGGGAGCTGGTGTTATTTAGCCTGAAGAACAGGAGATTCAGGAAAAACCTTATCACTCCCTACAGCTGGAAGGAGGGTGTAGTCAGGTGGTCTGTTAATCAAACAGCTCCAGAATTTGGAGTAGAGAACAGACTTTTGTTTAGAGCGGGTGCTAAAGTAGGTGTGTAGACACTGATGTACACACACATACATCAGTGTTATCATCCTGCAGTATCGTTCCAGAGAGATAAATATTATAGGATTTTTACTGCCAGGACTCTTTCCTATTTCTACCATGACCAGATCCAACCTTAAAAACATTCTGTAAGACAGACATTGCATCATGCTTGTTATTAAGATGAAGGTTAGTCTGCTGCATTTTAAGATGTCCCAAGGAAAACCATAAACCCATTTTCCTGCACAGCTGATATCATGTCCTGTCCTCTAACTCTTTTATTAGGCCCCCACCTGAAGCAAAATTTTGCCTTTCCATATTTTTGTTTCATTCTAAAGCCTTCTTACATGAAACGGAGCCTTGCTATAGTTTTGGTTTGGGTTTTTTGTTTTTTTTGTTTTTTTTTTTTTTTTATGATGTCTCATATCATCAACATATTCTTCAAATATCTCTCCAGAATATGACATCTTCCATTTTACTCAGTGCCTGGGTCTTGCAGAGATCTAGGAAAAGCTGATCACACACACCCACACACACACACCATTCACAGATTCTGACTATGGTGCTCAAGGATTGCCATCCATACACCTGCAGTATGGAGAAACAGGCTCTGTAGTCACCCCTTTCAGCCTATGCCAGGATATGCTAGGTAGGTAGCCAAGAATTCCTAGAAGCAAAAGATTTTTAAAGTCTGCATAGACCAAAGTTTTTCAGAGCTCCTCTTGAATTCCTACATTAAGATTTCCTACTGCAATGTATTTTTCCCCTTAGGTCCACCTGCAGGTTCGTCTTGGTGGCAGAGATATGTTTCATCAGGTATGTGGTTTTCATGGTTGCCTTGTAAAATTGTGAACAAGAAACTTCAGCCAGGCCAATTTTGCCTGCTGTTGTCAGTCCCCATATCCTTACTTTTAAAACATAGATGCAGTAGAAACTTGTTATAAGACATACTGAATGGGGTCACGTTTTGTTCATCATCCCACCACAAGGACGGTATCTTTCTCTGAATGGTTTCTGGAAATTGGTGCAGAAATGTCCCTAGTGTGTCCCTGAAAAATCTGAGCTCATCACCATCCTTTGGACCTTTCTCTTTCTCTTGAACCCACTGACAACTTCATTCATTCATAGAAGATACTTCTGTCCAGTTGACTTAGTTCTCTGCAGATTTCTCAGTTTCAATTTCTTGTATCTGCTCAACATTTTCTGTGACTTGTTAGATGCTATGGATCTTTCTTCTTATTACAGATGTACTTTGAAATATCAGACTGACAACAAAAATCTTTAGAAAGATAAATTAAAATAAGAGGGAAAATAGAATTGCAGCAAACAAATACATTTTCCTAACACACCATGACACACAAATTGTCAAACTTAGGTATTCTTGGCTTAGTCTGGTGAACAGTTTTTGTTTCTGAAAATTTCTCTCTCTCTTTGACTACTATCAGACTTTCATCTTCTACAAAATCCTTCTCAATTTTATATGATGCATCATTGCTCTGGTTTGGTTTTTTTTGTAATTACTGAAAAAAAATTTACTTTGAACAAGTGCATATAACAGTGATCAGGTAACTTCAGTATTTTTTCTGTTAGGATTTGATCAAAAATAGGTTGTACTGTGTGGTAAAAATATATATATCAAGGATGTTTTTGCAGAACTGAGAGAGTCTTAAAATCATAGAAACATAGAAAGGCTTGGATAGGAAGGGACCTTATAAATCACCGAGTTTCAACCTTTCTGCCATGGGCAGGGACATGTCCCAATAAACCTGGTTGTTCAAAGCTCAGTCCAGCCTGGCCTTGAACACTCCAAGGAAGGGGACAACCACAACTTCTCTGGGCAAACTTTTCCAGTGTCTTACCCTCTTCCCAGTGAAGAATTTCTTCAGTTTAAAGCCATCCTCCCTTATCCTGTTGCTATTTGCCTGTGCAAAAAGTCACTCTCCTTCTTTTGCATATGCCCCCTTGAGTACTGGAAGGTGCTATGAAAATTCCCTAAAGCATTCTCTTCCACATCTCTCTCTGGGGAGCTGTCTTCACAGGAGAGGGGCTCCAGCCCTCTGAACTTCTTGGTGTCCCTCCTCTGCACCTGCTCCAACAGTTCCCTGTCTTTCCTGTGCTGGGACCCCAGAGCTGGATGCAGCACTCCAGGTAGGGCAGAGCAGAGGGGCAGAATCCTCTCCCTCACCCTGCTGGCCACGGTGCTTTGGGTGGAGCCCAGTTTGGCTTTCTGGGCTGCCTTTGCACCATGGCTGGGTCATGTCCAGCTCTTCATCCACCTGAACACTCAAGTCCTTCTTCACAGAGAAGGACTGTCAAAGAGCTCTTCCCCCAGTCTGTGCTCATGCCTGGGATTACCCTGACCCAGGTGCAGCGCCTTGCCCTTGGTCTTGTTGAATCTCATGAGGTTCCTGTGGGCCCACTTCTCATGTTCACTCAGGTCCCTCTGGATGGCATTCCATCCTTGTGTTGTGCTAACTGCCCCACCCAGCATCCTTGCTGAGGGTGCACATGATCCCTCTGCCTTGTGTTGTTGATAAAAATATTGAACACTGATGGCAAGACAGAGCCCTGAGGGACAACACTTGTCACCAGAATCAGCCTGAACATAGAGCCATTAACCACAAATCTCTGGCTTTGTCCATTCAGTTAATTCCTTATCCATCCAATAGTTGGCCCTTTGAACCCATGTCTCTCCCATCTGGAGGTAAGGATGTTGTTTGGGACACTGCTGAAAGCCTTACAGAATTCTAGGTAGATGACATTGGTCTTCCCCTATTGATAGTTGCAGAATGAATGTTGCAGGAATGATTTCTGGAATCATAGGAGAGTTTTCATGGATTAATCAGTTCCATATTGACAGTTGCCAGGACATTATGAAAGGAGTCTTCATAACGTATTTAAAGTAATTAGCATGCATACACTGTTTTATGCGGCTGCTAATGGATATTATGCTGTAAATATTATTTTTTCTGTTTCTCTATAGAAGGCAATACTAAGAGGATAGTTAAAGTCATATTTCAAACCTATCAATATGTTTTTCTGGCTTAAAAAGAAAGGAACATATCTACCTGTAATTTTACTGTATGGGTTGCGGAACATCTGGTGAACAGCTGCTTTCTAAAGACAATTTTATTCAGATAATCTCACTGAATAGCTTTAGGTTCTGTCTAGCAACAAATGGCAGAAACAACCTTATTAGGGCTCATACCCAACAACAGCTAACGTGTCTTCTTTTTGTTTTTTTTTTTTTTTTTTTTAAGTACTTAGCACCCAAAACCATGTAGTGGGCATGTTTCCTGGGCATTCTCACAGCATTAGCACTTGCAGTCCTGCTGCCTCTTAAAGCTACTCTGAGGTCCATTTGCAAAATGGATTGTTTCTTATTAACGGACTGCATTTCCTTTGGTTGCTTGCCATGAAGGGAAACAGTGGATGACAAGTCACGTGCAAAACTCGTAATAAGCCCATGCGAAGGAAATAAATACACTGCAGCGTGCTGTTTCTGGAATGTTGCTCAGCACTTGCATATCATGTCTTCAGAGCTCTGAGGAAAAAACATTGGGTGAAGGATGCTCAAGAACACCTTGGCACACTTGTCATTTGCACCCTTTAAAATGGATGAAAATCTGAAGAATACTCTCAAAAGATCTCTCCCCTATTTGAAACTCCTGTGTGCTTTATCCTGACGTTGAAGACAGACAAGAGTTCTGTTTTCTAGAAAACTTTGGTATAGGAGACATGAGCACTTGGTAACTTCTTGCCTCATTGATTCTTTTACCAGAGATAGGAGAGCAGCAGTAGTTCCATTGAATGGATAGTTTAAATGTTAAATGGGGAAAAAAGAGATGGAGGTGTGGTTTGAATTGCATCTGAAGAACTGTTTTGTAGAAATAAGACACCAGATGAGCAGTTGATTAACAAAACAAATTTGTCAAGTTTCTTCTCAATATTTTGTGTGTGTGTGTGTGTGTGTGTGTGTGTGTACCCTGTTTTCCAGGCTCATGGCATGAAGTAAATCAGGACACAGCAGAAGTAACTCAGATATTTTTATGTTGCCATATAGGAAATGGATTAGTTTTTTTAAAAAAATGAGACAAAGTCTTACAAAATAGGAAAAAAACTTCCAGAACTAGCTCTCTACTAGTCTAGCTCTTCCTGTCTAGCTCTCTACCCCACAGCATGACCAATCTTTCCTAAACCATGGCAGAACCGTGTCTAGCCTGTTGTCACATCTCCCAGAGATGTTGCAGCCTCCCAAACAAGTCTTTATAAAAGTTTTTAATCCTTGGAAGTGAAGTTGTGCAATAACTACCAGACACTTTTATATTTTTATTTACTGTAGACAGTGCATACCTCTAAATATTTGAAGACTACTCTCCTTAGACTAAGAAACCCCAATTATTTTCTCTTGGGCCATGCCATCAAGGAACAACACACAAGAAACCACGTTGGTGGAAGCTCTGGAAAGTTATACTTCACAAAATAAGACCTGCTATTTTGTGCTGTATATCAGCCATATGCTACACTTGATGAGGTGAAGACTTATGTAAATTCTGTTTCACATACAGTCTGGCATGTACTGGCTCTGAATGTAAACATCTCTTTAAACAGATTCATATCCTAATATACAGATGATCTGTAGGTCTCTTGTAGTTTTTGTTAGGATATGTTAAAAAAATGGGCAGAGTTTGTCTTATGAAGTAGGAAATAAAATGTACATATGCTTCTGTATGTGCCAGACCTCCAGAGATAGGGAACTGCTGCAAATACTTTGTTGACACTGTGCCAGATTCTTGTGTTGAATCTTCCCGTGTGCAGCAATGTGATGACAAGGCCAAAAGAACTTCAGATTCAGTTGTTTTAAAACTTGGTTCTTTTGAATGCTACCTTAAGAAATTAAGGCAAGTAGACATCAGAAGAAACAATGAATTAATAGAAAGACTAAAAAATGCACACACAAAAATCACAGTCCATTTTGATTAACTTCTAGACAGTACTTCAGTCAGGAGGGTGTTGTAAGCTCCTTCATCCTAAAGTATGAACTGCATGATGAAGAATGATGATCATTTCCACAGAAGGCCAAATGGCAGTCAATTTTTTCCCTATTTCTTTTGATACACCTATGGCTGAATGACTGATGTATCACCTCCATTTTTTCTCATTTCTCATATGAATCAGACTCCATTGTTACACATCAAATGTTCTAGGTTTTGTTTGTTTGTTTTTTTCCCAGTGGTTTAAATTCCCTTTTACCTCTCTGGTGAAAGATTATTGAGAATTAAGAGATGTCGATATATATGAGTGATATAGATAAATAAGCCTTCAGTTCTGTAGTAGAGGCTGTAGCTGAAGAGGTTTGAAGAAAAATGGCATGAGATGTTTAATGCCAAGTGGATGTAACATCAAAACTATTTTCTGAGATGGACCACATTTTTCTTTTTATTTTACTTTTGTCTAAAGTAAATAGGGGATACAGGTCAGAACTAGGAACAACCTTAATAGGCTACTAGACTAAAAAGAAGAAAGGTCCTCCTGACTTTCAGCTTGGGCTTGGAGACTCGTATTTAACTTAGCATTAAATAAGATTGCACAGCAGATAAATATTTTCACTCTACTGAAGGGAAGTTTTTCAGCACATTAGCCTGCTTGAGGACTCAGCTGTTTGTAGACAATGTCTCCTCTGCCATCTTGCCAACAGCAGAGCTAGAATGACAACATTTTGAGTTCATAGCCACGTATTTTTGTTGCTGTGACAAGTCCCATTTGGAAAGTCAGTTGCACAGCAAAACATAACAAAGGAAATATTTTCAAGAAGTGTTCATCCAGAAGACAACTCATTTCAGAGTTGATCAAATTTTGGACCATAGGACTGCTCCACTTCTTTCCTGCATTTGGTAAAGGCCATCATGGGCCATTCTACTCTTGGCAGGTAAAGTGTCTCATTTTAAAAGTGCTAAAAAATCCATCTGCAAATCCTGATTTTTATGTGTTAAGAATAACATGAAGAGAGAGTATTTGTTGAGTCTCATAAGCAATTAAATTAGCATCAATAAAGACTCATGCTCCTCAAGTGGCCCCGGTCACTTCTGTCCCCATATAGAAGATTCCCCAGATGCTCCCCACCACTCCATTGCATTATCTTTAATAAAAATATGCCATGATGTGAACCATCCTACTTCTGTTTTGTTGAAATTGTCATTCTTGCATCAGTATGCAATCTTCTTTAAGATCATATTTTCTTTTGAAAAATATGTTTTCTTTTGTCATTATATAGTGTATTTTAAAATACTTTATAATCTTCATCTGTGTGAAAAAGGGGTGAAAACCAGCAGCAGCTACCACCAAAACCTGACAGATAACCCGTGTATTTCCATTCATTCGGACTGTCTCAGGAGCTCAAGTGAGCTCTGCCATTAGACATAGATGTCCAAAGTAATTGTTTACCAGGTGTGACATTCATCAGTCTCTATCACAGACTTGATTTTTTTTTCAATCATGATTAAAAAAATAAGTCTTTTAAATAGCAAAGCTTAAATTATCCTTGCATTATCCCTTCCTGGAAATGAAAAGACTAGCATGACATAAAGAAAAAGTCTCCATCCTTAGCTGAGTTAGTGACGTTTTAATAATTTTAAAAGTCTTCAAACTTTTGAAGTTCAGTATGTAAACCCTGACTGTACTGAAGGAGAAGAAAGGCTTGCATGAGGCCAGTGGTAGGGCTTTCAGTTTCATCTCCCTGCCTCTCTTCCCTGGGTATGTTTTGAAGGGGCTGCTTTAACCTGCAGTTTAGGATGCCAACAGTATATTGTAGCTGTTTCACCCTTCCTGGCAGTCTCCTCCCCATGGCCTCTCAGTCCTTTACATGGAGGAGAATGCTCAGCTGAAGAGCAGATCAAACGCAGGACATTCCTTTACATGATTTACACAAACAGCTTCATGGCAACAGAGATGCAGACAGATGTCTGCAGGAGGAAAATGCCTACTCAGGTGCAATACAGATTTGGATGCCAGAAAGCTTGGGCCAAGGAAAGAGATAGATAGGCTTCATCTTGAAATGTGTTGAGGATTGTATATCTCACATATTGTAAGTTGCCCATCCCAAGGTCATTCACATGGGGATGATAAATTTTTGACTAAAGTATTCAAGAGAAGTGCTGCATTAGAAAATGTTTAACATACTAAATGAATTATTCAGGTTTTTTTTAAAAAATATTTTTTTTTCTCTGCTACAGCTTCAAGCTGGCTTTAGGTTGAGGAGGGAAATGAAAGAGCACTGTTACACTTATGATGTGGGAGTTTTTCTGCAGGTGACCTTTTTTATCAGATGACCTTTCCTAGACACCCTGATCTTGTTTGAGTGTTAGCAAAGCCTAAAACTGGGATTCAAAAGAACGTAGTAAACAGATTTTGTAATCACATGGTCTAGTCTTTGTACTGAACATGGCATCTGTCATTAAATGGGTGTTCTCTGGGGTACCTCAACTTTATTGCCTTAAATGATATACAGTTGAACTCATACTCTTGCTAGGAGGAGAAAATAAATGTTTCATCAGGTCTGTTTAGATCCTTACTTTTTGTTCAGAGCAGACAAAATTCTGGCACTTTGCCTATGGTTAAAACATAAAACTTTTCCCATTGCATCTTTGATAACATATTGAGAAAACACTTCTTGTTACAAGGAATTCAGAGCTGTGACTTATACAAAATAAATGAAACCCCCAAAACTGCAAAACTGAAAATTATAAAACCGCAGAGAACAGAACAAAA
Source organism: Chamaea fasciata (assembly GCF_029207755.1). Classification (NCBI taxonomy): domain Eukaryota; kingdom Metazoa; phylum Chordata; class Aves; order Passeriformes; family Sylviidae; genus Chamaea; species Chamaea fasciata. The sequence continues at coordinate 67,099,540 of NW_027094086.1, read as the reverse complement.
ATTCCATGAAACATAAATTTTCCCTAGGGACAGACACCCAGAGGGATAGGGATTACTTATATAGAATGTGCATATGTATATTAAAAGATGCTTATACCTTAACATGAGGAAGCAAGTGACATTTATAGTTGTTAGGTTGTTTGGTTCTTTTACATTTAGCATTAATCTGCCTCACTCATTTTCACCATAATAATATTTCTGGAGCAATCAGCTTTATTTTGCATTGCTGTTTTTAGCATTTTTGAGCCTACCATATTTCTCTCTCTGTGGACTTCCAGAGGAAGCAAAAATGGAACTGGAAAGTTGTTGACTTTCCTTTATTTCAAATGTGGTTTTGTTTCTCCCTGGAGGAAACAGATTCAAAATATAGGAGATCCCTGCATTCCCTGAATCCACTGAGTATCTTTAGCAATTCTTCTTTCTCATCTGAAAGGGATGAACTTGCAAGTTGGTGGTAGGCCAGGTCCAATGTGCTACTCTGACCTTCCAGGCTCTATAAAATTTGTGTCCTACATCAGCACAGGAGAGGACCCTCAAACCTGCACTATGTCAAGAGATCTGCTTCAGCATTGCAGTTGACAGGAAGGCTGCAGGTTATCTGTGTTTGCAGCCATGTAAAGATACAGAAAACCTTTGTGTTCAGATGAAAATTCTGTTACACTTTTTCTGTCTGTTTCTCTGCTCTTTGTTTTCTTGATGGTTGTTTGTTTTGTTTTGTTTTGTTTTGTTTTGTTGGGTTTTTTTTTTTTTTTTGGTGGTGGCATATCCTGCCATAATGGTACAGAAAAATATCTATTTTTCAACTCACAGTTAGAAAGTACGAAGTGAATTTGCTCCCTGTAACACATCACATTGGTGATAGAGCCAAGCTTTGAATGAAGAAATCAGGAATCCCAGGGCTGCCTGTAATCTACATTTCTTTGTTGTGCTTGGAGGGAGACCACAGAGGTGATGCTGTCTCTGCTACAGTATCACTGAGAATTACAGGTAGCCATAACCTTTATCATAGGAAGCCATAACTTCACCCTGAGTACATATGAAATGTGGCATAGAGTAAGAAATGTCACATGGAGAGTTTTTTTTTCTGCTGTAATTCTGATCTATATTGATTCATTGAAATAGAAATAGATGAAAATTTGCATTAATATTTCATGTTTCTAATATACAGGCTTATCATTCCTGTGATGATAAGATGTTCCCTCTCTTTACTAGAAGGTATGGCTTCAGCAGCTGAAAGTCAGGAATTCCAGGAGTTTGTCCATTAAAATATTTTTTTTACTGCAGTAGCCCTACAACTATTCAATATTACATCATGCTTATTTCATTGCTAAAGTTGAGAACAATTCTGCAATATGACTTTCTATTCCCCACACCCCTCCACCTGTGAGACATTTTAGAATGATTTGAGACATACATATATATATATTTTTCTCCTCCCCAGGCATTTCATATAGTCTTTGCAATAAAAGCCATAAGACTCACAAAATATTACACTAAAAGACATTTTTGGAAAAAGAAGTTGACTTATGTCCCATATTATATACTCTCACAATATTCAGCAGAGAGAAGCAAATCTTTGATCATACTTCCAGATGAAATATTTTTGTTACTCTTTTTTTACCATATAAAGTATTAATTGAACAATGATGCTGTAAAAATGTGCATATGGAGACAGTTAGATCCACCCATGTTATTGTAAAGCAACTTGTTTGATGTTTCATAGTGTTCAGCAGAAGAACATCATTAGAATATCCTGTCTGGCAAGAAAGGCTATCATGTTGAAAAGGAACCTTGGCCTCAGAATTTTTTTTTTTTTAAATTTATTTTCTCTTTATCTTCAGTCTGAATCCGAAATTTCCCAAATGTGCTGCTGAACTGTGCATCAGGCTGGATTCTGAAATCTCTGCAGCTTCATAGGGACCAGACTGTCTGCTCCCAGAGGGCATTCCAGGCTCTACTGCCCCTTTTCCCTAGGGCTCCCTCCATCCTGCCCAGGGTCAGGTCAGCCCCCATGGCCACAACTTTTGCCCCACTGATGCTGCAGCCAGGCTGGTCTTCAGCATCCCACAGCCCTGTCACTCTTCCTCAGAGCAGATATACTCACCAATGGTGCTTGACAGACATTTTAATAAGTATTATCCATCTTAAGTTATTCAATTCCCTTAAAGGCCTCTTAATTTGGAGAAAGCAACACAGGCTTGGTATGCTGAGCTAGAATATACACAATTTTGCCTGTCAGCAGCAGAAACACCAACAACTGGTTAGTAACAGCTCACAGAATTTTTATTGTTGATGATGAATAGAGATGCTTGAATGTCATCTTTTTCACTGGGCTTGTGCAGCTCTGTGCCTGCATCATCTTGATGGCCATCGTGAGGTTGTTTTAGCTCTCAGCTTGAGGTCAGGCTGTGTGACAAAACAAGCAAAATGCCTGCTTGTCAGGAGAAAAGGATGGTAACTGGCACTGAATAGTTCTCCTGTTACTGGGTTTGTGAGAGACCTATTTCCTCTTTAAATGGGGGATGTTGACTGGGAAGCTATATTTCATGGTTGATGGTTAGAGGGTTGGTTAGAGCTTTGAGTAAGCAAATGGAAAATATCTGAATCAGAAGGAAATGAAGGGCAATAAAAAAGAAACCCCACCACACCGTTCATTTGGGTAGTTGCTCACAGTACAACTGTACATGAAGGAGACTCTTTTCCAAGTGAAAAATCCAGTGTATTTCTTTCATAAAACCACCAATCTTTAATAAGGCCTTGCCATGGCCTTCTTCAGTGCAGGAATGGATATGGGAGTATAAACAGCAGCTAAAACAAACCATCTGGTGAAAAGGAGATGCACTGCCATGAAAGACAGCAATAGCACCGTCTTTTGAAGGCAAACAAGGTTGCCAGTTTGCCAAAAAGATCACGTCCTTGACTTAAGCAGTAGCTTTTGTCCCATTCAGCCACACATGAAAGGCTGAAAGTCCTTATGTTTTTTAAGCTACAAGCAATGCTTTATAGCCTAGAAATACATTATTTTGCCCTACAAATCACTTAGATTCCTAAGTCATCATTATTACAATGGCATTGCTACTACAGCAGGGTGTCAAACTTAAAACTCCTGCTGTTTTTAAACAGGAAATTAACACCCAGCTCCTCACCCATCAGTTTAATAATTTACCTTTTTTTCCTTAAGATTTTCAGTATAACTTTAGAATTGAGGAGATCACTTTCTAATAAGTTGGTTGGTGACTGCACCACTTGAGAGACACATTGGTGTTAATGTGAATTACGTGCCTAAATGTTTTTACCTACCATTCTCTAAACTTATCCCAGATCTTGGAACCCTTCCTTGCTGCTGCCTAGATAATGCGATGATGATGGACCTTTTCCCTTTGTAAAGATAGATTTCCCAATAAAAGTGGTGTTTTCTCCTCTCTTATAGCAGTCTTTAAAACATGCTTTGATGCAAAATCTGGTAGACACTACACATCATCTCAGTAAATGGTTCTTGTTCTGAGGCTTCTTTGAAGACTCCCAGTGGCCTCTTCTGATATTAAAGTATGTCATTAGGAATATTAAATTACTGTCCCACCTGTTTCCTATATTGTGTTATGTACTCTAAAAGCTCTCCCAGAAACATGAACAGAGTTACTGTACCATCAATAAAAGGCCTTGAAATTATGTTGCATTGTATACACAGATATTGTTTTGATATATCTACAGATTCTCTTTGCTAGGCTATTATTAGAGATTTTTTGTTTGGTAAAGCAGAATGGTTATATAGCTGCATATATCTGTGTGATATACAAACAGTGAAAATACGCACAGGTAAAAGTTACAGAATTTCTCTATAGCCCGTTCCTTGCTCTAGGTGAATGCCAAGCCCTCTCAGTATGGAAGACCAGCTTCTTACAATCATCATGGCCAAATTGTTTTCATCAACATCATTTCTGGAGGAAATTATTATTCCCTGGGTTAATCAGCAAGTTCTGCCAAGTATTGTCTGGTGTTTCCCAATTTTCTTAGTTGGACTTCTGAACATCCATGAGTTCTAATCCACAAAGCAATGAATGTGATAACATCTAATCATGATACCAAAGAGTATTTTCAATCAAATATTTGTAAACTACTTTCTATTCCACAAGGAAGAGAGACTGAGTATAAGCTTTACTTTTACTGAGAGAAACCTGCTTTCTGGAAAAACTAAATAACTTTTTCTTTTGAGCTCTCTGATGCTGCTCATTTCAGAAAGCTTTCAAGGTAAGGGCTCATCTTCTCTGAAGATTTTCCCAATGTATTTTTGACAGGCCAAGTTTTGCTACTGATCACATTAGGCAATTTTTTTGCTGAGAACAAGCTGGCACCTCTCTAAACATGAACAGTATCTGTCCCACTTAATTTTCATTGCTATTAACAAGGAAAAATGGAGGGAAAAAAACCAAATAACCTATCCAAAATGCTGTCAGCTATTAAAGTCTGAATGTCAAATGGAACCAGAATAAGTACTGCTGTTGCTATAGTAACATTTAACTGTAAAAAAATGTCTAGCCCTCTTAAAACTTAAGTACATCCATATGCAACAGCTCACATGTACATATGTGATTCAAAGGATTCTTGGTCTTTTCCCTGGTAAAATTATATGTCTCCAATTTGAGGTCTTTTAGTATCTCTTAGTTTCACTAATAAAAAGCAAACATGCTAGAAAACGGCAAATAAATTGCCTTCACCACATTATACCACTAAGAAGAGTGTAACTAAGCACTAATTTAGGTCATGTAAGGTAAAAGGGAGACAGAAGGGATGTCTATTCAGCTTTCTTGCAAATATTTTGACTAGAGCAAAGAGAGCCTGGGAAAATCTGTGTGGTAAGCATGTAAGATATTGTAGCAGATAAAGCTTGCCAGGCTCAAGAGTTTAGAGAATGAACAGTTATCTCCAGAGAAAGCGGGAGAGAGGATAACTCTTAATCAGAAACCAAGGATGGGAGACAGAGCAAGAAGACAAAAGTACACAGTACTCTCTATCTAACATGCCGGCTGGTCCCCCCAAGAGTCGTCTTTCAGACAATCCAGCAGAGGAGTTAATGAACCTGGAACCTTTTCAAAGGCAGAATGGCAGTGGCTCATAAAAAACATGCATTTTCGTTATGAGGGTATCTAGTATATGAGTAGCTGAAAAAGGAGGTTACCAAGAAAATAAAACTTTTTTTTTTTTTTCCCTACAAAGTAAATACATGCTGTAAAAGCCCTATTCCACAGGAAGCTCTACTCTTGGTCCAAAACAACTATATTCTATTCTTAGTCTTCTCTAGGTCAGGAGTAGATTATCTAAATTTTCTATAGCTGAAAATAAATGGCAGTAAATGCTACTTTCATTGTCTCATAAATTTCAAAATGCCTGATGCTTTGTGGTTCTCATTACCCAACTCCAGTCCTTCCCATTCAGTTCAGGATGGCCTGTCAGTGAGCCTGAATTCACTTAATGGTAGTTACACAAGTGGTTGGGGTGCTCAGTCGGGACAAATAGGCAGCAGGCTCCTGGCAACCTGGAGGCATGTGGCATATGGAAATGCAGACGTGGCAAACAGTGCCACAGCAGGCACTCCAGTGTTGTGGAGATGGATAAAAGGATCCATGTCTGCAATAGGATGTGATTATATGCCACCTGCCCACATTATCATCATATGCTCTATTTGCTGAGCTCTGCAGCATATTTACTTCTCATCTCTGTCCCATCTGTTATTTTGTCTCCTTTGCTACAAAAGTTCTGCTCAGTAGATTTCTTCTTTCTGTCCCACTATTTCTGCATATACTGCTGCTTTTTCTTCTGCCATCCTTCTTCCATTCACTCCTCATCTGCTCCCTTCTGCATAATTTCCCCACTTCTCAGCCTTGTACCCCACCCACCATGGAGGGACAAGTCCAGAGCAAGGTGAGCACAACTCAGCTGGCACCAAACTTGGGCCCAAAACACTATGGCTGTTCCCCAGGACCTGTGCTCCTGTAAACAGCTCCCTTCCAAACAGCCCTTCCTAAGAGTACTCTTTTCCAATGTTGCCCATAGATTTAGATTTCAAAGTCTATATCTTATATAACTATGAACTGCATGTATTTAACCTGGAAAAAAAAAGAAGTTTATTAACTAGTTCTTCATTTGTGTGAGAGCTTTCAAAGGTACACAAACACAGTACAATGCAAAATGTCGTGTATATCTGCGCATGGCATGGGTTTGCATCCTTCTTACACTGGACAAAGCTTTGTGCACCTTGGTCTTTTGCCTGTCTGTGTGCGATGATGCTGTGGTGTGATTGGATTCCCATTCACAGGTAAACTGCACAAGTTCACCAGAGTTACAAGTCTGGCACCTACTTACTGGCTGTAAACTTTTACATTACTTGGGGAGTTGCAAATTGTTCTTGATTATTCCCTTCTCAGTTCTCCTACCTAAAAGAGTGCCCACACCAACAGGTAATAATTAGAGCTTCTCCCCTGTCCCTGCCATGCAGTAATGGCACTGCTGGGACGGACTGAACTAAAGAGGTTAGTCAAAAGGGATAGCACATTTAAATCTATCAGAATTCCAGACGGACATTGCAATTTGTAGTGACACAGTGCCTGGGATCCTCTGTAGAGAAATGCTTGCTTTGTTACTCAATAAAGTTCCTCCTGATGGAATGCTGATGGATCATAACTACCTGATGAGGGTTTGAAGCTCGTGGTGAGCGATCAAAGTTCTTGTTGCCTCTCTCATCCCACCCAAACCTCACCTCTTGTAGGGCCATAAAGCAATGAGGGTAGCACAGGCCCCAGACCTGTAAAGACAAAAAAATACAATGTGTGAACCCATTTTATCCAGGTTGTTCTTGTGCAACTCACTCAGCACATGGAGGGAGGGAAGACACAACCTAGGTTGCTCCCAGCCTTTCACCACCTGATGCTGCAGTACCTGCTGCTTCTCCAAGAAAGCACTGCTACAGCAATCCTCTAGCTACTTTGAAATAAATAGACTTGAAATGACAGTTTTTGAAATGAGAAAATGTAGTCCAAGATTAGGGCAGTTTTATTCTCCTGTAAATTCTCACCAGGCCTGTATGTCAGAGGAAAAGAATTTACAGTCATGAAATACCCTTGAGCTTTCACTTTGGAAGCAAACCACTCTGTCCTGAGTCACCTGTCCTTGCCTGATTTGATGCTCTCTTTCAAGCTCCTTGGCCCCCAAAATGAGAGACATCACAATGGAAGAGGCAATTTGTAAAGAATCGGTATGTTTTAAATAGCTGCTTTAGAGGAAGAAAAGAAAAATCCAACCTGCAGATGATGTGAATTTATTTAATGTTTTCAGAGTAATTTTAAGAGTCTTTGGTGTAGAGATTTTTTTTCTTTTGCCTTTTTTTTTTCTTCCTAGCTGTGCAAGTATCTTATGATTTTTGGCAGGTGTTCTGAGCTTCTTCTTTAGCACACACTCTGGACAATGAGTGCGTGAGTTCAGAAGTGTTTTCTTGTCTTAGCTGGGATCTCTGGCTTGCACCTCATTCCAGCACTAGTTTTGGTGCCATACAGAACTTGCTGGCTAGTTTGAAATGATGACACAGAAAACACTGTGTGCTCAGAGGAGAGTCATTCCAAGTGTCCAGGCAGGAAAATTAGGCTGAAAAACTGACAAAACCAGCTCTAACCTGTGGCTAAATGCTCAGGGCCAAATCCTCGGGTAGATTAAATCATCCTTAGGTCATTCACATTAATGGAAGGATGTGCTGATTGACCTCCACTGAAGATTTTAGCTGGCTTGTGTATGTGCCTGTTGAAATTAAGAGGACTTTCCAATGAGTGACGTGATTTTGAGTCACTTGTTTGGTACATTTTTTCTTTAATTCCATTTTACTTTCTGTCTTTCACCTACCAGGGCACAGTTGCCCTCAACACTAGCCCCCTCAAGAATTATAACTTTCCTCTTTCCAAGTCATGGATAGCCAATTATTAAACAGTCACTGATATCAGGAAAGTATACATATTATTTAAAATCAAAAAGTTACCCTTTCTGGTACAGCTCTTAGAATTGTTCTGTAAACAACATGAAGTTTAGGTCCCTTTGCCCCAGCCACCATCTGGGCAGTTTAACATCTTAACCACACAAGGTTTCAGCTACAGAAAACAAGAAAACTTATTACTACTATTCAGAATATTTCTTTTGGCTTCTCTTTGCAAAAAAAGTATGAAGATAAAAGAGCTCCAGCAGGTAATTCTTACAAACCATTCAGAAAATAAAGAATGCTTTCTGTGCATGGGAGGTCCCCAGATCTCTGTTTTGTCATGGTGAGAAGGTAAAGGAAGGCACTGAATGGGAAAGCAACCTTTACAAAAACCACATCTTCTTCCCAATGCATGATTAACATCTGAAAGTTACTGCCATAAGATAGTACCGAGTCTTCCAGAAACAGTATGGCTACAGTATTATAACCAGACAGAATGAAAATACTCTTTATTACCCTGCACTTCAGTGGAGCATTGATCAGGCTTTTCTGCCTACTGCATTTGAAATTTATTTCTGTCCGAAGTATTTGGTAGGGGCCTTCTCAAGAATTTAGTTTCATGGTATGATTCAGCCTGCCATAGAAATTTTTATGTTTCTGTATTTTGAGACACTTATATAATGTGCCTTTGCCAACTAAGTAGCAGAACAGTATTCAGTCTTTATGTAACACTTTTTATTCGTATATCAAAATACTTTCCACATAAAATTTAGGGATATAGAAATTTTTTGGTGTTACAGATCACAAATAAAATACAGGTTTCTTAAATTCATCGAATTAATTTTTTAATTTGTCATGCTTAAAGATTGCATAATTCATGTGTATTCTTAATCAACTTTGCTTCAAAAAATCGAACTCAATTTAAGACAGAAGAAGTCTAACTAATATTCTTACATAATGCTAATGGTAATTAGTACATTATTACATAACTGGAATGTCTTTTGGAAACGTGAATAGTTCCAATGCAAAGGTCTGGTGGTGTAATAAGAGGTCTCTTTGAGAAAATTGTATGGTAGATAAACAGTATTTTCCTAAGAGTGTTCATAGGGATTTTAGAGAGTAAAACCAGGGGTTAGCACGCTTCTGGCAGCCCTCAGACTGTTGGTAATGAAGCCAGAAACTGTAACTAAAAACAATAAGTCAGTCAGTAGTAGGATTGTTTTTGCTATTCAACAAATGCATAATGACCTGGAAATCAAAGAGCACTGAAAGGTACCGCTCTAAGCAGATACCATGTTCCTGCTTCACAACAGGCACAGAACCTGGGAGAGCCCTGACTTCAAAATCCAAATCCTGGTTGCCAAAGGGTCTATGAGTTTGAAAATGTAAGTGAAAAAATTAGTGTCAGAAGATCCCTTGAAAGGTATAGAATAAAAAGGAAGAGGCAGCCAGCTGTAAACCAGAAGAGGCAGGGCCTGTTGCACGGTTGTCTCATCCTTGTGTTCCTTTCTCTAGGCATGCCCTTGATGCCAATGCCAGGGCCGGGGTACTGGAAAAGAAGGATTTCTGATCTGCCCTGATACAGCTGTTGTTACATTGCCTGCCTTCAGAGATGGGTCCCACCACAGCAGAGTCTTATTGCACAAGGAAGTTGTACCACCAGTTGCAGGCTCTGTCGTCTATGCTGGGTTCTGCTTTGCTCTTTTATTCAAAGACTAGAGAAACAATCAATGTTTTCTGTTTGTGGACCAGTGGCATCTTTTTGACTTTGTAAATTTCAGAGCACTGAAAAGTGAAATAGAAGCACCATTTCAAATTATTCTGCATGCAGTGGTCAACAAATTGGGAAAACTGGTTGCAGTTCCTCAGAGAAATTTACTTGGCATGACAGTACATGAATGGCCTCTAAGAAAAAATCTCATAGTGATGACAACCAACTTTCTCATCTGAGGTAACCTCTTTTGTCACTGAAGCTGTTGCTCCACATTAGCCAATATGTCAGAAAGCCACTCTCTGTGGACTATTTGCTGAGCTTTAGTCTAGACTTAGAATCAAAAGTCTCTAGTTACTGTGCAGCTCTCATGAAAGTAATTTCCTAGAACAATAAATAACTAGACCATGGTCTCAGATACTTTAAAAGCTACATTTATGGTAACAGTTCAACAAATACTGCACATTTATAATGTAAATAACCCTATAAAATTTTAAATGGTGCATGGGTCAATCTCACACTCCTTTCACATTAGCTTCTTTGGAAACATAAAAGTGATGGAGTTCTAGTAGCACTTACGTTTGTGGGAACAAATTTTTGAGGTCATATATACTAACATATTAGTATTCATGAACACTAGGCTGTGTAGTCATATGTGACTACTCAGATCAGAAAGGCCTTTGGTTCACACCCCTACTCCAACTCCACATTTGTTTGTACATCCCAATCCTACCCAGAACTGCAAAAGTCTTGTGTTACCCCAAGGTAAACATAACCAACCATTAAGAGCGTCAAAGATTTAGGAAATTTCAAAACATACCTTTTAGGTTCGGGTCATCAAAGGACTCAGATGTATTAAGATTGGCTAAGACACTTAAGTCTAAAATGCAAATTCTAAAAATCCTCAGTAGGTGCTGTCTGTGCTCAGGCTTCTGACATAAAGCATCACAGGTGCCCAACTGCTGAATTAACAACTTGTCTCTGAAAAAACAGGGGGACTCTCCTCTATTTTTCTGAAGTGTGGCTTCCAGCCTTCAAGAGACCAGAGTTCATTACAGAGTCCAAAATAGAAAAGAACAGCTCATCAAAGGAAGGACTTAAGCTTGCTGCTGCCTAACTGCCTTTTAATTGATGTTTCATTATTTTCTTCACCTGAAACTCCCAAGCCTGTGCAATTTGTGAAGAGTCCCTCCATCTAGCTTGAGCTACAGGTTCTGCTTTAGAATACTCTTGTATCGTATGCCATGGCCTTATGAAGACATTTCAAGAGCAAAGTGAATTAGGTATACACATGAACAACAATGGGAGCAAGGATCAAAGTGCAGTTTTTTAAAGGTTTTCTAAATGTGCTGCAGACACTCTTGGCTGCCTGCAAACATCAGATAAAAGCCTACATGAGGATGGTGAAAAGAAGAATAATTGCCACATTTTAGTGGGTTTTAGTGCATGCTCAGATTAATAACGCGTGGCTAGGAGTTGATCTGTAAGTGAGCAATATTTAGTAGGTGTGAGAAAAAAATTCCAATTGTTTTGAACTGGAACATTGTTCAAATCCATGAAAAGAAATGACTCAGTACCATCAGCTTAGAAATGAAACACAGTGAAGAACTGAAGTTCAAAGAAATGTTCAGGCCATATTGAAAAGATCAGACAGAGCCAGAAATAGGAAATAAAACCTTGAAGGAACTTCATTGTAAACAGGTGAGCCACAGCTATCGTCTGACATTCTGAAGCTAGGACAGTAAAGAAGCAGACATTCTCTCCAAAGTGAGAATAATTGTATGTTTTTGCTCAGTTTGAAGTTGCACTTGGTTCCCTAAACAAATTACAACAAACTCAAATAGATGCTGAAAGTACATATACAGTTGGATTTACCACATACAACTTTTCAGAATATCTATAGCAAAATTACTGCTGACAGGAAGAAAATTCATCATGAAACTCAAGAAAATTTTCAGATGTGTTACAATACATAGACTGCACAGTTCTTGTAAACCTTTTAGGGACATCTACTACTTAAATTTGCAAAAGACTTGTAAAATAAATAAGCATTATTATTCCCATTCAGCTGATGTATTAACTCAGGCACAGGTGGGTTTGTCTAGCTCCTCTCATCAGTAATGCTGTCTCCTGAAACCCATGGCTTACCACAGGCTCAATGAAACAGGCTTTTTGTGGGAGCTCATTTGTAAATTATTAGCAGGAAAACACTGATTTGATGCTGGTTATTCAATGGTTACCACAAACCATGAACAGTTCTGGGATATGCAAGCTAATATTACCTTCCCTAATCTTATTTGGACTCAGCATTAGGCACCTCAGCCAACAGCTATTGTTTTCTGTCAGAAGAGATTGATCGAGGTGACAAACTGCAAATAAAGTTTACAGATTTTTCCTTTTGAACAGGACCAAACCAAGCACTGTGGAGAGATTTCCCCTTTGATCTATTGAAATAGTCAGTGGAAAGAAGAAGCATAATACTCCAAACTGAATGTGTTGCTCCAAATCTCCATAACAGTGTGAGAAAGATATTGGCAGAACTTGTTTGCTCCTTTAAAACAGCACTCGAAGAGTAAAATCGTGACAATATTTGTTTGCATTTGTCAGTGGAAAATTTGATTTGCCAAAAATTGCACTGCAGAAGAAGTGGCCTTAGTATTTGAAAATTTAGGCTTGGGTTCATTTAATGATTTCTCCTGCACTCCAGATGCCATTTTAAATGACCTCCATTCCTTATATATTTAAGCAATTTTTAGGAATATTTTACAATCCTATTCATTTAACTTGTTGGAGTAACATAAAAAAAAGTTACACAGGGCAACAAAACTGAGTTTGCTAACTGATTTTCTGGAAATGCACTGGTTTCCAATATCCTTAGTCCACACTGAAGTTGGCTGTCTGACTGCAAGCTTGATCAAAACCAGACTGGAAAACAACTGGCAAGAAGCAGGAGAGGGGTAGATGAGCAATAAAGGGCACAGGGGTGGTAAGGTTACCCTTGTACAAGGTGCAGTCTGGATTAAAGGCAGCTGCACCTGGGAATACTCAGGAGTATAGGAAGAGATGTCTTCATACTCACAGGGGCACTCCCCTCTGTGTAAGGACAAAAGTAGGTTCTCATAGTGCAGCACATTAGCATTCAACTTCAGACTTCTCACAGGGCTTGCAAATCATTTGCAGGACCTCATTAAAGAGAACTTTGTTAAGCACAGAATGCTAAGAAAACATTGCCACTAGATGAGAGAATGATAGAGCTACAGTGAGCCATTAGAATCAGGTATCACTTTTTCCATGTGCAATGCAAAATTTTCCAAGTCAGTGTCTGGAATTCAAACCTAAATACGTCTGAATCTCAGATGAGGCTTTTATCTGGAGGAAAAATACTCCCAAGAAGCAAGTTTACAAACTAAGAAGGGGGCAGACATAAAAGTCAGGAATGATTTACCTTTAGTCTCATGTCCGTATTAGCTTGTTTGCCAGGATGGCAGAGCCGCCAGCATTTCAGCATATCCAAGCTCTCCCCAAAAATGAAAAAAATGCCATGAAAATATTGAACACACAAGATATTTTTAGCACCTGTGCCTGTTCTTTCACAGCTTTCTGTGGTCGAATTCCATAAAGAACTGTTGGCCCTAATCATCGTAAACCCCAAAGCCTGACAGCTGACTGGCATTGTTACAGTACCTCAGTGCTTGGAAGGTGATCAGCACAGCACAGAACACATGCTAGAGTTCAACCTGCTAAAACAGCCTTTAAGGGTTTGAGAGTTTCCCAGAGAGGGACTGCGGCACGGAAAACTCCTGCACGGTGGCCTTAGGAAATTGTTCAGGAGATATTAGGGAGAAAGCACTGGATTCCCCAGCCTCCCTGTAAGTTTGCTGCGAGGCTTTTTAAGGAAACCACAAATACTGAAAATGTTCTGCTGAGCCTTTCCCATCATTTCCCCTTTTCCACAATAAATTGGAAAGAGACTCTCCAAAATGAAAAGTGTTTTTCTCTCCCCTACAAACTTGTAAGAAGACTACATGGACAATGGAAATGTCCAAACTCATCAGAAGCCCTCGGTGGAATGAGGTGAAAAGTGATTCCCAAATTCCAACTGCAAAGTGAAACTGTAAAACACCTCAAGCTCCTGCTTTCTTGGTGTTTGAGGTCTTGTAGATAAGAGTTAGGATAACAGCTTAGTTCAGCAGGGTAAAGCTCCTTCATGTTCTCTGGTGTAGGAGGGAAATGGGGAGAGACTTCTCACTGGAGCCACTTACTGGTGCCAGACAGCAGGGTTCATCCTCTGGCACCCACCCAGACTGTGTCAACTAATCAGTTCAAAAAAGAGAAAATTTTATTGCTGCCTTCCAGAGGACAAAAAACCCGTTCTTAGAAACACAGCAAGGAAGAGGCCACCTGGGGCACCACAAACAAACCCAGTCCCATTAATGTTCCCCAGTCTCCAAGAGATAAATCATTCTTGGCTATAATCACACCTCCCTGCTTCAGGGATGTTAGATGCCAAAATTAGTAGTCTAGGGACTTCCTGGGTGTCTACAGTTGATGAGGAAAGAGAGGTTCCCAGAGGGCATAAAAGGAGCTTCTCCTCTGCTGTCTTTCTCTGGAAGACGTTCCACTTTTGTCTGTTCACTACGAAAGGATCATAGATGATGAGTTGATTGACTTCTTTTGAGCTTGGACTTGCTTCTATTCTCCTGCTGCTCTGTACAATGAAGACTGAAAGAAATTCCAACAGAGAGAATGAAATGAAATGAATATGCTGTTTCATAAACATTTCCACACACTTAACACCTTCTTCCTTCCCCACTCCTCAATTTCTCAAGGGAAAACTTTTTCTTTTTTAAGGAAAGCTTATAAATTTTATCTTCCATCAGACTGTCCTAACTTAACACCTTCTTTTGCAGGCTTTGGGGTGTAAATGGAGAGATTTCTCAAAATGTCACTTTTTCTGACTGAAGAGCTTTTGCTCACAGCTGAGCACAGCTGTTGCCCACAGAACTGCTGTTTTTGAGATTCTGTAAACAATTCCAGGTTGCCGTAAACTGTAGGGCTTATTATGTGATAAATCATTTTAAAGCACGTAATGCATAGCTTTACTTAAATGCATAAATACAAGGGTTGGAATTAAAGCATAATTTTCAAACTTTGTTCTGCATTTTTGACCTGCTTAACAGTTTTTTGCTTTGCTTTAGAATTCATTTTGTTTAGAATAGAAAGTGCTGTATCCTGCTGTTTAGCCCCAAATTCATAGTTAACATCTTTTTCTCTCCAGATCACTTAAACACTCCATTAGATTAGTTTAAAATCAAAAGACTTTAGAAAAACCCAAACCTATCGCATTATCTGCCTTCCTAATTTCCAAGCACTTAATGAGACTTTTCTCAGTTGGACAGGCGGCAAATTTCCAAGCATGTTCTATGCTGGCTGTACTCTCAGGTGTCTGGGGTGTTGGCATTCAGAAAGACCCAACAAGCACAGACTGATAGGCAGGAGTACAGTGAGACAAAGAAAAAGGGTTTCTAGGATGCCGTGGACTAAATGTTGGCTACAAACACATTCTACATATTTCATATGTCAAAGTATAAATCCGAGTTTCTGAAAGCTGTTACATGCTTAGGACATCAGACTTTTTGTGATCCGTATCTGTTGGTCTTGAAAAAGAGAGTGTATAAAGGGAAAAACATATTTCAAAACCAAAGGGCTGCTAGGGAATTTGATAACAAACCCATCCGAAGCTCGATTTTTTTTTCAGATTTCCCTGCTTGGTGAGATGAAAAAGGACTAATAACATTACTGTCACCTCTTGTTATGTCATTTAGGCATCAAAGAATATTCTCCATGACATCCTAGAAACAGGCGAAGAGTGTAGATGATTATCTGGCATCCTTTTTGTGCACTGTGTGTCTCAATTCTGAAGATGAAACTGTTGGATGCTTCACCCAAATTCACTGGCTGACCTTCAGCGGTCTGGTAGGGAATATAACATGGGTAGAGCCTCATAGAAGACCCTGGAAGGGAAGAACAACTGCAAGTGTAAGTGAACTTCATCGCTAGATTTTCGAGACTTCTATTAATCTCTTCATTACTCAGTCTATTTGAGAACTCAGCCTCTTTGATACATAACAAGAAAAGTTTGTAGCAGCTTGTGTGTAGAGTTGAAAAGCAATCAGACACTTGGCAGTGAAATGCTCAGACCCCCAGGGCATGGGTCTTAAAAAACCTTTACTATGAGAATGCTTTTTAGGGTGAGATTGAATAGGAAGAATACAGCCCATCCTCTTCAATCTTGTAACAGATGTCTACAAGGCATTCCCAAGATTCAGAAAGACAGCCTGAAATTAAATGAAAGTAAGTAAAAATGTGTTATTTTAAAAAAGTTAGCATCCTCTTTTTTTAATCTTTCTTTTCAACAACTGTTACTTTTAAACTCTCAGTAGTTTTACTATAATGGACCTGACCACATCTCCTTCCTCCTGGGGGTTTGGCAACGTGGGCTCAGGGCAAATTTTGATAACAGAGACGTTCAGACTTAAACCAGTGAGGAGTTGCAGTGGGGGCCTGCCCCTCCTTCACCTGGTACCTGTGAAATGGTTCAGGCTCTTGAGCTACACTGTGGGTTCAACAGTGCCCACCCTTTTACTTCCCTGATTTTGGCTCTGATCCTTACCCACTGGCTTGACCTTCTGGCTTGATCTCGAAGCTGTCCCATCCCTATGGGCTTTCCTGGCAATTTGGACTCTTTGCTGAGGCTGGTTGTCATTGCAGACCTACTCTGTTGAGAGAAGATGAGCTGGAGCCAAGAGTCACACCAAGGCACTGACTATACCCACACAGGTGCAGATTCAGAGCAGTGAAGCAGAAGGAACAGAGCAGGTCCACTGTTGAAAAGATTACAACTCAACCTCTATTTTTATTTCAAATGCGACCATCATTGCCTTCTGGCTTCTTCTAGGGCTAATGAAATACAACATCTCATGGATGATGCTGATCACAACAAGGGACTTGTCTCAAGTAAAATCTCATCTATATCCAGCTCTGGTCCCTAGATATGGTCATTGTATAGACTTTTGACCTGCTGGACTCCTTTAAATATCATATGAGAACATGTCTTCTGGAGAGGCAAAAATAATGCTGATAATTTACAAAAGAGCCAGACATTGCATCATCTCCTACTGGGGTCAGAAACAGCCGTAATGATTCATGGTTACTATGAAGCCATAGAAATCCAGGAAGACCCATATATGAGATATGGCAGACAACTTGGTAGCAGGACAGATTGCTTGGAAAATTTCATATTACTGCTTTCTCCCACTTGAAGCCCCCAGATATTTAAGATGTCTGTCCTAAGCACATAAAACTTTCTATCAACTGAAATGCAGACACTTCAGGTGCTATTTCTCTTGGTATGAATACCAGTTTCCAAGGTAGGTGTGTTCCCCTGCAATTATAAAGCCATTTGTCCTGTGACATAGAGCAGAAAGTGCAGGCTGAAGCTACTTTCTGCAGTTTATTCCCATAAAAAAGAAAAAGCCATCTTCACTCTGGTTATTTGACTTCACTTGGGACACTTGGAAAACACTGCTGCACTCTTTGTACACTCTCAGGACTGGGCCCAATAACACAGACTGTTTCACTGGCATGAAGCAATTCTTCATTCTCCCACCACAAGACTTTGTACTGAATGGCCAAAATTACCCTTTGTCATTAGAAAAATATGATGGGACTGTTCTGTAGTACCCTATAGAGCTCCTTCTGAGCCTCAAAATATTGTTGGAGAATATCTATCTTTGAGCTGATCCTTAGAAGAACTTTATAAAAAGATAAATCATGAGGACAGCATTTCTCTACTCCAATTCTTTTTAAACTGAATGTTTTATGATCTACCCAGGACAAAGAACTGCATTTCCATGCTAAATACAAACACTTTTTTGGCATTCTCTGGCTTCCATACACCTTTTGGTCTAGACAGCATGTTTTTCTTTTGCAGAATGAAAAGAACAACTTAATGTCAACCTGATGAGCACACTGAAAGAGATTGTTACCTATGTAGTTTTGGCATATCTAGACCAAAATACAATTTTGCTATTGGTACATCACCATTTTCCTGTCTGCAGCATGTGCAGGACTAAGTCTTTTTCTAAAAAAACAGGAGTCAGAAAAGCTGTAACAGTCTTTGACCAACAGTGTTATTTCATTATTAACTTGGCCCTGTCTGATCTTTACAGTCGTGGGGTCGAGCTTGATTCTTTTGTCATCCTTCTTTATTTACTTCTCCAACAGTAGTTACTCATTGCCAGAAATTACATATGCTGGGCAGATGTAGAATCCAGATAGTATTGTGTTTTATTTCTCTGGGACTAATATCTGATTTTACCTTTTGCTCCTCCCCTTGATTGTTTGAAAGCCCTTTTAACACCCTTTTTCGCTGGTATTGTGGCTTTGCAACAGCAGTTTCACATGCAGTGCCAGCTTCTGTGGGAGGCTGAAAAGAATCTGAATACTGTGTCACAAGCCCGTCTCTTAAAAAACAGCTGAACTCTCTGGTCAGACACTTCAGGAACAGCCGTTTTTGGACGTGCTCTTGTTTAAACGACAATTAAGAGAAAATTTTGCTGCTAATTTTTGGGAAGCAAGATGATTCCTGTACATTCTTGCTTAAAATCTTGGGGAAAGAGTTTACCTCTGATTTAAATAAAATTCAGAGGAGCCTACTTATGAAGGACATGCATAAACGAACTTAAACAAAAATATTTGTAATTTCCAATTCTGTTCCTTCTTTTATGGGCTCTGAAACTGCATGACACATCAATATTCTGTCACACAGCATTCATGTATGTATTGCACAGCTGACATTACTACAAAACAAATTAACACCTCATATTACATTCTCAAGCACATCTGAGACAATAAATCATCTTATTTGGATCTGTGTGTGCTTGCAAACAGCTTACTTGCTGGTAACTAAGTAGTACTGATTATTTATTAATTGATAATACTTCCTCCCAAGTAACAAGTACTGGCACAGCAGGCTTATACTTTGATATTATTTGTTTCATCCCTCCACCTTTCTGAGTTCTGATGACACAGCAACAAGATGCATCCACTTTTCCAGAGTAAGAGCAATTCTGCAATGATTCCCTGAGTCCCAAAGATTCTGACAGAGCTATTTATACTTATGCTATGCACATGCCTGATTATCTTGCAAAAATTAATACTTTAGGTCACTACAATAATCTGTTTCTTCCTCTTATTCTTGCATAAAAATATAAATCCTCTTAAATCTCAGAGCATAATTTTTAAAACACAGACATCTGGGACACCTTCTATCATGACTGTAATGTGAAGTAATTCAGTGAGTGGAGTATTATGCAATTATCCTACACAGTTAATAGGTTTGCTCGGTGGGTATGACAACCTGTGCATTACTCTGTACTAACTTCACTGCTGCTGAGTGACTGCCATAAATCATTCCTCTCTACTACCATTGTCTAAATAATAAACAATCTCCATCTCACCTCCAAGATAATGTTCTGAAGCAGGAATGAGAAGCTGCAATTCCTCATTACATTCCAGGTGTATCTGGAAAAAGTAATAACAAGGCACACCTGGAAAGAGGTTGTACAGAAAGGTGTGAGGAATGACTAATGTAACTATTGCATTACCTAATCCTTCTAATGCAACCTGATAAGAATGCATAAAGTATTTGAACAAGAATTCCTTGTTCATTCAAATTGTTGTTATAATTAATGACATATATATAATGCCAGCAAAACAATAAGAATGTAATTTTGAATTTTATAGATTTGTTTTAGCACAGTAAAGGGTGTAACCACAGGTAAGTCCTATTGAATTTGTCTTACAATGAGTGAATCCAACATACAGAGAGGTCAACTTGTACTCAAAAGTGATGTTAGTTTTCCTGATTCCCAGTACAATCACTAAATATTGAAACAGATCCTCTGTGTGTAGGAATCAAATCAGAATAATGTGTGCCTAGAGGAGCATCTGGCTCTCTTCCAAACAACAAGGAATCCTGGAGAGATGGTGTGGTTAAAAATCTTCTGATTCCTAGCAGGACAACCATTTCTGGATGTTTTACCTTTCAGTAGGTGTCAAATTTTGCCTTATTACAGTGGAAAATACCTTACCCGAAAATTAAACCCTTACAATTTATTTTAGGTTATGTAAATTAGTTAAGACAGTTAGCTGATGTACAGCTTTGGTTTGGGTTCTGGTAGCTCTCTCTAGTGAGACTGAGTCATCACGAGCAGAACCAAGAACAAGGCTATCAAACCTTTCTTTACAAAATCTTATTTTCATCAAAAATTTGTTTCATTTTTTTTACATTTTCCCCTAATTTTCAGAGAACTAAACTTGGTTTTAATTTCTCTTCTTTTCCTCTTGTTTTATTCCCTCTTTTTGCTCATACAAGAAATTTTTATCTACTATCTTCCCTTTATTTCTTTATTTTTGGATGCTCTTCTTTGTGCCAGGAATTTTTCAGCAGTTCCATACCTTTGAAAAAATATTTGAGTGCAGATCGGATAACTGCTTGAGAATTGGAGCAATTTTGAAGAGTTGTAGAATAGCAAAGAAGAAAAGTAGTCAGGGGAAAAAAAAGCAACCCAAAATAAACCTTGAACCTTGTTCTTTTTTTACACTCAAAGGAAAAAAGTAGGAACTGGAAAAAAAAAAACCACAACAATTTGAATAGTTTCTTCTGAAAGGTCACAAACATGTAGGTGGAAAAAAAAAATCTCTACTTTTAAGCCTTCAAAATCAAAGAAACTTCAGAATGACAATACGTTTCACAAAATTATTTTTCCATTACTTGAACCAGGTCAGGAATAAATGTTCAATTCTGGACAAAACTCATGTCAACCACTGTAGCAGTGTTTAATGGTTAGAGAACTTGTATGAGTCATACTATGATTTATACCTCATTATGTGTCCAGAAGTTAATAAGATGGTGGGGCAACCGTCAGTGAACTGGTGCAGTATCATTTGTATCAGGATTTTAGAATTTGGGTGATGTGTTAAAACACTCTTACTTTAAATCACAGAGGTACAGCAGTTAGCTGGATAGTCCCTATAAAATAAAAAAACCCTGCCCAAAAAAACCACAAATTAAAAATTAGTACTGTTTGTATTCAGTCCCAAAATGTCTTGGTGTTTCTTTGTTTGTTTGTTTGTTTTTGTTGGGTTTTGTAGTTGTTGTTGTTTTTAATGAGTACAGGTTCATGCAAGATGGGCAATTGTTAAATCTGGGATTTACATTTTTTCAAATTTTGCAGTGTTTGAAATTCAGAAGCAGATCTGAATTGCACAGTTCAAGCCTAATAAAACAAACACAGGTGAAGTCCATGAAAATTACAGGAATCAGTGGAAGTTTTATTATGTGCTTGAGAGAAGAAAGGATTTCACTACAAGATCCACTTGGAATCAGAGAGCTTTATTATATTAAAGTCATGAAAAATATAAATGGGCATGACTGTGAATTTGTCCACAGTCAGAGAAATGGACGAAGCATGAAAAGTCCTATTAACTTTGTCATTAAAATCCAAAGAATATGTGTGTAGGCTACAGATGTTACACCCAGGCTTTTCTAGATGAATGAACACCAGGATTATCAAGCTTAATTTCAGAAAGCTACAAGTATATGCAATGGCAGGAATGCCTCTAGTATTGCATTTTCATTGCCAAAATGATTTTGGACTTCTGCCATTTCAGAAGGGTCACCAGGTAGTAGCATTCCATAAAGATGAAACAAATAGGACAAACTCAAACCCCATATAAATAAATTATAATAATACATTAGCAGTAATCTATCATTATTTCTGTTAGCAATCCACAGGAAAAAAATTATTACAGTGTATAATAAAAAAAAAAATTCCATGGAAAAATGTGAACAAAAGAGACTAGAAATCAAAACAAGCTGAGTCTGGCTTTTGGTGCAAATAACTTTGTCTGAAATCTTCTTTCTGTCTTGTAAATAATAAACCTATTTATAACAATAGCAGGATTTGAATTCCTGTTTATACAGAGCTATAACAGCAAGCCATGTGTGACTCCAATAAGACATGATAATATTCTGTCAGATCATCGGTTAGACCTTCACACTGGAAATACCTGGCTCTGTCACTATGTGAGAAGTCATGCCAAGGCATGAAAATAATGTGAGTCTTTTAAAGAGAACAGTTGTTTAAAATACCCTATCCTGCTTTATAGGCCAACCATCCAAAAATAATTGTAATTCTTTGGAGCTATTTGAAGACAGATAAGCTGAAAGCATGTTTATTTTTTAAATGGTATACTATATAAAAAACATTACATGGATCAGTGACTTTGACAAATTCCTGTTTATTTTGAGTAATGCCTTCTGCAAATTGCTTTGTAAATGCTAATTGATGTGGTGTTTTGAAATCAGTCAAAGCCAGTGAACCTGGCAGACAGCTTCAAACTCTCTGAGTGTCCATTTAACAACATTTTGTGACAAGACAGCTTGTGCCAGAGCAGGTTTTGGGAACACAATGATTCATCCCATTTACCTAGCTCAGCATAATAGCTAACAACCCACAATACCAGTGGTGAATTCCAGCTGTTGGGAGCAGCATGTGTCAGAATCCTGACTCTGACAGAGTGGAGCTGTGTCACTGGCCCCATCCCGACTCTAACCCATTAGACAATTCTGGTTGGCATACGAAAAGGTGTCAGAGACTGAAATATTGAAGGTTAATGACTCAAACAATTCGCCATTTGCAAAAGCAGAGAGTGTTTTCCTGAGGCAGGTTTGCACCCTCAAACCGAAGAGGAGGCAGAGAGTTTTTGGGTGGGTGGTAGAAAAATCTCTGATCACCATAAGAACAGCCCAGGTGCAAAGGGGATGTGCACCCTCCACCAGAGGCTGACCACGACAAACTGACTTTTGTTTACCAAAAAGTTGGGGTTTGAGCCAGAGAAAGGGAAAGATGGATCCTTTGAAGTGGAACAATGCTCTTTAGCATGCCAATGTCCTCCATCCTGGTAAGGCTCAGGCATAAAACTTCCTCCTGGGGGAGGCACAGGGACATTCACTCATAGATCTGAAGGTGCTCATCCCTTCTGATGGAGCATGACTGGCTCAATTATGCTGGCATGAGAGAGTTGTCATGTCTTGGAGGGTGTCACAAACCATCAAAGGCTCCCTAAGTGACTCCAGACTCATTTCTAGGCCCTTCCACCAGAGGACTGGGCATGATCCACAGTGTTCCGTAAGACAGTGTTAAATGCCCCCTCCAGGTGAGGTCCCTGAATGTATCCACTTGAACCTGAGCATTTATTAACCCACTGAACTTTGTGTTTCACGGGCTTTCCCCTGGCTCCCCTACAGATCATTCTGTGACCATTAATTCAACAATCAGATGTGGAAATAGCAGAAGTCAAGCCTTGCCACTGGATCCATGTGTGGTGTTATCTTTTCTTTCCACTATCTACTCTTATCCTTTCTTTTTCTTTCTGGCTTTTCCTTATATATTTTCTTAAGTGATATGCTTATACTGTAAATAGTTGTATTTCTATAGATAATACCCAAAAGTGTTACATACCTCCTTTCCATTGCAACCAAATTCTTCTAAAATGAGTCAGCCACATGTAAATATAATTATAATTATATATAAATATATACATATATAAATATAAAGATATATCAACATAGAGATATAATTATGGATATATAAATATATAAATATAAATTTATAAATATATACCTATACAGGTATAAAAAACCACGAGTCATCCTGCGTAGCTTCACTCTACTCTGTCCCAAGGGATTAACAGGAAAGAATCGCAGTTACCCCACTGCAGGGGTGGGTCATAACACAGGGAAGCATAGTTATCACCTGGGGAGACCCTACCTGAAGGCAATGCTAAGTGTGCTGGGAGAATCAGATAGTGCAGAATTTTCTTTTCTTCCTGCCATCAAAGAAACACTAGCTGCAAGACATAGCTCTAAAAACTCTCTGCTCTTTCACACCATGGAAACTAATTCCTTTCTGGTTGTGGTTTCTTACATTGAAATAAAACAAATAGGAAGTGGAGAAGTGAGTATTCCTTAGTATACTAAAAATACGGTGGGCTAAATCCAGGTTTCTTGGTACAGTAAAGCATGAAATAAATAAGACAATTCACACAAGCAACCTTAGCAGGATCTGGCACTCAGTCTTCTATGAGTGTAAAACCAAATTCGTATGTGAATGATGTGGTTCAGCAAAACACATTCTGTAACTCCCCTATTCACATGTCTGCCTTTGACAAAGATGGGATGTATTCCCTGAAATTAGAGCATATAATAGAAATTTTCCTCCTTGAAAGGTGGTTCTTTTTCACTTCCATGTAGTCTCACTGAAATGTAGGAAGATTGCACATGAGCAAATTACAGAGTATTTTGACTACACCACCACAAGGAGTAATATTTTGTGATTGAGAGAGAAAAGATTAACTCTCACAGTCAAAACACAGTGATTTAAAACAGCTACGATTTTTAAAGTATGTTAAAATTTTGTGGTTTTTTTCCACTTGACATTTCTCCTTGCTGATTTTCTAGACAAAAAAAGCAGCTAAGAATACTTACAAGAATGATTACTCAACATCATTACCCAATTATAGATTTTTGGCTGAGAGCTAATGCAGAAATTGTTTCCCAAGAATAAGAAGGCACTTCTGCAAAAGGTCTTTGTGTCACACTTTGATCCATTTAGGTGTGTAAAGACTTAGGGTAAAGGACAGAATATATGTCTCACATTGACAAGTCTGAAACAGCAGTAGTGTACAATCTATTCTTCAGGATTCAAGCTGACAGATATGTCTTGGAGTGTACATCACACCAATCCTGAGTACTACAAGAAGCAATAGAGGAGCAAGTGTGAGCATCTAAAATGATGCTATTATTCAGAAATGAAGTACAGGTCTTGATGTAGGTTGGCATAGGTAACTTTTTTAACAGAAGAAGTCATATTCTGAAGGGTTAAATAACTGCAGTTTTTAAGGGAATGACATTTAAAATTACTTGAGGTCTCAAGTGTACACGAGCGGGAATTAGTCTTCCAGGTGGTTTGTGCAATGTGAATTATTTATGTTAGAGTGGTTTAGTTTTAGTTTTTAGTTTAGTTTTAGGTTTAGTTTTAGTTTTTAGTTTAGTTTTAGGTTTTAGTTTTAGTTTTTATGACAAAAACTGCTGTACCAGATGCATTTATGCCAGGATTTGCCAGCCTTGAAAAGTGATGACAGAGTGGTGATAACAGAATTCAGTGAGTCGCGGGAGAAAGAGAGAGAATGAATAGGAAGTCTTTACTTACGTTTCATTGTAATACAAAAAATAGGAGGGATTAACTTATCAGCAACTCAAAAAGGAAGTAAGTTTTAACAGAGTAGAATTAAACTCTTGAATTCATTGTTACAGGATAATTGTAAGCATCAAAATAAAAATTGATTTAGAAAGGAATTTAAAAAAATCAAGGAGAAAACCCATTGAACACAATGATATGACTTCAAAGAAGAAATATTTTGTTAATGAAATGGTATTAGCACATAGTCTTTTAACAAAGAAAATACATTTTCTATTTGTGACTAGATTGTAGTTGTTCCTAAAATTGTTTCACACTAGATACTGCTATTTTTTATCATGCATTTATGGAGATAACTGGTTTCTAACATCTAATAGAAAACATTTCTTAAAATTGCCTTTTGGGAACTGCTTTTTTCCTTTCTTCTTTTTGTTAATTTTTGCTAGTGAATGTAAAGAGAAAAATATTTCTGCTTCCTGATTTTTTTTTCCTTTTTATTCCCCACTTTCTTAGTTTTGCTTTGATTTAAATTTTTTAAGAGTGTCTTTTTGGCAATTTCTTTGTTTTGTTTTGTTTTGTTTTGTTTTGTTTTCCTAAAAAATTCCAGCTGGGTAAGAGCTACCACAACCAAGGAAACAGGGGTGGGTTGGTTCTTTTTTTAGAACTGATGTCAGGGGGAAACCCTAGAGGACCATTCCTAACTTCAGTTGGAAGAGAGGTGCCCAAATCATAACTCAGTCAGTTGTTGATAGAAGAGAGGAGGGACAGACACTGTCAGAAAAGAATGCCCAAAGATGATAAAAGCCTGTAACTTGTCAGGGTCCTGATCTCAGCCTCTCAGCTTTTAAACCTCTCACACTGAAGCTCTCATTAGTAAACAGATTGCTCAGAAGAGGCAGAGGAGTAACACGACAAGAACAGGGCTATGGGAGCCAGAAACACCATGATTAATGATGTTCTGCAGACATGCAAAAGCAAACGCACTCTGTGTTCACGGCATTGAACTCGGCTACAGTCTAACAGTGATTCCTTAATTGTTCTCTTGGCATGCAGCACATGGCTCTTCTTCTGAAAATCATTTTGTATTAAAATTCCTGGTAAACCTTTTATCCAGACCAGAGTGAACTATGCAGTGAAGTTTGTGCTGGGGAAAGAAATAAATAGTCTTGAACAAAATGGTTGGAGAAGTGGTGGAGTCGAAGGCTCTCTCTGTAACAAAGAACAAATACCACGCTGTAGGCAACTGCACCTTGTGAATCACTTGGGAAGAGAAGGGAAAGAAAAGTGAACTTTCACACAGTTCTGTCTAAGGAGTCAATCTTCCTGCCAGGGAGAATCTGCCTCTGGCAAGGGTGAAGCTGTCTCCTAAGACAAGTGTGAAGGGTAAGGCTGGAAGTGTCAGGGCAGGACCTGAGGTGCCCTCCCGATGCCCAGCCAGTAAACCTGCTCCTCTGATCCTGAACCACAACAACCCCGCTGCACTGCTAGGGACAAGGAAGGTCTGCTTTGTTGCCACATGGTTGGTGGAAATAATATAAAAGGTTTAGCTTTATATTTGCACTTAGCCCAAAACATAAACCTTAAAAAAAAAAAAAATCACATTTTTGCTGTTCTTTTCAGCAGTCACTTGCCACCAAGTCTGCAGACACGTGGTATTCATGGCAGAAAAGGGACTTTGCTATTTACTGGTCATGATCTTAGATAACATGGCTATCTAACTGCAGTTTTATGGTATCTGGGTGGTTCCTTTTGGAAGAATAAACTGACAGTCTTATCATGCAGCTTTCAAATTAGGCTTTTACCTTTGAGTTTTCAAATGAAACTTTTACTTTTCACTAGCTTAGCTCTTGGAGGCTAATTGTAAACTAAAATTACTACTTACAAAACAATATTTGCAGAACAAAGTTAAATACCAACCAGTCCTGCTATAGCCATCAACTTTCCACCCAGCACTCCTTAATGAAAATAAAATCCAGTGGCTACATCTAACTTATCAAATGATACATGGTATTTGCAGTCAGAGGTTCTATCTGGGTAACACTTGTTAGCACACAAAGCATTTAGCTGAGATGTATCATCAGATTTATCATTTACTATACAAAGAGAGAGAGAGAGAGAGAGAGAGAGAGAGCAAAAAAAGTGTTAAAAAAATAAGAGTAGAAGCAGGAAGATATATTCTGGAGACTGTGGAAAGCCTAATAAGCAAGCAGATTTTATTCTTATCAGCTGGGAAAACAATTGCAAAATAATAATCTTGTTTTGACTGGTTTGCATTTTGCTCTCTTTCTTTTAATTTTTAAGATGATCAAGTTCTGTGAACATTTTTCATTTGTTTCGCATTATACTTTTCCCCCAGAAATTCTTTCACTAGCAGCTACCTTTATGTCACTTTTAATTTCAAAGTTGACATTTAAAACCTGTTCTGGGGCACTGATACAGTTTGTGGCATGTTGACTTGTTTCTTCTGGTTTCTTGTACTCTATCAGGAAATTTTTACAGTCCATACAGATAATATGAAGCTAAGTGGACCTTTGTACAGCAGACTGGAAGAAATACATTGCTAGCAATCTTACTATGACAATATATATATACTGTAATATTAAGGCTATATTTTAAACTGATATTTGTTTACCATCAAGACCAACGGTAAATGTAAAAAATCAGTGGACGTTAGTTGTATGTAATTTGAACCTCTGGAAAGTCTCTTAGATTACGCACAGTGCAATAGCAAAATAGAAAATACAGCCACTTAAATCAATAAGGGCCTATTTGAAAATATGTGTCCTACTCCCTTGGCAAGTACTGCCATTAGCAAAAGCCAAAGCAGGACCCAGAGTACCTGAATGTGCAGTTCATTGTGCTGCAGTGTTCACAGCACCACGTGTCTATTCACATCCAGAATAATAACCTTGAGTGTAGGGAAAGCTCCAGCACACTGGTTGAATTGCATTTTACCTTAAATCCAGTGGGCAAGGATATGCATTTAAGCTGACCAGTGGCTGCACACTGATATCAATGAAAGAGGCCTCAGCCATGCAAACTGGAGATTTGCACTCCAAGCACAGCTGTAGGACTGCTTTACACTGATGGCATTCTGCTGAGGTCACTGATGGTATACTGGTACCAGCGTAAGAAAGATGAGAAACACCTTTGCTTTAGACAAGAAACTCAGACCATGAGTTTCCAAGTTAAAAGAAGGGAGGAAAAAGGACTAGAGACCACAGTGTGGCCTTGCCATGCTGGGAATGGATTAAGTTTTCACTTACAGTGTGAGTGTTCCACATCCTGACACAAGCTATTTGTGGCCAAATTCCCTTTTCCATTTTTTACCAACCCTCAAAGCATACTAAGACTGAAACCATTGGGCTATGCATCTGAATATCACAGAGATCTGTAAAATTTCCAACCTTTTTTGACTGTTATCTGATTCCTGTGTGTTAGGGTGAAAATAGATCTTCAAGTCATGTTTCAGTACTTGAGTGATTCCCAGTCCAAGCAGCAAATAGGTCTTTGGCTGGCGAACTTTCTGCTCTATAAGGTCAAAATTTGAGAACGAGAGGGCAGGATTGATTTTCTGCTATTTTTCATCCTGAATGGAAATGACCCCAAGGAATTTTTAGCTGGCCCTTTTTAAGTCTTGAGACGTAAAGACAGGTGGAGAATGGCAAGGAGTAAATGCTATGACGGCTGAAGCAAAGACAGACACATCAAAATAAACATTGGCAATTTGGCATCCGTGCACCGAACCTTGGGAGGAATGCCTCCAGTGAAATGAGGTTCCTGCCATACAGGTATAGCAGAGGTTAACTCAGGACAGCTCTCTATGGTGTGTGGTAAGCTGTGCACACAGCAAACTTCAGACTAAAACCAAACAAAACACAAATTTGCAGTCATTGGGAGGGTGAGATTTTGGGCAATTTTCAATACAAATCATATACTAATTGGAAGCAATCAGTGACTGCTTGGGCTGAGCAAAATTTCTTGATGATATCATATGAAGTCTGCTGGCATAGCCCTGGTACCTTACGAGACCAATGGAACTGAAAGAACTCCAGCTCCTTCCTTATAAAAGCAGCACTAAAGGCAGTTCTGGCAACCAATACCTCCCTGTCCTGCCAAGTTCTTCTGACTCCTTTTCATATTCATGATGCCCAGATGACTTTCCTGAGCTTTTTGGAATATACAAGGTGGGAAGACATGCTGAAAAGACAGTCTGTTGAGTACAAGCTAAACAATATCTGTATCAACATGAAGAAATTATTTGGTTTATGTCATTAATTTTTGTGTTTTGCAAACAGTATCACTCTAAAGTGTTGTTTCATGTTATTAGGATATGTATTTATTTGCAGGAAATCTCATCTACTGGTGCCATGAGGACTGTACTCAAACATACAACTGATCATACTTCTTTCTTAAAATGCTTTGAGTGATTCCTAGGTCACAGTTGAGTTGTTTCATTCATTTATTCATGAAACAACAATGATTTTGATCACAACTAACTAGGTCTGATTGAACACACCAGGCAGTATCCAAGAACTATACAATGAGGAATTGCTTCTACATTATTTATATATACTTTCTGCTAAATTGCTAAATTTACATCACTGATAAAAAGTTTCCCTTGGGGGACATCCCTCTGCCTTTTTCTGCCTGAGCCACAGTGTATTGCTATGGCCAGGTGATAGCAGAAGTTTTTGTGAAGTACAGAATTTTACTTCAGGTATTTCATAGCAGTGGAGTTCCTTTCTGCAAAGAAAAACAGCTTGTATGTATCTTTACAGTGTGAATCATGCATGTGCACCCATCCCGTGATCATACAGAAGAATTCTCCAGACCATAGCATTGTTATAAACACCTTACTGAATTTGTGCATTTTCTTTGTGGAATATTTAAAAAAATTAATTTCTACCTATACCATGAAACTTAGTGAAGGAATTCTGGTGCATAATGCTTACATTAAAAGTTCTTTACTTAAAAGGACTATGCAGGTCTTGGATTTCTTCCACTCTGATTTTCATGCAATCTTTGATAACCCATCTTGAAAATAAGAATGTATTATATCATACTTTTTCTTTTCAGCACTGTAGAGTACTGTTATTTTTGGGTATCCACTGTAAGGTCAACACAGTAGGATGCAAGAATTCAGGAAATTTATGGAATTTAAATGCAATGCTTTAATACAGCTTCTGGATGAATCAAGCACTGGAGGTGCCTCTGCTGGATTCCTCACACACAGATAGTAGTGGTTTAACATGTGATATTCAATGACAATCTTGGCTGTGATTACCATGAGAGGATAGGGATTAGTATCCCTTCAAGATTGGTAAGAATGGGGAAACCATGGGGTACCTGCTAGTAGCCTAATCTCAGTCTCCAGGAAGTTTAGGGAGCAAATACTCCTGGAAAATGCATCCAGGAACATGAAGACCTAGCATACAGCATCCCACAGTATCTTTCTAGGGAGTCAGTGAGATATAAGATTAGAGGAGCTGGCTACTGGGTGGTAAAAAATGGAATTTTGTAATCAGTGGTAAAAAATTCAACTGATGTTCACTCACTGGCTGTGCCTCACTGGAGGTAGTTGAGATCAATACCAGGATCAATATGGTTAATGTCTGTGAATGATCTGGGCAAGGAGACAGCACATACCCCCAGCAAGTCTACAGTTAACACGACACTGGTGGCTGAATGGCGAGGTGGGGGAAAGCACTCCATGCACTGGTGGGTAGTGCAGCCATTTGGATGCCAGAAATATCAAGAATCTCTAGAGAAAAAAGTGCAGAGTCCTGGTGCTCTGCAATGCAGGTGCTGCGGGCTGCTGGGGCTGTGGAGCACTGGCTGAGGAGAAGCACTGCAGGACAGAACTTTTTGAGTTCTAGGGGCAGACAATGGAACAGGCATGAACAGTAAGGATGGAAGAGCATCCCATACTCGGCAGTATTAATGCACCATGGCCAGGCCAAGGCAAGAGCCCTCTGCTTGGCACTTGTGAGATCATGCCTGGAGAACTGTCTGGCTCTGGGTCCCACAGTAGCAAGAGAAAAGGAAAAAACTCTGTTGAGTTTCACAAAGATACACCAGGAGGATTAAGATGAGATACAGAGAAAAGGGACATGTTTTTCTCTGGCTTCATAAAAAGAAGGCTACAGAATGATCTAATTTCAGTCTTCAGTTACAGAGAATGCAGCCCCATGCTCTTTTGGAGGTGCACAGGGAGAAGCTGAGAGGTTACAAATGAGTCGCAGGAAAAATAAGCACATAGGAATGAAACTCTATCTGCTATTTCTAAACCACTAGTGACACCTAGTTTCCAAGAAAAATACCAGGAGCTACATTAACACTGCAACTTGGAAAAATGCATTTGATTGCACTTACAACACTTTAGGGCATGGCAATTCCTAAGCTCTGCATGGCATAACCCCAAACAAATAGACTTTGACAATAAAAATATTTGCATTAAATCTGTGCTTCAATAAGGGACACAGAGCTTGCAGGTGTGGACTCTCAGTGAAAGACAGTGATGCTATAACATATCAGACATTTTGCCATGTCTGTGTCTGTGCAGTCTGGCTACATCATTGGCTTTTCACTGAGGACTGATTCCCTGATTGTCCACACTGTAAATACTGATGTGCACTCAGAAAAGCTCTGGGGTGATACCATCTGGCACCTCAGGTGGGAACTTTGAACTTGTGAAAGGAGTTTACTCAGATGTAAGTTTTATGCTCACAGGCAGCAGAGACACAGTTGAGACAGGTCTGGTGAGACCTGACCTGCTTACAGTACTCTGAGGACACTGGAGTACTGGGAAGGCCATGAGCCTCCTTTCCCTCATACTGTGCCCAGTTCAAGTTAAAATAAAGCCAAAGCAAATGGCCACTCTGAGTGTTGGAGGACTGCACAGGAAAAGATCAGATTCTCCTTTCTGGGAGAACAGAAAACATCTTGCAAATATGTTCATTTGAAAATTATGCATTCTGGAAACATGAAGTTGTAGGTATGTGACACAGCTCACAGTTGTGGGTATGTGACAGCTGGAAGAGGGGAAACATCAGACAGTGACTGTGGGCAGCCACATTTTCCCAGCAATGCTACAGTACTCTCAGCTACAACATCCTTGTCCACCTTCCAAACTTTCCTGTCCCCTGCTCCCCATTTGCCAAGAAAAATAAGAATCCCACTTTCATAGAAATGAGGGGTTTTTACTCTAAGTAGGCAGCAGTGCCAGATGTGACAGGTTAGGAGAGTCACCTAGCAAAAAAAGCATATGGTAGCCTTGGACCACTACCAGACAATGACAGTGTGTCTGGTCACCACTTTATAAACTGCAGATATCTGAAGAAACATGGACTTCCCATTGCATTTACAGCTGACCCTTGCACACAGCTGCTTATCCGTCACCAGCTCTGACTTGGTTTTGAGTCAGATATCACAAGACAATGGCACAAAGTACCATGTCATTAACAATGACGGGAAGAATTACTGTGCTTGAATCATTTTCCTGAAGGTGTTGCAAGAGTGAACTAAGAGCTCCTCCTGCCTGCACTGTCTTTCTTTCTACATAAACTCACTTCATTTATTGTTCTTTCCTCAAAAACTAGGCTCAAAAATACAGTTTTAGGGTGAAAAAATAAACCTCCATTAGGAACAGCCACCAGCAGTCTGGCAATGCTCAGGTGTCTTTTCAGTTTAAGGAAGAGAAAAGAGCAAGTATGCACGAAAAAAATACATGGCTTTTATATATGGATCCCTGTGCATTTGAGAAAACTATGTCTACTTAAGTAATTGATTTTTTTTGACAACATAAGTGATGGCTAGCGTGTAAAAGATACATCTGAAGGCTGTGTAGTAATAATCCTAATGGCAGACCCATCCTACTCTGCCTGCTTACTAAGCAATAGGAGTTTGAGGGTAAGCACTTTCCAGAAGACAACAAGCACCCTCTGTACTGAAGGGTCACACTGACATTCAAGTTAACCTGTGGTTAGGCTCTGCATGATAGGACAGTAATGTTGTGCAGCCGCACAGCCTATTGCGCTATGTGGATCCAACTGATGGAAGCCCATCAGGCTTGAACGTGAACTTGTACAAGTACAAAACAAATGTGTCACAAATGTGAATAGTGTAGTAGACAGACATAATCTGGCGCATTACTCCACCATCCCCCTGCTCAAAGCACGTACCACATGATCAGACCACAGTGATAAGAATTTTATCCAGTCTAGTCTTGAAAATAGTCATGGATACAAAACTTTTCTAGGCAACCTTTTCTATTGTCTGATTATCCTTGTGGTGAAAGACCTTGTGGTGAAAGAACTTTCTCCTTCTATCTAGTTGAAACATCCATTTCAGTTTCTCACCATTGTTTGTCAGCCTCTCACCATGCATGTCCATGAATCACTCAATTTTCTCAGTTTACCTCCTTGTAGGTACTGGAAAGCTGCCATTAGGTTGTATGAAAGCTGACATTAGGTTGTATGAAAGCCTACACTTTTCTAGGTTAAAACTAGCCCAATTGGCACTGTCTCCTCATCTGGGTTCTTTGTTCCAACCATCTGACCATCTTGGTGGCCTTCAGCTGAACTTACTAAAGCTTATAAATATTTTTCCAATACTAGGGGAGGCCAAAACTGAATGCACTATTCCAGATGTGGTTGAATGAGTGTGGAATAAAGGTGAATAAGTGCTTTCCTCAGCCCTCTGGCTGTCCTTGTGGTAGTTCAGCTCAGTATGCTGGTAGCAACCACCTCCACTACCATGAGTTGAATACATAGTAACAAAAAAACAGCATCTGCTTCCTACAGTTTAATGACTTCTGGAACATCAGGTCCTCTATAGGACCACAAAGGTTAATCAGACCATGATTAAATCCTATGATTTAAAGTCAAATTTAAATTTGCATTTTTAAATATCAAATTGTTTCTTCACACAGTATGTAAATATATTGTAGCATTTTCCTTGAAAGATAACATTGTTTATTGTCAAGATTTTTTTTTTTTTTTAAACTTTTATGCTGTGACTAAGAGCTATATGCAATCTAGGGCACATATTAATGATCCAGTAATATATTTTTCAGATGTTTGAAATTACTCAGTCTAATGTTTTGTGCCTTTCTGCACACCTGAGTTAATACATACCCTGGAGTGCTTTCCTGCTTGGTTACAGCACTCTCTACTACAAAAACCTGGGACTTGATTGCATCCATATATTAATCACAGTGGATGTTTACATAGTTTGACTTCACTTAACAGTGTAATAATGAAGAAGCCGGATGTACATAACTGTCTGGCTGAATGCCTGACTTAGGGAAAAAGGGAAGCTTTCCACAAATATTTTTACATTTCCACAGAGGGTCAAAGGAATCACAGAAATGCTGGACATATTTTTTTAGATTGTTCAATCTACTTTTCCCCACAATATATGGGAATGCTTTGCTGGATCATATATACATATCTCAGAGAGTGGTTTTTGTTAATCTCCTAAGTAGCAAATAATTTCCGTCTTTAATGAATTACATTAAAAGGTGAAGTGCTTAGTGGCAGGAACTCATGTAAAAGCACAATTAATCACTGTGAGTTTTTTGGCTCCAGCAGGCAGCTCCTTTAAGTTACTTCAGAGGTCTTTCTTTTGTTCTCCTGCAGGACTTCTCAATGTTTCATTTTGGGTGGTTCTGTTGGTTTTTCGTTGGGGTTTTTTTTGTTTGTTTTTGTTTTGTTTTTGTTTGTTTGTTTTTGTTTGGTTTTGGGATGTTTTTCGTGTTTTTCTTTTTTTGGTTTATGTTTTCTGGATTTTTTTAATAAATGGATTTATTTATTTATTTATAAATTCTGTCAGGGATATGTCCTCTTGCTATTCAGGAAAAAAAATGGGGCTTAGTGTTTTTGAATAAATTACCCAGATGAATTATCATCACTCAGTCAAGAAGCTATACTTCAGGGTCTTGTTGCTGCAAATCTTCATTTTTCATGTTCTTATTGGGGTAAGGAAGTAGGATCATTTATGCAGAATTGGGCTGTGAGATGCATAAACAAATCGTGAAAAATGGAAAAATGTTTTTAAGTATGAAACTTCACAAACGGTTACATCTGACGGACCAGACACTTTTAAGATTAAAAAATAACTGCTCTGCCAGTGTTGTAT
This sequence comes from Chamaea fasciata, assembly GCF_029207755.1. Classification (NCBI taxonomy): domain Eukaryota; kingdom Metazoa; phylum Chordata; class Aves; order Passeriformes; family Sylviidae; genus Chamaea; species Chamaea fasciata. The sequence continues at coordinate 67,064,406 of NW_027094086.1, read as the reverse complement.
TTTTGAGATCCAGGTAGTGATTGGTGTGCTGACTAATATAAATTCTTAGACAGGAAACAGGACTAGAGAAATGTCATTTTTCCTTTAACATTATTGCATCTTCTGGGTGAGACTATTTGAGAAAGAGATACAAAACAAAGTTTAAAATGAGAAAAGGCCAGACTCATAGAGAGAAAGATCAGATCTATTGTGTTGCAAGAACTGGTTTTAACTCAAATCCCACATAGCTGATGAGTAATGTTTGGGAAACCAGTATATACACAGATTGTTTTACTGCTTTACAAAATAGTGAAAAATAAGTGTTCCTAGAAAATTCCAGTGAAGCATATAATATTACTAAGGCTAAGAAACAAAAAAACCTGCAACCTGCACATAAAGTAAGAGTGCTGTACAGCCCCTTGGTGACTCTAATTAACATCTTTGAGCTACCTAGAGTGTCCCAGTACCATGTTCTACAAAAACGTCAAACAAGTAATTTATTCACAGTTATTGTCTTACACTTGCGTGTGGCCCCTTTCTCCCAGAGCGGGAGAACACAGTGGACTACCCAGACAGAAAGGAAGCAGTACAGAACTTTGTTCTTAGGGGGGAAGATGCTATAACGGCTTGAACACAGGAATGGGTGGAAGAAAATTCACCATCTGTTGAGAGCTCCACCCCTGTGGGTGTGGGTGAAATTTTAAAGGCAGGTGAATAATATATGACTTGTATCTGAATGAAAGCTGAGGTTTTCCAAGCTCTGCAACAAATGAATCCTCCATTGTGCCCGCTTCCTCTCTGAGAGTCACTTTGCTTTGAGGAAGTCTCCTGGCAAACTTCTATTCACTGACTGGATAAAGCATAACTTTTAAATTAGATTACTGATGTAAACATTTATTACTACAAATCTAAAATGTGTTAATAAAAAATTATGGGAAAAGTGAAATCTCTGTTTTGCAATGTAGTTTATTATACAGTACATAACACAGAAAATAAATCTCTTGGTATTCAAATATATTTATTTACAAAAAAAATTACCAATCTCAGATGATTTATTCTTTTTTTTTTGTAAAATGTTCTAATAATCTGGGATGGAGGATGCAGAGGAAGGAGTAATAAACATTTTTACAAACATTACTAAAATTCTCTACCAATTTCCTTCTTTTCTTTCTTTTTTAATTGGATTTACCATGTAAATTTTACTGTTTGTTGCTGCATATTTTCTAGTCTTGGATGTGAGAGAAAGAGTTCTTTTTCCATAGTTGCTCAAAAGTTTCTCCTGCTAACATCAGAACATATATGACTACAAGAAATGTTATTTGGGTGTTGGTTACCATTATTATTATTCATTACCATTCATATTTAATTTTTCTAATGGGTTCATCCATGTTTGCTAGCTCTGTCTTAATTTTACTTCACTGGTCAGTTCTTTTAATGTCAGAGTGTCCTCTGCTGTACATAGCAAAAATAGCAGTATGTTACAGATTCTTTCATTCATGGCGATCAAAAGGCAGTGAATAAAAAACTCAGTAGGGATCTGTGCAACTTATTTAAATTTTTCTGTCAAAAGCATTTTTGCAAAATTCTTCCTAGTTCCCCCCAAATCACTCATGCTACGGATGATTTTGTAAATAGAAATCACATTAAAACCTCCTAACACTCCCACCTCACATTCACCGAAGTTATACATTTAAAGGGAAGATTTCACTGAGAACAAATATTAGGAAAATTGCCCCAAAACAATCCACTGGGACACCTTCTCTGAATGTCAGATATGAAACACAGATAAACCTTTATGAAGTTTTAAAAAATGAAAGCTGGGACGAGTGGCCAGTACCCCAGAGGGTTGTGCAGCACTTCAGAGGGACCTCGACAGGGTGGAGAGATGGGCAGAAAGAACCTTCCTGAAAGTCAACAAAGGCAAATGCAAAGTCCTGCACCTGGAGAGGAATGAGCCCAGGCACCAGCATAGGCTGGGGGCTGATCTGCTGGAAAACAGCTCTGTGGAGAAAGACCTGGGGGCCCTGGTGGACAGCAAGATGACCATGAGCCAGCAGTGCTCTTGTAGCCAAGAGGCCAATGGTGTCCTGGGGTGCATGAGGAAGAGCATTGCCTTCAGGTTGAGGTGCTCCTCTACTGCCCCTCTACTCAATCCTGGTGAGGCCACATTTGGAGTGCTGTCTCCAGTCCTGGGCTCCTCAGTACAAGAGAGACATGGAGCTCTTGGAGCAGGTCCAGAAGAGAACAACAAAGATGATTAAAGGACTGGAACATCACTGTTATGAGGGAAGGTGAGAGAACTTGGTCTGTTCAGCCTCAAGAAGAGACGACTGAGAGGGGACCTCATCAATATCTCTAAGTATCCAAAGGAGCCAAGAGGGTAGATTCAGGCGCTGCTCAGTGGTGCCAAACTACAGGATAAGAGTGAACTGGCAGAAACTGATGCCCAGGAAGTTCCACCTGGATATGAGGAAGAACTTCTTTACTGTGCAGGTGACCAAGCACTAGAACAGGGTGCTCAGAGAGGGTGTGGAGTCTCCCTCAGTGGAGGTACTCAAGAATTCTGTGATCTTTTAAATATTAAATTTTTTTTTGTTCATAACTAGCATTCTGCTCTTTGATGAGGACAAACTGGATGTGTAAAAGATTATAGGAATGCTCCATTTTAAGGATGGATAGCTAGCCATTGTCAGGATGTCCTAAGAGTAAGGCATATGCATATTTTTCTGATTAATACACATGTAATTTTATAGAAAAATTTAAAATACTGACAACTGCAGTCAAAATTATTAGCTACAGAAACAGGTTTCAGAATAGACTTGTAGGAGTTAAGGCAGATAGCTCTCTGAAATTGTCAGCCAGTTGGTAATGTTTAAAGTAAGAAATGATGTCAAGTGTTTTTTCAGAAGGACAGCAGGGAAGGCTAGAAATGCTCACACCAAGATTAGGAATGCTACTCATGTTAAGTAGCACAGAGTACTTTCCCTGTTTGGAGGATCCTTGAAAAATGACTGAAGATGATACAATAGAAAATCTAGGGAGAATATAAAGGTAAGCAGATGATAATTTTTATTCACTATTTCCAAATTAGCAGAAGTAGCAAGAATGTAATAAAGCTTTAAGGGAATAGTTTGAAACAGCAAAGAGGAAGCATTTTTGCACATAATCTTATCAGTGAACAGTGGAATTCTGTCACATGATACTGTTAATGCCAGAAATCAAAACCAAAAAGAGACAGCTTTTAGAAATGAGGCCAGACATTTTTGTGGCGTATGTGTCCACCTGCAAATATGCAATACCATACACCCAGTGTCACAGTAAGGGTCTGGAGAGGACCAACCCCAAGTATCAGCACTGGAGAGCAGTTCCGCTGGGAAGGACCTGGCAGTCTTGGTGGGTGACAGGTTGACACCAAAGGGCCAATGGTGTCCTGCGGTGCATTGGGAAGAATGTGGCCATCAGGTCAAGGGAGGTGATCCTGCCCCTCGACTCGGCCCTAGTGAGGTCACCTCTGCAGTGCTGTGTCCAATTCTGGGCTCCTCAGCACAAGGAAGAGGAGGAGCTGGAGAGGGCGCCCAGTGAAGGCCACAAAGATGATTTGGGGTCTGGAGTGTCTCTCTAAGGAGGTGAGACTGAGGGAGCTGGGGATGTTTAGTCTGGACAAGAGAAAACTGAGAGGGGATCTCATCAACACATACAAATATCTCAAAAGCAGTACCAATAGCATGGTGTCAAAACTCTTTGGTGGCACCTAGTGACAGAACGTGGAGCAATGGCCACAAACCAAAACACAAGAAGTTCCACCCCAATCTCAGGAAGAACTGCTTTATGCGAAGGGTGACAGAGCACTGAAATAGGCTGCCCAAGGAGATTATAGTCTCCCTTTCTGGAGACATTCCAAACCCACCTGGACACATTCTGTGTAACCTGCTCTATCTGGCCCTGCCTCTGCAGGGCGGTTGGACTGGATGATCTCCAGAGATCGCTTCCAGCCATAACGATCCTGTCATTCTCAGCCTGCTGGGCGAAAGAAACCGCTAGGCCTGGGTTGCCTTGTGGGGGGCTCTTATTTCCCATGCGCGTTTTTATGCCATGTTCCCAGGGCACGATGCTGACAGACTGATCCCACTTCCCGAGGGACGCCATCCCCGCGCGTCCCGCCCCGCGGCTGGCGCTGGGCCGGAAGTGATGGCGGCCGGGGAAGGGGGCGGGGCCGCGCGGCACCCACGGGGCTCGGCCGCCGCCATTTTGTTGGCGCCGGGCGCTGCCGCCGGGGCGGGAAGGGTTGGGAATCGCTCCTGGGCTCCTCCCTCGCCGGGGCCGGGAGGCGGAGACTGAGCGCGGCCCGGCCGGCACGGGACGGAGCGGCGGGGCCCAACGCGGCGCAGCGATGTCGGCATTCTCAGAGGCGGCGCTGGAGCGGAAGCTGTCGGAGCTGAGCAACTCGCAGCAGAGCGTGCAGACCCTGAGCCTGTGGCTCATCCACCACCGCAAGCACTCGGCGCTCATCGTCAGCGTGTGGGAGCGGGAGCTGCGCAAAGGTGAGCCCGGGGCCGGGCAGGGCCCGCCGGGCGCGCCCCGGGGCGGCGGGTCCGGGGCGGAGGCGGCCGCCCCCGGTGCTGCGGAGCGCGGCTGCCCGGGGGCTGCCCGGCCTGCGGGCCCGGGGAAGCCGCCGGGGAGAGAGGGAGGGTAGGCCCGGGGAGAGCGGAGCTGCTGAGGCCGGCGTTAAACGTCGGGTCTCCGTTTTTCGATGACCGTGGGCTGCCAGGCGCTGCTTCTCCTTTTTTTTGCTTCCACTCTGCTCGCTCCTCTCTTTTTCTTCCCGTTCTCCTTTCTCCCCATAATGAGATGTCTCTGAGGAGGCTGCCCCTTGTGTTTTATCTCTTTTTTAAGGAGCAAGGGAAGTGGGAAACCGGAAGGAATCCGGCGAGCCAGGGGTGTAGGGCTTTTTGTTGTTAATATTAATTACAGCTCTTTCAAGACGGAGCCTCTTTAGGTATTATTTTTCATCGTCTGTAGTGGTGCTTTGCGGTAATACTATTTGAATTACTTGTCCACTCAGGTTTTTTGCCAGAACCTGTTCTTGAAGGGCCGATGAGGATGGGAATACACTGAGGGAAGAGCAGTGTAATGTGTCCAAAGTGGTTTTCACTCCCTGGTTTTGCCAAATGGTTAATACCAATGTTAGCGTAATAGAAACGTGAGTTTCTTTAGGTGTGTTCAGTGTGCAAACTTAAATGTTAATGTGGCTTTCCGTTTAACAGCGAAGGACTTGCAGCTGTGGGCAGTAGTTCGGGGAGTGAGGGGGAGAAGTGGCATATGAAGGTTTATTTGACCTGATTGGGTAATAATGTGACCTTAAGTTGGTTCATTTAAAAAAAAGAAAACTCACTTGCTAGAACTCTGCTTTGGTCTACAAAGTGATGCTGTTTTCCAGTAGCTTCCTTTGGAGCCTCGCTAATACGTGGATCTTTAATGGGAAAAGTAGAAGACTCGGTCTTTCAGACTGAGAGGAAAAACAGCACTAAGCCATTACAGGACTTCTGAAAGAGTAAGGAACCACTGAGTTTCGTGTGATATGGCTTCTGTAGTTTAGTTTAAAATACTCTTTTTCTGGGATTTGTTGTCATTTGAACTTTGAGGAATGAGTTGAATTCTTTTTTTGTGTTGACTGAAGAAAGACTGATTGGTGGCGTATTCCATCTTAAGAAGAAAACACATTTTCACTCTGTGTTAGTTGCAGGCTTGCTTTTTTTATGTTCCAGGAGCAAATTAATGAATCTCTCACCTGTGTCTGAAACATTTCACATTTCTGGGCCTTCTAATCAAAGAAGACCAATGTAAGGGGTTATGAATGATACCAGGAAGGTGTCTTAAACTAATTGAAATAGACAGAGGGTTTTGGTTGCTCATCTGAATTAGCATGCACAATACTAGGTCATAGTAATCTGTGGTAATAATGGTCAGTCCTTAACTTTAATTTTCCTGTTGTGCTGGTTGACCAACTGGAGAAATTCAATCTTTGAAGCCTGGGCTGCGTGTCTGAGAGTGGCATTGAGAGGCAAGGTTAACAACCTTCTTTTGAGCTTTTGTTGAGGACAGCTGCCAGAATTGGGTCTGTTTTGTTTCTTGAAGTTGTTGTCCTGCTTTTGCTGCTTCAGAGTAGGATTTTTTGCTGTGACCTCTCTTTGGATGCTAGCCTTCAAGGGTCTGTGGAATGCATGTGAAACTCTGTGTGTGCTAGGAGTAGCTTAGTTGCTTTCAGGGCTGACCCTTCTGGGCTTTAAGGGCTATGTGAACTGTTTCATATTGGAAAATAGGAAGTTTCATTTGAAGCTGCCATAGGTAATATACACAGGATGTGTTTTAACTTTCCATCTCTTATAATATCCAAACTTCAAAAATGTTATCTTGCATTTACTTGATACTAATTTCTGGCTAGTTGCTGCAGAGAGTTGTAAGATGGTGCCTAATCCCCAAATGTGGAAGCAAGTGATCTAAGCAGGCAGCATGGGAAAGATGAGAGGAAAACTGCTGTCCTGTGGTGAAGTGAGTGCATAACACACCACAAAGTAGGATATTGGCAGTGAGGCTGTAACTGGAGTAAGTTTAAGGGTCCTGACTTGCCTGTCATCCAAGCCATAGAAACGTGATTTCTCTCCTACCTGAGAGGAGAATTACTTCTATTTGGGGAATATGGATATCAAAATTATTGACATTGACAGCTGCTATTGCTAGCCAGTAGTGTCTTAGAACTGAAAATTGAACCTTCCCTTTGTCGATTTTATTTCCTTTCGTTGTATCCCCTTTTTTATTGTGATCCCTGTCTCCAGACCTTCATTCCAGCCTCCTGCCTTTCAGGATCATTGTATAACTAGTTGGCTTGAGCACACTATAACGATTCTATGTTTTTTTGGATGCTTTTGGTTTTGGTAAAAGGCTGCTGGTGTCAGATGAGCTTGCATGAGCCTTTCTGAACAGGTCTCCAACTATTCATAAGGACAAGTCCTAAGAGCAGAGCTCTTACTTTCCTAAATGTTTGGTTCTGATTCTTTTATTTTTAAAAGAGTGGAGGTGAAAAGACAGCTTTTCAAAGCTACATATAATTTACACAGCATAAAATGTTAGTGCCCTTCTGTTTACTTGGATTGATCAGCAGTGGTCACATCCCATATTCTGGCATTCCTACAGATCATCAGTTCAGCACACCTTCATGTACAGGTTTTCTTGAAAAGTGTGTACTGAGGGAAATGATCCTGCTTCAGCTAGATTTCAGAAGCATGAAATATAACTCTCAAAGTTAAATAGTTAATTACTTGGTAGTCAAAAGCTTATTCGGTATTTAAGTAGTTAAGTAGTAGTAATTAATTAACTTGTGATTACCTCATTTTAAAAAGGCAGCTGATGGGCCCATTTAAACCTATGTAATATTGTATATCCATAAAGGAAATGACTTACAGGATTTCTTTTGAAACTGAGTAGTGGCATAACAGATACAAATTAGTTGTGTAAGCTTGCATTCACGGAATGGCTGCTGGGAAACCCCTCAGGGAGGAGCACCTTTGAATAGGCTCTTCTCAGATGGAGCCTGTTGAGAATTGTTTTTTGCTATTTGCATGTCAGGGATGTTCTCTTGCATACATCTCTTGCTCCCTGATTTCAGGATGCTCTGCAACTGTAGAGGTTTGCTACTTGTTTGTTCATTTTTTGAAACAAAAAATTTCACTTCTGTAATTCAAAGCATCTGTCTTCTAGGGTGAACAGTAACTGCTTGTTCAGTAGGGTCAATGTGTAATTTGCTGTACTTGGTTAAAATGTGTTCTTTTTCAGAGGAAAAACCCCCAAATGGCTAAAAGTTTATAACATGGGACTTGTTATTTTGAGTTCCAATTAGTTGTCCGTAATAATCTTTTCCTGTCATCTCATTTTCTGTTAGCTTTTCCAGGTCCAGCTCTGTCACTTGTTAAGTATTTATTTCTTAGTGATATTATAGTAAGCACGGGATATTCTGAGTTGGAGGGGACCCACAAGAATCATCATGTCCAGGTGTTGGCTCTGCACAGGACACTGTTGTGTGTATCTTTAAATCTGATTTCAGGTTCAGGTATCTGTTTCTTCAGAGCCCACACGGCATCTCAATGATGAGTCAATAATAAGGTGATGGTGATCATCCTCCATCCTCCTTAATCACCTGGCCTCTTGTTTAGGCTGTCACCTGTCCCCTCACCCGTGTCACACTGATTGTCTTCCCTGCACAGCTTATCTGGGTCAGCAGAGCCATTGTGTATTGCCTTTGGACAGCCACAGTTGTGTGGGTACATCTGGGCTGCTACAGGGAAATGTATGTCTAGTGCTTCACTCTGCCAGTTCACCTGCTGCTCCAGTTTATTATGCTTTTTTAGGGTCGTGTTGTTTTTTGTAGTTTTTTTTTGTGTTTTGTTTTGTTTTGTTTTGTTTGTTTGTTCTTTGTTTTTTGGTTTATTTTTTTTTTTTTTTTTTTTTTTTTTGTGTTTAAGTCATTCAGTGATATAAGAAGCTCCTTTTTTGCTTATTTATGGTTTGTCTGCAGCTTCTGCTACTGGGACGTTTGCTCTTGCTTGGGTCCTCATCCAGTATAGCTGTTGGCATTGATGCAATGTGTTCTTCTGAAGCCACTGGCTGTCGTGGCAGCTGCTGAAATTTGGAAGATAGAGGATTTTAGTAAGTAAATTGAGAAGGCCTAGCAACACTTAAAGCAGATTTGAAAGTTGTACTACATCTGAATTACCCTAATATTTAGCTGCTTTGGAGCACAACTGAAGCCGAAAGTGGTTGCAGTATATTGCCTTGAAGATGGGAAGTGGATCACAGGAAACAAGTTCCTGGTTTAAAGCAATTATTTTCTGTACCATGTAGTGTAGTTTTTTCTGCCAGGAGAAGGAATCTTTCTTTTCTGGTGGTTTTAAGATTATTTTACTTAGTGGTGGTATAATGTCATTGGCCAGTGTGAGAGAATAAATAATTTTGGGTTATTTTATCTAAGAGAAGCAAAACTATGGCTTTTGTATTTCACTGGTTATGCCCACATGAATCTTCTCATCCACGTCAAAAGGTTTGGAGAGCAGCAAACAGGCAAAACTTTGGGTGAATGAACGTTGTTGAGTCTAGTTAGGGAAACTTATTTGCTGTGTACATGATTTACAAAATGATTTGTAGTTAGGAGCAGCACAGTGGCGATGTAAGAGCCTTTCATTTAAAACAGTTATGTTTGGGTTGTTTAGTCCAAACATGCGTGTCACCTGTACCTGCCTGTCTCTCATCGTTCTGGTTCTGAATACTGAAGTGTTGGGTCTTTTTCCTATCCTGAAACTGTTGTTGCTGTCGGTTCATGTCCATCTTGGCATTTTACCAGCCCGGCAAGGCAATGAAAGGAGTTTGTTTCATGTGTGCAGGTAATTCAGGATATGCATTAAGTGCAGTGGGAAGCTTGTGCAGAGTAGTGATGCTGGAAGGTTTCCCTGGTCTGTGACTAGCTTTCTGGCATTCCCCTGGTAATTGGATGCTGATGGCTTTATTCCCAGCAGTGGCTGTGTGCTGTGTTCCCTTTGTTACCAGTCTCCAAACTCAGTCAAAATACTTGGATCCTCAGACCTTGAATACACTCAGTTGGCAATCAGATTTCCCTCTTTCAAAAGAAAACACAGCAATCATCAAACCTTGGTAAAATTCACCAGGTGGTTGTGCAAGGTTAACACTTAGTTTAACCTTTTCTTAGTAGAAGGTTAATGAATTTTAAGGTCAAATGCTTGTTGTACAGCTTGCCTTTTATAGATTATGTTATCTTTGAACTGCCTTTTCTGGTGGCAGCCTCTCAAGTGGCTTTTTAGAGTCATAGTGCCAAAGATGCTCTGCTTAATCAGCGTGCATAAAAACCCAGGTTAACTCTCTGCAGTGTGAAGGATCAGTGATCTTGCACTCAAGTTTCACTGCTGCTTGACTCTTAATAATGTTTGGTCTTGTAATAAAAAGCTTGAAAGCTTGTCAGGTGTTTACAGGGATGTCAGAGCTCCTCTTGCAAAGGTGTGAGGTGTGCTGTGAGAAAGTGTGCCCAAGATTTTGGGAGAACTGGTGGCACTCATAAAGTCTCCTGTGTGTGTATAGACTAAAGTAGTTCAAAAGCAATTTAGCCAACTCTTTATTTGAATTCATACTAGAGAACTTGAGTATGCTGATGAAATGTTTAGAGATGGTAACTGTGGTGGGATTTTAACATATTGATGCTTATTGTCTCGAACCCTTTTGTTGGGTGATATTTTCTTTCAAGGTCAGTTGACACAGCAGAGCTGGCCTCTAGAGGGTCACAGCCTGGTGTAACATTTTCAAATGGCTCAGTCAGCCTGTACACTTGTAGTGGGGTATAAGTGAAATCTCTTATGCTTGTGTGTTTTCCTGTAGTTTCTTCCAGTAAATCTAAGACAGCAAATACCTCTAAGCTTTAGGTGTAAAACAGCAGGAAACTAATGGGCATGTTTCTAGCAGTCTTCATGGGAGCTCAATTTCAAATGCGGGAGGTAACCCTGAAGAAGACAAATACAGGTGATTATGCTGACTTTTGATTGCCAGGGCTAACCTCGTTGCAAATGACTGGTTTATTGCGTTTCAGGGTAAAACACGGGTTTCTTGCACTAAAGTGGTGGCTTGTCAGTGTTGAGACTTCTCTAAGTCTTATGGATTAAAGCATGTAATGTCAGGGCATTGATACTGAGCTGTTAGAGAACCAGGCATGCCCAGGCAGGGCTAACGAGTTCCTGAGAAGGATGGATTGCCAGGAACTAAGACTTGATAATGTCTCCACTGCAGATATCTCAATGCATTAATTGTTGGTGAAATATCATTATTATCTGAAGAATATTCATTGGCATTTAAACGTGTCAGATACATTTTTGGGACAGACATAGTTTCGTTTGCAAGGTGCCAATCCCACATTGGGGATTGTAGTCTCATTGTAGATCCTTTAATAGTAATATGTGTAATATGGCTCTTATACCAACCAGTACTGTTGACATGTTAAAATATTTCAAAATCCAGTGCTTCAGGGAGCTGCTTTGATGACTAAATGGGGATCTGGTTGCAGCAAGCAGAGGAGTTCTGTGAGCGCTGCACAGAGCTTCTGAAAAGATGACTTGATCCACCATGGATGATTTCTTGGCAGTTTTGTGTTTGCAGACAGTACTGTTGGTGTGCCAGAGATGCTGTGGGTTGGCTACTTCTAACACTGCACATTCTGGCAGTGTGTGCCCTTCAAATCCTTCTTCAGCCTAAATTCTTACCTTAGAAAAGGTTTTTTCCCTTCATTTTCCTTTGATGGTAAGAGTGCTTTTGCTATTAGCCTTGCCATTTGTTGAACACTATCAAAAAATTGTCTGTTTGATCCATTTTGATGTTCTGAGGTTTATCAGTGCCCAGGGCTGGAAAGTTCATTATCCAGAACAGATCTGTTTGGTCCTGAATTTAATTTGTGTTTTAGACATCACTTAATTAATTTATACTCTTGCTAGCAATAGAATGTTTTCAGCTCAGGTGTCAGCCTCAGTTGCATTGCACCTCAGTCTGATGTGTAAGGCCAAGTGCCAGTAGACCAGTATGTAAGTCTTGATGGTTTGTGAAGGGAAAGGGAGCACTTCTTAAGACTAGGAATGATTTTTACCTTTGAAATTTTGTGCAGCACATTCTTACAGCAAGAGGAATTAAATTTTACTTCACAATTTTCCTTGTGAATAATAAGGATAGAACATCAATTGAATTTCCAGCTGAAGGCACAGATAGCTTAATAGTGGGTTTAGGATTTTTGTTCGTTCTGCACAGCTTTGTTTATGTTGAATTGCAGTAGGAAGCTGAAAAGGAAATAAGCCTGAAAGTAACTTTCTGGGGTTTAGGATGCTTTTACCAAATATGATACATAAGTCTTTTACTGTAGTGAATAGATGCAGTCTGGGCTTTGTGTGTCACTGTGTATCCATCTCATGTCTTTGCCAGCCCAATTGATTTGTCTGTCTATTGGAAAGAAGGAAGTTGGGGTCTGTCACAAATGAGGACTAAATCCTCATCACTGAGGATTAAAGCATGAGGGTTTTTTTCCTGGTAAAATGGATGGACAAGGGCCTATCCTGCCTGCAGTTCCAGAGGATATAGGATGGGGAGCAGCCTGCTTCATTAGATTTTGAGTCCTAATTCTGGGCTTGTTTAAGAGCTGGGAGAAGGGGCCAGGGCCATCTTTGGTGAACACTAGTTACTTTTTGATTGTGCCTATGAGACAGCATGTGTTTACTGACATTCTCTCTTTGAATAATTGAAGACTTGGTGGGTGTCAGAACTCTGATTTACGTGAAACATAGGTAGATGTGTTTTTAATCATCAGTCAGTTTCAATATAGAAATTTATAGGTTTTAATACAGAAATTGAGCAGCACAAGTTTATAAAACCTACATTATAGATTAGCCCAGATTTTGACTGAAATAGATTAATTTCCTGGGTGCTTGCATGTAGTGACTTCACTGTTTGGAGCAGACTCTGTAAAGAGTCCTCCTTGTGTCCAGCACTTCCAAGATAATTTTTTTTTGTTGTTGTTTTCTACTCTAGTTTGCCTTGATTGTAAGAGAAGTGCATTTTTGCAGTTAACAAAAGGTTTTTTCCCCAGTCAGTCCAGAACTCCCAGCTTGTTAGATATGTCTGTTCAAGAGATTGGGAAGAATTCAGTACTTCAAGGAGAAATCCTTCAGAGGAGTCGTTCTGTAATGCAAAAATTATTCTCAAAAGCATTTCCCTAGAGTGGAAGCATATTAACATTGAATTTTCTCATTATATGTGAGGGTGGCAGTTCTGCATTTTTGAGAGGATGGCATAGAAGGTAACAAAATCAAATCATATTTGCTTGCGCAAATGATAAGAAATCCTGGATTCTCATTACCACAGTGCTGCTTTCCTTGGGAGAACAGTAAAACTTGTCTTTCAAGAGAAACCTCTTTTTCAAATCAGAGTGTACATACTGAGATTATGTGGTGGTAACGGTATTCTGGTGTTAACCAAGGGTAGAAATGTTGCAATGAGAGTTTCAGCTCAAACAGACTTGCAGACTAATGGAGATTAGATGAAGTGTAAATGAAAATACCCAGGTAGGAGCACTTAGAAAACATGGAATAGATTTTGAGAAACAACTCATAAATTGGAAGTTTGTAGTCTATTGCACATTGAGAGGTGGGATAAGATGTTCAAGGTGCTTGGAGGAGAGATACACTACAGTACCTTGAAAGTGGTTTTTGAAAACGTTTTTGTGCTATTACAGCTGCTGGCACAGGAGTGTTTTAACAATTCGGGGGTGAGGAAGGGGAGTTTCACAGGGACACTGACTAGGGATTGACTGTTCAGTTTCCTCAGATGTGAGAACGAGGAGTGGTTATGTAAGGCTGAGTGAAATTCAGACTGAAAAGGAGGAGGTTCTTCGTGTGAATGATCGTGGATCTGTGAAGTGCCTGGTCAGAAGACTTCATGAGTGTAAGAAATTTAAGCAGGTTTAAAAGAAAGCTGAAGTACTTGGAAGAAATCCACGAAGGTCACCAAACAACAGTCATAAAAGGCTCAAGAAAACACCTGAAAATAGTTTGGGGATGAAGAACACTTTGGAATATCTGGAGATTTTTTCTGTTTGTTTTTTGAGATAACACTAAATGGAAGTTGTCATACTATGAAGGAAGAAGAATTTGAATGAAGGGAGAGAAAACCCAATGGATGACTAAAGTCTTTTCAGATGAAAATACTGAAAATGTGAAATGGTGTAAACAGTAATGAAAATGGGAAAAACGCACTTGATTTCAGGATGTGGGGGGTGGGTGTTTGTATTCAGTGTGAACTTGGATGTATAGGTATTAGCTGAAGGAAATAAATTTTCTAATTATTCTTTACTTTTCTTTTTATTAGCAAAACCAAATAGGAAGCTGACATTCCTGTACTTGGCCAATGATGTCATACAGAACAGCAAAAGGAAAGGACCAGAATTTACAAAAGACTTTGCTCCAGTAATAGTGGAGGCCTTTAAGCATGTTTCAAGGTACAGTAAACTTGTGTGTGCAGTGTCCTTCATACCGCACTCAAGGGGCATTCAGAGAAGTTGTCAGTTGATGTCTTCTGGCCCAGCTAGTCTTCATGTGCCATTTCTGTGCTTGAAATCTTGTTAGTTTAATTTATTCAGTGTTCTTTTCATCTTGGATAATCTTACTACTGTTGGATGAAATTTGATAGTAAATTCATCAGCATTCAGTCCATTTTTGCCTTGGAAGGCTGTTAGCTATTCCTGAAACTGAGGCTTGCTTACTATCTGTGTTTGTGCTACAACAGTTTGACATTTTTCATTACTGGGTGTTGCGTGATTTTTTTTTTCTCCCAGCAGCCTCTAATCTCATTGCATGAGGAAGCTGGAGTCTTGATACAGGATTATTTTCACAATGATACACAGCTGTTGAAAGAACATAAACCTATTTGTAGTGTTTGCAGATTTATGAGTTGAAAAAAAAACAGAGTTGGGTGTTGGCCCTTGTTTTTTTCTAATCTGCTTGCTGGGACGCATTGAACTCGTCTTTCCTTACTTAAAAATGTGAATTTGTTATTTTCTGAGCTTATTTGACTCCTGATGCTTGGATATTGCTAAGACCTGTGAGGGTCTTTCTGTGAAAAATATTTACACAGCAGCACTGTACTTCTACCTAGTGCTGATCTTTGTTTTTTTTCCTCGTAACAGTGAATCTGATGAGAGTTGTAAGAAACACCTTGGCCGAGTGCTGTCTATTTGGGAAGAAAGGTCTGTTTATGAAAATGATGTATTAGAACAACTTAGGCAAGCTTTGTGTAAGTATTTTGTGAGTGTATGAAGGTTCAGTCTCGTGTTTGAAATAGTATTTCCCTGAGTGCTCTGTTTGTTTTCATTTAGATGGAGACAGAAAGGTGAGGAAGCGCACATATGAACAGATCAAAGTTGATGAAAATAACTGTTCACCTCGAAGTTCTCCCACTGATCCTCCTCAGGTAAAAGCATGTTTATAAAATTCTCTACATATGGTTTCATTTAGAATTTTTCAGTTACTCTTTTTTTTTTTTTTTTTTTTTTGAATGGTCTCTGTTTTTCAGTAAAGTACTGTTTCTGGGCAAGGCTGACTACACCTGATACTTTTCATAGTTTTTCAGCAGGGTGTGCTGTAACTTTATGTATTTGACACTAAACCGAAGTGTATGAACTGTATGTCCAGCTTTGTTCATGTCAGGATATCAGCAATAGTTTCTACAATGTATTGAGTTCTCATTCAGTTTCCAGGGTAGTAGTGACTAACACATGTATTAGAGTAAGATTGTTATAGATTTATCGATAAGATATTTCCCAAAGTTTCAGTCGTGATGGCTGTGTAAAATTCTTGTCTACAGCTTTTCTAATTCTTGTGGGGTTTTGTTGAGATATTGTCCTATCTCAGAGGGATTTTTGTTATAGCAAAGAACGACTGTCCTCGAGTCATGACAATTTGGTATGTTTCTCTGTAGCAGATATCTGGGCTTCTGTGAACATCAGCACTACTTCCAGAAGAAGTGCACTGATACAGTCTTTAGGAAAATAACAAGAACTGTAATTTTAAAAAATGTGTTATAAAATGAAAGGTACTGTAAAATAATCACTACTGTCAAGAAGAAAAGATTTATAACTATTCTTATACTGAGAATTTAAATGAAAAAGCTCTTGTAGAAAGGTGACCTTTAAAACTAGAAACACTGCAGTGTTGTGCTGAGAATTAAAGGTTTTGGTTTTTTTGACTCTAAAGGTGATACTGTAAATGCTGTAAAAATTACCATCAAATCAATACTATAAGCTTGTTGTAAAGTACTTTTGTTTTCTTCTAGGATCTGTTTATTTAAACTAGTTCTCAATCTTGCATGCTTTTTTCAGACCACAGATCTCATTAGAGCATTACAAGAACTAGAAAACGCTGCCTCTGGGGATGCAGCAGTTCACCAGAGAATAGCTTCCTTGCCTCTAGAGGTCCAGGATGTGTCCCTGTTAGACAGAATAACAGGTGAGGGTTGGGGGCCTGGTAATGGAAATGCTCTTCGAAGAACGTAATCATTCATAATGAAATCACGCTTTGTTTGTTTTTCTCTGCTTGCTTTTTAGATAAGGAATCTGGAGAGCAACTTTCCAAAATGGTAGATGATGCATGTATGTTACTGGCGGATTACAATGGCAGGTTGGCAGCTGAAATAGATGATAGAAAACAGCTAACTCGAATGTTATCAGACTTTCTCCGGTGTCAAAAAGAGTTCCTTGCAGAGAAAGAACATAAGCTGGAAGTGCGTAATGTTTTGTTTTAGTCCCTTCTTCACTAAAGCTTGTTCTTGCAAATGTTTTTTAGTTAGCCTAAACAACTTCTCTCCAAAGATAAATATTTTATTGCCACTGTTATGTCTTTACTTCCAGCACATTATTAACACACTGTTTGATTCTAGTGTTCTAAACCTAGTAAACCAGCTCTTTCTGCCTTTTTAGCAATTCAGTCTTGGTTATATCTACAGACTCGTTTTAGTAGTGCAGATAGAAAGTCTTGTCCTTGGTGTTACAAACTTAATTTTTCATAGTGTCGTTTTCTTTCCATGCTCTTTTCATTCATTGTTATAAGTCTTAAGTATGTATTTGCTAAAGGATAAGAATTTAATTCCAGGTTTCAGCACAACTTTTTAACCTGACTCAAGCATCCATTAAACCCAGGAAAATGTATTTGTAGCTTCTATGCCCTCTAACACACCTGGCTATCAGCACTAGCACCAACAGGACCAGAGAGATCATAAGAAAAGAAGGATGTAGGGTGAGGAGCTCATTATTAGCAAATGATCCCTTAAGTTATTCTGTTCTTCGCTGTTGCCAGTCATCTATTTTCCTTTCCTACCATGTACAACTGTAGAGCCTCCTACTGAACATTCTACATATTTAGAATATGTCCATAATTTCATGTCAATTGCTTCCCAGTGCTAACTTGGGGATTACAGTGATCAAGCTGCATCATTTTGCAAGGGGAGATGTCTGAGCAATCACAGTGCCCTGTAACTGTAGCATATGCACATATGGTACCAAAATTAATTACCCTTCAGGTTTCTTCATATACACCTATCAAGAACATTTTCTTTCCCTAGTGGTTTCTTAACCTTTTTATAACTTCATAACTTGGATTCAGATTTTGTTGTGCGTTTGTTCCAGAAAATGCTGTTCATAATGTGTTTGAAGTCGTCATTAAGATCAGTTGTATCATTCCTAGCCTACTCCCTGACTTACTTCCTTCCCTTTGTGCCTCACAGAAAAGCAATTGGTGAAGGTTCTTCTTATCAACCTTACTGTGTTTATCCTGTGGGAAGAATATCAACCAACTTCATGTAAGATAGATGGTATGCATGGTAGTGCTGATTTCAGTAGCAACTGGTCCAACTGCATAATGGAACCTGGAAGATTAAGGCACAGGAGGCCTTAAGCTTTTCATCATATGCCCTACCTTCCCTCTGCCTGTGTCCTTTGAAGGACAAGTTCCCACAGTTTCAGTGAAGGGCTGGTTGTCTAGAGGCACTGACTTGTTTACTTGCATCTCATTACCAGGAGTTATACCCTGTTTAGTTATAGTAGACTACCAGGATAGTGAGTTGCTCAAAAGGCAATGACTTAGTCCTTCAGACAGATTTACACTTCTGTAAAATGAGAGAGCTCAGTTTAAAAGAAATTAAAAGTGGTAGCTTAGCTGTGAACAGATTCCACCCTTGTTGGTTTTTTTTGACAAATACAAACCAGTGTAATTTCCCAATATTGCTAGATCAGAGAATTCATAATTTTAGAGAAAGCAATTCCATATTATTGGGCTGTTACGGTCCTTCACGTAGTTTCTTGGTGGAATTATTTAGACTCCTAAAGAACTTAGTTCTAATATAGCACAGTTTCATTTCTGGACTAGTTTGAAGTCTTTAAAATAAGCGGGAGACAGTCCTCAGTATCTGTAGCAGTCTGTTTTAAACAGGTGAAGTCGTAGGATGTTGAAGTACACTGTAAGAATGTTTTTAGGCTGATTAGTGTGGCATAAATGATTTCCTAATACAGAACTACAAGCCAGGATGGTGTCAACCCAGTTACTAATAAAGGCTTATGAGCCACGAGATTTCAAAAAACAAGAACCTTAAAATTAAGTTTGTAAACTAGTGTTGAGTAAAGTGACTTCTTGTTCACTACCAGTAGGGCTTTTTGGTTTGGGAAGTGGAGGCTGATTAGCATTCTGAAGTTTTGAAATGTGGGATTAGTGTCTGTAGGGCTTGCTGACTTAGCACATGTAGGATTTATTTTGATGATTAAGAAATGGAGATGAAGCAAGGAGTCTCTGTTTTTACAGATCTGGGAAATTCCATGGCTCAAATTGAACCTTGCTTCTTGGCTTCTCATTTGAAATAGCACTGGGAGAGGGCCTGTCACCTGATTCATTTAGAATGTATTTCCTTGAAATGTCTGTTCCTAGGTTTTGCTGTTCAAGTTTCATTTCTGGTGAAATTAATTTGTTCCAGACAAGCTTGTTTCTTGTGTTAGACTTCTGGCTATTGACACTTTCCTGAGTTATAACATGGGCTCTCAGTTTTGACAGAAAATCTTTACTTCTTCCTGAATTACTATCTGTGAATATACCAATCTGTGAATATAATGCTGAGATCCTACCTTACTGATCCCTTACCATACCAAACATGTATAGTAAGGAACAAGTGGATGTATTCTTCGTTGAATCTAAAAATGTTACCTGCTGTTAACCTTGTTTAACAATTTGAATTCGAGCTGAGTTGTCAGTAGCTTTCAGCATTAGATAAAAGTTTTAGACCTAAATTTCCAGATCTTCTTTCTTCTAAAGATAATTTACAGGTAAGTAATTTTGAATAACCAATCTTCCCGTGAGTAATTTTTTAAGAGTAAGAGTCTCTCTAATAGTTATTTTTGAAACAGAAGTGCGTGATTCCCATCAAAAGCAAGGTAATGTATGTGCTATATCTTGACAGGAAATTTTGATAACTGGTAAATAATGTTATGTGTGCATCAAAAGCTAACTGTCCTGCTTGGTAGGTCACTTTCCTAAGTATGTTTCGGGTAAGTAGTGTCATCTTTAACTCTTAAATTGTTTTCTTTAACATCTGTCTAGCTTCTGTTGCAGGTGGTGGACATGGACCTATCTTCTAAGGATGTCACCATTCATTAGTATACACATCCTGCTAAAAATAAATTTAAGAATCAAAATCTTGTATTGTCTGTTGTTTTTGAAAACTTGAAGAGGAGGAATTCTGTAACTACTCATACCAAAGCTCTGCTATTTTCATCTATATTCTCACAAGCATTACTGAGTTTATGCCTGAGATGGATAAGCATTTATCCAGTGTCACTTCATTTTCTTGAAGACTACAATTTTCACGTTGTTGTTCCTAAAACTCTCACATTCTTTCAGTGAAATAATTCAAAATTCCCAGTGCAGAAGTTTGGGAGTTGCTTGCATTGAAGCTGCCATTTCCAAAAGGAGAAAGCTGTGAAAACAAGCTTTTTTTTCAGCCTTTTGACACTGTTGGGTTTACATGATTAGAAATGAGAAGAGGTGAACGTAGGACTTCTCCTTCACGAGCACAATAAAAAAACTTTTCACTTTATTAAGTAACAGAGAAGGTATGCGTTATAATTGCACTTAAACCCCTTTAGAACCCCCCTCAAATTCAGGATCATGCTAAGGAGTCTTTTCCCTTCACTTTTGGTAGTTTTAAAGTAGTATAAATATTTAAGGTTCAGTGTACTGTGGCTCCAGCTAGGATTTCTATTTAGATAGGATTCTGTCTGTTAGAGAAAATGGAAATTTTTGCAGAAATACTTTTGTGGAACACTTTTTTCTGAAGCCTTTGATGACTAATACCATTCCTGTTTTCTACTACTTTGGTTGACTTTTCCCTTCTTTCCTTCTGTGTTGTATGTCCCTCCTATCTCTCTGCCCATCCACTAGTTTTTGAACAAAAATATTGCCTGGTCTCTTGGTGTCACTGAAGAATAAAAATGAAATTTTTATCTTATACAGGAACAAGGAATCAGCTGTAGATAAATTGATACCCAGATGGCTCGTGTCCTTTTGATACGACTGTCCTGTTATTCTAGAATTAATACGGCCTTAGAAATGACATGAACAAGAGAAGTCCTTGATTTACTGTTCTCTCGTGTCTTGCTTTTACCTCTCCCTCCCACAGACTCCTGGATTACAGAGTGGTTAGTCTCTTACTAAATTTCAAATAAAGGGTTTGATAGTTGTAACTCTTACTTGACTCATGAACAGGTATGAGTAGGGGATCACAAGACACCATCTCACCTTCACTTTGACCTTATGAAAAGATGTAGTATTGCTACACTTAAGTGTATAGTGGATATAGTTTCTTGCACACTCTATCAATATACCACTTCAAATTTGGGAATATCTTGTTAGTAGATCCAAAATTTTATGAGGGAAGTGCTACTTAGGGAAGCCTGCCTCTGATTTAGCAGCTTGCATTTAATTAAAACACTTAATGGTGCTATCTTGCATTTCTGATTTACTACAGATCTCTAAGCAGTATTCATATTCTTACACTCACACATCTGGTTTTAATTGTGGTTTCTTAGCGTGTTGAGAGAATACAATATGTTCAATGCACATTAATTTCATGATTGAGCTTTTATGGCTCCATATAGCCTGACTTGTCTTCCTAAAGGTTTTAATTTTGTCTTGGAATTTTACAGATAAACAGCAAGCAGTTAGTCAGCCTTGACTTCAGCTCTGGATTTTAAAGACTTTTTTTTTTTTTTCCTGCTCAGTTCACACTTAGTGGTTTCAAATGTAGTCAAAAATATTAAGCAAACAGTTTAGGGCTGACAGTGATATAACAGGCCTCTTATCCTTAAGGTTTTTTTTTTTTCAGTACCAAACTAGGTTGGTATTGTTGTCTACTGTTGCCCTTTACTGTGGCCTTTGTGTTACCACAGGGGGTAGTGCTATCCTTCTTGGCTTTTTTTTTTTTCTTTGAACCCCTTATTTTTCCTTAGTATGTCAGCTTTTTTTGCTCAGTGACAGAGTACTTAGGGTAATATATTCCATTATGCTTCATATTTTTCAAGTTCACTACAGATAACTGGGCTTCATTTCTTTATAACCTTGCAGCTGAGCACTTAAATTATTTTACTAAGCTTTGGCTGAAGATTGATTTGTAGGATGAACCCTACATTGCCTTTTATTATGGGGTGGAGTTTGCAGCATTGTAGGTGATCTAGAAGTCCATAAATGTGGCAGCAGCACAATAACTCAAGTTATTCTGGAGTTGGAGCTGAGCAGCCAACCATGCAGTGATTACAGAATTGGTGACTGCAAGGTATCAGGAAGTGGTCAGTAAGGTTCATCCAAACCCACTAGGACTGGTTTGAGTATTTAAGATCTTCTGATAGATGCTTGGTAAAAGAGATAGTGGTACCTAATAGTGGTACAGCAGACCATACTGACATGCTGAACCATTGTATTCATTTTTGTTCAAGATTGCAGCTTCAAAAATTGAAGCTGACTTGGCAGTGCTTCCAGTTCAGGGAATATTTGACTTCTCCTGAAAGAAATGTTTTGAGTTGAGGTAGATATTCTTGGGCTGAGTGGAACGTGACTGTGGAGCTCTTTTTTTTTTTTTTTTTTTTTTTTAAATAATACAGGGCCTTCACCAAATTTACTTTTTTTTCTCTAGTGGCCCAATTCTGAGTAACTTGCAGTTTTTCAGGCATGTATAGAGCTCTTCACCATCCGGAAGGAAATGTAGGGTAAAGATTTCTAATGGGCATGTTCTTCATGTTCTAGCTCTCCCTATCCTGCCCTGTATGAAATGAAATGTGATTTTGTACCAGGCCACTATGCTTAGATATTGGTGTGGATTGGTTGAAGTCCTTTGCTTATAGGTTGGCCATTTGAGAGGCTTTTTGTAGCGTAAATGCTTTATTAGAATTGCACAGAACAAATCTTTTAGTAAATACCAAGACTGGGCTTGTGTTTTGTAAAAACCAAAACTAAGTTTCCATAAGATGAGATGTTTGGATTATCTGCCAAAAGGTGACGGGGGAGAATTAAGTGATCAGTGAAAAAATAATGTCGCCTTAATTTCTCTTAAAGGTTTATTTAGTTAGAAGTTAAGGTGAGGGGATGTTTAAAATAAGACATAGGTTGCATCTCTTCTCTGCAATGGAAGTAGGCTTGCTAAGTTTTTACAGATTGCTGACCTATCTTGTAGATGTTGTGTCTTTGTTTCCAAAAGCACTTTTTTCAGTGTCAGGAGATAAACTTGCAGAGTTTTGTAGAAGTAATTTGCAAGACTAGAGTGGAGAACAGCAGCCCTTAATGTCAAACACAACAAAGCAAAGTCAAATGGTTGGTGCATGTTGTTCCCCCTGTGTTGTAACCGTTCTGTGAGAGTAATGCTTATTTGACCTGTTTTCATAACAAACTTACAACCTCTCTGTACTTGACCAGTAAATACATCTCTTGCATATAGCGACTTACCAACTGCAGCTGCAGATACCTGCATAGTAGAGATAGTAGAGAGTTACTCAGTTTGTACCTGAGAGCTTAGACTTCACAGCTCAGTGTTGCCATTGAGAGAGCTGAAACAGTTGAAGGCTTCCACCTTTTAAACTGACTTATAAGATATTTGAATATAGATCCTGGCATTTCTAACAGAACAGACTGAACAGGTTGTAGGTTGTACTTTGTTCACCCTTGTAAAATAAATATAACCTTTTGCTTCAGTTCATCACATTTTAAAGCATTGTTTGTCATTCAAGATACTCTGGTTTTGAAACAAGATAATAAAATGTTTCAGCTGTTACATTTTTTAATGCATTTCACCCTTATTATTTGTGAAGGGTGAGTATTTTTAGCTTTTATTCTGCAGCTTACCAGTTAGTTTTTATTGAAAGGGGAAGAAAATGTTATATCTTAATGAGATACTGCAAGATACCAGGTACTTTAATACCTCTGATGTGCATTTTGAATTCCTCATAAAAATACTGAAAGAAGATACTGGACTTGCCTAGATAGGACTTACTGTTGTTTGTGAGACTTCTAGCCAGAATGTTCCTGGCTACTGCCAGCCAAAAACTTCACTCTTAACCAAAATGAATGGATCTATTTGTGTCATCCTCAGAAGAACAAGTTTTGCAGGTATGTAAAACCTTGTGCAAACATCTGAGATGATAGGAAATTGTAAAGGGAATAATCGGTGCTCTAACTTAAGTTTTTTGAAGGGTAGCTGTAGATTAGCAAGTGACTTTCCTGTAGTGCATTCTGTAGTAGATATTCCCTTTGCTTTGATCAGGAGTTTGCTGGAATAAAAAGAAAACCTGGATATAAGGAATTGATGTAGGAGATACTGCTACTGTAGTGCCTATTTATGTCAGTAGTAGCAATGAGGTTTTTCAAGTTCAAGCTACCTTTTTTGCAAGCCTTAATTTCAAATAGTAATACTGTTATTGTTCAATTTTTTTTCTTAAAAATCTTATGTTTGTGTTGTTGTATTTACTACATGTAAAGATTTTAATCTGTATTTTGAATACAAAGTCAGCAGAACTGTACACCCTCTTTGTATCCCTCCCACAATTAGAGGCTTTTGACATTTTGTTAAAGCAGTTATAAACTCTAAATTGGAACATAAGACCACACTGAATGGCAGGTAGTCATTTTAGGCAGAGTAAACATCAGTCTTTCTGTATGGTAGTTACTAAGGAAACATTCATAATCTAGTTTCAAAAACCCCTTAATGTTATGGGTGGAAAGGGAGAGGGAATGGAGGGTGTTGGAAAGCTCTGCTCCACAATTTGAGATTACTTGTATAAAAAAGCTGAATCAAAATATGTTGCTTCAG
Organism: Chamaea fasciata; assembly: GCF_029207755.1. Taxonomy (NCBI): domain Eukaryota; kingdom Metazoa; phylum Chordata; class Aves; order Passeriformes; family Sylviidae; genus Chamaea; species Chamaea fasciata. The sequence continues at coordinate 67,040,454 of NW_027094086.1, read as the reverse complement.
CTAATGTCTTCTGGTAGTTTTATTTAATAGGAAAATAAGCCCATGTGAATTTGAAGATAATTGCAGTTGACTCAAAAGCTGTGCTCCTTAGAGTTCTCTGTAAATAGTCTACACATTAAAGCCTGTGTTGTTAGACTGATATTCAAAAGTTGTTTTACAACTTTTGCAGTTTTAAATTTTTTATTTATTTTTCTGCTATCACTAAGATCTAAAAACTTTATTATAAATAAGGGGTTATTTTTGTCTAATGAGCTTCTATATGAAGTTAAAAGGAAGCACGATGCTCCAGTTACACTTTACTGTGACCTATAACAGGAGTTACATTCTTTTGCTTCATTTTTGATAATGGTTTGCCTGGTTGATTGGGAGGGCTGATGAGAACTGCTTGTAGAAATCTCTGACAGAAGAAAGAAGAGAAATGGTTTGAACATCATCCTGGTTTTTCTCTCAGCCTTGCTGAAACAACCCAAAACAGAATTTATTCTACGGCAGGCTTCTGATGGTTTCACTCAGAACCATTCCAATGTTATATAGAAATTCTTGTAAAATCTGCTGTAAAACATAGTGGCACTCGTTGTGAACAGAGCTTTTGGAGCATTTGAATGTACACAGCAAGGAAACAGTCTTCAGGTGGACAGCAAATAGCTGTAAGATGGCATTTAAAGAAAATACGCATCCAGTTCCTGTAGAGGTTGGGCAGAGGGCTCATATTTACCCCTGTCCTCATGTCTACATATGAAAATAATTTGTCATTTATGTAGTGGTCTGAGACAGCAAATCTTGTCAGAGCCTGTTAATGAAATAATGTATGACCTTTTATGTTGTATTTAATGTTGGCATAGGGGAAAGTAAGAAATGTTAATTTGTGCAAAGTGATTAGTAAGTATAGGTGCCATCTTTATGACAAAAACCTGTTTGCATTTAAAAGAGCTTTATTAGGAGTGAAATACTCTTGCTTTTGAATTAAAATTTTGTAGTGTGTAACAACAGTGCATTTTTCCATGTCTGTGGTTGGGTTTTTTTTTTTTTTTTTTTTTTTTTTTTTTTTTTTTTTTTTTTTAAGTTCAGAGCTTTAGTTGAAATTTGTCTGTTACTAAGCCCATCAGTTATGGGTCAAATATCACTGGAAATAAGAAGAACATTCAAGAATATATGAATCTTTCATGACAGATTGGAATAATTTTTAGCTTTAGTAATTTTGTTGTCAAAATTCTGAGCTCATCAATCAAAATGAAGGAGTTGGTTGAATTGCTTTAATCAGGAACCAAAGTTACTCTCTTTTCCTTGTTTAAATTCATTGTAATCTTCTGTAATGATGCTACTAAACTAGTCACAGCATTTATTATGATTCCTGCAGTCAGCATCCATCTCTTCAGCTAAGGCGGCTGAATGTAGAGATCAGAAATACTCTTCAGTAGGACTCACAGTGAAACCAAATTTTACAAATCGAAACCACCACAGTTACACTAATGTCTTCATATAGTAAACCTGCAGAATTTGCTTAAAAATATCCAGACTTTTAAAATAAAACCAGCTTATCCTCATTCCTTTAAAGCTTAGAGAATAGTAGGTTACTTCATGGTGTAGTAGGTCAAGAGCCTCAGCTGAGAAAAGATGAAAATTGTTAGGTAACAATTCTTAGCTGGACTATACTGAAAAATAGAGTTCTCAAAAACTCTGTGTCTTTCTGTTAAAGGTCATTGGTGAAATACAGAACTTTGGTAATATTTCCTTTCAAGTAGTAGCAACTGCAGTTAATACTAGCCTGATTCTGAAAATTAATCTCTAAGATTAATGATAGCTGTTTTTCCTAGAGAATCTGGTCTGGAAGGCTTGCCTCCATACTGAAACACATGATGATGAGGCATGAGTCAAAAGAGGGGCAATGGGAGGAGGAGAACTCCAGAACTTTCACACAGTGGTATAGCTACCTGGCAGGCGTGCTTATTCTTGCATTGATTAGAAGCTGAGATTTTATGATCATGTATATGTTTAGACATACGCACATTGGGGTTTGTTTGTTTGTTGGGGCTTTTTTTGTGTGTGTGGTTTTTGGGGGGGTGGTTTGGTTTGTTTTTTTTTCCTATTTCCCCCCTTATTTCAAGATGTGTTAAGGTGGGTTATTTTCTTCATATCTGGATTTCTCTCATTGATTGGGCTATGGTACATGTGTCTGCAGAGTGGGGAGAACGACTTGGAAAGTGTGAGTTGTGGCTGAGGACAATGTTGAAACACATTGCTCTCTTGGTCCTTTGGAGCTGTCTCAGTAGTTTTTCTGGGGGTGTGACGTAAGAGCAGTTGATGCTGGTTTAGCAGCAGTGAGGAAACAATGTATCCCACAGCTGTTGTGCTTGCTGAGAATGTTACTTAGCCAGGAAGAAGTGGAAGTTGTCATAGGAGTACTGACCACCCCTGACAAGTGTGTAAAGTGGTTCTTACACTTGCCTTAAAACTTCATTCTAAACTAAAGGAATAGCCAGAGCACATTTACTTTTGCATTTAACTGAAGCACTTGTGATATTTTTCAGTTCTGCCAAAAGTAAAGAATATTGTATTAGTCTAATATGTAGTTGGTAAAGTTTTTCCACTGCCAAAGTTTGAAATGCTGTGGAGCAAAATTGATGAAAATAGGGATAAACAGAACACAGGGAAACAATTCAGGATGGTGTATAAATCCTGTAAATGAACTCTGTGTTGTCTTGGAATTTCATTTTATTTTTATAGTATGAAGATGTATCTCTGACATAAAAAGTGCATAAAGTTGACTTTATTAGGGCAAAACAGTTTTGTAATATTTCTCAGTTATTGCTGGCAGTGATTGGCAGAAGAAGAGAGAGTGAATTGCTGTTTCGTAAGGTTTGCAGGTATTGTATAATTTCCTGGGAGACAGTTGCAGTTATGCTGCCAGTCATATCAGTTTTTTCCTTTGGCAGGGAAACAATCCTAATTGAGCTCTTAAAAGTTTGATAAAATTACTTTTGTGAATACATAAAGAGAAGAGAAGCCCAGAGGAATGCTGCAGTAGTTCTCCCCTCGGTCTATCTTAGTCAGCCTATGAGCATGGAACCAGCCATAACTTCTACTACTCTTTGCCACAGCAATAGTTAAATGATGTAGAAGACATCAAGGAATATTGGGGTGGAAAGGGGAGAGTTGGAGGGCACACACTGGCTGAGAGCTACTGTGAGATGAAGAATTGGACTAATTGGGATGAAGTTAGAACATTTGGCACTACCGTGGGTGTAAAATAATTGTCTGCAACACTGAAACGATGTTTCTCTGAAAGAAAGTAATCTAAGGGGCCAGTATTTGAGGTGTTCTTTCAAATACCACTAGCTGTTTTGTTTTCTTGCCTGATTCAGTGCTAAATTCTTTTTTTCACAAAAGCGTCTTTATTTAATTTTCTTCATCTGTGAAACTGGCTTCACAGCATGTTCTTAAATTCTGACTGGGTTGGTAATTGAGAAATATATTATGAATCCAAATTGATTATAAAACTCCCCAACCTTATGCACACTAGGATGATAACCCTATTATCTTATAGGGTACCCTCTATCACAAAAAAAGAAGAAAAATCTGCTGTTACAACTTCATGAAATTGAATTAGATGTTCAGAATTTGAAGCAAGATGATACATATTTAAATGAAAACATCTGAAACATTTTGTTAGTGTCAGAAAGTAATTTTGGTTACTTCTTTTTCCACACTTCTACACTACCAAACTGAAAAGGATGCATTTTAAGTCAATCCAGTGGGGATGGTATTTTTGAGGGCCATAGGTAGGAGAGGAATATATTGCGAAGTGTTAGGCAGAGACAAGTCTGTTACGTTTTGGTTAGTAGAGAAAATGAGGACTCTGATGAGATACAAAGTACTGTTAAGAACACTATCTGTCCCAGACCTTCTCTCACTGAATCAGGCTTATTTCTCAGTGCAAAGGAAATGCTCTCTCTATAGTTGAGTTTGTTTTCCATAGTATACACATAATTTTTAAATGGGGGTGAGAGAGGAAGCTGAGAAGTAAGAGAAACGCCACATGCTTTCTAAAATAAATGTAGACGTTACTGTAGCTGTGCACCAAAGGGCTGGGATATAAATCAGGATTTTGTGATCCAGCATAAATCCTGAGGTATTCAAAACTATTTTGTGAGGCTCTGATTTAAGTGTAGGCTGATGTTAACAAATAGATAAAAATCACTGTAAAAATTAGCTTTTGATCTTCCCAAAAGTTAGACATTTCCCTCTTTATTTTGGTGGAGTTTTTTTTTCTTCCTCCCCATGCATCCAAACCATTTTTTTATGTTGCTCTGTAAAGGTATGGAGAATTGGTTTTGTAGTCAGCACATGCAACAGTTTGAAAGCTTGGCTGCAAGCAGAATTTAAAGTAGAAAATGTGTAGTGGCTACTTAGTACATTGAAAGACAGAGAGACAGATTTGAAGAACAGAATTGGAAGTTGGAGGTAAGCATTGAGCTTTGAGTTCTGCCCTTCAAAAGACCTTTGTTTTAAGGTCAGCTCTGAAAATAGAACTTGGACAATATGTCAAAAGTAGCAGGCAGTAAAATGTGAAGAGGCCTGGAAAATCAAGATTTACATCTGACTCTGGTCCTACAGGTTAAGTAGATGCTTATTGGGCTCTTATTTCCTCAAGTGTTAGGTTGTCATGACCACTTTCCATTCCTAATTATGTATTTCTTCCTTTTTTTTCCTTCAGTCAGTATCAAAGGTTCATTTTACTCCAGCCCAAATACTTCATTGGACAGCAAAGGAAGTAGAGGAACGTCACTGTTTGTTTTTTACCAGTTATTTATGCCTTTAAACAGTTCCTAGATTCTATGTGTAACGTTGAGCTTCTTATAACTTCTGTAAAGACAGGCCTTAGAACTGTCATGTTCTTAGTAAATGTGAGTCCTTTGATCCTGAAGAAGGTAGAAGGCAAGAGACAGCAGACGGTGTAACTCCCCCGAGTGTTACACTTGGCAGTGGTTCAAACACACAAAGTTTTGATGTAATTTATTTCTAGGTTGCTAGTAGCTACCAGAGTAGGAGGAATGATTCTGCAAAGGCAGTACATATGAAATCAGTAATAATCTGCATCATCCCTATTTGCTGGTTGTAATGACCCATCACTTTTTTTCTTCTTTTGTGCACTATTATTTATTCTGCATTCTCCTCAAACCATGCCTGGTCACCAAACCAGAGACCACTGAGAACATTGCATTCATAGAGAATCTCCTTTATCTTTGCATCCCTCGTTGTCTTTGCTGTCCTACACATCCAGACTCAACAGTGAAAGCTGGAGCTCTTCATTGCCTGAGATTTGAGAATATAAAGGTGAAGCCAGGTTTAAATTCTTGATACGTTCTAGAAACATAAAATTTCCCATACTAAGTTACCTGTTTTCTGGTGGAGATAATTGATGTCCTTCAGGTGTAGTGAACCATGGGCAAAAGGTGGTAGCTGTAGCTCATAAGGCCAGCATATTTGATAGATAAATTTGGCGAGCTGTGCCATCATCAACTTTATTTTGGAGTATTTGTCATCCAGAGGAAATCAGGGGTTTTGTTAAAGTGATACTCAGCACATAGCTTCGAGACATACCTGTTTAGTCTTATGTGCATATGAGTCCATAATAACCAGAGTGAGAGATGCTGGATGAGTGCCAGTTGATCATGGTTTCCTCTTTCCTCATTTTCTGCCTTCTTCTGACACAACTTCTGTTGTGGCGAATTTTTGTTATGGCAATTTTTGCTGCTGCTGTTGTTTTTTTTTTTTTTAAATGGTGGTACATTAAACAGTCTTAGGTTTACATGATTTAAATCTAGGAGCTGTACCACTGTAATTAGTATTTTATACACTGACTGTTTAAACAAAACAATTTAGCATGCTATCTTGAAAGCCAGACATTTGTCTTTCTTGTGACATTTGCTGTCGCACATCATGTAGTGAATACAGTGCCATTTCCAGTAGAGAAACACATAATTTGGAATAGGGTGATATGGTGCAATTTTTGTAGAGAAAATTAAATTCTGTCTGTGTGTATACCTGTTGTTTGCTTTCTTGGTGATAACACAGCTACTACGCTTAGATTATCTGAAAATGTAGGAATGGAAAGTCCCTATTTATAGTATTCTTACTGTGGAAGAAAACAAGCATTCTTGCTCAAGCAATGTTATCTCAAAGATGCTTTATCCTCAGGCTAAAAGATTGTGGAATAAAGCAGTGATCCAGGTGCAAACCCAAAGTAGAAAGTACAGTCACTACACACAGGTTTGGTTTTGAGAACCTGCCTGAACTTTTTCAGACAACACATTCTTCTTAAGAACCAGTAATTCCTGGTTTTCTGGATTTCTTCTTGTACAATAGTGCTGTCTTAGAACACAGCAGCAAGAAAGTTAACATGACTAGGCTATCCTCTAGATAGTAGTGTTTAAAACACTATTCCTTTGGTTTCCTGGCTAGCTTCTCACCTGTAATTTATATGGATTATTAATGCATCCCTTGCCACAGTGCTTGTAAGGGAAAGTCATCATAATGTCATTGAAAATGTAATGGGCAGCCTTCTGCAGCTGTTTTGTGCCCATGTTCTAAGCATTTCTAGAAAAGAGCACCTCGAAACTTTTTTGCCTTCTTGCTGATTAGTGTCTTCTGCTTTATGCAAAGAGAAGAATCCAGTTTTCTGGAACACCAAGATCTTCCTTTTTTTTCCCAACCCACACTCCAGTAGAATTGTGCTTTGTGCTTAGTCGTTGAGTCCAAGAAGGATGCTGCTTTATTATTTGGCTAATCAGTGTTATTAATAGTGGATCATGCAACTGCTTTTAAGCCAGTTGAAAATGATTGTGTTAATTCATATGTAAACCACAAAATTATTATTATTATTAGCATAATAATATTAGCATTTTCAACTCTAACAGTTTAAAATAGAGAAGATTCCTGTCATTGCTGACTAGGAGCATCTCACTTATTCCATTAGTGTCCTCTGTGCTCTGTGTGTGCATATACAACTCAGCAAAAATCCTACTCCCAAATGCTTGAAGCCATGCTCAGCAGCAGCTGCAGTAGTCAGTGGAAAATTAATGTTCTCATGCAGCATGATCAGAAAAATTGTACATGCTCAATGGCAGCTGTAGGTTTCAACCTTGTGTTTCTGTTAAATAGTAAGCAATAGCTCTTAGGCTTCGGAGGGTAAATCCATATGTGGGCTGTAGAATAATCTTGGTCACTTGAACTTCAGGTTTGGATTTACTGGGAAGTATTCATTGTCTTCTGTAGTCTGAATAGCTAATATCCGGTTAGGATATATAGATATATATATATAGATATATAACTAAAAGAGCAAGAGAGTTTACAGGAGCTACTCTTAAAAATACCAAGAGTAATAGAAACTGATGTTCATAATGTAGGTTTTACAATCTTCAGTTATAAAATGGTGAGTACAAACTCCACATTTGCATCTTTCAATGTAATTGATAAAGGCTTACCATTTCAATATATATTTTCTAATTTTAAAGTCATAAATGTATTACGTGATTTAAGATTTAAGCCGTATTTATTTTCTGCATGCGAGCCAGAGCCCAGATTTCAGTAGGAGGAGGTTGCTGGAAAATACTGAATTTCATTAGAGCTCCAGTAAAAACAAAGCTGCTGGTAGAAACCATACAAGCACAGACATGCGGGTCAGCAGGCAGGCTCAGTGCTGCAGTGGGAGGGAGGAATACTGTGCAATTCTGAGAATGCTGCGAGGTCCCGAGTCTTACTGAAATAATTTCTTCAGGAGACGTGTTCTTCATGTCCCTCAAAATACTTAATTTTGAGGGATGTGAAGGCAAGCTTTCTCTTAAGCTGCTGCATACAGATGTACTTGTTAAAAGCATGTTGCTCACTTTTTCATGGTGCATGTGGGGTTAACAGCGTTTTTTCTCCCGGCACTGGGGTGCCTAGGATGCTTTTATGTAGTGTCAGAGAGCTTTTGCCATGTTGCACAATGAACTTTCTCCTCCAAACTTCAGTTCATTTGGAAACATAGTGAAATATGCCCTACACTGTTGCAGCTTTCTGCCTACATGCGAATGAATGTGGGGAGAAGTTTTTTGCTGTTTTTATTTGATCCTGTGGTCTTGACTCTTCTTCATAAGGTAGCTATGAGGAAGTTCACTTTCCCTGAACACCGGCAAAAAGATGATTTTGGTTTTTGGGGTTTTTTTAGCTGTGGAAGTGAGGGACAGATGTCCTTTCTGCTCCATCTGCAGGTACTTGCCCTCTCAGCACGGGCTCCTCTTGCTGTGCTATTGCACCATCAAAGACCACCTAGAGATGTCTGGGAGTCACTGGAGGACTCATTTGAGCTGTTGAGCCCTTCAGCCTGTGGTGGCTGGCTAGCCTGGGTTTGAGGGGTGTCAGTAGAGAAACTGCCTTTTACTGTACAAGGCAAGCCCTTCAAAGAAGTAATTTAAAACTTTGAAATGCATGGTTACTTGTGAGGTTACTCTTTAAGATGGTATCTTAAGTTTCTGTGCAAGTCTTTACATTTTATTTTAAGTCATGGCCAAATAGTAAATAATTTTGTCATGTTTCCCACCCTACATGGGGAAATGTTGCTGTTTTCCATGACACTGCACTGCAGAGTGGCAGAAAAGCGCCACAGCCAGGCCTAATACTCAATCCCTCTACCTCATGGCAGGCTGGAAACATCTACTCAGATGACATTTGTGTAGTTCTTCATAAACACTCTAGCCTGCCTCAGATCATGTCCAGCACACCAGAAGTCTTAAACAGGTCCTGACAGGCAGGTTTTGCTGTGCCAACCAGTCAGTCCGGCTCTTGCCTGAACATCAGCTGCAAGTTCAGACCTGCTAGTTTTGTTTCCCTTGTCATCAGATGCTGGGTGTACTTTATTTTTCTTTCAAACTTCACATTTACAAGAGATCTGGAAACATGAGTCTATGGAGAAATCATCCTTGAAGGTCTTAAGAGCAAGTAGGGATAGACAATTAAAAGTTTTTAAATTGCTACACTAGCCATGTATGCTGGATTTGAATTCAATTCAGTTTGCCACCATGGTAAGCCCTTTTCTGCAGCAAGACTTCAGGTCTTGTTTTCTGAGGGAATTTGAAGCAGCTCACCAGTGAAATGAGACAGATGTCATTACTTTGCAATTTGGACAGCAAATCTGCTAAACCCCTGCTTTTCTAAGACATTGTCAGGAAAACCAACTTTTTAAAAGAGTTGGTACAGGTTCTTATTTTTGGCTGTACAACTGGAAGCAGAGCCTGAGGTTTTCTCTAGAACCCTTCGTGCAAATTTAAAGCAGTATCAAGTTTGTGAGAGCAGATTTAGTGTGAATAAGAGAGAGGATTGGAGTGTCTGTCATCCAAGAAACCCAGGGTAAAGAACTTGGTGAAAATATACTGAAGTGACTTGCATTCTGACATGCAAAAAGCTTGTGCCAAAAAAGGGAATTTAAGTGATTTATTACTTTGTATAATTCTATTTCTTTTGACACTGTGTAAATGTGAAGAAAGAAGGAATTTCTTGCATCATTTGCCTTTTCCCCCTCGGTAACAAGTCTACTGATTTACTCATGATTTTGTTTGCAAATATCTTAATAGTAGATTACTGTAACAACATTTAACTTAGTATGTTTGCCTCATGACCTGATCTTCCAAGGTCATTTCATCCGCAAATGGATAGGAATACAGACATACAAAATGGAAAACTCCACAGATACTCCTAGAGTTCTATACAAACCAGGATAATGATTTTAAAGATTATTTTAGTGAACTATAGGTGGCTTGAATGGATGAAAGGTGCTTTAAAAAGCAAAGACATTTTAGGTTGAAGTGATGTCATAGCACTAAGCCTGATGAGTTCAAGAAGCGTTTGGACAATGCTCTCAGGCACAATGGTGTGACTCTTGGGGATGGTCCTGGGCAGGGGCAGGAGTTGGACTCAGTGATCCCTTGTGAGTCCCTCCCAACTCACTGTATTCTGTAATTCTGTGACTGCTAACCTCTCATACATGTTTTACCAGTAGATCACACAAAGATGTGCATTAGTAGGGTTATTGCAAGCGGTAGGAATTTGGGAGCAATATAGTTCATAATGGTAAAGAAGAGTTGCAAAGAACACTATAAATGTCTTGTTCTTTTTAATGTTGTTTACTTGTTCTGTTTTCTACTCTCTCTCTAGACTGCTTTTTTTGCTCATAATTTTTTTCCTGACAACCTCTTTTTACACCTTTTTTATTGTAAAATAAAACCAGCTATTTGAGCAATTTGGAATTGGGTAAATAATGTAAAAAAAGTGTGTGTGCCAAATTTGCTGCCTGAAATTGGTTGATTGATAAGGGACTTTTTCATAGTGAATTTTTCTTGGAATTGTTCTGTACTCTCTATTGGTATCACTTTGCTAAAGCAGATTTTTCTAGTCAATCATATTTTAATACTAAAGCTTGAAGGCAAGCACTTTCTTTAAAAGCCCTTTTTCCTATATTTTTTTAAATTATAGAACTTGATAGATCTATGTGCATTTTTGTTAAATTTAGATTATGATTCTTGTTGGTCATGGAAGATATGCAGTTTTTCACTTCCTTCATGCATAGTAGAGTTTTCACTGGACATACTCCCACAGGATGTATGAGGGGCAAGTAAATCAGAATATGTACTGCTGCTATGTAATTCTCCTTTCCAGCTTTACCTTTCTTATGCTCCCATCCCCCTTGCTGAACACAGCATCTGAAATACCTATTTTGCACAAAATGAGAGAAGAACACAAAAATCACCATGCAGTTTATCAACAATTGTTATCTAAGAGAATTACTCTCGTTATTCATATAAGCTATAGTTTCAGTTACCACTTGACATTGAACATATTCAACTGCCATTAAGCAAATCAGGCTTGGGAATGCTTATCTTTGAGCTGTAACTTAATGCTCCTCTTGAGAATCCATGTATCTAAAATGGATGGTTCAACCTACTTAATGAAGCTGTGAGAATGAGTTGACAAGTGTAATATGAAACTGTCTAGCTGATAAAATTAATTAGAATATACACATATTGGATGGCCCATGGCATTTCTTGACTTCTTTTAAGAACTGTGCTTTAAAAGTCTTTAAAAACCACATGCTGTGCAAGTAAGACTGTTTTGAAATTTAAGGTGGCTGTCTTTCACAGCTCTTTGTTTGGACTCCACAGGAATAATTTATGAACTTGGAAAAGACAGACATGAATCATTAAAAAAAAAGTAGTTGGAAGAACTTCTTCAAAATATCCAAGACCAATTTTGTGCAGATAGACCCTACACTGATAGAATTATTAAAATGAACAAGGTCACCAGTGTGGGCTCACCTGTAACAGAAATCTGGGGTCCTGTATCTGCATTGCCTTTATTTATTTCACACTAAATAAAGCTAATACTCAGTCTCAGGTCACTAGAATGCTTTCTCATTTTCTTTCTTGACTGCAGGTTAACACTTGAGTGGTTGTATACTGCAGCTGCAACAGCTATAATATTTTACCCTGCTTTAAGTTCTCCGCTTGGATTAGACTGCTACTAGTGCTTAGCCTTGCTACAATAAAACTAGGTTTTATGCTTCTACATTATGTAGATCTGTCTTTAACAAAGATCTGAGAGAGTTGTAACATGGCTAGCAATAGATAAATCCCTACTTAGTGACCTGCAGTGTTAACTTTCATTCTTACATTCAATTTCATCTTCAAAATAAGTACATGCTGTCTTGGCTTTACATCAGTTTCATGCTTTGAGAAATCTATATGTGTCTGCTAAATAATTAACTACACAGTCCACATTTTTGTGGTTTAACACTTAAAGCATTAGGTTGAGAGAGTTGCACATGTGAAATCTGAAGTTGGAATTGAGATTGTTGTAATGACCCAAAGGCGAGGGATGCGTGAACTGAAGAGTGTGCATCTGACACATCTGAATTTTTACAGTTCATCTGTTAGGTTCAGTAAATATTTGAGCCTGAAGACTTTACACAATAGTTCTTAAATGCTTTGCTAAAGGCATGCTTTTCTCATAGACCATCAAAATCCTTCACTCACTTTAAATTTTTCTAAAATGAAACACTGATATCCTTTAATTTGGGTTTCATGTAGATCTTCTGTGAATAAGTGAAACTTCAAGAAGCTATCTATAAGCTTCCAGCCATTTAATTTTTTTCTATTTTCTTATTTTCAGTGCTGTTCTGCTTTATCCCTTGTGTGCCTGTGCAGAGTAGCAACTTGAGTATTTGAGCAAAATTGCTCAGAATTGTTCTGAAGTACTTGATTACTTATCATCAAAAGTTCTCCAAAGCTTCATACTGTCAGCCAGTTTTTGAAACTTAAGAATTCAGTATAATTTAAGCATCTCTTGGAAGTATGTAGCTTTGAGTTTATTATAATGGCTAAATAAATGCTGTATCAGATAATGAAACACAGGTAGACCGAGTGTAACCTCAGGCAGCCATCTTTCATTTCAGCTGCTGCTCATATCTGCCATCCTGGAATGCTTTAAATTAAATCATAGTCCCATTGAGATTGTCTAATTAAATCAATGTCTTTATATAGTAATTTATTTTATAAATATAATATTTATCACCCTGGACCTTTTATGATTGAGGGGAGATAAATATAAACAAAGCCAGTCTGGTAATTAAGCCAGTCTGCTAATTAAGTTTGCTCATAGAATCATCAGGCCAATCCAACCCAACTGTCCACTCAGCACTACCAATGTAACCCCTAAACCACATCACCCACTACCCTATCCAGGTGCCTCTTGAACAACTCCAGGGATGGTGATTCCACCACCTCCCTGAAGGCTTGCAAGTCCTGAGCAACTTTTTGGCAATACAGTCTTGAACAGAAAGGCTAAAGACAAGTTTATAATAAAATGATTAGCTTTAAGATTAAGTAATTCATGTGTTTTCTCAAATTATGAAATGGGGAAATCCTTTTTTTCTGAAGGGACATGCATTTTGATATACTAATGAAAATGAACCTAAATGTAATGAATTTATAAGCCTTTGGAAAAAAATACTACTTTTAATATGCTTATCAGAGATTACTTAAAACATTGCTAACTCCTGTTAAGATCACTGCCAGAGAGTTTTCCAGCCTGGGCTAAAGAAGCCTTCTGCAATTACAAGCATGTACAGTTGTTCTCTAGGCTGTACATGTACTGCTTGGCTACTTCCTCTCTGTGATGTGAGAACAAAGAACTTCTTCAATGGGATTGTCCATGACTCCCATGAGTCTAAATAATGGGGAGATGGGAGCTGATGGATTTGAACATAAAACTTGGATAAGTTCATATGGAACTTAGCACCAGAGGCTGTGGAGATTAAGAAGAGATCCAGGAGTTGACATAACAATAAAGATAGTAAAGATTGGAATAGGAGATGAGCTGGCTGAGAGGGGAATGACCAGGCAGAAGAGTGTAATACCATGTAGGATTGAAATGAACTGGAATTCATTTGGACTAAAACAATGGAAGCAAAAACTGATATGAGTTAGTAGATCTGATGAAGATATTATATAAGTGGAAAATAGGGACATGCCTAGTATAGGACTGGGGAGAAACAGGTGTAACCGAAACCAGAACTATAGAGAGAATAAATGGAGACCAGGATTGGAGAAATTTACATCAGAATGAGAAAAGCTAGAAATGGGTAGGGGTAGGCCAAAAACAGTTGCAAGTGTTTTTATTGTGTCTGAATACAGCTATGATAGGAGTCTGAGAGACACTGAACGTCCTTCTTGGGCACAAGTTGGTTCTAGGAGCAATGTTCCAGGAATGGAGATGGAGACCAGGAGTCAAGGCTGCAGTGAATGAGATTTGAGATACTGTTTAAGGCTGGAAGGAGCTGGACAAAAAATGCATTTTCAAGAAATAGGAAGAATAATTTGTGGCCAGTAAGAAGGACTTCACATTTCTGCTAGTCACACTTCCGATGGAAAATGTCCTGATAAAATGCTTTGTTTCTATCTGCTAATATTCCAGACAAGATTTTGTGATTTGAAGATCTGCAGTGTATTCCAGTCTGTACCACAACATAACAGTTGATGGTAGACAAAGTCACATTTCCCCAGATGGTTGCTAGTTTAGTTTGTGGGTTTCAGACTTCTGAGTTCATTGTTTCCTATTGCTTTGTTTGCAGACAAGCTGAAGATTCTCTAATACTTTAGCTTAGAAAATTTCTTCAAAGTGTTAATTTCTTGGAAATTTTAAGTACTAAAAAACCTGGGATACCCAGAATTAGAGAATGCATTTCATTTTCATCTGTCAGCTCGAAGGTTTCTGAAGAATAAATTTTGTTTTGTAGTGGTGAAGCTTGCCATTAGAAACCTTTGAGAATATTAGTAAATCTATGCAGAGAATAAATAATGTGTACAGTAAGTAATGCATGGGGCAGTGCGTAGAACAAAAAGGAATAAACAGAGCAGTCAACATTTCTTCAGTGCTATTTACATAGTTCAAAACCTAGCAAGACAAAATGCAAGAGAGTTAGATATTAATGTCGATTTAAAAATTTGAAGCTTGCTTCCAGAAATTTCTTCTCTAGGAAGCTGGCAATGTGCAATGAAAGGTTAGCCAAGTCAGTCCTTTCTTAAGTTTGTCATAACTGTCCTTAGTTCTTCTGCCTTGTTGTGTGAAGCTTATGGATGTTGGTTCAGTCTCTTAAAAGTTATTTCAGGGTATCATGGATCCTAAACACTGGTAAGTAGGTTGAGCTTTTAATTGTACTGCTGACAAATGCGAGCTATGCCAAATTTTTAAAGGCAGTGCAAAATTTAAGGCTGCTCATCTGTTTTCTGAGATGATAGTGATGAGGCTTACCTGAATCCTGGAAGTCTAGTTGTCAGTCTTCCTTGCAGAAAAATACCCAGACTGGGTGAGGTAGAGTCTAGCAAGCTGGAGTCTGTAAATGCTGTGATTCTGAACTTCAGAATCTAGATACCAGGCTATCACATGACATTTGCTTTCTTCTGAGCCTTTGAGGAGGTCTGGTAGTTTCTGCACTGTTGGACACAGTACAGGAGAAGCCTTTGCTCTGTGATGCAGCTCTGATATCTGCACCTGAAACTGTGTGTTGGAATGGACCTAGAAAGTCAGAGATCTGAATTTTAAATACTGTGTACTTACAGGCCGTGGACGCTGATGTACACACACACGCCCTCAGCACCTTAAAAGCCTTTTAAATGTCTGGGTTTTGTTTTTCTGAATTGAAGTATTTATTTCCACCTTACCTTTCTGTAGCTAACGAGGATGCAGATTAAATATTGCTCTTTCCTGCAAAACTTTTATTCTTGCTTTGCTATACGTGTTCTACCAGACAGTATTTTGGTGCATTCCATAGCTTCAGTGATCAGATGAAGGTTCAAAGTAATATCAGTGTTATAAAGGGAAAGCATATCCATGAAGTTTTTTATCTGTACTACTTTCCCATTGCAGAACATCTATATAAAGATTTATTTTATTTGGAAGGGAATATATTCTCTGCAGTGCACAGCTTGTTTGACCTGCCCACATTTTTATTATTTATGATATCTGTAATGTCTAATCAAAAATTATTTGGCGTTTTTGCCTGGTATTTTTTGATAGAGAATCACTATTGATCTAGATTCTGAATCCATATGTTGTTAGCACTGCTTTCATGAAATATCCATCTACACTGTCAAATAATGGAGACCGTAGTAATTTGTGGGGCTCTAATGAGCAAAATAAGTTCTAATTACCTCATAAACCTGCTTTTATGACTGGAAGTACAAACAAATACTGCCTGAAAGCAGTGTTAGCTTAAGCCATTGGAGAAATGGAAGAGACTTTAATTCCAAACATCAGGTTGCCCATATATCCCAAGAGTAAGGTTCTGCATAGGTAGGAAGAAATGCAAATTAGGCTCAGTGTAACAAAAGAAAGCATCATACCTCTGCCTGTCCTTGACTCTTTGAAGTAAATATCTCAAATCTTGCCTCATTTTTACATAGGTATTTTGAAGTTTATCTAAAATCAGCGTAATGACAATCAAATTGAAATTCCCCATGAGGATTTCCACAGTTAAAAGTCTCAAAAATAGAATTGAATTGTTACTTGATTGTATAATGTCCAGCATTTCTAATGGAGCAACAATACTAGAAATAACACCTAGATATCCCAGTTCCCGCTTCTCTGCTTTCATTATCACACTCCTAATATACACACTGAGAAAAAAGGTTGTAGAGACATGTGCATGCTATTAGGATAAAACAGTAAAGGCTGTACATATAGTGGGTGTTGTTGATAATGAGTACTTAATACTTGTATTCTAGCAGTCCAGGACTACTTAGGTCATGCCAGGACTATAATAACAGCCTTAAAAATACACAAGCACACCTTTCAGAAGAGACTAATGGTTTTAAATAGAACCAAACTGTGAACAGCAGCTGCCTTGAAAATACCTCTAAATTGCTGAGTCACTGTACTTGGGAAAATCAGTCCTCTTTCAGACTTGCTCACCAGTCATAAAAACTGGACAGCTCCAGTGATTTCTAGAATAGTTTCAGGAGTGTCATGGGAAATTAGGTGCTCTGGGTAGGTGAATAATTTTTCTGCTTATGGGGGAAGATTGCTGTGAACATCTAACCTGCAGTTTCAGATCTCCCATATGCTTTGGATTACCAAAATTGGATTAAAACTGCATTCTCTACCTTACATTGCATCAATAATACAATCAACTATAAAACCTTACTTACTTTTTTTTTTTTTTACTCTAGTTTTACAGTAAAAACTTGGAGCAAATTTTCTCAGAGTTTCATATTTCTGAGAAGGCTTAAGAAACAAATTTTTACTCCCTAGAGTGCATTATGCTAGAGATGTTGGTGAGAGGAAGATGACTCTGTTATGTGGGAGATAGAATTTATGAGAACATTTTCCTTAGTGAGGAAAAGAAACCTACTGTTAGTAGTATTGATCAAGCTGATAGTCACTAGGCAACAAGTCCCAGGCAGAATTTATATGGAAAATGCTGGATGTCAGAAATGCAATGTTGTTATGGAAATGATTTATTATCAGCTAAAGGGAACTTTAAAGGAGTCAAGCAACTGACAATCTAATATAAGGCACATTTCAGGTTTTGGAGTAAAGTCTAGCAAGAATGTAGCTGCTGAGTCTGTTGCTAAGTGACTGTCTATTTGCCTAGCTTCAGGCTTTAAGCTTGTGAAGGGATACCAATTTGTTGCTTTACACTCCTCATTGATGGAGAATAAACTTGGACAGGATTCATCTCTTCACAAGAATTAACTGCAGGAGGGATTTTATAGTTAATATATTTTATGATTTTTAGGCCTCTGGAGTGTATTGATTCTGCTTACAATTCTCTTCATCCTCTTCTGTATAGCAGTGCATCTTCCACAGTGGAGGCCAGATCACCTGGCTTCCTCGAAACCCTTGTTGCCCAGTGATCAATCTCGAGGCATCCTCCTTCTGAAAACAGGAATTCTAGGTGACTAGTATTCTGTATAGCACCAAATTGGTTGTTTTAGTAAACAATGAAACCTGAAGCTGGTCTTGTCCTCTGGCATTAAAACCTATTCCCTAGAATAATAGTCAGGAGTCTCTGCATCCTGGACTAAAATGCATAGTGAGAATGCCTGTGGTTGGCCTTTTACAATGCTGACGAAAGACTACGCGTCTTGCACAGAGTCTGCTTGGTGAGACCTCTGGATGCTGCTGTAAAGTCAAGTATCAAACAGTGAACTATTTGTGGCCTTTGGGTCTTACTGTACGGATACAGTGTCAGGATACAGACCTTCATTTCCACAGCCATGTCCTGAAGTCACTTGCACCAAAGAGAACATTTTGGACAAGTGTGAGCAAGTGATGGTTTTCACTGGACCAAGGGACTCACAGTTGAAAGATTTCTTTGGCCACCTGTATCCTAAAATAAATGCTGCTTTACCCTGTGTACTGTTAGCAGGTGTTTACAGTTCCACTGACTGGGCATATGTGGTATTTTCACTGTGTTTAGTATCTCGTAAGAATCTGCATGTAATATTTGATTTTGAAATATAAATGATACCAAGGCATTGATGATCCTAATTCAGGGACATTTTTTCTTTCTTCTGTGTAAAGATTTGATATGTTTTTTTAGCTACCCATTACTATTCTCATTAAGAAATTAAGGTATCTCATGGTTCTCTTACTGCCCTTGGTAAGAAGGTCATGCTGCTGCTTTAGTAGTTGCAAACTTTTTAATGTGTGTTGTACCTTGTCCAGTAATCCTAATTGTGTCCCAGTTATCTAACATTCTTTACTACATTTTGGTTCTACTACCAAAAGGTCTTTCCATTGTTCTTCTTTGTTACTCCATGTTATTAACAGTATAGTAACATTTTTAAAATTACATTTAGAGCTTGTATAGAAACAGCCCAATTGTTACCTTTAATTAACATTTGCACAGTGTTTTCATACTTGCTGGAACTATCAAGTGTTTATATTTGTCACTGTTGCAGGATCATATAGAATTTTCCCCCACTGTTATTTAGAAGTTGTTACAGTCATGAGACCTTGGTTATCCATGGGCTGATTATCCAAGTTGTAGATTACCTATGTGTTGTTACTTCCAGCCATTCCCAGGCTGCAGCAAAATCTGCAGCCACACTAGAAAGCATCTGCATTTGATGTGTTCTGAATTGTGGTATTTTTTCATGAAACACTGCTTTGTCTGCTAGTGGTTAGTTTCTTCTGCTTTCCACAATTTCCAACTATTTGAAATTCAAATGTTCCTGTGAATTATACATTAATCTTCTTTCATTTTTGGAATAACTGTTTTCATTTATAAAAGCTGGTATTCTTCTCCATTATGTCTCTCGTTCTTAAGAGGTGACCACTGACTATCTTCTAGTGCACTGATTTACAATGTTGAACTTTATTTATTTAATGTTGTTTCAAGTAAAAAGTTCCTCATAATCATTAAATATATCAATTACAAGTTGTTTGACCTGTATTCCAACACAGTATGAAATCTAAAGTTCCCAATTCAAAAAGTTTCTGAAAACCCAAGATTAAATCCATAAATGTACTGAGGAAATATATTATTTATTATAAAAGTTAATACAGAATACTTACCATTGGTCAGCTCAGTGGGGCCTATTAGGCCTAGTTAAGGGGCATTTGGTTGGTTTTTATTATTTCAGCAGTATGAGATGAAAATAACTTTTTTGACATCAGTAAGTTTATCCTTCCAGCCTCTGTTATTGATAGTGGAATATGTGTAACAACTATCCTTAATTAAGTTTTAAGAATAGTCCTGTTCTCCTAGATACATAGAGAAATGCATGTGGTTGTGTTAGTTGGGATTGTCTTCCTTGTTTAGCATTTATGTTCTTAGAATTCAAAGCAAAATAATCCCATGGCTATGCTTTTAAAGTCCGTTGCTGGGAAAATGCTGGAGCTGACACCTCTGTCTCCTAAATACCCAGATCTCTGGGTTCTCACCTGTTCAAGGCTGTTTACCTGTCTTGCAGAAGGAATGCTTTGTTTGTAAAATCACATGTGCAGTAAGTAGTAGGGATGAGCAAGAAAACCTTATACTGAATTCTTCTGCCCTGCAGGAGTACAAACGCAAGTTAGCCAGAGTGTCCCAAGTACGGAAAGAACTCAGGTCACGCATCCAGAACCTGCCTGATCTCTCTCGACTTCCCAATGTCACGGGCAGCCATGTACACCTACCGTTTGCAGGAGACATCTACAGCGATGATTGATCACCAGGCATCCCCCATAACCTCTGCTTTTCTGTGAAATGAGGGGTAGGCCAGACCGAGCAGTACTCTTGTAGTATTATTTTTGTATATTGTTGCAGAGTGTCAGTAAAAATACTTTAATAATTTATAAAAAATGGTTTAAAAAGTTGATTTGTTTACTATTTTATTGGCGAGTGAACATAAGGGTACATTTATAAAAGTGGGATCTGTGTCTGTTACATGGAAGAATGAATAATTATCTTTTGTAAAGATTTTAGTTGGGTGCCCTGTAAAAAACATGCTAAGAATTTTCTTATGTACCCTGTATTTAATGTAGATCAACATAATCAAAACTTAATTCTAACTTGAGATATTTCCGTTGCTAGTGAGGGAGTGAAATGTGGAAATCGCAGGCTTATGTTTGCAAGAAGGCCAATGCAATTTAATGCAAAGTTAAAAGTGATCTTACTGTCCATTACATTTACATTACCCACTCCCAAAACAATATGGGGTTTTTTGAAGTAAATGCTAACAACCAGTTTTCTATTGGAAAATCTTAATCACATTACACTGAGCAGATCTTCAAATGACTCAAAATACTTCAATATTTTTGTATCATTTAGAAGTCAGCATGTAGAAACTATAAAACTGACCAGTTTAATTATGTTTTGAAATTGTAGCTTTTTACAGCTGCTTAGTTTCTAAATCGAGGGACCATTCATTTGTAATCTAAGCCCTTTCTGGAACATCTGTTTCCATCTAAAAAGGTTAATCCCAGAAATGTGAAGCCATTTTACAGTTCTAATTAAATTGAAGGGTCATTCTCTAAATGGTCTCAATTGCTAAGTGCCCATTATTAAATTTTGACAATGTACCATCCGTACATACAACAAGATGGCGATACAGCTCTACTGTACATCCTCTTCCACTGAGAAACCCTGGAGGCCAGCATGGGCTACCACCTCACCACCTTCACCTGCTCCAGCTAAGTCTCAATTGCCTTTTTCTCACGCAACAGGAGGAGACTGTTCAGGCCTGTGTATAAGTCAAACAGCGGAAAACTATTGCCCAGTTAAAAAACTCTGTTGTGTGGCATAAATGCAGTATTTGTCTGGGAACAGCTGAATTTGTGAAGAATCCTTGTTTCCATGCTATGCATCAGCTTTTAACTTCACTTAAAAACTTAAAGATCCAGACAGGCATTTAGCACTTTTCCAGAAAGTTCCGGCTTTTCAATCCATTGGAATTAACCATATGATCATTGAGTGACTTTAAAAATGCCTACCTGTACCTTTGGCATTTCAATGACCTTAAAAACCTGGGCTGCAGGTGTTTTGAGTTGGATATATCATAGGAGTATTTAATGATTGCAATTTGTTCATGGTTTTGAGCTTGTCAGGCATTGTTCTGTACCAGTTAAGTTCAGTTTACAAGTTTAATATACCTCACATGAAAGCAATTTTTTTTACAGAAAGCTGTTCTTTCTTTTCAAAACCCACAATTCAAAATAGTCCCGGAGTGAAATTGTTCAAGGTAGTTATCTGCCACTTGTTACTGGATTCTACAGGGCTAATCACTAAAATACTAGTAGGATGTGAATGGAGGATAACCATTCTCTTTAAAGTAGATATACTTGGACATAAGCATCTCAGTCCAGTGAGATGAACTTTTCTCGTGGAAGTTGCCATGAATTAGACCTCAGTTAAGTAGGGAAAAAACCTGAAAATATAGAAATACAGGCTGTTGACATAGCAGTCTGTAGCATGCAATGTAGAATACTGGTTTCCTAAAAAATTCTGACTGACAAATAGGAGTGCTCAAAACAGTTATCTGGGCTCACTAGATATCCAAAAATTTCAAAGTTTTGAGTGGTAGTTTTCCCTTCCATAGGAAAAAGCTCACTATATTGAATCCAGAGGATTTAGTTTCTTTAGTTTAAGTGTAATATGCAAAATTAAATAACACTTATTGACATATTTTCAGTGTAGATTCTTGATTAGAAAACATTCTGATACAGTATTAATGTTTTAAATATTTCTGTTCTAGTATGTTAAACTCATCACATAAATTCTTCCACACATGTATGTGCATTGCAGGTGCAGTTAAAGCTCAGTTTTGCTAAATAGCACCAAATTTGTGGTAAATATTAAACCAGCTTAATCTATTAAGAATTCTAAAACAAACCATAAAACAAGAAGCATAAATAGTGCGTTCATGGTTGAGTTCCATCCATAGAAAACTTAATTTGTGCCCAGAGGTGATTATAAGTGCAGTGACAAGGCTTATTGGACTGTGCTGAAAGATCTATCTTGGATACTCAGAATCATAGGGAATTAAGCTTAAACAGTCTTTTGCTGCCTGAATTGAAATTAGTTGTAATACTAAAGTTGACTGCTGAATTTTCTTGATCTCTCAAAGGTTTTAAAAAAGACATGACACTTATTTCACTGGATTTGTTTTTCCTATTCATAACTCCTAGTGATAACATTGCTTATCTACAGGTAATATAGAACTGATAAAAGAATGAGGAAAAAAACTCAACTTCTTCTTGATGTATATAAGTTTTAATTTTGAAAGAGTGTTATTTTCTGGATATATTTTTCTTTGTTTTACTGTGAAATTGTCTACTTCAACAAGTTTTTCATAGCTGGGGTTTTGGAAATTATCCCTCAATATTTGTTTGGAAAGGAGGACTTGTGAAAGGCAAAGGTCACTCTTAGAGCAAGTCTCGTATATTAATGGCTGAATGGTACGCTGGGGTTTTTTTTTCTATTTATATGGGAAAGGCATCAGGTATCAAATAGTTAGGAGATTTATATTGTAACTGTAATAGTATAGCAGGAGATAGCATGGTACGGTACAGATGCAGCCCTGCAGTGTCAAAAAATACCTCCAAATTCTCAGGTTCCAAAGCTTAATGTGCTTTGGACATCTCAGGAAGAAAAGAGGCTGGGTGGGGAACGGTAGGGTGCTGAGGAGACAAAAGGGAGAACATGCCTGGGTGGAAAGGAAAAGCAAACCTCATGTCAGCTTCCGTCAAAACAGAAATAACTGTGAGACTGGGCAGCACAGTATTTTATCTGTAGGTGGGATTGTACCACAGAACTGCTTTGGGTTGTTGCCATCCTGGGAAAGAAAATGTGTGGGCATACCCTGCCTACCTCTTCTAACGTGGTCTGGCTCTAGGCAAAGCAGAATGCTTGCCCTACAAAAGGCACAATTATAAAATATCTGACTATTTTTCATCTAATAATAAAGGCATAATAATTAGATTATTTGCTTCACTATATTGCACTTTTATTAAGCATTCTCTGACAAAAAGCAAAGAGATTCCTGCAGCACTTTGCCATATGAGAATGCTTACCTTGGAGGTCACTGGGACTGCTTATATATTCTAGCGTGTGCAGGCTCAAGCTGTGTTTTTTGCAGAACGTTTTGAAAGATATCAGGAATACTACCCCACTTTTGTGGTTTTAAAAATAAATGTGAAGTCCTTAGTTACATAACTTACCATTCTAAGAAATTACGTTTCATGACTTCTTTTGGAAATTAGACTACAGCCTGCAGTAATATTAGCTTGATTCACTCTGTTAATGTTTGTATTAATATATTAAAGCACCTCTGTTAATTCCTAGCAAAACAACCCAAACCACATGCTTATAACGTATTTTATCTGAATAGTCTTCCGAGTGTCAAATTGAGAGCTTTCATTATGATGAAATTACATTCCTGTTTACCTGAAGTTTAAAAAAACATTGTCTTAGGACTTGCACAGACTAGTTCTTCTCTCACAAGTCAGTGGTAACTCAGTCTGGTGCCTTGATGATATCCCTAAACACATACGTAGGATGCAGTAGCGAGCAGTGCAGATGACCATGGAGGACGTGGACATCATACATAGGCTTGGTTGGCCCTCTGCAGAAGAACCTTTTAAAATGTAAGGAAATAGATCTGTAGGTGTGGGGTTTTTTCAGTGGGAAAATCAGTGAAAATCAGCACATCTAAAAATTGATGGTTACATTTACAAATATTTAGGCCGGTTCTGCTCATTACATTTAATCACAGTGATTATTCCTGCAAGTAAAGAAAGCAGACTCAAACATAGTGTCTGAAGTGGAATTTTTTTCTAATGAATGACCAATTTTGTCTCAGCTCCTATTTCAGTGTGTCATTTATCTTAAGTAGTAAATCTCTTCCATCATGTTATTTAGGAATCTAATTCTGATTTCATATTTACAATAGTTAAACTATCCTACTAAGCATGATGTTTTTGTGGGAATTTGCAAAAGTTCAATAGCACTCATTACTTGTTTGCAACAGAAATAGACTTATTTGTTAAAAGCTAACAAGAAAAGTTTGAAATGTAAAGATGTTTCATTATTGTGCTTTTCTGACAGAACCTGTAATCCTTGTGTAATTTATGTCCTCAGAATAACACCTGTATGTACGCTCTTTCATATTTAATAAAACATTGTTGTAGAAACATCTTTGAAAATTATTGTTCATTGCTTGCCTTCTCAGTCTCATGGTGGGAAATGGCTTTAATATAAACTGCTCCCTATACTCAGGAGTCAGCCAAGATCTCATCTCAGTGATGATGCTGAGGAAATGCTTCATACTAATTTAGAGGTTTATTACTCCCTGTATTTTGCGTGATAGTTTTTGGTGAGGAAGCAGTGCATTAAAGGGTCTGAGGTCCTATCTCTAGAACTGTAAACTTAGTTTAGCTGGTTATTTTAAGACACACTTTTGTAACATTTTCAATGTGGTATGACACAAGTACAGCCAATGATACAGATACCATTGCCCAGTAGAATTTGTATGAGCTGGGAAATAACTCTCTCTAATCAAATGCCTCTTTGCAGAGCTGTATGCTTAACAGAGACCTTCTTGCTCTTCCTTTACAAAGTCTGGCTGAATTTCTACCCTCTCTGAAATCAGTGAAGGCATTTCCTCTCTCGTTGTTCTTCCAGCTCTTTAAACACAAGCCAGTAATGTGGCCTGGCAGTGGTTTGCAGGGGAGCTCAGCAAGTCTCTCACAGCCAACAGCCTTCAGTGTTTCATCAAGTAGGGGAAGGTAATGTGTCCTGAAGGGAAGAGTGCATGAATATGTGTGTAGTATATGTCTGCATGTAAGCCTCTGATGTGTGGCTGTGTATGTATATACCTATAAATATTATGTATAGAGTTACGTTTATACATGTGTCTGTCTTTCAATACACCAGTTCTGTGAAAGTCCAGTTAGCAGAAAAGACAGACTCTATTAAGGCTTAGGAATAACATAAAAGCACTGGAGATTATTTCTACCCAGCATTTTGAAGCATACTTGTAAAATAAAAGGCACGTACTGGATGACATTTTCCCCTTTGTTCTCAGAATAGTCTAATATCTCACAATAACAATCCCTTTTAAGAACACATCTGGACATACCTGACAACTCTGGTAACTCCAAAGAAAAAAAAGATGTTGTTTGGAGCACAACAAGGCTCTATCTCTGTTAACAAATAGTGTGCTGCAAAGGTAACACACTTGGTGTGCAGAATGCCTGTAGCTCAGTGCCTACCACTCACAAAACATATTTGCAAATGTGTAGTTTAGATCAAGCTCTCCTGTGATCCTGTGGATGGATCACCCATTAGCTTTCTCTGCACACTGGTTGTGTTCCCTCCTTCATGTCTTTTATCCCTTATCTGTATTTTATCCAAAAGGAATGCACTCTTGGGACTGCAAGGTGTAGTGTAGGAAGCACAACAGTAGTGTAGTGTAGGGACAACAGGGAAATGTGCTTTGATCTCACAAACACTTTAATGTTGGGGCACCTTGAAACACAGCAGATGCCTGTGCTGGTTTCACACTGGCCTCATGGGAAGCACAGGAGTACCTCATGTGTGTACTTTTAGTAAGAAAATTTATTGTGAAATTTGTATTTTCAAATACCTTTGTGCAATGCACATTTTCCATCAACAAAATGAAGTATTTTTCCAGAGACTGGATTGTAAGTATAGCAACAGGTGAATTAATGCCAAGTTCTACACTGGAAAAGGCAACACTCCGAGGTTTGTATTTTGATTAAAGAATGGCAGTTCATTTTATCCTACGCATACATAAGAGACAAAGAACAGTGAACCCTTCAGTTATTGTGCAAGTGTACAGGAAATATAGAAAGGTTACATGCCAATCCCTGAGACTTTCAAGTACAGTTTACAACAAACTATTCTCCCTACCCTGGACTGCTTTCCAGTCCACCAAGTCATTTGCTGGTCCTATTTATTAGGCAGTGTTCACTGAGTCTGAAGTCACTTGAACTATTCATTAAACTAGCAAAAGAAATGGAAAAGAGACCTTTAAATCCAAGGAAGTACATGCTTTTAACTAATTGGCTCTATTTTTCAGTGGGGAGATGTGAAGCACCATGTGCAGAACTATCACTGCAGACTGTATGTAGGACAGCCTATAACCTCAGTCCTGAACAGTGACTTTATACTGTCCTCTCTCATCTCTGTGCCAAACATAAATTGAAAATCTTTTATCTTGACAATTAAGTGGTCCTGATGGGATCATCAGCTTCCTCAAAGGATAAATCCTGGCTTTTAATTCTTGGGGCATCAGAAACTGCAAAACATATTCAAGATTCCCAAGCATATTAAACTGGCTTTCTTCTCATCTCCCTCTGGCAGACAATCACTCCCCATAGAAACAGAACTTCCTTCTAAAAAATATGGTCTATGCTTTCACAAGGTAGAGGATGTTAGCTTGAGTTTTAAAGAAATCACTTTGTTGATTTACTAAAACTGGAGCAATATTTATTGCTGTAATGTTTATTACTTTGAAATAATATATAACTAAAGTAAAGTCAAGAAGGTTTTCAAATCTGCCTTCTGGCTTTTCTCTTTTTCTTCTAGGTCAAGCATCCATTTTAGCTTAGAAAAGTGAAATTTGGAGTTTCGGGGAGTCTTGGAAGTAGAGTTGGTGGTTGCCTGTCCAGATTCATGTGTCCTGAAAAACAAAAGATTCAAATGTCTTAAAGGAGAGAAATCAGAATTAACATAATGTAACTGTGAAAGCACACATTTGCTTTCACATGTTGCTTGCTTTAATTTGAGTGAAAAATATCTAAGAGAAATAGTGCATTTTTACATGCAAGTGAGCAGTCAAAAGTGTTACTCTGTCATGCAAATTTTAGGACAGACATTTTGCAATAATGACACAAATGTAACTGGGCATTCTTTGCACACAGTCCCTTTTCATGACAATCTTTGATTTTAAAGGTTGGAAAGTTAAAATTCATCTCCCCAACCATACCAACAGAAATACACTAAGTTATCAATTTCAACTTTATTAAATGACTGATCTAAAATTAACAAGATGTAATACACTCTAGTTGGCAAAGGGCTGCTTTAAATAGGAAAGAAACAGGTACCTGGAAAGTGATGAGGGACTGTTTCCTTTAGATCCCAACCTACTGCAGCTTACAGGTGTCATTTTCTTTGCAGACTGAATTTTTACATCTGGTGTCTTCAGGCTAGATTTGATACCTGGAGTGCCACAATTTTGT
The DNA here is from genome assembly GCF_029207755.1 of Chamaea fasciata. NCBI lineage: Eukaryota > Metazoa > Chordata > Aves > Passeriformes > Sylviidae > Chamaea > Chamaea fasciata. The sequence goes on along the minus strand of NW_027094086.1, from coordinate 67,013,175 downwards.
GTTTTGGTTGCCAGAAAATCTCTGCTTTTACCATAATGTCTTGTTGTTTTGTTGCAAGACTTGCAAGTAACCAGCTATGGAGAGAAGAAAGGAAATATCAAGCTGCCTTTCAGTCTTACCACCTTTATATTATAAAGCCATTAGTAGAATTATCCAAACTGTTCTCCAAATACCATGACACAAATATTTGCTTAAATAAAACATGAGATACTAAAAAGTAACATACACTTTATAACTAGTATTTTAATTTGAGCTTCTTAAGACAAACACATCCTTTGGGTTTATCTAGAAATTACTCCAATTCCCTACGAACTAATTTCAGGACGTTTGTACTGCTTTATCTAATATTGTACAGTGAAATACAGATAACAACCCTATCAAGACAGATGAAACAGCACCTGAACTGAGCAAATCATATCTTGAGCATACAAAATACACTGAATATACTAAAGTACTGCTATGCATTAGGTATTAGGCTAAAAAACATGACACTCTGTGTCATCTAAAGTCATTAGTATATTCTTCCCCCAATAAAGTTATACTGCACACCTTTCAGGGAATCTTGGGATAAAATGTATAAACTACCAAACTCTCAAACCCAGTCACCCATTTTACTAAAAGCAGCAAGTCTCAGTGAACAAAGACAAGGCTTTGTATTAGGGCAAAAGTACTTACTACAACAAGGAGGACTTTCTAAACAAAGGGCACTTTCTCTTCTCTCTGTGTACCTCTAGGCTGCAGGGAACTTCAGCAGCACACCAAGCTGAGAGATGCATCAGAACTGATCATGTCACCCAGTCACAGAGACTGTCAGGCATTCCTGATATCCCTTACTGTCATGGCAACTACTCACACTAAGAGACGGGAGAGTAATACAGCCAGACAACTTTCTGAGGCACCAATTAGACTGACAGAAAAGCGGTTACGTGATGCTTCTGGCTAAAAATAACATACTCAAAAGACTGTCACAAAAATGTCTAAGCAGTTCTGAAAACATCTACAGCAAATCATTCTTCATTTCAAAGTGCGTAAATTTAACTCAATTCCGATTGTTTAGTAAAAATTATATTTAGAGATGCTGAAATGGAACATTTTTAGTTAAGTGTTTTGACTTCCTCTAGACACTATATTTTGTCAGCCTAACAAACTAAAAAAAAAAAAATAATAGCATTACCTATTTTAGTGCTCAGGTATTGATGAATTTTTAGTTCTTCTAAATGAAATTCAGGTGAGAAACAAACTCACCATCTCATGGTGACTTAGAACTGTGTGGAATATAAATGGAGGTAACCACTTAACAATGCAGGAATTCCTGGATTAATCATAGCAATTCGCAGCTCATTTCCATTCCCTGAAATGGATCAGCACTTAACTCCAAAAATTTTTAGAGCCCTGAAACAGTTCCTATGTTATATGCCTTTTTATGGGGAAATCAATCTAAAATCAAGTTCTACTTGCTAAGAAAGTTCTCAGAGGTTGAACCTGTCACATTGTTGCTTGCTTAAATTTCCAACCACACTGGAATTTTCATTTGCACAAGTCTCAGGTATTAGATTACAGGGATCTACATTGCTAATTTTGAAAGCTGCCAGTTGCTGACAGCATTTTAAAGACTTAAGACAAGAAACACTTAAATCATAATCCACAGGACAAACTGAACGGAACACAAGTACAACAAACTGCAATTACATACAAAGATCAAAATATTACCCAGAGTTTAAACTGGACCTATTTAAACTGAATTTTAAACTACTCATATGAGTGCACAGTGTGTCCCTACTAACACTCTCGAGCTACACAATAAGAGCCCATCATCATTTCATAGGACACTGCTCTGTTTATCAGTTGCTTAAAGAAATGTTCGTAATGTACCCTCAATGTTCGTGATCCCAGAAAAACAAAGCAAAGATTTCAGCTTGCAGAATCACAGAACATCTTGAGTTGGAAGGGACCCACAAGCATCATCAAATTCCAGCTCCTGGCCCAGCACAGGCAGGACATGCCAAGAATCCCACCATATGCTTGAGAGTGTTGTCCCAAGGCTTCTTGAACTCTTGTCTGTCTTGGTGCTGTGACCCCTTCCCTGGGGAGCCTGTTCCAGTGCCCTACCACCCTCTGGGTGAAGAACATTTTCAGACGTCCTTTCTGGAGGCTCAACTGTGATCTACAATTTGTGGAGAGTGCTTTTATTTTGCTGTGCTATCTTATTTTGCTCTGACAGCCAAGAACCTTGGTTATATTTTCTCAGTTTATATTTTTTTACTGACTCTTTAACAATCTTTGGCTTCCCAAAATTTACTCCTGAAACCACAAGACCCTCATCCAAGAAAATGCCAAGTGTGCCAGCAACTCTAGACACAATAGGGTGCTGCCTCATTTATTATATCATTCACATAATGTTTTTAAAACAGTACCTACCTTAGCAACACTAGAATAAATGTATACTATTATTTTTCTAATAGTAATTAAATGTCACATACGTGAGTACTTTTAGGAAAAATAACTGAGGCCTCAAGAAAAACATCAACTTGTTGGAATTCCATCTGTGCTTTAGTTTTGAAAGACCTCCTACAAACAGTATTATTCAGACAAATGTAAAAAATTCTATTAATACAGATGGTAATAATAATCTGATGTAACCATGAGAGGCTAGTAAAATACATGAAGTAAAGCTTGTGTCAAAACATATTTGCTCAACAACTGATGAACTGAAACAAAGGCAGTAAAGGAGATGTTTGTGTAGCTTCTCTAATATGTGGGGTCACGAGAGAAAAGCTTACTGGTCTTGTCACTGTGTTCATGATCTATCTGTTGTAGAAGGTAGATTTAGAAAATGTCATTTATGCAGAGAAGTTATTTCAAAAAGAAAGGAAGAGTCTTATGTTCATGAAAAAGAAATGTGTGGGCTTTTCTTCTAAGAGAAAGGTTTCTGCATCTTCTTTTTTATGCCACTGAAATAGGGACATGAAATTCAGGGAAATATCACGTACTTGTCAGTTCCAAATAAATGTCCTTACCAGAATGCTTCTTGACTCCCTGTACCTTCTCAAGAGCTTGGTCTGTTTCATGTTAAGTTTATGATTCTTTGCCTCTCGTTTAAGAACTTTCTCTATCTGTGGAGTCACTTTCATCTTTGGCTTGAGGCGTACCCTGTAGCTGTCAGGAACCAGGAACTGGAAGCAGTAAGGACATATCCTTTCTAATCCACATTCGTTAACTAGAAATAAATAAAGGCAAAAGGATGAAATAACTATGTTTTATAAGCAAACTTTAAAACGGTGTGTGTTTCAATTTCAGCGCTACCTAAGTACATGCTTTTGTGTTTAAGATAACACTAGAACAGAAGAGGAAGCTGAGCACCAGAGTGTGCTCAGCTTAGCACAATTCAGACTAAGTTAATGCATGGCACAAGTTTCCACAATATGTAACTGTAGGTTTTCTTGAAAAAATGCAATTCCTTGCTAAAAATCTTTAGCAACGGAGGCTCACAATTCTGCAAAGATCTCCATGGAGGCACAATCTTCTACCAGATCAGGGACACCAAAGCCTTGTAAAGCTCTTTGCCCATTTTAAGTGTGAGAAGATGACACGACCTCAGGCTAGAATGAAGAAACGCTTTGAGATAAATTTCAGACCCAATAAGAGGCTCGCTCCTGGCATGTGCCTCATTAGCTTCTGCTGCCGGAGCTGGACTCGGGCGCCTCTCCCTAAACCCCCGAGGGACACCCGGCCCCGCGTCCTGGCGAGCTCGCCACTGCTGCCGACAGCCCCGAAACACAACCCTGCGAGGGCAGGGCAGTGCAGGGGCAAGGAGAAAACGGAGGGAAAGGGCGAGCCGGCATCCATCCCCACGCTCCTGTCCTGCCGCAGCCTCCGCTGGAGCGCGCCGGGCTCCCGGGGCGCCCGGCTCTGGAGCCCCCGTCCTGCGGCCCCGGCTCCACCGCCTGCGCCCGGGGCCCCTCACTCGCCTCGGGTGTTGCGGAGCCTCCACCTGCGCGGGAGAGAGGGAAAGCGTCAAGGCGCGTCACCGCCGGGCTCTCCCACCGCCCGTCCCCGCCCCGCCGCGATTCCTTACAGCAGGAATCGCGCCTGTCCCGGGCAGACCCCCGCCAGCTGCTCCGCCGCCTCCAGCAGCCGCCGCCGCCCCATGTTGCCGAGCGCCCGCCCCGCCGGAAAGTAAGGGACGGGAAGGGAAGGCGGGCGATGTGCAGCGCTCGGCCGAGCCCCGGCGGCACCGCGGCCGCAGCACCAGGGTACCGGGCTGGGACGGGCCCCGGGCGAGGGTCGGAGCCGGGGCCGGCGCTGGCGGGCAGCGGGCCCCGCCCCTGGGCCCGGGGCTGCGAGCGCGGGCGGCGGGGCCGGGGAGCGGAGCCCACCCCGAGGCCGCTCGGGGAGCGATGCCCGCCTCGGGGAGCCCCTTGCGTCCCCAGCCGCGTGGGAAGTTTTTCCCCTAGGAAAGGAAACTTTTACCTTAGGGGAAAAAAGAAAAAAAAAAAGAAAGAAAAAAAAAGTGAGGAAGAAGTGCTTTACGTTGAGGGCGGCTGAGCACTTAGGCTGCCCCAGAGAGGTCATGGAATCTCCTCTGGAGACATTCCAAACCCACCTGGATCCTGTGTCACCTGCTCCAGGGGACCCTGCCTTGGCAGGAGGGCTGGACTGGATGATTTCCAGAGGGCCTTTCAAACCGTAACAATTTTGTGGTTCTTTAGAAGAAAAAAACCAAGTCCAAACCCCACAGATTTCTCTGTGAGGGGCTGTCAGGTGATAGATCTGCGGCGGCAGCTCCAGAAATCCGCCCGATGCTCAGCAGTGCTGAACTTCTGTCATCCTCTCTGAGGTGCCTGATCGTGGGTTTTGGCGACTGCAGACTTTGCTTTATCACTCTGCAAATGTGCTCCCATTAAAAAAAAAAAAAATAAAATAAAACCAGAAAAAACCCCGTCCTCTCCACTCTCCCCAAAACGCCCCAAAACCAAACCCTCAGCTTTTCACCGTTTGATGTGTGTTTTATTAATTCCCTCGGCCCTGTTCATTTGCTAGACGTTTTTATCCTTTGATCTCTTGGTAATGGTGTTCATTTAGGAGAGGTATTCAGCTGAGCTGGCTTCGATATTCTATCAAGGAATTTGAATAAATATTTCTATTTTTTTATTTTCTGACACTGAGTAGCCAAGGGCTTTAGAAATAAAAAAGAAAGGGGGAAAAGGAATTACAAGGCTTCCTTTAAGACAGCTTGACTGCACAGTCAATAAATCTGGACTTGTTAGTGGAATGTTCATAATAGGTACAATTAAGGCCTCTGCTGACTATTTTTTCAATGAAACTAATTTTTTCAATTAATCTTTCCATATTGCATTTTTGTTGCTGACTTTTTTGATCTTAATTTTTGAGTGAACTCCTACCTTTTCTGAGCAGGGATGTCACGTAATATCTATTCAAAACATAACCAGTGTTCATCAGTCAACAGATTTTTTTTGGCAAATGAAATATCCCCATTTGTTAATACCGGAGGAGGAAAATGCAAGTACTTTTTGAACACAAGTAAGCAAAGATAATTCCAACACTCCTTTGAGGGGTGGGTGTGTGTTTATAATTTTTAAGCATTTTTTTTCCCTAGGGAAGTTGGTTGTGGAGGAAGAATGGTGAGGCAAGATAGTGCCACGTTCTCTCCCAGCTTCTGCCTAGAAAAAGGAAAATGTGGTAGGGTTTTCTTCTTTTGCCTGGGGCTGGGACCTGACTCCTCCCTGCCCCTTGAGGGTGCAGCTGGGCCAGAGCATCTTCACCAGCACGGTGGATTAACTTTTTCCTGTGAGAACAGCTTCCTTAACGACTTGATTAACCAGCATGGGCTGTATTTATTAAGCAGGGACTAACACAATGCAAAGGATTCATCTATATTCCCCCCCACCTTCACTCTTACACTCTTTATATCCCTGTTTTTTTTTTCTCTCTCAGTCTTTTCCAGTCTGCCTAAACTACTTATACACTTTTTCTTTTTTTCCTTCTGATCCTGAGACAACACTGGGCTATTCCTTTTCTTTTTTTTTTTTCCCCTTCTTCTTTTTTTCTTTTTTATCTTACTTTGCCGGATTATTTTTGCATTATAGATAATCTTTGTCCAAAAAGCAGGGCAAACAGGCACTCCCTGTGCCATCCACACACGGGGTGATGTGCCTCGTCCCGCGTCCCGTCACATGAGGCTTTCTCGTATTAGGTGTGGTGCTGAATGTGCTAAACAAAGCACTAGAGACAAAGGGGAAATGGCCAAAAAACCATGGCCTCAAATTCACGGCTCTCTACCAGCCCCTTCCTGCAGAACTCCCATCCGAAGACAGTATTTCTGTGCATTCAGTGCTGGCAGGACCAAACCCTTAAAACCAGAAAACTCTCAGATCCCTGGCACAGTATTTATGGCATCAGTGGGATGAATTCATCCGCATTTCAAGGCAGAACGCATTCGTCTCTACTTTTTCCTGGCTTTTGTTCACCAAAAAAAGCCCACGCTAGCAGAGCCATGTTACGAACCGCTTCCTGATTCTGTTGTTTAGCGTTTTGCAGCTACCGCGGCTGGCGAACAGGCTGTAAATCTTGGCTGGTGTTTTGTAACAAAGGGAAAAAATAGAATGATTTGTGTTGACTTTTGGTCATCGTGTATCATTATCGATCCGGGGGAGAGCGGCGGGGAGCGCGTACCGCGTATCTGTTGCTCGCCACTTCTCCGGGAAGGCGGCGTGAGCCAGCAGTCAGTAGAGGGCAATAGAGAAATACAGTTTGTGATGCCTAAAGGATTTGAAGCCCTGATTATGTGTTTACAGAAAAGAAAAAGAAGAAAAGAAGAGCCAGGAGGATAGGTTGTTCAGTTTACTACCGGAGACCTGACTGTGACAGACCACCAGGAAAACAAAATTTTCAAAGAGAGTAAAGAAGACCTTCTGCAGCATCTGCAAGTCTCTCCTTTTTTCTTCAGAGTTAAGTAGGATAACTTAGCCAGAACTTATTGATGTCTGCATGTTCAGTGGACTCGGGAATGGACTGGGAGATGGGGAAATGTACTCTTTGGAAGAAACAGAAGAGGAGGCATTTCAAAGATCCTGCAGGTGAAAAAGGTGAGCAAACTCACAGCTTCTCTTTCACGTGAGATAATAAATGTTCAGTCAGCTGTATAAAAGTCATGACCAAACTGAGTGATTGAAATTGTATGACAATTTTGCTTTTTCAGGCATGCTTCTGCAAGATTCATTTTCTCACGGAAAAAAAAGACGATAGTGATGCTACAAGGATAAGCATTTCCAAGCATGTTATTTTGGAGACATGCTAAAACCAGTGACCTGTTTTATATGGCATATTTTGTGTTAGAACTGTTTGAAATGTGCACATCGTTTTACGAGGTTTATATACTATAGTTCCTAGACTCTAGTTTTCAAAGAAACATATAAAAAATATGGGACTATTGTTCCTTTCGGAGGGGATTTTTGCTCAGCTTTTAGAGAAATGTAGCTTGGAGGTTTGGAGAAATTTATTATGAGATTTTTTGGATGCATAGTGGGAATGCCCTCAGGTTTTTCAAAGGCTTTTAAATCAGAAAGATATTGAGAAGTGATAACTAAGAATATAGTAATAACAAAAGGCGTTAAGCCATAGAAATCAAGGGGGTGGCAGAGGATTGGGGAAGCAGAAAAAACCACAAGAGACTAAGTTAGAAAATAAACATGTTAAACACTTTTCTATTGCCAAGATCTCAGCTGGTGTCACCATAACACTTGGAAAATATCCTCAGAATGCCGGGAACCATTAAAGCAGTACAGATTATCAGAGGATAAACTTCCACTTCAGCTGCTACCGCTACCAGAAGTGACCAATAAGAAATGTTTGGGAAATGAAAGATGAAGAATCAAAGCATTGACATTCTGGGGATATCACCGAGTAAATGCAAGGGTATCTAGAGGTCAGTCAGACAGTACCCGTTTGAAACAAGGCAGGCTGATAAATAAAAGAAATAAATCATATTCTGAAACAAACCATCAGTGTTTAAAAGCTAATTAAAGGATAAGTTGTCTGGTGTTCCTCCTGAGCCTGGATTTATTTTGTAAGTGGTATGATAGGTAAGGCTATGACACAGTAATTTATCTATGCTTTGAGTGCTAAAAGATGTAAAAGATTAGTGTGGTTTTTGTTAGTTTATACATTGTTTAGAGCACAGCTTCCTTGCAGTATGTACTCAAGGGAGGTGAAAGATAACATATACAAAGCATGCCACTATTTCCTGTGGGTTGGCAACATCCATCTGATTGGGAATGGACCCAATGACTATCAGAATCCACCTGATCTTGAAAGCTGCAAGTTCCAGTTTCCAATTTTTTCATCCTTTCATTCAATTTCCAGTACTCTACATCTTCTTGTATACTTGCAAATCCATTCTCTCAAAAGATAATAGAAATTAAAGGTGGTATTGAACAAAAAACTCGGAAACATTCATGCAGCTTAATAGTGCCAGCTCTTCTTTAAAGCGGTCTCTGGTAAAAATTATTACCTCTGTATCTAAGATATGAAGCTCTAGGGCAGTAATCATTCTCTTACAGCTGATACCTATTTTCAGTGAAATTAGCAGGGTTGCTTTTTGGTGTTATGTCTCTACAAAAACAGTCAAAGGGATTTTTGTACTAGGGAGCCACACATGTCAGTGGCTGGGGCTGAGGAGTGGGAGCTACTACTCCTCAAAGTCCAGGCCTTGTTTTTTCCCTGTGTGACTTTGTGGTACATTAGGTTTGTTTATGGTCAGCTCATGGAGTGGCCAGCCTGGCATCTTGCCCATGCCAGGGGCTGGGCTTTGAATGGCAGGATGCAGATTGTACAAGGATGCCTTCCTTCCATGCAAGTTATGGGAAAGGCCATCACTAGGTTGCAGTGTCCGTCAGTACACAAAGATACTCCTGTGCCAGTTCTGCCTGTAAGTCCTTGTCACCTTGAGTCATAATAAACCATTCCTTAATTTTCACTCACAGAACAGTTGAAATCTAAAAATGTTGAAGTCTCAAGCCAAAGTTTCATCTGTGAAAAAGATGCTGCTAATTAATATGTTAATTGTCATGTAAACCCCTTTGCTTAATGAGATGTGAAGTAGCCCATGCTGTTAGGAATATCTGTGTGCACAGGAGTTCGTCCCGGGCACTTAGGGTCATTTATTGCTGTGCCGCAGCACAACCCAGGGCTGCTATTTCAGCCTTTTGCCAAAATAGAAACATTTTACTTTCTGATGAGTCATCTGGGTTTCACTGAGATCTTGCAAGGTTTCCCCACCCTATTCTTCTTTGCTGCGGAGTCCAGGCCCTGCCCTGGAGGCCTTGCTTTCCCAGGAAAAGATGAGGTGGAACCCGCTTCAGCAGCTGTCAGCTCCATTCCTTAATTAACTTGGAACAGACTGCTAATGAATGATATGGAGCGTTTTCCCTGTCACTCGAGCTGAGCACGCAGCATTCCCAGCCTTTTCTGGCTAGCAGTGTGGCAGAGCAGTGCTGGCAACTGAGTCGGAGTTTGCCACACATTGTGCTAAATGTTACCTGCATCAAGGCAGAAAGGGAACTTGGTCAGCCAAAGGTGGCAGCTTTCATCTGTTTTGCCAGGTTGGTCATACTTACTTACAAACAACACAGAAGAACTATGTGTTTCAAGAAAATATTTCCTTGCAATTTTTTTTCCTTCTGATGCAAAAGAGGGTAGAGGAAGACTTCATTTTTTTTCTTTTTGCTTTAAATTATTTTCTTTCCCTTTTAATTCTGAATGATCTGTTCTAAGGTGGCACTGGATTGAGCATGAGTGAGGATGGACTAGATGACCTCTAGAGGTTTCCAACCTTACCCTGTAATTTTCAATAATCATGCTGTTATTTTGGATTCCTCCTGACTCCAAGTTACCTGAGAGAGAAAAAAACAAAACAAACAAAAAAAAACCCCAAAACCCCAAACCCCCACTATTTAAAGATAATTTTATTTCCCCTTAAGTTACTATTTTAACTCATTTGAAAATGCACCTGGGAAAATAAAAGCCAGGTCCTTCTAATAAATACTTGTGTTATGAAAGAGTTCTTTGCAGTTGCTGGTTTCTGAGTTTTCTCACAAAATGCTTTAATTACCATGTTCAGGCTGCTTTGCAGAAATGGTATTAGGCGGAAGTGTAGTCAGCTGAGGGATAAACTGAGGGCTGTACTCCCTGCTGCAATCAAAATGTGGCTTTCACACCTGTTTATAGTATCCTAAGCTGGTCTTGTGTTTGAGAAGCTGGTGTCATTGCTGATTCTTCCAGGTCTATGCCTGGTGACTCAGACGTTAAGAAAGGGGTGAAATATTTACTGCTAAAGTATGTGAAATAATATGAATTTGAAAAATCCATATTGCTTTTTCAGTAATCCATTTTAGCTAAATTCATTCTAAATTAAACTGTTTGCCCAGCTGACACCCTTAATTCATCACCCTGGCTGAAACTAAGATCTTCAAAGCCATTTACAACAGCTAAACAAACATGTCTTTCATTAGCTTCGATTATAATGCCTGATGAAGTGCACCGAGGATCTGAATCTTTAGATATGACAGTGATGGATATAATTTAGACACAGGAGAGGTAACAGTTTAAGACTGATGCTTAGATTGAGTTTTAATCCAGAGTTTCACAGTCAAATATAGGTGGGTGGTGCAGTGCTTCATATACTTCAAAACTGCTGCTGCTGCTGAGGCACAGTGGTAGCACAACATATTGTAACTGCACTAGGAAGTGAGCACTTGGGTTTTCATTGCTGGTAATAGGACCTTGTCCCCAAAACCTTCTCCTCTTTTAAAGGATAAACTGGATGTAGCTACCTCCTAAGTGTGAAGCATACAGTAAAGAGATAAGACTCCATGTGACATCAATTTAATTAGAATGCAGTATCATTGCCTTGGTTAGTGATGGAAAACAGGAAACTTGTTCAGCAAATATTGTATTATAGCTGCGCAATTCCCCAGTACTGAAAGGATTTAACCTTTGTCAAGTTGGCCTGCATGCAAGGCCCTCAGCTTTCCTGTGCCCCTCAGAGACTTTGTACAGAAAACAAAACAGCAAGGGATGGATAATGCAACAGAAGATTTCTTTTTCTAAAATCCGGAGGCCTCTGCTTAAGCATCCCAAGCCAGAAAAAGCTCACACTAATTGTACACTGATTGTACGCACGTATGTTAAACAAACATAATCAGAGTTGTGTTAACTTATTGCTTATTTGCAGTGTGGAGGGGGGCTGATGCAATCTCTAATCTTTTTCGAGAAGGCACATAGCCATATGTTTTTATGTATTCTTTTCATTATTATTATTAGATAAAGCTAACAGTGGTGTTCAGGTATGGTCTGCAGGAGTGCATTGAAAAGGTCATTTCCTTAGCGAGCAAAGACTTGTTTTCCTTCTTCAGAACAGTAATTTTAAGAACTAGGTTGATAGCAGGGCAGATGTAACAAAGTTTGTCAATTCATAATCAATTTATAGAAATGAAAATTATTCTTTTCCTTACTGTGTGCTTAAGCAGTGTTTTCCTGATGAAAATCTTTGTGCATTGGTTTCTTGGGTTTGTTGGTAGGGTTTTTTTAATCTCCTTTCTCCTAAGCCAGTCTGAGATCTCTGTATTTCTTAGCACTCTTTGGAAAAAAAGACCTGGTTATCCTAAGAGCAGGGAAGATAGACAGTGGAAAGCCTGAAGTCTAGACAGAGATGCTGTGGCATACATAAGGCCTGTGAAGAGCTTATCACAGTGCCTTTTGGCTCTCAGCTTCTGTTTCATTTGCTCTGCTGGTTAATCATTGGCTTGAGTGCTCAGGTACCATGGTGATCGACACACTACCAGTGCCACAAACCCAGCATGATGCATATTCATTGAAACACTATTTTTGAAAGAAAACCATAAATATATTCAACTTTTTAAAAACCCTCAGCATAGCTAACATTCCCATGTACTTTCCTCTCTAACAATGTAAATTAGCATGGTAGGGTATAGGCTTCTTCCTCCCATTTTAGATTTTTTCCTTCTGCTGTTGATATCCACAGATTTCTCATTAAGTGGTTTGAAAGGCTTCAGACTTCTTCCATATGTTGAGTATAGCACATTTGTGCATTGGCCTTTCTGTGCAGCTATTGAGATGTTTGTTCCGCTGTCATCAATATTAATATCAAGGAAAAGGCCTTGGAATAAGAGCCAAATGCATCCTTGGTCTGTTAAGCCCCAACAGTTTGCTAAGTGTGACCTTTGTGAAGCTACGGGTATAAAGTTCAACCTTGAAAATCTTGGCCAGCAACTGACTGCTGGAATGCCAATTGGCAAGCTCTTCTTCCTTCTCCAAATGCAGAGCCTTCTGCCTGAATGGCTCCAATGCAGCATCTCTTCTGCAGTGTCACGTTTGGAGGTCTGATCGTCACACACACCTCTGGTGCTGGTGTTAATTTTTATAGCGCTGTGCTATTTATAGCTCTTCTTGAATATGCAAGGTGAGCAACACTGGGAAGTCAGCAGTGAGCAGTAGTTTCCCACTGAGGATGTTACTGTGCCAGTATCCCTCCAAGATAACTGCAGGGAATATAGTAAAAAATTTTACCTCTTTATCATGAGTAACTTATGAGTTTGCTCCTGGTAAGTTTTGGTATCTTGAATTGCTTCACAATGCTACTCTCTGAGCGCTGGTGCCTGGAGCAGATTGATAGCATGCTGTCACTTGAGGAACCCCCAGCACATAGCATGCCCACGAGGCAAATAAGCTATGGAGGAGGGAATTAGATGGAGCTAGATGCCAGGTATGCAATCACTGGAACTAGGTAATTGTTCCTCAAACTCTGCTGATCATAAAAACTTGCTTTAACTTTTGTGTCAGCCCTCGGAAAATGGAAAAGACATCATTTTCCTCTTGCATTCCCCTCACATGAAATAGAGATGCCAAATAATTTTTTCAGGCATGCTTTACCATCTGCTTTGACAGCAATTAGTTCACCAATTGGTGTGGGACAAGTTCCATTAATATATGGTGAAAGCACACAAAAAACCTCAAAACTCAAAGAGCGATGCAGGGATGCTGTTTATGTTTCCCTAGCATGAGGTAGGAAGGGCCTGTGATACACTGCTTTGCAGGAGTTGGGGACACTTAAAAGAAGTATGAAGACAAGCCAACGTACTGAATCCCCCATATTACTGATTTTTTTTTTTTTTTTTAAGCAGAGTAAAGACACTAAATATTGCAATTGTATTAATATTCCTGAGCCAGAGAGTGAGTGGGATTTATAGGACTTGTGGGTTAGGACAGTGGTCTCCTCCCTAGCCTGCTTCCTGTGAGATCTGAGCTGATGTTGTTGCGGAGGTGGTGGGAAATAAACCAGGACTCACCCTTCAAGGATTCAGTTTGGGAGGCATTGTAGTTAGGATCCCCTCTTCTCTTATCTATCCTTCTGCGGTATGGGACTTTCCAGCTTGGCTCTATCCAGTCCTTGAACTCACTTTGACCCACAAATCCTTGTAAAACATACAGGTACAGCTGCTCTGCTCTGGTGTTTTGCTGCAGAGAAAGAACAAACCTTGAGGAATGTGGAAAATGAGCACTGCTTGCTTCCTCTGCCTCTCCTGACTCCAGGGCCAATGCAAGTAGTAGGTGCAAGGTGAAGATGGGCCAGACTGCTGAGAAAGGCACCAAACAGGGTGTGCACTAGTATTGTGGGATGTGGGTGCAATACCTTAACAATCCTGGTGCCTGTAGCACGACTGAAAACTGGGTTGTAGCATCAGAACACGAGTTGTCCTGTAAAATAATTTTGTTACCATCATATTGCCAGTCCTACAGGCAACCCTTCCTGCCAAAATTTCCTCCTTTTCACTGATCAGTAATTTTTTGTTTACTTTTTTGTTTACTTTGAATACTTTTGGTTTCTTTGCTTATTTTGAATTATTTTTTGGTGTTCCTTTGCATTAAAGTTGAGCAGTATTCATGGTGTTCACAGGTAGGGTTCAATTAATTCCCTTGTACTTCTTTTCCCAAGGTTGTTCCATTTTTGAGAACCACCCTAGAACACGTGTAAATTGAGCGTGGATAGAGGCATCTCTTGCCAACAAATCTGTGCACTTGGTTTTTTCCATGGACTGTAGTCTGGAACTTGGCAAGGCTTTGGAATCTTTCCTGGATGAATAGTTCTGGATTATTCACCAATTTTTTTTTTTTTTTGAGCTGGAGTGAAAATGAACATGAGCTTGAAATGCTGAGTGCCAGCTCAAACCCAGACTTCCCCAACATGAGCCCAGAACTGAGAGATTTAATTTGGCCCCTTTTTGATTATGATCCCGTGTCAGAGTGAGGTTTTGAGTCTGAATGGCATACAGTGTGATACTCATGTAGGTACAAATACAGCAGCTTAGTGCTTTGCAAAATATTTGCAGCCTCCTGTTCATTCCTAACTAGTGACATTTTCCTTTTCAGCTACAGTGGGAGAAGCTGTGGGCTTTACTGTTGGAATTGGGTTTGGTACCTTCTGATGGCAACAGAACACGCAGATATGGAGACATGATAAATGCTCAGACATGAGGGTCAGAAATTAGTCCATTTCTGAGCAATCTTAACATCTGCTGGAATAAGCAGAGACAGAGTTTATGTAGGCTGCACCATTGCAGCCATTGACTGTTCATTTTCATAAAAGCAGATCCATGACTTTTCTGTCCTCAAACACTTGATAGTTTTGGGAGTAGGCCAGGTGCCAAACGGTGTTCAGGTTTTCAGAGTTCTAATTAAAAATATGGATTGGTTATGCCTGGAATGAAAAGTATGTAAGGCAAGGAAAGCAATCACCTGGTCTGGTGCTGGAAGGGTTAATCAGGAATTAAGGTGAAGGAAAAAATAAAGGCTTCTAGAGTTGTGTTTAATTTTTTAGTCTCTTTGCTGTCTGCCAGTCCTTTATGTGACTGCTAAAAATTTCATTAAAAAATTAAAAATGTATTTTAAAGACCAATTTAAGAAACTGAGCATGCAATTCTAACTTTGGAAAATTGCAGCTCTATTTTCTGACAGAATCTTATATTTGTGACTAAGGGAAAACTTGATTATTTCAGTGGATTGCTGGAGAAGTAGATGTGAATCTCACTTTATCCATTCTCACCCTGACAGATTGACTTGGAAACCTTCAGTTTCAAAGAAGGTAAAGGTATCAGATGAGTTCATAGGCAACAGATGGGTTTTCTGGAAAAAGCCTCAGGTTTGATAAACTCAGGAAAATTGCGCCTGACTCGCTGGGGAGAAAGTACCTTTGTTGTGAATGTTTGCTGGGCCCCCCGAAGTTGATGCTACTTTGGGAATTCACTTCAGCCAAGATTAGGACTTTGTTTACAGACCATGTGAGCATTGAAGATGAAGGCACCAATCATTAAAGCTGTGTCAGCATCTCAGCAATGAATTTATGTTCTTTTTGGCTAAAGTTCAATATTCTTTGAATGAAAATCCTTGATTTACATTTCTCGGCTATTCTTGTGGGGGTATTAAGCTGATGTCTTCCTAGTGTTTGTGGAGCCACTGGTGAAAGAAGCAAAAAGGAAATAAAATGCCATCCAAACAACAGCTCTGGAAAAATATTGATTTGTGTTTGGTGACTGCTGTTGAATGTGCTTGTCCTTCCCTCATGCAGCCACAGAACATATTGGCATTGCAGGTAGGCTGACTGACAACTTCCTTTCAAAGCATTGCCAAACCTGCTTCGTGGATTAGTCAACAACTGCTTCCTGAATTGTGCTTGCACCTGTTTCCTCTTCTTCTGGGATAAACAGTATTATCTGAAAAAGCATTGACAAAGGCCAAAGTTGCACTGCCAGCCTGGCCCACTCTTATAAAGGAAATCACATTTTCTTGGTGTTGTAGAGTGAAAGTAGCAGCTGTTACCATGGGAATAGTCAATTTATGAAAGAAAAAGTTTTGAGGAGGCTGAACATTACCACTAATCGAAGTGATTGCAGTCAAGACAGAAGGTTAATGTTCAAGATCTGCTAATTAGGAGAGAGATACTTTTCTGGTAATGTGAGGATGGATACAAATGAATTCTGTTTGATAAAAAAGTGCTGTTGTCCTGGCTAATCCCTTGAATTTATTATTTTGGATACAAGGATTAGATTCATCCCCAGTATAGTATCCACTGATTTGTTTTCAAGTAAATGTAAACTTAATGGGTATAAAGAGGCACTATTTCCTGGAAAGGCTCTTTCAAATGCATTCTTACATGTATTTTAAGGATTATTACTTCACATTCCCTTTTTGGAGACATTTTTCTGTTTTGTTTTGTATTTTGCAACTCCTTATGTCCTCTCTGTCCTTTTCTCTCTGTTCAACACATTTTCTAGAGTGTAGAAATTACTATGGTTCTTCAAATTTCTCCCTTAATGTGCTAAAAATGTTATCAGCAAATAGAGAAAAGGCTTCTTTATTCTGCTGCACTCCCTCTATTGACTGACTGTGCCCAGACAAAGTGAATAATATAATAGTCATCATTTGCAAACAAGAATGTTTGGGCCAGATCATCTCTGCTCATAGGAGGTGCCAGATCTTCACTCTTTTCAGGAGAAATGCATTTCTCCACAAGTTCTAAAAATACCGTTTCTGTTAAATTTCTTTTTAGAGCACCTATCTGACAAACTTCTTCTAAACAGCTAATAATTTAGGAACAATTCTGCAGTTTGCCATGAATTATTCCACAAAATAATAATTATTAATTAATTATTTCAGAAAACACTTAATTATTACTGACATTATATTTGTGTGAGCCCTAGCTGTTCAAATACGTTCTTCTATTTATTTTCACTTGCAAGTAGCCTGCATTATCGCAAAAGCCTTTATCTGTGTAATTAGTTTTGCATGGATTTTGTAATGAAAAGTGTACGTGAAAAATGGAATGGTGTGTTGGATATGTCCCCCAAAATGAAGCTAGTAACATCAAAGCAGTAATAATATCAGTACCACACTAATAATGGAAGAGCTAAAGGACAATCTGCGCTCAGTGGATGCAAGCATTGGGTCCAGGTAGTTGTAGAGGGTGTTACCGCATGTGGTACTTCCAGCTGTGTATCAAACTCCAACTCCAAGGCTGTAATTTTGCCCCTACTCTTCTGTCTGGGAGACTATTTGAGAAACACATAGGCTCATAGCTGCTACCCTTCTGTACAGCCTAGATGAGCATGTGGCACATACAGCTGCCTTCCCTCACCATGCTCTTGTTGCTCCTTGAATTAGATAATGCTACTTCTACCTGGAGGCATCTTCCTCAAGGCATTTCTAGGCAGCAATTATATGCTTAGTTAGCTCTTCTCTTGCTGTGCTAAATAACTCAGCTCTGTTAGTGTATTTGGGTGGGAAATCTCCTTGTCTCCCAGGTTCTACTGGAAATAACTATTCTCATGTCCTACAGCCTCACTTGCCTTTTTCATCTTGTTACCTGTTTAGTCACTCTTTCATTGACAGCTATAGTCCTCATTTGTGATTACTGAGTCACCCCCCAAGTTATGTTTTCATTTTCTGCCCTGGGCCTTGTTGCTTACCCCATTTATTTGGCTCACATCTTCAAGCACCTCCATTTGTGTAGTTTCACTACTCTACGGACATTAGAGTGCGCAGGTTCTTTTCTACCTTGGGCACAGTGATCAAGAGCTATGGAAGGACAACAGTAGCCTCAGAATGGATCCTGAAGACCCACTGCTAATCTAAATTGATTTGATACATCCCTTCTTAATGGAACTTACTTGCTATTACTTCTCCTTTAGCTGTTTTTTAATAATGCAAAAAGTCTTAGTCCTCAGATTCCTTGATAGTGTATAAAACAATGTCAAATAATTGCTGAAGTCCTGAAAGATGAGATCTATTACACTTTGTGTGTTCACAAAATCTTTTTCCTCATCTAAGAAAACTATATGGATGATTTTTATGGTGTCCTCTTGCTAAATTCCTGTTGCACTTTATCCCATTTTTCATTTACCTCTTTGTATGTTGTGTCTTTATATATTGTCTCTCTCAAAATGTATTTTAAAGCCTTTCATACCTATGAGATCCAATGAAATAGCTTGTAATTTCCCAACTGCCATCTCCTCTTATTTTTCTTCACAGATTTTTTTTGTCAGTAAAGAAACCATATCTACTATTTTTCAGCTTCATTCCCTCATCTAGATGGTGCTATTAAAAATATTCATCACTGGACCAGCATTACATGTGAGAGAAATTTTTAGAAGTGTGAGATGGTGATTAATCAGACTTCAAGCATTTAGCTTTTTGAATCGTTTTTTGCTAGCTGTGGTAGTTTCTATTTGGATATCCACATTGTTGTTATTCACCCTATCTTTGTCTGTATATTTAACCTAAAAATTTCTGATTGAAAACTGGGGGAAAATACTTAGTTGAGGCCTTTCTTGTGCCATCTTTAATCTCATTTCCATACTTCCTCCACAGTGGCACAGCATTTTTCCTTGTGGTTTTTTTTTTGTTTTGTTTTGTTTTGTTTTCTGTTTATACTACCAAAGAGCCTTTTACTGTGTGCTTTCAAATTCTTTGCAGGACAGAAGTCAGTTAAGTTCATGGGAGTTCAAACTTTATCTTTGTACTTCCTGACTTCTCAGATGTTTTTAGCTTGTGGACAGTACTTTTGGCATTGTGAGAACTCTGCTTATTTGCAGTACCTTCATTTTATAAGGTCCTGCTTGGTTGCTGGCTGCAGCTTTGTAAAAGCTACTTGTTCAATTTACTGACCCTTTTCTGTACTGCAGAATAGGCATAGTTCAAGAGTTTAAATGCCATTTTTATTGTCATTTTACAATGCTTTACTATGTTAGTGCAATTCTTAAGTTCCCATGCCTACTTTTCTTCTCTCTTATATGAATAATCCTACTCATGTCAGAATCAAAGCTATGAAGATTATTTGTGAGAGAAAAGGGTGCAGATTAGGGTCTACATTCCTTGAAGTACTTTCACCAGGTGCAGCATTTTTTCACAGTGGTGGCCTTTTAAAAGCTGTTTAAGAGATACATATGCAGTATCAAAGGAAATGCAAAACATTTTGGAAGATGAAACTGCTTGGAAACTGAAGAATGCAGGGATTTGTTCAGGTGCCCAGTATTTCTCTAATAGCCTTTTTGCCAATCGACTCATGTTTTATTTCTGTCTTTTAAGTATTATTAGATTTTCTTTTGGCACGCTGGTGATTTGCAAATGTACAAATACTGTTCTGAGTGCTTGGGAAATGGTCTTTCACAGAACTAAATTGTTGCATGGAAAAAGTTCCTTGGTAACTACTTATTACTTGGATTTTTTTTGTTAGTTCTCAAGATGTGTCATGACTGTGTTACACTAACAGTAGAAAAGCATATTTAGCAGCTGACTGCCCCAAAAAGCTTGCAACTGAAATATGTAAAATACATTCAGCGCGAAATGAAGCAAACATCATTTTCATGGGTACTGTGACAGGTGGGAAAGAAGCCAGTGTCACTCATCTGGGGCACAACCAGTAGCTGCACCCAGTCCCCTTGACTTATCAATTTCTCAGTTACAGGAAGGCTTTTTTTTTTTCCTATTTTCATCCAGTACAGTTGTTAGTAGGAGTAGGAAATTTCAGTAGGATACTGGGAATGAAAGGAGACAAAATTTCATTTATCTTCCTGCTGTTTCACTTTAAAATCTATCACCATACACAAAGAACTGGTAAAAGGAGAAAGTGTGGTGTGTTCTCTACTGCAGCCATTGCATTTTATAGCCAATGCAGCAGGATTATGCATTAGCCATTAATCTGTCACAGGGAGGGGGCAGTGGATGGGTCAAAATCCAATTTGTTAATTTGCAAATATTGAGCAAAAGAGATAGACTGAACAAATAAGTAGATGACAATGCAGAAAATATTTTTTTGGTACTTTAAAAGCTTTCTTTTGAATTGGGTCTATTCATGAGTAATATGACACACAGTTCTGAGAAGATATCACAAAGTCTCAGTAGATTTAGATTTTCAGATTAGCTGGTGAGCTGCACAAATGTGACCTGAATTTTGACTCTCTTGTGGTTTCTACTTATAAATCTTTTTTCAACTACAAATAAATTATGAAACATATTTAAAATAATGATTTAATGACAAAAAGGATTTTTTGTTTCTAATGGACACAACTACTTTGAATAGTGTAATGTTTTGCTGTGAGAATGAAAAAAAACTCTCTTCAAATCTCTTTCATGTGTAACTACCTGCGTTTACTTCATCAGCATCATGAATCTAAGTTTGACTGATAAAAGTCAGCTGGAATGTCACTTCTGTGTGTGTCAGAAAGATACAGGAGAGGTTAGTGAGGAATCTGTATGTTTCAGTACTTACCTTATGTCATCTTCACGTCAAAGCAAGAAAGAAATGGAAGCAGAATTCTGTTTTGAAGTGTGCCATTTCATGTGTATACAGAGCTATTACATCCCTCTCAGGCAGTGAAACTATGTACTCTATTTAGAAAGAAATAGTTCTTAGTATAACTGTAATTATGAAGAAATTTCTTACTATCAGGGTGGTGAAACACTGGAGCAGGTTGTCCAGGGAGATACAAACCTGGCAGTGTTCAAGGCCTTCAGCAGCCTTGTCTAGTGAGAGGTGTCCCTGTCCAGGGCAGGGGGGGGTCTGACTAGATGCTCTTGAATATCCCTTCCAACACAAACCATTCTATGATTCATTCCGTGATTCTATGATTTATAAAAAGAAGAACAGCAAATCTCATAGAAGTGCTTGCATAATGTTGTATTAAGGAATTTCAAGGAAAATCTGATCAAGATGGTACTCAGACTATGAATGGAATTCCAGGTACCACCACAGTGTTGCAAAGAATCCTACAAGAAGGTCTCCCCTGGCACCAGTGTTACACCCAGCAAATCTTGTGCTCAGTAATTTATTTCAATAGCAACAACAACAACAAAAAATCCAAATAATTTTATCATCGATAATGTTTTATCCTCAGTTTCTTTTCTAAAACAATAAACACAAATCACTGTTCTCTTATTCTGATTGTTTTGAGGTTTTGTAGTTGTTTTTTATTTTCCAGGGAAGAAGGACGTATTCAAACAATTAGAAACTTTTTGATCAAGAATGTGGTGATAATATGTTAAATAGGGCTGATAAACCATGGTAAGGGAAATCTGCTCCTTTACATATCTGTGCTTGTTTTCTGAGCAAGTTTTTTAGAAAACAGGATCTTAGCCTTAGAATTTGTAATCCTGCATGAACTTTTCAGGAAAACAGTTCTGCTACATGAGGGACAATCCATTTGTTAACAAGCTGTAAAATTATAAGTGTCGATTTAAAATCCACAGACACAAAAATAACTGGTTTAATTTTTGGATGTGCAAAATATACAGATCGCTACTTGAGCATTTCTTTCAATGCTTATCTGTTAAAAAGAAAGCATATTTTGGACTTGGCTTCTATGTCTATGTTGACTTTTGGTAGCTCTGGAGCAAGAGCTGCAATACAAATAGAATGGCATAGCTGTTTACCCGGAAGTCATCCAGACAAACTGGCCAGATTAAGGTAAAAATTTTTCATTGCAGCAGTTTTCTATGAGTGTGTTAGGATATTTGTAGTGATAGGGCATGGGTTTTTTCCAAGTTTATTTTAATAACTCCCTCTTCCCCAGATGCCAAATAGTCAACTTAAAAATTTATGCATTTTTTTAATTTAAATAAGGCTTCATAATGCCTTCTGAATATTACAATTTAGATGCCTACTTCTCATGTTCTACTTAGGGACCTGTTTTCCTGTTTGGACCTAGTGTTCCATGACATGCTGCTCTGTCTGCTTTATGGCTGTGGACATAGCCTATTCTGTGATGAATTGAGGGAAATGCAGTCTAGTAATGTAGCTTCACAAGGGAATGAGAATATGAGTCACTCAAACTTTAATATCCGTGAGTGCCAAAGCTTGTATTTTAAGCTCCTCTGGAAAATTTAATTCTTTTCTGCAAGAGGAAAAAAAACCTGCAAATATTTTTAATTATCTCTAGACACCTAGTTTTTATTTACTGTTAAATACGTAGGGTGACTTCCTTAAAATTATTCCACAGGATATGAGTTTAGAATTTTAGCTGTGCAGAAATCTAATACTGTGAGTGACATACTCAGTCTGAATTTTTGTACAAATGATTTCATCTGACAGGTGGAAGAGAAGGGTGATTTTGATTCAGGAGCATGTTGGACCATTGGTATTCTTCAGCTATACTCTATTTGTGCAGAGAACTTTTTTGTTGATGTCTCTATTAATCCTCTCAGTTCGTAGCATTTGAGACAGAAAGCATTTTTTCACACAAGTGTTGTGCCCACACAACTGAAATTCATCTGTGAACTACAGTGTCAGCTTGACATCAATTACTGTCTAGCTCCAGGATAGGTATCTTTAAGCATGAAGCAACAAGCAGAAGTTGTATTTCAAAGCCTTGAAACCTGGTCTGATGCTGATGGTCTGAAAGCTCTCATCCAATTTGGATGGAATTTTTTCAGCTTGGATTGCTTAATCAATGCTCTGTTTTCACTTCATTGGCAAAAATAATACAAAAAGAAAGCTTCTTTATTAACAAATCATTTGTCATTTCCAAGCTGGCAGCAGAGGTCTGGGCAGTCATGTCTGCTGAGTTGCTAAATCTTTATGCCTTCTCCTCTTTGGAGAGCCATTAAGTTTAGAAGCACTCATCTCTACAGGGGTGATCAGGATGGCTTGTTTTAAAACATGTCAAAAATTCTGGGCAGCAGCTTGTTAAAAACTTCTACATTGTGGATCATTCTGGTTGACTGGGCATAATTTCATGCGAGTTTTGTTATTATTTTTCACACAGGTTTCAAAGATGCTTACACATCCTAGTTGAGGCTTTAGTCTGGGCTTGGTGCAGGGATGTAGTGCTTCTAAGGTCTTCCAATTTTTTCTTCATATTAATCCAAAATACTTTTTTTGTCTGTCTGTTAATTCGAAATCTGAGTAACTGTTGCTCAGTGCTATTACAAGACCTTGCCCAGATATGTAGGGTGACTACAAGACCTTGAATGCCCCATCCCTGGAAATGTTCAAAGCCAGGTTAGGTGGGGCTTAGAGAAACCTGGTCTAGTGGAAGATTCATCTGCCCGTGTCAGAGGGATTGGAACTCAATGATTTTTAAGATCCCTTCCAACCCAAAACATTCTATGGCTCTATGTACCACCTGACACCCTACGTATTTAACAGTAAATAAAAACTAGGTGTCTAGAGATAATTAAAAATATTTTCAGGTTTTTTTCCTCTTGCAGAAAAGAATTAAATTTTCCAGGGAAGTTTTAAATGCTGTTGAGAAACTGATTTTCAGAAAGGCTGTTTGCCCACATCTTCATTGTCTTCAGCTCAAGTCAAGTGTCACTGCTTCTAAGCACCAGAGCTACACAGTCAACCTCAATCTCTGCAAGAGACTGTGGGCTGCAGCCCAGCCCTTAGCCCAACACTTCAGACCAAACCTAGTAGCCAAGGGTTTGTGTCCAGACACAGAACAAGTGATGTGTGTGCATATTCCTATGCTCACCCTGACTTCCATCAGGTAACCTTCAGCACATCATAATTGTATCCTGCTGTCTCATCTGCTTTAAGACAGTGAGTGACCTTGACTTGGAGCAGGTACAGAGCAGGAACACATTTCAGCTGTCAAGGCCTCTGGCAAAGGGGCAGGTGGTACAGCCTGTGAAAAATCTCTGTGCTGGAATTCAGTTGAACTTATTCCTTTGGTGACTGCAAGGTGGGCAGGAGATGGAGGAGAGGGGAGCAACCCTCTTTTAATCTCTGGCATTTCGGGGGGGTTAGTCCCTATCAGGGAGAAAGAAGGGCAGTCCCTGTCCACAAGAAAATTTTTTTGGGTCTCTGTCTTTGTATGCATCATGTGAGGATGTGACCTACAACTTTCCTCTCATCCCACTATACCACCAAGACAGACTCTCCTCTCCTATAACTACGTCTTCAGAGCTCAGCTGCAAAAGTGCAGACCTTGTTCTTCCAGAAAATGACGTGACATTTTGTTAGTGCCAGAGATTTGGACTCTAGTATCCAAAGAGTGAATTTAGGTCTCTTTTTGAACATTATATTTCAAGTTAAATAATTTTGTTTTCTGACCAACTCATAGTGAAGGACTACATCTCTGGTTCCTGTCTTGTATGCTATAAGTGCAATTTGATTAGATTATATTTTATTGTACTTTGAACTTCTATTATTTCCTGCAGTTTCCAGGAAAAGAACGGAAGGAAATGTAGGAGGAAAACTGTGACATAAATAGTGTAATTTGTGACTTTCAGATTCTGAGCATTTCCTAATTGAATTTGCAGGTGATGATCTGCTGACAGAATAAATAAATTGTAGAAAGTGCTGAGACTGCACATGCATTTGCTGTGGTATCACTCCCACATGGGAACCTTTCATCACACCCTTTCTTCAAGTATGTTCTCTCCTGTGGTAAGTTTTTCAGACATATAATCTTCTCCTGTGTCAAGAGTTTTCAGCAGAGGGAGTGAGATGAGTTCTGAAAAGTCCAGCCCTGGTCCTAGATTTTGTTGCCAGTACTGGAGGCTATCGTCAGTAAACCAAGTTGTACTCATGTAAAACACATGCAAGGTTTGGTAAGGCTGTGGAATGTAGTAAATACCATAGAACTAAATTACAGGTGTCACTAACTTTACTTTGTGTTTCCTTTGTCCTCATGAAATGGACCTCATCTGCACAGTGTGAAAAAATTTTTTTCCTTGTCTGTTTACCTGAAATAAATTTTTTAAATATTGGCATCTGTATGTGCAATTTAGGACTTTCCATATTATGTCAGTTCCTCTAAATAATTAAAAAAGACCCTCCTGTCCAATATTAAAAACAAACAAACAAAAATCCATTAATAATTCTGACAACTAACCTTTGGAATGGAGACCTAATTAGTTCTTATTGAGCTTGGTCCAAAGATCATTGAAGTAATTTGGAGTCTTTCCATTTAAGTTAATTGACTTTAGAGCAAAATCCTCGGACATGCTAGTTTAGCAACATAGGATAGCAAGCAGTCTCACTGTCAGCCTTCAGCAACATCACCTCCAGACAGACTGGCTGTGTTAGCTGTTCTGTTTGACGTTGTTTCTGGTAAAGATGTTGCCCAAGTTGATTATGTCCCTGTGGGCAGATAGAGGACCTAGAAAAAACTTTGTGCCCTGGGTACCTGTTTATGTGGCAGCCTGCAGGTTTCACACGTTCCAGTGTCAATGTGGAGCTTTCGTCAGAAGTGTCAACATTAACAAGATTTTAAACTGCAGGCAAATATAGAGGATTATTTGATCCTGGCAAGGAACTGTTTGCCTCAGCACTTGTGGGATAATGTAGAGTAAGCAGCAAATCATTGATGAATCTGTAATGCAACACCAGTCCCAGGAGTACTCAGGCAAAATTGCAGCAAAGAAGAAGGAAAGACAACAAAAGTGATTAAATACAGAGAAAGATTCAGACCTTGGGAGACCTTTAGGGAGATACTTCTTATTTAAGCATAAAGCAAAAAATGGTACAGAATTATGTGCATAAACCTTTCATTCTGGCTTAATAAAAACCAGAAGGAACTCACAGATGCTGAATGTTTACTGAACCTAAATTGGCCTGGAATCATTCTTGCAGTTACTCTAGTTTTACGCTTGTGGTAATGTTGACTTCTGGCCATTAGCCACGAGTTTCTAGTGAACCTTTTGCACATTCCACCAGGCCATTAATTTTCATCACTGTTAAACACCTTACATGCTTTTGCTGTCAATAGACATAATTATTAAACATAGGTAAAATTTTGCATTAATAGAGCAAGGTGCTTGATCATTCTTTGTACATTTAAAATGTGGAAAATTCACCAACAATATCCAACAATACTTAAATGGAGATTAGACATCCTCAGTGGAACTGCGTTGTCAAAATGGTGCATCACATCTGTCAACACAGAGAGGTGGTCCTTAGCCTCACGTTTCATTGGATGCATGCTTGCTCCCCATCTCTGTTTTGTCTTCTTTCAGGCTGCCAGAGTTCTAATCCACTAGGGTCCATGCAGGTTCTTCTATTGTAATGGTTGGGACTTGTGCTAAAGACCTTGGTACTTGGGAGATCACTGCTCATTTTCCATCTCTGTGGTGTATTTGCTGTGGAACATGTCTCAGTCACTCTGGCCAGTTTTAATAGGGTTGACAGAACTACTTTCTTTGGGTAGTCTGCTTCGTGGCACAGCTCTGTTTCCTACTATATTGCTGTACCTGGAAGAAGGGTTCAAATTCCATTTGGTTCCCCAGGTTACTTAACGTAAGTCAGTTTCAAATAATGACATTGAGATTAAAAAAAACCTCCCTATCACATTAATTATCCTCAGAGTAATCCACTCCCTTTGCAAATTTATTTTGGAAAGTAAGCAAGGTTATACTGCAGTATTAAATACAGTCATCTGTTTGGATGAAAGCAATTGCAAAGCTCTGGCTAATATTCTTACCAAGTTTAGATTAAAGTATGCGTTCCACCTACTGATACCAAAACTACTGAGTTAACGTAGCAAAAATAAACATTCATTTAAAGAAAACAAAGAGGCTTTTAAATGATCATTCTGAAAATTTCAATGCCATTTTGCAATAATTTGTGTTGCATGCTTTGTGCTTGAAATATTATTTTCTACTTTCTCTTAATTATGTTTCTCTATTGTTGGAAATTAGGACACCTTTTACTTTGCGCCAGCTGATTTTGAAAGTAGATGAAGATGGTTGTTAGTCTTTCATCAGCTGCAGCAGTGGGGATGTTCCTTAGACTATCCTGGCCAAAAATGATGTGAGGATCTTTAGCTTCATGTTTACATCCAGGCCGGTGGAGATGCAAAGAAATTTGTCTCCCAGGCACCATCAGAAAAGTGGCAGGCAATGTAGATGGGCTTGGCAATGAGGCCCTGCCTGTAGCATAACAAAAGGACCCCACAAGGCTTTTCAAGTCTGCAGTAAAGCACATGTTCAAGGGATTAGGCAGGAGGGAAGAAGTGAATCAACTCTTTTTTTAAATCTGAACTCACAAAAAAAAAAAAATTCTCTCAGGCAAAACCAAGATGGAAGGCAATGTCTTACTGACAGATGAACATATATTTAGCATCATGATTTATTGAGAGTGTTTGTGCTTGTTTCCTGAGAAATACGTAGAGCTTTTTGATAACGCTAGATGATAGCAATCTGCTCTGTGGGCAGATGTGCACATAATAGATGGTGCCTGAGGCGTATTTCCCACATTTGGTGAATTCTTTTCTCATGCATCTTACTACATGGTTTAGTTTTATTATATTGACTGTTGAGAACAGTATGTTCTTCGTGTCAGAAATCACTGCCTTATTTATAAGTATGCAGATTTTAATAATGCAGTAACAGTAATGATTTTTTTCTAAGTATATGATAAAAATAGTGTCACTCTTTTCCTGTGGTTGAAGATGCTTTAAAATTGGTGGACTGGTCATACTGATTTTGCAATAATCTATTTTTGCTGTTGTTCCAGATGATGTAAATTAATGGAAAATGGTTTCACAATCTGGCTAGACAATGCCTTTGCTTTTTTTAAGAGTCTATGCACTATGTTTAAGAGTCTTGGTCTATGCTTTCAGCTGGGATTTAGATGGGATCATTTCCTTTGAAGTTTTGTTGTTAAGGTTCCAGATCAATACAGGATTTATGTTTGCATGTTTTCAAGTACACAAATAGTCCTTCTGAAATCAGTGAAAAAAGTTCTGACTTAATTGATGTCAATGCCAGAACTCCCACTCACTTCTGAAAAGCCAAACCTAATCACATTTTTCAATCGAGTCATTTTGGGGCAGGAAGAGGGAAGATTATTCTGTTTATTACCAGTGAATGAAGGGTAGTCATATGTTATGATTTTATAACAGATACAGTGGAGATATCCATGGAGAACTGTCAGAAATAATTATTTCGGTTCCATAAAAATCTTCTGGTTTAGTAATTCCATGCTTTACTTTGTCCTTCTACATTATATATTGTTAACCATGTTACTGTGATGACGTCAAATGTTATCTAAATAGTTCAGACAGCATTTAGATACAATTGATGCAAAGCTTTTTACCATATCAAACTAAAACCATTATTCATATTAAAAAAAATGTTTTGTCATTACCAAAATGCTTTTGTTTTAAATTCCTGAATCTCTTTTCTTCAAGCCATTTGTTTAATGGGAAATTCTGAAGTAGTGACATTCTTTCTGATTTAGAGCATCATCAAATTTTGAAGGGTCCAGAGTTTCCTGCAGAACAGAAATTCCAATTTTGACCATCTCTCAGTGCAGCGAGTATTTCATTCACAGTGACTGTTTGCCAACTCAGTGAAAGGCTGGTACTAAAGTGCTGTTCAAATTTGGAGCTTAGCTGGCTAATGTTACTGCTGATCAAAAGAACATGAACATATGATTATACTGTTGGACTAATACATTGTCTGTGATGCCTTGGTTTTTCAGAAGATAATGAGACTTGTTACAATTGTTCTTCCTCAGATACTCCATTTCTTGTTGACAAAATTTTTAAATAGAAGTCAAGCTTTTGTAGAACGCAGAATGTTTCTTCTACCTTCCTTCTGCACTCAGAAAACAGCTTCTTAATGTACACAATAAGCCAGAGTCACAAACAAGTCATAGTTTTACTATTAAAAGATTTTGGAATAGATTGATGTGCAATATAGCCACTTTTATTGAGCCTTTTACTAAATTCTAATTATTTCTTAATTTCTTGTTAGTCATAATTTCTTGGCAGAGCACTATATACTAACAATAACTCTTTATCCACTTACCTGGTAACTTTATCTACAGAACCACATGTTGTTTTTCTTTTACTGTAATTATGATGGGCTGGGATTGAGGCTGTCTTAACACTATTTTATAGAAAAATAGTGTCCTCTGTTTAAGCAGAATGCATCCCATTCTATACATGGGGTTGCAAAAAAAGTACTTTTGGACATTTCCTCACATATTGAAAGTGCTGAACTCTTGGATAATATGAGTGCTTGGCTGGTGGTAATATCTTCAAAATATTTCTGCTTCTTTCCTAAAATATCTGCATTGTCAGAGATTTTGTTCAGAGTCATGAGTGCTTTGTTCAAACAGCACTGACTATGGTGTAATAAATGTCCCCAGCTGTTCTATGGGAACCTTCAACATACAGGTTGAGTGACAAGTAGTCACCTAAACCTTCTTCCACTGTTGTAAGGGACCTTGAAAATCTGCTAAACCCCGGAGGACTAGGGAGGTCAAGGAAAGGCAGGATATAAAAAATAATATTAACACATCGTTAGTGTAAGCAAACATAATGAGATTTTGCATTTAAATGAAATTTTATATACTCACAGGAAGCATCATCTAGAAGTTAAAGTATAGAATTGGGAACTGAATGATGCTGCTTCTATTCTTGGCCGTGATGCTGTAGGTTTTGTTCCAAATAGAGAAGAGCAGAGGTCAAAAATATACCTGAATAAAAGAGCTTTCCATTTTTAATAATGGCATGAGATAAGGCCTTATTCCAAAGCATTACAGGGAAACAGA
This sequence comes from Chamaea fasciata, assembly GCF_029207755.1. NCBI lineage: Eukaryota > Metazoa > Chordata > Aves > Passeriformes > Sylviidae > Chamaea > Chamaea fasciata. The sequence goes on along the minus strand of NW_027094086.1, from coordinate 66,983,582 downwards.
GCTTTGATTTCAGATAAGATTTCTATGAAAACCAGCTCAGAATTTCAAAAAAGGGACAGATCAGAGTTAAATGAAAATGGGTATGAGAGGAAAGTCATAGTCAGTCTGAAATCATGTGAAGAGAGGTATGTAAGTTTAGTCTGAGGTCAGCAAATGTAGAAAGCACCAAGGGTAATAATGGCACAATAATTAGTTAAAGGTCAGGAAATGTGTCCGTCTCATACACCCATGAAATTGTGGTAGCTGTCTGGCAAAGGATATTAAAAGCCTCCTTTTGTATGAATGTAAGATTACTCACATAGAGAGATTTGTGCAAAGTCCAGGTTGTAATTCATGGTCCTCACAGGGTTTGTGCCTGCAGTTTGAATGGGAATGGATTCAAATGAAGTCATTCCCAGCTGTGCTCAGCTGCACAGGTAATGTGCACATGTGAAACTGCCATTTGAAAAAAACAGAACTTAACTGAGACAGCTTGGAAAGTTTGATCCCAGGTATGCAGAGCTTCGTCCACATTTTCTTGGCCCCAGCACACCTTCATGCCATCATCAGTTCTCTTTCTACAATATCCAGGCTCCTATTGAGCAGGTCAGCTGTTAATAAAAAAAAACTGGCATTATTGCACTGTAGATGTCTTTTCTGTTCACAGTCTGCTGCTCTGTGTTCTAGATTTGGAAGGTGGTGGTTTGGGCATTCCTGAAGTGTGAAGATATTTATTTCCAAGATAAGAAAATAGAGAGGTCTTGGAATCACATACGGGTAGAACCACTTGTCTCTGGATATCAGGTATAGTCTAAACATCTAGTGTTAAGATGTTCCTGATGTGCCTTATATCCTCCTCCTTGACATGCCCAGTGTGTCTCCAGCCTGGAGACTGCTGAGCATTTCAGCAATGTCTTGTACCTCAGACCTGTCAAGATTTTAAACTTAGAAATGGATGCAAGATTCAATGTTATGGCACTGACACATTCAGTTCTGGTCTAGTGGCATTCATCCAGCAGTTGGGAGGTCCCACTTCAAATCCCACCTCTGTGTAAATAGATACGAATTTGCATTTTCTGCCTCTCTTGGGAAGCAACTTAAACAGCAGACTCAGAGTAAGCTTTAAGAAAGGGTGATGGGACAAGGAGTCAGGATTGTCTTTCCCTTGTTTCAAGCTGTTCCAATTTCTATGAAGTGATTTAATGTTTATTGGATTAGGGGATGGCAGGAGGAGAATGAACTGTACTGAGAGATAGAGGAGAAGGGGCCAAACATTTTCAGACATTTAAAGCATTTGATTTGATATTCCGAGTGAGCTCCATGATGTTTGGAGAGGATGTTGTCTGTATTTTGTGAGTAAGGGATGGCTTGAGTATCTGTCTTCAGGAGATGGTACATAATCATAAACTGTGGAAGTCCAAGCTCAGGATAGAGCCTGTGTTGAGGGGGAGGGGGAAAGAAGGGCACCTCCATTTTCAGCAGCATCACTGTACCAGCTTCATCAGATTAGCCTTCCAGATGTTCTGTGCTGGGGCACCTGACTGTCCCCATCTAATGGCACATCAGTGTCTAAGTCAGGATATGGAGTGTCAAAGTACCAAGGATGGTCTCTGAGGATGTAGTCCATCGTACTTCATGCATCAAGAATCCCAGTGATACTTGTAAACCTCTTTGAAAAGCTATTTAAAATCTCCAATGAAAAATTAAATGGCACTATTTTTTCTAATCAGAATTGATTAAAAATCAAAGAGAGGCAAGATTTTAGCGGAGATACTATCCTTTATTAGATCAACTGAAAGAAGCAGGCCAGCTTTCAGGAATGAATCTCTTCCTTGTAATCTTGATCACTGCTCATTACCACAAAGCATAACAAAGTCAACCTCCCAGTTTGTCTCTATCTTTGAATGCCTTTCTCATTTTATTTCAGGAAGTTATATTTTCCTTTATATTTCTGATATTGTGATTATTTCTATTAGTCATCTTTCCTGAAGTGTAGTTTACAGAAGTTGGACTGCTTTACCTTTTGCAGCTTCAGAGGCTTCTTTTCAGCAGCAGAATATCCTCTGCCATGTTCCATTTGCTTTCCACTTCAGGCTCTACCACTTGAATGTAGAAAGTTAAAAAAGTAGGCCCAGGATTTTGCATTCTAGCAGGCACACATTCAGGAAGTATATTTAATTATGAAACATTTAATAGTTAATTAATCAATTTTTACAACTGGAATTCTAAAAGGAACAGCTGTTGCTTAGTTTATTGAAGTTAAGTTACCCCAATGCACTTGGGTTCACGGTTAAAATAACGTTTGTTCCTTGAAGATTAAAGAAGAAAGAAGCTGGGGGCAGAGAGGGAAAAGAATTACTTTTTTTTTCTATATTTCCAAAACAACTGCCAGCTTTTTGTGGAAAGTCCATCTTTGTGTCCATTCACCTGCTCTTCTCTAACTTAAAAGTATCTAGTCTGATATCTTTCTGCAAATGCACTGCAGAGGGAATTGAATCTGTTTGTTTTGTTTTGTTTTGTTTTGTTTTCTCTTTGATTTTCTCTTTAAAATCTTTTTTAGGCTTTCACAATTTATACATGGATATGCATTAACAAGAAAGCAGAAGCTAGGCAAAAAAATGAAGTCAGTTTTCAAGGAAATTTGTCTGTAACATTTGCCCCCAGTAAACAGAACACTTTGTTGTGCTCTATTTAAAGATGTCTGCATGAACCCATTAAGTTTTGCATCTGTCCAAATCCAAGGCATTGTGAGATGAGATTTTGTCGCAAGCTAAATCCTGAGGCTGGAGTTCAGCAACTGAAGCACTAATGTAACTGTATTTTTTCGTTGTACACAATTTTCATAAAATTTTGGTTGACTTTTGTTATTTTCAACTTCAAATGAAAAACAAGTCTTCTCCCAATCCCCAAATAGTAATGAAAATAATATGTATATCCATATGAGGGTAAACTCTGGCAAACTAACACCTGTACCATATGCTGTGAGTTCAGTGCCTAATATATGGAGTAAAGCATTATTCATAGGTATGAATCAGGGTAGTGACACCCTGGCCTTTTGTTTTCCCCCTTTCTTCTTGGTCTTTCTAATAAACCCACAAAATATAAGGAGGACATCAGGAACCTTTATGGGAGGAGTCAAAGTTAAGAATTGTGATGAAAAAAATGATAACTGTAAGAATAACAGGGCATAAAAAGTCATTTGCTTGCAAGGTATTGGGAGCTTGGCAAGGAAGTATCAAAGCAATCTTACATACTGTCTTCATTATAAGATTATAGATGCTGTGGAGAGCAACATTAATGAGATCCTCTAAAACTTTGGGGAAGGTTAATCCAGCCTAAACTGACTTGCTGCTTTGCTCTAATTTGGGCATACATTAATATCTCTACAGTTTGATGCTGAGTAGATGGAAACCTGCTATAATCCACTAAATATGCTGTCATGTTGTGTTAACAAAACTATCAGAATTCGTAAAACACTTTAAATATATCCCAAAATTGGTTAAAATAGCAAAATAAATTAGAATACAATAAATCAAAATAAGAGCAAATGCAAATAAGGAAATAATAAAGTGAAATTTCGCATTTAAGTGTAAAAGATTCTGAAACATTAACATTGGTTTGCATTTTAGAAATTACTAAAATTATGTTTTAGAACTGGATGCAAAATTTATTGGCCAAGAATTGTTTCTGGAGGAAGGCAGCATTATTTTTTCTAATATTGGTGAATTCATTGTAAAAGAAGCATGAGAGTACAAAATTTCCCTCTCCACCCATTCTTACATCTCTACTCCTTTCAGAATTGTAGATATATTTTTGCATGTCACCAGGACATATTGAAATATAGCACATTTCTTGAAAGCTGTTCAGTTCCTTCTCTTTTGTGCAGGTGTATGAAAAATTCTTTTGTTGGCTCAGGCATTGTTAAAGTAATAGAAATTTCTGCAAGCATAACTATTCAACTTCATCATTTATTTGGAGAAATTCCATGGAATGGAACAGGAGGAGTGAAATTGAGGGGATTTATTGCAATTTAAAGTTTAAAAAAATGTTAATTACTATGAAATAAGAAAGAGGGAAAAAAACCCCCACTTTCCTGTATTTAGTTACTGGTAGGATTTTAGGATTTTTTTTACATGAGTGTAATTTCCTTCCCCTTAGCAGATGTTTCCAATGCATGACCCATACCTGTCTGAGAGTGTGATAACAACTTTCAGGGTGTCTGTAGAACTTTGCTAAGAGAATCAGGCCTACTGGGTAAATTTTAAGGAGCTGCAACCAAAACGAGGTTGAAAACTAATGCTATATGATAGTACCAGTACAGAACTGGATAATTTTTTTTTTCCAATATTGTAATTGGGCTCTGAAGATCTTATCCTAAAAAACTTGAAGTCAACAGGAAGACCATAACTGACTTTCAGGGACTTAGAATGTCAGTTTATTGGAGTTTGTTTGTCTTTAGTGCCTTTAATGCATATAAGAAGATGCTTAAATTGCAGTGATTGGAATTTCCTAGCTTGGTCATTGGCAAGGGTAGGAGGCTAGAGATTGGTACTACTGGGCGTTGTATTGATGCTTTTCAACTGACTGGCTGGATGACCTTTGCACACTGACTTGCCCGTTCAGCCCACAGTTAATTTGTCATGAAGAGACAGAAAATAAGAAGAACCCATTTTTTTCCTTTCATAATCCAGCAGCTGTGAAGTTTAAAAGAAAGCATCTTCAGCGATTCTTGGACAGTGAAAGAGGCAAAATGCTTGAAGGCAGCAAAACAGAAGTTTCTGTGCCTGCAGAAACACAGTGGCTGGTAGACAAAAAGATTTTTCCTCATAATGATAGATTATTCTTTTGAGTACAATAGAATATAGAATAATTCCACAAGAGATGATGTTGTTACTGCAAGAATAGAGCTGAGTTTGGCCCTTGAGGAGCAGAACTCTTTTGCCTTTTCCCTTGTGGAAACTGGAAGAAAGAAGTATGATGTTAACGAAAAAGAAAGTTATAACAGTGAGAGGCTGCTGTGGTGGTGACCAATATTCCACTGCTTTAGGTCCTTATACTTATTATATTGTGTGTTCTGGATTTAATTACAGATCTGGAGTGTAGTGCTAATAAGGCTGCAGAGTTTTGTCTTCTTCCTCTCTCTGAGGCAGAGCTAATTAAAATAAGCATTAATTAATATGTGCTTTGAGGTCCCGGAACTTTAGGTGATTAAAATATTCTCAGTAATATATTATCACTTATAGCACATGGATCACTATGAAATAGTTAAATGTCACTGACCGTAAAATGTGACCTATCTCAAATGCCACATATGATAGGGAATGGGGCAGTTTAAATTGACCAACTCTGTGTCCCTGGAAAAGATCTGTTGAGCTACCAGTCCCTGGACTCCCTTCTCAAGCCAGCCATAGTGGGACATTAATGGCAAAAACTTTGCATCTTTGAGTTCATACCATTTTCTGATGCAAAGACTTTACCTTTTAGACAGATGCTTACAGCCTATTTCTGCTTTTACATCTGCTTTAGAAAAGTTGCAGGTCTGAGTAAAGCTTTATTTATGTCTTTGTGCTTTTAGGTCTCTAATTAACCCACAACACCTTTGTCCTCTTCTTGTGGGTGATGCATAGGAGATAATTACTTAAATATTGAAAACATATTTACTAGCTTCACAATTTTTCTTTGCATCCATTAATGACATTTTGTGATGGTTATGATCAAGGCATATGCACTGTCAGCAAAGAAGACAAGTAGACCTTTTGGTCCAGAATACTTATTTAGATTATGAATTCTTTGAGCAGTAAATGTGGCAGTGAATGTTAATAAATGTTAGAGTCAAGACTACCCTAGTGCTAAATAGGGCAGTTCCTGATCAAATGGGACAGCTTTTAACGGATCAGCACAGTGGTGTCACCCTTACAGCCACCTCAGGGATGATAATGCCTTCTCCTTCACAACCCTGATGAGAGGAGGATGTTCATTTCCCTGCTGTGATATCCTTCAGATCTCCTTCAGACATAATATTAAGTTAGACAGTCCTCTGCTTTCTGGAAAAGAGTTAAAGATCTTCTTTTCAAAATGATGCCCATCCCCCTCAGACACACAGCAAAATCCTCCTGTTAGAGCAGACTAAACGAAAATAGCCTAGCTTCTGAGAATTTTGAATTTGTGTCTAGATTTCTAGGCTACTTTTTGGTGCTGATTTCTTCTTATAATCACCATGGCAGCAATACTTATCTCATTTTGTTAAAAAAAGAAGCTTTTTCTCCTCTTTGTCTATGAAGAACCATCCAAAAAAAAAAAAAAGAAAAAAAAAGATAATTTTTGTAATTTATTACATGACAACACAAAATTGGAAGCCTGCAATCAGTGGGAAGTAAAAGCTTTCAAAAATCAAACTACAGGGTGATAAGTTAAAATTGCTGGTTGTCACATCCATCCTACTGCCTTTATCCATAACTGCTCTGTTCCTTTTATAAAAGCCTGGATTTATTAGCAACCACTGGAGGCCTTCATACACCATGAGCCCTTGTAGCTCCCAGGTTAATGACTGGTGTTAATTTCTACCAATGTACAAATTCCTAAGGCCCTGTACCAGTTGCTATGCTTTTGTCTCAAATGCATCTAAAAATCCAATCTCTAGCTTGATTAAACATCACTGTCTTCAGCACTGAGTGTTACTCCAAGCTGAAACTATTTACAGGTCTCATGACTAGTCGTATTTGTATTTGACTGTAAAAAGGGTCAGTTGATTGCAGCAAAATGAGCCTTCACACACATTCCAAGGGGAAAAGGGGAGCAGATGCTTTAGTCTAGCCTCCTCTCTGAATGCAGTCATTCCATGTGAAGAATGAATGAATTGTATGATTGATCAATTATATAAAGGTGAAGAAACAAAGATATAACTTTCCAGACTTCTTCTGGCCTAGCGGTATGTGTTTTGTCTTGTATTTTAAATGGAGTCTGACTCTGTATTGCTCTTACGAGCTCTTCTTCAGTACTATACTCCCAGAACCCACGTACTGGGAAGGTCTGAGGCTGCCATGTGTACCATCTCCCTCCAGGAAGCCCTTATGTTGGTCCTTCCTACACTCCACCTCAGCAGCCTCTTTCATGCTTTCTCCTCTGATGTCTCTCATGCTGAGGGACTGCCCTCTGCAAATATCCATCAACATCTACTTCATCATCACACTTCAAAACTATTTTGCTCTGTAGATCCATTTATGAGTCCCTAGCAGAGTACATGACAACACTGACAGCCAGTGGGCTGACACTGTAACTTCCCACTGGCTAGGGCTGTCTCATTCCCTTCTTCCCATGACAGGTAGATCATTTGTGAAAGTCCTTGCCAAAGGACTTGGTAGGTTCTAAAAATTTACAAGGGATGACTGAAGTTCATGAAAATAAATCCACTGAGCATTTCAAACTGCTTGAAGCCCACATTCAGAGAAATAAGGTCCTGAGCTAAAAGCATTAAAGGCAGAGAGATTATTAGCAAGTTTCACATATGGCTGTCCTGTTCTTATGATTCCATAACCATCCACTTATGGCCATACTTTGTGGAGTTTTTTTGTTTTTTTTTTTTTTTTACTTGAAACACCAGAACAAGAGATTGTAAACAGTCCCAGGAACAAAGACTGTGCTCAGAGATCTCTTAATGTCAGTTCTGTAAAAACAGGATGCACTGCTGGAGTGGACAGACCTTTGGGGGAAGGTCTGACCCCCTGTAGACATTCTTAGGTTTTGCTTTTGTGTATCTAAAATGGGAATCAAAATCAGAGTCTTTCACTCTTTGTTACTATTTTTTATTGTTTTTCCAGCAGCACAACTGAATTAGTTACACACACACACACAGAATATTAGAACAGTGGCACCTAAGGCAAAACCCCCCATATCTTAAGCTTTACTCCCACATTCCAGCAACAACAGAGATGCTCTGATAAGATGCACATTGGAAGATGTCAGTGATGTCTTGAGCCACAATATTCTCTTGGAAAGCTGATGTTTCAATCTGAAGTAGGTAAAGCAAGTGCTAGTGCATCTTTTACAAAGAATTTTGTGATGGTTTCCCTATGATTTATCCAGTGGCACAGTGTGAGAGGCTAAAACCCACCATGGGTTTTATATATTTTGTTAGTGCATTTTCTACCAGTACAAATTTAATAGAATCATTTTCTGCCTTTGAAATACCAGATGCCATATTGATCTTTCTCTTATAAATTCTGTTACTATGGATTTTGATGCCTCCTTACTTATAACAAGACACAAAGATTTGTTGTAGAGTATGTTCCCTGTATATGTTTTGTAAATGAGCATAATTTGGAGTGATAGAGATTGCTTTTTTTTCCTTTCTTTCTTTTTTTTTTAACCTAGATTTGAGCTACAAAAACAGTATTTACAAGGGGAAAAAATTTTGAACATTTGAACATCAGAAAAAGTTTTTATTCAATAGTTAATTTTTCATTTATCTACATTCTTTTATGCAGGACTACAAAGGTAATCTGTCTGTCTGAATACTAATATATCTACAGGGGCTAATTCTACCTGCCTGTGCCCTCTTAAAGAAATAAACATCTCCTTAAGAATCTCAGAAAATTAATTTACTGAATACTAGTATTCCTTTTTTTTATTTTCTTTTTTTTTTTAATATACAAATATCTTCTTTTGCAAATTTCCCAGACCTCCACCTTCTCTTCTCCCACCCTCTGTTAATCAGTATTTCCCAAGCTGGACATGAAGAATTCTCTGGGTGGACTGACAGATGACAGCAGTAATACCATTTGATATACAAATCCTTAAAGATAATTTAAGTGCATATTCTTTTGCTGAAGCTGACAGGAGGTTGGTGCTTAGTGGATTTTAGCACTGGAGTGCTGGCAAAAATGAAGCCAGTGTAGGTCACCATGAGCTCCATCACAAGGATCAGATCTCAGCACCACTTTTCCCTCCTGTACCATATGTACCACAACCTGCAGTGGTCCTCTCATGCTGCTTCCCACAAACAGAGAGTCCAGACTGCTGCAAACATCTCACTGAAAACTACCAGTGACTCTCACTGTCTATCATATGTGCATACCTTTAAAACTTCTCCAGCTCTATCCTCTTACCTGACGAGAAACTGTTCAGAGCTCCAGGTTTGTGTCACATCCCACCAAAACTTCCCTGCTGTCCCTTGGCATTCATCTCAACTGCATTTGCTATCACTGGACAGCATCTTCTCTGAAGTTCAACCCACAGTGTCCTTAGCATGCTCTGTCACCATTTACTCTATTTAAATTAATTTATAGACGATTCACTCGAATTGAAAACAGACCACAAGCCCTAATCTACATTTACTTAGAGACACTTTACCCAGATGGCACATGCATTCTGTGCAAATGCATTTTACTGATCAATCTAAACTATTTTAATTAAATACAAAATTCAGCCAAAGGACTTCTTGTATGCTGCTTTTTATGAACAACATGGCAGAAGGGCTAATGGCATCTGGAATAACCAAAGGCTATACTAGCAAATGATTCCCGTAAGGAATGTATAGATGCTTGATTCTTTTGTTTTCTGTTTCCCTCTTCCCATTTTCACCCCGCAGCTATATGTGTGAACCTTCTGTTCTGTTATCTCTTCATTTCATTTCCAGTGTTGAACATGATGCCCCCAAAGTTGTCCAAAATTTGCGGTTTTCCTAAAGCACCTTTGTCCTTGAGGAAATAGAAAAGTATGAAATCATATTCAAGTCCAGTGTCTTGGATAAATGTAGAGCACTTTGAAGGGGTTGTCTTCAGAGTAGGTGCAAGGGTGTTGTGCTTAGCCTCCTTCCTCCCTCCCATCCTTGCAGGCTGCCTTGGAGGCAGGCAGTGGAGGATGTGTGTGCAGGCTGTGAAAGCCGTGCACTGATGTGCTGGTTGTGCGAAAGCACATGCTCTGGAGGGTGTTCCTCAGCTGTACCAGCTCATGTGCTTTCAGGCTCACCCCTGTGCAGCAGACATGTTTAGTTTTGAGAATATTTAAGCTTTGATCCTACCCTTGCCAGACACTGTACCAGGGTGTGTGTGACCTCAGACTAGTTACTTACTATTTTTGGGCGTCTGTCCTTTTTCTTTTGCAGTTAGCTGCAAGAATAGTCATTGAAGTATAAGAAATGCTCAAAAACTGTACTTCAATAGTTTGAACTTCAAAAAATGCCTTGTGTGTTATTCCTTCCTTAAGTGGAAGCATTTGTTCTCTATGAAGGCTGAGTAGCAGAAGGGCATCTGTGGACAGGATGGTAACATAATCTTTTATGTTCTTTCATGTTTGTAAGAACTGGAGCGGACATACATAGCTTGTTCGGAGTCAGAAGGACCTTGCACAAAATTTTCCCTGAATTAAAGAATAGTTGAAGACACAGAGAACACAGCAGGATGATTCCCTGGTAGCCAGTTTCATCAGGCTGTCTGTCTGCCTACATCCCTCACTACCGGGCAAATGCAACAAGAGCAGGAAGCCTGTTCTGCCCACAGGCACCAGACTTGGTGAGTGCAGTTTCTTACTGACTTTGCTGCTTCACCAGCATGGAACAGTGGAGCCCATTCAAAAGCAAATACTGTAGTGCAGATGCTTTAGTAGATGGCTGTGCCCGAGTGCATGACTCAATACAGTCACAGCTACAACCTAAGCTGCCTAAGCAGTAACTAAGCTGGTGATAACAAGTGCCCTAGAGGTAGGATTCTAGGTGCAATATTTGTATAGTGCAATAATTTAGTATAAATTTTTATAATCCATAGTTTGGTGCATTCCCACACAATTCAGCGTAGTACTAATGGAAGGCAGAGGGACACGAGCTAAGGGTGTGAGAGGCTGTTGCACTGAATTCAGTAGCAGGTATCCACATGGTTTTGCAAAAGTTACCAGTGGAGGTGTTTTTCTGGAGTGTATCGATTGGTTCACAGCTAAACACACAGCTTCAGTCAGAGCTGTATCTGTACCACTGCAGGATAAGAGACTGGGAACACATCCACAGCAGACCCCCACCTGGGGTGGGGTGTTTCCACCTCATACATATTTCACATCCTAATTGTACTTTCCAGACTGGTGAATGAAGCAGAGCTTATGAAATGGAATAAGCTGGGTTTTTTTGGTTTTTGCTTTTTGTTTTTTTGGGGTTTTTTTTCAATAAATCTTCTCTTTTCCCCTTATTTGTGAATTTCTGCAAGAAAAGCAATTGCAGTCCCAGCTTTTGGAATGCATCCAGCTGTCAAAGTTCAATGATGTAGTGACAACTAAGTACTTTAATTCAGTTTGAAGTTAGAGTAATTCAGTAAGAAAGGAATGTATTGCAAAGTACTATTCAAGCCCACACATACATTAGACAGCAAGTGGACTGTACATTATTATTATTTCATTTCAAATTTCTGTCAGTTGTGCCGTGGGAAAAATTTCTTCATATAGAGTGTTTAATTCTGGAAGCAATAGTCATTTCTTAGTACTGGAAGGAAGTAGCAGTGGACAAAACCGCCTACAGACTGGCAAATTTATATCATCTCTAAATCCATCATCAGCTCCATTCTCCAGCATGTTTCAGTTATATACCTCAGACAACACTGATGGTGGCTTAACAGTAAATATGGAAATCAGTTTCTGCAAAGTTGAAGTCACAGGCTTTCCATAGGCTGGCTGGGAAGAGCTACGTGGCAAGTGCTGTGTGTGCCTGATGGGATCTGGGAGGCTTGTTTCTGTGTCAGTGTGACACACCAGTTACGCTGTGTCCAATCCTATTTTCTGGTGCCCTCTGGGCACCAGCTCTAAACCCGTCTAAACCCGCCAAGAATTTTTACATACATCAGCAGATGCCTGTTCAGTTCCACCTTTAAAATCTTGGTTTCACTGTTAATTCTAGCCCACACTTTCCATGTAACTGTAGATAAGCCAGGGTGTGGCAGGGCTCCCAGATATAAAATACCTGCAATAGCTGCTCAGTTCTCCAGGAAGCAACATTCAGTGGTACTGTCTCCAGCCCATGGAGATATTGGCCTGAGGGTCACTATATCTGTGAAGGGTACCTCTAGATGAAACTTTTATATCAGTCCACATGCCTTCCCTTGGTCCTATTTAATTTCATTTATTAGGTCAGTTTTAATAACTGCCTCACTCTGCTTTGTAAATTGGAACCTGAAAGGCAGTGAAAAGATGATGTTAAGTGCTCACAAGCAGGACACAAATGCTGTCACACAAGCTCATTTCTATGGGAAAAGGACAACTCAAGTCACAGCTGAATAAGAAGTGGAAAAAAATTATGGCTTGTCATAATGACGATGACAGTCTCCTTGTGCATCCTTACCCTGCAGGGACAGGGAGTCAAAGCAGCCTGAGCTGTGCAAGCCACAGCATCCCTATGCAGGATGTGCACGTACATCCCAGTGGCCATCCAGCAAGGAGAGCGTGGCTGTGCAGGCCATGGGAGGACAGCACTGCCTGACAAGACAGAAGCTGTGCTGATTTTATGCATGTTTGCTGTGCATCTGGAGAACAAGCAAGAGAGCTTTAGACTTTCCAGCTTTCTTTGGAGATTGATCCAGAATTTGGACAGAAACACAGTGGCCAGGGTGATTGAATCTATCAAGCATAACAACATGATGACATATCATCAGGATATGATATGAACTTTCTCAATTCAATGATGAGGACTGGCAGCAGAAGCCTCAAAATAAATGCTTGATTTGTTGAGATTGTGCACTTTTTTGGGCCTACTTCCAGAACTGAACATATATAATGGAAAAAGTTAAGCAACCTCTGAAACTTTGTGAAGTCACAATGTATGAACTGATGGTAAAAGAAAGTGAAGACAAAATGTTTGGAGAATTCATAGTGGATATAGGGAGAAAAAATATTTCCCAAGAGAGAATATGTCTAAATCAGCATAAATCAAGAACTGGCCTTTAGAATTTTGGTGGTGCAAGCCCAGTGCAACGGAGTGTGAAGCACTACAGGCCATCTCCATACCATGGTTTGTATGCTCTGCTAGGAAGAGGAACAGCAGCTCCAAGTTACACAACTCTGGAGTAATCTCAGTGCTCACTGAGAGACATGGAGTATGAAGAATGAGGGGAAGCTCCTTAAAATAAAGGCCGGATGAGAAACATAGCCTAAAGCTGCAAGAGTCATTGAAATAATTGCTATCTCCTTAACCTTTCAGGAAAAAATTAGCTGAACTGTAAAAAAATGAAGAATTAAATAGTGGGGAGGGGGGAGATAGAGAAAACTAGTCAGAGGAAGACACTTTTAATTTGCAGCCTGCTCTCTTCATCAGAATTACTTTAGGATAATCAGGCAGATGCGGATGTTTCTTGGAAGGTAATGCTTGAGTGCTGAAGGTAGAATGTGATGGTTGGATAAAACATGCTTGCAAATTTGACAGGTTACATTATCTTTTATTGACATCCAAACAGAACTGCCAGACTCTGGAGGCTTTATTTTTTCATCAGCCTCCTTTTTTCATGACATCTGCCATCTTTAGAAATTAAACAAACTTTTTATTGCTGAGTTTTAGCAGATTATCTCAAGCAGCCTTGACTGCTTCTTGGTAAATTGTGTCATATGTGATGAGTTTCTGACTTTAACCTGCATTTTTTTTCTCCTTTCCTTCTTTTTCTCTAAAATAATTCAAAATAATTTATGAAATTCACTCTGTGTTATAATCTAACTTTGATCTGGGGAGACAATACCAAGTTGAAATAGAAAAAGATGGATTATAGTTCCTACATTAATAGACTTGCAGAAAAAAAACCCTCGTACACTTTATGAAATGAAAAAGATAAGAGCATGAATTAATAATACTTTAACAGCAGTGGCACAAAATCCTTGAACAGTAATGCTCCAAAACTACTCATATTGATTTAAAATCTATATTTAAGACAGTTAGGTTTAGAAGTCCCTCTTCAGCCACATCAGATATAGATTTTCAATTTACAGGATTATTTTAAATTGTGGTCTTTAATTCAGAAAATATCAGATAAAGCTTTCCACATTTAAAAGTAAATTCCTTTCTTTTGCTCTCTCAAATTATGCTAGTTAAAGTTTAACAGTCGTCACTGATAAATGCTTCTGTATGACCATGTCAAAGCAGAGCTGCTACACAGCCCACAGAGGCCTTGTTCCAAGCTACGTGCTTATAGACTTTGGAGTCTAGAATGAGGGAAACCCCCCGTGGATACAGATCAGAAGAAGATGAGGCTCATGGAGCACTTAAGATCACTGAGGGCCAGATTCTGCCTGAGGTGATTTGTACCTATTGAGTACCACAAGAGTTTGTGTTCATGCAAGGGCAGAGTTTGTCAAAATCTTTTTACTACCAATAAATAGAGATTGATCTACTTAGGAATAAAGTTAGCCTGTTCTTTGCTTTATATTGAAGTAGCACCATCAGAGAATTGATTATTGCTTTCTTGAATTCCAAAACAGTTCTTGAGGACTTTGCTGGAAGTGTGTACTATTCATTCAAAGGGAAATGATTATAGCCTGCTGCTACATTAATGTACTGATATGTAATTAGTACAGTGTCACTTTAAACAGAAAATTATTTCACAGTGGTTAGGTAAATTGTAACACATACATCTATTTTTCAGTAAAATGACAGAAATTTTTCGTGTGCCCCAGCAAAACTGTCCTCTCCAAAGAAAAGGATAAATCGGTGTGGAAGAGATGTGAAATTTAATTAGAACTAAAGGGTATTTGTCACAAATTCAAAAATTGTTACAAAGCATGGAGGCTGTGAAAAAAAATTGATTTCAACAGTGGCAAGAAATTTCTTCCTGAACTAATGATAGTTTACATTTAATGGGTTGAAGATGAGGAAAAATCACCCTGGCTTGAGTTCAAATTCATATTCTGTGGCTTCAGTATTCCTGTAATGTGTTTCTGAAACTGGAAAATAATTCTCTTCTCGCTTTGGGTCCAGCCACACCACAGAATTTTATGTGTGGGCTTCATGGTGGAAGTCAGAATTCCTCTCAGACCTCCAGTTTAGGGGTTTGATTTGACGACCAGGTATGGAATGGCATCTCCTCATCCTGGAGAAAGAACCCCTTGGACACCTCTGAGGTCATACGAACACATTATGTTCTTGCTCCTTATGCAAACCACAGAGGTAATGACTGTCTGGCTACTGGTATCTGCCGGTGATGGTTCTTGAATTCCTCACTGTGAGGATTACACTGGCCAGCTTAGCTGAGAGGGAAGATCTCAGTGATCATTCACTGCAGCTTCCAACTTCCTCTGACACTAGGGAAGAGGGGAGTGAAATACCAGGCAAGAGGTGATTTGCAAATCTCTGCCTCCATTCCATCACTATTCATCATGACTAAAAGTTTATAGCTGTGGAGTGAAAGATGATTGCACTGTCAGACTAGGGAAATGAATCCTGAGGAATGAGCAGGTTTCCCATTTATCCATAAATCAACTTATCCTTGTTGGTGGTATAAAACAGGTAAAAGGATACTCTGTGTACAACAGGTTGCTTGCTAATACATCCTGCTTCCTCTCTGAGGTGTCACACAGAGCAGACAATGAGACCCTTCCACAGGGCCTTGTGGGCTCAGACTAGCTTCTTCTAGAAATGCCTTCAGTGAACAAAAATGAGGAGACACAAAAGGAAGAAGTGCAGACTAATTATGCAGAATCTTCTCTAACTCAAAATATTTTTATGCTTTTTCCATAGGGCATCAGCAAATCTTTAAGGATGCAATTTCAGCTCTAACCTTGAATTTCCTTGCTGTAGAAACGGGATGGAGTGAATCATTTAGTTTTATCTGAACATACTTTTTCTGTAAAAAGCAGATTAATTCCGGGTCCCAAGTTTCTAGTACTCTGTGTTTTGATTTCCTTTTAGTGCCTATATAGGCACAGTCTAGGGAATTGGTAAGACAGATGGAGCTTGGTTAGCATGATGTTTTTTTCACGCTGAATGTAAAAGTGGTAGGGTTTTGTGTTTTGGTTTTTTTTTTTACTATGCAGCTGAAATATGAAAGGCAGGTGGCTGAAAATAACTAATTTCTAGATAAACTGTATAATTCGTAGCATAAACCTTAGAATACATGCATTAAAAGATTTGGGGATTCTTCAAGTTACAGACTAATGACTAAAAACTGTTGTTGCACTCATCATTAGGCAACCTTAAGAGCTATGCTACTGTCAAAAATACTTATGGCATTCCTTTTGATGACCTCCTAGGGAAAGACCTTTTAATTCATAGCTTTGTCCTTTGCCTAATCTGAGGTTGGACCAGTTGAACTGCACTTTATTCCTTGCAAGATAAATCTGGAAATGAACAAACTGATAGCTGTGACTTTTATACTTTTATTTGAAGTAGATAGGAAAGCTTTAAAAAAATTAAAATCTTTTTGAACAGAAGTTTGACATTTTAAAGCAAACAGCTTATGTAATTTGCTTAATTCTGTTAATGTGAGGACTTATCAACAGAGTGCCTGAACAGGCATTCAGACGGTCATCTTCATAAAAATAGCAGCTAAGTACACCTCATTTCCTTGCCCACTTCTTTGAGTTTGTTTGGAGAAGCAAAAGTACCAAAGTAGCGACAGCATAAAAGTAATATGTGGAGAGTCAGAGACAAAAAAACCCAATAAATCTGCCAAAGATTTTTTGAACAGAGATAGCAATAATCTTGTTTTGTGCACCTGGCTTCAAAGTGCTGATCTTTATTATAGTGTATAGCAATATATTGTGCTAGATTGACACATATATCTATCTATATCTATCTATATTTATATATTTATATAGTGTATATATATATATATATATATATATATATATAAAAAAATATATATTTATAAAAGTATATGAAGGAATTTTCAAGCTCTGCTTTTCAAAACATTTCAGTTGGGAAGGAAATGTAAATCCACAGGGAAAAGAACACATAGAAGTAAATACTGTGCTCATAAGAAATTCAACAACAGCCTTGAATATTTTCGTTAGCATTAATTTATGACTTGAGTTGAGCAAACAGTAAGAAAACATGCTGTCCTGTGAATATCCACTTGGATTCACAAGTGAATTTCAATGTAACTCTTTGAACCATTTCAAGGGCCTGTTTTCTGTGGATATTTGGTACAGAGCTTTGTTAGCAGAAACTGCTCTCAGCAATGCC
Source organism: Chamaea fasciata (assembly GCF_029207755.1). Taxonomy (NCBI): domain Eukaryota; kingdom Metazoa; phylum Chordata; class Aves; order Passeriformes; family Sylviidae; genus Chamaea; species Chamaea fasciata. Next base: position 66,966,469 of record NW_027094086.1, on the reverse strand, counting down.
CCCTTTAAATTCATAAGTTTGGATGTTCACCAAAAGTGGTGTCTTGAGCTGCATATCCACAGTGTCAGTTAGTTAATTAGACAACTAACTTCATCAGGAATAACTTTTAAATGGCTTATATAATTAAGAAATGCAGTGTGATTTACAAGTGTTCACAACTCCTTATGAGTGATCTGCAGACCTGGAATTATTAATTATGAAGGCATTCATAAATAATTCTGCATAACAATTTTGGAAATGTTGTGATCCATGTAAGGGCAATTTGCAAACAAGAAACAAAAGGCGGCATTTGTTTTTACATGATTAGTTGCTAATTATTTGCTTAGCTTTATCTACTATCGAAAGAACAGATGCTGGCAAAGTTGCCAAAGAAATGCTTTCAGCCATCAAGATCTGGAGATCATGCTGCAAAGTCAGTAGGGCTCATTCCAGCTGCTGTGAGCTGCTGTGTCTTTACTGAGGTCAACTAAATGGCAGCTTTAGATTCCAGGTCAGAACTTGGCTTTTCTGCCCCAGGTTGGCAGCTACTTGGGTGCTTTTTCCATTTGCTGTGTTGACCGTACCAATAGCACACAGTGTTATCTGTGCACCTGATTTCCATTCTTCTCCACTTCTCTTTCACAGATTGACACGTAGGTTGAATTCAAAAGTGCAGGAAAAGAGCTTTGCCTGCAAAAGGAACCTGCACATCAGAGGGTTTGTTCTAAACTATTGTGAGACCTCCGGCTACAACACAGGACATGGGAGCTTTTCTGAACCCTCGTGTCTTGTGTTGCAGCCAGAGGGGCACATCTTTTCAACAGAGTCTGAGATAAGGAGAAGAAACCAACGTGAAAGAGATGTAAAGAGAAAGTGAGAGACGGGTACAGGCGTGGGACTTCATTGAACATCTAAAGAAGCAGACTCAGGAATGTGATCCCTGGCTTTAGCCTTTGAAGCTTTCTCCTAGATCCAGAGGAGATGTCAGATTTCTGCCTGACCTTGAATGCAGATTGAAAGTTCTGAATCAGGTAGTAAAAGTTACCATACTTGCAATGCCACTGGCATTGCTATTTTGGGGGTTTTTTTCTGCAAATTTGACTAGAATCGCTGAATTAAACACTAAACAGTTTGCAGTTATCTCATGACCTGTCCTGTTGAAACTCAGCTGTTTCGTCTCTGTACTTCAGCAGTTATAAGCTTTCCATAGAAAAAGAACTAGAATAAGTATCCTGACGTGTTTTAAGCAGAGAGCATGCCTGTGATTAGCACTGAAGTTTTTGTTTCTCACTGGGACAAATTTTTCACTTTTTTCAGCAGCTGACTTCAGAGTGTGCCTCATCTTTAGTAGGAACTGCAACACAATTTCTTTGTTTTGGCTGAATTTTGCCACTTTTTTAAAACATTGCATGCTTTTTGTCCCATCCAATAAAGTGTACTCAACTGAAATCTTCCTTTCTAATGCTGCATTATATTGGATACACCGGGATATAATGTTTTAAATATATGGATTAAAAATATATTGAAATACTGAAATACTCAGAAGAGGATTATGGATTTGTATTTTGAGTTGTTAAAATAACATAATAATGGTGACTAAAAATATTCGTATTCCCGTCCTTCCATTTTGACTTCTTTTAAGAAACTGCAAAGACATATCTCCTCGTGTCAATAGACAATACACCAAAATTTAGATTTTGGTGTAAAAGCTGAATAACTTAGAATATGTTTTCAGGCTGTCTCTGATCACTCAGACTTTGCCCCATTCTCTATTGATTGATTTCAGTGGCGAGACACACAAAACAAAGGTCTGATCAAAGAGTTAAGAATAGCAGGAACTGAACCTTGGGTCATCATAAGACAGGGTTTTTGAAGACTGCCTTACCAGGCCAATACTCTATTTTTGCACTTCATTTTGCATTACTATTTCTGAGGGGGAAAAAAAAGGTACTTTTAAGAAATGTAAATAAATATTCTCACCTTCACTTCTCTGATCAGGCTCAGTGTTTCCTGCACACTTTGTGTAGATATTATTTAAATGAGAGAGAGAGCTTTCATTAAGAAAGTGGCCCCCTGGGTCACTGGATGACTTTTCAATGCCATTTATACTTTTCTGTTTGATCTCTTGAGCTTTGTTGCAAGTCAGTAGAATGAATTAGGAAAATAATCCACAAGAGACTGATGGTCCAATGCTATTTCTTATCCCATTGATTCCCACTGGGTTGAACAGCCCAGTTGTTGCATCTCTGTGTGTGCATGTCTCTGCCTCCAGCACTTCTTTCAGTCCTGAAGGATTAAACCTGATAATATTGAAAAGTTTTGCTAGAGGAGGTCCATCTTTCAGAATTCTCACATACAAGTCATGTTCTGACATCTTCTGAGGGGAAAAGGAGTAAGAAAAACTTTCCCGTCCCAGTGGAAAGCCTTGGAGGTGTCAACACTTCAGTAGAGAACAGGAACTCATGCACTGGGATAGGAGAGCAGAAGTCTGGGTGTAAATTTCTGCAATTGCAAAGTTTACTACAGTCTAAGCATTTTACCCAGTGTTTTTTTCCCTTTCTAAAATATCCCATATGGGCTTGCAAAAATTCCAAGAGCTTCCTAAAATACTCAAAATTAAGGATGTACTTCAGGTTTTTTCAGTGATCTTGATTCAAATACTCTGCTTCCTATTGCATAGATTACATTTTGCACTTGAATTACAAAGCAAATGGTTTGACAGAAAAATATGCCTATATTGTGGGAGAGGTGTAGTTTTTCCCTCTGAAATCTGCCAGCTGGACTGTACCAGTTGAGTAGAGTTTTGCAAGAAGTTAGCGATCAGACTGTACCCAAACCCCTGGTTTAAAGAAAAAAAACCCAGCAGTTAAGTATAGATTTTTTTTTCCCCCAGGAAATATTGTTATTATAAACTGTAATTAGTGGTTTTAACTCAACAATATTTCATTTCTCTTACTGAAGAAAAAGCTTCCTAGCTGAGCATCTTTGTTAGAGCTGTCAGTGTCTGCATTTAGAAAAGGAAAAGATCGGTGATCAAAAATGGGTAATTTCGTGGCAGTTTAGATGCAGACCCTGCCTATCAAGAAAGCTGAGGCCTCCTAATGATATTAAAGTAACAGAAAGAGAGATTTTGTCAAACATTCAGGTGTTTTTCAGAGAACCTATTTGCTCAAGTGAGAAGTTTTATTTGTTGGCGGTGGCTGAATGCTTGATTACAGTAGCTGTGCTAAATATCACTGCTGGTGCTTGAGATATATTTAGATTCAGCTCCCTGTGTCTCAGAAAAACCAGCGATTAAAATGCAGCACTGTAACATAACGTAAGTGATAATAGGTATAGGGCTGAGGAAGCTTTGAGATGTTGCCAAATCTGCTATGGAAACCATGGATGAAGCATGAAAATGGTGGGAGCTATTTCTTCCTGAACCAGTCAGAGCCCGTACCCAGTTCCGTCAGTGCAACATGCAGCAGTTCAGGGATTTTCCAGGGAATCTGAAGGAGTTAGATGCCTTTGACAGTAATAATCACTACAGCATTAGTCTTACTGTCTATAGCTTATCTGCTTCACAAGATTTGCTTCAAATAATGAAGCAAAGCCTAGTCTTGAAGATCCCATTTAAAAGTTTCTCCTCTCCTCTCCTCTCCTCTCCTCTCCTCTCCTCTCCTCTCCTCTCCTCTCCTCTCCTCTCCTCTCCTCTCCTCTCCTCTCCTCTCCTCTCCTCTCCTCTCCTCTCCTCTCCTCTCCTCTCCTCTCCTCTCCTCTCCTCTCCTCTCCTCTCCTCTCCTCTCCTCTCCTCTCCTCCACCCTTTGGGTTCTAAACTGCTGCATGTGATTCCCATCTGATCTGACTTCTTGCACAGATCAGCACAAGTTGACATGATCATTCCAGTTCTGCCCATGTGGCTCTGATTTCATCTTGTGTGAGAGAGAAGGAGACTGAGTGTGGGGCGTAATACCTAAAGGTTTATCCTATCCCATCCTATTCATGCCTGAACCTTTTGTGATTTCATCTGTACTCTGCTTCCTGTTCTCCTCCTCCCCCTTCTCTGAATACTCTCAGCCCTCTCTGATTTAATGAGCACTAAGGTCATTAAGATCTGTTAAGGCTCAGACACCCTCAGACAGTCCCAGGACAGAGGATGTGGCAGAATGCAAGCTCTAGTACTTAATTCTTGACTGTATTTTTAACTGTCATCCATGTGCAGGAAATCCAGCACAGTACATCTTGTAGGACAAAGTGGGAAGGCATCGTCTCCTTGGCACATACTGTTTGACTTTGCTGGCAGAAACCAGCTTTGCAGCATACATGGAAAAGGCCTGTGCACTTACAGACGCTGAACTTCCCAGGGGTTGCATTTACTGTGAAAAAGAGATATAATAAAGAGCCACCCTCGTCTTCATTTGAGCTCTACTTATGCTTTGAAAGTCACATGCAGTTCACTGAAAGAGTTTCTCCATCTATCTTCAAAACATGGAATTTAGTGATTGTCAGATCTCCATTCTGACAGGATAAGGAGATGGCTTAGCCTGTTTATCTGTAAAACAACGGCACTGTATAAGTTACTTTAGCCAGTGACTTTCCTGGAAAGCAAAGGAGCTGTTTATATTTGCAGGCTGAATCAGTCTGTGATCACTATATAGAACATGAGAACAAAAGTAGCAATTCACTCAAACTACAAAAAAAAATCTTATCTGTCATTTACAGTGCCATTCTTTAAAGCTCCTTTCAGTATTTTTAAATTGAATTATCATATGTATGGTCTACATGTCTTTGATTCACTGAGTATTTAATTGACAAAGACCTCATTTTCAACTGAAAAAGGCAGCTTTGCTGGAAACATAATAATCCATGCACCATTAGCCTTTGTTATAGTCAAAAAGGAACAGTAAAAATGTCACCTTCTAGCTCAGGTCAGTTTCCTGAGTGGTTCACAGGTGGTGTTTGTTCACTTTACTGACTAAAATAAATCTTATATCTCTCGGCTGCAAGAACAATTCAGCTAATGGAGATTGAGGTGGGCTTCAGGCTGCATCCTATATATTCAGCAGAGATTAATTTAGTACTTTAATGAAGAATGTTTATCAGTAGTCATGATTCAGGGGAAACATCTATTAAGAGCCTTGGGTTGACTTGCAGTGGTCAGAAAAGAGATTGTCCTGTAAATTAAGCCTCGCCAAAGAGGCATGACAATCATGTGGGTCCCCACAGTGCTCCTTGAAAGGGGCCAGGCTGGGCAAAGCAGGCCACTTGTGGGTGCATGCCTCTTCCCTGCAGGCAAGGGAAGGGAGCAAGGAAAGATCTGCCAGAGCAATCCTGTAAATCTGACAAAGGGTTGACACAGAATCCCAGTGGGAGGGATGGGGTGAGTGGCTGGTGCCTGTGGCAGCAGGAAAATGAGGAGGGTATTTTTCCCCTCTTCACACTGGCCTGCAAAGCCAATTAGCTGTGAGACGAAATTTTTCAAAGTTGTCTACCTTTATAAGGCTGAGTGGCTTCCCTGGCAGTACAAGCCGTGTCCTGAATCCTCATGCATCGTGCTCCTGGCTGACACCATGACACTGTGACAGCATTGCTGATCTTCATGCACGTGGCTGTGCCAATCGCTGGGTGCTCTCACCTCAAGCACAGGCTCCTGTCTGGCCCCACTGCACTTCTGATGCTTTTCTCCCTTGATTCTGCTCTCCAAAGAGAAAGAAGCTGCTGTAGAAGACAGCAGCAAAAGAGAGAAGTGGGATTTTCTATGCAATGCCATTGGTACGTTTCCTTCACCATCACTGTGCTGGGAAGAGCTCTGAGCTATATGGTCCCAGAGGGGGTCTGTAGGTTATGTGGTGTAAATGGAGCAGGATGGAATCAGGCTGGGATTAGAGTATCCCATTAGGGCAGTGTGTGTGTGGGCAAAGGCCACCAGTGTCACTCATTCTGCTCTAAGGGGGCTGGGAGGGAAGGAGAAAGAGTCAGGGGCTGAGGTAGGGAGAGAGTAAAAGGAGGAGATCTAGACCTACATCCTGCAGGACTGCACTGCCTCCTCTTCCAGGAGATTTTGCAGTACTGACCTACTATTTCAACTTTATGGATGTTTGGAATGCCATTGGCCTTCAGCATTTGACAGAAGTGCAAAGCCACAATCTCTTCTTTATTTGCAGAGGGAGTCTGGGGCTATTTTGAATTTTGAAGCCATGACAATCAAAAAAGGTTTGAAATGGAGAGTGGTGCAAAAAAGGAGACAAAAACAGAGCATGTGTGGGTGTGTGCAGGTGTACTCTCCGGATCATGGGCTGAGGAGAGAAGAGGTGCAAATGTTTGGGAGCCGATGTCAGAGACACCTGTTTCCCATGTGTTCCTCCAGAGCAACTCCATTAAATTCTGCTGAGCCACCTGGCTTCCCTTTAAAGTAGTGGGTCATGAAACTTTGCTCACTGTCTTTGCTGCAGGAGTCATTTCAGTTTTTCAGAAGAGTTGCAAACCTGCAAGCTGAACCCAAATGTCATTCACAAAAGCTGTTCTCTTTACCTCTCCCCCCCGCGTGGGTGTATCGCACCAGGTTACTCAGGCAGTGCTACAGTTCAGTGTTTTCTGTTTGAATTTGATAATAAACATTGCAAAAGGCAAACACATTTCCTTCTACTCTGCTAGCAGGGGAAAAGCTTGGAGTAGAAAAGGCACTGAGATGAAAGACAAAACTACAGGTGAAACACATCCACCAGCTGATGAACAAACAAAACCCAGAATAGCAAGAAAATACTTTCAACGCTGGCAGTGCAGGGCAGAGCAGGCTTCCTTGTTCCCTCACACGGTGTGCATTTACAACTGTGGCTGTCCTGGGCATCCTAAAGAAACACCAAATCCAGCTGGCAGAAGGTTCCAAACTTTCCATGGTGTCATCCTCTCCAGAATGCCTCCATTGTGTGTTCTGGGGCAGTTCCAGGCAGGGAGCCGCAGGGTTCCCGTGGCAGCTGTCCAGCTGCATGCATGCTGGAATTGAGCTGAGTCTCCATCGAGGACTGACTCACTGCATCACACTGACCTATAAGGGAGCAGATTTCAAGGCCCAGTTGGTGGTGGCAACGTCCTCCCTTCTCACTCCCTGCTGGCAGAAGCTGCTGTCTGCTGGGGACTGCAGCTTAGTCACTGCAACCTGCATCCCTTGTCCTCTGCAGGATAGGGGAGAAGGGAGAAAGGACAAGAAATTGGTATCACCACCTAAACCACTGCTCCCAGAGGGCTGCACTTCTGTGTGGGTGCCTATGCCCTCTGTGAGGAGTGGGAATCACACTGAGGCTGGGGAGGTTGAGTGGAATTATCTGCCTTTGAAAGATTCATGGGAAATTTAAATGCTGGGCGTCTCTGGCTGTCTTCAAAGGGTTTTTTATTAATGGATTACCCTTCCTCCTCCAAAAGTATGTTTGTTCAAGCAAGAAAATTAACATTAATGTGGCTGTTTTTAATCTAATATCTTCTTTTTGCTTAATTTTGCCAATGTTATAAAAAGAAAAAACAAAATTCTCTGTTTTGCTGGCCTCGTATGGTCTCTGTCCATAGCAGAGGCCATTGCTGAGGGAGCACCTGGAGTGCTCCAGGTCTTTTGCTCTTTTTTCAGCACTGGACTCCAATATAACCAAGTTAATTGGCCAAAACCTTTTATTAGCAGTGCACAGGCTAGGTGATATAGTAAGGGCTGAATATAGTAAGGGCTAAGAAAGTCCTTGCAAACTATTTAAAGGGAGAGTCGATAATTCTTATGTGCTGCCTTCTTTTCTGCCATGGAGCCATCCACACGTATTATAAGAAGAGCTGAATCACCGCATTATAAATAGACTCACCACGTATATTTTCTCCCTGAAAATAATTTCAAATCGAACATGCCTACTCTATTCACTTTGAATTACTGCTCCTAAGAAAAGAGAAGATGATGACATTTTCTAACCCTTTCTACTTTCCCCATTAGTAGTCTGACTGTTAAAAGCCTTGACTGTTAGCCTTTGGGATGCAAACCTGCTCCCATTTAAGTCAATGTGAGTTTTATCATTGACTTAATTGGAAGTGAGATTGAGCCATTGGGCATGTGAGTGGCTTTGTATAGAACTTTGAAAAAAATAATAAAGGAGACTGAGGCAAAATGTAGAGCCAGTTTTTTCATCACAGTGATAACTCAGCTTTGCCCAGCCTGCCAAGAGTCATGCTAAGAGGAAAGCCTAACCTCAAAGGAAGTGCTCATAATATTATAGCCTAATTAGTTTATGGGAGAAAAATGCTGAAGGGGAGAGCCGCTCCCGTTGTTAAATATTCCAGCATTGCAACGCTGACTAATGTTGTCTGCTCAACACTAAGTTAGCCAGAGTCCTTGCCCTGTTCCACTGCTGCCTGCCTAGGATTCTGTGCTCCCTCCTCAAGCCTTGGTTTTGGTTTAATGACAGTCATGCTGGGTATCTCTGAAAGTACAGAAAACATTGTTTTTCTGGGCATATAATTTGCCCATTATTAATATTATCCCAAATCTTTTAAGTAGGTGATTATTAAGCAAAGAAATAGCAATGAAGCAAGGAAAGAATGTGATAGGGAGATTTACTGTGTGGGAGGCAGAGATAAAATTAGATTTCTTTAAGCTATGTAGTACAGTTATTAGGAAGTTAGGCTAATTTTTCAAGGAGCAGTCGCTTAAATAACCTCATCTTATTATTCATGCTGAGGTATTTACTACAAAAATTCCTTCCCCCAGGTCATCGCTTTTTCCAGCAGCAGAAGTTGGGAACTCAACAATTGTTTGCAGACCAGAATAATGCAATGACATGTTACGGTAATGTGAATTGTAGATTATTAAAGGACATGATTTAAAACCACTCTGCTGGTTCTAGTGGGATTTGTTTGTTTGGCCTCTTTTAGCATTTTCACCAGCTCTCTCCAAGTTTTCCATTTACAGTCTCAGTGGAGACAGCAGTAAATTTTAGCCACCTCAATTTGTTCTTAATGCTGTTTCCTATTATCTGCTGACTTTTCTAAAGGTGTCCCACTATCAATCCCACTGACTCTTAATAGCACCAAGTATCTCCACCACCACCACGGAGCTCCTAAGTGTATTTTGCCTTAATTAGTTTCTTTATTCTCCCATCTCTATTCGGTTGCTCCCACCTAGCCTGTGTGTGAATTAATCAGACTGACTTTTAGGCTAAACTATGGGCTTCTAGGAGCACATGTAGCTCTTAACACAGAATATATTTTCCAAGCCCTGAAGTGGGAGGGAGTCTCAGATCATTTGTGAGTTTGGCAGTCCCGCACAGCTTGGCAAATATTTCCACTTACACTTCTTTCAACAAAGTGACTCCCGTTCTGCTCCTGTTTTGTTCTGCTTTACAGGATTGTTTACAAGACTACCTCAGCTCCAGCTTGCTGGCACACCACCCTGAGCCACAGGGGTTTATGATGATCTCTCCTCCTGACCTTTACAGTGAGCCGGGAGAGGGCTGCAGAAACCCCTGTGGCTCTTTACAGTGAAGTCAACCTCTCAAAATTCAGGGGAGAACTCTAGCTCTTCTATAAACTATAAACTATAGCTCTTCTATGCTTTCATTATTTGCAGTCTTAACTTAATCTCTTGCTGCTGACGATTTGCTAATTAAATGTGTCCTTCTTGTTTTAGAGAGAACACTTTTGAATCATTGACCTCTGCTATGTTGTTGGCTGAATGAGACCTCACATGCCAAAGGCTCCGGTTTAGAAAAAGAGTCAGCACATCATGCAGAGCTCTGCTACTTTTGTTAGGCTGCTCAATACACGGTTTAATTTGAGGGCAGAGGTACTGAAGTAGAGATCATCTAAAGTCCCTCAAAAATGGCTAGGACTGGAGAGGCTCCTAAGAGTTGCAAATCCATGTGTGCCCAAAACCTCTCAAGGTGAGCCAGTGAAGAGACACTTGCACTTCCACAATTATTGGTTGCAGATCTCCTGTGCCAGAGTGCATGTAGCTGTTCCTTTATGGCAAATTTGGAGAGGTTGGCACTACCACAAATTTCATTTTTTTCAAAAGAAATGGTTCTTTGTTTAAAATAAGGTAAATATGAGCATGACAATGAGAGAAATGTGTCCTTAAAACACGGACTTGGTTCTAGTATGTGAAAGGGAAAATCCTAACCAGCTTCTGAGGTTACCTCCAAAGCAGCAACATATGGGAAAAATCAGCTTTGAAAGCAACCACTCTGAGTCATTTAAATCAGTATAAAAATTCCTGAGGAATCTCTGAAGTAAGCTGGAAAAAGGCTAATATGGCTGTGTACTAGTTTGGCATTAATTTATTTGTGGTGAAAAGGGAAGAAAAGATTGGCTGGGGTGAGAGGTGGTGCATTTTTTAAAATGCTGGGGAGAAGATGAAAATAGGGTTATTGGGAGATGTTTTTGTCTCTGAAACTTCAGCAACTACAGTGTTTAAGCAGCACCAAGGAATGTATTTCCAAGGTAGATGCAGAACTGGTGTAATGCTAACAGAGACAGATGTACAAACAATTCTTACCTCTGCTGCTAACTCCCCATACTGCTCTTGGTCCACGTTTCCCCACCCCCGGTCCTCCTTCCTCTCTGCATGTTTCTCTTTCTCTTGTTTCTTTCTCTTTCTCTTGTTTCTTTCTCTTTCTTCAAACAAGGCCAATGCACACTCTTTTTCTAGCAGCGATAGGGAAGGGAACAAAGGCTGAGTCTGCCTGGAAAATTTGCATGTCAAATTCGTAAGACTGTCAGGCTCCTCTCATTCCCAGAAGTATTTGTCCTTAAAAACACTTGTAACGGAAGTGACATTGTAAACAAGACAAGTGTCCCCAATGAGTAAATGAAGCTTTCAGAATTAGGTTTTTAGTAATATACATCAGAATTCAGTCAGTTGTTTTCTTAACCTGATTATGGCATTGCACTCCTTGCAAAAATAAACATTACATTTGTCTTTCATAGTAAAGAAAAATGGAGGTAAGTAATGTGCAGACAGTCAGGAAGACTGTAAATGGGACGTGGATTCAAGTCAGGATGCCTTGAAAACCCTCTTTCAGATTTCTCTTTTGGTGACCTTGTCCAGTTCTTTCAGGTTTCTTTTGCTGCACTATATATCGCTGCAGAACAGCAGTACAAACTCCCTTCTTCATCATGTAAGAACAAGAGATGGTTCCCCCCAGTCTCCGGTGTTGACATGCATGCATCCCTACCCTGGGCTCCATGGTGCACTGTCACCAACATCTAGGCATGCAAGAGAGTCACAGGCCTGTTGTCACTTGGTTTCCTCACTGCATACAGGAGGCACAGGTTGTATTTGCACATAGGGCTTCCACGGGGCTTTGCACTGTGACCACCCTGCCAGAGGTGACGCACGCTGATGGGTGTGAGCTCTCCTTTTTTTTTCTAAGAGGAAAGCAAGACCTTAAAATGGATCAGAAACAAAATGTCACAGTATCCCAGAGTCCTTGGCTCTCTGGAGCCTTCCCAGCTGCAGGGCAGGGTGGCTGTGCTTTTTCTGCAGTTAACCCCAGCCTCAAGAACCTTGGGAGCACACCAAATGCTTGGTGCAGCACAGAAATTGGTGATTTGTGCGAGGATTCATTTCTGGTCACCTTCTCCTCCTTTGTCTGACTCCCATGGGTCCCACGGGTGCTGTGGAATTCATTCCTTGACCCAGATTTGCCTTCCCAACTTCCAAGGCCAGACGTTCAAAACTTTGGGCTTAACGGTTCTGCCTTTGTCTGAACCCTTCAGTGAAACGCAATTAGCACATATTTACCTAGCTGAGAGGCACATTGTAAGTCCTAATGAATGGCCTCACAGTACCTGGTGTGCTGTTAAAATCTAGAAGAACCTGATAAGGAGGCGAGCTTTACTTAATTAAGTTAACCTTCAGATTAATCGAGCTGTGTGTTAAAAAAGAAGCAACTTGAGAGTGCACAGCTCCTGCATGTCTGTAGTCTTGTTTCTGGGGCTGCTCTCATTAGAGCCACCCAAACACAACGTCTGTCAGAGGGTATGTATGTGCATTGCTGGGGTGCACGCTGATCCTCCCTGCTTATTTATGCTTTACAAAGCGTAAATTTCAGAAATAAATAGTTGATCTACTCTGCATGCAGCGAAACTTTGCCCAAGGCTGGACTGCTGATTTTTTTTTTTCTGTGTGTCTACTTGCTCTTTTGGATGATGCCCACGTGCTGCTCTTTCAGTTCCTAACCAAGCAATTATCCAGCCACATGTATGTGCAGCAAGCACACCGAGCACAGCTGCCTCCCCGGTGACTTCAAGGAAACTCAGGTGTCTTTTCACTCCTTTTATTGCATTGACCCTTTCTACATTAGCCTGTAATTCTTCTTCTTTAGCGATTTATGGCTATAAAGATATATCCTGTTAAAGCCCTCTCTCCTCACTTGGCAGATCGCAATTATTTTTCTTCTTTTTTTTTTTTTTTAAATTTTATTTTTTAATGACTAATTACCTAGGGGTTTTGTGGATAGGCTGTTGGTTTTAGTGCCTCACTGCAGGGCTCCTTCCTGCTCAAGTGTAAAAGACAGAGAGGTCACAATAGCAGTGCTCAGCATAATTTCCCCCCTCCTCCACTGGAAATCTGTCACCCACCTCTTTAGCTCTTGACGTGAAAAAAGGAAGAAAGAAGCAATATGTGGGAGAATCTCTGTGGTGTGTTGTCTGGCAGTCTGACGTGCTAATGGTTTTTTTTGTTGGTTTTTTTTGTTTGTTTTTTTTTTTGTTTGTTTGTTTGTTTGTTTGTTTGTTTGTTTTTCTGGGAAACAGCTGAAAAGGGAAAGGGCTTGCTGTCTAGGTTCTCTTGCTATCCACGGTCAAGCAGAAGAAGATGTTGAGTGGGGAACCAGAGCTGGTAGAACCAGTAAGCCATGCAGAAGCAGCCATAAATCCCCTGTCAATGTGCAGATGAAACTCAGCAGAATGTTCTCAGATGCTGGACACAAGCCTAGGTGGAAGAAGACAAAGGACAAACAGTGTCACCTGGTAGAGCTCTGGCAGAGGGGAAGAGAAGACAGGCGATAAAGAGTGTCACCCAATGGAGCTGAAGCTGAGGGGAAGAGAGCCCTCAGTGATGGAGAGGTGTGATGCAGGGCCCCAAAGGGCCTCAGCACAAGCCCAAGAGAGCTCCTGAACAGCAGACCGTACCAGCAAGGGCCTCTGCCAAATCTTTGCTAACTGTGTCTGATGGAAAATCTTTCCAATTGAGTAGCACTGTCTCCTGGAGGGGGTTATTTTGCCTTCCCAGGGTGAAAAAGGTGAACAGATCCAGCAAGACTCTAGGCAGTGGTACCTGTTGTCATAAGGCGCTGCTTCACATCTAGTACAGTCTTAACTGTGTAAACCTTTTGGGTAACCAATAGTTTAAATGCAGTTGAACATAGTAGGCAAAAATTATTGGTTTGGCTTTTTTCTTGGGAAAAAGTAGAATTCCAAGAAATGATGAAGACTTGTTTGAGAGTTGATGTGGATGTCTGTGGCTTTGGGTGATCTATCAAATCTCAGAAAATATTCTGCATTGTATAAAGTAAAATGGAAAAGTAAATGGCTTACCTTTAACAGAAAGATCTGTGGTCTAATATAGAACAGCACTAATTTATAATATGCCTGCATTTCTTTATGAATTTAAAGATTACGTTTTCCAGTTCATACTCATAATGCTTGTAAGATACGTTTCAGGAGACAGAACACCTGTAAGCAAGGAAGTAAACTGAAGACATGTTGTATTTGTTGCTTTTGATCATGTCAGCTTGGAGGAAGAATCCTTAGAAAGAGATCTAACAGAAATATTTACAGTGACATGGATGACAATACACCCCATGGGCTTTGGCTCAGGCAAGAGCAATATCCAGGGAAATCACTTTTTCTTACTGGAGAGTAAAAAAGAAAAAAAAGCATTAAAAATGTCATTTAATGCATGCCATAGTTATAGAAAGGTGCTTTTTATATGGGGAACCACTGATGTATTTTCTTACAGACAGTATACAACACTGTAAGCCAGCCTGCCTGTTTTATTTTGTGTATCTGTCTATCCAGATACCTCCTATTCTAATTTAATTCCAAAAAGCTGAACTTTCATGAAGGGATTTATTATGAGTGTGATGACTTCAGACTTTACAAGTGATTTTGAAAAGATGATATAAACTTTCAAATACATTAATAGTCGCATTGGATGAAAGATTAAGATGAGTTTTTATCTGGATTATCTTTAAATGCCCAAATTAGTTTCCACATTGTCTAAAGGGATGCAGAGATCTGGGTTTGCCTTTGTAAATCTGAAGGCTGGGGCTGACTCTCACTTGGTGTCTGAATGGGAAACTGGATTTTTTTGGCTTTGGATACAGCCCACATTTCTCTAAGATATATGCTCTTTGTCCATCTGGAAACTTTGCCCAGACACAGTTTGAAGACTTCTACTGTTTGTCAGGAGTTTCTGAGTGCTAAACAAAGCTTGCCAGGGGAGTAACACTGTACCCGGTAGTGTTTCACAAGTGGGGTATGGGTCTGTGTCTTGGCTTTTTTCTGCACACATGCCTAGGCAGTAACGAACCCCAGGATAACCTCTGCTTGGAAACTGTCTCCTGAAGCCACAATAGCTGGGGCTGGACCCAGTTTCCCACTGCTTCTTCAAATCTGTGGATGGCTGAGAATGCCTGCATGGGACCTATCCATGCTCTCCACAAAAAAGAGAACCCATCAATTCCCATTTCTAGTCAAGATTAAATGACAGCATCACATGCAACTACAAAAGGAAAGTATCCAGGAGAGAGCATGTGATCTGTCCTCCCACGTCAGTTCTCTGCTGCCAGATCAAAGCTACTAGGAACTTAAAGGGGCAGGTCCACTGGAAAACCTAATCCCCCACTTGTTAGTGCTTGCCGTTCAGTGGAAAGGTTTGTGATAGCTGATGTTTTCCCCAGTGCCCCAGTTCTTTGAGTCACACAGCTTGGTGTGAATTGTTTTCTTAAATGTTAATTTCTAGAAAAAAATGCCTGAAGACATGACCAAAGTCCTCCTTTGTCAATGAGAAGTGAAAAGAAAAGGGGTCAAACTTACTGTTTTAAGCAGTACATTTTAAGCTTTTCTGTGATCCAGTTTGTGGGGGTTTTTAAGTGTAGCTGTGACAACACTGCATTACGATTATGCAGCACAGTGGAACAATGCTTCCTACTGCCATCAATACCTCCTCACTTTGCTAATTCTTTCTGCTTCTCCATTTCCTTCTTCCTGATGTTACTCCAGCCCCCATCTCCCCTCTTTATTGCCCTTCTCAGACTTTCCTCCCTTCCCACCACCTCCCTGTGCTCCTCCTGGTCATGCAAGCACCCAGTGAGTATGGGAAGGGTTTTAGTCCCTTGGTCCCATTCTTGTGTCCTTTCCAACAGTGGCACTTTTTCACCCCAGGCTCCTGGTGGCTTTAAGGGACACAATCACTCAGAGCTTGCTGCCTCCTTCTACACCTGGCAGAGGACAATTTTGGTGCTGAGGTTCACAGGGCTCCCTGGCACTTCTGTAGCAGCTGAGGTTTGCCTCCACAGGAGGTGTGCAGCTGCAGTGAGAGGTACCAGAGGGTCACAGCTCCCAGGATTGATCTTCTCAAGGTGAAGGTCACCTCATGTGACTTACCTTAGCAAGGAGAAAGATACAGGAGAAAGAGATGATGATGATGATGTTGTATAAATGGTACAGAAATGGGGAGGAAGAAGAAGACTGGATTTCAGACTAACGTTTTAGTGGTTTACAATTTAGGCTTTGTTTTTATCCAGTTGAAGTTTAGTCTGTGGGGCTGTGATTGCTACCCGTAGAAGGGATGGCAAGGGAGGCAGCTGCACAAGGAAACTTCTGTCCGTGGTGTCCTCTGTCCCTGGTCTCCCCTGACACTCACTGGAAAAAGCTAAACTCCTCTGCAGGGCAATTCAAAGAAGAAAATTAACTCCCTGCTCTCCTTTTTCTGTCCAAGGCCAAAGTTCTCTTTTCTGAATAATGCCTTCCCTGCTTTTCTTAACACATTGGTTTGTTGAATTAAATGGGGCTCAGTGTGTGAGTTGACCTGAACAACCATTAGCAAACACATATAAAAGCTGCACCTGTGAGGAACAATTGCAGGGAGGGTTGTCATGCAGCTCCACAGGCTGCTCTGGCTCAGAGCAGAGAATTGGCAGCAAAGAATGATGGCTTTATTTGTACACAAGTTTCAGGTGTAAACAACAACTGCTTCATGCAAATCCTTCTGTTCATAAAACTTCTTGCTTGACATTGGAGCCATTTAGCGATCACTAAACCCTGTTCAAGTGCAGATGCTCATTTTTTATTCTGAAAAGATTTGTATGTTTGTTTCCTTTTGATAACTTAGTGCTGCTACCAACATCAATCACCCACATCTGCTTGAAATAACTCTTCTGACCCATTTCTCTCCCCTGCTATACGCATTCTTGGTCCTACTAGATTTTTGTGTAATCATGGGCAGTGTTGGCTTGTGGCACTGGACTAATTGTGAGTCAAGTGTGAAAATGTGCCCATACTCGGCAAGTGACAATCACATGTGCCACTGGGTACAGCTGTAAGGGAAAACGAGCTCTGTGTGTCACCACCACAGGAGAATGTCTGCTGCTAGTCAGGTGTAAGTCGCAGAGGTTGCTGAGACAAGGTGCTGATCATCTTCAGTTCCCAGGAATTGCATTTCCTGGTGAGACCAGGAGGCTTCATGCCCCATGGAGGCTTTGCCCCTTGTAGAACACTGCCCTTGCCCCTCAAACATCTTTTTTGTAACTTTTGCAAATGCTCGCTGGATGTGCAAGCCCTGCAGGACTTAATGGTGCTATTATGGTTGGCAGGAGTTTGCATTTCCTTGATGCATGCAAAAAGTGCCAGCTCCACCAAGGCCCCTTAAGGTGTTCCTGTCTCCAGCTGGTGCTAAATATACCATTTAGAGTCCTTATTGCCCTCTCAAAAATACAGCTTACCTCTTGAGCAATTTCCACAAGTATCCAGGACTCACCAGAGAGAAATTCCCACAGGCAGCATGAAGCCTTGGAAGCACAGATGCAGAATTGCTTGCAAATATAGCTCAGGGCAAAGCATAAGAAGCCCAGAAAGAAGATGCCCAAGCTCTGCTGAGGTATGCCCATGCTTACAGACATTTCCAAACAATACCAAAACCAGGCACGGGCTACATGAATGACTGTGGGAGAATGAGAGCAACTTGTCTGAGTGTGGGGAGCCCTGCATCCAGCTACCAATTCACAGAGCTGAGGTCAATTAGCTTCGGAGAAGGATCTGAACCCACCTCCAGCGCAACACATCTCACCCCCCAGCCTATTTGAGAATGTCCAGCTCAGACTGATTCCCACTGTCTTCCTTTGAGCACATGAGGAAAAGCTTGCCAGAGCATTTCTACTTTTCCAGAGAATGAGATGGTTATCTAATTGGATTTTATTTCCAGCTGTCCCAGAGAAGCAGAGGGAGGGTCTGGGCTCATTTAGCTCTAAGCAGCAGTGTTTCAAAGACCCTTCCCCATAGCACTTCACTCTCCCTTGAGTTAGAAGTTTAATCCAGAGCTTTGTTTTCCCACACACGGCCCATTCATGTAAGAGTTGGACTTGATGATTCTTGTGGGTCCCTTCCAACTCAGAATATTCTGTGATTCTATGCCCCATGTCATATCTAGCCACTACATGGAGTGGATGCCTCTCCAGACGGCGATGCTAGAGACTCATTCAGAAAACCCTCACAGTGAGAGGCCATTACCAGCCTTCTCCCCTTCCTGCTTTCTCCTCCTGGCCCTGCTCCCAAAGCCATTTGCTATTATCAGGCTGCTGTTGTCCCTGCAGCAAAATCAGCATAATCCCCCTGAGCGCTTCTCAGGGTGGTTTCTTGTAAACTATAGTGTTTAAGCTATGGTGTAAGTACCACCATGGGTGAGGAGTGGGTGCCCCGTACCTTTGTGCTGGTTCTGTGAAAGTGAAGGTAACCACTAGATGGGGTTGGTTGGGGGGAGATACCATGTTACAGGAATACAACATTAAACTAAGTGAATTGGAGGCAAAGCCCTAAATATCTCTCAGGTTTAAGCTTAAAGCACTTTACAGGCTCCTGAGAAACAAATTTCATGGTGCTGTTGGCAAGTTTTATAGGCAAGTGTTTAATCCTTGTTCTATTAATAAGGCAGCTAACGCATGATGTTTTCCTCAGTCATATAATGTACCATCAACCATGTAAAATATCTTCAGCCCAGAATGGCAGGGTCTTGTCTGCACCTCTGAGCGTGACACACATGCAGCTGGACACCTGTGAAGCCAGAGAGTTGCAAAGTCTCCAGGGATCACAGAAATTTTTGCTGATTTGGTTTGGCATGGGGTGCATTCAGAGTGATCTGCCTGGGGCAGCAGCACAGTCTGTGTAACTCTGTCTGAAAGCCATAGCCTGAACTCTGGTCTCTCTCTGCACTTGGGCAGGGCTCTGCTTCCCTTGGCATAAACAAGGAACGTCAACAGGCTCCATCATTTTCCTAAGCACCCAAAAAAGTGAATGCTGGAAATGCTCTTTTTTGAAACATTAGTACTTGACAGCTCCTGCCAAGCATTAGTAGGCCAGTAAAATCTCTCTACATAAATTGTGTTGTAATTAGTGTGATTTGTTTAATGTCACCTTGTCTGGCTGTCTGAGAAACTGTCTCAAAATATAAAAACACTGCACTTCTCAGTTGAGAGAGTGGACTCTGACTTCACTAAGACATTTTTATTTCTCACAATTTTTTTTTGCCATGGCCCTTTCAAATCACTCAGGCTGGAGAACCTAAGCCGAATTATGTAAGAATTTCCTAATGAGGAAAATATGACATAGTAACAACAAGCATAAAATTTTTCTTGATAAAAGTAATACAATAAAAATTAATGGATGTTTGATTTCATTGGCAGGACAATACAGTAAAAAAATTCTGATAGCCCAAAATATCTTGTCTGTGTGCAAACAAGCCATTTTAGGGGAAACAATAGAGAGGTGAGAGGAGAAAGGAATTTGCTTGCTGGCAAGGTGTGTTAGGGTCTGACCTTTCTCCTCGATGCCCCTCCGCTCCTGTGCTGGTCTCCCTGAGCTGCACACCCACGTCTGAAGGGCTAACAGGAATGAATGATGGCAACTTTTCCACAAGATGGCAACAAGGAGTGTAATAGGAAAGCAGTTGAGGGACACTGGGAAGATTAGAGAGGAACTGGGTAGCAGCACTGCGGCTTCCCGATGGACTCCAATACATTAAGAAAGCCCCCAGCTTGAATGTGGTCCCATCCATCAGAGCCCAGAAAAAGCTCATGACAGACACAACAGGAGGAAAACCCGTCAGGTCTTATCCTTGGTTGTTGAAACCTGATAAAAAAGCTCTTATCTTCCCCATCCCATGAGCATTACCAGCAATCTGAGGAACAGAAAGAGAAAAAAAAAAAAAGATTTGGGAGCCTTTTCAAGCATGAGAACTATCTTGGGATGAGAAAAGTGCAGAAGGAGCATTGGATGCCCAGCTTAGCAACAGCATTTTTCAACTTTAATCTTTCTTCCAAAGGTTTTGCTTTTATTCCAACTAATTGAACAAATGTCTTAAAATTCACAACACAAACTGAATTTGATTAAATCTAGCTTGGTTCATATGATAAAGCACTGCAGTTAGAATGCAGCTAGAAAAATACATTATGCTAGGACAAATAAGTACGGTTAACTTCAATAAGAGCTGAGGTAAATTGCTTTTTGCATGAGATGTGCAATTTTACCTCAGTGCAGCTTTAATCAAAGTAAAATATTATAGGACAAGGGAAAAAACCCAAACCCTTACAATGTAATGTTTTGTCTACCAACCACTCAGTAACATGTTAGTTTAAGATGCTAAATAAAGCCTAGGCTACACATTATCTGTCCCCAGATAATGGTATGTAAGCAATTAAGGCAATATCTGGCTATGAAATAATTTATATAATTTATATTTATAACAGATCAAAAAAAACCCATAGATGTGTATGCAAATTGTCCATCAGAAGCCTGTCTGCCACCAAAAATTTCACTGAAAGGGGAAGAATGAAAATAAATACAGGTATTTAAATGGAGTTTGCAATTCACGCTTATTATCACAAATATCGTGAGTATTTTCACAGCCACATGAAAAAGAATGTAAATTAAGCATAGAAAATAAATTGGATAAGAAGTATTAACCTTGCATTTGTGGGAAGGAATGTTGCTGTTTTCTCCTCAGTAGTCCATAGTTGATCTTGTGTTATTCATAAGTATTATATGGATATTTTGTGCACATAATACTGCTGCTTCAAATTCCCACTTACAGCCCATTGCAGCCGACCTTCCCTCTGGGGGGGGCCTGCTCTTTTCTGAGGGGGCTAACACTGGTGTGCTGCTGCTGTGCCCTGCTTTGCCTGGATGGATGCCTGCTTGTTGCAGAGCAGGATCACCTGCCACCCCTTTCTCACAGGGCCATGGCTGGAGTTGTACCTCCAGTTAGGACACAGCAGGAAGCTGGGGTAGCACAGCCCAGATGCTGGGAGAAACCTTGATCTTTGATTCCACCTGGGACTACAACCCCTGTGGCCAGGATGGGAAGACACTGGCAAGCAGCTTCCAACAGAGCCTCAAAAAGGTTTCACTCTTCCCTATTTCTGCTTGCCGCAGGAATATATTGGCTAGCATGCAGTATACATGGGAGACACACTCTCCAAGGGGATGCCTGATGATATTAAAAGTGGATGACACACCAGTCACAGCCTTCTCTGTTCACTGCAAGACTCCTTTGGCTCTCGCACCCTCTCTTCGCAGGTTTCCCCTCAGCTTGCCAGCTGGGCAGCCAGTGTAACTGTAGAGCAGGAAACAGCACTGGAGGGTAGGAGTCATCAAAGCTTGTGCTGGTGAATCATCAAGCTGCAGGCTTCTGAGACCAAAAAAAACCCACCTACACATCTGTCTGCCATAGAGAGAATGTAGGGAAGTTTTCTGACAGTTCATGATCCACATTGTGCTGCCCATAAGCTTCATGACTGAATAGAGAAAACTGAATTCACTGCAAACCTAGGCAGTGGCTCTGCAAGGATGAGAGGGGCCTGCTGCCTTTGCCACAGTGGCCAGAGTAACCCCTTGGCCCCCATCCAGTAATCCAGCTGAGGGAGAGCATGGAAGTTGTGTTTTAAGCCACCAGTTCTGAGAGGATCTGCATGAAGGATGATTTAGCAACCTGGAGAGCCACCAGGAATGCCTCAAGAGAACTGGTAAGGCAGTTCTCACCACCCTATCAGCTGAAGTAAGAATAGACTAAAGCAAATATGTAAAAGCTTGATTATAGTCAAATGTGTAAAAGCTTGATTATAGTCAAATGTTTGGTAGAGGCAAGATAAGGTTCATTAGATAGCAGGCAATCTGGGCAGTCTCGCCCTAAGGACCACATACAGTCATTTCTCAGAGACAGAAAGGATTTGTTGTCTCACCATTCAACATACTTTTTCATTGAGTATCCCACCAAAGACATCTTCATTTGAATTTTATGTGAGAATCTTAGCTTCTGGGAGGCAAGAAAAAGGAGGGACATGGACAGGCTCAAGTGTCTGCAAGTACAAAACTGTTATGCAGAGAAACTAATTCTGGGATGATGGAAAGTTCCATGTGCCCTCAGGCATCCTTTGCACTCAGTGCAGA
This sequence comes from Chamaea fasciata, assembly GCF_029207755.1. Lineage (NCBI taxonomy): Eukaryota > Metazoa > Chordata > Aves > Passeriformes > Sylviidae > Chamaea > Chamaea fasciata. The sequence continues at coordinate 66,944,817 of NW_027094086.1, read as the reverse complement.
CTCAAGGGAGACCTGTACATGGCACCCTAACTTTGAGCACCATGCTTCCACCCTGAGGTGTAAGGCTGCTTTGGCTGGAACAGGGAGAAGAGAAGAAGAGAAGAGAAGAGAAGAGAGAAGAGAAGAGAAGAGAAGAGAAGAGAATGAGAGAAGAGAAAGAGAAGAGAAGAGAAGAGAAGAGAAGAGAAGAGAAGAGAAGAGAAGAGAAGAGAAGAGAAGAGAAGAGAAGAGAAGAGAAGAGAAGAGAAGAGAAGAGAAGAGAAGAGAAGAGAAGAGAAGAGAAGAGAAGAGAAGAGAAGAGAAGAGAAGAGAAGAGAAGAGAAGAGAAGAGAAGAGAAGAGAAGAGAAGAGAGAAGAGAAGCACTTCCTTCCAGGGCTGCTCAATAGCAGAACAGGTCAGGGTCTTGTGTTGGGACACTTGGCCAGACAGAAATTCCAGCTTGGGAATCAGGCATTCTCCTCATCAGGTAGAGGACATGGAGGTGTGAACAAGCTGGTTCCTCTCAGTGCACACAGAGGTCCTCATGAGTTAATTTAAGCCTGGGTTGGCACCCTTGCAAACAGACCACTGAATCTCCACTATGGCTGGCTCTGGAAAGAAAGGGGGAAGGGAAAAGTGACCAGCCAGCCCCTTTGCACAGGTCAGCAAACAGTTCCAGTTGCCTTTTACTGTCCTCCAAAGCTGTGGGAACCCTGGAAGCCAAACCTACTCCAGGGGTAGCCTGAGATGAGAGCATAGCCCATCTGAGAAGGTATGGGAGCACTGAAGGGAAATACAGACAATTTCTGCTCCGGAAGAGGCTGTCTTTCTCCTTTGGGATGGTCCTAGTGCCTCTTCATATGACCACATGATTCCTAATTTCACAGGGAGCCCTGGAGCTGTTCTCAGGAGGAAAATGGGTTTTTAAAGGCTGAGAGACAACTCATTTTTCCTGCCTTTCTTCTCCTCTTCCCCGTGTCCTCATCCCTGGCACATTGCAAAGTACACCCCCTGCCTCCTTGTGCCAGAGGCCCAGTACGGAGGGGATATGGCAGCTACAGGAGAAGCAGGGTCTTCTGTTGCTCCCAGGACAGGTTGAGCACTTCTGACTGATCCAGGCCCTGTGGGCATGGTCTACGCTCCCTAACCTGGCCATGCCTTATCCTGAGGTAAAAATGCCTCCCATGCCAAGGGAAGTGTTTTCACACAATGACTTAGACTCATGCTTTAACAACCCACCTTGCTTCTACTATTTTTGGAGACTGTCTGAAGGAGTGAAGCATGTGCATCTGACACCAGCTGAAATTCACCATATCTCATTTCTTCAGGAAATGTATCTTTGCAACTACAGGATCATTTTTAATCCACTACATTCCATATATACTCATATACTGCTCATGTCAAGACCAGGAGGACTTGAGGACAGGCATGAGTGTTCCCTTCTGTGTAGCACCTCCTCTTTCTCCTCAGCTGCCTTCCTTCAACAAAGGATCTGCCATCTCCGTCTCTTGGGTATCCACCAAACTTTTCTGCTCCATGTTTTCAGCTGTGATTTATTCACATCCTTCCTATTAGACACAGAGAGATTTTTTTTCCCCTTTCCAGCCCCTCAGTTTTATTAGTGCACAAACGTGTTGGTTGTGCAGAGGCCTGCACGTGATGGGATTTAAGCGGGAGCTTTTCACCCGGCCAGATCAGAATCTACCTCCTCTTGACTGCACACATATCACTGCCTCAAAATGCAGTACTTCATGTAATTTTGATTCTGACAGTAAAGGCTGCACTGAAATCTCATCTGGGCTTGTTAGTGATATATTGACTTAAAATACCCTGCTTTAAAGAAGGCTAGGAAAGCAAAGCAAGAAAAACTCAAATCTCCCACCAAAAGCCAGTCCTTTCAAGGGAGAATGAGCAGTTTTGTGGAATAGAAGCATTTTCAGTCCAAGAGAGATAGATACTCTGTATTTCAACAAAGCCAAAACATTTCTGGGTTATGTAGTCTTAATAGTTCATGTTTTAGTAAGTGTAGCTAGTGCCACAGTCTGAAGCCACATTGGTATAAACCAATCATTCACCTTATGCTGTCTTTTACCAGCTGTATGCTGGTATGCTGTCTTTGCTGCAGCCTCCAAACAGTTTAAGCTATGCTGGCTGTGAAACAACTTTAGAAAAATTTCCCAGTGCAGGCAGGCTTGAAGAAGAAACCATTTTGTTGCAATTCATGTAAGTCAAAAATACATGACATTAAGTTGCATCCCAGAGGCATGGCTAAATGAAAAATGGATAAACAATGTCAGTGACCCCCCTGTCACTGAGGCACAAAACTAAGGCACCAAAAAAGAACAGCAGTGGCTAAAGGTTTCATTCTGCCTTGTGGGAAACTTCCCAACAGATGGAGTCCCAGACAGAAAGAGGTATCTGCCACTGCTTTATATGGAGATTACTTTCCCCATGACCACTCACTTCACTATAAATTTCTTCTGCTCTGTGGATTTACACACTAAAAATATGTAATAGGGGAGTAATATAAACTCTCTCTCTGTGGTATCACTGGCTCACGTATTGCAGCTCAGCAGTCATGGACAGCATCCAGTATTAACACTCAGAGGGACCTGCCATATTTATGACTTCTCCAGCCTCACAAAAGCAAGAAAAGCTGGCAGAGACTGATTGAAGCACAGCTGAATGAAATGCATAGAATAAAGACAGAAAAAATAAAATATTTTTAGAGTCTGAGTTCCTAGAGAAATGAGATCTATGCAATGCAACTTGTCTGGGCAAGGATGTGTGTGTGGCAGGTTGCTCTTTCCACAAACCCCACACCATAGTTTGATTCTGCTCAGCTGCTGCCAATGTCTTTTAAGATGAGAATGTCAGCAGTCTTGGAGGCAATTCAGTTTGTCCATCACGGATGGAAACAGATGTTTATGCCTAATAAGCTTATGCTTATTAGCCTTATGGAAAGGCTAATAAACTCACCATCATTTGGCATCAGACTACTAAAAGAGGGTAAAGGTTTTTGAAACTGCACTCACCTATTCTGTAGCCCACAAAACTTCCCCTCCATGGCTTAAACTGGCTGAAAAATATCTCTGTGTGTGTTTCAAATGCAGCTTCTCCAGGGAATAATAAAGAATTTAATGTGCAGGTCACCTGGGAAGAGGTGGCTACAGTTGCAGAGTCCTATTCTTCTGCCGCCTTCTGATTTCTCTAAAACCATCTGCAGATGCAGATGCTCCTCTGTGGGGACAAGGCTTCCATCACCCTGCCTGGGCTTTGATGAGGGCACAGTGTGTGCTGCTGCTTGTGAATTACACCAGAGCACCTACAATGTGGAGAGGGTCCTTGAATTTGTAGCATCTGTTCCGGCTTCTGGGTAAGAAGAGCAAGTGTCACCAAATCTACAAGCTGGGCAAAGAGCATTGGGAAGGTTTTCCAAGCTGTGTTCTGCCACACAATGAATGATTTCTTTATTTCACAAACATAACTGGCAAATTTTGGTTTGGGGAGGAGGGAGAAGTATAGTCAGACATTGTTTTGCAAGGTCAACAATTTTATACATATCCAAATGGAACTGCTTCCATTAAGAAGATCCCCAAATATACTGATTAAGAAGATCCCCAAATATACTGATTTCCACAGTAGGCAAAGAAATCCTAATAATGAATGCAATGACATCAAAGGCAGTCCAATTCCTGTGTTTATAATTAATGTGATCTTGGTGAAGCAGTGATGAGTGGATATTTACTGCATCTTATTGGAAACAATAGTGGCACCTAGCCTGTTGAACCCACATTCGTAACACATTGGAAGAGAGGGAAAATTACAAAACAGTGGCAAATATTAAATGCCTCCAACGAGAGAAAGCTGTGAATATACTGTCTGATGTTCAGAGGTGAAAAAGCACCAACAGTTTCCATTTCATCACTTTTAAAATCAGATCACTTGCTCGGGTGCTGCTGTGATTGATAATGCCAGTGTTTGCTTCAGAAACGTTCAGGCTCTCACCTCTGTGAAGAATATCCAGGACTAGGAAAGAAGTTTCGGCCCACACTGCATCTGAATGAAGTGGAGCTCACACTGTGGTAGTGATTGTTCAGGTCTGTGGAATTGAAGAAAGCTCTCTCTCGCCACATGCGGTATCAACTCTCACTCAAAACCCTCCCAAACAGTAAAAACTTTTGACTTGATTGCAGCCGCTAAAGCAGGATTAAATGGATAACCAGTGTATGAACCGAGATCCCTTTGACTCTGAAGAGAGCCTCGAGCAATGATTCAAAATGACATGAACTTTCAACTTCAGTTCACTCAGGGCCGTGGGGTCTTCAGTTGTAAGCTGTGTTTTTCCAAGCTTTTTTTTTTTTTCTTTTCTTTATTTTTGCCACAGGGTTCATTATTTTGCAGAGGATGGGTCTTTCTGCCCTGCAGGGATCTATCTATCACTGCTGACTCTCTGCATCTTCTCCACATGGAAGAAGTAATTGGATTGTATTTTCTGCACATGACCAAGACAGCAGGGAAACCCAGAGCTGTAAGCCAGAGAACCAAGCTGTCTAGAGGGTAAGGAAGTATCTAATGCTCAAGAAATCTAAATGTCTGGGTCTAACTACAAAATCTTTCATTTCTTTCCATGGAGGGGCTGAGATATTCTGAACAGCCTTCACCAGACTGCTCAGGAAGGTGAACTCTTCAAGGAGCAGTGAACAAACATAAACACCCAAATAATCCCTTCAAAAATACAGCCCAGGGTCATTAAATCCTGTGACTATACAAAACAATAAGTATGCTGTGGGATGCTAACTGACATTTCTTAAAGTCACTGTGCAATTACTGCAAAATCCAGTGGCTTTTTTTACACTGCCAGGGCCTCCATGTCCTACCACATGACTGATGTATATGATTATGCAGGAGCAGCAGCAGCACCTCAGCCCAGACAAAAAGGCAAAAAAAGGCACCCTTATTTCATATATTTCCAGATAGCTTTGTATTTGTTATTATTATAATGCTGCACAATGCTATTTGTAGTCTTAAACATTGTGCAGTTTCTTTTTTTTTCTAACACCACCAAAATCCTGACATTATTATATTTGGGGAAAGTGATGGGATTGCCAAGGCTTTATGTTGTGAGTCTTAAAGAGTTTAGTAGATGCATTACTTTCCTTCAAATAAATGCCTGCTTGTCATTGTCAGCCTTCTGCTGTTTGTCCCCCCCCCCCATCCCCCCCTTAGATCCAAGCCTAAAAAAAGAATCTCTTTGGAGCTTGATGTGTTGCTTGTAGCTATGTTAGAGAAACTGTACTATTCTGGGAACACTCAGGCTCCTCCAAGCAGCTCTTCCAGCAGTAACACCATGCATGGATTTCATCTCTGCCTTAAGAACTTCTATTGGTCTCCTATCAAGTACCACCAGCCAAATCCCAAGTGCCACAGGGAAGGAACTGCACTACATCAGAATGTCACCCCCAAACTTGCGCTCATCATCATCATCAGGTTTCCTATGCAGGCTGATTTGTCCGTTTGTCTTCAAGAAATATTTTATTGACCTTGACTGGAATAAAAGCACTGACACAGGGGGAAGACTGTCTGCTATTATTTTCCACTTATAAAGAACACAAATCTGCATGATGAGCCAAATTCTCATATTGCAAAGATTATTCGTCACATGAAATAGATAAAACAGCAGAAATAACCCATTCCTGGAATTTATGAGGAAATTTTTTTTTCTTTAGAGCAGCAAAACACCACCATTGTCCCACTCAGCATATTAACACTCACAGTAGTGATGGCAGTTGAAAAAATGTGGGGGAGTATATGATTAAATCAGTATTTCTTAAATAGTTTTGGAGTGTGCAAGCTGATATTTTGGAACAATAACAGAGAACGTACAATGTTCTGAGCTGTCATAGTTTCTGAGGGGGCAGATTCAAAGGTCTTGCGTCACTTAAAGCCTCCCAATCTCCAGATTAATGGAAGAGGACCAATGGGACAGGGTGTTGTACTTGAAGCTGGATGAGTTATGATTTGTTTTCTTTTTCTGAAGAAAATAAATAATTCAAATGCTGCTGTCATGGAAAACTAAAATTACACAGTACCATACACAGATTTCTTACGAATAATATGAGCTGGTGCATATATGCATGCAGGTATTTGTGTTGTAATTTAAAACATAACATCACCACAAGCTAAACAAGTTTAGGAAACTTCTCTGAGAGAAATTCTTTACCTCAGGAAGAGGATCCACGTTAATGAAAATCAATGTGGCAGACAGAAATAGCATTTAAACCTTTACTAGCAAGATATGACACATCAAAGGAGTTAAATTGATCTTCCAGCCTTCTGTCCCAAATATTGCTGCTGGAAGATGAGCAGCCTCCTTTTCTTTGTGCTGACAACTACACAATGTTCCTGTCCCCATCAGTGTACATTGCATGCTGTCTTTGCCACCCCCTCTCTCCATCCCCAGACATCTGAGCTACCGTCAAAGATTTGGGTTAACAGGAGCAGAGTTTTGCTTGGGCAGTGATGCTGTGAAATCAGTGAAACCCAAGAAATGTGGACCCTTGGTTTGTGAGCAGCCACAGGATTTCGGTAAGCAGCATGACTGAGGCTAAACTTGGTATCATAACAAAGCGTGGGTCTAAATGAAAGCTGCCTTAAACTCCCTGGAGATTTGCTGCTTCTACATGAGGACTTGTCAGAGAGTAGCTCTCCTACAGAAACAGCCATACCAAATATAGCGTGCTGGAGTAAATGCAAGAGGAAATGCTGAAAGAACACTAAAATTGTTTTGCTTTCTTTTTTCTTTCTTTTTTTTTTTTTTATGGATGCTGTATCTTAAGATATTTGTGTGTTTGCCCCTCTAGCTCTGTGATTCCTTCAGTTATTGGTACAACACAGCCATTTTCAGAAGCTCCAGATCTTTCTGAAGGCCATGTTTTGTGTTGAGACACCCCACAGTGTGCCAGCCCCAGAAAAGCTGGTGAGAAAGTTGCTCTCTCAGATGACTGTCAGTCACCAGAAGACCCTGATGATGTCACCTTTTCTGCTGGTTGGCTGCTGGTCAGTTGCACAGTGTGTTTTGATATAGCTGTGTATTCACACAGGCAGCAAGGTGCAGCTAGGACAGGAAGTAACCAGACACAATGATACAGACATTTGTCCACTCTAACACAACAGTGTCTTTTTATATAATGGTAGAATGGTTTGGGTTGGGAGGGACCTTAAAGATTATCCGATTCCAACACTGAGGGACGTCATCTGGTTCCATGGGTGGGACACCTTCCACTAGATCATTTTCTGGCAACTTCACTGCTGCCCCCTCTCTCCTGCCCTGTTCTGGATGGCATGTGTTCCTCGTGCAGCTGCTGTGACCTGCAGGAAATTTGCAAGCATGTCAAGCTGCAGAACCTATAAAGACAGCAAAGTAGTGAGCTTACCTGGAAGCCTAGGTACATCAAAGCTGAAGGCAAAGCTCTCCTGTTTCACAGAACCCTGGATTTTGACCTGTGGGTTTCAAAGCGCAGTAGGCAGTAGTACTTATGGGATGTTTCATTCTTTGGACCTTTTTATTCCATACAGTCTTCCTCCTCAGCATCTTCCATTTTAATTTTTTTTTTAGTTTGGAGTTGCTCAAACTTCAGCACACAAAGCAGAACATAGTGAACCACTTGTATGACAGTACAAAACCCTTGCCAGAAATGGTTTTGACTGAAGCTGGGCCAGGTCTCACCTGCCCCAGTCCCACACCCTTTCAGCCCCCCTGAGGAGTGGCCTTGCTGGAAAACTCTGTAAGAGGCCGAGTCTGGTGCAGCTGCATGGCAATCCAGAAAAAAACACAGCCACACTCCTAAATTCCCCTCTGGGCTGTGAGAGGTATAGGATGTCCCAGCACTTCTGTGTCTGTGCAGAGTGCGTTTCCACACTGCAAACTATGGGTCTTGCTTGCTATGGGGAGGGACAGAAACCAAGCGATACCTTCCCTGATGACCCATGCTAAAACACACCCCTGTGGGTGCCAGAGGGAGATCAGCCTAAATAAAAGCAAGGCTTTGGACTGCTACAAAATAGATGTCCTAGGAGAGTGTGAATGCCTCTGAATGACAGCTGAGCCATCTATGGCCACCAGCGCAGAAGAGATCACCTGACACCTCAAACAGCGTCAGCAATCTCATCTATAAGCCCACACCTTTTTGATTTAAAATTGAAGTAATTTTCTGAGTAATAGGAGTACACTCATGCTTGGAAACATAGAGTCTTTTCTATTTCAGTGCTAGAAAAAAAGGGGACAAAGCACCAGGAATTATTGTTTCTTAGCTTTTAACTCTAGATATGCTGGTGGTCATTTTGAAAACTTCAGATATCTTTTCTTGTCACAGCAGTGCTTGCAAATGGATTGAAATCCTCCTTGGGGATTTCTGTAACAAAGCGGGTAAAATTTTAAGTGCTTTGTAATCTCTGTGGGAAGAGATAGTATCAGTAGAGTAGGTAATTTGAATTACTTAGAGCAATGATGCTTCTGAAAGCCTTACTTCACTCTTGTGAAAACTAGTTGGTAGCAAAATTACATTCCAAAAGCTTCTCTGCATACTCCCCTAATGAACTTCTGATTTACGTGCAGTTTGTAGATATGAGTCCTTTCTCCTAATGTCATTTTCTTCCTTTTATTCAAGGCAGATTTCTGTTTTCAGGGGAAATATCATGTAGAGTGTAGAGCCGCTATGGAGGAATTATTGCAAATACCTCATTTGTAATCCTTTTGTTCTTCCACTCTGAAACCCCACGTCTCACTTCTCCATGGAGGAGGGGATATTGTGTTTGACTTATTACAAAGCCTAAAGCATTCTTAGGATTAACTGCAGCTAATCACTGAAAATATGCTTTCTCGTTTTGGAAGTGTTGTGACTCTTCAACATGGGAAAAATGCTTCCAACATAAAAATCTATTTTACTTCTAATTTTTGTTCCCCTCCCAAAGGCTGGGCCTGGTCCTCACCAGCATGCCTAATAATGTCATCAGGACTAAGGACATGAGGAGGATGAGGTGTCCCACACCCAGCAGTGAAACCATGACAGTACAAAGATCAAAACCAAAAGTGACTGGACCTCAGACAAAGGAGGAGAAAGGAAGTAGTTGAGGTCTTCACACAGATGTCTGATTGCAATTCCACCAAAATGGATCTGAAACTGTGTCCCAGCTCTGCGTCTTCTCCCCAGTGCCTGTGGAGGCAGCTTCCAGCATGACACATCCCATCTTTGACTCATCAGGTAAGGCTGAGATATCAGCAAGAAAATTGGGCAAATACTGACTTTGCGTACGGTAACTTTGTTGTACCTATGATACAACATATTTATGTGACGTTTCCAGCTTACACATGACTATGGGCTGGAACTAGTAGTTTTTTGAAGGATAATGATGAAGAAAAGGATATCAGATACTGTGCTGGGGTTCAGAAAACTGACTGCTAATCTAGTGTTTTCCAATAAGCCACCCTGATTTACAGCATGAAATAAAAGTTGTCTCAAAAAATAAAGTGAAATAAACTTGTTCTTTAAGACATAAACAAGCTTCATGAAAGGTTGGGATAGGAACAATAGCCCTTTCTGACACATTACTTTATAACTGCAGGATGTGAAACTGCTTGCATCATTCTCTGAAGGGTCTAGTCCTGGCACTTCTAGATACTAGCTAAATAATTTTCAAGATTTATCGATTCTCCAGCTTCTTTCAGTGGAAATATAGGTTTTCAAGGATATTTTACACAGGTCAATTGCTATGTAGAGACCAAGAACTTCATTTCCTCAATCACATTTCATGATTGCATTAGAGGGAGTTCACAGATGCCCAGAGACCAATGAACCACATGAGGAAAATCACGAGACAGCTCAGACCAGGAATCGGATTCTGTCTGACAGTTTTCTAACACCTGATGTGTCTAAATCAATGCTTGATTTTTTTTTTCTTTTTTAATTGCAGAAGATGCGCTTCAATTCAGCTAGAAACAGGAACTTAAAGAAAGCTTGAAAGTCTGTGACAGGCCTACAAGGACTGATGTACAACATGATTGTAAACTTTAATTCTAGACTGAAAATCAATGAACAGACAAAGATTCATATTTCTAAGAAAACAAAGACATAGATCTACAGCCATTTTGATGAATGATGTGCAGATTTCTCCTAGGGAAGATTCAAAGAAGACGCACACCTACGGAAAGGTTATGCCAAGATTATGTCACCTACATACATCACAAAGGAATTTTCTTCTTGGCTGCTCAGAGGAGGATTCTTAACATTTGCCTCCCATTTACTCCACAACATTTCATTGCTGAGTAACTTGTACTACTTCACACCATTTTAATTTGATGGCATGTACGAGTAATGCAGAGACCTTTTTTTCCTAAGGGAAATTAAGAAAATAATTCATTCTTTAACTCAGTAGCTCAACTGAATTCAATTTGGGTTCATTCTTTTAGGAAAGGTGTACACCTAATTCTGTCAAATTAAAATATGGAAGGAAAAATGTCAATAATACTGACCATCTTGTCATCACAATTCTTAGTTGTTTCATGCTATGCTTCCTCCAAGGAGAATTTTATTTTGCAGAGGGAAAAACTAACATAAAGTCTTAGAAGGCTTAAGTCACATCCATAATTTCTGCATATTACTAAATACTAACATACACTATGTACATGGAACAAAACTTCAGCAAACCAGTTTTCACAGTAATTTGTTTTTTTGAGCTCATTTGTAAGATTTTAATTTTAATCTTTTTTCTCACATTTACTTTGATATATATTTGCCAGATGAACTGTATGCACAGAAAAAGGTGTAATAAAAGGGCAGGAGTATCAGCTGCATTATGTGTCCCTAAGAGACAGAGAAAAAACATTATTTGGAAATTTTTGTGCCACAGGGCCCTGCGGGCAGCTGCTGATCCCATTCCTACCCCTCACATGGGGTTGTTAACACAAGGACACATAAGGGAATGGCTGAGGACTGGAGAGGCCATGACCAAAGTGAACATTGATTCTCTTTCCTTGGCTTGGCTGCCTGGGCAGAAAACATTGATCAGTTGTGCAGCCTGAGAGAAGGCTGAATGAATTAATGGAAGAGAGAACCCTCTCAGAGTTACTGAATACACAGAAAATCAGCCTGGCTTGGGTTGTGCCTGGGCTGCAAGTACTTTGCAGTGGAGAGGAGAGGAGAGGAGAGGAGAGGAGAGGAGAGGAGAGGAGAGGAGAGGAGAGGAGAGGAGAGGAGAGGAGAGGAGAGGAGAGGAGAGGAGAGGAGAGGAGAGGAGAGGAGAGGAGAGGAGAGGAGAGGAGAGGAGAGGAGAGGAGAGGAGAGGAGAGGAGAGGAGAGGAGAGGAGAGGAGAGGAGAGGAGAGGAGAGGCTGCTTGCAATTCTCCGGTCTCACGCTCCTCGTTCCAACATCAGCTTTTGGGCGTTAGCATTGGCTGTTCTTATTTCATTATGCTTTTATTTACTGTTGGCAGGAGAGGAGCACTGGAAGCTGCCCAGAATGCTGGCTGCAGTCACCGAGAGACCTCTCTTTCTCCAGGGCTAGCTGCAGTACAGAATTGATGAGCACTAAGTGTGTTTCATATCCAGAGCAAATTTTCCAGAGTGCCTAAATGACTTGAAACTGCAGATTCTGTTGGCCAAGAGCAAGTAACTTGCTTGGGAAACTGCTTCCAGTTAGCCTTCTCTCCTTTTGTCTCTCTCCCTGTGTTTGTGCATTTTCAATTATGCAGAAATGTATCATTTAGCTCCACTTCCCTTTATGTAAGCAGGCAAGGAACAGCAAGCTTCAAAACTGCAGAATACCTTGAAATCTTTTAGCTGCACCTATTCTGTCTCTAATAGGAAAACATGTATTTCCTTTTTAACTCTCAGTTCACGCTAACTGGTACTGGTAACTTTGTACCCACAAGCACAGAGCACTAGATGGATAGACTGCAGCAAAAACGAGTTAGATGCTGTATTTAGAAACAAGTACCTTTAAAAATTTACCTGTCTGCCAAGACTTGGAAAAACGTGAAAGCAAGTTCAGCTCGGTACACAGAGCAGTTCCTCACTGCCTGACTCTCCTCGTGGCTGCTGGGAATGCCTGGCATGTCAGGTAACACATGCTGAGCAAGAGCCAAAAAGCCCTTCACTGCTTGTAAAAATGAAACATGCTCCTTATTGGAAAACAGCTCCTTTCAGAGGCATTGCAGCTGCAGATGATGCTGTAGCCACACTTCTCAGCCATCAGGCAGAGTGCCTACCAGGGACCAGCTTTCAGCAGTGTCAGTAGGTAAGATGTATAACACGGATAGGTCCAGTTATCTTGTGCCAGAGCATCCTGCCTTTCTTCATATCTTCATTGCACAAACAACACACACTAACAGCAAACATTTAACATGAAACAAGCAATGATTAAATATACCTTTTTAATTTTTCACAGTCTGCTAAGTCAAGAGAACCTCTGGGTCACCCTGCACGGTTTTGACCTCCAGTTCTCTCCTGACTCATCTGCAGCTCTGCTGTTTCATGTTGGGAGATGTTTCAGTTTTGGCTTTACCCTGCCAGTAGCATCTGGCGCTGTTCCCTCCTGGTGTGACTGCAACTGGCTGCCCCTTCCTGAGGAAAAGAGACAATTTTTTGAGGCTGTGGTGATCTGGTGTGGCAGGTGCTGTATAGTCTCAGATTGTACAGCAAGAGGAGGTCTCAACTAGCAGAGTCTCCTGTCTGTTCAAGAGTTTACAAGCTGAATGCCTTTGTAACCTCCTCCTGGGCTTGAGGGTGGCATCAGGTGCTGGGGCTCTTTCACACTGCAGGGTTTCTGACATCTGGCCGATGCCATGGGTTATAACAATAAATGACACCACGTACAACAAACATCTCCAGGGGTTTCTCCGACTTCAATCTCTAATCTCTCAGGCTTCCTGTGCCCCGTATCTGTCTACAATGCTTTAGAAATGACAATTCTAGTGATTTTGACATTGAGGATTCATGTGAAGCTGGTGCAGAGGCTGGTAAGAGGCCGCCCTGACCCTCTGGGCCCAGGACTGTCACATTCTCTTTGGGTTTGAACTGAAAGTGGAGAAGGTACAAAAGGGTCAGACAGACATCTGTATGATCCCGCTTTCCTCTGTGTCATGGGACTTTGTGCACAACTGGCAATTACAGATGTAGCCCTGAAACTCGCACCAAGCTTCTGACCTGTTGTCACACATTATTTTATGCAGCATGTCATGTCTAACATGACTGTAAATCTTCTGTTTACTCACATCCAGCTCTGTCTCCTGCTTTTTTTAACTTCTCTCCCAGGAATTTCTCTTAGGCAGACTTTTCTTCTATTATTCATACTCAAATCACTTTTCACCACTGTTTTGTGCCGCATCAAAGCCTGTAACCTCACCCCCTTTGCACTTAGGGCTCCCGAAAGCCTAGAAAGCTGCTCTGAGGAAGCTGGTCTCTCTGGAACTGGGGCAATGAGCTGGGGTGGCTGTACACGTTTCTGTTATTGAAAGCAAACAGGCCTGTCCATGCTGTTTGATTGTTTGATTTTTTTTTTCCTCCCAGGGATTTGGCTGGGCTATCTCCCTGCCAATTCACTGTTTTCCCTGTCTGACAGTGTTTACTGTGGGCAGTAATGCTTGGCCAGAGGATATGCTCCATGGCTCTGCTCAGGCAAGCCTGTCTCCCACATGTTCAGCGTATGTTGGGTAAAAAGTGTCAGATCTTTGCTGGAGCTATTGGGTGGCTGCTAAGAGAAATGCTAGGAGTCAGCACAGGCACACCCAGCAGTGCCCACTGTGGACAGTAGGTTATAGTGATTGCCAGAACCTCCCTTCTGGGCTTGAAAAAATTTTGCAAACAGCCCTTCTGTGTGGTACCCTGTGCAGCACACCCGGCTTGCTGTATTCCAGAGACATTGCTGGGCACTACCCTCTCCTCACCTGAGAGCTTTGGAGGCCCAGTGACATGTGTTATACTCGTCTGAGTGCTCAGCAGTGACCTCTTTTGATGCTGGCTGATCTCTCCAGGGCTGGATCCACTCCTCTCAATAATTTCATTTGCACTCTGGAATCCCACAGGCAGCTCTTATTTTTAATTAGGGGTTCTATAATGTCTCTAAAGATATGCATAGTGTCAGAGATCTTATATCTGAAACATAAGGCTCAATTGCCTCATATTTTTATTTTTGGTTTTGAGCACAATTACTGATTCCCTCTACAGTCTTATTCTGTCCAGGCCAAGTCTTCAAATAACTTTCTTGATGGTTCAATTGTTCCAAGTATTATTTTGAAAATAATAAGTGACTCTCTCAAGTGGCTTCTTGTCCTTTTTGCTCGGTGAGACAGTGAAAAGTTTTACTTCCATGTTTTCTCACTCTCTTTCATGGCCTACTCCATGTATCAATTCCCTGCTCACACAAACACTTCAAACCAGCTTTTTGAGCTCTCAACGACCCAAGTCCCTTCTGGCAGTTTGCCTGCTTCATTCCCAGGCTGTCTTTCTGTGTCTACTGCGCTGGCTGATGACATAAAACTCTGTCCCACCTCTCACAAAGGGACGGTTAATCTCCAGCTGCAGCCCATACCTTTGGAGTAGCACTGCTACTGACGTTAATAAGAGAGAAGTCCTGTTAGAGTCTCTAGCAAACTCAGGTAGCTGCAGCAAGTGAGGAAATATTTAAAGGTGAGCTATGGCCTAATATCATCTGTTGGAAAGGACTTTATGTTTCATATATTTCATATTATTGTTCTGAAAGACTAAATGCAGGAGCACATTACCAATTGAAGTGCTTGTGGAAATTAAATCCATGTTCAAATGAATTTGAAACTTTTAATGCAAAATTGAGCACTTAAAAATTTTGCATCCACTCCTACTTAATTAAAATTAATAAGGTTTCAGAGGGTTTTAGTTGGGATAGATGAGGAAGGAATTTGGCCTTAAATGTGTAATTAAAATACAATTACATTGGAAGGAAGTAATTACTGAGGTTGTACCTCAAAAGCATACCTAATGGGCTATCAGGAGAAAAGGTTTATGTGTTTGGTTCACCAGCTATATAAGATATAAAAGGATGTAGTCACTGAAAGAAAGAGATATAAGAAGATCATTTAGGTAGATAATAGCAGCTCTTTTATGGTCAAATCACTCTGGCTACGTTTTGGAAGGGGACTCCTTAATCTTAGTTTGAGGTGTGCAAGCACCTCCACAGGTTTTCCTTCTGACACATTTAATTGTTTCCCAGCCCCCTTATGGGGCTGTGAGAGAAGGAAGCATTGTTCAACCAGTGTCAAGCATCCCTGGGTGAGGGAAAAGTTAGCACTGAAAGACCTCAGCTGTCTGATTTTAGGAACTTTTTGACAAAGGAATACTCAAAGTGAAGGGCCGAATCTGACCCTGGTTAAAACCATGGAGGGAACTCTCCTGTGGGTCCCTGCAGCAGTCTGCATGAAGTTCTGAGCGTAGAACCAGAACTGTGGTGGCAATTTTGCATAAACCTAAACTTGGTTTTGTTTTTACGTTATTGCCCTGGCACACCTCTGAAAAATGGTTTAATAAATATGACATTCCACAACATGCACAAAATAGACAGGTTTGGGAGTTAAAGTTGAAGTGTGAGATTTAAAACTGAACCCACTCTGTGCTTTGTGGAGACAGAACAATCCATCATGCATTTGAGTTTTTTGTTTTGTTTTATTTTGTTTTGTTTGGCTTTTTTTCTTTATTTGGGTAATGTGATAGGTTTTGATTTTGAAGTCAGTGGTGAGGTTTCTGTTGACTGTACTGGAGTTTGGATTAGGTTTATGGAGATAAATGGATTATATTTTATTGTAAACTATATAGGTAGTCAAAGATGCAAGGTTCACAATCCCATTTGGATCAGCTCCTTTTCAAAGGTCCAGAGTCATGGATTGCATCGAATGGCCTGGAACACCTGGGTGTAACCTTGAGTTTAGATCACATCCAGATGATTTGATTTGTTTTTGATTTAACCTTGTTTCTTCACATAACTTTCTAAGGTTTCTAGCTGTGATTTTTACAAGTACAGTGTGTTTTGTAAAAGAAGTGTGGGAGAGGAAATGGGCATGTCTGGGCTGTGCAGTGTCCCCTTTGATACAGTATCAAACACAGTGTAAGTAGCCTGATGTTTTAATCAACAGATACATGTTCTTGGCAAGAAAGTGAATTTAGCACTCAGTGAAATGCACTCTGCTGAACTGTTGACATTCAGTTCATAGTCAAACTTTTATTGGTAATGAGAAACACATGCTTTGTATTGAAGATTTAGTTCAGTAAACTTAAATTCAGTGACAGTAATTTCTCTCTACCCTTACATTCCCTGCAGCAATGCTTGTTACATGGGTAAGTATCGTGGAGGGCTTGACTTAGCCTTTTTCAACCAAAACCAGATGTCATGAGCAATACTCAACCAGGATATTTTTCAAGTTGCCTTTTTTTTTTCCCTCTCATTTTTAATGCAATACTGAAGATGTGGGATTGTCAGGGTTGTAGTACTTCATAATCTAAAATGGTTTCCACATTAGAGCTTCCAAAAAAGCCTGAGAAAGGGTGTTTCATGTACAACATTATCAGCCCTTGTCAACAGGGCAGGACTGAGTGAAGTCAGCCTTCTGTGGCTGTAATAGCACGAATGCTTCCTTCCCTTAAATAGTTTCTTTCTTTTCCCCCACGGTTTTGTAGCAACTCACACCTGAGAAAGCAGCCTTTATATCTTCCTCAAGCTAATTAAATACAGATTCAAGCAGAGGAGCAATACTGCTAAGTGTCCTTTCGTTAACTTGTTGGTCTCTGAAGATTCTCACATTTCAGTCGTAACCGACTTAAGTGGCAACAGAGTTCTCAGCCATGGAAACCACATCTGGAGAAATGCCACCTCTCAAAACCACAACACTACTAAGGATTTACATGGAGTGACATTAACTACCAGGATCAAATAAATGTAGCAAAAACATACTCCCAATCACAAAGGTCACTGAAAAGCCACGCAGGTTTCCCTTATGGTGAGTTTTGCCTTTTTGTACCCATATGAAATATTTTTTCATGCTTCCAGAGGGGGTGGAGAAATTTATCAGAGAAACTAATGGCCTGAAGTACACAACTGAGACAGGCAAAGACTGTTGCTTATGTCCACACAGCAGCAATATCAGCATATTTTGAGTGTGACTTACTGTCTCGGTTTGGGAAGACAGGTATCTGCCAGGTAATAAAAAAAAAACCAACTGCAGTTTCCTTTGGAATGGAGAGTGTAAACCCCCCCCCCCCTTTTTCTTTTTCAATTATAAATTACAATCAGAGGCTCTTAGGCTAAGATTTGGGAAATAGGAATAGCAGTTCTTTACTAGTATGTATTACAAAGCAAACAAACACAAAAAACCCCCTCAAACAACTACAGCATTAATAACAAACGAAAACAGTACCAAGAATCTTGAGGGCTTTGTTTCACAAAACCCAGGGCAATTTGGTTTCGGTGTCCCTGCAGGATCCTCAGAGCACCAAGCTGAAACAGTGGAAAGTCCCGGGCTGGTAGCTGGGATGGCAGAGTGTCCCGGCAGGCAGGGGCAGGATGTCCCGGCAGCGCAGGGGGTGCAGGGTCACGCTGTAGCAAGAGGAGCAGCGCCGAAGAAGCTGAAGGCGAGGCAGGGCCGGCCCAGCTCCCATGGGTGACAGGGAAAACTCAGGATTCAGGCCGAACCGGTGATAGTAGATTTCCCAGGACTGGATCCCTTTGGCCACAGTGAAACTCTTCCAGCCAGCAACAGCCGTTCTCTCTCTCCCCGAACACCGGAAAAAGAAGAGCAAGAGCCGAGCCCGCAGCTGCCTAAATCTCTGTCTTTTACCTGCATTATCTCCCCCTTCCACCTTTGTCCACCTCTTTGTTTCGGTTAAGTACTCTCAAGTATCCAACATTTGGTCTCCTTGGTAACTTATGGGGAAAAAATTCTTTAGAGAAAGAAGGAACAAACCTAACCCCCAACACTTACCTCCTGCAATCTTCGGCTTCCCCCCAGACAGAGGCTCTGGTGGAGCAGGTGCTGTCAAATGGAGAGCATCATGATGGCTGAGCCCTACTGGATGTGTTCAGAAGCTGCATGGAAGCCATTCAAACCCTGTCACCTGTATCTTATACCAAGTTTGAAACAATGTGGTTTAGTTGATACAGTGGTGTTCGGCCAAATGTTGGACTTGATAATCTTGAAGGTCATTTCCAGCCCTAAGATTCTATGATTCTATGAATATAGGTATTCACTGACAGACATCTGTGCCATTCAGTTTACAGAATTGTCCAGGTGCTAGGGATTTATATTTTGTATCCTTTATGCAGACCAAAAGACATCTTCAGTCTAGGCTTTTGATTTGTAAGCCATGTAACTAGACTGTATGAGGGGTTTATGTCCAAATATATCAGGATTTGGCAACAGTTTTGCACAGGGACGTGGGATAATGCTTACTTCCTTTTTTCTTTTTTTTTTTCTTTTACTCATTAAAGGCAAAACACAAATCTGTTTATTTTAAAGCAGCTCTCTGAAATTTCATGGCCTTATAATTGCAATCTATTGGACTGAAAACAAAATCTAAAATTAGGCATAAAAATCACAATATTACCAGTCCTGGATTTAAGGCTTATATTGCTGTGAATTTCTACGAAAATATTTAAGAATCGATTTAAATGCTAATGGACTTGTTTGCCATAAAACTAAGCAGTAGTCATACTCAATATCTGCTTCAGAGCCATAGTATGGGTCTTTCTTTCACTGGACTTCACTTGTGACATTAAATTTAGAGATGCTGCTGATGTCATAGACCTATGCAAGGGAGGGTGGGGAGGGGGTGATTCCCAGAAACCCTGCAGAAGGCAACTTCTCAAAACCTGAGATTCCTCATGTGGAATTTGAAAATCTGATTGTAGAGCCAGACATGAAACTGTGCAATCCTGAGGAAGAGTTAAAGGCAGAAGTACTTGTCTCTTCCTGCCCTGTACCTGGTGACTTGCTGTGGTTCCCAGCTTTGCCTGTAGAATGTCCTCTGTAGTTCAGACACTTCCAAACCAGATTCCTCTGCCAGCTTTGTGCAGTTCCTTTGGGCTGCACTTTTTGGGCACCACAGGCACTTCCCACTCTGGGTTGTGGTGGGGTTACAGCCCATTTGAGGCTCTTTCCATTTAAATCAGGACCAGCTGCATCACTGCTTGTGAAAAGCACATTCTGTAACCTCTATCACACCATCTAGGGCTGGTTCTGAGACCATGTGATAGAGGAGACAGCCTCAAAGGTGGCTCCTTTGCCCAGCACACAAACAGTGACCTTGTTAAACTTTTGAGGTGAGGGCTTGGGAGTAGCACTTTCCCACACATTTTCTGAAGCAGTCATGGGCAATGCTGTACGAGCAAATGGCCCTGGGTCAGGCCATCCACACAGACCTGGAGCATCTCTGTTCACAGTCACTGCCAACTCATTCCTGAGCTGATGAAATTAGCGTTGTGAGGCTGTCCTGTGTCCAGGCTCTCCAAAGTCAGGAGGTGACTTGGTGTAGGTTCTTGGCTGTCTGCTGTCTGGCTTTCATCTTTGTTCCATTTTCAGGCATACCCATTGGATACGTCCATTTGAGAAAACTAAGATGTGTCTATGGACACACTGTCATTTATGCATAAGCACAAGATGGTGGTGACCCCTTACCACATTTTGGCCTGTGCTGACCAGCACTCATCCAGCAATTCCCGGACATAAGAGTCAAGCCCCGGACCATTCCAAATACACAGTGTTGGGAAAAAGTTGTTGAACTCACATGGGCAAGAAAGAACAGTTCTGTGCCAGAGAACAAATCCAGACATATTTAATTCATTGTCGTAGTTGTAGCATTTGGAGCCACTTTCATTTGATGAAAATTGTTTGGAAACTGCCTAGCAATTCCCAAGGTCATTTGGAAGAACTGTCAGGGAAAAAAAGAGGGAGTGAAAAAGCAAATAAACACATTTTCCAGAAGCAGTTTTTGCTAAATAGATAGGCTGGGGGAAAAAAAAATCCCCTCCTGGTAGTTGTGGTTTGGGTCAAAACAGGGAAACCATAGGCACCCACAAGCATGTTCACGATCTGCAAAATGTGTATGCAAGGAAATGAAAGATCTGGGAGTGACATGTTGAAGGAGAGTGAGAAAGTTGCTCCAGTGCAGCTGTTGATGGAGGAAGGCTGCTCCTGGTATGTCCCTAAAAAATAGAGTGCACTCACTGGGACTGCTGAAACACCTTTGGACTTTCTGTCAGAAGAAGAACCGTAATTTTTGCAATGCAGCTGAGCCTGAAAAAGGATGGAGGGGCAGGACAAGGAGTCAAGCCCTTGCTAACCTGGTGATAATATAGCCTGTGGGACACAGAAGATAGGGCAGTTCTGGAGAACCAGACTTTAAAAGCCCAGCAGCTGCACAGTGCACGGTGCTGTTTTGTTTGTTCTGTATTTCTGCTGTGGTTGTACCCAAAACAGCTGTGGCAAGAGTGTGGCTTCCCTGTGCTAGATGTCAGACACCTCAAAGCAGCAGAGAAATGTGGCCCCTGCCAGCAGACAGACCAGAGAGCAGAGGCACCTTCATCCCCTTTCTGCAGGCAGAGGGAGGGACGGCGCACCATGGCATTGCCTCCTTCAATGTCTCAGAGAGCTCAACAGCCTTGGATGGGTTCAATGTGTGGGGACATTTGCCTGTACCACTTCTGAACAACTGGAGACTCATTTTCATCCTGTTGATTGTTCATCACATTGATTATTAGTGGGTTTGGAATTTAAATATTAAAGGACAGCTTCAGAATTAGGCAGACAGAAACCTTAGTCCTTTTTCATTAAGAAAACATCTGGAGGCTTTTTTGCCCTCCTGAATAAGGTTTGAAAAGACAAGTTATCCTCATAAAATCCTACAAACGCCCACAGGACAATTTTACTTTGAAGTATCATAGTGACAGGGCAAAAGCAGAACAATTTGATACTAATGATTTCAGTCACCATCCTAATGCTTCATGTTTTAAAGATCATTTTGCAATAAAGACATAATGATTTTACAGTCACATTAGAATAATAAACCATAGCCGTTACTGAGTACTTTTCCTCTAAGACATAAAATAAATTGGAACAATAAGTGTTTTACTCATTTTACAGTTGGAGAAACTGAGGCCCAAGGACGTGAGCTTCTCATAGCACAAACTGGGAGAACCTCACCTGCCTGCTTGTTCCAGAGCTGCCCTTTGGGTCATACTGTTCCTCACCTGCTAGTCCAGACAAGATAACTGATGACAACTCTCTGCAACAGAGAGCAGATGCAGATTGATGTTCTCTCTCCCTCCTTTGTAACTTCAGGCACTTCACCAAGACATCTCAGATAGGAGTATTGAAACTGTCACTAGGAAAAATAATAAAGGAAAAAAGAAGAAGAGTCAGGATGTATTCAGAGTAGACAAACTGAATACAATTCACCAGACCTGCTGGTAATCTCAGGAGGAAGGTGGGGTGGCCACTGAGTCACCTTTTCCCATCATTTTTGCTGGCACATTCTCTGTCCTTTCATCTGCATGAGAGAAGCAATAGTGTTGTCCCCAGCCTGGGTGGCTGTATCTCAGTTGGTCTCACAACAGGTTCCTTCACTGTCATTGCAGTCACCAAGAGGTGGGGAACACAGGGACGTGTGGCTCGTACTGAGCATCCCTTGGAGTGCAGGGAGTGCCAAGGCAGGAGGCTGACGACACGTCAGATTTCTAATTAAGATTCACCAGTCTTCAGCCTGGCTCAATTCATTATTCATCTGTAAATTTTCCTCCCTAACTTCCTTCTTTTCTTTTGCTGTCACCTACTAAGCAAAGCTATTCTTTTCCCTCCCAGAAGCTCCATCCACATCTCTGCTAACATGTCGCCCTCAGATTATGACAGAAGAGAAAGAAATGGTTACAAACCAGGTCCTGGAGCAGTCATCAATATTTACAGGATTCTGACAATGACTTATCTTAGACCATTTACATTTAAACTACAGAAATGCAAATGAGGTGTTGTTTGCATTGTGAGCAGCAAGGATGGGATATTCTTACACTAGTAGAGATCAGTTGCTCCTCCAGAAATATTTCTTTTTGTTGCTGCCCTGGCATCTCGCTGTAACATGCAGTCAGGTATCCAGTTTGGAAAGGCAATACAAAAGACAGAGTGGGTTTCCTGGCTCAGAAACAGGTGTACATTGCTTAAAATTTTGGCAGAGGAAAAAAGGGAGAAAAAAATCTTTGCAGCAGTTGTTCACCATCAGAGCCTCTGCTGCGCTCTTTCATGGCAGTTGCCCAGCGAGCCATGTGAGTGATGAACTGTTATAAAAGATTGATCCAGATAAAATATTTAGGGATTGATATGATTAAATATGCAGGGTTTGAAATGAACATTTCACTCTCCACTGTTCTTCTCCAAAACATGATCCCATATATTGCACACTGTGGGTAAAGATGGCACGGAGTAAAGAGGAAAAAGAAGGAAAATCTCTTAACTGGATGCTCTCATTTTGAGCCTTCAGAGGAAAGAGAGTTTGTGCTGTTGGGGATGTAATCCTCAAGATGAGGTTTCAATGCAGGGTGCCCACAGGGAGGAGGAGCGCTGCCTGCCTCCCTGCTGCCCAGGGAAGGGCCCGCAGGTGCTCTCGCTGTGATGGTCGTGCTCACTCGCCGCAGCATCCTGGCCCTGGGACACCGGTTGAAAGCCATCCAGAGCATCAGATGGCACATCAGAGAGCAGAAAGCAATTTCAGCCACGGGATTGCTTCTGGTAGCAGCACTCATTGCCAGTTCAAGGTTGTCAGCCTCCCAAACTGGCTTTTATTCTCAGCTAGGGTGGTGGGTGTTTTTTTCCTTAACACAGCAATCTTTATGCTAGGCATCACTTGTAGAATTGGCTGGAAAGATATAGATTATCATTCCATCAAGTTCCCTACATCTGAATCTTCATGTTTATTTGTCTTTGCATGACTGAGGAATGCACTCAGAGCTGCTCTGGGAGTAGAAACTACCCTCAGGAGTAAGGAAAAGTCCCACGAGTGTAAGAGATAATTTCACCACATCTTAGATGTGTGAGATGTGGGAGGACAACCCCCCTTTTTTTTGCTGCTTGCTTATGTTGCTATGTGAGTTATTTCCAAATGATGAAAGTGTTTGCCAGGAGTAGACAGGTTGTTATGAATGGCAGAGCTTTTGAATTCTGCTTGTAATTATCCATCTTTCCTGGACATGTTTTCCTTCGTTTTATTTTTTTTTTTTAATTGTTATTTTTAGGACCTGTATCTAGTACATTTCTTGCCTTACGTGAAAGACTTAATAGTCCATTGCTTGATTTCCATGCTAATTAAGCACGTGGCTTCTCTAAATAACTACCACATCCTCACTTACTTAATACGTACTTTTATACCCTTAGCAATGATCTGATAACATTGTCAGAGCAAAATACAGAACAAGAAACTGCAGGGATTAGATATCAAGGAGGACACTATAGGGACGGTGTTAATTGAGGCAATCAGCAAGATTAAGATAAGTCTTGCTGCTTCCTCATATTGGTCTTAATGACACAACACAGGCCCCGAAGCACTTTACCTGCTGTACAATGTGGTTAAGTCACTTTCTTCCCTAGGGTGTGTAATCTAATCTGCGAGATAAAACACTTAGCAGACTCAAACCAGCTGGTGTTAAAAGCTGTATTTCTAAGATATGGCAACCTGTGTAAGGCTTTAAGGACTACTAAAAATAGGGAAGGTCAATAAAAGTTGTCATTTGGTGTATATGTGCATGCACACAGAGACAGAGATATGTGTGTGAGTGTTGGTGGTGCTGGACTGACCTGGGTTGATGTTGGCCCAGCTTCAATACCGAGGCTTGCCCTAGTGGAGTGATCCCCAGGGGATTTCTTAACAACGTTGCCCTCAATTTCCAATAGAATCCATGGGTGTGGATGTGACACAATTTAACATTAAAATTTTAAAAGTGGCTATTCCTGCTTCAAACATATTGGCATTTTTTCCTTCTTCCCCCCCCCACCCCCCCCGGCTTCTTTCTACAATTAAAATGAAAATACCTGTGCAACAAATGATTTTGCGTAAACAAGCTTTGAATAATGGAACTGTTGACAAGTAAAAAAAAGGCACTACCCAAACCTTTTCCAAATCAATTCTTGACAGAGTTTTTCAAACAGAGATAAACATTGCTTGTGTAATGATTTGCCACATGACCTTGCACTTGAAGTGCCAAGCAAAGTGAAAAATAGCACATTCAAACAAGAAAAAGTGCTGATTTTGATTCCCAAAATAATGTTTTTTTAGATGGAACTATTTCTGCTATGGACTAGCATGCACATACAGAGAGAGACAGTTAAGATTTTCCTACAGCAATATATCCCATTTCCCTCTCAGCTAGATAACTGAGAGGCTATTTGGGCTCACTAGAAACACTTCTGCACATCTGGGAGCAATACAGCTCAAAAGCAATTCGGGAGGAAGGATAAATCTTGCAGTCAAGGTGGAGGATTAAAAAGGACAGCTCAACCCTGTCCTGACCTCTGAGCTAGCCTTTTTCTCCCTCCAAGCTTCCCATTCTCATGAGTCTCTGTGTGTCCAGGATTTCTATTTGACCAGAGACCCTTCCCATCTTCTGTGTCATCAGACATTGTTTTCCATGCATTTACAGACAACTAAGAGGAGTCTGGGAAACAAGTGTGAGAAAATGAAAGTAATCCCTTATGGGAAGAAATCCTATATAAGTGGCCTGCTGAAACCACCTGGGTGGCTCTGTATGATGACAATGTTAAAAGTGCTGGGTAAAACCTGCCTGGCCAGGGCACAGGCTGTAAGGGGGAAGGTGGTACATTCCCTCTGTTGGAGGCTTGTGCACGAACAGGAGGGGACTACTGCTACACGTTCCTCAAGCTTTTATTGCAGTATCAGTTTCATAACAGGGTTTTAGACAGTTGAAAAATGGCAACAGCTCACGTCTGCCAGCAGCAGCTGAAGATTTCTTTGTTACAGAGCATTTTAAAAACTTTCTAGCTAATAGCATATTGCTAAAGCTTATAGACAATTGTTCTAGTCAATCACTGAAAGCACACGTACACTTGCTTCAAACAATGCTTGCTTGTTTGCTTTCTGTTAACAGTACAATGTATTCCATTATTAAGCTTAAAACTTTCTAATATCTTGCTAAGCATATTTTTCTGCAGTCCAAAGATCTATCCTAGCCAAACCTAAGACTCAGACTACTGTTTCATGTCCTTGCTTCCTGTACTATTGTAACTTTACCTACTTTCAAGCTTTGCAGTTGCAGCTAATTCTAAATTCTTCTGCTCTTTCTGTTTCTGGGGCCTGCTTTCACAGCTTTCTGAAAGCCTTCCCACATTTAGTATTTCCCACAATTCCCCACCATTGCTGGTTTGGGAATGGCAGGCATGGCACATCAGGGACAGCAAACCTGCTCTGCCTCTGTGTCAGGGAATGGCTTCATAAAATGCACACACCTATGAAATCAGAACAGTGTCCTTCAGAGAGGAGACCCTTTGCAGCCCCAGTCCTGGTGCAGATTGCTGTCCTCCTTCAGCAAGGAAAAGTTCCTGCTGAAATAGGAAGAACAGGCTTCTAGGGACAGCTGCCATCACTGCCCTGATGTGCTGTATAACTCCAAGTGCCACATACACTCGATAGTTAAAGACACTAGTTTCCCAAACTGGAAAAGCTACAAGTGAAACTAAGTGTAAAAAATTGTTAGGGAAAAGCACATATTAAATGGCCAAAGAGTCATTACTTCACAGTAAAGGAGCTGAATAATATTGGTGAAAAGCACATTCTCTTACAGCGGAAGAATGAAGGCAGGAATAATGAATTAAAAAGCAATATGCGACATATGGCAAAAAGGGGGAGTTAATAAAAATCCATATAAATAAGAGTTTATGAGGTGCAGAAAATTGATAAAGGATACTAAAGACATCAGAAAAAACTTCATGGTTGGTCAAACTTTGTTTAAAAAGAAGGATTTTCTTGAAAACATAAAAACGTTAGCAGAAAAATTATCAATGCCATAGCCTCGTTACTAGCTGAAGACAGCCCAGTCATTAATAACAATGAAGAAAACCCCCAAACTGTTCAACAATTATTTCTGCTCTCTATTTGGAATAAAGCATTTTCTGACACATTACTAATTAAGAAAGATATTGAACAATTTTCACAAGGGTTAACCCATTTTTTTAAGTTACAAGGTCCACAGAACTGGCCCACATGAGTCAATGTGGGATTTTTTTAGCTAGTGTATGTAAATTCTCTATATTAATATTAATATTAATATTTTTAATAATGGGGACATTTTAATAGTTCAATGTCAATACTGTGTAAAAATTCAGGAATAAATGAAACCGTGCAGGTAAATATAGTCCAGTTTACTTGATATCAATATCTGGTGGAGTATTGGAGAAATTAATGGAAAATTTAATTAATAAGGAGTGATAAGAGAGGCGTATAATTAACATGGCCGTACTGAGAAATAGTTTGTGATTTCAGCCTGACCATCTGAGGTGGGAAGTGTGGTTACTAGAGGGTAACCAGGCAGGACCAATCTGTTCAGTGCACAAGGCTAAAGCGTGCAGGAGACCCAGGACCAGCACAGCAAAAACCAACGTGCTGCGTCCCTTCATCCAAGCCAGAGTCTGTGATTCCCCTCTTCAGCTGTCCCCTAACCCTGCAAGGAGTGAGTAATGCCCCCAGCCAGGGTCACACAGTGATAGGCAACACTAAGGAAAAGCCACAGGAGCCAGGGACAGAGTCTGAAATGACTTCCAGACTGGAAGGTGGAGGAGCCTGGTGGCTCCTGGTGGCAGGAGTAGCCCAGATGGCGAGTGCATGCATGAGGGCTGGGGCTGTAACAAACTGCAGGACATCGAGATAAGGACGGGATCAGTGAGACAGGAGTAAAACCTGCAGAAAGGCAGTGGAAGCTGGGGGTAGGAATGAAGAAAGTGTGAATTTGTCAACAAGAGAGCATTTTCTGAAAGACCTGTGTCCTGGGCAAGAGATGAGACAGGCTCCTGTGGACAGAGCCATCGGGTCTTGTGCCATGGTCCACTTCACTGTCACATGTTCCATGCCTGGTCTTCATAAGAAAGGTAAGCTTTCAACGTTGACCAGTGAATCTCAAATGGCTTTTCTGTTTTAATTTGTTGTTCTTTAACTCAGAAAAGTAATTTGGGTAAATAAACAAGGTGGTTGTGCAGAAAGTTGTGAAGCCAAAAATGAAATGGGAGCAGGAAGCAAGCCAGTGTAGGTGCTTCAGGAAAGGAGGGGAGCAATTGGGCTGCGGGATGTTCAGTTGGCAAAAAAATAAAAAAGGAAAAGAAGAAAAGGAGCATGTGATATATACTTTAGAGGCTCCATCAAATGCCCTTAACCAGCTTTCATGAAATGATGAGTGTGTGGCAGAACTACCTTTTCAAAGGAGTGCTCCAGCAGATTGGAGGAGAATAAAATAAAGGGTCATTTTTCTCTTGGAGCTCTTGAATTCCTTTCTTTCACTGAATCAGTGAATAGCTGATTTCGTTTATCAAAGGTCCAGATTCCTTTGGAGCTGTTTGATGGTGAGCCATATTCTGCCTTGACTTCCATCCCAGGCAACCCACCATGTTCAATGACATCTTGTGGAGAGTAAAGCAGGACAGACTTTAGCTTGATGTTCCTAACAGTGTTGTGGCTGCTAATGAAGCATGACCTGATCTGGTACGTGTTCAGACACTGCTGCCAGAGCCTGCAGTAGAATAGACTGTCTTTAATGTGAAGATGCAAGTGATTTCTCAGTACATTATGTATACAGGAAAGTAGAACAAGTTTTCTCTTCTGTTTGGTTTTGTTCCCATTGAGGCGTCACTCAGACAAAACATGCAACAAGTAATTTGGGCATTTTAGGCAGTGAAAAGGTTTCTTTTCCCCCTGTTCCTGCCCCACCCAAGAGTAAAGGAGCTGATTACCTTGTTAGATAACAGTAGCAAGCTTTAAGGCTCCTATGAAATAAAGGATAGGAATGTTGCTTTTATAAGGAAGAATTGCAGAACTGGAAATGATCCATATTTGGGACATGAATGCAAGCTGTTATGCAGATCAAAGTATCTATTTGAAGCTGAATTACTCAACAGCATCTATCTATGCCTCTTCAACACCTGCAGATTAGCAATGTAATCATGTGGAGGTTGCTATAGCTACATCTCTAGAGCAGGTGGAGTTCTTCATCTCTTGGAGCATTATGTTCATTCTTTGCAAATAAACCGTGTAAGAGTATATTTAAAATGCCACCCTAGTGACATCAGCTCCTGTCTCTTGCTGACAATGTCATGTCTGATCTATCCTTACCCTATTAGTCGGGATTGTTTTCTCTAGAAACAATGCCACTTCCATCTGAGCATCAAAGCCTACCCTATAAATACACGTGAACAAGCACAGGGCCTTGCCAACCCAGACCTAGTAAGGTCATAAAGTAAATGCTTGAGTTCAAGCTGGGGAGGACTGCTCAAGTACAGCTAGCAAATGTGTAGGCTTGCCTTGAGGCTGATGGCATGTAAGACTATAAGCTGGAGCTCAACACAGCACCTAGCCAAACTACCAGCCTTCAGCAACAACAATTTCCAGGGCCTGACAAATGCTCAAACAGCAGGAGTGCTGGTTGTTAAGGTTGTCGACTGGTTGTTTGCCTAAGTCTCTTTCAGAAAAAGGGCTCTAATCACTCTGTTTTGGGGTGGGGTTTTGTTTGTTTGTTTATTTGTTTTTGCATGGAATACTCCAACCTTCTTGTTTGGGTTCCTCTACTGTTTACTGTAACAAAGAGCTGTCCAGATGACCTTTCCTTCTAGCTGTCCTTCTGCAGTGACTGGCATATGCTGTAACTCTTAAACCTCTGCCAGTCAAGACCACAACATGCTAACCTGCGTGAAAACTCAATAGCAATCCCTTTGCAAAATGCTGATAGTCTAAAAGAAGAGCCCCAAAAAGTAGAGGGAAAAAAAGTGACAAGAAGCTAAGAAGAGAAAGTACCAAAGAGTAGATAAAAAAATCATGGTGCTTTGACTTGTCTAATTTTGTCATTCTCCTTGTTTGTCTTCTGCTCTAGCTCTGTACCAAGTGCAAGATTTCATTCCCCAGCGAAGGTAGGGAAGGAGAGATTTCTTACTAAAAATTGACAACAGCTACAACAACAGAGCATGTTCTCCCTCCGTGGCAAATTTTAATTACTAGACTAGAAAGCTGAGTATCAGAAAATTCTCCAAACATAACATTACTTCAATAGCTTTTCAATAGAAAACTCCGGTTTTCCCCAGAAAGCTGATGCTGTTGAAAGATTATTTAGCAAAGTAGTGGAAATTTCTGACAATGTACAACTTCGTTCTCAGCACTGGTCTGTTTCCACTTACTTCTTATCCCCTCAGTTGTCCCTTAAGTCATGTCTTTGATACACTGACTTTTAAATTTTTTACAAATTACTGAAATATGGATGCTCCTCAGAGCCTACGAACTTTTGTTTGCCCAAAAAGCAGTGCTGTAAAATTTATTTCTATAAATGCAGGCAGATAAAAATATACCATGTTGTTTGGAGAGAAATCCATCTTCAGGTCAATTGCTGCATTACATGACATAGAATCACAGAATCACATAATTGTGAAACCGTAGAGTCATTTAGGTCAGAAAAGACTTTTGTTTGTCCCTCTATCTTCAGGCTGTTTCCTTTCTGCCAGTTTCTTCTAAGTGTTATCCAGACTGCATGTACTGATGACAATAACAAAGAGGCCGCTCATTAGGAGAGAGGCTGTTTAGTGACGGCCTTTCCATTTACTTCAGGAATGGATGTTGGAAAAGGTGAGCCAGACAAAGGCAACACAGAGAAAATCACATAGCCTTGCCTTTCTTTATTTCTGATGTGGTCATAACCAGCAATCAAAACGTTGCCAAACGCAGCAGTGTGCATTCTGGCTTTAAAACATAGAGGTGAAGCCAGCAACAGCACCTGTGCTGTGAGAAATGACTCCTCCTATGTAGGTGCTGAATTCCTATCAGGACTGAGACGTTACAGAGCAGGAATCAAACTCTGGTAAATATAAGGCTTGGAAGTGGTCTATGAAAATGGATTTGTTTGTTTTTTAAAGCTCCAAGTCCAGGATTAGGTTGTTTTTTTTTTTCTCTTTGAGCTGTTTTTTCTCTAAAGTCTATTAAAATTTGTAAACTGTTAATTTTGTACTACAGCAAATTAAGAGTAACATTTGTTCATGATTTAGCTGCCAGGAACTTGATTTTGCTTTTTGTGTCCTGCCTGAAAAACAAAAGGCACACACAAACTTGCACGACCAAAAGGTTTTCAAAAGCAATTGGCAATGTCAGCAACTGTATTTCCCCACCCTGAGATTCCTGTAGTGAACTTCCTTCCCTGAAACTGAGCCTTCCGTAAGATATCTCCAATCAAGCAAACAAAAGGCATTCCCAATATCATTAGTCAATTTTAACGCAAGCCACCTGAACCATCAAAAATGAAGAACATGGGCCCAATAATTGCCACTGTGCTTCAACTGCCATGGGCACCTGCAGAACTTTTTCTGAAGTGGAAAAAATCCTTCTGGGAAGTCTCCTGGATGACTTTGTTACAGAGAAAATAAAAGAAAGTCAGTCCATTTGAAATGGTAGCAATCAGCACTCAAGCTGAGACAGAATCTTTTTTTTTTTTTTTTTTGAAAGAAATGCAAAGGGAAGTGCAAGGCCCACAAAAACATGGCATCTGTTTCATTTGAGGATGAGCAGAGTGGGAGGAGGAAGCTAAATTCCATCCCTCAGTACAGCACTGTGCTCACAGCCCCCTAACTGGGCTTGGCCAGGGACACAGCCTGTGCTGAGCTGTGCCCTGCCCTGGGGGTCCATCAGTGGCACTGTGGTCCTGTGCTACCTGGTGCATCCACCCTGGCTGCAGATGGGAGCCCCAGGCATACTGCCTGGCCCCTCGCTGCCGGTGCAATTCAGAGGCCAAAGAGCTGCAGAGGGTTGCCCACAATCTGCAGCACAGCTTCCTTTCTACTCCCATTGCTATGGAAATTGTTTCTGGAGGCAGCCCTAATTTTCTTTTCATCAATCAATTAGGGGCAGGCTTTGCACTGGGCTGTTTGTTTTCTGAGCACTGCTCCATTTGATATTATTTTCTCCATGACAAATTAACCACAGCTGGACCTGTCTGAAATTGCTAAGATTTCTCTTATATAAAGTGAAGAAAAAAAGGAGAAAAAGACAGAATAAGCACGAGAAGCAGGAATAAATAAATAAATTGATATTTCATAGGGGTAAGAGTGGGAATAGCAGGGACCTGACAGCTGCCAAGGGAAGATGATATCCTCTGATTGCCTGTCTAGTCAGGTCCCACCATCTCCCAGGGTCAGGCAGGCTAACAGTGTGGTGCAAAATTCATAGCTCCTGGGTGTATTAGTGGTGACACTTCTTGTTATGCTGAGCTATGTAACCAGCCAGGAGCTTTCTGGAAAAGTCCAGTTGTGCTGTGGTCCCTTATCCCTTTACCACAGACACATTCAAGCCAAGACTCCCATGTTCTACATAAGGACATGTCCTCTCAGGGAATGAGAAAAGGGGGGGTGGGTGAAGTTCCTTTTTTTGCTACTATAGAAGTCTGGTACAAGGAGTTTTGAAATTCTCACATCGTGCTCCCTTAGTTCAAACAAACTTGTTCCATATTTTCCCTCTGCCTTTCCCCATCTTCTATGCTTCCTTGCTGCAACAATCTCCCATAACACATTAACAGATTAAAAATAACCTTCTGCCACCCTTCATCTACTTTGGCCAATTTAAAACTAGACAAACTACCCCAGGCACTGTGAAGCAGAGGAAGCAATGTGTGCACATGTGCGTGCATATGGGCTCTGACCTAAAGGGAACAACTTTAATAGCACGAGGCAAGAGGTTATTTTTATTTCCAAGATGTCTGATTTTGCACCCTCCCTTTTCTGCTGGTTCTTTTTTCTACTTCTGCTAAGACAATCAGCCAAAGGTCTAGAAAAGAAGTAATTATAGTTATTGTGTGACAGGAACAATGATTCATGAACAACCGGATGCAAAAAGACCCCATCAACACATTCATCTTTGCTGAAGTGATCAGGTCCTAATGATTAGAGCTGAGTGAACAGAGGAGAGAGAGAGAGGCATTGAAAGGCAGAGCTGTGTTTTGAGTTGGCCCTGGGTGCAGATATTTCTCAAAGAGTTGCGTGAAAATGGCTATTAGCTGCCGTCCTGCACACCTGCCTCCGTATGAAGTATTTTGAGGGGACCTTTGGTTCAGAAGTATCAGCAGGGAAGTGAGCATAGCACCATGTGCAGAAGCAGTTACAGTCCTAAAGCAAGTGCAACCTGTTCAATGCCCGCATGTGCTTACAAGGAAAGGTGTAAGGAATCCAAGGAGTACAGGGGTTTGGAACTGCATCTTAGTATCATGGGTGTTCTTGCAAAATTATAGTAACTGCAATGCCTTTATGAGCAGAATAAGGTTGGACAAGAGCAAAAAACCTGTGGGTTATGGGGGAAAGAGATGCTGTGATCTGTGTCCTCTGTCCACCCAGCAGCTAAATGGCTCGGGATACCTGAGGTCTGGCTGTGTGAAGGGCAGAGCGGGAAACTGGACAAGAACAACCCCAGCACCCTGCTGATAGACAACACCCACTGTAAGAAGGGATAGCCGGGCCATGTAAGTGGGCAACTGCCACCCCAGCTGAGGGTCACCACTGGTTTTCTCCTGTGACAGAACTCAGTATTCTCTTCCACAGGTTGTCTCTTCAACATCTCCATAAACTTGGACATGAGACTTGAGGCATAACAAGTACGTTTGCTGATGAAAGTAAATTAGGAGAAGCTGTTGAGTACCTCAGAGGCAGAGAGACCCTGCAGAGAGACCACAACAAATTAGAGGGGTGGGTAATCACCAGCTGTATGAAATTTAACAAAGGCAAGTGATGGATTCTGCACCTGGGATGGAGCAATGCTGGATGTACGGACACACTGGGGAAGGAGATGCTGGGAAGCAGCGCCATGGAAAGGGACCTGGGGGTCCTGGTCACTGGCAAGTTGACCATGAGCCAGCAGTGCCCTGGCAGCCAGGAGGGCCAAGAATGTCCTGGGGGCATCAGGCCCAGCATCACCAGTGGGGACAGGGAGAGGATTGTCCTGCTCTGCACTGGGGCAGCCTCACCTCCAGTGCTGGGGGCTGGCTTGGGTGCCACAATAGGAGACAGACATTAAACAATTAGAGGGCATCCAAAGCAGAGCCACAAGGATGGTGAAGGGCCTTGAGGGGAAGCCGAATGAGGAGCAGCTGAGGTCGCTTGGGCTGGAGGAGACTGAGGTGAGACCTCACTGCAGTTACAACTTTCTCATGATGGGAAGAGGAGGGGTAGACACCAATCTCTTTGTGGTGACCAGTGACAGGACCCAAGGGAATGACCTGAAGCTATGTCAGGGAAGGTTTATGTTGGATATTGGGAAAAGGTTTTTCATTCAGAAGGTGGTTGGGCACTGGAACAGGCTCCCTGGGGAAGTGGACATAGCACCAAGATTGACAGAGTTCAAGAAGTGTTTGGACACTGCTCTCAGGCACAGACTCTTGGGGTGTCCTGTGCAAGATCAAGAGTCAGACTTCAATGATCCTTGCCCAATTAAGGGTCCTTTCCAATTAGTGATATTCTGTGATTCACACAAAATGTTTTGTGTAGTAACTTAGGATACACAAATCCTTTAGGAAGGATTTGGAACATATTTTTCTAAAATATTTAATAATTTGCTTCAAATATCATTTGTGATGGTTATTAAGTGGTGTTAACCAGGTTCAATCAATCTATAAATTGGGCTGGATGGCAAAATACAGAAATTTCTGGGTAACAAGGGCTGACACAAAATCTGTTTCCCCATTGTGCTCCCTTGAGAACATGAAAAAATCAATAGTTCAGAAAGTCCTTCAGTGCCTCTGTCCCCACATGAACTCTATTTTTTCCCAGCTGCTACTCATTTACCTACCAAGGCAAACAGATGCTTCCTGAGGTTTGCTGCCAATATTGTGTCATCAAAGGTGAACTGTTGTCAAGACACAGCAGAGTACATGCTGCAAGACTGAGCTTGT
Source organism: Chamaea fasciata (assembly GCF_029207755.1). Lineage (NCBI taxonomy): Eukaryota > Metazoa > Chordata > Aves > Passeriformes > Sylviidae > Chamaea > Chamaea fasciata. Next base: position 66,910,655 of record NW_027094086.1, on the reverse strand, counting down.
TCAGAAGCCATGGTTTGCTTCCCCCAATCTTCACACACATCTGTACTTATCCATGCATGCACACATAGCTAAAAGAGCGCCTGTTATTGGGAGAACCATCTCTGCAAACATGCATCTCGTCTGCTTCCATAGTCCACAACTTCAGAGCCTCCCTCCCTCTGTGAGGTGCATCAGATTTCAGGGTAGGCCAAAAACTGCTATTAATTTGGGCCTATCCAAGAGCTGAATTTCATTGCAGAAGCATCTCTGCCCGACCTGTAAAGTGAGGAGAATTTGGAGGATTTCTTTCTCCTCTGACTTTGTATAGAGCTGTTCATTGCATGTGGAAAAATACAATATCTTGTTACACAAGTCCTGGGGCGCTCATCTCTCTCAGGCTGCTGCATGGCTGCATGTCTGGCATAAATCAAGGACTCTAAGGTCCTGATGACCTAATGTCTGTCTTGTTTGCTGCATAAAGCTTTTAATGATATATTTAGGACTGTTATTATTTTTGTTCCCTTCATTTGAATTTGAAAACATTTCCTGGCAATGGAATATTGAATAAATTTTTGAAACTGATGGACTTGGTTGCTTTTGCGAGGGGAAATAAGAACATTTCAGCTCTGACGATTGTTCTTCAGATCCCCTAGTTAGTTAGCTGGGAGTTTTCTTTCGGATTTAAGTACTCTTCAGGATGGAATTAAAATTGTACTTTTCAAATTTAGTGCTCATTAGGACTTGTAAATTCTCCACTGGTACACTAGCTGGGGGCAGATGCTCATTAATATCTCTTGTTTTCTTACTAACAATAATTCTTAAGGTCTGTTCCACAAATATTTTGTACAAAATGCTTAGTGGTAATTTCCTCAGAGCACTAAGGATTATTAGGGTGGCAAAAGGAAACAGTTACAGCCTTGCCTTTTTTTTGTTTGCTCTGCCAAGTCACTCACCAAAAAATAAAAAACAGCATCAAGACGGTAGCAGTCAACACCTATTCCCCCACTCTGCAACCCTGAACCGATAACTCCCATCTTTCCTGTGTGTAGGGACAAATTATTCCATGCTATTATAAAATCTTTCAAAATTAGGCCTTTCCCTTTGTGCATGAAAATTTTGACATAATATTTCTCAGCTTTCAGCATTACTGAGCAACAACTGGAGTTCTCAGCCACACTGCTTTGGACTTCCCTGATTGTGGGGGGAAGAAGGTGGGGAAGGATCTTCCCACCTGGATACCTTGGATGGGAGGTGAGTGCGCTGGGTGGGACACTGCAGCTGACATTCCCATCAGCCCACAGCTTTTCCTTCAGCTCTGGCTGGGGTCAGAGGAAACCTCACAGTCCACACTGCAGTCTTGGGGATCCCTTCTCATGCATAAACTGAAGGTTTCCTCCTGGTGAGCACTCTCATGCTCTCCAACATGCAGCTTGGACTCAGGACACTTTTTCCACTGGTTGGATACCAGCTGATTGGCACAGGACTCCTGGGGCACTGGAGAGTCGGATGATGAAAAGCCTAACCCTTCACTGCTCACAGTCTCATGCTGCTTCCTCCTTGCCATAATGCTCCCACACTGACATCCATTTACTTATCTAACCACGGGATAACTTTTTTGTCTGTTGTTTTCCTGAGCTGCTCTGGGATTTGTTTCTAGTAGGCGTATTTCTTGATTAATGATCTTTCTGTTAACACTTGCTCATATTGCAGATGTGATCTTCTTGGGTTGTCTAAATGCACAAAATACTTAAAGCAATATTTTTTTTTCTCAGCTCATCTCTGTTTTTAATAACACAATTTATTTCTCCCCTCTTCAAAGAAAAAAAAAAAGAGCATTTTCCAGCTTGCCTTAACTCATGCTGAATGTTATTTGTGATTCATGTTATCACCTTTTGCAATATTCTTAGAAAACAGAACATGGACAGGCTCTGTCAGGAAGGGTTTTGTAATATATTTGTCATTTCTTTTCTGTATAGATTAAGGGCTAAATATTTTGATGGTAGATGAATTTGTAGACCCCATCTCTTTGAAATCACAGCAGCTACTCAAAAGAGAGAAGCTGCTTTTCTTTCAACCAATGATAGTAGCACTTTCCTGGATACAAGTCGAAAAATATTTACATCAGTTTAAATGAGCAGTGTATAACTATAAATAAAGAACACAGGTAATGAAGTGTTATCATTGAAGTTGAAATTAAAATTGAATGCTGCCAAAACCTAAACACAGATCATGACAGAAAAATCCAATACTGTTTGGTGGAGTTTTTTTTTGTTTGGAGCTGCTGTAATTATAGACTAGGTAAAGGAAAAAAGATTATACAGTAGGCATAATGTGTAGTGATTTCAGTAACATTTCTGATGCAATGGCATGAAAAGAATGATTACCTGTTCATGGCATCTTAATGTGCATCTACAGCCTGGCCCAGCGAGGTGCCATAGGCAGCACTTGCCTCTTAATCTGAGTGATGTCACTGAGAGTGTGACCATGGGCTGTGTGACCACAGCCCCTGTGACCCATGGGCCTGCTTCCAGAGGGGATGCATTGGTGTCTGCTGGGTGACTTCTGCTAGGGTTGTCCCTGAACCTGGTGCCCTGCAGCTTGATGCCCCTGCCCAGGAGAGCCCCTGAGGTAAGATAAATTAAGAAACCCTAGGGCAGAGGGATGTGTTCACTATCCCTAATTTCAAGACGTTAATCTCAGAGTAAGTTACTTGATTGACAGGGTTTGGTTTAAACGCTGTGTCCTGCACTGTCAGAGCAGGAAAAGATTTGCATCCATCAGAAACACAGAACATTGTGGGAAAGTGCAGGTGGGCTCAGAAAGGCCCTCAGAGATGTTCACGCCAAAATAGAAAGCATTCCCTTTTAGTTACCAAGGGTGAAGTCTCTCCTTGCCTTTCTGGAAAGCAAGGCTCCAGGCAACTTCTTGTACTTCAATAGCTGAAAATAAAGCCTTAAAAAAGAACATGTCAGAGAATTAAATGGGAACCACAAATTTAGGAGGGCTAGTGATTGCCCAGGAGAATACTGAGGTGAAATGTATAGAAAAGAGGGGTTTTGAGACAGAGTTAAGTGAATTACTGGTCCCATCCATAACATCTGTTTTAGTCTTGGCTGTTGGGTATTTACTTTCAAAGAAATCAGCTTCCACTGCTGTCTGCTGAGGAGTCCTAAATCAGGTGTGCAGGCACAATTACTGAAAATGAATCTGTCAGAGCAAATCTCAGGTAATCAAGGAATCCTGATTGGGCTTCCCTCCTGTACCCTTCTTTGCTTTAGGGATAAACTAAACCAATGTTCCTCAAACCTGATGGGAATAAGCAACACAGGTACAAGGTAGACTTACTAAGAAGGTTGAAACTTTAAAGCATTGGCCACAAGCTGATAATGGCATCTGGGAGTCAACCATTCACAGGCCATGTCAAATGGTGCTGTGTTTGTATTGCCATTAAAAACATTGGGGTTGTTTTAGTGCCAAAGAGCAGACATAACCTGATGCCATTTTCAGAAGTACCAGCAACCCCTCGTGGGCAACCCATGCCCAGAACTTCTTACACCTTCATGGAATAGCAGGTATTCGTTCTGGCAGGGGTTCAGTGCACAGTGCCTGAAAGCTAATTTGTAAAGTGTATACTCCTGAGGAAGGGGCATGAGACTCTCATTTCCTCCTCTGAGCTCAGTCCAAGTACTTGGGTCTCTGAGAAAAAATGTCTTTTTTCATTAACCTGACCTCTGTTTATCTGTTTATCTGTGCCTTTCTTATTATAGATGGTATTCGCTACAGATGGGATTGTCCTTTTTCCTTGATCTATGCGTGTTTGTGTAGGAAATTGCTCATGAATATATAAAAGGCTATGGACAATCTAAAGAAATGAGTATGTAAACATTTCTGGGTTTCAGATATATTTTGGGTGTTTTGGGGTTTGGGTTTTTGGGGTTTTTTTTTGTTATGGTGATCTTTTTTGTTTGTTTGAATAAAACTTCGCTCAGTTGACTGCTGTTGACTGAAGTTTGCAGCATGTTCTTGCTTCTGTCTCTGCTGTGCACAGCAAAGACACATGGAAGCCCATTGAGCCATGATTCCTGATTAACTGCAGACAGATGTTTCAGAGCTCTCCTGAAAGGGGCCAAACTCTTACTTAGAGCAATGATTTCTGTACTGTCCCTTCTGTGAAGCAGGCAGGAAAAAACTCAGGTATTTCCTTCTCACAGCCTCTGTCAGAAATACTCAGAACAATTTTGCTCTCAATGGATGCACAACTCAGATGAAAATGTTCTCCCAAATATGCCCTAAACCAGAACACAAACAACCCCCCCCCAAAAAAAAATATTTTCTTTAAAAAAAACAGTTGAAAATATTTTCCAGACCTAAATTTTATGCTAACATTTTCAGTTTGTTTGGGTTTTTTATCTTCTATTTTTTTATTCAAGTTTGGGCAAAGGGGAAAATTTAAAATCCAACGGTTACATTTCATGAGAAAAGAGTGTATTTTTCTTGTTGTTTTTTTTTTTTTAAGTCCTATTTCAGCTTCCAATTGTTTTTCCAAATATTTTTATTCCCCTCTGTACTCAGGTCATTTGATTTATATGAGGCAATGGTGTGTTTAACCTTACTAGCACTGAAAGCAATAAAATATGAAATGGATAGGTGAAAAGGGATAGAAAATCCCAATTGCAGAATTACCTGGCATGTTCTGAGTCATGGGAAGATGTTAACAAAATAAAATTTACTTAATACTGATGAATGTGACAGTACTGTACCTGGAGAGAAATAACAATAATCAACACAAATATTTAGGAAACATTATTATAGGAAAATACCTTGAGGTTATTGTAGGTAATGAAAAGAGTTCCCATTGTGAGGAAAGCAATCACTGTCCTGGGGGGTACAAGGAGAGATCTGCCATGTGACAAAAAGGGAGTGATGGGTGCAGCATTATGCAGTCTGGATAAGGCTGGAGCACAGCACATATTTTTAAGCCTCCCTTTCTAGAAAGGACAGTGAAAAGTGACAGAGGACCTCAGAAAGGGCAGCAGGAATGGTGAAGGGAACCAAAGGGCGGGGAGGGGGGGTGGCAGAAAGCAATTCACAGTGCAGGAGGGAGTCCTAGCTAGCTCTGGGATGAACACTCGCATTTGCGTGCTGTCAGGATGGACCTTCCCTGCAGCAGAGATGGAGGAAGGCTATTGGATTAAAAGTGGAACAATCCCATTTAGATACAAGAAAAATTACTCTATAATAAGGGCTATTACACACGTAATAGAATAAGCTGACTGATGAGCAGCTGAACATGACTCACAATTGGTAGAAGGTTTCCAAGGCAAGGTTGGAAAATGTAGCAGTGGGATTACTGTAGAAGAGGCCTCTCAGCATCATCTGAGCATGGCTGATCTAAAAGCTCCTCTGCTGTCATTTTCCTTTGCCATTCTGGGACCTCATAGGCTGCAAAAAAAAAAAAACGACTCCACACACGGCAGAAGAGCTTTATTAATTAAACCCATCTGCCAAATGTGATAAGCCTAGAGTGTGATTGGGACAAAAGTTCCAGCCCTGCAAGCCTCACCATTGCTGTCCCATCTGCTTTACAAGCATTTGCAAGTGCAGGTCCAGAAGCTGGAGGCACTGCGTTCGGAGTCATCCGCAGAGGTGGCTTTTACCTCACGCATTTCCAAAGACGGCTGGCACAGCTCCTGCCTATTTTAAAATGTTTGCTTCTGGAATTTGCAATGCTTGTACCAGTTAAATACTAAATTATCATAAATGTAATTTACATGTTTCCCAAATAAGGGAATGCAAGCGGAGAAGAGCTTTTCTGAATGTTCATATTTCCAAATTAAAGGAATGTAAATGAGCCTGCTGTTCAATTCAGTGTGTAATGTGTTATTTCACGGTTGTCTCCTTGATATTACAGTCCCCCTTTACATAAGGCAATGTCATATCCCACCCAAATCACCGTGAGATAAAGATGTTCCCCTTTAATGTAATAAAGGACAATGACAATATTCCAACAGAGAAGAGAGCATGCATTCTGATTTGTATAAATGCACCATCTCCCACTGGAAATACTCCACCTTGTCCCCTACATCACAATGTGCAGTGTTGTGTAGCACCTTTCAACAAAAAGCCCTTTGTGGCAGGGCTCCCACTGGGTCCTCATCCTTCTCTCAGTACCCCACACCCTTCTGAGGAAGCAGCTGCTTCAGAGCTTCAGATGGACTGGTCTGGCTCCTGACAGCACAGGTGTGATGTGGTGCTCAGGAGCTCTTGACTGCTTCTTGCCGGAGGATTTCTGCTCTGCTTGTTTTCCTCCTGTTCTTATAACCAAGCAGAGGGAAATTATAGGATGGCTCAACATTCATTCATTCATTAGGTGCTGGTGACAGCTTTTCCCTCCCTCTCCTGTTATCTTTAAAGGAAGAGCTGGCACTCTGTGTAGCGTGGTTAAAGGGACAGTGGGAGGAGATTGATTTGTTAGACTTTAAAGGAATGATTTGTTAGACTTTAAGTCAATCATAGCTTAGTCTGGACAACCATAAAACATCTTTACTTCTACCAATAGGTGAAATTTATAGTGCTGCTTACTGAAAAATGAATGCTCCCACAGGGTGAGGGAAAATCCTGAGAGTTTCTTATTCAAGGGGAAATATGGTGCTCCTTGCTCCTCTTTCCCCAGATTTACTTCCAGAAGTCAGTCAAGTGCATCTGTTTCTGTGACAGCTTTTTGGTGGTGTAGGGAAGCAGAGAGCACATTCCCAAGTTGCAGTGACTTAGGGATAGGGAGATCTTACCCCTTGCTGCTCAGGCAGGGTTTCTTCTGTTCCTGCCGTAGTCTCAAGTTTTTCCTGTGTGTCTGAGGATAGCCCAGGCAGCTGCTCTGGCCAATTCCTCAGCTCTCTGAGGTGCTGGATGTCTTGGGGTGCACACAGCACCAGGGCATTGCAGCTGCCCTCCTGCCTGCCACCAGTATGCCATGGTCACCTCCCTGCTTGGGCCTGAGTAAAAGTGGGAGAGGAACCTCAGGTGCCCTTTGTGTTACAGCTGCTGACGTGTTCCTGCTGTTTGCACTGTGCCTCAGACAGAGATTTCTACCGCTGGATCCACCATCCTCCTCTCTCAGCTGGGCAAGGATGCACATGTCCTTCTGAAAGGGTGACCCAGAGCACTGGCTCCTTGTGCCCTCTGGAGTGCTGCCAGAAGACGTGTTTTGGAAAGAAGGATGACTTCTTCACCAAAGAGTACAAACAGCATCCAGGGCATGAAAGCTTAGGAAGTCCTACATTATTTCCTTCAACTCCTGACAGCACAGACAATCTGTAAAAGCCATTTTCTTGGAAGAAGATGGGTGGCCCACTAGATTCTTACAGCTGGATTATAGCCTCCTACTGTCCCCAGGAGTTTTTAAACTGAGCTGGTGGGAGCGGCTCGGCATGGGGAAGCTGACCACCTGCCAGGTCTCAGCAGAAGCAGGCTCAGGACAAAGTGATCCTATTACACCTGATCCCTTTAATTTTCTAATATTTGCCTTGCCTACACAAGTATTCCTTTATCTAAACACAACTCCTGCACATGATTTGGCCACAGCCTACAGAGACAAAAAATTGCTTCACAGAGTGTTAACCAAATTGGGTTACCCTGATGTAATTGCAGCCCCGACACTCAAATTCATGTAGTCATCCAGATTCACAGCATTGGATCTGAAAACACTCACTGCTGTTAATACTGCAATTGTTCTCTGCAGCCAAGACTAAGGCAAAGTGCTGAATGGGCAAAACACTGGAAGCTTATGTCTTACACCCAGCTCTGTCACAGGTTTCATGCTTATGGTATCTTGTCTTTCATCTCTGAGAAGATGATTCTACGATGCTGACTTGGGGGTCTGCAGGTTGGTAAAATAATTTTTTCTGGCTGTAAAATTGTGATATGACAAAACAAGTCTTTCCTGGGAAAATATCTGTCACAGCAATTTCTCTGTGGCAGGCAAGCTTCTCTGGTCCAAGGGGAGATGTCCCATTTCAACAGAGAGAGTGCGCGACCTTAGATGGGGAGGACTAAATGGAAAACAATATCTTAGTGCTCCCTGTAAGGCAGCAGGGAACTGGTACGAGTTGTAATTCACAAATTAGAAATAGGTGAAGAGCCTCTGCCCTTCACCACGTCACCATGTCACTGGAACAGATGAAGGGCAGCACATGCTCTTACAGAAGATGGCAGACCCAAACCAAACCTGCATGAACCAAGAGGGGGATTAAGAAGTTTGGCTGCTTCCATCTTCCAGCCAACTGCTCAGTCACAAACACATGGAGCCTGTCTCATCCCTGTCAGTGTGAACATCTCCCACCACAGGAGCAAAACGACTGCAGGCAACACAGTAGTTAGGGCACATTTAAATGCAGGGCCTACTCTGGGCTTGAAGGCAAATCCTCCTCAACTTGGATGTGCTTAACATATGGTGCGCTAACGGTCTCCTGGTTTTTATTAGCATTTTTGAAAGGTTGGATTTGCTTCTACTTCAGAATGGAAAAAACCCTGGATTTTTTTTTTAATGAACCCATATCTGGTTAGCCCTTATTCTGATCAGCATGAAATGCCTTGAGAGTTATCGATTAAGAGCACTACATAAAAGGTACTATTTCTCAAATGTTCTGGAAGACTTAAGATATACTCCATGTGCTCTAAAATTGTCATTAGTTTGTAAATCCAAAACACCAAATATTTCAGACAGAACAAAGGCAGTGCTCTTCAGCAAGTTCTAATTTCACGGGAAGTTTTAACTTCCAAGATTTATCCATATTTTAGCATAAGTCTCATTTGCAGTTATTTCATGCAGTTTTCTGCTTGAAAAAACAGTCTTAGCTTTAGGAGATAGTATATCTTGTCAGCCTTCATAAGGCAAAAACTGTTAAAGCTATTACTTGGCTTAAATGCCTTGGAAGAGAATTTCTCCCCAAAGAAGTTTTGCAAAAACTTAAAAGAAAAATGGGAACTGAAGTTCAGAACAGAAATAATTTTGCAGCCTGAATTGCAGTGGAGGTGAACGGTATGGGCTAGAAAATAAAATCCTTATTTCTGCTATTGCAATGCTGGAAGGCAGACGTTATTCACCAGAAAAGACGAAGATCATAAGCTCCAGCTGGTCAAAAAATAAAAGGACTGGTTTCTCAAGGTGGTTTTCCTTCATAAACAGCACTGTAATGGCCAAGTTATTCTGTAGTGCTGGCTGACTGAGGCTCTCAATTGTTGCATTCCCCACGGCACAAATACCACTGGGCAATCAGGTTAAAGTGAGGAATTTTTAATCTAACCCATGAGCCACTATCCAGCAGCCGCATGTCCCAACTGCAGCAGAGCCACCTTGAAAGTTGTCCTCCTACTCCTGTGAAGTGGCTGCAGGCCAAAAGGGTTTAAATCTGCTGCCCCTCATTTTTCTAACAAAACAGAAATAAAGGTATCAAAACAGAAGTGTGTCCCAAGATCAATGGCTCCTGCTTTGAAAATAAGCATCTCAGCTTCCCTTCTGTATTTACTACATTTACCATTTATACAGCAGCAGGAGGCCATTATTGTGTGACAATGTTCTGCTCTACTGACATTACCTCTTAATTATATCTTCATTAAAACCAAATTAGAAAGCGGTCAGGAAAGTTAAGCCAGCTGAATTGCCCATTTGGCTGAACACCCTGACGATTTTTTTAGAAAAGTGATGCTGGCTCATGCAACAAAATATTTAATGATCTGCCTCACTGCTGGGAAGTGTTGATTTTCACTTTAAATGGTGAACTTGCTGCTCAGTCACACTGCATTCGTTCTGAATGGACTCTGCTTAGCTAAATGCTGGCATGGCAGCACAGCTGGTTTAGCCCTTACCCGCAAGGTGATAAGCTAGATTGGGTTTGCTGCTGTCTCTTGACATCGTTTCTTCATTAAAGCTGCAGGCAGAAATAATCCCTGCCTTGAGGAGTACAGAAAGAACCAGGGAATTGCATTCCCCAACAGCAGAGTTGGTACCTCCCCTCCACTCTCCCTCCCCTGCGCTATGAGGAGGACAGTGAGGGTGCTGGGACAGAAAACAGCATCAGCTGCTGGACACCTGTCCTGCTCCTGCTGGGTGAGGGCAGCCTGCCAGGGCAGCTGCAGTGCTGCTCCCTGCAGCACACTCAGGGCAGAAGGTGCCACGTGCTGCCAGGACTGGGCAGTGACCCTTGACATGGACGAAGCTGGGCTGCCTCGCACACCTTGCTTGCATGCTGGGGCAGAGCAAGGGCAGCATGGCTTCTGTGAAAAGCTTTCAGCCAGCTCTCTGTCCTCCCTCCATGCAGACACTCTTTCTGTGCTTCGTGTGCTCTGTGAGTCGAGTGAGAGAGACCCATGCTTCATGTCTGTGTCTGGACATATTTGTGCCACAAACATCAGAGCAGAGCTCACACCTCCAGTCTTGGGAGTTTTACGGCTCCCAAGTCTTTGAGAAGGGAATATCTTCTCAAAGAAGCTATCCTGAGGCTGCAGCACCTCCTAGCATAAGTTTCTCTCTAGCCTACAGCAGTCAGGTTCTTCGGGAATGGGTTGTAGCATCCAGACCTATGAGCTCAGGCTTTACCAGTCAGGTATGTCCACAAGGCATTTGGCAAATATCATCAGCCAGATGAACTGGGGAGGCAGAGACAACCTCCATGAATCTACTGACACAGAAAAGGTGCCACAATTGCCAGTGCTCAGCAGATACACTCCCTATTACCCAGTGTTTCTGTCATCACAGTAGGCTGATTTCTAGGGAAGAATCAACTAATATCTAGGTAATTAATTAACAGGGAAAAATACTTAGAGGGGAATGTGATTTTTGAGGAGCTATTCTACATAAAGCTATGTAGGAAAGAAAAAAAATGTTTTGAGCAGATAATAGTAATCAGATTCCTTATGACATAGGTCTTTGAGCAGAGAGGGTTTGCAGAATCTCAGGTGAAGAAAGCCAGAGGTGAAGTTTACCTGGAAAGCCGGACAGCTCAATATCCTTCATGCTTAGCAGCTTTGACAGCCAGAAGCACATGGGGACATGGGAATACTGGAATCATGGATTCCTTGGTTTCAGTGATCTGATGTGCACTTGCAGCTGCAGTTTATATAAGGGAAAAGATATATTTTTGGTCTGGAAATTGAGAGCCAAAGAAGGAAGGATGTGGTAAATGTCTGGCATCTTCTTTTTCAGAGTTTTGCGGAAGGAAATTTTTAATGGTATTACATGGATGCTACAGGGCAGAGCAGGCAGAATAAAGAAACCTTGCCCTTTCAGAAACAAGTTACCAGCTCTCCATTATGCCTTTGAAAAGCAGTTTAATATGAAATTTCCAAAGAGAATCAATGCTGATGCAAATATTGGGAGTCAGTGAGTGTGCCACATATTTACAATGTCTGACATAAAAGAGAAACCCCTGCAGTTTGGAGCCCTCAGTTCAATCCCTCTTATTCCTCTACCTCTCAGATGTATAGATGCAAGAAATTTACTCCGCCTATTACTAAGTATAATAGGGGAGTCATCCTTAAAAGATTATGATCTGCCCAGGATGTAGTGGATGGATTGTGTTGCATCTGGGGTGGGGAAAATAATCGGAAGAAAACTGAGCACAAAGAGGAGGATACAAACCTTTTAATCAAGGTGTTAAAATGAATCTCTTTGATTTGGGTACTCTAGCAGAGAGGAGAAACTGCCTGTGTTCACCCAGGCTGTTGTTTCCCTAAGAGCTTTACCTTATATTCAGTAGCTGTATTTTATAGATAATTTGTGATGCTTCATTTTCAGTTCAAAACAAATGTGAATTAGAAGGAAAAAAAGGCAGAGAGATAGAGAGGGAGAACATGTAGCAGAAATGAAGTTGATGCAACCATTTCCAGTCTTAAAACTGAGCAAGTAAGATAAGGATGCGGCTGGTTTAGTGATCACTGTAATCAGAACAATTGACTGCTTACAGATGACTAATTTTCAGTTCTAGGAAGGTAAATTGAGGCTTACATAGTTCAGCTTTGTGCTAGCACTACAGGTAATGTAAGACAAATGAGCTGTGAACTCCTAATACCAAAGAAATTGTGTGTCATAAGAGAGCACAGAAGGTAGACTTGGGGTGACGTTATAGAAATACAGATTTGGAATCAGATGAAGTTTTAAACAAACCCTGACGTGACTTTTCTTTCATTTTAGTTTTTACTCAGATCCATTCAGGCCCATCTGTATTTTAATCAAAAGTGATCATAACACTTTCGTGGGTAAATGGAAAATGGATCTTGATAGATGGTCATTGTATCTCATTTTGTTAACAGTTGAATAACCAAGAAGAAGAATTAACTTAAAACAGCAAGAAGTGAGGTTCAGAGAAAGAGGAATGATGAGCAAGATAAAAGATAAATAAATTAAATGAACTAAAGCTGTGCTGGACATCCTAATTTTAACATAAAGAGGAATAATGAGGCAGGGGACACGAGTATTGATGGATGTAGATAAATAGCACAGAGGAAGAGTGAGTGGGAAGAGCTGAAGTTATTGTAGGAAGAGAGAGGTAAGACAGCACACAAAGACAAGGTGCCTGGACAGAATATACTTCTCCTGTTCAAGAAGAATAAGGATGCAGGGAACAGAGAGACCTAGGGCTGGGTACAAGCTTGAGGAGTGTGATCGCAGGAGCACTCAGAATGAGGCAGGTTGGAGGTAGGACCATGCAGTGGCAGAAGCTTGCAGAGTCCTCTGACTAAAATAAAACATTACTGCTGTTTTACTCCCATTCCATACTGACATTACAACCTCCTGACCAGGAGGGGTTAGCATCGTAGTGAACAGAAGATATTCAGTTCTGTGCTGGATAGAAGCATTTCACAGGAAAATACACCAATGTATGTTTTTTATACTTTTCCTGGGAAAAAAAAAAAAGCTCTCAACATGAGTGCCAAACACAACTCTGCTAAGATGCAACAGGATAGAGAAACCTGAGCCTCCCTGCTGCTGGGCACTAAGAGCCCCAGTACAGCTGCGTCTACATTGGTCGTCCAGGTGGCTCTTGCAGTTGGTTGTGTCAAGGAAAATCACCAATGAGTGCAGTTATTTACAGTCCCTGTTTCTCCAGGCAAAGTCTAGTCTTAACCAAAAGCATTTCTTGTTATAAGATTACAAGAAAAGGGCACCCCCCCAACTCCAGCCCCTCCCAGGTCCTCTCTGGCACGGGTGCTTGACAGTGTGCTGTTGGCTGGGCTTTGCCACTGGTGAGCTGCAGAGGCACAAAAACCACGGTGGTTTTGACCTCTAAAACTCCCTTCCAAAAAGGGAAGGCATTGTGTGCTGCAACACAGTGTTAGATCCCCACAAGGAAGTGAGAGACTGCCTGAAAAGGAGCACCGAGATAGTCAGGGCAGAGCATAAGTGGTGCAGAGAGGAGGTCAGGGGTGGAGGACAGGATCGGAACAGAATCAAACAGACTAGCCTGCCTTTGTCATACAGCTGTTGTCTATCATGACATGCTGAGGGAAAATGGGCAAGAAATTATAGAGGAAAACAAGTTGAATGAGTGACCTGAGTGAGTCCATGCTGAGCTCCCAGTTTTATGAGGAGCTCCCCAGAAGCAGAAACAAAATCTATAGAAGAGAACGGATGCAGAAAAGCAGAAAAGCAGTAAAAACAACACATAACAGTTACAGGTGAGACAAACTGAAACAATGAAGTGAAAAAGAAAAATGGAACAAGGTGATGTTTAATGACTCTACTTTCCAAGCTGAAAGGGCAGTGGAGTCTATATGCAGCTGCTGAGAAAAACTTGAATTTTTAGCACATCTTTATCATGGGATGGCTCAACAGAGTGTGTTTTTTTTCCTTTACTGTCTTTCTTTAAATCTTAAGCATGTCACTAGGCCATAGCCCCCGGGAAAAATAATTGGGTTGCACATGTCTAAATTTTAGCTGTTGTAAGCACTGAAGTTGCTAAAGTTAGATGAGTTTTTCCTGCAAAGCATCCAATTCTTCATGAAGAGCAGCTTCCTTCCTACACTGGTTCTCTTCTGTTTTCACATGAGGTGTTTGAAATATCACCATTTTAAATCAAAACCATTAGTACGTTAGTACCTTCACAGTGACAAATATCTACATTATCCTCTTTCTTGAGGAAGGCATTGCAGCCATGAGTTTTTCATGTCAAACTTAATACAGTCATCCATGGATTACATTACACTGTTGACAAAACAAAGGAATAGTAGATTAAAGGAATAGTATTTTTAGCTTTTAAAAAAACAAGGTTATCTTGAAAAGCATGGTGAAGTTGAGTGGTGGAGTGATGGGACACCATCATGAACATTTCTCCACACAGTGCATGACTGAGATAACCACAACTACTGTTTATTTTACTTATCTACACTGAGCATTTCACCTTAAAAAACTTGATGGGGGGAGCAGTGCATTCCTCACCCTTGGTGGATGACCCATATCACAAGCCACATTAGTGTGCAGTAGCACCTCTGCTGCTTTCAAGGCTCAGCAGGGTGGCCAGCAGACTTTGGGCAGCTGAAGGCTGGTGCAGAGAAAGGACTTTCCTTGGTATTGAACTTGTTTCAAGTGTGTGAACAAATCCAGTTTCACTGGGAATGGAGACCCAGGACTTAGGGCAGGTCAACAAAGAAACTGATATGGATCAGCTGTGTCAAATTCATGTGGGCAGAGGGAAGTCAACAGCAGAGCAGACCCTATGGCGACATTTCATGTGTAAGGGACAAGCGGTGCTTATGATTGGAAGAGCAACTGAAGAAACAGAATCACACAGCCTGTCCATGAATGAGAACAGCACAAATTTCTGCTTCTTAGATATACATTACACGTACACAGACAACTTACCTAAAATTTGAGTAAGGTTAGAACTTTTTAGTCATTATCCAACATAGATAGATTCATGAGCTAAAATAATAAGATGCAATTTGCCTAAATGTCACTTCTAGGCCTTCTTTTTCCTCTTTCCACATCATCCTGTATTTCCAAACCACAGCCCTTCCTGTAACTTTCCCATCCAATACTTCCCATTTTTCAAGTCCACTGCACCCTGACCTCATGCCTTGGTCCTTCACCACATTATAAGAATGCAAGTCCTACTGGATTCCTCTAGGTTCATTGATAAAAGAACCTCTGCATTAGCTGGTGAAGGGACATAAAACCCCAAAGAGTGGCTGCCAATTTCCTCCTTTGATGCTGCTTCACAGGGTTTGGAGTAATTCAGCAGGACCTAGGCATCCAGATAATAGGCTGTGTTTTTCCTCTGTGATAGGCAGAGGCTTTTGGCTGTTAACAAATACGTTTGAACATTAATCCAATGCTTTACATTTGAGTAAATATGATGTATTTTTAGCCTGGCTGGAACCAAACATCACTGCTTGCAGACAGAAGGAGCTATCATATTCCTGCAAGCCTTTTTATTCCTACAGAATTAATTACAGCATCAAATCGAATTTGACTCTCCTCTGGCACCTGACTTGCAGCTGTAAGCCAGCAACTAGACATGATAACCCAAGTGAAGGTACAGAAGCCCGAGTACAGCTTGAGCAGATAAACAGAAACCTATGTTTTTGAGACTGTGTATCGCAGACAGCAGCACTGTGCTCCCTTTGGCAAAGAAAATCATCCTGAGGAAGAATTTATCTAGTGACTGACAGGAAGCAGTGGGCTATGAGCCTAGAAGATAATATTTTGGCTGGCTCATTTCTTCTCCTCAGAAACTCTCCTGTAGAGCTCCGTGTGGCACAGCACTTACCAGGGTAACCGGTAATGAGGCTGCATTTTGATCTTGTTTATACTTTGTAGAGGCTTTCCCTGTATATAAATTTACTTTTATAGACTACAGAAGATGAGTTTTCTCTGATCATTCAGCTAAAAAGGGTTTGCTTTTAATACAGAGTCTTCCTGCGCTGCTTACGTAATATCTGGTCAGGACCCAAACTTTATATCTGGTTGCCTCAGAACATTTATGTTTTTAATATCCCCTCACCATTGTATTTGTTACACTTACAGCATTTTAGGTTTACCCTGAAAATAGAGGTGGACATCTTCCCACCTGCTCATTTTGAAATGTTTCTATCTGAGATCAGATTTCATGACCATGTTTGTGCCATGATGAGCCAGGAGAAAGGAACCAGACATGGAAGTGAACTCAGTCCAGGACTCCTGTCACTGCAAAGCATGCACTCTCATTGTGCTGACCTTGCCCTTAATGAAAAATAAGGCTGGACACTGCTCTACTGATGTAAGGCAGTACTGTCAGAAGTACAAGACCTTCTCTTTGCTGATGAGTGGTTGCTGACCAGAAAAAAAACAATTTGGCACAATAAAACCCACTTTCTAAATAAAACAGAGAGATGGAAGTAAGTAGATATTCCGTGGCTGACCCATTACCTAGACCTAGGCTGATGAGAAAGCCATTGCCAGCACAGCCAAACCAAGATCTGGGCAAGTGTTTCCACACAAGGGTACACACCTGTCCTACTGTGGTTTCTTTTCCCTCCTCAAAGTGAGGCATGAGCAGGTTGCTGCGCTCTGTCCCATGACCAAAGAGGAATTAGGCTGATGGTGCCTAGAGGAATTGTCTCTACTTTCAGTCAAAGCTCTGAATTACTTGTTCCGTGGCAATACAATTCATTAAGGTTATCTGAACAGATTTTCACAAATTTTGTAACTCATTCAACAAATATGTGAACTCAGCTGTGCTATTCGTTAGCTAAAACATGTAACAGCTGACTGATATGCAGGCAAGTTACACTGCTGGTTCTTGCACTTTAAATTCAAAAGACACATGGGTAAAGAAGTCATCTAAGGACCAAAGTAATTAGAACAAATTATGCCCATCAGCTGTCGTGAATTTATGAGGATGTGGGAGTGGATTAAGAAAGGGATTTACCCCCTTCAGAACATCTTTCATTAGCAAAAAGTAAAGCCTTTGTGAGAGGGCACCACAGCAGCATCCAAATTGCCTGATCTGAAAGCAGTGCTTCCTGTTAGCTCTCACTGTTTCCTCCAGCTTTTCCTAGGCTTCAAGCCAGCAACACACACATCCCGAGAGCCAGCCCCAAGCTCAGCTGTCTCTGTGTGTGTATGGGCATTTATCATGCGTAGTCTTCAATTTGCTCCCACTAAACTGCCATTTTGGGACAGAGAGTTAAAGAGGAGGAACGTTTAACAACATTTAGGCGCTCAGTATGTGGGCCTACTGTTTTCCCTGCTGAGTCATGGTGTATTGTTGCTTCTTTGTGGTCATTCCAGCTGCTCCTCAAGAAGAGCTGTCCCAGTGTAAAACAACTTGGCTGGTAGGCTGTGGCAAGTT
This sequence comes from Chamaea fasciata, assembly GCF_029207755.1. Classification (NCBI taxonomy): domain Eukaryota; kingdom Metazoa; phylum Chordata; class Aves; order Passeriformes; family Sylviidae; genus Chamaea; species Chamaea fasciata. Next base: position 66,893,352 of record NW_027094086.1, on the reverse strand, counting down.
GTTCCTCACGTTCTGGGTTGGGTTCAGCAGGAAGGGATTTACACAAAACCTCAGCCCACAGGATTCACAACAGGGAAGGTATAAGAGCAGTCAGAATATCTATGCCTGTCCCTTCATCCCCTTTTTCTGTGGCCCTCCCCAACTGATAGAAAGCCCCACACTGGGGTGATGGATCATGGAAAACAGAAGTGTAGGATGGACAATGCCACACAGATATTTCTCATGCCTGATCTGGTCACCAGCCTCTCCTCACAGGTCAGTGCATTATCTCAGCGATGAACTCTGTTGTGGCAGCATGCAAGAGAGAGCTCACTCTGTTCCCCTGATAAAAGGAAAAAAAAAACCTTCCTTCACATTTCTTCCATCCAGAACAGTGTCAAGTCAAGGAGAGATGAGATGCCATAGCCTCCATGTATACACAGCAACTGTGGAACTGCACGTTCAGTGATTTTCCAAGTCCCACTCCAAGATGCTGTGAATGAGCCAAGGGAGCAGTGCCCAGGTACACAAGCATAACGTGGTGTGCCCAGGTCACAGACAGCTGATTTCCTGAGGAAGGTCACTAAACTGGCTGGAATGCAGTGACAAGAAGAAAGATATTTTAGCAGCTGGCAGAGGGGGGTATAGGAAGGCCCATACAGCAATGCCTCAATGAGAAGATGGCTCTTGGTTGGCATCAAAATGAGCAATATGCTCCGAGACAGGCTCTCCTATACCTGTCTACAGCCAAGAAACTGCCTCATAAAATTATTATTGTACACCTGCACAGAAATGATTTGGGATATTATTAAAAAGCTGACTTAATCATCAGGATTTAGGGCATGGCTAAGACTTCTCCAAGGTGATAAGTCAGAGTGTACCAGCTAGAAAGAATCAAATGCAGCACCAGCTTGATTTAAAAATCATCCTAAGTGAATCAGAAAGCAGATGTGCCTTTAGCTGATAACAGTGAGGAAATGAAGTCTCTAAGATCTCAGTCTGAGAGGTGAGATGTAGGAGAAATAGGTTTAACTAGCAGCATCACCTTGTGGCAAACCTCTAGGGCAAAATCTGTTCTTTCATAAGTACATCCAGTTGCCAGGAATTGAAAGTAAAATCTGGGGCAAGCCCATGTGGGACCTGAGGAGAGGCTGAGAGAGAAGGGACAGTTCAGCTTGGAGAAGAGATGGCCAGGGAGATTTTGTCACTGTGTATAAGTACCCGACTGGAGGCAGTAAAAAATGGAGACATGTTCTTAGTGGTGCCTGGTGCACAAGAAATAATGAGCACTAATTGAAATTTTTAAAAAAATCAATTTAAACATAAGAAATAAAAAACATTTTTACTGTTGGACTGGTCAAACATTGGGACAAGTTGCCCAAAGACACTGTGAAGTCTGTGTTTTTGGAGGTATTCAAAATCTGACTGAACAGTCTTGAGCAGCCTGCTCACAGTCCTGATCCTGGGCAACCCATCTAGCAGACACTGAACTGAGCATGGGCCTTGGACTAGATGATCTCCAGAGGCTTCTTCCAACCTCTGTCATGCTGCTCCTGTTTTCTCAGAGCCTTGACAGTGGGAAAGCTGACAGAGCCTTCCAAAGGAGAGAGGCTTAAGGGCAAAAAAAGATGCTTGTTTGCTACAGCATACTTCCAAGTGGCACTCCCAGCTGAGTTATTACACTGGTGACCTAATTAAACCATATCCTTTCGATCTTATTCTTTTCCTCCGTGGTTATCAAAGACAATGTTCTCATCTGAGTAGTACCATTCTAGTTCTAAATCTGCTCCTACATCCCTTACAGTGCTACATACAGTATTCCCTGCTGCCAGAGGCGGCTACATGAAAACGGGACTTTAATTAGCAGAGAACATTTCCTAGTCTCCTCATCTCCCTAGGGCCTGTCCTGCATCTCTGAGGGCATTTGTCTATCCATTATTTACCACCACGAAGGCTCAGGGACCTCCAGCAAGGATCGTGTTTTCAATGAAGCAGGGTGTTCCCAAAACCTTTGATAGTATATTATAGGGCTCCAGAAAAAGAATCCCACTTCAGGTGAGAGCTTTAGGTTAAGATATGCCTTTCGAAACAGGGATGCCAACAGTGCAAAAACTAATTGCATGCCTTGAAGAGCCCCATTCCTGTTAGTCTGAATCCTCACTCACTGAATGTCTGTGTAACTGCACTGAAGGCAAGAGGTCTGTGATGGCACGCAGGGATGTGCTTGTTTGGCTGTATAATTTATGCTTCATGGTTAGTGACTGTACTTGCTTTTACAGATTTCAGTTCTACCAAAAAGTGGAAAGATAAGGGGAAGCCCCTCTGTAAAATCTGGCTTTGGGTTCCACCAACTGCCAAACAAGTAATAGAAAATGCACAATCTAAGCAACAATTTCTCATCTGTGTAAAGGCAGTGATACTGTGTGTCAGGTCACAGCCTTGGCCCTGGAGAAGTTGGGCAGAACTTCCCTGCAGAGTTTCATGGAGGATGTTTTTTATTTTTTCTTGAATTATTCTAGGTGGGTGTGATGAAGTTTCCTGCTGCACAACATTTCCTCTGTATGCATGTTAGCAGTATCCTCCTCTTCTGCTGAGCAGGATACTTAAGTAGCATTCGGCAGCCAATGTGAAAACTCCAGGAGCCTTTTGCTTTGCAGGCATTGTTTCTTCAGTTCATTATCTATTTATAGTTCTTGCCTTTGATCGATGTTTGTATTTAACCTTGTATTTCCTAATTTGTAGGTCAGTCTGCATTTACCATGGTTAATTTATTAGGGCAGATTCTTCTTCTCAGTCAGCTCGTTGGGAGAGGAAAGTGTGTTTAGGAGCTGTAAATCATTCCAAACAGATCTCATCTAGTAACCTTAGTAACTGAGTTTTCTACTGGAGCAAGTAATATTTTTATGGTGATATTTTTTCACTGTGAATAATAGAAAAGTAATGATAAAACAACACATTTGAGGATGAACTTGCCAATAAAAATCGCTATAAAAGCAGCAGTATTGTTTCAGAGCAAAATTATAGCCAATCCTTTCCCAGAACTTCTGTAAATTGTCTCAGAGCAAAGCTTTTCTCTTGTGTACACTATAAGCTAATTCCTCTATTGCTGGATCTTGTAATGCAGGCTCTTAGCATATTTTATAGAACCTCAAGTCACAAGCTTCGTTAAACAGTAATGCCTTCTGCTTTGATCGAAAGGATCATGTGGACTGTCACTTTCATCAAATATCACTTTCTGTGATAAAGAAAAGGCAAATGCTTCAAAAGACACCAGAAAGCTTCATATCAAGGTAATCCTGAAAGTCTGGATAAACACTAGTTCTCTGCATGGCATTGCATCTAAAAGTGCCATTAGAAAAATCCTCATCTGGGCCAGGGGCACCCAGACTGCTGACTTACAAGGCGTGATTTCTTTCTCACTCAGGTGTTTCAGATGTCTAGAGCTGAATTTTTGCAAATACTCCTTCCTTGAGCTTAACTCTTGTTCTGTGTCCAACTGTGATCATAGAATCATAGGATGGTTTAGATTGGAAGGAACCTGAAGGACCATCTAGTTCCGAACCCCTGCCATGGGCAGGAACACCTTCCACGAGACCAGATTGCTCCAAGTCCCATCCAACCTGGCTGAAAACACTTCCAGGGATGGGGCATCCACAACATCTCTAGGCAACTTGTTCTAGTGCCTCATGACCCTCACAATAAAGAATCTTTTTCTAATATCTAATCTAAACCTAGTGTCTTTTAGTCTGAGTCTTTTCACCTTTGTTCTGTCACAAGATGATCCTACTCTGTTTTTCTTGAAGGCTCCCTTCAAGTACTGGAAGGCCAGAATTAGGTCACCCTGAAGCCTTCTCTTTTCCTGGCTGAACAGTCCTCTCAGTCTTTCCTCATAGGAGAGATGCTCCATCCCTCTAATAATTTTGGTGGCCTACCCTGCACCCGCTCCAACAGGTCATATCCCTCCTGTGCTGGGGACCCCAGAGATGGATGCAGCACTGCAGCGTGATGTGGGATCTCCCCAGAGCAGAGCAGAGGGGCAGAGTTCCCTACCACACCCTGCTGGCCACACTACTTTGGATGCAGCCCAGAATTCCATTGGTCTTCTGGGCTGTGAGTGCACATTGCTGGCTCATGGAAAGTGGATGTTTAGTTGTGATCCACAAAACAGCTGATCTGAGAGGTGGTTTCAGAACGTGCCTGATTCATGTCACATCCTCAGACATCACTCTCCTTTTAAACCAAGTCACGAGAGGAAGACAGGGACTTCTCTTACAATAGCAGGTGGCCAAAGCCCATCTTCCCCTCAGTGCTGCTCTGGGAAGCAGGAGACCTCAGCTGAGAGGGAGGCAGGCCCATACACACCACACCTCACCTCTAGTCCACATCTCCTAATTAGTGTCGATTTGGTTCTTTCAAGGCAAATGAGGAAATGGAATCTTACCTTCTTGCCTCTTGGGGAAACAACTCTAGCCTTTGCCTCCAGGATCTCTGCTCATTCTTTTTAAAGAAAACACAGAGAAGCAGTTTCTGGCACAAGATGACTGACATTCCTGAAGGATGAAAATACCCTCCTACTGCCCCACAAGCACATCCCTAGGCCAGGTTACTCCTTGGTTAGCACTGGCCACATGCTGTCTTGGAAGCCCCTGTCAGAAGCAGGGGACTTCCCAGGCCCAAAGATGTCTCATGCAGGGCTCCAGGTTCTGGATTGCTCTTTCCATCATCATGTGTTACAGCCTCTGACTTTCAGACATACTGGTACCTTTTCAGGTCTAGCCTGATGGAGCTTTTCCCAGCATACTGTGAGGCTTTGAATAAAAACCACAGCCATGGTGGCTCCTCAGAGACACAAATACTTTGTTAAGTCAGCACTAAGTTACTTTTTGTCACAGGACTTGTCATACCGCTGTGTCTGAGCTGAAACCATTTGCTATTCGGTACAAGAACTGCACAATTATTTGGGCCAAGGAGAGCAAAGTGCCATGGAAACTGAAGTGGGATATTATGTGTTCACAAGAGCAAGAGTCCTTTGCTCTCTCTGAGCCGTCAGCTCTTGAATAAATACAGGCAGTCAGGACTTCAGGACTTCATCTTCTGCTTTATCAGAAAAATAGACCCTCCAGCCACGACAGCCTCCTGGTACCAGTCTCATCCAGAAAGGCTGAAAAGGCTATCAGGACAACACAGGGAGAGGCTCTAATCTTTTGATAGTCTGGGTATTCCACACTGACTTCAGAATTACTCCCTGTGTGAAGACTGAGTCACCTGTGACTCACATACCAAGATATTCACCTATGCCTTTTCTGGGACACCTGCTTTTCCTTTTGACCCCATTTCTGTGTCACCCAGAGCATCTGATCTGCTTCAGAAAGATATTCAACCCCACTTACCTTCTTTGACAGGAGATAGCATACTCTGTGAGTCACAACTACAGCACAAGGTCTTTTTCAGCCGGAGAGGTTTGGTGGCTTGGCTGGAGGATGGAGCAAAGTTGCCTCATACTCCCATCACTCTCTGGTTTGTACATCTGTCTTCATCAGCATGAGAGCGTAATAATGCCCCAGGCGCCATTTCCAGCAAAGGACATCATCAACCCCTGCCAGGACTTTTTTTTATGCCCCAGCAGATTTACAGAATGGACTTTTAATCATTTTTTATTGCTAATTTCACTTTCTATCACTCTGCTCATCTACTCAGATCATATTTTTGGCCTTCTCTGGGCAGAAGATGAGCATCCTATTTGAAACCTGAGGCAGAAGCAGGCTCTGTATTCTGTCTCTGCAAAGACCAGGCAAGACTGAGAAAGGGACTCAGCACAAGAGGCAAGGCAAGAAGGAAGTGCAAGGACTGAGGGTAGTCTTAGAGCTAACACAGCTATTCTAGTTGGAATACTTCGTGGCAGAAATACTCAGAAGCACATCTACCATTTCTTAGGTGCTGTATAATGTCAGACAGAAACAGCAAGAGCTGAGGGCATTAATCATCCAGAAATATTTGATCTTTTGAGATTCAAAGTCAACTTTATATATATATATCTTTCTTTGCACAATCCAAGAACCTTTCTCAGAGACCCAAAGGAGAAATGAGGGTGATCAGGGTAACTTTTAAATTTTGGCCATTTGCCTTGAAGCTTTCCTAAGAGATTTTCTTGTTCTGACTACTTTTTTCTTCCTTTAAACATAGGACTGAGTTGTATTTCACCATATAAATGTCAGAAAAGCCTTACATCAGACCACTTGAAGTATAGTTCTCCCCTGATATCAAAACCATGAGTTAAAATTTGCTTTTGGTGAGCTCACAGAGAGTCTTGGTCCCTACCTGCTAAATATGTTAGGTTTCCAAATAACTTCACAAGCTGTTCCAGATAATCACACAGTAAGTAGGTGAGGCAAATAGATTTATAACTTCTGTTTCTTTTCCCAGCCAAGTTTTTCATCTCAGAAGTTACAGCACAAAATGCTTGGATATTTCTGTTACTGGTGACTTCTAGACTTGCTGGCACAACAACAAATAACTGAAGGAGGACACGGCAGCACTGATATGACCACAGTGCCACAGGAGCCCACATACTCTCACACTACATAGGACATGGATTTGTGAATGGGACATTGGAAACATTTGTGGTTTTATTGTTGTTTTCAAAGCTCACAAAGTCAGGTGGGAGTATTTGTGTTTGTTGAGTTTCTACCAGTGGGTAGTCAGGGTCGGGGGAGGTGGGAATGGAGGTGAGAGTCCTTTCTGCATTTGAGCTGACCACAGTTGCTGGTGCTTTTGTTCAGCCTCTATCAGAGTGCTAACAACGGGGAAAGACACTGCAGCTTGGAAATTTTAGTTTTTAAATTCATTCACTTGTGATCAGCCCTGAGACCACAGAGGTTACATTTATATTAGTTTAATATTTATGAGCCATGAAACAAGATGTTTCTGGTGAATAAAAGGTGAACTTCTACGTGAGCATGTAAAACTGAACTCTGTTTGGCCTTGATAGTTTGAAGATAAAGTGTTGAACTTGAACCTAGAGGAGGGTTTTGTGTCAGGCCTTCCTGACCAGAAAGGTGACACATGCTTGCCCATGTGAATTAAATTGCTGTCTTTAACCTCTTGGTGCTACTGCTGACACCCACATCACCACTTTGCTGCAAACAGTCCATCCCCTTTGTCACAGAACTCCAGCTCCTGTCATCAAGGGGTTCATTAGTTTGAAATGAGGAGCTCTGACACAGTTTGGACTTCTTCATAATCCTGACCTCATTGTTCACTGTGAAGCAACAACATTACTTTAAGTGCTCCTCTCTTGTCAAGTCGCCTCCTCCGTTACACTGATGTTCCTGCTTTCAGAAGTGTGCTTCATGTAAGAAGCCAAATAGTTTCTGTTAAATTAAACACACGCTATCATCTGCCCTTTTCTTTCACATCTCCCAGGAAAATCAAAACCAAAGAACAACAAATCTATCTGGCACATGGATCTTCCCCTCACTGCACATCATGCCAACCCCCAGGGTGGGAGACTGTGAATTTTCCTGCTGTTTGTAGGCAGAAGAAGGGAAGCACAGTTCCTCTCACCTAAAATTTAACAGCGCTGGTGCAACTGAAGGCCTCAGCCACCCCGTACAGTCCAGCAGTATTTCCAGTGTGTCTTCTCTATTTGCCTTTCTGAGAGGAACCAATGACAAAATGTGAAATATATATAAGCCAAATGTTATTAAGAATGGTTTCCTGATTGCTTCGAGGTTCTCCTGGCATCTAATCCTGAGGCTGCCGTCCTCTATTCCCTGATAACACACACTCAAGTAGGTGTGGGTCTCCCACTGAGCACATTGTCACCACCTGGCAGTGACTGGCTCTACCTCTGTGCCCAGCCAGTGCAGCAATTGCACACAGCATTTGCACTCAGAGCTTCACACTTAATAATACTTCAGCACCTCTTTAACTACTTTATCCATTTTTGCCCATTTGCAAGCCTCAGGCTCCCGATAAGTAGATGGTAAGTGGAGCTTGTAAATAAAAAACCTACATGCTTCAGGCTTTTAGTGTTAAAAGACCTCAAAGTTCTCCTAGTTCATACCACTTGCCATTAACATCAACTCCACTGCCAGCAGGTAAATCTGGTGGTAATATTTGCCTATTTAAATGTCTATCACCAGCTTCAATTCACCGGCATTATCATTTTCCAGTGTTAGAGAGCAAGTTTAGAGGGTTGCAAATGCCTGAGAGTGTTCTGCCCAAGGAATATAAACGTCCAATTTTAAATCAATGTTTGGTGACAGAGAACTGGAAAGGACTTAAAAGAAAGAAGGAATTAAAGCTATGTGTCCTGGTATAAATGAATTGCTTTTAATGGGCTTTTCTGATAACACAGGAGAAGCAGTTGTGTCCAGCCACAGCCCCAGGAGGTAAGAGCTGTATTCTCATCTTGACTCAGATATTGGTCTGCTGGGTAGCCTGGGGCTCGCTGACATCTCTTACTCCTCTCAGCTGATCTCAGGACCAGGAACCAGAATAAACCAAGTGTGTTTGCACAGCAAGGACAGTCATACAAGTGGCCCGTCTTTAAAACATAGATCAAACTCTTTTCTTTCTTTTAACTTCCTTATGGCCTATGCTCTTCTCTGGGAGATTGTTTTCACTGTAAGTTTTTAACCAAATAAATTCATGATTGTGAGGAAACTGGTGACACCGTTCTCTCTTATTCTGTTCTGTGTTTGAGAAAAAATGGAGGGAACACATGCAACAGCTTTCAAACTAAAAAACTGAGGTCAGCTTGAACGCATGATATGAAAACACCTTTGTGCTTTAAATCTTATGTTTTCTGACCTGCTCCATGGGAATACTACACATCCTACAGGAATGTTGTGAAGAACAGCTAGAGTATCACTGGGACAGTCAAACATTTTTACAGGGAATGAAGATGGGCCATGTTCTGTTAGGGAACTTTGGAAATCTCAATTACCATGTAAGAACAAAAGGCTATTGAAATGTCAGATGTGTGGCAAGCCTCACAGGTGGCCTGATTAAAAGGCTCAGGGCAGAACACTTCTGGAGCACTGAAGTTATGTTTGGTGTGTTAGGACATATAAAAAACACAGAATAAAACCCAGATCAGATAAATAAGATCATCTTTCTTATGAAAGAGAAAGTGATATCTAGTATTTCACCCTCAAGGCTTATAACCAGCTGCCACTCAGGCAGAATAGATAATACAATTTTCAAAATAATCCATGAAATCAGGAATTGGAATATAAACCTTCCCAAGTGTAGTTTTTCCTTCTGGGTGCCATGACTGCTCAGTGCAGCTGAAAAAGGGGGGTGGTTGGCCCTCTGCAAGATGTGTTCACAAATCACAGAGGATTGTGATTTGCCTAGAATGGAAAGGCAGAAAGATATGTTAGATAGATAGAGATATGCTTGCACAAATCACTAAGGATCAGTTTATGAATATGTTCTGGTGTTATTATACTCTCCTCAGATATTAATGACATCCCACACTAAAACCAGGTAGATTTTATCTCTGTTGGCAGGGATCAAATACAGATTCTGAACAAATTCAGAGGCTTGAAAAACCATTCAGCTCTTTCCTAACTACTGTTTTTTTCTTAGTAACTTCACAAATTCACTGGAAATTGCCAGGATTCTTCAGCTGTGCTAAATATGTGTGCCTCATGTTCCTCCTAAGTAGAGTATGGAACCCTCACATCAGACTAGTAGTCCCTTCCTATTCTTATCTGGTTATCTTATCTGCTTATCTGCTTATCCTGCTCCTCAGCCTTCCTGGCTGCAGCATTCCTGGAAAATGGAGCAAACCCCGTGCACACCCATGCTGGGAGTGTGAGTGCCTCAACACGAGGCAATGGCAGGGATGTGCACAGGGAGCTCTGCATCACTCCGAACTGTGGAGAACTGTTTTCCAGGGTTTTCTGCAGCTTTTAAGGTTTGGGTGGGATCAAGGAGGAAATAAGACAAAGCTCATGTTTCAGTGGCCAACCTGCTTATGTGTGGAGAAGCATTATCACAGGGATGGCTGGCAGCATGGTGACGCTCATGTTATCACTTAGGCATCCGAATTCCTGCTGCAGATTTGTTCACTCTGTCACAGAGAAAGACATAAGCACAGAAAAGCAGAAAACAGCTAATTAACTTTCTCAGTTGGCCAGGGAACCAAACTGATATGTTTCAGAGAGAATCACAGCCTTCAGGCAGAGACTGTGGGTGAGACGGATAAAAAGTGGTGAAGTAAGGTTTTCCATAAGAAAACTAACTTGCTGTGTAAAGTTGATAATGAGTATTGTCATGGCAGCATTCAGCTAAATCACTTCCCAACAAGCTCTAGAGCAAGCAACCAGAAAGAGACTGAGCCTCCATTTTCTCTCCAGAAAGAGACTGAGCCTCCATTTTCTCTCCTGGATTTCTTCCTTGGCCAGAAATAAAGAACAGGACTAGAGTACAATGGGGAATTCTTCAACTCCCTGCAGCTTTCTGTCTTCTCTACAGTAGCCCTTGAATGACTTTGGCATATGGATGCTGAGAGAGGTTTGAGCTGCTTTTTTTGCAAAACCTGCATTTGTGTAGAAGCCAGAATACTTTATATGAGAAATACCCTTCCTTAAGAGTTATCCTTTATCACAAGATCAAAACCAGCCATTACCATTCAGCAATCTGGGATCACACATTGAAATTTAGGTGGCCTGCTCAGCATGAAGAGTGAATCAATGAAGCCTGCAGAAAATCTGCTGAGTAATATTGGGTTGGGCTTCCCAGCAAGGAGTGACTAAAGATTGCTAGGGACTACAAACTATTTCATAAATATAGGTCTGTGAACTACTTATAAGCAAATAGAGAAGTGAATAATTCATCTTTATTTGCTGGGAAACATCTAATCTTTTTTTTGCAAGCTAAGCAAGTCAAATCCAGGAATTATGGAGAGATTAAGAGAAATATTTAAGATTAGAGTTGTACTTTACATGTAAAGTTCCACAACATGAACATTCTTCTTTCATTTCATTTTCTAGAAAGTTTGGCTAGGAACTTTTCATTACCTGCATCTTTGTATTGGCAGCCAGGAAAGAATCTCTGCAGCAAAATCCAAGACATTCCTCAGAATGTGTTCCTGTAAATAAAATGAGAATTCCTTATAAATGTGAATTGCCAAGACCTGAGCCCTGCGGTGGTAATTAAAAAAAAATAATTAGCAATAGAGAATTTATTAGACACAGCTGCTTTCAGCTGACTTTAGTTAACATCCTTTATTATACTTGAACCTCCAGATTTCAGTGGCCCCTGTTTATCTAAAGTTCTAATTCTTACAAGCATGGAACCTAGATTAGAGATGAGAGCATGCTAACTCAGTGAGATCCTTTTTGCTGGCTTAAGCCAGATCTGAGATATTGCTATAACATAGTTTGCCTTTCCTAACTCATGCATGCTTTCTTCATGCTAAATTTTTCTGGGGCATATTTCTTAGAAATAAAGAGTTTTAGAGACAAAGAGCTCTCTACTGGGCTTATCTGAAACTGCTAGGCCAAGAAATAAAATAACTTGGACTTCTTATGCATTGGATTTGTTGGCAACTGCATGCCAGAAATTGTCATGCTGTTTAATCAGAAAACACACAACTTGTCCCAGGCTTGGAAGACTGAGTTTCTGCAGAGTTCGGTTGTTTCAGTAGGATCCCAAACATCTGATTTTGATAAATTAGAAAATATTAAATTTCAATTATGGGAAGCTCTGTCTCTAATGTCTGGTGTTTTAAGCACCTAAAATTACATGCTGGCAGGTCTCACGCTCTTGGGGAGCATGTTCTTACTTGTTATTCTTCTGATGCGCCCAAATTCCAACATAAAATTATAAATTCAGGAACTGGCATTTAGAAAACCTAAATTTCTTAACTCATTATGCAGGAAGATTATCTCAGAATGTCAAGTCATCTCAAAACTGTATTTTATACAGTTAGAAATTTAAGACTGTATTAGTCTTGATTTTATCACATTTGACCAGCACACTGTCACAGAATCTACTTTAAACATTCAGAAGTGTAATTATCACTATTATTATTGTTCATTACCTAGACTAATAGGAGCCTGAAGCTCCTGCCAAGGTTCTAGAGCCAGTACAGAGGGAACTTTCCAGTTAACATTTTCCTATACAGTTCAAAACCTGCAAAACCTTTCAAAACCACCTTTAAAAGAAGACAGACCTCTTCCTTCAAATTCTGCTCAGAGGGGCTTTTTCTTTGTTTGAAAAGAACAAAGAACCATATTTTACATTTGCAATCGGACTGAGACTGAAAACAAATGCAGCCATATAACCTGCTGTGAGACAGAAAGTATAAGAAATTATTTTCTGAACAGTGTTGCAGCAGAAAACAATTTTCGAGCAGATAAAGAGGAACCTTCTCATTAAATAACAAGACTAGAGCAAAGTCTGAATGATCAGGGCTTGCCTACTTTTCTTCAATTTTATACACTTTGTCTCATCGTTAGTCTTAGCAAAACACCTATATCTGGTGTGGAATTGTTATCTTTCAGGCAGCCCATAGCGCCCATACTACAAGATTTGGGAATGCGGGCATAAGTGTGAAAAAATTAAATATGACACACTTCTGTGTGTTATAGACTGAGATGCAAACAGACTCAGAACCAGTGAGTAAATGTTGAATGAGTGTGTCCCCCTGAGCTGCAGATTTGGTTGATTGTGGAGGCATTCTCAAATGGATGGCAATGCCTAAGGGAAAACAGTCAGTAACCAGCTGGGTGCTGGCAAAACACATTCACCCTCTCCGCTGCCACGACCTGCAGGAGTGTGCACATCTGCCTTTTGGGTGCAGTGTAACCAGGACCAGTCCCCTGGGGCCTTCACAACCCTCCTGTGAACCATCAGTCTAGCTAAGACTTGGACACAGGCTTCAGCCATGCACTTCCCATGTCTGAGGGACCAGCTTAACAATCCTGTGTGCTGAGTTAAGGAGTCCTCTGCTATCAGCCTTCTCCTTGAATAGTTATCAAGGGAGTATGTTTGAGCCACCTCCTAACCTTCTCTTGGATAACTGAACTCTTGGAGGATGTCTTTTGTATTCATGTTGACCTTTAGTTTGGTTTGTTTTGAAAATTTCTTTACATCTTTGCATCTTTTCATTGACCATTCAGCATCAAAGACACTAGAACTAGAAACAAATGCCAGGGATGTCTTCAACAGCTCTGCACACAGAGGCAAACCTCAGCCCCCACAACAATGGTGTGCGTCCTCCTGGGTATTTACCAAAAACCAGTGCTTGCTTGTTCTCTGTTTCTTTTAGCTTTTGAGGACCTTCCTTTCCCTTGGCCATCCTCCACATCATCTTGTGCAATTCAAGTGGGAGAGCCTAAAGAATGGGGAGTTTTCAAGCCTAACTGATGGCTGAGTGTGGGGCAACATGGCAAATATTAATTGGGACTCTTTTCTTGATGCTAAAAGACAGCAGGGAATAAAGAACAAAGTCATAGTGAGCAAATTGCCTGGAAGAAAAAGAGGCTGCCACTGACTACAGCAAGTCACCTACTGTGTTAACAAGCTGGACCTTCATTAGTGATTTTAGGGTTTAGTGTGAATTTCCTCCACACATAAAAATATTTTTAATTGTGCAGGGAAGAAGAGGCCGACTTTATCCACATTTTTTCAGGGCAACACAGATGCCCACCTAATGTGAATGGAGTCCTGCTCACAAAACTGCTGAAGAGCAGAGACTGGGCAGGACAACCAGGGAGAGTCACTGCCATCCTTTTACCAGGGGCCTGAAACACTCAGCTTCCTCTTTTGAGTAATGATGAAATTTAAACGATCTGAAATGAAACATCTGTGAGCATGGAAAATTGGGGACATGAACAACTTCTGTCAGAGCAAGATGCACCTGCATTATGCGGAAATACGGTGAAGAAGGCATGAGGCTCCTGGAGCAGCAGGGGTTATCCAAAAAAATCATGACAGTGTATAAATTAAATGGTGAGGAGTTCTTTTTCTTTCTTTTTCTTTTCTTTTTCTTTTTCTTTTTCTTTTTCTTTTTCTTTTTCTTTTTCTTTTTCTTTTTCTTTTTCTTTTTCTTTTTCTTTTTCTTTTTCTTTTTCTTTTTCTTTTTCTTTTTCTTTCCTTTGCCTTTTCTTTTATTTCTCTTTCTTTTTTTTTCTTTTCATTTTTTTTCTTTTTCTTTTCCTTTTTTTTTTTCTTTTTCTTTTTTAATTTTAATTAACCACCTTGTTTCCAACTACACCATCTGTGGTATCGTGTTTGGTCTTTATAAGGTTCTCTCAAAAGAAGGATAATTATGAATTTAGTAACAAGATACTACTTTTAATATTTCCTGTAATATGTTTCTAAAGCCTTATCCATATGTTTTCAGAAGACTGTACCATAGACAATCAGTGGGAAGCCAGGAACATGATAATAAATGCCTGTGGTAGAAAAGCTAAGAAAGAAAATAATGGTGGTCTCCCCCAGGCCTGTTTCCTGCATTCTCTAAGGCAATAGGTGGTAATGTTTTCATGTCCAAGTATCTGGTCATTGGAGCAAAAAAGGCAGCCTCTACCATGAGCAAAATGGGTAAAATAGAGGCATATGAACATGAAACAACATCAAAGAAGAGAATAAACAATTTTCCTCCTTAAAATCATAGTTTTAGGATAGCAGCTGCTTCAAATGAGAAACAGGTTGTGTGAGCTGCCTGACACACCACATTACATTACATTACTCTGAGCACAACATGATGACCCACTCTAAAAGCTGCAGAGATGAGTTTGAGAGCTGGTACCACAGTGACAGGAAAAAAATCTGGCATAAATCTGGGGAGTGTTTCTGACAATTATCTATTCAGAAATACTTCAAGTACAACAAGAATAGTATCCAAAGCACAGATTATAAACTGACATAATTTATTAAAGTGAGGGCATTTTGAGACCTGGGAGATATAACACTGAGCCTCTGGGAAAAAGAAACAACCAAGAAATGAAAGAGTCAGAGAGCACTGCTGTAAAAGGTAAACCATTTCAAAAAGTTAAAGATGGAAAAGTCCTGCTAGGTCGTGTAAATCAGTGCCCTTACAAGTGCATGAGAGACAGTGATAACAACAAAAGCACTCTGGGCTTGAACATCACACACTGGTGGAGGTTGCAGTGACAAATTACAGAGAAAATGGCCAGCCACCTCCAGGGAGGGTCTCTGCTGTGACCTCAGAGGAACCAGAAACACAGGGCTTGCTTAATCTTGGCACCCGCCTATTACGTCTCCCTTGGGAAGAGAAGTATCGTGGAAAGACAATCATAAATAGCCCCCTAAAGCTGTTCCTTTTCCGTTGGTGATCAATAAAAGACAGTGAAAAATTCCAGGTATGAGAGGACACCAGGTCAGTGAAGGAGAAATGGGAGAGAATTTGGTAATGGATTGGATCCTTCTGGCCCAGCTATGTTTCCAATTATTTGTAGGAATAGGTCAGTGACAACAGTGCAAGCTGCTTTGCTCAGAGGTAACAGAACCCAGAAATGAGCAGGAGAAAATAGAAAATAAATTGGAGAAAATTGGAGAAAAGAGAAATTACAAGGACAGGAGAAACTTAGCTGAATTTATGCTAGCCCAAGTAGTACTGGTGAATAAGAATGGCTTTCACAAATGTCCTGTAGGGGAAAGGAAAGCCAGCCAGAAAGTAGTTTCATTAATAAGTGAAACAAAGATGAAAAAAACAGTATTTCTTCCAAGGCCAAATCACCCCCTACTTCTTTTTGTGCAAATAAAAGAAAAAAAAAAAAAAAAAGGCAAAAAAAAAAAAAAAAAGCTGTAACAAATGGGAAATAATGAAAATCCTATCTAAATAGCCATTATTGTAATGCAGGATACAGGAACAGTTGGAAATTTTGAATATCCACCATACAGATCAGCTGGTCTGGTTGCACTCATCCTCAGGTGATGAGGGAATTAGCCAGTTAATTTACTGAACCACTGGCAATTATTTTTGAAAGTCATGGAGAACTATGGAAGTCCCAAAGGCTGGAAATAAAGCAAATATAGTATTGATTTACACAGAAGGAAGAATGATCTTGGCAATTACTGCCCAGCACTTTTATCTTCAATCTCCAGTAAAATAATCGACCCAGCAGTACAAAAAGAGCTATTAGAAAACTTCAAGAGGGCATTGGAAACATGAGCAACAAGTGACGTGGGATAGAGAAAGAATCCATTCTAGAGGGAGTTATTGATGTCTTATACATAGAAGACTAGAATCAAAAGGTAAGGGATAAAAGTAATTAAATCAGAACAGAAGCCTCCCCTCAGCCACACTTAAGCGCATGCTTAAATCTTTCCATGTCAGTTTTGAGCAACCACTGCATGAAAGGACAAGCTTGTTTGCATTCACACAGTTCACCAATGAGCATACACAATTTGCTTTAATAAAGACCTACAGGAAGAGCAACAGCAGAAGGCAGAGTGATAAGGAGCCCTGCACAAAACCGCAGCAGAGAGACTGATGAGGTGGCAGGAGCAAGATGTTCACAGGGTTCCTTCCAGTTTTGACTCTGAGTAATACCTTCATTAGAAATGCAAAAGATGTTGCAAAGTGCACACTCAGGAACAGAAGAAAAAGGGCAAAAATACAGCAATACATATGTATCTAGAGAATTACAAGTGAGAAGTAACAAAAGGAAAATCAATGTAAAACAAAACCTGCACTAAGCCCTACTAACACAATACAAAGCAAGGTTTTTCAAGAAGGAGAAACCCAAAAATAAACAATGTCAGGCACTCATGAAGAACAAAACTGGACGGCAAATTGTTCACTGCTGTAAATTATGGATAAAGCCAGTACATCATAGTGAAGAGGGGTGATGGACTTTCTCACCTGCTCCATGCTGGGGCAGGAGAACCCACACTGAGAACCCTCATTAGACACCAGAAAACCTAATTAGAAAAACTGGAGAGGGTACAAAGAAAAAAAAGGCAAAAAAATAATAAGGTGCCAAAGTACAGCATTTGAGAAGAGACTAAGATATTAAAGTTTCATCATACAGCTTTGCTGTGTTACAAGATTTCAATCATGCCATCCACTGCATGTCCTATACAGAGAAAATTGCAGAATGGTGTCTGGGAGCTGCTCACACACAATCACTTTTTTTGATGTCTGTAGCTCCATTTCTAGCATGGCGACAAAAATTATGAGTTTACAACAGCCCAAATACCTCCACACAAAATGGAAAGGAATAAAATGAGATTTTGTTGTGCTCCTTGCAAAAGCAAAGATCAGACGTCACAGCTTAGAGAAAAGGGAAGTGACACAGCCTACTTCTAAACCTGAATAACTCCAACATTTTATATACATAAGATGAAATTACCTTTGAGACTGCCCTCCACAGCCCTATCTGAGACAGATGTTAACAGTGCATCAGATGCATCAGATGCATCCCTGGTTTCAGGGTTGGGGGTCCCTCAAGAATACTAAGCACAGTTTCTGCAGTTATTTTCTAACTTTACTTTTTCCTACTGATGGTAATAGATTTTTTCCCCTTAAATTATTTCCTTTATTTCTTGCCATCTCTCACTCAGATTATCCCAATTATTTATCATTACTCCTTGCTATTTTTAATGCTTAACATCAGTTTGAAGAATGCATACTCAAGCCTTGAAAAAGAGCGACATAATAATTCTGCCAGATTATTGAAGCAAATTATAGGTAGACAATGGTAAGAAAATAGTGTCAGAAAAACATAGAAATGAGGGAACATGTATGGCTGAAAAAATCTGATATATTAAATATGGATATAACTGCTTGGCAGAAGGTCATGTAGGTGGTCAGCTACCATTTCTAAACCCCTGATTTAAATCAGACACAGGCCAGAGTTGACAAAAAACTTAATAACCATTAATGACCTCGTGCTGTCAGCTCGGGTCTGATTATTAGCAGGCAACTATCCAAAAGAGGTGTGGGCTCACATACACACCCAGAGCAGCAGGCTGCCTGATTACCTACTGCTAAACAGGTCAAGACGGGTATGAAATATCTTTTTGATGGCTAAACATCAGCTCAGAATTTGGGACTGAGAGCTGTGCCTGAATGATGGTGAGAAAGAGCACATTAGCTGCATTTGCTCTCTGGCATTTCCCTTTTGGAAGAGGATTTACCAGGGAGGCTACAAAAGACTCAAAAGCACTTCCTTTAGCCTGCCTGCTGCTGCATGGCTGTATCCTGACACGGAGGTGGAAAAGCAGCTGTGCTTCTCCAGGGTCCCCTGTCCTTATCACAATTCCCACCCCATTTCAGTCTTCCAGTATATTATCAATGCCCCAGCTTTTCTAGATATAACTAAAACCACCATAGCGATGAACAGTTATGGCTGCTGTAGGATTTTGTTTCCCAGATCTTATTTTCATTTTCGCAGAAATATCTGTGTCTTGATTTGAGCCAAAATTTCCCAAGACTGCTCTAGGCCTGAGGGAAAATTTTCTTTTGTCTTTTTGAAGGCTTGATCAAATGCTGTACAGCCAGGGGTTTAGAACAAGGAGACAAAAGGGAAAGGATGTGGCTTTTTTTATAGCAAAAATAGTTGCGACTTTATTTGAGCTTTCTTTATAGTTTCAGCCACAAAGAGATCAACTGCAAAAATGTTTGACAGGATGGTAGCTTTTACAGAAGTTATTATGAGGTTTTGAAAGTCATATTTAGTGACGCAGGAAATTTTGTGCACACGCTCTCCTCTTTCAGCTCCAGCACCGCTAATAATAAAACTTCCAAACAACATTCTCTGAAAGGGCTGCTTGCTGTCTCACTCTTTCTGACTTTACCTTTTTTTAAATTTTGAAATGCTTCATTTTCGATTCAGAAAGCTGTTGTGAGTTAAAGAAATGCTCGTATAACCTATCTGCATTTAAAACAAAGTAGTGAGAACAGGGAGAAGTACAAAAATGCCATCTCACAAAATATATTCAAATCCTTCAACAATATTAAGGTAGCATTATCCCTGTGGGTTACCTATTTACTTTTGACACTTTTTTGGCTTAATCTTTGACTAGATGAAACACTGACTTGTGACCAGTTATAGTTCCAGCCTCTTAGGAAAAAAATAATCAGGCAATGGTTAATAAAAGCAAGAAATAGGTTATTTTCCATCAACTCAGCTGCAGAATTTCTTTAACCAAAATGCCTGACACAGCAGCTATCACATTTCTGAGGACTCTCCAAAGATTTACAGCAATTTATTCTCAAAAAAAATTAAAATTAAATCTGATTTTAGGAGCAAAGAGAAGGGGGAATTATTGCCTGGAGGATTAAAAGAAAAAAACCTCACTGAAAGTCTGGGTAATAAAGTCAGAGTCTTTCAGCTTTGGCCATTCACCGGTGGCATTTTTCAAATACACATATATTAAAATATATTAATATTTCTACTGATCTGTGAGGTATTACTGACTCTGCCAGAGTACCATTTCTGGGGAAGCAGTCTCAGGTGCCAGTGACAGGCTTCAGCAGCTACACGAGGAAGACTTCCAACGCACCAAGGTGAGTTAGAAGCCTAGCAGCACTGTGTTTAACATCCCACTTGGAAAGGCACAATTCTGTTAACAATATAGCACTCAGGAACCCCTTCAGAGTCCTCGCCTGGAAATCCGTAGGCCATCCTGTTTCTTCATGCCTTTCTGAGCTGGCTGCTCCCTTCCCTCAGATGTCCTGAGGCAAGAATTCCTGCTCCCCAAAATAGCTCAGAGCTGACATCTTTACCTGTGATGCTTGCTCAGCCCTATGGTCTCTGATGCACAAATGAACCGGCAGCACTGAAATGAAAGAGAAGAATTTTTTAATTGCAGTTAAAGAACTACTAGGATTTTGAATCTTTTTTACATCTTCAGCAGTTTTTTATTAGCATCGCTTTGAGGAACATTAAAAAAAAAAAGTAGTACATGGATTCTTTTGGGCTTCACTCTGATCTTGGGGTTGAGCTAAATGTTAAATTACGAAGGACTAAAAATATATCCTACTAGGTTTTCTTTAAATTTAGAATGGTGAATAACAATGCAACTTCACTGCTCTTTAGTTGGCACTGGTCAGGCTACATGGCAATTAGTCTGTTCAGTTTTGTGTCCCCAGACACAAGGATGTTCACCAACAGAGTGAGCTAAGCAGAGAGCCACCAAGATCCTTCTTGCTATGTGAGATAAAGCTAAGGAAACACAGCTCGTTCATGCCAGAGGAAAAAAGCAACCTACCAACAGCCTGCCAGTACTTACAAACAGTGATCGAGAAGATGAAAGCAGGTTCTTCACTGGGATGTGTGATCATAGAACAGGACAGTGGACATAAAATGAATAAGGGGGTGTCCAAACAGGATATAAGGAGAAACTTTCCCATCATGAGACAGTCAGACTTTGGTGCAGATTATCCAAATAGGTTGCGCAAGCTATATCCTTGAAGGTTTCCAGTGCCTGACTAGATAAAACCAGAGAAGCCAGATCTGACTTCAGCAGGCTCTTGGAGATAAAATCTTCCTAAAGCCCTTCACTCCAGACTATGAGGTTCTGCAGCTTTCCCAGGCACTGCACACTACAAACTGATCAACATGGTGGCCACAGCCTGAGGTGACTCTGTACAATGATTATCTTGGTAGAGCTCAAGGATTTGGGGGAGGCATTGAAGGCCTCTCTCCTCTTTTGCTGTACATCTGAGGATTTCAATAAACCTTGCCTTCAAGCTCTGGAACATTCCTATAGCCCATAGTGGTAGTGACCTAGTGTACTGACACTGCATTCAAGACCATCCTTTAGATATCCTGGATGAGTCTGAATTATTTTGATCCTTTGTTATTCTGTTTGATATTCTGTTTCATAAAGCAGAAACATCCACAGAAAGAAGCAGGAAACTTTCAGGGAGATTTTAATCCAGTGCCTTGCTACAGAAGGCTGCTTTTTCCTGCTTTTCATTTGCACAGCTCCTGGAGGCACAGTGTGCCACATGGATATGCAGCTGGGACTTCAGTTGGGGCTCATAAATAAGAGTGTTTCCCTAAGTATTTGTTGATGTGCTTTTTTGCTCTGTTTGGAACCACTGGCCATTTAAAAACACTATTATTAAATTCTTATGCAGCTGCAGTGATCCAGTTCTCCTAAAGGTGCTTCTCCAGCCATAAAAACTCTGTATTGAAATAGCTAATGATTTTCACAAAACCATTTTTGTGATTACTGAGCAGACACACACAGCCCCACACCTGTCAGAAACAGCATGTTAAGAAGCCAAACATTTCCCCTCACCTGAGTTGTTCCACTTGTGCCTGCTTTCTGAGAGTAAGGGGAGACACCAGAGACTTCTCTGTCTAAATTGGGAAAGTTATTTTCAGCATGACTACCCTCTGCCGTACAAGACAGTGGAGGTGGAGGTGTTCAGGGCTTAGGGACTGAGCTCTTCCATGTTCCCAATGCTGGATGGGACTCAAATGTTTTATCATCCTAGCCTCCTTTTCCATCCAAGCAGCAATTTCTCCACATAGAAACACACAACCCTCTGCTAGGAAATAAATGTAATGTAATGTAAGAGCTGTGGAGACAGTCCTGAGGACTCCAAAAACTGCCCCAGATTGTAGGCAGATCCATGCATACACCAACATGTTTTAAACAGGCACTGTCCCCATCCAAGCTCATGTTCCTGTTTTATCTATGATACAGCCACAGGCTGCCTGCCCAGACAGCTGAGGACAGTGGTCTGGGAAGCACACTGGACTCCTCCAACCAAACTCATCCACAAGGAGTGATGTGACAGCAAAGGAGGCTCCACTGCCAGCTCTGGCACAAATTCATGGCATTTTCTGCTGCAGCTGTCTCCCTGCCAGAACCCAGTACAGGGCTTGCCTTGGATTACCTCACT
Source organism: Chamaea fasciata (assembly GCF_029207755.1). Classification (NCBI taxonomy): domain Eukaryota; kingdom Metazoa; phylum Chordata; class Aves; order Passeriformes; family Sylviidae; genus Chamaea; species Chamaea fasciata. The sequence continues at coordinate 66,871,520 of NW_027094086.1, read as the reverse complement.
GCAAAGTTTCAGAGCAGAAGGAACTCTGACATTGTTTGATGGAACCTCTCATGTATCAAAAGTATACCTTTTGTACAAAATAAAGAGTAGACCTGGATTTGATTAAAGAAACTTGCTTGACAGGCATTCGTGGCACAGAAACCTCTGCCTGGAGTGCAGACTTTGGCATCAGGTGCTGCACTGCTGTTTGCCTGGACAGAAAACCATCTGCAGTATCTGAAGAAGGAGGGAAAAATAGCAGCCTTTTCTTTCCCTCTGCTGGCAGAAAGGAGAGGAGCACTTGTGCTCATCCCAAGCCCTCAGACCTGGGTGCCTCATACTTCCTTTAGTGAGGGACATTTAACTAAAAGCAACCACATGGATTTTTCTCTTCTTCTTTCCCCCCCCCCATTATTTAAATTTACCTCCTTTGTCAGACTGGGCAAAGTTTTTAGATTAGAACAAGTGTTTACAGCCTGGTTATATACTCTTGACAACTGCATTTTATAATGAATAGACTTGACAGCCCTCTAACTATTGACTCTCACATTAAAAAAAATGGATTGAGATTTCCAGCAGAATAATTACACACATGTAAAATCAGTGGTTAATGAGCTTTTCCTAGGAGAGCTAAAACCACTGAATCATGACATGCAACTTTCATATCAAGGGCAACAATCACAGTGTCAGGAATCTGTAGCCTTTCATGAAAACAGAAGCCCAAAATCTGTAGTCTTTTTACAATCCATGCAATCTATCAATTTCTCTGAAGTGGCATGGGACGTATGTCAGGGGGAATTAATGCTTCACACTTTCACATTATCTTTTATTCTGATATCAGCTCTGCATTGTGAGGCTTCCAGTTGTTCCAGTGGCCCTCTACAAATCAGTCTGTTCATGTAAAATAATTATTCACTTTCGTATACTTCCTCTCCCAACCTCCAAAAACATTCTTGTAAAGCTTGAAAAGGACACTTTGGCTGGCTGGGAGTTTTGCTGTTTGCAGTCTGGGCCCTTACATGTGTTGATGACAAAGAACAGAGGATGGGGAGACAGAGAGCCTGCCCCCACATACCAAAACCCATCATGTGCTTCTGCCACTTCTCATTTGCTGTGGACAGGAAGACAAAATATGGAAACAGTGCAGGAAAGGTCATTGTCAAGTTACTTCAAACCCAGCTGAAGCTCTGATTGTCAGATCTTTTACAAGCAAATCAAGATTTTTCATGAAATTCCATATCAATTTCCACACCAAAGAGGTTCAGATAAGCTTACACCTCTGCCTGAACCTCCAAACCTTTTGAAGTTTGCCATCACTGCCGTTTTCCTCCCATACTGCTGTTTTCTCTCACTCTGATTTAGCTCTTATAGAAATACCCAGCACTGATAACCATGAAGAAAATGATAGGAAAGAGGACTTAAAAATAGAAGCAAAAGTAGTGTTTTCAGAAATTACAGGCTGGGACATGGAGAATTATGGCCAGTGATCCAGGGAAATCCTAACACAGGATATCTGGTAAGTATGACTTTGAGCACATGCCAGTAAACCTAACACAGACATTTGCTTGTGTCTTTTTATACTTCTGCTCATGCTGACCTGTCATGCTCAACCATTTAATCTGAGATGACAGAAGGAAGACCTACATGCAGAAAGATGTGGGCCTGGCAGTCAGGAGATTCAGTTTCTGCCCCTGTTGCCTGCTGCCCTGGGCAGGTCACCTCACCTCTCACTGTCCTGACTGTACACAGAGCAGTCAGAAGATCTCTATCTTTCTTAGGTTATGCTGAGGCTTCACTAATCTTGCACTGGAGATGATCTTCCAGTGAACTGCTAGCATGTTTGGCTAATATGAAAGTGGGCTAAATTTTGGCGCTCTATTCATCTTGGAACATGTGAAGCCTCATTTTACCCCCTGAAAAGCTGGTGTCCTTAATGACCAACACCTTCTTTAAGACTGTAGGCAGCAGAGAAAACTGAGAGGGCATAGGTGAAATTTTGAATAATGAAAGCAAATTAGGAAATTGAACTGTTGCCTGCAAACCAGAGGCACAATTCCCTACGGTGCCTTTTCCTGGGGCCAGGAGCACAATGGCTATTTGTTATCAGCAGAGGTGTAGTGCTGCCATGGTAATTGAAACAGACTGCTCCCTCTGGCATACGCCAAGCAGCAGTGGTTTACTGTGAGGGAGGGCTAGACAAGTAGGAGAATGGAAGAAAAAAGCAACTAAAATATGGGTAAAAGTGCCCATGAATAGCTAAAAGCATGACCTCATCATGTTCAGCATCACACCAAGCCCAGCAATGCCACAGGTGGCTGATCAACAGTACCTATTTACCTGCAGCTTTGCTTCCAGGAGAGCAGTGCTTGCCTTTCACTCTCAGAGCTCTCCCTCAGGCTGACAGGTTGGCAATTGCTGCTTGTTAATTGGAATATTTTATGCAATAGGAATCTCTTGCAGGGATGGGAAATGCAGTCCTGGTGTCTGCCTTGGCTTCTCCAGCTGTTCCATGCCCACCTATATCTTCAGCTATATCTTGCAAAGCATTAGCTGTTGATCATGATCAAAACATCCATTGCTGGAAGACAAGAGAGAGATTTGCTTCACTTCTCTATGGCCAGGACACAGACGAACAGTATTTTGTTGGTAATACCATTTTGTTCTGTTTTATGTTCTTTTAATGTACTCCCTAGACATATTCTCTGTAATTTCTCACTTTGTAGAAAAAGACCTATGAGTCTCCTTCAGCCCTCTGGTAATATCTACATAAAAACTCTGGATACATAAAAACTCTGGATATATAAAAACATGTGGGCAGAGCACCAAAATAAGCCCTCCTGACCCTTTCTTTTATTGTTAGTAATTGGGAGCATTGCTACTGCTCAGAATCACAGAGACATTCAAAATGTGCTGGATGCTGGTGGGCAAGACTCAAGAGCACAGCTCCAGCCCTGAGCATGGTCTGGGATACTGCAACAGCCAGTGAAGAGACTTAGATCTGGGCTTTGATGAATGGTCCTACTCACTGGCTCCCACTCACTGAAGCCTAGAGCCAGATGTAGACCTCATGTCTCAAATTATCCCTCTTAGAAATAATATTCCTAGTGATGTCTGAACTGAAGAAAAAGCAGTGAAAAGCTACAATTCTGTAATCCTTTTTCTTAGTGCACACAATATTTCATGAGATCTCAGAAGGGAACTTGGATGCTAAATTCTCATTTCCTTAACAAAAGCTGTTGCAGGAATGCTTTGGTGGAGTGATAATGAAAACCAGCAGTTCATGTCATCATTTTGACTTCCAGAATGGCAACATTAAAGCTCTGGGCTCCTGTTCCATGGTGTTTCAGAATGAACAGCACTTCTTTTGCAGCCATTAAGATGGGGATTTACTGCGTCATGCTGTTCTGGAAGCTTACCAAAAGATTGAGAACCACTCTGGAAGTTTCCTTCCCCTCACATATTTACTAGAAATAAAAGTTTTACAGGCCAGATTCTAGAGTAGAAGTTTCCTTGTCACCATTCTACCTGTTAGTCATGAGCAAGTCCACTTCTTCCATAACAGAATCATGGGATCTGTGACGCTCAGATGAACAGGAAGCAGCAAAAGCTATTTTAATTACCAAAGACAGAACACATTTGGAGGACAGATCTAAAATCTACTGATCTCAGTGGAAGCCTTTTTCCACTGAACTAAGCAGGCTTTTGATCAGATCCCCACTTAAGGAAAATGGTATTGCTGCTATTTAGCTCTTTTTCACTGTGGGCTGATCAACCTCTGCCTTTGTCACTTGTCTCAGAGTTGGCCCTCTGACCAGCCTGGACAGAAACGTTGGCTCCTAGACTTGGCTGGTCATTCTGCCTTTTACTTCACCTCTCCATTTTCCCTGCTGCTCCTTCTGGTTGCTCTATGCTCATTTTGTTGACTCCCAGGAGAAAAGACGAAATTTTACAGAGGAGCAGTGAAGCTGAAATGGCTGCTACTGAGAAAGAAATCCCTGGGTCTTCACAGCCCTGCAGAGCTGCTGTAAAGTACAATAAAGATGAGAGTGGTGAAGAATGTATAAGAATGGAAATTGCTTTAAAGGGCCCATGAGATTGCTGTCGCTCACAAACCATGAGACACCACCTCTCTAAGTGGCAGGAACAGTTTCTCCACTCTCTAAGAGATCCTTATCCTCCTCAGGACATCTGCAGGAGACCATTTCTATAAATTGTGGTTCAAAAGCCTGTCCCCTGATGTGACTCCTGGGGGCAAAAGCAGCATTTCTTAAATACAATCCCAGCATGAAAAAGTTAATAAAGTATATGTCACTGAGAAACCAATTGTACCTGCAGGGTACAAAGGTCACACATGAATGCATGAAAACTGGACACGCTGCATAGACTGTTGATTGAAATCTCCTTTTCACTCATATGTGAACACATTGAGTGCAAACAGGATCAGGACACAAAGAGAAATAAGACTGGCAGTTTTTCAGATTAATGAACTTTGGCTGGATTTTCTTTCATTTTCTTTTCCCCATGGTACACTGGCTACTTAGATGTTAGGTGGGCTGGAGATACTTTCTCCTTCCTCTGGTAATTAAAATACTGAGACCAATATTATGTACAGAAGAAATAAAATAATCAGGGCTACTGACTGCTTCTTCTTCCATGATATGAAATTCTGGAAGAATTTGATGGCCTCTCCTCTGAATTTCAAAGCAGATGTTACTTGGTGCCAGCAGTTGGATCAGTCTGTGGTGTAAATGATCCTGAGCACAGTGACAGTGCCATTGATTTCATTACAGCAGCTCCTATAACACTGTGTCATGTGCTTTATGGTCTTAAAAATAACAAAGGCATAAGCACAGCCTACAGTGCCAGCAGTTATATTATCTCCAGGACAAAGAGAGATGCATATGGACTTAATGAAGAGAAAGTGAAGCATTCGTTAAGACTGTAAAAGAAATAGGAAATTATTTCATCCAGAGGAGCATATTGGGTACCATTGCTTTGTTATCTGATTTCCTGTTGCACTAGTAGAGACAGTGTGTTTTAATTAAGGTTTTATAAAGACTTCATTGAGAAAAGATTTATGGAACTAGATTCTGTTATTGTGGTTCTATCAAAACCAAAGGGCTGTGTGGAACTGCCTACAATTTTCCAGAATTTTCTTTTAAACGCAAGCTGGGGAAAAGCTATGATTAAAATATGCGGACATATCCTTTCCATATAGTCATATGACAGTTCCGTCATTCTGTCATCCTGATTAGAAATAATTTTTGTCTTAACTTTTTAACAAATTTGATGTTGTATAATATAGTAGATTGCACATAGTCAGAAGCATATTCATAGCACTCCAATTTGCCCTTTGTATGTTTTGCACATTATGCTGTGCAATATAATGCAAAATGAGAAGTCAAATATGTAAGGAAACAGATCCAACTGCTTTAAAAGCACTTGTTTCTGTGGATAATTGAAACATCTTTCAACATAGTTCTCATTCACAGGAGTGATGCTCTCCAGCAAGTCAGATGTTCATCTTCCTTCATAGCTTAGATTCAAATCAGATGAAAAATAAAGAACGGGAAGGCAGGAAAGCCATTTAAGAAGACAGGAAAGATAGAAAAGTGTTTTTACCTTGACACTAGCAAAGCTAGAAAGGTACAGAAAAGGTACTGGAGAGACAGTGTGCAAGTGAATACATGCACACACACACAACCCCCTGTGCAGTATGTTATAATCCTTGCTCATTCTCCATGTATTGGGTCCCTGCCTCCATTTTGACAATTGATGAAACAACATACACTGTAAGTGCTTTTTGTCCAAAACTTGCAATTGCAATGCACAGGGTATGAAAGAGGCATCATCACCTGGTGGAAACCAGACCCAGAAAGACAAAATCTCACTAAGTCAGTGAAGTCCCTTTTAATCCCATGAGAGCTGGATGCCTAAAATGTCTTTGAAGATTTGCCCCTCAACAACAGCTCCAAGGACCCAAAAAACCATATAGCTGAGGGAGGTACATAAGCCAGATATTTTTAATGTCCTAATTGAATGCTTTACCCACAAAAATCAGTTTCCTCCCCGCCTGCATGAGACTGCTGCTCATGTGGCATTCATTGCCTTATGTTCTCCTGCGATAACGGGCTGTAACCGTATGCGCAGTAGTCTAAGCTGCTCTCAAGTAACAAAATTATCAAAAACCAAATAATGTTCACTACCACAGCTTGCTTCAATAGCCATAATTGTCAAAACAAAAGAAATCCTCTTTCATTTCTTATTAAATGCTTTGATGGTGTTAGAAGGAATGTCCTGAATTTCTTTATTTAGTATGTTATATTAATAGAGCAATGAATTCTAGGGAACTGAAAAGCTTTGAGGAAATGCCTTTGATCCCAAACCGGAAAAGATTATCAGGAGTAAGCCTAAACTCTTTACAAAAAAAGTAATTTAAAATGACCAGAGCGGAGTCAATGTCCACTGTTATAGACTGCATCATTCATACAGCACAAGACAACTGCTGAATAACCCAGAGCTGTTAAGGACCAGGTTTTGCTCAGAGTAAGGTCTTTATCAGAACTGGCAGCAGAGAAATGTGCAAATGCCTGAAAAGAACATAGAGATGGTGCCACGATACCAACAGACTCTGGAATATTTCTCCTTCTAAGGTACGTGCCATTTTGTTTGAAGGTCAGACCACTTTCAGTTAAGAGCAAAAGCTGCAGTTCCTGTAACAGAAGAATTGATTAAGATCCAAATGAGAGGTGAGTTTTTATTAATCACTCTGAAACTGCTAACTTTGCCCAGACCATCATGTTGGTATGTGAAAAGGTTGTTTGCCATTTCTTAAGTCAAAATTGCTTAAATTGCCTTCACATTGGCATTGACAGGACCATCCTAAAGTCTCTTTTTACTAAAGCACACTGCTCTTTCTCATTGAATTAGTCCCAAGGGTCCATGGAGTTCTGCCCAGACAAATTAAACAGGGAAAGAGGGAAAGCCATGGCCCCATCAAAATCAATGAAACACCTGCAACAGGCATCTGTGTGTCCAGGATGGTCTTTTGCTCAAGCAGGCTACAGCTGGAAGCTATATTTATCCTCTATCAGACATGATGGGGAAAAGAGAGCCTTTCCCAAGGTAAATATTTTGCCCTAAAGACATTATATATACATAGCTCAATCTCTCCTGGGTCTGAGTGCTGTAGGTCAGGTGTAAAGCTGCTTCTTAGACACAGCGTCACCCAGTTTTAGAGTATGTTTGAAAATCTCAGCCTTCCCAAGGAAGAAAGGTTATTGCTGCAGCATTTGCACAGGTGAGCACCTCTCAGTTTGTACTTAGAATGCTCTGTGAAAGCCTGTTCCCAGCCTTGTGCTGGCTCTGGCCCTTGTCCCTGACCTGCCTGAGAGGAAGAGTCTTCTCTGGACACAATCCCATTACTGTTGCCCTTAAACTTTGACTGCAAATGGAACAAGTTGTCTTGGGAGGGAAAACGTTTCTGTTTCAGAAGGTGGAGTCAAGCTGCAACAGAGGGAGGATACCAAGTGATACAAAACTTTTCTAGGCATAGGAGCAGTGCAGTGACCCTCAGTGGGGACACTGCAGCTTATCCCTGTTCTCCAGCGAGTCATGCTATCATTTTCAGCTGTGTGGGAATAGGGTACAGCATTATACAGAGGAGTTTCTACTCACTTCAGTGATGGAAAGATGGGAGAATAATTATTTTAGCTTCTATAAAAGTTCCAATTAAAATTAGATTCTAAAAAAATGCAGAGTTTTTAATTAATCAAAAATCTGTGTAGATAGTAAAAATGCAGTCCCATTTCATGCAACCAAATGGAAGCAAGAAAGCAAGATAAAACCTTAGAAACCTTCATGTTCATTTGTCAGATGATGATGACCACCATACAGAAAGCACTTTCCTTCACTGTCACCCTCTCACTGCCTGCTAACCCTCCACAAGGCCCAGCAAGCAAAGTGCCACACCACCAATACACTGCCGAGACTCAAAGAAGTAAGTTTTCTTTCTTCTTCATATACATATATATATATAAATATATAAAAATATAGTTTTACCATGCAACTCACTCCTCAGTGGAGCATAGCCCAGTAGTGCTCTGGGCTATGACTAGAGAGTGAAGACTGGGAATGCTCCTTACCAGCACAGCTGGTGGCACAGCTGCGCTCACCCGACTGTGGGTGACTTCTCCACAGCCGTGAGGGACAAGCTTGAAGAAGGTTTTCCAGTGCAGTGAAGGAAGTGAGCAGGGGCATCTCTCCAAAAAACCACCCCATGCTTCAAAGCACATCAAAGAGCCTAGTGGATAGATGTGCAGAGACTGGCTTGGGTAAAGTCAGTTTAAACATTCAAAAATACTACTGTGTGCCTTTCCAGAAAAAACATCTATGACTCATTCAGGAATTACAACTAGGAAAATGAAATATGAAATCTTTCCAGACCTGATATATTTAAAAAAAACTATCCTTTCTCCATCAATTTTTTACTGACAGCAAAAACACCTGTGAATGGCTTTAGGGCAGAAACTTTTCTTGAAACATTCTAGGATGTTCTTGGACATTGAGACTTAAAATGTGATTTAATAGTCACGTAAGAAAATAATCTGGAAGGTTGAGATCATCCAATCAGAGAATAAACAGAGGCTATGTATCTTATGAATGCAAATAAAATTCAAGAAATTTTGAATATCAAATGCATCTCATGACTTGTTTTTGAACACCCACTGATAGCTTGAGACTCTCTTACATACTATTTTTCTTATATGTACAAATAGCAATGAAAACAGGAAATGTCAAAATAGAAATTATTTCAAGCACCTGTGGGTTGCAGATAATATTCTTCTTTTTGCAAGAAACAGTCCAAGAATATCTACATCCCATGGTTCTATAAAGTTCCCTTTCAAATTCTCTATTATAATAACACATTCTGTTAAATTGAATATTTTTTTCCTGATCAGATAATTTATAGAAATTATTAGTAAAATATTTCAAACAGCAGCTAAATTAGCCACAATGTATTAATAGACAAATTGGTAAAGAGAAAACAGAAGAGAAATTAATTGAATAAATTATTCATCACAGTTTATTCAGTCAGCTTTGATTTAAATGCTTGTTAATCCTTTGAGGGTTAATGTAGTACAATGTTACAGTAGCTCTGGTCAGGAATTCCAATAGATGAAGTGTGATTTTTTTTTCTGAAAAGCAGCACTCCCAGATTTTCCATAAAATGTCAAAGCTGAATAAAAGATTATTTTTGGGCTCAGAACATATTATTTCACTAGTTGTTTTCTCCAACAGGAAAATAATAATTTGTTTCAATAATGTCAAAACATTACAGTATAAAGTACTAATATAAAACAATAAAATAATACAGTATCATAAACCCCAGAATATGGTTTATAATAAATGTGCCAGATTTTCTCCAATAAAAAGATTTATCAGAAGTGATAGCTGTTCCATGAAAGATTTGGACAGACTGAATTCTCTCCTGACCTTTCTGGGCTGCACCAAAAGTTCATGCTCTCTCTCCATGTCCATACTTTATGGTAAGTAACCCCTATTCAACACAAACCAAAATTCATTAATTATATTTTCTAAATTTAACTATTAAGCTTTATTAAAAAAAAAAAAACCTATAGTGTGGTGTTTGCTTGCCTGAATAGGCATAGGAACAGACAAATATCTTGTTTCTGTAAGAGCTGCCTCACATCTTGACATGGAGCTCTTAGTTTTGGGTCCATTACTATTTCATCATCTCATAGCAAAAAGAACAAGTGTTCAAGTAGAAATAAAGAAAGATTTGCATTACACAGATTTAAATACAGATCACACAAAGACCAGAACCAGGTGTCAGAAGGAGCACGGACCCAAGTTTACACATCCACCTGGGCTTTTAATGAGCCACAAATGGGCTCACACTCTCTGTGTTTCCTGCTGTTAACAAGCTGTGTGAACACCTGTAAAGCCTCCCGGCAAGGACTCAGCTCCTACGCACAGTGACCTTTCCCGAGGATGCTCCTGATGTGGAAATACATGGTGACTGTGCACATAAACACTTCCTCGGCTGCAGTCAATCAAACCTCCTGTCTCTAACTTTCTCCAGCCTATAACTTGAGCAAGACATAAGTTTTAACTCTCCTTCCAGAGACTTACAGAGTGCCCTCACCTAAAAATGAGCAATGCTCTTTCCTCTGGGGTCTGTGTGTGTGGAATCACCTGCTGTCAAAATGACGAAGGGCTGAACTAACTGCAGGCACACCAGTGGCTTGCCAGGTGGTTAAACACTGCCCCTGACCCGTGGAGGCTCAGCTCAGCTCCTCCAAACCAGCACATCAAGTGGACATGGACAAATGAGGCTTGCAGGAGACCCTAAAGGGCAGTAATGGGTGATGTCCACAACCAGACTCTGGATGCTGAACACGGTATGGGCAAGCAGCTGTAGTGGACGTGTGACACAGCTCCAGGCGGGAGGCTGCAGGAGACTCCAGCAGGAAATTGTCCCCTGCAGAAGGACAAGGTCTCTGAGCTACGTGAAACCTATGGAGAGGGCTAGCAGACAAATCTCATGGGCAACCAGGATTTCTCTACAAAGCTGTACAGACTGGAAAATAACACTGCCTTTCAAAGAAAATGACACTTCCCTCTCCTTCTCCTCCCCTCCTGGGCCTGCCCATGGGGCCCAACGAGGATGGTGCAGGATGGCAATAAAAGATGGATAACATGGGCAAGCTCTCTCTATGGTGCATGCATAACCTGGCACCAGCTGGGACTGTGGCACCAAGAGCTGCCTGCTGGGCTGGGATCAGGGTGGAGGCAGTGCCCAATCCCCAGCACAGACAGACGGGCAGAGGTGCTTAAGCTCCTGTGTGTGTCCAGTGTACAATTAGGGAATAACAAAGTCTGGTGTTTGAAGGCTCACTCATGCTGTTCAGTTAATTATAGTAGGTAATTTATATCTTTTATTGTTCTGCGAGCTCGAAACTTCTATTTTAGTGAGACCGGAGCAACAGCTGATGTTAAAATGTGCTCTTGTAAATAAACATGGTTTGCGGCAACTGGAGGGAGGATGTTCTACAGCAACAATCATTCTCGGTTAGAATATTGGGGGGAAAATTGCAGCACATTAAGAAAGCAATAACACTCAACAGGGTGTGCATTCATCAGGCAATATGTATGCACAGGGAGCACACAGGAGCATGGAGAGCAGCCAGCCATGCAGGCTTAGGTAACAATTATTCTGGTGAGGTGAGTGGGGCCCTGCTGATCGATGCACAAACCAGTGCTGAGAAGAAACATCCACCAGCTCAGCTCTCATAGACTCCAAGTGCCACTAAGGATTTGCCACAGCAACTGGGCAAGTCACACACTGCCTCTGGGGTCCCATTTTCCTTAAGGATGAAATAGATTAAACTGACTGACTGTCCCAGGGGAGTCACTTGTTCCATACCAGGAAAGAGTGGCAGTACTACTACTGCTGCTGGCCATGAAATGAGAATAATGTATCTCTGCAGAAGATGGTGGGGAAACCCTGGCTAGCACAGGTGAGCCACTCACTGTGCGGGGTTGGTAGGAAGGGGGAGCAAGCCACTCCAATCAGCAAGACTGGTGTTAATTCACAGAAGGGTCTTTGCAATGACCGGAAGACAGAGCAAGCCATCAATATCTACTTAAGACTTCTGCTGGGTCTGACCTCTCCTGTATTTCCCCAGGACCATGCCTCAGCTGGCCACCCACAGAGGTTGGCTCCACAATCACATGGCATCCTGGGATGAGCTACGCTGCAACTGTAAGGAAGACCTTTGAGACACAGACCACCCTCCCCACATTCAAGAACAGTATCAAAATTGGAAACAATTTAGAGGTTCACTCCCCCATATTGCATTTTCAGCCGTGCTTTTTTTGGAAAAAAAAATGCCTTTCATATGTTCTTGGTTTTCTTTTTTTGAGAAACCAAAGCAAATATTAAGAGAAAAATATTCTTTCTAAAAGGAGAAGAAATTTAGCGAGGCATACCTCAGGGAATCAGGCAGGCAATCCACAAAACAGCCTTCAAATGCTCCAGCTGATTGTTTCTCACACTCATGATGTATGTGCACATGATACGCATAAATCCACTTACCTCACACAGAGAAAACAAAAAGGGAGCGAGTTCATGGACTGCTTTTCATTCACTCACCATACACATGTTTCATTGCTGAGCATATGTATGCACGTCACATCCACAAAGAGCAGCAACAGTTACATATGGTGCTGGCTGCTGTTAAGAGCCTGTCACAATGCACTTCCCAGTGTTTGAACCAGGGTAGGCTCATTTGAAAGGATTTTGCAAGCCACTCAGACTTATATTTTGGAGGAGATGGATAGGAGAAGGTTATAGGACAGCTTTAATGTTATTTTTATGCACAATCATGAAGCTAAATTCCCTTCCTTTCTCTCTCTCTCCTCTAGTTGACATCTCAGCATCTACTTGAGAGCACAAATTGACCAGAAGTCTGCATCTGCCAAATAACTCTCCTTCGTAAGCTGTATTCATTATCCATCTCTTTTCATTCTCTCCCTGTGCCTTCAGGAATTAATTCAGTGAATTCCTTACAATATATTCCTTTCCACAAACTACATTCCTTTAATCTAAAAGTAAGCCAATGTCCTGAATCAGGGACAAGAAATTCCTCCTTCTCCTATCCTACCAACATCCAGGCACAAGTAGACCAAATACATGGTGTTGTGTGTGAATAGAAATACAAGTACTGTAATTAGTGGAGGGCCAGATCAGAATTTTAGGGTGAAATTTTCATGTGCACACTCATTTCAACACTCTATTCTTTCTCCTTCCAACCTAGTTTGTCAGTCCATTTTGATCCTGCTTTTTTCCGTTGTCCAATTTTCTATCTTTTGTTTAGTGGTGTTGGACATGACCAGAGCTCATGACAAGGTGAATTTATCTGTGATACACCAAGGTCCTCTACACATCACTGAAGGGCTAACCCAACAGAGAGTGAGCTTATTACTCCCCAGCCCTTGTGTATCCCCACAGAAAGAGCACCAATGCACTGCAGCAGGAATCAGGATGTCCCTGAAGTTCCTGTGCAATTCTCAATTCCAAACGAAACACAGGCAAATTCCCACCAACTCTATTTGTGCCTCAGAAATATGACACAAAATCGGGGGGATGGAATACCTCTATGAAGAAAGGCTGAGAGGGTTGAGTTTATCCACTCTGAAGAAGAGAAGGCTCTGTGGAGACCACAGAGCAGCCTTCCAGAACGAAAAGGGAACCTGCAAAAAGAAGAGGGAGCCAAAATGAAGATAGGACAAAGGGTTTTAAACTAAAAGAGGGTTGATTTAGATTATGACAATGAGGGTTGTGAGACATTAGTACATGTACCTCAGAGAGATGTTCCATCCCACTCAAGGTCAGGTTGGATGGGGCTCTGAGCAACCAGTTCTAGTTGAAGATTTCCCTGCTTATTGCAGGGAGGTTGTACTAGATGACTTTCAAAAGCCCCTTTCAACAATTCTATGAACACAACAAATTTTTATTATTTTGTAAACAGATGTAGCTTGCCTTTTATTAAAATAAATAAATGCAAGCAGTAACTCAGCACATATAGAAGGAATCTAATATCACCACAGTTAAGTAGAAAATATCCTGTCATTATAGACCTCATCTTGTCTCCCTATCACTATTTAGCTTTGCAATAGTTAAACCTGTGTTCTTAAATTTTCGTAGATCAGATTTGATGATAATGTGCAATATTGCTGGAAAGTTTAGAGGTAAATGGATGTAGTGGTTTGAAAGCAAAACAAATGAGAGGCTCCAAGTCAGAGATACAATTTAATAGGAAGAAAGGAAAGAAAGTAAAATAAAATAGATGCAATAATACAAAAGACCACTGACGGAGTCAGAATACAACCTGAGCAGAGTGATGAAAGCAGTCCAGATGAGGTGGTTTTCCTGAAGCAGTGATCCTGTAGAAAGGTCTGGTAGCTCTGTTCCTCTGGGAATCCAGTGAGTAAGGGCCCCCACCCCGTACTGTCCCAAACCCCAGATTATAACCAGGTGAGAATGCTTGGTTCTTCTCCCTAGGGGGAGCATCTCACAATGGGATGATGGGTCATGCAGGGGGTCCTTGATGGCCCATTAAACAGAGACAGCTCCTGGAGGGAGTTATCTGTGAGTCATGGGCAAGGCAACTGATGGGCCATTAACAGAAGATAATGGCCCAGAGGGAGGGGGTCTGGGAAAACACTGCCCCACCTGGATTCAACAGTTCATGAAGATGGTGATAGAATACTTTGTACACATCCTATACTATAACCCAGGACAATGGAATAAGAAATTCAGGTGAGGCACCACTTCCACTACTTCCTCTCTTTTCCTTGGCTGTCTTCAGATGCATTGGTATGCTGTGAGAAACCACCATTTTCCCTTTTTCCTGGAACACCTAGTACCTCTCCCAAGGAAAGGAAAAGAAGCTGGTCCCATGCTCTCCAAAGAGCTTATTATTTGGCCCATGCTTAGCAGCTTCTGTTCAGGACAAACACCAGAAGAAACAGATACATTATTTAGATGCAGGGACAGGCATTCATTAGCTAAGAGGTCACCAGCCTCTTCAAATCTCAACAGCCCAAATCCAAGCACAGCTTCAGAGGGTGAAGTTGGTGTAGGTGGAACAGGAGAGCAAAAGCCAAATGCAGAGAGTAAGCAGACCCATGGAGGGGTGCAACTCAGCTCCCTCTCCTGTGTGTACAGAACAACAGGATCCCCTTATCTTTTTCAGCTTTGGATAAGCTTGAGCTCAGATTTCTACTGCTGCAGGTCTTGCCCTTGTTTTCTGCTTCGGAGTGCAATAAAGCACAATCTTCTATGGCTTTGTAAGCATTTTAAATTACTTCACATATGGTTTTGAATGTTTGACAGATTTATACTAAATATAAATGTTTTTTATGAAATAACTGTGTGAAAGTGTTTCTTTGCAAATCACTGTGTCGGTTGTGAGCAGAACTTAAACCCAGGGCTTAAATATCCCAATCATAGCTTCAGTTTTGCATTAGGCTGTCTGAAAAGCCTCTGGGAAATAAAAAACAAACCCACAAACATTTCAGCTTATGGTGCACCAAGGGGTTAAGCTGAAGGACAAGAACAGAAATATAATTTTAATTGTGCATATTTTTCCTAGTTACTCCAGTAGCTTCTGCCTCATAAATTCTCATGACAATTGCGTATAGTGCTGAACTTATCTGCTGGGAATCCCAAAGGAAAGGTTTAACCCTTTTACTTTCTTGAAGTTTTCTAATTAATTCTATTTCTTTCGGCAAGAGGAGACTGCTTACCCAAATGACCAGTCCTGAAACAAACACTGACGTAGGTACTGTACTGTACTGTATGTGCTTTGTATTTTCAATTTGCCTGCCTGGGTCACAGAGGAATAGGCAAACTCATTCAGGTAAAATTAGAATTGACACAAACCTTGCTATTTATATAGGTTTTTGAAACACGGGGGCCTATTAACCATTGCTTTGTAGGAGGGATCCAGGGGCTTGTGTTTAAGCTAATGTCCCACTGAAGTCACTATGGGAAGGGTGGAATTAGGCCCCGGGTACTTTGTTTTCCCCAGCAGTGGCTGCCTGCTAATTGCAACTGTTGAATGCATGCATATTCATTACACCACGGAGCTTAGGAAGCTGCAGCTAATGTGCTGAATCAGACAGTAAATCAGACTGATTAAGATACACTTTGGTTTAAAAGACACACTAATCACACAGCCTTATCTTTGGTGCTGACTTTCAAATCACAACACAAGGGATGCTTTAAGGAAGACAGGGACCTGAACAGGTGTTTAATGTCAACTTCCAGGAGCAGTGGGGCCGTGGGGGGATCCAGATGTCTCCTGCAGGACTGACAACCAGCACAGCCACTGCAGTGGGAGGACTGACAGTGCTTCTTGCTGAACTCAAATGATCTCAGATTTCCCACAGCTCCTCCTGGCTTCTACCACACTCCAACAACGGCACAGTTCCCCTCTACCCCTCCCATTCCATAAGCAGAAAATCTTGGGAGACTCCAACAGAACCCACAAGTGCAGTCTTTGCAACCTAGGAGCTAGCCCAGCCCAGTGTTTCTCACTCCTGTTATTTTTAACATTACTCCCCAGGGTTCTGGACGTGACAAATCCTTGCTTTGGTGTAAGCTGGAGGGGGTCAGCTGGAAAATGCTTAACCCAATTATAGAATAACTGCCTCAGAATATATACAAGTAGCTAAATCTACAAGCCATGCCTCATGCTTGGAAGCCCTGGAAACCTTATGGTATGAGATTTTGGGAAGTGTGTGCAGGCACAAGTGTGCTGGGATCTATTTCTGCTCCTTTCATCCTTTTTCTGTGCTGTGGAAGACAACACACATGAAGGTGCCCTGCTGTATGCACAGTGGGGCTCCTTTTCACCTTAATATACATTTTTTTACTTGGTTCTCAAGTACACTGTGGGAGTAAATGCACTGTCAAGAGTTGACTGTGGAGAATAATTGTGGATTCATTGTAGAGCACCTCTGCAATGATATCTGCTTTCTGTGTTAGCCATTTCATGTCTCTCTGTCCTATAGGAAAGGAGTTCTTCCTTACACAAGCAGTTCTGCATCTGCCTGGAAGCCAAGCGTGGGAAAAGAATGAGACCTCTATAAATGTGCTCAGTGAGTTAAGTTGTTTGTTTTGTGATATAGAGCATGCTACACTGATACCTTCAAGTCTTTAACATTCATGACTCACAATTTAAAGCCTGAAACACATAGTGGTGTTTGCTTCCAGATTTAATCTTCTGAAGCCCCCTTTGCTTTTGCTCCAGACTCATTTAGCTTGACAGTTATGTAAATTCCAGCCATTGGACTGAAATTTCCATCCTGGTTCGAATGAGCAATGCCTCCCCTTCACACAACCTTTTCATGTCTGAAAAGGTGCATGCACACAAAAAAAGGCCCTCTCTGGTTTCAAAGTCTGCCAAGTGTTTGCAAACACATCTCATTTTTGTCTGGTTCACACTTGGCCTTCTCTGTACAGAAGTGAAAGACGTGGGAGGAAATCTTCCTCCCCACTTCATCTTTCTAGCTATGCCCCTCTCAGCAGCAACATACACAAAGGCACTGCAGTCTGTAAGGTGTGATTTGAAGGATGTGTTGGACTTGCCTATTCTGCTACAAATATTGTGAGATCTGACAGCTCTGTTACCTTCCTCTGGCTCCCCATAACACAGATATCCAACACAGGAGCATTTCTGCTGTGTTGGTGCAAAAGACATACACGCTATTGCAAATGGTGGCAAAAGTAATTTCCAGGAGAGATCACACCAAAGGCCCAAAAAATACTAAGAATTAAACCCTAGGTCAAAGGATTCTGCATCTGGAGTGAACTTGTACCTCATTCTGAGCATCTAGTCATCTGACACCAAACTCAACCCTTGGCCATCCTTAAAGCCTGCAAGTGTTCAGACCTGTACCTTTGCATATCAGTCCTGTGTTTAGCAAGTAGTAAAACTTCTGGAATACATTGTCTTCCATCTCCAAACAGCCACCATGCTCACTGCCTCTGCATTACTCACCTTCACTTGAATTACCCATAGAGTGAGGCTGGGAAGACAACAGAGATGAAACAAACAGATGCAATACATTAGTCACCATAATAATAATAATAATAATAATAATAATAATAATAATAATAATAATAATAATAATAATAATAATAATAATAATAATAACTGAGGGAAGTAGTGGTGAATTAGGAAGCAGAAGTGAGGAGATATTTCAGCTGAGGTTTGAATGCACATGACACAAGTTGGCATAGAGTTGAGAGAAGACAGATCTCTCACCAGCCAAATTTAGCTGTATGGCAGGTCAGAAGCAGAACAAGACAGAGAAGTTAGCCTGGAGCAATCCACAGAGAGTTTTGACAAGAAGAGTAACTTCTAAGCAAAACACAGTCTGAGTGGGCAGTGCTGTTGTGGTCAATCCCAAATAAGAAGAGAACTCAGCATGAAGAAATGTGATCATGCCTTGAAATAGTACTGGCAAAAAATGGCAAAAAGGTGGAAAACAGCACTGTTTGGCACATCTTTCAGCAGCTGCAGAGCAGGCAAAAGGAACACTCAGAGAGGAATGACTATTGGAAACAATTCCTATGAGATGGAGTGGCAGAGTTGGACCCACAAAGAGAAGGAAATCAGTAACTTCCATTTTCTGTGACCCTGCCTGTGCCACAAAGGAAGCAAAAACCCAGGACAGGGTGGGGATAACAATGGTATGTAAATCCAAAGGATGACTGACTGTTTCAGCTACCTCTCTTGATCACTCTGGCGCTACGGAGACTCTCTGTTCTAGTTCAAGGTGCTGACCCAGTTGCTCAAGCTGCCATCTCTACCACCTACCTACCACCAGAGAGGATCACCCTCTTTATCAACCACAAGATATTTTCCTGTGCCCACAGTTGCAGCGACTGTTTTTTGTTTAAAAGGCACCTTGAGGCTGATGTCCCGAACAGCCGCTCTCCCACAGTTCTCACACCTTGAATAGCAGTCAGAGCAGCAGGGACAAAAAGCACTACAAAAGGAGCATTCAAGAGAGGCAAAACAGATAAAGGACATCTTTTGTGCTTTCAAAGCCTCTCCTATTAAGTTCTGCAGGTTTCTAACAGCCACTGCCAGAAAAATTCACATGGCAGAGAAACTCTCCTCATCTCTTGCTTGGCAGCCGGCTCTGCTTCTAAAGCAGAATCTTGCACTTGCTTGTCTGTCTCCACTTTACAATCTGATGTTGCTGCACAATGGATCACATTTAGGATACTATTATATTAAATCGCTTAACTTCACTGCTTTGTGCAAAGCATGTTATGTATCTGTAGGAAGAAAATATGTATCTCTTTAAGGCATCTAAAGAACGTGGTATCAAATTGGCAAATGACACTTCCTTTCTGAGATGAAAACAAACACTTCAAAGGAAATGGATTTGAACATATAATTTTCAAAAGCAGATTTTATAGGCTGATGTAGCTAGACTGCATTAGTAATGAGATATCATCTTAAGCTTGGGGCAAGGGAAGAGGAAGAAGCAGCATGCCGCATAGGCAGACCTTTAGCCAGCAGAAGAGGTTAACTAGCATGCAGATATACTTTATAAGGGTCTAAATGGATGTTGAGCCATGAAGAGAGACTGCAGTTAAGTGGAAATAAGCTTTGCTGAATACATGAAATGCCAAAGGATCTGCGGAGGAACTCTTAGCAGAAAGAGCCATTAATCACTGTAGCCAGCTGCATCCCATATACAGTGCTCACCTTGTGAACCTGAAAAATATTACTGTAATAAGAAAAAAGATGTCCTTCAAAAGCTTCTTCAGGTGCCCTGTGCAGAGACTGCAGTAACTCTTTGGGACAGATTATTTTCTGGCTGTATTTCTTAGTAGGCGGATTCCTCTGCTCAATTTCCAACAGCAACTGACATAACTAACATCACTTTCATCTGTCGCAGTCACCTTCCCCTATCTTTTCCCAACAAAAAGAGCTCAGACAAGTGTGGGAATGGCAAGGGGGGGGGGGGGAATAAGGGGGAAAGAAATGAATTGGATTCCAGTTGTAAACTTTACCACCTCTCTCTTGCCTGCCACAGGTGGAGTTACAATTGCCAAAGGCCTTTCATGAAGGGCAAATACCATGCCTTCTTTTTTCTCCACTTCTTTTGATGTGGCTGTGATCCTAATCAAACAGTGAAAAATAAAACCCAGTGCATGGAAACAAGATCACCTCTGGCTTCAATCTGCCTTACATTTCCATCCCCTGGAGTTGAGTCAGCATCAGGCGTTCCAGCTACTTAAGGAAGAAAAAGGTGAACTGCAAGTATTACTCACAGGCAGAGGCAGCAGCAGGCAGGGACAAGTGAGTCAATTCCCAGTTGGCCCCAAGAGTTCCCATCATCCTTTCTACATCAGCACATTTTAAAGTAGGTCCAATATGACCTTGTAAAATCCCCCCTACGTCACCACAGGGGCCTTGAGGACCTCCTCCTTCTTTACAATTCAGCTTGTATCATCTCTGTCCCTTTCTCATGCGTATTGCATTTTATAAGTCACTTGCCCTAAAAAAGGTACAAAAAGTTGCCTGTGCATGTCAACTTGCCTACAGAGAAGGGACTTTTCTAAGCAAGGGCTCTCCAGCTGGGACTATTCACATTAAATTGGAAGCTAACTCCTGAGGACATCAGGACTGCTGCCTGGAAAACCCATTTAATTTTCTAAAAATAAATTGCTGGTATTCATAGAATACCAAATTGAAAGGGGACCTCAAGGATTATCTGGTCCAACCTTTCCTGGCAAAATGACGGTACTAGCATGAGCTAGATAAGATAGGTCACATCCTGTCCTGCCAAATGTTAAAAGTATCCAATGCTCAGGAATCCACCACTTCCCTGGGGAGGTTATTCCAATGGGTGATTTTTTCCATTTTGAAAAATATTCCTTTTGTGTCTAATCAGAACATCCTCAGAAGTCACTTATATCCATTATCACCCCCATCTTTTCTGTGTGACTCCTTGTAAAAAGAGATTGTCCATCTTCTTTGTAGCCTTTATTTGCTGAAACATGGTAACAAGGTCCCCCTAAGCCTTCTTTTCTCAAGACTGAACAAACCAGTTCCCTCAGCCTTTTCTCACACGTCAGGCTCTCCTTTATCTGGATCATGTTTGTGG
This sequence comes from Chamaea fasciata, assembly GCF_029207755.1. NCBI lineage: Eukaryota > Metazoa > Chordata > Aves > Passeriformes > Sylviidae > Chamaea > Chamaea fasciata. Next base: position 66,850,817 of record NW_027094086.1, on the reverse strand, counting down.
CCTTTCCTCATACACCCGGTCTAGGGAATCCAATTGCTTGATCACCACTCTAAAGTGCCTGTGCACGAACACACACAGCACAAGGAATAAACAGAAATAAAAATCTATGTGTGGTCAAAGGGCCATGATCTCATTTCAATTACAGAGACAGTGAGACAGCTCACATGACTGGAATGCTGTCATGGATGGTTATGCACCATTTAGAAAGGGCAGGTCAGCAAGGGGCAGTGGTAGGGTTGCCCTTTATCTGAGAGAGCAACAGGAATGTATTGACCTCCACCCAGGGCCAGATGAATGAGCTGAGGGTTTTCAGGTAAGAATTAAGAGACAAGCCAATATGGGTGATGCTGCTGTGGGTGTTTACTGTAGGTCACCTAATGAGGAGAAGGAAGCTGATAAAGCTTTCTAAGGACAACTGAAAGTATCCTCAGGGTCACAGGCCCTGATTCTCCTGTGGGACTTCAATCACACTGATATTTGTTGAAGAGACTAAATGGCCTAGCACAGACAGTCCAGGAAGTTCCTGCAGATCACTGATGACAACATTTTGATGCAAGTGGTGGAGGAGACAACAATAAGGGTGTGTTATTGGACCTTGTACTAAAAAAACAGGAAGAACTGGTTGAAGATGTGAAGACTGGGGCAGCCTTGGCTGTAGTGACCATTAGATGGTGGAAATCAGGATCCTGCATGGAGCAGTAAGCAGGACTAGAACCCTAAACTTCCAGAAAGCCAGCTTAGGCCTCTTCAAAGACCTACTTATAGGAATCCCATGGGTTAGGGCTCTAGAAGAGAAGGGGGTCCAAGAGAGATCGTCAATATTCAAGAATCACTTCCTCCAGGCTCAAGACCAGTGCATCCCTATATGCAAGAAGTCAGGCAAAGGGGGCAGGACACTTGCATGGTTGAGCAGGGAGCTTCTAGTAAATCTCAAATGAAAAAAAAAGAAATTTATGGAATGTGGGAAAAGGGAAAAAACACATAGGAGGACTATAAGAACATCAGAGTATGAGAGGATGAGATGTGGAAGGGCAAAGCCCACTTGGAACTGAGCCTGGTAAGGGATATCAAGGACAACAAAAAGGGCTTTTACAAGTACATGAACAGCAGAAAGAAGATTGGGAAAATATGAGGCCACTGCTGAATCAGATGTGTGTCCTGGTGATGGAAGACACAGAGAAGGAGGAATTACAGAATACCTTCTTTTCATCAGTTTTACTGCTGGTGTCAAGAATCTCAGAGCTTTGGAGGAAAAAAAGACTGGAGAAAGGAAGACTTACCCTTGGTTGTAGAGGGCTAGAGATTGGCTAGACAGAGTTAGCAATCATAATTCTATAGGCCCTGATGGGATACATCCATGGGTGCTGAGGGAGACGTTGTTGCTAAGACACTCTCCATCATCTTTGAAAAGTCATGGGGCGTAGGAGAGATATGTGATGACTTGAGGAATAACAGTGTTACTCACATCTTCAAAAAGGTGGATGACCCAGGAAACTATAGGCCAGTCAGGCTCACCTCCACCCTTGGAAATGTGATGGAACAGATTATTCTGGAGGTAGTCACCAAGCATGTAAAAGAAAGTCGTAAGAAGTAGTCAGCATGCATTCACCGTGGGGAAATCATGACTGACCAATCTGATAGCCCTCTGTGATGACATGGCAGGAAGGGTTAATCAGGGGAGAGCAGAGGATATTATCTACCTCAACTTCGGCAAGGCTTTTGACACTGTCTTCTGTAACATCCCTGTAGGTAAACTCAAGAAGTGTCTGTTAGATGAATGGACAGTGAGGTGGACCAAAAATGGCTGAACAGCAGAGCTCAGAGGGTCATGATCAGCAGAGCAAAATCCAGTTGGAGGCCTGTAGTCACTGGCATCCTTCAGGGATCAATCCTGGGTCCAGCCTTATTCATCGTTTTTATCAACAACTTGGACAAAGGGATAGAATATACCCTGAACATGTTTGCTGATGGCACAAAACTGGAGGGAGTGTCTGATACGCCTGAGGGCTGCGCTGCCATTTATAGGCTGGAGAACCAGGCAGAGACAAACCTGATGATGTTCATCAAGGGCCAGTGCAGGGTCCTGCACCTGGGAAGGAATAACCCCAAGTCCCAGCACAGGTTGGGGTGTGACCTACTGGAGGGCAGCTCTGTGGAGGAGAACCTGGGAGTCTTGCTGGATGACAAGATTACAATGAGGCAACAGTGCCCTTGTGGCCAGGAGGGCCAGAGGGATCCTGGGGTGCATTGGGAAGAGTGTAGCCAGCAGGTCAGGGGAGGTGATCCTGCCCCTCTACTCGGCCCTAGTGAGGCCACCTCTGGAGTGCTGTGTCCAGTTCTGGGATCCTCAGCACAAGACAAGCAGGTAATGGAGGGGGTCCAGTGAAGGGTCCCAGAGCTGATGAAGTGTCTGGAGCCTCTCTCTAATGAGGTGAGACTGAGGGAGATGGGGATGTTTAGTCTGAACAAGAGAAGACTGAGAGGGGGGTCTCATCAATACATACAAATGTCTCAAAGGTGGGTGTCAAGAGGATGGTGATAGACTTTTTTCAGGATGAGGAACAATAGTCATAAATTAAAACTTTACTGCCGAGCACTGAAACAGGCTGCCCAGGGAGGTTATGGAATCTTCCTTTTTGGAGCCATTCAAAATTCACCTGGACACATTCCTGTGCAACCTGCTCTATCTGACCCTGTCTTGGCAGGGAGTTGGACTTGATGATATCCAGAGGTCCCTTCCAACCATAACAGTTCTGTGATTTTGTGATTCATTCTATAATTTTCCCAGAGACTCCAGTAAGACCGATGGACCTATAAATACCTGGATCCTTCTTTACAACCATCTGGAAGATGGGGGTGATATCAGCTTTTTTCCTGTCTTCTGAGATAGCCCCAGTCTCCAGATTTCTCAAGGATTATGGAGAGTGACATTACAATAATGTCAACCAGCCCTCTGACTGGATTACGCCCTTGGAAGGATAACATCAGGGGCCATCAGATTCCTGTTCACACACCAAATCTTCTTTAACTGACAGTATGTCTTTGTTTGCATCAACCCGGATTTTTGTTATCAAAACAATAGTGCTGGTAAAGCCAGAGATAGAGAATGTGTTGAGAACCTTTTCAGCATTTTTGGGAACTAATTCACCTCTATTTAGCAGCAGGGCAATAATTTCCTTCTGCTTCCCCTTGTTATTTACATACGTTAAGAACTCATTCTTGCAAGTTCTAAAACCTCTGGCCAATTTCAAGCGAAGAAGAGCTTTTGTTTTTCTAAGTGTGTCTCTGCATGTCTTGGCAATGCCCTTAGAATTCTCAACTACAACTACTTTATGTCTGATTTTCATGTGAAGTGTGCCTGGTACACTGGTTCAGATTGACCACACAGGGCAGGGCTCACCTGGTTGTACTATTCCCTTGGGGTAATCTCATTTACTGAGATAGCCCTTGTGAAATGCCTGGGGCATCGGAAAAGTTGAAAAGCTGAAATACCTCACCCAACTCACATTCAGACTAGCCAAAGGAGGTGTGGGTCAGGGTCACCAATACTCTGGTGTATTCCACAAACTCACAGCCCTTGCAGGAAGAGGTGGAGACTGCTGACAGTTTTTTATTCTTGCCTTCAGAGGTTCTCTGAGGTTGTCCTGTTATTCAAAACACAGTTCCTCAGCTGTTGTAAATTGCTTGAGATCCTCTGACTTTCACTGAACAACTCCAGTTTATAGCAAGTGAAAAGTGAGATGAGTTTCCATGCTTTTTACAAAAGAAAAAAAAATAGAGACCAAGAGCTTGCCAAGTGGTAGACACTTAAAAGTGATAATGCTTAGGATGTATTTCTGTAAATGTATTTATCCATTTATTTTTATGGCTCATGTAATACCACTCAAAATATGTATCTAGCACTGTCCTCTGTCTAATGCTGTCCTTGAAATGTCTTGTCTCCCACTTGTAGAGATATTTTGCTCTAAATGTGCGCTACAGCTGTACAAGCCCTTTAACACAAGACACCAGACCCTATCTTACTCACACAGGTATTGGTAAAATTGTTCATACTTTCAGAAATGGCTTCATATAGTAAATGTAGACACCTGGGTCTTGTTTCCCTTATTGACAGGTGCACTGCCAGTTCATTAATCAGTTGCTAATTTCCCTTTCTCCTATATATAGTGCCAATCCTTAAGGGCAAATACTTTATCACGTTGAGGGTCTGTTGACCCTCCTACACCTCTTTATAACAAGCAGCAACACATCAGAAATATTACCCTGTGTCCACTGAGTTTATGGTGATGACTTTGGCAGTAACACCCAAAGGAAAGTAATGGATGTTTTATACACAAGAATTATTTCACACCTACCAGTGATGGATTTGCATCCCCTCATTGCTGTAAGATTCCCTCAGCCGAATCCTCCCCAGTGACTTAATAACCAAGGTGATTGCCTCAAGCAATTAAAAACTCCAGGATCTATTCCAAACTCATTTGGTTGCCAAGTTAACAGTACAGTAACAAAGGTAATTTAGAAACATTGAGTGTTCTTCGCTTACCATTTCCCTCTCTGGTTTCTCGTAACCCTGAGGACACTGTGTGCAGAAATGGGAGCTAAAGTAACAAGCTGAAGGAAGGTGTGGAAGAGCTCTTCCCTCATGGAGCCACCAAGGGCCAAGTGCAGGTGGGACATAGCTGCATGTTTCTCTTTGGCACAATTGTCGCCTTCCATCCTTCACACTTTTCTGCTGCTTTTTTAGGGGTGCAATTTTCTGACTTCACATTGAAAGACTAGAATTAACGTAGCCTGACCCAGTATCTGACATTCAATTAGTCTTTTTCTCTCACACTTAGACATGCATACACTTTTTAGGGAAATAACCCCATGAGTACCTAATGTGCTTCATAGGTCTAAAGAAGAAAAATCTTCCCTCCAGGTTGGAAAAGTTCCTGTTGTGCAAATCTGCTGACCAACACACAGAACCATGGCTTCTGAGATGTTTTCCCATAGTCTTTGAAGTAAAGCTGACTTGCAAACAAAAAAACCTGTGCTTTTGCACAGAAAAATTCAAGAGGGATTTTTGAAATGGGGTGTAGAAAGAGTGTTTTTGTTGAAATTTACAATTTTTGAGGGGAGATTTATCAAAAACTGGGGAAAGTTTGGTCTTGAGAAATTTCCATCCTGTTTTGAAATAAAACATATCTGGGAAAAGTTTAAAAAACAATTCAAGCAGGCTTACATGAATGAAAAAGTAATTTCAGTCAGGCAGGTTAACATGGAGACCTGCAAGCTTATTATGAAGGTAAGAATTAGAAGTATTCAGAGTTACAATTTTCAATTAAATTTCTACATCACATAGACAAAAGGAAGACATTAATTCTTTAAATAAAGACACCACCTTTAACCAGATGTGGAAGAGACTGAAAAATTTTCAAACTTTTATAAGTGTGTTATAAAAAATATCATATGTAATAAGAAAAAGGGATGCAGATTTTTGTAACTCCAAACTGTCCAAGCTTTGTGGAGAAAAAAATGGATGTTCTGAAAGATCAAACACACAGCTTTGTCCAAACAGACGGGAAAAAAATCTGAAATATCTGCCACATCTTTAAGTTAATTATATTTTTAACACTACATGGCCTCCAGCCCTCACCCTTTTTCATCCATCTCACCTCCACCAGGTTTTTTAAGCTGGTAAACACCTAGTTGTCTGATTTAAGCTCAGTATTGTGGCAAAGTACTTCCAGATAAAAATAATGACATGGCTAGGTAGCGCTGCTCACATTTGTAAAGCACCTTGGTATTTCTTTTAGGGTAACAGTACGCAAAGTGGATGTGAGACACACATAAATGCAGACACAGTTTCACTTCCTTGTCTGTATTTATCCCCCACTCTCAGTTTCATTTACTTTTCCAAGTCACTCCATGGCTTTGTTCTTTAAGTTGTTTGAAACAGAACAAACATGAACATATATTTTCCATCAGTGAGACAAGATATTTGGACCATACTATAGGAAGACAGTGAATAGGGTATTAATTGCCATCCCCAACTCCCCTCCCAGCCATTTCAAAAAAACAAGCCGTCTATTGCCCTGCTATAATTGAGAAGAGCCTTTACTGAATGTTTTATGCACCAAACGAACACACCACAGAGTAATAGTCTTTGACATCTTCTTGCTTTGTGGCTTTATGAAGGCTAGATTTACACTAATTTGCAATTAAAGGAACGATGACTTTATGCCAAATATACACTTTTGAACCCCAGTCATGCCAGTACTACAGCTGTTCAAATAAATTTAAATATCCCTAATAATTGAAAAAGTGTTTTTAGAAATATTCTAATGGGGAAATGCCTTCACTGTGGGCTTGGGACTACTTGGCTATAAATGAGTTAATTAGTAAAAAATATTTCCTCTTAGCAGAGAGTGGATCTGTGCAGTTGATCACGTAGACCATACGCGTGAATCAAGACATCAAGAGTATCCACACCAACAAGTTGAGTACTACAAGGTGGAAGCCAGTGCTAGTGGGATACCTGGATTCCCATGAGCTCAGCCAGCCCTCCACTTATCCAGAAAACTGGGAAAATAGCCTGATGAAAGGGTATCTACAGCAGAAGAATGATTTGTGTTTCCTGAATGGATAAACAAACTGCCCAAAGAAAATGCAAATGTAAGTTGTATACTGGGGGGGGGGGAGGGGGGGGGGGGGGGGGAGGAGGGGGAAGCCACATTCTTCTGCCAGTCAGCTGCTCTCCCTCTTTGTAGTAGTGTCCAGTGACAGTCAGGTGCTTTATCATTTGTAATGTGGCTCTCGCAGAAAGAAGCCCAGGAGCATTTCTGATACAGACACCATCTTCTGGCTAGGGGAATCAGGGTCATGATCTGAGAGGGGCTTGCTCTGTAGGGAGAGACAGAATTTGCTGTCCCTTCTCAGACTTTCCAAAAGTAAGTCAGTGTTCCATAGAATTATAAAATGGTTTGGGTTGGAAGGAACCTTAAAGATCATCTAGTTCCAAAGCCCCCACTATGGACAGGGACAATTTTCACTGGATCAGGTTACTCAAAGCACCATACAACCTGACCTTGAACACTTCCAGGGATGGGACATCCATAACTTCTCTGGGCAACCTGTCCCAGTGTTTTACCACCCTCACCCACAGTAAGGAGTTTCTTCCTAATATCCAGTCCAAACCTACCCTCTTTCAATTTACAGACATTCCCCCCTGTCCTATCTCTACAAGCCCTTGTGAAGTCCCTCTCCAGCTTTCTTGCAGACTCCCTTTAGGTTCTGGAAGGTAGCTGTAAAGTCTCTCAGAGGTAGTCTGCTCTTCCCCAACCTGAGCAAGCCCAACTCTCTCAGTTTGGCTTCAAAAGAGAGATTCTCTATCCCTCTGGTCATCTTTGTGACCTCATTTGGACTTGCCCTAACAGATCCATATCCTTCTTATTCTGGTGGCCCCAGAGCTGGACACAGCAGCCCAGGTGGGTCTCACCAGAGCAGAGCAGAGCAGAGCAGAGCAGAGTAGAGGGCAGAGCCGCCTCCCTCACCATGCTGGTCACGCTGTTTAGATGCAGCCCTGGACACAGCTGGCCTTCTGGGCTGCAAATGCACATTGCCAGATGCTCTACAGAGCTCATCCACCAGCACCTCCAAGTCTTACTCCTCAGGGCTGTTCTCAGTCCATTCTCTGCCCAGCCTGTGTTTTCACCTGGGATTGCTCTCTCGCATGTACAGGATCTATACAGAGTCCAATCGAGGCACTCACTTTTCACTGAATCTCCTAATTTGTAGTACAGCTTCTCTTTGCCTTAAATATCTAAAAGATAACTTTTTGGAGTATAGATGTTCAATATTTTTCACTGGATACCTGTGCAAAAAATCATTAAACATGATTTAATATCAGGCTAGTATATATTGACTCTTTCAGACCAAAAACTGAAGTGTTCAGAAATTTTTATCCACATATAAACATTTAGTAGTATGAGGCCATCCACCTATATGCTCACAGCTGAGAACATGGATGGGGGACAGTTTCCCTCAGTGGCCAAAGAACAGAAATGAGACTGAGTTATTCAGCACCTTGGAGCAATAAATGGCCTCGTGCCAGTGTCCCATATGGGCATTAGAAAAACATCAGCCAAAACTTAACTTGTGATGCCTTAGATGTAGAAACCCATTGTACAAGCATGCTGGGAGGAGAAAAAACTGTAAGAAAAGAAAAATCCTCCAGCAGTCCCCTCAATGCTTCTTTCCTGATGGTTGAGTTTGTCCCACGGCTGCTCTTTATGGGTGTTCATCTTTCTGCCAAATGTTTCTGAAACACCTGAAGACTGCAGGTCATGAATAACTAATCTTTCAGTAAGAAAGGCATGAAAACATACCGGCAGCAGAGGGAGGTAGGAAATGACTAAAAGAACAAGGCAGTTTACAGGCTTTCCAATCAGTCTCTCATACTTCATCAATCATCTGCTGAGCAAGCATTTTAGAGGGAGAGCCTTTATGTGCCCTGTGCCCTCTAATCCACTGCTCAAATCCACTATTGACACGAGCTGCTACCAAGGTAAGTATGCACAATAGTTCATTTAAGAAGAAATCAACCTGAATGGCTTTCTCCTGGCAGCAGCCCCAGGTGCACAGGAAGGGCTGTAAGGCACATTCCATGAGCTAGAAAGATGCAAATGGCAAATAATCCTGGCTTCAGGAAAATGCTATGAAGACCCACACAGTCTGATGAGCACTGTGTGATGGTTCTGCACAGCACAGAGCCAAGGCCCTGGGTGTGAGCACCATCCCTTCCTACCACAGCAGGAGTAACACACAGCAACAGCAGAGCACAGCTGAGGTATTTGCTCCATCACTTAAGCACATCTGGAGTAAACCCTTGCTCCATCACTTAGAGAAAGGAATATAATGCATCATACTCATTTCCAGCTCGTCTGTACTGACACCAGTCAAGCTACACCAGGATAAGTTACTCTGTGCATTCATTTCTGGCAAAAAAGGTACTGTAGCAACTTCTGTGGTACCGTGTACATAAACAAAAAGGGATGTAATTGAACACAAAGGAAATATCATTTCCAGTGCCAGTTAATTTGTCTTGAAGCTGAATCTTGGCATAGCTGTGCCTATTCTCTGAGAAGGCAAGAAACAGCTCTAACAACCAGTCCAAGGAGAAGTTCACAATGATATATACCATATCTCAAACAACTTGACATTTTCTCTAGTGCCCCAAATACGTCTGTAGTTTAAGAATAAACTACCTGTAAGATTAAAAATATCCCATAGCCAAACACAGAAGACTAGAAGAGCAAATTCACAGAAAGGGCAGCTTTCCAAAATAGAGTCTGAAGGTCAAGAAAAGCAGGTGCTGCTTCAACTTCTGCAATTCAATGAGGTTCTTACAGAACATACAACTCAAATGGGAACATTTAAGCAGATTAATTTAACATTTCTAAGTGAAATGTGTTACAAGGCAGAATCTATCAAAGTTCCCAGTTTGTCCTGTTGATGGCTTTCAATTCTGTACCACAGAGGTGTGATAAGAAGATAGGGAATGATTTTTGACACCAGAATAAAGGCCTCCATCTGCAGTCATCAAGAAAACTCCATGACAAGGTGCATGAGGCAGGGTTTGACATGCTTTATGCTGTGAAACACCCCTGAAAGGTTACATCTGCTCAAGCTGTAAAGTGCACAGAGAGGAACACCATTTGCAGAAGTAATTTACAGCAAAACACAACCTCAGGTATATTTTCTCACTCACAGAAACCTACACAGGTTCAAAAGCCTTCAAAGTTCAGGACCCAGTTCAGAGGTTTGATTGCTCACTGAAATGCTAATACTTGCAGAGAGAGTTTTAGCAGCAATATAACTATACACTCCTCCTCTCCTGCTTCTCTGCCCCCTCATTTCTACCACCTTCTATAGTTTATAGAAATTCTGGTAATAGCAATTAATTTTTCACTAGTTATTGAACCTTGCAGAACAAACAGAGAAGCGTGACCCTGAAATAATAATCACCCTTTCTAGCTTTTTTTGCCTATACATCCTGTGTTCAGTATGTAAGCACAGATTTTTCCCGGGATTATTTTTTAATGCTTTATCTTTCTTATGCTACAAATGTAATATTTGTACAAATATAAATATAATGTTGATATATGTGAAGAGTCTTCATCACAGAACTTCCTGTTGTCATTCAACTCAAATGAGACACTTACATATCCCCATGCAGTAGAATGGTTCCTGCCACCCTTCATTCAGTACCACAACACAAAAGCTGGAACAGTAAGAGTAGACTGTGGCTTTATATTTTAATTCTGTCTCTAAAAGGTTAATGTATGCCATGATCTAGCAACACTTGAATGGGCCTGAGACACAGAGGCTATTTTTCTAACTTCTTGAAATCACAGTGAGAAAAACACTTAGAAAGGTGTCAGAAGTATTTATTGTAAGAGCCCAAGAAGTGTTTGTATGTTCCTGAAAATCTGTCTTTAACGAAGTTCCAGAAGAATCACTAACCATATTTTGGGCATTGCCATTTTCTGTAAGAACAGAAGTTTTTGAAACTGATTACTTCAGAGAATACAGATTTCATGCCCCTTAGTGTGAGTTCTTCAGGTTTTCCAGCTCAAACAGGCTTCTTGCTAGAAGAAAAGTGGGGCAAGACTCTTCAGGAGCGTATCAGCAGCGAGTCCTGTAGCACCACCCTGAGGTTCAGCCAGTCCCCCTCTCCCTTAGGTGATGCACAAGTGCAGCAGAAGAACCTGCTCAAGCCTCAAAGGGAGGAATCCATTGGTGCCAGGGACCACTGAGGCCAAAAACCACCTCCATGAAAACCTCAGGAGGGAATATCTAATATACAGACAGGTGTTTTACCATGCTAACACAACATTCCTAGAGGAGGGAAAGGCGCCAGCACCCTCACTCTCTCCCCACATCTGTACCCAGCAGGGCTGCATCCACCCCAGTGCCATGGCCCATCTGCTCAACATGACTTAGATAATCTATCCATATCTAAGAGTAAAAACAGCTGCAGCAGATGGGATCAAAGGTCCATTTAGCCTAGTACTTTATCTCCAAATAGTTTTCAAAAGTTTTCATCTAGAGAACAGTTTAGGAACTGGCCTCAAAAGTTTCCTCAAGTACTCTCCCATGCACTATACATGCTTCAGGAATTTCCTGAGCCAGGCACATTTCTAGATTTTTATATATTCATTGCATCTTACCAATACATCTGTGTCTTTTTGGCATTCCTCTCTCTTCTTTGTAAAAGAAAAGTCCTTTCCTGAGGCAGGTTACCACAGCTGTGCAGACTGACTTCGGTTATTATCCAGAGGCTGAAATGAGAAAGTAGAATTAATGCCTTGCTTACCCAATACTGCTGTGAGTTTGCTCATGTTCAAAAAAAAAGAGGTTCCAGGAGTCTCTAAAATGGGGGGGAGGGGAGATTGTGTGTGTAAACATCCTCTGCTTCAAGAGAACTCAAGTGAAGGATAGAGAGTTCCTAAGTGGAAAGGCTTGTCCAGAAAGGTAGATGTGCTGCCAGGTAAGATCAAGACAACCATTTTCAGACGGAGGTTGTAGGAAGGGGACCAGCTGCTGGTGCAAATGGGAGTGACTGCTATCTATTAGATGGTAGCAGCTCTGGGAAGAAATGGGTTTGAAATTCAGCACTTCCTTGCTTACCACAAGAAGTACTGAAAAGCCATGTTGTGATGAGCCAGAGGAGAGGACATGGTACATGAAGTACAGCATTTCAACTTGCAAATAAACTAGCTCCGGGTCTTAACGAGCAGTCTGGAGAAGGTGAACAAGGGACTGTTATTCAATTTCATAATATATCACCATGGAAGGAGTAGGAGGGAACTGGGGAAATTATCAGGTGGCAGGTTTAAAAAGAGACACAAGGAATTGCTCTTTCACACATGTATACATAAGTGTGAAACTCACTGATCTGAGACATTGCTGACACCAAAAATAAAACTAGGTTAAAAATAAAATGGTTAGACAAATAAAAAAATAGGTTCAACACAGGCTCTTAAGTATGTGATGAAAATACATGAAGTCCATGAACGACAGACTGTTAGAAGGTAGGACAAGATCAAAGAAAAATCACCCTGTTCTCCCTCATTTCTCATGTTTTCCTTAAATCTCTGCCACTAGTCATTACAGAGAGAAAATGCAGAGGGAGATGAACTTTTAGACTGACCCTGAATTGCTGTTCTTATTCCCAAAATTCAATAGAGTTTTTCAGCAACTACTTGTAAAAACATTTGCTTCTGCTGTCACTGTTCTAATGGAGTGTGCCAAGATGTATGGAAATTAATTATCCTTTTTTATTTCTGGAATGTAGGCTGTGGGGATCTGACATTTAATGCATCAAATGCTCTGCGTACATTCTATATCTGGTAAGTGTACTTCTCACAACTTCATCAACAAGTTATGGTTCACAGTCCTGATATGATTATAACATTAATTCCTACTGTCAGAGTGTGTTTACTGCACCAGCTTCATCAAGATGGCTCAGAGCCACTGAGTGCAGAGAAGTTCTGCTTCCTCTAATCAGTGACAAACCACAATCTAAACTCGGAAGAGAAAGTCCTACTTTTTCACTATCTCACACGTCAAGGGAAAAAAATAACACATTTGTCTGAACTGACTGCATTTAAGGAATCCTCCATCAGGATTTAATAATGGAAGATGATGTAATCTTTATCTTGCTGCTGTGCTCTGGTCCCAAATCATCGGACAAATGTTATCTGGCAGTCTGGCACTTTTCTCTAGGCCAAGCTCTTTGCAAAACAAAGAACATTAGTTCTCCTTAGGGCACCTTTCTTGTCTGTCCTCATTCCCTGCTGCTTCAGAACCTCTCAGCTGCTTCCCACTGTGATCCCCAGGCCTTGCATCACATGTCCCTTTCTGCCCTCAAACACACCTCTTCTTTTACCATCTGCCCATGAGCATGGCAGTTCCTGTTCCCCTCCACCCTGCTGCTGCCTGGCTGCTCTTTCCCTCTGCCCTCTGCAAGCATAATTGGGCCACCTCTTCCACACAAGGCCAGGAGGAGAACTGGGACAGAACAGAGGTCAGGATGTTCAGGCCAGGAGGCCCAGAACATCATCCAGCACTAGCCACTGCCTCGTTAACTGCAGGGTTAGTTGGGTTTGAGTTCCAGACAGAACCAGGCACACTGCAAGACATCCGCCCCTCTGTCAACTGTGGGAAAATGTCTGCTTGTAAGCTCAAGTGGCCTCTGTGTGTCCCTGAGACTAGGCTGGACATTTGAATTCAATCACTAATCAGAGATTTTCTAGTCTCTCTTTTTCCTTTATATTCCATGGGCTCTGCGTACGATTTTTCTGCCTAGTCTCCCACTTTCCTTTCGCAAAATTATTATGTCTTTTACCCACAGAGCTGGCATGTTCTGTCATATATTGTTTAACAAATGTTAGATAAGATAGGAGTAACAGTCTGAGAGTGTTCACTAGGGTAGCTTCCCACTTCCTGCCTTGTTTTTTAAACTCTGGAGAATACTCCAGAGGCTTGAAGAAGTGTGTGTACTGAGGTTTAGTCTCTTTACTTTTTTCCACACTTAGTGCCTTATCACCCCTGAAGATTCTAGTTCTGCCCTTTAGCACCCAGTTTGATTCTGGAAATCCTGGAGTTAGTCCGGTGCAACATTTAAAGGATATCACCACTACCATGCTTTGCCACTTAACTGTAATGAGTCCTCACTGGAGTGCTCCTAGAAGCAAGGTGCAATGAAAATCAGTTCAATGGAAATAATTCAGTGTTCTATGGGGACCCTCATGAAAGATGAGACCTAAACTGCCTTTTCTTCCAAGCCTGTGTTTAGTTAACGCCACCTGCTCCATCTATTTTCAAAAGCTGGACCATTTTGCTGATGAAATAGCCACAGACATTTTGTGCCCATTTCATATTTATCAGCAGGTTGCTAACAATGCAGAAATGAGCAGAACAGCAATTTGTAGCTGTGCTGTAATACAGCAGCCCTCCTTCTTTTGATTTATGATCTTTTTTTCTGTATGGATCTGTCTTAATGACACTCATTTATTGACAAAATTCTGCCTCTTATAGACTTGGAATTATTTAGAGGTCAAAAGAATAATTCTTTTAATAATACAGTTTCTGCTTCCTCAGCAATAGTATTTATGAAACCATCTTTCTTTTGCTAGGTTATTTCCCTATCTTTAGAATAGCCCATTTCCCTTTCGCTCCGTTAGGCATATTTTAGCAGAAGCAAATGGATTATTCTCTCATCACACTTCATCGTTCCTCTTGACCTCATCTCTGAAAATAACAAAGTGATGAGCAAGAAGCCACTGAGAGTTTAACTGATAAACCTTGATAGAATGTAATTTTTACCTGCTCAGGGCTTGGATAGTTTAGTTAAACCCTTCCAGAAGCCCTTGAAGACACATGGACTGTGCCCATACTGCAGTAAAGTGTTCCTGTCTCAGCACAGAGGCCTGGGCTGGCTGTCCCCAGAGCTTTCTGTGACTGAGACTGGTTGCACCCACATTGAGAAAGTGCTCATTTCGGGCCAGCTCACACCATTACCCACCAACATACAATACACTTACAGCCCATATTCATCAAGGTGAATGCTATCAGGTGCGTGAGATATTTTATGCTAAAACATGTATTTGTTAATCCATAGGGACAAGTACTTTTCCATCTGTTCAGTCAGTTCGGGATTGACTTAGCCACTGGGCTGTTCCTGCCTGTGGAGCAAGTCCCATGTGAAGATAAATGCTGTGACCAAATGGCACAGCTCCAGATTCATTCCACTGTTGACACTGACCCACAGTGCTGGCTCCAGCCAAGGGCTTCACGTCTCAGGGCTGCCCCTTCCTCCATCCTGCCTGTCTGGATCATGTACTCTTTGCATAAGCAGCCCATCCTCTACATGTTCACACTTGCAGGAGTTGAGCTAGGAGATCTCAGACCCAAGTCTTATAGCAGCTAATGCCACGCAAATAATATTGTCATACAAAGGACAATACGGCTATCTAATAAAAAGCACTACATCTCACTAAAGATGATACATGATTGCTAACAGAAATAAAAGGAAGAAACATTCCAAGGAAAATGAAGATCTAAAAAATTTCCAATAGACTCCATAAAGTCTAATAAACCAAAAAGACAGAACAAGCCATCAAGCATGCAGCAAACAAACCACCCTTGAAAAAAGAATTTTTATTCCCAGCTTTGGACTAACAAAAACTGTTCCAAGCTGCAGGCTAGAATAGCTAAACTCTTAATATTTTCTAAGACCCTCATGACTTCTACACATACATCATTATTCCATCTCTAAGATTTTAATTTATCAACTGGTAATATGACTTTCCATCCCTATTTCAAGCCTATCATACCAGAAAATAGGCTTATACCAGCAGACTTCATCTTTCAATCAAGGAGCTGATGAAAACTAAAGCTTTTGCCAAATCTACATTTTAAAGCAATATAGATTCTTTTCTGGGCAGGTGTAGGGTTTGGCTGTTTTTCAGATTTTTTTTTCTTTGAAAAGACACGGCAAAACAATAGTAGTAATTATGCTCTCCCTTTCTCTTCCCAACTCAAACCAGTTTCTTTTTCATCATAATTCCCCCTTTCCTTGGGTTGTTTGTTTTTGATGCTTTTTTCTTTTTCTTTTTTGTTTGGAGGGGAGGCTGTTTGTTAGGGTGGGGTTTTTTTCTTTTTATTTTTTTTTGTTTTTCTTCTTCTTTTTTTTTTTTAGCCCAGGAAAATGAAACAAAGAAGAATAAGGAAATTAGGAAAAAGTTGTTGAAGTTTTTCCTTGAAAACTTGTGATAAGTATACTTGTGAAACAGTGATACATGAACTCATCCAGGTCCAACTAGAAGCACCTGTAGACAGGACTGGAGACGAGTTGGACCCTACAGCACTGTGTGTCCAAGATCCATCCAGGAGAAAAGGTCCTAGAACAGGCTGGAGACAAGCTGCCCACAGAGAGAGAGACTGATGTAGGGCAGTTTAGGACAGGATGCCCTAACCTGAGCTGGAGCCCCCAGGGTGCCGGAGGTATCCCCGGCAATGCTGCCTGTGGTCACCATGAACTTCGTGCCCCCAGGGTGCCTGGCATCCCACCTGAGAGGGTGAAATGATGTTGTCATCCAGCTCATTACCATGGCTCATCATGCTTCCTTCTGCTGTTTTTTCTGGAGAAGACTGTGGGGGGAAATCCAAACTACCTCTGCTCTGGCCATGACGTGCAAAGTTTGGGCATGGAGCAAGATCTGAACTCCACAGGGCTTCAGTAAATTAAGACCAGGATTTAGGTTTAGGCCTATTTCTCTCTTATCTGTTGACTTTTCTTCAAGTGCTGTCCTGAGTCAGGGAAGGAAAAAACCAAAACACCCAAGACACACTGTGAAGTTACCTAACCTCGGTCTGAATTCTGCTCTAGTCACACAGCTCTGTAATTTTTCTTCTCCATTCTCTGTAAAAATCGCTTTCTTCCCTCTTAGCATGAAACAGTCTAATAAATGCATTGTTCATGGAGTCTTTTCTGTTATTTTTTTCCTGTTAAACTCCACCACTTCACACCTGACACCTTCTGACTGAATGGCCCTTCTTAGCCTGGAAGTTAGAAAAGGAATCAGAGAAAGAAAAGGACGAGGTGGGGGTGGATCTCAAGCACTGCATTTATGCTAATGCAACATGAAGCCACAATCAGGAGCTGCCAGGGAAGGGATGATTAATAATGGGAGGAATATAAGACTTAATTTTCCAAACGCACATTATTTCTCACACAGATTTAAAATTTAGGGCTCAGGCCTGGAGAGCAGCAGTTAAGAGAGCAGAACAATCTGTACAGCAGGCAGAGGTTATAGCTAGGTATTGACAGCACAATCATCATATACCATTATAAAGCCACTGAACACAGTCATAAAAACTCCTCTACCATGTACCCAAGGCCACAGACTCTGTGTTAGGATTATATTGAAGGTGAGATATGATGATGCCACAGTGTTTCCAGTTTTTATTGACATCCTGGCCTTGAGAATTAGGAGGTGTCAGAATGCATCTGTGTATTCAGAGGAAGACAATGATAACCCCTGCCCTATCTCAGTTACACGTAACAGCTTACTTGGACTGCAGTGCAGGTGGAAATGAGAAAACGCAAAGGAACGCCGCGTCAGAGTAGCGGCAGCCCAAATAAGACCCGGCAGTCCAGAGACATCTGCCAGAGCATGGACAAGAAAACCAATTATTAACTACATGACAGTACAGTACAAGCTCAACACACAGTAGCAGGTACTGCACATGGGCGTATCACGAGCTGACTTCGACATAGAGGGTTTGAAATACGAAGATTAGAGGACAAACAACAGGTGAACATAAAAAAGAAGTTTCTCGGGTCAAAATGATGTATCTCTAAAAGCCATTAAACCATTATCTCCAAGTATTGCTGAATGCATTTGATTTTCAGTATTTTCCACTTCTAGGTTCCCTCAGGAACTGTTTGCAATACTCAAAGGCTCATCTTCTGCTGTCTTTCACTAGCGCACCCCTCCAATAAGGAAGGGAAATCAGAGTCCAGTACCCATTCACTCCAGAAATCTCAACAGTTACATGCCCTTCTCAAACAGATCAAAATACAGATTTAAATCACTTGCCCACAGGTATTAGCAGGACCAAGCTCTGATCTAGGAGTCCAGCACACCAGTTCAGAGTTAAATCATTAGACCACATTGCCTCATGGAAACTGGAGCTAGCTAATTATTTCCTGCTTGTAATTACTCCAAGCCTCATGCTCCTTCACATATTGCCATGGCCCATGAGGGCAGAGTGAGTTGCGACACTTTTCTTGGGAATCTCATTGCCGAACAGACCTGGGTAACAGCCCTCATAAGATCTTGTCTGATGTCAGGGCTGATGAATGCCTTTTCCTCTTGGAAAATTGTAATGAGCAGAGAAAGCACAACAACATAAATCTGCAGCAGCGACAGTGACTGTAGCCAGAATCAGGAATGGCTCACGCATGACCAAAGTCTGAATGACCGTGTGGAATTGCTCCTCTGAAACTCACTGTCTGGTGCTGATGGGGACCTGTGCACTTCCCAGCTCCCCACCACCATCCTCTGGTTATCCAGAAAGATGAAAAATAACCTTATTGACTCCAATGACCTCTTAGTGTCAGAAAAGGAAAAAAAAAAAACCTAGCAGCAAGTTTAAGTGTGCATTGGGACATTAATTTTAAAAAGACTACTTCAAAGGAATGCAAGCACACTGCATGACCCAGAGCAGTCAGTTTTCTTCTGTTCTTTGAGGAAATTGCTAACCCAGTTTCAATCCTACAGATAAAAGTATTTTATGGTTCCAAAAGTCTCTCTTTCAAGTGGGGTTTAAGCACAATCATGGGAAAGACTACATCATATGTTTGTGCACATTCAGTGCCTCTTTTACCTCTAGTTTGGGGAGTAAAAAAATGGGAGGAAAATTATTTAATCTTGTCATTAACTTTCTTGTTAATCTCAAAATGGAGGCTGATTAAAGTTAAGCACCTCTGAAACAAGTGCCTGAGATTTGGATGGAAAAGTCCAGCACAGGACAAGGAAGAAGCTGTTTCTGGCTAGAAAGCCAGAAATGTGGTAACATTTGTATGAGCAACTCTGCTTATACAAAGCAGCCTTCCCCCAGTAATTGTCTTGTGTGCAGTACATGAAACGCCATGTTACGCATTGGCAGGTTTTGAGGCCAAGTTGCTGCTGTAAGAAATCCACAGGCAGCTCTGGGGTGGAATAGAGACTAAAAATTAAATTTTTGTTCCCTGAGATATTTGGAGTACTGCCCAGCCCCTGTGCTGGGATAGGGTTTGTCCCACTGCAGGGGCACTGGTATGCATCCTCCTTTTTGAAGCTGTTTGCTCCAGGAGGGAAGGTCAGTTTTAGGGCCTCAGGGACAAGCACGTTCCTGCATAGATGATCGCCCACAGCTTTTGTGGTCCAGAGCTGGCTTTAACCTCTCAGCAAAATGGCTTGTGAGCTGGGGCGTATCCTGTGAATTGTGAAAGGGCAGAGTTGCTGGGAAAAACTCCATACAGCAGCCCCAGAGGCAACCCAGAGGTTATTAGAAACTTGGGCCACGCTCCTAGCCCAGATCATTTTCTCCTCTGCTCTTGCATAAAGGAAAGCCAAAACTATTTGTCTTCTTTTGGAACAGAAATCCCTAAGAAAAGGTGTGAAGCAGAGAACAGTGCTGCATAAGCTGCCTTAGCAATGTCAGAACTTTGTTTGTATTTGCTGTCTCCTTGAGGCAAGAAGAGGGAGCCTTCATAGCCATCAGTCTCTCAGAAGAACCATACAGTACCCATCAAGTCATTGGGGATTCTTGTTACTTGCAAAATGGTGTGTAGGCTTTTAATGTAGCCTATTTACTGGGCATCCTGATATGGGGTCAGAGCAGATAATTATAGAAAAAGTGAAAGTCAAGCAACCATCCTTGTTGCCAACACATCAGTATTTATACAACAGCTAAGTAGAGGATTCAGAAGGAACCACTTTGCCTTTAAACCCTTTCCCTTCAAATAAGTGCCAGCTCCATTTCCAAAATTACATGCTGCTGTCTAAAGTAGTCCATACAGTTCTGCCACAGTCCTGTTATTGACTGGTGTCTCATTAACCACTCTTAACTTTGTGCTGACAAAATAAAATGATTGCTGCAATGTTGACCACCATATCCAATATTTTGCTGAGATGGCTGTATTGGAAATATTGGTTCCCAGCAATACCTTCCTTTACCTCTAAAATTTCAATAGCACAGACTGCAAAGCAGCTCCCTGAAAACAGACTGCTGTCACTATAGATTACTGTCTGAGATTAATACTGACTTTCACCTACAAATTCACAATGTTTCCCAAGAACTCTCATGCACACATTTATATATCTGATAATTACACCAACCATAATGTTTTTTATTATTTTTCTGAAAGTTTGGGAGCAAATCAGCCCATGTCAACTTGAAGTTCATCTTCCAAATTGTCTCACCTCTGAAATGGCTGAGACACCTTCTAGAGCCAAAGGAATGGCACCCCTGTCTCCAGCCTACTCAGAGAAAACAGCTGAGATGCTATTTTTTTTATATATATACAGTTTAGAGCTCCTCTGCACTTATGAAGGGGTTTTGCATTTTCAATTTACCTTTTACGACAGGCTGAATGTTCGCCAAATGAGGAGCTTTATTTTCCATGGGGAGCTCACAGGCAAACCATCCAGGTTTACTTTGTTCCTTTAAGTACTGAGCTAGTGGTGAGCAGCAATCACTTTCATGGTCCCCAGCAAGAGCAGCCTGTCAGGGAGGACAGGCCACCCTCCCCGAGCTCCAAACAGCCATGTGGCAGGGGAGACCCAGCCTGAGCGCTGCTGACTCTCTTCTGATGCTTCTCCTCCTTCGTGGACTCCCACTGAAAGTACACTAAGATAAATGTATCTATAGCCCTGGTTTTCATGTCATGTTTCCAGGGCAGCCAGCATAAAACTAACTTGAAAAATACTAGTCCCCTCTAGACCCTTCTGGCCCCTTGGGGTGGTGCCACTGCACACCACACACCTTATTCCTCAGCCAGCTGTTTCAGTTCTCTCAAAACAGGTCTTTTCACCAGGCTCCTCTCTGCAAAATGCTCCCCTGCCCTGTTTTCCTGTCCCTGTGACAGCACAGCTGTTGGCACCATCGAGCGCCTGCTGGCATCCCAGGGCTGGCTGGCTGACTGTCCACATCCTGCATCCCTCACGAACGTAGCAGGGTGCCACAGCTTGCAGGCGAGAGCAGTGATTCACTTCATTTCATTTACCCCCATTTACCTCAATTCTCCCATCTGTAAAACTTAGATAACATTTCTCTAGCTCGCAGGAGACGATGATCACATTATTTATAACCAGACTCACGTTCAGACTACGCAGCTGTAAACAGCCAGTGATATTACATAAATGTCATTAGTGTAACCACTCACAAGAACGTGGGAGGATTTGTGTAAAGGCACAGACAGGGACTTTTAGCAGAGGAGGAATGCGTTTCTATTCTGCATGAATCTGAACACAAATATACATGACAAAAATTAATACTACTGTGTCTTTTTTAGGTCCCTCCTGGCAACTACTGAAAGAAATTATTTCTGTTGAAAGTTTAACATTTGCATTAGTCTTTGATTTAAATGAAAGACAGAAAAAAGGCAGTGAGGAAGGCAGACTCTTCTCTAGTATTTGCCACTTCTTGTTCCTAATGTCTGCTCTTGCTAACAGGAAAATAAGAACAATTTTTTTTCCTCCTTCTGAAACTCCCTTCAATCCTCTGAAACTGTAGTGGTGACTTAGTGTACGTTTGAGTCATGGACTGATGCTCATCCCAAATCTCTGAGCTTTTGAAGCTGCTCAGCCATAGCCAGGTCAATAGACACACTAGGTTGCGCCAAATTGACTCTGAAGGCTTTCTGCACAGACTCCAGAAAGACAGGAGTTGCTCTATTGGATCAAACTAAAAGGGCATGCAGTCCGGGATCCTATTTCCAATCCTGGACAATACCAGATGCTTCAGAGGTTAGATGCCGTTTAAGCCCCAGCGACTTCTTTGTACAATAAATTTGAACGGTGTGGAGTTATATTGCAACCTGCTGAGAAGAAAATTGAAGATATGGAAATTGCATTTTGTGGCTGAAATGCAATTCAGACCGAAGATATTGTGAGCTAGAGGGCTGAAAGAAACGGTCTGAAGGTCTGGAAAAGCAGACCTGTGAAATCCTGTGCGGTAGTGTAGCCATCTAGTGATCATTTCAAGAAGACTCTCTTTCTTGGGGAAATGTGATGCGGCACACTGAGAGGCTAGGACGAGAATGCTGTTTGAAATTAAGAAGTAAGGGTGAAGATCTGAGAGAAACAAGATGCTGCATGTGTTGGGGGTAACATTTACAAAGCTGGAAAACATGATTACAAGAGGTTGGAGGTTCTGAGGGATCAAAAGGTTTATCTGCAGCATGCCTGCCACCTGCAAGAGCATTTGCACAATACAAGGATTCAAAAAAAAGGTCATCCAGAGAAGAGAGAGCTCACATGCCAGAAGATATTCAGAAGTGCTTGCATACTGCCTGTGAGCACCTGAAGAGTAAGACCTGTGCAGCAGGACCAAAATTCTCTGCCTGGTTGCTACTCAATTTCAGTTGTAAAAGAGAAATCCAACTAGGAAGAAACACCTTTTTCCTAGACCTCAGGTGGAAGTTTTTTGGTTTTTTTCAGATGGAAAAAGAACGAGAGATTCCCTCTATGTGTAAACTCTCTCAGGGCATCAGGAAAAAAGATTGTATGTTTGACCAATGCAGCAGGGATAATTACTATATTGATGCATTTATGTCTAGGCAAAGCATGGTGTCAATCAGCAACATACTGCTGAAACCAAAAGCCCTGAACCACTTTACACCACACAAGGAATCAGAAATCAGCAAGGCAAGTCAAAAACTAAGAACTGAAGTCACAAAACCAGAACCAAGATGAAATGGTCCCCTACCCTGACTCCAGCCATGGCCTGTACATAACGCCATCACAGTTTTACTGTGAGCCAGGTTCTGTCCCACACCATCTCTGGTAGCTGAAGACTGGTTTAAACTCTGAAGCAGGAGGCTTAAGAGATCTGTCCTACCCTCGGTGTTTTTAACAATGGTCACTATGATTACTCTGGGTGTTCTTGATAGGAAGACAAGGATATCAAGAGAATGTGGCACAAATTATAGTAATTAGCATAATAATTCAAACTAAAGGCTTAATAAAGTATTTCAGTATTCATACCATGGCAATCTGCTCTATAGGTCACTTATAAGCAAGCAGAGAAAGTAAGTATTTCATTTTTTCAGTACTGAATTCCACCTCCTTAGTCTTATCATTCTCACTTCATGAAACAGGGAAAATAGAAGCGCTATCCTGCCTTATATCTCTGCTATTCTTCATTATATTATTTTTATTCTTCATTACTCTTAATGAAAACCATTTTCATTAACCTTCTTTCTTAGGGACATATAGACCCTGTCCCATTTGTGCTGCTTCCCCCATGACCTTAAATGCCCACAGTAGCCATTCTTTCTCTTGCTCTGTACTTGAGCATAGCATATGGACCAAACTCCTCTGGGACTTAGCAGCACCAACTCCACTGGTGCTACGCTGGGTGCATTGCTGCGGTACCAGACCTCTCCTCATCAAGACAGCATCATAAGTCACCAGTGGGTTGTAAGGGCACTCAGATCTAGCTGCAGCTCTGATTTTTCTTGCTTATTCCTAGACTGTTCTGGGTTCAGGCCATATATAACAAAAGCTCTGAAGTGACAAAAATTGTGTAGTTTCCACTGCACTACCACAACGTTCAGAAGGTAGCTAAACCTGTGGAGATCTCTGCAACTCAGCTGGATGTTGCACCCTTTCTATTTTTGTCCTGCCTCTAGTTCTTATGATCCAGTAGACTTTGTGAAGCAAACCTCCTCAGCAGGTTATGACAGACATCGAAACTCCTGCTGGTTGTTTGGGAGGGTTTGGACTCTCAGCTACTCTGTAGCAGATAGTGACATCTGGGCCCAGTCCTAGAAAAGAGGGGTGAAGTAGGTATTACAGAGAGAGGCTGGAGATAAAAAGAATAACTGTGCGTACAGTCATGGAGACTTAGACTTAGATATCGGAATTGTATTTATCCATTGCTGTGCAACAAAAAGCTAACAATGTTAAACCCGAGATTAATTTCTTCCTTTCCTTTGCCCAACAGGTACATTAAATAGGCAGGGCAAAAATATGAACTAACAAAAGAATAACAGTAACTGAGTATAATTCAAGTTTTAAGCCAGTCTTTATTCTTTTCTTTGTAAATCACTCCTACTTCACCAGAATTTTCCAGGAATTGTTTGCAGATTTCCACCATCTTGCTGATCCTGCACCTGACACTATAAATAGGGAATAAGTCTCTTAATTTTCTCAGTCAAATCAGCTTTCAGCAAGAGGATCCAAACAGGGACTGGTGGGTTATCTACCATGGGCCTTTTTCACACTTTCTGTCTATCAGGAAGCAGCCTCTACTCCTGTAAGCATGATCTAAATTCTCCAGTTCTGGTTGCATGACCTTGAATCTGGAGATATTGAAAAGGATTTAGCTCAGCAAAGTACAGCCTTATCAAGTTCAGTCCGTAGAACTAGACTGTCCTTATTTTTCACCTTTATGACATCCATAAACTTTATTAACAATGACTTTACATATTCTTACAAAAAACTGGGGGAATACAAAAAGAACTGAGCCAAAAAGTGACCCCTGGGGAACCCTTGGAGCTTACCACTTGAGATTTATTGGTGAGATGGCTTAATCCATTTAAAATGGGCTACTTTTAGTTTATCCACTGCCCTACCTTTAATTAGAATCTTCTGTGACACTGAGTCTGATGCCCAGCACATCATGTGGGCATCATCAATGAAATTATAATCACATCAAAAAGCTAAGTTCCACAGGACATTTTTCCACAAAAACAATGAAAGGCATCAATTGTCTTCCCCTTTTCTCTTCTAATTCTTTTTCTTTTTAGACCATAATTGCTGCTAGGCAAATCAAACTTTATTCACCTGTGGTTTCAAAGTGTCTTTTTAAAAAGTTGGTACAATCTTATGCAATCAAGTTCATGACTGAGCACACCCTTCTCTGACGTGCTTTTCACAGTTTGCTCACAAACAATGTGTGATCTTCTTGTGTAAATATTTTTTGAACTCCTGGGTGAAACTTATTTGGTCATGTAAATTTTAAGATGCTCACTGTTAGCAATGGCTCTCTAGCATTTTCATTACCTACTTTCAAAACAGAATTTCATTCTCACTGTGACTCCCAAATGTATGACAAAGCACCATCCCTTATCCATAATGAATATTCATTTAGCAGTTCATTTTTTTTTCTGCAGTAGTGCCAACTGTACCAAGTAATGAACCTATGTTTTCTTAAGGGATGGCTTTCATTTCAGTATCTGAATGCTTATTTTCCTCAACCTCCTTGGCATATGTACATAGAAATGTTAATTACTTTGCAACAGTTTTGACTGAGGTGGCTGTATATAATCCAGACTATTCCAAAGCCGAAATAAAATTCAAAGTCAAAAGGTACATGTTTCTTTTCAGCCTTCACAACAGTTTTTTCATTGCACTCAAAATACTTTATATTCTACTTATTTTCAGCACTGTATGCACTAGGAATATTTTGCTAGCATCTCCACAGAAATGATGTCATCTTAGCAGGAAAATCAAGTGTATCTTTGCTATTTTATGGCAAGCAGCAAATTTATTTATTTGATTTGACTCACTCACAGGAAATATTTTTCATGGAGAATATCCCCATAGCATTAATTCTACTAAAATAACCATGAAGAACATCTAACACATGGCCCTATAAATAGTAGAAAGTAAATATTCATAGGATCATGTCATTACTCTAGTTAACCTGACAGCCATGCTTGCTGTCATGCCACCCCCAGATATTTCCCTTCCCAGCCCCCTGAATTCCCAACCTCACCCTCCAGCACAACCGTCTTGGAAGCCAGCAGCACTCCTGAGCTCTCAGGAACAGAACTGGCCTTAGCTATAGGTGCCACAGGTGCCAGAGCTGGGACAATCTCCTGGCTGGCAGGGCAGGAGGCATGAACTTCCCAAGCAGCAAGCACTCTGCTTACTGCTGTTGTCCTTCTACCTTTCACACTCCTACCCCTTTTTCATCATCATTTCCTTGCACACAAAATCAGATAAGGATGGCTTGTCCCAGAGTGGTCTCAGCGCACCAGATTCATGGTGGCAGAGGACACTATAAAAATTGACCCCAAACACTGGCATGCATAACCCCAAGTTATAAAGATGATGAATATGGATATCCAACACCGCAGAGCAGAGAAGTGAAAACACAAGTAGATGCAGGAGTGCAACGCAAACTGAAGCCACTAAAACCGCATTGAACGAGCATGGCACAGCCATAATGCAGCTGGCAATGCACTGAGACTACTTTTTGGATGAACACTTTGGCTATGGGCAGCACTTTTGTTTCTCAGGGTGCACTAGGGAATGACAAGGCAACAAAGATTGCATAGGAGTCACATCATTGCCAGCCACAAACTCAGAGAGAATTATTGGATGTGGAAGTGTACCAAATGCTGACAATAAATAAACACTTCTAGTGAGGATCACTTCCACTATTTTCTGAACCCTCTAGGGACATCTTGGAGTCTGCAGAATGGGAGGTTAAGCTTCTGTGTCTCCTGACCTGCTAGCAGATCCCACCATCTTGAAAGTTATCTAAGGCAAATCCACTTAAACTCCTTGCCACCAGTCTCCTGTCTAAGCCACGCTTCCCCAGAGAGAAATGACACTTTCTGGTCCACAAACCCATTTGTCAATGGTGAGTGACTCAAGGTAATGTTTGTCATGGGCACAACTCTCCCTTTTTGTCTCTAGCTTCTGGGCAGAAATATTAATCTTTTCTCTCTTCCCTTGACTGCTTAAAACCCTTTTCTCCACTCTTCACCTTTAAAATCTCCGTCTTGGCAGAGCAGGGTATGAAAACCGAAGCAGTGCTGAACAAAAAATGTTATTTCCGTACTTCCACTGCAATGATAGCTGCAAAAACAATCAGTTCTGTTACATTGACCATGATCACATCAATCACTAATACATCAAGTTGTGATACTCCTTGTCTTAAGCTGTGATATATACAGTCCTGGGAAGCTAGTATTTAATTTCTTATTCCTGTATTGGGTAGTAGAAATGGTCTTGAATGGCAAATTTGGATGCAGACCCTCAGCTGCCCTGCAGTTTAAGATATTTGGTTTCCAAGTTCTGGTTCAAGTGCCTCTCCTGAACAGTGGATACTAAACCCAGCAGGTTGTTAACAGCCACTCTGCTTTCTATATAATACACAGAAACCTTTCCCATTGCCCCCTCCGGCCACCCCTCACTAAAAAAAAAAAAAAGGTGAGAAAGAAAAATCAATGTGATAATTTATCTACACTGCCTGAAAACTCACTGCAAACACACACCACAAATAATCAAGTGAAATAGAGAGAGAGAACTTAACAGTGACAAAGAAACTCATGTGCAATTTAGTACAGTCTGCACTCCAGTTTCCCTCTGCAGCATAAAGCAACATGCCACCTCAGTCTGACCATATTTCCTCATGAGAATGCTTTACTTTTAAAAAACCAAACCTTTCTCCTCTCTTCCTTCTCTCTCTGCTGCATTTGCCTTTCTCTTGATTTTCTGTGCACTCATCTGCATTCATTTCTCTCCCTGATTTACCTTTTTTTTTTTTTTTTTTTTTTAAAAAAAAAAAGAGCGAACCTCTGAGCCAGGGCGTATCAGTTAATCTAACCCATCTATCAACAGTTTCTGAGCCACCGTTTCAACCTATGCAGCCGGGGATTTTGGCCAGGCTTTTATCATTTTTATGTGCACTGCTGCCACCCGCTGTCACAAGGTCACCCTTGGAAATGATACTATGCCTCAGTGGGTACTCTTTCACCTAATAAAATATACAGCACACTGTATATCAATCAGATCATCTAGGGAGCAAATACTGAACAGTCAAAGGGGGGTAAATGCCTCCCACTGGATCAATTTTTGATTGCATAGCAAGGGTAACCTCTTTGCCAATGAGAGAGACAGAAAGCCCAGCATTTGACTATGGGGAGCCTCTTGAATAATTTCGGAAGCACAGTCTCTCTTTCCTCTCACATATTCAAGGGTTTGAACTCGAAGAGGTTACGAACAGGCATGTAACAGACCCAACTGCCCCAGCAATTTTCAACCCCAGCATTCAGGCACTGTTTGGTCCATCAGCCCCCCTTGCACATGGGGCAGCTTTTGGACTGACCTCTGCAGGGTTTGGAACTCATGCCTGCTGAGATCAGGAGTGAAAACTCACTGAATAGCATGTACCTGGGGAGAGAGCCCACTTCAAGAAAATGCATTTTGGATCTCTTGCTGCACAGTTTTGGAACTGGTTTTACAAGCAAACAAACAGCAATTAAGGATAAATTTGCTTTAGCCATTCTGTTTGTTGCAGAGATTCCCTGGACACAGGAAAAACGCCTGATAGATGTATGGTCAGGATTCTGGTGACCTCCTTTTCCTGTAAATTAATGTTTGTCTCTCCTCTTCTTTCTTTTTGGCTGTAATGTAACTCAAAAAGCCCTAAAGATAGAAAAGAAAGAACACCAGGAAGATATACCTCCCAATTTATATAAATCCCAGTGATATAAAATCTTTTAGAGTGACAGAATTAAAAAAAAAAAAAAGTCGATATATTTACAGAAGTTTTGGTTCAAACCCAAGGGCCACCACATCAGGAGGAGAAGACAAGAATGGAACATTTGCTGCTGCTGTGGCTCATAGCACAATATCTCAGGTCACACCAGCATCAGGACCAGCAAGCCTGGTAACACAGTGCATCAGGTGGGCAGGCACAAGTCCATCCCAGGGGTCCCACAGAGCTCACCCACCCCTGGACTACTATTTCTGCTAACTGGGCAGACACTGGGCTCAAGGTGACTTTGGAGCATGATGTCTGGACACAGAGCTCTAATGCTGGCTGTGATTGGTGGTGGCTCTGAATTCCTGTTTGTGCCAAGCCCCAGCCAGCATGTACCCCAATCCTCCAACCCCTGTAACCACACGGCTAACCCAAGAGGATCTATGAGTTCACATATGAGACTTTTGTCTCTGTCTGGCTGCCAGCTCCCCTCCCCTGTTGCTTCCCTACACCAGAAAAGTGATGGGTTCCCTGCCTCCCAGAGCCAGCAGAATGAATCCCTTCCCAGCAGGATCAGTGCCTGCTAACAGCACAAGATGTTTCTCACAAGCCAGTTCCATGCTGCTTTAAATTAAACACTTCCATTAATGCTACAGGTGGGCTCCAAATACAAAGTTAGCTGCTGGATCAGAACGTGACCCAAATTTGGGAGCAGCTTGTTACAAAGATGGGCCCAATGCCTTTGCCCTAAATGGACACAAATCCCTTCCTCTCTAAGGTGGAGGAAAGGCCTCTGTAAGCAGGGAAGCCAAGTCCAGCTTCCTTACAGCATGATTGCTCTGCTAGCTCTGGGGGCCTTGCTAGCTTAATGCTGCTGAGGACCTTAGTATTCAACAATGGTCTCTGAGCAGTACAGGGAGACCCTTCCTTGGCAGCATCCAAGCAGGAGGCGGCCCAGAGCAGCAGCCTTACAAAGGCTAAAAATATCACTGCTTAAAGTTCAGTGCCAGCTCTTTGTTTATCCATGTTCTTGAGGATGGCAAAATTGAATCCAGTAGAGGACATCTGCTAGGTCCTCTCCTCCCTGCTTGGCCCCAGCAAAGGTTTGTCATGGTGTTTAACCAAAACTGGCACTCCAGCACTGCTGGCAAGCAGGGAGGAGAGAGGATGATCAACCCTTTCTTATAGCTGGAAGGCAAGGTCACACAGCAGAACAGCAGGTGGGAGGGCAGAGAATGAAGGCTGGAGACTGCACAAGCTCCCATGTGCCAAACTTCCCATTGAGCAGCCTTTGCATCCCAGGGGACTCACATCCAGGACTGCCATAGGGAAAAGGTGAGGCCCACCTCACATCCCTGATCTTCGTTCCACCACCTTTAAATCCACAGGCAGGCAACATCCAGGGGTTGGGCACACAGAGGTGTTGGAGGTGTTCCTCTTAATCTGGGTCAGAATAAGAAGGATGTCCAGGTCCAAGCAGGAAACTGAGCAAGCAGCCGAAGTTTCTCTCAGATGAGGTACTAACAAGAAGCATGCAGATAACAAAAGGCATTTTTATGTGCAGGAAAGCAATTAATTACTTGACTTACTGGTCAGACAGAGCAGGGTTCAGTTTCCAACAACAGCACAGTTTCTGGCATAAAGAAATCATGACAAAGGTAAGAAAGCAAATAAAATCTCAGCTTTTTAGGCATGTAAGCAAATAAGCATAATGCTTCAAATTCACCTCATGTACCTGTAAAATCACTTCTAAGGACAGGGTTAGATGGTTCCCATCTCACTGCTGTTCCACTCCAAATAATTAATTGAGTTTATTCAATGGATTTTCTGTGAAAGACTTAGAGGGTAAGGAGCACAGCTAAGTTTGGAAAGCAGTGTATAAGTCCACAGTACTATAATAAGCTTTTATTAATACAAACAAATAATTTGTCCCTCTCCCTCCAAATTTCCTAAGACACAAACTAAAGAAATGACGCAGGACAATGCAGGTCAGCTCCCTGGAAATTTATCCGTGTGTACTGAACGCCACTGTCTGATCTATTCAGCTTCTTATGCCAGTCATTAGCCATCAGTCACACTCCAGTGAGCAACTCCCCTCCAGCACCAGCACCAGCACCATGACTCCTCATCCCCGGGATGCAACTCTCCTCTCCACTTTCTCTTCCTATGACTCAAAATGACAGAGGCTGGGACATTAAATCAGCACTTACCTGTGTTTTGTTTTGTTTTGTTTTCTGGCACCAGACCCTACTTTATCATCTTCTTCATCACATCACTTAAAGAGACTGCAGAGATTGGCTTATTCAGGCATCAGCCAAGACAGAAATGTAGAAGGAAAGGGTCTAGGACAGGTGCACCATGATGGGAGTTCCACTGTGTCTCTGCATCCAAGGGAAGGAGAAACCCCTGAGGACTGCATGTAGACCAAATACTTGCCAGCACTGTAATATTTTTAATCCCCTGCTTCTCCCTTAAAAATATCAGGGAGTCCTTTTCGTCCCTCTCATACTGCACCTGTGAATCCAAAAAAGTGAAATCGAATAACTGCATAACCTCAAACCTGGCTTCAGGTCTGCCAGAGTAGAGGAGGGGACCGGGACCAGAGCTTTTTCAAGACAGCAACATTACCAGCACAGCTCTGGGCACTAAGGGGTAAATTTACTTCATTTTCTCCTCCTGCTTGAATTGATATAATTTCCACAAAGACTGAAACATTCAATGAGCCAGATCAGTTGTCATCTGGTGAGGGCACTCGGCTCAGAGGAGAAACCCTTATGTTCCAGACTTTGTTCCAACAAACATTAAACTGCTTTACAGATACTGGAAACCATTAGCTGGAGAGATGGCATTTCTCCATCCCAGGACACTGTCTCATTCATGGTGTTTGCTTGAGGAGTTTCCAGGGACCGGAGGGTGCAAATGATCTCCCATGAAAGATGAGGTTAAACTCATGAGGGGGTCTTCAAGTGCTCTAAACAGCAGAAGAGGTGACTTCACATTCAGTTATATGGGTGAAGACGCAATCATAACCCACAACAACCTTCAAGATATGTCTAAACCCAGCATTTGCTGCATTTGTCTTGTTTTCACCAAGAGATGCTCAGAATAGAAATAAAATTAAATTATTTGAAAGAGCACTTCTTTTGTTCCAAGATGCAACCAATGGTTTTTAGTTCATTAGGAGTAAAATAGAACTTTGTCATTTTGGTCTGGATCAAACTGGTTTTTATTTTCTCCCTATTCACTCATGAGAGGGAATGTCTCCTACAGAGGCAGCACCCTCACTGGTTTTTGTAAAGACAGAATATAAAATGCAGTGTTCTATGGATGTTTAAGCAAACCAGTTAAGATTTCTCAAAAAAAAAATAGACAAATTCTTTTTTTTTTTTTTAATTACATATTTTCACAGGAACATTACCTTCAAATAAGTTTGAGAAAGAAGAAACTTGGTTGGGGTGCAGTTTCAAGTGCCACAGTTTGTTTCAGTAGTATTTAAATATAGAATTTGGATTCATCAGATTATTGGGTTACATTCTGTCTGCTGTCATATTTTAAAATTGTGCATACCCATTTTATAAAACATTATGTCATTTAGTATTTGGACATGACCAAAAAAGGAACAAAAAATTGAACAACTTGATATTGTCAAAACTCAGGGGTATTTCCAAACCGCTTTTTCTTTAATTTGCATTCCATGGAAACAGTCACAATTTTCTACTTTTCTGTCCATTTCGAAAGAAAATAAATTTAGAACTATTTACTAAGGGATAGGATTGTTATAATCCATAATGCTGCAGTAGAAATGTGGCAGTAATGCTTCTCATCTTGTGGATTATGACAGGTTCTAACTGCTGGAGGGAGCTGTGGGGAATGCTCTGGGGGCAGGCTGACGGCTGGCAGTGATGTCTGTGGCCACAGCACAGTGCCGTGCAAGGGCAGATCTGTGGCAATGGCAAGGGGAATGCACCTCTGGGCAGACACAAACCATGCCTGTGAATTCCTGTGATGCCTGCTGTACTGGTGGCTCAGGGAGGGAGCTTCTTGTGCCCACAGGAGAAAGACACCTGTGAGCAGCAAACCCCCACACTGATACTCCAAGCAAATGGAAACCCACATCACTCATGGGAAAGAGAAAACCTCACTCTAAGACGTATTTTTAAAAGGAGCCATATGATGGGGTTGTCTTTTGGCTGCTATTTCATCATCCCCCAACAAATTTCAATAAATTCACAACAGCAGCCTTGGGTCTAGGTGCCTTTACCAAGCTTTTCTGTGCAGTTATACTTCTTACTTTCACAAGAAGCGAGGACCTCATGCTATGGCAACACTGAATGCAGCCTAAATGCTTTTCACAGGCTTGTTTTTAAAGCACATTAACTGCTTGCCCAGTGCTTGGCTTCCAGCAGAGGTTCCTCCTGAAGGCTAGCCTTAGATTTTCTATCTTCTGGGATCTGCCTTCAGTCATCAGGAGTTCCCCGATAGCATTTTCAGTTTAAAAAAAAAAAAAAAAAAAAAAAAAAAAAAAAAAAAAAAAAAAAAAAACCCACACAAAAAATAAAACAAAAAAAAACAAAAAAAACCACAACCACCCACAAATCTACTACACTGTTGACATGTGGCAGAAGCATCCCCAGTTTGACATGATCTTCATCTAAAGCTCTGGAATAGGAGCTCAGTCAGTCTCCCCATCCCAAACAAGAGGCAGTGTATTTGTGCAGGTCAGGGAAACCCAGTTAGTTCCCAGACTACTTAACTCCAGAGGGGATCCACAGCTTCCAGAGAGGCTCTGGAGACACTCTCCAGAGAGGCTTTTGGCACCCAGCAGCACTTCAGCCACAGCACAGCCCCTCCTTGATTTCAAGGCAGTCATTATTTCAATATAAAATCCACCACAGCAGATTTTGTGTTGGGACTGGAGGCAGAGCAGGAAGGTGGGTAGTTCTGCTTTGTTGGTTCTTTTTTCCCTGAAGACAGGTTCAGTCTCGAAATTAATCTGCAAATGGCAATGATTATAACAATGTACATAGGAAATAATAGCACATACCATTTTCTGTGTCCAGTGATTAGACATGAACTGAGAATGCAGCTGTATTGGCCTCAAATTTATATTATTTTCTATTTTCCTCTTGGCTGCTACTCTGATCCAGCTTGTGAAAACACAAATACAAGCATAAGTTAGTGCCTAAAAGGTTAGGATACAATCTGGGAAAGGGGATAGTGAGCAGCTGAGAGATCTGGCAGAGTAAGAAGCATTCTAAAAAAGAAAAATATATTTTTAAAAAAGGAAAAGGAAAAAGGTAATAACTGGTAAGAAAACCTCTTCATTTTAAGTAACCAGCAAACAAAACAAAGGGAAAACAAACAATCAAATATGACAGGGGAATTCTTGAGAATTCAAAGTTTTAAAATATTCACCAAGAAGAAAATTACTTTTATAAGGTAAGCCAGGGATTGTTCTCTACCTAAACTGGATAAGGGGTGTACAAAGGGCTTCCAGTTTCATCTAAAAATGAATTTTATGCCCCATTTACATTTTCATTATTTATGGAGTTTTTCTGTTAATCCCTCCTGCTGGGAAGGAGATGACCACAGTCCCACATCTGTTTACCTTTGTTTACAGCTGGGAACACAGCCATGGATTTGTTCTGCTTCAGCGAGAAGGCAGACTGATTTGATTATTGCTTTCTAACATACCAAAAGGTTGTTGCTAAGAGTCTCACTTAGGAGAGAAATGACAGAAGGTTGGTTTTAGCAAGTTATGGGAAAGGTGGAGATGAGAAAGCTAAGGGTTAAGATGGTTCTTTCACCCTTTGGTCCCCAGGTGCCACCACTGAGCTTTGTCAGATAAGGTGAGACCAGGGCTCATCTAATTGCTCTGAACTCCAGGTTCCACTACTTTGTGAAGGTTTGCTCTGATTTCAGCACAGCTGAGACCTGCACACACCACTCACCTCCCCCTGAGGTGTCACACTGTTTGTGGGGATGATCCAGGGATACAGAGGAAGATAAGGCTCCTGCTTGGTGTATCCAAACAAGCTATGGGCAAGACTCTCCAATGAAGAGAATCCCCTTCAGAGCTGCACAGGGAGGTGTAAGCAACCTCCAAATGGAGGCCTTTCAGCTTGTCCTCATCCTTAAATAGATGGTTCCTCTCTAAATTATTCTGTCAGACTCCATCAGTCCTTTTTCTGTCACCCCTATTCATGTGGGGCGGTTTCTGTCTCTCAAGGAGGCCCGGTGGCTCACCCAGGAGTCACCCCAAATCAGAGCTGAGATATTACACTGGGATTTCTTTAGCTTTAAGAAAAGAGTACGGTTTTTCCAAAGACATGTTGGAAGCAATTCGGCTTTTCCAGTGAAGGCTTCTTTCAATAATCAAGAGAGAGAGAGGAGAGAAACTTTAAGCACTCCCAGTTCAGCTATCATCTGCTACCCACTTACATTGCCAGGACAAGCTGTAGATCAAAACCTGCTGAAGGGTTTCTGACAAACTGACAGGACTTTTCATAAAAGCTGTTGATTACCCTGAGAAGCAGAGGCACTGATCCACATCCTGCAGCTGGGGCTGGTTCTCCTCTGCTCCTCCTCCTCCTGACCCTACCCTCACTCCACCGAGCCGAGCCATGTCTCTGCTGCATCCCCTGTGAAGGTCACGCGTGTAACAGCAACTTGCCTGAGGACGAAACGCTGTACCAGGAAAGGGCAGACACCAGCAGACCAGAGCAACTCAGAAACGTCATCAAAGCTCGGTTCATCTGAAATGGTGGCTTCTCTGATGATAATTTGCTTCACTTCTCTTTACCCTGGCATGACACAAGAGTAATTTTAAGATAGATCACAGCAACAAGCAGTCTTTCTATAAAGAACAAGATATGTACCACTCTAAGGTAAAGATGCACTAGAGAGGACAGAGGCCTTGAGAGGGGTACACACTGGAGGGGCTGTAGAGGAGCGCTGGCATGGGGTGATGACACAAGGGACACAGACTGGGCCTGGAGATCCCACAGCTATAAAGAGCTCACCAACAGCCAGTTAAAGAAGTGAAGACCTGGGGCTGGAGAAAACTCATTCTAGGCGAACAAACTCATTCTAAGGAAGGGAACAAGACAAAGGCTCTAACACACATAAAAAGCAACATATATAGTAAGTTTTAGCATAACATGGAGCTGCAGACGAGAAACGAGTGAGGTCTAAAAGGGTGTTAGAGTCAAAATGGCAAATCAAACATGGCAGAGGGAGAAAAAGGAAAGGAAAAAGGAGTGAGGAAGAAACCATTGGCACCACTTTCCTCCCTGCAAAGGGCACTGGGCAGACAAAGGTTTTCTTTCTTTCATGATTTACAGCATCAAAGCTTGCTGTCCAAATATTATGTAAGCTAAAAACATTGACATTTTCCTAAAAAAAAACCCAAATACAAATGTCTTTAGACTCTTGAGCATTCTCAAATTTTGCCAAATTTGACCTGAAATCACAAAATAGCTTTGGCTGAACTGAGCAAAAAAGTTGAAAATAAATACTCAGTGAAAAAAATCCTTCAAATCTTATTTTATCCAGGGATTAGACAACAGGAGGGATACTAGGCAGGAGTTAAAATGTCTGCAGGACTTCGGGGGTTTGGGATTGGGAGGGGAGTTGATGAAGATTTTTTTTCTTTGTTTTGAGAAGGTAGAGCCGTTTTTACTAGCTGAGGAAGCTTACAGGTTTATCTAGACCATTTACTGTCCTACAGCCTTACACAGACT
The DNA here is from genome assembly GCF_029207755.1 of Chamaea fasciata. Lineage (NCBI taxonomy): Eukaryota > Metazoa > Chordata > Aves > Passeriformes > Sylviidae > Chamaea > Chamaea fasciata. The sequence goes on along the minus strand of NW_027094086.1, from coordinate 66,814,812 downwards.
GCTCTGAGCACTGTCTACAGGATATTTTCAAGGGAAGAATGGGTGAAAAAAATCACTAATAAATTCACAGATTAATTACTTGGTCGAATGAATGCATTATTAAGCACATAGAAAACATATCTGGCTCTGCAGAAACAAATATTTGGAGAGTATTTGGGGGAAGTAACACACACAGACTTGCCCTTCGTCATTTCCTAGTCATCCCCCAGAGGCTGTTGCCAGAGGTCATCACAAGGCCCCCAAAGGGGCTCTGTGCACCTTTGGTCTGGCTGAGTACATCCACCCCTACATTGCATCTGACACTTTGGGCACACTGAAATGTTTTCCAACCTCACTGGGTTGGGGTGCAGGAAATAAAGCTACACAGCAGGTTTGTGGTAACATGGGATTACAAATGTCCTATCAAAAGTCCATCCATAGTCCTAGAATCTTACCTTTCCTCTCTCAATGGAGTACACAAAATGGATTTCAGGCAAGGAGAAACACACAGCCTTGGGAGGCACTGAAATCCTTAATGAGAGTGAGCCAAACATCACTCTTGGAGCAATCCCACTGCAGTTTGTTTACTCAGAGGTATTTACCGCCAGCCCCAGGTCTTTGCACACCAGTTGCTGCTGATCCTTCAAGCAGTTAGTCACTTGCCTGCTCTCCAAATACTATTTATTACCAACTTGTTCCCAAGGTGATTCAATTAAGAAGTCAGAGAAACAGCCATATTGCTCACAAAGCAGTAAAGAATTTCTTTTACGGTATAGTTTGTCATGTGTTCTTCTCTCCTGTATGTAAAGGGAATAATAGGATGCAGTAAACTGCACTAGGCAATAAACATCTGTTACAATTATTTAAATGCCTCATACTGGCTTCATTGTTTAATTGCCTGCAAAGAAAGCAATTTAATGCCCTTATATATTTTTTCCCCTGCCAGAAACACTGTCCTTTAAACATAAGATAAAACATTTTAAAATGCAAACATTTCTTACGATCTTGCATTTTAAGTGCCATGCTGTAAAACATATCCTGGCTTCAGGTTTCCTGCATTTAGCATCACTCCCCTCTGCAGGTGCACACAATTCCATGGCCTTGAAAAGTACAACAGTAGGGTGGTGGTGAGTGGCCAGCATTGTTTCCTCATGACCCCTTATTCCCTGCAAGGGAAATAAAGAGAAATCATGTATCATTGTAACAAACCACAGCTGGACAAAGGCAATGCATGCCAAGAAAACTACAGAAAATAAACACAAATTCCAATCAAATGGGATTAAAAGGGAGAATTGCTTGATGCAAAACAAAAATAAAAAAAAATCAATGCCAGTACTCAGTACTGACTTGATAGACGTCAAGTTCAGCAAAGACATGCCAGTGCAACCCTTGGATGCCGTGGAGGCTTCAAAAGCTGGGGAGAGAGCAAGGCTGGCAACTGAAGCATCAGCTCTGAAACTGTTAGCTGACATTTGTTGTGAGGGGCTGTGCAGGTCCTAAGGCAGTGAGGGGAGGCTCAAGTGCCAGTTGGTGTTGGATAAACCTGCAGGAAACCTATGACACTGGCCCACGTGTCCTGTCCCAGAGAGCACAGGGGTGACAAACAGAGAGATGGATGTAGGAAGGAGATGAGTGTCAATAAGAGAAGAGGATTATTTTGTTTACTGAGCTGCATAAAGTAAGACGTGTGCTTTTAATGCCATGTAAAGCTTATGTTATGGAAGTTATTACCATGCCATTACAAACACAACTGCATCTGAAAAGCTACCTATTAAAGCAGAAACTCAGTGACTAAGAAATGTAAGAGCTTAAACCACCCACGCAGCTTCCTTACTTCAGCTTTGAGTTAAAATACAGTCTTTAATTATGTGATTGTAGATGAGATTTTTCTACAAAGTCCCTATCTTCCTCAGTGAGCGGCTAAATATTTTTATTTATTTCTGCTCTGCTACTATAATACACATCCCTTATTCTTATTTACTTTGCATCATCTAAATCCTGCCTCAGAAAAAAATTTGTGCTTTCCTTTCAATTATTCCCACTGCAGTATCTTGTACTCCACAAATACTAAGCAATCCTTGTAGTTTGTTTAGGGTATCTAAGAATGATTTTCCTCAGTTTACCAACAGAGGACTAAGAGATGGGAAAATTTGAGTATAGGCCTAAAAATAACACCTGCAAATTTTGAATAATGAGACTGAGACCCCCATTTTCCAGAGTACTGAGCTTTCTTATAGCTCAGCAACCAGACAATGGTCCCACCAACTGCCTCCGCAGTTACCTCTTCTTTTAAAAAGCCCAAAACTGCTGTATGTCTTACCTTGGTGATAGAGAAAATGAGAATCGTGCACTTTGTGGTCAATTTTTCTGTTCATGGGAGAGAGACAAAGTTCATGGCTGAGCAAGCTGTAGAATCTAGTTCTCTACAAAGGCGTCAAGCATCCCCTCTGAGACCATTTTATGTCTTTCTGCAGCATCATACCTCATTCATTATGCATTTGCAGCCTTCTCCGGCAAGCAAAGCCAGAGTTCTCCAGACAGAAAGTGCTTTCACTACACAGTCCTGCTCCTTTTCATTAGTTTCTTCTGCACTTCTCTTGGGCACCTACACAGGCAACTGTCTGCAGAAAAATAACAGAACATGATATTTTAATTAAAGTCTAATTATTGTGCATACAAAGGGCCAAGTTCCAGTTATATTATATTTCTCTGACCTAACTCTCAGGAGCCCAAAACATTCTTCCCATCCTCATTTGTGCACAGGTAGGAGGAGATCCTTGGGTTTTTAAAAAGGGTCACCCAGAGTGTGGATATGCAGAAAAGAATTGGAACATGCCTAACCCCTCTGCCTGCACAAAGCTGCCATGAACAGAAAGCATTTTGTGCTGGAGCTAAGGGGGCACTTCCCACACTTGACAGTGAGTACTTGGTGTTCCTGGTACCAGCAAGATGTTGGCAGTGGATTTCAGATACTTCTTCCATCAAGCACATGAGTCCAGGCAATAAATGCCTCCATGTTCAGAAAACAAGGCATATGCTCGCATACATGTGCAAATATATGCAAATATATGCAATGATAGTTTTCAAGTGCATTAAAAAACTGCAGTGTAGGCAGTGTGGCTGTGTCTGAAGCTACCAAATGAGCAATACATGGTTGTGGTGCTGCTGTGACCTCCCCAGGTTCAGCACTGTTGTAGCTCTCACTGTTCACACACATGGCTCCAACTCCTGCAGAAAACCTGCTCTTCAGCCAGCAACATGTTGCCTTGGCTTCTATCTTGGGAACACTTCAGAGGAGAAAGGGGCTATCTAAAATATGCAGAGGGGAAAACTACTGGACAAAAATTTTGTTTTTGTTTGACTTTCCTAACAACTTTTAACCTTAAATATATTAACCAGAAAACTAAAAAAACAAACGAACATAACAATTCAGAATTTTCGTGAAAGAAAAAAGCAACCAAATACCTTAGCTCATCTGTGAACAGCAGACATCATCAAACTTTCTTTCCCGTGGATTTGTGACATATGCCATAAAGTATCTTCTCCTTCTAGGAGCAGTAACTGCTTCTACCTGCTCTCATTTGCCTTTGATAACACTAAGAAAAAGAAACATCTGTGGCAGCCGATGTGAAAGCACCTGTTGGCCAGCAATCACACAATGAGGCACTGCTAAAACCTTCTTGATTTTTTTTTTCTTTGGTTGGTCCCAGGCTGTCAACAGAGACTTTGCTATCTGGGGACTTTGATGTCCATTTTAAATGAGACTGAAACCAGTCAACAGAAAAGACAGACACTCAGGGTCGTGCGTCACACAAGGCTTAGGAGAACTGGCTGGTTCCCAAAACCATTCCTTTCGTTCAATGCTTCATGTGGATATCTAGTTCTCCTAGTTGGGGATATGCTGATATTGCAACTTAATATGGCATAATTAATCTAATATAAAATTAGTGAGCCCACGTTATTTCCCCTGTCTTCTCCCCCATAAGCTTAATTCAGAACAACATGCTCAAAAAAGAAGACCCATAATGCTGGATTTGTGCTGTAATTGGAACTCCTGTTTAAGACAACAGACCATTTTCAGTAAGGCTGTCCTCAAACATTTCAGACGGACTTGGCACGAGCCCTTTTATGGTGCCACACTTAAATATGCACAAAGGACACAGCATTGTTGCCTAGCCTGACTGCCTTTGCATCTCTCCTAGGCATCACAATCAGCTTCTCTGCTTAATGGACCCAGAGCTTTTTATTGCATCCTTAGGAAGTCTTGAGCTTTCAAGGGGAACTGACAAAATCAGCTCCCTGCTTGTTGCAGTGCAGGACCTTGGCAGCCATGCAAGAGCTGTAATCAGAGCTTGTCTGTTTGTGTAGTCAATACCCCAACAGAACACATTAAAGACAGATTCAAATCAGAGGGAAAATAATTTGTCAACCGAAGCAAACTCTGTGAAAGATACTGCTTCCAAAAACACAAAGGAATTACTGCTGTGCTCCCCATCTGGTAGAAACGATGAATCAGTAGATATTCATTTTTCCCGAAAAAAGGGAAGAGAGAGGTTTCCAGTATGGACATGTCTATTATTTCATCAGCTATTCTGTTTGCACATTTCAGACAGAAACTTGGCCAGAGAAGTCTGGGAGCTCTGGGTACTGTCAGTTTTGCAAAAGTGCATTTAGGCCAAAAATTAAAAAAATTAAAAAAAAAAAAAATCAAAGCAACAATAACAAAAAACCACTGACAAAGCAGGATCCTAGTCAGCTAATTAAATCAAGTTGCCATGTTCAGAATAGCTGCAGCCCCCAAAATGAGCAAAACCTCACTCAGACAGATAGAGGCTCTAGACCAAATGTTGTTTTTCTCTCTCCCATCTGTTAAAAATAAAACCTGCAGAATGGCACACCAGTTTGTCAAAGTCCATCCCACTGGAATATTAATCAGTGCATTGTATTTGATATTTATCTGCCTATAAACATCCCTTAATATTTTTCCTGCCTTTGTGCATTTTCTGCTCTTGAAAGTACTCTTATTCTGCAGTCTCACCACCTACTTGCTAAAATTATCTTTGCTATCCTAAGTAAACACATAACTTTATAGATTTAAGCAATATGGTCTCTGCTCCTAGATGGAATAGAGTTGAAGTTTCACTGATGTGGTTTAACTGACCATGAAGAGAGGGAAGGAAGGGTGAAAAAAAAAAAAAAAAAAAAAGAACAGACCACGTCATACTATGTAGACAGCAAAACAACTTTGTGTAGATATTCATTGAAAGAATAGGGGAACGAAAACAGAGCAGGGTGTAGCCTGCTGGAAGACAAATGAAATGGGAATGTGGAGAAGGAAAAAGAAAGATGAGGAGAAAATTTAGGGTCAGTGAAGTGGCAGCACCCAGAGGTGGAAGTGAGCTTGATTTTTTGGTAGCAGACAGGGCCTTTGAGGGTGCCAGAGGGGAACAAAGCACTCAGAAAAAAAAAAAAAAAAAAAAAAAAAAAAAAAAAAAAAAAAAAGAGGTTGGATCAATGGAACGAAGCTGGTCAATGGTTCCAAGCTGGAACCATTGGTTATATAAGCAGCAAGGGACAGAAAATGAGCAACGGACTGTAGAAACTCAGTAGGAAAAGCAAAACCTCTCAGTGCAGTTCAGCAATGGGTGCAAAATGAGGAACCATTTATTTTTGGCATGACAAAGTTCAACACCAAGGAGACCACCAGACGTATCAGTGGCCACAAGTGGGGGCATCAGAGAAATGTGGAGACACCAGGTCAGTCCATGTTCTGCCTGCTCCATGACGCCCAGATGAAGAAGAAAACAAACAATGGGAGAGAATAGAATAGAGAGGAATCCAGGCTGGAAGGATAACAGCACTTGGGCAGCACAGCCAAGATGGGATTTGTGATTCCCACCAGGATCCCCACCAGGTCAGCACTAACCCACATGGAGCTGCTTTGCTTCAAAACACAGCACCCTCCACCCGAGGACTCTGGCTTTATTGCCAGTTTCCCCATTACACGATCACCTCCTCTAATGTTCTTTTAATTAATGTGCTAACCATTGCATCAAGAACAAACCACAGTTACAGTAAGGAACTAACAGCACCCAAAATAACACACAGCTGCGACCATGCCAGCACCTTGCTGCCCTGGATGCTCACCTCCCTCCCGCATGGGGGTGCTACCAACAGAAAGCCCTGACACACTGACCTGAAGAAGGTAACCCATCTTTGGTCACCAGCTACTTCCAGAAAGAGTTCTGGGTTTTTTATTTACATAAGTCTCACAATGAATGTACAGAGACAGACAGACCAGCTTCCTCTGGGCCCAGCAACTCATTCAGCCCGGGGCTCTCCCACTGCCTGTAGTGATGCAGGAACATGGGATATGTGTCACCTCCCTCACCTGCTGGCCATGCCACTTTGGATGCAGCCCAGAGCATTTCTGGCTGGGCTGCATGGCTGGGTCATGTCCACCCTCTCATCCACCAGCACCCCCAAGTCCTTCTGGGCAGGGTTGCTCTCCATCTGTTCATCCCCCAGCATTTCACTGACCCAGCTACAGCACCTGGAACTTGGTCTTGTTAAACCTCCTGAGATTCCCATGGGCCCACTTCTTGTGCCTATCTAGGTCCCTCTGGATGCCATCCCATCCTTCAGGTGTGACAACTGCACCTCTCAGCTTAGTGTGACCTGCAAATTTTTTGAGGGTGCACTTGATTCCTCTATGTCATTAATGAAGATATTAATGGTGGTCACAGTACAGACCACTTGAATACACCACTCATTTTTCATGTAGCAGCCTTCCCATCCCCATCAATATCAACAAGAATGTACTTAAGAAACCTGCTTCAAACAAACATAAAGTGTTAAGATTCCCCTGACAAGAAAACAATCATGGAAGAAGTGTCTTGTACATGAAAGACACAAAAAACTTTTACAGAAGCAAAAGTCTGCAGGGATGTCCCTCCTTCCTGTACCTCCACTACACCAGGGAGGATCAAAGAGCTGTGGATTTTCACAGCCAGATGGAAAGAAATTTGGTTAACACCTAGGTTAGAAATAAGGTGACGTTTGATCAGCTCAGACTAGTCCCATGTCAGAAACACAGCACCAGCAGTTTTAATAAAAAGCACTAGATGGGAGTAAAACATCAAGCAAAGTCTGATTGAGGAGCAGCAGGAAGGTTTTTACAGACAGGGCGAGTAAGCAGGAGGTACTGCTGTTAAGAATGTGTCTTATTCTGACGCAGCGCCAGAGTGGTCGAAGTTAACTTAAAATAAATGTGTCTGGAAGTGCTGTAATAAAGTTTGGTGCACAGACAAATAAGCAGAATTTCCCTGACATGATGCAGAGACCTAGCCATCTGTCCAACATAGAGTTGCTGCAATTGGAGGGAAATAGAGGAGCTACCTCACAGACTAAACAATTTCCTTCCTTAGGTAAGTGTCTAGCTGGTGGTGGGTGGTGCATGTTCCCAAATTTAGGGGGTATCTCTCATTCAGCTGGCAGTGGAAATTGATGAGCGGAAGTCACACACCTTGGTCAGGAGGCTAGAAGCTCAATAATATGGGAATTTTGCAGGTTTTGCTTTAAAGAAAGACATATCATTTGCAAACCAGAGAGATGTTTACACACTTGCAACGCATTAGCAATGCACTTCCTCCTCCTCTAAGCCCATTACCAGAGGCAAGCAGTGCTTTCTTTACCTTTCAGAAAAGACTAATTGAATTTATTTTTTTCATGGATCCTCTTGATTCCCATTTGCACAAAAGAGGATGAGCTCATCTCCCAAATATGTAAATGGTGTTTGCAACTCTCCCCCTCTCTTTCCCCTTTCCTTCCTGGTGGCCTTCAGGAGGAAGCTGTGTTTCCCCAGAGCATGCAGCCAGTCTGAGGATAAGAGGGGTTGTCACATACCATAGCCATCAGTACATTCGAAATCATGCACCTAGGTTGACCACAGCAAGTGCTGGAAGGGAGACATTATTTCTGTTTTGATTTTTATTTTACCTCCAACTGGGAAAAAAACCCCAAATCCACAAATAAATTTAGGGCTGTTGGTGTGACTTTAGAGTTGATGAGAAATATCCAGGACACTTTTGACAAATAAATCTCTCATGTCACAGTAGTGTAACACTTCTCTGCATGCAGGTACTCTTGTCTGAGAATTGAAGTCAACCAGAAATGAAGCCCTCTGCTATCTGAGCCCTTGGGCAGTTCAGGAGGATACGGCAAGAGGTCCTGTTATTTCAACTTCCTCACCATTTTCCTCCCCAGTTCAGTGCAAAGTCTCTTCCCTGGGTTGCAGGGTTAAGCAGGACCTCCCATTAACTCTCCAGACAGACTCAACCTAATGAAAGTCTCCTAGGTCCCACCAGCACAATGTGCAGCACTGTTCCAGCACTTCAGAAACAGCCAGCCCTCATCATTTCCAGAGAGGAAACACAACTGCATTTCAGATCCATGTGGGGAAAAAAAGGGGAATGATGAGAAGAACCTGCAATCAGCAGACAGAATAGCAGGTTGGGGGACACTGTTATGACTCCACCATGCACTAACCCTCCTTTCCCCCTGACCCAGACTAGGACCCCTTGGGCTTTAGGAAAACCCCAGCATCAGGCAAGGTTAGGAACAGGGCCTATTCATGGCCTAGTCAGGAATAGACTTTTGCAGGAAAAAGCTGAGGCACAACATCAGCACCCTCATGGACAGCTTGTAGCTGTTCCGTGGTGCAGGCAGGGTGAAAGAGGGAAGCTCTCCAGCCACACCGCCATCCTCCCCACAGGGAAATGAATGACAGATCATCCTCCAAGGAAGGGCAGAGCACAATGCTGCCTCCACACCTTCATCTCCAGGTGCCTGGAGCCATGTGGGTGCCAAGGCTGGGGCCTGGGGTACTACATGTTCCTGGGAATATTGAGGTCATGGAAGGTTACTCCTACCCTACTTGCTGCCTTTGCTGCTGCACCTTCCTCTCTCTGTCTGCACGTTCCCATCACTTCATCTCCTTCTCTTTGCTCACATTTCTCTTTTCCTCTTGCAACTTGTCTCTTTCCCTGTAATTTATTCTCTGCAGTGACAGCCTTTGGCTGGCCTGTCAGTGCTGTGGTTCCTGGAGAGGGCATCATGCCACACTCCGGCACAGAAGCCCAGCAAGTTATTAGATCCACACACACCTACAGTTCTGCACCTGCAGCACTGACAGTGCTGTCTCCCTTTCCCACTGCTGAAATAAAAAGAGAACTTGCTTCATGTGAAAGCCAGCAGCTGCTCTACCAACAGTTCCTGTAGGATTGATAACAAAGTCCACCTCCAACACCCACTGAAGGACAGTTTTGTGCACAGGCTTTCCTACTCTCACAAGTAAGCAACAGGCATGTCAAGCAGAGAGCAACCTGTCATTGAGAGGCAACATTGGACTAAGGAGTTTGGGAACAGGAATACAGCAATAACTCACAGGAGACAGAATTAAACCAACTGTAATTAAATAAGTCTTCCACACCAAAATGACATAATCAAAATGACATACATCAAACAGGACCAATCTGTTTTTATTTAATTGGGACCAGCCTTTCCCAAAGACAAGGGCTGATAGGTAATTCTGTTTGTTTACTCAAAGTCCAGTTGTATTCCACTGGTATTAACTATTTAATTTCTCTGTGCATAAATGATGGGACATACTAGCACAGAACAGTGACACTAAAAGCTATATCCATTAAACAATGTTTTGCATGGAGAGGAAAAATGCTACCATGGATCTTGCATTATCATATAACTGAGGAAATAGAGAGGAAATGGCCTTTTCAATTCTCCAAAGCATGCAATTTGACAATTCTTAGCAGTCTTATCTTGTGCAGAGATTAGAACTAGGTAAATAAATTAAAGCAGTGTAATCAATGAATGCATTCCTTTTTCCTGTCTGTGAAGAGGGGAGGGAGGTTGGGGTAACATCAGGCAGTCAGGTTAATGAATGTGTTCAGAGGACAGAATTACTAAATGAGTATTTGTGCACACACACATACACTGAGCTATTGATTACTCATAACCCTATTTGCAAAGAAAACTCCTCTGAATAGTTTGCAGTTCTGATTAGACATTGGAACTGTGAGGTTGTCTGTAGGGAGTGCAATTAAAAATATCTGTACCAGCCTAACTTACCAAGTTTATTGATTTAACTGCGCCAGCATAAAAACCTCTCGGGTGCAGGATATTGCATTGCATTACAGGTTAGAGCTTGTATCATTACACCATGTTAGCTGAACACAAGCAACATTGTTCTACCTGTGATCGACCTGAATGACCCAGCTCCAAGGGCGACTTGAGAGCCTAGCAAAAAACACCGGAAGATTGGTCTCAGCTACAAGATCAAACATTGTAGTCACAAATAATTTTTAAATGTGCAAATATTATTCCAAATAGAAGGTGATAGGAAGCATTTCTAGATCAGAGACTCAGGGCTCAACGTTTTCTGCACTGCTCCAAATTCCCTCAGGGTCAGAGTCTTACCGTATTTTCTCATCAGGAAGCAGAGAGAAGCACACAGAGCTGCCCCACCTCCAAGCACTTTGTAAAGCAGGGGTGCAGGGGTGTTCGAGGGTCAGACTGTTCCAGAAGCAAGGGCAGTACCCATCCCAAAAATGCAGACAGTAATCCAGATAGACAGCAAACGGATTTATATTGTGATAGCTGAACCATCTGATCTGGCTAGCCTGTGTGCTATCCCTTGGGGAGTATAGATTATCTCCTCTCTAATCTCCTCTCCCCTTTCCCTAACCTGCAGACCTCTACCTGCAAACACACACTGTTTGGTCTAGCCTTAAACTGTTAGCTGTTCGCCTCTGGGCCCTACCTTCTATTTGCTCACAAAGCCCCTGGCACATTTTGTCATGGCATAAAGAAGAGGAGAGCCCATTTGCTTTGCTTCTCGGCAGCTGCAGCTTCCTCGGGTTACCTCTTTGTTTGGGAATAATAGCGTTTTTCATACCTTGGATAAATAGGGTCAATCCTCTTATAATATTACCCCCATGTCTGCACATTCACTTCACTGTTTGTCCTGGGATGCTTCCAGCTATTTTCAGTGTCTTTCTATGGGCATTCAAAGGCAGGTCTTTGTCTCCTACAGCAAGATGCCCGGTGTAATGCCAGCTGGTGACCAACTGCACTGCTCTGAGAAGTGGCAGCTTTTTGGATTGCCAGACAGAGCAGGGGGCAGGAGGAGTCACCATAAGATAACTGCAGGCCCATTTCTCTCCTTCTAAGTGCCCCACTGCAGAAGATAGGGAACAAGCTGCTAGAAGATACACTCTTTCACTCCCTATTTTTGGGTCTCCTTCTCCAAGGTACCAGCTGAGTGAAGCCACCCAGATGACAAAAGGCAGCCTGCTGCATTGACCATCAGTCCCTTGCTGCTCCCTACCACCCCCAGGGCCCAGATCACCTCCCCTGCTTTTCCCAAAAACTGGCTTCTTGCCTTCCTCTGCAGGTGAAATCTGCTGACCTGGGCTCCCCCACCGCCACATCAGGCTTTTCAACAAGAATATGAAGTAGCTGAATTTGCTACCAGGGCTGTGTGAAGCTTCAATTCACAAGTGCAAGTGCTGCCATTCAATTTGTAATAACGTCCAATGCATTACTAGAGGGAGCCATTAAGTAGCACTGAACACTGAACAGTTTCTGCCCCCAGCACAAGAACAAAACCATCAGGAACTGTTTGGGCATACTCCAATATTTCTTTTTCACTTTGCATTGCAGTTAAACATAGCTGAAAACCACTTTATCCTGATACAAGCTTTTCAGAACATTGTGGTAACATCAAGAGTTACTTGCTGGTATTTGCCAAGCCCTCAATTGCACTGCCATGCAACCAGCTAGAAAAAAGTCCCACAGAAGGGTAGTATTTGATGGTATAACTTTGTATAGCATAACAGAGGAAAAAAAACCACAGTGCTTTTCAAGTGAATTAATAGTGTTTTATAATGTTTTTTTAAATGGGAAAAAAAAAGCAGGAATAAAGTAAAAAAAGAAATCAAAAGCACATCACGGTGTGCAAAACTCCTCCATTCAGTCACAAAGCAGCAAGAACAGCTCATATTTGTATGAGTCGGAAAGTAAAGTCTGCCAAACCCTTTCCGAGGAAATTATTTCAGGGAACGCTACCGAATTCAGAATAGCAGCAACACTGTTATTTAACTTAAACATGGAGCTCATATTTTAGTTTGATTTTGCCCTTTGCATCTCATATCCACCAAAAAGCAGCCATCCCTGCAAGGGGAAGGGGAAGTGTTTGACAACACTCTAGAGAGCCCTGGGGGAACCTTTGGTTAACAATTCACAGGCAAAGCTCTGCCCTTGGAAGACGAGCTTTAAAATACCATTAGACCTTTTCTAGAGCAGACAGTCTGATTAATAAGGTCTCATCCAAAAGAATGTTAGCTATTAGACCAGTTAATAACAGAGATCAAAGATAAAAGCACAAGCACACCTGAGGTGTGCCTCTGTGAGATCCTTAAGTGAGGGGAGAAAAACAATTGAGAGCTGTACAGCTGAGGGAGATACAAGACCTGCTCCTGCTCAGACTTGAAAACAACACTTATTCTTTGTACCAGGAATAAGAATAGGCCACAAATCATTTTCATTGCTTCATGCATCCTTCTGGATGTGAAAGAAAGTAGGGAGAAACATGCAAATACCAAAGCCTTCTGCTGAGAGGTTGCACGAGGCTGGCTCTTAGTGCTGAGCTGCCCTATTGCTTTCTTTTTTCAGCAGCAGCTTCCCCAAATAAATTATGGCTCGAGGACTTTTAAACCTGAATTGGTTCTTCATTTGACTGGGCTTTTCTCGTTGGGAGTAAAATGCCCACAGTGATGATAGCCCAAATCACCTCCTGGGGCCTCTCCACCCTCCCTCTGTGCTTGAGGGGCACATGGTGGGGTGCAGGGACCCCTGCCCAGCCACCCTCTAGGATGGCAACTGGTAACTACTGCTTGGGCTCAACCAAGTGCTCTCTACCAGCCTTGCCTCAAGGCTATACAGGCACTCACTTGCCTGTGGACTTGTGCTTGCATGTCTATTTTATTCTAATAAAAATTCTACTCTTCCCTAACACAGTCTGATGGGGGGCAGGGGGTTTGCCTTTAGAGATGATGGTTCACTGACTAGAAACAGCACCAGACAAAAAAGCATCCAAAAAACCCAGCCAAACTTCAAAAAACTCAAATACACGTGCAAAGACAGAATAAGAAGATATTGACCAGAAATCAAAAATCTTACTATCAGACCTCGTTTTCTGATATTCAGAAAGCAAAAGAGTGAATTTACCTTTTTCCTCCTTTTGAAGCTGGCAAGTGTCTCCCAGCTCTGTAGTGAAGACATGAAGGTGAGGAAAAAATGCAACAGGGATTAAGGTTTTGTTGTTTTCCTGTGATGCTTTAAGGCAGGATTTTTCTTATGCTTTCTAATGCATGAAGCATTATTTAAAAAAAAAAAAAAAAGTCAGAAATTTCCATCAAAATCACCACAATTTAGAGATAGAAATCAGCATATCTGTTTCATCAGGCCCTTAAGAATATTTGCCTGAAGGGTTTCTTATCAAATTATGGCAGATGCATAACAACATTACTAAAAATGTAGTATCTATTACTAATGCATTTAATGTATATAATATTATGTGAATAATATTATACTGTATCTATTGTCGAACAGCTGTCTTACTGCAGTGTCTTGTATCACCCCTTTTTCTCCATATAGCCCCAGCAAGTAAAGCATGCAAAACCCATATACTCTTTAAAGCTCCTGGTTGCAGAAGATCTGAGATGAGAAGAAGCACCCTGAGGCCACTGAGAAATTCTGTCTAATCAAAATCAGAGTGCTCTTCTTGTCTTTTTAGATGGGTAACTTCTCCACAGTGCTGTCATCTTCTCCTTTCAGGAGAAAAGAGGATTTTTTCACTCGGGTAAACCTCAAAGCAAATCTTGTCTAGTCCTCCTCCCCTCTCTAGGCATGTAGTGGGCACAATGGCCCATGAGTCTTTATGTTTCTACAAGCAGCAGGTGGTTTTCTGGTGTTTCCAGACAAAAACTTACACTAAATTAAAGAGAGAGGAACTACAGGTCATCCAAAGGCCAGTTCTTCTGCAAGCGCTGAGGAGAACATCAAGGGGCCCAGAGAACCCAACCCAGTGGTGCTCTCTGTCTGTGATGGATAATGATGAGGAAGAAGAAAGGGACAAAGTGCTTTCAAGATGACTTATTCTTAGAGAAGAATGGCAGACAGGGAATTTAGAAGGAAAAAGTGAATATTAGTTAACAAGAGCAGAAATGGTGGTCAACAATCCTGATAATCTTACACACATTTCAAATTTTAGTTAAAAACCTCTAACATCAGAACTTCAAAATCATTATGGGCAGCTGGGAGAGATCAGAGATGTGGACAATATGGTCTGCAGGTCACCAGTGAACAGCAAGCAGAAGAAATTCAAACCTATTCTTCTGAACCCTGCCAGGATACAGAGCATGTTTCCCTGCACTGGCGTGGCTGCTATTTTCCAGGGACAGGATCTGAGCTGGTTGCTGCACTCATTTTCTCAGTAGTTATTTTCTTGGAACTCAGCAGAGTACTTCTTCCTTTCTTTCCCTCGCCAATACAAAAACATGTGATGTTATTTAACGTGACATGCCAGCTTTCCCATCATTTTAATTTCTTTCAAGGAGAAGCACCCCACACAGAAATACACAATGCTACACAATAGTGTGCCAAAAGGTCTGAGTGGAGAGCAGGGAACTCTTTCGGAGTGTGTCTAAAAAGGTGACATGTAATGCAGGGATTTTTCTTCATTTTCTTTTCTTTCCCCCTCTTTTCAGGGCTTCCAGTCAAGTGACATTTTGTTTGATATTCACATCATTTCCCAATTACAGGTCTTCTAAAATTCTTGTGAACAGCTGAATAACTCCTGGTGTGGCTTTGTTACAGCTCATTTCACTGCATTAGCTTCCACTACCTCTCCTCTTCAGAGGCTGAACCTGGAGATGCGGTTCAAATCTCCCCCTCGCATCACTCCTCCGCTTTCACTTTTACTGAAGCACGTCTCTCTTATCTCGACTTCCATTTCACAACATTTCTATTATGACCTGGTTTAGTGTAATTCTCCTAGTGTATGATAGCTAAAAGAAAGGTTAAA
The DNA here is from genome assembly GCF_029207755.1 of Chamaea fasciata. NCBI lineage: Eukaryota > Metazoa > Chordata > Aves > Passeriformes > Sylviidae > Chamaea > Chamaea fasciata. The sequence continues at coordinate 66,799,670 of NW_027094086.1, read as the reverse complement.
AGGTATCCCAGTGATATAATTGCCCCAGCAGCTCAGCACTACTTACCTGAGGCATTCCTGAGAAGGCAGGGAATTCGTGGATGAGAAGGATCAAGAGCTGTAACATGACTCTTATGTTCAAGACTCTCCAGCACACTTTCACAGTTGAAGGAGAGCAGTACATTCAGGGTAGGATATTCAGAAGCAATAAAATAAAGGAGCAATCCACTTTTTATGCCTTCGAAAAGATGGATGCTCGTTGAACCTCTCTCCTGCAAATATTTGTATTCACTGGCAAACTCACAGATTAACACAGCCCGTTGAACGCCACTGACAGGGCTCTCTCAGGTTAGACTGTTCACACAGGAAAGAATTTTTTCTCCAGGCACAGCAGTATAAAGTCTGGCCCAGAGGCCACTCTGAATGAATAGAGCAGTCCTGGCCCTGCAAGACCCAGTGCTTAGCAATCTGGTTTCTCTGATTTCCCTCTCCCCATATTAAAATAGCTGTGCAAAAGCAGAGTGGAAAATGACACGCTCAGGGAGAAGATCATGATCATCAGTGAGTTCACCTGCACTAATAATATGGATTCTGGTGGTAGTCAGCCGCAAGTCTGAAGGATTTTCTGCTGCACATATGTTACATGTTGATCACTCAAACCCAGGGCTAAACCAAGGTTCTTTTGCTCTGGGTAGATGAAAAGGAGAAAATTCCAACCAAATATTCTCAAGAGGTAAAAAAGATACAAAAAGGGTTTTTTAATGGCAAACTAAATGACAAACAACAGAAAATTAATGAACATTGGCAAAAGAGTAAATACAACATAACATCATTTATCGCAGCATAGACTTAGCCCTTTTGATGTTATGTTCCATGACAAGAGAGTTAAAAGAAGAAAGGGAGAGAAACAGAAAGACAGGAAAGATATAAAAAACCAGACACATAGCTACCAAGTCCTGGGTTGCAGCAATCTAAAACTCCAAGATGAAGTTAGGGTTAAAGGACAATGTGCTTGCCTCGTGGTCAGGCTTCTCAAAGCCTTGGCCCATCCTGGGCCTTCTTTCCAGGAGGGATTTCTCATCTCTCAGCCTCTTGGGGACTGGGGTAGGTGACACTGGGGCTGCCTCCAGTGTGCCATGATTGACAGACCCTGTGGGGCTGGCAGATCTGGGGCAGGGCACCTCCACACCAGAGCAAGGCCTGACTCACCTCCTGCCACTCATGCCAAGCCCCCAAGATGTCTCAAAAGAGATCACCGTTTCCAGTCTCTGACAACATGCAGATCACTTTTGCATGCTGTGACATAATGGACACTCCGTGGGGCTGCAGGGGAGCTTCGCAAAACAGATCAGTTTTATTTAAAATAGCTTAATGCCTAGAAAGAGACTAAAGAAATGTTTCAGTGCAGTCACCAATGTGTGCACTTTGGGGATTTTTTTTTTTCTTGAAGAGATTGCAGGTAGAGCCTAAGCTGCTGCCAGGGCTCAGTAGAAAAGGAACCAGGCTTGGGAATCAGGATCCTTCCACTGGTATCTCAGCTACGCTGTTGATGTTATGCAATGAAGAGTATTGCAATGACCCTGTACAATGAGAATCCTGCATCCACAGGCTGGTCTCACCACTGAAGTTAGCATAATTTTTTTTACCCTTCCCTTCTTCCCTCCTTATGCTCAAGGAACAAATTCCTCCTCCACCCAGAACCCATTCCCAGCTCACACTTGTGCTGAGAGGTTGAGATGTCCTTCCTTCCCCAGCCCAGAAGCCAAGCAAAGATTATCTTGAGGTCACCTTTTCAGCAAGAGGCATATTTCTGAGAACATTCCTGACCGCAAAGTACCCACCATGCTCCGCTTCTGCTGCACTGAGCCAAGAGTCTATAGATTTCCTGCTCTTAAAATACATTAATGTAATAAAAGTCAGAATTACACAGCCTGGTGTTTGTGATTTACAGTTCTGGGCCAAACACAACAAGTAAGAAATAAGAACATCCTGTGGCAACTCAAACAATCCAAGACTGTTACACAGGAAGGTGAACTTTTTACCTGCAATGAGCTATCGTGTCCATTACAGGCAAAACAAAAGTGACAGAGAAACATCTGCAATTCCTTTTCTCTAGTTTTCAAGTGAGTAGATCAACACTGCTAATGACTGGCCTTGGCAGCTGTCCTGTCTAATTACCAGCTGCGCTCTGACATTATCATCTAATATTAATACCACTGGAAACCCTTGTTATAATCAGTTTATCGTGATGTCATATCTGGCTTCTTGTCCGTCTTCTCCATGTCTGAATGGTTAACCTAGACCTATATCCCTCCCTGCTTCCATGCCAAGTGGGCATTCTCAGACCCTCTTTTTTGAAGATGGTTTTTAAGAAAAACATCACAGGACAGGGAAATCACTATATCAGACATTCAGTTTTTGCACTACAACCAGCTATAATCCGTCCAGAGGCTCTTTTTTTCCATATGCACGTAGGCAGTTAGTCTTTGTGCGTAAGCATAATCCCGGTGACCAACTAATGAGGCTGAATTTTGATTTTAAAATGTGTTCTGACCTGAGGAAAAGTGCTATTCCTGGCACTGACTGAAAAACTTCTCTGAAGGGCAGCACTTCAGCACTGTACCTGTAGCACCCAAGAGGAGTAACCCTGAGACAAGACTTTTGCCTTTCAAGCCTGGGTATCAATAGCAGTGACACACTTTTCTAATAGCTTCAATAAGCAAAAAGGGCGAATGGTCATTTAAAATGCTTTTAAATGGATTACCTTAATGACATTTCTGAAGGGAGACCAAAGACCTGTCCAATTCAGGATAAAACTCAGGCTGAGGATCTGTGTTTGAGGCTCTACAAGAACAACAGGGAAAGATGCATTGGAACTCTAACTCAGGGTCTGCAGGCTTTTCTGAGGGCAATGTCGGTTCTGAATGTCACGTTGAGAGCACAGAAAATCAAGGTATTGTATTGATCTCCCGGTTAAATTTGTGGCAAATAATAGGAGTTTGTTTTTTCTTGCTAGCACACTTCATCAGCCAGACACCCAGAGGAACACATCTGCAGGGATGGATGGGGGGAGCCAGATCTTGCCTTTGAAGCAGATATGTTTTGGCTTCCACTTGGTACCACCTTCTAGAAAATAGGCCCTGTTTCCCCAAAAATGGACATAAACTGGGCATTTTACCTAAGCTAGTCAGCTTGCTGTTGTTACCTATGAGCTGCCTTTTTTTCCCCCTCTCTTGCCAGACCCCCAGGGAGACGAGTCCCAATTCCTTCAGCCTTGCCACCTCAGCCCCCCCTTCATCCTGCTGGCAACAGCTGCTATGGCACTGCTTCAGAAACCAGGTGCTTCCAGGGGGTACAAACTGCATGACCTCACTCTGTATAAAAGGGTCACATTAGTCACGGAAAGTGCTTCCAGGAAGGCTAATGAAAGGAAATGGACCCAGGCACTGATGCTCTGCATACTAAGTATCTCTTACTGCAGGGATCTTCTCTGCTCTTCAATTAAATAATATTCAAAGGAAGTATTGGTCACAAACCTTTTCCACTATCATCTTTAATAGCTGGTAAAACAGTTACTTTGACCCATTAATGATGTTGCATGACCACAAAAGCAGTGGAAGAGGGAATGCTGTCATCAGGCTCAGCAAGTCAGAAAGGATTGTGCACACGAGGTGGAAGTTTTCTCACAGACGTCTGCTTTGAGGCTCTTTAGCTCCTATTCAGCCCCAGCTGCCCTCTGGTACCTCCATGATATTCACCTGCCAGAAAACCAGCAGTGGTCTTAGTAAAAAGATCCTAACTTGGCAGCTAAAATTATGATCATGCCACTAATGTATACAGGGTCGTCTTCACACGAGGGCAAACTCAAGTCCTGAGCTATCACACACAAATTTAGGCACAAGTCTAATATGAATGAAAAAAATTGCCCTTTTAGCATGTCATTAAACATAAGAACAAATCTGAATCTGAATATAATTACCCCAGTCTTAAAAGAGAATAAATGAACACTGAACAATTCTATACTGAGGGTCCTTCAAAAATCACAAATAGAATTACTGTATCTGAAATGTACACATGCATACATACAATGTCTAGCTTATCATCAACTGGAAGACCTTTTCCAACTCTTCTCCTTCTGCAAGTTTTCCTTTTTTTTACTAGCATTTTGTTTTCCCTTTTCTCTTCGGTGCAAATGGCAACAAAAAGGGTAATTACATTTTTGAGTATTTACACTATTTTGGAGCTTTTAAAGTGGATTAAGGAATTGCAGAATATACATGCCACAAGCAAGAAAAGGCTGAGCACTAAGGCTAAATATGTTCAAATGGCATACATGCATCTGGATGTTCTTTCTCTGTTTTTTGCTCACACAGTAAGTACCAGGATCTGTGTCCATAATATAAACAATATAGTGCACAGGAATGATGGAGAGCAAAGTGGGAAAGACAAACAGAAGTTTGATATAAAACCTTACATTTGAGCTTGTCTTAGAAAACATAATAATGCTTCAGAAAACAAAAGGTAGAGGATTTCCACAGCATCAAACACTACTTATGGAAGTGTGGTACTTATACATAAAAGTCTCTGCCTCCTAGCAAAAGAGAACAAAAATATGAAGCTGGTAGAATCTGGGAAATTCAAGCAGCCAAGTAAGGGTGTCAGTTGTGTAAAACTCAAATAGACTTAAATAAACAGAAGTCTGCTGGGTCTCCAGCCACTACACAACAGCAGCAGCTTGGAGGTCTAGCATTTCCCCAACTGGGTTATAGGCCGCTCCAGGCTCCTACCATCGTTCTCTCTCTTTCTCACGATGGCTGGTGATCTTCCATGCATCCATGAGAGGATATAAAAAAATTTTTAACCTTATCACCTGCTGAAGTAGCTTTAACCTTATCACTGCTGAGTTTAGAAAAAGAGATTATTTTTTTTTACTTCCAGTGAGGTATGATTTTCTTTAAGCTTCTGATTTCAGGGGAGCAGCCGTAGTGCAAGGTGAGGATGATTGATTATTTTCTTGCAGAGCAAGCAAGAGCCCTAAACCTCTCTGGAATTACTTTAGACCCCCATCACTGGTGTTTCCTGTTAATTTCATTCAAGCAGATTTTTTCAGGTGAATGGTCTTATTGCTTCTGGGTACATTTTCTCTGGACTGGCAAATCCAGACCTTTTTGAGAAAACTTGTGAAACCAAAGCACTCACTCCCAGCTGGTTGCTTGCTCCCTTGGGATGCACATACACGCCTCCTGTCAAGAAAGCCATTCTCAGTCCACCTGCGAAAAGGAATTGTTATTTTCTCATTTGAATGTTGAAGTGACACCAGGTGAGACAACAAACCGTGCCAGATGGAGAGGTCAAGACAGCCCGGTCCCATTTACAGGACTCCAAACACTGTCAGTTTTTTGTCTCTTTTAGTGTATGAGCCCCAGCTGTGGATCATTTGCTGCTGACAGAAGATACCACCAGTGAGAAGGGGGCAAGACACCAGGTGGGATCTGTCACTTCATCCCCTTCCCAAGCCCAGCTGACTCTGACCAAGACCAAGGTGGTCCCAGCTTGTCTGGAGAGGGAGAGTAGATTCCCCTCTGAAGTTTGGGGCTCTCACTGATCCCCATCCCCCAAACCAGCAGGGGGAAGGAAGCATCTCTCCCCCCACCCCAACACTGCAGGCATCTCTTCTGCTGCTGTGCAGACCACCAGTCCCTTATATTAGCCCAAGACATGAAACATCAATTGAGATCATAAAAAGCAGCGGTGTGTGTGGAGCACAGCTAAAGGTCACTGCTGCATGTGAATTCACTTTTAAAAATAATTAATTGAAAACAGCCTGACATTTACCCTGCAAAGGGATTTTTCAAAGTTTGCTTGCTGAACCCTGATGTTCGCAGGCTGCAATGTTTACTGTTGGGGGAGCAGAGGATCATTGTTATTCTACAGCAAATAAAAGAAAATGGATCAAATTCAACTCTGAATAAAAGAGGAAAAAAAAACCCTACAGGCAAAACTTGCATGGGATTCACTCAGCTTTGCTCTTTCTCCCTGCTTTGTTTCATGGGATCGGTGAATACCATTAAGGCTGAACAAACATTTCCAATGCAAAAAGTAATTTCCACTTGCACATAACATCTTTCCTCAGGGCTGAAGTTTCATACACACCTTTTCCTACCTCAGAAATATTTGTATCAATTGTATTTGGAGGAATGAGAGTCTGAAAATTGCCAGTAAGGGGCTTCTTTTAGGATATACTGGAAGGAGAAATAAAAGAAAGGAAATTGTGTTCTCCTTACATTTTTTTTAACTGAAAGCCCAGTTGCAGTGGCTCATCCCTATGTTTCACAGATGGGCTGGGTGGCATGATTATCATCAGCTGTGAGGGGGCCAACAGTCTAAACTCATTCATTTCATGTGCTTGGCTTCTGCATCTCCATGGGCCATCAATTTCCTTCTGAATACATATGCCCTTAAAATCCTGGAAGGAACAGGCCACGGACTCACCACTGATGACATTGCACACAGTGGTTGCTCACCCAAAAGCCTGTCCCACACAATATTCATTAAGCATTTTGTCTCACAAGGAAACTAAAATGTGAATTTTCATTGTGGCCTTGGACTAGACTCTGCTTCATTTTCAAAGCATCCGGAATTTGAATGAGAGCATCTCATCCTCTAAACAGCTTTCTGTCTATTAAAAAAAAAAAAAAGAGAGATTGCCAAGTCTTTGCTCCAGTCTCACAGCAACTTAGGTTTTTACTAATCTCTGGTGTGAACCCTTGCCTAGTGCTGTAGTGCTGTTTGAAAACCCATGTAGGACCCCCTCCTGAGCTCTAGTTATCGACAGGCTTAGTGACACAACCAGCAGGAGGTTGCAATAGGACCCAGGAGGCTGCACTGGTAGGGTTGCCCTTCGAATTAGCTGTGCTGCTTCCCACAGGCTGTGTTTATACCTACCTGTCCAGTGCTCGCATGCCTTACTATCAGCTCTATCATCTTGCTGCTGCTGGGAGTCAGACTCACTACCCTGTGGTTCCCAGGTTGCCCTTTAAAGCTTCATTTAGAAAGGGAGCTTGCAACTGCGGATTTCAACATGCCTTTAAAGAAATGAGCTCTTTATGTGCCGTGATATTGGTTTTAGGTTTTGGCAAAGTAAATCTGAGTCTGGTGTCTATATGTTCTACTCTCCACAGCCAAGCCTGTGATTCTCCGCCTTACAGTAACTGCAAACAAAAGCTTGATTCTTCTTTACATATCACCAGTCTTGCCTAATCACCTGCTATTTATTAAGACTATATATATAAAGTTATTATATATATATTAGCATATATATGCTATTGTATATTATATATATAATAGCACATATATATAATAGCATATATATATGCTATTATATATTATATATATAATAGCATATATATATGCTATTTATAATTTAAAGTAAATCTTATACACTAGTACATTGTAGCACCTGGCATTAGAATGCATAGCAATAGTGTACACTTCCAAAATCCCCCAATATTGGTCCACAATATCAACCAAACATTTTTCTTTAAACAGTAAATGTTTTCTGACGTATTTGCAATAGCTAGATTTTGTTTGATTTATCCCAATCACAACCAGCTTTCTGAGGACTCATTAATACACACAGCATCACACTGCAGACTGTGTGCAATGCAGAGATACCGAAGCCAGACTTTCAGCTCTGCTATTGTATAGACACTGGGGAAAATAAGAAAGCTAGCTGCTGTGTCAGGGTGGTCCCTGCAGTCACATGAGACCAGCTGGATAATTTACCTCATTAGTTTACTGCTAGGTCTGAAATTAATGGTGCAGCCATAACAGCCCAAGCTTAAGAAGCAGGTACATTTGCAGATTTACTGCAAGTGCATTTAGGTCAATTATTTTAAAAATCATTCTAATTTCCAGAAGGTACATTATGAAGCCAGTTAATCTTAGATCTGGCAGCTAGACGTGCCTAGGGACCTCTTGCACTTCTTGGCTCTGGATCCCAGCTCTCCCTATCTACTGGACAGGGTTATTTATGCTTGACCTCTGTGACAAACCCAGGTGTGGTACTCAACCATCTGTGTTTCCCAAGTACAGTTGATGCAAAGACTCAACTGGCACGTTTGTCAACACTCAGAACTAACATTTTGCAACTCCTTTATCTACACACTTCATCAGCAGTTTCTCCTGTTTACAGACTCTGATCCACATGCCATTCTGAACTTTATCAGCTCAGAAGAGCTGAGCAGGCAGAAAGATGGCAGGTCAGATTTGGTGTCAAGGAAAGCAAGGAAATACACCTAAAGAAAAATAGCTTACCTGTGCCTAGAGGCTGTGAAGTTTGGAACAGGCAGTTACAACTGAGGAAAGAGATCTTGGGGTGATCACTGGCAGCTCTCAGGTTCCAACTCAGCAACTTCTCATCAGAGGGAAGGAAAACAACATGTTTGGCTTCATCGGTCAGGGTAACAAGAACAAGACAGCATGGAACATTTTATCACCACATAAGGAGTTGTCAGCCTATATCCTGAAAACGGTATGTGGCTTGGGTCTCTGCATCTCAAGAAGGACATAGTGAAATTAAAGAAAGTACAAAGATGGGTAACGAACACGATTAAGGGGACAGTGCAATTGCCCCCCGAAAAAAGATTGTAAGAGACTCAGACTCTTCAACTTGCAAAGGGAAAAGCTGGGGGATATCATACAGTGCAATATCAATATCATGACATAATTTGACAGCTGGTTGCCATGCTGACTGCCTAGCTATTGTTCATCAAATACCATACTGCAGGAACTAGATGACACTCAAAGAAACTGTCTGGAAACTAACCTAAATAGTGTAAAGGTTATTCCTTACACAGAAGGTAGTGAGCTTCTGTGACTTGCTGCCACAGGAGATTGTGGAGATCAATAGTATCAGCCAGCTAAAAAAAGCAATTAAACACATTCACAGACAATATATAAACGATTTCTGAAAGGACTGGACAAAGCTGTGTTCTGCAAAATTTTTACAATGGAGATTTGGATAATGGAGAACTACAAAGAGCATGAACCAATACCAGAAGAACCGCTTACATAGTCTCCTTAAACAGCCCCTCCTGTTACTATTAAAATCTATGAGTTTTGCAATCATCTTCAAATGAGGCCACTATGCCACAGAACTAGCAAAAGCTCCCACTTATCATGAATGCAGCATGTTGGTAATGCAGTAGCTAAAGGCTGTGATGGATTAAAATCTGCTTGGTAAGGAGGTTCAGTCTCAGGCCTCAAAGACTTCAGACAACTTCTACAGCTTTGACTGGATAACCTGTTTCCATCATATATGGCACAGAGTGGAACTCATCTTGAGATCCTGAGAAAAATCTGAATGCAAACTTTACCATGTGCTGCTTGCCAAAATTCAAGGAATATGCTGTTAATACTCCACAGTGCATTTCATCCTAATGTGGAGTCACATTTGTTTCTGTCAACATCCTAAAAATACAGCATCTTGACCTTCTCATTTTAGGGCACAGACAAGGAAAACAAAACATCATTTGGGAAAGAGCCATCAACAAACTGGGATTCAATTCACTGGACCATACTAAGGTTTAACTGAGCTTTTTGTTTTCCTGATTTAGAGAACTGTTGGGGAGAACAGGATAGAGACACTCTCAAGAACAATGTTCCCTCTTATAAGTATCTGTAAAATATTTTCTAAGCTCCCTGCCTTTGTATCATGTATTTTTAAACACCAGGAAGTCCAGACTACAATAAAAACCTTTGCACATTCAACTCTTCCAGCAAAAAGCCAAAACCACATGATAACTAGCTCATCTGTTTTATATTGAGTTTGTAACAGAGAGTGAACAAAACTGAAGGGAAGAGAGCTGTTTGCAATGGTTTATTAAATCTCTCCTATGCCAGCTCTCAGTTGGAAGGGTAATTCTAGTCACAGTTAAGAACTTAAACCATGCCCTGTATGTCTGCTGATAACGTCAAAGATAATGATGAGGGAAACGATGGGTACATTCCAGTACTTGCAAGTTCTGGAAGGCAGAAGTCCCAGGTTTCTGATGGGAAAAGGGATGTCTGGCACTAAGAAAACACTAACATGGCTTGTAAAACCTTCAAAAATTTCTTCAACTCCATACCTAAGGATCACGCTACATTACAGTCTGCTCAATAAGGTATCTCATTCTCAGACTCCTGGTAGGCAGCTCAGTCTTCCATAATTCAGATAGGTGAACTGGAAACTGGTGGCTTTTGGTTTTCTGTCCCAGAGACTGTGAGGGTTGCAAAAATTTTCTAGGTGTAATTTTTGTAGGCCAACCTACAATTTGCTACCAACATATATCAGTAAGGAATTCTGAGGAGAGGCTGGCAAGAAAGCACACAAGCATTAAATCTCAAGAGTCAGAGCTAGAATTACACATATAATCCATTTACAAAGCCTGTTACTCATTGCAACACAAGTAATCACCCTGTGATTCTCTTAAATTGACTGGTGTGTCCGAGTTAATGTCTTGCACCTTCAGGTCTGTTTAGATTCCTATAGATTAACTTCAGTGGAGGGAGTCAGAGATAACAACAGTTACTCCCCAGCCATCTGAAAGAGTAATCACAGGTACTGCCTACACCTAAAATTGTATTGGTACTTTGTCCCAGAAGCACTAACCTTTCACCAAGACACAGACACCTTTTACTCCATATGAACTTGTGACTTTTGGGGGGTGGGGAGGGTGTAGGTGGGAGGAGGAGACACAAAACCAGCAAAAAACCCCCCCATCAAGTCTGTTTGTTTCATTCCAACAATAATCGTTTTTCATAAGCAATGATTACCTAAAACCCACTGCACCTCCTTACCACAATGGTGCATTTATGTGGGGGCAATATCATCATTCCCTTGTAAGGAATTATACAAACTCTCCTTTACTCAGCAGCCAGGATACTTTCTGAGGAATTTCTCAGAAGATGAATGAAGGAACAGGTCAAAACAGGCTGGTGCCCAGTGCCATCCTAGATAAACCCTGAAAAACACTTTCCTAGAAACCTAGATAGAAAGGCTCTATTAGTATCTTCACAGCTTTTTGATGTGGTTGTGCACTGCAACACCCTGACAGTTCACTCACTCTTTCAAAGCCTCAGCAACAGTGAGGCTGAGCCACAACTTTCTTCTCCTTTGATCCAGGGATTTCGTTGGGGGTGAGGGGTGGGGGTGAAAGAGTGTGAATTGCTAGATTAAAATAGAGAGTTACATCTGTGATAACAGACATTTTCCATCCACAAGCCAAGGATATTTTTTTTTATTTCCTTAAACAGATTAGCTCTGATTAACAACTACTTTTAGGAGCCTGTGTTGTAATACCAGCTCCTCACAGATTTTTTGGTTATTCCTCTGCACTTCATCTACAAAAATACATGTCATGTCTGGTGCTTGCTTCTAACCTTTGCTCCTTTCTTGATGAGAGAAGAAATCCTTTCATGCCCTTGGAGGTGCCCAGCTGAAACTCTGGAGCACATCTCCTTCTACCATGAAACTGAGAAAACTTCAAACTTTATGAAATTTTCTGTCTATCCATCACACCAAACCAGAGTAATCAGGTGTAAGACATTCTCTTAATGCAATTCTGTCCACCTGAGCTCAGGGTATTATCTCTTCCTGATAGCTGTGTTTCCACAGATGAGGCGTCCCCCATTTGACACCACTTACAAGACAGGGGCATAAACGGAGAAAGAGGGAGGCTGTTCCTCTTATCCACAAAAAGATGAAGGCAGGAAGCAAGGGGCATGCACACACACCAGTCAACACTGCTCCTGATCTCTGGAGCTTTTTTGTTTTGTTTTGTTTTTAGTTTGGTTTTTTTTTTAACAACAGCTACTCAGTAGAATACAGACAGGAAGGATGCACAGTGTGTCACTGCTTCTGTGATCTCCTGTGCTCTGCCACTACCCACAACTTCTGGAGAAATGGGATTGCTCCAAACTAAGTACTGGACTACTTCAACAAAAAAGGGAAAAAGAAAAGTCTCTATGGACTAATTCCACATATATATGACAACTGACAATTTTATCCATAAACACAAGTGCAATATTGCCTGCTGCAGAAATCTGTGTGATACATGGATATTATGTTACTTCCAGTGTGCAGTGTGCTGCACATTACTGGTTCAGAAGAAATGAACTTAAAATCTGTCTGGCTTAAACAAAACTGAACTAAAAGTATGGCACTATACCTGCTCCTGATATGTCTGCCTCTTTTTTCTATTCCTACAGGAACTTTTTCCCAGTGTGCTAAGCTTCCTTTCCCCTTTTATGCCTATTTCCCTCTGAAAGACTTGTGTTAATTGGCAGGTTATATAAACATGCACTTTCAGCCAAGTGAAGGAACACCCAGGCAGGGTGAAGAATTTGCAAACTGCAGATTAAGGCCTGAGAGAGCAGAACATCAAGTAAAATGGTCAAAGAAACCACTATTTTTGTTTTTCCACCTATAACTTATTGTTGCCAACATTCAAAGAACAAAAATCAGATTAGTGGAGGTTGTTTGGGGGAGAGGAAAGGAGAGAAAATGTGGTGGCTGCACAATAGCTAAACAGAAATGTGGACTGATGAGCACAGCTATCCATCCATCCATCCATCCATCCCTGCACAAAACAATGTGCATTTGAGACAACCACCTGCTTCACCTGCTGACAGGTTTTGACTTCTGCATCTGAACCTTGCATTGATAGAGGCAATAGAATCCAAACTATGCTTCCATAATACAACTGTGCTTCCAAAAAACGATGGCTATTTTTGAATGTTGTTGTCATTCAAACTCCATTCCATCTCTGGAGACTTTCATTCAATGTGAAACTAGAGCTGATTTTCAACTGAGTTCCTTCTCTTCATGTGAGGCCAATATGCCTTATCTAGTCAAAAGCAGCTCTACCTCCAGGATTAGACACCTGATTTCATTAAGACTTCTGAAAGCTTTTAATTAAGGATCTTTCCTCTTTACACATCCCTGCAATCACACAGAATTGAAGACACCAGATGATTTTCTTATTTTAATTTGGTCCCCAATGGGTTTCAGTGACTGCTTCTTCAGCTGGAATTCTCTCTGTTGAGCGCTGGCAACAACCCCTGAATCAGAGCAGTGTGGTGCACTCGCCTCTGGAATGTAACCAGAAGGAACTGCAGCTCCAGGGCTTCAGGGCATGGTAAGGAGGACGACACCATTCAGGCCCAGTGGCTACCTCCAGGAGACAGTGTGTCTTCTGAGATTGTGATGCTGATGTAATCAATCAAGAAGGGTAGCAAAGGGAAGGTGTGATTTCAGTTTGAACCAGTACACATCTGAATTTAAACACGTAGAAAAAGAAAATAAACACTGGGAAACTAATATCAAAATGAACCTGATTTATGCCAGGAATTTGCCTTTTTTTTCTTTTTTAAGTATCATTTAAAATCCAGAGAAAGTTATAACACCATTCCTGACACCCCACCTTTTCTACAGAAACAGAGAAAACAAAAAGTATTCTGAGGTCCAAGGCAAGCCAAGTGGCCTGTTGGCCACCCCTCTGCCTTCACTTCAGGATACTCCCACTTCCTGGCTCCTTATATTCCACCAACAAATGATAACGGCTGCAAATGCCAGAGTGTGGAGAAGCAGAGCGAGGCAGAAAGAAGGGTAATGGAGCATGGAGGTGCCTTGAAATCTTTACTGACAGGGACTACCTAGAGAGATTGCCAAGATGCCATATTTATCCCTTGGTAAGGCAATTTCTTTACTGCAAGTTGAACACAACCTGAAGTGATGCTCAGGGTACACAAACAGGGTTTCAATGCTGCAAATAAGTCTGTTCATCTAGAGAGTCTTTTGTTGTTGCTAGTCCCCAGAGAACCCAAGAAGTTCCTTCACCTTTTTTTCACCTCAGTGTCTATGCAAAATACAGGAGCGTTTTTTCCTCTCCAAAGAGTGATGATCTTTCACAGCTCCCCACTGATATCACACTGTCCTAACCCAAACTTGCAGAAATGAAGTTCCTGCCTTGTATTCCTCAGGTATGATAACCCAAGATTTATAAATCTTTTATTTCTTGAAAAAACATCAGATATAACTGGACAGACAAAAAACCCCTATCAAGTTTGGTCGATAAAGACATTCCTAGAGAAAAAAGGTCTGTGATGGGTGAGTTTCAGCAGCTGAAAGACAGAGGTCGACCGGTAAAAGATCCCAGCCCCCAAGCAGAGGCTGTTTTCTGCCTGTCCTGGCGGCTGCCTTGGTGCCCAGCTGGACCCTGCAGCACCCAGTGTGGGTCACAGCTGGGCCAGCAAGCCACAGAGGACAGCTGGCTCTTCAAAACAATGCACCTCGCTTTGCCAAACACATAAAATGTCACTGCTAAACTCCACAGATGAACCAAATACACACAGAGCGTTGATTAACAGCCAATTAGCAAAGTAAATGACAAAGAGATTATACTCAATCTGCTTCTTTGCCTGTGTGTGCAACAGCAATTGAACACAAGGGTGCCCATTTAATGACACTGACAGACACAAGTGGACTAACAAAGACTGCACCTAACCACATCCTTACACAGGAGTTTGCCTATTTGGATATACCTCATTTTACAGGTCATTTTTCAATACCCTAAAAATAACTTCACCTACCAGCATACAATTCTCATCAATAAGTATGGACAGTGACTTAGTTGTCTTTTCCTTCCTGTAAAACTTCATCCACAGACCATAACCCCTCTGTAAAATACCCCATCAAAAATACCAAGTAGACATATATTGATATACAGCTAACAACAGCTATTATTTTTACATGTATATAGGCATATTTAATAGGCATACAGAAGCTTATACTAAAAAGGGGTTCTACAGCTATTTTCTGCTGCAACTACTTGTTACACTTTATTGCATGCAAAAATGGTTTTGGTGCTGGCAAAATAAATACTGCTCCCACCATATTCCTCCCAAAGAGCAGCAGCTGAATCCATGCACATACAGTGGCCAGAAGGCAGGGGTGAGTCCACAAGCAGGTGGTTTGGCTGCTAGAGGCTTGATTTGAGCAAGGGGTCCATCAGGCAGAAATGCATTTTCAGCCAATTGTGTGCCCTGGGACCAGCTCGACAGGCACCAAAGCCGTGGGCCCAAGCACTTTCTGCTCTGTGCAGTTCTCAAACATCAGGCCCTAAGAAGAACTGATGGAAAAAATAGTTTGGGTTTACACACACCTGGAAGGCTGAAGGCGTTGAATATTATGGTATTGAGTACATGGAGAGCCAATGGAATGGAAATATTTAGGCAGCAAATGAGGTGAAAACTTGCTGGCAGCAATGAAGAGGAGCTCAGTCATTTGGCAAAGTGATGTATGTGGTACCCTCAGCAGCTGCCAGGCAGAGGAAGGTATTAAGGAGGGTCTGGGATGAAATGAGAAAACAATGCAGTTTCGAGTTTGTGGCAGATCCAAAGATGATCTTGACCAGCCTCTCTGACACTGTCAGTGCCTGCAAAGGAATCAGACTGCAGTGGAAGCCCAAAGCAGCAGCCCTAGGAGAGACCTTGTACTTACCCCTGGATAAACCAATTTAGTTTCTGAAGATTGCACACAACCTGGAGCACAGACTCTGATGCTGCAATCAGGACTGTCTGTCTCTAAAATCCTGCAGCAGGAAGCCATGCTGAGCTTAAAACCAGTCAAGCAAGCTGTGTTAATCTCCACAGGTCAAGACAATATTACTACATAGAGGGGAGGGGAAAAAAAAGACATACGATGGATTGCTTCATTTTTGACAAACACGCAGTGGACAGAAAAGATCACCTCAAGCACTGCTAGCTGAGAGGAACTGACGATCTGTCTATAGCCTGCTGCAAAGCACTCTGAAAAACAAATGATATTATTAACTTTCAACTGGACACCATTACACAATTACAAGTCAGCTGACAGAAACAACAGTTTTAAATGGAAAAAGAAGTTCCAATCTCTGAAAATTTGTCAGAGAGTCAGGGTTTATTGTGAAGGGTCTGTCCAGTAACAGAAGAAAGGAAACTTGATGCTGATGATTGAACCACCATCAATATTAATGAAGAAGAGAATATTTGTACAGTGCGCCGGAAAACAGTACCTTACATTTACTGGATAAGAGATGGAAATACCTTCTCATTGCTGCAGCAAGAAAAATTGCAACTGTTTAAATATATAAACTCTGAAGATCTGGTTATGACAATACAAAATTAAATCTTATAAAGCTTTACTCTCCAAATACTTTCCTTCTAGAATGAATGCTTCACTTGATTAAAATATAAGGAAGCACAAAGAACCAAAAAACAAACAAAAAACCCCAACCCAACAGAACAAACACAAACCAAGGCAAGTTTCATAACATGGGAGCTGTATTAAATAATGAAGCAGCAACTGATAACAGATGTTAGGCTAAAGTGTGTTTAGGACAGATCTAAATCTAGAGTGGATCTACAATATAACAGATTTCTGGTAAAAAAAAAAGGTGTTTAATGTCAATAAGAGGGTGGCTGTGATGCTGAAAACTGGTATCAGAGCAGTTGGCTTTTTATGGATATGTCAGAAACAGATAAATCTTCAAAGAAAGCTCTACCAAAATCTTTGGTTCTAGGTCCCACCTCCACTCTTTGCAACACAAACCTACATCCTCTGGGAACACCAGGGACTTCAGACAGCAGTCATGCCATCAGCTTGCCTGCCACTCAGAGAAGTGTGCATTGGGAGATAACAGCCACCTTCAGTCTCAGGGCAGGAGGATGCCAAGAGAGGATAAGGACAGAACTCCTGCTCCCCCAAAAGGCCTCTGGCAACAAGCAAAGCAGGTTTAAAAAGTGCCTTGAGAGTGCTACAATACACAGATAAGGCTGTTAAAGTTGCAAGCCCACACAGCCACCCGAAGCAACTTGCAAATTATGTGAACACCAACAGTAAAACAAGGTGTAATCTTGGGAGCTCAGGTTGTATTGCAGCAGCCTGCAAAGTTTGGTTTGGCTGGGAAAAGATGGATGTGTTGTGGGGATCACCTCTCTCAGGAGCCCAACTACCATCCATCAAAGCCCCAAGATAACAATTTTGGTTACACTTCTTCATATTGTGCAATGTTTTCTTCCTTGTAAGAAAAGACAGGAGATAGGGCAAGGAGGGAGAAAAGAGCTGGCTAAACATCCTGCCTACTCGGAGGCACCACTGACATACTCTCTTGCCAAACCCCTCATGCAAAACCATCTGCAGTGTGATGGAAATACTGCCTGACAGAGCTCGGGAGGCTCACAGGGAGCAAACTGCTGATATCAGCACAATGCAGATAAATGAAGGAAAAGTCCAATGGAAGTGCTGCTTAAACAGAGGAACAATAATGCAAGTTTCTTTGGTAGCTGGTGGTCAGGCTTTCACTGAAGTCAGATATGCTATGGGTGACTTCTGAGAATGAAATACCACAAATACTACTGTAATCTCTCCATTTTTCCTATTTTTGACAGAACTAGATGTATAAAAACATAACAGAAATACATCCAAATAAGAACGTAGCTATTGCGCTCTGGATTATTTCCATATGAAGCCTGAATTTCAAACAGATGATGACCACTGTGTGACATGAACAAGAGTAAAGACTACTGAGTAATGATCTCTGAAATGTAATTATTTTAAGCAACCTACTTAAACCATAGCCAACACATTAAATCCACATGTCCACAGTTAAGAAAGGGGATGCATGAAGAAGAGACACTTGTGCTACTTGCATGGCCCTGAATGCACTAGAGGCTGATGGCACTGCCACACGCTCAGCGCCCTCCCCCTCACTTTTCTGTTTTGAACTCTGCTGTGATCCAAACTCAGCTCAGGAACTTCCTGCAAATGCCTGATCTAAGTTAAAAAGAAGTCAAACTTGTCATCTGAAACAGTTTCTTCATCTTAAGCCTTCAGCACATGGCACAGTTGCAGAGGGTGGCATTTATAGCCCAGACAAGCTTTTCTGGTAGAGCTGTGCATCAGGAAACAAGTCCTGTTGTGTCATAGTAGAAAACCAAAGTCCTTTTCAGAGGTTTTTCTTTAACCTTCACTTACAGGTTCAGAGCAGCACTGCTATTCCTAAGTTAAAAGCAGGCTGTGACATTTTATTCAAATCCTCTTTCTTTTCAGCTTTCTCAGTTTATTGGAAATAATTGAAAACTTACTTCCCTACTTCAGCTGAGTGATATTAAAGTTCAAGTCAATTCACCACCATTATTTTCATCCTTAAAATCAGAGTGAAAATGACATAAGATTCGGCAAATTTCTTATTTGGTTTTAAAACAAACAAGACTGACAGTTAAAGCACAATACTTGTACTCATCCTGAGCTCCAGGACTGAAGTTCAGCCCTATGTAGCTAAGCTGAAAACCAAAGAAGCAGATTAGGGTTTTTTAAATCATGGGCAAATTCTTGCATTCCTAGCCCTCAGCTGAAAAGAAGGAAAAAAAAAAAAAAAAAAAAAAAAAGAGAGAGAGAAAAAATATCATAGATACTTTCAATTTACTTACCCAGTCAAGCACAGGAGAGATCATTTATCAGCAGTGCAAATTAAAAACTGAAGCCACCTCTGCTCTTTAAATTAGGGCACTTGCTGTCTGTCAAAGCAAAAACTACAAACCTAACAAAAATCATGCATAACTATAGGGAAAATGTAAACCACTGTGCACTGAATCAAAATGTGGTGCCAATGGCAGGTTGGGTTTACATGGGCGGCTGCAAATATTTCAGTGACAGCTAGAAAGTTCTTTGATAGAAGCATGCAAGATTTGCTTTCTCATTCTTTGTATTCCTCTTTTGGAAAGCTTTTGGAAAGGCCCCAAAGCAGACTGCTTTGGGCAGGTGTAATTCAATGTCTCCCCCTGCATTTTAGGCCAGCTATGACAAAGTTTGACAGGACTGCTGATTATTACTGCTAACCCTACAAGTCCCTAAAATTTCAGATCACAGAATTTACAGCAACTATTAGGCCCAGAAAAGAGGTTTTCATTTCTTTCCTATGATTTAGCAGCTGCCTGTGGCCTTGCACAGTTGTACTCATAGTAACAGAAGCTCCTGGCTTTAAGAAGAAATAAAGAGGGTGCCAAAAAGCGGTCCAATACAAACACTTCAAATCTCTTTAAAACAATTGTTTAATGGTTTTCTCTAAGACCTAATCTCTTGCTGCTACGCAAAAGATTTTGCTTGAAGTGCCCAGAAATTTTCTGAAAGATTTTCATTACACAGAGGAAAAAAAACAAACAAAAAAAACAAACAAAAAAACAAAACAACAGACTGAACATCTTGGGAGAAACTCAAAATTCAGCTCAAGAGTGAGGAGGTTGCCATAGAAAGAAATGTAGTTTTGGCTGGTCAGTGTTCCCTGATTTTAAGTCAGCTTTTCATAGGTACTTCTAGCTCAACAAAAGCCTTGCTGATGGTTGACAGCTTCTGTCCAGATCCCTGGTACCCTTCACAGCACAAAACCAAAGAAGCAGCTGTTGGTTTCTTGTTTTCACACCTTTAAAACATGGCCAAAAAATAATATGGAATTTATAGGGCATGTGGAACCAATCCTGGTACCAACCAGTTTTTCCTTTGCCATGACTTTAAGCTGCCACTTTGGAAAGGGCTGTGCTTTACAGGTAAGTGCAACAAAACATCCATTTGTGTCAAGAGCAGTCAGGCGATCCGAGGCGAAGTGTGTCACTTGAGGAAGGTGGCAAGGATAGCAGGAGCTGAGTGGCCAATGGCAGCCACAGCAGCCCACGCTTTAGCTGTGCCTGCCACAGTGATTCAGTCACCAAGGAAGTCAAATGAGGCCACGGACACCGATTGTCAGGGCTCAGACTCCAGACACAAAACACTTCTGCAACAGGAAGGGAAAGCAGAGAGGAAAAAAAGTCTGTGAGACACACACAGTGTAGGGAAGGTTCTGAAATTTGGGGCAGTCTTTTGTATCTGGTTTGAGTTCAGAAAGACAAAGGTGGGTAGTTGCTCTGATTTGGTGAGGGAAAAGGCACACAAAGTGACTGTAACAGTGGAAATGGCAGGAGGCACAATTGCAAGAATAATTACAACCCAGGAAAGCAGAGAACAACCTAAGAGCAGCAAGACACCACACCTGCCTGTCTCCTGCTCGGCTCCAGCATTACACCTCAGATGTAACCACAGAGTTACAATTTTGGCCTTCAGGAAAAGGGGGAAAGTGAAAAACAAAGTGAAAATACATGGTGCGGTGTCAACAAAAGGAGAATTGACCCCAAAAAAGGCAAAAGTGAGCAAATTTAGCTGTCATCATCAGAATATTTTGCCAATTATTTTGCAAAATTGTGTGTTATGTATTCTTCCTTAAGGGTGAAGATTTCAAAACCCTCAGCCATCTCAACACCAGAAGTGTTAGTTTGTTTGTTGAGTTTTTTTCTTTAAAAAGTTGCTTTATGTATTATTTCTTTTCCTGTGAACTAAATACTCATGCTGAGAGTTGCAGAATCCTGACTAGCAGGGCTTGCCACACAATTCACCAGAGACATTCAAGTCTAAACACATTATCTTAAGACTTTCTGCTTCCCCATACCTGCACCCTCCCTTTTCATGAAACGAGAATCTAACAACATCCTTTGAATGTTAAGCAAGGCTTCCTTTTCTTTAAAAATAACCCTATTCCACGTGTGCACAGGAAAAGGGACAGGAAGACGAGCACAATCTTTTCAATGAGATGAGAAGGATGGCATTTGTGGGCTATCCCTTTTGAGAATGAAAACTGAACAGGGCACGGAGCAACTGCACTGTTGTGCTTTACTGTTGTGCCCTTGTCACCAAAATTCCAGTCCTGGAGCTGGTGCTGCTTTGACCCATAGAAATACACTGCCCCAGCCTCAGCATGCCCACCTTTTTCAGGATATCCAGAAATCCCTCCTGCGAAGCAGACACAAGTGATGCCATGCGAGTGACAAGGAGTCATGATGAGAAAATCTTCAGAGGGAGCCTCTTCAGTTCACAATGTCTCATGTTCATTTCCAGTTGTCATCATATTTCAATAGACCTCTTACCTTGTCTCTTAATCTGTCTCAGTGGCTACTGCAAAACTGGGGAGCCCAGCTCTCTGGGCTGTGCTCTGCAGCCCAAAGCAGAAGTTCCCTGTGCATTTGCTATGGAACATGTCACTGAGCTGGTAGTTCCTCATAGAGGTGACAGGCATCAGAAACCTGTCTGTAAGAAGCACGTGAGCTTGAGCCCAGCCACTTGTTTCAGAGAAAGGATTGTAAAATAGTTTAAGTTTGGCTCAAACTTGTGAAGACATCTTTTTTTCCATTAGGTATCAGATACGCTTTTAGGCCCTTCTAACTTTAAGAAAAATAATTTATTTTTTCCTAGGACTCAGCTATATGGATCTATTGTAAGTTACTTAAATCAACAGAATGATTCCTGGGAAAGCACAGCTCACCCCTGTGCTGACCCAAAACATTTCTCATTTGCAGTGGATGCAGAGACAGCAAAAAGTGGTAAAGAAGATACAGCAACTTGGACTTTAAAAGAGAAAATTTCTGCTTTCACTAAGTAGGGAAGCATTAGACATTAATCTTCCAGGAAATCAGAGAAGCATTAAAGTTCATTGAGGGTTTTTTTTTTACTAGCCCCCTAACTGCCCAAACTTGAAACATAATACTGCAACTAGCAGGGCTACCTCTTTTTTGTGTTGTTTTTTTCTTCCATTTTTGTGTGCCAGTGAGCAACAAATCTGTTCCTGCCCCATTACCTTTTAATCTGAACACTATCAGGTAGAATATGAGCTTCTACTTACACACTCCTTGATTATATACAGCTGTATTAAATCTATTTTAGCTAGTTAACATTCCTAGTCCAGGCACGTCCTAAAAAAATTGAGCTGAACTTTACAGTCATCAAGCTACATCCACAGGATGCAGGAACAATCACTTCATTAGCCTTTTGCAACAGCTTAGCTTTCAATAAGCTTCATGCTCTGAATAATCAAGACAGTCAGAAGTCAAAGCTCACTTCATTGGTTAAAAGAAAAAAAATTGCAAAAGTTTGCATACAGTGAGATTACCGCTAACTGGGTTTCTTCAAGCTGTAGTTTGCATCTTGGTTGCACATATACCACAATTCTTTATTTCTAGTATCCATGATGGGAAAAATTACTCTTCCTCTCCTCATATTTGGGGTACAATTGTGCCTAGCTTCATCTAAGTTCCTTCTTTACCACAAATTGTAAGGATTCTCATGGAATGGGAAAGGAGAGAGGGAAATAAGCAAAGACATATAGATTAATTCCACTTGTGGGTTTTAAACCATTCTATTTTCAAAATAAATATGTATGGAACCACCTATGGTGCTAATGTGAAGTGGCCAACACATCAACAGCTGCTTGTCAGGGGTCACTTCTCACAAACACCTCACTGACACGTCAGCCCACGTCCTCACATCACCTGCTTGAGAAGGGGCAGGAAGAACACAGTAAAAACCCAGCAATGATATAACTGCAGTGAAGAACTCCACAAAAGTGGAGGACACTGAGATGGCTGGTCTCTAGCTTTGACAGCTAATTCTACAGACAACAATAGGTGGAATTATGAAACTAAAGAACTTCACACCATTAACTAAAGCAAAACTGTCTATGGCAATACTTTTAAGTACAACTTTGGTGGTGCAGGGTTTAATGAAAAAAACCAGGCACCTTTATGTAACAATTAGAATGGATGGACCTCAGATGACTACAGAAGAAATTACAATGAACTACTCCGCATCTCAAAAAAAGCTTGGATAAAGGTTGGTGCAGGGCAGGGGAGTTATCTCTAAGTGCTATTACTTTCTCCGTGTTTCTGGTAGAATTTGTGCTTCTGACATCTCCAGACAAGTTCCATCAGAGGATGCATAGGACTCATGTAATTTCCTTATGGAGATGTAATACCATAGAATGTTAACACAGCAAGGTGTGACAATATAAAGAAAACCCAAAATCCACAAAATGAAACCAAATCTCCTTACATTAATTATGTCTGCAAAACAGGACAAACCACAGCCTCCTCCAGTTCCTCCTGTTCTAACCAACAATATGAAGGACTGTTAGAGCAACCCACTAAAAATCAAAAATAGCCATAGGTGGTACAATTGTTTCTGCTGTTGAGAGAGTATTTTGCAGGGCAGAAGAGATGTTTGATCCCAAGAGTTGTCTCACATCCATACCTGGGATAAACACTGGAGAACGCTTTGGCACAGTGCTCCGCAGTTCTCCAAATAGAGGTCTGGGAAAGGGGACGACAGCACTGAACAGCTTTGGGAGAGTGATAAAGGCATTCCCACTAACACCAGACTCCCCACCAAACCACATTGCCATCATTACTATGGCTCTAGTTCTGTCATCTCTTTGAAAAATGAAGGAACCTTGTACATCAGCCTTTCCAGCCCTACAGCCAGAATCACATCTAATGGATGTCTTTTTAAATTTCCCATGCATCACTGACAGGATGAGAACAATTATGGTGTCTTGTTGATGTCCAAGTCAAACACACAATTAATGGGCAGACTCAAATAACCCCATGTCTGGAAGAAAGTCCATTACATATTCCTCTGATATTTCCCACACAAGATACAGTGACTTGAACCAGAATATTCAGAGTATGCAGTAAATGAGTCAGAAGCAAATCTGAGGCTCAGAGCACCAAGAGAGCAGTGGTCAACTGCTTCTACTCCAAAACACAAGGGCTTACTGCGTTGTGCATTACACCAGCTGGTTATGTTGTGTTGTCAGCTGCACCATGCCAAAGGCATTGTCTGCTTACTGTCCAGAATAATCTGACCTGTCCATGATGCCCACATTGCACAGTGGAAGCACCACGCTGGCAGAGGCAGAGAGGTGCTCGCAGGCAAGTGGCTTCCAAAACCAACCACAGAGCAGACCAGGTGTGCTGAACTGTAGTGACCCGGGAGCTCTAAAATGCCAACGCCTGGACATTATTGAAGAGTCATCTCCCGTGACTGGCCTGGCAAAGGCAAAAAACCTCTTCTATGCTGACCAGGTGCTGAGGGGGTGGGGGTGGGAATTTTGGGAACCTGAAGAAAACAATTTAACAATGTCAGTGATCATTTAAGATCACTCCAGATTTGTCATAAATTCGACCTTAGGAATCAAGAGTTAATGGATTATACTTAAATGGCTTCTGAAGCCTATATAAGGCTGGAAGACCATTGATCCAATTGGACCGAAATGTCCAGGAATAAAGCATATCTTAGGAAACTGATCTCTACCCATTCTAACCAGGAGACCCAGTCCTGGCAAGTCTATAGCCAGAAAAAACCCAGACCTTATGGATCTGGTTTCTAAAAAAGCCATGACTCAGAAGATACAATTTCTTCCAAGTTACATTCCAGCACTGTTGCCTAGCATTGAAATGCATTTCAAAAGTACAAGGTAGAGAAGTAGCAATGGCACATGATGCCTTGTGGCAGCCCAGAGCTGTGGAAAGGAATAAGAACAAAAGTGTTTCCTCACACCAGGGTCTTGACTGAGCAGGGTTGAGGTGGCACTGGCCAATTTCTGTATCAAACAAGACAGGCAGGGCTAAGCATGACTACAACATTTAACAAAGTTGTGCAACAGCCTCTTGAAGTAGATTGGGTGTACATGCTCCTGCTGCCGGGTTCAACTTCAGCTCTAATTAAAGTAGTTAAATGTGCTTTGTCTGAACCTACTTCACATAAATATGCACATATGCACAATCTGTAATTGAATAATTCTCTGTTTTCATTCAGTAATTCACATTCAAGATCACAAAAAACCCAGGCCAGATCAGAATAATGATAGGCTCTGACTACAAAGGGTAATTCTGAGAGGTACTACATTCAAGCATGCTCTAAGTATGGGTAATACAGTTGGTTCCTGTGGTTTTCAGCATCTGGGAATGTGAGAGAGGATTTTGGGGTTTGGGTTTGTTTCCAGTTCATTCTCCATGTAAGTACAGCCACATTTAAATGGAACTGTATGTGCAACTTGATCTCACTGCCTCAAGCATACATTTCTTTCATCGTTTCACAGAGGGAGAGGTTCTTTACTTTGGGTAATGGAAATGACACTTTCCACTGCCAGCACTTCCTTGACTCAAAAGAGTACAGGAGAAAGCACAAGCAAAGGATCATTACCATTCAACAAGCCATCACTTACTGTATTACAGTGATCATCTATAGTGACAGCTGTTATATCACAAGATCCTGGAATACTTACCACCAGAACTGGTAATTTGAGCCGTGTCTATCTAACTGGCCTAGATTGAAAACACTATTTTGCTAACCTGGTTAGCTACCTGAAAACATTTTCAGACCAAAAAGATCCACTAGAGACTCAGATACCTCGATTAATTAATTCGTGAACATCAAAACCAGGAGAGAAAACAGCAGCTAGAAAATTCTTTCTGTTTTCACTGAACATGAAACAAGGTTTTGCTCTGAAACAATCCAGATCTCCTCATCAGGCAGCCAAGGCAACTACAAAACTTACTATCAAGTTCTTTGGTCTAAATATTTCCAATGCTTAAGCCACCACTGGAATAAAGGCTGGGCTTCTTTCCCACTTCCTGTGGACTGGACAGGGACCCAAGAGTTTTTCTTGGACCACTTCACAGGATAGGTGCCTCTCTTTGCCAAAGTTAAGTTTGTAGGAAAGGCGTATTTCTAGAATTTAGAGGAAGTAGTGGTGAAATCTCTTGAAACACTGGTTTAACCTCTGTTCTTTTGCAGTTCACTTTCAGTATATGAACTATACACAGCCAACTAGTTGTAGTCCCAGAAGCCAGAAAATGCCAGAGCAGACAGTATCTGCAAAGTAAAGATTTATGATTAACTTTGAAATGCACAGTGAAAGGCACAAAAGAGTTGCAGGAAAGGAAGTTTTAACTATACTGGCAGGGAGGTGGGGGATTCTTCACCACAAGAGGTGTCAGACACAGACAGCTGGCCAGAAGGTTGTATCCTTCAAGACATGGAGGAGCTGACTGGGCAAGATCCTGAGCAATTTGATCTAACTTTGAAGTCAGCCCTGCTTTTGCAAAGGTTTAGACCATATCACCTGCCAAGGTCTGTTCCAACCTAAGAGAAAAGCAAAAGCAGGAACGTTCGAAATGTGTGACTGAATCAGTATCATTAAATACTGAGGAAGAAGCCCCAAGTTATTTAAGACAGCAAAATAACCAACCCTGCATGACTAAGCAGCACATATGGACAGAATGCAAAAATCTTTAAATTCGACGTAATGCAAAATGAAACAAAGAATTACTCCTACACTCCTGTACAATAAGATAAATATTTAGAAAATGCCACTGAGGATCACCTCCTCAAAACATTTACTTAATGCACCACTGGAATGCCTAACAAATAACACAGAAATAAAGCATATCACTAAGACAGTATATATGTTCTCATCACTATTCTAAAAAACACAGTCCAACCTTTGAGGGGGAAAAACACCAACAAACCAAAACCAACAACAACACTCCGAGAAAGGTGATGAAAATGAAGCAACACTTTACAAGAGGTGAGGCCAAAAGACTTTTCTGATGAATATAATGATTAAAATTCAGAGTTATATAAGAATATAACATGAAAAACATCAGAGTTATCAGAACTCCTAATGACATCCATCCACTGAAAGAAAGAAATAGGATGCATTTAAAACTGAAAGAAGTTCTACGTGTGTTACTATTTACTCCAGGGGTGAGGACACCAGTCATGATTGTTTCAAAGGTATGCTCCTGTCTATGCTCTGAACCAATGCTACAGCAATTACTTGGTTTGGTGCCAGAAGTAGCAGTTTGCTTTCATTTCAGAATTCAATTCTGATACGGAGCAGCATCAAGCATCACCAAGCTGAATGGCCTGGCACGGTAAGGATTAGCTGACATTGCATGAAATGCAAGCAAAATGCTAGAAAAACATCCTCTAAGATTCATGAAGAAAAGAAGTGAACAATGTAGTGAATTAGTTGTCATGTCAATTTCATAATTTCTAGTCTTTAGATAACTTATTAGTTATGTGCCAGTTTTGTTTTCTGCACTAGAAACTTACTACATATAAGTACTTTTTGTTGTTCAAAGTACTGAAAACCATGCTTACCACCTTCACATATCACAACTATGCTTAGCTGAACAATTCTCAATCACCAGTGGTTAGAGTAAGATGCAAACCTGAGAACTATTTACTTTAAAATGACTATAAGAAATGCTGTAAGAGAACGGAGAGTAAATAGCACTCTGACACTGTGCAAGTTTCTAAACCTTTTAAATTCCTCTCTTACCCTAAATCTCTACTGCTTACAATTTAGTTCAAATCAGATACAAGGCTGATAAAGCTACCAAAATTTATTCTGTAGCAACTGTTTTCCTACATTTCTTCATTTGAAAGCATGAAGGAACAGTTAACGTAGTGAAGGAAGGCTTTGAGTTACTATTTCTTAGTTAATCTTCTGAAGCACATTTGCATCTGCTTACTTACCTTGAAGGGGAAATACAGCAGAATAAATCTGCCAGTGTTTTGCTCATCTCTCTGAATGTGCTACATTACTTAAAAAAGATCATTTTTGTTTCTAACTTGTAACAGAGATTGTCTCTTTTGCTTACAGTACATATCTCAGATGAGAATCATTGCTGTGATAAAACGAAAAGCGACTGCCAAACCCCTTTGAATGGAACTACCATAAGAATAACGCTATTAAAATACAACTTAATACTGATAAAACAAACTGACAGTTTGAGACAACAGTCATAGTCATATGTACACACAGGTTAACTTTTGGGACTTTCAGTATCTGAAGAGACTCAGGATGACCTAATCAGACCTGGCACAGTGTAGTTATCTAAACTTTGTATCGTAATGTGTAATTTACTTCAACTCAGTTAAAAGGCACTGGTGTTTTTCAATAAATGTCTTCAGACAGGCAAATGAAAAGAGATGGAGAACAGAACACTGCCTTTAGAGCATGCATTGGAAATTTATGCTAAATACACTGAGCACAGGACAGACAAAGGACAACAAGAGAGCTTATCAATTCTCTTCAAAATACAGCTACTGATCTTATTTTCACTACTATGCAACTATCTGCTATCAAGGTCAAATAAGACAGCAGTGGTCTTTTCTTTCACCTCTTACATGTGATCTGAACAGCAATAAATGCTGAGGAACTAAAGTGGGATTTCTACTGGAAAATATTCATACAACTCATAACACAGGCGTGTTACACGGTAAGGAAAAGGCAATGCTTTGCTTTTTTTCAGAATGGGTTAAATAAAAACACATACAGAGGTTCTTAAAATAATACCTGAAAACTAAAGCACAAGAAAACAGACTAGATGGAAAGGAATTAAGTATGTCTGTAACTGATAGAGGTAACTAATATTCCTACTCAAAGCTGGTATATAGAAGCACTATGCCTGTAAGTGGAGGACCGCTGCTGGGTGACTACAGCTGAGCAGAGAACACTTTCAGCAGGGAGCTCTGGTGACATGAGCTTCCATGGCAAGAGAAGCTCTAAGACAACTCTGTGTGTGAAGCTTCTCTGTGGCCTTGTTTGAAAAGGGTTTAATATGACAGAATATTTGAAATGCACATAGGTGCAGGGATTTTTTCAGAAGACCTGTGTGCTCCATCAACACAGCACAGCTGCTGGGCATGTGCCATGGAGACATGGACATGCTAAACACAGCCCACTGCCCCTAACCAGCCATGGGACTAGCTGAGCTGAGGGGTTTGGAGCCAAACACCTCAGGACTGCAGCCACTCCTGGGTCTGCAGCTTCCCCTCCCCACACTCAGCAGGTAAGAACTGGCAATGTATAGGCTGGAAATCTGATTGCTTCTTCAGTTTGCTGGCAACTTGATACATGCATTTTAAGTTGTGCAATTACTTGTACTGCAGTTTTATGTGACCAACATGTAAAATGGTTTGTTGAACTAAGAAGGGTAGAATCACAGTAACACTGAGGCTTGCTTGTAAGTTTAGTTACCTCCCAAGCCACGGCACTTCAGTTTTGTTAATAGGATATCGCAGCAGGGATCATAAAAGTTGAAAATACAAAGTGAAAACGTGTTTTGTGTGTTCAGTGATGTGCTGTGTGCATATAAAATCTAAAACAAATCAGGAAATTTTTAAAACTTACAGGACTTTCGCACTGCGTTTCTGATGCTCCTGCTTCTCATTCCATGAAAGCTTACCCAACTCTGACTTAGAGCCTCTTTGCTGGAAATATTTTTAAAAGGATGATTTGTGTATGGGAAATTGTTTCTGAAGTAAAAGATACCACATTCTTAGGCACCACCACACACATGCCCTAAAACTTTCTAGTTTGCTAAGACTGGAAAAAAAAGATGACACTATCACCCACTTTGTCCTCTTCATGGACCATAAGAAAGGAATAAATTTTCTTACATTTCTCATATAACCATTAAGATGGACATTTTCCTTTTTTTTTTTTTTTTAAGTCATCTTGGCACACTTCAATATATTTCTTATAAATTACTTTCATAAATCCACTTCAATCTCATAAGATTTGCAGCGCTATCCAAACAAAGGTGTCAATAAAAGATAGTTAGATATTTGGATATTTTATCTAATATTAAACCCACATTTTCTCATCCTATGTATTTTTAAACTAGCAGTGCAATAGTGCAATTTGTTAACCTTTCTCCTGCTTTTTGTTTGAAAACTCTTGTGTAATGCTGCAGAAATAATGGAGATAACACTGACAACAGCAACTTGGGATAATAAATCTAAAATGGCCTTAACAGTCAAATATAATTTCACACAACTTTTGCATGAGTCTAGGTTTAATTTGCTTTACAGGACAGTTGGCCAAACAATGACATTTATCATAAAAATATCCTCTCCATTAAACAAATCTTATTTTTCTTTCCAGAAGAAAATTCAATGTATACTCTGAGCACTCAGTGGCTCATTTTCAAGATCAGCCCACACATATTTTTCTTAGCAAAACAAAGCAATTCAGTTAAAAAATGCAGACCAATGTAATGACATAGTCATATTGCTTTTGGCTATGTTAACTTTAAAAACCATGCCAATTTCACTATTTTTCTTTAGGTTTTATTAGAAAAAAGCAGCAGATCAACATTACAATTCAGAGTCTAATCTAAATATGCACTTGACAATGAAGCACATCTGACTATGAAGTGAAAAAGGATGCCAGAAAACCTTCAGTTTCGCCAATCTTCTTCTACCCAAATCATGTATCTTTTCTTCTGGCTTTCTGATGACTGAAATCAAACAAGGAACAAAAGATTTATTGCTATGAAAACAAAACTGTAGTACAGTAGTACAAGTCTTGGGCGCTAAAGCATACTGAAGTTAACTTAATTTCAAAGTGTACTTAAATCTTTTGTTTGGCCATGAAAGTCCATAAGCTGACCCAAGTATAAATTGAAATGGCAGGTCTGGAAAAAAAACAAGTTAGACAGCATGTTAACCTCCAGTTTTCAGACAGTAATAAAAAGATACAATTCCAACAGCCAAGAAATTAAAATTAAAAGAAAAGTGGATCTGACATTCAAGAGCTCAGTTTATTCTTATGCTCATTTTGTTTGCGCCCAAAATAATTTTCAACTCACCAGGAGAAAAAAAAGTATTTATGGACTATCACACAATTGAAAAAGAGAAACAATCGCCTTTTGACTTGGTTATTTTCCCCCACTGAGGTATAAAATCTACATATAAATTTGATACTTCACTATAACAAATTGTACTTTTCATAGTTCTGATTTAGTTTCATTAAACCCTGTTTACTTTTTGCTTTTAAACCACAGAATTCTTATGTCAGGATACTGAATCTGGTTTCCAGCTCTCTCTTTCATTTATTTGTGGACCTATATTTAGTAGTCTGGTTACCACTGCTAACCAGGAAGAAAAGAATTCTTGAAACTTTCTTCATTACAACAGCACTTTCAGCAGAGGTTACTGATGTGCAAGCAAACTAAAACGATATGTAGCTCTTCAGAGAGTATTTCATTGATTATGTTTCCACTGTCCAAAGGTTTTCTAAATTATTTGCTGGAAGAAACTCTTTCGATCTTGTAAACATCAGTGGGCACAGTTTCACTGCTACGTGTGGTAGTTTCACATCCTCATACAGGAAGGCTGGTTCACAGATACTGAGAAGCTGCAGGAGTTCTAACAGCTGAGGAACTGTGGACTCTGCCTAGCAGAAGTTTCTTCTGTTGCTACTTAACAGTGTAGCCAAAGTATCAGCCGAGGTAGCCCAGTCAATCTTTGCTTCTCTTCAGAACCTCTCAGAATATTTCTGGGAGGGTGACATTGCGGAGCAGCCACTGCTGGGAGCGGCTGCCGGTGCAGTCTCTGATGCTGGGGACCTGGCTGTCCTCTTCAGTGGCTTTGTCCAGGCACTGGTTACTGTTCACATGCAACAGGGTTAATTTCTTGAAGACAAAAATAAAAAGAAATTAGCTTTATAAAAATCACCAGGCATAAGGTAACCAAAACATTTCTAGTTGGCATCAAAACTTCTCCATAGGTAAGCAGGAACTAGACAGGACCCTGTGGTTACTGACTGGAGATCCCAATCCTAAAAAACACATATGCTATATGACATTGTGAACATTAAAATGAGCGCTTTATGAAAAACAAAACAGTCTTAACTTATAAATGATGTTCTTTGTCAAGCAACATCCACCATTCTTTAAATAGGGCTGTACAGCTAGGGATCTTGGAAGAGTTAGAAATTACAGGTTGGTAAGATATACAGCTTCAGTTATTAGTCATAATAGTAGCTTTTATCAGATCAGAATGAACACATTGAGGATGTTTTCAAAAGTACCTTTTTCTTCCTCAGCTGGGGACACAATACTGACCTTACACTATGTTCTTTCAGCACCTTTTGGGCTCTTTTTTAAAAGTATGTACTTTTATAAAAAGTATGTGCAACTTCACACAAGCGTATATCTTTTGCAATACCTGCTACACTCACTTATGTAATCTTTGGTAAACCACTCCACCTACACCTCAGCACTATCCTCACAGAGAAGAGATCATCAGAAGCTGCATTTCCTGCCACTGTACTACGGATACTCCTCAGTGCACCAGCTTGCCTAAGGTACCACAGGCATTATTACCTGTATTTCTTCTCTCATTCAGCAGCTTGGCCAGGACACTGGAGCGATTGAAAAGTCGTGTCCTTATGTGCACAAGCAGCAAAGGGTAATAAAAATAAAAAATCAAATTCAAAACCCTGAGCATGTCAATCTTCTGCACTCAGAGAGGTGCTGAAGAATGAAGGAGGGAGTTGAACAGAGGCAGAAAGAAAAAAAAAAAAACAAAACAGAAAAAAAATTTTAAAATCTAAGTGGGCAGGAGTTCTTTTTAAGTGCCCTATAACTTTTTCGTGTGTTTTATCAGCCAGCTTTCAGTTATGTTCTGAGGATTATGCCTAGATTTTCTACTGACAAAATAAAGAGAGAAAACACATATAACCGAATTTATGGCTGAGGATCAACATAGGGGAAGTCTGTGACAATCATTGCAAGACAGGTTATTGCAAGTAAGTATCTAAAGATGCATTTTTCTTATAACTACTAAGGTAGAAAGCTAATGAAAAGCATTTGCTCTTTGGTAAATCACTATAAGTAGTAATATTATTTATATTATTTGCTTAAGTCAGGTAAACTACATTAAAACCAAGAATGAATGGTTCCCAAGACTAATTTAATCCTGCAAGCTTTCAGCCTTTTTCAGTGTCCTATCAACAGTTGCCAGCGATGTGCAGAAATCGTAGAAGCGATCCATTGTCTTCCACATTAACTGCTACCCTAATCACAAAATCTTCATTCACACATATTTGCTCTTAGTCTAACAGGTTGCAGGCTTTGTTAACAGCTCTGCTACTGGAGTATATAGCAAGTGTATTTAGTCAGAAATAACCCCCACTTTGCTTTTTAATTAGTGAAATGATTTTTTAGTAGCTAAATATCTGAAAGTTCTTTTTAAAAATAGTCATTGCAAATACTGGCAAGATTCTTCATCCACAAATTGTCTCAAAACTGTCTTCAGTAATAACTGATTTTAAATTAACAAGCTTGAGGACTGCTTTTTTCCTAACTATCCATGAAGTCAGAGTTCTTGACTGCATTATTCAATCACAAAATCATTTCTAGGGACTGCAAATCAAATTAATGATGAATTGATCAATGGACAATGATTTCCAGATCTGGCAGTTCAACATATGGACTTCAAAGTAAATTTGAATATTATGTAGGAGAAAGAGCATGATTTAAATAAAAGTGTTTTAAGCATCTATACCTTAGACATAACATGATTAGAAGTGTAAAATCATCTTTACAAGTTTGTCATTCTCATTTTTTAATTAGACAAGTATTTCCTTTTAACTTTGTGCAAGACAAGACACCAAGTGGTAAATTTGTCACCACATCATTACTCCCAATAGATCTATTCATCCAATAGATACCTAGAATACTCCAGGTATCTCCATTTTTTACCTGATTCTAACACAATGCTACACTGTCAGACAATATTTCTCCAGAGGGTCCCAAAGCACATGCAAAACGTTCTTCGAAAAGCTCCCCCCAAACACACCAGGTAGTTAAATCAACACAGATGTTCCATGTGTGACTACATAGTAAATTAGTAACAGAGAGAACATAATCCTGACTTTGTTTCCTGTTTTGTCTGTCCAATAGTGGTCCCACACTGGAATATGTTGCTCTGTAGGCTATTGCAAAAGGCATAGCTGTCTCATTTTACAGTCCAAAGTCATTAGAAGACTTACCACTGGATCATATTCCCAAAGCTGATTTCCTTTTAGATGGTGGCACTTGAGCATCGTTACTGGGCCGTTAAGTTTGGATACATCTAAACACAAATCATCTGTTCGAATTTCTTTGTTGGCAGTATATGAGAAAACCTAGACAGAAAAAGAATGAGAGGAACTGAAAAAGAACTGCTTCAACCAAGAGATTCCCAGAGTGAGGGCAAAGGGAAACGTTTGTGCATTACTTCATTTATTCACACTACTTTCTTCTTTTGCTTTCTGTTCACTTCATAATAGTGAGGCATGGGAAGATTTTTTAAATTTGTTTTTTTGGGGAACAAGTATAAACACAATCACAAGCTGTTCAGTAAAAACAGACTTTTTTTGAACTGAAGATTGCTTGCTGTGAAGGAACAGGAGAATCTCCAAACACAGGTAATCTCTGTTTATGTGAAAACAATTAATCATTAAGGAAGTAGAACAAAAAAAACAGATGAAAACTAAATCCCACAACTGACACCCAGAAAAAGATATATTAAAAATATATTTCAGGCACAGGCACATTTGTTTTCATTTTTGGGGTTTTTTTAAGGTAACAATGCCAATCAGGACTTCTAACCAGAATGCATTTCCAAAGAACCTACAGGAGGTGAAGTCTTGCTCACAGCAATATTTTCCTCCCATGATTTTGTTTTTGACTTTGAAGTTGATCTAAAATGTACTGCAATCAGGCCTGAAAAACATACAAGCAGAAACCACCACCAAATCTTCTCATGTATTTCCTCTTACAGGCACTTTCTTTAATGAGGGTTTCCTAAGAATATTTTGAAGATAACCACTGAAAACATCCAAAAATTGTCCCAATGAGCAGTAGTGTCTCAAATAATTCAATACATTAAGAAAATTCCTTTTTAAAAATTGTCACCTGATTGCCACCCATTCCATGGCAGTTAAAGATTCCAACTTTCTCATTTTCTTTTCTTGCCATGTTATCCAGACATTGATTTGTCTCCACATTTCTTATCTAGGAGGGAAAAAGAGCACATCAGCAAAGGCTGATATTTGGACAAGAGAATTAGGTCCATATCAAATCACAGTGGAACCAGTTCTCTCCATACACCAGAAGTTATGTGAAATAAATTACTCATATTAGCAATGAAGCATCACCGTCCAGAACTCAAACTCTCAAGGAAATGTTCAAGCTACCAGGTTACAGAACCACGACTATTTTTGCTTTTGTTGGGGTATCCTTCCATCTTGGGGACACTTTTTGCTCAAAGACTCAGCTACAACAGAATGGACACAATTGAGTCTGCAGACCAAAACCTTCAAAAGTATGAATGCCTACATCACTATATAGTAAGCAGGCACGAATATCAAGTCTCTTGATAGTCATGAAGAAGCACATTCTGCTTCAAGTGCTTCTTTTAAAATTAACAGTATAAAATCACTCCACAAAAAATTTGATATTTAGTTCAACACGACTTGTAGAGGAGAGAGTGCCTACTAATTTAGGACAGCATCATCTGTACTATTTCTACAGTTAAAAAGCTAAAGAAAAAACAGAAATGCCCAGCAAGGTTTAAGGGTCACTAGAATTTGCTGGTCACTGGTGAGTGTTCTGGAGGTAAAGTTCAGAACAGCTTTTAGGCAAAGAGCTTGCCTGACCTAGTATAGCTTTCAAGCAAAACTTCACTCCTACTCTGTGTAGAGAATGCAATACAAAAAGTTATGCACAACTACATTTCTGAAGGAATATTTCTAAAGCCATTTATATGACATTTTGTAGTGTAGTAAAAAAAGGAAAACATTCAAATTACAGTACTGTATCCCAAAGTTCAGCTGCCTGCCCCACTGAGAAGTCAGGTCTGTCATTCTACATGTGACAGAAACACAGCTGCCAGATACTTGAACTTTGCTGGAGACAACTTGTTTGCACTACTCAGGTCAAAACACAACTTACTGCACAATGTACTTTACATAGGGAAGATGAACATGAAAGATAAAATCTTACCTCTCCCAGAGAAAAGTAATGGCGTGGAATTTGGGAATCAGGATAAACATTCTCCAGGTACCAGGAGAAAGGTTTGCACTGGAGCTTGCGCCTTAGCCCAAGTCGTGATGATATGTCCCCATAATCAACTTTAGTAACTCCTGAAAAAGAAAGGATGTTGTATTCAATTGCTGCAAATAAAATAAAAAAAATATTCCACTTCATAAGAAAGCCCATCAGTATAATTTACTACTTCCATGAAAGGCTTTCTCTTTAAAAAGTCACCTCTACACAAAGGGGTTTTTTGCTTAATATAGCATTATGTTGTTTATACTCAGAGAGAACAAGACCTGTCTGTCAAGACCTGTGACTTCTTCTTCCACAACAGATAGAATTGCTACATCTGGGCTGTGCATGACAATCTCTTACCTGTGGTTTGTGGAACAATTTGAATGTAGTTACTTAATAAGTTAATAGAGGTAAAAGGCTGAAACCTTTTTAGCCACTAATGCCATTCTATCCCCAGTGGTAACTGGAGTGTGTATCTATGCAGCATAACACAGCAGTCTCCTTCCGTGGAGCAAGCAGAATTCCAATTTAATTTATTTCTGTAAGCCAGGTACCACCTGCTAGACTCTTCATCATCTATCTAACTGCACAAAAAAGCAGGCAGAAAGCAGCCTTCATACAGAGCACTAAACCTTAAATAATTCAGCAATTTGTTCAATATAACCTCAGCGTTTGCAGGAAGCATGTTCACCATTATGACTGTTATCATTTTTTTGTGGTAGTTTGCTTGCCTTTTTATTCCTTTGCTCTTCATTTATCAAAGTGCTCCTTCTTCCTGTATCTTCCCACTCCTTTATGCTTGCTTTAATTCCTTCTAAAAATTATTTTGTGCAAGTCCCATCTACAGATGGGTTGAGGATGGTGTGCTTGAATAGCAGATATTTTTGCTTCACCCAAATTTAGCACTATTTTAATTATTATTCCATTGATAATAATAATTAATAATAGTAGGATAATTTCTACTTTTCAAGCATCATGTCTTTTTTCTATTTCCCACACCACACTCCATATCACACAGGTCAAATGCAGTACACTACCAAAAAACCCAAACCAAAGAAAAAGAACAAAAACTGGCCCCAGCAATTTAATTTCCCCAACAGACTACAAATATGGCTCAGCTGGCCACCACACTACTGATCTCCAGCTGCACACATTTTTCAGAAATCTCTCCACTTGGAGGACTGCAAGTTACCTTTAAAATTCTTGACCTTGGAAAGAGTTTGAGACACTTCTAAGCTGGCATACCGTGTATTAAATGGACTTGCCAGCAGATGGTGTCTTTCTACTCAATTGAGACAGATAATTGGATCAAACTTTAGCTGTCTGTACATGGCAATGAAAAACACCATTTCAATATTTCAGAAAGAAAATATTTTAGACAGGTTTCAAGGTGGTTTTTGGGGTTTTTTTTTCTTAATTAAGGACTTCATTTTAACAAATATATTGGAAAGCTATACTGGTAAAGGATTGAAAGCAAAAGAAATCTTGTTTGTATAGAATGCCAGAAAACTTCTGTCTGGGCTTTTAATTCACAAAAGAAATCCCAGAACCAAGAAATAAAAGACAAATTAAAAAAAAAAAAATTAAAAAACCCAACCCAGCCACAGAATGCTGTTCTATCTTCATGAAAGCAAATATTTGCACTACAAGAAATGTAAAACTCTCTCAAAAGCTAATTTAAGAACAGAAAGGTTAACGACCACATCTACATGCTGGATTGTTCATTTTTCGGAGATGAAAAAGCAGCGGATGGATGAAACAGTTATCATGTCCCTCTCACAATAACCTTGCAACATTCAAAACATACTCAGGTTGCTACACTGACTTCCCGAAAAAAAGCACTGTTAAAGCTTTGTCACATCACTGAATGGCAATAAGAATTAAAGTCACATCCATAAATAATTAAATGTAAAGTGAGACTTAATAGCACAAGTACGCTGTTTCTTAAAGTAGTTTTAAATGTCACCACACACACACACACACAAAAGTGGCAGCTGATTTTTTGCTGTTACACTGTATGCCATTAAACCACTTTTAATCAGAAGTTTTTTTAAAAATCCTCTCTGAAGTCAGGTCTGCACCAAACCATACACAAAGACTACAGCTAGCAGCAGGTTAGCAGATGGACTGAAGAGCAGAACAGGTTGAGTTGCTTTAGGGCTGTCCTCTAGTAAGGCTGAATTATTCTGTTTCCAAGATTTCTGGTACCTTATCGATATTACTCTAAAGCAGCTTGAGTATTTCTATCCAGTGCAGTGCCAGTTACTTAGGGGAATTTCTTTTGGGGGAAAAAAGGATGGAAGAAAACAAGGAAACCTGCAGCAAAGTATAAAGCATACCAAAAATTAGGTACAGGTTTAAACCACTGTTTCCTCTACAGATCACTAAAACTTATATGTAAACCTACAACCGTGTCATACATATAAGCTTCTAGGGGTTTTGGACATTTTTTCAAAGGCTCAGCTAAAAGACAAAACAAAAACCAAACTGCAGAACATAAATTAGATCAGATTTCCTCCGAGGAGACAATTAAGCCAGATTCCAAAGGTATGTGCATTGTGAGGATTGACAGTCATGTCCATGTGGTTTTTCAAACCTTTGGTCAATTAAAAAAAACCAAAACAAAACGAAGCAAAAAAACCCAGGAAAGAATCATATAACCACAGAATGGTTTGGGTTGTAAGGGACTTCAGGATCATCTCATTCCAACCCCTCTGCCATGGGTAGGGACGCTCCTCTGTACCAGGCTGCTCAAAGGTGCATCTAACCTGACCTTGAACATTTTTAGGGATGGGGCACCTGCATCACACTAACCAGAAATAGCATTTAATAAACCTTGCTACTGTTGCCTTTATTTGACCATAACTATATTTTTCTTCAACCTCCCTGCCCCCAACCTTACTTACATTTAAAACTTTGGGCCTCCCTGATGATTCTATTTGTCACACAGCTTGCTGTTAGCTGTGGGACAATCACACGCTTTTTTTTCCATACACACACTTAAAGACATAATGAAAATATAAATACTAGAAATACAAAAAACATCTACTTCAAATCATCCAGCCACACCAGCACCAGCCATGTTGCAAAAGTTGTGCCATGCTCAAAATTTTAGGAGCTGAAGATTTCCTTGCTCAAGTTTAATGTGTGCCAATATATTTATGCTAAACTCCTTTGAAAAAAAAATAGCACGTTATCATCATGATTATAAATTGCTCAGTCATTTTCAAAAGCAGGGTATGCAAACTATTTCATCTAAATCTAGTCTTCTGATAAAAATAAGATAACTTGTTTTTATTTAGTATTATGAAACTCTATAAGCAATAATAATTTAAAATCAATTTGAATAACTACATTCTTTGCAATCCCAATTAATGCTAATAGGGACTAGTAGCTGAACACAAAACCACGTGGAAACATTTAGTACGTACTTTGAACACAGGCTTAGCTATGCTGCAACATGTGGACTCAGTCCCTCCTCTGTCCTCCCTACCAACCACAAATAATGTTTTCCATTTCCAGGTTCTACACACTGAACCTTGACTTACTGTGCCTGGCTAAGACCAGGGCATGCAGTGATTAGGTACGAGGCCCATAGATCCAGTTTTCAGGATAACACACCCCTGTCTCTGTCTAGATGATTTCTGCTTAGGTAATTAATTCCACAGTGCTATCTTTTCAGGCTTTCTACCTGCCCACTTAGTCCCAGGGCAAAACACCTTTTGGGTATATCCCAAAATATATCTCAGAATGTACCCTTTGGGGCAAAGCTGACCAGCCTAATGCTTTGCAGCTGCTGCTGCCAAAGGGGCAGCTTTCCCTTGCCCACCTTCAGATTCCTGCTGTACCTCCAGTGCTGGTTTCTAACTTAACCTCGGGGAGCCAGCCCAAAGGAGAAATAACCCTGACAAATCCAGTGAGTCATGGAAGCACTTGATGTAGATGAAAAACCAGCAGGTGAGGGGAGGTGAAGCCCTATTACCTGCCATGAAGAGCAAGGCACTCCCCCCTCACAGCAAGCTGTGATGG
Source organism: Chamaea fasciata (assembly GCF_029207755.1). Taxonomy (NCBI): domain Eukaryota; kingdom Metazoa; phylum Chordata; class Aves; order Passeriformes; family Sylviidae; genus Chamaea; species Chamaea fasciata. Next base: position 66,759,824 of record NW_027094086.1, on the reverse strand, counting down.
TGAGACAGGCATCACCAGCTCGTGAGGCCTCCTCATCTTGGACAATGCAGTCCTAATCTTTTAGCCTGGATAAAGTGATGAATGACCAGCACTAGAAATAAAGAAGTGGCAGAATCCACAGAAAGAATGACTGGAGCCAGGAAACAGATTATTCACAAGCGAGATTTGTTTTCTGAAAGCCAAAGGGAAAGTAGTCTGGGAAACAGGGCCCTGGTGGAACACAGGACTGTGAGGAAAGCTAGCAGCTAATGAGAAAGGCCAGAAGCCAGTGCCTGTACTGCCGGGGAGGAGAGCTGCTGCCTGCAAAGAGACAGGCTTGATTCTGGCTGAGCAGCAGCTGCAACAAGTTCCTGCCCAACCTCCATCTGTACCTAACCACTCCTAAGCAGAGGGATGGCTTCTAAAATGCACACAAGCTTAAAACAGACAAGGAGCAGTTTCTACTGGGCTATACTTTAAAGAGAAACAAAGGATTACAGGCTTACTTTTCAAGAGGGCAGCTTTCCATTTAACTACATTACATCAATAGTAAAAATCTCTTGAGTTCCTATCATTCAAGCAGCAAGACTTTTTTTCCCAGACAACACAGATTACACGAAGTGGGAAAGCTACCTGAGAATCTTACATTGCTTTCCTGGATGAATCCCTCTGTGATTCACTATCTGAGGGGAACAGAAAGAAAATATAAAGGAGGAAACAAGTATCTTGTTAGCTAGGCTCAGTGATGCTTGTCAGTATATTATCTCCTTCAAAATCCATTTTTTTGCATCCATATCAACAACTGAGAAAAATCCTGGGTGCACAGAGGATTGCTTGTTTTCCTCATTCATCTGCACCCAAGGCTTGCAAACCAGCATGAGCCTAAGAATCCTCACCTCACTCCTTGCAAGGACTTGTGACACTGTCACAGTAATACTGAAAGTACACATTTGTATAGCAGTTTCACAGGCTGCACACTGTGTTCTGCCTGAGGATTACTACACCAGCATTCTGTAAGAACCATGCACTTAATTTTTTATTTTAGAAGGATATGTGGAAAAGCTAAGTGAGCCAAACTAGCAGTGATTCACTGAGTTCCTAAACAACAAATGCCCACAAAAGACTTACTGAAACCTGTACGGATGTTATCTGCTGTCAACGGGTAAAATCACAGTCTGCAACACTCAGCTAAGACTGGAGATACCAGAATTACAAGAATAAGGTGTTTGTGAACTTCTCAAAATAGTAGTCCTTGTTAGTTAATACCTACTGTCTCTCACAACTTAAGTGGATTTGGGGGGTGAGAGGCATGAGTGGCTCTGAGTACATCTGTGTGTTCATTCTCTGAACAACAGATTTTCATCAGAGCTAAAGTATGACCCACAGCACTGGGCATTCTCCTCGCAGCCCCAGGCAACAAATCAATTTCAGAATAACCCAACTTATTCAGATACAATATTATCCTGTTCTGGAGACACTTGAGAATGCTGGCATCAAACCTCAGTGCACAGTCAATATGGTCATGGGGACACAAACAAGAGCTTGTGACAGGCAGCAGGTGCAGATGCTCTAAGAGCAGTTTGGCTGAAGCACATCCCTATCCAACAATCACTCAGGCCATTAGCATACAAATTATGCAGACATGCATCTTTTGAAAGGAAAGAAAAATATTCAGTGCAGTTACAGATAATTGCTTAACTTACTTTCACCATTTCAGAAGTTTTACTGTCTTTGGAGAATGCATACATATTCTACAATACTGCAATGCTGTGAAAGTCTACCAAAAAAACCCCCAATCTTACAAAATTCACAGAGTGTAACTCCTTTTGCAGCTTATGTTTACTGCACAAAATGGAAGGAATATAGAGGTGATATATAAAGTACCAGAGCCTTATCATGGCTTACCAGTAATTTACATTTTTAAAAGAATTTGGTTATTTTTTATAATTATGTCTTCCTGCAACTTTGTACATTTTAAAATCTAGCTTGACATGGATGCATAACAGCAATCTTTACCAAAAAAAGGCTGCACCTATTTATATTTATACATGTTCATGTTTGAATTCATAATGCTGTATTAATTACACAACAGGGCAATAACAATAAGCTGTTACTTTCTGATTTCACCTAAAATAAGCTTTGAATAATAGCAAGACTTCTTTTTAATTAAAAGTCTTACACAGTCTCATTTGACTAAAGCATTCTTTTAAGACAAAACCACTATAAATCTGCACTGTCAGTTGCTCTCACAAGCATCTGTAAAACCCATAATCTAAAATTTGACACTGTTCAGACTCATATTACACTGCATTACAGCTTTTAAATGTCAATAGTAATGCAGGTTTAATAAGTAGGTCATAGGGAAATAATAGTTTTAAAGAAATTTCTCTGGAAAAGCAGATGTGCCACATAAAACTACCACTTAGTACATAAAGTCTAATGTTTTGAGTATTTAGAAAGGTTGGCTGTTGCTACCTGAAGTTTCTCTTTTTATATAACAATAAAAATAACCTGTAGTTGAAAGTAACAATTCAATATTTTCCATGCTTCCTTTCTTCTCCTGATTTTTTTGCAGAAAATCTGAGTTCATGGGAAATTTTCTCTCGTATTTTACATCCTCTTGTTTTGCTAACATCCACAAAAAGTCAATTATACTGGCAACTTGCCCCTATACTCCGGATAGTGAAGTACAAATTCTATCAAGACAGAAAATATTCACTTTTGCCACTCCTACTTCTGGGTTTCACTTAAATCACTTCTGATGTATTCAACGTGGAATGCCTATAACATGGAAGCCAGAGCCCAAAATTCAGCACGTTCCGATATGACTTCGGATGGTTAATTTTCAGCACTACAGCTGAGCTCTTTGATGTTCTACTGAGCTTCAATTCTATTGCACAGGAAGCTCATTCATAAATCATGTTCATGTTAAAAAGCAAACAAACAAACAAAAAAAACCTCTTCAGGGCATATCTCTGGCTAACAAAATTATTTTTCAATAAAGACCTTACTTTTTGTACACCTTACGTGAATTCTGTCTTAACAAACTTCAAAGTAATGACATACTTTTATAAATACATTATTTCCCAATAGTACCAACATTTTAATTCTTAATAAGTATTTCTCATAACCAAAGACCTGCTCACCTGGGGAAATAATGTAGAAAAAGTTTTTGAATTCATCCATCCAGACTTCTGCAAGCCGCCTGTTATTTTTGTTGATTATCTGCCCTGTACCTCCTGGGAAAGTGTACGGTGTTGCTTTTCTGAACACGTGCCCAACATGTGAACAAGTAACAATTTCCAAAGTGCCACCACACTGCCAGATCTGGAAGGGACAGGAACAATTATTGCATAGTTACAAGTTGTTAAAAAAAGTTCCAAAACATTAATCACTTGCTTCTGTTCAAGGTGGGGAAACAACACTAGCTGAGGTCTAGAAAAAATGCATACTGCATGGAAGAGAACGGCATGTTTTTTCCTGCTCAACAGCTAAAGATGCACACAAGCCCAAGCAAGGCGGCATATGAAAATACTTCAGCCCCCAGAGCAATACCTCATCAGCCAGAGATTACTTTAAAAAACCAGGCAAGCTGACCACAAAGGAAGGAAAAGGCTGTCATGAATCACAGGAACTAACAGGTGTCTAAAATAGTCCACTATAAAACAGAATCTCCACATAAAAAACCCCATACACTTCCCAAGTCTCTGAAAATACTTTCAGTTTTATCTTGGACCTTAAAAAATGACAGATTCAGAAAGCTGAAGTATTTCAGAAGAATCCCCACCTATGTACTTTTTGCTGACAAGTAAAATGAAAGGAAATGGTTCTATTTGGCAGGAATAAAAATGAGAATAACACATGTTAGGTCCACAACCAAATGAACACATGAAATCATGAAGTTAGTAAAGAGCAAGAAGAGAGGGCTTGTAACAGAAGTGCTCACATTTCACTGACACATTAAATGATGCACTGATGGCATCACCCTTAACTGATGCTCCCCCACCAGCTTTTCTAACTGAATTCCTTATAACGCACACTCATTCTTCAGAATAACCATCTTAATCTTTTAATCACAAAGCTCCACCAACAATTCACCATGCACTTTTATGCACTTGGCAGATACAGTCTTTGGGTATCTCTGCTGGAGGAACTTAACAGGGCAGGGAAGAGCCAGCTGCAACAGAAGAGGACACTGGTGCAGGTGGAAGATCTGTGTTTTACAGAAATCCAGATGCACTGTTCTGATTAATACATTAATGATTAATAAAGCACTGCAGAGTTTTACCTACCCTGAAGGAAATCTCTAAGTTTTCTCCACCCCAAATATCCATTCCAGCATCATATGTTCCAATTTCCTGAAAGTAATCTCTGTCTATTGAAAAAAGGCCTCCTGCCATTGTAGGTGTCCTGGGGGGTGAAAAAAAAAGAACAACCCACATCAGTCACTATAAAAACATTCTTAGATACAATTCACACTTACACTGACAAAATAGCTGTTTATTTCCCAAGTTCCTAATGTAATCCTTCTTAGTAAGCTTCCATTCAAACTCTGTTACCACTGATGTACTGGCTAGCTCAAATTTTTCCAGAGATGGAATTAGTAGTGGCAGTTCTCCTTATTTTCTCACTTCAAACTGGTGTCTGGATAGAGAAACAGTCCCTAGAAAGCTGCTGTCATTCCTGAGAAAGACTTCTGCCTCCAATGCTGGTAAACTCATAAAAAAGAAACCAGTTTCACACAGGAAAATTATACTTCAGGCTACTGTTCTTGAAACAGTTTTGGGAGGCCATTGAGCAGCCTGCTTGCTTTCACTTTTATTGCTTCACACAAGAAAACTGTATAGTCAGGGTTACATCCAGATTTTCCTTACAGATTCCTTATTGGTGAAAAAAAATAAAACTCTGCTAGTAGTTTTTCAGAGCTTTAGAAACACCCCCGAGACTTCAACTTTTTTAGATAACAAATAAGTAAATTACATGTTAAGCCAAGGACATAACTTTGTAGATCAATTATTTACTTTTATTATGTACTTCAATTAATTACTTTTAGCATAAATTATTTTATATCACTAGCTATTTTCCTGAAATGTTTAGGGCTTTTTCTGAAAGGTACATAAAATACAAGATAGGTCACAAGATAACTAAAAACTTATATGTCTTTTCCCCCATTAACAGGAAGTAGGGAGAAGAAAGAATTACAATTAACCATATCCTGAGGAGACCTCTTAATTTCTTAAACTAAAGACAAACAAAAACCAGCAAAGGCCAGACCCTGAGCTTTATTGTAAGTAAATAATTCCCAGTTTTCAGAAAAGTAAGGACAGAAAATGTACATTTGCAACTGTTAAAAGGTACTCATTACACACAAACTATCTTCTCATTACCTTTCTCATAAACCCACTACATGACATCCAAGCATAAATTCACCTCCCATCCCTCCTTTTAAGACTTAAAGTTTGCATATAAATGCACACACAAATACACATGCATACACCAAAAAATCAATGCACGTTTAGAAAATACAGTTTACTTTGTTGTAGTAAAAGATAAAAATAAGGTTCAATTAAAAAAGAAAAGTTTTGTTAAAAACTTGTGCATCATTGTAAGTGCTATCTGAAAACTAGTAATTTTGTAGTAATTAACATAGAAATGAAAAATATTTCCAAAGTGAAAAAGTGATTGATTCCTTTATTGCTACCAAAAGTTACCGACAACCAATCCATGCAAGAACTTCTATGCTGTTCCTTCAACCAGGCAAAAAAGATGCTACAATATTTGACTAAGTACTTAACAACCTTTAAGTACTTACTTTCAAGTTTATCATAAAAAGCAAATATCAGACAAAGATTTTAAACCAATTTAATAATTTCTCATTACCTAACAGGGAGGGTTCGGTCTCCTTTTCGCCGATCCATCTCTCTCTGAGGAACAGGGTACCAACGAAAATTCAACTTCCAGTTGAAGCCACCATAGGTCATATCAGAACCTGCCATATATTCGAAGGTGTCATCACTGATTACATCAATGATGGGACACACTACTGTCCTCCTAGGAAAAGAAAGGAAGGAAAATTATTAAATTTTAAATTAATAAAAATCTATTCATCTAAAGGGTAAAAAAGATGTTTGGGGTTTTTTTTTTAAATATTATTTCTAACAGATACAGTTGAAATTTTTATAATACCATTTCTTAACAACATTATTCAATAAATTATTAACAGGACACATACTAAAATTCTGTCTTGCTAATTGTAAATCTGCTACAATTTTGGCAATGCCAGATGTATTTTTAAATCCTATTTGCATTATTACCAGTAAGAAATATTCATCCCTCTGCAGACAGAAATAACGATCCCAACTTTCTCATTGCTACATAGTGATTAGATAGAATACAAGAGGTTTGTATCTAGTTGAGTGGTCGAAGTAACTTGCATGTCTTGAAATTAAAACTTGGATATTAACTCTGGGTATTTTTATACACCCTGAGGACAAAGAGATGATAGTAAATGTTAACAATGTACAACTACTGCATCACAGTTGACAGAAAGTGGCCTTGTTGTCCACTGTCCTGACATTATTAATATGTATACTCACAGAAACCAATTCTAATCATCTTAAAGACACTTAAGTAACCCTGCTCAAAGAAGGTTTCCTCTCATGGAAAGCTCTCCAAAAAGATTCAGAGATTGCTTGCAACTGAATTCAAAGGACTTAAGTCAAGATATTTGCACAAATTATAACAATATGTATTGTAGTCTCACAAAACCTGTTTAATGATAACAGTTTACTTTGTCTTTACACAGTGCTAAACAAAGATTCTTCATTATTTGTGGCTTATCATGTAACGCTATATTTTTTAACATCAAATTATGTGATTTTTATCTATAAAAATAAAAAATTAGAGATCTTTAGCACTGAATTTTATTCTATTTAATATGTTGTCTACTCACAGACTAGTGCACAACTACAGCTACTGTTCAGATGTATGAATATTTTATAAAGCAGAAAATTCTCTCACTTTTGTCCCCAATACAATTTCCATCGCGCATATAACTGTAGATCAGCATAATTCCAGTAATTATTCTGACTTTAGAAAATACATGCCAGAAGATCAAGACTCAGCCCAGATTTCCACAGATAAAACCATTATGTAATGAAGAAATCACAATGAGAGCCTGGAATCAGTTCTTGATCACAATGTTGGTGCTACATGAGATCGGGGTTTGGTTTCTTTTTCAAGAATATCTTCCCAAATTCATGAAGTGATAGGCCAACCTGCAGACTGAAAACTTCAATTTCCCCAAATTCCTCAATTTTATTTGTTGCTCCCACTATTTAACACATTATTCCATGCATCCCAATATAGACCTCACTTGAAACAGAGTTTTACTTTTTAAAGTTTAACTAAACTAGCCTTTTATCCTTACACCAATGAGAATTTATTCAGCTCTTCAGAAAGGAGATTATTTGCTAGCAGGCTATTTTGTAATACTTGGAAAATTTCTTAATAACTGAAAAAACCCAACATGGGTGAACAGATGGATAATTACCTGTCAGCTTTGATCCTTGCCAGCAGAGGTTCAAGCCAGCCTACCGTACATTCACAATGAGCATCTAAGAAGGTGATGACTTGGCCTTTAGAAGCAGCAGCCCCCTTTAATCTTGCTCTAATCAATCCAGAACGCTGTTCCATTCGAATCACATGAACAGGTACTTTTAATTTTTTCACATAACTCTCCAGTGGTCTTTTCAAGAAGTCTGTAAAGAATGATCAGAACAATCAAAACTGTCTGTTACATAGCTCAACTTCATTTTTTTTAATGAAGAGACTTGAATTAAGAAACATTTCCCCTGTTCTTGTCTATGCTTTTTCTACTCACTCAGCTAGTTTCCTCTACACTTCACAATACCCCTTTCCACATCTCCCAAGTGTTTCAGTCAATAGCACAGAAAGTTCTTCCTCTTCTTTATTTTTTCATTATGGAAAACACAAAAAGGAAAAGAGGATAGAACGCTTACTCAAAACCCAGATGGGATTTACAAGTTTTTACTGCAGAGAAGATGTGATATTTATTTTCAAAAACATGCACAAGTGCTCTTGGATATAACAGTTCTCTACCAAGGAAATACAGAAATGGTTTGGCTAGCTGAATATAACGAATTGCCTCCTACAGTAAAGCAATTTACAGATAATTTCTTTGTGAGAAGTATAAAACACAATCAAACTGATTTTTCAAGTGTGTTTCCTCTAGGGGTTTCTGGCTAATATTTTTTGTATTAGATTATCACTATAACACCTAAATTAAAAAAAATATAATAAGCCATATATAAATGAGAATCTGTAACACTAAAAAATTCCAACAGAGCATGAATTATGAAGAACAAGTTATTTAAAATACAACAGTCAATTACCATACACCCAGGGACTCAAAATTACTTGCACTCCAAAGAGCTATTGGGTTGTGATGATTGATGCCAAATGAAGAACAAAGAGGTGAGGGAGAATGCAATGGACAGTCATAGAAACAGACTTCTGCAATAACTCGTAGTTTCTAAATGTGTAAAAAAGGAAAAATAGTCGTATTGCACAGCTATGGAGTATTAGATTGCACACTCAAAGCACATGGCTGTTGAAAGTTGCACTACAACAGTGCATGGCCTGTAGTTTGATTTCACATGAGGTAGAAAGTACCTCATACAAAAATAAGTGTGACACTGGAGGGGCTGGGGGGAAAGCTTGGCATGAACTTTTAGCGACTCTTGTAAACCTCAAGAGGCAGGGCTGACTTGAAGGTGATTACCATTCCTTATCACATCTCCAGATGAATGAGTTCTAATTGCCTTCTTATTTTTTTCTGTGCATTGTTGGACTGCCACTAAAACCCATAGAAATAAGTTCTGACACGTCTTAAAAGCTAAACTGTGCTGTAAGTACGTAAGACTTCGATACATCTAAATATCTGTCTCCAGAGAAACTCAAAGCAAGTTAATTCTTATTTTGCATATGAACAGAGACTCAAATTAATAGATGTTTCTTAGTACAAACCAAGTGTACATGTCTGAACATTTTGCAAGGCTTTTGGGGTTGAGCACAGAGATCATGACTGAGTCTGCAGCAAACAGCCTCATCTCTTTACACTGTAGCTTTCCAAAGCCACTAATTTAAAAGAACCAGTATCATGGCAATGGTTATAGCTTTAATGTATACATGATATACACAGAGAGACCAGCAGCCTTTGTCTCTGTGCTCACCGTCTGATGAGCCAGTCACACAAATCAACATGTTTCTCTGCACATTTCAGGTGTAGTACCGATAAGCTTTTAAAGTTGTTTCATCTACTTCAAACTTAAATGAATGAATATGGGCTGTGACATTGGTTCTTGAATGTAGTTACATTAACAGAACAGTAAAATTCTGGCAGGGGGAAGAGAGAAAGACTGTGATAATACAACTGCAGCCAGTCAAGAACTTGCATAAAACACAACCTTACATTACAGAAAGTCATGCTCAATGTATTGCATGTGAAAATCTGAGTCCTACCTACATTTTCCTGGTAAAGTATTTAAAATTTCAATTTATCAAGTACTTTTAACTTTTTTTTTTTCTCTATTAAAGAATCAGAGATGTGCGCAGCGTTTTCACAAGCGGGAAAAAGGTTAAGAACAGTCCTTCTCCCATGTTTAACCATGTCCTTAAGAACATCCTTATGAACTATCACTTTGTTCAAAACTTCAGAAGGGATGATTCCCAGAAACAAAACATCGTGACAGACCTCCACTAACTGTGTCCTTAAAATACCACTAGAGCGTCAGCAAAATGTGCAGAAAAGATTAGGCTTGATACCTCATCCCCATAAAAGCGTAGTAAATAATTTGGGCATCAAATTATTTTCTGAAGTTCCTTTGCTACCAGCAGTTGGGATAAAATGCTCAAATCTCAAAGCAGCTATTTTTCCTCCAGAACACCCTCTCTAAGAGCAATCTTACACATCCCTTATAAATTGGTCCCTTTGTTCAAGTAGCAGGAATCTAGCTATTTTGATTAGTCATGCATCCAGAAACGAGTAGTAGTTTCTCATAAGGTAGGACTTGATTTTTTCCCTTAAAGGAAAAAACCGAACATTTAAATAACCTTTTAATGAATGTAATACATTTTGGCCTACAAGAAAGATCAGGATAAAGCCATGGAGATTATTTTTTATACAAACTTATTGGTCATACTGAACTCTGTACTGAACATTGAGATGTGAAGTTTTATGCATTACAGAGTCAGCTGCCTGTAAGTGACACAGAATTAGAGCTGACTAATTTTTCAGCATTGCTTCATACACTTCTAGCAGAGTGAGGTTTGATAATATTAAAAAAAAAAACCCCAAACATCTCCAAAATACTTCTGATTTGATAAGAATACATGTTGTTTCATATCCACTACAACTCTTTATGGTGGATATTCTTTTCAAGCCTCTTCTTTGTCAAAAGGGTGCAAAGTTTTACCTAGGACTGAGCATATTCTGTGGAAGTAGCAGAACTAAGGAAACCAAAAGAGCAAATATGTTCCATTCAAGTCAACTAAGTACATTAAGTTGAAAAGTACCTTGTCGATTCTACTACCAAGTCACACTGATATGGATATTAATGAAAAATTTGGTTTCAAACCTTTTTTTTTATCAAACTACAATAAAATACAGGCTCATCATTTTTATAAGCATGCAAACATTTTTTTTAAGAAGTATAAATATTTTTGCAAGTATTGTTGGCAGGATTTAGTTGCAATCACATTGCTTTGACCTGTATCTCTGTAGCTGTGGATGTGGTCTGTCCTGATGTAATCTGCCTACCACACTTGGGTGCTGACCTAGTTTGAGGTACCAGCTAATAGGGATTTCTCCTGTTAACTGTTTGGAACTAGTTACCGAAGATCAATTCTTAAAAACTAAAGTTGCAGTTCTGATCAGTAACTAGAGAACAATGTTACAGATATGTCTTGTTTCTTCAATGCTTTTCTTTTGGATGTAAATAAATGCATGCTATTATGCAAATTCATTCTTCTAAGAGCATGACACTAGCAGGTACAAAGTGTGCTTCAGGCAGACTGAATGCTTACTTTATTCCCATTAAAATGACTCTGATGTTAGAATTCAATATACAATAATACTCAGGCTGAACATTGTCTTTTCCTGGAAAAGTACGTTGTTTTAATTCAACACAAACAGAATACTTAAGCAGCAAACATAAACCCTTCACATCTTCAGGCATCGTACCCTCCTGTTTTGTTTAATGTAAAAGCATGCTTGATGGAACCATAACAAGTTCTTGGAAAACAGAACAAAAAAAACTTCCTCTAAGTAATTGTCGAAAATAACAACAAATAAAAGATGCCTAAGTGATCTGAAATGAAGATCACAGGCTTCAAAAAGAAACACTGGAACAGGTTGAGTAACACCAACAAAGAAAGTATGAAATGCTCTGTCTTTCAGCCTGGAATTAAGTTAATTTGTTTTTATTACCAAACCCAGAAACAGAAAATTTATCTAGAGAAAGCCACATGCTTTTCTAAGTGGACTATAATTCTATGATTCATAGTGAGAACACTTATTGCTATGTTGAAATTGATTTTTTTCTAAAACAGAAAACGAAGAGGCAAAACATAAGTAATATGATGTCTACATATTCTAATATTAGCTAGCTCTTTATTTCTAGGTCATACTGAAAGCTGACTCGTCTCAAATAATAATTAGCACTGATTTGAATTAGTGCCAAGAACTGTTTTGATAAATAAAATGCAGTTTTACATAAAGGTTAAAAAACTGCAATATATCAAGGAGTATAATTACAAATCACCCACAAGCGCAAAAAGCAAAAATTTGATGTCCCGCCTTTGTAAAAGCAGAAGTTGATCATGTCTCTCATTTAATCTGGAATACGTTTCTGTGGCACTTTGCATAGGCATTTCTCCCCTGCTGCCAGAATGTAATTGTGTTTAATGCTTCTACTCTTTCTTACAAATTGCTCTGGAATTAGTTGAAGCACTTAGAGTTGATGCCTTAAGTTTTAACTTCCATATTTTCCAGATTCTGTACTGCATTAGTATATAACTCTGAACTTCATATGAAGTGTTAGCAAGTCCTCTTCACAGTTTAGTTAGACAAAACAATCCTTTTCCAGCCAGAGGACCAAGGACACTATTGCAGCTTTAGGCTCAAGAAGTATAAACAACAGAGAACTGAGGAGAGCAAACTGGGAGGATGGGACTTCATAACCTGAAGCTGTAATTGGACAATGACCCCAGTATGTAAATGGACCAAAACTTATAAAAGTGTGAAAACTCATGATTCAGGGTCCATCTTGGGTGTAGCCATGGCCAGGCTCTTATACTGCCCAAAGTATATCCCTTGAAGGCCTTCTAATAAATACCTACTTTATTCCTTTAACACTGCCCAGCCTCTGTTCCAGAAAGCCTCTCTAGGCATCAGAGTTTGGTAAAAAAGGAAAAGCAAAAGCCAAGTGAGAGTGCCTAAGAGAGGAAAGCAGCAGAGACAAGTGCAAACACAACCCAAGTGCATGTGCTGTGCTTCCTCAGGAAAGCAGAGTGGTGAGAGCACAGTTGGCTGATGGGATCTGTCCTTGGCTACTCCACAGGCAGCCATGTTTTACACCTAGCCAGTGTGGGATGGGCCAGCTAGCACCCAGGCATCATGTACACACACATAACATGAAGGAGCCATTCAGCATATTTGCTACCACCTTAGTGCTGGAGCAAAAATCCACTTCTAATGGTCTTCAGCTTCAAAAGCTTCTGTTAACCATGATAGGTTCCTAACTACCCTAAAACCTCCCACCGGCCACTGTAACCCGTGTACCATAGGGCTCCTTGGGGCAAATACAGCACCTCTCTTCATACACACAAATCTTGTCATCTGGACGACAATCAGACATCTTACTCTGAAGATGGAATTACCATAAGCAGCAAAACATGAATTTTGCATCACTGGAATGAGAAGTGACAGGCAGAAATCTCTGTATGCTGTAAAACACTTTGATGTCTGACACATGGGAATTCCTTCTGATACAGGCAACAGTGTACAACTGGTGGCTGTCAAGACTTTTTCTCTAGTGGCCTACTAGCCACTGGTTCTAGTAGAAAACTTTCAAAATCAAAATAGAGGGGAAAAAAGGTGGATCAATATTAAAAATATGGATGTGTTTTATTTAGTAAACCTGTACTATTCTCTCATCTCCGTTTGCCAACAAAGGAAAAAAAGTACTTCATAGCCCACACCACCAAGAAATATTAAGCAAAGAATAAGCCAAATATCAACTATTAACCAAAATTAAATGTTAATTATTATACAGAATATTATTTTTATTTCTAATATGCTGCAATTTAAAAATACTATGAAGATTAAAATCTAAACAATATTTTACAAAAAAAAATCAGCTTCAAGTTTTGCTTATTATGCATGGCAAGTTTCATTCTGTAGCACGGACTTTTCATCTGGACCACTTTTTATTAAGAAATTTAACCTCTTGCAGCACAGAAACTGAATTTTAACTTCCCATGAACTGAATAATCAAAATTGATCCCTCTGAACACCAAGCCTAATGGATAGTAAATTTACATGTGTGCAAGAGAGTCCCCTTTGCTATTACTCACCATGTGATTCAAGCATTAAACGCCCTCAAGCTGTATGAATGTGCTAAAATTTCAAACGCAAAACACTAAAACTGTAACAGAATAAGCCCCCTAGCAAACACAAAGCCCATGCTGCTAGCAGAAGAGTAACCAGACAGATGAAGTTACACCAGCTTTCAGTGCAGAATGATCCATCTGTGTTCCAAAATGGGCACTGCTCCCTCTGCCTCCCCCTGCCCCGGGTGCTGTGTTGTGCTAAGGAGAGCTAAGCCCACATCAAATCAGCTTGAGTTTTCAAAATTGTCTTGGGTTATGTAACAAAAAAAAAAAAAGTTTATTCTATTCCATCTGTTGAAACCGGTTGGGGAGGTGTAACTCCAGGGGAAGTATCTCTTCTTGTCTCTTGTAACTGCAGGGGGAAGTGGGGCGGCTGCCTTCTCATAACGGGCCAGCTATTAAAACTGGGTAGGGCATTATTCCTTATCTCTTTCCACCCTCCGGGGGATATCTTTTGGTAATGGGCCATTAAGGCTCACCAATGACATGACACATTACATCATCCCATTGTGAGATGCTCCACCCAGCGGTGGGAGCCAAACTGTTCCTACCTAGCTAAAAACTGAGACATAGGGACACCAGATTCTGGTTTCCCACTGGATTTCTGAAGGAAAACTGGATCCATCTCGCCATTACTGGACCCTTTCTACAAGGACCACCTCTACACCAACAGAACTACATCTGCCACTTCAGGAGGGCTTACTTTGGGCTCCTTCCAACAACACTCTGACCAACAGGGCATCAGATTGTATTTCTGACTCTGTCAGAGTTTCTAGGATTTTCTGTTTGTTTTGTTTGCTTGTTTTTTGTACAAGTACCTTTGTATTCTTATTTTTTCTAGTAAAGAACTGCTATTCCTATTCCCAAATCTTTGCCTGAAAAGTCCTTAAGTGCAAAATTACAATAATTCAGAGGGGGGAAGGGGGTTACATTCTCCATTCCAAGGGAAACTCCAGCTTTCCCTGGCAGATACATTTCTTGCCAAACCAAGACAAATATCAAGAGCAGCAAGCTAAGCTTTGACGTTGTCCTTACCTCTCTCACTGGCATCATCAACGAGGACAATCTCCTCCAGCATGTGCCGCGGGGAGCGGTTGATGACACTGTGCACGGTCCGCAGCAGCGTGCTCCAGGCTTCGTTGTGAAACACAATGACAACGCTCGTTGTGGGAAGGTTGTCTGCATACACCTTCGTTTTACACCTACAAGCCAAATTAGAGCAGGTGTTTGTAAAAGTCAAGCCTTCAGTTAGAGCTGCAAGTCTGAGGTTTCTCTCTACTAACATCCCTGATATATCAGTTTTATGCAGAGTGTGACAAAGGAGCACACAGTGCACATTTTATACATGCTCAAAGTGCTGTAAAGTTTATCAATTTAAAAGAGAATTGTATTCACTTTCCAAAGTTAGCATAGAAAATCATGGGTTTAGCTCTCCTAACAGCATATATAGGGTTTTTATGTAAACTATGACATACACTTCGAGTAACCGCAAATTGCAGCCAAAATTTTTGCATTCTGCTACACTACTTTAAAACAAATCTTTTCATTATCTTCTAGAAAAATCAATACACTGTACACAAAGTACTGATCACCATTATGAAAAAATTCCAATTCTGCTCTAAAATATAACAACACAAATGTAAGTGTTCTCTGCACAGATCTGCTCCTCCTGCACATTTAAAAATGACACAGTTACTTATGTAAGATTTGATGTTATTAATCCTTTAAGAATCAAAATTAAAGAGATATACGCAGATCCAAACAAAAGGAAAACACCGAGGTGGAAAAAGAAATATATTCAATGGAGCTCCATTCCAACAAAAAAGCTTTTATTAGATCCCAAATTGTTGAGTCAGTTCACTGTAATGAAACCTGATCTAAACGCTACAAAAATACATTAACAAGTATTCATGACTATCATCCTAACAGCAGCACTGTCCAAGGGCTTGAGAAGCAGAGTGCATATCCTCTACCCTAAATAGACAAAAGCAATGCTTAAGGAACAGCCTGCCAATACAACAGGATCACGGTGTCAGCATCTAATTCCATGCCAAACAGCGACACCAGGAATGTCAGCCAGAACTCGGCTCCCAACATCAATATTTTATTTGCTGGATAACTCCTTTATCCAGAACCCTTCTCAGAGCAGCTCTTGCAGCAAACCAGCATTTCACCTCTGAGGTGGTGACAAAAGCCCACCGTGCACAGACATCTCAGAAAGGATCAGTAAGGCCAGGCGCAAATGAAGAAATACCTGGAAGAGCTTCTGTGAAATCATTTCTGAGAATTGAAGCAGTTGGATCAGGCACTATCTGCCTTCAATATTATACCTACTTATCATACAACCATGCCAAATTTAATTATTCATCGCACTGAACTGAACATTATAAAATCTTTATGGAAAGCTCCCAAATATCCTTATGTTATTGTGATTTATTTCACATGTAAAAAAAAAAAACAAACCCAAACTTGCAAAGCATGCCAGTTGAAAAAGCTACTTCTTTGTATCCCTTGAAAAATAAAATAGCTTTTCACAAAAACACTATGAATTTCAGATGAAAAATTCAATCATAAGCCAAATAATTTTATCCCCATGTTTGCCACTTGTTCAGTGTACTTTGCTACTTTAAAACCAAAATGTTTTATTCCTTCTGCTGCACTGCTCCCTAGACCAGAAAATAAGGCTCTGATTGTAGACCTTCACTACAATAGTAATACAAATCCACCAATTCCTCCTCTACTTTTTGGAAGAATATTTGTAAAAATTTGAGAGAAGCCTGTTAGCAATTCTCTATGAAAAGCAGTAACAATGTGTCATTCACCAGGAATATCATGCTGGTATAGCCACAGGATCTACTATTGTAGTATGAAATCTCTCATCTTCAGCCTTGCCTTTTATCATGGTTTTACAGAAAATTTTGTTTTACTGAGCTCAAATCAATTAACTGGTACAAACGTCAGCCAGGTGATCAGGGACTACAATGTTTATACAGCATTACACTGGCTGCAGTATAAATATATCAAAACATTTGAAATGTCGTTGAGGGGGAACTTTTTAGCACTAACAGGAAGGCTTACAGGAATTTTTTCAGGATCCTCCTCCTCACTGCAAGGCATTCCTCCTGCTCTGTCCTGCAGAAGGTGAATCTCCACTTTGCCATAATGAAACATATCTATTCTCACCCCCAGAGATCACCCCTTCCTGGGGTAACAGCTTAGGAGTGACCCTACACTGGCAATTGGTTGCTGGCTGGGTTTAACCCATGACACTTGCTTACCAACAAGTAAAAGGTTGGTAAAAAAACATTAAAAATATGTTGGTATAAAAACATTAAAAATACGTTACTGCCAGGTGTAACACAGGGGTGGTTTCATAAGAAAACTGGCTTGGCCTTTTTGAATGCTATTCTTAATAAAGTGTTTGGTCTGAAATTATTATGGAAAGATTCACTGATGCAGGCAAGACAAATGAAAGGGTTGAAAGTACGAGACCTGGTTTTTAATAAGTCTTTTACCTGCCCTTCTACACATACTTTTTAGCTCTATCTGTACAAATTGCTGTGAATACATACAAATAAAAACTCCTGCTTTTTATTCTGAAAACACTGGTAACTCCTTCCCCCCAGAAATACATTGCTGCAGAATATAAGACAAATAAAATAGAACACTTGATGTCTATGATTAGACATTAGCCTTCTAAGAAAAGCTCACGTTTTATTCTATTAACAAACATTTAAATTAAGATTTCCTTTTGTCTTTCATTTGAAAACAAATTACCCTAGAAAGGAGTACTATAGAATTTAAAATAAAGCATTAGCTTCAACCAAGTTATGCAACATTAGAAGCAGAATAAAACCATGAGGGGTATGACACACAGGCTATGAATTAAGAACAATTTGAATTTTAATAAGCTACTAATACATTATGTTCCTTTTGTTGGATCATGCCTCAAACAGTTTTAAAATTGAGTGCATAGCATTAGGAAGGCATACCATCTCCAGTAATTTAATGAAGACTCCACACAGAAGCTGAGTGTCTGCTCCTCATGGAATGCATCATCCATTCCTCAATCTACTGCATTCACTATGCAAATTCTCAGCTAATGTGACTCCATATATTATTTAGATTGTGGAAACTCCCCAAGAAGATCACATATTTTAAATAAAAACAGAGACTTCTGTCCTATTACCTGAAGACACAAAAAAAGAACAGGCCAGATTGTTAAATTACAGTCAGAGTGATGAAAAAAGGAGGGGAAGTTTGGAGTGACGGCTTTTGTCTTCCCAAGTCCCTGTGATGGGTGATGAAGCCCTGCTTTCCTGGAGATGGCTGAACACCTGCCTGCCCACGGGCAGTGGTGCATAGATCCCTTGTACGTGTGGCTTTTGCTTTCCTCATTAAGCTGAATATCTCAACTCCTAAGTCTTTTCACTTCTACCCTTCTGATTTTCTCCCCCAGCCCACTGTCGAGGCAGTGAGCAAATGGCTGCATAGCGCTTAGTTGCCAACTAGGGTCAAACCGCAACAGAAATAAAGTGGAAAATTACTTAGGAAATAGAATTGAAATTAGCAAATATTTTTAATGCCCCATTAAAATCAAATGTGAGAAAAAATAATCAAGTTTGGCACCTAGGCTTTTAAAATCTGTTTTACAAGCACACAACTATAAAGACATGACTCTGCTCTGACCTTTGTAATATGTTCACACTTGCTCTTCACAGAATTTCATCTTTTTGCAATCTTGCATCATATATTCGGAATATTGAGTACTGCATTCTGGTCTGGGGCCTTTAACATAAGAAGAGCATGCACTTGTTGGAGCAAGTCCAAAGGAAAGCCACAAAGATGATCCAAGGGCACCTCTCCTATGTAGGCAGGCTGAGAGAGCTGGGGTTGTTCAGCCTGGAGAAGAGAAAGCTCTGGAGAGACATTATAGCACCTTCAGGACCTAAAGGGGGTATAAGTGAACTGGAGAAGAGCTTTTTACAAGGGTCTGTGAATGACATGACAAGGGAGAATGTCTTTAAACTGAAATAGGGTCAGTTTAGATTAGATAATAGGAATAAATCCTTTACTGGACGGTGATGAGACACTGGAACAGGTTGCCCAGATTGTGGATGACCCTGCAAGTGTTCACAGCCAGACTGGATGGGACTTTTAGCAACCTGGCCTAGGAGAAAGTGTCCCTGCCCACAGGAGTGGGGTTGGAACTAGATGAGCTTTAAGGTTCTTTCCAACACAAATCATACCATTCCACAATTCTAGGATCCTGTGATTCTACAGGAATAGTTTGTAGTTCATTACAACTACATAGTTAGTCCACATCTCCCCAAGAACACCCCCCAAGGGCAGTGTAACAAGTCAGAATACTTTATAACTTGAAATCAAGTTTAAAGGACTAAAAGCAAAGAAAGGTGGACAGATCCTAGCATTTATCTATAACACTCCTAAAGAAGAACAATGACAGCAAAATAAATACATGTTGCTGTCCCTTACACCCTGTACCCAGAATTCAAAGTTTTAAATCCATTAGAAAAGCCTTTTAAATGAAAGTCTAAAAGCTACTGTGAGTTTTGTTTTGCTTGTCATTATTGTGATTCTTTGTAAAAGTGTAAGCTGAATCTCTCATAGAAGCTCTGCACGTTTTACATGGTGAGGTGTTCAGAAAAAAACCTGAGAGAATTTTATTCAAGGGATTAAGTATAACCACTTGGAAACTACCTGATGCTACTTCAAATGCATCTGAAGAGCCTCTGAATAAACTGCTTTCCTACATTCTCTTCCAGCCCAAAGTACAAATAGTCCACAGGAGACATTACAAAAATAACCAGAAGAGACAACAAGTAAGGCAATTTTGTTCAAATAAAATTAAGCCATTAAATCTCAGTTTAATTGTTGCTTCAGCACAAACTTTCAGGCAAAGAAGACAATGTTTCATTTTGTACTTTCTACAACATCACAACCATACACACTCAATCCTTCTCCACATCTGACAGAACTGGAAGCCTCTCTTCTCTCACACGAGTGACAGAATAAGGGAACAAATGTATTTGCCACTGACAGGGAAGAAGAAATCTACCATATGATCCTACAGGATGCTTCAATTGAATTTATCAGAAGGTGAAATCTATCTGATCTCTTCAGCGTCCAACTCAGAGATAAAAAAGCTACCCACTCTAGCCGCAGCCCGGCATGCAGAGACTCCAGAAACTTGGGACATGACCTGTGCTGTCCTCATGCTGCCTCTCTCAGTTTACTGTTGGGTCTTTGACAAACATTTCAAATATTACATTAGAAAAACCCTGAACCAGTGCAGCTATTTTATTACAGAATAGCACTTGGCATTTTATCAATATTATAAAATTGCATTCATGGATCAATTTACTTAGAAATTATTCCTGAAACCCAAGACTGAGTGCTACATGTGTAATGTTGGCAAATCTTGAAAGACATATATTTACAATGTTTGTAGTGATCCCTGCACACCCCTCAAAGGCACGCTAAATCATTTCTGAAAGTGAAAAACAAGGATTTACTATTTGGATAGCTCTTAAATACCTTTTCATAGGCCAAAAAGCCACACCCCAAACAAAGCTACACGCAAGGAAGAGGTCTTGTAGGAAATCAGTTATACACTACCTTAATACTTATGCAGTGAGACACAATGAAGAAAACCTCTTTCACTGAGGCAAAACATGAAATAAATTCCAGGTAATTTTCTAGAAAGATGAGGCCATAATTACAGTCTGCATTACAAATAAATGTTAAATTTCTGAAATACTAAAGGGCAGATATCTACCCCTTCTGATGCTGCCAACATGTTATTCTCCACAGAGGAAAAAAGAGAGAACAAGTTACACATTGGAACTTTTTTTTTTAATATGGATTGTTCCAAACAAGGCCACTGATACTTACCTAGTCATGAAAATTAACAGAGTCAGACACTACCTGAGCCATGATTTGCTCTACTTGTTTCCTGTTTTATTCCCATATTCCACCAGCCTTTCAGAGGAACAAGTCATGAACAATAATTTACAACGGCTCAAGAACATTAACAGCAGTAAAACATGTATGCAATCCTTGTTTTCTAGCCCAATGCACACAGCCCAGAGCACTCTGATAAAGGACAGAGATGGAACACAAGTGAAAGTATCTCCGGTGCACTGAGCAGCTCAGTTGGGAAATCCCAGTGGAGCTCAGATTGGTGCTCGTACGTGCAGTACGATAACACAGTGCCAATGCATTTTTGGAAGCTGAACTAGCAACAGATTGGGGCAGGAAGGGAAGCATGTTTAGTCATCTTACAAATTTAGTACAATCTTTTATCTTGCATACTACAAACAACAGTTATAAATAAAAACTGCAGTTATAAATAAACTGCATCTCAGGAATTAAATTTGACAATGACACGTAGGAATAATCCAAGTCTTGCTGAAAATCAGGTTAGAGTTGAAGTATTGAGGAAATACTACACAGCACAGCCTCCATAATAAATTTATTTAATATTACTGATGCAGTACAAACAACGCACATTTCAGTATTAAAATATATTGAGAGTCTCTGGAAAGTAAGCATCAGTATCCTTTGACTTGAAAACACACATTTATTTTCCTCTGAGGTTACAAAAGTTAATTCCAGATCAATAGAAAACAAAATCAGAAAATCTGAACTCCCCTCATGAAACCTCAGGTTTAATTACTGATATCTGATGAATATCACTGCAGTGCTATAAAATGTCAGTATACCATTGCTTACCTGTTCATTTGCCTTAAGTTATAGCCTGCAATAAAGTTAATGTAACAGAGCTGAGGCACAGCTATGCCCAGCAAAAAAAACACCTCTCTACTTAAATCACAGGTCAAAACAAGTTTTGAAATAAGACTCTGAGAGTCACCCCAAAGTTGCTGAGACTGACCTACATTTCCATCAAGGAAGAATGCTCTGTAGCAGGGTGTCAGAGAAAATGTCAAAACACTGCACCAAGAACCACCAGGACTCAAGTAACATGGTGTTTTTCTGGTAAACACTGACTTAGTCTTTCCTGGATCACAGAATACGCTGAGTTGGAAGGGATGCAAAAAGATCATCGAGTATAAGCAGCAGTCTCATAATATCATTTAAGAGGGGGTGCTAAAGAATCTGATTTTTACATAAACTTTAAGAACACTCCAAGCTCCTAAATTGAAGACAATCAAGCTGGATAAAGATCCGATTTTCATATAGAACCAAGTCTTCTGAGAGATATGGGATCACTAGCTGTTGTAACATGTCAAACCACATTTCACTACTCAGACTTTGCACACAACCACAGCTTTAACTTGCAACAGAACAAAGAGAATGCACTGCAGATAAGGTTGCAACAAAACTTCACGCTACCCTGAACCTGCTTTTCCCAATCAAATCATAACAATTCATTTTAGAGAGAAGTCTTCTTTTCTATAATTCATATCACAACTTCAATTAATCTTTCTGAACAGGAGCCCTGAATGCAGGCAAATCCCTTATCCTCATTTAAGCATTTCAACGCAGCCTGCTTAATATCTGCCTTCAATAGTATTACATAATTTACCTGACATCAAGAGTATGAAATTTTCCTTTCTTCTGATCTCAAAGATTTGGATATAAGAAAGGTCGCATTATCTCATGAGTCAAGTAGAAATCTTCTTAAACCCTGAAAACAAAATCCAAAATGGTTCTTAAAACCATTGTGGTTACAGAATTCAAGCAGAACTTCACAAAAATAATAGTAGCTGCAATTGACTATTTTCCTTATCCTGAAAGTGATCACAGAAAAGCACCTCTTGACAGACGCAAAACCAATTCTGTCCTCAGAGACTGAAATTGAACCTTAAAATCTCTAGACCAATTATTTTCCATACCTGACCTAACAATTTGAATAAATTTCAGGATATGGCAGCTCATCCAAAATGGATGAGCATGAATAAGAAGACTGCAACTAAGAATGAGACTGCCAAGTTTTTGTGTACATATACATCTGGATATATACATATATATATATATTTCTGTGTGTGTATAGTGTAACCTCCCCCCACCACGCCTCCAGAAAACCAGTTTACAGGAAGTAAGCTGATTTTTAAAGTTATTCTTTCCCCTCTAAGCTTCCTCTAGGGAAAAGGTTTACAGGGAATTTCTTTCAGCTAACTCACTAAATCAATGTGAACAAGAACAATTCCAAACATTGATTCTACAAGGGGCCAGTAACAAGCTATAGGCACCACAAAAGCCAGATGAAAAAATACGCCTGCCTGAAAGAACAGTAAAGTCTTTAATACCTCACATGCTTTCAGACTTCCATGACATTGCTGGAAGTTACATTGCTGGTGATGAGATCAGCGCATTTTCTTTACAGATGCCAGGTTAATTAACAGCCTGGATTTCTAGCTTGAGTCAAAATCTCATGAGTCTTCCACCACTTATGTTGACAACTTTGCTTTTTCTTTATTGTCTTTACATTACTACGACCTGAGCTAAATGAATACCCAAAATTCACAAAGTATATCATAATTTATGGAACTATTTAAATCCCTATGGCCTTACAGGGATTTTAATACTCAGGTTCTGTAAGAAAGCTTTTCTCCTCTCATATTCCACATAATCCAGTGTGACTGTGGGCTGCTGCCAAAAGCAATAAACCCACCTTTCACCATTACAGTTTTGTCCCATCTCCTTCTTTCCACCAGATCTGGCAGGCATATGGCTGCTGTGCATGTTGTTTCAGTTTGCTGAATCAACAAACTATAATTGTTTCCACTTTTTGGTGTCCATCCAGTCAGTGAACATCCAGGCCACACAATCATCAGATTAGTATCAACAGAAGTGATGAGGAAACTTCTTTCATCTGCAGTCCACATTTCTACCAAATTATACAAAGTATAAAACTACCCCTTAGCTATTCTCATGCATTAACTAAGTAGAGAGCAGACTTTCACAAGCCTCATACAGAAGCAAATACCTTGAGTGCCTTCTTTTCAAAAACCCAAGAAATATCACAGAGTTCCAAGTGCAAACTCTTGCATGTGTGCCTTCATTTGTTTTATTACAAATAGTTCTACTCAAGCTATTTTCCTGACATTGAGATTGTGTTAATTTTATGGATGTGTTATATTTTGATTCACCTACAGTGTCTTAAAGTATAGAGCAAATAAAATTTGCTTTGAGAAGTTAAAAATCCAAATTCCAGTGTATTCTCACATGTATATGTCATACTTAAAAATAACATTACGTTTTTAAAGCGCAGATATGAAAACCAGATTGTGGTAACTGAAAACATTTTATTGTATCATCTAATTAATGGTGCCTAAATCTAAATTCTGCTTTTTCTAACCAAAGATATGACAGAATCGGTCAGAACTACTATTTTACTAGATTTACTCAGAAAGAAGACCAGCATAATTGCCATAAACTTTGCCAAAACATACATGTAACTTAGAAGAATGGCTTTTAACCTAGAAAATTGTTTATTTTCTCCCAATTGTGGAAGTAAGTTTGACAGCAGGGTAGTTTGATCCAGAAAAAAAAAAAAAAACTTCCAATAATAACAATCTGACAACATTAATGTACCAGTTAAACATGAAGATCTGAGAGATATGCACCTTTCTTTTTTCCATGAAGCGGATGAAGTTGCAATTTGCATTGATTTAAACACAGTTGACTCAAAATAGGTAGGGTCAGCTGGCTAAAAGCAGATTACACCTTAACATGACTTATAGCAGTCAAAATGCCATCACACCTACCTTTCTGAGTACAGACAGTTTGAGAAAATGAGAGTTAAAAGATCCCAGACTCTATGCAGAACTAACTGAGATATAATAAGATGTCTGATACCCTTAACTCTGGCAAAATTATAGCAACTGAAAAAAAGGAAAAGGAAGATCTTTTATGCCAAATTGTATAGAACCTGGAGCCTTGGAGAAAGGGTTGCTGAGGGATCAGCAAGGAGCGTGGATACTCCTGCTTGCTGCAGGTCTACTCGGGGAAGCCCCTCACTTTTCCAAGAAATATCAACCTGCAAAATATGATATCCTGCTAGCACTGCATCACAAGCTCCAGTGGGGACCAGAGTCTACGTGAACACAAAATCACTCTGTTGCAGCTATGCCTTCATTGTTTGAAGACTTGATTGCTTGTGCCTGAAAAAAGAAGTGTTTTAAGCAGCTCTTTTCAAGTGAAAAAAACTCAGAATTTGGTTTAAACTCTCGCAACAGGGAACAAATGTCTACTTAAAAGTTTTACATATTCCACAAATTGTTGACTAATGAGTTCAGGCTGGGAAGCTAAGCCTTAGAACACAATACTCATTCTTCATTTTACAAAGCAGTTTCTGAAGTAACATCCAACGGCACAGAGAGATAAACCAAGTCATTCAACATGTGCAAATTTCATGCTTTTAACCCCCCCTGCTTTCCAGCCTGAACACCAACCTAAAGCACAGAGGGACAGCCAAACACATATTTTACTCACTGCACCTATTTTATTCATTGCCTCCCTCATCTTCAGCAAAATCAAGGCAAGACTCCAGTGTTCCTGATCATCCATCTTTTACTCTTTGCTGTCATGTCAAGCCCACAGCTGCATATTTTCCTGGCAACTGTGAATCAACTCCCACTCTGATGATTGATTCACAGGCTAGAATAAGACATGCTTGCAAGAATAATTCTATTAACAACTTAAAACCACTCTGGTATGCACAGCTGCTTCTTCCCCTGCAACAGCTTTCCTCCAGAGGTTGTAGCCTTGTCCATTATATTAGTTTGTTACACTAACATGTCCCAGTTCAGATTCAAGGAAGTATCCAGGATAAAAAAAATTCTTCTGGTTTAGCTTTTTCTGTTGACCAAATCACACTCGGGGTAAAGAGAAGTAGAGCAAAGTTCCCAGTTACAGACACAAAGTGACCAGCAATTCAGGGGCACATCAATGATTTTATAGGTGTCGGTGTGCATCTCTAATTTTGTGCCAAATAATAACAATAGTTGTAAACCTGTAAATACAACTGGGGCACACTCAGCAGAAGAGAGATTCCAGCTTCTGTAGATGTCTTGTACTCAGGAGTTCCCTCAGCTGGAGAAGTGCCTAGAAGTTATTAAAGAAGCTCACATTTTCGTTCTTCTAGTAAGGGAACAAAATTTCTTGGCAGGAACAGGATGCCCAGAGTGGATCATCTGCAGAGAATAACCTATTAGCACTCCAGGACCAACACACTTGTCTTTGCATAGGTGATAGGGGTTTGGCAGAACTAGAAATCAATTGAAGGATAAAGCAGTCTACTTCAAAAACTGCTCTCCAGCTGACATGTCATGCCATTCCCATTAAATACATGTGGCAAATTGGTCCTGGCACTCTTAATTCCACCAGCTTTCCGATGATTAACCACTAGGCAAAACCTCTGCAGGCTTCTGTACTTCAGAAAAATTGACATGCTGGAGAATTAGAGGAGTTGAAATAATCACTTCTTCCGGCCACACCACATTAAAGAAAGCAACCCACAAAACTTGTGAAGAAAATAATTACATGGTTGAACAGCTAAGCGTGCCTTTGAACATATCCTGCTTTTTTAAAACCTTGACTGAAAGTGCTACTGGCAGCTGTGCTGTAGGCACATAAATGCGGTAAGGAATGATTAAAAATTACCCATTCTCCTTCTCCACAAACTATTTCCATGTTACCAGGGACATAGATAGAACAAGTTACAACAGAAGTAATTCCACTAACGCAGCATAGAGTATTTCTGACTTTGGAGTATTTTGACTAATCAGATAAATAGCTGCATCAGACATGCACACAACACCAGAGTATATTTATAGTGTTCACAATTCTAAGAATGGTTACAGTGTTCTGGAAAAGTAATACTGACCTGCACATACAGACTAAGATACCCTTGCATTGTAAACAGAGTACTGTTCTCAAATTTGCCAGAGAAATGTTAACATTCTCCATGACTTCTTAATTAGCATGACCTTATAAAGTACACAGTGAAAAAAGATGACAAATGGAAGGGATTTTTGGGAAGTGCTTTTCTCTCAAAAACTACTAAAAATGCATACACACATAAATGTTAAAATTTTGGCAGGAATTTACAAGAACAGAAAAATCCAACTCTGTCCTGAGAATATATACCTAAAATTTTATACCAGGATTCCACTTTCACGTACAGAGTATAGTGAGGGCATTGTATCCAGAAAAAAATGGAAAAGAGAAGCAAATACAACATTACAAAACTTATAGCACATGTCTCACTGTGAAACACAATAACTGCAGAGCAAAGTCAAATGTGGGAGATAAAAATTTCTACTTCGCTAAACTGGATTTTGAAATTGCAATTTCAATTGCCTGCAGACTTGAGTGATGCCTAGGTAATAATTTTTTAATAGTTTATAATAATTCCTTTTTCCTTTTTTGTCTAATTCAAAGTCTAGACCTCACAATGGTTACGATCAAGTCAACATTTTAGATCCTCAAATGTATGTTCTTATATTTGAAAATCGATTAAAAACCTACATTATTTCAATCTTGTGAAATCATATTTTGAAAAAGATGCCTCCATTATTAAGAACACCAGCAATGCATCGAGAACACCAGCACTACCAGGAACTCGCAGAACCACTTTCATCACAACAGATGAAGGCACTTACAAACCAGTTCTTTATCACTCATTAAAAATGAAAAGCACCAAAGAGCTTCATCTCACTCTGCTAATATTATCTTCTGAGGTAGGAGATGAAAACAAATTCATCCAGTAGCATCCTTATGTGTACAGCAGCAAAGCAGAGCTTCTAAAGAAATGGGATTTCTACAGCATATAATTCTTGCAAGACAATGTAGATAATTAGGAAAAATTTGTTTCATAAGTTTTATTCAATCTGAATGTCCCTTTCATAAAGAAGAGGGGTTGAGGTGGGGGGGGAACCATCAGCTAACCTGTCAGAGTAGTCCCAGAAGAGTAAAGCAATCTTATTTTTTTTGTTACAACAAGATTACAATTTTCTTTTTAATTACTTATGACTCAAATAGCTCTGAAAAGATCAATATTCTAGAGGCCAGATCAAAACCAAAACAGATGGATATTAGAAAATATTATAGTGCAATCCAAATGAGGCTTTGCACATTTCATTAGGTAAGAAAATTTTTGAAGTATTTCTCTCATCACCCAATCTTTTTTATTTTATATAATGCAGAATTTTAGTCTGCCTCATTACAAGCAGTGCATGAATTTTTCAAACAAGTGATTTTTGCCTGAAATGCCAATGCTTAAGTTAATTTTCCTTCAACCAAATTAATTTCTACTCCCTGAACAGACTTCATATTTGTAACCAGATTCAAAGTTAAATAACACTGAAGAAAACTGGTTTCTGCTGGTCCATTTTATTTTACAAATAATTATCTTATACACAGGAAATTCTCCAACTGTTTGCTTGAAGAGTAATATCTTAGAGACCTGCATTGTTGTTTTGGATTAGTCTTTGCACATTCTTCATTTAAAGAGAGTACAGTTTTAATATAACATAAAGTACTTACCCTTCTAACCTGACATCAGGTAAAGATCTGTTGAGTGCAATCATTTCACTTGCCATTAAATTAAATTGATTTATTTTAAACATTTCTTTCATTTTCTCTTGCTCTTCTTTTGGAATGACCACAGGCTTTCCCATCTCTCCTGGTCCTTCATGTGGTTTTTGTATGGGTTCTGGAACTTAGAAAAAATAAAATGTTACTAACTCCTTTTAAGCTTGTTTTTGTTTGTTTATACATTAACTTGCAGTGTAGGAGTGCTCACATACACAACAGTCCTAAACCCACTAGGTTTTGAAAGTGAAAACCAATCTTCACTTTTGGGAGTTTAACAGAAATAGTTAAGTGCTTTTCTTACACACCACAATTCATGTAAATAACCAATCAGGACTTATTTCTATTCACCATTACATCATAATTGACTTTATATAAAGTTCCTGTAAAGGAAAATTCAACTTTTCCAAGAAAGCCTGCATGTGCAAGAAAAATTTGGGATATAAATGAGGGGAGACCTCATCACAGTTACAGCTTCCTCATGATGGGAAGAGAAGGGGCAGGCACTGATCTCTTCTCTGTGGTGACCAGTGACAGGACCTGAGGGAGTGGCCTGAAGCTGAGTCTGAGGAGGTTTATATTGGATAGTAGAAAAAGGTTCTTCACCCAGAGGGTGGTTGGGCACTGGAACAGGCTCCCCAGCAAAGTGGTCATAGCACCAGCCTGACAGAGTTCAAGAAGTTTTTGGACAATACTTTCAAGCACATGGTGTGACTCTTGAAGTGTCCTATGCAGGGCCAGGAGGTGGACCCAATTATTCTGGTGAGGCTCTTCCAACTCAGCTTATTCTGTGATTCTCCAGAACAGTAAAGGTCTCTTTAAAGTAAAAGTGTAGTTTTACATTTATTTCCACATTTTTATTTTGACAGAATGACATTGGCAGCAATGTATTTCAGAAACAATTTCTCTTGTTTGTACTAATTTTATTTTTATGCAACAAAATTAGATTTTTGAAGTTTAACATTAGTACTCAAAGCAGTAACGCTACACATCTTAAACCAAATGAAATCTTAAATATCAAATATCTGATCAAACTGAAGAGGAAGAATGGGAGAAAAGGAATTCAGACTCTTGAATTATTTAAGGGTTTAAACCAAAAACGTAAAAAAATCAGAACAGTTTTTAAAAAGTTACACTTCTCTTTACAAGTACCATTCACTTTTCTCCCAAACAGAAATGCTCAAATGCTGAATTTGAAGTATATTACTGCTTTACAAATTCAGCAAAAGTTTTAATTTTAAAAAATAGCAATTAAAGATCTAAACAGAGGACCAGAATGTATTTTAAAATAAAGACACCAAATTCCCAAGAATCAAGCCTAGCTTCAAATTATCTTTAATTTGCATCTAGGATAGCACAGTGTAATTAAACCTTAGGCAGAGAGTAAACAGCCACGTAAAGAATAAAAAGAAAATGTAAAAGAAAAGGCCTGAGCCTTCCATCCTTACTGAAACACTACTATTTAATAAACAATAATAAATGAGTCTTTTTGCTGCTCTGCATTTAGTGTTAATTGGTAACAAGCACAACGTGCTCCTAGAGAAGCTTTCATTTTCAAGTCACCTGAAGCCATTGCACTAGCTGCATTCACACAGGAGCATTTAGCAGAGAAAATCCTCCCATCACAAGGGTGCTTCCTTTTTACCAGACTCTCTTTGATGGCCAGTTGAGCTATAAAACCCTAGGAGCTGCCAGCCAGCCACCCATCCACTGAAAATAGATGGAGTGAGTGTGTTTGAGCAAGCCCTGAACAGATGGGCCAAGGTGCTTGTTTCAGCCATGGGTGAAGCTGAGCAAGCAGTTTGCTTTGCATCTTTGCCTCTTCAGAAGTTATGGTTGGAACCTGCAGCAAAACTTGCTGACTTGCAATTGCATAACCTTTTAAACTAGAATTTGTGCCTTCTGGGGGTAATTAATTTAAAGTTATTGTATACAATAAAGTAGTTATTCGGGCTTAATTTTATCCATTCAGCTTGGTATTATTATGTGTGCTATCACAACAATTTGTCTTAAGTGTATAGCAATGAGTACATAGGTTTACTTTGACAGAAAATTATTAAACAATGGGTGTTCCACATACCCAAAATAATTTAAAAAACCCAATCAGAATATAGTTCTATGCAGCATGTTTTTCAAAATTTTGAAGAGTGAATGTCTTATCCTACCAATTTATCTATCTGAAATAAAAAAAAACCCCTGTTTCATTTACACTTCCAGTTTTTTCTTAACTTTCACTAAACCAGTTGAACTGAATAGCTAAATCAGCCAAAAGCTCATCTCTCACATTTGTAGATCTTCCTGTTGAGGGTTTAACACATCAGTGATTTGGATACTGGTATACAAATTCATCAGTTGAATTTTTAAATTTCATTAATAACTACATACTTCTTGATTACACATTTTGCCACAGTATCCCATTCTCCTTGCAGAAAAATCCAGCAGCAACTAACTAGATCCAGATAATATGTGCAACTCACTAAATGCAGACAGTCAAGATGAGGTGCAGGCAGGGCAATGACTTTCCAAGAAATGTTAACCATCTTCTCAAGTTCTGAGAACCATCTTCTCTTGGGTTTTTTTAATGGTTATCTGTTTTCCCACAAAAGCACATAGTTTTCACATAAACACAAACCAACGACGTTCTCCCAAAATGACTAATAAATGCACTGTTAAGAATTCAAACCACAGTGTTCTTCTGTCAGTTAAATACAAAAAAAAAATCCTTTCAAGGACTATATGTACTGATGGCAGTCTTCTCACAAACAGCAATTTAATTTCTAGCTACAGGTTTCAGAACTGAATGAATGAATGAATGAATGAATCAGTCACCTGATTAAATAAGAAACCTAGTAATATATTTCCAGATATTTCTTATTTGTATCGGTAAACCATTAGTTACAAAGAGGGTTTGATCTCTTCCAGCTCTTCATTAAAAAATCAAGAACTCTTTATGTCTGTGGACTACGAATTTGTTTTTACCAGGCAATAAGCCTGATGAAAACCAGATACTTCAATATCTAAGACCATCTAAAGCCAGGAAAAAGGGGTGGATTCTTCTGGTGAAATGTCTTTAGAGCCCACATAAATTGACCAATGCAAATCCAGTCACCTTTGGAGGCATCACCATAATTATAAGAATGCTGTTTGGACAAGAAAAAGCTCAGAGCAGTTCTGCCTCTTACATACACCTCAACCTTAATAGAACAAGACTAATTTATGATAAATGATTCACATTTTCAATAATTAAATCTTGAAATTGCTCACTCCTCTTCTAAGGACTTTTACATGCTGATGAGATTATTCAGAACCAAGACACAATTTAGAGGTTCCATCTTTACCAGAGCTCAAAATTCAAGGTCTTGATTGGCAATTGACAAAAATGGCTGGTCCTAGTTTACCTTTGTCATTGCTCCAGGAAAAGCGTGTAAATCACAAGGAGCTGAGATTACATGATCCTTGCAATTCACCAGTCCTAATTCTGAAAGATTCCCCAGTACCCAGGGCTTCTAATCATTACACAAAGGAATGATAAGAAGGTATCTCGAGATAGGAAAAAAAAAAAAGGGAAAGAGGATGAATCTGAAAGTTTATTTAGAAACAAGTGCCAAAGCTGGAAGTTTTTTGCAATCAGACCTTTAAGAAGCCTATAACTTGGGGTACAGAATGACTCATTTATTCTACATCTAAGTCAAGACCTCAGAGATGACATACAAGGTTCTTACAGAAATAAGACAGAGTGACACAAAAAAAAAATCTTTATTACTTTATTAGGAAAACCATGGAACTACCTACGCATATTTTGTTTACGAGAATGGTCCCAAATTGTACTGTTAGGGAACAGCTTGAACCCCCTCTTTAAGTCTGGAACTTGTTTACATTTATTAAGTAAGCTCTATTCCAGGCTGTGAAATCTAAATTGTAATGCCAATCCCCATATGAAAACAATAATGCTCAAATAACTATCCTATAAATTTTAGATTTGCAAAAAAACACTATATAACATGGATGATGCTTATTAAGGCTGAGTGATTTTCTTTCCCATTCACAACAACATTTAAACTTACAGCAACAGCCTTCCATTGACAACGATTAATTACTCCTTGTGATTTTTACTGAGTAATCGTTGG
Source organism: Chamaea fasciata (assembly GCF_029207755.1). Lineage (NCBI taxonomy): Eukaryota > Metazoa > Chordata > Aves > Passeriformes > Sylviidae > Chamaea > Chamaea fasciata. The sequence goes on along the minus strand of NW_027094086.1, from coordinate 66,727,443 downwards.
GAATGACAATAAGAGAACCACCACCCAGAAGATGTGGCAATAGGAAGAATACGTGCCACTTTGGATAAGGGCTGTGAACCATCCACGTCAGAGTGTGTGAGGCAACCTCAGAGCTGAGCACTGGGAAAGACCTTCCCCTGGTTTTCTCCCAACCCCTCTGGGGTGGTCATGGCAGGGAGAAGAATGAGCAGCAGTATCAGTCAGCACAAGCACAGGCTCCCTGCAGCTCATGGATTGCTGGAAATAACACTTGGGTGTTCTGACCCCAGCTCCCCAGGTTACCTCACGTAGCTACTGCAGATGTCCTCTGCCATGGTGGAGGGTGCGGGCAAAAACTTAAGTGCACAGCCAAATCATCCCACACAACTACAGTCACTAGATTCCAACTACCCCTCCCTCTGGTATAATCTTAGTTCTTCAGTCTTGTACTCACCAGACCCCACGCCAGGCCCCCTTTTCCCAAGGCATCTCCACCTCAGCTGTCTTCCCACCTGGCCAGTGGCCTGTCCCTTTTCTACCTCACCTTTTGCCCCCTCAACTCCACACTTGTGTCCTTTCAACTCCCAGCCCTCAATCTCTGTCACAGCAGTTACCAAGGCTTTTATCTTGCTCATCTTACAGTTCCTTATAACCACGTACACTGAGTTTTCCACAGTTGCACATTCCTTTACTATTCCTTATTTTGAACAATTTTAAAAATATTACAGCAGTATAACTAAAATCCAGTATTAGACACATAACCTGAAGTTCCTGATTTAAGATGGTGGTATCTTATGCCATCAATACCAAGGAGAAAGGTTTTTCCCAAAGGCAATTTTGGCTATGGCTCTTGTCTGATTCCATAAAAAGAAAATCTTTCCATTTTCTGTATTAAAGACCTATGGGAAACATCTCTCTAACTTCATGAAAGCCCAAACTGTCCAAAGTTGTCCTCAAAATCCTTTCCTCCTGCTGAAATAGTTAAAAATTTATTTTTCCAACTAGACAAGCGCAACCTAAAATAAACATAAACTCTTCAGAAAAAACTTACTCCTATGTTGAGTAAGTTCATTAAATGCCATGGAATTCTTCCATGAATTGCAAAGAGAAGCTATGCACCAGAATGACATGGACAAGAGGCTATTAAATTCAGAAGACCAGCATAATTTATGCTGAATCAAGAAAACTAATTCAATTATGGAAATTAAAAGCAGAGGAAAAAGTGAAGTGAAAAATCAGATTTTGATAAAAGCTTCACAGACAAAATAGCCTCAATGTTATCTGAGAAGACTCCAGGCACTCTGAGCAGGAGTAAATTCACTACAGCTTCCAAGTCAGTAAACTACTGGAACAAGTAAAAATATCCATGATCAAACATGCAGCTTGGTTAAAAGGAAATGTCACAGGGTCAGCCAAGGTTTCTAGCAGACCTATTCCTGTGTGCCCCTTACTACAAATCAGCTGTTTAAAAAGAAACACCAAGGAAATGTACAAAAACTATACACAAGGCTTTGTTTGGGTGGTTTTTCATTTGTTTGTTTACCAACCAACTATAACATATTAAAAACATATCAAGAATTTTAATACACACAGATTTGGGTAAAGCTCAGAATTAACACTGTACTCAACTAAGTAAAATTAGTGTTGCACAGGGAAAGTCATAATACTAATCTGTCAAAACTAAAGACTTTCCCTTACCTGAAGGTTCCCCCAATGACTTCATGTGTAAAGTCATCTGAAATTTCAACATTTTCAATACATCACACTAAGTTGATAGATATTGACTTCACTTGCTGTTTTTTGCTGGCATAAGTTATGTGCTTTATGGGAAGCCAAAAACAGGATCTATTCCTACATAACAACACATCAGTCATTGTCTTATCATATAAGAATTTCCAAACTGCTGGGAAGAAAAAAAATAAAAAAGACAATAAAAGACTGAGTTCCTGTAGCAGACATGCTTTCTTCATGAGTCTTATTATTTTCTTGCCACTTTCCTCTAACTGAAAAAGAAACTTTAAATATGCAATGCAAGCAATAGAAAATATAAGTTAGTTCTGCAAAATTCAGGTGAATTAGAAGCCCTTTAAAAAGTTCACATACAGTCGTGAAAACAGCAGTGCAGAAGTGCCAGACTTAAAAATTCTACATTCTATACAATGCTATCTGTGGGGATTTATTGGCATGCTTTCATCACAGGGAAAGAAAATAAGTAAACCAAATATGACATTTCCTAAATATCTCCCCAGTGTCATTCTGTAACAGAGCAACATTATTCTTAAAATACTTCTGAAAATTTCCCAGGAAAGTCAAGGTTCATACCAGATTCAACAGCTGAAAAAGTTCTTTTGTGATGGAAAGCTATAAACTGGTGTGCAATTAACTGATTGGCTTAACAATTAGCATCACTGAATAGGTTTCCAATATCAGCAGTGAAACACAGACACAGCCTTTTCAGTGGGAGAGACACCAAACTACAAAATTAGATGTTTCACAAACAAACTGGAGGCGGCAGCTGCCTGCAGTTCTAAATGCATGTGCTGAGACATTGCAGGGATGAGAAATCTGCCTGCACCAATCCTTTCTCCCATGTGATCAACTATGTTGACTTCCTAAAAATAAAATTGGCAACATCAACAGTAGTGCTGTCAAAAAAAACCAAAACAAAACAACCCCACACTCAGCTCGTCTAATTGGTACTCAGAAAACTAAGATGGTAATAACAAAAGCTTATCTGAAAACCTTTAGTATTGAATAATACAGCTCTCACTTAAAAGTTATGTACATAAGCATGTGCTCATATTTGTCACTTTTACATCCAAATTCATTCTATTATCATAAATAATAGATACATTACAATATTTACTGTGCCTTATTGCTATAGTCTGTGTCCAAATTTTGGGTTAGGTGGGTGGTGGGGCAGGGGTATTTTTCAGTTCGGTTGGTTGAAGTCTTTCTTTGCAGAGGCAGGCAGACAAGTGAGCTTGGCTGTTGGTTTGGTTTGTTTTACTAGCAGGTCTAACGAAGTTAATAGTGCCTTTGTTTCCTCACTCATGGAAGATTAAAATATGCTTTAGGCTGCATTAACATGGCTTACATTTCTGCACTTCTTGCTGCATGTTTTTTTAGCATTATTTCATATACAATAGTGCTTAAAATTCTATATCTTAAGTGTTTTAAATCTGCAACATACATCTCAGGCAACACGGTTACTCAAAGAAACATGGAACATTCTGTGACACCTAAATGCTGACACAATGCTACACTGTTGAGGAAAAAAACCTCCCAAATCCTTAAAAAGGGTGCAATTTTAAAGGAGCATAATTTAAAGAATATTCAGGCAGAAAACTTACCATCTCCAGCTGGAAGGCCCCGTTCCTTTTTCTCATCACATTTATTGCATTCACTGAAGTACAGCAATAGAAACATATCCAGAAGGACCCAAACCAAAGAGGTGGCAAGGACCACCTTGCAATATGCAAATTTTTTCATGGCACTTTAAGTCAAATACAAAAATAAAAAAGTATAAATAAAAATATCAACAGGCTTTTCTTTAATCCAGTTTGAGAGACCACGTTCTATATCTGAAAAAAAAAAAAAAGAAAAAAGTCACAAAATCTACCTGAGGACAGATGCTGAAAACAGAAATTTTAACTCCATTTTAAAGGTACCAATTTAGTTACCTTATGATGTGTGCAACATGAATGCCCTATGTATTTCAGTGAGATAAGGGAATGGAGTCAATTATAGCAATTATAGCAGCATTATTCCAGTCCTTTATTATGTTAATGTTCATCACCTGAAATGTTAAAATGAGTGATCAAATGTTAAATGAGTGACCAAAACAGAGTCTTCTGCTGAACCACTGGAAAAGAAGATAGGCACATCTAATGACATTAGAAGAAACTGTCTGGATCCTCTGGAAACCAGGACAATTTAAATGAATGAAAACCAGGAACATCTCAGGAAGTAGGGTATCAATCTCTACTGTGTGAATCCCATGGCTAATATTTCTCATGCTTCTCCCATGTAGCACATGCTGACATTCTGAGTCCATCACTAGGAATGCTGGCCTACAAATGCTTTACTTTCAAAAAACCAAAAATAAACATCCCTTTTGGTAAAATTAAACAGTAGGCAAGGTTAACAAAGTACCCATAAGTCACCATGATCGTTTACTAGGTATTCAAAGCCCAAGTTAGTAATTCTGACACTTGAACTGCCTTTATTAGCTTAATGTTTGATTATAGAGCAAACCCTTATACATTTTTTAAATGTGTATACATTACAATTTCAGAATGCCAGCCTTTGAAATTCTCTTTTGTCCTACTCAAATTACAGATTTTGTTACAACAACTGTATATTTCCACGACTGGTAGGGCAGAATCAAGAACAGCTTTGAGCTTCCTCACACTAAAATATGGAGGGGTTTAATTTTTAGGTTTTTTTTTTTAAACCACTACTGACATATTTCAACTCAAAGTACTCCTGAAATGTTTGCCAGTGGGAACAGCATACCAGTTAAAACCAGAATTGTAGACACTCTTCATATAGAAAATGAAGGGAATAAAATAAGGAGACTTCAAAGACACACTACGATTTTACAAATAGCATACAGTACGTTTTTCTTACATGCTTTCAGCGAAAACTGAAAAATCTATTGAAAGGGGAACTTTAATCAATCTTTTATGCTGGTTTGGGCTGGGGTAGAGTTAATTTCCTTCACTGCAACCAGAAGAGGCCATGTTTTGGATTTGTGCTGGAAACAGCATTGATAATTTGGGGATGTTTTTGTCGATGCTGATCAGTGCTTACACAGAGCTGAGGCCTTTTCTGCTCTCCACCCCTCCCCACCCCACCAGGGAGGAGGTTGGGGGTGCACAAGGGGCTGGGAGAGGACACAGCAGGGACAGCTGACCTCAACTGACTCAAATATATTCCATACCATATGGAATTACATAAAGCTCAGCATATAAAGCTGGGGCAAGAAAAAAGGAGGAGGGGATGTCTGGAGTGACAGTTTTGTCTTCCTCAACCATCACTGCATGTGATGGAGCCCTGCTTTCCTGGGGCTGGCTGAACATCTGCTTGTCCATGGGAAATGGTGAATGAACTTCTTGTTTTCTTTTACTTGTTTGTGCAGCTTTTGCTTCAACTCAACTCATTTTTATTCCTCCCATTCTCTCCTCCATCCCATCAGGGAGGTGGGAATCAGTGAGTGGCTATTGCATGTGGCTTGGATGCCAGCTGAGGTTAAAGTACATCAGCTGTGACTATGCAAAAACCTCATTAAAAGCCTGCATTTTTAAGACTACATTTCCTTTAGTATTTCATTGCTATAATTTGACCCCTGATTCTTCCCCCTCTTCTTAAGGGAAAATACCATGATATCCCTTTTCTAAATACAGCTTATTCTTATTGGCAGCAGACATTCCTATCTCCCTGCACTCCTTTACACTGAAGTCGCACAGGTTTGCATGGCACAGCAACATAGGAGCCTTTGGCCTTCCCCTTGTACAAGGCTAGAAGGGTGTACACAACCCTTTGCTTCCTGCATAAGTGCACATCAAATGCCAAGAAGGAATTTTGTTTGGGATCTCAGCTTGCATCTATAGAGTCTACAGGGATAATTGTAAGAAATTAGGAAGTGTAAAAGCATCTGTAACTAACAACTTGATGATAAAGTAGCAGATGAAATTAGCACAATGAAACATTAAGTGACATATGTTATGAAAAAAATCCCAGGGGTTGTTAGTTTTGGGGTTTTTGGTTGGGTTTTTTTTTGTCTCTTTTTTTTTAAATAGACAAGAGGACGGACCAGAACCCTGGATCTTGGGAGTTGTATTATGTACTACTGTGAAACCATCAGGAGCAGTAAAAGAAAAATAAATTTGTTACAGCCTACTATGTAAAAAACAGAAGCCAAACCATCTCTATTCCAATACACAGTATCTGCTTTCTCATCTTGAGTGCTGTGTGAAAACCCAGTCTTGTCATTTCAAAAAGGATATAGAAGGATTAGAAGGAACAAGTGAGAAGTGCAAAAGGATGAACACAACAAAGAACAGCTTCATTAAAAGATGAAAGTAGCATTTTTCTTGGCTGGAAAAGATGTAACCTAAATCAAGTGGCAGGTCTATAAAATGAAAAGCTGTATTTAGATGGTAAATAGAGCTCGACTGTTGCCTTTTACTACTTCTTCTTGTATTGGCAGAAATCAAGTGAATTTAGCAGCAAAATGTTAAAACCTAAAATAGGAATGTGTTCCCTCCAGTAGTCATCCAGGGGAAATGCCTGCCACCATGCCCTGCCAGTGCTGCAAGTTCATCAGCTTGCAGCTGCTATTAAATTCCAAGTCCTCATCCCTACTTCAGGCAGCCCCTGACTGAACTTCAAGTCACTGCATTCCAGGAGAGCATACCAAGGAAGTATACCAAGTTTCCCCTATTCTCTGCCCTAGATACGCATATCAACCACTGGTAGAAACAAATACTGTATACAGTTGAAATTTGTCTGACATAGTGCGTGACTGCCCTTAAACTCTTCATACAATAGGTTTCTTTTGGTCCAAACTGGGACACCACAGATATGATCTGGCAAAGAATCAAGTTACACCACCACCCTGCTTGTACTTAAAGAACACAAATGCTAATAAAATACATGTTTTGAAAGAAAACTCTACCAATTCTTTTAATTTCACACTTCTTGAAGTTCAAACTTGTGAGACATTAGATTGTAAAACAGTGTAGAACAGACAGGAACACAGTGATTTGGGGTCCTCAAATTAGCAAGACACCAGGAGAACCACAATCTAGACTTGCCACCCATAAAAATACCAACGATATCAAGTGCTTTAGAATGCACAGCCTGGTGCTATATCTGCCTCTAACACAAGAAAATTCCTCTGTCAGTTCAGTGAAATGTCAAAAAGACACTTGGCGAACCCTTTGAATCCTTTGAGGGTTCAGGGAAGTGATGAAAAGACAGTGGTGCAAAAGTTCAACACACAGTTTTCCATCGATAAGGCCCTTCCCTGTACCTTTAGATGAAGGCTCTCATTCCCTTGGGCACTCTACCATCTCATGAATTACACTGCATTTTTACCGCTGCTTTTCTGACAGCACTCTCCCTGTCTACTTCCCCAGCACAACAGTGAAGCAGAGCAGCCCATAAACTCTGATGAAGCAACTCCTCTTAGCATAGCAGAGCCTTGACCCTGAGCTCTGGGAAGAGGGCTCTGCCATCCAAGGCTTGGGTTGTGGTCTTGGTTCCTCTCTCTGCTGCTGGAGGGGTGGTGGTGGCCTCAGCCATGGGAGGAATGCTCTACCTGAGTGCTGCTTCTTCAGTGGAAGATGCTTTGGAGCAAAGTAAGCAAGGACAAACAGCAGGTGGATGCATCTCCACAGAGACCTTGAAGTGCCACCAGTCTGAGCCCCATGATGCAAAAATAGAAGAGACAGCTAAGCATTGAACTCAAAGGACAAATGGATGGAGACTCCGAAGAAGGGGGCTAAGAAAGACAAATCCAGCGAATTAGCAACTCGTGGCAACAGAAGGAAAGCTGGTAGATGTGCCCTTCCAGAACATTTATACTGCCTGTGATGCTGCTGACAGACTGATGGATACACCTGAGTTACATTTCCCAAGCACGTTAGGAGGTTCTCAGATAATCCAGGAGTACAAGTTGGAACAAAGCAAAAACAGCAACAAGAATGGCACCTTAAAGGACAGTAAAAGAAAAAAAAACATGCTGAGAACAATGCAGATCCAGTGCTTGGCACAGCAAAGGCTAAGAAACTCAGTGCCTTCCTCACCTCTTTTGTTCCTGGAGCAGAGCATACAGACTGAGTCAGGGATCCCTTAAACCACTTGGACATGTACAACTCCATGGCACCACAAAGGCAGCATCTGAGGGTGCTGAAGGAGCAGGCTGATCTTACTGCAGGGCCATTCTCTATCATCTGTGAAAGGCCTGAAATGGTGATCCAGAGTTTCGCAATCCTCAAGATTAGGAAAAAAGTTATCACCAAGTAGGAAAGGAGAATCTGGAGAACTATCTGTTAAGCCAGTCTCATTTCAGTCCTTGCAAAGATTATGTAAGAAATCTTACATACCAACACACAAAACCAAAATCAAACCAATAAACAACCAACAATATAAAGGCAGACTCATCAGATCACCAGAACACAAAAACCAAAAGGGGAACAGGCAGTACAGATACACCAAAGCCATAGCATACTTGAACAATTTGGCAACTTACTTCAAGGAGAGCATTGGTTTGGTGAACAAAGGAAGAGAAGGAATGGTGTTTGTGTCAACTTCAACAGGGACTATGACAGTCTTCCAGAGTACTTTTTCAGAACTTAATGAGATTTAATCTAAAAAAACGGGCTATCAGGGGGGTGCACTGCTAGCTGGACCACTAGGCTTTATGGGTTCTGATCAGCCATAAAAATTCCAGCTGGCAGACAGCCACCTGTGGCAGCTGTCTGAGGCCAAAACTGGAGCTGATACTTGTCAGTGTCTTTACTGAGAAGCTGAGGGATAGGACTGAAAGAATGCCCAGAAAGGTTGCTGGTGACACCCAGCTGGGCCAGAGCATGCAGACAATACTCTGAAACAACATGCAGGAATGGATCTGGGTGGCCAATTCAAGGGACATCCAAAGGCTAGAAAAAACAAGAAAGTTAAAACCTCAAAAATTCAGTAACTAAAAAGTGCAAATTCCTATTCCTAAAGGCCACGTTGGATGAGGCCCTGAGCAACTAGATCTACCTGGTAGCATCTCTGCCTATGGCAGGGGCTTGGAACTAGAATATGACCTTTGGAGTTCCTTCCAACCCAAACCATTTTAGGATTCTACAATTATTATCCATATAGGCTGGGTACTACCATGATAGGAAGCTGCTGTGCAGGAAAAAAACTTTGGACCCCGAGAGCTAAAAAACTCAAAATGAATCAGTAGTATGTTCTTATGGCAAAGAAAGTCAACCGCATCTATAAACCAGCCTAGCAACCACAGAAATAATCCCCAAACGTATAGGCTTAATAATTGCATTTGCCTACAGAGTAATGTAATAGAATAGAATTTTTTTGCAAAACCAAGTATTTTTCATCTCTTCAAAATACTGGATTATAGATTACAAAACCCTTATACTATGAAAGAAAAAGGAGTGTTAAAAACACCTTGGAAATGGTAAGAACAAAGGCTGCACTTTATCAAGAATAAAGTGAAAAGAGGAAAAATGGGTACATTCAAGTCTTGTTACTTCTGAAGGTCAAGTGAATTTTTCTTCCCCGTGACAAAATCCATAATACATTTGACACTACAGGAAAAGGTCATCTTTAAAATTACTGCTCATATAAAGAGCATTGTTTCGCTTAACAACCTTCTTTTACAAACACAGTTGGCATGGGAAAGAAAACTTTCTCTTTTCCACTATAGCCTACCAATAATCAGTCGTTTTTATTTTTGGATCAACTTTATCTCTGTTTATACTAGTGATCTGTCTTCAATACAACTTTGTAGCAGACTTGACAAAGGAGTTCATTGCCATCACTCAGCTAAATCAGGATTCCACACTAGATGTAGCACGTAACCAGACAAAGCTGATATAAAGTTTGTTTTCCAGAATTTTAGATATGAATAAACAGAAGCTGGCACAAAATAAGGGCTCATCAAAATCCTGACACAACATTTGCTATGGTTAAGCTATTAATATCAGTTTAAACCAAACAGAAAATTATTAACTGAACAGCATCTAAGGAGAGATTGATGGCCTACACAAAACTGAATTTTCAGCTTCTCAGTCTACTCAGTAATGAGGGAGAAAAACTGGCATACTGTAAGGTAAAATATTACGCAGGTGTATGGATTTTTTAGCAAACTTCTAGAAAATGGAGCCAACTCAAACTGTTGTGAGCATTGTCTACAACTCTGGATCTCTGAACTATTGATGAGGCCAATCCCATTGGTTACTTCCACATTTGAAAACAGAAGTGTTGCCAACACTACAAACAGGTCCAGAACTACTTTTGCTACTGTGTTGATGTGACTATTTGTAGTGTTTTGTTATTTTTTTTTTCTTTTTTACTGGCCCATGCTCAAAATTTGTTCTAGTGCTTGTTTGCAGAGATCTCATTACCATCAGAACATCAGTAAACAGGTCAGCTTGAGGATAAACAAAGCACTACTTTTCAATGCTATGAAAGCAAGTGATAAAAACCCATTTAAATTAGGTCAGCACATCACCTGTGGAAAACAGATTATTCCTCATATTTTTTCACTGTAATACAAAAGCATCCAGTAAATTTCAACAGGCAAAGTAATACTGAAGAGTTTGAGGATGCCAGTACTCTTCTTCTCAGAAGTTAATATAAGAGAAGAATATTTCATGGGGCCATGCTCATTTGATGGATTTTTAAAGGTTTTAGTATTCATCTGTTCAGTACAACTCAGCAAGTAAGTTCTGAGGAGGTGATGAAAGCAGATCATACTAATCTGAACAGTATGAAAACAATTCATTAAAAGCAAATCTGCACTTCAAAAAAATCTGAGAAATGTAGATCAGTAAAATAAATTTCTATTCTTCTTGCTCTGTGTAGGAAGACTACACTTTTAATTCATCAGAAGTGATTTTTTTATTCAAAAGTCAATTTTTAATTGACCATTTGAAAAAATATCAATTATGTTTCTAAAAATGGTGGGCCTTGGAATAAAGGCAGAATAACAAACATAGAAGTAGTTGACTACAGTTGGAAAACAAGGATGAACCTCATACACAAAGGCAGAAGCTATTGGTTCATACTTCCTTTCCTACAAATTAATTTAATGCATCATTATACTTAAAAAGTAGAAGCTCTTGTGAGGTTAAAATCTCCCATCACATAGAAAAGCAATGCCAAAAATGGAACAACAGTACTGCACTCCATCTACAATTTTTTCAAACTGTTTACAGCTATATGGAACTATGTGACTGTGTACTTGACCTTATGATTCTCCCTATTTAGAATCACAGAATCATAGAATGCTTCAGGTTGGAAGGGAACTTCTTACCCAAGTAGTCTTTACTTCTAAACTTCTATAATTAGTTCTAAATACTTCTACACAGCAAGGAAATAACATTTCTGAATTGAAAAACTGGCTTTTAAAAAGTTTGGCTTTTAAAACAAGTTCTTTCGGTTAATGCAACGAAGTTAATTGAAAACACAATGCTATTTTGGTACCTGTAGTTTTCAGAAACAACTACAGTCACTGAACTTCTGAAAACAGTTTATAATTTCGCAAATCAGTGCTTAATAGTTTCTCAAATGAGTTTGTAAACTTGCAAAATTCCCTCACTACAGCATTTTTGAGAATGAAACAAAAGATCATTTACACAAGTGCTCAAATGAAAACCTTTGAAATCACTTGAATTACACTTTCTCCCAGTCATAGTCAGACCTCTTTATATTGCCTTTAAGAAAGCCCTGTCTTGCTTGCAGGAAGAGACTGAAGTGGGCAAGGTTTCAAAGGACCAGATGAACAATATCCTAATCTAATAATAAAAATTCAAACCAATTCAATGCACAGATTTTGGATTTACATTCTTTTTTCACAGCGATTTTTACTATGCAAGAAAAGGAATAAATTGATCCAGGAGGGAGATGAAATATTCCCTATCAGAATATCACTGCAAATATTGCAAGAGCTCAAGAGGATAGCTAAAATTTGGAAATTAAGAACACAATAAAAGTACAAAGACTACTGCTGTCATATAACCAGCTGAGATTCACTAGATGTCTATTCCATGACTTTGAAGTAGATTTCAAATGTCTGAGGCAGCAACTTCATTTCTCTCTTGTTCTACAGGTTGCATAAAAATTATCTAAAACCAGACATCTCCTTGAGGGATTCTTCATACGTTCCCATTCTCTCAACTGCTCTAAAATTTAAAATATATTTCTATTATGTCCAGTGAGAAATCAGAATACAGGACTTACTATTGCCAATACAATAACAAAACAAAGATAAAAAACAAAACAACAACAACAAAAAAACTATACATCTTTTTACAGAACTGCTTCAAATATCTGGAGTACATCATTATCCCAGGTTAACTGCAACACATAAGGAAATGAATACACAGATATATAACACCCTGAAGCAAAGAGATGCAGGTGTTTGCATGGGTATTAAGTTATGGGCTGCTACAGTCCTGGCAGGTAAGTTCAAAACACTGCTATTCAAATCTTTTCCCTCTTAGACTGAACAGCAGAATTGCCTCTCACGACAGGTGCAGAATAGGTAATCCTTTTTGGAAAGCAGATTTATAAGCTGAAAAACAGTTCTTTCTTCTCCTAAAAGAACTGCAGTCTTAAATGGGGTTACTGACACCTCAGATGTTGACAGAGAGCAAACATTCTTCTTCCAAGCCATAGCTACTACATATGCACACTCTGGGAGGGCTACTAAGGGTGCTTGACCAAGAGAAACAGTCAGCTTGAGAATAAAGGCAGTATTTTCATCACTGAGTATCAGAGGCAGCATGAAGACAATGAGCAATTCATGAGTGAAAAGCCTTTGTTGTTAACAGCAGCAAGAGATGACTTAAACACTAAGCTCATAAACCCTTGACATGCAATAAATAAGGGCCGAAGACGCATCAGTAAGACCTACTTGAGCCTTCTGCTACCCTTCACAGCAGCCTAGAAGGGTGAAGTGGACTAGAACCACTGGAATAGTTCTTCTTTTTGGAAGATTCACAGACGGTGACCCAGCACCTGGCTTTTTCAGCACAGCAACCAACACTCCTGCCGATCAGCATCCCAGAGCCATAAACTGAGTCCAGTCTTTAATAACTCCCTGAAGAGCTGTGTTAGCTGGTCTTTCAATCCCAACACTACAGGACTCCTAGAGGAAAAATTGGGGCCATGTCAGCACAGGTGAGGACCTCCATTTCCTCAAGAAAAACAATTTGTCATGTGAGGTACAGCTTACCATTACTCAGAAGAAACAGCTTTGAACTAAGTAATTTTAGGTTCCCCAGTAGATCTAAATGGTCTTTTAAGAAATTAAAAGCTGAACTACCCAAAATTTATACTGCAGTGGAGTAGTGTGTCACAGTAGCAGAGATTAGGCTGTTGGTACACTATTAGCTGTCTGCAAGGAAAAGCTGTAAACACCTCCACATTTTAGGTATTCAGTCTTGTGACAGGATGTAACATAGCATGAAGACTTCTAGCCAAAAGCAGCATCACATGGCCTTACAAGGCATAGGTTGCCTAAGAAACAAAGCATGCAAGCAGTCAAGAATTTCGAATAATCAAGAATTCATACATATCCAAAAGTTATTTTAAATAACTTGGCAGGTGCAAGATGAGCTGTAAGTAGAATAGGCTCCCTGATAGGACTTTTTAAAAAAAAAATTAAAATCCTTTCTGAAAAAAAATTAAATTTAATATTGTAAGCAAGCTCCTTTAAGAAATCATACGCACTAGATTAGATGATGTGGAAGTAAAACCACAGTGAGCTGTTTCATATTCTCAATGCTCATATTTTCCATCTTCCTTTACAATATTTCTGCATGGTTCAGAAAATCAAATTGACTTCCAAAATGTTTGAAAAGTTCTACATTACAATGTCCAACAGCAAACTCGGAATTTACCATCTGAGACAGAACTAAAATGGATATTATCCTTATCAATAGGTTGCTCTTCAAACAAATGTGTCAAATAATAGAATTTTCTGCAGATTATACTCTCTTCCGTCTGCACATGTCAACACTAGAAAGTCAGGTAGTATTTGCTTTTGCAGTATTTTGAGGAAATAAGCAAATTCTTCTTGCAAACAGTGATGAACACAGACAAAAGGGTTTCAGATCAACTCCCTATTCTGCTATTAAGTTAGAAGAGAAGAAAACCAGAAATTCACGTTGAGTATGAAAGAATTACAGACTTCAAGGAGAAATCTTTCACTACCTGACGGTCAGGTGAATTGACCATCACAAAACTAGCTACATATCTTTCATAGACAAAAGCCGATGCAGGCTCTGAACAATCAAGTGAATAAATCTTATACAAGACATCCTTGACACCTTCCTTGTATGTTGTAAGAAATTATTAAGTCTTTCAAGCTAGGTCTCAAACGTTCAAAAATATCAAGTCTCCATAAAGCTTCTGGTTATTTTTTAGGTATGTATCAAAGCCTCAAGCTAGAGTGGAATAAAATTTTTCATTAATTCTTCAAACACTTTTAAAGATGGCAGAAAATTACACAGGCAAATGGCCATCATTAAGAATGAATCACTATTGGGCAAGAATTTGATTTAAAGAAAAGCAGAGTCAGCTAATTAGAGAAAAATATTATAGAGGAGACTTTTGGAAACATTGGGTAAATTGCAGTCAATAGACTCAATCATCCTTATGTGAGTAAGTGCAGAAACCTCTAATCCTGAAAACTTCCTACTGTATATTAAAAATTCAGCAGGGAAAATTGAAGAAATACCAAATAACTTTGAAGAACACTTTTTCTCTTCAGTATATGTGGAAAATATTCAAAATAGTGTTTTAAAAGAAATGCTTTGAAAAAAGCACAGGTAAATAAAAATTCTTCATACATGCTGGGGCCATAGGGTGTTTATCATAGAGAAGCTGGCTGAATTCTGCCTAGAGTAACAGCAGAACTTGCTGAAAAATCAAATACAGGCAGATATAAAAACCTGCTGAAAGGATAACACATGTGACTCATCATAAAGACTTTGAAGAATTAGGATATATAATTTGAAAACATACAGGTGACAATCACTTAACACACAGTGGGTTCTACTACTGCAAGTAAAATGAAGAATGATATTGCAAGTGGAATGAAGAATGGCAAAGAATTCAAACAAGCTAACAAGTTTTACTTCCCATTCCTTTAAAAGCAGCACTGCAGATAGTTTTAAAATAAAAATTGAAAACCACCACACCTCACCATGTCTAGGGAAACACCCAAATTCTAACCAAAATAAGTCAGCAGTTTTGCAGGGCTAAACACTTTTTGAAATATAGAGAAAACATCAGATCTCCACCCACAGAAGTCTAGCAAAAAAAAAAAAAAAAAAAAGAGTAAACAAACCGAAACCCCAAACAAACAAAAAACAGAAAAACCAACCAAACAAAAAAATATATGAGTGTTTCTCTTTGCCTAGGAAAAAAAGACTGATTGGATATGGAGAAAAAAAAGAAAAGCTAGCATTGTCAAATTTTGGAATACATGGAATTATTACAATGTTTCTCCCAAAAAACTTGTGCTCCTTTGCTTTACATCCATAGGCAAATAAAAAGTCTACCTAGAGAGCAAAAAGGCTGTATTTATAGAGAAAGGCCATATAGCTGTTAAGCACGCATTCCTGGATCAGCCTGTTCTCACATAACAAAGCTGTGTGCTCAGCAGGTAACTTCTGCTGCTAACAACTGTTTTGTGCTTAATTAACGAACACAGTACTGCACTAAAAAGAAGGTTCTTCACATCCATCCTTCCCTTTCCCCCTTAGACTCACTTGCTTTAGATGCAGCTTTTCTTAATTCTGCCTTTCCAGAGATCACTGATGACACAAATTTGAGAAATTCCACACTTTTAAGTACTTTATTTCGATTGTTAATCCATGCAAATGTACACATGGTATAAAAAGAACAACCATAAGATTTTCTTCAATCATTAGACTCATAAATTTTTCCATGTAAATTTTGTTTCTAACGTCGGCCATATAGATATTTTGGGTTCTACACAGAAGAGGTGAACAAGAAGAAAAGAACTCCCAGATAAAAAGCAAAAGGCAGAATAATTAATGCAGAGCTCTGGAAATCCTTTAGAACTTGAGAACATTTTCAAGATTGGACAAGGCAAGAAGAAACCGACAGGGAGAAGTTGCCAGAATAGTTTGCAAGCAGACTGATACAGCAATGGCTCTTCTTCAGGACTAGAGCCTGGGATCTTTGTCCATGTGGCATCGTGGTCTTCAGCACTGGTACTGATCTCACAGGAACTGAGCTTAAACTCTAGAATTCAGACTTCAGGTGAGCTACAGAGGTTTATACGCTGACCTGTGATACCTGACATCGCAAGAGAATTCACAGAGGTATCAGTACTGCCCATTTTGAACAAAGGCTTGCAAAGGCTGCTTTCACACTAAGACATTCTCATCACAGAGTTCTACTCTCCCTTTCCTTTTCAGTGCCCTTTTCCCTTTGCTATTCAAGCAAGCTATCCTTGACAGGGAGCAGCTATGACCAATTCAGGTCTCTGCAAGCAGATGTCTCCTCCTACTCCATTGCTCTTACATCTGCACCTCCTAGTTCGCTACCATACCAACAAAAATTAAGGTAACAGGTAATGTAGAGACAGGATGGAAAATGCTCTGCTACTGCTGAGCTCAAGACTGTAGAAGAAGAGGAGGAGAAAGTGGCAGAAGAACCCACCCAACCAGGAAATATAAAGCATATATGATTCAAAAAGCCTGGGGCACACAGTATCCACCCATCCATTAAATATGTTTCTGTAACTGTAAAAGTAGACAAATATGGGCCAATTCACAGAGATCTTAATTGATCACGCCCATACTTCTTCCCAACTTTCAACTTCATCATAAAATATAAAAATTTACATTCAAGCTCCCATCTGGTCAAAAGCAGCACCATGGAAAAGATAAATTGAGTTCTACAGTGTAGTGGTTTCATGTTCGCCTACGTGACTTCTTCAAAACAGAAGTCCTGTTTTGTTAACAGCTTCAAAAATCTGCAGTTTATGAAAAAAACCACAAACCAATCGTACTTTGAGTTCAGTTGTGAGAGAAAATGTTAGAAAAACAAAAAATCAATAAAACTTAAAACAAATAGTTTTCACTTAGGCCATGGAAATTATTTAAACAAGGTCATTTTCAAAAGAAAAACCAATATTTTCATTACTCTGTAATAAAAACTTTTCAAATGTTGCTGGATTTTATTTATTAAATATTTTTTCTTGTTTATTAAATATTTCTTAGAAAGAAAAATAGCAGATTTGCTCAAACATTAAATTTCAAGGCTATACTCGTAAAGCTAGTGATTCCAAAACATGTTTTTCATCTGGCCTAACTTGTAAATTTTCATCCTAGTTTGACAAATTTAAATTAAACAGCCACATCGAGATATAGAAAATGCATAAGGTAAAAAAAAAAAAAAAAATTTAGAACCTTTTTATTTGTTGTGCTGTACAGCAGTCCAGAGAAATCTGAAGAGTGTGATATGCAATTTGAGACAGAAAGATTATTTTGTGGAAGAGTTCACTTGTTTCCTCAGTTACCTGTAAGTGTGATGATAACAATTTTCTGCATAGTTGCATAGGGAAAACAGTCAGCAGAACATTCAATATGGCAGGTATGCATCACACTTCAGGGAATTACTTAAATTTCCTCAAATTCTTTGGTGGTTACTACTTTGCCATTTTTTTTTCCCAGAAACTGTTAGGCACTTCATGAAAAAACAGCCAGTGTATTTAATTTGACATCAAATGATTTTTGAAGGCGTAAAGCTTGTAGCAACTTGAGCTTTTTTACAATTCAAAATTAATTCCTGACTAGAAGCCGAGAGACAAACAGGTCACCATAAAAAAGGTCAGTCTGTCAGAAAATATTAAAGAAAGGAATGAGATGGAACTGTTTTGGAAATTAAACTATATATTAATTGAAAATTGTATAATTTGAGAAATAAAATCACTGTTAAAATTTAAATTAAATCAGAGATCAGATATTTTGAAAACATCTTCTAAAATTCTGTGTTCCGAGACATTTAGAATTACTCTTCAATACCTTTTCTGAAAAATTTTCATCTTCTCTGAAAGCTCTAGAATCTTTACAAGAGAGAGTAGACATTCTTTAGAAGCCAGCCCATGGTTAAAGATTTAACAGCACACTATTACTGTGTAAGTAGCTGCTACTCCAACATGCCAGCCTTCTGCTCTGCCAGCAAAAATCTACACAGTAATGAAGAAATTTAATCAGAGAACTGACACACTGAAAAATAACCAAGAACAATTGTGTTTATTCAGCCACATCAGACACTCAGTGCAGACTCAGACCAATCAGGTATTCTCCCCAAAAGAAGTTATTTCTACTCAAATCTGTGATCTCATTAAACTCAACATTAGTCAGCAACCACAAAAGAGGTGATTGGGGAACCATGAAAAAAAAAATCAGTGAAGTGGCCAAAAGAAATAAACCCAGAAGTAAAAAAATTGCCCTACTCGTTTTTATCCTAGGTTTTTTTTTTTTTTAGCAGCTCCTACTACTGAAGAGAATTAGGTAGTAATTTTGGATATACTTTTTCCTCTCCTCTAAACTGATACTTGTTCCAATTACACCTTTGAAGGACTGAATTTAAGACTTCATGTTAGATCTTTTGAAGTTGACAGGAAAAGGACCCACTCAAATATGAAACACACTTTTCCCGTTTTAGTATGCTGAACCTGAATTTCAGAATTGGACCCAAAAAGTCCTTCAGAACTCAGTCTGTAAAAACTAATCTATGAAAACTGCTAATAGGTTTCAGGAAAGAAAAAAAAAATCAGGATGAAAAATTAGCACAAAACGTCAATACCAATTATTCCAAGTGCAGGACACCATTTAACACATTAAGTACAACTGCAGTGGTTAACCTTTTCTACCAAAGGAAATGGACCTGTCATATCACATCTTTGCCTGTCCATCCCATTAGTCTTTGGTTCTCCATCTTGCTCCAATCAAGCTTAAAAAAAGCATGGGAGAGGCACACACAGAGGACGCTTCATGAGTACTCAGCTGTTAAACACCTCACTGCACAGGCAATGACTACACGGTGGTAGTTTAATAAATCATCTTCTGTCTGACAAGGATGCTTTAAGGGTACTGTGTTTGTTGTAGAAACACAGAAAATAATACTCAGGCTTTCTTAGGTCATCTGGATGGAAAGCCGATCTGAATTCCAGTTCACTGGACTAAATAACTCTTTTTCAAGATACACTGAGAGGATAAAGGTGAATTTAGGAAAAGTAATAATGAGGTCCTTTATCCACTTGGATACTATGCTTCCCAATACTCAAAGAGAACCACAGTAACAGTTTAATTAGGTCTGCAGTAATATCTAAAGGGATTCTTATGGAAACTTGTTTAATAGCTGCAGAAAACTGAACTGGCCCAACAGAATGTTGAAGGAACAGTAAAATATGGAATATGCATGTGGAGTATTGACCCTGGCTGCATTCCAGGTGCCCACCAAAGTCACTGCCCCATCCCTCCTGAGCTGGACAAGGGAAAGAAAATGTAACAAAGGGTTTGTGGGTCAAGATAAAGAAGGGAGAAATCTCTCACCATCACAGGCAAAACCAACTCAAGATGGGGAAACCAGTTCAGTTAATAACCAATCAAATCAGAGTAGGATGAAAAATAAAATCAAATCTTTAAAAAACTTTCCTCCCACCCCTCCCATCTTCCCAGGTTCAACTTTACCTCCAGTTTTCTCAACCTTCTCGTCCCCCTAGCAGCACAGGGGAACAGGGAATGAGGGTTACAGTCAGTTCATCACATCCTGCCTCTGCCTCTCCTTCCTCCACAGAGGGAGGATTACTCACACTTCTCCCCTGCTCCCACAGGAAGCAGCACTTGACAAACTTCTCCAACCTGAGTCCTTCACATGAGCTGCAGTTCTTCATGAACTGCTCCAGCATGGGTCCCTTCCATAGGGTGCAGTCACTAGCAAAACCTTGCCACACAAACCCAGTCAACCCAGTGACAAAGCACATATGCAGTCACTAGGTGCTCCCTTTGCTCTGAAACACACCCAAAGAAGACAGACCTGACCAAAGCATCAACAACTCCTGAAACACATTTTGTACTCACCTCCTCTGCAGGTTTACAGCCATCTGGATGGTCCACTAGCACTGGTGGAGAAATCCCAACACATTGCTGTAGAGCACCTGTGGCAGGAACCATAGAGCAACAGACTGGCCTAGGCCATTCCGACATGAACGGAGAAGGACAAGAGGTATTCCAACAGCAAGGTCTTCAGGCCGTCCTAGAGAAAAAAACAGAAATTCAGATAAGTTCCTAGCTCAGTTCTGGCAGAGCTTGAGGTGGAAGGGGAGGAAAGTTTCCCATTTGAGATTTCAAAATCTAAAATCCCATGCAAGGGAGAAGGAGTCAAAGACTGTTTCTAAAAAGAGGCAGTGAACTGTGCTTGTGAGGAAAACAACATATGCAGGGAAGAGTGGAGAGGTGGAACAAGTCATCAACATTTTTTAGCCTTCCAGATGATATGATTTAAGTGGGAGGACTGCCTGTCCTCCCAAATAAGCTGTTATCTATTTTTGAGTTCTATATATGTCGTCCTCTATCCAATCATGAATACTTAGCACAACAAACTATGAATTGTTCTCAACAAGGCAAGAAAACAGCCTCCTCAAAAAACAGCATTCACATGAGCAGCTCCCCAGATGATCACTCTTTTGGACTAAATCTTCCTATACATATTCTAGTTTATAAATGTAGGGGTTTTTACATTCTTTCATCTCTCGCCCACAAGTTAAACATTAGCATTTATAATGACAGCTTTTGTAAAAAAAAGGTGTTATTACAGTAACACAGACTTAACACTTAAGAAGCAACGTTTTTTCACTTACAGAAAAAAAGTGACACCTGAAAAATGATGCCTGAGCCTTTCCAAGTCTAATCCGTTGAAACTTCAGCAATTCTGAATGAATTCCTTGAAATCTCTGCCTTTGCCCAATTAATACAGCAATGTCTGAAAGAAATTCTAAGCAGCTGAAAGGAAAGAATGTGTCCTAACATTCAAGAGAGATTTGTTCAAATTTCAATGCAATTGAAATTTGTCTACACTTGGGTAATATTTGCCATATATTATTCAAGCTTGTGTCTTGTGCTTGCCATATAATATCTGAACCTACTAAGTTACTCAGGTTTCTTGCTCTGCCTGTTTAAACTGTTGCCTCTAGGTATCTGTCCAGATAAAAACTTTGTACAAGGGATTAAAAAAAAAAAAAAAAAAAAAAAAGATGCTGATACTATGGAAACATGACAGTATGGAGGAAGTATATGGTAAGGAAGGTTAAGATTGGTAGCGATGGAAAAGGTGTTTGTCAACTACCTAATTATTAATTATCACCCCAATACTGATGCAGGTAAAGTAAGTATAATACTTGGCAGTTTCCCCTTCTTTGCATATCAAAGTAGAAGGGGAAAATGTCTTGGCTTAAAGTCTGATTATTAATAATACTGGCTAAGATTTCCTCAAAATTATACCAATTTTTACCAAATCTGAAAAAAATAGGGAAGTTTCAAAGGGCCAGAAAAATACAATCCAAGACATATCCAGCAGGAAACCTAACATAAATCATACTTGTTTCTTTTCTGAACATGTTAATGTAAGAGATCATGACATAATTCTGAAGAGACCCAACCTCCTTTATCAAAGCAAATTAGCTGTTGCCTTCAAGAGGCTAAACAGATTTCCATGATATATCTGGCTAGGCTCTACACACTGCACTGTAACATGCAATACACACACACACACACACAAAAGAGAGTTGCTTATGTTAAATTAGCCTTTTGTGTAGCACTTTTCTTCACTAAAACTCAGCTGCCTCACAGAGGTGGGAGCAGAACATCATCTATTTTTACCGATAGGGAAACAGGTGTGTTACTGGCCAAGTGGCTGGCAAGTCTGGGAGCAAATTTTCTTCCATCTGCTCTAAAGTTTAAACTGAAGTTTAAAGATCTCTCCCTACATCTGTCTGGTTAGATGAAGATCCTTACTGTAGTGATTTTGCTAATTTATATATTTTTTCAAAGGATCCTAAGATTCGGGCTCTTTTTGTTCAGTGCTGTCCATACACTGACTAGAAAGAGTCCTTATAAAACACAAAACCAAAAGCCAAACAGTGAGAGGAGGACACACAGGGAATGGCCCATGTTGCCATTAGTAAGCAAGGCACAGCTACCAAGGGCAGATGTTCACTTTTTGTAGAGAGCTTCCACACACTTAAAAGCTTATGATTTCCCTTGATCTTTTCTTTGAGTTACAAAAATGCCAATTCAATCATTCCTTCTGCACATAGCACCTTTTCTAAATCATCAGTCATTACACTCCTGAGGCAAATTAAGTCTGCCTACATCTTTCTTGAAGTACAATGGCCAAAACAGATACAGTACTTGAATTTCACAATACAGAACAAAGCAAAAGGTTCAACTCCACATCCTCCAGATTATACCACCAATTAGTCATGCCAATACATACACACACCTCTTCTTTGTCAACCATACTGCAATGTCGGGTCTCATTTTATAATCCATGGTGAGGAATGGAATGGCAGGAGGACCTTAACAGATGTTCTCCATATTTTATTTTGACCTAAATATAAAGCATTCCACTTATTCTTCTAAATCAAGTCCTATTCTCCCAGGCCACCTTTCCAACATTTAAGATTTTTGTGAATTGCCATCCCACCTTTGTGTAACTGCATTTATTCCCAAACACATCTCGTCCTTAGATTTCATAACCATATGCTAATTAGCCAGTATGAACAAGAACAGCTAGCTGAAACAATTATACAAAATCCCATACAATGTGCTTTCCTTGCTGAAAGAGAACTACTGAGAAAACCTCTGGCTACTGTTAACCTAATGAGTTTACACACATCCTAAAATAGCTTTTTTTATCTAGGCTATATTTCCTTAGTTTGGTCTGTAACAGCATCAAATATGGCTTTCTCCAGTTCACGAGTTTCCTGTTATAGAGAATATTACATTGCCTTGATTATGCATTTCTGATCTTCACAGAATCATAGAATGGTTTGGACTGGAAGGAACCTTAAAGACCATCCAATTCCAACCCCCACCACAGGCAGAGACACCTTCCACCAGAACAAGCTGCTGAAAGCCCCATCCAATCTGGCCTTGAATACTGCCAGGGACTGGGCACCCATAGCAGCTCTGGACAACCTGTTCTCGTGCCTCACCACCCTCAAAATAAAGTTCTTTTTATATCTAATCTGTATCTCCCTTGTTTTAGTTTAAAGCCATTACCCATTGTCCTATAATTATCTCTCCTTGTAAAAAGTCCCTCCCCAGATCTCTTTTAGCTTCCTTTAGGTACTGGAAGTTCTAAGGCCTCCCTGAAGCCCACTCTTCTCCAGGTAGAACAGCCCCAGCTCTCTCAGCCTGTCTGCACAGGAGATGTGCTCCAGCCCTGTGATCATTGCAGTGTCCCTGCTCCGGACTCACTCCAGCAGGCACACATGCATCCTCTGTTGGAGGCCCAGAGCTAGACTCCACACTGCAGTGGGCTCTCACCAGAGCAGAGCAGAGGGGCAGAATCCCTCACCCCCTTGCCCTGCTGCCCACACTGCTTTGAATGCAGACCAGGGCATGGCCATCCTTCTGGGCTGTGAGTGCTCATTGCTGGGTCATGTTGAGCTTCTCATCCACCAACAAAGCCACTCCCCCCACATCCAGTATTTGTATCCCAGGCCAATTCCCCACCCCCCACCTCCTGCTTATATGCTGGGCATGATGTTCCGTGGAATGGAATATCCCTTTGGTCAGCTGAACTGGCCATGCTCACTCCCAGCTTTTTGCACACCCCCTCACCGTCAAGAATGTGAGGCACTAAAAATTCCTTGCCTTGGACTAAGTCCTACTTAGCAACAACAAAAACATCAGTGTGTTATCAACATAATTCTCATACTGAATCAAAAACACAACTCTGTACCAGCTGCTAAGAAGAAAATTAATTCTATCACAGCCAAAAACAGGACATCACTCAAAAAAGAAGAAAGGCTTATTTGAAACTTATTTAAACCTAAACAAATTTTAGCCAGTCAATCTAATATGCTGACCAGATTCACAGCCACAATGTTTGTAGAGTGCAAAATATAACTGTCTCATATTCAAGCAAGTGGCTATACTGAATAGTCTTAATATTTGCATTTCTATTATGCAGAGAACTTCTGATACATTTAATGTTAAAAACAGCAACAATCATGCAGAGCTACCTATGCCCAATGTAATAGCTATCCCTACTTGTAACACCCCACTTACCACTTTCACCTTAAATATAATACAGATTGACTGTATGATTTTTAGCCATGCATTACCTTTCTAGTCTGTGCACTCAATTTCTTTTGGATTCAAGTGAAACACCTCCACACACACACAAAATCATGTACATGCCATAAAATATGGAGCCAACTCCATTGCATCAACCTTTTCTTCTACCAGCTCAATAGAGTGGTACGACCTCGCACAAGGTCAGAAAAATCAGTGCAAGAGACTGAACAGAAAAGCATCAAATTATTAGGGTGCCATTAAACTCTGGAGAAAACAGATTAGTAACACTGAGAAAACCACATCATCTTCCTGTTATTCCTGAAGTGTCTAAAAATACATAAAAAACCCAGAGTGCACAACAAAACAACCACAGTTTTGTTCCATAAGTCTCCATGGCTTTATTTTATACAGAAAGACAGAAAGGGCGGAAAAAAATCATTTGAGTAAATCTTTCTTAATGGAGACAATCCAAAGAAGTCTGTTTTTTGGGTTATTTTTCCCTGCATGTAATTTGTCTGGAAAAAAAAAAAGATTCACAGGTATCATTTATAACAGAATCAGAAAAACCATAAAGACAGGTATTATGTTTAACAGCAGTTAAGTACACACTGCTATCATATTATCTCCCTAAAACTTTGGAAAAAACTGTCAAGGTAACAGTTGCTTTGATCAGACTGACATCTAAAGTGTATGTCATTACTTTTTTTGGCCCTCACTAACAGGTTGTTCAGCAACCAAGCAATGATTCTGGCACACACAGCCATGCAAACAAGGCAGCAGCATCTTCCTGTCACAGGCCTCCTGCTGCCCATGGGCACAGGGACTCAAAGCAACACCAGCCAACACAACCAGTGCATGAAAGGGACCAAGAGTGATTGAACCCACAGAGGTGTTTTGAAGTAAATATGATTTTTAGAAGTCAACAGTAAAATGCACCCCAACCTGTACCCCCAAATCAAGACCACTGAAAAGCTTATTTTCACGTTGCTTGAGGGTACCACACTGCTGGAAAGCACCAGAAAAAAAAACAAAACAAAAAACCACAAGACAGTCTACTGCTCTCACCAGTGAAGTGTACACTGCCATATTCAGCATCATTAATAAATCTCTTTGGACTGTAAGAAATAGCTTTTTCATAATTCAAACTACCTACACAGAATTGTTCAACTCACCAAAAAATAAATAATAAGAATATAAAGCTATTTTTCATCACCTCACAAGTGCTCTCCAGAAAGACAAAAACCCAAATTATTCACAAAACAGGAGAAGCATTGCAGGTTTGTAAAGATGATAGAAATCTTTCTTAACTATCATGATTCAAAAACATTAATAAGGCAATCAGCAAAACCAGTTTATTTTGATAGCATTAACTTACATCAGCTTTAAGTAGGAGCACAGAGCATCAATCCAGGCATGCTTGCCTCCAGTGGGACTATCAACAAAGAGCTGTGTGTTGACTGCTGCGAGCTGGCAGACACCCTCTGCACCTTCTCTTCAGCCACCAGGAAACACTACCCTCATTGTTTCACAAGTATGCAAAGCAACCAGCACTGGTGCGTATGGAGGATGTGAGCCACAGTGAAAAATGCATTAGACACCTCTCAGCTCCTTCAACTGACAAAACATTCACTATGAAGGAATCGAGGAGTCAAAAATTAATGTTTGTGTCAACTAAAGTTTTTGTTTGTGTTGTTTGTTTATAAAGAGTGGGTAGTGCAGTTTTCCAGTAATGTTTCCATTGTAATAGGCTATGAAAACAAACACTGAGCTGTACTTTGCTCTAAAAACTCCACCTGCCTGTCCAATTTCAACTCCAGTCTTGTCCTCTCACCCCTTGCTGGGAAGAGCTCAGGTGGGACCAGCAGCAGATGCACATCCCCGACACTACAGACAACACATTTCCTGTGTAAAGAGCACTGACTTTGGACCTCAACAGCAGCTTTTCACCACAAGTCACATGAAGCTCAGAAGACATCTGATGCTTATCACTTACTCTAACAGACCAAGTCATCTTCCCCAAAAAACCATGAGTATGGCAACAGCCTTAGACCAAGCAGCAGCAAACAGGCAGAATCATCAGCCCCTCCAAGGTACAAACCAGTAGGAACCCCAGCTACCCATATGTGTGTGCATGTGCACAGCCACGTACATAACGTGAACTTCTTCACTTGGTTTTTATAAATGTGGCTCAGTTTCCATTTTCAGAGTATTGCTCTTTGCTAGGAAAAGCGTTCATAATATTAACACCGGCTAACGTATTAACGAGGGTCCCTTTGGTTGAGAAAGATGGGGCTTTAACATTTTCTAGTCTTTCCTAACCGAGGAGAAAACTAAATGCTTCCAGACCTACTGAGTAAAAACATCCTATTTAATAATGAATGCAAAATAGCTAAATACATAACTATATCAAAATCACTGACAGCTGCCCTCATAAATTTTACATTCTGTAAAATCGCATGCCCTATGATCAATGATTTTTTCAACAGCACATAGAGGGCTTCAGGAGAGCTGCCTGCTTTATTCTAGGTTTAATATTCAAATGAATGATCAGTAACCTCCCTTTCTTTGATCTGATGCAGAACATCCAGATAGTAGTGAAGCTCACAGATGTAGAGGGCATGGAAGAACAGAGTTTAGGGAAAAAAATGTATATGAGTTATTCCCATACCCATCTTATTCATTTCCACTGATAATTACAAATGGAACTACAGAGTGAAATAACTACAAATATTTCCCATTACCTCAGAGACAATCAGAAGGATGCAAAGTTACAGACATTCAAATATACAGTTTTAATGGTGTTTAAAAGACCACAACCTCTGCCTTCCATGGGCAATCAGTTTGCAAGTGTTAACAACTGCAAGATAATAAAGTTACAGCAACTCTACCCTATATGCAGAGAAAGAGAACTACAGAATTGTTCTACATCTAATCAAAGGCTTGGATTTTTTTGAGTTCACACAGAGAGAGTATTATAGCAGGAATGATAGCACATTACTTAGAGTGAGAAAAGTGGGAGGGGGAGGTAACTAAGCAAGATCCTAAGAACTGCCATTCACAAGAGGCAGTACTTGAAATAAATCAACCAGTAAATTTGCAAAAGCAAATGTCACATTTACACAATGCTTCTCGACATTTACAAGGGGTGTCAATGATATTAATATTTTCTCACAAAGATAATAAACAAAGTGCTAAGTGGTAGAAAATTCCCAAAGTAAAACCACTACTCCACACATATAATTATATCTCTTTGGACACTGAGAAATCATTTCTTGCAGCACTCTGGCATGAGACAGACCACTATCTATTCAGCTCAACCAACAGCTTCATTGCAAAAGAAATATAAACATTAGAGTTCTAAATTGAATCATTTGTGGCTGTATACAGAGCTAAAAAAGGCTGTTTATATATTTTCCAACTTAGGAACCAAATGAAACTATAAAAAACCCCTCACAAATCCAACAGGAAGTAGTTTCTTGCACCATGTAATTAGCACTTGTTCATCAAAGAGGAAAATGAGAAAATTGTATTCTTGTGCACAAGCTTTTACTAAGTCTTATATTATCACACAGTACAATATTAGCCCCCAGTAAGTAATGGAAATCTTAGAAACAGCTGTTTAAGAGGTGAGCAAGCATATCATAACTCCAAAGTCCAAAATAACACATTGCTAATTAGGAGGACTTTAACTCTGGGAACAGTTAAGTTTACAGTACACAAAAGTAAACCTCTAGAAAAAAGTTACCCTAGGGCACAGAAGAAATACAGACAACCCCCCCTAGGAAAACAAAAAGTCTGGCCTAGGGACTCAGTCCTTTGAAAATATTAATGTTCTATTTAAAAACAAAATTTTGTGGTGAGGCAAATAAATAGAGAAGAGGGAATGGTCTTCTGCCTCTTGCCAGATTTAAAGCTTTTCAGTAAGACTGTCTGTCAGTGTCAACAGGAGAAAACATACCCAAACCAACAAACTGCTTGGCTGAGCATATGTCTTCATGCACAAATACTAACCCTCCCACAGAAATTCTAGTTTCGGATTTATGCATCTGCCTCCAGGCAAAGCTCTGCTGCTTGCAACAGTATCTGAAATTTGGCTGAGCTGACAAATGACTATCATTTCTCACTTGCAAGAGTAGCAAGATCACTTTAAACAACAGCAACAAAATATTCCACTCTTCTAAGTAAAATAAAGCAGGCAAACTTTTTCTGGCTTCAGGTGAGATAATGGTCCGTAATTCTGGAAGTTTGGTTTATCACGGAGGAACACAGGAAACATTACGTTATCAAGTTTCCAAAACAATGGATTCAGTTAGTAATACAGGTCCCAATTTTTCTCTTGTCTCTTTTTTGTAAAATCAGTAAACTACTTTCAGGTAGTCGAAACAGAATCCTGAGAGCCATTAACACTGTCAAAACAAGGATGAGGAAACTGCGACAATAACCCAAGGAATTAGCTTTTCTAAAAAAAGCACTGCTGTTTTAATGCAGCCTTTGGCAATGCAGCAATTCAGCCCACACTTTTCCAAATCATGCTGCAAACCTTCAGGTTTCTTCCTAGAAATATCCCATTTCATTTGATTTACTAATTGCTGAGTCAGTCAGCTGTTTGCAGCATCTTTCTTTTTACAAGCACAAACCCAAAAGATACTTCAGTATGCAGAAAACAAGGTATGCAGTCTACATATACATCACGCTTAAAATAAGTGAAAAAAAAATTAAAAAAAAAAAAAAAGGAAAAACGTCAAGAATGCTGAAAATCAGCACTGCAGCTCAAGGACTGCATAATAACATCCCTAGTCCCTGAACATTTGCTCTATCCCCACACTCCTTTCTGACAACATCACAGCTGAGTTCAGATTAGAGCTAATTCAGACAGAAATACACTGCAATCGAGAAATTTTTGCAATCTATTTCATAATACTTGCCTAAGGAAGGGAAAGAATGCCCAGGAAAAGACTTTACTTCAGCATCAGGGGCAGACAAATGAAGCTAGTAACCTAATTCTTAAATTTTGAGAGTTGCCACTGTTCTCGCAGTAAATCTCAACAAGCCCATTATGTGGTCATTATATCCTCTATTTTCTCCAATTCTGTAGTGTTTTTCAGTTATTCTATATCGGTTTTCCAGCTCAATTTTACCAGCTCTTTAGCAGCTGGGCCACAAACATTGTTAATTACATCATAACATCATGAGGAAAGGATTATTAATCTGATATTTGGCAGAATGCTTCAGGGTATGAGAAACTTTCATTACTGGAAATCTCCATCAGCTATTCAGATATGAATTTGACCCTGAATGAAGTGAAAATTTAGCATTTTCAATAACTGGAAGGACATGAGTTGCTTCCCTAAACACCTGACTGATTCAGGGTTGAGGAATAATTCTTGCTGGAATATTCCAGAAAGAGATGAAATAGGAATCTTCTATATAGAGGCTCATCCTAGTGTACATGAAAAGCTAGGTACTAATACAAAAACACACAGAATATTTGATTCTAATCAGCCCTTAAAAATAAAATTACTTAAGATAAAATAGTGCAACAAGTAGGCTAGGCACCTGCTATGCTGAAGGAAAAATCAGGATGTTGAGAAGTACGACTTACAGAAGAATAAAATCGGAAATTTTTATTTTATAATTGGGTCTGCTATGCCATAGAACATTTCAGCAAGCATCAAAATGAAAGAAAGCACCTTTTAAAAATACAATCAAATGAAAGGCAATTTAAAAAATACCATTTTGTTCAATCAATACCAAATTATTTTTATTCCTTTAGACACATGGGAAAAATGTTGAAAGCACTATACTGTCTTAAACCACTTATCCCAAAATGTTTAACTTGTCATATAGCAAAGCAAGCAGGGAGATCTCAACACTTCTGCCAACCTCATGACAGACCAAAACAAAGCCTCTCAACTCATTCAGCTCTCACCTCAACTGTTTGACAAAGTTATATGACTTGCAAATGACTCCTCAACACTGGCTCAGGTGGAAAGTATCAACTAACTTTTTTGTATAGCTTAGGAAATGTACTATGTTATTTAAAAAACCCAATTCAGCTCATCACTAGTAACTAAACTAGAGGAAGCGGTGCCAGCTCAAACAGCATTTCCAAAACCTTCCTCTGCAACTGAAAACCTCAGCCTCGCAAATTCCTCCCTGTGAGGCTCCCACCAAAACAGAAGACCATCTATTTGTCAAAATACTTGAGCTGGGTTTCCATGATGATAGAAGAACATTTAGCTTCAAAATACCTGCATATAAAATTAAGAAGAATCAACTTGTAAGTAGTAGTTTAAGTGCTTCATCAGCTTCAAAAGAATAGCAAGTGCTGAGAATGGGTATTTGCTTTGCAAGCTGAAGCATTCTACAGACCAAGAATGCTCAAACCAGTGATTTGTCAGCACTGCTCTTAGATTTGTAGTAGCAAAAAACGATGCACACTTCCAGAAAGCAAGTTCTAAATAAACTCTAAATAAAAATATGATGACTTAAATACAATCCTTTCGGCAAAAGCCTTATCAACCTTCCACATTAATGGGAAAATTACATACAGAATGGAAAATTAAATTTGATTTTTCAAACCATAATGACATTCTGCTTATTCATCAAGAATGAATATGGCAAAAATATTTGTAAAAGGTTTATAGTTCAGTGTTATCTTCAGCAAATAAATCGAAAAGAAAATTACAAGTATTTAAAGAACATGTACATCTAACTTCTTATTTATGGTCTATAGTTTGGAATACCATGTAATTTTTTGCTCAAGAAACATCATGTCTTATCCAGATACATACACTGTCTTTCCCACCTCCCCAACAATTATTCCAACACACTCAGGACTATACTGGTGTACCCTATGCTTTAAATGAAAACAGAAAATGTGCCTATTCTATACTTTACTGGAGCATATAAACACATCCCAGATCTTGCAAAGATCCCACTGGTATTTCCTGGGAACTAAATCCTATGTCAAGAGTAAATTCTGCCCTTGTTAGAGTCAAGAGGGGCAGGAAGGAAGAAGGTCAAACTGATTTTTTTCCTATGTGAAACTGGCTAGACAGGCAAAGTCAATGCTAGTCAAAACTTTTTCCTGACAATAGGTAAATTGTCCCCAGTCAACATTTCCACATTCCCTACTCAGCTCTGGATTTGCCATCTCTTTGACTAATTACCTTGCTATACCTCTGTAACACCATTATTTCACAAAAGAAAAAGTGAAATATCATTTAGCCACTGAAATATTTTGTTTTCTTCTAGAGCAACACATTTTATTCTCTCTTGCCAACTTTTCTGTTCCCTTTTTCTACAGGTTTTACATTGTCCAGTACCTGTCTACCTTTATTTTGAGCCCATGATGAACACCTGTCAAGGCCTCTAATTCTGACACAACAGAAACTACTTTTATCTACTAAAAGATGCTTGGTCGCACCACTCATGCCATCCAATCCCAATTCTCCTCCATTTCAGATATTTGCTCTTTGAAGCAATCTACTTCTGCAATAGTTTTCCACAAAGCAGTGTCTCATTATCAGATTTTAGGTTATTTTTTTAAAGCAGAGGCCTAGCCTTTAACAGTTTACAAGTTACATACTTACTGAACTAATTCCAAGCTGAGGAGCCAACAGTACAGTTTTTCAATATCATGACCCAGTGATTTACTTACAATGCTTTGAAAAGTATCTCAGTGGCTCATGAACACCACAAAATGACAGGAAATTTAGGTGTAGCAGGATGTTTTATATTGCATGCAATTTGGATTTTTTTTTTAATATGCAGTGTAATCCCTGTTAGAAAGACCAAGATAAACATATAATTCAGATACCATTACCAAGTGATTAAAAAATAGTTACAATGCACCTTAAGACAACTTACATGTTTTCTTAGGATTTAGTAATTTCAAGGCTTGAAGTAACCAACTCCTGTCATGATTACACTGGTTTGTGCCAAGAAAGTTGTCATTATATATTACATGTACAAAAAGCAGATAATTCAGGTAAAAACTGGAATGAAAGTATAGGCAACAGCAATATTAAAAATACGTCCATTCTTACACTAAAATTTCACTTTAATAACAGTCAAGTCTTTAAAATCATATCAGCTACTAGCATTCATTCAGAAAAGTCAAGAATATTGTTTATATAATTATTTGCAATATAAGAAGTCTTTCTTTATAAATAGCTGCTATGACACTACAGTGTAGAAAACACGTCCACCAAAGAAACAAGGTCTTAACTAAATATCCAACAACTGAATTTGAAAGTTCCTTTATTAAATTTTTGAACCTCAGAAAGTTGTTTTATTGATGTTCTCATACCACTCCTCTGAGCAAGTAGCTGTCACAGTTAAGAAAGAAACCTCAGTTTTCCCAATAAGAGTAAGGTACCCAGTGTAATTTTAGTGCAGGACATATTAGCACAAAGACAGTAAATTAAGATTCTTTTCCTCATGCCATTCAGAAAGCAAACAGCCTGGGTTATCACTCTCCTTAATTACATCAGCTTACATACTTTACATGTATGAACTATACATTAATCTTCTCATCTAGTCTGTAGTCTGCTCTCCCATGCTCCTCTTTGGTTTTCCAACAGAGGAAAAGGAGATGTCATACTTACAAAGCAGTCACTTTATCAGCTAATTGTCTCTTCTACAAGCAGCTTTCAACTATTCAATTATGAATAAAAGATACGAAAATAACTCCTTCCATAAATTCAGAGGAAACAGTTTCTCAGCAAACTGTGGAAACCTTGTTTCAGGGAAAAGAAACATGATCAACCATTCCTTAATGTAAGCAGAACGGTCTGACTTCTACCATTATGCCCTTCTAGTAAACTACCCTGTAGCAGCAACTGGATACTTTTTTTTTTTTTTTATAATTTAAAAGGAGCAGCTGCAGTACCAGCCACAGCACACTGGAAGGAAAAAAGAAAAAAAAAAAAAAGAAGAAAAAAAAAAAAAAAAGAAAAAAAAAAAACACCCAAAACTGACAGAATGTTGATGCTTGGAAATAAATTATGGTCTATTTGCAAACAGGCCTTATTAAAGCAATTTATCCTGCCTTGTGGAAAGCAGAAATTTTGGGTTTATCTCCCACAAATAACAATAACCTCAGCGCCATGCTTGCCCATTACAAGCTGTGCTTTATTCTTCCACCTCCAAAATGTCCATTCCCTTCACAATACTATGACATCTTCCCTACGTCTCTTAATTACCAAATCACCAAGGGGTATCAGATGCTAGGGTTTGTTCCAAAATTCAGATATTCCATCTGGCCAGTCAAAAGCAAGGGTCACTGCTGAATCGGCAGGCTGGAAAAAAACAGGTAACTGTTGAGTTGCCTTTCTTCAATTTTCTCCAAAATTGTATCAATTTAATATTTTGGGGATTTCTGCCCATCAAGAATTGCTAAAAGCCATCTACAAATTAGAGCAGGTGGGTGGCAGGGGCACAGGATAAGAATGAGGGAGGGCTGAGGGTGAACACAGCAGGAGATCAAACTGTCTCGAAAAGGCAACTCTTCCTCTCCAGCCAAAATGATTTTTGTTACCTGACTGGGGCAATCTTCAAGTAAAACCACTATTAGCTTTTACAAAAAGGACTACCACATGTTAATGTCACCACATTTGACATACAATCAGAAACCAGACAGACAAACTGTGGGCAGGTAACAGAATCCCAGCCAGTGGTGATACACCCAGGGAAATGCCCCTCCCATCACTTAAAGTCTGGACATTTGATCCATACATAGGTAGGCAAAGCCAAAAGTTTTCAAGTTTTGTATAATGACTTTTTGTATATTAAAGTTTCATCCTTAACTTTCCTCTCTCTCTTGAAAGAGCAATGTAAAAAAAAAATAAATTTATACATCTTAAACTTTCATTTTGAAGTTGAACAGAAAACAGTATTTCCTCCATAAAACTTCATTTACAGTGGATACAAAGTTTTTCAGACATATACAGTTTTAACACAGAAATGTTTTAAAATTTCCCTAGTCTACACATAGTTGACTTCACAAGCTTGGAGGCTTTTCATTTATGTTCCTCCATAAACATTCAAGTTTTTATAAATATTTTTGGCTTTTTACTCCTCCATCTGAAACAAATCCCTTCTGGAAAAGGAAGATAATGCTTTAACAAGTATGCATAAGACTCGCTTAATCCCAGTTCCAGCCACCACCAAAAAAAAGCTAAACTCCTTTCCTCAAAACCTAAGGTTTGGATATGGAAATTTTAAACACAACGTTTTCCATTTGGGCCATTGTGATGATTTCCTTTTCAATAAGCCGGACCATAACTAGACTTCAATCAACTTCAAATACACCAGTCTTCACTTTGTTTTTAAAGCCTTGTCTCTGTTCCCTGACATACCCTAGTTTACCTTTAATGTAACAGTTTAATAAATTGTTAAAACATAAAGGAACTCATTAAGTTATTCAAACTACATTGAAGCATCTTCAGTAAATTAAATTATGCCAATAACTCACATGAAAAGGAAAATACAAGACCTTACATCTTTTCTGGATACTCTCCAAGCACCAATACAGTAAAATGAACATTCACAGTTAGCTGACTTTGAGGTAATTTCCTTTTTTTTTTTTTTTTTTTTTTTTTTAAGTTTAAATACTTGAGTTACACTAAAAGTGATGATTTTCTGGAAAACACACAGCTTCACTTTCAGACAGCCAGATCTCTAAGACATGTAAAACCATGTATCAATACCTCCAAATTACTAGCAATTTTTATTATTTTGACTTCCTTTGGATACATTTCTCCACTCTCATTCTTGAATCATTACCACATTCTTCTGAATAAAATTATTCACATACCCAGACAAATGGAAAAAATGGAGAAATCACAAATCATGGAAACTTAAGGTGGTGTGCTACAACGATAATTGATATAAGCTGTTTTAAACTAACAATTAGCCAGCATTTTACAAGTGACAGATAAAGAAGCAAAGAGTCTCTTAGAATAATGAGAAATTCCATAGCAATACACCACACAGCTCATCCCCACCAACGGAAGCGGCAGTGAATCATAATCTCATTTGCCTATGCAGAAAAAGATGGTTTGCTTGTTAAGAAAGTTGGTCTCAAATATTTTTACAGCTGCAGTGTTCAAAATTTAGCTGTGAAGATTACAAGGTCAAACATTTGATTTGGAAATAACTGCATGGTGTTCAACTCTTCTGTACAGAAGTGGTCATAAAGGAAGTCTGTTCACTTTGAAAATCACTCCATCGTGGATTCCATGATGAAAAATGCTGTTGATCCAAACTAGCAGACTAGTGCAAACTAGTGATCACAACTCACTGCTATTCAACTCTACTGCAAATAACATGAGGTATGCTATAGAAAACAAATAGAAGGCATTGTTTTCCTGGCAGAAGGCAAGATGTTTTATGAAGTTTTCTATACAGAGGAAAATGTGGTCAAAAAAGGAGTCCTTAGATGCCTCTCAAGTATACATAACACTCGTAAAATACAGAGAAACCATTGTTTCAAGCTCTTAGAAGCTCCTACTGTGTTTGGGAAAGCACAATTTGGGGGAAAGAATGAATAGTCATAATAGTCCAAAACTGCATAAGAAAGCTTTGATATGATCCAAAGCAAGAAAATTACATATTGTTGTACTTTCATGAATCAGATCCCAGCTGAGATTGGGTCAATTGGTTTCTTGCACACAGCAGATTTCAAGCATTAGCTGCTTGTAGAAGAGTGATTAGTTTTCCTGGACATGGAAAGACAGAATAAAAGATGTGATGTGACAGCTCGGCAAGATCCAAAAGCAACTAAAAGAAAGAAACATGAGGAAGAGAGGAAAGAAAATAAATAATGTCTAGTAACAAGAGGGTTGGTTTAATGGTTTTTATAGGGTTGGGCTTTTTTTTAAGACTTGACAAATTCAATACACAAGATTACTTTGTTTCCTGTGGGCATTGGTTACCGTAATTTTTTTTTTAAATTTACGACTGCAGGTATAAAGATTTTATGATTTAGACATGCAGCACAAAATTAGATACAGAATCCAGCAAGTATATTTTGCTAGAGAAAAAAACAGTGTTGTGCTGAGTCTGCATACATAATGTATTAATTGCTTTAAAATGTTTTAACCAGCTCTGGTTGCTCACTACACTCCTAGAATTCTTCATGGTTTTTAAACACTCTTTTTCATTTGATAACATGACACCATAACAGAATAATGTGAATAATATTATGAAATAGCATTTGAATTTGTGATAGCAAATATCAAAGTTATCCAAGTTAACATTTTCTTCAGATGCTCTGATGTGCCACATTTAAGTATCTTCCAGCTGCACTTTTACAAGAGTTGATGGATTGCTTAATATTTCTGCAGGAGTCTGTTAGTGTTACTGGACAGTCAAGGTACCAATGCTTTTCTTTAACATTTCATACAACCAAGTAGTATTTTAACTACCAACACACAACTTTAGACTTGACAAAATATTGATGCAGCTCCCAGCAATTCAATGAATCTATTCACAGCCAAACATCAAATACAAATTTTAGAGCACAGAAAACCTATAATGAACACTATTTTTTTCTAAAGCTATGGTAAGAATAATTTTAAGCTCTCATCACATCAGTTGTTTTGAAGGCTAGATTATTAGTCATTTACTTCTAGAATTCTGTGTAGCCTAAGCTGTCCTTAAGGATGATGTTGATCTAAACAATTTTAAATAATTTTATTCCAATGTTCATAAAACCTGTGATGCCATACATAAAACCAATTTGATGCTGAAAAAAAACACAAACCACCAACTAAAACATTTTTGATGAGTATGCCATCTAACATAACAGCCCCTGCCCCACTCTGTTGTTTTAGCAGGGAACTTGACAAAGAAGGAAGAATTCCTGAGCATCCTTCATGTCACATTGAAGTCCATTTCAGTGCCAAAACAGTAGAAGTTGAAGGAAAGGGACCACTGAACAGCTTGAAGTTGTATTCTCACAGACCACATTTCCAAAAGGTTACCAGGCTGTTCTTCTAAGAGGACAGATAATTAGATTAAAGCTAAGTCTGAAGCAAATGTATGTTTAACTTACTGGACTTTCCTATCTTATCTGTAATCCCGCTTATACACACACAGCACTAGAGCAAGGAACAAATCCCAATAAGAATCTAAAGGCCTTTCAAAGACTCTAAGAAGGTACAAAGACTGTATTTTTGATCTGCATTAAGGCTCATGGAGGTTGTATTGTGCTTTCCTACTCCCTAAAATTATTGAACAACTTTCTATTTTTCATGCCATTTCTGAGACTTTCAGTTCACAAAAAAACGCTCAAAATCAAATATTTAGAAACATCAGCCTGAAAAAGTTCTTCAGCTTTATGACCATTCTTTACAGACAGAGGGCCTTAAGGGATGAGTTTCTTTTTTCTTGAAATACGTATTTCAAATAAATGTATTTAAATCATAGCAGCTCTGCTGCACGTTAGGAAGCTTAATATTTGTTGCATGATGTGTACACATCCACACTATCTTCAGAATTAGAAAACAAAAGAAGTTTACCAAACTATTAGTAATTTAAGTACGTAGCTTTCTGAAACTTCTGATCAGCAAGTCCTGAAGAAAAAAATTGCAAGAGTTTATTGGAAAAGGGGTGAACAAAGTTACATACTGCTAGCAGGGGTGGGGCTTTTCTTGGCTATTCCAAGTAGGGCTGTTATTCACATATCTCTTTGGGACAGGGCTGTTCTGGTGTGCCATCTTCAACCATTTTTCAAAGATAAAGACAGCAGATATTTGATTCATTCACATGACACTACAGACAGTAGCCTTTAAAACCACAAAGTCATCTAAAAAAAAAAAAAGCCAAAACAAGTTATGAGAAAATGCATACTTAGTTTCTTTATGGCAAATTCACAAACTGGACATGCAAATTCATATTCCAATTTGGAGAAACAGATATAATTCTTAACAATAGTTAAAGCTGGGGTTTGCACCTAAAATTAGGTTTCAGCTTCTGTGTTTGAAAAGTGTATCAATCCCAATTACCCTGAGTACATAACAAACTGAAAATTAAATAAATCCATTAGTTTAATTTTAACCTAAATGAGTCCTTAAAGATACTTTAAAAGTACTCCATCAGTGAATGTTCTCAATTGAATGTATTTAATGCAGAAACATAATGAACAGGATATGCACATAAGAGCCTGGGCTGTTCTTAATGCTAAATTATTCATAGTGGTAATCAAAGTGATGAATGTCACAGAGTGAAAAGACAATTGGACCAATCTTATTTTTTTGCCCACAACTACTATGCATTTGGGCCATCGGAAGATTTGTAAGCTTATTGTACATGTGGTTTGTTTTCTGTTTTTTAAAAAAGTAACACCTAGCAAAGTTAAGAATTGACCTCATGAAATTACATCTACTTGGGTTGGGGTGACAGGCAGCTTTATGCTTGATCTTAGTCCTTGCTCACCCTGGCCATGGTAGTTAAGCTCATTTTTGAACACTGTTGTGGAGAGGGGACTCTCCTGCTCTTGGGCAGCTTCACCTAGAACATTGTGTGCAGTTTTGGGCACCACAATCTGAGAGACATTAAACTCTTAGAGGATGTCCAAAGGAGGACAACAAAATTGGTGAAGGGCCTTGAGGGGAAGGTGAATGAGGAGCAGCTGAGGTCACTTGGTCTGTTCAGCCTGGAGGAGACTGAGGGGCAGACCTCATCACAGTTACAAATTCCTCCTGAGGAGAACAGGAGGGGCAGACACTGATCTGATCTCTGTGGTGACCAGTGACAGGACCTGAGGGAGTGGCCTGAAGTTGTGTCAGGGGAGGTCTGGGTCGGACATGAGGAAAAGGTTCACAGAGAGAGTGGTCAGGCACTGGAAGTGGCTGGGCTCCCCAGGGGAGTGGTCAACCAGCCTGGCAAGGTTCTAGACGTGTTTGGACAATGCTTTCGAACAGATGGTGTGACTCCTGGGGATGGTCCTGCGCAGGGGCAGAAGTTGGACTCAAATATCATCGTGGGTCCTTCCCAACTCAGCATATTCTGAAATTCAGACCAATACTATATACCTCTTTGTCTTTATAGACATCCCTGGTAATTTAATCAATTTTTCATTCTGTTTCTCAGCCAGCTTCACCATTCAGGTATGTGATAAGAACTTTCAAATACATAGATATACTCTATATATACTGACAATTTATTCCAACCCGTTACCAGTATTCCCATCCCCTGGTTTGTTCCTCACAGACACCTGTAAAAGAAATAAAAAGTCCCAAAACAAACCAAACAAACAAACCCTTAAAAAAACCAAAAACCCAACCCCAAAATTTGTTTCCTTTTCCCTGGAAGAATCCTGGCATTATCACCTTCCCTCTAATTGTCAACATAATTCTCATTATCATTCAAAATTTGCACTAAAGTACTGCTAGCATACAGAGTGCAGGTTTCAAAGGCATGACAAAGAGTAAGATAACAATGACCTGCAGCTATGGAAAAGTAAACAGATTGGGATTCAAGTTCTTCAGGTTCTGTTGGCCTTTGTCATATGGTGCCTGTAAAATCAGACCAGTATTCCTACCTCCTGTCAAACTACTTATTGAGAGAGATGTATGCACTCTGTCATTTTCATCATTCCTGTGGATGACAGGAAGCACCAGCTCAAACTCTGGAGTCTATTCTTATACATTGTAAAAATAAAAAGTCAAAGAACACGACATACCCTCTTCCTTGCCTGTAACAAGTTTTCACAAGCAACTTAGATGCTGAATATCATTCTGACTCAATTGTTCCACATAACCAGGATGATAAATTTTGTTATATGACTTCATTTACACATCAGGAACTCTGTTACAGGAAGATATACTGGAACTCAACATGAAAATAGTACTGCATCCCATTACAAAGAAATAGCTGTACAAAAGACACTAGGAGTTCATCTACAGTAAGAAATCCCATAAAATACATATATAATTCCTAGAGATTCTACCACTTGCACAGTTTAACCAATATTTCTACTAGTGAAAACAAAGTAAAATTTTCCAAAAAATTTACAATATTACCCTGGCTTGCAATTTACAAGACAAAATATTAGAAAGGAAGATGAGAATTAAGGAACGAAAGAGCAGCTCACACATTCTGCCTCCAAAGGATGCTAATGTTCTTTCAGCAAGACAGGCTGAACTGGCTTATCTTTTGGATAAGTTTTCTAAAAGAGTAACGTTTCTGAAAGTTGATAACAGCATGGCACAAGAAAAAAAAAAGTGCAAAAACACTTCCCTCCTTAACTAAGAATGAATTTCACAGCAGCTTTACATGAGCCAGTCCCAGAGTCTGTATGTCCACAGCAGCAAACTGCTGCTGCTTAATACTGTTCTCTAGCAGCACTTTCTCACAGGAGAACAAACACAGAAGTCTCGAGGACCATCAGATTACACAGAAAAGCAACACAACACAACACAGTGCTCAAATTCCTACCTGTATATTTCTCTTAAATGGTAGTCTGACAGTAGAGGAGAAATTCATGAGCTGAAACTATCAATGAGAGTTGCCGTGATCATCAAACACTGGTTCCAACGAAAAGGCACCATTACAAAGCTCTAGCTCTTCAGAATAACTTTTTAACTCCAAATGAAGCTGGCCACTCCAACACCAAAATGAAATACTTCGACAAAAAGAAAAAAAAAATGTTCAAAGTCAATTCATAATCAAGTTCCATATCACAGTTACCCACCACTTAAAGAGAGGAGAAAGGAAAAAAGAAAAAAAGAAAAAAAAAAAAAATGTTGCGGCAGGGTTTTTTAATAATTGAAAACAAAGCTATAGATCACAAAAACAAGGTCGGTAAATGGTATCAAAAGACAATTTAGGCTTGCCAAGGGTACCTTTTCTTAACTAACCAAGTCTCCAAGCACATTTACTTTCTGTGACAACTGAAGTTATGAGCTAAAAACACCTCTTCCATGCTGACTGTTCAGTTCCATTGGTCAAAGACAGGAAGAATCAAAATCACTTTTCCTGCAAGGAACTACAAACCATCACTCAATAGCACGCATAGTGCAGGGCTTCAGAAATTAAGCTAGTTCTCTTTTGTGGGTTATAAAAAGACCTTTATGTGAACCCAAAGGTAAAAATGCCTCCATGAGTTGGGAGTTACTACAACAGCATGTGCATGAGGCAATTTATGCAGTGCTCAAAGTCACAGGCTTCCAATATAGCCAAAAGTAAATGCCCCTAAAGAACCTTCATATTTCATACTGCAAAACCATATTTAAGTAATCAAAAAGTGAATAATAGAGCAGTTAGGCAGCTCTTTAATACATTAGCTAAAAGTATATCAATTCCATTGATTTTTACGATGGGCTGATTTCACATAATGGATTAAGCTCTCTAGAAAGACTGTAAAGGGGAAAAATGCTTTGCCAGAATTAGTGTAAGATGGTGTCAAAGTGCTTTTATGACAAGCATGCAGTTAAAACATTTTATTTGGGGATGCTAAATTTAGAGTACTTCCGTCAGGAATAGACCTGGTGCTAAAAGTTGAGTAAAAGCCGTGATTTCAACACTGCAGATATATTTTCAAGATTTCAGTTATATTTTCCCTTAAGTATTTTATTCCTAGCTAAGAAACAGGAAGTTTGAACAAGGAATATGTAATCATATTTCAACATGGCAAAAGTTTAACAGCAGGATGCTTCAAGGATCCATAAAGCTAGAAGCATTTAAAGGCACTAATTAATGAACTGAAAAAGAAAGTAGAAAAGTTAATAGTTATATAGGTTAGTCAAGTACATAAGTCCAAAAATGTAACCAACTGGAAGCTAATCAACCATGATGTACAGGTAATACACTGGCAGATAAAAGTCAATGTTAATAAATGTAGAAGTGTCACTGAAAGTTAAATAATTACTAGTATGGTCAGCAACCTTCTAAATTAAGTAGGCCTAGTACAAACAAGAGGATTACAAGCATCCCTGTGGAACTCAGGGAAGATCTCTGCTCAATTTGAGAACATTGCTGCTGATAATTAAAAGTATCAAGATTCAAAAGCAAGCACTAGCAAAACTGACTTCATATAAAACCAGTGCTTCATTCTTAATGATGACCTGAAAAAGGCTGCTGCAGCTTTAAATTAGGTAAGGAATTAGAAATCCAACCGAAAGGTTCAGAAGACAAAGCATGAAAAACACAGTTATAAGAAGACTAAATGTAAACAGAAAGGAAATAATTTACACCTCAAAAACGAAGATGCTGCTCAGTGAAAGCAGGAAGTATACAGCTCAGAGCTACTCTTTTTTGATACAATGCATAACTGAATATTCACTTACATCTAGTGCATCTTTATAATAAAGAATCTGTCAATATTCAAAGGAGCACAGAAAAAATCGACTGGGATGAAGAACATTCCCATGTAATTATCCAAGCCTATTTCTATTAAGTACCACAACAGAAGTATCCAACATTTGCCTTCTTTAACACTTCTTGTATCTGTCATGAGTTATTCATCCAGATGAACTCCAGATAAACTGCACTGTCACAATTTCAATACTAAAAAATCAACATGTTGACCCTTCAAAGGAGGAGGGGGGCACCAAAATCACCTCCTTCTGAACAAACTTTAAAAAGCAAAGCGCAACACTGGAATGCAAATGATGCACTATAACTCGGCCTGAAGGACAGCACCACATACTTCCAGATTTTGGTTATAATTTAAGACAGATAAAAGAACTCCAAAATCCTTAATAAAGAGATTGGTTAAGTACAAAACAGCATCATTTTAAACAGTACCACTACTACTATTAAAAGCCATTTTAATGCATTTTAGACGCAAAAAGAATTTTATTTGAATTTGTAGGCTCTTTTTTTTCTTTATAAGCAGGAACAACTCCTGATCCAGCTCAGCTTGGATCCAGAGATAGTCCCTGCACTTTATGAGAAGACATCTAAAGACCAGGCTGGGGAAGACTGCAAAGCCAAAGACCATTTTGGTCCTGTGAATCAAACTTTTGCGCTATGTGGACAGTCTGACACCATCTGCCCTAAAATGAGGGAGAGAAAAAAAAAAAAAAACCACCACCACTAGAAATATAAAATGTAAAATCTGTCAAGAATCTCTTGTCTCTTGAACAAAACATGACGCAAATTGCATTCAAAGGATTTAAATATTTGGAAGTACTTTATTTTTTGATGAGTGTCCCTGCAGCTACTTTTTGGCTAGAGACAAAGATTACACTCCTTCTGTGATAAAGAAAAAAAAACTAACAAGTTTACAGCTAACCTAAAAGTTATTGACACATATGCAACAATGAAAGGACAGCAGGATACTATTCCATTAAAGCTGCAATTTGGCATTGAAATTTGTTCTAAATTACCTCCATTCTTTTTCTGTATAGCTTATTCCTGAACTCATTTGAACAAATTCACTTTGAGATGACGAGGGGGGAGGAATAAATCTTTGTATAAAAGTGAAACAGTACCACCTCACCACTAGGCTAAGAAATGACAGTCACATGGTATTTGCAAAGCATTTTCACGACTTTCATTAGTGTCTTTGAACTGCCCTATTCCTATAAGAACAAGGTGCATGAGGAAGAAGGTATATTTATTCATGCAACTTACAATTCTGAACAGACAGACAGCATCCAGTAATAGTCCATGTCCTGTCCTTATCACCTTGATCTCAAGGGTGACTTGTGTGTGGTGTCCTTGCTAGGTAACATTTGTATCATTTTTCTGAGGATAACCATGCTGCCACAATTTCCCTACCGACAATAACTGCCTCGGGTTTACACTCCTGTTACACAGGTAAGCCTGAGAAAATGCGGCAAACAAATTTAAAGTGCCAGCAATATCACTTATAACAAGGCCAGCATCACAGTAGGACACAGACACACAATTCCAAGTCACAGAAAATGATGAAGCTGGCACTAGAAAGTGAGGTGCTTTCTTCAAGACAAGTAATTCTTTGTATTTACAAGAAAAACGAGTTCTGTGATGTTCCAAGTGTTCAGGGTAGTATGATCTTCAATGTCTTTGCAATGGAATGAAGCTGAGAGCAGTAATGTATAATAATACATGGTCAGTTACATAGTTTTGGTTTGCACAGCTGTTGGCTATGTTCGTTTACAGTTCATGTAGTGCCAACATCATTT
Source organism: Chamaea fasciata (assembly GCF_029207755.1). Lineage (NCBI taxonomy): Eukaryota > Metazoa > Chordata > Aves > Passeriformes > Sylviidae > Chamaea > Chamaea fasciata. Next base: position 66,683,246 of record NW_027094086.1, on the reverse strand, counting down.
ATATAAACCAAAGAGACTGTTTCACTCCTGTTCATCGCCATAGAAGTTATTTCTCTCAGCAGCTGCTGCACAAAATTCAGTTTCTATTTCAGTATCTCAAGCTGTAAGTTCACGAAGCGGCAGGTTCCAGAATCCACTAAAAGAAAGTGGGACCTAAAGAAACTTGCCCATGCTTGATAATAATAAAAGGGAGGGCAGAGGTAGAGGGGGCAGAAGACACGCACTTCTGCTTTCCTAGAGTGGAAGGAGGTAGTGACCCTCTGTTAGTTAACACGGCCAAAGTCACATGAAAATTAACTTCCATTAGGCAACCAACTAGAATGAGAGCTTCCCTGACTCCCTTCAGCTTTATAAATTAAAATGCAATAAAATAAGGCTGATCCGGAGCCCATCAGATAAGATAAACTCTAAAATATTAGTCACATGTTACGTAATAAACATCAACTGAACGAACTTGACGTGACAGCGGTGAAGAGGTAGAGCCGACGATGCTGCCCTGGTACTCCCCCCTGCACACACACACGCACACACAGCCACGCTGCCGGAGGCTGCTGACACGCAGCAGCTCCCGACCCCTGGAAGCAGCAACAGGACGCTCCCAGCCCCACGACCCTCTCTCTCCCCGGCAAGAGCACCTCAGGCAGCCGCCGGAAGGCAGCCGCAGGCTGTGTGCGCCCGTCCCCGGCGCCGGCTGCCCCCGAGCGGGCACCGCGGCGGGGTCACCCCGCTCGGAGGAAGCGGCGGCCGGCGAGGCGGCGGCTCTCCCGCAGACGGCCGGAGAGGGAAGAAGCCCGGCGTTGCCTGAACTCGGCGCTTCCCTTCCCCCGAGCCCCAGCGCGGCCGGGAGCGGGGCGGGGGAAAGCGGAACCCGAGGCGCCAGGAGCCCACACTCACCTCGGCCCTCCTCTCCGTCGCTGCCGGGCGGACGTCGGGGCGAGGCGAGGGGCGCCGCCAGCCCCGCCGCTGCCGCGCCTGTCACCGGGCGCCCGAGCAGAAGAGTCCCGCAGGATAAATCCTCCGGGCGGCGGCGGGGACGGGGACGAGCCGCGCTCCGCCCGCTCGTCTCGGCGGCCGCTGCCTCGCACCAAGTTGAGGCGCGGCCGCCGCTGCCGCGGCGCTGCCGGGCTGCCGCTACGGCCACGGGGAGCCGGCGCCTCCGCTCGCCGCCTCGCTCCGCGGCCGGGGAAGCAGCGCCGCACCGCCGCCGCCTCGGCCCCCCTCTTCCTGCGGCTGCCGGGAGCCGCGCTCCGGGCGCAGCGGCGCGGTCACACGGAGCCCCGCGGTGGAGCCGCCGCCGCCGCCTCCCTCGGCGCCTCGGAGCCCGCAGCTGCAGCCCCCCGGCGGCGACCGCCCCGCATGCCCCGCGCTCCGCCGCTCCCGCTGCTGCCGCCGGCGGCGGCGCCCCCGCCCGCTCTCCCGCGCACCACCGCTGCCGCCCAAGCCCCGCTCAGCGCCGCGTCTCCATCGCCGGCGGCAGCGGCGGCGGCGCGGAGAGGCGGGATCAGTAAAAGGGGCGGCGACCGCCCCGCGCGGCCCCGCTCCGCCCCGCCGCTGCCCCGGATGTGCGGGGGTCGCCGTGGCGGGGATGTCGGTACCCGGGGCGGGGGTCGCTGTCGCCGGCGTGCGGGTGCCCGGCGCGGGCGGGAACCGCCGCCCACCGCGGTGCAGCACAGCCGGCGGGGGCCGGTGCCCTCGGTGCCCGCCTGCCCCGGGCGAGGGCGGCTGCCGGCTTTGGCGGATTCTAGTGCAACCCGTATCGGCCCGGGGGTCCCCGGCTGAGGGGGCCGTGCGGCGCTTCGAGCGCGGCCCTGCGGGTGCGCGGCTGCCGGCCGGGGGGCGGCTCTCCGCGGCGTGCAGGCTTTGTAGCCGGTGAGCAGGTGGGGTGTTTTCCTGTGTCATCCTTGCTGCGCTGGCACCTGCTGCACCCGGGCGAAACGTGGGCTTTAAAAGTAGATCTGGTCGGTGAGGACGAGAGGGAGCCGCGTGGCACCGGCTTGTCCTTCCTATGCCTTGTGATGGGGGTCAGCAGCAGCTCCCAGCTCCTTGCTGGGCCACGGGTGGCTTTGGCTTAGCTTGTGTGCCGTCAACGTGGTGCCCCAGCAGCGATTTTGGGACGCATAGCTGAAATAAATGTTGCGTTGGATCATTAGGCTGCAACAAGCCTCTTCTTAGCAGTGGCCCCTGGGCAAGGAAGCATGAAAATGTTACATACGTGCCCTAGGACCATGTTTGTGATCTAGGATTATTCAATACAACTAGAAAATTACTTCACACACACACGCTCCAAGATATATTCTGACACTTGAATTCTGTGAAGTGTTTTATCTTCCTTCTAATCTTAAATTCACCTTTCTAAAGTTTATAGATCAAAGTTTGTATGTCCCCATTAGAAAGTCTAACTTGCAAAGTTTCAGTGAAGAAAATGTTGGCTTTCCTTGACAAGTGAACCTTAAGTCTCTGAAATTATGTATAACTTTAAAGAGGTATTTGTTTACAGAATCCAAAAACCATGCTGTGCTCATTATAAACATTTTTAACAAGTTCCTTGGCAGAAACTTTCTGCCAAGTTTCTTGGCAGAAACCTGCACTAGGGTGACTTTATGGTGCATCTATCCCCAGTTGTCTGTTTGTTTATGCTGGATATTAAGCATCTTTGCTTCTGAGAGCGAAGGGAGTTCTATTCAAAATGGAACTTAGACAGAGAAAGGGAAAAAAAAGTGCAGACAAAGTTAGGTGAATGCTGAACACATGTCATACTGATGCCTCATAATTTTGGGAGGAATTTTGCTGGTGGCTCCATTTATTTCTCTCTTTAAAGACCTTTCAGTTCAGTCACTGACTGGTTCTAGCCCTTTATCCTCAACACACTTGAAGTTGCCCTATAGTTTTTTCATTTTATTTAATCCTAAAAGTTTTTTTATTATTATTTTCTTTGCAATATCTGCAGGTGCTACTTGCTCTTGCTGCCCTCCAAAGTAACTTAGACCTTTTTAAAGTCACTTAGGTTTTCCATCCATTCATTTGCAATGCTTTTTCTTCAGACAAAACCAGTGCGTTCAGAATCCTCGTGTGCCCACACAGATCTGTTGAGGATGAGTACTTAGTTCGCGAGGTAGCATACAGGACTCTGTTTCTCCATACATTTTGATGTATATTTTGAAGCTATTTCTGGCCCAGCCTCTTTAAGCAGTAGAGTGCAGGCAGCAGCACGGTGGTTTCACATGAAGTCCATCTGCCTTTTCTCCCCTCACTAGGGAAGAGTCAAAAGTGCAGGACGGATTCCTGAGAAGACCACGGTGCACTGAGGATTAGACTAAAAGGGGTTTGACTAATATTGACTGAAATAGTTTGAATAATAATCATAAAAAAAAATTTGGAAAATGCCTAAAGGTGTAGTCAGGTGACAGAGCAAACATTCCTGTGAAAATACCAAGGTAGCCAATGCATAAACAGTAGGACAAGGAAGCATTCTTTGCGCAGTGGAGGGGTCCCACATATGTTCACCTTCCGTGAGCTGAATGGGATTCCTTGTGTGCTTAAACAACTTGAATGTTTGAGCTTTGCTGTATTGCTCAGCTGATACATCCACCAGGGAGTCTGTACTCTGTGACAGGTAGCTTCCTTGTGAAAGGCAATGTACACAGGAGCTGTCAAGGTGCCTTCATTTAGCATTTATAGGCTGGACACTAAATATGTGTGTGCTTATACACAGACAGATAATACAAGAAGTATCAGACTTTCCCATGGGGAAAAAAAAAAGTGTGTTTTAAATTAACACTATTTTTTTTTATGATCCATTGTATGCAAGCAGATTAACACTTGTTCTGTTATGATTGATGATGACATAGGATGTATCCCAAGTTCCTCTGGTGGAATGTCTTTATGACACCTCAATTATCTATTCTGTTGCATTGCAGCCAAGTCCACGAAACTCTCTCAGCAAAAATGCTATTAATTTCATGAAAAGAAAAAGTCAATGTGAGATGTCTAGATACAGCCAGAGACACTTAAAAAAGTGACATGAATTCACTAAACTCTGTAAATAAAAAGATGTAATTTTGAAGTAAGTGAACATTCAAAAATGTAGTCTATTATTTAAGGGCTAAGTTTATGGCATTTGTATTTAGAGAATTATACTGAGACTCAGGTTTGTGGATTGTGGAGCACTACTAAGTCAAATTTGTAAATTTAACTTGTAATTTAATTTGTAAAATTACTATTGGAGAGATCTTTTACAACATGTACATCTTTAAGTCATGAGAACGAATAAATACTTTTTAGAAACCTTTGTGATGGTTTGAAATTATAGTTGATGCTAGCCTTTTGATTTCATGAGACCCTCAAATTCCTCTAACATACATACTGCAGAATTGCCCGGAAGGAAGCAAGAAAAAACTTGGAGTATTGTTTTTCCTTTGGTTACGTGTTTGGCCCAAGCTGTGCCACTCCTCTGATGTTCCCAGTACCCTACAAAATACCAGGTCTAAGGAAAACAGTAGAGGAGCACCCCTCTGTGTAATTTGTACTACACCAGGCTCTAATGGGCACAGTTCCCTGCACAGGTCTCCATCTTATACCTGCAGCCCACCTACAGCTGCAGGGGGGTGAACTGACCATGACAAATGCCAAAGCTGCCAGATGAGGAAATGAAGTTCAGTTCTACATACAAGGTAAATGGAAGCACCAGTGACTAGACCCCACAGGCAAGGCACATGTAACTATAATTCACATCAGCAGCATGACTTAGTGTCCTGAGGACAACAGCCAGGAGTAGTCTTGGCAAAGAATCCTCACAGAACCGGGATTAAAATACTCCCCAGCTGAAGGAGATTACAATGCCAGGATCTGGCAGTTTGCTGCATCTGAGGCAGCATCCCATTTGAACTGAATGCAAACAGGTAGTACCTTAGTGGAGGTCATTTTGCATTCATTCAGTATTTAGATGGTACTTAGAAATCTTAAAAATAAAAAGTATACTTATGTGCCAGATACAGTCTGCTTTGTCAAAAGGAAGAAATATGTAAATACTGTCTTCACATCAAATTTGGGGAAGTATTTGTCTCACCCAAGCTAATTACCAATGAGGAAATTGGCATTTATTGTTGACATTGTTACAAAGGGTGTCATAAACTAACTTTATTACAGCAAAAGTTGAACTGTATTTGCATTATTTCCATCGCATCGTCTTTGCTTTACAAGCTGTCTGAAATAGCCGTTCTTGGAAGGTCTCCAACAAAGCATTCTCTTTGGGGCTACTAACTGCAAATAAGATTAAAGTTTAATATGTCTGGTAATCAGTTTTCTTTTAAAGAGTGCAATCTGATTTCTTATGGTCATCTGGGATCCCACATATCCTCATCTCCTCTATTTTTTAACTTGGTGCTTTCAATAACCCAAAAAAGGCAATTTGCCAACAGATGTCCTTTCACCACTTTTCCTGAAATGGAGCACCACCTGAGAGGCTTCTACTCCAGAATCTCAGGCTTCTGTCTTTTAAATGTAACCTCTTCTTTTTTTTTTTTTTTTTTCTTTTTTTTTTTTTTCCCCCTTGAGCCTGAGCAAGAACAAAGTGCTTTATGCTCTCCATTTGTTCCCATTTTGTTCCCATGACATGCAGTGAATAAAGGTGGGTAAATCTCCTTTGCTCAGAACCAAACAACAGGAGGAGGTAATCTCTGTACTCCTCACTCAGATCGTTGATTTGCTCCAAAAGAACTGTGGCTGTACTGAGTGGATTTTTCTTGATATCAATTAAAACATCTTTTGGGGCAAATAGTAAAAAGAGAGAGAGCACCACAAGAACTTGCCTTTCGTGAACTCAGTCCTACCTACCAGCTGGATCTGACCTCACCCGACTTTTAAGTATGGAAGGAGGGAGCAGTTGGGATCTGTGCTGACACCCAGAGGGAGGGTAGGAACACTGTCTCACCTCTCACCCTGAGGAGTACAAAGGTCCCAGCATTCCTACTTCCCATGAATGCTCCCTGAGCCCATGAATCCACAGCCCTTGTCTGCTTTGCTCCTTTGCTGGGAAGGACTAGAGAGAGAACAGGTCTCCTTCACAGAATTCCTTCCCCTGTATTGGACTGGAACTAGGATACTGTCCTGTACTAAGGACAGAAAAACAGTGAGACTGGACCTGCAAAACCGGACTGAGTAAGCCTAGCCCTAAAGATATCATGTGGATTTGACAGCCTAATAATTATTAAATCATTTCGCATCATGTGCAAGTTGCACAGCAGCCACAAGGCGCTCCTGACATCTATGCGGTAATACTGTACCACAGAAGGGTCAGGAGTTGCAGCAGACCGTGGATCATCAAGGAAAGCTTTTGATAAAAGAGCATGCTGGTGGTGATTTTTGCAATTTTTTTTTTCTGTGTTCCTAAAACTCATCTTGACTGATATTATGCCTATCCTATTGGACCTGCTGGAGGAAACCACAAGAGGACAACATCTTCAGATTATTCGTTCCTCATTGGGTGATAGTTTCTTACATCCCAGTCCTTAATTTTTTTTTCTTTTAACTCTCCTATTGAACAAGTTGCCCATAGAGGTTGTGGAGTATTCCTTACTGGAGATATTCAAGAACTATCTGGACACAATCCCATGCTGTGTGCTCTAGAATGACCCTGCCTGAGCAGGGAGATTGAACCAGACAACTCACTGTGATCCCTTCCAAGCAAACCCATTCCGTGGTGAAAACAAGCCTTCAGATAACATCAGAGCACATCAGTATATTCCTCAGTTTGGTTGTCAGAGGTCCAAGAGGATTAAAACCAAGTTTGCCAAAGTAGGAGGTTGTTTCTAGATATAAACACTTCAAAGAATGTAAATACCAGTTTTCAAAACATTGTTAAAAGGTCTTGGAAGGTATGGAAGTGATTTCATCTACATTAAACCTGGAAAATATTCATCACTCTTACACAGCCTGTTGTTATTCCATATGTGATAATTTGTTTTGATACTTATTTTTAAGTTCTGTAACAAGAAAAAAAGGTGAGTCCTGTTTTTCTAGGACATTTCTGTCACAGCAATGTTTCAATATATTACAAAACACTTAATGCACAGCTACAAAATGTGGATGTTCAAAAGACAAAAAAAACCCCAAAAAAACCCCAAACTATTAGATTTCATTCAAATACGCATGCAACCAAAAGGACTGAAGATTTATCACAAACAGCTCCAGCTTTTACAAAGTGGTCCCGTTCTGGAAGAAATATGAATGTGCTTTCTTCCCAAGAAAAATAGAGGCAGCCTGAGGGCAACATAAAGGTATAGCAAACTTCTAAAAGATAAAGTTTTTATTTTATTTTTACCACAATAACTTTATGTTATGGATAAACAAAGACAAGATATAATTTTATGCAGCTATTTGAAAATTCATATGCCTAGCTAAAGAAACTTTTCAGGAGCAGCCTTAAAAAACAACAGTAAAACTAGCAACTAATACATTTGCCTGATACATTGTCTCATCTAGAGGATAGTAAGGTCTGTCTAACACCACCAGTTCTCCCTGCAGATGGGATCCCAGTGTTCCTATTTCAGCAGGATGTTTTTGTCACTGACTTAAAAATAATAAGTGATTAAAGTGGGAGCAGATACTAAATGTTTCCACATAAAAGCCTGTCACAGATTTCTCACCCAAATGCTTCCATCTATCCTTCACTATTTATCATCACTGTTCGCACAGTGGGTCAGCAGTATAATTTTTTTGCCAAAAGTGAAACAAGGCAATTTTGTAGGGAATGCTGGAGGCCACTTGGAAACCAATTGCTTGAAGGAGGAGATACCTTCTGAAAAGGGACTGTAAAAGTGGCACCCGAGGCTTCAGCTTTGTACCTCGATGTCTCCTTTAATAAATAGGCTCTGTTTATCACATACAGAAGAGCAAAGGAGAGGAAATGGGCTTCTCACAGACAGGTCTGCAAGGCGACGTTACCGTCTGCTTCACACATCATAGATTAGTCAGAATAAAAAGGCTGAATTCATCAGTGTAGAGATACACTGCATCATTAAATTATGCCTTCAGTGACAACTGAATAGTCCATTTGCCTTCAGCAGCTTTCTAGTGAAGGCAATGATTGGAACTTAATAAACAGTTGTGTTAGGAAAACACTATTTGTTATATATATGGCTTGTTAAGCACAAGCAGCAGAAGAAAGCCGGAACATTTCTTTTTTTTTGTTACAAGCATCAAAAGAAATTACTGGCAGATAAAGGAACTGGACTGATGTAATAAAAATACACTACTTACCACTAATTTTCAGGTAGAATAAGCCCTCAAGATGTATTTGGTAAGTTTTCCATTAGTCTGGTAGTCCTGAAGTGTGCGTTGAGTAGCATTCTAACATGTTATTTTCAGTAAAGTACTCCACCCCTAATTTAGATTCCAGTTTGATTTCCCAACTGGGTTTTTAAAATGATTAATACCCACAGCAATTCAATTCTTTCATTACATTTACCATTTACCTAAATGGCATTGCAAGTGAGCTACACCTTCACCAAGGGATGGTTTGGGACAGATCAAAGGTGTGTCTATCTTCATATCCTCTCTCTGACATTGCTCAAAATTAGTACCCTGGAAAAGATTAAACGGGCCACTACAAATACGTGGTGACACTTCTCTAGCTTCCAGTTGAACTGGGGTTTCTTTTCTCTTTTCAATACAAAGGTGATTTGCAGTTCACTCATTTTGTACAACTTGTAGGAGTCTGCAGAGGCAATAACCCTGAAGATGATCGTTAGCTAGGTGTGTCCTGAAGTACATGCCTATTGAAATGTACTGACAATATGCAATTGCTGCAGGTGAGCTTCGTAGACAAGCAAGCTGTTGGCAAAAGCAAAAGGCAAATATCACCTCTGTATCTTAATGCAGCTTCTCCATTATGATCATTCCTAGACCATGGAAATTCATGATCTAGGAATTCAATTCAAACCCCCTTCACTAGGGGTTTGATTTCTGGAAACAGGGGATGATATCTATGTGGGTCAAATAATTTATCCAAAGTATAAAAATGTTTCTCTTTATAACCAAGAAATAACCTATTGTTCAGATTTCTTTGTTAACAATTTTCAGGAATTAGGAAGATGTCTAAATTTTTACCAGTCTGTTCTTCTTATTAAATCCTTCTACCCCACAATATCAAAGTGTATACAAGTATAAAATATTTGGCTCAGGATATGTTTAAGTGATAAGGGCATTCTAACATGTTTCCTTCTGTCTTGCTGTGTAGCAATGATCTTTGATCTTGGTACATTCACTGCCTCCCTTCCAGGCTTGCACTGATTTTAGACAAGATGGATGAAAATCCCTCCACCTGGAGCTATTTTAATGCTTACTGCCCAATTCTTAAATCCTGTACAGGAACAGAGTGCACTGTGGCTGAGCACAAGCCCAGGATGGAGGGATTAGAGAAAAAAAAAAAAATCCAGCACCTCAAGGCAATACTTGGCAGCTGCTGTTTCAGCCCTAGAGCTACAGCAGCTGCCACAGCCAAAGCAGCAATGCTTGGCACAGACAAAATAAGGAAGCTTTGCCTGATGTGCTTCTTCTCACCTTGTGCCTTGCCTTCATTTTTTAACTCATCTTTTACATGATGCAAATAGTTCTACCTGGGGAGTAAACTTGTGGATCCAAAAGAAAGGCTATGTTTTCTTCCCTGTTACACAATACAGCCACAGAAACCTCCCCTATATTCCCCCCAGATAAATATTATGCTAAATTAAAAATAAACCACATTATTTTCATAAATTATATATTAAATAATTACATATCTTATACATTAACATTATGTATCAGAAATCCTAGAAGTGGACAGTAAGAAAGAGCCTTTCCTCAATGTAAGAAACATGGAGACTGTGCAAGCAATGAGCTATACTTTTAGAAAATGATGAGAAAAAGATTGAGCGTATAGTCTAGAACCAACAGAGCAACATTAATGTATTTAATTCTATGTGAATCTATTTTCATACCTTTCTTTTCCTCCAGTCGTTTCCAGAAAAAGGTTTTACTCTCCAGAGTGCCATTTCTGAAACAGCTTCCCATAATGCAAGAGGGAAAAGTCTATGAGCTTTCCAGTATAATAAGCGAGTAGCAGATGTGTGTGAGTACAGCTCAGTAAGTAGGTATTTCCAGAGAGCTTAGATAAAGTGCTTAATATGATGCCCAAATTCCACAAGTCCCAGTGGGATAGTGGAGCTTGCTATGGAAAAGAGACAATGGAACAAAGTCAAAGACAGTGCAGGAATATGATCGTTCCTTTTTGAACCATTTCAAAATCCAGCAACCTTTGCGTGAACTCGTCAGTCTGATGCAGTCATACAGCATGGGTTGTGGCCATGGAAAGTAAAACAGTACCTGCTCAGGGTTATTAACTGCATTCCAGTGGTCCTGTACTAATTCTGGGGCTAATATCAGAGCCAGGAGTAAGCACACCATTGTAATTTCTAAAGTACGGTTTTAAAGTTGCACCTAAACAAAGTCTGGCTTTTGAACTCATCTGAACGTACACAAGATCAGAGTTTTATTAAATATTGGGAGCATTGACGCTAGCTAGTGCAGGCACTAGGTGAGTAAATATGCCCATCCCCCATGCTTTTAACCTGAGGTTCTCGAAGCTTTTGCAGATGCAACTGCCTCAGTCCCCTTCCTTTTAGACAGACAGCTACACTTGCACCAAGGCCAGGAGACACACACTGAATCCTAACTACACTGTACGTGACCCTGTAATGCAGGATGCAACCCTGTGACCTCCCTCCCTGCTTCTCAGGAGGCAAACTGGGGTCTTGCCTCAGGCTGCAAAGCAAGTCAATGACATAGTGTCAAAAGGATTCAAGGTCTCACCCTGCCTCCCCTTCCTGGCCTACATTATTAAGTCATGCTTCTGTTTTGTTACATGCATCACACTTTTCATTAAAATGTATCACTGTGTAGCAGAGTTTTAACAGTAAAACTTACTTTATGATTTTAAGTATCCTTCTTTGGATAGAGAGAAAAACATTTTCTTCTAAAATACACTCCCATCTTGCAATATAAGTGTTAAATCTCTAGCTGAAAGACTATTTATGGTCTGCATAGTTATTCTTTCAGGGTATGACATCATCCTAGCACATGCATAGCCCAGAACACATAAATTATTCTTCCTGAAAATTCCTTTCATTACTCTCAGATTGTTAAACATCACCCAGTGGCAAATTTGTAACTGATATCTCTTGTCTGAAATTGATTTGCATGCTCATTTCTTTGGTTAACTCACTGGGGTCTCTTATCTTTTGTGTCTACAACAGAATAAAGGATGTAAATATTTTAGGATTGAGAGAATAAATTATTCTAGCCTATTTGCCATCTTCTAAACCTGTATTTATTCTTTAAAATGGCTGTTTTATTACAAACAATACTCTTTCACACAGTTACACATCCTCTGGTATTACCTCAGATGCAAAATTTTCTACCCAACCTTTGACGTTGGACTTCAGCCTCATCTGCAGCCAACTTCTGCTCATGGCCACTCTCCCTGACTTTGCAAAGGAGTGACCTTTTGAATTTAACACTATTTTGTTCATTCAGTATCACTACTTCAACTAGCTGAACATTATCAGGATGATCTGAGGCCTCTGAAAGCAAAAGGTTTAATCAGAGCACCTCATTCAGTCTTTGGAAGTATTCTCCAGACAGACAATTGATAAAAAGGCTTAAAATTGATTTTTTGCAGGACCTGTGAGTGGCTGCTGCAGAGAATAAGGAGATAGCACAGATAGGAGTCCCATGAGGAAAATCACTTTAACCTGAAGAACACAGGAATTCCCAAAAGCTGAATGGTGATGAAACCAATTATCTGAAAACATAGGCAGTGTTTTGATATTCTTTGCTATTGCCTTCATGGCTTTTGGAGCTTTTCTCTCTTAGTTCCAGTAGGAAAGCCAGCACCTGCAGCTAGCTGCTGACTATCAGGTGAGCAAGTGGCCAGTATTACCCTTTTGTTATGGTGGATCAGGCCCCTAATCTGAACAGTACTGTCTGTAATGAAACAAAAAAACTCCAGGGCACTCTCTTGTACATGGCACAGTTATTTGCTTCCATGTAGAACACACTTTTTAGGCACAAGTGCTGTGCTGCTTCTAAGATCAAAACAGTGACGAACTGGTCACATATTCAAACAGAGCAGGAAATACCTCCCTTTCTAACTTTCACCTACACTGTCAGTCAACCAGAGTTTCTATTTTTATTAAATGGACAGATTTGCCTTCCCTCATGTGCCCAGTAAAAGCAACCTACTCTAGTGGAAGATGTGTCTGCCTTTGGCAGGGGTTGGAACTGGCTGATCTTTAAGGTCCCTTCCAAACCAACCTGTGACTCTATATTTTTTTTTTGTTTGGGCTCTCACAGTTGATCACCTTGCTACCAAAAAACAAGCTCTGATCTTCTGAATAGTGGCTTTATTAGGATTGTTGTTCTAGATATACTTCCCTATTCAAATTCAAACAATTTTTTGGACATACACAGATACAGAGGTAAAGAATGAAAATGGACATAACTGATTATTTTTCTATTTGAAAACAAGTTTTCCTGCTGTTCTAGACAGGTGGTGAGGAAAAAAATATAGTACTTAATGAGGTGGGACATATTGTACTTCTTGACAGCACTGCAGAGCCAGAATACCATTTTTTAACATGAAAACCAATGCAGTATATAATATGCCTTTCAAATACGAATTTAAGGTAAAAACCAATATATAAACCAACTAATCTCACCTAATTTTCTCATAACATAATGGCTTTATTGCCTACATTTGTATTTATTACTGCTCCCTCTTCCTCCCATTTCCTACCCCACTCTTTTTCCTCAAAAGAGAAGATAACAGATGTTAGCAGAGTAACCCTCAAGATAAAAATACCTAGGAAATCATGCACAATATCCCACGAATTCTTTCAAAGCATGCTCCTAAAGGAGTATGGTGATGCACTGCAGCCTCATAACCAAGCTCTGGTCAGTGTGGGACATAGTTTTACACTGCTACAATAGAAATGCTGCTCTAACTACAGAGTTTATAAACTTGCAAAGTTTTAGAAGTTCTCTGTTGGCGAGGTTAAATTACCCCCTGCTCTGAAAGCAAAGATTGAAACCATCTGGGAAGGAAAAAAAAAATGAGGTGTCAATTATCTAGAATGAGCTTGTGCTTTACATACAGCTAATTAATAAATATATGGTCAGACCACAACAATTCTACTGAGCCAACCCAGCCTGCAGAAAACTTACTTTATGCATGTGATTCGGGAAGCAGGAAGAAAAGGCAGCTCAACCAGGGCCAACACACTCCCTTGGAAGAATGCTGTTAGCTGGAACGGAGGTTCAAGGGACTCTGATGGGTAAAAGCAGATATCCTTGGCTGCCAGCATCAGGGTTAACAAAATCTGGGATCTTCTACACTTACTCCCAGCTGTACAGAAGCCAAAGTTACCTTGACTATCAATGTTCATCAGTAGGTTGGAATCTTACTGTCCAAGGTCTACAATCTTTCCTCTCTCCAAAGCCAAAAAGACAGTAAAATTAGACGACTCCTGGAGCAGCACTCAAAAACACAGCATTTGAAATTTCAGAAAGCCAACTCAAATTCCTTAAATGTAATTTTGGAATAATTCTAATTTAATTGTCGTGTTTTGCCTCAGAGTTTTTGTGCCTGTGTGTTTCAATTAACATTTTCAAGCCAAAACCTAAAAGCATTTTGCTGTAAGTAACAGTAGAAGCTAATGTAAAACCTAATGAAGATTGTTCTTACTGTTGAAAAAAGCACAAAGGAAAGTAAGAGCCCCAAAGAATTTACTATCTAAGGACTCATTAAATTCAGTGGGACTACTTCCAAGACTAAATGAACACTTCTGGGCTGAGTATTTGTGAGATCAGTTTCATATTGCAGACGTAAGATACAAAAATTCCCCTTGAGACTGGGAGAATAATTATGCATAACAGGAGGCATGTACTCACTGTACTCTATAGCAAAGCTTTAATGATAATAGGAGAGCCCTCTGTTGTCTTCTTATGCACACTCACTCACACCTCTACATATGTGTATATATAGATGTTTTTATCTTTTTTAAAATATATAATTGTGTCTGAGTATGTTACTTCCAATCACATAACATTGAAGTCTCTCTCTACATATATATTTATTCAAATCCAATCTACTGCTGCTGTATATCATACAATGTAATAAGAATTCATAAGCTGAGAAAGCAAGGGGGCAGTTAGAAACAAAGTCTTTCATACAGGTTTCAACTTCATTCTCCTAAGACATCAGAGCTCCAACTTCCAGTTTTAGAGAAATATCATCTCCTTAAGTACATAAAGTAACTCTTCTTTCTGCAGGAATTCTAGCTCTTGCTGTGGTCAATGGAGAGTTTTCCTCTGCTTCAAAGAGGAATCAGACTAGGCCTTGCTCCATCCAAACAGAAATGACACAGACAAGACTATGGTGTCCCTGCTGATGCAGGAGTTACATACTTTAGGTATTTCATGATCACCAATTAAAAAACAACAACAAAAAACCAAACAAAAACCCCAAAACAAAACAAAAACCAACCAAACAAACAAAAAACCCACTAAAGAAAAAACCAAACTTCAAACAACACAAAACCCCAACCTAACCAAACCAAGCTTGTTTCTTCTATGTATTGTTTCAGATGCAGCAAAATCCCCTTTTTTCAACCTCAGGTACAATTTTAAACAATCAGAATCATATGAAAGTGGGAAAGTGGATATTGACCACTGCTTTGGGACTAGGCAGGTAAACATTCTGGCAAAATTTAAGAATTTAAACCTTAAAATTACATGGGATTATGATCTGCAGGAAAACCCTTACATTTGTCAGGCTGTTTAAACTAGTTTCTGGTATTCACACTAAGCTCTTACCAGGTTGGGTATTTTGTTTGTTTGAACAAAAATTTGGGATTTATGCAAACATTCCTGAAATACAATGAATTTGTATCTTTTTAAACAGGAGATTGAAAACTGCCTACATGCCGATAAAATCATCTTCGCTTTATCACTTAAAATCACATCCCATTGCTCTCATTTAAGCAAAAGCCAGTCTTCTTATGTTAGTATAAAGAAATGGCTTATTGGCATTAGCTAACACTAACATTAAACAAAAAAGAAAAAAAAACCCCAAACCTATTAGCTCATTCAAAAAATAAGGCAAGAGTGGAAAGGAAAAAAACAATTAGTTGGAGTAGACACTTTAACACTTTGCTGCAAGGAACATAAAGAAGATACCACCAATTTTCAACAAGCGTTGGCAGAGCACACACTTAGAAAAGCACTTAGGATTTCACCATGGCAAAAGCAAGATAGCATCAATATTTTAGATTCTGTAACATCTGTTTACAGTCAAGAATTTTTTTCTGAAGTACTATAAATTGGCAATTGTTTATGTACAGTAATGGACTCAATTACTCCTACCCCAGATTATGCAATAAGCATATTCAGTAACTGAGATAATTAAGCAACACATATATACTCTGAGCTACAGCACAGCCTTGCCAGCATTAATTCTGCCAAATCAGAAGACACACACACATGGCAATGTCATTTATTCGCACTTCATTTTTCAGTACTTCACCCTTTGCTGTTCGCTTCTGTAATGCTAATGTACCATTGCCTTCCAAACAATTAAAATTATGATCTGACCACATGCAGTTTGAAGAAATTAATGTGTGACCTTCAACACTACACAGAAACACATACATGCTAGAAAACAAGGTTATGTAGCATTAGGGAAACCACTATGCAAACTTAAGCACATTATAAAAGTTAATACACCAACCAAAGGTTTAAGACACCTTTTGATTGCACAAAGATGTCTGTGCTACATACTTACATTACTGAAATGTTTTGTCAGTTTTTTTTTAAATGTCCCTCAAAGTCTCAGTTTAACCACCATAATTTGTCTCCAGATTGTAAACATCAGAAATACTCCTCTATTAATTTTTCTTTTCTTTCTTTTTTTTTTTTGAAGTTGCTGATAATTGCCTTTGAAGGCCTAAACCTCCTCAAATTTACTAAATCCCTGGCAGAAGAAAAATGCTTCACATCACCAAGCTCACATTATCTAACATCTCTTAGAACTTACTAATTAGGAGAGACTGAACGTCACTGCAGATTAATGCACCTCCTTTCAGTATGAGCACCTGAGTTGAATCTAATCTGCAGAAAAGTGACTAAAATCAATCTAATCTGACAGTTGTGAAATTATTAAGTATAATTGTATGCATTCTCAGATTCTTTGCTGGAGAATACAAATTCCTTGAAACACTTCAAGAGAGGAACTTAAATATTTCTAGGGTTTGGGTTTTTTGTTGGTGGTTTTTTGTTCATTTGTTTGGGTTTTTTTTAAATAAAAAACCATGCAGACAACATTTTCAACCATAAAAGATGAAAGGTTATCAAGACAATATCTTCCGTTCATATCAGCCCTCAATATTTGCTACAGGAAACAACACATTCCCATGCCAGAAGTGTGCTGGAGGAAGGAAGGAACTGGGGGAAGGGAAAAACCTTGAAAAGTACTGAGATGCATCATTTTTAATTACCTGAAAATATGCATTACATTTTTAATGATGGGCTCTTTTCCATTAAAGGGGCACAGATCTTAGCTTGCTCTTATAATGACATAATCAGCAATATTTCTTGTTGGCAAGGGGCTGTATATATCCACCTAATAGAGGGGAGTAAACTCAGCCTTTTTACCAAATCCAGAGCAATGGGCGTGGCCAGTAGAGCATAACTCTGATTTGAGGCTACTTTTTCTTATTCCTCCCTCAGTTTGCTGAGCAATAGTCAACTACAAATTAGAAAATATAAAAGACAATACATCTATTTTTGTCAATAATCTCAGCAATAAAACAACACCAAACAGTACTGAGGAAAAAAAAGGAGTTTGTTTCAATAGGCATGATTAGTACTGAAAAGATTCAAATTGTTTTGCAAATTTTTTATTGTACAACATAACATAGTCAACAGCACTCAGTTAACAATGCTCTTCATCAAAATCTTTCTTCAAGCAGTAAAATGCATCCATTTATAATGCCAATATCAAAAAAAATCAAGACAGAAATGATTAAACCGTTGTATTATGAGCATTAAAAAGCACAGAAAGGCCATGTGTCAGAACAACTTGGAACGTGACAGTGTGACTAAACCAACAAATTTGTATTTGGTGAAGAGAACAGTTTCTCACATCTAAGATAATCACATTGTTTGCTACTACTGTCTTAATTTTATTCCCAAGTGCACACGGGTAGTGGAAATACAGATGATACAATCTATCAGGATTTCCAGAAGGCTTAAGGAAGCTAAGGATCTACCAAAAAGTAATGAAGGCTCTTGCACAGATGAAGAATTATTCAAAAATAGAATAAAATCACCTACAAGAGTTAGGGAAGTAAACAGTCCTCACAGAAATCTATCCTGGGACTCATGCTGCTCACTGTATTTATAAGAAAGCCAGAAAAGGAGATGTAGCAAGGTTGCAAAAGTTGCTGAAGCCACTTCATTATTTAGGGTGGTGAAGGTGAGGGCTTATTATGAAGAGCCACATACAGACCTTATATGACTTAGAAATTCAGCAATAATCCAGCACAGGAAAGTAGCTAAAGACAAATGCTTAAAGACACATAGGAGAATAAAGCTTTCCAAATTTCAAATATACAATGAGCTGACCAGTATTACTCAGGAAGAAGGGCCTTGAGGTTAGGACAGCAGATTATGGAAACATAAGTGTAGTGCTCAACAAAAGCATCACAAAAAGAAAAAAAAATCACCTATTTGAAAAGGAATTGAGACTAAAACAAAAAACATCTCTTTGCTACCTATACAGTGACTGCATCTTAACTTCTATATGACTTTTTTGCCCTCCATTTGAAAGGATGTAGAGGTCAAAATGTTCCAAAGAGAGCAACAAGGAAAATCCAAGCAACATTTACCATATAATAAATAGCTATGTAAGCTAGAACTTTTGAATTAAGACACAGAATTGTTTAAGAATGATTAAGGTAAAGGTTGATAAAGTCTTTATCTGCAACAGAGTGCTGCAATGTCTGTCTAAAAGAAAAAGAGCCAAGAAACTCCAAATCAAGCTAAAAGATGGTCAGGTTCAAAACCAAGACAGGTTTTCACACAGGTGATGGAACTGCAAGAACTTCTGGTTGTGGAGTACCATGAGCACCAGAAGCTCAGACTTGTTCAAGGGGCACCAGATAAATTCAGGGAACTGGAATCTAACAAAAACTACTAAAACCACAGAAACCATCTACAGAAAAAGTATCATCCTCTGTAGTCGTCCTGTTTGTACAGTATTCCCTGCACATCTGCTTTCAGCTCCCACTGGGATGGTGCACTGGGTTAAACAGTCTGACCCCATCCAGCCAGCCTCACATTCTCACTGCTCTGTGTGAAAGCACATGTCCTTAACGAATAACCACGGAACTGACAGAATCACAGAAAACAGAACTGCAAAAATTCTTGAGAGGTCATCTAATCTACTCTCCTGTCTCTGGGTAGAATCAGTTGTGCGTGATCTTTTGTGGCAGATGTCTAACCTGTTTTTCAAAACCTTCAAAAGCCAGCTATTCTAGTGTGAAGCAGGCCTTCTCTGAAAAAAAGCTCTTTGTAATACAACCTGAATCTTCCTTGCTGCAAAGTTAATCCCTTTATTTCTTCATTGTTACAGACACAGAGAGAGATGGTCCCTCCCCTTTTGCAGTGACCTTTCATATCCGTGGACTTATCTACCAAAACCTAGAAAGAGAACCCAAGCCCTCTCAAATTGTTGAGAAATCACTGAAAGAAAAAAAAACACCAAGCATTGTTGCTTGCAAATACCAAAATTTCTCTACATATTCCCACTTGAGGACATCACAGAAAGTAACAAACCAGCTTCTTCAAGTAGGAAGAAAACATAAAAGTACACCACCCCCCAAACAAACAAAAAAACAGAACACCAAACCCAAATAAAACCCACAAACACAAAAATGTGTGAAGTCTGTTTAGTATATAAAGAATAGCCTATAGCACATAATAAATTGAGTTCATCTACAACAGGCAGAAAGAACGGCTCTTCCTTTTCAGCAGGAATCTCCTCCAGTCTCCTTCTCCTTATGCCACATAGATAACCCAAATTCTCAATCACTCTTCACAGACTGCACTCCCTAGACCTCAGAGGATTCTCTTCTCTTCAAGACAGGAAAGATTTGGAGACAGCCCAGAGGTGTAATGCCCAAAGCTAGACATAGCATCCAAATTGAGCCTAACCAAAGCTTTGACAAGCGAAGGGAATACTGTGTGTGCCTTGCAGGCTTCCTGCTTGTGTGACGTGTGTGTTCCAGGGCACTGCAATCCCGCTGATTCATTGCCAGCTCATAAATCACCCAGGCTCTGCAATGCCTTCTACTGCAATTGTAATCCACTCATTTTTACCCCAGTCCATGATTTATATAGTTTTAATCTTTTTTTTTTTTCTTTTCTTTTTTTCTTTCACACAGAGCAGTTTCTACTAAAGAAGAGACAATCTTTTTAGGAATTTTAGCTTTGCACCAACACTAAGCAGTTTCAATTTGCTTCTTTTGGTCACTGCACATGAACTGTAAGGATTTCCCAAGATCAACAGGTAAGACTTTTAAAAACACTGGCTATAGAAACTTGAGTGCAAATTTGTGCTTGTCTGTGTTGATTTACATATATATATATATATATATATATATATATATATATATATATATATATATATATATATATATATATATATATATATATATAATTTTATTTTTTTTTAAACTACCAAAAAAGCCCAGGAACATTTTCCCTAAGTTCTAATCTTATGCTCCAACTGGGCTCCTCTTGAGCATCTGCACATTAAATTAGGGCTTTTTTGTCCATCCAATCATCTGGTTTGCACAGTAGCAACTCAGAGCAGACATTGTATGCAGTCTGACTAGTTCAGCACACACCAGAGTAGTCCATCTAGCACTCGAAGTCCTAGCTAGCATTCAGAGAAAAAACAAGTGAGATTGACAAACAACCACCAAAGCAAGATGTCATCAAGCAGATGTCAGACCTTGGTTGAATCCTGCACCTTCACCTTTTGAGATTTTTTCTTGCATTAAGAATTAATAGTGAGAACAGCAAGTAACACTCACATATTGCCCACTAACAGTTAGAGACACTGTTGGCATTATTGACTTGCTCAAATTTGTATCTCAATTGCAATAAAAATACTACAGGCTTAATGCACAGGCAAATGCAACATTACTATAGAATTAAGAGTGCTATAGCACCAGAAGACTTGTTGTAACAAGCAGAGACACATGAGCTAATCCCTCTGAGCAATTTATTCAGTGATTTCAACCCTGTTCTGGTAATGAATTCAATGGGACATTTTTATTTCTGTGAATTTATTCTTTAGAATTATTAATAAATTAATTATATAGCCATGTTCAGTCTCCAGATTGCTTGCAAACTAATAGCCATCCCACCACGACTTTATGTTCATAAATCAGATTACTTATTCAGCTAATCCACATATTTTTCAGTCTACAAACCCACAGCATTTTCAAGGTGGTTACTACATTAAAGATTATGCAAATGAGTACCATGACATTTTTATCCTTCTCAGCTGAGCATTTCGGAAATCAAGAACTTGTTCACATGAATAACTGCAGAAAACATTCATCAGAGTCTGAATGCAAACTAAATAGGGAAATTCTTAACCCATTTTCACTTTTGAAAAGATAAGATTAAATTTAATATGATAAACTAATTCATAAATCTTCTGAGACAGTACCTAAATATACAAAATATTGCATAATAATTAATTATGTGGGAAATACAGAATACAGGATTTCATTAACTTGCACAATGGCCAGTTTCTATTTTTATACTGTATGCAAACAGAACCTTGTTTAAAATCAAAGTCAAATACTACATGTAATTTTCTTTTTCCCCAGCACAAAACTCTATTTTACCATAGAGAAATCTGTATTTAACAAAATCTTTTGGGTTGCTTCACAGTATGTTGGTAAAACCTGCCAGCATGAATACAATTTTTGGTCAGTAGTCCACACTTCAAGTAACACTGATAAGTAGCCAGTGTGCTACCAACATAACTTTACTCAAGTTAGTAGCAAAAATTCAAGTAAAGTACAACTGAATTGCAAATAGAACAGCACTTTGACTCTTACTACTCATTGCTGATGTGTCAGAATTGTCACATTTTAAAATAGACTTTGAGAAGGAGAGGCTACTAGGAAAATGACAAAAGGCATCTCTAAAGACCCTGCTTCTCTTTTTGTGTTACTAGGAATATAGAAACGGCTTCAGGAACATTGCATTGTATGTTAGATATTTGATGTGTGCAGTAAAAAGGCCTTTAATATTACTAAAGTAGTCTCCTTAATCCACAGTTCAAATACCTATTTTAAAGGCATTTGGCATTATATTTAAACAAAGCTAGTGCAGTGCCTGCAGCTGCAAATTGCAGGGAACAAATGCAAATCACAAGAGTTCACACTGCAGGCTCTGAAAAGTCATCAAAACCTCCAAGTACTTTAAAAAAATAAGGTACAAAACACCACCAAGACCCCACAAGCTACCCTGCAGGAATCCATTGCTTTTTACCTGACAGAGCAGTGAATACAAGAACTTCAATCCTTCCTTTTTCCAGAGCCTCTAGGAAAATTCAAATGACACCCAGTAGACATATGCACAGGCAAAATGGGGGAAAAAAACCCTGCAAAAAACAGTTGTTTTTGTTTTTAATACAACTTGAGTCTTTTTGAAGAGTTAAGACCTTACAAATTGTAGAACAAATTGCACCTGTGCAACGCTGCTAAATATGGCTAAATTAACAGAAAACTTGTCTCAGCATGTTGGATACTGTTGCCAGGAAATTGTAATAGTACAAATCACTATGTAACCATCACTAGGAGCTATTTCTTAACTGCCACAGCTTCCTATCTTCATTTCAACCTATCGTCCAGTAACAGGTTATCCCCACTTTGTACGTACAAAAAACACCCCCCAAAAAACCAGGGAGAGGTTATGTAAGAATTCTACACTCTTCATTCTAATTCAGTGATATACAGTGGGATAATACATATTCTCTTGCATCATTTTAGCTACCTGATAGTCTCACAAACTGCAATATAGCCAATGAGTAAAGCCACAATTTCATTTTTAATCCACCCACTTTTCTGTAGTACAGAAGTAAAAATAACAGAAATACTGAAAGCTAAACAGCCAGGAAGCATGTAAGACGGGTACTGAGAGAGATTTAAGTTCAAAGCTTGAAATAAAATAAATATACAGTTACAGATACTAGCCTTTTCCTTTTGATGGAGCAGAAGAATACCAAGCATCCAGCACATTTCCTCCCAGGCAGCCTAAATGTGTCACTCAGAAGGCCTCCCACCACAAGCAGCCACTCCACTGGGCCAACTCACTGGTAGGAAGAGAGCTGGCACAGCTCTCCCCTTGCTTGGGGCTGGGGCAGGGAGCAGCTCTGACTCACATGGCTCCTGGGGACCTTGCTCTCTCCACTCTGCTTATCCTAACTCACACTAAAGATATTTCTGCTGACTTTCCAAACTTTTTTTTTTTTCTCCCAGCACTTTCTTCCTCCATGAACAAAAGATGGAATCTTAAATCATGAGGCACTCACCACCCTTCACATGCCTCAAAAAACTTCGCACTGTACTAATCCCCTGTGCATGATGAGAAAACTATCATGGTCAATTTTCATCCAGCCAAAGGGTAAAAAACCCCAAAAACTCAAACCAACAACAAAAAACCCAAACAAACATAACAAACAAACAAAAACTAATGAAATAAACAAAAAAACAACCCCACCTCACAAATCCAGGAGAGGGGCATGAGATCTTCAACCCTAATTCAGGAGATTCCTGTATTTTGCCCCAAATATTACTAAAAAAAGTAGCAGGGGCCTTTCCAGCTCCCTAAGACTATTACAGCCAGGCAGGTTAGTGACTGTTCATTTCAAAAAACATGCAAAGTTGTTGCTGAGCTGCATTTAATTTTCTTATTAGCATGGCAGCATATAAAAAATACACCCTGCAGTACCAGTAAGGCAAAGGTATTCAACTCAAGCCAGGTTCAAAATTAACAGCAGGAAGAGTCTTGTTGCACCAAGTCAGGTTAGGAATTGCAATTTGGACTTGTCCAAATCAGCGCTTGTCTGTATCACAAAGTGACTGCTTATTTGTGTAACACAAACCCAGCAAGATACATATGACACTTATTCAGCAGAAAAATACCTCTTCATTTTCAGCAGGGCTGGTTGTAAACAGCCACTCAAAGGAATGGGGAGAATGTACCATGCAACTCCCTTCTCTCATCCCTGATTCTATTACTCATCCCCCACAGACACCGTCACTGTTTACATTGCCATTGTGCCTATTTCTCTATGAGTTATGGGTGTTCCAGGATTGGAAGTGAGGTGGATTGAGAACTGGCTGAATGGCAGATCCCAGCGGGTCATAATCAGTGGCACAGGGTCCAGTTGAAGCCTGCCACTTGTGGTGTGTCCCAAGGTTCAGTACTGGGCCCGGCATTGTTTAACTTGTTCATCAATGACTCAGATGAAGGGGCAGAGGCCCTCTCAGCAAGTTCCCTGATGACACAAAGCTGGGAGGAGTGGTTGGTACCACAGAGGGCTGTGCAGCCCTTCAGAGGGACCTGGACAGGGTGGAGAGATGGGCAGAGAGGTCCCTTCTGAAATTCAACAAAGGCAAACGCAGAGTCCTGCAGCTGGGGAGGAATGAACCCAGGCACCAGCACAGGCTGGGGGTGACCTGCTGGAAAGCAGCTCTGTGGAGAAGGACCTGGAGGTCCTAGTGGACAACAAGCCATTCATGAGTGAGCTTTCCATGAGCCATGGCCAAGAAGGCCAATAAGATCCTGAGGTGCACATTAGGAAGAGCATTGCTAGCAGGTTGAGGGAGGTGATCCTGCCTTTCTGCTCAGCCCTACTGAGGCTACCTCTGGAGTGCTGTGTCCAGTTCTTGGCTCCTCATAGAACAGAAACACGGAGCTCCTGGAGCAGGTCAACATCTCTCTTATGAGGAAAGGTTGAGGGAACTTAGCCTGTCCTTCCTTGAGAAGAGACAGCTGAGAGGGGACCTCATAAATGTCAGTATCTGAAGTGAGGGCACCAAGAAGATGGCTCCAGGCTCAGCTCAGTGGTGCTGAGCAATAGGACAAGAGATAACAGTGAGAAACTGACGCCCAGGTAGTTCTACCGGAATATGAGGAAGAATTTCTTTACTGCGCAAGTGACTGAGCACTGGAACACAGTGCCCAGAGAGGGTGTGGGGTCTCCCTCACTGGAAATACTCAAGAAGTGTCTGGACACAATCCTGTGCCATGTTTCTGCGATGATCCTGCTTGAGCAGGGAGGTTGGACCAGATGACCCACTGTGGTCCCTTCAGCCTGACCCATTCTATGATTCTATAAAGCATTTGGTACTGTGTAAAATTTTGCTGTACTTAATATTGCTGCAATACACATAGGCCTTGTGATTTTTTTAGTAAACCAATTGATAAAAATGGGTACAGATAAGAAAATGCCTGACTAAGCACTATTTAAAAACTTTCACTGATGCAGCACGTTAAGTCTCTGCATGATTCACTTGCATTAAAGATGCTCCTCTCAGTAAAAACATCCCTGTGATAAGGTATGCTTCCTATTTAATTGGGCATGCCTGGGAGCTGAGCACACAGCATGTGCGTGGGAAAGGGATGGGACCCAGCCCTGGGAACAAGAAAAGGCTGACTAAGACAAGATCAACGTTTTGAGCACACAGCAAAGCAGATCTGGCTTTATCAAGGGACAAAACTCCCCTGTGAGTCCCAGTGCCCCTGCTAATTCCACACTCAGGTCACCACTTTGAGCATGCTGTCAACTGAAGCAAGAAGAAACACAAAATTGCAGAGCGCACACAAGCCTGAAACACTCACGAAGGGCAAATGCAATCCAGTTTACCAGCTGGCTTTGTGGTGCTGCTGGCAGCCTGTGTGCTCAGACAGAAAGACAGCAACTACAGTTGGGAAGGAGAATATGGGACTTGGATGTTTGTACAAGGCCCTGCTTATGCCCCTGGAAAGCAAATCTTGTCCTGCTTTTCTGCTACATACACAGGTGCCTGGAACACAGCCTGGAAGTCCAGGCTTTTGTCTTCAACTCTTTCAGGCCACCTTCAAAGTTTTTGTTTTACACAGCACTGCCTGGCACCCCTACTGTGCCCAAGTTCAGTCCTCATTACGGCACCGTCTATAAACGTGACCTAATTTTTATGCCTGAATATCAACTTCTTGGAGCTCTGCCTCTCCACAAGGCATGTGCTGGGACAGGATCTCATGCAGCTGCAGCTGGAAACCTAGAAGACTGGCACTGCATAGAAGTAGCTCAAACAAACATGGCAGTAAGTTGACCAGCATGTTGAACACAGGTGCATGCAAGCACAAAGCTCAGAAATTTTCTCAGTCATTAAGCAGTTTAAGAACTGTGGAACATCACCTCATCACCAACCAGTTCTCTGGGGCACGGTGTGAAACAGCACAGACTGTGAAAACAGCAGGGGACTGCAAAAAATTTTTAGAGCACAGTCCAAATCCCCTCAAATCTATTCTGGTAAGTTTCTCAAGTGCAAAATTATTCCAGATTCCAAGAAGAGGAATAATCACTGGACCAGGCCACTAGCCGCACCAAAACACTGTAGAAGCAACCAAATTCTTGGCAGTATGAATTACCCAGACAAGCAATCAGTATCAGCCAGCTGTAGTTATAGTCTGAAATTTTTAATGTTAACTGTAATAACTTGCATTGTAAGAGGTTACACAGTTAGAATCATAGAATTGTCAAGGTTGGAGGAGATCTTTAATATCATCAAGTCCAACTGTCAATCAGGCACCATCTCCGTAACCACTACACCACATCACCCAGCGCCAGATCCAAGCATATCTTAAACACTTCCAGGGATGATGACTCCACCAGCTCCCTGGAAAGCCTATTCCAACAACTGACCACCCAAACTGTGATTTTTTTTCCTCCAATAGCTAATCTTAATCTCCCCTGTCTCATCTTCAGGTCACTTCCTGCGGTCCTCTCTCTACAGTCACGGTGGAAGAGACAGACCCCATCTCACTACAGCCGCTTTTCAGGGAGTTGTTGCAGCTCAGCGTGGCCGATCACAGAGCGTTGGTTCTGCTTGCCAGAGCTCATCGTCTGAGAGCTGGAGGGAGCAGATAAATCCCTCTGCGGATTTTATCGAGGCAACTGGAAAAACCCGGACACATCTGAGACTTGCACACCATTCTCAGCGTGTGAGGGCTTTCCACATAAAATTTCTCTCTCCTTATTCAGGTTTAAGACCTGCCCGAAGTTTACAGTGTTTGCATGGAGCACACAGAGCTCCAGCGCTGGCACCGCGCGGGGACAGGGCCCCACGTCCCAAACAAGTCGGTGCTCAGCCGCTCCCGCAGCTTTTGGGAGTTCACCTCCCAAACTGCAAAGGCCTCTGTGCTATACATGACTCAGACCCAGCGCCTTTTCCAATCCCGCTCACCCTCTACGGCAGGAAACCCCACACCTAGACACACTTTGCTACCTCCCATGCACACGGGCTACCCCGGGCCCGAGGCTGCCACCGCAGCCAGGTCCCTGAGTAGGAGTCCGTGACACCGCAGGGTAACGAGGAGGCGGCAGAGCTGCTTCCCACGAGCCTCGCCCCAGGCGCGGCCGCTCCGAGCTGGAAGCGACACAAGCGCCGGCCGACTCCGCTCACCCTCGGCCTCCGCCACCAGGCCCGGCCGGGGGTGGCGGAGCCCCGTCGCCGCCACTGCGCATGCGCGGCCGCAGCACGGCCACAGCGGCGGGGAGGGGGAGCGCTCCCGGCCCAAGCGCGGAGCGGGGTGGCATGGCGAGCCTAGCCCCTGCCGCCGCCTCGTCTCCCGCCGGCGCCGCGTCCCGCAGCAAGAAGCGCCCGGCGAGCCCGGGCACCGGCGGCGGCGCCGCCAAGAAAAAGAAGGCGACGGCGCCTGGCGGCTCGCAGGTAATGGTGAGAGGGGGGCGCCCAAGGCGCATGCGCAGTAGCGAGCGGCCTTTCCCCGCCCATTCCCGCCGGGCTGGGAGCGTGTCCCGCAGCCCCCGCCCGCCCGACTGTCCCCGCTCCCGGTACCCGCGAGTGTCCCGGGACATGCCGCCACCTCCCGCCCTCCTACCCCGGGCCCCTGCCTCCTCCTCTCCCGTCCCGCCCGTGGCCGCGCTAGAAGCTGCCGAGCCCGCTGCGGTGCCCCTCGGGCCAGCGGGGCCGCTCAGAGGTCGGGACGCCGACTATCGGGCCTTCCTTCATCCCGCTGCAGCGTGCGGGTTTTGCCCTCTCCCCTCCACGTGCACAGCTGGGCGACGGTGCCATTCTCTCCACTTCCCCGGCCGGGTGTGAGGCCGGATGAGGCAAAGCTAAACCGGGATGCCGTGGAAGCTGCGTTTGTGACCGCCGAGATGCCGTGCGTGGTGACACAAGCGTGTGGTGACACTTCCTGACCAAGCCGCCCCGCAGCTCACTGTTCCCTGCGCTCGCCTCCGGTAGCAGCTCTGTACGCGGGGGTGTGCGCCTGAGCTCCGTGCGTACCCCCAGATTCACAAACCTCTGACCCTGCGTGATGCTGATTTTAGTGTGAGGAGGCTGAGCTGTCGCGGAGGAGGGACTAGTGCTGGACAGAGCACAATTCAGCAGCTGCTAGATCTGTGTGGAGCGCACATGGCCTTCTCTCAGTTGGAGTAAGTGGTTAGAAGATTTACATGTGAAATGAAGATGTAACCTCAGAGCCTGAGTTTTGGGGAACAGGGTCGATCAGGGAGGAAGAAGGGCTATTAATGTCGGTTTGTCCTAAACTCCAACCCTCAATCTCAGCAGCCTCATTTTTGGTTCATTGTGTGACACCAGCACCAATCCCCAGCTGATGTTATCTGCCTCTTGATGATGGCA
Source organism: Chamaea fasciata (assembly GCF_029207755.1). Lineage (NCBI taxonomy): Eukaryota > Metazoa > Chordata > Aves > Passeriformes > Sylviidae > Chamaea > Chamaea fasciata. The sequence goes on along the minus strand of NW_027094086.1, from coordinate 66,655,194 downwards.
AGGTGTAGATCACACCATTATAGAAATAAGCAATCACTCAAACCCTTCTGTTTTTCTTCTACCTCTTGATGATGAGGTGGCATCTCATGCTCCAAAATTAAGTTCTAGAAGATGTTCAGAGTCAGCATGTACGTGACATCTGTATAGACTTCAGATGCTTTTATGTCTTGGATTATTTCTTCCAGAAAGATTTTGGTAGCTGCAGTGGTCAAAAGAGGGTTGGAAAAAATGGTGGACTCCTTTCTTCCCCCTAGAAATTATTCTTCTCAGTAATATTTCATGAGTTATAACAGTAGCATAGCTACAAAGTCTGCCCTGCTGCCAGTTAGGTTGCTTGTTTTCACATGAGCCACCAGATCAGGGGAGCGCTTATGCATTTTTTACCAATCTTCTCTCCAGGCAAATAAAAGCCATCATGTACACACACGAGAGCACAGACACAAACTCTTCCTCGTTTGAATGATGCTCCTGTTTTCACCCCGTGGCAGTTACATGGTTTCTTTTCTGGTGGGCTTATCCTAGGACAGGGAGTACATACCACAGTGCTTAATGTCACTAACAAACTGCACCACAACTATGAAAAATTACTGCCTGACATGATCATGTTTGACAACTTCTTCAAGGTGTGATAGAGATTGTGGTCTGGATTTCCCAGTGTGGAGTAATCTGCTCTTTGCATGCGTGTGTGCATGTGTGTGTATGCAGATATAAAACATTATATATTGATATATAACTTAAATGTAGATAAAATAATTTATGCTTAAAAGACTTCCCCACACCCTTCAGCCTCTAAAATTGTTTTCCAAAGTTCACACCATACGTAAGCTTGTGGACGGCTTCCAGTGTTATGAGACAATCCATGATTTCTTACTCAAAGTGGGTTTCAATAGTGTGTGATAAACAGTTTTTGTAATTCTTCTCACATGTCATTTCAGTGGAGAAAGAAGTAATTTCTCAACGCTGCATCCAAGTCATCTATGCATTCATTGACTTCAGCAGTGCAGATCAATCCCACAAGGAAAAGAAAAAAAATGCTTTAGAAAATGTTTAACCTCAGGAATGGGACAAGAAACAGCTCATTCAGGCAATCTCATTCAATGTTGCTGGCTAGCTCTGAAGCAAGCCAGTTCAAACAAAAATGAAATGGGGGCTCTGCATGTTTTGAGTTAAAAATGTTGATTATGCCATAGCTCACCAAAACGTATCATGCCACAGCTCAGCATTAAATGGTTTGTATTTTAAGTAAAGTGATGTTATTTCCTTGGTTAACTAGCAAACTGCAGATAAAAGAATGCCTACTAGGAGGTTTAAAACTACCTGCAGGAGTAAACTTAGATCTGGGGACCCCTGTTGTATTAAGTAGTAACTTCTGCTTAGAACCTTGTGCTAGTCTACGTGAAAATACACTTCACAATGTGCCAGCTGTGAACATCCCCACGTCTCTGATTCCATCTTTGTGAATTGAAACAAAAAGGGATTGTTGTTAGTTCTGCAAATCACATACTTGAATTTTTCTCTCATGTGCTCTATGTCACAAGCAGCTGTCACAATGCTCACCCTGAAAGACACACTGGTCTGGTAAAACTGTAAATTTCAAGAGTTGTGTTCAATTTTTTATATAACAAATTTGCTTAAGCATAGCAATGTAATCAACTAGTTTGAGTAAATGTGTATATCCTACAAGAAGGCACAATTATCACACAGCATACAGATTTTTATAAACCCCATTTTGATTTTGTTTCTCCAACATGTGAATTGCTGCTTTTTTTAAGATACACCTTAGGAACATTACCAAAAAGCATTCTTCAACTTTTTTTTTTAGAGCGTTGTGCTAATAATACCAAGGTCATGGGTTCAGTTCCCATATGGGCCATTCACTTGAGAGTTGGAATTGATGATCCTTGTCAGTCTCTTCCAACTCAGAACATTCTGTGTGATTTGTGTGAGTTACCGACCCAAAGGTATTGAGTCATATTTGTTTTGGAAGCACATTGCTCACAGGGCTTGTCAGTCATGTCTAGAGAAGGAGACACATGCTTTTTGGACATAACGCCTATTTACCAAACGTAATATTGAAAGTGAGTTTACAGGAAAGCACAATTGCAAATTGGTTACTTCACTTTCATCAGCATTACACAATTATTCCTCCCATGCTGTTGTGCCCCTGCAAAATACCTCAGTCTTTGCTGCAGCCATGTTGAGGATTATTATGTATATTAGATGGTAACATTAGCGTGTCCAAACCAGTGCTGCGTAGTGATTTACACAGCACCATTCCCTTGGAGATCTCTGCCCATTCAGCTCCATCCCTGGCTCTTGTGCAGACTTGTTTCCAGGTCTCCTGTCTCGTTAATTACTGTCACATAACCTGGGATAGAATCTTTGATACTGATCTTAAAATGCCACCAATTGCTCTACCTTAATGTTCACACCATTATCTTTATAAATTATACTGCAGCAGAAGCTTTTAAAGGAGTATATTCTAGATCAAGATGTAAGTAATGAAGGAAAATGTTTTTCCGTGACAGCTAACAATCTTTAAAGATAGAATTTGCAGTAAAATAGGATAATGATTAGGAAAAAAAGTTTCTGATTTTATCATAGGAAAAATTAATGTTTGAAAATATGCTAAATAATATGGTAAACCCAAATTTGCTTACATTATTTGTGAAATAACTTCAGCCTTAAACTAGTGAAGTATTAATATTGATTTTATCTATAATTATTATTATTGCAGCAGTAGTACTGGTATGTCTACTTAATGCTTTCTGTATTTCTCATTCTATGATTAAAAGCAAAAACTATACAACATTAGAAAATAAAATCAAAATGGTTTAGTTACTATCCTGTTAAATAAACTCCTTTAATGCACCGCACAAAAATAAATGGAGTAACTCTGGTACAATTAAAACTCCATTTTTATTTTGGATGTATCTATATTATGATGGTTTCATCTCATAAACTGAAGATCATCAGATTTCACAGTTCTGATAGACAGCTGTAAGCTCAACAAGTGGACTTAAATATATACATTTTAACATGGTTACTGTTATGTAGTCAAAAGCTGCCCACTAAGGGCAGGGAGCTTATCCTAGTATAGAAACAGCACAGAATTTGACCCTAAACATCAGTAAACTTAATAAATTCTCCTGTTACGCTATTTTACCAAGCCTAGCACTCTTAGCAGGAAACCATCAAATCAGTTTAAAAATAACTTTTATTTTAAAGAGCCCATTTGATCTGGCTGTTAGTTCCTGAAAATTGAGATTAGGGTGGGAATGGGTTTAGCTAAGGAATCAGCAAATACCACTACTGCTACTGAGCTGAGCTGCTGCTGTCACTGTGTTCTGGGACAACCTCTTAGAGGACCTCCAGTGTGGCACAGTATGACAACTTTCTGAATGAAAATTGAAAGCTACCTACTTACCACCTCAGACCTTGTTTACTGCAATCGGTGTGATACTAAACTTTTTTCTAATTATTTTATTATTATTCCATATTAGACTTTCTGCTACAGAAAAGCATGAGTCTGCTTTGTAGTTGGAAATTTAATAAACAAGTAGCTTTTCTTACCAATCCACCTGCCCTGAAAGACAGAAGGAACCTGACACAGCATACTAGTAGGGAGATACAAGAACATATCTATTTGCTGCTTTATTAAAAAGGTATCACATCATTATGCTTTAGACTACACTTTGTTTTAAAACCTTTCTCATCCTGTAAGATTGTAACAGGAACCAAAAATACATGAATTTACCCAGTGAAGCAGTTCCAGTCTGCAACTACTGCTTGCCTGGAATGATATCTTTAAAAGATACTGTGTGTTCCCACAGGATGTTGATTCAAACCTAATTAAATGGATTTAAATGACACTTCCATTGGATAAAATATAGAAACCATGATACATTGCAGGTGATTGCTAGTTACTGATAAAAACTGCCAAGGTGAGCTCTTCAAGTTCAGCCACTTGCTCAATTATATCAAGCCCTACCCAAGAGTTTTGGCTCTTAAGAGAACTAGCAGCCAGTTCAAAACAAATTGCCGTGTCTTAACGAGTTTTAGCAGGTAGCATTTCAGCTGGCAGAGCTACCCCACACATATTAATGTCCTCTGGCATCTCAGTGCATGTCACCAGACCACAGAGCACTGAAAATCCCCCAGACCTGCAGCTCTCAGAGGGTCATGGCTTGTATCTAATCCTTTCAGACTCCCTACTGCAAAGATACTTTCTGCAACAAAGCTGATAATGAATAGCTGGAATACTCTTTGCAAAATACATCTTGTTTTCAGGCAGTCCACTAAGGAGAAATGGGATTATCCTGAAGCACCAGTTTTTGTCGCTTGCTCATTTGAAGTTAAATCTGTTAAAGAACCAAAATCTCTCCAGTCCCTGATGGGGGAAAACGGTAATTAAAAGACAAAAAGCAGATTTTCTACAGAAATCTGGCAAAATTTATGTGTGTTTTAAGCTTAGCTTTATTTTTAAAAGGGAATTGCTTTTATAGAGCAATCTAGGTTAAAATGGAAACTGTCAAAACAGAGCTAAGAATTAACTTTGCTTGACATTTATCAGATTTTGAAGGCTTCAGATGATCTGTAATCATAAAAGTATGTGAATTTCTAAACCAGACTATGCCAATCTCAGAGAATTACCTACCTCCCCCAACCAAATGTGAATTTTAGTTTTAGAGTAAACACAAATGTGTTATGTGTAGAAAGGCAAAAGCATATGTGTGTTGTCTTTCACTATGGGCATCAGTATGCTGGTGTCATGGGTTTTTTACCCTTCTTCATTTGTCCCAGGAGACAATTTTAATCTCTCCTTTAGCTAACAGAAAATGGAGTCTTACTATGATCACACCTAGTTTCAGGATTCATAATAAACATGCAGAAAATTTAGGAGACTTAATAACGATGGTTTACCATTTCTATAAGGAGAAAAAATAGGATAGGTTATTTTTTGAAGGAGAAAGAGCAATCTAAAACACCTCTACATGTACTTTAGCATGAAATTTTCTCTGAGAGGTAGTTCCCCTAAAAAGCAATCTCAAAATCCAGTTAGTGCTGTAAAAGATTCAGATTAACGAAAGAAAATTTGCAATAACCTAACTGTCTAGATATTGCAGATTTGAAGAGGTGTTAGACTGTTTTTCACATTTTTCTGAAGTGCAATAATTGTGATTGGTAGTAACTTCAATTCTCGCTGTAGCAAGACATTGATAGTTACATCAATTATATATTATATCCATTTATTCAATGTGTTCATTTTGGATTAGAAAGGCTAATATAAATATTCATTCATTAGCCAGGGAGTGTTAATACATTTTTCAAACATTCCAAGAAAACAGAATGGAGAGATTGGCTGTTTATTTAAACCTGCAGGAAGCCATAAAAGCTGTGACACACTGTGTTGTGGGGTTTGCCTGGCCCTGACACAAGAATTCATATCCATAAACAGCGTGTCTTGCCTCACTGCAAAGCACACCTGCTACTTTAAGAGGCTCAATTAGGCAAGTGGATTAGTTTCTCATTATTGGAGTCCCAGTCTCCTCCTAGCTCCCTCTTTTCCACCTTCACAAGTCTCAGCTGCATGCTCCTGCTGCCTGCATCATGCCAGCTTTGGCTCCCCAGACCTGTTCCCACTGACAGAGGTCAGCAGTCAGGACTTGCCAAACATTCCCCCTCTCCTGGAAGCTGCACTGCCTTCTGCTGCACTGGTGTACTGGTCTGATTCACAGGGAAGTCTAACAGCTGTGGGGTGTAGCACAAAGGAGAGGCATGACCAAGTGGCAAGGAAAAGCACTTTTCCATTACAAGCCATCTACTTCATATGTTTACATACTCTTAATTCCAGATTTCATTAGTTGACTGTAACAGACTAAATGAAATGCTGAATCCGGTGTCCCTGCCTGCAGGAAGGTCTGGAAAGCAACAGCTTCAGCTGTCATATTGCTTGTCTGTCAGCCTCTAAGTCCCTCAGCTGATTCTACTGATGGTGAGATGCCACCAAAATAAGCTATCAAGAAATGTGTACGAGTCCTAATTATACTTCTCCCTGAAGATTTAGGCAACTCGTTCTGCTTGGGATTCAGAGCCATGAACATTGGCCTTTTTGAAAGCAGGTATTAAATCCTTTCTTTCAAAAGTAGAAGTCCTTATGCGCTGATACTTGCTTTTTATATCATCTGTCCTTACAACTGCTTAATCTGAAGTTAACTGAAGTTAACTGTTCCTGCCACTGCCTGAAGGGGTTCAAACCCTCTTTTTTCCCAAGCACACCCTAATGACTGGGCTAAAAGCAGGTCTGATGTGGGAATGCGGAAAGGTGTTCTCCTCTACAGCCAAGGATGGAGGTTTTCTCTCTGTTCCAAAGAGATATCCCAATCCATAGTTTGGTCATAAACCTGGTTATCAGAATGGTCTGCTTATGTATTTTCGATCTTTATTTCTATTACATGTTTTGACTTATGATTATTTTAATACAAAATGCACAGTTCTGCAAAGAGGGATCAGAAATAATTTCCTTTCTAAACTCTAGACAAAAAGTGAAATAGTCATGTCATCTAATAAGATATGTTTACCTTGCAGTAAAAATGCAATAGTGTTAATTCAAGGAACAAATTTGAAATGGATAGAAGGAAACTCTTTTGTGAGTAATACATACTTATATAGCAGAGGCCATCATTTTAGGAGGGGTAAATAGCTGTGACTACATGTCTTACAATTGTCCCAGGATGTAAGTACTGGCTGACTCGGGAGGAAAAAGTGTCTTTGCAGTTTAAAAGACCCTCCTGTGCACAAGGAGCATTTTTGAGAAATAAGAGAAATTCCTTTTATAAAGCATTGTAAGCCATTGCTGGAATTTACCACATGAAAAGAGACTCGTAGTATCATATTTGTCTTTTTATCATTTATTAAACAGGGAAAAATGAATTGTTGTGAATCACGTCTTTAATTTTCAATAAACACACAACATGCCATGCTTCTGTGTACAACCTACCTAATATGTGTACTACATAAAATCTGATGTAATTAAAAAAGATAGCTCATTTTGCAAACATCCACAGGCCTAGAGGTGAAACCTTCTACAGTTTTAAGCAACTTAGGTTTTTGAGTTTCTGCCCTTGAAATGTTGACATGCTTGTAGCTTTACTTATCCTGGTGTTCATAAGGACATGGTGTGGTTATCATGACAGCTTTATTTATTACTTCCTCAGATTTTTACTTTTCTGAGTTAATGAAAGAATAAGAAGAAAGGCAGGAAAGGCTGAGACACCTATGATAGTTTCTGCATAAATTAGACAAGGTTTACAGGTATGGCTCGTGTCACTTAAGCAGTACAACTGGAAAACTCAAATTTCAGGCATTTAAGTCTTTTTTCATATTTGAAAGTGAAACAGCAATTTCCCAAGATAAATACAGAACTATTGCGTAGGATTTGGTTAGATATGAATCAAGGAGACCATATTTGAAGAAAAGGTTATTGGCCTCTCAGGAGTATAGGGGATGTTCATCAGGCAAGGGAGAAAGTATTGTGAAAACACTCATCACTTAGGATAAAGGCGGAGGGAGTTAAAACCCTCTAGGAAACTGTGAAAGTTATGTACCATAAAAAGTCTTTCTGTTGAGTCTGTGGTGTATTGGTATGCAGTTCATCCAGAAGCTTGTCTTAATTTTCCAAATAAACAGGTACGTTTAATAAAAGATGACTCCTCTGTCTAAAAACTTTGTTACATTTCTGACCTGAAATCATCAGGACTACAGTAAAATACTGTTGAATTGGAACATGCAGAAATTAGGGCAGTAATTAAAGTGAGTTATATGACTGCTCATGACCGAAAGAGCTTTTTGTTACTAAAATCAGTATTTTCTATTTTATAAGATATTGATTTCTAGCCAGGGAGATGGAGAGTTGTGCAGTCTCTGTGCTTGGAAGTGTTCGGGGCCTGCTGGGGCAAAGCCCCAAGAATCTACTCCAAGGTCAGTTTTGACCCTGCTTTGAGCAGGAGGTGAGCTGGTGACCTCCTGAGACCCCTTCCAGCCTCAGTGATTCAGTGTTACTGTGTCAACTTCCAAATGTCTGATTATGTGTCTAAGATGGGTGTGTCCTCTCCCTAAACAAACAGTCCGACACTCCTGTTATAGGCAGGTTCAAATATGAAAATTACCACAAAAGTCAATGACTACATTTAGGCAGTACTGAGTTTCCCTATACTGTCACAATGGTTATGTTTTAGTAGAACTGCTCTTCCCTTAAAAGGACAGGACAATGGTCTGACAGGAAGATTGACTGTTAAAGTTAACAGACTGGAATAGAAGAAAGCCATTTTTCCCTAATATATGCACAGTGTGTTCAGGCTCCTCAAACCAAAGTAGTAATCTGGAAAGGCTTTATTCTTTAAGTTGATTATCTTTATTTACATAGTCTAGAACTAGAAGTGCTAGTTTGAGTCTTACATTGATGACCCTGAATTTTCTCAAGTCAGAAATTCCATTTTCACCTGAATTTTTGTTAAATTTATTTCTTGCAGTCAGATTTGCCTTTTTTTACAGATGCAGACTTGCCCTTTTTATCCTTGTCCTTTTTTTTTTATCTGTCCAAAAGGTATTTTTTTTTTATTTGCTGAATAATTCATTGTGGGAAATGTCTTAAAATAGGATCATGTTAAATCCACCACAAAATGTTAATACTATGTTTCCCTCTCACCTACAATTGTGGATGTGATACCAGAACTTCATTAATTCTAATGTAGTGGCAAGTCAAGTCTTTTAATAGTTCTGTTCTATTTCAAGCAGAAAAGGCAGTTAGAATAGAAGTTTATTTGAAAACACCAAACTGTCTGGCACTTTTCAGATCTGCTGCAGTTCCTCAATTTCAATATATGGTGTCAGGGTGAAGTGCCACAGAACTTGCATGGCTGAGTAAACAACCACCTACTTGTACAAATGTTTCTGCAGAAATATGTCAGAAATTTGCCTTCAAATTAGCTCTACCACACAACTCTGTCTTCCCTTTTCCTCCCAAGCTGCCTCAAAATAGCCTACAAGAGATACTTATATTACCTTATTTTCATCTAAATTAGAATTTGCCATATGTTTATTTTGGCTCAGTTGTCAGGGTTTTGTTTTGTTGGTGTTTTTTTTTTTTTTTCCCATATCCAGTTAAATGTAGGTATCCATAGGATAATGCACCTACAGTTTTGCTGAGTACAGGAGACTGGTGTGCTATTCAAAGTTGGAGTGGTTGGTAGTGAGTTTACTAGATAAAGCAAAGTGAATGCACTATTCAGGGCATGTGCAGCCAGTTTTTTTTTTTTGTTGTTTGTTTGTTGTTTTTTTTTTTTTTTGTCCCATAATATGAGACAAACAATGAAGATGACAGATTTAGCTTGAAGAATTTTAAAATCTAAGGTATAATTTCTTTTCTTGTCTTCTTTAAAAACCTTTGGAGCATTTGATAAAATTACTGTTCTCTGATACATTATGCCTTTGATAAATTTCTGAAGGTTTGTAGAAAGAATGTTTTTATTCTCAGTTTCTGTAGCATTGCAATGTTTCATAGATTGGTGAACCTAACCTTTGTCTTTCTGACACGGTGTTTCAGTATGGCAGTCTTAAGTACCTGTGCACAAATGGAAAAACCTTCTAAGTAACTTTAGACTGCAATGCACCATGGCAGAAGTAGTGTGGTTAGCAGAAATGAAATAAAACTAGAATTTTTATGTATTTAAAGTGACAAGAAAGACAGAATCAAGTGCTAAAATGTGCAAAAAATAGGGAAACTGCAAAAGTAAAGGGTTTTTTTCTGTATTGGTTTACCTGGTAGTCCATAACATTTTGAAGATAAAATTTAGCTCTTCTAATTCAGGTGTGTTTTTTCCTAAGCAAAATAGATAGTGTAGGAGCTTTGAAAGAGTTTTCAGTTGAAACTATTTACTTGCCTATCCTTGAAGAAATGTAGTTTTGTTTTTCTTTGTTACTCAGGTGTTCTTTCCCATCAGAATGGATAATATTCTTCAGAATAAACTACATTCAGGAAACTGAGGGGGGTTTTTTGGGTTTTTTTTCAGAATGAAATTATTCTCCCATCAATCATAGGAGCCGATAACTTTTTGCTTTCCTTGTCCTTGATTCAGTCACGTGTAGATGAATGGACTTGGATCCTTCTCCTACCTTGGCTGAAGGCTGTTACCAGGCACAGGGATCCTGGTGTGCTCCCGGAGTGCAGCATTAAAATGGTAACAGCACATGAGCATATTGTAATCCTCCACTCTTCTCTCCAGAAGTACTTTGACCTTAACTGTTCTGTATCAAATGATGTATTTTAAAGTTTAAGATGCAGTTTAGCCAAAGTCCTTGACTGATTTTTTCTGCTAGAGAAAGGAACATACTGGCAGTTTTTTTATAAAAATTCAATTGTGATTTACTGTAGTCTTTCTTGCTAGTATGCTTCCATCCATTTTCAGTCTTAAAGCCCATCAATTTAGGAGACTGTTTTTATTTAGAGGGATCAAAAAATTCTGTTAGCTGAGCTTACTTTTACCCTTGATGAAAGTATGACCCAACATGTGCCTTTGGATTCTAAATATACTGAAAGTTTTAGCTCTAGGGCCATTTCAGCAGTGCCATTCAGCTTATGCTTATTAATTGGTCCAAGTAACAGTTTTCTTAATAAAAAAACTGTCAAACTTTATAAACAAGGAGTAGTCCCAATCCACCAAATGAAATCTAAAAGTGAGAGGTCCCTTGCAATTATTTAAACCAAAGGGAGCTTTGTGGCAAATGCAAATTAAACCGAGCTTTTCTGGAATAGTGTGAAGCTATTCACAGTTGTGTCCCAATTACATTTTATTTGAGGCTTTTCCCCACAGGAAATAATATTTTTTTTTTCCTTTAAATATCTGTAAGTTATAAAACTTTGCCTATCACAGTACTTAAAAGTCTTTAAATGGGAAAGCATGTTTGGCATTTGAAATCTCTTGAGAATAAATCCAAGCATTTCACTAAGGCTTGTTCATCTTTTTCTGTGTTTGACTATTTAATAATTTTGAAAAGAAGAAAGTGAACTTGAGTTTTTCTTGGTTTGTTGTTTATTATTTTTTTAAGTGAGCAGTAACATTATGAAAGGAGATCTTTTGTCATGAAATTGCTGTCTTTTTCCCCCAGGTTTTTAAGAAATGCTTGAGAAGTGGGGAATGTAATTAAAATCTTATTCTCCCTTTGGTTGCAGTTTTAATTTTGAATTCTAACCCTCACACATCATAATAGAGCTTTGCATTAGGGTGTTTTATACCTCTATCAAAATGACTAAAGTAATTAGTATTTTATACATTTTGGTAAGTATTTTGTCACTGAAACCACCAGTGCAGGTGAATGATAATGGTTTGAAGCTCAGGCACTGACAGGACCCTAAATGAGAATGTCGCCTTTTAATCAAGAGCACTTGGAGTCTATGGTATTGAAATGCCCTACAGAGAGCATACAAAAGCCATCCATCACTTTGTGACAGTCCAATCTTTTAGTGCATGAGTAAAATTTTATTCAGTCTTTCTGAGGCAGTTGGAATGTGAGATGTTTAACTCGCCTCAGAGCAGCAGAAGTTCGAAAGCATAATATCAAGATTGCTATCTGGGCAGCTTATGTGTCTTTATGTATTATCTTTATTTATTTAAATTGCAAGTGGAGCATTTTCCATGTCCTGCTTCAAACACCTTCCCCCATACTGTTATATACCCAACAGCAGAGATTATATCTAAATTTTAGTCATATGTTTGGAGTTGATTTGCACAGTTGATTAACTCTTGATGTTCAGTGGAAATACTCAGCAAGTCAGAGGGAAAGAGCCACTGCTTTAGGAAAGGCAGGTTTTGTAAATCTTGTCCAGGTAAGTAGTTTGACATGTGACTCAGAAATACTCTGGGATATGGTTAGAAGAAGTGCATTTAGTGATACATATACTTGGAACTGTAAACTATTATTATAATAGTCAACAATCTAATTTCAAGCTTTGTGTTGCTATGTTTGTTTTTAACACCCTCTTTTAGCTTTCTTTGTAAGTAAAAACAGCAGTAGCGTCTGAGGACAATGTGGTAATTTAAGAAAAAGTATTTTTGTTGTCAGGCCTTTAGCATGTTTACTTGTGATGTCAGTGGAAGCAGAAACCTATACCAGGACCCTTGTCTTTTAAGATGAGTTGGCAGTGATAAAACCCACTGACTTAGATGGTTTTACTTCCAATTTAAACTGTAAATGCAAATGAGTTGCCAACCCTAGTACTTGCTTGAACTCAGGGACAATGATCTGCACTGTACTTAATGACTGGATACTACTCAGGATTTTGGGTTTTTAAAGTAAATTCAGTTTTTCAGTGCCCTTTGGAACAAAATTTGCTGTGAATGTGCAAGATTAGGGATTTGTTTTTTTCCTTCTTGGCATTTGAACGCAATTTTTTGTCTTATACCAAAATAAGGTAGGACCTTCTGTGAAGGGAAAACATTCCTAAAATACTACCATGTACCCCCAAATGCTGAGAGAGAAAAGGCTGAGGAAATTGCCCTGGGCTTTATTTTAGTGAGTGGAAAGGAAGAAGGAGCAAGTTTTCCTGCTGAATCCAAGAACTAGTAAAATGCAACCAGATGAGGAAGACATGTTTATACATCTTATGTCTTACTGAAAAAGTCTTTCCAGCAAACCCTTTCCAGCAAGTCACAGACATGGATAGAGTTAATCTTCTCCTAGATAGTGCTGCTTCTTCAGTCCAGCATTTTTACTGAGTCTTCAGTAAGTTTGCTTTCAGAAATGTACCATGGTTATAATCTTGGCAATGGGAAATTTTTTAACCATCATTTTAACTTGAGCTTAAACACATCTAATTCTGACACCGTTCTCAGTGAATTATTCCCAGCAATGTAAAGAGCTGCGTTTTTGTCTGCCAGAGGGTACGTGTTCAAGATTTAATGGCCCCTGTCATGTCATCATGCAAAGTTAAATGATTTAAATATTCAGAATGTGCAAGAGCCCAGGCCAGCCTTGTTATAGTGAGAGCTAATATATTAATCAAACAGCTTAATATATGTTCCAGTATGAGCAGTATTAGCTGGCACTCCGTTAAATAGCTGACATTCAGGATCTACTCCCAATTTTAAAAAGTCTTCTCATATAATCACTGCTGTCATCTAGTGACATTCGTGCTCTGTTTCCACATGGCATTCTCACTCACTGTAATTGTCTGCTAGTGAAAATACAGGTATTATCCGTCGATTTTATAAATTACCATTTTCTTCCCTGGCTGCATGCCACAGCTCTGTCAGGATATCACAGAACTTACACACAACCAAAAGCCAAGTAAGTTGCTACAAGCTGGATATTGCTGCTTTAAAAGTAACCCACTACAGGAATAATGAGACATGCACCATTATTGAAGCTGAGTTAAAGCAACATTGTAGTAGTATTGTGATTATGAAAATCAGCTGCCAAAAGAAAGTAAAAGTAAATTAGACTATTTATTGAATTTCACATAGAAAGGTTGAAGACAAGTGGGTTCCTTAGTAAACTGGGTGCTTGGGGCCAGACCCCTCTAATTACTTCTTTTTCAATAGAGACATACAACACCCTCATCATCGCTATAAGACAAAGCCAGCATTTCAGAAATACTGAATGCAGAAACAAAACCAAACCAAAACCCAACAGGTGCAAGCACCTTCATCTACAATTCCTGTACTCAGTATTTTGTCAAAACTAACAAATTAATGACTTGCAGAAAATAGGGAGAATCAATGTTTTCAGTATTGTTTTTGCATCCTTAAATTAGAAACTCCCTTTCCAGTTCTCACAGAATTTATTTGTGCATTAAAGTTTTAATTTACCAGCACACTGTTCAGTTACCTTCTGGTTTTAAATTTTGTTTAGCATGTAAACTGTTAACATCTAGTGAAACTGGCCACTGATGGTCCTAGTATACCTCCAGTGATGTGCAAATCCATTTTTTTTTCCTAAGGTATGACATGCATGTATGCGGTGACAGGTTGCCAAAAATGCATGTATTTACATCTTTGAATATATGTTTCATATTTTCATGGGTTTTTTATACATAGTAAAATCCTATTAGTCTAAAATAATAAAAAATATTACAGAATATAATCCAAAAGTAAATAGGTAAGAAATTTTATATCAGTGTATATCAGCTGTTCTGATACATACTGATGTTGTGCAGTTTTAATCCTTACTGGGAGAATTAAAAAATAAAATAAAAGAAATTATGAGTGAAACAAACACTTTCATAATAAGCTAATTTCACCTGGTATTTAGTCCCATTGCAGACACACATCCCAAACCCCACAATGCTGATTCCATCTAGAAGTAGCCAAAACAAAGAAATTAACTTCCATGGTCTATGAGTTTTGCTTGTCCTCTCTAAATAAAACCAGACAGATGGTGCAATCTTTGGAAATCAAGTGAAAACATCTGTGGTAGGGAATTTGGAGCAAAATATATACAAAAAATTAATAGGTCTACCAAAACCTAGTACTGAAAGTAGTATGTGAATAGGCAGCCTCCAGTGTGTTTTCTCCCAGTACAGACAGTATATACAGCAGGATCCAAACTAGGCTCATTCCTGGGGTTTGGCTTTACTTAAAAGAAACCAGTGTAAAGGTAGCAAAGCTTAGGTCTGGTCTCTTCCCCAGACCTGGCTGCTCCTGAAACAAACTTATTAGGACTCCCCAGTGTTTGCTGCAGGTTTTCAGTTTCTCTAATTTTCGCTACCAAGTTCTCCGCTGTCTTCCTCCATTGTGCGACTGTCACCCAGTCCTAGGACATAACAGGGAGGGCAGTATCACACCCAGCAGGGATGCTCGGAATAGATGGTCTCGTAAAAAGAACTGCCCAAGTAGAGGCTCATCCCCTCACTATTTCTCTCATCTATCCCAGGAGGGATAGAGGTTGCCAACTTGCCATACTGTCGTTGTAGTTAAAATTCAGCTGAAGCACATAAACATGAGTTTACAGAGGGAATAAAATTGCAGAAGTACTCCTGTAAGAAGTATTTGACCTGCTGCCTACGACTTTTAATACGTGCCATTCCAGTCAAGGTTGCTCAATGCCTTGGGGATACTTGGGAGGAGGAGGAGAACAGAGAGGGGTAACATGAGAAGAAGTGGCAACATGGACTTCAATGGGGATTAATAGTCACAGAAAGAGATGCTGGGAGAGTATGATTACTGACAGTTACTTGGCTTAGCTGCAGTGTTTACTGCAGTCTTTTTGTCCATATTTGAGGTAAAACTAGCATAAGCATGTTCAGCCGTACTGACGTCACATCTTCATTTTTCCATGCAGGTGTACCCTGTAAACGTAAAGCCACTCCAAAATCTTTGTTGCTATAATCTTCAACAGACTATGGAGAAAAACCTACTGCTTAGTGACTAATGTAGCACAAATTCCCTGTAGCCCTAGTTACATAAACTACCATTTAAAAGACACAATTTAGTTATAAAGTGCACTTTAAAAGCTGCTCTCTCCTTGAAGTGTATATTGAATTCCCCATAAAGATTGTTTACAAGATCAGTTTAAAAAAAAACTTTAGAGAAGCTTTTGAGCATGGTTGCACCTTCTTTTTAGCCCCACAGCAAAGCACTTGGGATTATCCCAGGAGTCTCTGGGTAAGGGAGCTAGGTAAGAGAGCAGCTCAGTAGGGAAAATGTGGTGGGGATGGGCTGTGGATTGGGCAGGAAGGGGAAGCTGCCCCACACGTGACGGAGGGTTACAGCACACATTGAGCAGAGCATGTTCCCTGGTGACAGACACTTCCTCACTGTGCTCACGACACCACCGTCACTTCACAGGATTACAAAGGGCATTTGAATTCCTGTTTGTTTGTGCCAACACATGACACTGAAGAATGAACTGTCTTCCAATCTAAACGACCAAGAAAACAAGCACATTTGGGAAAGATTTGTTCAACTGATGTTAAAAGTTAAATATTACCTTTACTGTGCAGTAATTGTTCACTGAGGAATCTCTTTTCAGCCTGTAAATAATGGTTTGTTTTATCACTGTATTACTCACTTTCAGGAAACATGTGTTTTGCAGAACAAAGGTAGATCCATATCCCCTGCCTTTAAAAAACTTCCAGAAAACAAACCTGAAAAATTATATGACACTCCCTATGCTTTAAATCCTGACGTTTAAAACATAGGCCAGAGAGATTTGTAGATTCTGGAGGCACTTGCAGTTTGTGGCTGTAAAGCTGCAGAGGATATCAGCTGAGATTTCTGCAGGCTGCAATGGAAGAGCTTTTCAAGGCTCTCGACTGCCAGAGTTCACGCCTCTGTGCAACAGCACATTATTCGGGAAGGAATGCTTCTGCTCAACTCTTTAATGTTTTTCCAGAAAGAAAAGCACATTAGCTGAGTGTCTCTCTGCCATGGTCCCATTGCTAAAAATCAGAGGTTTTGTACAAGCAGTGCTGAGTGAGGGAACTGGCATACCTCTACAGTATGTCTTTATCTCAGTTCCCAGCGTTTAACTGGAATCCCAATACTCAGTCTTATTTGCTTCCCAGTCTGTCACAGGGCTCTGAAATCGTGGTATCAGCTGCATGCCTCAGTGGTATGAAAACCGCTTTACAGCCCTGCACCCTTTGCCTTGGACAGGAAACCTCTGCTCTCAAATTGTCCGTGACAGATCCAGAGGCTACTGCTGGCATTATGTCTCACTGGCAGTGGAGGATGACTTGGGTGATCCCATGAACCTGATGCCTTGATGGGCAACAAACCCAAAAAGCAGCAGTTGCTGCTCTAGATCCTGCTGCCTGTGCCACCATGCAAAGGATACCAGCACCAACAAAATCAACATCTGCTCTGGAATGAGAACTAGCCCAATACTTAGCAGCTCTAATACCTGAAATCCCTTAGGAGTCAGTATGGAAAAGAAATTACATGTAGTATTTACATTCAGGAATTGTCCTGCCAGGAACAATTCCTTACTTTCCTTCCCACTGCACCAGCAAGATTAGCACTGAATCCACACAGAAAAAAAACACCGGAGACAGTGAGGGTAGTTTGTAGGTTTATCCAGCTGCAGAAATTACAAACTATATGTATGAGGAAGTTTCTTGCCCTTTACTGTTTAACTATTTTTGTTTGCTGAGTCTCAAAGTACTAGTTACTGTTTTGAGATATTGTTGAAATACTACTCAAAGCCTGTTTCATAGAAACCAGAATACTTAGGAGATCACTGAACAGGCAAAAGTGATATAGTAATTATCTGTAGAACTGGATTTAAAACCAACCAGATGGTACCAAAGAAAAGGCAAGAATGCTTTGAAGCATAAATCTGAGTGCTGATTCTTCCACTTAAGAGAATTTACACTGATAATGAGCAGTATCAGAGATAATGAATTCATGAAAAATAATCTTGGATCAAAAGCCTTGTATTTCTCAAAGCTGACTAATGTTTGCTGCTGAAATCTGAAGTGCTGGAAGCATGCATGTACAAGAATATACTTTGAAACCTAGGAACTCAGTGTATAAAGCCACTTTACTCAGGATTGATGAAGATATTTTCTCTGCTCACTGCCACATAATGTACATGTTTCTAAACATCCATCTGCATTTGTGCCGTTTCTCTGACAGTCACTGCCTTTTAATGTTTTCTGTCTTCAATGAAAGAATGAAGTTTGAGCTACAGGCTTCAGTGTTGCTTCTGCTGTTATTATTGCCTTATCCCCTGTAATATGAACTTACAGGGGACTGTGTTGTTTTGAAAACAGATTATTTCTATTCATATTTTTATTTTAGTAAGGCATTAGAAACATTGCTTTTTTACTTTATACTTCCAATATTTAAGACCTTTCTTTGCTGTGTTGAAAACAGGCACTGTAGAATGACTGAAGTGTTTCCCCTAAGAAGAGTTCTACTTTGCCTAGTCCCTAATCCTGTAATTACTTTTGCATGTATTAAGAGTAAAAACACTTCCCTTGTAGTCACATGGAGAAGGATATGCTGAATCATGGCCTTATATAGTCCAGTTTGTAGAGATACTCCAATAAGCCACAAATAATAACAGTTCTTTTCTCATACTTAAATGAGTATTGTATCAACACAAAAGGTTTTTACAGGAAAACACTTTTTTCCACTAGGTATTATCTCTCTAAACATAACATAAAAGAACATTTTAACCATCTGCTCAGGAAATACTTAGCTTTTAGCCAAGCTTTTACTCCAAGTAAAAAAAAAAAAAAAAAAAAATCAAGGTATGAATTCCTATTGACTAGACTACCAAACTCAGTGGCAAAATTTGCACTGACTTCAGGGTTGATGAAGATTTCAAAGAAATGTTTATGTATGTAGCATGGACTACTTCTGGTAATGTGGAGACTTACAGGTCACTAACAAATTAAAGTAAAAAAACCCAACAACTCAGCTGTGCAGAATTATCAGAAATTGCTTAGACTGTCACACAGCTTTTTTAGCTTTCCAGTCACACACATTTTCTGGCTGCTTTTCCTGCTAAATAAATAAACCATAAAGAAAACCTAGAAAACACTAACTAGCACCCATGTAGATTTTGTGAAGCTTGCATATAAAAATAATATATAATAAAATACTTTTTCTCAGTCCTCACTCAAGCACAGCTGGCACCAAGGATGAAAAATAAAATTATTAATAAATTTTTCTTTAGAAAGTTGATGAAAAGGCTTTTTATAAATTTTATATATTCCTGTTAATACTTTATACAGAGCATTCTAAAATAGATCCAGTGTACATTTCTTCTGTTTTGGGTTGCACATGCTGTCTTGCAGTTTATAAAGTGAAATGAGGTGGCTTCCATTAATACTGCAAAAAACCCTATTCAGTTTTTACTCAGTGGGCTTTGGCCACTCTATTCATCTCCTCCTTTTTGTGTGTCAGTTGTAAATTGATTGAGAAATACTCTTTTTCATGCTTCCCCACTCTTGGCATACAACATCTTTAAAGATTCAAAAGAGATAGGAAAGCTAAAAAGGCAACAGGTAGGTAATGCAGCAGATGGCTCAGTCTCCAGTTAAACTTGCTCAGAGTAACAAGCAGTAAGACTGTATTTTTTCTGCAGAGTGCAGGTGGAGAGGCTGTGAGTGACAATAAATTTCTGAACACAGACTCCAGCACAGGATCAGTGGAAACTACTGCCAAGCCATTACCATTTAAAGACCCAAACTTCATCGTAAGTATATTATTTTAACAACTTGAAATTTCAAACTTTTCCCATAAAAGACTAACTAGGATCCTATTTAACCATGTTCCTAGTGTAAATATTAAGAAAATAAGCTTAATAGCCAAATAAAAGGTTAACAATTTTTAAGAAATTCACCTCAATCCATGTAACGCCACAGTCTAAAGTGCACACTGTATTATAGCATGAAAATGGCACTGGTCCAGAGGCAGAACTGTTATATTAAATGCTGGAACAGAGTGAGAAAACCTGTTAGGTGCAGGTAAGTGTGGAAGTTTTATGATATGGTATCTCACAAACTACCACAGGTAGAAAGGAACAATTAATACTACGAATGTAGGAATCCCATGTTCCAGTTCCTAGTCAAGGCAGGCTGCACAGCAGTTGAGCTAGAAATTAGCCAGTCATTAGCAAATAGCATTTTGTTCCTCTTTTGGTCCCTGCAACTCTTAACAGATTTGTGGTGTCTTCTTCCAATCATTGCTAGATTTAGAAGCAAAATGCTCTATGCTCCCTAGAAGTCTGGCCTGCCAGCAGTCAAAGTCATGTAAACATTGACAGCTGATGAAATGCAGGCTCCTAACACTCTGAGGGTTAAACTAGGAGAGAAGGTGAAGAAGATTTAAGTTAGTAATGCTGGGTTTGTTTTTGATATCTTTTTATCTTGCTGTGCCAAGGCAAACTCATCGGCACAC
This sequence comes from Chamaea fasciata, assembly GCF_029207755.1. Lineage (NCBI taxonomy): Eukaryota > Metazoa > Chordata > Aves > Passeriformes > Sylviidae > Chamaea > Chamaea fasciata. The sequence goes on along the minus strand of NW_027094086.1, from coordinate 66,635,287 downwards.
TGTACAAATGCTTTCTAGACAAGCAAACCTCTCAGACTGCTGGTCCTGAGACAGTACTTAGAAAGAAGGATTTTATCCCGGATTTCATCCTGTATGAACAAGATACAATATCCCAGAGCACATAACCAGTAATCGGGCAAGGTACAGCTCACTAAGCACAGGTTTGGCAGGGGGTATGAAATTAATCTCTGACATGTGAGTTGCTCTACATCTGCTTTGCAGACAACTTCAGTCATGAGAAGGGCATTCACACAACCGTCTACTTTGCTCACTAATCCTCCAGCAAGCATCAGCATCTTCGAGAAATGGGGCTTATTGCAAAAGCTCCTTTTGTGCCCAGAGGCATCCCATGTAGTTTCCACATAGGATTTAAATATCCATGAGGCCCGGAGCTGATCCTTCAGTTCTTAGAGAGATGTCACCATTTCCAAAGAGGCAATACTTAAGTCTGCATGCTTGAAATAATAATGAATGCACAGGGTCTTTGGCAACCGCTGCAGAAATAATAGGCAGTTATAATAAAAACCATGAAATTGTCTCCCCCAATACAGTAACTAATTTGAGAAGAAATGCATTGAGTGTTAATCAGCATTTCATTAGTATGACCTGGTAGTAACAATTTGGATGGATTTTTGCAACTTGCCAGCCTAATTTGCCTTAAAAGAAGAAAATAAATCAAATGGTGTCTATTTCTCATATGGATGCCCAAGTTTGAACCATTAGCTCACTGCAGAGGATAGACTTAAGAGAAGAGAAGGAGGAAGAACTGACCTTTTCCTAAACTTTCTGATTGGAATTTACGTCTTTTGGCAATGGGGAAGGGAAAAAAGACTTTCTGACACTTGTGTAGAGCAATTGCTGCTGTAGAGTAGTAGCTCCACCTGTCCTAGCTCCAGCTTTCTCTGAACTTTGCTTAGTTCATTTGTGCTTGGCAGTCATTGCCTTTTTGTTGTAAGTGTGTGAGGTGATGCTCAGGCCCATTTTTAGGAGGCATAAGTTCATATAAAAACAGAGGTTGGTTTTGAGAACACTGAAAAAAAATCATTATGCTGTGATTTGGGGGAAAATTCATGCGATGAATTTGAATTAGTAGTGTGGAAGTATATGTAGTTTCATCTCACACTGTTGCAGTCTCTATTGTACAATGATCTTTGGATGACTAAGGTGTTACCCTAAGAGCAAATATTTGCTTCTATGTTTTAAATCAGATATCCATCACCAAAACCGAGTATAACACCAGCTCATGAGCATCTTTCCTGAATATATCATATGTCTACACAAAAAAGCTTTCTCATTGAATCCTTCCTCCTGTCATCCTCATCAATTTAATTGGTTAATTTATAAACATTCAAAGCAGAAGTGTGTTTACAGAACTTCACTGAGTTTCAATGAGACTCATGGGGCAAGTAGTAATTATTAACAGAATTAGCAACTTCTCAATTGTAAGGACATTTTACTTTTCTGAAGTTAAGCTGTAAATCTGTGTCCTTTGATCATTTAGAAGTAGTACAGTATGTTGTGCAGCGTCTGTCTCTGGAGGGACATAAATAAATTACTCTGTAGCAATCACATTTGATAACTGCAACTACCATTAAAGTACCTGTGGCAAGCCTTCCATTAGTGTTCCTTTCAAAATGCAAAATTGTCTTGGCAGCCAACATTCTATTTATTATTCTTTTTCTATTATTCTGTCTCCTAGCTTTTGAAAGAAAAATAAAATTTCCAGAAAGTTTCTCATAGTATTCATTACATTTTGCAAGATCAGTTGTGTTTTCTGCAGTCATGGATAATTTGTAAAAGAGCTGCACCTGTAATATGCCATAAAAAGGAGGGGGAAAATTTAGCTGTATAATCACAATTTTAGAAACAACTTCATAGTAATAAGTTCTAATACGATAGGAAGTACATACAGAATCCTGTAATCTCAGACTAAGCCTAACCACGTTGATTTTCTATTTCCATGTAAAAAGCAGATTTTAATTTCCTTCAGTTAATAGGAAACATAGAAGCTTTGACACAGTCCAAAAAGCTTTGTTTTTGCTTGCAGCCAAGATTAAAGTGTACAGTATTGTAGCCTGCTGATGAAATAAGTGAGAATAACAAATGGTTCATGACAAGATGAGACATATCAGAAAGGCTATGAAATAGAAGTGTCATGCTCTGAAATAGTATTCTTTATTTATTTTTTTCTCTAAACACCATATTTTTAATTCTAGCATTCCGGCATTGGTGGAGCAGCAGCTGGCAAGAAGAACAGAACGTGGAAGAACCTAAAACAAATTCTTGCTTCTGAAAGGGCATTGCCATGGCAACTAAATGATCCTAGCTGTAAGCTGCTTAGACGCTTTGCATGTATTTATAAACAATAGAATCCACACAAATAAGTTTCTTTAAAACTAACCTAAATTATTTCATTGGTGCATGCAGTATCCTGCTTGAACAGGGACCAGTAGTACATTTAAGATTACTCCAATCACACTTGTCAGCTCTAAGTGGAAAGTAGGGGGAAGCAAATTATTTGGAGTATCATGGCAAAGTTCAAATACATTTGAGGGGAGAGTTTCACAAGTATTTATCCAAACCAAATCAGAAACCCTTATTCCAATGAGGTTTTTATCGCCTTTTCACTGGTTAGGTGCCTGCTCCTCTGTGTACAGTCCAGAGGTCTTTTGGTGGGTGGCTGCTGCTTGATTAGCTCTATTTGAACACTTTTCAAATACTTTCTGCTAAGCCACATACCTGCAGTAGCTTAGACCTCAGCCCAAGCTTCCTATCCAGCTCCTTATCCTAGATACTTGGGAGATTTAAATCCTACATCCTCTCTTTAGTGCAGCACAGCTGAAACTACACTATTAGCAGTGCTGATTAGCAGTCCTAGCTGGTTACATCCACAGGAGCAGAGTTACAGCAGTGGTCTTAATCTAGATATTCTTCAAGTCTGCTTGTAAAGTAGGATACTATTGAACTTAGCTTCTGGTAGAATGCAATCCTCAGATTGCATTTAAGCAAGGGGAGGCATTTCAAAACTGAGCATATGCATATACTTTTTGTCAGACTTGGTGCTTTATCTAAAAATAGCTTGCTGTTTTTTGAAGTATTTTAGACGCAACTGTTACAGAAAAATGCAGACTAGTGTGTTCCTGGCCATTGTAACTGACAGTCTGCTGATGTTGCTATTTCTACCATGCTCTGTTTGCAAGCAGAATTTTACAGGATTTTTATAAGAAGGAGGGAAAAGAAATTCAGTTTCGCATTTAAAGCCAGCTCTCTGTGGCATTAGGGTCTTTTGAATTATGAGATGATGAGTTAGAAATTTGATATGGATGGAATGTGAATTGAACATAGCATCTGAATGAGTTGCAAGGGAGAGCAGGAAAGAGGAAAGAAATTAGTCAGGTACAAGATATTTTTGTAAACATCCAAAATTGAGGATTTAACTACTTAAGCATACCAACTGTATCTTAAAAATGTTTATGAATGATAATTACTATCTAAAGGGCAGCAAAGAGCAGCAATTTCCAACCCTCAGTTTAAACATTCAGACAATTTTCTAGGTCATTGACTGGGCTTAAAGTGGTACATGCTTAAAGATTTAACTGATTTAAAAGATTACTTTGTTTTTCTGGATTATAGTATTTCAGAGCTGCAGTCTTGAGCAATGTTTCACGGTCTTAACATACAGTGTGCATTTGATAATGGCTATTCTTTGCATGTGACTGACTGCAAGGGAATTCTTTAAGACTTGGAAGAAATGGACACATTTCAAATGGCATTTTCCTTTCGGGGAGGGCAGTTCTGCTTGCTGAACTCTATTAATAAGTGAGCAGGATCAGGCTGTGCTTTACAATGCTAACAGGATAAATGTTTTCAGAGGTGATTCTCCTTCAAATTTCTTTGCCTTAGTGCTGCTAGTTAATAGAGACCTCAGAGAGTAGGTTTATGATATAGAATATATATATATATATATATATATATATGACACTGAGTTTATGCTTTTGTTTCTCTCTAGATTTTAATATTGATGCTCCTCCTTCCTTTAAACCTGCTAAGAAATATTCAGACATCTCAGGACTTCCAGTAAGTACTTTTTTTCCCCTCAAAATTGGCATCTCACCTTCCACAATGAAATAGCGCTGGTGCCTTGTTTTGTAAAAGATGATATGCTGAGGTTCTATTCAGACTTGGGCCTAATAATTATCCGGTGATTTAGGACCAAACCCCAAACATTTGTCACTACATCACAAAATCCTTAGGTTGTTAATAGATGTCAAGACAGACTAAATACCTTGTCTTGCCAAGTAACTCCTCTGACACGTCTTTGTCACATGTAGAATCTGCATTGGTGTCCATAATTTCTAATTCTTAAGATAGCTCCAGGGAAAGCTGGTAGTCCACAGTCTCTGTGACTGTTAACTTTGCCAAGGTATTACCACACTGACTGAAACTTTCCATGCTGCTTGCCTGATGTGGATTTATTTCATTCTATCTTGTAGAGGAAGTTTTAAAAAGATGGCTCAGCAAGTTTCAATAATGAGATTTGGCAAAATTTTATTGTTTGGCCTTTTTCCACCAGGTTAAAAAAATCCCCTTGTTATCATTGCTCGCAAACTTTGCCTCAAACAAATCAGCCTGAAACAGACACTTGGCACAGACTGCTGAGAATTTCAAATACCCCTATGCTTCAGAGCTGAAAGTTGGAGTTTGGCAGATGTATAGCCTGTGTGTCACAGATGGGCTCTTTTACGTGTTTTTGTTAAAGAAAGGGAAAAAAAAAAGGAGCCACATTTGACTTAGGTACGTTTTGTATATGCTCCAGAAAGTCTTGGTAGTTGCAATTTGGTGCCTGAATTCCCCAAAGATTCTGTTGGCACAAAACAGGAGTAAAGTCATTGAATTCTGCCCAACAAAAATTTTGTATCTCCTGTCAAAACTGTTTCTATGTTACATGAATAATCTTTACTTAGAACAGGTATTAGTAAGAGCATACCTTTTCACCCCCAAACACCAGTGATTTATTTTGCAGAAGCCTGTGCATTTCTTACAACTGAAGTGAATGGAAATGTTGTATTTTTGAGTAAAAAAAAGCTTAAGTAATGCTTACAGTAAGTATCTACAATAATGAAAACCTTGAAAAATAATGTCAAAGAGCCCTGCACAGAATTTCTGTGTCACTTCCCCCAGTTTAATCTGTTTCTCACCCATAGGGCACTAGCCCACCTTCACAGGCTTGATATCACCTCCTGGAGATGTCCTTAAAGTTAGACATTTGTTATGCTGATGCAGGTTAGCATACCACTTTGCATTATGTGCACTGAATTAGGCAAAAAGTCCTTATTAGGACAGAAAAAGGGTGAGCACTTTACTAAGGGCTTCCTTATAGTGAATATTTGCTGTAAGGCATCCAAGAATAGCTATAGCACCAACTGTAATCCTGCACATCCTAGCATTTGATCTTGATTTGGTAGCATATGTTTTCTTAGATTTTATTTTTAAGTATCACATTTAAATAAGGCACCTGAAAGGTGGCATGTGTCCAGCCTGTTCCTCTGAATGTGGTTTGGAAAGGGAGTGAGTTGCTCAGATAAAGGCTTGTAACCCTTTGTGTTCAAGAGGGAGTGGAAAAGCAACATCTCCCTCACAGATGAACTGGCAGACAACAAATGGAAGAGACTGCTCACAAACCCAGGGAAGATAATTCCCTCTAGCCAGGCAGACTCCTACTCCATCTCCAAGGAGCCAGATAATGCTTTCCAGTGCATGTATTTCAAAACTAATCAGTTCTTGCACCTGTAGTGAGCGGATGATGCAGGTATAGATGGGAGAGGAGACCACATCCCTACCAGTTAAGGGTCAGTTAAACCTTAGAAAATTCTCTCAGTTCCTCAGTTTTTCTTTACCAACACCTCTTTTCCCTCAGTGATTTATGTACTATAACTATTCTAGCTTAGTATAGATACTCTCTATACAAATGCATTCAGTGCTGCTTTTGTTTTCTTTTCTTCTCTTTACACTTTTTTTCCTTAATTTTCTATCCTCTAATTGCACTGTGATTCAAGTTTCCTATTTTACCTGGCCTGCAAGGTTTCTCCAGACTATGATAAAATTACTACATTTAAAAAGTCATTTTTTCTATTAAAATAGCTGAGACGGTGTGTCCTTTAAATTGTTAGGCTAGAAATGTTTCATAAGAAAGACTAAATATGCTTTCAAGATCACTTCCCGGTAGGAGGATATGTGGGACAATAGAATATTGTAGAAATGCAGTATTAGAAAAATGTCCCTGTATTTTCTGTGTAAAACATAAAAGCATTTGTGTAAGAATGTATTTTCTGTGGGAATGCTGGATTCCCCATGGGGGGAAAAATTCCTTAGCATTACCCATTTAGGGAAGAATTAAATTGTCTACTAGGTACAAAAAGAGAACTGTATTAAAACATTCTCAATCAGCATACTTGCTCTTATATTAGATGCCACAATTAAATTCTACTGATCCCCTTCTCTTTCTGTGTGTAGCACAAATGGAATTAAATTTACCAATGGTCTCAGCAGAGCAGCCAATTTATATTTGTAAGGCAGCCTAGAATTCTAAAGCTAATATCTACTGTAGTGACACTGCAAAATAAACCTCTTATTTCCAAACTTGCAAGATGAGTATTTAGATATTTTAACATGCAAAACAGAGTAATTTATTGTAAAGCAGATTTAAAAAAAACCCAAACCTTCAAATGTTTATGCTTCTCTTCCTTTTCTGAAAATGGATCAGCCCTGTTACTATAGAAACAGACTGAGATACCTAGTTTATTGTATTTTAAGAGCATGTGTCCATGGCCTTTGACTTAGTTTTTAAACACGACAGAGTTTTTTCTTTGCAAATTCATATTAATTTAATATTCTAATCTATGATCATTGCTGGAGTATTGGTGAAGTTTCTTTTCAGGCTGAAGCTATGGCATGAATGGCTGGTTACCATACATTAGTGTCTGCACACAGTATAGCCCACTACATAATGCCAGAACAGTGAAGAACTGCCATAATATTTTTAACCTAGATCAGTGCACAGTACAAATTGCAGATATTGCTTGTTTACTCTATTACAGAATCATGCACATTTGAAAAGCAGTCTAATTGCTTAGCTTTTTCTTACACGAGGCCAGATGTAGAGAGTGAAATAAAAGTAAATTTATACCTGCTGTAACCATGGAGTTATCTGCAGGGATAAATTTGCTCCTAATGTTCTAACTTTGCCATTTGTTTGAAACTTAATTGATGGCTTGAACTGTTAGCTTACTACATTTAATTAACATGGCAGCGTTTATTTGTAAAGAAAACCAAGCTACAAATATCACTAAATTTTCTAAGTCATATCAGATGAAATGATTGGCTGGATTGTTACCATGGTCAACAGGTGCTTTCCAACATAAAAGTGTAGAGAGCTCTGTACTGTAAATGTGTGGCATGGGGGACTACTCCGGCTCTTCCTGGCCTTTCCTATTTTTAGTAGCAATGTCTTGAGGGATCTCAAGTGCCTTGCAGCCTGCCACCATGTTGTGCTAAAGAAAGGGACAGAGGACACTTTTGGAGCCTTGTCAGGCACTTGGTAATCCAATGCCGAAGAAGCAGGGATTGTCCTGGAGGCTGAGTGTGGGGAGGCAATGCTCTGATGTCTGCCTGCTCCCAGTGCAGCCCCTGGCCTACCCCTGAGCTCAGCCGAGCTCCAGGTTTCTGTAGCAACAAGGAAGGGGAGAGGATAGAAGGAAACTGGCACTGCTCCCAGTCTCTCAGGGTCCAAATATAGCAGAGGATACAAGTGTAGCCCAGGGTGAGCTGGCCAGGCTGCTATCCTGAAAGCAGGCATCTGGAGCAAACCACAACGCTGGGTTCGAATCTCTTATCAGTTCAGTCACAGAACCGTAAGCTGAGACTCCCTAGCTTTAACAACCACTTTAAAGTAAATTAAAAGCTAAGTTGTATGCAGCAAGAGAAAGACAGTCCAAAGCTATCAGAGCACTCATAATTCAGCCTCTTTGTGGGTAATTTATTGGCAGCAGCCTGACTCTTTGGAGAGCTGCCTTTAGAGAGACTGCAGAAGGCACAGAGTTGCTAGGGTGAGTTTAGAGAGTTGAGGAATTTCTTTTGCACTGTGTTTTATAGAAAAGTTACTTCAGCCCTCTGTTATGTTTAATGCATTTCTAATCTGACTTTATAGGGATCTGTTAACTTCTCATAAGTTCTCACATGAGGAGAAAGAAAAAAAGACAGACTTGTGGCCACATGGTAGAACAGCAGTGCTGTTACCAGGAAGAGAAACTCACTCTTTTGTAGTCTTGTAATTAAGACACTTCTTTTACTATTATATTTAGAAATTTTATTTTAATTGTATCTCTACCATGGTTTCTTTTTCAGGCAAATTACACAGATCCACAGAGCAAGCTAAGATTTAGTACTATCGAAGAATTTGCCTACATTCGGATGCTCCCTTCAGATGTGGTTACAGGATACCTGGCTCTAAGGAAAGCAACAAGTATTGTTTCCTGAACAGACTAAATATTCTTGTATATTGCTTATGAATGGTGCTCATTTGGAGTATCATGATGGAAACTGACTGTAGGACTGAGATTCTTTAAAACAATCCATGGATTTTTACATCTGGAAGTAGTTGATGATACAGGCATTTGAAGAACATATGGATTTAATTTTCATAAATGCTGATGTTTTTTAGTTTGCCAATTTGTTAGCAATTTAGTTTGGTGAACAGAATAACTTAGACCTTAAGGATATATATCTGTACTATAATGTCTCATTTATATTAATTTCTCTAAAGACAGGATTTCATCTCCACCCTATATATTTTATGTACTACCGTGGCTCAGAAGAAACAATCATTTGAATTAAGGAAAAGGTAACAAGATATCCAAATGTCTAAACCTGCCTTACCAGATGTGCTTGCCACTTGGCTATGAAGCTTGTCCCATCTGTAAAACAAAGCTGAAATACCTAGCAAGTGCTGCTGTTGATGACGTTTTTAGGCTTCTGTGGCACTGTGGAAATGAAGACACAAATGTTTGCCAACATAAATAAAGTTGGACTCAAACTTACTTGTAAAATGCATTGCTTGTTACATGTTCTTCAGTGAACATGTGTAACAGGATTCAATCAAATCACCATGTAGCTCTTAATCATGACACTTTTCAGGTTTTGAGTGCTTCATTTCACAACCTCACTGTTCTTTTACCTTTCCTAGTGATTACAGTACTTGTACTAATTAGTATGAAGAAAGTACTAATTCCCCAGTCTTCTAAAAAAGATGCTAAAAAGCAAGAGTTCCACTCTCCATTGGCATTCTGACACCCAGATGGCCTTCAGCAAGGCAAGACCTTCTACAATAGAGCACTGAACTTAGCACCATGAGACACCAAAAGAATGCCTGAGAGCAATGGAGCATTGTCATACTCTAGAAGGAGACTGAGAGTTTGGCTGGGGGGATGGCGACAGGTACATGCCAACATGCCAGGGTAAGAATGACCATGACTTCCTGAAACTAAGTCCAGGGGAAAAGGGGCAGAAGGTTTTCTGCCCATTCTTTCTTTCTTTCTGTCCTCTTTCTTATGACAAGCTACTGTCTTCCCACTTCTGAGTCTTTGTCCCAGCCTTAAACTCTTGCTGGGTTGTAATCTGGACTCCACGTTCAGGCTCAGCTGTTCCCGCAGTCACACAGCCTTCATTCCCACACTCCACCAGCAATCCTGCTGTGGTGGCACTAGAACTGGCTGCTACACAAGTTACCACTCGCTGTGGGAATGCTCTTTTCCCATGTGCAAAACTGCCAAGTGGAGCACTTGTGCCATAGTTTGTTAGTCTTGGGGAGGTGAGGTGCTGATCAGGAGACAGCATTCCTGACTCAGCAACTCCACCATGGACATCAGGATCCCGGCAAGGCACGCTCTTCTCTTTGCCTGCACAAGCAGCACACAGCAGTGACTATTCAGTGTCTAAGCTGTGGTTTTGAATGCATATTTCTATAGACATGATGGTAATTAAGATCATTTTTTTTCTGATTGAAAGACTAAATGTGCAGAGTGCTATTAATGTCAGTTTAATTTCAACTCCAGAACAGGAAAAACAATGATGAGATACATTGTTTAATGAAAGCTGGTGGGACCCATTCCTCAGTTTTTGTGATCTAATGTTGCCAAAAACAAATTCTAAAAGTTTTTGACATGCTTTCAATAGATTCTTCAAAGCCCTAGATATCTGATAATGCTACAACTGTGTCACAGTACAAAAAAGAATAAGACAGGATATCTCTCTGCATGTCAGCAAGCATCCAAGCCACATTCTCTTTGCATTGAGTTTTATAATGGATATTTTTAACTTACATTACATACTGAACATGTGTTTATAAGATAAGCTTAACACTGGTATGAAAAGGAAACACGTAGAACAGCTATAAGATCATTTTTTTTTTAAATAAGCAGACAGCAGCTCAGAAAATCGATTTCACAAGCTTGTTCTCTCCCACAAATATTTTTAACATTCTTTGGGAATGACTGTGTAGGAGCCCAGGCTCCTCCACTGTCAGAAGTGTTCCATGGACTCCTGCACTCTATATTAAGATGTTGCTTCTCAGCTTATTTCTCCTGTGCAGCACTTATGCATTCTGTTTTCAAAATCCATGTCTCACTGAATAAATCAGCATCAGAAAAGAAAACACATCTTAAATTTGGTGAAAACAATAGTGACTCTTCTCTCAATGCTCTGTAACCATGTAATGGCTACAAGATTCCCTTTGCTTCCATTCCATGTTTCTCTCCTTGTTGGCCTTTTGTTCCTAGTCAGTAGTACCTCCCTTTTACTCATTAGGTTGTGCAGTGGTCAAGCCAAGAGTGATGAATCAGCCACCAGCACCATTCAGCATTACATCAATCAACAACAGTTTACTATGTGGAACAATCAAACCAGGTTTCATTTAGCAGGAAGCTGAGGACAAAACAGATCTAGTGACCAACATGTGCGATGGCATTCAGTCCTGCTGGGTTCCTTTTGAAAACAGCACGTGAACCTGCTGCTCTCATCAGTGCCTTCCATGACAGAACTGAGCAGTACCTCCCTTGCTTCAGTTAAGAGAAAATATGGATGAGTGAAAAGCTTATCTGTGCCAGAGAACAGTTTTAAAATGTTTTATTGACAGCTTTAGAAAAAGTGAAAATTGAGAGGTACTTTTATATGGAAAAGTATTTACAGGATATTATCTAGACAAACATACATAAGTTGAATTAAAATTGAAAAGATGAAAAGAGAAAAGCTTTTGAAAAGAGAAGCAGCAATGAATACCATTTCAGACTTGGGGAGAATGCGTTCTGGCTAATAGCACTGCCTATCTCTAAAGCAGAAAGCCAGCAGTCAGGGTGAGGACTAATCTGTTAGAGTACAACCATTACTGTGTGGGAAGTATCACCTGAATGCATTTCTTCACTCAGACCATGGATGGCTTCAGCCTCACACACATTTGCATTGTGATGTTCCCTGTCATGCCCCTGTAAGGGCTTACAGCACAGCAGTTGCTAAGCGCCCACAGAAATCCTACTGACATTAATTGTTCAGCAACTCTCAAGGTGGAGTCCAACTGGCAAAGCTTTAGCCTCAGTTTTTTTGGCAGGTGGAAAGCACGTTTTCCATGCCTCATTTGCACTATCCCAGAGGCCAAACTCCTGTTTTCCTGTGCAGCTTCCTGCCCAACACACACCACTGGTCCAGTGAACACTGGAGATGGGGAGTTGTCTCCAGCCTGCTGTGGGATTTTCTCTCTTTATTTAAGACTGCAGTAGCTTTGGGTGGATCTGCTCACCCCCGAAGGCTAGGACAAAGCAGGCAGCTGTTGCCCCAGGGCAGCGGAACCACTGTGTGGCCTAAGCCCTGGTGCTGCCAGGATGCTGTGCTGAGCTGGGGCAGGGGCTGGGCCACGTGGGGTCAGGGACTGCAGAGCCAGCTGCTCCCAAGGGAAGGGGTCTGCTGGGAGCCCTGAGAGGAATGAAGCAATCAACAGCTGCAGCTGCTGCCTCCACACTCTTTAGAGGAAGGGAAAACAGGGTGCTGGAGCTCCAGGGTTCTTCCCGTGATTACTCACTGCTGTTTCAAACAGCAGGTGTGTGCCCATGGAAACTTCCTGCCCCAGCCCTTCCCTCTGCTGCATCTGAAGTAGGAATGACCTTGGCCCCACATCCTAGAAAGCTGCAAAATTCAATTGAGAGAGGCCTTGGGCCAGCTCATTTTGGAGCCCCTCCATTTCACTGTCCTGTATTTCTTGGCTTTCTCCCATCACAGTGTTCTAGACCCCTATGGAATTGCTATATATGGGCTTCTGTGAAGGGCAGGAGTAGAAATTGTACTCAAGGAGATGTGTCTTAATCTCCTTTGACAGAGGAAAATGAAAGTAAGCAAAAGCGAGATCTTTTTACTGGTACAAAATATCAAACTAAAAATTAACCGGTATTAGCTTAAAAAGGTTTTTCCAAGTCCATCCTATTAAGAAGAAAAGTTTAAAAAGCATGATGACAATATTTTCCTGAAAGGCTAAGTAATCTTTAATAAATTCATGCAACAATAATTTATTACTAGAAAACTAACCAATGGATTTTTAAGGTCTCTTATAATCGCTATCAATGTATGTGGCTTACATTCTCAAATAGCACATAGTTTTTCTTCCTGAATCACTTCAAAAATGAAGAGTTTCATAGACCTGATGTCAGGTTTTAAGAGGAAAACCCTGACTTAATGCTCTCCTAAACATGAGTCAAGTGGTATCTGTATTGTTACTGAACATTCAGTCACACTATGATGGTCATACAACTAATATTACAAGTCACAGAAATTCCTTCATAATTTTCTTTCTTGAGTAAGCGTTCCCCAGTGAAAGACCACTTTGTCTGTTGGAGAGTGAATGGTGGAACATAATAAAATAATACATCTTCAGGCAAGAAAAATATTTTAAGTCCATTTGGTATCTGAAAGTATTGCTTGACTCATTTTTGTATTACCTGAGAAGCTTAACAAACCCAGTATTTTCAGGTGGATACACTACTGTAAATCACAGCCTACAGACAGCAATAGCACTAAGCTCTCAGGAGAGGTAATAACAACTAACAAACACTGTTTAAACTACTGTAGTAGTTTAGTACTGCCTGTGTAATTGCACATGGTTTATGACTTACGAGGTCACTTGTATAGATCATTGCTGTCTCTTGACACTGTAGTCTAAAATCAATAAATCTCTACACTAAAAGCATAGAACTAGTGGACTAGACAGTAAGCTGGGGCTGGCTGTGGTGACTGTTTACCAGTGTGTTGTCCTCTGGGCAAGGGCTCCCCTCAGGTATTGCATGCTGACTGCTGTCCTCTGCTACTTGACTCCGGCGCTCCCAGCACTGCACCCCAGAACATTACATCTGGCTCAGGGACTGCCTGAAGCCTTCTCCAATGTCCCCAAGGTGAGATGTAAAAACTACTCATCTCTCAAGTGAAGGAATTGTTTACATGTCAGAGCCCATGTGAATAGTGTCCCTTTTCTTAGCAAGTCTTGAATCCAAAGCACAGTTTATGGTAAAGGAGAATAGGTGCCCCTTGTGTGGGTACTTCTGTTTCACTGCAGATCATACACAAGCAAGTTCTCAGCATCAGGTTTTGGAGCTTCTCAAGACAGCTGCCTACCCGTGCATGGGAAGAAAGAGTTTCCTGCCTCATCATACTGAAATAAATGGGGTGTGTGTGCATTCAGTGCCACTGTATAGAGCTGATAAATGTACAGCAATTTGTCAGAGCAGAGAGGTAGGCCTGCTCTGCTTGGCTGATACCTGGCGTGAGTTGGGCACTGAGCAAGCAAGGATAATAGGGAGTTTTTGAATTTTTGCTGTCATCCCACTTATATCCTGGGGGACAGCAGCTTCTCTGGATTGTCTTCTCCCAGGAGGAGGAAATGCCTTTAAAAGGACACCATAAACATCTACATTGCCTGCATATTATGTGCGTGGTCATTAGTTCCATGACTAATGGATAAAGACGATGCAAATGGGACAGAATTAAGGATCTTTCAATAAATTATCTGTGGGCCCAAATCTTGTTCTTGAAACAGAGGCAGTGTGGGATCTGATAATAACCTTAATAAAGAAGAATCTCAGGAATTTCAGCAAGAGCTGGACCTAGACTAAGGTGGAAGGACTGGGAGTGGAACTGTAGAAGCAATTGCCCTGACAGCTGGACCTAGCCTAAGGTGGAAGGACTGGAAATGGAACTGTAGAAGCAATTGCCCTGACAATATAAGGCTATGTTGAAGAGAAATCATTTATAAAACACTCTGTGGTGTGATCTGTAATCCTCTGAAGTAATATATAGGGAATTATGATGGCCTTAATGTTTGAAATAAGGAATATAAATAGAGCTTAAATGACCACTTCAAACTGTGCCTTTCAAGAAGGTGTATATATGTCATAGCTGGTGATGTGAAGTCAATGGCTGACATCAGTCTCATGTACACAAGTGGCAGCAGCTAATAGGCACAAACCATATTCTCCTCCAAATAAAGTGGCTTATGTTACTGAAACTGCTGGTAAAGCAAAATCAACCAAACATTTCTGGCCTCTAACAACCAAGAATTTGTTTGTCATGCTTCATCTCTTCTACCAGGCTGTACAAAACCAGAGAGCTAAGAAATAAGTACCAGCAACTCCCTTCCAATGTTATGTGAGCTATGTAAACTGAGAATTACTACCACCATTTTAGTGAGGTACAAGGTGTTCCATGTCCATGGGTTTGACCCATGCCTCCTGGACCCTTGGGAAACAGCACATTGACCCCCCCACTGTGAAACACAGCCCTGAAACACATGGAACAGCTTTCTCCACATGGGTTTTATGAATTTGAAGCCAAATTCTCTGTGGACCTTGAAATGTCCTTCTGAAACATCACACTGGGACAGAGTGTGCAAATGCCATTCTTCCTGTACATTTCCTGTATACAATGCCACTGGGACACACAGACCTCTCCAGAGCTTTTAGCCTTTAGTTAAAAGGCACCTTTTAGCCTTTTAACTGTCATGCCAAGGCCTGTTTATAACTTTCATTAAAAAGTAGGCATAAGCCACAGGGATGATTTCTGGCAGAAGCGGTGGAATCCTGCTCTTCCACCTTTCTCACACAATGTACACTTAACAGATTCTTGATTAATCCCTCTAACTCTACGAATTGGGATTGCACCCACTGCAAAACAGTTATACACAATACTGGAAGTTCAGACATGCCCCAGAGAATGGGAGAGCTTCTTTGAATCTGTCAGCTGAAAGAAGAGACAGCCCATATGAAAGGGCCAGGCTGGGTGCAGGGAAGCATCCTTACCCTGGGTGGTAGGATAAGGAGAACAGGAACTGCAGCAGCTTCAGCAGCATCCCTGCTGTACTTCAAACAAAGGCGGTAGCCTACAAGAGCCTTTTTGCAGATGCAATCTGGAAGAGCTGCATCTGCTGCTGGGGGACATACCTGGCACTGAGCTGCCCAGTTCTGCTGAGGTTGACATGCCTCTGGGCATGCTCAAAGGCGAGAGCTTCAGATAGCTTGGTAACCTCCCAGGATCCAGTCAGCAGCTGTGTAAGGATAGAGGAATGCAGTTTGCAAGCTGTCTAAACTCCAGCCCAGATTCTATTTGGGATCAGTAGCTCTCTGAAGATTTGGAAATGAGTCTCACCAATTCAGTGGATTTTGACTCAACGCCTTTATCATCTGACCAGCTCACACAACACACACTTCTTGTCACCAGAAGGCACCTGGTATTGCTCCCAGCAGTGGATCTGAAGTGGTGAAACATGAGTATTAGAGGAGTAAATAATCAAGGTCAGACAGGGGTCCTCTTATCATTCTCCCAGAACTTCTCTGCCTGTGAGGCCATGTCCCCATAATCTTCATGATCTATGCTGCACTAGCCTCTATCTCCAGCTTGTGCCAACTTGACATGGATAAGACATGGACAAGATTAAAAATCCTGTCCTGCAACATACATTTCTAAGGTGTTCTCAAAAGACAACCAGAATACAGAAATAAGAGGTGTCTTAAAAGTACTCCTTTGCACCTCTGTATTGCTATAGGTGGCAAAGTTTTGGTAAGAGGAGGGCTGCAGGTATGGCAGCTGTTGGAAGGAGTTCAGGGGCTGTTAGGACTCATAAGATTTACAGATACCGTTCCCTGAACCCCTACAAATGAATGTCTGAAGTAACAGCTGGCTTTTTGGGTTATACAGAAAGAGAGGCTTTCTTTTGTCCTAAATAGTGCATATGAGTTTGATCAAGTACGAATTATATCTGAGCCAGGAAGTAATAATCTCCAAGGCATAATTAGCAGCAGCACCTTCCCTGGGAGATGGAATTCCCTCCACCTCTCATTTCCCCTCCCTGTTCCAACAAACCCAATAAGCAAGCAACGAAAACCCTTCACAAACCATAGTATCTCTGTGATGTTCATCTTAAGAATGACTGAAAAATACATGACCAATTTAATAAAAGGAAGGGTTTATACAGAACGAGTAGAATTCACCTGTAGATCTGCAGTAACTGCTTGCTGAAAAGAGAAAAGAACCACTAGATGAAGAAAACTCCCAAGTGAAAAGCAAGAAGAAAAGCTGAAACCACAAGAGGAAAACTAATGGCCCACGTTGCCAGACAGACTTCTACAGAGGATAAACAAAATGCCAGGGTGGGCCAAACCCAGAAGCTTCACCTGAAAACAAAAAATGGCTTGCCATGGGGCCAGTCAGCTGTCCTAATATAGGACAAACATACTTCAGCAAGTGTATTACTGCTGTCTAAGGCTTGCAGTTACCATTTGAGAAACTTAAACCATCTTAAGTAAATTTAAAAAAGGACCCATGGACACACTGAAACCCTCCAGATTTCACTCAAGAAGGTACATGGACACTTACTGTTTCTTTTACTGTTCTTGTATTAATCTGTTCTTTTCCTGCCAACTTGCCTAAATAGGGATTTTTGTCACACCATAACTATATCTACAAACCCGAGTGTAAATGTATGTACAAATCCTGAGTGTAAATATATACATTGTAAAGATTTTGCCAGGAACTTAACAGTGCATGAGCACTTCAGGCTTATCTCTAGATAAGAACTTCCATTTGATTCTGCTGAAACTAATTCTCATCTAGACCAGCCCACATCCAGAGCCATGCAGCCCATGTGTACCAACCTCCAACCTTGGCCTCAGGCTCCTGTAGGAAGCAGTACTGGGGATGGCACAGTGATCACAGTCACTAGAGTGACAGGGTTTACTGAGAGATTTGTTTTTCTTTGCTCTGACTTTATACACATCTCCACACAGAACTCCCCCCACATGACATTTTTAATGGTACCTGTTATATAAACAACGCGACTGGAAAAAGCATCTGCATGACATAGGGTTGCACCTCATGAATAATTTATTGTAGTCAAGCAAAAGCTAGGGGATAAACTTTGGTTTTGTTTTCTAAAATATAATACCTGAAGATGCTAAAAAGCCACTAAGAGCTAATCAAGAGACTGTCTATTACAAGAAATCTTGCCAGGACTAGGACACTCAAGCAGTTTATGGCCATCTCAGTTATCTGGGGAAAGGTAAAATGGGTCTAATTTTTTTTAAGTTTTATGGGGTTTTGAGAAATCCAGACATGTATTTTAATATTTGGAAAATCCTGAGATCAGCAAGACTATCGTCTGCAGATTCAACCACAACTTGGACCTACCTCTTAGCAAGTCTAAAAGTCTTAAAATTGCTGTAAAAACAACAACAAAAAACCCCACCAAATAACCCCAACCAAGCAAACTAAAAACCCCAAACAAAACACAATCTTTATTTTTAATATGTACACATAAAAATGGGATATGTGCTGTAAAACATTTATCTTTAAATGAGAGAGTAGAATATTATAATTCATGCTCTTTTTATAACTAAGCTAATTGGAAGTGTCTCAGTGGCTGATTTAACTAATTTGCAGGTTTTTGCCTGCTTGTCTGCAATGTGTGAGGGAGTAAGAGTATTTCAAAAGGTTTGCAAGACTCGTAGGCTCACAAAGCTCTCCTCCTGCCTTCTCGATGGTCCTGTCACCCAGCTACCATCACATCTCATGGTGGGATATTTTTAAACACGAGTTATGTGTTTCAACGAAGAAGTGCTGCATGTACACACCAGTGCTTTCTGCTGACAGACGCAGTTTTCAAAGTTTAGCATTTCCTCTCTTGTTACTTGTCCTTTCATATTTGAAGTTCAGGAAAAACGGGAAAGTAGGCCCAACTCTTCACAATACTTGAGATTTTTAATTGAGTGGGACATTGAAACAACTCCAACACTGTCTGCAGAGACTTTCAACTAAAAACATAATAACACAATGACTTCCCTTTTGACGTAAGAATCAATCATGTCAAGCACTCAGATTTACACCTCCCTTCATATGTACTAATCTACACCACCACAACTGCTTTACACATTTCTAGTATTTACTTTGGCTTCCTACATCCTCTGTTAATCAAGTCTTATTTTTCCATGACACAGACAGCTGTCTTGAGCTTTTCTAGAAGCTGATATGACACACTCTCGTTTGGAAACTACAATAAATCATGGATGCACAGCTAATGCAATAGCTACAGTAGAGGCACTGCTCATTAAAAAGTGAAAATAGGTGGATTGTGCTGTGTGGTACAGCAGTGCTGTGGCAGCAATACAGCACTGCTCCAAAATGAGAGAAAAACATGAAAATGTTAAAGCCATTTATGGCACTTATCTCCAACAAAGACACTAATTTCAGGTATTTGGAACAAAGAACAGTGTACTTTACTATTTTTTCATCTTTCTGCTTCTAGATTGGGCAAATTAACATTGTTTTCTTACCACAAACCTCTGGAGACATCATGGTTTGAGTACATTTTTCTGAACTCTCACGTTAAAAAGCAATCAAGCAGCTACTGAGCTTTGCAAGGAGGGGGTGGCATCTTGGGTCATAAATCCACCTTAAAACAAGTTACTCTGCAGGGAGCCAGCCTGGGTGAACTGAGGCTAGCCAAGAAGCACTGCAAAATCTTTTCGCTTCCATCCGGAGCCAGCATAGCTCACTAAAGTCAGTATTCCACATGATACACTGATGAGCTTAGATTAAAAGACACACACACTTCTTCAGTGGGCCTTATCACTATCTAAACCATCTGCTGACAAGAAAAGCAGAGAGGCATGTTGTCCCTCTCTCCTCCCTCTCCATACAGAGGGAATGCTTCTATCAGAAAGCCAGCCTGCTGCCTGCTGTCCTAGCCCAGCCCCAGCACAGCACTGTGTCACGGAGGTTGCCTAAAACTGCAGTGACGGGAACCCTACCACAAATGAAATGTATGTGCATGGCTAAGAGGAAGAAAAGCAGAAAAAGGAAAGAAACATGATTGTCATCCAATCTGCAACATATCTTTTTCTACAGAAAAGCCATTTTGTTATATATTAATCATTATATTTTACTTTTCTCTTTTTTTTAATTTTTCTTTTTTTTTCTTTTTTTCTTTTTTTTCTTTTTTCTTTTTTCTTTTTTCTTTTTTCTTTTTTTCTTTTTTCTTCTTTCTTTTTTCTTTTTTCTTTTTTTTTCTTTTTTTTCCTCCCATGGTGGCCAAATTTTAGTGGAGCAAAGCTTGAGTTAGTTTCTGAGAAAGGAACCACAGGTTTGCTGCCTTGGCAGGGGCAGTGGAAGGGGGAAGAACTGAGCAAATACCCTTTGAACTTTTCAGTAGACTCACGCAGGACTGTCCGCCAAACACACTCCAAGCCAAGCAGCTGGGGAGCCCAGGCGCTGATTCAGTGCTGTAACGCGTCTATCTGAACCTCCCAGAACACGCGGGTGGCTGGGCTTGGTATCTGTCGGACAGATAAGTTTCCGGGGAAAACCCGTCCCTTCCCCCGCTTCCGTGCCTCTCTCCCACCGCAGAGCTCAGGACGGAGCCCTCGGCAGCTCCGGGAGCAGCGCCCGCGGCCGGGAACAGCGGACGGTCTCCTCCGCGGCTCCGGGCGGTGACACACCGCGACATTCCCCGCCGGGCGGGCACTCCAGGAAGCCAGCTGTTTGGCTTGGACACGGGCACAGTGACACGCACACAACACAGGTGGCTCCATCTCTTGCGACACAGGGTCAGGCTTGCTTGGAAAGGTTCCTGCTTTCCGCAGTTGTTTCGGATCAGGAAAACACCGTGAAAAGCAGACCTCTTGTTGGAATTAAATTCTAGTGTAGTTCACGCTGTAAGTGCAGCTCCCTGGCATTTCCTGATAAATCAGCCCAGGCCCCCAGTAACATACTTTATTTGCCCCCACTAGCAAAATCTCATTTCTGTACTACTGGGGGACATTACAACCCAGACTTGGAAGCTGCTTTGTGGCTGACATGCATTTCCAGTGCAGGTCAAAAATCCCACTCCCTGCTGACTTCTGTTGCAGGACATTTCTGTTGACTTGTGTCTTCTGAAGTCTTCCTGACTTCTGTTGCCAGGGTCTGGCACAGGGTCCCTGTGCCCTGAAGTAGGAACTCCCTGACTGAAAGAGATACTTGCTAAGAAGTGGGGCACATCTGAATGTGTGCAGTTCTGACTTTGAACTGTTTCTCAGCTGTTTTTCACAGCTTCTTGATTTTTGGTGTAGCACTGATTTTAATGTGTTTGCTGCTATGTTTTACCTGGTGGTATTTTCTTCCTGTGGGAGAAAGTGTCAGTGTTTTAAACATATTTGAGGGAAAAACAGAAACTGAGAGTTAAGCTCACTCTCAGCAACAGGGGCTCTTTCCTTTTCTGGATGGTCTGCACATGCTTCATTGCTGTTAATAATTTTATTCTGAATAAAATTAAATGGAAACCCCTACCTACCAGGCCTGAGGCAAGCAATTGATGGCTTGAGTTGGCCAGCACTTGTCAGACATTGCTTGCAATACTGATTCTTCTTTGCCAGCACTGTTTGATTAGGATGCAGGAGGGAGATGCTCCAATTAATGATGGCAAATGCTGTATGAAAAGGCATATTTCAGAAATGGAAACAAAGCACAGTTCTTCCAAGTGGGGACTGGGTGAAGTAAGGTTGCAGAGCTCAGGCTCAGTGGTTGCTTCCCTCCTATTTCTGTCTGCAATCTTTGGCCAACATGAGGGGCGATTCACAACTTGGAACTTGTGTCCCCCTTACCCCCTGTCTCTTTTTCATCACTGGTCTGGCAGGGGAAAGGCTTCTCACATGATCCTTGAGCCAAATCCTGCTGGAACTGCAGTTGTCTCATGGTGGTTTCATCCCAAATGTCTTAGCTGCTATGCTGCTTTCTGTAGTTAGGAACTGCTAAAATTTTCTGTTTTCTTAATAGAATGCATCTCTTTTAGGCACAGTGAATATGGAGCTGGGAGCAGGACTATGGCCTGAGGAACAAAAAAGTCCAGTATTGCACAATTGGTTCACATCTCTTCTAAAGATTTTATTTGTAATGCTCTCCTGGAGTTAAAGCAAATTCACTGCCAAGGACAGTAACTGAAGTATTCCATAAGTGTAATTTGTTGTTCTTGATACTTCTGACCACAAATGGATAACATTTTTTACAGTCTTTTTTTTATAACCATGTGGTAAAGAGGTTCAATAAAATCTTTTTTTTTTTTTTTTTTTTTTTTTTTTTTTTTTTTTTGCCTATGTGTTGCTGAATTGTACCAATACCTCTCAGCATTTTTGTTCAGGATTCAAACATGCTGTGTGACTGGTCGCTGGTGTTAAACAATATGGTTTCTATTCCCTACCTAAATTGTTATAGAAGCCAGAACTACCTGGAAAAATTAAAAAGGCTCTGAAAAATTTTAGAAAATTCAGCAAAAGAAATTACCTAATATAACGCTGGACATGTGCAGTTCAGACTTGAAAATACCCACGTTCTTTCTGTGCTTGCAGATACACCTTCCACTATGATATTTTACTTGAGACATCTACTCCATGTCCTTCCTTGTACATGTGTACCTCGATTCTTTTATTGCAAAATGTGAATTTACTGCTTTGAAATATAAATGCCAACTTGAAGGTTCACAGAGAGACTTACTTTCATATGGCACATACTTCAAACTGCTTTATATATTTACTGGTTCTCTGATTGGGGTTGTCTGCTTTATATCATGGTGTGGCTGGCTCAGTACACCACTTCAGGTGTGTAAAGGGCATAAGAGGGTCCAGGAGCCCAAGGGCCTTCTTGCTTACTGGGAACTTCAGATCTCACCTAGCTCAAAGTTCTCTCATTGACTTTTTGCCACTACAAAGAACAGCAATGAGCTGGAAGCATTTGAGGCCCTTTGATGTGGTGTCCAGAGTGAAGTCTCCAAGCTGGTGAGAAAGTCAAACGGGCAGACTATAATCTCCTGAGATTTCTGCATTCTGTGTTTTTCTGCTAAAGAATGTGTGTTCAATGCTTGAAGGAGAGGAGACATACCATGTGCTTGTAGGCAGAGGACCTCTCTTTCTCCTCTACCACCCATCTGTTTATCCTGCTTTTGTGCACTCTGGTATTCAGGCTAGTGAGTTTTAAAACACGTCCTAAGATGTACCAATTAGATAACAAGATTAACACCCAAATTCAAGCAAGAGCAAAGTCAATGAACTAAATTGTCAGCCTGTCCCAAAAACCTTATCAAAACAAACTGCAGTCCGTGGTTGGAGGCAACTTTATATTTCACCTTATAATGCAAACTCTATGACCTTTTCTAGAGACTGCCTAGGATACTAAAACTCACAGCTTCCATTTGGGTGTTATTTCTAAATCTACTAGTCAACTTAATAAAAGCAAAAGCAAAAGCAAACAAAAAACAAGGAAAAAAACATAAAAAACCCCAAAACAAAACAAAAAGACACCTATATTTGATTGTTAAGGCCTGTAGCCTGCATTTATGACTGATGAATATATTGTTTATTAACCTCGAAGCAGTAACTACTTCGCTTTCAAGCAATTTCAAGAATCATAGAATCATTAATGTTGGAAAAGATTTCCAGGATCATAAAGTCCAACCTTCAGCTGAACACCACATGCCCCCTAAACTATATCACAAAGTGCCACATCTCCTTGTTTATTGAATACCTCCAGGGACTCTGCCGTTTCCCTGGGCAGGCTGTTCCAATACTTAACCACTCTTTCAGTGAGGATATCTTTTCCAACTGGAACACTGCCTGGTATTAAAAGGTTTGAAAATTTCTGCAGCATGTATCCAAGCAGCCAGCATTGCTGTATAGGATAGTTTTCCATAGCTTCACAGAACAACTAAGGAGCGGTTCATTTTGATAAAACCTCTAGAAACACAGTATTGCTGTTATTGGTCTTTAAATGGTAGCTGGTTCTGAGTGCTGACTATCTATAGTAACACTACATCAAGATCAGTGACCATGGATAAAGTTTAAAAGTCTGTTTTTCATTTATTTAAACTTGCATAAATGTACCTAAGATATAAGCCACCCTTAGCTTTGTATTTTTAATTGTGAAAATATATTTATGCCTGAATAAATATTTTCCTCAAAATACACAGGCTGCTACAGAACTTCAGCTGTAAGGATGATGCATACAAGCCCTCAAAAAGTGAGGCAAATAACAAATGAGAAATATGCAGTGCCGAGAGTCAAGTACCGAAAAATATAACCTCAATAAACCTTGCTTTACATAACCAGCTGTTGGAAAAGCATTTCATATGTTGAAAAGAGATTGAATAACAAAAGCTGAATCCTGTCTGCCTTTGCTACTTATACAGGTAATCTTCTGGGGGCTCAGATGACTTAAATACTGTGTTATATAAATGAAATTGGAAGTTTAAACACCCTACGTGGGTTTCACAACCTCTACAATATTCTAAATGCTTTCTCAGATAAATCATTTGGTCAACCTAGAATGTTATATCATCAAAAATTACATATTTCAAATGAGGATTCGGTTAAAAACCTCTAACAAAATCTCTTCTGTATATCAGGTAATAGAATACATAAATTAAACTCTTTGAAAATTGTGAAAGAAGGAGAAACTAGTAAGCATGCATATTATCTGTGCCATAAATTCAGTAAAAATATAGTGTGTGGTATGAATGGATTCTATTATCAAAATCCATTTCCTGAGCACCAAAGCAGAAAATACGTTATCATTTGGTGGAACCAGCATAAATAAGTATCTTCCAAAGATTAAAACAATCTACAAGGGGACCTTCCTGTGTTTAATGGGACTATGTATTTAACAATTTTTCTTTCTTCATGTTGATGTTTGAACTGAGTCACATACATTTCTCTTAAGGTGACAGTTTAGAACCTATTTATAGACACTTATCCTGTCTTCAACATCTTGTTTCAATTAAAATTTGATCTTGAAACGGACAGAAGGATGGAAGTGGGCGGACACTGTTGTACCAGCTACTGATGATCTATTAAAAGTTTTTCTGCCATGTGAATGGCAGGGCAAAGCTTACAGGAAAACACCAGCACAGAAGCACTGCCCTGAAATCCTGCAAAGCCTCCCTCTGTGGCAGGAGAAGGACAGTCCCAGACACCTCCTCCTCTTCCACTGGCACCACATGCTACCTTGAGCCTTTTTTGAAGTGGGTTTTTGCTCTGCAGGTCCTGTCCTTCACATGCCTTTTTGCCTTTTTATACAGTGCTTTTTGCCCCACTTCTCTGGGTTTTTCAAAGTGTGAGACCACTGTCTAGTTTAGAACACGCTTTTGCATTTTAGACTTTTATTTTTCAAAGGTCTTTGTGGATTTCTGTTTTGAATGTGCTTCTGGAACAGAGGTAGGCTCTTCTGAATGTCATTGGTCTCAGGAATCTAGCTAGTTTGGGGTATTTCACCTACTCCTGCATCCCTCCATTCTACCCCAGCAACTCCAGTTCCTATCTCCCAGTCACAGTGAACTCAATCTTCCCAATAATACTGCCACTTATTTCCACGGGTCTCCTCTCTGATATGGTACCTCTGGCTGACTCCCAAATCCCCTGGGTGCCCCGTGAGGAGGACTGAGATTTTCACATTTCTGTCTGGCTGAGACTGACACATGTGGATGTGAGCAGAGTCAGGGATGAGGTAACATAGGAGGAGGAAAAATTGACAGTAACATCAAAAGGCCTAAAAAGATAATCTGTACATTTACAGCTATGGCACCCCCTTTGCAAGAGAAAACACCTTACTTCAGGCTGCATATGGTGCAGTTCACACTTTCAAATAGTTGTGCTCTTTTGAAAAAGGCAGGGAGATCTGCCTTGGGGCATGTAGAAACTCCCTCTGATTGAACTCCATTTCCACACAAGCAGACAGTATTTTAATATCTAGTGACCCTCTGCCCTCTCAAGTGAGGCTGAAATTAGCCAGCTGGTTCAAAACCCACTGGAGAAATGGTGGAGAAAACTTGCATAGTACAAATGTAAAATAAAACCCTCAGCACTGCTGCTGTCAGTGCCTTCACCAAGCATCATCAGTGGGAAGCAAGGGGATTTGGGAGCACAAGCCTGGTCTCAAAACCAGAGCTGCACCTCATGACAACAGGCACTCAAAGCTGCCAAAACACAGAATGCACATTTCATATGAGGCCTGAGGAATGAAGAGACACTTGGGTACCTCTACCCTCGCTCCTGGGAGTCCTGCTGCCGCAGGTCCCACAGCTCTCCTTGCCTGGTGCTGCCCTCCAAGGTCACAGCAGGCTCCCGCTGACCTCACAGCTCCTTCATCCCACCCTCCCACCCTTGTGGGGTCTCACCAACCCAACCCTCCTTGGCAATTGCAGTCATCCCATGCTGACCCAAGTGGTCTTGTCTCTTTCTGCCTCTTACATTACCCCAGACTGCGGTATTCCCTCCTGCATGCACACACAGACTCACATTTCCTTCCTCCATTTTTCTGTCTCTGAAGTTGGACAATTTTAATGGTTTTATGTTAATTGCTTTTGAATAACAGCCTTTCTGGAAAACAAAAGGTTTCCCAGAGTACCGGTTTCTTTGGAAATGTTCCCATAGCCAACTACAAGCTGAAATAATAATAGTAATAGGAAAATTTCCACATAAGTATGTGAAACTTTTCCACAACTACTAAAAAAGTTGTGGAGTTCTTTTTGGTTGTTTGGTTGTTTGGGATTGGTTTGTTTTTTGACATTTTCAAGTCAGTTTTCCCCTTCAGCCTCCCAGTTCTCCCCTCCTGCCAGGACAAGGGCACAAAGCTGAGTCTTGTTGCAGTTTGCTTCAAGAGAGGGAGAGGCAGTGACCTTGTTTACCAAGAGCAACCTCAGTGTGTACGAGCAAAGAGCTGTGTGGAGAGGCTGCCTGCCTTGGCTGGCATTCCTCTCTTGTTAAAGACCACAGGAAATTATGGACATTTCTAAACCGGAAAAATTTGCAAGCAAGCTTGGGCTAACCACAAGAAAATAAAGCACACGGCAAGAATCACAAGGCTTATGGCAGAAGAGGAGAAGCTGACAACTTTTGATTCATGTGCTGTTAAAGGTTATGATGCTGCCATCTAACATTATGGAAATAAAGCCACTGTTTTGAACACTAAGCAGGTAGCTGTTTCAGAAAAAAAAGAATAAAAATGCAGGGTTTGCTCTTTTTCATGTATTTGCATGTGAGTTGGT
Source organism: Chamaea fasciata (assembly GCF_029207755.1). Lineage (NCBI taxonomy): Eukaryota > Metazoa > Chordata > Aves > Passeriformes > Sylviidae > Chamaea > Chamaea fasciata. Next base: position 66,608,646 of record NW_027094086.1, on the reverse strand, counting down.
GGTGCAGTTGGGCTGGTCTCAAAGAGACAGTGACACGGGGTTGGAGAGGGCCAACTCCTATGCAGACTACTACAAGCCCTTGCTTGCTTTCCTGGAACCAAACCATTTGGAGTATAAGCCTGCTAAAGTCTGCCTTAGTCTCCATCTCCCTGAACTTCTGGAGTCTTTTAATATCCCCTTCCACCTTTAGAAAGTGAGGGTCCAACAGGCAGGGACACAGAGCCAGCAGTCCCATTACAATCAATGCAAGTGAATGAAAGATGAACAACCACATGGATACAATCCTACCTTTTTGCCTTTTGCTCTGATAGCCCCAAACGTGAAGATTTTCCTTTCAGTTGGTTCTTCTCAGCTTGTCCTGTCTTCCTCTGTTATGCTCCAGTTCCACAGACTTCTTAAAAATTAAAAAAAAAAATCATTTAAAAGTTGTTCTAAAGGAAGGCATACATTACACTCCATCTCAGTTCCACGTAGGATTTTTCTTACAGCACGCACATGTTTGTTAACTACTAAAATATTACAAAGAGTACAACCATCTCATATGTTGTGTTGGCAGAAAGAGAGGAAAAGCATTTCAAATCTTAGCTTCCACCAGTGACTGGCACACTGTGGGGCTTGGCAAGGAAAGGAACTACTGAACAACCTTCTGCCAGTACAGAGATGTCCCCTGAGCTGGCATTGGCATGGCTGTGCTGGGGGTTGTCTACACACGGGGCTGCCAGGAAAGAGGGGAGAAATCATGGAAGAAAAGGACTCTTAAGATTATCTAGTTCCATCCCCCTGCCATGGGCAGAGACACGTTGCACTAGAGCAGGTTGCTCAGAGGGAAGAAAGTTTTGCTCATGGGCCCACCTTTGTACCAGTGATCCCAATGCACACACAGGGTGAAGGAAGATAAAGCACAGAAGCACAGTGGTACTTGGTGCTTTACAAATCCTTACCTTTAGACAGGGCTGAAGGGCTTCACGAAGGTTTCCCTGCACACTGCCACATATGGGTGCTGGAAAGAAAGTTTCTGCATCCTCCACCAAACTTTTCTCATGACCAATTCTCTTAAATCACACAGGGCATTAAAATGAAAGAGGAAAGGAGCCCAAAGCAGCAAAAAGGACAGAAATACTTGCAAGATGAGAGAGAGCACAGTGGCAAGCAACAGCTGTTACCAAATAAGCCCAAAAGGCTGCAGTTGCTCATGTTTCTCTAGGTTTAAAGCAACAGCTTGCAGGAAGGCTGCAGGAGTTTTGCAAGGGGCCAAAGAGCCAGGCAGAGTGCATCAGCTATTTTCAGTGTGGAGTGTCAGCACAAACACAAAAACCAGAAGATATCATAGAATGGTTTGGGTTGGAAAGGATCTTAAATATCATCTAGTTCCAACTCCCTAACCTTGGGCAGAAACACCTTCCACTAGATCAGGTTGTTCAGGGCTTCATCAGCCTGGCCTTGAACATTTCCAGAGAGGAGGCATCTACAGCTTCCCCGGACAACCTGTTCCAATGCCTCACTTCACAGTGTTTTTACTCCTTTCCAAAAGTATTTTCTGTGGCCAGTGACAGCCTTGGTCTGCCTACTAGGTAAAACTTTCATGAGGTTTGTGAAGATGCCTATCTTGATTCCATCTACAGTGAAAATGCAGCAGACTTCCCTGTGAGTCAGGTGAAAATATGGTTTCTAAAATGGGGATCCATACAAACAGTATTTTGAGACTAAGCCATTTTTTTGAGAGGAGTTTCCGTTTCCTTGGACATCCAATGTTTGCACCATGTAAAAAAAGAGACAAAGAGCTTGCTGTGAAGCTGCAATGCTTGTTTGACACCCACTGCCTCTGTGTGCATCCAGGCTGGAATGCTGACAGAATGGTCAGGCACAGGAGGATCACCTGTGTCTTACCTGCACCTGTTCCTGGGAATTGTGTTAGAACAGCATCCAAAAAGCCCCCAGTAAAAAATTCCTCTCTCATAACTACTCACCTATGTTGTCTCTGCTTATTCCAGTAGAAACTGGGTATGGACAGACAGACAGAGATGCTGCAGACCCTGGTACGGTTTTACAGCACACAGTTCACACAGACATCAAGGTCTATATTCTCAAAGATACTCAGGCATCTTGTACACACTGCAGTCACAGGGGTTGGCTTCCCTATTCCCATAATGGCTTTCTCCTTTCAGATCCCAAAAACCAGGGGTTGATATTAATGTATCAATGCATATTTTACTTTTTATCTCTATGAGTGTCCTTTAAAGTAAAGGTAGATCCTCAAGATACGAAACAGGTAGGTGAAAGTTGGAGGGAAGAGTCAACTGAAAAGACAAATATTTGGGAGCCTGAGTTTATGAGCATACGTCTGCTGAGTAAAAAAGCTTCATTCATTCAGAGATGGAAAAAATAAACAGAAAAATCAACACACTGGCCCTCTATGCTGCACATACCCAGATTAAAATAATTAAAATGCATCTCTCTGCCTCCTGTGCAAATTTAACAAAGCATAAATGGACTGTGCTCTTATACCACTGTGGAGGCATGGAGGAGGGATGAATTAGTGTCAGACACCAAAATGGGTGAAGTAGCCACTTCAGCTCTGCAAGCTAGCAGAAAGTGGTGTGAGACGACCACCGGCCAGGTGTAAGCACCAGGCAAATTCTAGCATGCAGAGGGCACAGAGAGACAGTGGCTGCTGCTGCTGCAGTTGGATCTGCACAACAGAGATGCACAATCACTGCAAGGCAGCAAAATGCTGGTTGGGCTGGAGACATGGAGAGATCGAGTGCAGAGAGGGACTTCAGCATAACGATCTTCATCATTGTAGGATTTTGCCCTTAATCTCCCCCACTTGCCAAGAGAAGCTACAGCCAACTCAAGTTGTTTAAGTTGGACTGTCTACGTGCTGTCAGCAAACTGTTTGAAGTTCTTGCTATTGAGGGATAAGCAGCTTTTATGCAGAAAAACCTGGCGCTTCAAAACTTTTAAAAATTCAGACATCACACAAGGAAGTCTTTAAAAGCTGCCACTGATAGAGATTTTGTGTAAAGAACAACTGCTTTTCCATCAAACAGCAGGGAGGTAAAGAGATGGCACTCTCCTCTCCTAGTGTGCTGAAAGCAGCTATGGGCTAAACCTGTCAGTTTAAAACAGAAATCAAATGTAAATGCAAAAATCCAAAAATGTGTTGGATGACATACATATATAAAAAAGGTTGTCAATAATTTCTACTAATTATTATTGTAATTGGAAAGTAATGAGTGCTCAGCCCTCTGAGACTGAGTTTCTGAATTGTCTCAGCTTTGGACATCCACACAACAGCGTGTTGTTAACTATTGTTTACAGGCAGCTTGAATAGTGCCACAGTACAGATAACCCTGACCAGCTCTCCTGCACACTCTCAAACACGTGAGGAGCAAGCAGTGTCTGCTCTCTGCCCTTACCTTATTAGAAATCAGTGCTTTATAAGTCTGGGGAAAGCCCAAATCTTTTCAAGGACACACATGAATCATGTTCCACCTGTGTGCTCTATATCCATTCTGCTGATTAATTTACTGCACTTTCACTTAGTATGAACAGTATTCACATATTGAAAACAGGAAAACTGAGTCAGGAAGTTTGGGAACTTCTTTTATGTCATGGGTTAAAAAAATACTTAAAACAGCACATCAGTTACTGTATTGAACAATAGTCTAATAAATTCTAGAATTGCATATGCTATATAGTAAAATTTAACAATCCCTTATTCTTTAGATTAAGTGTCGCCTCACACAAAGTACACCCTGAAGCTCTCAGCAGCAATATTTTTATCATCTATCCAGGTTCTTATATGGCTCCCATCACTGCAGCACCTGCTTTTATGGTAGCTGTGAAATACAGAGCCATAGAATCTAATATGGAATCAGAACCAGGAAACATTGTTTGTCCAACTACTATATAAGCCAACAAAGGAAATTAAACTAGAATTCCAATGAGCTCTGAGCTCTTTTTATGATGCTGGATCAGTTGACTTTTACTTCATTGATCACAAATTTCTATTGTTAAGATTAAATATAAGAATCATCTGGACGAAAGTCACCATTTCGTGAGAGACTTCATTTTGCAGAGAAGGAGGGAAGAGTGTGATTCCCATTTCTTCTCTTACGAACCCCTCAAAACAGAGAATATTTGTCTTGCTGTCAACCATGAATTGGTATGAGTCACTTCTAACTTTGCTTCTGAAAAAAAACAGGAAAGGAGAAATGAGAAATGTGCACAAGAAAGTAAGTGCACGTACATCCCATCTGTTACGACCTGCCTCTCAGAACAAAATGGTATTATCTCCTCAGGGAAGGACCACTTCATTTTGCTCTCACAGTCATTAACATCTTCACAAAGTAAATACAAGAGACAGCACTGGGCATTGTTTTGTACTCTGCAGGGATATGATTGATGGTACAAGACTGTGGAAGAATCAAGACTCTGAGAACATAAAGCTTTCATATGCCCCTTTCTCTTGTGAATGTGGTGCACTTTAGTAACGAACATGCTCAGGTATTCTAATGTCAGACAAAACCAGGAGTTTTACTTCTGAGGAATCATTCATGTGAACAGGATGAAGCAGCCAGTGTGTGGGGCTGAGGTGCAGCTCTGCCTGCAGCTGCAGCACAACAGACAGGGACCTGCCACAGAGAGTGCAGGTGCACAGGGATTGTGTGGAAACTACCCTCAAAGCTGAGAACAAAATGGATGAGAGGTAAAGTGGGGGGGTGGGGGGGGGGGGGGGTGGTGTCCCTTTGGCAATAAGGAGGTGTAGGGAGCAGTATGTGCCAGAGCGAAGGGACATTGGGAGTAAAATGGACATGATATAAAATCAGCCTGGGAACACTGATTGCCCAGAGAAGAGCAGCTGCTGTGCATATGGAGATGCATTAAGACTTTCCCTAGGAAACGTTCCCCAGGAACCTCCACAACAGACAGGCTGCAGCAATCAACCATCTGACCAGTAGGTCAATGAAAACACAGAAAGTTCCCCTCCCAGATTCACCTCACTCAGCCATGGATGATTCCCACAAGCAACATTACTTTGTCAAGGATCAGTCTCGGCTTTCACGAGTGTCTCAGACAAACTCTTAGTCTGAAAAACACACAAAGTCTAGACAGCAAGACAGAGAAAGAGCCACCCACCAAGCAAACATGAGGTCTGGGCCAGAAGGTGTTTAGCAGGGAACATTATGACAGGCCAGAAAACATGCAAAAGCAAACATGGGGCTTGAGACAGAAACAGTGTTTGTGCTGTAAATGCAAATGGATTTAGGTCTGTGTTTCAGACAAGATATCTCTCATATGCTGTAGTGAGCTCTAGGGTGACCAGCCTGTAAATGAAATCTTAGTAGATTAAAACAGAGTCCAGAATCTTCTTAGTTCATCCTCTGAAGTGTCAAGGAGCAAGTGGAAAAGATGTTCCTTCATAGGAAAGACATCTCTCTGATAGTGTCACTTCACAAAGATGTCAAAATGAGACAGGGAAAACACCTGCAGTGGTGACTGCTCTCAGTTTCTGAGGCAGTGGAGGGAGGAGGAGGAAGGGCTGACAGATGCCCTTTTGAAAGCAGCTTTTCTATGTCTGAGTTGCCAGGCCACCCATGGATGTAGGTGATGCCCATGCTGACAGACACTGCTGAAGGGTGAAGCCAGAGGAGGAGGACCAGGTTCTGCAGCACCCAGGATCGCCCAGAACCAAACACTCAGGGTGGGAGGGCATAACAGAAGTCCAGACTTACTGAGGCTGTCAAAGTTCCCTTATCTATGGAATTAGGTCCCACGTCTGCTCCAGAGCTATGGAGGGTTACAGTTAGAAACAGCCTTCCACGTGCAAAGGGACAATCCACACAGTTTACACAGGTCCAAATAACACTTGCTATTCCTTAGCTTGTTTTTGAGGCTTTATTTGGCACCCTAAGTGGCTGGAGGGGTGACTTCCTCTAAGGCCCAGGTGCTCACACTGTTTACCCCCAGTTCTGACGTGGCAGCTGCTGGGTGGGTGCTGTGGGGAGGGAGAAGCTGGGGAATTCCATTTCTACTGCAAGGTGACTGCTTGGTGGAGAGAAAGCACGAGAGTGAGGGCCAAGGGGACTTCAGGGACTCTGACACTTGTTTGAGTCACTGCTTCTAGAAAAGAGCCTGTTTCAGAAGCAGTGACATGACCTCCCTCCTGCCCTTCACTGGGTCTGGTCACTCTCTCAGCCACACCAGCTGGGAACAGTCTTTTTCTGACCTCAGGTCTCAGCATGGGTCACAGAGGGGACATCAAGTGATAGAAGTTCCTACTTCTTCCAGAGCTTGGTTCAGAAGGTAAAAAAATTAGAATCCCTGGGTCTCTCTCCTGTCCTCTTATGCTGGCACCTCTCCTCCCTGGAGAATTCAGGGAGGGAAGAAAAGATCAAAATAGTCTGGCTAAGCCTGTGTGTCTTTTTACCGCAAACACCTTCTGTTCTGGCCTAAGCAGTTGCTTTCACAGCTGGAAAGGGAATATTTTTTTACCTTAAATAAAAAGAAAAAAAATGTCTGGGCTGTTTTCAGTATGCTCTAGGGAGCTTCAGGAAGCCACATGAAACTAAAATGCTCTCCATCACACCTCTGGCACTTCTCCACAGCTCCCTGGGTGTCACTGTGAATTAAGTTATGTTGGCTACACTTACAATTTCTTGCAGGACATAACTCATTTGAGGTAAACACCTGGAAAACCTCTGGCTTTGGTAGTAATTAAGGGAGACATCTTGATGGTGAAACCACATGTTCTTCCCTCAGGCCAGGCCCGAGGCATTCTGCCTTAGTGTGCCTGCACCATGCTCCAAATTTTGAGGTGACTCTCAAAAGACACTGTCTACTGCCCACCTCAAAGGCTGGACGAGAAGATCTAAGAGAAATCTGGAACCTGTTATAGCAGAGATTCTGTTTCAGTGCAGGAGATGTCAGATTCAGAGCCCTGCAAGGACAGATAGGAGGGAACAGAAAGCATTTTCCCACTCTCTAAAAAACACTCCTCAGCTATCAAGAATTTCCTCTGATATTCTCCCACCAAAACAGCCAACCCCTCTGGTAAGCTGGGTGACCAGTGTGGTCCTTCCACCCAGTTTCTCCTCACTGGCTCTTGCCATGAAGAGCCCAGGTCCTTCATCTGCCTTCTTTCAGAGTCACTGTGCAATGTCCAGAGAGGTTATTTGGGTTTTGTTTTCTTTCCTTGCTCACATCCCCACATGGCAGTGACTTGGGCTGTAAGCCATCCCAGCCCCAGACCCGCATGGGAGCACTTTTGACTGCTTTTGAGACAAGACTCTTTTGCAAGGATGGAACACTGCAACCAAGGGCTCTGAAGAATTCATGTGGCTTATTCCTGAGGAAAGGTGAGGCAGGGAGAGATGTGGCCATGGCTGCTCTCTTTCCATATGGATATTCAAATAGAGAAAGTTTCCTTCCCCGTGCAGATGTGTGGACAGGGTGGTTAACATGGCCTTCATTAAGAAAGGGCTAGGGGACTGAGCACTTTACATTTTCTCCCTCTTTTCATTGGATTATTTTTAAGAGACAAGTTAATATACTGGGACTGACCCTGACCTTATGCCAGTACAACTTGGACTTCACTGACATATATTTCTATTTATACTGGAAGAAGAAAAAACAGAATCACTTTCTACCTCTAGCAGCACTACGAAGATGAGAAGAAAAAGGACTGTGAGTGCTCTAAGACTAAGTTGTCATAGCAGCATAATTACATTTGAGTCTACTCTGTACAAAAGCAGACTGCCAGAACCTCATTTTGGAGGGAGAATTGCTGTCAGGAGAAAAGGGGAGGGCTGTGCTGCTCTGACTAAATTGTGTTAGACAGCAAACAGCAAACTGGATCTGCATCTCCCTACAAATGAACCTCCTTGTATGATACCTAGCAGGCCATTTTCATCTGTTGTAAATTCAGAAAGAGATCACATGAAACATTTCTTCATGGAGTTTGAGGGAAGTATATCAAATTTTAAACTACAGAGCATAACAATCTATTAATTATAGATGCAAGCACTGTTTTCCAGAGGTTACATTGTCACTGAATTAAAATTTAAACAGTGATGAATTGGTGAGATAAGTAACTATTGAATAAGTAATTTCAGTAATCATGTAAATGATGGCTTCCCTGACTGTCAGCATAAAATCCCTTTTTTAGGTGTTCTGATTATGTAAAGAAACCCCAAACAGAATATCCAGAAAAAGACAAATCAAACCAAAATGCACCCTAATTGCATATTCTCTGGTATGCATATAGGCTGGCTGCTCAGTGCAGGTTTTCATGGCATACCTCTAAGTGAGATTTCTCATGGATTTCTCTCTGGCAATTTTGTACACCTTTTAGCATCTTGGCAAACTATCCTAAGGAGAGACATTTTCCCACTGTAACGTGGCCATATTCACACCACATGTACAGTGTTTCTTGGAGGTTAGGAGACTAGCTCTGTTCCACACACCTAAAATGAGCATCTCAAAACCTGGCAGTGGCTGCTGGGGTGGAGGTTGCAGGCAGCATGTCCCCTTTTCTTCTGGGAGAGAGTCTCACACCCTCCTGCAGTGGGTCAGCAGAGCAGGACAATGGATACCTAATGCTGTCAGGGAAATTTCTTTCAATGACTTTAAAATCATAGTCACAGAATGAGAATCGTAGAATGGTAGGAAGAGACCTTAAAGATCAACTTGTTCCAACCCCTCTGCTGAGGGTAAGGATGCCACCCTCTGGACCAGGTTGCTTAAAGTCCCAGCCAACTTGGCCTTGAACACTTTCAGGGATGGTGCGTAGAGACAGCTTCTCTAGGAAACCTGTTCCAGTGTCTAACCATGCTTAGAGTAAAGAATTTCTTCCTAATATCCAATATAAACCAACTCTCTTTCAGTTTGAAGCCTTTCCCCCTTGTCCTAGCACTGCACGACCTTGCTAAAAATTCCTCTCCATCTCTCTTTATACCCCCTTTAGACACTGGAAGATGCTACAGGGTCTTGACAGAACCTTCTTTTCACCAGCCTGAAAAACCCCAACTCTCTCGACCTGTCTGCACAGGAGAGGTGCTCCTGCCCTATGTTGATAATCTCAGCCCTCCTATGGACTCACTCAGAGTTTGTGTTTTGTATGATTAACTTGCAAATTATCTTTTTTTGTAAAGAAACAGATAACAAGAGACATAAAACATAAAAATGTAACATACACCAGATGGCACAGGATTACTAATCAGAAATAAGCAGACACACAATTTCTGCAACAACCTGGAGCAGAAGAAAGCAAAACTATACAGACAAAGTTTGAAGTTGAAGGTCAGAGAAGTAAAATGGGGGAGGCAGTGTCAGCAGTAAAGCAGAAAGAATATATTTGCTATCAGAGAAATTATTACAGCTAACCAAAACTTTCATCCAGAGTACAATAAAATTCCTCAGTAAACTTTATTTTTCTTTCATTTGACACCATTATTTCTTTGTCAGAATAGAAAAACTTTTTTTGGTTGATGGTTTGTATGACCTTTCTGCTTTGCTTGTGAGGAAAATCTTTATCGTGAAAAAAGGTGTAATTGATGTGGTGTCTGAGAACAGCACCTATCATATGCTGAAATAATATTTCTGAATCATAAGCAGCTTCATTCATCTCCAGAAGACATTTGTGCTGAAGCTTCACTGTGACCATCTGAATGTCAACATCATTAAAAATTTTGCAGCCACTTAAAGTTTACTTTCAAGAGAGAAGTGTCCTACCAATCTTTCTTCCTATCTTGATGGCTGCATCTATATTTCTGAACAGTCAATATTGTCTGTGCTATGTTTTATTTTTGTGGTAAACACTAGATAAAATGAAAATGCTATTAGTTTTCTCTTGAATTTACTAGTCTGGGAAAATACCCTGACTCACTTTCCAGATAAACATGCACATTAAAATACATCTTACAGGCTCCTGCATTTTTATTCTTGTCATTTTACAGTCATTAACATTATCTACCTCTATCTTCCTCTGAGTTAAACTTCTTCTTTTTCTTAGGAGTGACATTCAAAAAACTTCAAAAGTTTTGTTTGGTCTTTTTCAAAACATGGAACTGGAGCTTCCTGATTGTTAGATTGGATGTTGTGCTGGGGTTGAGTAGGCTGATACTAAGAGGACAACACCAGCACCCAGCACTGCTGGCTTAAGAAGGGAAGACATAATTTTCAGCCATTTGGTTCTTTTTTCAAAGATGCTGCAAGCCCAAGTTCTTTGCAAGGGCTGATGGAAACCTTGGGAAGTCCTTGGGGAACCAAGTCTGTGAGGAGACCCACCTCTGCTGCCCAGTGCTGCTCCACAGAGCCCTGGGGGCAGAGGGGAGATGTGGAACAACATCAGACCTTAATGCCAGACATAAATTCCTCTTTCAGTCAAAGCATTTGCTCCCATCTGTAGTAAAGATTGTTCCTATACCTTCCTTATGTTTCCTAAATCTTTATCTGATCACCTTCTCTGTCTCTCCCATCTGTTTCACAGCATAAGAAAACACAATGAAATCCACAGCTGTGTGCCCAAGCAAGAAACAGCAGCTCCCTATCACATCCTGGGGAGAGCATAAAAGCCACTGTCTGAACACAGCTGGGAGCCAGGGCATGGTCTCCCCTCTTACAGGAGTCCTAATACACCCAATTCCCCAACCCCACAGCTGCAATGCCGAGGCCATGACAGGGAGACAAGGAGATGCTATTTAGAGCTCCTAACTGACACCACCACCTCCCTGTTTGTATCCAGAGCTGTTCTGAAGACCTGGTGTCCGAGCATGTAACTATTTATTATTGGGTCCCTAAAGGAGACCTGTGTCTGCTCACAGAGCTGCTGCAGGAGAGTCCACTCTTGTCCCGGGATGAGCCAGAGCTGTTGCAATGCCCTACTTTCCCTGGCAGCCTAGATCTGCCTGTAGCTCCAAGGACACAGCTCAACCCACATGTCTTCAGGTTTTATCCTTGTCTCTAATGATCTCATTCTTGCCCCTGTCCTGTGTTCTGCCTCTAACTGTACTTTCTCAGCAGCTCAGCATATCAAATTAGGGATCCAATTCACCTGGGAGAAAAATGCACTATGTTTCTCTGTTTATTCTTCAGCTGGATCAGTTTCCCAACGTGGTGCACTGGATGGACACTGGAATACTTCTGCTAGCCTGAGCATAGGGCTACTCTGGGGTTAGGAACAAGCAGCTGGGGGCCAAGGATATGTTTCAAGATAGATCAGCTCCTTGAACCAGATCTCAAGATGTCTATTCCTGCATCAGTACCTGCCCACTGGACGAAGCAGGAATAAGGGGCCGGAGAAGAGGGATCTGGCCAGCACCTTGGTCTTGGAGTGACTTAGTTAAACCAACTTCAATTACTAAGGGAAATGAAAAAGAAGAGACTTACTGGTTGCTTACATTTATTCTATTTTCCAGGAAAATCACTTTAAAAGATTGAGTAGCTGGACACCCTCCAATGATCATGACCTTGTAAATCTTTGGGGTTTTTTTACTATTGCTTTGTCAGACTTGATAAACATCCCCAGGCTTGTCTGTCTTTCCCTTTTATATTACTGGATGTAACTAGATGTATAGAAGAGGCTATACCTTTATGCAGAGCTGTCTCTGTGTTACTATTCACACTGATCAAGAACACAGTGAGCCTACTTATTCCTGTGGGCAAAGGGGCAGTTCCTGGCTTAAGGAATTCAGGACCTAAATAGATTCTGAGGGAGGAGGTCAGGAAAATTATTTTGAATATCAAATTCCAGAGAACAGCAACAGCAATTGAAGTCATAGCTCAAAGATGGCCAGGGTACAATCCAAAACTGTAACTGCTCATCTTTTGACCAATTTAATGACAGGAGTCTGACAGATCGCTATGTCAGTGCTACCTAAGATGTGTTATTGCTGCAGTGACCCTAAAAAAGAAAAAAAAGCACCCTAAACCTAATCCTAACCCAAAAAAAGCGGCCTCCACAACACTGATCATTAATGCGTTTCAAACAGGGAGAAATGAATGGAGTAATGGTCAGAGCTTTCTTAGAGACCCAGAGAAAACCGATCTTTCTTTGTTGCAACCTTGAATTGGATCTTGAAGCAACTAAAATACACCCAGTTTACCAAATGACCTCAATTAGTGGAGCTAATTCTGAGCCTCATGGGTTTTTCCAAGTCAAGCACACTCTAGCATCTGCTTGCAATAAAATCAGATGACAGCGCTTCTACACGTACGGCGGAAGCTGCCTCCCCCTTAAAGTAGGAGCCCTCCCATCCATTAAAGAGTGCAACTTCTGACTTGCTTCCTCCAGATATCAGTGGATGTAACTTAGAGGGTTTGAGATCTGAAACAAAGGAGGCTAAAGATGATCTTTTAACATCCCATTCTATTAAAAGTGGGGATCTTGGCTACAATGTTTGAGTGTTCAGGTGTGTAAAAGTGGGTAAAATTCATGGAAAAACCTGCCCTGCTCCACAGCAGACAAACCCACCCACACAGCGGTGAGAAAGGGTTTGAGTGCCATGAGTGGAGCCTGGTTATTACCAGCCAGCTTCAGCCTGCCTGATGCTGAGTTAACATGCCATTTTCCCTGTGCTGTCAAAGCCTTTGTCACAGTAATAGCCTGTTTCCTCTTTTTGTTAATATCTCTGTCAAGAGAATGAAGCAGCAGAATTGAAAGTGCCATGGTGTGCGATAGCACCGTTCTGCTCAGGCTGCACTGGCAGCCTGCTGTGTTTTGATTAACTAGATGTTGCTCTAAAATTTGTATGAAATTATTTTTCCATGGAAGCGCAGGGTGATGAAAGGAAGAAGTGGAGGGAGCTGGAGGCTGGTTGTCTGGTCACTCAAGAGCAGGCAGGGCTTATCAGGCAGCGCCTGCCTGCATCTGCTCCTGAGCCTTGCCTGTGACCTGAGGTCTGGTGAGGAGAAACTACTCTTGTCCTCACAAGTCACCTCCAGTTTCTGCTCAGCTCTCCCAATCAGAGTCTGTCCATAAATGCAAATTGTGACCTGAGATACATGGATGGTAATTTGGAATGAAACCCTTGAAGCCTTGAAGTACAAACTCTTTAGATATCTGGCAAGCATACTCAGTATATCAGCCTGTATGTACGGACTCTGTCATCCCCACCACACATAAATGCCACAGTACGGGGGGAGGATGTGCTGACCTTCAGTTCTGCAAATTTCTCAGTGACCCCAGGTCTTGCTGAGGCCCTACTGCACAATGTTGCTGACATGGCATGCCTCTCCTGCCAGTGAAACCAGCAAGGATTTTGCTGGTGCAGGGCTTTAATTTCCTTCCATGTCTGGTTGGGCTTTGCAGCACACACCAAAAGAAACCCACTTCACTTTGCCTTCCCTTGGCCTCTGTAACTGAATGGGACAAAACTGATGAACAGAGAGTTCTAATTTTTATTTCCTGGGGCACCTCACCACTGTGGAAACAGGGATCCAGAATCTAGGATCCCATTTCAAAGATTAAGCACGATTCACAGGAAAGGTGCAATGAATCTGAAAGTCTGTTGTAGAAACTGCTGGTGTATAAGACCTTGTGTTACTTGCTGCAGTTCGGAGAAGTGGACAGAATAATCCAAACTGACACCTTTTTATTCTGATTTAGCACCAGTACAAATGACACAGGATGTAAGATAGCCAGGACTCAGGCATTCCTGTTGTTGATCTCTGGTTTTACTGCCTAACTGAAGTTGTGGAGGGCTTTCGTGTTACAATCTGATCTGTTTTCTGCTCAGAATTTATGAGTAAAACAATTCTGTGTAACGTCCATATAATTTTTTTAAACTTGCATCTACAGGCTTTGTAACACCATTGCTCTTCAATCAATTGAAAATTGGTATGAAATTAACTTTCCCACCACTTACAAACTCAATCTCATGTTTTACAAAATATTTCATTTTTTTAATGAGTTGGTTTGACTTTTCAATCTGCACGCTTATTATAATTTTTCAGAATATTTTATGTATTTTATGTATTCATAAAAATATTATTCCAAATGCAAATTTTGAATTTATTTGTGATTACGCCTTTCTCACTCTTCTTCCCCCTCTTCCCTTACTTATTAGACATGCTTGGTACACTCTCTCTACTCCAGCAGCTTTGTAATGCATAAGAAGTTTGAGACATGGGGTTTGTTTTGGTAACTTAAAGAACTATATATAAAAAAAATTAAAATTTAGAGAACTGGGGAAACACCAGTGAAAACTGATGTCTGACTACCTCAAGAAAGTGTGCCACTCCACACAGGCAACTTCCAGCTCTCCTGTCCATGGCCAGTCCTCCCACAGCCCTCCCCGTGCAGAGGATTGAACATGGCTTAGACCTCTGCAACTCACCATATTATTTTAGCCACCAATTTCCATTCCACGGCCTAACTCAATTCAAAGGAGAGCATGCCTGCAAAAAACTTCATCCTACCTATAACAGAAATTGCAAGTTGTTGCTCTAGTTGTTGACTACTGCTAACTTGTAATTAGCAAGCACTGACAGCTGGTTTTGATTTTCTTTGGGGATTTTTTTTGTGTTGTTATTTTGATTTAGGGTTTTTTTGGTTTAGTTTTCGTGTTGTTTTTTGGGGGTTTTTTTGGGGGGGGGTTTGGTTTTTTTGGGGGTTTGTTTTTGTTTTTGTTTTTGTTTTTAAATTAATGGACAACAAATATTGGAATGGGATGGAAAAGCAGGATGCCATTTATATGACACATTGTACTAAAAGGACTTTTACCAGAATATTGAGACACACATCCTGACAAAAGAACATGCCTGGAAATCCCACCATTTCCAAGTCAGAAAATACTGTGCATCTAAGCACAATCATTACTGTAATGGTTTCAAACCACTGTTTCTTATTAAAGATCAAGTGAGCAAATACAGAAATGAAAAAAGTATTGAACAAGGCTGCAATGCAATAATAGCACAAATAGCTCATGGCTCTGGAAGACACAAGTCAGAAATTAGGTATGACAGATAAAATGTAGGAATAGGGGAGTTAAAAATATCAAATCCAATAGAGGTGCACCGGAAGGGAAAAAAAAAGAAATGTTTACAAGCAATGGGCTGGTTTTGCATTTCAAAACACCAGATTATTGTGCTGTATAAGAGGAAACAAAAAAAAAGTATGGGAAAAATGTGGGAAAATGACAAAGGAAGTTTTGCTAGAGAAAACTGCCTTGGCAGGGAATGTGGATAGGATAATGTGTGTCCATGGAATATAACAGTTAACTGCCATAAAGCATTCATTGCTCATAGCCAAAAGCAGCAAACCTGCATGGCTGGGCTAGAGCATGAGTGGATATTTTGGGTCACAGCAGGAAACACCACACACTGTATTTTGTTAGGCTGCTGCAGTGTTTTGCAAACATGGAGAGGAGGGGGGATTGTAGATATGAAAAGGCAAGGCAGGTTGTTTCATTTGTTCATATTAAAAATAAATAACTTTTGAAAATATGACTGAGTCAGTGAAGAGTATGAAACACAATCCTCTATTTGTTATGATTTAGCAAGTAGGAAGCAAAAAGAGGTAAAATCCATGCAACAAATGCACACAATATCTTTCAAAATTCCCCTCAGTCCACAGAAATACTTTCAAGAGATCATGCCAGTATTGTTCTAAGACCAGCTTGCTTCAAAGTCCAGCAAAAATAGGTAGGTTTTTATAAAAGAAACAACAGCTCCTGCCCAAGACCAGGCACAGCACACACCTCAGGAAGAAACACTGCATAGCATGGTGCCAAAGGAGTTCACTGGTAGAAAGCCTCTGGCAGTGCATTGTGTCACTAAATGAAACCAGAGCACCCTGAGGGACTGCAAAGCCCTGTCAACTACCCACACCCTGGCCTTAAGCTTTGTGTTGGTTTAAGAACATAATTCTCAGGTTATTTCTTCTGATATCACTGTAGCTTTGCCTAGTCTCAAAAAGTTACTCTGTCTGACTTCCAAGTGGCAGAGCTGTGATAGTCTCAGGATATAAGCGAGGTAAAACTCATAGAGAGAGATAATATCTTTTATTAGTCTAACCAGCAGAGCTGAAGAAACCAGCCAAGTGTGGACAGAGCCTACATTCATTAGAAGCAGATACAGTGACTTCCAGCTTTGTGTGCTTCAGAAATGCTAAGACTGCAGTTTATGTGGGTCACAGGCAAGCAGGCCGTCTCAAGCATCACACCCAGCCTAGCTAATTCCTTGTGGAGCCTCTGCAGCTGAAGTTTGAATGGCTAGATTGCTACAGGTCCTAGGCTGGGTAGGTTAAGCCTAAGCTGTGTGCTCTGTATTCTGTGAATGGATGATTGGGTACTTTTGTCACAGAAGAGCAGCAGCAGCCTTATGCAGTGCTGGGGTCCTGCCTGGTCCAGACTCCTCTTGCTCCTGACCTAACTATCAGCAGGACAGAATCAAGACTGGGGCAGGGGTTCATTTTAGCACGGCTGTTTCTCTGCACTCATTCAGCTATTTCATTTATTTCTTCATTTCATTTGCACACCCTTCCAAAGCATTGTAAATGTACTCATCACATTTCACAACACTCAGCATATGGGAACAGGATGAGGCTGGAAGCTCAGGTTGCAGTGATCTCTTTTCAAAGAGGAGGTGGAGACTCTCTAATAGTTACCTCTTAAGATAAACCATGAAGAAATTAGAACTTACTTGATGAATAAAAAGTTATAATCAGTTTTAATTAATAGAAGCCTTTGAAAAACTCCAGAGCTAGATTTTAACTCAAGACCAAGAGACATTAGCAACATTTTGCTCTGTTTTCTTTTAGATATTTTTGCCATTGAGGTGATGAGAATATGGCTGCTGGGTGATATGTTCTCTTTATAGTTTCATTATCTGAAATCCATAGAGTTTCATCCTTTTCAACATTATTTGTGGCAAATATAGGTGTACAAACTTGCATATATTTATACATATAAAGTAAAGCATATTTCAAGAATAAACACAGGATATCACACAAAAGGATGAGACCTGAGAGACTTTTGACACTAATGGTTTCACCCTGTCCTTTGAAGTACCAGCTTTAAGGGGTGAATTGCCATCAACTGCCTTCTTCCTTTATCTTTAAATTAGAAAGTGCAGGTAAGCTTTACGGTATGGCTGCCTAGAACTACCGTGGGTACTCCTAGGAAAATTATTTCCTTCAGGCACAAATTATATAGCTGAAATCGTATCCCTCATATATTAACTTGATTAGAGGCCAGGATCTTTGTACTATGATCACATAAAAAGGGATGAAGAATTTCCCACAAAAAAAGCACTCAAGCAGTAATCATACATTTGAAAGCAGAAAATGAAAGTGCTCAGTGTTACCAAGCTTCAAGAAAAGACTGAATCCTCTGTTTAAGATCCATTACACCAAAAATGGTTAAATTGTCCTCAGACTATGGGAAGCATAGTAGCTGCAGTTTATAATAGATAAGTCTCACCCACATAATTTCAATGGAGTAGAAGCAAAAGAGGAGCACACTATATTCAGAACAATGTGATCACTTTAATTTTCCTTTATAAAAACTTAGTTTTACAGAGGTCAGCCTAAGGAGCAGATGTGTTGATTATGGCTCTCACTCTGACTATGAAATAGAGAGCACCCTCCAGATTGCGAGACCAAAAAAAGACACTGTAGGGCCTCCTCTCAGCTCAGGGAACTTTTTGTGTAGCGGGTACATGGAGCTTTAGGTGTCTCACTATTGATTACTTTTGTTCCTCAATGCAGGCAGAGTCAGCTGCAGTCAGTCAGAAACTTGTAGCTTTAACTTTTTGGAAGTCCTGGCTTTTGGAGGATATCAGGATGAGCAAATTTTAAAACCAAAAATAGAATTAAGGTTAACCCACTGCAAACATATATATATATATATATATATATATATATATATATATATATACACACAAACACACACACACACACACACACATATATAGACACACACACATAAGTATAACCCCAGAACAGACAAGGCGGGCATGACTCTTTTTTATTCGCTTTCCTATTTTATTGTTACTAACACTGTTACTCTACTTGTGTTACTTTAATGAAAGCTAATGCTGAAATAAAACCAATTATGAGCCTCCCTCCTTCCTTTTGATGTTCTTCTTTGAATACCTGGGGTTTATAATAAATAATGCAAACTGTTTATTGAAACATGGCCATAAATTAAAAATTGCAGGCCATGCTTACTTTTAAGACCAAAGGACTGTGGAAGGTAAAATGTTTAGTTTTAGATCCACATAGGAATGAGTTCTTGTTTTAAACACAAGAGTATTATATCACTTCCCTCACCAGTCCACTAACCAGTGATGCAGGTAGGTGCTTCTATCAACACTTCATCCTTCAGGGAGCAGCACATCACCATTTGTGTTGTTTTGCAAAAAAACCCCACACAAACAACAACAACAGCAACAAAAAACAAAAAAACCCAAACAAACAAACAAAAAACCCCAAAACCACAAAAAAAAAATTCCCCACCCAAACAATTTTGTCTCCTAAAACAACCCTGTGTGACTGAGGGTCACAGAGTTCACAAATGAGGTAAATTCTTCCCTTGAAAACTTTTTCAAAACAACACACTGAATAGTTTGCAACCCAAAGGCTAACGAAAACAAGGCTGGACCTGCTTTTTCCTGTCTTATCATCTCTCTTCTTCCTTTCTTGACACTTTAATGAACTATCAGATGTTCCCTGATTCCCAGTCTGTAGGCTTAATGGCAGCATTCAGAAGTACCTCATGTGCAGTTTTAAAAACATGCTTATTTATTAATTTAAACAAGTTCATTCATTGATCATTTGAATAAATTCCCGTGTCCTTACAATAGAGATTTGGTGCCATACCTATCAGAACCTGTAGTCAGGAGAAGGTTGTTCACAATGTACTGCAGTCTCTGGCATTCAATAGGTTTAATTCTTACTCAGATCCAGCTGAGAAATGGCTGATCTAGTGTCCAGGTGCAAGCATGTACATATGTGCTTCTTCTAGCCACTGTGTTTCTCAGCCTAAAAATGTCTAGAAAGTCAATTCCATTTCATTCTTCCCTTCAGTGGCACAGGCACAGGAGAAACATGTTGAAATAAAAAAAATCCTAAATCAAGTCTTGTAAAAAAGCTGTTAACTGATAATACCTGGCTTTGAATTAAGAAACTCCAAACAACCAAACCCTTACTAAATGTCTGTTTCTAGTATAACATGCTTAGAAAGAAGTCCTATTGTTTCTGGTCACCCTTCTGGAGCAGATACATGACTTTATGATCAGGTTCATCTGCTTTCATTCACCCCAGTGGCATCATACACGTCACTTAAAGTATTTCCTGCAATCTGGAATTGTCCATAATATGGTGTCTGAAAAGAGTTAAAACTCCATCCAGGACTTCCCACCCTTGTTGCCCTCATCTGCTACCATGTCTTTGCAATGAGATTCTGCAGCTGCTATTATCTCCATGCTCCCAGCTCTTTAAAATGAGTTTGTGCTAGAAGAACCCTTAACAAACAGAAGAGTTTTTAAGTTGTCAAAATGTTGTCATCCTGATAGCCACCCTAACAAAAGCATAGATTTTACCTTCAGGAAGCATTGTTAACAGTAATGACAACATTAATCTGTTAGGAATATAAAATTAAAAGAAAAATTCAAGAAGGTGCCAAATCCAAAGAGGTTCCAGTACAGTGTTATTTACAACACCCAGACAGAGGTGGCACAAACAACACTGAGGTTCTAGAGGACCCTGAAGCAGAAGCTGTGAGAATGCAGATAGGCACCCCAAGATCTAGTTAAGCTGTGTTTGAGCACTGTGCCATAAGATGAGGGCAAACTTCCCTTTAATCCATCTGTATAATTTATCATTTATGCTGCTTGTAACTCCAGCTGTGCAGACCCAACACACCATGCCTTTCTTCTACCCATGGTCTGTTAGTAGGAGACAGGAACTGAAACTCAGCTTCCCAAGTTGCTGCATCTGTTGAAGGGACTCCACCTGTGTGCAAGCCGTCAGCACAGACTGATGCAAGAGGGATTATTTGTGGTAAAGTGACTGAGCCAAGACACTGAGACCAACCACCCACCTTTCAGTTTTATATTATGGGCAGCACCATAATATATTGCAGAAAAACAGTATGGATCCAGGGGATCAATAACTGATTATCAGATCTAGGGTTGTTTGTTTGACACATTTAAAAGGATCAAGTCTTTCTGAAGTAAGGACCATGGCATAAAAAGTGCAGAAGGTAGGAGCTGTGGCAGGTGAGTGTCACTACTCAGGAAGCTTTGGTGTCTCTGTGAGATAGCTTCCTAAGGGAATTCTAATGGAAAAGCTTTGAAATTTTGAGGATAAAATCCACTAGGAAGACTTGGCCCTAACAGAACTAAAAGACAAAGAATTTCAATGAAAGCCACCTATGCTTGATCAAACAATCCCACCTCGCATCCCTTTGCCTTGCTTGCCCCAAGGTCCCACCTTGCCACCACCTCTATGCTCACCTGCATGCTCCCTCTCCCACCATCACAAAATATGCTGCTTTTCCCTTTCAGTCCACTCACTACTCTCCCTCATAAAAGGCCAACATTCATGGCACTCACCACTGCTCTCTCCTGTCTTCCTTGCTCTCTGTATTCTGTTCTGGTAGCACAGGGGCTACATGGCCAGAACCTCTCTCCCCACAGCAATCCTCCTCATTTGTGCTCCTCCAAGTCATGGAAATGATTTGGCCTTCCACAAACTGAGGTGTTTTGGTGCCTGTGAGCATTACTTTCCTCTCCCCTCTCAAAACAAACCAAAGGAAGCCAAGATGACTAGGAATAAATAAGAAAATAAGCAAGAGCTCTCTCAACTGTTGGCATCTCCCCAGCATTAACAGCAATAGGGTTTTTTGGGGTAAAAGAGTAGGTCAAAAGTGTTTCCAAAAATCCTAAATTGCTGAAGTTTAGTTTAGGTGTGGTTATAATCTTATGAGATACAAGGAACAAGAAGGTGGCTCCAGAGGAACCCATTTGCAGATATGGGTTAGCCAATGCTAGCTGCTCCACTGAGCCAGGGTCAGGCAAAGGATCAGTGTCTGCTCTTGGGTTTCAGTCCTTCCTTCTCCAAGGCCAGTTGCTAGCTCAGTGTAATACCCTTTTGGGATATGAAGGACTAGAAAAGCTCAGCACAGCTTTGTTGGCTGAGTGGGCTGAAAATGAAATGCTTTATTTTCAGATCCAGCACATTACACACCTGCTTCCAAAGCTGTCTGACAAGAATTTATATTCTTTTGATTGGCAAAAGAAATAATATAATATTGTCTTTGAAGGCTGTTAAATGTACAACTGGAATCATCATGTTTTAAATGCTGTGGTATTAGCTGTTACTGTGATCACTGTCAGCAAAACACACAGACAAAAGTATCCCCTTTCACCTCTCAAAAGCGCATTTCAGAGAACAGATGGAAGCAGCAAGGTCAGGAAGGGTAGAGAAAAGGCAGTAGTAGACCTAGCAGCCTCAGAGGGCTGCCTAGGAAGTATTTTCCCCTCATGACAAAAGGATGATTTCACTGAGACCCTCTCAGTAGTTGTGAAATCCACCTTACTAGGAAACGTGCCCCAAAAAAGGCTTGAAGGTGTCAAGGATACCTGATCTCCCGAAGGCCTCCAGAGAGGTCAGCTAGCTTGTGCAGTCACCTCTGTAAAGAGGGGGGGAGATCTCAGAGTAAATAAAAATGTGAACTTCTGTTGCCTCTAACTATAAACCAAATTGTTTACCCCCACCTCTACACCCTTTTTTGTGAGGTGACGAAAATTTGACCTTTCAGCCTTCCCTGTTCAGGGAGATGTTTTTCTAGCATACTTCTGTGCTTTTTCTCCAACAGACTGTAAAAACACAGAAAAACAGGTTGGGAGTTCATATCTTTTAAAGGGTTTATGTAGGTTACAGGAAAAGGCACTTAATTGTTGGCAGGTGGAAAACCTGACTGTGGGTGATCCAACCCTGATGACAGTGCAGGGAGAATACCAGGGGAATAGCTGGTTTGCTCCATAGCACATTTCTGTTTGCCATTACTTTAAGGATAAATAATTGGGATTTAAATGAAATAAGTCCAATCAATATTTCTTCACAAGAGAAAGATTTTGGTACTCTACAACTATGGCCCATGTTGCTTTTATCTCATATAAACTAACCAGATGCAATTGCTTCTTTCCAGTAAGCTTTGTGAATCTATCCACATGTCATCATTTCTACCAGCTCACTTGGTATGATTTAAGCTAAAAGCAAACCCTTTGTAGCCAAACTCTCTTCTTTAAATGGAAATATTTCTCCTTTCTGACTTCAAAGGGTTTATTTTCTAAGCAAGTCTTAATTGGTCCAAAACACCTTAAAATACATGTTGTGATTTCACATTTGTGAAAGTATGTCACTGTCCAGGCTTAAAACCAAACTTAAGAACACATTAAGACTCTAGAAGAATGCATGGCAGTTTAATTGATTCCAGCCACATGAACAGTCACAAAAATCTGTGGCACTTTACTAGGGAAGTAATGGGTTGTGAATAATTTATTTTTTATTCCTCACTCGCAGGTGATGGGGATTAACCTGGCTATTTCAAATAAGTTTTAGATTATTTTAGAGTGCTGAATAATATCCTGTTTGAAGGCAGCTATTATACGTCAACAAGCCAATGTTTGCGCAGCAGGTCATTCAGAAGTGAGAGGAAATTCTGACCACATACTCAAAGTTCAAGTGCTGAATATTTTATGAACTTTGCCGATAACACAGGGAATAAACTCAAAGTGCTTTCCTTCATTCCCTTTCTTTCTTCTCCTAATTCCCCCTTCTTCTATGCCTTTTAACACTCTAGTGTCACACTAGGTGCTATTCTCTGGAAACACAAGAATACGTGTTATCACCTCTGTTCTAGTAAGCACCAAAGAACTTCCGGCTCTGAAGCAAGCCTAGGTAAAATTAAACATTCCAGTCACTAAGTAAATTTCAGTGCCTTGTGGTTATGGCTACAAAATTGCTCACTAATGACCAGGTGTGGCTGACTGCAGAAGCAGCTGTCCTTGCTCACAGAGGAGAAGCACTGCTTCCAAGTCACAGCTTGGACCCATGCCACGGAGCTGATGCAAGCAGGTGTGCCTTCAGTACAGCATCTAGCAAGGTAAACACATGCAATGGAGCACGGATATGGGAATACTTCTCAAAACTGAATAGTCATAAAAACAATTTTCCTGGTATTTTTCATATATTTGCTAGTGCTGTTCATCATCCTGCTTAGCTCTTGTCAGGAATCACCATTTCTAAGCTTGCCTCTTTCCAAAGAGTTGTTGCATGTCAAATCAGTTACTTGGGCAGCAAGGAATGAGATAAATTTCTGCAATGCAGTCTGGCCAGAAAAAAATTTGCTGGCCACAGTGGCATTAGTAATCTCTGCCATCTCTCCCCCATTTGCTGGCACAAAGACTCTACAAGGGTTTCTGCAGAGATTTTGAAGCAGGTTTCATCACATTAAGTTCAGCTTTCATTTGATCAGAGGGCCTAGAGAGCAGCTCAGATCTCCTTTCAACACAGTGTTCTCATTAACATTAGGTTTGGGTTTGCTTTTAGTGTGCGTGTATGCATTAAGACCATCCAGATATGGCCTATTCCACTTCATTACTACAGAACAGGAACTTTGTACACACGACCCTTGTAGGAAACTGCTATTAAAAGAGGAAGTGATTTTTCTCATTGGGTGTAAAAGCAGATAGAAAAGCAACAATCCAGCCTCTCTGAGCCCTCCTGGTTCTGTCTGGGCAAGGGCAACAATTCTGCTTCATCCAGACTGATTTTCTTACAAAGAGACACTGTTCAGACAGATCCAAATTCTCTTTTTGGCCATTCTGAAGTGACAACATAGTTAATAGAGCCTGATTTCCCTGAACTGGTTAATATCTAGGCAACCTTGAATTTCTCCAGGCTCCCCTAGCCCATACATGAGGCAAAACAATTTCTGCCTGTGGGAAGATGCAGTCTCACAGAGTCATTAATAGGAGTACTTGCTCCCATTTTCTGAGCATTTTACACCTGAGCAAAGGCAGAAGGTAATGCCTGTCACCTTCCTCACCACAGAGGCACATCAGGGATTGGGAGTGGAGACAGGAATAGACTCATCATGAGCCACATGTTGACTCAACATGCACCACAATGCGTGTGTTCCCAAAAGGCACAGGGGAGACCGATGAAGCACTGCTTTCCATGAGGAATGGCCCCTGGAGCCCAGCCAGTCAACACGCTGCTGCCTGCCCATGCCTGTCTTTGAAGGCTTAATCCAGGCCGTAGGTGGGAGTGCTGTGAAGAACACGTGTGTGAGTTAGAGATAAGATGAGCCACTGAGCGTGTGTGAGCTCATCTAGCCCAGGACAGCAGTGGAAGATGAGCTGTTTGAACTGCACACAGCCAATTGTTGCAAGCAAAAGTTGTCCCTTTGCCAACTGATTCGGCATAAAGTGTGATACACACACACATTGCTCATTGAAACAGTGGCAGATGCAACACTTCCTGGCCCTTATCCCACTCTTTGTAGACCACTACTCCCATGCTCTGAACACTGAGAGGACTTAAAGATCCCTGAGAAGCAATGAGTAGGTAGTTTCAAAAATACCAGCTTGTCTGAAGAAGGCTTTATGTGTCAAAAAACCTGTTGTTTGTTTTTTCCCAAATGCTATAAGTGTTTCATTTTTTCTAAAATTATTGCTGAAATGTGTATTTGTATGTAGAGCTATTATATATATTTATACACACATGTTTAACCTGTCCTTAGAAAACCTGCCTGTGGGCATAACAGTGGCAAATCAAAAGGAACCTGTTACTTTTCATATGTTATTAAATGTACTGTAAACTATTATGTTTTATATAGTCACTAGAGTTATTAGGGATTATTTGCAGGATGATACAACATTTTTGAAAAGCTTGAGATCAGATAAGACCCTTCTAAAGGCTATCAAATGAAGGAAATCAAAAAATAATCTATAGTCATATGCAAATGATAATTAGTAGGGAACATTTTGGACATTGCCATTACAGGAACAAAAGACGTATTTAGAACATTTACTCACAGGCACCAAAAAGCCAAACCTTATCAAAACACAAAGCAAAACAAAAATAAGTGTTATGCAGCAGCCCATCCCTTCAAACTTGGGATTCAGACAACCTCGTCATTCCACAGGGGAGAAGGTCATTTTGCAAACAGATGCGGTTGCAAACGGTGCCAATGGCAGAGGAAAGGAGACGTTTCATACTGAGGAGGCAAAGACAAACACACACACACATCCACCCTGCTCTGCCTGCCCCCTTCCCTGGCAGAGGCCCACTGTGACAGTGAACAACAGCATTCCTGGTCCTCAGAAACCTTTGGAAGGAATCCAGAGCCGTACATATATGACTTGGCTCTCCCCCTTTTCCTGGTATAAACCTGGTTGTGTATTAAATACCTGACTTGTGCCCTGCATTCTGCTTATCCTTTCTCATTCTTTTTTCTTCTTCTCTGCCCTCAAAATGACTGAGATCAAGAGGAAAAGGAAAGGGTAAAGTGGAGCAACAATACCCCACTGCCTTCCAGAGCAAACCTTAGTAAAATAAAACACAGTCATGGCATTTTCGTTTATGGCAAGCAAGGTCTTCCTGACTCTGGCTGCACATTACTGCACCCTTGGCACCAAGAAACTAGCCAAAATAATTTACCAGCTCGTAGATACTCAGCTCTCCAAAAAAACTTTTCCCTTAGAACTTTGCAGTTGGTCTTTCCAAACCCTGGAGAACCACACCCAGTTTGTTTGAGCTCATTTGTCAGCTACACTCAGCACTTCAGAGTGGATTTTAAAACAAAACAAGGACCTCAGACCAGCTGCTCCACACAGACTATCCCTCAAAGCCTGAAAATCAGCCTTGCGGAGTCACAGCTACGTCAGGGCTTGCATTTGTACTGGTCACATCAGGTCCTGTGGCTGCTGATGCTCCCAGTGATTACAGCAAGTGAAGAGCAGCAATCCATTACCTTTATCACAACACTTTTGATCATGACAGACAGAAGTGCTCTAAACATAGTACATGATTTATTCACAGAGCTTTCTAATTTCGCCACCAAGACAAGTTAGTTGCTTAGACTGAATATTAAGGATTTCTGTGTTAGATCAGAGTAGAGAAAACGATTTCCATTTCAAGAAGGTAGAGCTTTTGGGAAAAAAAAAAATCAGGCACAATTATGTCTCTGTTCACTGCTTAGCTATTCTTTCCAGACATCAAGAGACTGGCTAATGAACGATCACATCAGGGAGTCCTGCTGCTTCAGACCACTGTGTTCCTACCTATCCTGACAGAACAATCCAGGAGTTGTTCACATGTGAGCACCTAACTTGTAACTAATGGTTTGTAAGTTTTCTGTGGACCTTTTTGTGCTCAACTACTTTTTTTTTGAGAAATGGCACTCCCTGAGAGAGAGAACAGACTGTGTGTATAGGTTCAGAATATATATGTCACCGATGCAAAGAATTTTGCTTGAATTTCTCCTTCAAAGTGTGACTCTTTCAGTCCTGAAATCTCAAAGGTAAGCCCCTCTGCTAGTCCCTTCTTTAAACCATGTGTGATGGTATTTACAATGTGTATTTGCCATGTACATATATCTGTGTATATATAATGTATTTACGTAATTCATATACATATGTGTATAAAAACACAGAGATGTTGCTGAGTTCTCAAAGGTGACTTTAAGACTAAATATCAATGTTTGTATAATAACACATCATAAACCTCTTAAGTGCTTTCAGCAACTATATCTGCTGTTTAAAGATTTGGTTTCAGTAGGTCTTTATCAGATCTCAACAGTTATAATTCAATACCAGCGAAATGATAGTAATTGTTACATGTCTGTTACCATGTGTTAACTAAGCATTACATGTGTTACTACATCAATAGCCTATTCTGGTATGAAATGTCTTATAATTCTCTCTCAAGAAATAAATGAAAAAAAATCTATTTCTTGAAGTCTAGTGGGAAGTGGGACTGCCCTAAGTAAAAGGGCAATCAGACTCCCAATGGCAAATAGCAGTTACATCAGTGACTTTTGTGTTTGAAATAAATTATTCATTTTTGTTCAGCTTCATTTTGAAAAGCAATTTCTCTACTTATACATTTTCTATTACATATTAAAATATAATTCTGTGTTGTAGAAAATTGTGAAATTATGAAGCTGAAATTGACCTTCAGACTCTGAAGTAACTACAGCTTACTTTTGGGATCCCAATGAAAACACTTAGCAGAGTGGGCTACGTTTACTTTGTAAATTGTTGCCATAAAGCATAAAATGCAATTACTTTTTTTAAACTATACATAATATAAAAAGGGCAAAGAAGGCGGAAAACATTTCAAATTGCCATCAATTTCATTTGACTTTATTTGAAGTTGCATTCTCCATAAAATACCAGTGTCTAATGAGGAAACACATGCAAGCAATGCAAGCCCACAGACAGGCATCGCCTTCCTCAGAATTATAAAAGTCTGAGATGGGTCATTAGAATTCAACAGCAAAGCTGTATTTTAAGTCACCTGTTCAGGCCACTCTTCTGTATCAGAGGAAGATAACCTCTGCCCAACTAAAATTATGCCTCTCTTCTTGTACAAGCCTATGGAAGGTATTTTTCTTCATTTCACTTCACAGAAGTGCAGTTTATAACCCAGGATCTGATGTCTGACATTGGTCATATAATTTGTCTGCTGCAAAACTGTTAATGGTAACAGAATGATCTAATCCTTTAGGTCTTGCAGATCTTAATTTTTATGATATGCTGTTAGCACTGAATTCTGCAGAATTATTTCCTTTTATTAGTTTTAAAGATTTTCAAATTGCTGCTACTTGTGACTGTAACTTCCATTTCCTGGGGACCTGAAGCAAGACTTTCTCATTGCTCTTTCTTGGCTGGGTGTAGCAAACTGAACTGCTGTCAATAACCAGTCCTAAATCTCTGCTTCTGAAGGAAAGCTTCCTTGTTTTTCACTGCCTTTTCTCTAATAAAAAATGTATTTTTCTTCCTATTGCACGTGATTCTGTATGTGTACAAGTTAAAATTTAGCTATGATTTTGCTTGCTGTAGTGAAAAAATGTAGTAGGAAGGAAGTCAGACTTTCTACATTTTGTAAGCTCCTCTAGTTTTTCCTGACATGGATAGTGATATGTAATGACCACACCTTCAACTCAGCCTTAAAATCACCAACAAAATCAAGAACAATTCCAGCACAGATCTTTGCATGCTGCTGCTACGTGACCTACATTTCAAAAAACAGGCAGGACTTAAAACATTTAATGCCTAGCCAGTATTTAAATCAGAACAAAAAATTACCTGTCCAACAGGAAAAAAGGACTTTATGTTAAAGAACATTACCAAAACCTCATAGAAACCTGGATTATATATGTCAGATTTTTCTTCCCAATATTTTAAATAAAACCTCTAAATAACTTCAAAGACCAGCTGAGGACTCTCCTTAGAAACCATATTGTTGGTCAGATGATGTAATCCTGGTTTTCTGAGCATATGTTTCCATTTTGACTGGCCTGAAATACTTCCCTTCTATATAGGTTATTGCACATTCACCTGCAAGTCCTGAGGTCACTCTTCAGTGCATTTTGAAAGTGATGCTCCCTGGAGACACTTTCACAGCAACCAGGAAGAACTCCTATTTTAAGGAATATATTGCATGTGTTTGTCAGAAGCTTTCCAGTTTTGGAGCTGAGATCCCTCACAGCTTGAGATGAACACCATCTGGTCCTGGCAGTTCACTAGAATTAAGATTCCCAAATTGTTCCATGAATTCCTCCCTGGAGGTTTCTTCCATTCTTAAAAATGTACTAAGGACTAAGGTTTCCCTGGGGTGTGATTTCCTTGGGATGAAAATTTCAACAATGGACATCTTTAGTCTAGTTTATCTGCTTCGGGTAATTAGCTTGTTTTCAGTCTTGTCATCTGTCTTTAAACCTCTTTTTCCCATTGATCCCTCAAGGTTCATGGAAACAAGTGTAATCCTTCTCAGACACATGTTAATACTTCTTTCTTGGTAGCAGTAGTCATTGCTTTACCTTTTCTGCAATTAAGGAAGAAATCTTTCCTTATTAGTTTAGAAGTTAGAGCAGAATGTTTCATCACGTTTGGAGATGGGAGACATTTTGCAACTGGAAAAACACATTGATGCAGCTTGTACAGATAAACAAAATCCAAGAGCCTAAAGGAACTTAAAAGGGTCACTGTGATCAGCTGATTTAACTCACAGCACAAGCTGAGCTGCTTTCTGATACCCAAGTTTCTAAATCCATGTTTTTCCTGAGACAACAATGTCTGGAAGACCACCCTACAGTTTGCTCCCTTTTATCCCACAGACTTTGCACCCTAGAATAAAGGGGTGGCTTGCAGCAACGTATGCAGTAGCATAGAAGATAAATACACCTGATCTACATCCAGTAGCACAGCAAAATGGAAAAGGCAAGAAGGAAGGAGGCAGAATCTGAAGGGAGCCAGCATTGTAAGGATAAGGACATGAATACTTGCAAAAAGATCCTTAAGGTTAAAAACAAAAATGTTGGTGATGTATGGTGGAGGTTAATTGAAGCAGGGTTAGGATTTGGATTTAGTCTTGGGGTGTGTGAAGCAGGCAAGAAAGGCAGAAACATGTTTTGGCCAGATGGATCAGAATGAGAGATAACCAGCTACAAGCAGTTGCTGACCACCTTCACACAGAACACACTACATCTTCTTCAAAGATGAGAAAACCCTCACTTTGCTCTAGCAAAAGGAAATCTGGAGTAGTCTGGGTTATCTTCTCTCAGGAGTATGAGCATGAATACTCATAGTTTGGCCCTACTGGGCTGCCAGTTTTCAGAACACTGCAGTTGTGGGTACTTGTGAGCAAGACTTGCTGACTATTGGAGAATCTGTCTTCTTCCTTTGCTTGAAAATTATGTCATGCATCAGACCAATTTTCTTTTTTGACAAGAAGACTGCTGTCAAATCCAGATGCTCCCATAAACAATCTTGTTAGACATGGATGTGACAAAGTGCACTCTACTGACCTCTTTGCAGACCCCTGAGCATATTCCAGGGGAAGCCCCTAGGTTGCTGGATATATATTGGTACATCTGTCTCCCTTTTCACATTTAACAGCTCCTTTTTTCTCCACACTTACTCCTTTTCATCCTCTTCCCTTCAGTACAGTGACTCATACACAATATTCAAAATTGTTTTCAAAGCTGTTGAGTTAAATGAACAGTCAACAGTTTACCAAACCCTGACAGAGAAATTAGACACAAGCTGATAAAATTAAAGACACATACCAAAGGTGTAATGGAAACACAGAAGTCCCTGTGTGAAAGTACTTTTGAATAAAGAAATTATTTTAGGAGAAAGATAAACTGTTCTTCTAATGGTAGATGGTCTTTTCTACTCTTCAGCCTTCTCTCCAATACACCAAATTAAATCCACTTAGAACACACACAAAGCTTTCCTCTTGCTTGAACACCAGTGGGACAAAGCTACAGGCAGCTCTGAATTGCTGTTCACACACGTCACTGACAGAGCCATGTCCTTCCCAGAAAACCCTATTAAAACTTGTATGGCACACACCTCTAAGGTTATTAATGGAGTCTGAACTAGAAGCTATTAATTTGGTCTCATAATCTCCTTTAAGATCAAGATTAGGTGCCTCCTATAAAATGTGCATTACTGTTTGACTCCTGATCCCCAGAAGGCAGTTTTCAGAGACGTCTAGTGCTTGTAAATTTGGGACAGATTATTTTAGAGCTAATGTTCCAAGAGAGAAATAGCACAGAAAAAAAAGGTTGCACACTTCTGGAGGTTGGAGCTGAAATCAACGGATGCTTTGTTTTCTTGTTTTTGTTTTTAACTTAGCATGCAAAGCAAAATAAAAGGCAGGTTCATAGAGTCAGTCTTTTGCCCTTCCCTCTGTGTACTGCATAACGTGTTCTGCTTCTCACCCACACCCACAGTCTAGAGGCCAAACCAGTTGTTTTGCTTATGTGCCACTAAAATCAGACTGTTCCAAAGTGACCTGCCAGAGGACGAAATTACGGTCTCTAGAAGCCAAGGACAAGGATCCTCAATTCAGATTAAACCACAAGACCATTTTTCTTTTCTAAGTGTGACTGAATGACTGAATCTCATTTGAAGGATGCCTCCTCTCAGAGATGCTACACTCATTCAAGGCAGTGGTTTCACAGCTGAGATGGGGCTGGCTACTCTTTAAGCAATAGGGTTTCAATTAAGGGAGCAAGAGAGTTTTTGGCTCTTGGAGCAGCACTACGTCAGTAAGCCCAAGGATTCCAGATGTTTGTCCAAAGAAATGTCATGACAACAGCCTCTCTGACACATCTTCTCTGTGCCAGCATGCTTCAGGGGTTGTCATCATGACCTTCTTATTGCTGCCACTCCTCTCAACTCCAATCCTTAGAGATTTGCTACTTTGGCAGACTTAGCCTCTTCTCAGTACTTAGGAGACTTCACCACAACTCTTTCAGTACTGCTGCTGTCCAGTTCCAGGGCTCTAGATTATTGCAGATTACAGGTAACAAACTGCCTCCTTGATGAATGATCTCAACACCTCACTATAAGCTTTCCTGGATGTTTTCAGCTGGAAGGTTGGGTTGCCAAAGATTTTCATCAGTCAGAAAACCCTTTGCTCACTGGATAAATGGTACTGCTGCTCTGCAGCTTAGATAGGTAGCAAAGAGGATGATCCCTTGTTCTGAGTGATATAGTTTCTCACACCTTTGACAACTCTTGAATAGGTCACAAAATCCAGATTGAAGGCCTGCACCGACTTTTGCATCAGAATGCTCAGAGCCAAAGGGACTTGGTGCCCTCTCTACTGGGTTAAGCAGAGAAGTGTTTTCCACATCTCTTTTGAATCATCTAACAACCCAACAATACTGACATCTAAAATTCTGCTTTGTGCCCATTTCTACATAAATTTGTGTTACTGCTAACTGGTAAGGAATGGAATAGACTAGAATAGAATAGACTGTTTCAGTTGGAAGTGACCTAAAATTATCATCTTGTTCAATTGTCTGACAGCTTCAGGGCTGACCACAGTTAAAGATCTTTATTAAGTCTGACTGTCTCTTAAACACTGACAGGCTTGGGACATTGACCACCTCTCTCAGAAGACTGCTCTGGTGTTGAACACTCTTTCAGTAAAGAAGTGCTTCCTAATGTCCAATCTAAATCTCTGTCACAGGCTTGTTCCATTCCCACATGACCTGCTTGCTAGGAGTGTCTGAATAAATAGTTTGAGTCCTACCACTTATTTTGGTAGTTTGGTCTCACATTTGGTTTTCAGGGTGGCCTATTTGAGGTATAAGCAGTTCATCTTGTCTAAATGGGTCAGAGTTTGTCAATCCCATGATCTTCTACTGTTGCTAATGCATCAGTGCTTTTCCATCACTGATTGCCCAGTGAGACCTCAGAGGTGCAAATATATAATTCAGACTAGAAAGTGTAACTGTCAGTAACAGGAATTGATTCATCCTGTGAGAGACTCAGGAATCAAACCTGCAGCAGCTACAGAAATGGATGGGAACTGGGTGTACGTGGCCAGGTTTTGGTAGCAGGGGGCTACAGGGGTGACCACAGGGGTGACTACAGGGGTGAGAAGCTGCCAAAAGCTTCCTCCATGTCTGTCACACCCAATCCCTGATGGCCCTAAGATGGATCCACCACTGGCCATGGCTGGGCCAGTCAGAGATACTGGTAACACCTCTGTGATAACAGATTTAAGAAAGGGAAAAAGTTTTTGCAGAGTTGTAATTG
Source organism: Chamaea fasciata (assembly GCF_029207755.1). Classification (NCBI taxonomy): domain Eukaryota; kingdom Metazoa; phylum Chordata; class Aves; order Passeriformes; family Sylviidae; genus Chamaea; species Chamaea fasciata. The sequence continues at coordinate 66,575,847 of NW_027094086.1, read as the reverse complement.
CAGCCGGAAAAAAGCAGGGTGAGAATGTGTGACCGACAACTCTGCAGACACCAAAGTCACTAGAGAAGGAGGGGGAGGAGGTGCTTCTAGTGCCAGAGTGGAGATTGCCCTGCAGCCCGTGGTGGAGATTGGTGAAGCAGCTTGGCCCCTGCAATCCATGGAGGGATGCAGGATCCACCCACAATGCGTGGAAGAGACGCATGCTAGTGCAAGAGAGGGCTTGAGAGAAGGCTGTGGCTCTGTGGGTGACCCATGATGGAGAAACCTCCTGTCAAGGACCTGCAGACCCATGGAGAGTGCAGGTTTCCTGGTAAGACTTGTGGCCCTGTGGGAAAGCAGCCTGTCCTTAAAGGACTGCCCTCCATGGAAGAGTGACTGTGCTGCAGCAGTTTGTGAAGGGCTGTGGCCTGTGGGAAGGACTCACAGTGATGAAGTCTATGGAGAACTGTCTCACATGGGAGGGACCCCGTGCTGGAGCAGGGATGGACTCTTCTGCCTGAGAAGGAAGCAGCAGCAAAACCAGCCTGTAACAAACTGGTCATAGCCCCCATTCCCTGTCTCCCTGCACTGCTGAGGGGGAGGAAATAGAGTTCAGGAAGGAGGGAGGGAAGGGGGTAAGGTGATTTTAAGATTTATTTTATTTCTTATTATCCTGCTTTGGTTTTGGTAGTAATAAATTCAGTTGATATCCCTAAGTTCAGTCTGTTTTGCTTGTGATGGTATTCGATGAATGATGTCTCCCTGCCCTTAACTCATGAACCTTTCACTATATTTTCTCTTCCCTGTCCAGTCTGAGGGCGAGTGATAGAGCAGCTTTGGTGGGCATCTGGCATCCAGCCAGGCTCAACTCATCAAAGTATGCCATGTCCTTGGGTACTGTTGATGAGGTACTGTTTTTATTTCACAGTCTCAGAATATATTAATCTTTCCAAATAAAACATTTTTGGCAGCTTTTTACAGTCACAGAAATCTCCTCTGGGTCAAACTGGTATCAAACTAGGAGAAGGAGGTGGGAAGTGGGATAAGGAAAGGAATCAACCCACTGATGGTGTCTTGTGTCTTTCTGGTCTCAAACCAGACATTGCTCTTCCTGTCTAGTGAGCCTGCAGCAAGACCCCTCTGTCTCTTCTCTCCAGAGCATTTCCAGTATCATGAAGCTAAGCACACCTAAAAGCTTAACATGCTGTTGGGGCCTGTTTCTGTGGAGTTCTTGCAGACCACATACAAAACAACCATGTAGACAGGAGGAAAGGAAATCCCTGACCCCAAGACCTCCTCATCAGCAATTAACACAGAGAAAATGCGCACAATCATTTTGTCTGTAAACTCTCCCATAGCCATTCCAAGCAGACTTTTTCAAATAACAAGGAAATTGCTTCTTAGTCACAAAGTGCCTGTTCCTCAGCAGGTCTGCTCCCTCCTGTTCTTTTATTCCACTGAAAGTTTAAAATAAAGTCTACAAAGACCATATTGCAAACTTAAAAGTTAAACCAGCATCCAGCAAAACACACATGAAGACAAATGGCTAAAAATGACAACTTGAAACTTTAGTATTGTGAAATTACTTCAGCCCCTACCTGAATTCTTGTGGATGGAGATGTTGCAGCTCAGAAATGAGGAGTCCAGAAAGACTAGCGGAACAGGCCCAACGCAGTGTTGAACTCCCAGAGAAACTGGGATAACAGTGATGGGAATGAGATGGGCTGTCAGCCTTCTGGACGAGTTGAAGGAAAGGAGTGTCAGTGTCAGAAAATAAGCTGTTTTTTCAATTACTTGTGCTAATACACAGTCTTTGAATCCAGGGCATCATCTTAGGGAATAGACAGAAGGGTACAGTTAGCGGCTCCAAGGACAATTCGGACAGTTATTTCTTTTTGTAGTTTGGTCCTATCCATAGAACAGAACGGCTTGCAGTGAATGAATGAAGAGATCTATTAAAAATTTTGGACAACAACAGAAATACTCAATTTTTATAAAAAGCTTGTTAGGAAATGGGTTAAATGAACTCATTAATTTCCCAGTTGCCCTGCAAACACTCTTCTCAGCTCCTCTTAATTCACTCACCCCACTTATCTACCCAAATACAGGAGAGATGTATCAGTTCTCCATCATACTTGGTAAAAATACAATATTTTCATGTTTAGTCTTAAAGGATATCTCTTTTCCAATTCAGTTTCATGGGCTTCTTATGATATGCTAGTAACATCATCATTTTATCTTAATTAATATCGTAGTTGGAGCCACCAAGTTCCTATCTTTGATTTTGTTGTCTCTGCAAACACAAATAAAACTGTACTACATTGGTTCTTTCCAAGAGACTAGACAGTGTGTGCCTCTAGCTCTTACACAAAGAATTAACAGACACAGTATTCAGCAAGTACTACTTTCCCAGCAACCAGAATGCTGGGGCAGAATGGCAATGTTACAGGACTGTACCTACACCCCTGGGATTGTACAAAATCTGCTGGAATATGCGAAAAGTTAAGGTCACTGTGTGGAACAAGTTGACTCACTCCATATTACTGTGAATGAATTTTAGTAAGTGGTCTTTTAAAGTTATATAAATTTCCAGATTTATCTCAATTTGGCTTCATGAAAACGGAAACTTTCAAAGCTTTAAAAAAATGTGTCATTTCATCCTTTGATATGAAAAAGCTTAAGACCACATAAAGACCTGGGTCTTCTTGGAAGTGTGGCTCCATTTTTTACCTTGTCTAATATATACTTCTTATTTGGCATGCCAAACTTTCACATCCAGTACATAATAAAATCTTATTAATTTTTTTTTCTGTGAGTTTTATGCTTCTTCCTCAAAAAGAATGAAACAAGTATTTTTTTTGTTGTGATGGACATCAAAATCAATGGGCCTCATCACCTCTGGAGGCTTGCTGGCAGGGAATACTTATGTCTCAAAAATTTTCCTATCTTTTGTGGTATCCCTACATCCATTCCCAAGAGTAGGAAATTCTCTCAGGAGCGCAGATTATTAATGCATTCTGTGATTGTAACTGAGACTCGACTGTCTTGAAAAGATTGACTTTTCTGTCTTTGCTCCTTTCCTCTTCATTCTCAAGCTTGAACTCAAAACATAAGCTCATGGGAGTGGAAAAAGAATCCCCACTGCCAACATTCCACTGTTACCTACTCTCAAGTCCATCAATCTACAAATGCACATAACCCTGTATTTTTAAGATCCAAGTTGCAACTGATACTATTTGAATCACAAAGGTACAGTCAGGGCTGCAGGGCCTTACTAGCACTCCTTTCTCACAAAACTGACAGGTAAATGGAAAAGGAGAATGTTTTCTAATATTTTTTCATATTTGTCTCATATGTTTATTTTAGATAGTGAAATCTCTCCGATGGTCCTTATGCTTTTTTGATGTCTATCTCAGAATGCTGTGTGCATTTTTGTTATTCACAAGCCATCTCAAAGTCTTTTGTGAAACTGATTTTTACCCTGCTTTCCTGAGGAAAAAAAAAGTTTTCTTCAATCACATTGTTTGTAAGACCTTTCTTCTGGTACTGTTTTTATACCACTGATCAATCTCAATCAGATTGGGAAGACAGGTGAGCTCCTGAAGATGTGAAAATTCTGCAAGTTCTGTGAAATCCAGATGAATTTGTGCCCCCAATAAGACAGATAAAATTCATCCCTTTACAGAATTAATCAGTGTACACATATACATACAGTATATGTATGTATATGTGTATATATGTACATATACATTACACATGCATATGTGTAAACATGTAGGGAACGTGGGAAAGAACTATTGTTTGCATGTGTACTTGCACAGAACATCTGGTGAAAAAGAGACATTTATGGGTAGAGATCATAAAATCAGATATTGAGGAAAGTGACATTCAGGACTCTGGAAGGTTACAAATTTTAGAAATAAGAGAAGGCTGTGAAGCCCCAAGAGGGAGCAGGAATTATTCTGGAGGGCAGAGGGTTACATACTACCCACAACAGAAATCTATAGAAGGTCAAGCTTCACAGAGATCATAGAAAGAGGGATTATTGCTATTTCTGACATTCCCCTCTTATGAGAGGATAGCTGAGTTTCATTAAGGGACCAAACATCTGGGTTGTGCTGTCTGTAGCATTACAACCTATGCTAAAACCTGTCACAGGCCAAGTTCTGGGTCAGCTGATGTCCCTGTGGCCTGAGCAGGCATCCATACAGGACTGACACTGTGTTAGTAACTGTTCCCTAGTGCCAGGGGGACATGTGAAAACTTCCCACTTTCTTTCCTGGTGGTGTCTGAGGGAAAATCAGTAAGGCAAATCACTGGAAAAAAAAGGCTTCCTTAAAGTGAGAACTTGAAAAAGTGTAAAAGTGGTATGAAACACTATCAAAACAGAACGGTGAGTCACTATGACCAAATGTTAGTGACTGCAAAAGGTTATTTTGTTTTCGAGGGCCCAGGAAATTACAGAATCCCAGAATCATTTAGGTTGGAAAATCATCAAGTTAAGTCTTTGACCAATCACCACCTTGTGAACTAGACCATGGCACTGAGTGCAATGTCCAGTCATTTCTTGAACACTTACAGGGATAGTGACACCACCACCTGCCTTGGAACTCATGTTCCAATCCTTAAGTGCCTTTTAGTGAAGAAATTCTTCCTGATGTCCAACCTGGTTCCTTTACTTCAGGCTAGACAACTCCAGATCTCTCAGCCACAACTCATATGACCTACACAGTTAACCCTTTGCCAGCTCCACTGTCCCTCTCTAGACACAGTCCAGAATCTCAGTGACTTTTTGAAGTGGAGGGCTCAGAATGAGCACAGTGTTTGAGGTGTCACCTCACCAGTGCCAAGTACAGGGGGATGATCGCTTTCCTATTCCTTTTGGGCTACACTGTATTTGATACCAGCCAGGATGCCATTGGCCTTCTTGGCCACCTGGGTGCACACTGGCTCATCTTCAGCTGCTGTTGACCAGCACCCGCATGTCTTTTTCTGCTGAGCATCTTCCCAGCCTCTCTTGCCCCTAGTCTGTAGCATTTCATGGGCTTGTTGTGATCCAGGTGGCACCTGGCACTTGGCCTTGTTGAATCTCATATAGTTGGCTTTGTCCCATTGATCCAAAATGGTCCTTTTCTGGTAGCTTTGTATTGATAGCCCAGTACACACTGTGCATGGTTTTCAGGTCACCTAAAATTCTACAAATACAACAGAACCATTTCGCCACCTATTAATGGCATATTCCTTCCAGACAGAGGAATTTATGGGTTTGTTTGGTAGAAAGTGAAATGTTAATCATTTTCAGTATTTTTCTGTCACAGAAGTTGACTGGAATTATTACAGAATGATAAATCAGAAGTAACTATTTTTTCCCACTGGAAAGTATTTATTTCAAATACTCTTGCCAGGGCCAGTTTAAGGAATCCAAAAATTTCAAGGGAGACTTGCCAAATCAGATTCTGTATCTTTGTGATAATTTGCTCACTGGAGCATTTCTCCCTTCAGTATTTATTAGGATAATGACTGTGACCTGGATTTCATAGAAGGAAGGTCTGCAAGGAGAGTTGGTACCTTACCAGACAGTGATATTGCTGAAGACAGGAGATGAAATCTCAAGGGTACAACCTTGATATCAAACCAAATTTCACAATGCTGCTTCTGCAATCTGAGGCAAACTCTCCTGCCACAGAGAGGCAGAGATGTGGGACAGGTTCTCTTAAGGAGACAAAAGAAGTTGTAATCTCCACCATGTTAGCTACCAGTGCCTAAACGAGCTTTCCTTCTTACAAAGGGAAAGATCTGAGGTCCTAGAAAATCATCTTGGGTCTTCCAATTGGGCTTGCTCTCAGTCAGCTTTGTTTGTACTTCAACTCCCCTGTAACGGAACCACAAAACTACAAGACACCTCTCCTTCCAGTAGGTTTGTTTAGACCTACAAGCCTGCACCGGTAGTGCCTGGTCATGCTAGTTGTATCCTAACTACCCACTTACTACAGAAATCCATGAAGGAAGTCTTTCATGAGCCAGCATGTCTGATGATCTGCATGGTGGCCTGTCTCTAGCCCAATGTACTGTAAACTTACTGCTCTCACATCCTGAGCCTGTTGTTATTGACTCAACTGTAACACCGCTGGTTCCCCCAGTCATTAGTGTGCGGTGCCTTAATGAGCAAGTAAACAATTTTGTCACATTAGCAACATGTTTTCGGCATACGCAGCTTGTAAAAGCACCAGCAGTGAGGAAAACAGACTTCTATCAACCCAATGCCTTCAACACAAACCAAGCTCTCTGGCTTTATTAGAAAGATATGCAGTACATTATCTGACGACTGCTAATTGCAAGCTAAGCTTGGGACATGAATCAAAGCTTCAAGCTACAATTTTCAGTGAAAAGCATTAGGCTTTTCAACAAAGCTTAGCTGCTGCAGCAAGGCAGGAGATGATATTTCCTTACCAAATTTAACTCAGGTTCTTTAATTATGGGTGAGTATTAACAATTCAGCTTCTGACCTTTGCTATAAATATACATGTCTGTAGCTTCAATTAGTCGAGACTTGTCTGAATCTCAAGGTGAAGGTGCACTCATGCTTCCATTTCAATCAAGAGGGGAGAATGCAAGCTGGCTTCCACCTTGATAAGATTAAACTTTGACTTATGTGGAGAGAAAGACAGAAGAAAATGTATTTTAATGATTGGAGGAGATTTTCATGCCTCTGTAAAACTTGAGCAATGTTTTTCATAGTATAAAGAAATCCATAATTTTGGGATAATTTGTTCTGGTCTACTGCAAGAGCTATTTTTTTTGCCTACCTAGTGAATTCTAACCTAGTCAAGCTCTTTATCATCAGGCATCTGCCCAGTTCCTTGCTCAGAAAGACTCACAAATTTTTGGTTCTGTTGCAGCTTTGTTATGGCAGATACATCCATGGTAATGGCTACTCTGCTACCCCTGCATATCCCTAATTTTGAGACCTTGAGAAGATGTGGAAAATAAAAGCTGTAATTTAAAAAATTAAAATTAAAAATACCTAAATAAAGAATAATTGTTTAAATGCTTGTGACAGATAAAGAAAGGAAAACTCCAAAATCCAATATACATGTTTTTCTGCAAAGATCTTTCAACAATGTTTTAATTTGTGATCAGAAAGATTGAGAATTATCACTCAGTGCTTCTGTTTATGACAAAAATCTGATTTACTGATTTTGATTTGCTACTCATGGTGACCAAGACTCAGTTAAAATGCCACCTTCACTACATTGTGGATTTGAGGTACATTTCCCTTTTCTGGTTTCCACAGGTTTGGATGTTCGATTCCAGGAAAAAGTCTCAGTGACCTTAAAGTTCATATTTAGACTCAGCTAAGTCTTTTTCAGACTGCAGGATTTCTTTTTCTTCCTTTTCTAAGCAATTTCTTCCCTCTAGCTACAGCAGCTATTTATTTGTGAGTTACTTTAAATCTCTTCCATTTTATAAGGCACTTCACTTTTGACAGCACTGGAAAAAATGCAGCTTTGGCTTCTAAATTTAGTAGAAGAAGAAAAAAAACCCCATCAGATTGTTTGCTGGTCTCTCTGCTTCTATTCTTTGGTTCCAAACTATTCTCCATAAGTTCCTGTCTATTGCTTTTTGTAAATAACATCTGCTTTTCAAAATCCCTGTGTACTAATTAGTCTGAATCATTTGTAAGAGTACAAGACTTATTTAGAAATGTACAAATCAAATGCTAATGGATAGTAACAAGAATTTCTCACTCACTCAGCACTTACATCAGTTTCCACATTAGAACTCTGTAAAAAAGAAACAAACCTAGAAAATTTGCTGAGGGAAAAAAATCCTGTTGTTTTGAAGTTGTGTACTTGGGTTGACACTGCCAAATGCTTTCAATCTTGAAAAGATTTTTCTGGTGATATGAGTGTATTAGTTGTCCTTAACTCTTTTTTAAAATACCAACTAGTTTGAGAATATCTCCCCTTTTCTGTGAAGAGCTTCAAATCATGTCCTTTCTTTCTCAGGGGAATATCTTAACTTCAGCCTATAAAATAATCTCTGCTCCGTTGTTTTCTGTCTCCATGACTATTTAGAACGTCCATACAAAACAAAATAGTACAGACCAGCTCCATCAATAGAGATGGTAGGAAGGAAGTCCTGAAGTGCTTATTTCCTGATTATTAAGGACTTGTAATTAAGACATAGGAGACAAATATAAATCTACTCTGCTAGTGGCAAAATATGGCTTTGATCCAAAAATGTCTATCTTCACCAGGTGAGCTTCCTGAGCTCCAGGATCTCGGTGACAAACCCTAAAATCTAACCAATCCAACCCTAACGGTCGTTCCTCAGTAAGTTCCTCAGCTGAATTAAGTACACTGAAGGACAAAGCAGAAACATTAAGACACTACTTTGATTAAGGCCCAGCTAAGCAAAGCTCTCAAGAGCCAGCTGGAAACATAACCATGAGCCAGAGCTGTGTCAGAGGGGTTCCTGCACAGCTTCACTCTTGGATGTGTGGTTTTTAATGCATTTTATGAATGATCTGGAGAAATACATGAATGCTATCTGTAGAAAAAAAAATCTAAAAAAATCTAAACAAACCCCCAAATCTGGCTGTACACCACCTGTTAACAGACACTAAATCATTTCCAGAAACACCAGCTTCTGGATCCCCATCCCTCTGAAATCTTGAGGAGGCAATCAGTATTGTAGTCAAGTTTGAAAACTGGACCTAAAATTTACACTCACCCCAATTTTGATCCCCTCAGGTGTACCAGTGCCTCTTCTAAAAAAAACCAATGTCTTTCTGAATCCCACTTTTATGGATTACAGTTTAATTGTTCAAGAGGCACATAAGCAATGGTGCCAGACATCTACAGAAGCCAGCAATAGGAAACGCATTGCAAATTGTTTGTAAGCAGCATCTATAATGCTCTTTTGGAGGGGACTTCTTGGGGAATAAAAATTTCTAGGTTTGGGGAGAGAGAGAATTGTCATTCCTCGCCTCTGGCAACCGAGAATAGCTGAGAAGCCCCCAATAGTTCAGTTGTTGTCACCTGAGGACTAGCCAGGCTCTCACAGGTAATTTCACTTCTAGGGGGACACCTTGACATCAAAACAAAAGAATGGCCATAAGAGTTCAGACCAAGAGTTTTGTGTAAATCAGCATCCTAACAGATGGGCCATGAGTGATCATCAAGGGAAGAAAAAGAACAGAGTAGGCATACATATTCCTTTTCCTGGGTGTTTTCCCAAATTTCAACTCTTGCTAGTTCAGAAGATTTCTAGTGGTCTGTCTACTTTTTAAACCCAAAAAGGTTTACACTGGAATACTCTTCCAAATATTCACCAAGTTCACTTGAAGCACATGGAAACTGTGCGTTTACAGCCTTCATCAGGTTCTCCAGGTCTGCTGTGAAACACTTCCCTGAGAGGAAAATGCAATGCAAAGCAAACATATCAAAGCCAGCTCTAAACCCCCTAGGGTAGCTGCTGACAGAAGTTTAGCCACAGCCGGAGCTGGCCATTTGATTATTCACAGAGCTTCCTCAGTCAGTTTTTCAGCTCCTCTGAAGCTCTACAGAGGCCACAGTGACACTGCTTCCAGATCACAGCTCAGGTCTGTGGGCACCACTCTACAGTTCTACTGATTGCAAATACAGCTCTTGTCTCCCATAGCTTACTCCTGCATAAAACTGGTAAAGAATTAGAGGTTTCCTACTGGGGCACAGTCCATAGTGGTGGAAGTCCCACACCGGCATAACAAGGAGCATGAGTGACCTGCTAGCATTGAATGAGCAAGAAGGCAGAGCTAAATTCCTGTCCTATCCTCCTCAGCTACCAGTAGCATACTTAGGAGCAAAGCTTGACACTGAATTAGAAACCATCCAGCTGCAGAGGAGCAGCCTGCTATTTTTTATGGATCCCATTTTGCATATCTCTCAGTCAGTGCAGTTTGAGCTTGGATCATCTCTCTGATCACGAAAGTTTCTAGCTGAGTCACTTATCAATTTCACCCAAGCTATACTATTTCCATCTCCATTTGTCATATTTATGGCAACATGTTTACTACCTAATGTTCATACGAAGCTTGGAAAGTAAAAAGTGCTGTCTAACTACTAAATGTTGCCATTTATACTGTTCCTAAAGTCTCCATGGTGGGAAGCACACGTACAAGAAGCGGCTTGCAGAGCCCATTTTCCAGCGCATGAAACTGAGGAGCATTTGAGTGGGGGCAACCACGTTGGCTATCTAACACAGCCAAAGGCAGGGGCACATCCCACACCCAATGCACTTCTATGGTCACACAGGCTTTAATGAAAACCATGCCACTGAAAATGCTGCCCAGAGCCCCATGCCAGCTGCTTGGGCAGCTCCCATTGTCTCTGCTGGGTCCCTGAAGGCTCCCGTTGCCTCCCAGGGAGCACAGCTCTGGTGCCTCAGCCAGCGCCATTTGGCACACGCAGCGTGTAGTTATGGTGCCATTTAAATGATTTATAAGAACACACACCTTATTAGTTCAAGAAAGAATGAAAGATTTCTGTGCACTGTGGTCGGTTAAGTAATAGTAATGGATCTCAATTACTTGAAAGACCTCTAATTAATTTCTATATTGGCAATGCCTGAGTTAAGAGGTCAGTCAAGAGATTAACTCCTGTTCTTTCATTGTTGCCTGTCAGTACCAATTTCCATGAGCCAGGCAATGTTGCAGGAATCAAACACCTAAAAAGAAAAAAAGGAAATCTAAAATAGCTCTTTTCATTACCATGTCCTCCTCCTTCCCTCACTAGATGACAAGAGATACTGTAATGCAGAAGACTAATGGAGGGGAAAAAAACCGTTTTGCTGTCTAAAAGGTACCTTCCTCACTCTGGCATTATCCTTCTGATCCATTTAAATTGCTTCCCTCCTTAGCCTCCCTCTCCATTTCGGCAGCTCATTCATTTTGAATTTCCTTCCGAACTGCTCTCCTTCTCTGCTTCTGGCTGAAGTGTTCTAAGTCATACTCATGAGTTAGATATTTCCTGATGTTCCTGTACCTAAGCCCCAACTTTTCCTCTAGTTTTCTGAAAAATATAATCCGTTGTCAGCTGCCAAGCTTGGACTACAGAGTAAGCTGTACACTGAGCCTCTTTCTATGCGCTTTCTATTACAGAGGCCTACATCAACCCAGGGATGACAAGAGAAGCAGTTTCAAATGGCACATTTTCATTCTACTTTAGGGAAGCACTTATATCCTGCTTCTAAGTATATATTACTCTATGCACACACACTCTATAATGTAAGTCCTGGTAAGCATCAGGACTATAATTTTTAAACAGGGGTTTAAATCCTCAGTCACCAATATGCTTTTGGCAGCATACTGCCTTCCATTTCTCATATCACTGTGTATAACATTTTTCATATCACTAATTCTGTTTGACTTAAATTATTTCAATTTTAAAAATTGTTTTCTTATGAGTTCAATAGTTACATCTCAGAAATCTCCTGCATTATCTAAATTGAAGAATGACATCTCATCAGGAGCCAGGAAATCTGTCTAGATGCTCAGTGTAATAATGAGCTAAGAATTGCTCGGCTAATAGAAATAGATAGGCTGAGTGCTACATAAAGCTCAGACTTCCCCATTCCTAACTGATCCTCCGACCACAGTGAAGTTCTGATACCTGTTGACAAAAAATATTCTTTCTTAGAGGACATCTCAGGAATGTGGCAAAAAATAAATAGCTAAATTTTCTAAACCAAGGCTGCCATTGCCAGGTTTCGGAGTCTGGACTGACCTCATAAGATACAGACTGGTAACCCCATGGCTTCCAACAGATCATTTGGTTAGAATACTCTGATTTTCTAAACACTTCTTAAGATGAGCTCAGCCTAGGCCATAGATTGAATATTGTGAACAGTTTCAAGGGACACAGGCCTTGCTGAGGACAAAGCACTGACACACTTTGTTCAGTAGTTCAGGAGATTAATCACCTTCCTTTTCCATATCCCAGGTACTGTGTTAAGATCTCCATTCTCTCTGCCAGTCAGCTCAGCCTCACCTCCTACATCTTTACTTCACAAAAGAAATGCACTGAAAACAAATGACCCAGGACACTGAACTACTTAATAATCTCTTGACTGGTGGATGTGGACTACTCAGTGCTGGGCACCTTCATTCGAATTCTGAACCAGACTCTGTGTAGTCACTGCACTGGAGCAAAGATGGATGCTGGAGAAAATCACAGTATTGCACAGGTACCAGCCCATCAAATTCCCACAACACAACAAAAGCACTTCTCAGACTAGCAGGATAGGAGCAAAAGGGCACAGAACAACAGTAAAGTGATTTTGTATTTGAGTTTATTTACAAATTTTTAAAGTTTAAAAAATCTTTTTTTAAGAACAGCTTCGTTACTTGGCCTGCTCTACTTTACAAGTGGCATTGCTTGCTGCTTAAAATGTTTGCTTTGTTGTATTCCAAAGCTTTGCATATAAATATATATATTTTAGGAGAGAAAGAAAAGAATAGTTTTATCTTTCTTTTGGCCGAGTTTGGAGGTTGGGCCTTTTTTTAGTTCAGTACAGTACAGTACAGAGCTTGACTGTAAAGACAGAATTTAAGAAAAAACAGCCTTTGAAAAGGTTTTGTAAGGCAGAATTAAGAACAAGGAAAATTCATTCAGTCATTGTTCTTAATGGGGTACCTGGTGAGTCAGCATATTTAGAAGTCGTTCTAGGTTATGGCAGCCTGTCTACTTTTATGTTGAGATCTTACTTTGATTCAGCTTTCTTAGATATAAATATTGTAAACTTGAAAGTCAACCTGAGGTCAGGCTCTGGCACCAGCTGTATATAGACTGTGGAAGAATAACAATGTCATGTGTTACTATGGTGGGAGACATAAACTGAGGGTTTAGATGGTCATGCTCCTGCTCCTTCTGCCTCCTTGAAGGTTGAAAAAAGTGCAAGACCTTGCCAAACAGAAGTCACAGCTCCAAACTGAGAGCTGATAAAAGCAGAGTGTGGAATGCAGAATAAAATTCTATTGCCCCTACTAGAAAATTCAGTAAGGATTTGTAACTCAAGGAATGAGAAATACTGCTTTTGGAATGACTAAACTTAATAAACTTCAACAGAAGGAAAGACAGACTGAACAGTCATTTCTTGCCCTGCAAATATTAGTAAGGAAATCAGATCCATTCATTTGGAAGCAGCTATTACTGTAAAGGACCTGGGGTTTTGCCTGGTTTTTTGATGGATTTTTTTTGAAAACACAAGTCACACTAATCAATCCCAGCTAAGATACAGAAAAAAAGTGTGAAACTCTTTCCATATGGTTCTCTCTGTAAACAGCAATATTTTTGAAACAAATTTCATATAAAGAATTCCAGAGAGTACGCAGAATACTCTGAAGTTAGTTTTTTAAAAGCAGCTTTCAGAATTATTTAAAACATAAGGGAGAACTGGTCTTATGGTTCAACAAGATTCTTGAATCTGAGATTCAGTTTTGTGCCCTGACATGGGTCTTGGTAAATTTTCAAATAATTTTACTTTGCCTACTCCACCATTTCTGACTCTGAGTTACAGACTCTTAGAACTTTTTTTTTTTTTTCCCAAGACTGACCATAGCTGGAGCAGACAATGTAAAATTCCCAGTTCTGAACTGTCTGAGGAAGTTCAAGACAAAGCTTTAATGGCCTAAAGGGTACTTTTACAGTTTAACTGTTACATAAAGTACTGTCAGAAACTGATTGTCATTCTTATTTGTTCAGACAAAATTTGTAGCTGACATTAAACTACAGTTCATGTATATAAACTTGCCTGACACCAGTTGTATTTAAAGATGTGCTTAATACCCAGTTGAATATGCCATACCTTCGAGTCCTCCCTGATAAGATTTCCAGATCTTTGGGTGTACGTTCTGCAGCCAGAGGAAATATTGATAGGCCAATTATTCAATGACCTCAAGTCAGAGGGCTCAGGAGCAGAAAGCTTTGAGGTTTGAGTTCTTCCTGCTTCAGGAAATAAACTCTTTTGAGTTCATAAATAACTAAGGTAGCCAACAGGTTTATGCAGTATTTATATTATTTAAATTCATTAGAGGTGCAATTTCTTAAAAGTCTTCCTATTTCCCTGTGCTCAAGATCTGGCAGCTGACAAGTTTGCCTCCCTCATGCTTGTGTGCACAGTTCAGAAGACCACTGTGGAAAACAGAACCTGTCAAAGCAGGTGCTGTGGACTAAGGGGAGACAGATCCCCTGGACCAGTTAGCTGGCTCTGCTCCCTGTCTCTGACTGATGCCTATGAAATGAAGAACCAGAGACTCTTCCATACTGCTGTTCCAGGTAGGCCTTTGCTGTAATTGCCATCAGGGAAATGTTGTAATCTCATGTGGGAGAGGATATAAATAATCTTGAATGGGTTGTGAGGTATCCAGGAGACAATTTGTCCATTAAGACATGAGCTGTGCTGTGAGCCACACGTAAGCAGATCTTATTTGGCTTTCTTACTCTTAAGGGGGGTGCCACCACTAAGAATAGACCGTGTTCCTTCTTTTGTATCAGGCTGTGTATCAGCTAATCTGCTTATGCCAAAGGGCAGACACTTCTCCATGCTGGGCACCCTGCCCCAGTTCAGATTCAAAAGCTCAAGATCTAAATATGGCCTGAGGCCTGTATATTGGTGATGTTTAACACATTTTTAGAACAGGGTTTCTTCTGTTTGTCTTATACACATACATTCTTCAAGTTTGTGTTCAAACAATTTGTATCTGATCTGGAGTTTAGTGGTGCAACTTTACCACTTGGTTAGGATAAACCAAGCCTTTTTGAGCAATACACTGGTTTGAGACAGTTGAAGTCCATTACTTTTGGCATGAGAGAAGACCAAAAATGCCTTGAACAAGTGCAAAGAGCCTCTCAAGACCTTCTGAATATTTAGAGGGTCCTTGCTTGTCCCATTTCCAGAGATCTTCATGCAGGTACAGGGAGTACAGGCAGTAAGAAAGGCATGGGAAGAGCCTAGGAAGGGTCCAGGAAAAATGTAGTAGCCAAGGAGGCACTGAAATAACCAGCAGCAACTTGCAACAGACTGCATTAACTCAGGACCAAAGAAAAAGAATGACCAGGAGACCAAGACCCAACAAATCTCTTGCACAATCACTGATCTGAGAGGAAGTTAAAAGTCAGAGTGAATACAGAAAGACTGAAAACCAGGATGAATCTCCTTGGAAAAATTTTGCAGTCACAAGTCTACCCTTCACACCTGCACCAGACACTGGGCCAACATGCACAGCTTCCCTTCCCCCTTTCCTATCCCCAGGCCAAGGTTAAGCAATGTTTGCTCCTACCACTGTATCAAGAAGCACAGTATACAGAAAGGAAAACCAGTCTCAGCTGAAAAAAATTCCCTCCTTAGTCATAGATATGAGAAAATGCTTCACTGTAGACAGGAAAAGTGAACACCCTTCTCCTCCCATTCACCTCCTCCTGGGAGACTGAGTGCAGTTAATGGAAATATCAGGAAAGTGTCTTCTTAGAATTTAAATGGCATGTTCTCACATGAAATTGGGGAAAAAGCAGATTGCCCAAATTCTCTCACTGCTTGTATGGTTTTGACTTTTGGTTTCAGTGTGTATGCACTCCATAGTTCAGAGGAGTTCTGCAGTATATCCAGTACCCTGAAGCCCTAATTATCAATACTGTGTGCTCCCAGCATATCTATATTTGTACATAAAATCAAAATAGCAATATCCACTGAGTCAAATTTCTTCTACCCACACTGGTACAAGTGTTCCGGGCTTAAAAGTAGCTGGGATCCATGTTCAATTTCTCTGCATTTGTGTAAAATTTTATGTCATTCTTAAGCACGCATTTTATTATCAGGTCTCTTATTTCCATCTGCTCATACTGACTTCCACAAAAAGTCTCTCTTCAGAGCATTCTATAAGCAAACTAATGAGATGAATGCAAATTACAGCAGCCATTCCTTCTACCACAGACATCTCAATGCAAAGGCCTGCATGTGCAGAAGGAATACATGGAGTTATGTTTCCAAATCAGAACTACAATTTTTTAAAATTTAAATAAAATATTCGCATTTCTTCCAAGAGATGCACAATTTGCAATTTGCCTGTTTGGCTATATTTACATATAGATTTTTTTAGTAAAAAATTTAGGGACCAGTGGTAGACCTTTGATGGCATTAAGTGGCTTTCTTCAGAGCAACTCCTTGGGGTCAGCTCTGACGATATTCCTGAGCCAGGTACTTGCCCCTGACCATTGCTGATCTGCAGTGTCTGGCTGTTTGACCAGCTCGTGCTGCCTACAGAGCTGAGCACTGTCTCATACTGAGTGTCTTGTAGCAAGGCCTGTGACTGCCCTTGATTCTGCATCACGATGAGTTCTCCTGAACACTCCACTGCAAGGACGGCACAGCAACAGTCCAAAGCCTGTCAGAGAGGAAGTTCTACAAATCATCAGGCTTTCACCAGAGGTAAAAAACTGCATCAGGGAAGATGATATTTGGTGCAGTATGTTCTCATTTGCTCTTCAACTGTGACATCCACTTATTGCCATTCATGCAGAGAGGCAGATACTGATGCTAATGAGATGCCCTCAGCAATCTGCAATTCCCTTTCTTCAGCAGAACAGTAACTTTTGACCTAAATGTTCCCTTTTTTTTTTTTTTTTTGGCAGAATGTTGAAAGAAGCAGCAAATAGATAAATTTTCACCTTTTTTTCTCATAATTCTGAACAGCATAATAAAGCATGTAGTGAACAGGCAACTAATTAAACTCTTCCTTGGAAGAGCTACAGCAGCAGCATAATCTTTTTACGAGCCACATTCTTTTAATCTGGCTACTTAACTTTCTGATTCTTTAGACTCCCTTCTTTCTTCTACTTGTATTACAAGCTGATGAAATACTGAAATTAATTATCTCCACCGCAATATTCATCAAAGCACTCCTGCTTCTATGGAAGCCAGGGATGAAAAGTTACTAGGCAAGTCTAAAGAAAAAGTGTACCCATTGGGTTCTTACAAGCAGACTAAATATTCACAGGATAAAATAAATAAAATAGGAACATTTCCCTCAAAATGTATTTTCTCCCAGCTGATGTCTCTGAGTGGTGCTAGTATTACCTATCTTGATGATGAACATATTTTCAAGAGCATTTTTCTGCTAACAAATAGACATTGTGAGAGGTAACCATATGTTTAAGTGCCCCATAGAGCCATGGTCTGAAAGACGAACGGTTCTTAAGCAAAGCGTGCCAAGACAAAATCCTGGCCCACAGAAATCAGTAAGAATTTCACTTTTGATTTTAATGAAGCCAGAATTTCACTCAAGAGAACTGCAGAAGGGTCAGTCTATTTAGAGGAGAAAAGGTATCCAGATGTCTCACAGCATTATGGATTTTGAATCAGAAATTGCTGTAGCATTGTGAAACTTTTTCTCACTAACTCTATTTCTTAAATAAAATGAATTATTTTGAACTATTTTTTCTCCCAATAAAACTAATATAAAATAATGTATTGGAGAAGAAATACAGCTCTACTGTGTTGAAAGACTTACAAAATCCTGTGATATCTTACAGTTTAATTCTTCTTCAGAGAGTTTTATTTCTCTTTTTTTTTACATTGACATCTCCATTTACTTCTACTTTATGGATTTACATCAAGTAGAAAGAGAACACTGAAACTTTGGACTGATAATTAGGCTAGTATTTTGGGTTTGTTGTTTTTGTTTTCTTTCCAAAATGGAAAGGTGATGGAAGATTCACTAGCACTCAAGTATGCAGGTCTGCAAGGCTAGTCAGAGACGTGAATGGCCCATTTTCACTCAGCTGTCTTGACTATTGTCTTAGAAAATGGACACTTGCTTTTGGTTAGGACCACATTATACATTCATTTCAGAACCCAGGGGAATTTTAATCACCATCCTATTATAATTTAATTGCATTCAGTCTCTTTTTGTCCTCAGAATCCCTTCTAGACACTGCTTTTCTGCTGTGTTCAGATAGTATCCTGTTGGGATGCTGACATTCTGCCACATCTTTGTTTAGAAGCATACACAAGGAGAATATAATTCCTGTCAAGGCTCTCACTAGTTGTAAAGCAAACAAAAAGTGTCCTCAAAATGTTCCATCATATGCAAAATTAGGCAAAGTCAGGGTCAAAGAAGATTCATGTATTCAATGCGGCTTGAACCTCAGTTAGTGTCTCTCAGTGTCCCCTCCCTGATAGGAATGGATATTGAAATAGTGGGTAGTAACCTTGCCATTATCAGCCAACCTTTTCCTTGGGAAATCCAACACTGCAAGCCCAGGATCTCTGACTTAGTCTTGAGCTGGTCTGACAGAGCAATCTGTCACTGCCGGCCTAAAGAGAGAGGCCAGCGACAACCCATGCAGTAAGTAATCAACCCCAAATACTCCTACATCCTTTCCCACTGTAATTGCAAACCTTTGAGCTTGAAACTGATCTCAGCTACATCAGCATAAATCCTGACTAATGTCACAAAACTATGCAATTCCCAGTAATTATTTTAAGGGAAACAAAACTAGATTCCAGCTCAATGAATCCTAAAGGCCAGATGAGACTCAATATAGTCATATCATTTCAATTTTATGAGCCAAAACCCAAGTGAGCAGCAGCACTAACTGACCCTCAGTGTACACTCTCATCACAAGCAAATTACACAGTATAACTATTAACTTTTTCATTAGTGTTGCAAAGAACTATTAATTTTTTTTTTTTTATTTGGAATCAGCTAAATGCAATTACTGTGTAATCACCAGAAAAAAATGCCATCTTTGCCAACTGTTGGTTATGTAATGACCAAAGCAACACTCCCTTGATCTATTCTCTAATCCAGAACACTAAGAGGCTGAGAAGCACTTTGATTCCAGATCAAAAGATACGGCTATATAATTTAATCACTACAGTGCCCATGAGAAGTACTCGGAAGGGAAGTTCAGTTCCTCAGTACCAAAGAAACTCCATTGAAAAACAGAAACACATATTTGAAACAGGCTTCAAATTTTAATTGGTCTGTCCCAGGCTTGACATAAACTTTCATCACCTTGGTCAGCATTTGCAGAGATTCCAGGGGGAAAATGTGCAAATTTGCGAAATGCAACTCAGCACTGAGCTACAGCATGTAAAATGACAGCAGCACTGCTGAATTGAGCTGATTCCAGCACTGAGGGGGCTGGAGAAGATCTGAATGAAAAATCCAGCCTCCAGCAGCATCATTTTTTTTTTTGTGGAGACCGACTGGTATCTCCGAGGAATGTTGTCTTCTTCCTCCCATTTTCTCAGCAAAACAACTGTCTTGGCCAGACATACCATTTATTCAGAAAAAGGAGTCTTGAAGAAAAGTTACAAGATTTTATCGAGGCACAGAACGTATGAGGCACAGAACTTCCCCTTGGCAAAACAACTGCCTGGAAGCTATTTAAACATGAGACTCAGGTGAATGTGGCAGCAGGGGCAATTGTTCTCTTCATCAAGGCATACTCACATCAAACCACCCACTATGAGTTAGAGGGAGTTGAGACCCTGTACCTATTTCTGGTCTGGTTTGAATGTGTCTGGTCTGGTTTGCTGTGGTTTTGGTCTGTGACTCTTCTCCTTCCTGAGGTGGAATTTCAGTTCTAGGTCAAGACCCATAAAAACTAACCATACATGCAATCTGCAAAGCTCACCCACCAACACTTCCTTCTTTTATGCAGGGATCCCCAACCATTCTGTTGAAGACATAATACATTTTAATGGCAACAGAGAGAGTGGTCAGTGCAAAAAGAAAAAAAATTTCTGACCATACAACCGTGGATTTCTGCTTATATTATCTAAGGCTTTGGCAAGATCCTCTTACACCAGCATATACGTAATTTAGAGTACAGATTTCTCCATCCAAGTTTCTGTTTCTCCCTTGATCTTTTGACCTCCTCATGGCAGTCCCTCTCAGTTTGGTACACAAAAGTACAAGTGTCCAAAATAAAACAAAGCCCTAATTATTCCCCCAATTTTTACACAAGTGTAGCAATTAGTTTACAGTTTGTTGCAATGAGCTCCTGTGTGGCTTGTGTAACAAATGAGTTCCCTTCAAATAGATGGTCATTGCCAGACATAATTTATTTTTGTTTCAAACACATCACTTGCATTTCTTCATCCACAGATCTTGTCTTGCTCTTTCAAGATCAAGGGAAAATGATTGTTTGCTATATGTGATAGGTACACTAAGAAGTAAGGCCCAGATGGTTTTTTTCCTAAGTACTAAGTAGGTGTCTGTCTCCCATTTAAATAGATGGAAACCTTTAGAACCTGCCCCCACATGACTGGACACTTGTAGTTTGTGTCTCTCTCCTGCCCTGGGGCACATGCTTAACCGATTGGTACTCCAGCTGCTACAAGAAGCCACAAAACCAGCCCAGAACTGTGTCATCAATAAAGCAAGAGCAGTTTTGTCAAACTAAATTAAGGGTCTGATGAAGAATAAATGCTACAGCCATTAATAGCATCTTTGAAAGCACTTTCTCTTCTGGATTTCTTATCCAAATGGATTAGAGCTGTTGGAAGTGCACTGTATAGTAATAAATGGCTACTATTTAACTTAACTCAAAGCGTAAGAGTTGGCGCAGGAGATCCTACAAAGAGGGTGTCATTGTGAGTGACATGGTCTTTGCACTGGTACTAGGGAACATCATCCATCTGAGAAAACGGCAAGAGAACCACACTGGATCTCACAACAGAACTGCCCCAAGGGATGTCTAGCACGTGTATCCTCCACTCAGCACCTGGAGAGACACACAGGTTCTGCTAAGTCTTTCATAAACAGCATGCCAAAGACTGGAAATGCAGCAAAAATATTTAGAAATGTAGTACTGGATTTTTCTTGCAACCCTCGGATGTGAAGTACAGTAGGCTTCAGACTGACGTGAATAATTTAGCGGCTACATTGGTGGCCAAAGTGCAGCTGGGAAACCTGCAGAATCCTCAAGTAGGAAAAGTGGTTCCTTCACAGCTGTTGGTGATGGATTTGTGGAAACAGACAGGTAAACACAGAGAACTAGCAGGTGATGGCTCAGCCTACTTTAGGCAAAAGTTTAAAGGATAACCCCTATTTTTAAAAAAGTAAAATGTTACTAGCCTTTGTCCTTAGAAGTAATTTTGAAAATTAAAAAATCCATCAAAATTAGTCATGAAGACTGTATATTTTCACAAAAGCTCGCTGACATTATACCTTCGTCCTCAACTTCTAATCTGAGATATTTCCAGAAAGCATACCACATCTCATTTCCTGACTTGCTGACTTCCTGGTAAGCTATATATGCCAGTGGGGGACAAGGAGAGGAATCATGTGAGGGAAAAAGAGCAACTAAGGAAAACAGATAGAACTATTTAGAGAAAAAGAACAACTTCCTTGTCTTCTCTGGATTTGTCATGCTGTTGAAATAAAAGATTTTCAAGATAATTCCCCAGCTGTAAGAGGTCTGTCTGCATTCAGATGTCTGATTTTTTTCTCTGCCTTTTTATTCTATTCCCAGCAGTCTTATCCTTTTTCTTCACAAGTGGAAGATCCCATCTTAGTGACAGATCTGTTACTTAAGATGATAATTAACCTATGCAAAACACATCTTTATAAAACTGCCAAAAAGCAGAGAGTATTTCAAGGATAGCAGAGAACACTGTTGACTCTTCCCTCACCAGCTCCCCGAGACTACTACTGAAAACACTGGCATGAGCCCGGTGTGCTTGCAGAAACCATGGATTTATAGGCCCATCCAGCACATCAAAAGTTATTCCATTCAAGGCTGTTCATACAAAGAGGGAAAATCCTAAAAAAAAGCCAGCCGGAGAGAATGCCAGGGGACTTTACTCCTTCCAGAGGCTTGGCACATCCCTCATCAGGGATGATTTTTGAACAGGAAGGATACAGACCCACCTGACACCCCACCAATACTGCTCAGACACCGTCCAGTGTCAGACACAGCTGGGGATAGCACTCGCAGTGCTTTGGAGCAGGAGCTGGTCTCTCCTGCCAGGTAACGGCTGACAGCAGCAGGCGGTATGGATTAAGAGCTTCTGAGGATGCTGTCAGAAGAAATGTGCTGTTCATTTGACACTTTCAAATATTCTTATGATGTGCTTATGTTTCCACCATTGTATGAAGGCTGTTTTCATCAATGAAAGCCTGCAGAGGACATAGATTCAGATAATAATACTAAAAAATCCCCACCAAGACCAAAACAAACAGCAAAAACCCCACTTCTGGCTTAGCACAATTTTTCTTAGAACCTGATTAATCAATCATGATGAAAGGCACTGAACTGTGTGGCTGACAATGTTATGACAAAAAAAAAGCCTGTGGGCCCAGCCCTTAGCTGGTGTAAGAAGGTCACTCTCTGCCTCATTGCTTTCCCGCAATACTCTTTCTGTGATGCTTGTGTAGGGATGGTTAGACAGTTATAGGCTTTGTACTGCGGAGATACTTTGTATATCAGTCTCCTAGCTGATGGCACTTGGCTTTGCTAGAAGTTGTCTCTTTTGCTTCTCAGGATGATGCATGAGGTAGAAACAACTTTACTGACTGACTCTAGCACTGAGTTCACTGCACGGGCAGGTAGGAAAAAAGCCATTAATAGAGTGAGTTGAGCAAGAGGTAGGACCAGTGCCAGATAATAAACATGCATCCCCACAAAGCACCAATAAATAGTATAAACAGACTTGAGTTCTTTTCATAAAGAAGACTATTAATTTCCTCCCAGTGTGCATAGCTGGTAGCTTAGTGATCCACAGGCTACATCATCATATTTTGGAGGCCTTCTACGATTTTTTTTCCATGCTTCATCAGGTCAGCACCATATCTCATAATTAAAAGACAGTTTGCTGCCAAGGTGAGTTATTGGACACTTGGCATTTTAGGTTTTACAATTGGGCTCAAAATAAGATGCAAAGTCCGCACCTGCAAAACTTTCTTGAGCACAGATCAGATTATATGTTGTGTTTGGTTCTTTAGAAGCTTCTGTCTGAAATGCCTCAAGTAGCATCAGAAAAATAAAGATATTTGTTTATGTGAAATTTAAGAATTTCTATTTCAGATCTGATTTTTCACAAATGCAGCTCTGGAGCTCATTAAACTTAGAAACTACCTTTTTGGAACTTAAATATTAGCCCTTTAAGCCCACAGGCTAGTTAACATCTGAGCTGGCCTGACACTTGCAGGAAAGCAGTAATTCTTCTTCCTTTAATACAAAACACATATTGAAGCACATCAGGAGACTATTCTTTCTCTCACTCTTACCCAAACCTGGATAGTCTTGAAAAATGTGTATATTAGGCAGGTTCTTCCAATCCTTGTCACTCATTGCATCTCAGGGCCTTCCTTTGACCTTTCCACTAACCCATAACACCATGTATGTCAAGGTACAGCTGATCCACACACCGTACCTGGCTGCACCAGGGCCTCTTTCCAGTCCTCTTGCCTTGAGGAAGCAATCTCAGTCAGGTCACCCAGACATGCAGCTAGGGTCAACCCTGGATCAGCCATGCGTGATCCAATCAAACTGCTTATTGTAGGGTCTAATGGTCCTGTAACTAGAATTCCAGTATTTCCATCTCTGACTATCCTGACTATCCTTTATAAATATTTAATTGCTTCCTTACACCACACATTGTGCAGCAGTTATCTTCTACTCTGAGCTTTCTAATTGAGAGGAAACTTTACCTGCTTACTGAGCACCCATCCTGGTCTTTAGCAATACCATCAGATTAGTTCCCAGTTTTTTCTCTCAAGACTGCTCTCAGATATTCCAAATCTATACAACTCTATTGACACTTTGGGCAGTCCTTTTATAATCCTTCTCCAAACCAGAGACACTCTACTTGTTTGTGCAGCATCTAATTGCTCGTGTCACACTTCAGACTTACTACTTGAGCTGCCTAGCACCACTAACAAGACTTTTCCCTTGTTAAGGACTTCATAGCATCGCATAAACTTAAAGCCCTGTCACAGAAATACTTCACAAAATATATTTAAAATGCTGCATTGATCTGCTCTGCTGCAGTACCCTGGCATTCAAGGTATTGAATAGATGTCTAGATGTGGGCGAATAAATCCTCATAATCAAATCGTAAAGCAAGTTAGAAAAGGAACAAATGGATGCACAGAAAAGCAAGTGGGCATGCCCTGGGTTACAGAGTGGGACAGAATTGCATTCTAAGAGCTAATTCATTTTCTGTTTCACTTGTGTGTGAATAAATGCAGAGAGAAAGCCTACTAAAATTGTCAGTTGATTTAAATACTGTTCAAGGGAAAATATTTAGAAAAATGTAGCAATCTTATAAATGAACATTCATCTGCACACTTACTCATGAACTCAAATACTATGAGTCAAGAAGAGACATGATTAAGGTTGTTTCCACATCCTTGACTCTGCTTCTGTAACACTAATCCTCAGTTCATCCATTCATCATAACTAAATCTCCCGTACGCTGTAGCCACCTTAAATGCACTAAAGGTATTTTGTCAGCATAAATTTCCCAATGAGCTATGCTCCAGAAAACATAGTTTATGGTTTTGGCTTTCAAGAATGTATGTCAATGATAAGCCAGAATGAGGCTGTATACCTTCTTTTTATTTGCTCCACTGCTTTATTCCTTTTTAGGACCATGTGGAACTCATCAGCACTGTGATGCCCTTGAGGTATGCAAGAAACCATGTTATTAATGCTATTAGTGCTAATTAATTCTGCCAACAAGGCCTCTGCAACTAGTCAAGACATCAGTCTTTGCCAAAACCAACAGATTAAATAAATTGAAGTTTCTAGGACAAGCCATTCCATAGTTATAATGAGCCAAATAGCAAGTTAGGGAAACATTGAAAAAATTATGTAATTTTCAAATTTTCATAAAATGTAAATCCTTCATCTAATTTGATTCAAATTTGCTGTGAATTTGCAGATGGGTTTGTTTCAGTTTGTACATGTCCATAGAGCTGTACAATGAATAGCTGTTGCAAGTGAACAACAACAAAATTAGTGTTACCGTGACATAAATCATATTTTATTTTTTGAATTTGCTGCAACACATCACAGTAAAATCACAGCAAAATCATAGCAGTTTTCTAAAGATGCAGGTTTCTCACAAATAATTCTATAGAAATCTGCATTGTGTTACCCACAGAATACTGTGGGTATGTTAGATAAGAGTGTATGTACTACAAAGCTTTCAGTTAGGAGCACGTGCATTGTCTTTTGTACAGCACTCACGTTTCTCTGGGACAAGAACAACAGGAATGATTTATGTTTGCTTTTTCACACATTTGCAGCAGATTATGCCTGCAGTCTGCGGAGGTGATTTTTCCTTGTCCCTCAACACTTTTCCAAGCTTTTCTCCCCTGCACACCAGGATCGTGGCTCTCTGTTACGAGGAATAGTTGACATGATTGTCATACCTTGAGGACCCTGACACTCAGCTTTAAGTATTCAGTTAAGGAATTCTTCAAAGATTCATTAATTCAGTCCTTCTAGAAGTAGGTGGAAGAGCACTGAAGGAGACAAGCGCATTATCTCAGAACTTCTCACAGCACCCTGCAAGCTCACCTCTGCTTACAAAAAGAAACAAAGGAAAGCTGTGCACCATCCAGACTCATATTTAGATGTAATCCTCTAGTTCTTAATAAGCACAAATTTACAGCAAGCTAAATGAGTAATTAAAGAATGGATCATCCCTCCTTTTATCCAGCAACTCCAAATTAACTTACAAGAAGTGATGAAGAAGAGGTGATGAGGGAGTGAAATCAGAATTTCCGTCCTACAGGCAAGCACAAAAAAATTGTCCTATTCATTTCTATCCACTATGAATCTAAATTTAGTTTGCATTTATTTGGCATGCCATTGCCAGACTTTCCATTGGCATAAGACTCTGCTGAAGGTACCATTTGGCAATTAAAGCATGTGACTATGTTTATGTGCAGCATGCCATCCTTGTTCATGTGTGCCCCAGATCACACAAAGTTTCCAAAGAGTTCATCTCCATTACTTTGCCAGTTGTGTGCTTCTCTTCTTCTCAAATAAAGGAGTGCCAACATAAATGCATTTAAATTGAGCTGTGCTGGCCTGAACATGCTCCTAAAAAAAATTTTCGTTTTTACTATCAGGTAGTCAATATGTGACTTTTTCTAGAGACCACTTTAAGCTTCCCATAAATCTTAGGGTCAACACATACAGCAATATACTAAGTGAACATTGGTCCCTCTAAATTAAAAGTGTCTTGCTATGAAGTGTTGGCTAAAACAGGCAACATCATGGAAAATTCAAATTGGTCATGATCCAGCCACTACTTTTACTTCTAGCCTAGCTTACTACACCAAAAAGAATTCATGTCTCCCTCATAAATGCTACAAGTATGACCTATACTCAACATTATTTTCTCATGTCTGAAAATGCAACCTGGAGTAAGATTAATGAACTCTTATTTTTAATCCAGGCCACAGAAGTCGGGGTTACAGAGACACCCTCCTGCTCAGTAAAATCTGCTGAACCAGTTTGTCTAAATGCTGTGTGTGATGCTGACATACTGGTTTTCTTGGGATGACTTGTGATGACTTCTGTGCTGCACTAAGCTAGCAAGCTTGGCCTCTTAACAAGACAAAGGCCTGATCTCTTTATGCCTCTTCTGTCTCCACTCCCAAGCCTAGGCAAGAGCATGCAGATCAGGCATCTCTTTTCTATATCTCACTACCTAGAAGTCATATGTGTTCTCAACACCCACCAATGCTACAATGATATTCAGAGAAAAACCAAAAGAAACTAAGAATCTGCTACGTGTTAATAAAAGTTGTTATCTGTTTAATTTGTTGGGGGGTTTTCTCCTCTCTTTGAGTGTTTTTTTCGCTTAAGAGCAACAGACTCTGCTGAAAGGACATAGGATTACTCCCTCCTTGGTGAGTGTACAAAGGGGAGAGTAGACTATAAATTGCAGGGTGACTTGGAAAGAGAGAGCTGCAGCATCAGGTTGGGACCCTGCAGTTATAGAGGATACTGAGAAACCACTGGGAGAGGCAGAGAAAAAGACAGGCCTTAGGAGGAATGGCAAGACCTTCCTAGACATCAGAACAATCTTGGCATAATTTAAAGCCACTAGAAAAAGTCACTGTATTGAATAAAATAAATGCTGGGAGCTGAGATCAGCTACAAAATCACAGTAGCTAAGGGAAAAAGGTTCTTTGGAAATCCTGTTTCTGCTTTCTACACTGACTTAGTTACTCTGAGTTTGAAAAATCCTTAGAAGTTTTAAGTTCTTCCTGTAACAGACATTCTCACAAATGCCTATTTCTCTTTTTTTTGGTCTTTGGTGAGATTAACTTAGAGAAAAGGTAAAAGTAGATCCACTTCACAGCTTTCACTGATGTGTACACACTCTGATTCAACTCACAACATAAAAAATCAGAAAGGAAGAATGAAATTAGCCTGGCCAGAACCTGATCAGGCTTTGTAAGTTTCTGCAATCTAGAAAGTGGCATTCAAAACAGCGTTTTGGTTCATGTTTTGTTTGTAGTAGATCATCTTCACCCAGCTCGTTCACTCAGTAACTACTGCTGGCTCCATAGGTATTCAGACGGTCACCAACAATCAACAAACAGTGGGTCAATAAAAGCTGCAGTCAATTTTATAACACTGAATGAGAGAAATTCTCAGTGATCCACTCCGAACTTCTACATTTTCAATCCATCCCATGTCCCTCCACCCCAAAACCACTTCTTAGGGAAAACCAAGGAACAACACATTTAAACAAGCAACTACCCCCACCAGTTCATGGTCTAGTTTATGAGACTGATGTCTGCTGGTGCTTTAGGGTCTGGGTCTTTGGACTAGATCAAATTCCTGAGTCACTGGCTAAATCTAAAACCTGCTATACACAATGAAGAAAAACTTGTCTTTTCAGTTTATGCCCAGAAAAGAAAGACTTGCCAGGACCCTTATAAGTTTTTGGTCTACCCAATAAAGCCTCAATTGCTACTACTTTTTTAATAGAAGTGCCTAATTTTTTAAAAAAAATCTTGTTATCTATTTGGCTAAGTAATATCTTCTGACATAAAATTCCCTAAATTGATTATATGCTACATTAAAGAGAACTTACTTTGAATGCATTTTTAAATGGTGTGTTTTTACACTGTTTGGCAGATACGTAGCATTTCTTCATTCTGTAGCTTCCCAGACATGTTCTTCTTTCCTCTCAAGTATACTGTACAGAAAGCAGAGGATGCTTCTGCTTCACATCTTCCCACATGACACTATTTCAACTAGAGTAGGTCTAGAACAAGAAAACAACTGAGGGTTTTTCCCAGTATGAACAGCAATGAGATGGGAGTCTGAAAGAGTGAGTTTTGTCAGCACTACGGTGTACATCAAACTGATCTAACACCAGACAAAGTGAAGGGGCAGAGTGCTTCTCTTTTTGTTCCTAGTGGAAGCTGAAAGTACACATGGTATTTTATAAGGAAGTATCTCTCCTCAGGACATACTTTAAAGGAAGTGTTATAAGCCCTAATTCTGTCTTTCTGTTTCCACCCTGTATGTTGAAGCAGTGCTTGTTGAAAGGTGTGAAGTAAGATACCAGTGAAAAATGCTCTGTAAAGTCCAAATAATAATTCCTCACGTGGCATTTATGTACTTGCTGCTATCGTACAAATTTTTTTAACCAGCATTCATTTAAATAAAGTGACACCATTTAATGATATTTGTTCTTGTACTGAATATTGGATTTATTTAAGTGAATAAACTTATAATGTCCTACATTTATTCTTTTTTGACAAAGTTGACAAAAAGCCAGGAGAGTGATTTTAATTAAATGACACCTGGCAGAAATCCTCAGCTACTTTTCTGTTTCAAAAGTGGGAAACAATAGCCACTTCATCAAAATGTGGCTCACAACTGAGCAAAATGCAAAATTATCAAAATTTGAGATTTCTACCCCAGAGTGACATTTCTGTAGAAATTTAAGTATTTCCAGGAGAGCCATATCAGGCAACAAAGCACCTAGGCTTTTATATCCTTTTAGAATCAAGATGTTCAACCACAAGGTAGAAGAACTGTTTCTTACCCGTCTCTCTGTTGAGTCAATGTTTAGTGATCGTGGAGCCCTGATGAAAATGCAGGATGGTATAAGGGCCCCATGCAATAGACTAGGTTAGACAGTACTCTGGGATGTGGGAAAGCTAGTTAGAAGAGTGGCCTCAAAATCCACAGTTTCATTAGTAGGGTGAAATAAGACCCTGGGAGAGGCTGAAGTCTGCTAACATGATCCAAAAGATGGCTTTTGCATTCGAATCTCCAGTGTTAAACATGCAATGATGCCACTCAATCCACCTTAAACCAGAGAAAAGAGTTGTACCACAGAGATTTGTGTGACCTACTAAGCAAGAACACAAATATGTGTACTTAGAGAACACATCCAGCAATCACCTAGCTGGACAAGCCCCAGATTTCAAGTGGTTGGGAAAGCAGACAATACACTTGCCTTTCTTCTCCTTTGAGATGTTTATTTAAACAACAACTTACTCCACTGCACTACTGATTCGAGCTACACAAAGACATGTGTGTCACTTCTAATGAAAATTTAGTACATCGTGTTTGGTTTTTTTTCTAAATCAGCTTTTAGACAGAAAATCACTTCTGAATTGGACAGAATCTATCTTCTGCAAGATTTTTTTGACTCCTGCAAAACCAGAAGATGTTTCTGCCTTCAAATATTTTTTCTCCTGAAAAGATAATTGAATTCTTGCTCCTGCACAAAGAGCAAGGACAGTGGCTAAAAATCAGGACACCTGGAATACACTCACAAACTAAATATGCAAAAAAGAGGAGAAATATCAGGTGAACGCTGAAAAAAGGGGTGGGAAGCTATGCAGAGACAAAAACCAGAACTTTAGTCTCTGAAAGATGAATTCATGATCTAGTAGGGCAAAAAGGCCCTACTCTTTGTTTATCAACTTGATCAAAATTCTGTCAAGAAGTTAAGAAACTAATAATGTAAAAGACAGTGCAAGTTCCCATTCAACATCTATAGTCTTTATCATGGATTGTAAACCTTAGGTCTTCCATTTGACCCCCCCCCTCCCCACCATTCTTTAATGATTATTTGCTATCAACTTTCAGGCACTTACAGCTTAACTCTATGTGCTACATATAGAAGACTTTTTTTTTTACTTTTAGTACACTAGTAAATATGTTTTTGAACTTTATTCTGGAGGATTTAATTCAATACTGCTGTAGGGTCAAAATGAGCATTTACTCAGTTGTTAACAAGGAGTCAGTAGGATTCCATGAAAACTGTTGTGGCTGCGCATGCATATCAGGTGGCCCAGGATAAAATAAAAGTAAACAGAAAAGAAAAAAAAAATAGAGATTTTTTTGAGGAATAAAATTCCTTTCCTTAGGGTAAAAAAATATTTTGAAAGCAGCAAGCAGGATTCATCTAACCTGCCATTTCCAGTGTCTCCTCAGTTGATGTTACAGAAGATCTTTCACCTCTATTTTTTACTGGGGTTTTTTTGTCAGCAGAATAGCATTTAAAAATGCCCTCAATATTTGTCCTTTTCTGCTTTTGGAGCTTTGCTGTGGCTGAAGTTCTCAATTCCTTCTGCTGAGATGTCTGTAAGACAGGAGGCTAATGGTCAAGCCCATTACATGACTGTTGAGTTTGTTTCCATGGTATTTGACATTTCTTTAGGATTCAAGTTTGAAATGGCCAAAGCAAAGGTGCAAGGGAAATCAACATCAAAAGAGTCAAACAGGAAGGACATCAGCCTTTATCCTTTAAAGACTTTGCAGGGAAAAGGAGCCTGGAAAAAAATCAAAGGGAAGAGAGAAGCACAGCAGGAAGAACTATGCTCACACCTACTTTGCCAGGAACAGGCATGCAAAGGGTGCATTTGAGAATGAGTTTTCCAAATATAAATATTTTTTAAATTATTCAGCTTATTTATCACCTGAGCCTACAAATAATCTAAGCTTTCCTTCAGTTTTCATGTCTTTTATCAAGTATGGACTTGCTTGTACAATAGCTACAAGGTAATAGGTCTTTTTCAGCACAGGACATTTAAATAAGCCCTGTGTTTACAGTTGAAATGGAACAAATCCAAGTTCATCTTAAACATGTAATCCTCCCATCCAATTATTCTGAGAAGCTCAAAAGCATTTTGCAGGGAGGGAGGGCTGCCAGAGCACAGGGCTTTTGCTCTGGTGCAGTGGAGAGGCACCAAGCACTTGCTGGCAGGGTGACAGTGTGCTAGTGCCCACCTGCCACACATGTGCCATGTCCAGGTGCCAGGCAGCACAATGGCAGGATCCTACACCCCAGCAGCAAAAAGCCAAAGAATGACATCCAAAGCCTTGCCCAAATCTGCTCTCTCCCAGCCCCTTTGCCAATTTCTAGCTCAATACTGTCCTGCTTTCATCTTAAATGCAGAGATAAACAGAAAAAAAAAATCTTCTGATGCCTTTTCTGAACTGTTTCATCACTACTGTGGGATATTTTCTTCAACATCTATAGTTTTAAGATCCCCTTGCCCTTTTTAAGATCACAATGAATTATAGATCCTGATACCACCACATGCAGCCCAAAAGCAGTATACAGCATCAGCAGGTACGTACATTGAGGTCTTTAAGCTACTCCCATGATTTAATTCCCCATTTTCCAAATGTGCAGATGTCTTATGCCTCTTTTCCCTGATGTGATTTATCATAATACAATCAAACGGACAATTGTACATCACTGCAAAGGTGCAGGGAACACAATTTGCCCACTCAAGGCATTACAAAACACAAACAACAGATGTCTATTGGTCTTTTCTCACCCTCTATTTCTATTGAGGCGAGCTCTTGTGTGTGTAGAACGTGGAGCCCTTGGGAGGCTGTGGCAATGGCATCCACTCCATTAATCAGCTTACGTGTTGTGCACTTGGAGATGAGGAAACCAGATCACAGCTCAAATTCAGCCAGCCGGCTAGGGGAGATACCAGGTTTACTAGGACCTTGGGGCTTCAGTGTCTTTCCAGCAACTGTTGATAGTCATCTGCACAAATCTCTTTGTTACTGGTTATGGCAGATAGCAAAATCAAAGATACAGAATCACACAGCCTAGGCATGTATCTTTATGTGCCACTAGTGATCCATATCCTAGGCTGGGTGCAGCAGAAGAGGCCACAGGGAGATACTTTGATTGTCTAAAATGTAACAAAAATGACAGCTAAAAGTTTTCTCCATCTGTCTGGATCTAAACACAATCATGTGTGCATACAAATTTGGAACTAAAACAGCAGCAACCATGAGATGAATGCATTTACTATAAACACTGATTATTTTACTCTTCTCAGTGCAAACCTCCTAATCCAGTGCCCGTGAGAAAGTTATTCTGTGACTGTGCAGGGCTCTAGGCAACCCAACACCTGCCATCCTTTTGGCCACCACATTGTCTCTCTTTCTCCCAGTAAAAGATAAGCCTTTTTACTGTAATCCCAAACACTAATCCCCTGCCACCAGACACAGGTCAGATGTCAGACAGAGCAACTACAAACCAGCATCCTCTTCCCATGCCCCACATCTCATAATGTATCCAACTATCTGTGCTTTTAGGTTGGCCTAATGTCTAGTATCTTCAAATTTCTTTCTTGCTGAAAACAATTCACCTTTGAGAGACTTAATATTAGCTTGTTTAAAGTCTTCCTTCCTGCTAAGGCTATGCAGCTCTGCTTATAGTATTAGACAGAACATAAGTTCACAAGGAGCAATTTAAAAATTATTCTTTAAAATGTTTCTGTACCATAACTTGAATAACTTCTTTAGAAAATATGTGAATTGTACAGAATGCAATGAATATGGCAGAAAGGATTTTTTTGGCCCTTATTTAAGAAGACTTTTTCCAAGGCTCTTTCACTTTTTGGTAAAGTATCTGTTCCAAATGACTGTCAAAAGGGCCACCTGAATTCTTGCCATGTGAACTACTCCATGGATTTAAAAAATGCTGCCCTGACAGGCATTAAAACATTTAGCAGAAAATGTGCATTCTTTTTTTGTTTTGGAATGAAATTATCCAACATTCTTTTTATGATCAGTAAAAATAATTTGTGCTATCACTTATCAGAATAGAAATATTAAAATGAAAGGTAAAATATAGATGATTAAATTTAAAAAACCCCACTCTTCTTTAGAATCTTTTGTTTAAATAATGTGTAAATTGGGTTCTTGTTCCTCTGTTCAAACTACATTTGTTAGTTCAAAATTTTCATTTGACACCATGAATCTTCTCATACTCTGCATCCAATGTCGCAATACATACACAGTATCAGTAACACAGATGCACCTTCAACAGCTTTTGCATTCATGCCTAGTGTGGGGTCATCCTCCCAGCAGTCACAGAAACTGCTTCCAGCACTCCCAGGAGACAGAAGATTGAATGCTGCCATGTTGGTTTTATGAGCCTGGACAAAAAAATCCTATTAGGTAAGTTTTTTTTATAGGTCTAGGTATGGGGCAAGGGAAAACACCAGTTTCCATAGCAGAGGCAATCTACTGTTAATTTTTAAGGTGGCCACCCATTAGAGATGCTGCAGGAACTGTGCTCTCCCAGGTGAGCCATCACCACAGGGGAAAGGCACTGCTCCCTGCACTTCGCTGCATTGTGCTCTCACAGAAGCCTCCCTTTGGCACAGGGCAGGTACTGACACAACAACAACAAAAAAAGGACCAGAACTTCACCTCACACACTTCACCCATGTTCACATCCTCTCACAGCATGAGATCATTGGCCAAGCAAAAAAGTTTTCTGCGTAAGAACTACTGAGCGTGGTCTCACAGCAGGTTAGTGCTACTCAGCATAAGCTAAAGTTTAACCTGCCCAATGCAGGCTACTATTCTAAGAAGGGCTTTTGGGCCACTGAACTGTATTGTTTAGACCTGATTTTGAGCAGCACTTTTTAATGGATGTCTCTTGCTATTAGGAGGCAAGCGTGGGGAACACAACTATTAACAATAGCTTTGAGAATTGTTAAAGACTCTTCTTTATCCCAGCTGAAGAAACAAATGGCTCCCAGACCAAAAGGCATGCAGGTCCTCTCCTAGCAGCAGTGGGTTTCACTCACAGGGAGAATATTTTTATTTGTTTTTCAAAGGGCCTGTTATAATACTGCTGCACTTACCTCTAATGTGCTGTAAAGAGACTTGAACTGCTGCCAGCAGGAGGGCTGTGAAGGGATTTTTGAGGCACTATGACAGGCCTTCAATTGACTTTACTAGCAGCTTTTACACATCTCTTTGGAGCTCCATTAAAACAGTTTATTTAGTGTTATTTCAATTGCTTTCATAAAGATCTGTTTTTTGCTGTTCTAGTTGGAGTGTTCTCTCAGTCTTGTACTTCTCTGAGGTTTCTGACTGGGATGAAAAAGCTACCACAGTTATCCCGTAGACAGTAGACTGCCTAATTTTTATATAAGTCTCTTATCTTCACATACTTTGAAGTACTTATTCTTTGCATGTAAAACATTCCTACCCACAAATTAAATCTGAATTGCTTCAGCAGTTATGAATAAAGGATATATTTTATTAAACTTCAGTATGCATGGGCTATGGATCTGCTTTACTCACATCAAAGAGAAATACTCTTACTTCAAGTGAGCTCTGGTAACCTTAAGCCAAAACTGCAGGACAGCTGAGAAGATCATTCAATGAAAAAGAAGGTGCAGTGGGCTGCTCTGAGCCCTCCCTAATTTAATTTTAATGTGGCATGTCACTCTGCACATGCTAGGGCTGATGTTCAGCCACCTTTATCTAGTACGGGGCAGAGCTTCAGCTCCTGGAAGAGTCAGGTCTGAAATTACACTCTCTCTGTTGCTTCCATTGGGATCTGCAAAGTTTACATTTGTTCTAGTTATTTCTTCCCATCTTTCCCAGCCTCCCCTTTCTTCTTTTTTAAGTGAAACTAAACATGTACATGGAGGATGGACCCTTAAACATCTGAAAAGCATCTAGCTCAGTGCTAGACTTCCTCTAAAAAGCTACAGAATTTCCTTGCATGTTTCCTACAGCACAGTGCCCATTTTCATAATTCATAAAAATTTCACATTTAGACTTTTATGTTCTCTGAGCACACACTTCGGGATTTTTTTTTCCTTTTTTAAAAATTAAATTTACTCAAGAGTCATGAGCCTAAAGAATCAGGACACCTTTTTTCCCCAAAATTTTGTGTGTGTATCTTTCCATAGACCAAGGAATTTCATTGTCAGGAGTAGTTTATGAACCAACCTTTTTCCAGTATAAAGTAGCATAAACATCATTAGTAAACGCTGCTGAATTGCTGCATTCCTTTTATAACCTTTCTGAAGATCTACTTTCCTTAGAAAGATCCTCACAACAAATTCTGGACTTGCTTCCAATGACAGCTGGCACCTCCCTGCCAAAAGCACAGTCACTCAACTTCAGGCTGTTCGTGTTCTTTACCATTTGCTCTCCCATGAGTGCATTTGCTGAGGGAAGAACTATGGCTTGACTGAGTATCTAAACAGCCAAAATATTTGAGAAGCTGAGCAAAAACTCTTGTCATTCAAACAATTCCAAATCTGCATTTATACTCTGCAGCTCGACTGCAAAACATGCAAGTGATGCAACTAGAAAGGAATATTAAACCTTTGTTCCTCCCTCTCAGCTCCCTTGTGGAACATTTAAGGGAAACTCAGAGGATTTTCCAGCTTAAGAGAAAATGAGGCATTACTTACACTACAGGGGCCCAATCTATTACCCTCAGGATGTGAGGATAACGCCCACTGACATCACTGGAGATTACTCATCTCTAGGGTGGGAGAACAGGAGACAAAGACATTTAATGCAGACTACATGTCTAGAGCCCAGAGTTCCTCCTAATTTGTCTTGAAATTTCCAGCCGTCAAGCTCCTTTGCCATACCACCCAGTTTCTTGGCCTCTCAGCTCACCTGCTCTGCTTTTTACCCTCAGAGTCTAGCTTTTCCCTGATTTCATTAGCTACAGTTTTTAATGTGGGTTTTGCAGACTCTATAATGACTCAAAGAATCATCAAAGAAAAAGACAAACACCCAAAATATTTTGTTCTAGAATGTTCCAAAAATAATAGCCATGAAGATCTGCTAACAAAACATTTTTTAAACCAATAGTGAAACATGAACTGTTGCTTTTTAAGCAGTTAAGCAGCCATTCCTGAAAATACATTCCTGTTTGGTATCAGAAAGATTACTATTCTGGAAATGTAACAACAGAAGTAACTTTTTAAAATGAGAGTACAGAAATGGACAAGTGCCAAGGCTTAGAAATGCTGGAAAGAATGCCAGGAAAGCAGGTGATGAATGGTTGGCTGGAGATCCACTTTCAAGGAAGTAGCATAAGGTGAACAAGGCATCTAAGTGACGGATGAAAAACATACTCCCTTCTAAACATTTTCACCTGTGAAAGAAGCTTTGAAACACTGATAGTTTTTTCTGTCTAATAACATCTCTTAATTATTGGTTTTCTATTTTACTCTTTTTCCTGAGGAAGAGTCCTAAAATTTGAGTTTACGCCAAGAAAATATCAAGATAGGAAAAACAGCAACACAGCATTTAAATAATAAATTAATACATAAATTTAGCTGGGAGCGTACCATGCATCCAGTTGCTAGGTGTCAGCCAGTCCCTTGGGTTTTTTTACTCCTTGCTGGCTTTCATCCATTTTTTTCTCTTAGTTCTCTTCCTCTTTCAAGCATCTCTGCCACTTTGCCCTTCCCACAGACATCGACAGCACTCCCCACGTCCACTCTCCTAATTCAGTTGTCCTAGCTGTTGACCTTACTTTCTCCCTCACTTTGTCTCCCTCTGGTGTCTGTATTTTTGACATGAAGAGCAGAGCTGGGACTATCTCCTCATGCCATCACTCATGGAAGTCATGCTCTACAGGCAGGAGGTGCTGGACATGTGTTTTCACTGTTTTCCCCCACTGAAAAATGCTTCCCTGAACGATGTGACAGGGAGGACTTTTAAAGACAGCTGATGGCAGGAAGCTTTCACTCATGCCTGCAGACAAGGCAAATGGATCAGTCCATCTGTAAGCCAGCCAGGAATGTATGATCCATCATATGCACAGTAATGCAGACACTGAGTAGGTCACCAGCAGGCTGGCTCTTGATCTGAAAGGTTCCTTAGGTAAGGTGATGGATTATCTCCTACACTTTCCCATTCTGGAGGGTGGGATCCATTGAGGGAAAGCAATCGTGCCCAAATAAGTAGCAGAAAAGCAGAAAAAAGTACAGGTACAGCATTTATAATGAATGTTAGGAACTAAAACATGCACATTCATCCCTTCCTGAGAAAAACAAAGAAGTAAAACATTAGCACCTCAGGCCTGCAGAAAACAAAAATCTTACTTTCATTAGAAGCACAGTTTTAGTAATAGCAAAGCCAGAGAGAACAGGATCCAAACTGTGCCATTTCTAAGAAAAGCAGTGTTACAGAGCAGAGTGCTAATTTTCAATAACTGGGGAGCTAATATTCACCACAGCAGTGGGGTATGAATTCCTGAGCACTCACTGCTTATTACAAAAAAACCCACAACCAAAACAAAACACAAACAAACAACAACAACCACAAAAGGCTACTTGATTCAGCCCTTTCTCCAATGAAAATCTTTCTGCAATACTATCCTTCAATCCTTCAACTGGAGATAGGAAAAAAAATTAGAAAGAAAGAGATGAATCCTGGGGAGAAACGGGGGAGTTTTTTTAATAGAGAAAGATTAGTGAATCAGTGATCCCAGGACTTCACAAGGTTTTCTAAAGTCATAGTACCAGGATGTTTTTGGCAGAGACACAGGAACACAGTGTCAGACAGCCTGAATGCCACCATTGTCCTTCTGTCCTAATGGTTGGCTCTGGGACCAAGGTAGTATTTCTTCCACCTAAATCTGGGCCAGAACATATTTCAGTGTTCCTCATTGACTGAGCTACATGTTGACACCCAGTCTTGTGGTGATGATGACTGCTAACTACTGAAGAAGGAACAAATCCAGTCTGCTCTTTGCTCTAGCAGCACTTTTTTGTCTGCTTAGCAGTAACCCAGCATGCCTTGAAGAGTACAGGATGTAAGGAGATACTCCAGGCAGGAGAGATCAGCAGCATGTTCATGTCGGTGTGGGAAATGAGTCCATTTAAGCTGCTGGCAACTTTTCAGTATTGCCATCAATTTCAGCCCGGAGAGGAATTGCCTGCAGAACAAAGAACCGGCCGATGGCAACCATTGGTGTGCTGCCTCCAGCCTAACTACTCTTCTACCCACAGAACTGCAGAGATGGAACAGGTCCCCTGACACAAAGCAGGCAAAACACTTCCTAGAGCATCTGTGACAACACTGTGTTACACCGATTCTTCCTGAGGCAAGTTCACAATCTTCCTAGTCAGTCTGTTTCACCACTTTGCCACCCTTTTAAATACAGTTTTTCTAATATAGGAGCTAATCTCTGTCGCAAACTCACTGGGTTTTTTCCCCCTATGATCACAAACCTGCAGAACAAGTAATTGCTGACCTCTTTATGACAGACCTTCCAATACTAGAGGCCATAAGTGCCACCATGTTCTCTTTTTTGGATGGGAAAAAAGTTTAAAAAAAAAAGGAAAATTCCTCATGTTTTCCTCATAGGTCACTTCTATGTCACCTGTTGTTGCATTCTGGACTTCCTCTGATTTACCTAAAACTTTGTCATGCTGCTAGGAAAAGGTTAAGCACAGTACTGAAACAAGGATTTCACTGGAAAGGGGCAAGCAATCTCCTATCATACCACCCTTGGAAAGCGTTTGCTCTCCCCTGCTTTTTTTTTTTTTTAAATAAAGAAAATAATCACACGAACTTCAGTGTATTGGACAAATTCTTAACTAAAATTAGTCTAGGGTATCAGAGATAAACCAATGAAGTATTTCACTTCAGATGTCACTGATGGGATAGCAGAAGGAAGAGACTGTTTTGTTTAAATACTCAGCAAAAGAACTCCTATCTTCCAGATGGCTGAGAAGAAAAGATTAGCAACCATGATGACATGATAACACAGAGCTTCTGGAACAGACTGGGGGTTGGCAGAGAGCCCAAGGAAGAGACAAAATAAGCGAGAAACACATGGTGAACTGAGAGGGGGAAACAATAAATGAAATAACCCCCTGCTACTGAGTGTGGCCTAGGAAATGTGTGAACTACTTCCACTCCACATAAAGGCATTAGGACATATCCAGGTTTCAGCTGGGATAGAGAAAATTTACCTCCCAGTAGCTGGCATAGTGTTATGTTTTGGACTGAGGATGAGAATAATGTTCATGACACATTGCAGTTTTTGTTGCTGCAGAGCCAAGGGCTCTTCAGCTTCTCTCCCCATCCCACCAGCAAAGAGGCTGGGGGTGCACAAGAAGTGGGGAGGGGACACAGCCAGGGCAACTGGTCACTACTGGCCCAAGGCACATTCCATGCCCCTGTGACGTCATGCTCAGCCTAGAGAGCTGGGGAAGAAGGGAGGAAGGAGGGATGTTCAGATGAATGGCATTTGTCTTCCGAAATCAGGGAGCCCTGCTTTCCTGTGGATGGCCGAACACCTGCCTTCCCATGGGAAATGGTGAAGGAATTCCCTGTTTTGCTGTGCTTATATCATTCACCTACAAGATTTTTCTCACTTTTACCCTTCCAATTCTCCCCACCATCCCACCTGGAGGAGAGTGAACTAGCGGCTGCATGGGGTTTAGCTGCTGTCTGATGTTAAACCGCAACAGCATGTCCTGTCATAAAAATATAACAAAGATCTGATGGAAGATTTCAGCTTCTTATTGACAATGAAAGATTCCACTAGCCAAGGTTAAAATTTGGGGCAGCTATTTCTAACTTCAATTTTGTAGAGAGTGGAAAATGAATAGGTAAATTTCTAGCCCAAATCAACTGATGCTCATTTATAACCACAAATGTGAGTCTGGAAAGTACAGGCATGAATTGCACCTGTAATTTACAAGCCAGAAAAAAAGTCAACATAACTACCCCACACAGCAGCATTGTCTTAGTCACTATAAACTTATATTTGACTTTGAAAAACTTATCAAAAGGCTGAAAGTCTGGCAAACCAGCAGTGATAAGTTGTGTCTAAAACTACCTGCCCAAAAAAGGAGGCATGTAGACTGAACAGTAAGCAAATAAGACATAAAGGGGATTAAAAGAATTCAAGAATACAAAAAAAAAAAAAAATAGATCTTAAAAAAAAAAAAAAAAAAAAAAAAAAGAAGAGATGGGAGTAGTCTTTTACAAACCACTAACCAAAGTCCATCTATATTCTGCAGATAAATAGATCCACTCTGTTTCTATTATTTTACAGAAAGTATTCTTTCCTATTTTTCCTTTCTCTGTCAATTTTGCTCTCCTTACTCTGTTTATATCTTTCAACTTGTTCTTTTCCCATCTTAATGTGTTTGGAATGACTTCAGAAATCAAATAGCATGGAAATAAAACTTCAATCAGAGATCTGCTTAGTGACACCTCCAGAATTCAGATTTTGGCAGTGATGAAAATGAATTCTGATACTATTCAGCAAGGTTCAGACAGAAATAAACAGGCTTACAGAAATAACTGCTTTTATGAAAAGTGTCTACCATCTTCAGAATTTCTTGACTACTGTCAAAAGCTTAATCCAAACATTTTTGGCTGCAAATAAGAATGAAGAGGAAAGTGTCAATGGCTGACTTTTTGGGGGGAGGTGTGTGAGTGGCAGCCTGTCAAATAAAGAGATGGTGTTTTTCAAGAAAAAAAGTTACAATCTGAAAAAAAAAAAAAAAAGATAGAAGCATAAAAGGCAAACAGCAGCCAAAAAAGGCTTCCAAATATTCATTTGTTTCTAAATGCAGATAACTACAGATTTCTCACCAGTTCTTCCCTCAGGCCATTCTCAATTTCTTTTTAAGTTCTTTAACTACAGTACATATTTTTAAACAGTGGGAATATGTAATGATTTGAACAGTTTATCACAAGGTGTCAGATTTTCCAGCAGTAAATACATTTAAAATCAGGACCAGATTGTTTAGGCATAAATATTGTTACTCCCTTCTCACCCAAGGATTTAGCAGAAATTCAGGGTCAAAATGTCATTTTATTCTAAAAAAGAAGTTGAAATAGAGGATGCACATCTCTTACATGGTCTTGTTATTTACAATGAGTGTACTAGAAAATCTATTTCCCTGAACGCAGTAGGAGATAGCTTATTTGCTCACTGTGCTCACCTTCCATCTAACTGACAATGAACTCAACCCCCTCTCTTTGTAAGTTGCTTTTCATCCCTCAGGATTTTCACTTAATTCCTGCTTTGCTTGACTT
Organism: Chamaea fasciata; assembly: GCF_029207755.1. Taxonomy (NCBI): domain Eukaryota; kingdom Metazoa; phylum Chordata; class Aves; order Passeriformes; family Sylviidae; genus Chamaea; species Chamaea fasciata. The sequence goes on along the minus strand of NW_027094086.1, from coordinate 66,534,505 downwards.
CTTGCATCCCTTCTGTCCACTGGTCTGAAGTTATAATTGCTTTTTTTTCATGGCAAGACAAAAAGTATAATCATAGAATCACAGAATCTGCTGAGTTGGAAGGGACTCATCAGGATCATCAAATCCAATTCCTGGCCCTGCACAGGACACCCCAAGAATCACACCATGTGCCTGAGAGCAGTGTCCAAACACTTCCTAAACTCTGTCAATCTTGGTGCTGTGACCACTTCCCTGGGGAGCCTGTTCCAGTGCCCAACCACCCTCTGGGTGAAAAATCTTTTTTCTAATATCCAACCTAAACCTCCCCTGACACAGCTTCAGGCCATTCCCTTGGGTCCTGTCACTGATCACCACAGAGATCAGTGCCTGCCCCTACTCTTTCCCTACCAGGAATTTGTAACTGTGATGAGGTCTCGCCTCAGTCTCCTCTAGGCGGAACAGACCTCAGCTGCTCCTCACATGGCTTCATCTCTAGACCCTTCACCATCCTCCTGGCCCTTCTTTGGATGCTCTCCAATAGTGGAATGTCTTTTTTTTTTTTTTTTTTTTTTTTTTTTTTTTTTTTTTTTTTTTTTTTTGTGGCAAACCAGCCCCCATCACTGGAGGTGAGTCTGCCCCAGTGCAGAGCAGAGCAGGACAATCCCCTCCCTTGCCCAACTGGCCTTGTTGTGCCTGATGCTTTCCAGGACTTTCTTGTCCCTCGTGGATGCCAGGGCACTGCTGGCTCATGTTCAGCTTGCCATTGACCAGGACCTCCAAGTCCCCTTCCATGGCATTTCTCTGCAGCATCTCATTGCTCAGTCTGTACACACAAACATTTTTCAAGCAATGATATAATGCTTAAGGTTTCTACCAAAGCTGTTACAATTTCAACGGTTTTGTTCAGTGAGGAAGACGCACCATTCATTAAAATTTTGAGTATCACAAAAGGACATCAGTTCACCTACTGGTTACAAAAAGGCTTAAACTGACTTTAAGTCTTTTTAAAATAGTATTTCTTCATCCCACCATAAATTACTGAGACTAATATAGGAATTATAAAGTCACATTCCAGAACCATAATAGTCGCCCAGCTATGAACAGCTATGAATGTGCGTCAACAATACATGAAGGGTCAGCAGTAGATGAAAGATACTTTCAGGACAGATACTAACTATGTTTTCAAATCCCATTTCTGTCTCTAATTTTCAAGAAAGAAGAGTTGTTACTGTGACTTCCCTGTCAGGAAATAAAAATAAAAAAGCAAATAGTAACATTTGTGAGGGTGTGTATTTTTGATGGCTGAAATTTCAGTTGGAGTGAACTGCTCCACTGTGCAAAAATGAAACTGGTCTCTTTTAGACTTTGAGAGATTATAGACTGCCACAAATTAGTAAGACTAAAGTAAACTAGAAAACCCTGAGTGGTTCAAAGCTCCAACAAAGCTGAAATACTCTCAGAGTGGGGAAACAGGGATTTAAAAACAGTCATATTGGATTTGATGATACAAATATACACAAAATGTTTTCTGAAGGTAAGGTAATTTTTGGCAGCTTGTATGAGGACTTTTAAAACTGTTTCAGTTTCCTCAAAGACTGAATATGAAGTTGCATTACAGAAAGCCAAAGAGCCTTGCTCTTCATATACTGTCATAGATGTCCTTTTTATACAAGAGTTCTCTCTAGAAGGAAAATAGGGGAAAAATGGGGGAAAGAACTGGGGTAGATGTTTGGCCAAAGAACCATTTCCCAAAAGAAGAGCTCCAGGAGCTGGGGAAGACACTTAGACCACAGAAAGCAAAGGTTTTGCTGTAAGTGATTTATCCCACTTCAACAGAAGCGGTTGTGAAAAGTTGCTTTCATAAGATATCCTCTCTGTTGCTGCTGTCTCTCCCAGAAGCAGCTTGGTCAAATTGGTTGGCAGTTGCCACTATTCTGAAGAGGATCAACATGTTGCAAAAACCAGAAGTACACATCATGAATTAAAAGATAAAGACAGCACAACTGACTTGAAGAGACAATGGCTAAAACTGCAGTCAAGGTTGATTAGAATATAGTCATTGAAAGCCAAAAGACAATTCTTAAAGTTCAACTTACTTTCAAAATGTAGATATCTATGTCAAGAACTGTCAGAAAGTTTTATACTAAGCATGGGAGAAGGCAGGAAAAGGAAAAACAAAACCAGTCAATTAAAGGTGGAGAAGTAAAACAGAGATCCTCTGGTGGTGAAGTTTCCCACTCACTAAAGTCTGTTTCCAAACCAGCCACATAAAAAATGGGGAAGGATACAAACTGTGGCAGCAGAAAAGGAGAAAAATCCTCAAATGCATGAAAAATTTGTCAATCCTTTTAGCAAGGTTATTAACAAAACAAAGTGGGCAACAGAAGGAGGCTTTTATTTTCAGGTCAGCTTTCCTTTCCTCAAGACTCACAGACCCCTGATGACTGGGAGACAGGCAAGGTCAGGGAAAGGTATTTCTGGTTGCAGCGAGAAAAAAGCAGATTAGTAGAGTCTTAGTTTTGATATTAGAATGCAAACTCTCTGTTATTCCCACACCAAAACAGCAGCAGCCACAGTCATCCCTGGAGATCATGGGGGCAGTCATCCTCCAGGAACAGCAAACTATGGTGGGGAAAAGAAGATTCTCAGAAGGAGCAATCTCGGTTTTGCAGAGAACACTACATCTTCCCTACCTGAGACACCTTCCATTCCTGTGGGTGAGAGGTGCACCCACAATCACATTGCTAGGAAATCAAAGGGACTGATAAACTCTCAATTTTCACATGTCTTTTCTTGAAGTAGCTTGTATGTTAAAAACCCTACACACTGCTTTGATTTCTTGTGATACTTTCCTTGGCTTAGCAAGGGGCTCTGCCGATGTCAAATCCCAGAAAATGATTCAAGGAAAGAGACCTAAGAAACCCTGGCTTGAACTATGAAAGCCTACCCAGAAGAGACACATTTAAATTCCCACAGTGATGCAGTTATTCTTTGCTATTTCTGTTTCCTTAAAGTATCATTTTCATAACAAAACCACACCTGGGTATTATCCAGTGGCTGCAAAGAGATTTTTCAGACCATTTGAAAAAAAAAAAACAAAACACAGTAAAGTAAATGTCACTGTATTATGTGCATATTGACCTGATTAAAACAAAACATAAGAAATCCATCTGCCCTTAAAATAAAGCATCCTGGGAGGACACTCAGCATGATATAATTAGCACCTGAGATAGAAAAAGGAAGTGTGCACAGATCTCCAGAGACAATATTGTTCAAAGGCACCAAAATATCCCACAAATATGGGTTATAAGGACACGTGAAGATCATTTACGGGTTGAAAAACCTAAACCCAGTCAGATGTACTTTATATTGGCCTCAAAGGTGCACTGACAGACAGTAAGGCAACTCTTTACCTTTTATCACATATATCCAAAGTGTAATCTGACTCTCACAAAAGAATTCACATTTGTGATATGGGAAAAAAAATCTTTCTCCAGAGCAGAGATGAGGTGGGCTTCCTAAAGAGCTAGAGTGATCTAAGAGAATGCTCTTAGCCCCTGCCATCAGCCTTCCTACGGATACCTCAGCTAACCAAGCCTTTATGCATCTGAACAGCATTTTGACTAGACTCCATATAGTTTCTTTCATACATAGTGCTTTTGTTCCTGAAGTAACCATCACTGAAGCACAAATTCAGCAATATTGTAACTGTTTTCCATTACCTCTAAATTTAGGAATATATAATCCAAACAGGAAAGTTGGCTGCAAAAGGTAGGCATGCTGAGACTGTGGTCTGTATTTAGTTTTGCTAAATTGCAGATTGGCTAAAATGGAACATTAGGTGTTAAAGACTACACTTCAATATGCCTGTCTTAATTATAAGGATATATTATATCTTTTGACAGACTAGTGCTAAAAATCGTCATGAGAGATGGAGCAGACTTGTGATCTGGGGTTTCAGAAGGGGGCAAAACAATTCTGTGAAAATCTGCATCACAGAAATAACTGAGAACCAGTATATGAAGGGGGAATATCCAAGTGAACAGACTGAAGCTGTGGGAGATCATCACCTGTATGGCCACATACTATTGAAGATTGGCAGACACCTTCTCCATATCACAGGGAAATCAGGATACAGGCTCAGTCGCTTTGTCTGAGAAAGCACTGAAGTGGTGATGACCAAAACATGTTCAGAGGGCTGAGCTGTAAGGCACAGGCACAACCAGAGCAAGTAGATTTACTACCACCCAGTAGTAGTCATGTCCACCTCTCAGTGAAACTCCACAGGGCAGTATAATATTGCTGGGCAACTTAATGCCTAAGGGTTTTGACAGATTTTTCCCTCAAAAATTTTGTCATGGCTAAGGAGTTGCTGAAAATATGATGGAACACACCCTCAACTGCTCCAGTCCACATCCAGCGTCTTAGTTCAAATCCTCTCACAGGGTGCAGGGCCTTCTGTCAAAGCCTTTGTTGTCACTGACACCTAACAAGGCTGTTTAGCTGAAATTGTGTTCTGTGCTCATGGTGATCATTAACAGAGCTGAGGGTAGCCCTCAAATATCCTGACCCCCGGCAGCACTGCCAGACTTTTCTTCTCACTACTTTATTGCTGTTCTGCTAAATGCACATGGCTGCTGTTAAAATCCCAGCCAGCTGCTAACAACTGCTGGATTTTTCCCAGTTCATTAGGGGGATACAGATAGTTTTAAATCATGAAGCTAATTAAGCAGAAATAAAGACTGCCAAATGGTGTAGGCCTCAAACAAAATACACATCTAGAAATTGCTGACCTGGTAAAAAACTGCAGGAAAGGTCATCAGTCTGTGTCTTAGTTCATCGGCTTCCCCTATGCACATATTTGAGTGTTATCTCTGTGAATTGCTGCCTTGGTGCTACTCAGTGCTGGCCAGGACAGTAGTTTTTGGCATCGCAGCCTGCTGTTAGTGTGGGCTAACCACAATTCATGCTGCTGGTTAGCCCATCAACACTGTCCTGGAGGGTGTCAGGCACAGCATCATCAGCCAGGCAAGGGACGGGATTGTGCCACTCTGCTCTGCACTGGAGTGGCCTCATCTCCAGTGCTGGGGGCAGTTTTGGGTGCCACAATATAAAAAAGACATTAAAATATTAGGTATTATCCAAAGGAAGACAGAAAAGATTGTGAAGGGTCTGGAGGCAAAGCCATACGAGGAGCAGCTGAGGTCACTTGGTCTGTTCAGCCTGGAGGAGACTGAGGGGAGACCTCACTGCATTCTGCAACTTCCTTGTGAGGGGAAGAGGAGGGGCAGGCACTGATCTCCGTGGTGACCAGTGGCAGGACCCAAGGAAATGGCCTGAAATTGTGTCAGATTTATTAAATAAAGGTTCTTCACACAGAGAGTGACAGGGCACTGGAACAGGCTCCACAGGGAAGTGGTCACAGCACCAAGCCTGACAGAGTTTAGGAAGTGTTTAAACAACGCTGTCAAGCACATGGTGTGCCTTTGCAGGATGGTGACATGTAGGGCCAGGATTTGGACTCAATGGTCCTGATGTGACCCTTCTCACACAGCTTATTCTGTGATTCTGTGGCTAATGGCCTGCTGTGAAAGCCCATGTCCACACTTTCACATACTCCTTGTAGCTTGGATGTCCCAAGGAAGCTTCTCTGATCACTCTGGTAAGAGTAAGGTGCAGATCAGCCTGCATCTGTATCAGCAGCCATCAGAGATGTGAGAAATTATGTTCTTCCGTAAGAATACAGTGTACTACATGACTAATATTTGGGAGAATGCCTTTCAGTAGGAAAGAAAACTGAATGTGTATTTCACCCTCTCATCTATTTGTGTGGTAAACCAGTACAGTTCACTTTTTTCACAAGTGATAAAATACAACTGACATAATTCATAACTGCTAAAACCAGACTACACTCTCTAAAATTATCATTATTATTATTATTATTACAAGTAGTAGTAGAAGTAATGCAATATTAAATATTGAACACAAATTCAGGAAAGAAACCATTATTTTTTGTTAATATCAGACTTCAAGCACTTGATTACACCATGACAGAAAAGCAAACTATTAAACTTTTAAAGAATATCTTTCATGAAACCAAACAGAATTAAGAGTTTTCAAATTAAGAAAAAACATTTTTATTTCTGGTCCTTACAGCTGGTATGTAAAACACAATAAATTTTAAGAAAAATATGGAAAGTGAAATGCTTGGGGATTTTAATTTCTCAACTGCACTGGATTAAGAAAAAAAAAAGGTTCTGTTAAAATTTTTAGATAATGTATTTAAAATCACATGAGAAGAGAAATATTATATCACCAGTATTTCTAAGATAGGTGAGAAATCTTGAAAGATAGGAAACAATATTTCATTAAAGTCAATAAGAGTCAAACAAAGAAACATCATTAAGAAAGAGATGCTAGGATTCTCCTGCTTCCCCAGAGTCTCAAGCACATTTTAAATTTTACTCTTCCTTTAACCCCTGTTTTACACACACACAAGTATTGCTTAGGGTCATTTGTTGAGTTGTATGCAAGATGAGATCCCAGAGTGATCTGTAGACTGGATTTGGGTTTTAGAGGCTGGTAAATAAAGATCTGTCAAAAACTGACTCTCACAAACAAGGAGAATCTAACTGTGCCAGGCACATCACAGCAAAGTAAGCCTGAGACAGGAAGCTAAAGCAGAAAATCTGTGTCCCTCATGCAGCTGAATGTAAATTGCTTTCCTCCAAGAACACATTAGAAGATGCATTAATCAAAAACTTAGGAGTAAATACAAATCTTTCCAGTAAATCCATTCCCAACGTGATTAAACGAGCAAACAAATTGCTGGACTAGCCAGAAGCTAGGAACAGGAAACAGTGTTTGCTGGACTTGCAACAACCCACAGTCCTGAATTTCAGCTTAATTCAAGGTGAAAGTGGAAGCTTAGGGTAATGGGGAAAAGAAAATTTCAGCTTTCTCTGGGATAAGGAAAACATGGTTTTGTCTAAGGTGAGTCGTACGAGTCTCTAGTTCAAGGTATCTTTGTTGTTGTAGAAGCAATCACATTTGAAATTTATAAAACTGTCTATGAGGTAGACATAACCAAAAATGACAATACTCATGTGAAAAGCAGGAAACTCCAAGATGTTTTTCTGCCTTGCAGGAGCACAACCTGTCCTGCCCAGCCCTCAGCTGTTGTTCAGGTTTGGAAGAGCACAGTGTCCTTTGTGAAAGGCTATGGAGCTCGAATCTTTACAGTCATCTCTTGCCTACCAATAGGCTGTCCTTAGGGCTTTTTTGGGTATCACTGATTTACCTAAAGATTCTCTGTTCTTTCCAAACTGAACAATTCATGTGCTCATCTAGCACTGCTTCAGTCCACTGAACAGATGTTTCAGTCGAATGCTAAGTGAGCTAACCAAGTAAATAAAGATCCCTGGAGTTCTGAGAGGTTCCTCCTCACCTCACCTTCCTGCAACAGGACCAAGTAGCACTGATAGTAGGAAAAGGGCATTAAGACAGCAGATCTTCATTTTCTTTTTATGACTGGGGTGAGGAGGGTGAAACTTTCTTTTTAAGGCTGGGTCGAACCTAGCTTTTAATTTTTGTTCTCACCACAGGAGCCTGTGAGAGGAGCCACCATGCCCTGGGGCTTCTCTTTGCTGGCAGAAGTTTTCAAACAAATGCAGATACCTCTTTCATAGGTATGCATTTGTTATACGTGGCAAATAGAGGCCAGATAGGCAGGGCACAAAGACCTTAGTGACACTCATTTGGAACACCACGAGTAATTCTTTCTGTCTTCATCCACTCACAAGCACTCTGGCTGTCACAGAAATGCAAGCTGATAAAAATCTTTGTGCTGTAAAGCCTTATTTCCCTACGGGTGTATCGCACACAGGTCTAGAGTAGGGTTACAGCACTGGTGTATTGCTTGAACCAACTTAATTCTCTCCCGTGGATTTCCATCTTCCTCTTTTTTCACTAAGGCAAAATTAATGAGTCTTAAGCTTGCCAATCCACACTCATTGGAATAAGGTTTATTTATCCTGGCTTCGCTTTTATAGTCATCTTTTCATAGATCCATGGTACTCCCATGGAGAGGAGGTTTACAGTGCATTTTAATGGAGATTTTAGAGGTTTTGCAGATTCAGAAAGGAGAATCGTATCCACATACAAAAGGCAAGCTGAGAGCTGGGTGTTAGAGGGGACATCTCTTTTGTGTGCTTGCCAGAGAATGCAACTGAGACATAAAATACCAAAAAATTCCCAAAGATTTATCAAAGCAATCTGTCTTAGCCAGCTGAAATCTGCTGGTCACTTTTCAGGCAAGTGAAACTAAAAACCAAAAAATCCTTATTGCATCCATTGATTGATTATGTATTAACACATATACATCTTCCCCTGGCAAGTTCCCTTCTGTTTTAAGAAACTTATTCCAGAAATGTATTTGTTTAACTCTCACCCCATTGCTTTCCCAATAAAATGTTAACCCCTCAAGAATCTCTTCTTTTGAGTTGTTGCATGTATTTCCTCTGTGATTAGCACAAGAATTAACTTGAGTATCTGTTGAAGACCAGGAACAAAAGCCTACAGAGAAGACAAAAGGTCAATGTGATCTTGATAAGACACTGGAATCCTAGGTTAGAGAGAAGAAAAAGATGAATTACAAACGGGCGAAGGAAATATGCAGGAGACTAGCAGCCAATCTGATGAAAGTCCTTAAAGATTTCCCACAAATAGCAGGAACATGGAGAATAACAAAAGAGAACACAATATAGACAATCAGATTTCTGACTGGGATGGCATGGGGTAAATAGTTGGATAGGAGTATGAGTATAGCAGGAAATCAAAAAGACAAAGGTGGTATATCGTATCTAAGAAACAAAGAAGCAAAGTAGGAAAGAAGCATAGTACAACAGAAAGAAACTTGCTTGAAAGGTTGCAAAGAGTTTCAAGGCTGATTTTTCTGAATGAGCTTAAATAGATAAGTGACAAAATACAATGCTCTGAGTTGGCTCTCCTATTCAGAAGAATAAGGCAGGGAGGCTAATCATCTGACAAAAGCCTCTCAAACCTAAAATCTGAAGAAGGCATTACCTCCCCCTGTAACTTCCAGATAGTCAGTATCTTAGGGCTTATCAGTCCAATGAAGTTTCTGGGAAATGTTAGGTGATTTTATACTTATTTCAGGAGGCAGAAGAACCTGCTGCGAAGCAACTAATCCCAATCTCCTTCCAGCTTCACCTAAGACTTTGAAATAACTTGGTGAAATTATCCAGAAACAGTAGAGGAATAGAGGTCTTTCTTTTTCTTTTTTCTTTTTTCTTTTTTTTTTTTTCTTTTTTCTTTTTTTTTTTTTTTCCCTAAGAAAAGAAGAAAACCAAGAATGACAGAGTAAGGCCTAATTTCAGCTTCCTACGCAGGAGTTGTTGCTTTAGTCAATGTTGATAAACAGCCTTGAAATTTTAGTCTATTGGCCATTTCTTTCCCCTCCTATTTAGTCTTTTTTTGAAACTGGAATGGGAATCAAGTTTCCAGACACACAGACTTCCTCCTATTGTACCTGCACTCTGGCCAGAAGACAGAAATTATGATCCATGTAAAAATCTACCAGAACTGCAACATTCACTCCAAAAGTGTTATCTAACAGTTGTACGGTAGGCTACAACTCACATACACTGTTAGCAGATCCCAGTGCTAGTTTTTTAGTTGCAAATGACATTTTCTCTGGAATCGTCTCTTCTAGGCTCTGTGTGGGCTCCCTGATCACCCTGACCTGGAGTTCCCTTCTCTACCAACTCCCCCCGCTGCACTCATTATCTGTTCCTTCTCCCTTTGGCAGGCTCAAATACTTTTTTTACCCTTTCAAAAACTTTTAGCCACCTCTCATCAGAGGTGTAGTGGGATTCATTCCAAATTTAGGGGCTATGAGGACTTGGTTCCTGTGCTGACAGTTTTATACCACCACAGAAATTTGCTATGTTTGCTATGAGAATCTGCTAACTAGGCCCTATCCCAACATTTTCTTCCCAAGAATCAGAAAATTTGGTGTTTAAAGACAGTTAAGAAAAGGGCATCATTCCACCATCCTAAAATTGGATCAATAGTAAACTTATGGGATTTAGGTGTGCCAGGACTGACTCCATCTTTGCAGGAGAAAAAGATACTGCCCAAAGCACTGAGCTTTCCATAAAACACTGGTTACCACTGGGAAATGTGTAAGAGTTTCTAAAACCATCCAGTTGGTGTAAGGAACAGAGCCCAGGGGACACACTGTAGAGAGTTATAATAAAAACTGAATGAGCTAAGGAGAGAGAACAAACATTAAAATCAAGCAGACAAAACACAATCTCAGTTCACCACCTTGTCCAGCTTTTGTTTGCTGTTTCATGGAAACCTTGTCTAGAAAAGAAAGCTACTAAAAATACCACCACTACATCTTCCCTAAACCTTCAAATTCCAACCCAAAAATGTGTGTCCAAAGAAGCATATATACTCCGACCAAAAACTCTGAGAAGACAGAACAACCTACTTCTGTTTAAAAATATCACCACCACCAAAAATGAAAAAACCCAAACCAAACAGCTACAACAAACCAAAAAATACTTGCCTTTTGTCTGCACAAAAGAGATAAATTTTAAAAACCATTTTAAAAAATCCCAGAAGTATTCTAGTGTCTTTCTGGGAAGGGTGGTCACTTCTCAGTCTGGGGGTCCTTTTACAGATCAAGATGATTCTCATCAGATACAACAAACCCTTTTCTTTCTGCAGCAGTAAGGCTGTTCTCTTCCACCCTGCAGTGCACTCTGTCTTTTCCAGGAACTTCAGGCCAGACATGGCCCCAGATGAAAATTCTCCACACAGTTACACTAGCAGCAGTAATTTACAACCACTTCCATTATATATAACTCTCTCAGTGAAAAGAAAGGTTGAGCTGACAGTTAATCTTCAAGCAATTTGGCAGTCATATGGAGAATATTATGGACTTGAAATCACTCTTATTTGTTCTTGATGTCTTTGTTTCATTCTTTGCAAAGTTTAACATTAAAATCTATTACAGTTTTGGAGCAAGAAGAAGCCATCACACCTAATTTAAGGCCCATGAGTTTCCACAGATAGCAGGTATTATGATTAGGCAAATAGAAACTTAATCCTTCTGCACAGGTGAAAAATAGCTGATATGTATATTTTTCCCTCTCATGCATTGGCAAGTTTGTGAAAGAACAATTCAAGCAGAACAGATGCAGCGGCTAAAAATGCAGCTGTATTGGAAATCACTTTAATGTAAACAAAGCAACACAACCCCAAACCTTCACCAAATATTGTCAGGGTACCCCTTTGTTTGCTTCTGTTCATCATTTATTTATTTAAACTTTCTTAAAAATGAAGATAAAATTAATAGCTTAAATTGAGAGGGAGACTGCAAAAAAGGAAGGTGGCAAATGAGAGAGACTGAGGAAGAGGAAAGTGACTTCCAATAAGTAGGCTTAGTGGGCTCTAAGAACTTCACATCAAATACTGTCAAAATACCGAGCTAAAAATTATCACCCTAATACACTGTGGGAAAGCAGCTAATAAACTGATGAGGCCAAGATTGAAAGCAGTTGCAGGGAATGCACATTAAGCCTGGCTGAAGATGCGAAGGATCCCTGCCCTGGTGGCAAAACCACATGAATCTAATGACATACTCAGTTTATATGAGGACATACAACTCAAAAATGCCTCCTACCAAGGAACTTCTGCCAAGTTGTTCTCTATTCACACTGGTGACAGGATTTGCTATTAGTATCAAAACTCCACTTGCATAAAATTTTTTTGCACTTATCTTTATTTAAGCACATAATTTACTGTAGGTGAAGAAAGGAACTATTTACTTACAATAGTTATGGAATTTATTCACTATCTATAGAGTTGTAAAAGCAAGGGAAATTTTCTTAAAAGCTAAGTATGCCAGGAAACTTAGGGGGTTTTTTGGTAGGTCCATAATAAGGATTGACAGTGACATCAGCTACATAGGGAATTTGCAAAGCTGAAAACTAAGTAACAAATCAACCACCACCACACATCTCCTTTAGCCAGTGAAAATAAAGTGACAGACTGTAACAGGATGAACTGGCAAGATGACCAACATTTTTCCTCAATGTGTCTCTGCTCAAGTATTTTATTTATCTGTGTAATGGGACAAATTTCATTTTGAAGTAACAATTTAACAATGGTAATAAGAACTTACAGCCTTAGCCTCAGTAAAATCAGCTGTCAGTAACACTGAGAGAGAAATGTTCGCTGTGTAAGCAATTTCTCACTCAACACCATGAACTTGGTTAGGTTGATACAACTGGCAGTGACATTTATTTAGCTAGGACAAAGCAACAGTTCCCTTGTCTACAGGAAATCTGCCAGAAACTGAGACCTCCATGGGATAAGGGCAAGACAAGTCCCAGAAATCAGTGTCCACGGCTTACACTGAGATCTGTCAGTGTGCTGTAGCCAGTTTCCAGTGTCTGCACACAGCTGACAAAAACTTTCTGGGGATGCAGCAAGTTATTCCTGTAATTCACATCTGAAATAGGTCTCATTGCCTAAAAACATTTTGGAGTGGTAAACCACTGGATATCCCCTCCATTATCAGATGCCAGAGATTCCAGGAAAGGTAACTTGGATAGGCACTACTCCAGCTAAGCTCAGAGTTGCCAGAACCACCTCCTGGAGGCTACAACTACCTTGAAAAACAAGTAGTGAGGTGAAATATATCCCCACACTCATAAAACAGATTGAGATGAGCAAGAGGGAAGTTAGGAGTTGGAATCACAGTTGGGTGACTGCAAGAGATCTTGTCCTCTTCCTATTTCACCTCTCTCTCAGTTTTCCATCTCCTGTCGAGGAACACCTCAAGCTACTTGTGTTGTCATTAAGCAGGAATTTACAGCTGGGCATATTTAGATAACTTTTCTTGGGTTCCAGTTCATTTTCAAAGAACTCGGAACTACAGAGGATCAGGAATTATACACAACTATAGAAGCCATCCTATGCAAGTGTAGTGAAGACAGTTGAAGGCAATAAACACAACAGTTATCTCAGTTATGGCACTCTAACCTCTCACTCGGGGCCCTCAGATGGCATTCTCGTGGTACAGTAACTTTAAAACTGTCTCTCACTGACTGAAACCAGTGTGATCTACAATGTGACAAGCTGAACTCAGCCCAACAGACAGCAATAGGACAAGGCACCTGCTCAGAATAAATAATTCTTCAGCAGTGAGCCAGCTGTATGGATATCTTGGCCTCAGCAGGGTTTTCCCTGGGGGCTGATCTCAGCAGTTGAGACTGATGCAAAGAAGGCATTCAGTAATTCATCCTTCTCTCTGCTTCTGCCACCAGGACATCCATCTGATTCAACAGTGACCCCATATTTTTCCTAAGCTTGCTTTTGCTGCTGATGCACTTGTAGAAGCCTTTCTTGTTGTCCTAGATATCCCCGGCCAGACTCAATTCCAAGTGGGCTTTAGGCATCCTCATCACATCCCTGCATATACTGGCCATGTTCCTGTAATCCTCCCATGTGACTTCACTCACTGACATGACTCTTGTAATCAGCTCTGGTGAGAAGCAGTACAGCACCTTCCTCATGACAGGAGTGGAGAGTCAACAATCTGTGCTAACAATCACCCCAGCTCCACACTGGTATGTCTGCATTGGGTTATTAGAAGCAGGAACTTATAGTGACTCAATTGCTTCAAATGAAGCCAGACAGTAAAAGGAGTTACTGGAAAATGGAAGCAGTAGAGAACAGGAGCAGAACTCTACCACCTCAAGGTCCCTCCAAGGCCAGATTAGCATCTCTGTACACTGTGCTTCACAATGTGTCCTACAGCATCTTTCCCATGCAGGTGCTGGGAACATCGTCTGGCAAGGGTGGCATTCTCTCACAGTGCACAAAGTCAGAGAGAGGGACATGCTCACTCTGGAAGCAGCTAAGCTTTGGGGTGCACTTTGAAGGACTACTTTGACAATCTGCTGGTAAGGCAGAGGCTGTGTGTGCTGTGGCTACCCCCTTCTGCTCTCTTTTGCTTCAAAAATAGACATGGCCATGGAAGGGGTGATGCCTACCTAGATCTTGTCATCTGGTATGAGCAGAGGATGGCCACGACTACAGGGGCATGATGAAGGGCCCTCATACTGCAAGAGAGCCACAGAAAACTGCAATCTTGATGGTGAGAGAGTTGTTGGGGTCTGGGGCAAGCAAAACGCAGAGACATGCAGAGCTGCCCACCCAGCAACATCTCAGCAAGCATCTGGGGAAAAGGAAGGGAGTACAGCCCATGGGGGTTTTGGAATGCAGCAGCATGCAAGGAGTGCCTACTGTGAATATGGACAGAACACTTTCCTGCTGGAGTGCAGCACTCGTTGCCTAAGTAACTAGAAATAAAAGGCTGTACAAATGGCTGATGGAACAGCAGGAAGGTGCACATGGAGGGGTCTGCTGTGGAATAACACAGCCTGACCCACCAAAGGAGGAGTCCCCAGGCAAAGGCTCATCAAGTGAGGATGTCCAGCTGGCCCTACCTGGTTATTTCCACTGTCTAACCAGGGAAGAAGCAGCCATGAAGACAGGGTTCTCTTCACCTGAGCATTAAACAAAGGAGCTCAGCAAAGTGTGGTTTGAAAGACACTCTCATCCTGTTAAGTAACAGATGACATCATACACCTCATACAATACTGCTGAGGTCACTGCGTAAAAACTGCTTTACCATCAAACTTCTGACACTTTACTAGCATAGTAAAATAAACCCTTACGATAAGAAAGTATGCTCACCAGGAACCTACTGCATGATAAGACCCTACATTTCTCTTCCTAGCCCCTCTACAGACCATAATAACTATAACTAGTTTAATCTGGAAAGATACACTCTATCACAAGGTGGGTAGAAGATTTAGAAGACTGCCAAGTAAAGAGCAAGTTCTGTGCAATTACTCTGAGCAGAAGAGCATAAATCTAGTCATGGGTTAATTATGGATCCTTTCTTCTCCCCAGATCCAAGTAGGGACCTGCAGAGAGTGTTCATGGAATCAGCCCCAGAGAAAAGGCTCTCACTTTAGAGGAAAGAGAACGTTGATTAAAATTTTAACATACAACACAGTACAATACAAAGAGTAAAACCATGCGAACAATAATTAAAAAAAAAATCAAGAGAATAATGTATTACAGGAACATCAAATGCACAAATTTGTGATATTAAGGTGAGGGGAAAAAAAAGTGTTGCAGAAAATGGATTTCTATTTTTAAACAAATGCATTTATTTGAAGAGTACTAGCAGGTAGCTAAGGGAAAAGTCTTCCTGAATTTAGATCTTTAGTTTCAGAATGTTAGTTTAAGCCTTTAGTTTAAAACTGAAGAAAGGTTTAGGATATCTACAGATGGGAACAACTGTAAAAATACAAGTGCACTATCAAAGAAACAAGGCATTTTAAAAAAATTTTAAATTATCCCTAATACAAAGTTACCTTGGTCACTGGCCATATGCTTCCTAAAATTATCATTCACATTTGCTAAGCTGCCCTCCATACAGCTCTTTCTCTTAAAATTACCTTGTAATATTTATTCTGTTACCTTGCTGTAGATAACACCTGTCAGCTTCCTAAAAAGTTATTCAAGAATGTCAAGCTTATACTCCTCAATTCTCTGGCCACTGTACCAGCACAAGGCAGAGCATTCTGGAAATTAAACCAAACAGTACCAGCTGTCCTCACTGGAGTATTTATCAAGTGGAGACACTTCTCATTGCATAACAACAAATTGTGCTTGTAAATACAGTACTCCCTCCACTTGTGCTTCCTCAGAGGAGCCCTCAAACACAACTACAGTTCCCAAAATGGTTTGCAAGGCCTCTCCTGAACATGGTTGTTTGCACTTCACTGCTTGCATAAACCAGCCCAATCACGTCATTCCTTTAGGGAAAGCAAAGCTTTCATAAACCACTCCATTAACCAAATGTCCATCCTGTAATAGTCTTAAATGAAAATAAAAATCAAATTGTGACTGCAGAATGTGAAGAGGCAAATACAAAAAACCCTCAAAACCAGAAACAATTCTCTGAAAAATCACTATGGTAGTAAATTCCTTTTGTAAACACAGAAGGTGGTAGGGTTTTTTTCCTAAGAAAAATCCATCTCTCAGAACTCAAGATAATTCTGGGTCTCTGCTTCCATCACAATTGTATCAGTCCTGTGTTACCTCTGAGATTTAGAGAAAGCAGCACTGAAACTGTCAAAGAAATTGTTTTAGTCAAAAGCTCCTGGGATCCTCTGCTGGTTTTGGCTGGGATACAGTTAATTTTCTTCACAGCAGCTGGTATGGTGTTGTATTTTGGATTTGTGCTGGACACAGGGTTGATAATACAGAAAAAATTTTGTTATTGCTGAGCAGGGTTTACACAGAGCCAAGGCCTTTGCTGCTTTTTGTGCTGCCACACTGGTGAGAGGGCTGGGGATGCATGGGAGGAGACACAGTCAGGACAGGTGGTCCCAGCTGACCAAAGGGATATTCCAGACCATATGACATCATGCTCAGTATATAAAGTGAGGGAAGAAGGAGGAAGGAGGGGACATCTGGAGTGGTGGTCCTTGTCTTCCCACAAGTCCTTATGCATGATGGGTCCCTGCTCTCCTGGAGATGGCTGAACACCTGCTTGTCCATGGGAAACAGTGACTTAATTCCTTGTTTTGCTTTGCTTCTATGCGCAGCTTTTTCTTTCCTCATTAAGCTATCATTACCTCAACCCACGAGTTTTTTAGCTTTTATCCTTCCAATTCTCTCCACAACCCTGCTGTTGGGGGAGTGAGTGAGTGGCTGCATAGGGCTTGGTGTCTGGTGGGGGTTAAACCATGACAGAGCCAAAAGAACATTTAACCATTAAAGAGTTCATATACATATTTTTAATATTTCCAATGAAAAACCCACAAATTTTCTGGTATACCCACTGGCTTTTTATTTATTTCTCTCTGAAGCCTGTTAGACACTGCAGCTAATTTCCTCTTTCCATGTACAGTAATAAAAGTACTTCAGTACATCAACTTCTTATCATCATCTGTTGTAAAACAGATAACGGATCACAGTTTCAGGAGTCACTGTGTCTAGGAAGAGTTAATATATCCATCATTCTCTGCTGTCTTTGGCTAGCTTCTTGTTTCTTCCTGCCCATTAGATCTCTGAACTTCCTTTGAATTGCTGACCAGGTGAACTGAGATACCCATATCTGTTTTCCAGTTTGTGCTGTTGAACGATTGTGGACCTGCAGTTCACTCAAGTAATAAATGGAGAGGAAAGCCTGAACAGGCCCTCGTTCTAGGGACCAGGAAAAAAAAAAATCTCTGATCAGCACAAGAGGTTCACTTGCCCAAAAAAAATCTCTGATCAGCACAAGAGGTTCACTTGCCCAAAAAAAAATCTCTGATCAGCACAAGAGGTTCACTTGCCCAAAAAAAAATCTCTGATCAGCACAAGAGGTTCACTTGCCCAACAGCTTTGGGCAACCCTTATAGATGACAGAAGTGAGATTGGACCAAAAACAGGATTTCATAATTTACATGTCAGTAAGAAACTGTATTGAGCTATATCAGCAATTCCTAACACTAAATAAAGAAGTACAAAGTGCCTGACACATCTACCATTGCCTGTCAGTCTCAAGCACTCAGAGGCCAAGCAGGACCCATCTTGGCCACCATATAAACAGAAAGGGGGGCTTTATCTACTTTCCTATTCCATGCCTCTCCAGAGGCAGGTAGTATGCCCAAAAATTATTTGTTTGAACACTCACATACCTGTACCTTTTTGCAACCAAAACCATAGGTGGAGTTAGAGAAAACTGAGAGAGGGAAATCTCACGCTCTTCCTCTCTTTATTTCCAGCCAGAATCTTGAAAAAAACTGCCAGCTACCCTGAACTAGCCTTGCTGCTTTGAAATCCACGTAGAAAACTAGAGGGAAAAAAAGTCTCTCTTCCATTCCTGTCATTATTTCTCACTCTCACTTACCCACACTCCATAATCCCCCCCTCCCCCTTCCCCCAACATATGACATCAAAAAGAAATTTCACTGTGTTTTGAGAGAATATGGTGCTGGAAAATCTCAGGCTTAATCTGGACCACAAGGAGAAGAGACCCACATGAATGCAAGCTAAACTAGAGGGCTGTTTTCTGACATTTTAGCTGGTCAATTTGAGGCAGAGTGAGAGATCAGATCAAATCCAAGGTACTGGAAAAAAAAATAAATCTCCAGAAGAGAAAAAATGATGGTCCAATGGGACTGACTAAAGGTTTAGGTAATTTAAGAGGTGCATATTGAAGATAAAATATGGCAAGGAACCATTCAAATCTTTCTAATTTAGCCTTAACTGTTTTAAAATTCTTTGTGGACTAGACCAGACGGTGAATAAACTGTTTCACCTGGGTCTTAATTTGCATAAGAGCATCCAACAATGCCAAACAAATGGCTTTTTAGAGCTAAGACCATGAAGAATTGTAGAATTCTAGCAAGGGAAATACTAGCATATGTCAGAAGCCTAGAAGAGATGAGAAGGAAGAGCAACTTTCAGACAGGCAATGGTTCTACCATTTGGAGCACTCACCTTAATCACACAAGCAAACCAAGCAAGTAAACTGTATGCTGCAGTGGATGTGGGGAAAGCACACTAAATTTCCAGCAACACCCACATCCACGCACACCACCCTTAGGGCAGTGCATACAGTGAGACAACAGCTGGGAAAATACTCAGAACCATGGCAAGTTTCCTTGCAAGTGAAAATCAGAATACAATCTGAAAGACATGAAGACCTGAACTTTCCAGAGGTCCCAATTACAGTAAAAGTTCAATTTCCTCTTTCTTGTCCTTTTTCTTCAGTTCTCTCATTCCTCTTCTTTTAGATATCTGCCTTAGTCACCTAGAATCAGCTGAGATGATGCCAAAATAAGCTGGAATGCACGTGGGTGCACATGGGAGGACATCTATTTCTCTTGCTTTCTACAGAGAATATAAACACACTGTTTTCAGAAAATTGGGGACTTTGAAAGGCTGAACAATTCCAGCAAGTTCTCTAAGAGTTAAAGTCTTCAATGTTAGTGGCATTAACTACTAAGAAGTCAGGTGCTGATCATACTTAATGACATTTTTTTTTCTGCATAGTATTGCAAGAGTGCTTAAGTGGTCGCTCTCTAATGCAATGTTGACAATATTGAGGTTATAAATGAATTTTAAAAAAAGAATTAATAATTTAAGCAGTTGTCTAGGTGACGTAAATAAGTTGTCTGCCAGTTAATACATCCAACTCTCTTTGAAGCACAGAAGAGAAGATGGGACTTGTGTGTGTTGGACATTAAAGCCATGTAAAGAACTAGGCTCACACATCAGAGTGCACAGCTTAGCATCAAACACATTGATCAGATAATATCACTTACAAGCAAAGTGTGATAGCCCAGGTGACAGCACCAGGGCCAAGTGAAAACAGAATAAGGTACCCTCAGTACACCACGGAGATAAATAACCAGGCAATTTTTAAAACATGTACATAAAGTACATTATTTATGAAGTTAAACAAAAAAAGAGGAAGAGGTGGAGTTTTTTGACATTTTCCCCTTCTCCTTTCTGCTCCAATCCCCCAACACACAATCATCTGTACCTGTCATTCACTGACTCCTGAGGAGTCAGGAAGATAAAAGTGTGCTAAAATAGTGGACCTGCTATCACTTTCTGCTTTGTGTTAGTGTGGTTACTTTGTGTTAGCATGGTTACTTCTCTGAATTTGACAAGCCAATTTGTGTCTCGTCTTGTTTCTGCTGAACAGAGATGTTATGTGCTCATTTTCATGTGACTTTTCAGAGGGTGGAACTAATCACTTCTAACTTTATCTGCTTGGCAACCACACCAGTACATGCTGCATTATTACACTACAATGCCATAGACTGTCAGCTATATTTACTCTAAATAGGACTATATGTGGGATGACTCTTGTATAGCATGACAGCAGTAATTCAAAGTTCAGAGACACAGAATGGGTAAAGGCTCCTCCCTCACTCTTTGCTTCCACAGCTATGGACTTTGTCTCAAATACCCTACAAGTTCTAGTTTAGACTGGAATTTGAATATCATGCTGATCTATTGTTTAAAATACACACAGCTTAAAAGTTGTACTGAAAAAAAGACAAACTGCAAATTTCTGTTTCCCATCTCCTTTTCCCTTGCAATGAAGAACCCTAAAAAATTGTTTCTTCTCCCTCTGTGGGAGACCGATTGTGCCTTTCCCAGTTCATTCTCATGTGGTTAATTTACTCAAAGGATCAGATTCCCAGAGACAGGGAAGAAGCTCCAGGTACATTTTGCTCAGCATTACTCCATTTCAACATACACAATAGCAAACATCAGACTGGCACTGCTGTTGCTTCCCTTACAAGGCTGACTTCCTGGATACAGCATTCCTGGTTTAGTGGTACACATTTAGCATTACATGTATCAATGGTCCCATGTAGTTCTCAGCAAAACAGAAAGCAGAAGTTGGTGGTTTTTTTTTTTCTTTCTGAGTGCTCAATGAAAGTATGTAAAAAATGAAAAAAAAATTTTTTAAAAAAAGACTGTTTCCTGGAAATCCACCTTCATGACCTTTATACAGTGGGTTTCTAACATACCAGAAATGGTCAAGAGATGCAGAATACCTTGCCTCCTCTAAAAAGAGAAAAAGTTCCTCAACAAGACCCCTTGTTTGTCTGCTGAGATGCCATCATCTCTCGGTAACACTCCTTCCCTAAATTTTCTTCTTCTCATAGAACAATTTCTTGCTAAATAAATACAGAGCACCTCTGAACATTTTGCTGGTCTCCTGGCTCTAGGCTCAAAGAAAATGCAAGTGATCCAGAGTTCTACATTCTACAGTATAAAATACTTCTTCAGTCTGACCAAAGCTGTGATCTTTTTCTTAGACCATATGATTTTTATAGTCATAATCCTTCCTGTGTTGAAAAGATGAGGGCTGTGCAATTTACATCCTGTGATGAGACAATGTTTGTTCCATAAAAATAAAAGTGCCAACACTGTAATGGATCTGCAGCTGAGAGCACACCCTGTGTTCCATTTCAGCTCTGGTTCTCTGTGCATATCTTTGGAAATATTCAATATCCCACTCACCTTTCCCCCTCTCACTTTCTGGAATTTTTGATTAAACAAATGTTCTACACTTGCAATCTGATATCTAAATCCCATCCCTCAGTGCAGCTGCACTACTATTCTATTAAAACTATGTCTCCTGGCTACACACTGCTCTCTCCTCTATCAGAAAGATGTCATGGCTGCATTATAACTTCTCCCTACAAAGCCACAACTTCAGGGCTAGCTACTGCTGGATCTATCCTCTAGTCAGGGAGCTATCAGTCCCTCAACACTGTGAGGCAAGTAGCAGCTGGTAAGAGCCAGGGTCTTGAAAGGTCACTGCAAACATTAACAATCAGCCAGAACCACCCTGAACTATCCTGCCATTACACTCCTACTTTCTTTACAGGAGAACAGGCACCAAAGATGCACACTGTCAGATTCTGAATCATCAACTTGGTACTGTCAGAGTCTCCACAGAAGGAAAACAAGAAAGGAAAGGTGAAGTATCCTCTACATGGTCACTAACATGCAGCAAAGTGTGAACCCAGAGGTAAGAATCTAAGATCTTTAACAGCTGGACTCTAAGATCTTAGAGGTTTTTTGCTACCTCAACGATTCTATGATCTCTAGAAGAGGTCTCCCTGTTGGGGGCAGAGAGAGAAAAGACATTGGTTAAATGTGACCTCACTCAAAGTCCTTGTAACTAAATGGAAGCACAAACTTTACCAAATACATCTGAACCACTACATAACAACAACAACAACAACAACAAAAAGGAAAACAGGAAAATTAGTTTCTTCTGATATACAAGATGCATTTAACAGTTTCCCTCTGCAACTGTTAATGTTACTTTTCTGGTAGAAGCATTAATAATATCTCTCCCATCCCAGCCATATTCATTATTTTCCCATTATTCCATTATTATTCTGCTGTGCATGTTTCAGTTCTTGGAAACTTATTCACCTCTTTCTTAGAGCTAATAGCATTTTTTCCATTGCTATCCAACAATAAGGATGCAATATTTTTCATGACTTTGTGCCTACACTTCTGACATAAGCCCTGAGCATATGAAAGCACTGCATATGCCATTCTGGCTCATACTGATGACCCTCTTTGTTTTCACAACACATGTCCTGCTTCATCTGTAAAAACTTCCTTTTTTTTTTTTTTTTTTTTTTTCCCCCTACAGTATCACATAACCCAGGTGCTATTTTGTCTCAGAAATGGGAAGCTTTTGATATTTACTTCCCAGTATAGAGTTTCCACACCTTTAGTCATATAAGTGAACCAACTGGTCTGTCAAAATATTTTTCTCCCTGCTGCTCTCCAGTGCCTCTATTAATATAACACAATTGGGCTTGGATTTATAAGAATTTAGTAGTTAAAAATGTATGCCAAATAGTTAAACCTGCAAGAAATGTCAATTAACTAACTTTGCCATGTAACACACAAAACCACTTATTGCACAAATATAAAATATGTTCAGTGGTCCAGTGGCTTCTCCTCCCATGTTCTCCTTTTTGTTGCTCTGCAAGAGAAGGAGGAGCAGGCACGCCCAGAACTACATCTGGATATACAGATGTAACTTCAGTGCCTATCAAGGAGTTAACCACACACATTCCCAGCATTCCCACAGCACTGAAGCTCCAGAATCAATCATCGGTGAAGGTTAGAGACCTCAGAACTGGGTCTTACAACTGCCTCCTGTTACTCCAGTCTTTTACTGCCTCCTCTCTACTCTCCCTGTTAGCAGCAGGAATCCTTTTCCTTTTTCTTTGGGACAGGGAATTTGAGTCAATGCTTCATCTCTTCCACAGGCTATCAGCTACAGTGTGGGAGGCCCAGCATTTGTGTGAGTTCCCTGCTCAAATATGCCACCTGCCTGCCTCAGACACCAGGGGACAGCACTCCATCCATAAGGGCATGGCCTGTGATGGGGTCACCCTGCCTCTCAGCTCAGCCCATCACACAGAGCAGCCCTGCTGGCATGAGAGGAAAGGTGTGAATGGAACAGCAGAGATCATAAAGATGAAGAAAAATTGGCAAAAGGGCATCTCAGCCTCCAGTGTGTTCTCCCTCCCAGGACTAGCACACTTGACAGCACCTTTGAGCCAAGCATCTGTTAGCTCCTGCCTAGTCCAAGAGAACTGGCAAACCCAGATCCTGCCATAACTCAGAGGCTAATGAATCCTCTAGCATTTGCTGCTGCCAGAATTCAGGACTGCCTGCCCTCTGCAGTGTTATTTTTTCCTCTAGTGCTAGATCACCCTGGAATGGATTGTTCTGCATAGATTAACCACAGGATTGCTCATGCTGTAAATTAAAGACCCCTTTCTGTAACTTTGCATTTTCTGGTCTTCATGCCACAAATCTCTCTAGCTGTGTTGTTGATATACCTGGCACTTGGCAAATCATTTTCCTGGAAACATATTTCTACAGCTACAGCTGTGTCCATAACTAACTTGCTGTCACAGCTTGTGTCTGTACAGCTTGTGCCTGTAATCCTTCTATGCCCTTTTGAAGCTAGCACAGTGCTGTCAAATGGCTACCTCTCTCTTCTGATGAGCTTTACAAGCAATCAGCAAAGTATTTTTGAAAACTTCTATCCTCAAACTCTGTAATTCCACTATCTGGTTATAAGGCGTGGTATCTAGCACTACAATCCTATCCATCTGCATAAGATATATTGAACACATCAGACCCACAATTCCAGCGGCTGTCCCTTTCTCTTCTCATTTTTGCAAGCACAGACATGACAAATCTTTGTCTCTCCAGCAGTAAAATTACTTGCCTGTAATAGGCAACAAAATCGAGGGTTGATTACTTTCTCTTACACTGAAGATTTCTCTCTTCTGGCGCTGGATCTTTTTTTGTTCTCTTTTTTATTTTGTGTTTGGATTGCAGTCAGGACTTCTAATAGCACAAAAAAATGAATTAAATCAGTCATAAAAGCCCTGCTAGCCAGAGCAGAAACACCATACTTGACCTTTATTTCAATAGGAAAGCAAATAAATATTTTATTTTTTCCCCCAGAACTCTGCAACGTAACTCTGAGCAAAACTAATTAACTTGCTTTTTCTACAATTTCAACCATTCTATTAAACGAAAAGTAGTATACAATCTAACTGCTCACTCTAAAAGTACCAGACACTAACCACACAGCACCTCTTACTTTTGTACAGAACATCCTCCTGTCAGTGGGTAATCTCATTCAAAATGTGTAACAAGTCTGCTGACAGCCCCACCACACACTTTTGAGTTAATCCCTCCAAAGACTCACAGTTGGAGCAGGGTATGTACTCACAAACATAATCATGAGAGAACATCTCCACAGAATGATAACCTGCCTGTCAAAGCATGCCAAGAAAATTTTCTAGAGACAATCTGCCCTCTGACCCTTGCTAGCTGAACTTAGTTCAGATTTTATTTCTGATTGCATGGCATCATGACAAGAGGTACAGTATGAATATGGAAAAGCTTTCCTGAGATTTCCATCATCCAGAATTCTTTTCATGACATGAAAATGACAGGGCTTGTCAGCACGTCCTCCCAACCTGCACCACCTCTCTTCTCTGTCACCTAAAAGCTAGTCAGAATATAACCCAAAGAAATGACAACCAGCCCTCTCAGGATGTTGTCTGCAGAGCAGCCGTGATAAAAAAGCACCAGCCAAGGGGAGGAAAGAAACTCTTAAATAGCTGAGAGATGACACATTTCCTCATTAGTCCAGCAGACAGCTTATCAACGGGTATTACCTTACATTTCAGCATGATTCGTGAGAGCAAGGAATGGAGCTGCAGAGGATAAAGGGGTGCCAGGGGATCTGCCATCACCATGGTAATGCAGGCATACCACTCACACCTCAGCAGCCTTGGTCTCCCTTGTCTCAACAGAACCCAGCAAGACATTTTTTTTTTTCCCCAACAGATTGTGATTCAATCACCACAAAAGCGAGAGAAACTCCTCTCTTTACTCTTCAGCTGATATGCTCTGAATGGCTTTTATTTTGCATGAAGTACATGGGAATTAGGCACCAGGGCAGAGGCATGCAGACACCTGCATCCCTTCACCTTAAGCACTGCCCTGGAGAACCCCTGACAGATTTCAACCCTGTCTTAAGTACTTGCCTAGAGAAGAAATGCCTGCAGACAATAAGCAGCCTGTGACATACTAAGAAGTGACCCGCAGTCAGACAGCAAGGGAAAAGTCATAGCTAGACCTTGTAAAGAAAACTCAAGTATGTGTAGGAATAATAAGCACTGCAAGAGTGGATGGCTTTCCACTGGCACCTCAAGTCAATGAAGAGCCAATGGAAGTGTTAACACCTGCCACAGGGATGACTTGGCACTACACCAGTGCACCCTGATGCCATCTCCGAGGTCACATCAATGGCATCACAGGAGTGACTGGTTGGCTCCATACCAGCAGCTCAGCCTCAGCACCTGCATTAGCTGGGAGAAGGCAAACTCTGTGGACTCCTTGCTGGCTCACCTGCAATATCCTCTTACATACGGTTCTTTGGTGACTGTCAAGGGTCGCATGGTCCCTTCTTTCCCATCCCTTCTCATGAAGAGGTGCCATCTCTTCAGCACTGAGGCCTGAAGGACTGGGGCAAAGAGGGCATGCCTTCTGTCAAACTGATGCCTTCCCCATGTGGCAAAGGACATTCCCATCAGCTGTCCCGCCTTCCCCAGATGGGAAGGGATACCCATAGTCATGCAGAAGCTGATGTGTCCAAGCACCACCCAAGCCTTGACTTCAAACCATTATCAGCGACAGCCCCATTACTGGTCTGAGTCATACCACTAACAGCAGCATCCCCAGAGTTGGAATTGTCCTGCTGAGCACAAAACAGTGGTCCTACAGTTGTCTCCTTCTGCCGCCCATGCTCACCCAGCTGGTTACTATGAGAGGCTGTCATGAGCCTTGCTGTAGTCAGAGCAAGTGGCAGTCACTGCTGTCCCCTGGTCCCACCAGGAAAGTCACCTCCTCAAAGCAAGGCTCATGCTTTTCCCAGCACAACTTGTCCTTAGTGAAGTTGTACAGTCTGGTCACTATCACCCTGTCCTTGTGCCTCCAAGCCATCTTCTGGCACATATTGTTCCTTTTCTTCCCAGAGAATAAAGGAGGACTGATCAGCTGGTTGCTTCTGGGATCCACTTCTGTCTTGAAGATGGGCCCAATGCCTGGCTTTTTCAAGTGCTCATGAACTTTCCTTCATTGTCATGACCTGTAATATGACAGCCAGCAGCCCTCACAGTGACTTCCACCAACTCTGTCAGCAGCCTGGAATGCAGCTCCCTTTCATCACCTGGATTTGTGGATGCCCATTTGGCTCAGCCACTCCCTAACTGTACCTTCTGTAGGATTCTTATCACGCACTGCTAGTCGGCTTGGCAACTGGGAGGCTTGAGGACACACCTTACCCCTGGGAACTGAGGGAAAGCCTAATTCTGCAGTTTATTAATCTGGTTTCTTTCTCCTGATGACTCTCACCACTTTATATATGCTTCTGGAATTTTGCCTCTCATCTGACTTGGTCAAACACATTTCCTTTCAAAGGAGGAGAAAGCATTTAATCACCTGGGTTACGGCACATTACTCTTTTCTTCAACTCCTTTGAAACTGCAGTGATACCTGAACAGCTACATCTTACTTTCTCCCACTTCAGGATATTTGCAGAATATTTTTTACCACCAGTACCCCTAGCCACTCCCACAGCAGTCTTACCTGCTCATCATGAAATTCTGATGTTTCTTTCATTACAATAATGTTTTCCAGAAAGCACAATACGGAAATTTAATTCAAAGTCCTTCATTATTGCTGACCAGACTGCAAAGAGATCAAGACATATCCTACAGAACTACTATCTTAAATAAATATTTCCATATTGAACTTCTAGTTGAATATATTTCTATTTCTATATTTCAACTTCTAGTTGAAACCGTTCTTTTTTCAGCCAGTACTGTGTAGAAAATGCCCACATGCACTTTATTGTTACTACTTTTGGTGTTCTAAACAAGAAATGCGTTGTGTCAAGAACAAGTAGAGCTTGATTTCTCTCTACCTTGCATCCCTAATTTATTTGGTATGGTACAAACCATTCTCAACTCTATTATCACCTTCCTAAATATTAATAATCAGGAATATTTCAAAGCTGGACTGCTTTTTTATCTGTATTCCTCTTACTTTGAAACAAGACAGGCATCATGCGCACAACATTTTTTCAGCTTCGCATTTATGTACATGTAAATAACAGAATTTAGACAGATCAAGATGGGATTAACAACAGGAAAAATATGCTTTTGGTCTTAGATGGATCAGACTTTAGTAGGATACTGGAAAGTTCTTGCAACCTTCTTGCAAAAGTTTCATGCTCCATGTTTTTATAGAACAAATTAATTCCACATCAGTTGCTTTGCCTCCCTTTTCGTCTTTCCATGCTGAAAGATATGTGTGATGAAGTTTTTTATTCCCTAGTCACAGACACTGCAACAGTAGCCTTTCTGCAATTGTTCAACAGTAGAGTCTCAATATTTTGAGAGACACTGCTCTCCTAAAGTTGGTTAAATAAATACTTTAGTTTTGGGAACAGATTTCAAAGTTTTCCTCTAAATAACATATTCCCACAAAACAAGAAGAAAAGAGTGTTTATAAAAATCAGCAAAAAAATCAAACAAAAATGCCCAACTCCCCCGAAAAACAATGTCAAAGCCTAAAATTACTGATCTTTATGTGTCTAAAGCAGGCACACAAAGATTATTTTGGGCTTATGGACCTACTTGGATAGCTTGTAGTTTGCTTTCTAGAAGCTTCTACTCTGATTTAAAATGCCCAAAAAAGGTTCCGTGTCCAAACACACACTTTCCAACACTGACCAACCCATTTACCTACCTCAAAACTTCAAGGAAACATTCTCACCTTTGAGAAGAAAAATGAAAATAAACAAACAACAATTTAGAAACTATTACTGAAAAGCCCCATATATCCTCAGATTAGATCCAAGATCTTATTTTATCTTCAAATATTCAATGGCCAACAAAAGAAAAAAAAATGAGGAACACTGACTACAATGCCAAAAGAATCAATTTTGTCATTCATATTTAACTCACCTAGCTTATGGAGGTTTTGCACTAAGTTAACAATAGTGTTGCTTTAGAGAAGTTATCTTAAAAAAAAAAAGTAGCAGGTAAGAAATATGTATGGCCCAAAACCAGATTTTTTTTTTTCTTTTGTTCTTGGAGAAAATTTTTGAAAAAACAACATAAAATTGGACTGGTGAGGGGGTTTTTTCCCTGCTTGTGTGGATGATAACTTACACATACGTAGTGTTGTAGGGGAGACTCTTATGTGAAAGGAATGGCACAGAAACTTACTGCAATACTGGTCACTGCTGCCAGTTCTACTTAGAGACCTCAGGCAGTAAAGGAAGATTCTAAAATCCCCTGCTCAGCTGACACCCAAGACTATAGATCTGTAAGAATTCTGCAAGTCTTGACAATATTTAGACTGAGATGAGAGTTATTTCTGCACATCCACAGAAGTAGAAAAAAATTTCAAATAGACTAAGTGTCTTGGACTATTGTTCATGTGTCAACACAAATGAGAAATGACACATTCTTTTGCCTTAATCCTTGAGACCTCGCTCTTGTCATAAACTTCAGAGCTCACTGGGTATTTCTCAACAACACCTATGTCCCACAAGATTACAGCTTTTTTTGAGAGTGAGTTCACAGGAGAGGTAAAGGCATGAAACACTGCCATGAAAAAAAGAGGTCTAACTTTGGAAATAGGATTCAGAAGTTCATCTCCTTCTTCATTTCTTTTCCACAAGTAAATATTCCTCAAGCAAAGCCTAAAAATAATTCTTCATAATACAACAGATTTAAAAATGTTAGCTTGATCTCTCTGAAATTTCAGTGTGGAAGGAATACTCTTTAACAATTTCAATAGAAAGACATTATAAAACAATAAAATCCAATTAAGGTTTTTGGAGTATGTAAAAGTAGAATTTTTGTTATAGTATTAATCTAACTCAGTACAACACCCATGAATCTATTTTTGCTGTTTTGACTTCTAATGAAAACTTGAAACTCCCTACACAATCTAAAATAGTCAAGAACACAAAAATTTTTCTTTCTTCACTATAGCAGTACAGCTTTAAGCTCTTCTAAATGTGAGGTATAATTTAAACACTATTCCCTTTGAAGTGTTTATATCCTCCTTCCTCCAAAAGCTGATGAATTTTGACCATAATGAATTAAAATCATTCAATCTATATACTGGATATTTATATGAGGCTACTTCAGTAATTTTCAGATGGCAGTCTTTAATCATGGGAACACTAAGATTCCTCCCTCCCCACAGTGTCAATCTCTGTAAAAAAAATTTTAAAAAGGCAATTCATTTTAGATACTTTCGTTTTACTTTGAAGCCTGCAAAAATGTTAGTTGGAAGATAACACTAACAGCAAAGGTGGCAGCTTCTATTCCTAGCCTTCCATGTATCACATAAACTTACTCATATCCAACTTATTTCTAGGACTTTGGCCCAAGCAAAGCACATATGTCACTTTGCTTCTCACAGTTCTTCCATATGTCACATGCACAAACCTCTATAAAGGAGACAGCCTGATACAGCTTAAGTAAAAAAAATTAAGTTTCTCTCATTTCAGTCATTCTTCTACTTGGAATCCAAAGCTTTTGCATTCAGACGGCAAATAAAATCCAGAGGTACATACATCACTTACCTCCAAAAGAGCCCATTTTTTAAAATGGCTGTTTCCCACACTTAAGGAGGAGGCTTTTCTGATTAAACATCGTGGATTACTGTATTTTCAACAAACAGGGTTGGCTGTGGATATTCATTCACTCTTTCTGTGGCATTGATTACAGTGGAGAAAGAACAGAACCATTTATCACAAGGTCTTAAGCGAAAGCATGTCAATCCATAGTAAGGTACATCCCATACAAAAAGTCTTACATCATTTAGCATCTGCATTTGCTGTTGCTTCAGTTTCTTATTTCCTAGGTTTTCCTATAAATATCACTGCCATGGATAAAAAGAGACTGATGAAGGGTCCGGAGAACAAGTCATCTGAGAAGTGGCTGAGGGAGCTGGGGCTGTTTCACCTGGAAAAAGGAGATTTAGGGGGGGCCTTATCACCCTCTACAGCTGCCTAACAGGAGGCTGTAGCCAGGTGGGAGTTTGTATCTTCTCCAGAGCAACAAGCAACAGGATGAGAGGAAACAACCTCAAGTTGCACCAGGGAAGTTTTAGGTTGGATATTATCAATTTTTTCATTGATAGGCTTGCCAAGCACTGGAACAAACTGCCCAGGGAAGTGGTTGAGTAACAATCCCTGAGTATTAAAAAGATGTGTAAGTGTGGCATTCAGGGACATGGTTTAGTGCTGGTTTTGGTAGCACTGAGTTCATGGTTGATTTTGAAGAACAAAGGGGTCTTTTCCAACCTAAATGATTATCTGCCTCTTTCTTTCTCTCAACAATCCCAGCAGACTCTTTTTGGAGTTTGAAAAGATCACTAGAACAGAACCAGCAGAAGAAGGAGTTGAAGAGAAGGAGGAGAGATAATAAAGGGGATGAACTCAGCTTCCCTAAATCCCCAGGCAACCCTGCACTACAAAACAACTGCAATAGCTGCCCAATGAAAGAAGATAAAATGGTGTCCCCTTTTCGGATAGACATTTGTCCAAGAACAAGTTTAAAAAACCAAGTACCAAAACAGAATAAAGAGACTTTCAAAATTTTCACACAAAATATTCAGTTCATTCTGAAGGGGCAAGTATAAAAGGAACAAATTAATCCAATTATTAAAAATTTAGTCTCATCCTTAAAGAAAGCCCATGGCTGAACTAAACTGAGTAAACCTGTGTCCAAGTATCTCTTGCCTTCTCTGAGCAGTGACTGTATCAATCAAGCATTTGGAAAGTCTTCACTGATTTTTAGAAGTCCAGCATGAAGTTTTGTAATTTTCCTTTTTTTTTTTTAACTCCTTTAAGTTTGCTCTCTTATTCCATTTTCTCCATAGATACAATAGAATTTCCTGTTCTAAAACTTTCTCTTGAATACGCCAGTGTAAAAGCACCAAAAATCAGATTCACCTGTATAATAACAGAGTAAAAGTGTTAGTTGCAGGTCAGGAAAATGCCTCCTGTCTTCTTCACTCAGCAAAAAACTTGCAGATTCTGCAACACCACATGATTTATCTAATGTTATTTGTATCAGATCTTGAGAAGTTAGTTTAAAATCCCATCTTCTAGAGAGTAGAATCAAGTGGGAAGGGTACCTTTCGTTCAGAAATAAACCTATGCTTTTTTAAACCTTAATTTTGTGGAGAGTTTGGCCATAACCTAGTAGAAGAGGAGGGAAATTCCAAGCTCTAATATTTCTTGATTACAATCCAAAACTACACTAACATTTCTTGTTCCCAGAGATTGGAGGTGACTATATAAAACAAAACATATGAATTTATTACTGAGTAGCACCACTCTAGATACACAACCAAAGGGTCGGCAGTGGCATGGGGTGCAGTCAGGCTGTCTGCCTAAGCTGTGTATCCAGTGAAAATCCAGAGTTTTCTACAGTTTTGCCTAAACTTTGGAGAAGCCTTAGAGGAGATCTGCCTGCCAACTCTTGCTAAATTAAGTCTTGCCTCCATACAAGTATTCTCTCCATAGCAGAAATTAAACTGAAAGAAAGAAAACCAAAGCGACTTCTTCTCAAGCCAGTAGAAGAGATAGTACTAGAGACATTAACAGGGCCATGGAATTATTATCTCTGCATTTCACCTTTCCTGGCCCCTTTAGTTCCAGGGTCAGCCATGACATTAATGTCTACTCAGGAACTTAGGTGGGATGTTCAGCAACAGACATGGGCTGAGGTTCTTTCCTATTTCCTTGTCATGAGAAGACCATCTGAATTTGTTTCACATCTCTCACTAGAAAGTACAAGAAATATAAATGCTAGAGTAAAAGTGAGCAAGGAGCCAGCAGATAGCAGCCAACATAATAAAAATACCAACTCAATTAGAAGTCAGTCATTCATATATTCCCAGTGTAAGATGAAAAACTGTGCCAACTACAAACTCTGCAAAGCAAATGGTACTCCATCAATGCCACATGGTGTCAAAGGTTTGGCTGAAAAATTGATGAAGACCAATTTAATTATTATAACAACACAAATAAATATTGCAATACTACATTTTTGTTGCTCTTCCATAGAAGAGCTATGCAATACTAAAAAATGATTTTTTCTACTGCGTGTGTGACTATGCGCTGGAGCAGGTTGCCCATAGAGGTTGTGTAGTCTCTCTCCCTGGAAATACTCAATACTGTCTAGATGCAGTTCTGTGCAATGTGTTCTAAGATAGCTGTGCTTGAGCAAGGAGGTTGGAGCAGATGATCCACTGTAGTCCCTTCCAACTTGATCCAGTCTGTGATTTTCATTCTTTCACCATTAAATTGTAAAAACCATCCTTAAGTTAAAAGCCAGCACCACTAGTGAAATCAGAGTGAGCTCTGATGACTGAGAGTATATTCTATCCATCCTTTTCAGCTGCCCATTGTTCTCTACAACAGATTCCTACCACGACTGCTTAGCCAAGGGAAGGTCTCACAAGACTGATTTGCCCTCATCTATAAGTAAAACCAGCCAGTTTGATGTTGACTGTGCTCAAGCATGAGCCTCCAGTTGCAGCTCAGATTATAACATCACCAAACCCAGATGGTACCCAGATGCTGCTCACCACCCAGCCCAGCCTGCTTTCTCTTCCTCCCTGATAAACTTTATTTCCTTCTCAAGCAGGTGGGCACAGCCCTGCAGAGCCCAGTTCAGCCAGAATGGTCTGAGTTACCCAACAAGACGCCAAGATGACATGGGCAGGAACCCCTGTGTGCCCAGCCTGTAAATGAATGCCTGACCTCAGCCTTGAACAGTTTCATTCAGTGAATAGGCCCTTGGAAACAGAGTAGGTTTCATGGGATGGTTGACAGGAGCTGATGGCTATCTAGTATGGGAAGGACCAGTCCCGTTCCCAGTCATATTTTCCCCCCTGCCTTGTCCTACATGGGACAAGGTCTTTCTGCCAACTGGCAGGGAGGCACGCAGCCAAGAGTCGGGAAGAGCAAGTCTATTTCTTTCAGTGACCAAGTGCTAGTAGGCCAGCCTAGCCCCTCTTAGCATGGTATCCTACATCTTGAGGTGAATTGTTCTGCATAAAATACAATGTATTGTCATAACAGTAAGAACAACAGAGCATGAGTAGTTTAGAATCCACAGAAGAGCTGCTTTTATCTGTGTTACCCAGACGCTCAGTTAGGCTCAGCCTTTCTCATTCTCTTTCCCATCCTCTGGAGCTACTGCAAACTCCTCTCTGAGGGTCTGCCCCTCTACATAACATTTTCTGAAGAGTGCAAGGTCTTTGAAACTCTCCAAGAGGTCTTAGCTTCCCTTAGTTACAGAGAAGACAGCCAAGCTATCCTGTGGAATATTTACCAATCTCAGTCCATTGATGACTGAATCTGGCATTGCTGTTTGTCAGAAGATGTGAATGTCAGGATGAAAAAACTATCTTGAATAGTTTTAATAATGGCAAAATTATTAGCTAATTAATACTATGTGCAGCAAACAAAAACTTGTTCAGCACATGGTATTTATAAATTACTCTCTGCAACTACGAATCTGTCATGCTAACCAATCAGTTAATTAAGTCATTTAGTGATCAGAGCCAGGAACTCAGATCAGAAACTGCTGAATACTGATGTAATCAGCATTTTAGTTGCTGCACAATAGCTCAAAACATACAGTTTTGCACCTTGGCAAAACTCAACATATTCATCTATAAAAAGGGTGCCTTGCTTGCTTCGCAAACATCCTGCACATTTAAATTAGCCTTGTGACTAAGAACACCTAAACATCAAGAGTTTCTCCTAGACACAGTTCAGCAGATTTTATATTTTAAACAATAGTAAGAGACATTTTTCAAGAGTAGATTTAACTCTCCTGCACAGCTCCAATCTGGTAAAATGCCATATATTCTCCATATGCTAATTATTCTTTTATAAGGCCATTTGATGGGAACAAACCTGTTTCTCGTGTAAATGGATAACAGTCCTATACATGTGAAAGCTAATAGTACAAATTTTAGGCTATATATTCTGAATTTACTGTCAGGATCATGCTGAAATTGCTCAGTAGTAAAATAACCCAAAACAATCTCCAACAAAGCTTGGAAGTTTATCTCCTGATGACACAATAAGGTAAGTACCACAGCAGAAGTAAACTGACCTAACTGCCAGAAACTATAAGCAGCTCAAAATAAATGTGTTGCTGTTGGTTGTCAGTACCATGCCACATGTCTGAGAGCAAGAGAAAGGGAAGTGGTACCAGTGGCCTTGCAGCAATCAGAGGTGATGACAGGGTGGTGATTAATAATCATTAGTATGACAGAACAGATGTTGCAGGCTTGTGATTTCACTTCTATATCTACCCTTCGCAGGCAACAAATAGCATGCATGTAAGGCCGTGAAAGAGCAGAGATGCATGGGAGATTCGGCAGTTTTCCTGTCTTACCCTCGCATGCACACTCTGCCAGAGGTCATTCCCAATTTTCATTAAGAGAAATACATGCCACAAGGGCTGTGATGAGGCCCACTGTTAGTTTTCTGTGTCTGCCTAAGTGTCTCAGAGACACTGACATTCCCAAAGCTAAATGAGGAACACTGGATTTCACAGCTAGGACATGGTCTGAAGACAAGGATTTGCACTAACGAGGTCACAGGAAATAGCTTTCACAGATTTGTGTAATACTCACCTCCCATGTGGAAGTGTTCAGCCAAAGATCTCCAAGTGGGGAAAATGGAGGGGGTGGAGTGATAAGACAACTAATATAACTTCTTACAAGTGTTGCTATTTGCACCTTTATACATTTTATACAGCTGCCGCTGTCTACAGGGGAAAATCATGCTGTTTATGTTCACACATCTAACTTAGGTGGTTCAGCAATAAATCTAGACTTCCTGGCCAAGGAAACCAGTTTCAGAGTAGGCCTGGTTTTTTTTGGCATGTAATCACAACTGACAAACCAATAAGAAAAAAACTGGGTTAACAATTTTTCAGCAGTGAAAAGATTTAAATCTTCTGAGAAATAACATTCAAACACCTACTTTATTCCACATTACACCTCTGACTTCCTGTCCCAGTTACACCACCTTCCTTCAGAGGCACTGCCTGTTCTGCCTCTGTGTTTATCACCCCAGTCAGCTGGTCCATTTTCAGTTCTTCTTCAGCTCTCCATGTATTTTGAGCTTAACTTGCTGGGTGGTCCAGTGACATGTAGGACCTAAAGGGATCTTTGTGAGGAATAAAGAGGAACATCCAGAAGGTGGAAAATGTACCTTGTAGCAGAGGCAGTGCTGTCAGTCATGATCCACTTGCAGGAAAATGGGTTATCAGCAAAAGGGGCTTCACTGAACTACACAGACCTCTCCAGTTTCACTTGTGGGATGGCCAAATTCCTTCTTCAGGCATCTAAGCAGAATGACTCAGTTTAGAAAGTGTTGCTTAGACCTGCCACCACATCTCCCTGTCAGAGCAGACTGTCTCATCTCATCTAATTTATTAATGTTTCTCAAATTTGATTAAATAACCTAAGAAAATATCTCTTGGAGAGCATCCCTCTGAAGTACACATCACAGCTGGAGATTCTCTGCATCTCACATGGTGACTGACACATTCCCAGCCTTTCTGTGACAAGAACCTCAGATTCTATTCTCCTTCTCTAAAGGCAATCTTTGTCCCTCCCCATACCTATACTCTTTCACTTAAAGACAGAACTTTTCTCTATTTCCATCTCATTCTTCTATGGAAACTGCTTTTCTATCCTTTGGTGAAGAACCATGCTGTGACTCTAGTGATATGATTAGCTATCCGCATTACAGGAGACCAAGCAATTGTGTATGACTGGACAGAGAATTCACTGTTCCTATGATCAAGGAGTATTGAATCTTAGAAATCTATGATAGGTTTATTTTCTTGTTGCTACTCTGAAGTGAGGAGACAACACTACTCCTTCTTGCAGAGGCATAGACAGCCACTGAAGCCATACCTAAATGACTAGGATCTTTCAAACTGTGCCAGAGTTTTGATCCTCTTGATGTCCATATCAAAAGCCTTGAAAAATATGAGGCACATCAGAAAATATTGTGTGCAGTGCTCTTGTCTCAGTTGTCATGAATGTACAGGGCAAGAAGCTACACTTGGGAAGTGATCCTATTTTAAACATACGAAGTGTGATCAGTATACTCTCTGAAACAGACATCAAGCAATTCCTAAATTCTTAGTATATGTGCACTGCTTTTGAGTTTAGGTCACAACACTGGGTAGCTGACAAATATTACATGAAATATTCTCCATCCCACACTCTTCAGAATTAATTCTGTAAAAGCCTTTGCAGTTCCTATAGGAGTTGGCACATCCACCCCTGCTCTGCTCACCCTCGGGTGGTCTCCCACTTCGCTCCACAGAGGATTCCACCTCCACTTACTGCTATTATTTATTCATCCCCAGTGGAAAGTGAGGGGACTTCACTCCCACCTGAGACAAAAACAAACGGGCCAAGCAACATTCAGCATGATTAAGAATTGTGGTCCCTTTTTACCAAACCAGAATTCACACAGTTGAAGATGACCAGAATGCAACTGCACTGTTCTACATTCATCTAATACAGGTTTATGGAGGAAAACAAGCACAGAAGGAAAGATTTCCCTGGAGAAGGAATTACATATAGAGCACTATAGTCCTGTGCAGTGTTCATCCTTCCTTTTTGTACTATGCCTGGAATGTTTATATGCTGAAATCACCTAACAGTACAGCCTGCTGACTGCTCTCTCCATCAGACAATTAACTTATATTCCTGGGATCACATTGAGAACTGGGAAGTAAAAAGGAATTTGAGACAGTTTTCAGAAATTTTCATCTGTGGTTTGATGTCCAGGCTGTGAGTTCCTTTGCATTTAGCCAGGTGAAGATTTGGCTCTTCCTAAAGCTGTAGCTGAAGAAATAAACAAAACCGCCTCTGCTATCCAAGGCAAAAATTCCAAACCATTTCACTCATACTTACTGCTGCAAGTGAGCTGCCCACCATCAGACAGGTTAGCAGAGTAACCAATTAGCTGAATTCTCAGCCTCTTTCTGATACCTGCACCAGCGCTCAAGGTCTTTGGGGGTGTAAATCAAATTTCCCCAGATACATCCTCAGGAGCAAGCCACTTTGCACTTCACAGAACCTTGAAGCCCAGAATGCAGGCAACATGAAGACAAAGCTGATTATTTAAAAGGAAGAAGTACAGCAGGAATTTTCTCCTCTATAGCTTCAAATGGTCACACAGGGGCTTCAGGCAGTCTAGACCTATTCGACCAAATTCTCAATACAGCCAGCTCTGTACCACTTCAAATGATATCTTGACACCCCTAATTCTGTTCCAAACTTTACTGGTGTAGCTGGAATTCTCTCCACTCTCCATTCATTTCGAGTTTCTAGATATTTATTCTGATATACTCTAACAATGGACAAGTAAACAAACAGGAATTCATTATGGTGACCCTGTACAAAATCCACCCATGCTGTTTTTCTCAGAAGTTACATTTGTGGTTAAATTTTCAGTACCCATAAATATTTATAACAGGCTTTCAACATTTTTTTCCAACCATATTTCTTAGTTTTTTATGCTACTTGTATTTTCAAGGTGATTTCTCACTTGCACAAGCAGGTCAGAAAAATTCCTTGCATCCAAAGAATCACTTGACAGTTAGAAAACTCTATCAGTGACCACAGCAGAAGACTCCTAAATTACTTACAGGTTTTAGGAAAAAATGTGATAATATCTTTAAATTACTCCAAATTAAAGAGGAGGTGAATTTAACTTGATCAGATTAAGCAACTCATTGCTAAAAACAGCAACAAAAAAACAAAACCAAAAAACCCCAAACAAACAAAACAAAACAAACAAACAAACAAAACCCCAAACAAAAACCTTAAAGAAAGGCCACAATATAATAAAAGGAATAAACAGGGAAGCCACAGGAAGATAATCAGTCATGGAAGACTCATTTTGTTCCTTCCTAATTTTCCTCTGTAAGTTATAAATGTTAATGAAGCTACTAGAGGGATCACTGCCACCCTGAAATTCATTACTGTTAGAGAGAGAAAAGGAAGTGGGATTGAATAAAAGTCAACACTATTTGAATGGCATTGTCATAACAGTAACACAACACAACAAATTTTCCCTGCAAACTACTGATGCTATAAAATAGTAAATCCTGGAGTTACCCTAATTAAAACCAGATGAATAGGAGTTGAAAATGACAGAATACTTGCCCTCTGCACTCAGCTCAATCAGCAGTCACATTGGAATGACAGAATGGGACCACAGACAAAATGCTGTGTTCACAGCCTGTCAGAGACAGGGCAATCTTTCAGTTTCTTTCTCTGCTCTGGGTCTCAGCCCACGGCACACCTCTGCTGGAGCTCAGTCTGTTAAGGACTGCTCTATTTGGAACAGCAGCACCTCACTTCAGACATACAGGCAAACAGGTAGCTCTATAATAGGCCACAAAATATTTTAAACCATCAATATTTTCTTTTATTAGTAAATTACTTTCCAAGTAACACAAGATGGCAAGTCAGAATCGTATATACTTGCCAGTTAAGACCTGTCCGTGAACTTCTGCAAAAACAGTTTTTCCCATCTGAAAACATAATTCCTGTAACAGTAACACATTTACTTCACTTCAATGTTTCTTTTTTTTTTTTCTTCTAATTTTTCTCCTCAATTTTGAATTCACAGTTTTAGTGACATTAACTGTTTCTATCCAGCATAATTGCAATGCTTTCCTTGGGAAACCTAAAAATCAGCTTTTTCATTGAAATTTTCTTGTGGGGAAAACTTCTGCCTTCACAATTAGCTCTGTTCTTAGCTGAGAGAGTAAAATACTGATTAAACTTCTTAACACAATGAAAATTTCCATTTCATGCAGCTATCTTGGATTATAACACTTCCTTCTGAGAAGCACAAATATTGCTCTGATATACAGACATTTACATTACCACAAAGTCAATCATTGCCTTCAACAGGCTTTAGAGGAAAACTTCAAATTTTCCACATAAAAGCCGAGGCACATCTTCCTATTTTTCTCACAGATAAGAGTGAGAACCCACTGATATGATAAGAAAAAATCTAAGGCTGAACAGAAATGTAATCTGTGCTAACATTTCTCAAAATATCTTCATTTATTTTGGAAGGAGGCCCTTGCTTTATACACGCTTAAATTAAGACAGTATTTCTTGAAGATGCAAAATTCACAAATATTACACTGAAGTAACTATATAAGGTGTTACATCTTTCACAGGGTTGTACATGCCTTTGTTCACTCATCCTGCTTCCTGACCCACCTATGAAATCCTCACAGTTCTTATGACCAGACTTAGACTCAAAATAAAAGATGCAAATTATGTTTCTCTCAGTACAGATGTCTTTCCTCAAAATCATCTGTGCAATGTAAATCTTAGGAAAAAAATTCCATAGCAGAGTAAACATTTGCACATCTTAAAATTTAAAGTCCATTTGGTAGGAGCAACACTTAATTTATGGGTTGCTTTTATTGTTTTCCCATTTCCAGCTGCATGTGAGTTTGTCATGGGCTCCAGTAATGTCTGCTGGTGTCAGCACACAGTTTCAGATCAAGCCTTACCATCTAACATAATCAGCTTAGAACTTCTCTGTTACACTCTATTATCTCTCAGGATTAAGTTCTTCTATCACTACCCACCTCATTTTATGACAAATGGAAATTATTTTAGCAATCATTTCTACAGATCTTGTATTCACTTTCTCAAAAGCTTTTAATTTCTTAAATTTGGAGATGGTGAGCTGATAATTTAGTATTGGATCTGTTTTTTCTCAACTAGGTTTTCAAAACCTGGCAGGCCTAGAAAGGAAAAATACCAAGCAATATTTCATGCTTTTGGATCAGGTTCAGGTGAAAAGCTTACACCAAGCTGATTCACATTCAGAAAACCAACCACAGAAGTTACTGCATATTCCTTTTTTCCAAGTAATATCCCATTCATCAGTGCTAGAAACCCTGACTCCATTTCCTGTTGAGGTTGTTTCAAGTACATGGAAAGTTTTTTTCCAATAAGGTCAACGCTGAAATACATGTTGTGAAATCACAAAATAATGTAGGTTGGAAGGGAGCTGAGGAGGTCATTCAGTTCAACCTGTTGCTCAAAGCAGGGCAAACTATGAGATCAGGCAAGCCTGCTTTGAGCTCTCTCTGCACAGGTCTTGACAAATTCACAGGGTAGAGACTACATAAGCTCACTGGGTATTCTGGTCCACTGTAAATCATCATCATGATGAAAGAACAATTGCTTCTCTCCAGTTGTACTCTCTCATATTTCAATTTATTTCTCTCACCTCTCAACTTCTGATCTTGCACAGCTATGAAGAGACAGGATCCATCTTCTCAATGATCTCCTCAAAGGTATTTAGAAAGGCTACTGTTAGATTTCTCCAAAGCCCTCTTCTTCAGGCTAAACTCCCCAGTTCATTGAGCCTTTCCTTCACTGCTCATATCCCCCAGCCCCTTGACTATCTGATGATCCTCTGCTAAGCTTACTCTGCTTTGTGCTTTGCTTGTGCTAAATGGCCCAAAACTGAATACTGGTGGTGTAGATCTGGTCTGACAAGAGCTCAGTAAAAAGGGAATAAACTATTCCTTCTGGCTGTCTTCCTCTGTGGTGGGACATCTTCTCTAATTCCTTCCCCTCCCCCTTCAGGCTGCTCTATGATCTGAGAAATGCTTAGTAGATTTCAGCCTTGATGAATTGCACTTGGTCTGAGCTCCTCTTGAGCCTCTCAGAAACACTGCCTGTTTCCAGGGAACTAGTGCTGTCTAACAAGTTCCTGTTTATTAAAAATCAGCTTCAATAACTTATTTTTCTTGCCTGAATAACTACCCAAGTGGAACATTTTTGTTATCAAACTTGCAAAGAAAGTTACACACCCAAATTGCAGCCCAGATGGAAAATTACTATGACTAAAGCCCAGTCTCTTGCAACTTCATAAACAGTGGTCCAAAATGGGACCCTTTGAAATCCCCAGGACCTCCATGGGCTGCAATCAGCAACCTCTCTTTGAGCTGGACACCAGCACACTCTCAAGTTTGCTATACTTGGAATATTGTCAAATGATGATGATGGATCCTGGGCTGATAGTCCTCACTCTTCAAGACTCAATCCTTCACACACTAAGAAGATACAAAGGCACCCAAACTGAGCATTTCACTGAATTTAAGGGGAATTTTTCACAGGTAGCTCATATAGATTCTTCATGTCTCTGTGTAGGCGAGTGTGCATATGCTATAGCAAATGCACTAGGAATGTTGGTCTCCCAGATTCTGAAGTACTTTAAAACTATAAGTTACTGTTGTGGTACAGTAAATTCTATATGAATCCTTTGCTAATTTCTTAACTTCTTATGGATTAAGCTTAAGCTAAGCTTAGGTTTAATTAATTGCTGTTGGGTGTAGACAGTTGATCAAGTCTGGGCTCAGTTTAGTAGATGGGAGTCTACCCTGAACCTTGTGACTCAACACGAGATTCTTCTGTATTCCTTTTTATCCTTATCTCTTCTTATCCTTTTCTCTTCTCCAGCCTCCACATAGATAGTTGGGGATTTATTTCAGTTAGGATTGATTGATTTTGGATTTTTGTTTGCTTTTTCTTGGTGTGCTTTAACCATCTAGTAAGCAGTACAGTCAATTTTGCCAACGAACTTTCTCTTGCTTTTCTACTAAACCTGGTTTTGCCCATACCTTTGCAGCTATTCTTTAAGTGACCTTAGAACACTAATCCTCAACATCCTCTTACTACAGCCCCAGAAGCTGTTTGCCTTCTGGCTGCCAGGGCACTCCACTGACTCATATTTAGTTTGCTGTCTACCCACAACTCCAGATCCTTCACACCAGAGCTTCCAGCCTGTGCAGCTGCAGAAGATTCTTCCTTCCCACGAGCAGGACTTTGAATTTGTTTTTGTTGAATTTTTAAGGACCACACCACTCCAATTGCCTAGGTTCTTCTGAATGGCAGACCAATGATCAATCACCTCAGCTCTTCCCAAATTTGCTGTCAACTGCTAAATAAAGGAGAGAACCTTGTTGCCTCCTTTAGGTCAGTTACTGGAAATCATTTAGTTACTGATCTCAAGAATATCGTCTTCTCAAAGACAGTAGCTTTCTGCTCCGGAAGGAACCTTAAATGTAGAAAAATGCACTAAATTTTTGAAAGGCAGCAATTCCTATATAAGGCAAAATATAAATTGCAAAATCATTTGCTGAAATAACATCCAGATCTCTTAATTCTTGTTCATTTTGGTAATTACGTTCCGTTTGGCAAAGAAGAATTGATGTTTGCAGACTCAGCAGTTACTGCTGGCATAAATACACAACATAAGGCACAGAGAATATTTGTTCCTGCTAGAGAAATGCTACTCACCTTTCCAGTCTTCAGCCAAACAAAATGTTGCTGGAACACACCATTCCTTCACTTTGCCAATAACAGAGGGCTGATACTAAAAAATACATTGACTTTTGTTTTCCTTTAGGAGTATCTGTTCAGCTGAAGTAATAAAACCTAGACCCATATTGAGGACAGAAAAATCTCCTTGAACTAGAATACACAGAGGCTACGTCTTCTGCCAAAAGAAGCAATTAGGGAAATGATATAGTGAAAAATAAGCATAAAGTAACCTCAGGAGATTCCACCTCATTTCAACACCTTTCCTTTACTTTTTTATTTTGCTACAGAAGCAAAGAAGCACCTTACCATGTCTATCACTTTTCTGTTTTCCCTTTGTAATGTCAAAAAGGGTTTTACAAAGCAATATACAAAACAGACATCACCTTTTAATGCACAGAATCCCCCACTTGTAACAGCAACAGCACATCCACCTAAGGCTAATCCACGAAGGGCATTGCCAACAGTCCTCTTTCTGAACTCAAGCCATCATATCTCTTCCATAGCAGAACAAGAGCTGCAATCGCCAAGAAAGTTGTGATTGTGTCTTGCATAGATTTTTTTCCCTTTCTTTTCCCTAGGCATTTTTCTGCAGCTGAAGGAACATTTCACAGACAGGTTAATAATCTGAAACCTAGATGGCCTGTCTCTTCCAGATACTCTGGGACATTCTGATCACATAATACATTTTGTGCCTCCTTCTTCTCCTGTCCTGTGTCTATTTGGGCTGAATAAATTGTGTGACAGAGTCTCATATATGTGCAAGTCCCCTAAAAACAATAAGACTTTTTATTGGCAGCTGTTTTGCAAACCAAATGCCCCATGAAATAGTATTCCTCCTGAGACCTGATATCCTCCACCACTTCTGACACAAAAATGCATTAGCCCTCCTGAAATTACAGTAATCATTAAAGAAGAAAAAAAAAACAAAAAGCAAGCTACCTTCTGCTTAGTCATTCCAGGCTACAGATTAGGGAAGTAGCAAAAAGTATAGGGTCGCATCAGTCACATTATTGGCAACAAACCAGCATTATTGGGATCCCTTTCTCTCATAAGGCAAAAGGAAACAGCAGCAAAGGTATCTGCAAAGTACAGGCAGAATAGGACCCCTCCAATTTCTTCTCCGTTTCCCCTAGGAATAAAAAAAAAAACCCAGCAGCTCAGGCAGTGCAATACTTTAGTCTTCCAGAGAAGATGCATTCAGTCACCTGCTTGGTATAGTGATAACCTTAAACTTCCTCTTTGCCAAGTGTCTACCCAAAATGAGCTATAATACTAAGCAGCATACTCCTATCTAATCCCTTCCAGTCATGTCCATCACACTCTCCCTTTAAAAGGAAACAAAGAAAACCAACAAAAGCCGATGTTGTAAGACTTTAGGGCCTTTTATGGCTTCCAGCACAAGTAAACACAAATATAAAGTTCTTATCTGAATGCAATTAAATATATA
This sequence comes from Chamaea fasciata, assembly GCF_029207755.1. Taxonomy (NCBI): domain Eukaryota; kingdom Metazoa; phylum Chordata; class Aves; order Passeriformes; family Sylviidae; genus Chamaea; species Chamaea fasciata. The sequence goes on along the minus strand of NW_027094086.1, from coordinate 66,490,359 downwards.
TATAGACTTTTAAATATATATATATAATAGGCCTTTTAAAAAGTGCTTTTAGGTTACTTCAGAGTGTGTTATGGCTGCAATTTTTGCTGGAAGAGCATTTTTGTTATATGGACCAAAGACTAGGAAATACTAACGTAGACAGTCAAGGAGACTCTCAGCATCACAAGCAAATTTGTGCATTTTGATTCCATGGTTAATGTGCGATCCCTGCCCACACTGGAATAAACCTGCAACTCCATGCATTTTACTCACTTGCATGCCAAACAAAAAAAGTTCTTCAAGTGTATGTTGCATTTATATACTAAAAGTCCAATCATAGCACTCAGCTGCGGGCAACATGAAGTAACTGTTACTCTCAGAACTGGTGCAGGGTAAAACATTACAGGAAGAGACTGGGCCAGAAAATGTATGTGCATTGAACACTTAAATGTCTTTGAGAAATGTTGCTGAAAAGATACACAAATCTCTGAGATCATCAGTATTGTCTACAAGTCAAAATGTTTGTTGTGGCAGTATTACAATCACCAGAAAAGGCACAGACATTGAAAAAAATGGCACCCTGCCTCGCATCAGCTCCAATCCAGTGGCTTATGATGAAAGACATTTTCAGAAACCAACCCTGTCAAACACCACAGTGAGTCAGCAAGATGCAAAAATGAAAATCTACTGAAACAGTATGATATTGGATTTGCTAGAAAACTTCTCTAATGAGTACTGTGCTGAAATGATAAAACACAACTGAAAGATGTGGTGAATATGAAAAAGGGCCTAAAGGTTAGGAGACAGAAGAGGCGCAGCAGTGTGAAGACAGCAATGAGACTGGGTGGTAGTCATGGATGAAGATAATGAATACAAAGAAGGTATTGTCCCCACACTGCACACCAGACAACAAAAGACATGAACCAGATCTGCACATCTTAACTTGATCTTAGCAACTGATGTCTCTGTCAGATGAAATGCCTGTAATACATATGAATCTACACATATTGGAGAAGTGGCCAGATGCTGAGAACAGTGAAGGGACAAGCAGGTGACAGTGTTTGGTTCAGTCCTTCATGAGCTTTAACCAGGGAATGAGAAGAAGTACAATTAGTGGAGTGTGATTAACATTGGTGGGATAACATGACTGACATCCCAGCTGCCCGTGACCAGGTCTGAGTGACACCAACCTGTCCTTCTCCTGGTATCACAATGAACTACAGAAAGACAAAGAATGAGGTTACTAGAGTCTAAGAGAGACAAGCAGACAGAAGATACAGACTCTCCTAGAACCCAGTATGAGCAAGGACTGAAGCTGGCCAGTGTGAAGCTTGACCCACTGCTAGGGGCAGAGAGATCTAGGGGAAAGGGATGCTTTTGAAATCTCACAACTGTCACTATTGAGAAGCAGTGAGGAAAGGCTAGAACAGGGCGATTTTAGTGCTCACAATTATGTTGCAAGGTGGCAATGCCTGCCATCTAGTGACTCTAAGCCAAAGATACCACAGACCTTTGAAGGTTTTGTGGGAATGAGGTTTATAATAGCTGCTTTTAGGGTTCTTCATGGCAGGCAGCTACTGACATAACTATATAACCTCTCTTTGCAGTCAACGGAGAGAAGCAAGCACTTCTCTTCACAGATTTTAAAAAGGCAGACCCAATGACCAGTCAGAAGTTATAGTAAGCAAGAACAAAAAATTTGCTAAAAATTCCATGCATTTGGGTGACTGAGAAAAGAGGGCTGCCATTCCCACTCCATAATATAGAAACATAGAGTATCATGTGTTGGAAGACTTCCACAAGAATCATCAAAGTTCAACTCACTCCTGGCCTTGCAAAGGACCACACCATGTGCCTGAGAGCATTGTCCAAATGCTTCTGGAACTCAGACAGGCTGGTGCTGTGACCACTTCCCTGGGGAGCCTGTTCCAGCACCCAACCAACCACTGGGAGAAGAACCTTTTTCTAATATCCAACCTAAACATCCCCCGATACAAATTCAGGCCATTCATTCTCTTGGGTCCTGTCACTGGTCACCACAGAGAAGAGATCAGTGTCAGCCCCTCCTCTTACCCTCACAAAGTAGACTGCAAGGAGGTCTCCCCTCAGTCTCCTCGAGGCTAAACACACAAAGAGATTTCAGCCACTCCTCATGCACTCTTCCCCTCAAGGCTCTTCACCATGCATGTTGTCCTCCTTCGGACACTCTCCAATTCTTTAATGTCTTTCTTATGTTGTGGCACTCAAAACTGTCCCCAACACTCAAGGTGAAGCTGCCACAGGTCAGAGCAGAGCAGGACAATCCCCTCCCTTGCCTGGCTGGCCATGTTGTGCCTGATGCCCCCCAGGACATGCTGGGCCCTCCTGGCTGCTAGGGCACTGCTGACTCAGATTCAACTTGTCATTTCAGAGCCCTCAGGTCCTTTTCCACAGTGCTGGTCTCCAGCATCTTGTTCCTTAGTCTACCACACTGTAGATCCAGGTAAGAAATAAGGAACCCACTTGGAAGATGCAAAGGTTTGTTACAACTTGCATGTATGTCAGAAATTAAGTTACTAGGGAGCCATGAAGAGCCATCATGATGCCCAGACAAAATTGAGACAGTCACTGTAGACATGTAAGTTCTGTGGGTCTTGCAAAGTGCCTGCAATTGCTCCCTTCTGTATTCTGGCAGGAAAAAGAAAGTATTTATTAAGAAAACAACAACAAAAAGTTGTTTGTTTGTTTGTTTTTTTCTCTGAGGAAAAGCGTTTTCAGAAGTCCCAGGTACTGGTTGAGTATCAAAGTCAGTGGAACTGTACATTGTATAATTGATTTGCAGATAAAGACTTAGGATGAGTTTTACTGTGACCTCTGTATCTTTACCTCTCAAGGATTTTCTTTGCATGTTTTCACAGGAGTGCCTTTTTTATGTCTGCAAAGAAACTATACTCTAAAAGCAAAAGCAGAGTATTCAGCTAGTGCTTATTTATCATATGGTGATGGGGGCATTCGTCATGATAATAAAATAAACCCTCAAAATACAGGAAGTTAGGAGTTTTAAGTTTTAAATAGCAAAATAGTTAGCAAAATAGTTTTCTGCATTAATAATAATATCTGCATTAACATAGCTGTGCTGTAATTAATCTTCCTACCAATATCCTGATGGACAGCATTCCTACTAGAGAGTTTTCCCAAACACTACATGAAAGAGAAAGTTGAGTTGATACTATAGAAGTCCTAACAGCAACATATGCTTAATTTGGTAAAACATTGTCATTTTTAATCAACCTGCTAGAATTTAATTGTTTCAACTTACGCAACAGTGACCAGCACTATCTCAGGTTAAAACAAAAATATTTTGGCTTAAGTATTCTATGCACTACACTACAGAGTTATGTCTTCACAAATGATAACTTTCCAGGACCTCTTAGGAATGCTATTAGAGCTCCTCACTTGGATGCCAGGAACAGATATAGGAAATAGAACAATAATGAGCTTATTTCACTGATTCATGAACAAGATATTAACCAAACATTTGCAGTGAAGTTTGAATTTTCTTTATCTAATCATATTCTTATCACAATTAGGGATTTAGAAACAAGATATTCAAAACAGTTAAAGAACCATTATTTGTTAAATATACTTTGCTAAAAACTTTAAAATTTCATTTCAAAATGATCAGATGTGTAATGCCATAAACTGGGGTCTGGAAAGGGATTCAACAGAAGAAGAAAAGAGCCCCAAATAGTAGCCGAACCTTCAGCCAAACAGTCAAGTTTTTTTCAAATCACCAAGATTTAGAAATCACTCATCTCTCTTAACTGAAGCCAAATAACTAATTGGACGCTGCTACTGCTAACTAAAGCATCTGATCGTGCGACAAGGAATTACTGAAGCAATTATGTGATAGACCTAATATGTAGCAATATTACTGTGATCCACTGTAAATGATAACATGGCTAGCCAAATCTAATAATTCATTGTTATGTACTACAGGCATTTTTATTGTCATGAAACCAGGAATTTGAGAAGAAATTCCTCTGAAAGTTATGAAAACAGCATCACAAGACAGAATATTGTGGGAACTGGTAAAAGAACTTGCCAAACCACTCCCAGCAGTCTACCAGTAGTCCTGGTTAACTGGTGAAGTTCCAGCAGCCTGGAAATTGACAAATATAATGCCTATTTGCAAGAAGGGTGAGGGATGATGTGGGGAACTACGGGCCTGTTGGCCTAACCTTGATTCTGGGCAATGTTATGGAAGACACCATCCTGAGTGCCATTAGAGGGCATATGCAGGACAAGAAGGGCATCAAGCTCAACCAGCACGGATTTTTGAAAGGCAGGTCCTGCTTGACTGACCTGACCTCCCTTCAATGATAAGGTGACCCACTTGGTAGATGAGGTGAGGGCTGTGGTCTGTTTGGACTTCAGTCAAGCATTAGGTACTTTCTCCCACAACATCGTCTTAGAAAAAACTGTCTGCTTTCAAGTTGGATGGGCGCTCTCTTCAACGCATAATAACCTGGTTGGATGGGCCAGGCCCAGACAGTTGTAATGAATGGACCTATATCCAGTCTCTACCTGTGTTTCCCAGTGTTTCAGTTTTTGTGCCAGTCCTATTTAACATCTTTGTTGATGATCTGGATAAAGGGATTGAATGTACCCTCAGAAAATTTGCAGACAGTGCTAAGTTGAGTGAGAGTGTTGATTTGCTTCAGGATAGGAGGGCTGTGCCTAGAGACCTGGACAGATTTGATCACTGGGCTGAGGACAACTCTATGAAGTTCAATAAGGCAAAGTCCTGGGTCCTGCTCTTACATTACTGCAAGCCCATGCAGCGCTGCAGCCTGGGGGAAGACTGGCCCGAGAGCTGCTCAGCAGAAAGGGACCTGTGGGTGTTGGTCAACAGCCATCTGAACATGAGCCAGTGTGTGACAAGCCAGCCAAGAAGGCTAGTGGTATCCTGGCCAGTATCAGGAATAGCATGGCCAGTAGAACCAGGGAAGTGACCATCCCCCTATCCTCAGCATTGGTGAGTCCACACATTGAGTACTGCACTTAGTTCTGGGTCTCTCACTTTAAAAAGGACACTGAGGAGCTGGAGCATGTCCAGCAAAGTGCCACAAGGCTGATGAAGGGACTAGAGAATGTTTTGTGTGGAACAGCTGAGGGATCTGAATTTGTTTAGTCTCAGAATAGGAGGCTTGGGGGGGACCTCATCACCCCCTACAACTCCCTGAAGGGAGGTTGTAGTGAGGTGGGACCCATCTCTTCTGCTGTGACAGCAGTGAGAGGACAAGACATTACCTTAGACTAAGCCAGGGGAGATTCAGACTAGGTATTAGAAAACTGTTTTCACCATTTGGGTGGTCAGGAATTGGAATACGTTGTGGAGTCACCATCCCTGGAGGTGTTTAAGAGGCACGTGGATCTGGAACTGGGTAATGTGGTTTAGGTGTTACAGTGACAGTTCTGGGCAGATGGTTGGACTTCAATGATATTAAAGGTCACTTCCAACCTTGACAGTTCTATGATCATCTGTAATCATGCACTGTAACTCCAAAAGAACTAGGAGCAAATAAAACATTCTGTTCTTGCACAAGCAGAGCATTTCTTCATCAGGGTGATGTGACTGCATTAGAAACAAGTGAAAATATTTAAATAATTGTCATTAATAACTTGGAAGATCATATATAACAGATGAATCAGAGAAAATTCTGTGACAGATATCTAACCAAATCAAAGCATTTCAAGTGCCCCAGAGGTTTAAAAATATGAATAGATTCACATTTGTTTAGTAGATGGCAGATATTCCTTCCCTGATTTGCCTTACTGATATTTGTGGAAAGCAAGAAGCAATGGATCTCTGTTAAAGAAAAGGAATAAAAAATGTTAGATCTGTTTCTAACAGAGCACTCAGTGAATGAAATTCTGTTCTCATGATTCTATGAACTAGATGCTCAGATCTGACCATTTATGGGCCAGCAAGTTCTAAACAAAACAAAACCCTCAGTCACAAAAACTCAGCCTCCTTCATGAGGAGTCTTGTTTGTTTATAAGAGGTATTTTCTCCTAAAAGACCACTATAAGGATTTACTTTTTTGTCTTAAAAAGACACTCTTTTTTTACCTTAAAGCTTGAGGTTTCGTGTGGGGGTTTTTTGGTTTGTTTGTTTGTTTTGTTTTTTAATAGTTTTACTTGTTTTTTAGGGTTAGTAATTTTCAAATTATGATAGAAAATATAAAGATCTGTCACTAACTTGTGCATTGTGCTTCCTATAGAGAGCACAAACTGAGAAGTGTTTCGCAGCAGTTTTACTATTCCCAAGCTAAATTCTCTCAAAACCAGAAGAAACACCAGTACATCATTTCCTTCAGCAGCTACTCTTCTATGCCCTTTTCCAGTCATCATCATCTTTCTCCCAAACCATCTGTTTTCTCTTCTTTGCTCTACTTGTGAATTTTGCACCTCCCTTAGAGCTAAATCTACCTGTTAAGCCTTCAACCCACAGCTTCACATTCCATCTTTTTCTTCCTATCTACACAACCCCCAATCTCTCAGACCAGATCAGGCTCAAAGAACAACTTCTCACCATCTCTATTTACTAGCATTGCCAACAAGCCATCCATTTTGCACACTCCATGACTGCTTCATCAGGTTCCCCCCTCATGCTCCAGCTCTTACCATTTCTTGATGTATGATGCTAATAAATCCCATTCTTTGGCTTCTGTAACCAAACACTCAAATGACCACCAATATCTTGCCACATCCCTAACAGTGCTGGTTATCAAAATGTTGCTAGTTATAGTCTTCTTCACGTCTTCTGCTCTACTACAAGTACTTTCACTGACATAGCAATTACGAACTGCTCAAAGTAACAGAACTACAAACTGACCATTTTTTCCTTGTCTCTAGTTAATTCCATCAAATAGTGAGACAGGACTCAAGCTCTTAAGAAAGGTTTATGATATCCCATGTTCTGCTACTGGCATAGTAGCTGCTGAAATGATTCAACATGTTAGGCCAGATGACCAAGGCTATCATAGTGCCAAATAATCTGCATTTTACCACCTCCACAATATAATTTCCTTAAATTCCACATTCACAAACTCACTTCTACCTTTTTTCTCATGGTACTTCTCATTAGCACCAGCCATGCCAGAAGCACAAATGAAAAGTGAACAGTGAAAGTAAACTTTGTTGTGAACAAGAACAGTAGTATTGACAGAGACTGCTCATTTTGGTACTTACATGATTTGTGGGATGAGCAGCTTCAGAAGAAAATATAATTTTATGCCATGGAAGGCTACCCAAGCTGTTTGCACACTGAAACACATCTAACAAGTTCTAAAAAGGTGTGCTAAGTGTTGATTATATGGCCCAGAGATTCCAGTTACACTATAAACCTGTTTATGAAGTCATTCATTCTGTGCTTGGAATGTTCTCACTGCAATTTTTATTAGCCCTTAGAGCATGCTTTCCACTTCTCCTCTTTTAGGGGACCATAGGATGACTGAAAAAGTTTTTTTGCAATCCTACGGCTCATAAGTTCATTCTGATCTCAACAATTTAGCTGTAACTACAAGGTTGTTTCACTGCAAAATCCCTGAAAGTATGTAGTACACCAGTCACTGAGAATTTGTGGTTCCAGCTTTTAAACAGTTACTGCATCTAAAATTGAGTGACTGAAATATTATGGAAACAGCAAAAACAGAAAAATTTATTTTCAAATAAAATAACTATGATGAAGATCTAGATAATTGCTGCAGGGCTGGAAGGTAACACTTGCAGTTTTCATATCAATGCTTCTCCTAAATCTTTCCTGATCTTTAAGAACAGTGGGAAGACTTCTAGCAATTTTTGACAGAAAAACAAATGCAAATCATCTTTTTTATCTTATTACCTTCCAGAATCTTAGTGTTTGTGGGGGGAAGGAACTGTTATTTGAAAATGTGCATATTTTTTGAGCTTTAAAACTCACTTGACCCACCAGTATGCCTCTGACCAGGGCTTTGCTATAATCCCTGTTTCTTACTATGAATTTAGACCAAGAACTAATTTTCCCTTCTTCCTGGAATACACTTGTTCTGTATTTCCATGTTTCAATGAAATCTGGTTTCCCAGAGGTATACTTAGTGCCTCAGATAAGGGCTCTACATCCTATTAATTTATTTAGTGCTGAAAAACATCTACTATAAAGGGTATGCCACCAAAAGTATAGAGCATGGCCACATCCAGGTCAAAAGCCTGGTCTTAAGGTCAGCCTAAACATGATCTGGTAGCAAGAAAGGTTTTAATTTTTTTTTTTTGCAAAACCTATTGCAGGAGGACAGGTTATGAGGCTCACTTCTGCTACAGTTTGGAAGTGGCATCAATAGTACCAATATAACTCTCAGAGACTGACTGCAGGTGAATGAATCAATGCTTGTCACTTGTTTGTCCTTTGTCTAAATCTTACTTTGATGTATTTTTTTATTTGTGTGAGGAAAATTATGCTTCCCTTTAACATAGTACAAATCACACTAGAAAAAAATCTTCAGTATGTTTGTTCTAGTTCAATTAAATTAATTTTTCTAGGAAAGAAAGGAAAGGAAATTATATGTAAAAGATACAAATATATGCAATCAAACAGTTAAAAACCAGATTATACTGCACTAGAGCAAGAGTGTTGCACCTAACATACTGATAATTGGCCAGACTATAGAAATCAGAGCCAAATTCCATCAAACATCCCTCGTATTCCGCGAACAGCATGAAATCCTCTCTAAATTCTCCAACGGATTCATTGCATTGTACCAATCAGCTGCCTAATCCACATGCAGATTTCCATTTCCACAATACATTTAGCTCAGCAATAAGGCAAGCTTTGACTTTTTCATATTACTTAAGAGACATGAGGATTTTCACATCTTGTAAGGCTCAAAATCACCACTGTTAAGGAAAGTGTTCCACTGCATTCAACACTCCCCCTCAAGAGACACAGTGTATTAACACTACCCAAAAAGCTCTCAGATCCCTACAGGTCTAAAGCACATTGCAGTCCCTAATCCTAGCCTTCAGCAAAACCATGGATATTTATGACTTTCATGTGAATTAAGTCAAGCCCCGTATCCCATAACAGCTATATCCTGATATGATATATCCACTGTCAATTTATATTATCAGTTTGATAGCCTGGGCCTCTGCAGCACTTTACTTTTCATTGAGCTGCTTAAGAAATGGGTGGATTTTATAAATCATAAGGAATAGATGTAGAGCACTAAGCTATGAGCAGAAAATTAATGAATACACAAAAATTTGGCCTGAATTTGGTTTTGCCTCATTATCTGATCACTTCCAGAGCATGCCTAGTTGAAAACATTTCCAGTTATGCAATTGAAACATACACAGCTTTCACGAATAAAAGCATCTGAACTAACAGAAACATGCAGCTCCCCTCTCAGGCTGATATGTAGGTGTTAAGCTCTGTGTATTAAATGTGAAGTTGATAAATTGGCCTGAAAATCAAAGTTTTATATATTCAGTGGCCTCCTACAGACAGATTTTCTAAATGTGAATATGATTAACTTCATTTTGCATAACATTGTTGGCTTTGAAGACCTACAGTAACAGTCTTCTCCCTGACCAGCTGTAACAACCAGACAAAATAAAACCAATTGCAATTGCATCTCAAATTCACATGCTGTTACAGAAAGGAGCGATTTCTTGAGAGCTGTTAATAACAAAATACTGCATTACAAGTTGCACTTGCACAAAAGGAACTAAAAAATTTAATGTTTTATTAAATGGCTGTCACAAGCCTCCTGGGACTTCTGAACTAATTGGACAGGTTGGAATTTATGACCGAAGTGTGATGGGAAGTACAAGCTGTGGAAAACTCAAATATGCCTCTTCTACAAACAACCACCAGCTTTATCAGTTTGTGCTCTGGGGACTCTGAGTGCACATTTGTGACTTGCCATTTTTTCAGTCCACAGCATATTCTTCCCAAGTGTCTGAACCAGCATCCTAACTATTGTCTGAAAACGAAAATATCTTCTACTCAGATATCAAGTCTTGACTCAAATAACTTCATTTCCCTTCACAATTTGTTCCAATGTTTAGTTACCATCCCTGTCTAAAAAATTATTCCTTAACCACATCATAGAATAACTTGAGCATTTGAAAAAGAAAATACTTTTCTTTCTTTTTCATGGTTTCAGACATTGGTTAGATGTGAGCACTGAATTAAACAGCCTCATTCGATATCTTCCCATTTTCATCAAACACTTTAGAATATAGCAACAAAGTTGCCACAATAAGACCCCCAAACTGCGCCTGGGTGCTATGAGGAAAGAACCCCTGGTGGTGCAAGCTGATACCCATGCATGTGACAGGCAGCAAACTCATTCTCAGAGTCCCCATCCTAAAACGGGAAAGCATCAAGAGGCGGCAAGACATGGTGATACTCACTTAGGAGTTTTTTTTCTGACGTATAAACACACTATTGCCTTTCTCTCTCCAGAGACTGTATAGTCCCCTATTCCCTTAGAGGGGCACAAAGGAGAAGACCCTCACCCAACCTGCCACACTTCAGGGCTCAGGGTGAAAGCAGGACTCTAGTTAAGTCCTGTAACATGCATAGAATTTACAAAAAATACCTATATAAAACATCTACTTAAAGTCAATTGTAACCAAAAGGTTGTTGTCATGAAAAGACTCATATCCACGAGAAATATAACAGAGGCACTTTTCTTTTTCTTTCTAAATCCAGTCCTGTTTTTCTCTTTCTTCCTTAAGAAATTTAGGTGCAGAACATCAGAATACTACAAGGAATCTAGCATAAAACAAACGCTTTTCATGTGCCCCCCCAAAAAAATATGCTGCATTAGATCAAGATCTTTATGTTGTAGAAAGCCTGTTTATAAATTCAAGATCAATTGATGATTTCAGTTAATAACAGCTTTAAAAATGACTGTTCATGCATGCACATACACATTCAGAATCAAAGGTCTCTCAAATGACCTCAGAATGTCTAATGTTAAAAAAACTGTTTTTTTTCTTCCTCTAGAGTAAGTGTAGGGCTTACAAGATGCAACTTAATAAAATATACTCATATTTTATATAAATAAAATTTAAAAATGAACAATAAAAGGACAAGAAAGTAACAAAATCCAATTATTTAAGAAAAAATCCACAAACTTGTGTGCTTCAAAGGCTAATGAAAGATATGTTTGTTTTTATTAAATTAAATCAAAGTAATTCTGTTGTGAGCAACTTGAAAGGTTGAATGCTACAAAGCACAAGCCGAATGTGATCATCAAGGTTACCGTATTTTATGCTGTGAAATAAAGCTATAAAGTACATTGACATGAGCCTCAATCCCTCCTTCAGTCTCAGTAATCACAGAATAATTATATGAAGAAACATTAATGTCAATCCTCATTTCTTTAGCCACTTGAAATAAAATTAGTAACAACTGGAGAAGGAGAAAACCACTCTTGCATAAAAAATATAAGAGGATACAAGAATATTTTTTTATTATGTTGGCAATAGGCATAAAATATTTCAGAGCTCTGTGTTAATCACCTATTCACAGACAGAAAAAAAAATAGAAGACTTAATACTGAAACCTCATAAAGTAAAAAATGTTCACATGTGTTTGCAAATCAGGACTGTCAAAAAGACCATTCAGAGAAGCCAGTTGATGCAACAACCTGGCCAGAAATACAGACCCTAAAAAACAGAGGGCAAAAGCTTCCACTGTATCTTGGTAACAAATACACAGTTTTGTGAAAATACCTTCCAATAAGAAATCAATCCTCACTGTACACTTCCTTCTCCTGAAATTATCGGGATGCAAGAGAGGTTGAATCTCCCATGACAGTTGAGATGCACCCTTTTAATGGACAACTGCAAGGTACTTAAATTATTGGGGAAAAGGCTGCAGAAGAACTCATGTAAAACTGCATTTGAAATCTCTTTTACAGAGACTTCTAAATGATAAATAGCAGAGCAACAGTTATTTCTTTCACAGAGTGAAAAAAAAAAAAAATTATCACCTGGGCTGAAATAAATTATACTCTGCCAGAACACTGTACTTCTGGCATATTACCCAAATGCTGAAAGATGCCTGCCAGGTGCTTATTAGAGTTATTAATTTTAATGGAATTGCATATAAGAATGATCACTAAATGTATTTTTTATCTGATTAATCTCTACAACACCGGTTGCCATGGATCGTTATTAGAGACAGTAGCGTAAATCTCCAAACAGCAATGCTCAGGGAAAAAAAAAAAAAAAAAAACAAACCAAAATTAAGAACTAAGCAAAACAACTGAATTAGATGGCCAGCAGATAAGAAGAGCCTTCCAATGTGCGTTGAAGATCTGTGTTGCCCAAGCCCTGATATGCTGCCCAGGTTATGCAATTTTCTAAGTAGGAAGCCTTGAAAAGAAGACATCCTGCAGCAAGACATATAAAGGGACTGCTTCTGATTTCACATTTGCATGGGATCTACAGTAACTGTCTTGAATGCTGCAGAGCATTGCACATAGAATTCTTCACTTTCTCAGTCTATTGTTGGGCCATTCCAAGACTGGTACTCTAAAGGAATTCTTCAACCTCTGCCACAAGATTGTGAGCTGTGTCCCCACAGCTTCCTTCAAAAAGGAAACATCACAGTCTTCATGGATAAGCTTCCTGCAACATCATCTTCTTTCTCTGAACACTTTCCTGGGACTCAACAAATGCTTGAAATCAAAATACTAAGTTGATGTGCAGGTCATCATGTTGGCTCTCCCTGCCTTTTCTGTTTTAAAAGTCTTTGACAAAGCAGAAGACAAAGTAAACAGACTCACTTCATAAACTGCAATTGAAATACATCTCTCATCAAAAGTAATTGGAAAGCCAGAATTTCATCTTTGACGTATTTGTTGTTTTATAGACGCGTGTGAGGTGCCTTTTATAAATGCTTCTAGACAGGGCCTAATATGCAATGCAGTCATACAAATTTCTAGCATAATTCTACCTGAAGATTTGGGTAGAACTAGATGTTAAATTCATATTTGAGTCCTATCACCTTGTTTGGTTCAACTGAATGGTCTTGACAGCTTTCTGCAGATTTAATTTCTCGAGCTCCCAGAGCTCTTCAGAGCAGAATAAAAATGGTAAAGGATTCATTCCTCACCTGTGTTCACACCTTACCACCAGAGCAAGTGCATGATACGTTTACCTTTTAAGTGCTGGAGTAAGCCTGCCTTATGTTTTAAACCAGCGAGAGAGCTGTGGGATGCAGTGGGGTGCAAGCTGTGAGGGATGCTCAGTCCTGTCAAGCACCATACGTTTGACTCAGGCATAGATCTCTGCATTCTGCTGCTGCTGACTGACATAGGAGGCATCATTTATTACTCAAACAAAGAGCAAGTCTTCAAGGTAGAAAATTTTTGACAATTTCTGCATGTGAACCATTTTATCTCATCAGGCAAAAGCAAAAAACAGCCCCTAAAATATATTCAAAAAGCAATTGCCAACTCCATGTCCATGAAACGCTGTTTTTAATGTTTACTTACATTGCTGGAGTAGCCATTGATTTTTCATGGAATACAGTAATTACATTCTACACAAAAGTTTTAATGTTGCACATCTTAATTATTTACAACATAATGTGTTTAATGGTGCACTGTATTACTTACTTTGGGTAATATATCTCAAACATTATGATATATCAAGCCAGGCAATAAAATTACTATGCAGAGGGAGACAGCTTTACACTTATCCTTCATTGCTGATGTCCCTGCTTGTCTTCTAAGTCTGTGAGTAATTCCTCTCTTTAATTTAGTCAGCTGCCTGAGGGTTTTCTAGAAAAGTTTCTGATGATCTCAAACTTTACTGAATATGAAATGGAAAGTACATGCCATTCAATTTAGGTTTAACAGTTTATTACTGAGATGCTGGTCCTGTGATGGACCATCTTGCATTAGCAAACACCTAAAAAATTTATGCCTTCTGGCTAAAAAAAGAAATAAAAATTATAGATTCCACTAGCATGATGGCCTAGCAATTTCTTTTCTCCTTTGGTAATTTAGATTTGTCTTTCCCCTTTGGTAATCTGAATTTGTACGTGATATTGTAAAAAAAAAAAAAAAAAAAAAAAAAAAAAAAGGAAAAAAGGATTTATTTCTAGTTATTATGTAAGACATCTCCATATCATGTGTTCCTAGAACAAAAAGGTGTTATTGTACAGAAAGACCCCACAAAATTTTAGAATACTCTAAAATTCAGAATTTTAGAAACAAAAAACATAGTTAAGATTGGAATTTGGGCTCCAAACTGAAAAGTCAGAGACAATGTCTTCTAGAAGTGCAGTTTTTAAAACTTCTAGAATTTAAATTTAGGATTTAAATTTAGCCTTTCTAATAGGATGCCTTAAGAATCCACAAATTTCATGTTTAGAAAAAAGAAATAGTGAACTGAGGCCACTCTCAACCTAGGACACCTTTTCCATCCTCACTAAACCTGTATGGCTCTGCACTCCGTTTCGTGCTACTCCGGTATTTCTCAGGCAAGTAGTACTCTCCAAAGTGAGAGGTGTGTGCATGCATGGGGGTGGCAGCATGCCCAAAACATGAATATGTGCATGCATGTGTTTGGATATGAAGGAAGAATTTGTTGAAGCACACTTATCCCAGCTGTCCAGAGGTGCCAGTCCTAACTGGAAGACATGGAAGCCACAGTGACAGTACATAGTGCCTACAAGAGGCTGGAGGGAACAGGCTCATCACACAACAGGAAAGAAAAAAAGGGGCAATTTTAAGTAAATGATATCTATTTTATAGATGTAGATAAAAATATATTTTATGTATAACAATTACAAACAGAGTGGAAAATAAAGAAAGAAATTCCTTATCTGAAATAAAATGTCCCCCTGATCATACTCAGAGGTTATGCAATTTATAGACTTCAACTTCCCATGGGCTGTATTAACACAGTCATGATTTTAGTCCTAAAAATCAAAGGAAGGAAAGCTCTTCAAAGAGAGGAAAAATACCTGATATATCATCAGCTCTCTAGAAGCCCTGACTGGCTTTCTTGAGTGTTCTAAGTCTAGCCATACTTATTAGTCACTCTCCAAAATCAGAACATGTGATTCCTGAAGGGTGTCACTGTTTCTAGAGAAGTGAAGGTATTAAATGATCACAGCAGGAAACTAGATCAGATAAGAAACATATAGAAAGAAACTTGTTCTGTAAGAGGTGTTAAATGGAAGAGGCAGCAGATACATTCCTTACTGTGTTTAAATCAACACCAAAAAAATACTCCTGAAAAATATTCACTTAAAAACACCACTTTAAAATGGAAAGCAGTATAAAACACTGACAGAATTTCTCTGGGGTTTACTAGACTGATGGTATTAATTCTCTTCTCTCTCTGCTTTTAAAAGAAGTAGAAGCTGCAATGTTATGAAAGCACAAATCATGCTGAAATACTAACCTGAGGATGGATGTAATGAGTGGCCCAGAGTGACAGCATGGCTGTACTTCAATCCAAAGAAAAACAGAACGGGGTACTTGTGTGAGCTACAGTGATGAAGTATCTAATTTGTGTTAGTTGAGATCACTCCTTTCCATGACTTCAGTGGGCTCCAGGCTGGGCTTGTGACAGAAAAGTTACAGCAAGATGGACAGTGATTGTCTGTGCACACTTCTACATGTATGTGTGTGAAAAGGAGAGACATGGGTGTGTGCAAACACACACACTTTCTAAATCTCACAGGAGCTCCCAAATGGCTCAGACAATTGGTGACCCCAACTTGTTCAGCCACATCTTTGCCTCCAACTTTAGCCTCATCTTTCCTCTTCCTCCCTGATGCAAAGGGAAGGAAACAAGATCATGCCATTCTTCACCTTCTATTTTGTCAAGATATCTCAGCACCCAGTGCTGCTGGGGGGAAGGGCAGAGGAGGGCACAGAGCAGGGTTACATGAACAGACAGTTGGAACAGCATTGCCTGCCACAGGAATGAGAGAACTGCCTTGGGCTTAAGGCTTGAAGTGCTGAGTGAAAATGCTTGGGAAAACTATTGTGTTGCTATTTTCTGAATTTTTGCTATTTGGCTGGAAAGACTTCAAGCACTCCTGCCTTAAACTGATACTAGCATAGGAAAAAGAAAAGAAAGTAGGTATGTTTCGGGGGGAAAGCAACATCAGGTAGGGATATTGCTTTTTCAAGACAAGTAACAAATTCTGAGAGAAAAATGAAAAAGCCTTGAAAGGAATAGGTAAAATACAAGACCTCTGAATCAAAGGGAGAACCACAAAGCCAGGGCAAGAATTCAATTATACTTCCCTTTCATATAGTTTCTAATTGTTGAAGATCTGTGTTGAAGCAAAGCATGAAGCATTATGATCTCAGATTTACAAATTCATGTTCTGATAAATAAAACACCTCAGAAGAGAAAAGAGAGGAAAATTTCAAGAAAAGTTTCAAGGGAAATAATTATTCCTTATTGCAAGGTATGCTAAATAGGACCTCTAAAAGCAGACCCTGATTGGCATGGTTAGATCTGCCCCCCTCCAAAGAGGCATGTCACTTTTGAGGTATAAAGGTACAAAAGACAGTGAACGGAGGTGGAAACATCCTAATGCACAAAAGGAAATTTCCCTGCGCTGTACAACACAGTGTGAAGGTTGTTAAGTTAGGCTACCTGTAAATCTGCCACATACTCAATTTCCCAGATTCAGACAAAGCAATGACTCTACTGGGCATCCACTGCCCTGACTCCTTCCCCAGTCACCCCTCCACACACTAAAGTCTGTCTTCACTTAGCTGGTTGAGACCTCAAACTCCACAACGCTGCCATAAATACAGATACAAAGCTTGGCTAAGAGCAGTATTTTACCAGAGGCAGTGGTAAACACCAGTACAAGTCAGATTTGGGGCAAGCTTGTTTAACTCCATGCTGTTTCTCTCTAGCTGCAAGGCTGCAATTCCATGCCAATTAAGAAAGACAAATCACTTCTAAATTTTTTCATTAAGCACGCATTTTAGTTACTTAGGAGAATACAAAACCCACCCTGAGCAGTAACACTGCTAAGCCACCACATCTAACTTTTCTCTTTCCCTCACAGAAGGAAAGCTGACAGCAGCTTCCAAGGAATTCTGTGAGGAAAGCTCATTCTCTGCTCTCCTGGGGCTGAAAATCTGTTGAAATCACTTTTTTTCCCCTTAGAATGTCGCTTCTAGTAATGAGCTTGGGTGCTGGACTTGGTTAGCAATTAAGATCTGACTTGTAAATTAGAGTAAATACCCGTTGTCTGTACGTATTTCTAGTTTTTCCTTGTGTCAGTGATGGAAATCCTCCTCTCACTGTCTGAATTCTTTCATCCTTCCCCATCTACATCCATCTACCCAATGGAACCCCTGAAATTTTCCTTGGGGTCCAAGAGCAATTGCATTTGCTTTGTGCCTTTGTGGGGCAGACAAGAATTTAAAAGATTTAAGCAAAGTTACAAGGGAAGATGTAATGGTTTTTGGAACTTTTAAAACAATTTACCCTCCATGCCTCATTCTGAGCTCAGCTTAGAGACTACCCTTTCACAGTCAATCTGTCCCAGCCATCTCTCAATACACTGCAAACAAGATTAAGCTTTTGTTAGTGTCTCAAAGTCAATCAGGGTCATCTGCAGCAGGCGAGGATTGAAGGTGTTTTTCAACTTGCTCCTTATCCTTCAGTGATAAGGTTCATTCCTTTTCAACTACATTCCAAATTGGAGGAAATAATTTTTTCTCAAACTTTGGAGAACATCTTCCTTGCCTGTAGAGCCATTAACTTTGAAAAATATTTTATCAGTAGAACCTAACTTTGAAATATTTTCAGTCTTAACTGCAGCAACATATACAGCTCATTTATAGCTCTCATCTATTCAGCTCTCAACTTTCAGGAGATTGCTTCCATTTCTTGATATTTTATTAATTTCACTCATGTTGCTGTTCTTTGTTGTTTTATTTTTCCTTAGGTTGCTTGGGGTGTTTATTTTAAAGGATTGCGGTATGCCTTTTATATCTAGAGCTCATCCACTGAGTTTGGTACATTCCTTGAGAAGAATTGTTACAGAGACAGGCTCATAAAGGAGATAACTGAAGCCTGCAAAGATAATGGTTTGCATTTCAAAGGGATGTTCAGCTGAAAAATATTTATTCCCCTTCTCTGAACAAATGTTCCAGGGATGAGTCTTCATTGCACAAGCACTTCACCATCTGTCAAGTCTTGAGAGGTTAGACAAAATGCTGATCACTCGTGTGCACCTGTGAGCACCAGCTAGAGACTCACTTCTCTCATCACACACACTTGTGCCATAATGGCTTTTGTTCCCTGCTCAATGTCTCAGCTTATTTACAGTTCTGCCAACACTTGGTCCAGGGCCCGTGAGATGCTACCATATCAAACTGAAGAAGAAACATATCTCATAGCAACAAGTTCAAAGCAGGCCAGATAAAACACTCATTTCCAAGCAGCAAGTTTCTTAAAATTTCCTCCCTTGCTGACCCTTCATGCATGGACGTTAGTAAAGTGGTCGTCCTACACCAAAGTGCAGGGACTGCCACGTTGGCATCAGGACAGAAAGGCTGAGTAAAAGAAATGAGCTTTTCATCTAGAATCCTTCATGAGTGAAACAAAACTTAGGTGATTAAATGTCTGATAAAAGATCTGGTGTGCTCTCTGACCCTGCTAGGAGCTGCTCACTTGACACTCTGACTAATCCCATTGGCTTTGGTTGGCCATAAAATGCAAAAAAGCTTTTGGTGTATGAAGTTAAATATTTTTACTGTGATATTACAACCTTAAGCTGAGGGCTCAGATGCTGGATGTAAAGAGCAAGAAAGAACCAAAGAAGTGTGACAGCAGAAAAGCATTCTGTCTGCAAGAAAAAATGGATGTTAAGGTTTATATCTTGGAAAAGAGTGAATATTGGCTTTTGCTTTTCTGCTCACACACTGACATTTTCATTCTTGAGAAGATGAAAGCCTTAAAAATGAACTCTTGCATGGTTTGTGAGAGCATTTATTCATTTGGAGACAACAAAAACTAAACGTAAAATATACTGACCTTAAACATACCCCATTCTCCCTTCAGGTGCAGTCCCAACAGAATATAATTAACATAACTCATCACAGACACTCAAAACATGTGGGGTGAAATCCATAGGAGCATTAGAAGGACCATAACTACATTCCTGAATTTCTATGAATCACCTGTCCAAGTGGTTCGGAATGCCAGCAATAAAAGTTTAAATGTATAATCATGCTTTATCCCACAACAAACCACTAAACCAGATTTGACAATTGCCACCTCCTTCTTAGGGCTAACTTCGGTCTTCAAATTGATTTTAACAGGACTGTGGGGTATAGCTGGGCAAAAATGCATGAACCCTCAGCGTTTCAGACAGATTTATAGATTACTGCTAACAAAGAGACAGACATTGGTCTGCTAGACCTGATCAGGTACTGAGTAGTGACAGAATGCTCTTTGTACCTTCCCATGTCTCATAAGAGTTTCCTGGAGCTTTTGTTATCTGTTATCTTCTTCCTCTTGATGCTTCCGTTTCCTCTGCCATTTTCAGCCATAAACTTTGCAACATCACACGTCAAGTTGTAATAAGTGAAGCAACACATATAGATAAAATATATGTATGCATGCCCACACAGAAGCATGCATAAACACAAAAAGTATATAAAGCTGTACAGGATAAACTGTGCTTTAAATTAGCACATAAAAAAGACTATATTTGGCATTCTCACTGTGTCATGCTCTTCATCTCCTGGAGATTTCCTCATCCTGTGATTCTTTTCTGAGCATATGCATACATGTTCATGCGTATATAGAATTAAACATCAAGGCATTTGCAGCACGTAGGAAAACTCGTGTCTGTGTAGGAGCACGAACTATCTGCTTGCAGTTCTGCCTTGATGCAAAGCAAAGAGTGTGCATCTCGTGCACTGCTGCCAGATAGGATCTTCCAGGGACTAATTCTGAATGCTGGCAGTAAGATTTGTCAGGTTTTGCAATATAGGAGACTCCTGACAGATCTGGCTGAATTACTGCATTGCTGCTTCAGACCTCTGTTACTCCCTCCAAGGTCAGCTGTCCACTTTGAAAGAATGAAAAGATCCAAACAAAATCAGAGCCAGAGAGGGGTTTGAGCTAGCTCTCCTTCTCTCATGCCAGTGGGACAGTAGGACTGCTACATCTATAAGGAGGAATACAGAGTGGAAAGACAGATGATCTGAGAGGACATCATCTCAGAGCAAAGATGTTTTGAAAAGAAGAAACAACTAGTAAGAATTTTAGCTTATGGTTACCTTTAGCTTGCATTTTTTTCCAGTTGCAGCAAGCAATTTGTACCTGGTCTACAGCCAACTCTGCATGAGCAGAAGCCATTTGCAAACATCCTTCTAATGAAGCTGGAAGCACACTGATTCCCATTAAGAGAATGTACTTCAGAAGTCCACTTCTTTGGGCATCTATTACTATCACTGAGTTTTATATCATCTAGCACAAGGGGAGTCCATGGCTCTGATCCTCCTTCACCTGGAATCTGAAACAATTAAAATGACAGCCTCAAATATTGACAGAGAGTGTTACCAAAGAGAAATTTGATTAACTGCTCAGGGACATCCATCTTTACTCATTACTTACTGAAATTGCCCTGTCAGTCAGAGCAGCACAAGCTTTTTGTGTGGAAGATTTAGAAAAATCAGACTGAGCTGCAATCAAGGGACCTTCTCTGCTCAATTTACACTTGCTATTATTTGCAAATCACTTCCCTCAAGTAACAAAACTACTGTCAGAAAAGAGGACAATGACAGGTTTCCAAATCTTTTTACTTCTCTTAATCACTTCAGTAGGAAATAAGAATCTTAAGATATTGTTAAGCCATTTCACAACTAAAAAATGCTTCTAACCAACAAAAAACAAAAGAAAACTCCAAAACAATCAAAAAACCCAAACCAAAACAAAAAGCACGTCAAACCAAAACTCTCCTCATCTGTGACCTCTCATGGAAAAGGTTATACCAAACAATAATACCGTTAAGTGGTTATCTTGCCTCAGCATGTACTCATACCTGCCATAACATAAAGAATTAAAACATCCTGGAATTGAATCCTTGTAGCAAATTAAGTTCTTCTATGATTCTTTTGTGTAGAATATAATTTATATAATAAAACCATTCCCATAACATAATAAAACAGTCTTGAAAATTACAAGGTTTTTAAAATGAGGCAGAAAAAAAAAAAGGTAGAGATAAAAAACCCTTTTATTATCTTCTCTTTCTCACAGTTTCTTGAGCATATGACTGGACTAAGCCACTGCCTTTTCTAATTTTCTGTGCTATGTCCATTGTCTGCAGAGCTTATGAACACAGCCCAGACCCTCCATAGGATAGCACTACTAATGCACTTTACACAATTCCCAGAGCACAGAAAATGTCACACACTATATGTAGACCTTTTATTTGAGCTGCAGAAAGTTGGCAGGGGTGGTTGGACTAAGGTTTTGAAAGAAGTTTCAGCAGTTTTTCTGTTTTAATCTCTGGAAGTTCCTGCTTAAATTCTCTGTGTCTGGCTACAGACACCTGCAAAGACAGTGCTGTGAGGGAGAACTGGGTCTCACTGCTGTACACACAGGCACAGCTGGAGAAAACTTTCCAAACTACACTTCTGTAAAAGCCAGCTATGGGCATGAACCCATGAGAGGCAGAAAATTTATCTAAGTGGTTCTCTGCACTATGCCTTATAGCATGATGCAGATGTAGTCTGACTGTGGTTCCAAACACTGCTAAACAACAGAGCTTAAGGCATTAGAAACTTGTTTAGGCTGGTTGGTTACTAATGAAACCAGTAGCAGAGTTTTAGTGATGTCTTACAATATTATTTTAGGAGGCTTCCTGAAACATTCATAAAAGGAGAAATGCAAGTGAAGCCTGTATATGCTTTGGATATACTAATACTCAATGCAGCCTGCATGGGAGCATTCAAAAATGGTATAATGACATTTTTTACAGATAAAGATAAATTTTTAAAAAAATTAAATCTACATAACTCTTCACTTGACTTTCTTTGCATTGGTCTAAATGCTTAACATATCAAATGAGGCTAATTCTTAATGATGATTTTACAGAGAACAATCAAACAGCATCCGACATTTAAGATTATGTTCTCTCAGAAATGAATCCTAAATATGCACTTTAAAATACTTACAGGTTTACTTTTTCCCTTGCCGCTTTGCACAAAGACATGAGACAAATAGATACTGAACGACAAATAAGGCTTTGAAACATTGCAAACCCTCACCTTGCCACTACACTCCTGCAACATTCACAAAATGTCAAAAGGATCTTCTTGCCTCCCCATGTTATACTTCTGCCTTTGAAGAAAAAAAAATGTTAGTTGAAGGATGCTGTTTGAAAGAGAAAACAGTGTTATTTCTGGTTTCTCCATTAGTAAAATAGTTACTTGCTGTGAAAGTCTACATGACAGATGTACGAAACATAAAAACATACGTTTCTTATCAAAGCTCTAAGTTCATAATAGTTTGGAATGCTCTACCACCCACTCCATTCCCTTGCTCCCACGAAGTTAATCAGAAAGTGCACTATTGTTATTAAAGACAGCATCCCTTATGTTTTTTTTTATATTCTTGTGATAAGGGTTCAACCTTTGCCTGTCCTGGGAAAATAACTGGATCTCTATCCCACTGTCCTGGGAAAAGATGCAGTGCAGCCCTTCTTCTCAAACACAATAGCTAGGTAGAAGCCTGCAAAAAGAATAGTGAAGAGGATTTGTCAGAGAAATCTATTGTAGCTCTCCAACAGAAATAGCTGACAGAGTCAAACATACAGTACCTTGCCTTACAGAAATACCTCAAGTCTCCCTACTCTGATTAACTGACCAGATACATTCATTGGAATCCAATTTAGCTGACTGGGACTGATCCATATTACATTTAAAAGGTGGCAAGACACACGCTTCACCTAATGTCTTGAGCCAACTCCAGCCTATGTGAAGTCCATAGGCTACTTTACCTTACATTTGAGGTCAAGAGAACATTAATCAGCTGTAAAACAATAGAGACTATTTGAAATCACAGTGTTTCTGGAAAGAAACCTAAGCAAGGTATTTTTGAGAACTGTTGCATTGCGATAACAAACGGCAAAGCTATTCCAAAGTAGAAAAATAAGCTCTCCCACTTCCAGTACAAACTTTTGGATCTAGATGTGTAAAGGGAAAATCTACAGCTGGCTGTAGGTTGTGGCAGACTCTGACAAACATAATCCCTGGAGACAGCAGCCTGAACGTGGGAAGTTAGCAGAAGAGTACCAGAGAGGAGTGGGAGGAAAGATATTGATCTCTGTCATCCTCCTTACCAAAGTCTAACTTCTCTGGTGTGCAGCATGGCTTTAAGGTGCAATGCATTTTGAGGTAATTATAACACGACCAAAAGACATCCTGAAGGAGGGTGTCCAGGGTTTCTGCTTCTCCTAAAAGCTCCACAGGCTTAATACCCAAAGACCCCTTACTTAAGTATGAGAAGCTTCTCCATACACCTTTCTACTGCTATACTGCAGTTCACAGCTAGAAATCAAGGCAAAGCAAAACTCAGATCTCTGAGGGCAGTGAAGATTAGGGCTGCATAATGAGGAAGGAGTCATTACTTTCCATTTCAAGAAACTCTGCGTGTCTCTAACAACTTGTTAAGCAAAAATGGATGGAAGAAGTGACCTTTAAGCTGAGCTAGCTAATATTTAAACAAGAAAAAAAGTACTCATATTGGTTCTTACTGTCAGTTTATTTGCTTAATACACATTAAGTTAGTATCTCTCCATTTGAATGAGTTAGTTCTGGGCTTTTCACTACAAATATTTCACATGAAGGTGAACGAAAGAAAAGCCAGCTAATTCCTCTCCTCTCTAAGAATACCCAGTCTCTCATTTAAAAAGCAAACTTGTGCAGGTCACAAGTAACAGCAAACGTTTATGAAAACACCAGCACATTTGGCTGCCACTGGACTAATGTGGCAGGGAGGGGAAATCAGAGTCCTGCATGGAGTGTGCAGGGCAGCAGGGTCTATGGCATGAGTCTCTGACACAGTTCAGCAATGGCATTAGAAGAATGGAGTAGAACCTTCAAGTGACTTGGTCAGCTATAGGGACAGCTTAAAATTACCTCCATGTGGGTATTTGAGAAGGGTGTCCATGAGGAATTTGAGAAGGTCTAGAGCAAACTGTACAGCTTCCATCTCAAAACTGCTCTGTCTCCCTGCCAGGTACCTGCAAAGTGCAAGAATTCTTGACTGACCAAATCTAGACAGTAGAATTAAAATTTCTGTAATGTTTTGAGTGATGACAGGTTTCCCACAGGAGAAAAAATAAAACACATCTTAATTGACCAAGTTGGGATTTTTCCATAAAAGTGTAATTTTAGTCATAAGGAGAAATCATAAAGAAAAATCCAATGGGTGATAAGAGGCCCTGAAGAGAAACCAGCATTCCAAAATACTTTTGATTACATTGACAACTCATTTTCTTTTGTTCAGGTTATGCCTGGGAGCTCACAAAACTTTGTGGATCTAATAAAGTTTCTGGACCTTCACTATCCAGTCCAGTTTTCATCTCTGTGAGTCCTGACACCAAAGTCAGAATCCAGAAATCCCCAAGGTCATGGTGCAAGCCAGTCAGCCCTCTTAGCCTACCTCCTGCACAGTTCAGAAATCCAGCAGTGGCCACAGAGATCTTGTGTCACTTTTCTCTCAAAGAACTGGTACAGGGAGCAGCTTCTTACCTTACATACTGGCAACTGGCTTCTCAGGCAGACCAATACTATCAGACAAGGGCTGATTTGCTGGTTTTTCCAAAATAAAAGGTTTGAAACACCAATTTCTGGAAAGTAATCAGTTTGGATTGACTCAGAGCAAAAAAACCTCACAAGTTCTGAATTGTCAAAATTCCATTTCTTTAACAACACACAGTAGCCTTGAACCTTGGCAGGAGCGGGCTAGTTCTTCATATCTCTACCTGATGGTGTCTGAAAAGAAACAACAAATTTACTGAGAGGGGTATTTCTCTTGAATTTATGGCTGATCTCTCATTTTTGGACACAGCTGGACATTTGCATATAACTTTGTGACCATTTTCTTTGCACACTGTCAAGACAAGTTATTTACATTGCACATAACTTTCATTGCTTGATGATGTCATCTCTAGGAAAAAAAAAATCTTTGTTTTGTAATTTCACCAGCAGCTCCCATTAGAACATTCTCCATGATCAGATCAGGTTCTCTTTCCCAAGGAGGTGTAGTAAAAAGGCAAAATTATCAACACAAAATGCAACGAGAAATCTACTCACAGAAAACCTCAGAGGTTGTCAGGCAATCAACAGAAGCATGGTGGATGTCTTAAAGTAATGATAGTTTTGGTCTTGTGTAATCATACAGAGCTGATAAAGGCAGTAGGCAGTCCTGGGACTTCTTCACAACAGGGAGATTGTAAAGTGAATTTTAATTTAATTTACTGCTGGAGGAGTTTTATATACCAGGGAAAATTCATCCCAGAGAGATTTTTAGATGTTTAAGAAAAAAAAAATCAGTATATGTATAAACCTGAATTTTCAAGCAGGAACAACAGGATTCAGATCCATGACTGTCAGATGCAGCAAACCAATCTATAAGATTCAATTCTATTGCTTCTGCCACCACAGGTAGGTGCACAGGATAGGGATTTGGTGCAAAACAGGCAGGAGAGGATTGTTTTATCCTACATGCACATCCCAAGTAAAGGTCTCTTCAGAGTAGACAGGAGCTTGGCTTCCTGTAAACTTGGGGAGAACTAGAGCGGTTAAATGTCTTAGTAAGCGATACAATATTGTTCTCTTTCTCCTTCCTAGTTTTTGGTTCTGATATTTCCTGGCTCACATTTAACATGGCTTCAACTAATCAAAACTTCATTAAGACGTCAAGGAGACAGGTACAGCCAGAAATTTCAAGGGACCACATTTTTTTCCAATAAATTATTTAAAATCCACTCATTATGAAGAAGTAAGCACAAGGCTGTCACAATGAATCCATCTCTCTTAACACAGGACGATTATCCATTATATTTGGAAACAACTCAGTAGCACTGAAGAGGAGACCCAAGGGGACTAAGACTGGAGCATAACCTAATGCTTTTTAATTGCTGAGGCAACAGAGGCTAAATAACTTTGCATTCCTACCAGGAAAAAAAAACAGTAAGCCAGCCACAGAAGAAAAAGTAAAGCACAGGATAGCTACAGAGAAATTGGAAAATCACAGGTACGTTTTTGCTACCAAAATTGGAGAAAAAAACTTATTAAACTGTGAAAATAAATAAATATTGCATTTTGCAAAAGCAACACATGTTAAAGTAATTTAAGAAATAAACAGGGACACCTGAAATGAGACAGTCATTAATCATTACTTCACTTTCCTGTAAATTTCTGAAGTTTAAAACTGAGTTTTCAAAAGAAGATATCCATATGAGCAGTGTGCAAAGTGAGATCTGTGACGCTAGACTCTCAAGTGCCCTGTCCTGTGTATCTGTGTTAATAAAATTCTGAGCACAAACGGCGTGTGGGTATGCACATGCTTGTACACACACAGTCAGGTACAGCACAGGACCATTTGCATACCTGCTTTGAGATGGGGGTCTGTAGATACTGGTGAAGACAGTTTTGAAGAGCAGATATCTGCTGGGAGTGACAAAAGGGAAAGCAGCAAAGTAGGTTTGATTGCCTATTTTTGGCTTTGGAAGTTGCATGCTGTCAGTGCTACTCAAAAATGGCTAATGAAGTTCTCTTTAAGTTAACTATTACATAAAAATAATATTTTAGAAATGAATACTAGACAGTCCTCTGCTAAGTCTTGGCCTGCACCAGTTTGCCTGAGTTCCTTCAAGACAGAACCATTTTCTTAACCTTTTTTTCCTTTGGAATCACATATCAATGAGAACAGAGTCCCTTTCAATCAGAAAACTTGTCAAATAAAAAGATACGGCCTACAAATACATTTGATCACATTGCTGTTACAAAATACTATTTCAGAGACAAAGAGACTAAGCTCAGCATGGCTCCTGAAGGTAACAACTTCTTCATGCTGGTTTTGGCTGGGATAGAGTTAATTTTTGTCAGAGTGGCTGGTATGGGGCTGTGTTTTGGATTTGTGCTGAACACGGGGTTGATAATATAGAAATTATTTTGTTATTGCTGAGCAGGGCTTACACAAAGCCTAGGCCTTTTCTGCTTTTCATACTGCCACGCCAGCAAGGGGGCTGGGGGTGCTTGGAAGGCTGGGAGGAGACACAGGACAGGTAACCCCAAATGACCAAAGGGATATTCCAGACTAAACGAAATCATGTTCTGTATATACAGTGGGAAGAAGGGGAAAGAAAAGGACATTTGGAATAATGGAGTTTGTCTTTCCAAGTAAAAATTACGTGTGAGGAGGCCCTGATGTCCTGGAGGTGGCTGAACACCTGCCTGTCCATGGGGAGCAGTGAATTAATTCCTTGTTTTGCTTTTCTTTTAATGCACAGCTTTTTCCCTCTCTGTTGAGTTGTCATTATCTCGACCCAGGAGTTCTTTTGCTTTTACCCTTCCAATTCTTTCGACAATCCTGCTGGCTGGGCAGTGAGTGAGCAGCTGTATGGGGCTTGGCTGCTGCCTGGGCTGAAACCATGACAATCCCTCATTTCAAAAATGGGAAGCACTGAGGTCTAAAGCAAGGAGACACCCCACTGTGCTGCACTGGCACCAAGTTAAGGTTGGGAAGGTGCTTCCACTCTAACCCCTGATTTTTCATCACTTCTGTGCTGCACAAACAGCCTCCTGTGAAACAAAGAATTTGGAAAGAAAACATGATGACTGAGGCTGGTTTAATCTCACTGGTTAATTTTGATAGAATAAGCATGAGCTGCCATGCTCAGAGACACTGTTATCCCCCTATTTTTTTTTTTCTCAAACTTTATTTTATTCTCTTACTCACTGCCATAGCTTTACTCAAAAGAGTGGGATATACATGTATGCCAGCAAGTCCTAGACTTGTCCTCAAAGCACAGAATAAGTAGCAAGGAAAGAAGAGGGAAGGGAGAAGTGAGATTTCGCCTATTGTGTTGCCATAGGCAAAGAGCTCCCCATGAACTAACTGAACCACTGCAGTGATGCCAATTCCTTTCTGGTAAGGATTTTCAAAGCCGTGGAACAAAACACAGATGAATGCAAGAAAAGATCAGAGCCTGACCATTTTGAACTGGTCAGGGAACTCAGGCTTAGAGGCAGCCAGCCCAGCTGGCCTCAGGGAGCCACTGAAGCTCCCAGCTTTGAGTGCCAGGCCTATTTACAAAAACATTTTAGTACTCACTGCCTTCTTTAAATGGTACAAAATGGGCACAACATATCCCATAAGGTTCTCTCAAAGAAAAGACCAGCATTCACTGTAGCTTTCTATAAAAGTCTTCTTATTCTCCACCTTATGTTAGTTTAAGCATGATGTAGATACGCTGATGTCTATGTAGGTACTTGTAATTAAACCTCAAGCAAACAAGTTTAAAAAATACCAAAATTATTTTTTATGACCAATAGGGCACCTGTAAAATGCCTTTAAAAAAAATACATAGCTTCTCAATTATGATGTGCCATGATGAATGAAGTCTGTGCTAAGTCACCTCAGCTTGTATGCGAAGTGCGAGCCAAACCCCGACAAAAAGCAAGAGTAAACCTCTTCAGAAGCAGGACAAACACTAGCTAAGAGTTTCTTCACAATGCTTATTTTAAAGTAACCAAAAAGCAATGGAAGAATAATCTACTCCATTTGCAAGGTCTAACCCCAGAATTGCACATACCAAACTGATTAGGAATTTACCTCTACACTATGCCCCCACAGTCAACAGCACTTTAGAATTAAAATTGTTTTGGCTGAACTTTATGAAGACTAAGTTGCCATGAAAAATATGACCTGCTATTAGCATTTTGCAAAGCTGCATTAAAATACAAAAAAAAAAAAAAAAAAAAAAAAAAAAACAACAAAAAAACCAAAACAAAACCAACCAATCCCCCCCAAAACAGACCAAAACAAAAGACACAAAAAAGGCAAACACGAAAACAAAACAAACACAAAAAAACAACAACAAAAACCAAACCAAACCAAAACAAAACATCAAAACTTCATCCTTACTGTCCTAACATTTCCCAAGCTAAAGGGGCCAGAAGCGGTACAGGGGATTTAGAGGCAGCACAAACGAGAAAAACAATCCCCATGGGTTCCCCCAGGGCAGCCATTCTAGCTAACAGAAGGAAGGAAGGGGCACAAGCTGGGCTCCGAGGAACAGTCAGGAAAGCTCCTCAGGTGCAGAATGGTGAAAGAGCTGAAGAATATGACCTGAAGGGTCAGCCTAAGGGTATTGAGAAGAGGCAGAGAGCAAAACTGGAGAAGAGGAAGAGCAATGTTTGTATTCAGAGTGTGATACAGGGATGTGCACAATTTTCAAATATACTCTTCCAATTTCCATCGCATTCCTTAATAAAATACTTGTCCCAGGTGGTTCCAATTTCAGCCTTAGTTAGCAAACCCTTGATAACAAAAAACACATGCTTGTTTTGGATTAGTACCAGAAACATACGATGGCAACATACTAATCCAACAGGTTGCAATAGCAAAATTGGTAAAATCAGTACTTGAAGCAGAAAAATCTATATTACTGATTTTTTTCTACTCCCTCAGGAATTAATTTTCCATTGGTCTCTAAAACTCTGTGGCCATTTTTACAAAGTCACTTTCTTTATCCAAAAAAACTACAGATTCTAGAAAAACTGAAGGGTACTTCTGGTCCAAATTTCTCCCTCAGTCTTCCCTCCATAGTCATGACTGCTCCCTGTATTATGACCATCAGGTTTTAGTCTGAATCTAGCTCTAGAATGCATTCAGAGACAATATTTCTACCACTTCTTTTATTCATTCAGCATATCCCCCTGCTAGCAATGCCATGCATTTTTGACTGCAGTCCTGTGAATTGTGCATAAATCTCACATTAGTATCTGCACATCTTGAACAACTGCAAGAGGAGGCTTTCCCATTCTGCTCTGTTCCTCCCCTAATGAAATGAAGTCTTCCTTGCATCGAAAAATACCTGGCTTAGGATATTAATCTCCCTCACAACTACATTTTGGATTGCATGCAGAACATAATGAATTGAATCTAACGCATACATTGGAGGGCACATTTCTTCAGCCTGCTGCTCTTTCTGCTCTGTGAAAACTCGCCTGGAGAATGAACATGAAATATACCCCTTATTCTATCAGTAGTGTAACTTCTGCTAACAGTACAAAGCTATTTGCATATTGCAGTCATAAACTGTCTGAGCTATCTGAAAGACTGCTCAAGCCTTTCTCAGAACTTTGAGCCTTTGAAAACACTTCTTGCCAAAATATCTTCCTAGTCAGTGCATTAATTACACTTAGCATTATTTTGATTCATATTGCCTACTTCTTTTTCTACAACTTCTACTTGAAATACAATTGGTCACATTTATAATGTGTTTTCATTTTTTTAGCATGAAGTGCTTCTTCCACTTCTAACTGTGGTTGTTCCATTTGCATAACATTCCAAATTATGAATTCAGCTCTCCTGGGGTTTTATTTCTGTAAGATTTAGTATTGAGCTAAAAGACATAATAAGTATAAAGGATTTTCATTTTTTTCTAAGTATTGACAATAAGACTATGTATTTTTTTCACAGACATAATTTTATAGCTCTAGGGAATGCCTCAGGGTGACAATTACATGAAATTAAAAGTATTTATTTAAATCTGTCTTGAGATCAGCCAAATGTAAGTGACAATTTATTTTTTTAATATTAACTTTATCAGAACAGTAATACCTGGTAGTCTAACCAACTTTAATTAACAGCTCATTATGATGGAAACTTTTTACTTATGGAGAGATACTGTGTGTATAATTATGCCTGGGGGTTTTTTTTCCATAATTAGTGTGGGTGAAAGACAGTTTGGAGAATCTACCTTTGTATGATATGTGAACTTCAAATTGATTTTATTTACAGTCTATTTTCTTAAACCTTTCACTGTATTCTGTGTGCTACTCGACATATTTTGGAGAAAGGAGGAAGTGTGTAGGAAGATCTGACTCAAAACAGGCTGATTATTAAAGATTATCACTACCTGAACCAATGCTGCCTGGGGAGAACAAAGAGGAGCAATATCCTTGATAGAGCTGTTTTCCCCCAACTTATCTGGAGGAAGCTGAAAGAACCATATTTCCACAGAAGCAGGACAAAAGCTCAGGTGCCAGGCTTGGAGACCACAGAACTTAAAAGAGTTGGGGTTGGAGGAAGGGGGTGTGGGGAGAGGCCAATACTTGAACAAACAATGGAAAGTTGAGCACCTGGGGAAAAAATGAAGAGGTGACTGCTTGCCTGCAGCATCAGGTAAGAAGAAAGCTGTCAGGAGACATTCAAACATGCAATTCAGACAAGAAGCCACACAAAAGGGAATATAAATCCTGTAAAATTTGTGCCTAATGTCAATTACCCTCTTCCCTAGCAAAAGGGAGGCCGAGGCACTATTTTTTATTGCTTCATGCACAACTGCACAGTTCTTGCAGTAGCTTGGGAAAGCTTCATGGTTTGGAATTTCCATAAAACTTCTTTTTGTCTCCTTTTCCATGTTGTATTGAATTCTTGAGCTGTGGGATACACTGCCGTCTGCATTGGGCTGGGGAGGTACCAATGCAGCTATATCATGAATCGATTGGCACATACAGACAGTGAAGAGAGGGCACTGTGCTTAAGCAGCAAGCCAGGAAACCTGGGAAAAGAGAGTGGTAGAGTTTATCCAGGCCTGAAAGCAGCAAACATCCTCATCTGGTGTGATGACGCCCACCAGGGCTTGCCTGGCCCCTGCACCCCTGGGAATGTTCAGCTGGAACATTTTCCTCTAGGAAATGGCTGAACAGCAAAGCTATTCAGCAGGGACTAGGATATAACCCCAGTAAATGTATTTAATAGTAAAGTAAAAAATTCACCCCAGCAGTTCAATTTCTGAACTTGTAATTTCCTGAAAATGTCATTAAACTACTTTGTTATAAAGGCAGTATTTTCAGAGGCAAAAGTAAAGGAATAGGAAGCAGTTCACTGATTTTTTTTTTTTTTTTACAAATACATATCAAGTAATTACCAGTGAGATCCAGGTGCTTAAACCCAGGCATGAATCTCAGGAATCAGTGAGGAGCACACCTCAGCAAGAGCAGAACTTCAGCCCTATACCTGCTGCACAAATTGGTCAGGGCTACTCTTTCAGGAGTCATAGTGCACCAACAGCACTGAAACCCAGGGAGCACCAGGGTGAGCATCCCCAACTGCAGGCTACAAACACCATGACTACCAGCAGCTGTGGCACAAAGAACCTTCCGTGAGGATTTCACACTTACAGTTTGACAGGCAGTAGAAAGTCTTAGTTACAGTGACTTTTTCAATAAGCATCTGGACAATGTGGAGCATAGAGTGTACCTCATGCTGGGAAGCAGTAAATGTTTCGCACTGTCTCATGTGAAACACTTAGAGGCAACCCATAACCTAAAAGACAGTTTAGCACAGCCACCAGGGAAGCAGTGGTAAGGAGGATCAAGCCAATTGGTTTCTTCATTCCTAACATTCAGGATGAGGTGTTCAGAGCTCTGACCTTCAAGGTCCCCAGATTGCTATTTTAATTAACTTAAATTTGCCCATTTCATCATATTTCCAAAACATAGGGTATCCTACATCTTGCTGTTGCCTCTTGCGAAGCTTCTAGAAAAATTCCAGGGGTCAAAAGACACGTCCACATGACACAATCCTAAAACTCCCCAAACTTGGCAGGTATCAGGCGGAATATCAGCTACTTAGGCACTGTCCTACAACCACCTGCTGTTGACTATAATGCCAGTGTAATAGATGTACAGTATGAAATTCATTTATTAAGAATTTGTGTGTGTAAAATTCTACAGTGGAATGTAAAACCCCAGATTCCTGGAAGCAGTCTGAGGGCATCTCCAAACATTCCATAGTCTTTTTTTAGCTTGAAGGTGTTACTTCAACATCTGCAAGAGAGATAATGGGGAAACGGCCCATTAATCACAGGCTGACCACATCTTCACAGTTAATCAGAGGATCTGATATCGATCTGGGTGGAGATCAACAGAAGCCTTCCAACAGAAGATTCAGAGACTCTTCTTTCAAACTTTCATTCAATTCCTCAGGAAGCTCTTTCAAACATCCCTCATGGGGTGCAGGACATTTCAATGATTGTATTATTTGCATGATGTCATGTTCTTTGGGCAAATCTGCATTCTTTGTGATAGTCTTGCTTTCGCCTCAGGGCAGAAAAATTGTATAAAACACCTACCCTGAAACCCCAAATTTGTGGGCAGTACTCCGGAGAAGCACCCTTTGCTGCTCCCGGATTGTCCACCCAGCATTTGATCGATGTTGTCCTGACTTATCGTGGCGTTTTCCGAAATCGATTTTTGAAATTGTTAAATAAATCTTTGGATTTTTGAATTGGCTCTGATCATTTATAACACCAGTTACTCAGGCCAGCCTGCACAAGGTTCCACAGCACAGGAACATCATCCCGTGTTCCAACCATTCAAATATTTAATTACCTCTATAGAGAGGTAAGTGCAGTGACAGCAGGAAAGCCAGTCTCACCAAAACAACAAAACCAAAAAACATCTGTTACTTTTACACTGTGTCAAAACTCCGAGTCCTCCAAACCTACAAGAGAATGCACTTAAATAAGCATTTCAAAGAAAAATTAGCAAACAGAGTTACTGCCCAGCTAGGAGAGAAAAGTCCCAGGAAGACAAAATCTCTACTTTTTCACAACCTAAGCAAAAAACACAATGTCAGTCACTCGGGGTGCAAGTTACAACCAGAGGGCTGATTGTTCTAAGCGGCCTCAAGTTCTGCCAGAAAAACATCATCTCAACAGTTCTGGTGTCATTCAGAGCTGGAACAAATACAGTGGAACGACCTACGATGTACACAAAACAGGTCACTTACCCCTCCCTCTCCAAAGACTTTTTATACCATGAGAAACAACGAATCCATTGGAGGGACCTGTAACCCACTCCCATAATAGGTGCAGCGATTTTGGCAGAAGAAAACTGTGTAACTCTTCCAGGACATAAGCTGTGGCAGATTTTGCACTAGAATAGGCATCTGAAAAGTTAAGGAAAAAGAAACCCAACGTCTTAAAAGGCAATCCCAAATTTCATTATGGCCAGAAAGATGTATTCCAAAGCAGAACTAATTTTCTGGATTGTAGTGCATTTAAAGAAAATACAGCTTTTTTAACCACAACAGATTTCTTTTCTTCACACTTCTATTTACTCGGCATTTTACTTCATTGAAATGCTATAGGTCCTCCACATAAAAATGTGTCTCACAAATGCAATTCTCAACTAAAAAGCCTTCTAAGTGTAACTTGCCTTTGAGTTTATCCCTGTGAGGAGACTGAAGAAGGTGCATTGAGAAGGGATTCATATTAAAAAAATTCTCTGAAGTAATTCAGTAACCACAGATCTTTTGGTATGCAGTTTCAGAGCTTCCTGTAGCTTGGCAGTCTGTCAGAATTTATTAAATACACATTAGAGTAAACATTTGCCTCCACTTTTCGTAACATGTTCATCTATACTATAACTGGGATACAACCCCTTAAAAATATGAGGTTGCAGTCCATGAACAGAAACATTTGACACAAAGTACTAATCTCTCTCCAGTCTGCTCTTCTGTTCCTCTGTGAGAATAGCAGGATGCCCATCCTCAGGCTGCAACAACAAATTGGCCAAGGAACAACAGGTCTTCAAGATCTCTCTGGAAAAACCTTGCTCCTTTACAGCACTCCCTACACTCATTGCTTTACCCTTTGGTGAACTTACACCAATATTTGGATTTTAAATTAAAAGTTGCTGGTGAAGTCACAGCCCTGGGATACACACAGACAGCTGACTTGGCATTGTGGGAGCAGCAGGGATCATTCTGCAACTATTAATAAAGCATTGTCAGAGCAGCATCTCAAATGGCACCTGTTGGTACTTTGTGTGCCACAGAACAATACAAGTAAAGGATGATGAATACTCCATATAATTTGGGTTGTCTCCAAAGATTTTACTACGACATTTGACAGGGAAATGCTAATGCTGCTGGAATGCTGCACTCAACAGAAAAACGCTGCAAGACAAAACCTCATGCAAACAAGAGCAGTGCCACCAGCAGACAGGCAGAATAAACTGCAAATAAACTACTAATGTATCACTTAGAAGGGGACGGGCACCAAACCTGAGCTCCAAGGATGTCTACTGAAGTCACTGTAAACCATTTCAGGCAACAGATTCCCCTCTGTATGTTGCAAACCAAACATGCGCTTCCCCACTTGGAATCACCATGTTCCGCTCTCCTGGTTTCTCCAGCATTTACTCAGGCACAGCCGAGTCATAGAGGAAGCAATAGGCCAGTGCTCCTCTGTTCCTTCTAAAGGAGTAGGTATAATATTTTTTTCTCACTGCTATCATGTTTTGTTGAAGATAAGTTAATCACACCCCCTTCCCCCCTTTCTCACAATTTCTCTAAAAGCCATTTCTCCTTTCCTAAAATTTCCTCTAAGCATCAAGAAAGCATCCTATGGAAAAGATTTGAGAGCAGGTACCACTGAGTTGCAGCATGGCATCCACCATAGAACTTCACTATGCAGAAACAAATCTGGGATTTTAAGTTATAAACTTCCTCAAAAAGAAAGTTCTAAAAGAAAAAGCTGGGTGGGATCTATTTAGTTCTCAGTACCGTAAGACACTGATGTTTAAAATACTTATTCCCAAATTCTCTGGTATGCTGAACTTACAAAGAATAACTTATAAAAAAAATCTTTTAGCCAAGTTTTGTCAGCAGCATAAGGGGCCAATCTCAGATATCTAGGGGTTCCTCTTATTATTTGAGTAGTCATGGTTTGAGTCCCATGCAGACATCTGGAGAGACTTAACTACTTTGATTAAGAGTCTTTTCTCCCAATAGTCCTTCAAATACAAGGGAATAAAGCAAAAACCTGTTTTGGGTGGAGGAGAAAGGACTCAGTGGGGAAACAAAATAAACTTGGGAAAGTAATAAATCAACTATATCTTCTAGGTAAGGCATTCCCATCCCCAGGATTTCTTGGCAATGCATCTAAGTTCAGCCTTTTTCTCACAGCTGTGGGTGACTACTGAACCAATGTTTCAGAGTCGGCACGAGCCGTGTCCCTCATTCTCTGCTGTCACTGTGGCAGTTTGCTGTTCAGGTTCAGCTCTGGGCATGAAGAGATGAATCGCTCTGAAGGCACTACTTAAAGCTCTCTCAGCTGCAGTGCACATGCTTTTATTTGCTGATAAGTAGGAAAGGAGTCTCTCACTGGAGGCCACCTCTTAATTCAATCACAGCCTTCCAGGGCTTCAGCACAAGCAATGGATGTATTGCCTGCCAACCTCCTCCAAGCCACAGAGGCTCAGTACTGAATCTCCAAGGTGTAAAAAACAGGCGCATGGACACTTAAATAGCCCTTTCAAACAGTTATATAGACTCAGCGTGGGGGGGGGGAAGCAATAGATGCTATTTTTTCCTTCACTTTACCTATCTTACTATGGAAATGAGGCTGAGGTAATATTTGCCCATGTGTACCTTTTCTTCTAAGCTTCTTGCTCCTTTTCTTACTCTTTTCTCTACCACCACTAAGTTTAGAACCTAAAACAATTATTTCAGCACTGTAGAGGTCTCTGAGGTTCCTTCATAAAAAAATCACCCTAATAGTGGAGAAATATCCTGTAAGCCCCATAAGTAAAGGAATCAGTGCAATGAAAACTTGTACTGTTTAAGACACCAGAAAATCCACAGAGGAAGGAGCTCTTATCCATGCTGGCTAGAGTTTGTAGTCACAGAACTGAAAATCAAAAGCTCTTGGCTCTGGTGTTATGAGTGCATTGTGTTCTGTTTTCAGTGACTTACTCTGTGCACACACTGGACAGCACTGCTTCCTCAGCAAGGAGGAACACACACCTACAGCATTGACAGTGTGACCACGTCTGAACCAGGTGCACCAGTGTGACATACAGTTTCTGTCCTTTGCATACATTCAGATCAGCCAGCGCTACTTTCCTCCATCTCCTTTGTCTCACTGGAGCCAGAAAGTTCCTCTGAGTCCTTCCCCTCCCTGCTCAGCAACAAATGCAAGCAGCAAGCTCCCACCTGTTGAATTTCAGGCTACAAATCACATTTTGAAGCAAAATACATGAAAGAAAGTACAAAGAAAAAAAAAAAAAAGAGAAAGAAAAAAAGGCTTCTGCTTTTTAATTAGCTACTTCCCTGAACAAAGAAGGCCAAAGGCTCCAAAGCAGAAAGGAATGTGCAAACTGAGGAAATACAAACTTATAAAGAGAGAACTTCACATTAAGGGGAGAACCAGACACAGGCAAGGGAACTGCTGGTTCAGTTCAGGAAACATCAGTGACTAATTTTAATAAAATATAATGAAGCAGGTGATTGCCAGAGTTCTCCATTGACTTGGTGAGCCAAAATACATGATCCTCCTCTTTTTCTGTATAGGATAAAGATATCACAGGCAGACAGAATTAATCACTGTGAGAGTATGGACAGTACAGGTTGATGGTGCTGGTCGTGAATTTTAAGAGCCAGACTGTGGACAGGCATCTCAGCAAAACAGCAGAGGACAACCCATTAAGAAGAAATATGACATCATCAGGTGATAGGTCACCACAGAATTTCTATTTTGGGCCCCACAGTCAGCTATATGATAGATCATGATTACCACCTGACTTGTAACAGCATTTTGTGTGAGGGAATGTGGTTTGGCTAAATCTCAGGAAAGGGACATTGTGAGAGACAGTTCTGAACAGAGGTCTGATTCAGGTCTATGCTTCATCAAGAGCCTACAGACATAAAACAAGTCTATCTGTTATGATTTGAGTTGGGCATATTTTTTCCCTGGAACAGAGCCATTTGATATACTTTTGCAGCACACCATAAGTCAGAACAACTCCATCAGAATTCTTGTGGTGAAAGCTTACTAAAAACATGCAAAAAAAAAAAAAAGTCTCTCTCAACATTTGCTTTGGCATTCTTACAGTGTAGCATGCCAAACCTGTACCTCCAAGTAATCTCTTAAAATATTTATGTGCTTGCAAGATTTTAAATGCATTGGTATTGTGGATGTTTTGGGAAGGCAGGAGAGACCAAGAGGAATAGAGGAATATGTTTCAGCCTGAAGCATGATGACATGATAAGGAGCTCTGGGCTAGCACCAGACATCATGGCCTACCAGAATCATTGCATCAGAACAGCTAGACTTGTTCAGGCTGCTTTAATTGAGATGAATGGGAACTGTGCGTCCTGGAAGTTAATGTTGAGTTGGTGTCTCCACTGTTTTGCTGTGCGTTCCACTGTGGTTTTACACCCCACATCTACTGCAATTTTCAATCTTTCCCCAGAAGCACCAAAACTCAAACAATAAATCACCATTTTACAACAGAGGTAACTCACTCTGGGCAGGATCACCACAAGCAGAAGTTTCCCCAAGCAGAAGTGTTTTGCAGTCCTCATTATGAACTAAAAAAACTTTTCTGATCATCTGTGCCAGGGCAGCACAGCCTTGCCAGAATAGTAGAGATCAACTTCACACCCACCAAGCTCTCCTTCAAACATTGATGCTGAAATCCTAGTAAGATGTGCCAATGTCTGTTTCCTATCTCTCATATGCAGGGAAAGGGGGTCTCTGGCTGGCTGACAGTTGAAAAATTCCTGATGCCTGTTTTCCAGCCAGATGACAGATGTATAAGAAAGGCTGTCAACTCATTTCTCATAAAGCAATTTTTTAAAGTCTGGCATCTTTCAGCTCACACTGAGTATGAACAACACACTGAACCCACAAATCCTTTTCGAAAAAACGTTATAGTGATTTCACCAGTATGAACCTACCAGGTCTAGACTAAATGTAGACTAGCCAGCTATTTTGTGTGAGGTGAAATGTATGAACTGTTCTATTTAGTGAAATATCTCACCACCATATTTCACTGCATCTGTCAATTAAATCTTATGCTTCTGCATTTAGGAATGATAGCTACCTACACAAAGTAACTATCACCGCACCTTAACCACATTAAATGCTGCACAGAGGTGAAAATATTTCACTTGATAAAAAAAACAAACAGAAACAAGCAAATAAAGAGTTTTAAGCTGTCCTGTAAGGGAAAATAATACATTTTTTACTTTCTTTTGTCAAAGCATAAGCTCACCATTTAATTGCAACTTGTTAGATAGCAATCTGTTGATACTTGTGTAAAGGTCCTTGAGGAATCAGAGGGAAAACAACTAGAGAAAAGAGCAACATAAAGCAAACTTCAGGACATCTGATGAATACTCAAGCAGTGGAAGAAGTGAAAATGATTAATGGTGTAGTATCAGCACACAACAGCACAGTAGAAGTAAGATATCTGGGGTTTAGAAAGCAGGGCCATTAACACACAAGGTGAAATGACCATGCAAACACTGGTGGCTGAAGGACAAGGTAGCAGGAAACAAAACAAAGTTACTGTTGCCTATAATACCAGGTACTAAAAAGCCAGGGCAGCAGGCCAACATACTGATGAGAAAGAGCAAAGCATGGTAATTATTCCTCCCCTCTCATGAAAAAGCAGCAGGGTTAGTTTTATCCCGGAACAAAAAGCATATGCCATTGAAGGAACATTATAGGATCAGCTCAATATCCTTACATAGCTAATAAGAACTTTTTTTTCCCTTAATTACTTGGCAGTGGAGAAAAACATCACATGGCATCTTGCAAATTATTGCTCTTTCTCAAAGCAGCTTCACAAAAGGAAAAAGTTTTAAAATATGACCCTACAGAAAAAAAAAAATTTTGTTCCTTTAAAAAATTCTAGAATCTAGATTAATTGCCAGAAACTGAGGGGAAGTCTGAACTTGGGCTACTATTCTGAGCAAAATTCTGATCACCAATATAAATTGTGAGTTCTGCCTTTGTTGCATCATTTAAAGAGAACATGTTGTGAGTTCTCCATGAAGTTCAAACAGATACTCTTCTTTTGCATAGCCAGACAACAAAATCTGATCCAATTAAAATTATATAGTACCCTTCTAGTTCTCATTTAGAAGAAAATCATCTAGATGCAAAAAAAGAAAAAAAAAAGAAAAGTGAAAGGGATGTAGCTACACATTGCTATGCTGTCAGTCAGACTCAGTATGACTCTCAATGGATTGCAACTTTTTAGGGAGTGGAGACAGCTAATTGAGATTCAGAGAAGCATAAAGGAAATGGCACTTCTTATCAGTGCAAAAAGTAGAGAAACTGCCCTTTTACACATTAGCTTTATCTCTGAACCAGTACAATCCTCCATTTAATGTTTTATCTGATGATGTCATGCATTTTCCAGACTGCTACTGAGCTCCTGTGGGATGTTACAGATACCATGGTCACTGCACTCAAGGTAAGCTTCCTATAGAATATGCAGGACTTTGAGAGTGGTGACATCAAACCAAGTTAAACTATCTCTTCTGGCACTATTTAAATCATACCTTCTTGTTACAAGTACATACAACAATCTACCGTAAGGTCCATTTTCAACAAGTTCTGTCTCTGACTATTTTCTATGCTGCCTTAAAAAAAAAAAAAATAAAGTAATACAGATTCTTTAAAAATGTAGATTATTGACCATCAAGAACACTCAAACAACTTTGGAACTTCCATAGTGCTTTGATATATCTAAAGGTTTTTAAGTACTGTTATGATAGAGGCATTATAGAATGAGTTGCTTTCAAAGTGGATCCCAGTAGCTTTTATTTTCATTTAATGTCATTCTGTTTGGCCAGAGGGCTCAGCAGGCCTCTGCCATTGCTGCTAGTGCAGTGAACAGCAGCATTCCTGCTCAGTGGCTGGAACAGCCAGTGATTGATTAAATTGTCTGTTCTTATACTTTCCTACAACCTTGTTTGATCTCCTAATGATGTAGGGACTTGACCTCCTTACGACCTCTTCCTCCCTGGCCTTCATTCAGCCATTGCCAACTGAGACCATGGTATATGAGATCCACCATTAAAGGAAAGGCTCTTTAGTTTTTTTGTTGAGACCTACACTGAAGTTATTTCCCATTTAGATAGCTGTCTCAAACTGTTCAAAATAATTTTCCCTCTACTGCATGTTCATTTTACATAAATTCATAGAACAAAGTAAGGTTGCAGTTGTATGTCCCTCATTTCTGTACTACATCTGTTTTAATACCAATAAAGTATGCAAAAAACATTACTGAAGCCTTTAAACCATATGTTAACTAACCTCAGACAGTCTTGCCTTAAAAACATGAACTAAAGAGCTCCTTATGATTCAGATCCTGAGTCCTCAGCCTTTCACATAGAACATGGAAGAGATGGAAGCTGAAAGGCAAGGTCCAGAGCAGTTGGTTGGTAAGCATCTCATTTTACTTTGCCTCCTACTCCACGTAGTCCAAATGACAAGAAGTATCCACCTCAAAGTAAAGATGCTCCATATTACAGGAAGCTGATAGTCACTGCTATTTTTAAAAGGCAATTTTTAGCCTGGGCTAGAGATCTCAGCACAGCACTTCTCCAGAGAAGAGCGTGATCTGTATCCGAGCAGGTAAGGACGCCTGGGGATCCTGAGGCTGTGGAGAGATCAAACACATTGTGGGTGAAAGCTGACCAGAAGAGCCCTACAGCAGGATGCCCAAGGACAGGCAACCTGCATTTTGGCAACGTGCCCTCAGGCATCACACAGTCTGCCCTCGAGCCTGCTGTGGAGCAAAGGTGCTAAAATACTCCCCTATTCCCAGGTTTTCTGGCAACTGTCTTGTTGATCCAATGATATCACTTACCATTAACAGACTGAGTCCCTCACATAGGGAAAGCCTACGCTAATTTAGTTCTGTTTATATAACTACTCAATCAGTAAAGTTCTTTCTTGTTTATATTTTATGTGTTTTAATAATAAACAGATGTTTCTTCAAAACTGGCAGTTTCTTGCAGTCAGGGACCATGCAGAAGTTACATATTACTGTGACTACTCCTTGTCGAGGGGGATGTTTTTCACTTCAGCCTAACTTAACCAAAATCCTACCTAAACCTTGTGTTGTTTCATGATTTTTATACCTGTAACTTACCTAGATTAGATATTTTGAATCACACAGTTATGATTATAGTGAAGTTAACTGTATTTATGTTAATGACAGAAATGATATGCTATTTCCTTGCTTATTTATCTTCTTGAACACTGAGTTTTGAAGGAGAGTTTTTCAAAGGCACAAAAACCAGGGAAATCTCTCCTGCTTAAGGAGTTCTTTGAAATCTGGCACTGCATTTTAAATTTGGCCTGTACCCTAACTCTGCCACACTTTGAATGGACTTGGGCTTGCGATTAATGGGTTTGCTTTTAAAAAAATCTGTTATATTTTTGGAAATTACTTGCCTGAGAGGTAAGAAAAATAGTTCAATGGTTATTATTTGCTTGTAGATCCAATTAGTGGGAGTCAGTGCTTTCTTTCTCCTCCCTATCTTCAGCCTATTGCTTGGGCCCTTCCTGTGAGGGTGAAATTTTTGAAATAGTGCTGCTAGGGCTGTGAGTTGCCAGGGAGGCTTTCCAGTTACCTCGAGGAATATGCAAACATGGATACAGTTATACTGGAGTTTATGGTTGTACTAGAGCTTACACCCAACTCTGGAATGAAGGCTGGCTTTATGTCTGTTGACACAAAATTGTGTTTAACTCCGTTCTAACAAAACAAGACAAAAAATTTTAAAAAATAAAGTAAAAAATTTAAGATTAAAAAAAATTAAAATAGACATAAAACCTAAAAATAAAAGAATTAAAATAATAAATAAAATAAATTTTAAAACAAAAAGGATAAAATTAAAAAATTTAAAAAATTAAAAAATAATCCTCCAAAAATTTTAAAAAATTTGGAAAAATAAAATTAAAAAATTAAAAAACTAAAATTAAAAAATATAAACTAAAAATTAAATTATGAAATTAAAAATAAATTAAAGGGAAAAATGAAAAATAAAAGATAAAATTAAAAATTTTAAAGTATAAAATAAAAATAAATTAAAGAGGAAAAAGATAAAAAGCAAAAATGTAAATTTAAAAAAAATAAATAAAAGAAACAAGAGAAAAAGAAAAAAGAGAAAATGAAAAATAAAGAAAAAAATTAAAAATAAAAACTAAAAAAGGTTTGGTATAGAGGAGTCCTCAGCCTCACAGTATTTCAGTTCCCATCTGCAAAATAATGCTTTCTTTGCTCATAACAAGAATTGCAATATTGCATTACAAAGCTTCTCACAAAAAATCCTGTCTTCAGGTATTGTCAGAATCACTCCTCCAATCTACCTCTCCAGACAAGACGGCTGTGTTTGGATGACATTTGTGTAGTTTTGTTGTGAGCTGATCTGGCCTTAAAACATCACTGTACTTTTGATAAATTACCTTT
Organism: Chamaea fasciata; assembly: GCF_029207755.1. Taxonomy (NCBI): domain Eukaryota; kingdom Metazoa; phylum Chordata; class Aves; order Passeriformes; family Sylviidae; genus Chamaea; species Chamaea fasciata. The sequence goes on along the minus strand of NW_027094086.1, from coordinate 66,446,806 downwards.
GAGAGTCACCAGCTTCCAGAGCAGGCTCACAACACGGCCCTTCCCTAAACAAAGTATTTAAGACAGAAGGGTAAGATTATTTGCCTTGAGGGAAGGCAACATTTGTGCCACTCTACCAGCCAAAACAACATATTGTGAAAGTACAATCCCAAGTGCTCCAGAAATGAGGGCTGTACCAAGTAGCATTACATTGAGAAAATACAATACATCACATTGAGGAAACTGAACTGCTGTAACATTACACCTTTATTCTAACTGCAGTGTAAGACATGCTATTGGCTTTTAAAATGAGATACTTTAAAGAGAATATCCTAGATTTCCTCTCCCATCCTTTCTACCCGGTGTTACCCATTACACCATTTCAAAGTCACCTCTTGGCAGATGTTGCTGACTGTTTGCAACTGCCCTATACTTTTATACAAAACTTGTTACAGATTTTGCATAAATTTTCAGTTACGAGCCTTTCCCCCACCTCACTTGCCTCATGGAGGTCATCCACTGTCCTGCAAGTGTCCTCTGCTTGGGCACATCTCACCAGCAGTAGCACAAAGACCACATTCAGTTCTGGAACTTCCTGATATGGCCACATCCTGTTGTTTTGATTTAAAGCTCCCCTTCTCAAACAAGCTCCAGTCTAGTTATCCCTAAGTATTAGATTCTCAAAGGAGATGTGGAAAGGCTGAAGAGAGACCCAAAAAGGGCCGCAAAGGGGTGGAAAGACTGTTGCATGAGGTAAGTCTTAGGAAATTTGGCTTGGTTAAGACTTAAAAAAGGAAGGTTTATGGGACACCTCCTCAAAGAATGTCAGCAAAGAAGATGGAGGCTCCCTTTAAAGAGGCATTATATGGGAAAAATGAGGAACAATGGATATAAATTACTCATGAGACTCCAATTGGATGCAAGAGGAAAATTTTTCATAATAAGAACAATTTCCATTGGAATAATCTCCCCAGGGAAGTGGTGAATTCCCCAGCACCAGACACTTTTAAGATTAAGATGGACATGGTGAAGGGACTCCTTTTCCAGACTATGCTTTTGCCAAGAAAGTTTGTCTCAAATGCTGCTTGAGTTCCCTACCAGCATGGTATGCTACAATTCCATGATTATGATGATTATTTTTAATGAAACTAAATCTCATGCTCAGATATATTTAATATGGCTCTTTGGTAGTTCCCAACAGGCATCCCAGAATAACAGCAGAATCCCAAAAACCAGACCTGTTACTCAGATATTAGGAGCCCTTAGAGTTAAAACCAGAGCAATCTCGACATAATCATCATGAAATTATTAGACTCATCATTGTTTACAGTATGGACAAGTTTCTTAATTTGTATGAAAATCCTCCATGCAGGAAAGCATTTTGTTGCTTCCCTTTAAAGCATTGCACACTCCCAACACTGAGATAATGTGAGGTTTAGACACGTATCAACACATAGTCGGTCTCTTCTGCATGAACCCATTTAACCACATAAAGACTTTTTTTTTTTTTTTTTAATAGACAGAGACAGCCCTGCATGAGAGAAGGAAATGCTCGCTATGAATAAAAGAACATAAAATCCTCATTCTGCATCTTGCACCATGTAAGAGAACTATATCAAAGAATCTGTTCTGGCACCCATTCCAGCTGTGCTCTCTTTCTGCAGTCTAGGAAAAAACCTACAGTGTGGTAACCTCTGTCTCTGCCTCACTCTTACAGAAAGTTAAAAACCACACACATTTTTTATTTCACAAGACTGTCATAATGAAAAGACATTTTGCATGTTTTCTCAGAGACTCAGAATGTCATTTGCTGAACACAGCTTTTAGAGGTAAAGTTCCTACTTGTGAATAGGGTTTGCCAAATAGAATTATCAAAGTAAAGTTTTAGATGTGAAGCAATTAGAAGTCAAGATAGCCATGCCAAAAGAAATGCCAAACAAGAAAAACAAAAATACGTTGATTCTCCAAGTGCTTTCACAGCTGCACCCAAAATTGTTCAGACAACATTGGTCTTCATTGAAAACATCAAATCACTGAAAAATCAATTAAGGAGGAAAACAGTGAATTCATTAGTGTGAATATCTTACATAAGAGAGCCAGCTGAAACTACAACTCAAACACCTACAGAAGCATCCTTTCCACTAGACGTCAGAATGAAAGGGAATGTATTAGAAGTCACCACTTCAGACTTACATCAGATCACCTTAACCCTAAGGAACAATTTGTATATTTCAACAGGTCGGAGCATTGCTGTTTACACTCTACTTAAATCCTTTCACAAATAGGGACACTACACTTCCCTGTGTAATGCTTCAGGGAATGGTCCTCTTTTATACAAAATTTGAGTCGTCTTATCAACAGTCTAATGCTGGATCTGTGAAAAAACATTCCACAATTACTCCTACATTCTCTTGTAGCTGTCTTCGCACTGACTCGCCTTCATTAGCAGATATTCCAGAAGATTTCTTATCTCAAAAAGTCCCCTCCCTAAAGTTAGTCTTGCTACCTGCCAGCCTTGCCTCTTGTGTAAAACTTTTCCTAAAAACAGCTGCTCCAATCATTTGCCCTCCTGTTTTGACATTTCCCTACTGCATTCATTTTTGCTGCACCAAAGCAGAGTTTCAAGTCCGCTCTTGTAGTTAGACTCTATGGTGAATGGGAGTCATAGATACGGAGATTGGAAATAAAAACTTTATCCCAGCTTTCCTTAAAAGTTCAGCTTTCAAATGACTTGCAAGTGTCCAGGTTTTTGTACTGCTCATTTTAAATCCAGTCATATTTTCAAAACTATTTATAAAAATCATATTCCTGGGCAGATTTTCCCTGTGATAGATGACAGTAATTCTGCTTGCTTTGCAAGAGATATCTGATGAGTGAAGGCCTGTCTGTGAAAAAAACATTATGATGATCCATAGATACAAGAAGTGCATGCCCAGAAAATCTGATTTCCACTGCCAGCAATGCTATGCTGTCTCAGAAACTGACCTCCACATCACTGTGTCTAGGAACGTGTACCACCTTAGACGTAGGAAAGATTAACTAGTCCTGCAGAAAGCAGGTTTGCATAAACAACCCAGAAAACATTTCAGGAGGGGCTATACTGTAGTAGAAAATCAGGAAGACACGTGCTTCTCACAGCTTCCAACAAGAAGTCACTGCAATTTCACTGCAGTTAAAAGATGTCCTTTCCATGTGCTAGTGTCAGGGTAAGCCTGTGCCTGACCTAGGCTCAGCACCGCAAGGGATAAAAGTCTACTACACTGCCTAAGCAAGAGGAGACTGTAGCAGGACTTGTCCCTTTTTTCTTGGATAAGAAAATAACTCCAGTACTTCCTAGTTACTGTGCAGACACTGACAAGAGGGAAAATATAACTGTACTAAATGAAGCAATTTCTAGAAATACAGAACTAAATCAAATAATAACCCAAAATCCATATATGAATGAACCATACTCAAAAAAAAATCTCAGTTTCTAAACAAGAGCACAATCTGATTTACCTTGCAGTAGGAGACAGAAGTGTGACATGTCTCCCTCAAGTGATAGGAAAGCACCTCACAGAAGAAAATACATACCCACAAAATCATAAATCAAATAAACTACTGCTCACTGAACAACTATATTTAAATTCATGGCCTTGAGACTGGTAATGCTATATACCTAGCAAAAAAGAATCTGGAGCAATTTAGGCGGAGCTCTTTGTAACTAGTGGGAATCTTCATAATCGTCTAGAATTTTTTTTTAATAAAGAGCAGAGGAGAAAGGAAAAAAAGCACCAGTATGTACACACCCCAAACAATGTTATGTAATACAGCATTGCTAATTAAGCATACAGTCACAGCTAAGACAGAGCAAAAAATCTGCCTCCATCAAGAAAAAAACCTGTGTAGATCTGGGAAAACAGCATCAAGTCCTGTCAGGGGAGGTTTAGACTGCATGCTAGAAAAAGGTTGTTCAGCCAGAGAGGGTGCTGGGCACTGGGACAGGCTCTCCAGGGAAGTGGCCACAGCACCAAGCCTGACAGAGTTCAAGGAGTGTTAGAACAGTGCTCTTGGGCACATGGTGTGACTCTTGGAAAGGATGCTGTGCCAGGCTGAGTTGGACTCAATGATCCTTGTGGGTCTCTTCCAACTCAGCTTAGTCTGTGATTCTGTGATAAGGAAACAGGCATGTTCAGACCCCAGAGGTAGAGTGACAGGAGCTTATCAGGAGAATCTTGCTATTAACTCAAATATTTTATGCAGTTTCTAAAGTACATGAATTCAAGAGGCTCACTTGAATTTTACTGTGTTCACCAATGTTTTCTCAGGAGTGCACACAATTCCCCAGGCCCAAGTCCCACAGAACGACTTGGGTAAAATTTCCTTCCAGTGAAACTTTAAGTCTCCTCTAGAGTTCCTAATATTTTTTCAGGCTTATTTGCTCTAACAATGTACTACCATGGTTTTATGTTTGTCCTTCCTTCCTCTGATAAAAACAATTTTTATGCTAGTGATACATAATCCACCATTACCTGTTATTTCACAGGCACAGACAGAATCCCTGGCATTAAAAAAGGACAAAAAGTTATCCCTCTAAGAGAACAATTTTCTTTCTGCCTACCTCACTACTTCATGTATCCACACAGAAATTTTTAATGACTATATTTTTAATGCAATGTCTCATTATTTCTGCTCAAAAACTGGATGAACTAGAGTCATACTTAAATTTTAACCTTTACTCAAACTGCATTTCTCTGCTCATTGATTTATTTTTAAAATTATGATATTGATAATACCCTTGGTATTGTATCTGCCACAACACAGTCAGCTATCAATATATATGGCCCCACAATCTGCCCTTCACTTTCTCAGCATGTCCTCTAGGCCCACATTCCTGTACACATAGTTTCAGGTCATGTTGATGAAATATTTATTTGCATATTTCATTGATTTTTTCATACCTGAGGAAAATGTGCCATGGTCACTCATTGATTTTCCCTTTGGCTGTAGTTATGAGAAAACTGATCTTATTATCATCTCTGAATACCTAGACAACTCCAATGATTCAGCAAAGATCTGTCAGTACTCATCTATCTCCAGACTAAAATGGAGCCATAAGTAAAGTCACAGTGAAACCAAATATCACTACTAGAAAGAGAAACAACTTTTTAATTACTATTTTAAAAGAAAGTCAAATACACTGCTCAAAAGGAAATTTGATATTATAGAAAGGTTTTGCAAATACACAAATACTGGAAAATACAGAAATGCTCTTTTAGGATTCTGCGCAGCTTTTTATTTTTACCAGTTACCTTAACCCATCTTCTAGCAAAGACCGCAAAGAAACATGATCGGTAAATTATATGCATTTTTCACAACAAAAATGCATTTTCTAGATATTTCAATTGACAAGCATGGTCTCAAGCTTTCTCTGGTCTAGAAAACTGGCAAACCTAAACATGCAGACAGGGAAGGACTTACCAGCAATAGTTATCTACTTACAGGCAAGGATCCAACAGATGAATGCAAACAAAGCAGAACTTCAATGGGAAGCTTACAAGGAAGAAGACAAGAGGAAATGAGACAACAGAAAACAATATTTCAACTGAAGCAGACAAATGAACATCTCTAAATTCTTTGTTCACAGTCACAAATTCATTACACTTCTTAGAGCTGTTGAAGGCAAACAGCAAGTCTCCCCTGTGCTTCAATATTGTTCAGACTGGGAGAAAGCAAATACTTTAGAAAGGTCGGTGCTCTTGCCACTGAAGAATTCACCATTTCTTGCAAATTTATAGTTTGGGGACACTATCTAACCTCTGAGGCTGGATGTGGACATTCATAACCTGCAACCCCTGGTTCTTCCAGGGAAGTAAAATTCCAAGTCTCAAGAGTCCCTTGTATATTAGCTTGACCCCACTTATCACTCGGATGCTGCCCAATCTCCTTGCAGCCTCTCAAGTGTTGCAGCTCCCCAAAACAGTCAGTTGCACAAGGGACTTCACCGTAACCTCCTACAGAGTGCAGGAACCTCTTCCAATTTCTTTCCTTCTGCCTGGTCCAGAGCTCCCTAACACAGTCAGAATAATCTCTGTTCCAGAGATAAACTGGACACATTTCTCTCCACTCCTCATTGCCAAATAGAAATCGAACTGTGGTTCTTTTCTAGGAAAGTTCAAGGCGTGAGATCACACATGACAGCAAAGAGAGTAAAGAGAAACGCTTCTATTAGAATTTAATGGCAAATGAGGGTGACAAAGAGGAGAAACACACTAGAAAAGTCACTAACCATTGTTGGCATTATGACCATAACAACCCCCTTATTGTTTATGATGAACATCCTCCCTTGTGACTGAAGCTTCTTCAAGAAGTACCTTAGGATTCCAACATCTACCCAGCCAAAAATACAATTAATCCCACCTATCAGAGAAAAACAACAAAATTTCAAATATTCAGGTCTTTTGGTATTGACAAGCCTTTTATCTGAAAGACACATCTTCTCATATTTGCAACAGACCAACTACTATTTTTTCACATTCCAATAAGACCAAAAAAATGCCCATATGATATGAGACGACTTTGTTCACTCTCTCTTTCTGCATTCACTAAGATTTGTGACATCTGAACTCGTAACCACAATGTGGGTGTTTTTATGGTCAACATCATATCTTTCACACTGTCATTTGTTTCACAAAATCACTTCCATTGTCATAAACTTCAGATTTACAGCTGAAGCTGGCAGAACCATTTCTGAGCACAATATATCAAGGGGAGAAAAAGGAAAAATACTTCATATAGAGAAGCTGACTACTACCTTAATTATTGAGAGACTGCTACATCACAAAAGCAGTGAGGAGATTTCAGAAATTGACAAAGTCACAAAACTTGTAATTTCAGCAGTACCATCCATTTCAAAACTCACCAAAAGTTGCATATGACAGTGGCAATTTCAGCTTCTTATAAGCACTGACACTTTTACTCTGTGTTTCTCAGTCACACCAATCATTCCAGCATTTTGCTTTGCTGCTCACCTCCAGCTGATATCAGGCCACCAGCCAGTTGACCTCATTTCTTTAGCTTTTGACACTTAGGATGCCAATGTTTATGCCTCCCCTGCCTTTTCCTGTGGATGAAGATGGATATATTTTTGAGGTTTTTTTTTTTTTATTTTGCTGTGTTACCTAGTTCATTATCCAATCAGGTTACAATCAAAGTGCACTTCAAAATCGTGACTAAACAATCCACATACCCTATACTCTACTGCCATCAGGCATGAATTTCACATGCTTATTACTTAATTTATTCATTGATGACAACAGTCTGTGCTATCAGTCAGCCTGGTTAAATGGTGAGAATAACATTCAAAGATTTTTATTTTCTAATTCACACAAGGGATTGACATAACCCCATCCATATCACACACCCAGCTAAACAAAGGTTTGAAAGCACACACAAACACACTGCTTATTTATATGCTCAATATAAAAATGGTTTCTGTACCTTGCTGGTGTCACAATATATTTCTCTAAATAACTTTGATGTATTTAATGGCAGGGCATATTATTGCAATAAATTGCAAAGTACAGAATTTAAAAGTATAAAACAAATAAATCAAACTTCCGTTGTGAATGTGTTGTTGCAAAACAACTTCAACACAGCAATATGCTCAGTGCTACACACACACAGACAGAACCAAGTGTGAATATGTGATTATTGAGCCTCAGCATCAACAAACCTGCCATCATTCTGCTATGCAAAGGGGGGATGAACAGAGAATTTGCAAGCACTGTAAATATTCTTGCTAGGCCTAAGCTTGGCCCTACAGGAGCACATGGTGCTGTGTTTAGCAGGACAACTGAAGCCAGTTGAATGTGAAAGGCAGCACCTAAATAATTACAGTTCTCCTTTTCACCACAGAGCACATGAGAAGATCACAACCTGACTGGTGGGGCCAGCTTTCTAGGCTGGTCACCTGGCAGACGGCAGGTGAAAATAAATCTCAGTTTATACAGCTATTTCAGTACCTTTGATGAGATGCTGGCAAGATCAGGGTAAGCTCTGGTTCTGCATGGAAAGCTCTGCACTACCCCTTGAGAAATCAGCCACTCGCACAGAGCCTGCAATACACATACCTTTTCCAGGTGGGCTTTACCTGCTATCTTTGTAAAGAACCGCCTCTATGTTCTGCCTCTGCTATTAAATAGAGCAAACATTGCAAGACTGATTTTTTATGAAACCATATTCTTTGCAAAGTTAAAAGTACTATTAGATGGAGCAAATATACTTCTGTTTGCCAGATAGAGCAGCTCTCCTTTGAATGTTATGTTGTATTATACAGCAGAAAATATTCTCTCCCTCTCACCCATTTGCTTAAGTTTCAAAATTCGGAACATGTTTTAACAGGTAAAATGCAAATAAAATGAAGGAATGATTGTTCCAGAAAATTCACTTTCACATAAGTTCATCCTCACTGCTATCCCTATGCTTGTAACATATGAGAGCTTCCCAACAAAATACAATCAGCGTCATCTTGGTTTTTGAAATAATGTTGAAGTCAGGTGCAGGAAAGTAAAAATGCATTAAGGTTTACTTATGTCTGGAATTAGATCAGAAGCTAGTCAAAAGTTAGAAAATTATTAAAAAATGGTAATTTGCAAAGATAAAAAAATAACATGGACTCTCAAGAAAAAAGCTAAAAATTTCAAGGACTGCACTATTCCCAAGGGGCCTATATTTTTACAATAAATTGAAAAAACTTGACGATGCAATAAGATTATTTGGACACTGACATCTAAGTTCAGTCACTGAGAATGACTTTTCATGCTCTGGAGGTGAGTGCTGTAAAGGCAGACTACTTCAAAAAGGCAAGAAAATTAACAAGGAGATCAAGAGAACTAATTGGGGCTATGCCAAGGATCCTTATGGAGAGTTCAAAAGCATTGATAGATCCCTGGAAAAAACAAACCTAAAAAAACCTAACGCAGGTTTTTCATATTCTGGCAAGTGCTGCAATAGCTAGTCAGCATGCCATTGCTACCCCTTTTGAATGCTTATTATTGTCAACACAAACTTCCTCAGGCTAATCAAGGTCAATGAAGGATGTAAAGGGAATTCACCATAATTAGAGCCTCTTAAAGCATTCAGATACACAGAATGCACTCTGTGGAAGTTTAGCATACAGAGAGTGGTGCACAGCCCTTAGTTACCTTCAGTGGTGTTTGTTACGCATGGACAAACCATTTGTTGTTCTGCAAACTGAGCAGTGTACTGCTCAGTACTGCAGTTACTCTGCCAGCAGCAGCAGTAAAAGCAACTTCAAAGCCAACCTTCTGTTTTGCTGGGCATGAAGCAGTTTTGAAAATACTACTGCCTGTTGAATACCAAGGGAAAGGGCAGGATCTTCTTTAGTGACACATAGGGATGCTCAGTACCTCTTAGGAAGTTCGAAGGGTCTTTGACCTTCCAATAAAACATTGTCTGCTTGATCTGAAAAAACTTCATAGCTCTGCTACATTTTCCTTCCATAAACATGAAATCATCAACACTTGATGTTATAACTTTTTGGTAAGTTTGTTCACAGGACACAAGTACTGATGCTTTGTAATTCTGATGGCAGTGGCTGCCCTGTTGCAGGACAAAGTTTTCTGTTCTAAGACAGGGCAAAGTGAAGTCTAGGTATGAATAGTGCAGAAGAAAAAAAAAAAAAAGCTTGATGGGAATCTTAAGATTTTGCATCATCTTACCAGAAAAATAGGTGTGCAGACAAAATCCTTTATGTGTCAGTACACCTTACACCAATCTATGGGCAATTTAGAGCATTGAGCTCTAAAGCAACCACTTACTTCAGCAAGCCAAACTGTAACTATGCATTTACTATAAATAAAGCTGACTTAAAACTTTGGGAAAGCCTGCATTCTGCCAGCTGCCTCCGAGCTGGAAACCAGGTTCCTGCAGTGCCCATAACCTTGAACACCCTGATGGCCTAGGAAGCCAGCTGCCTAGGGAATGGCTTTAAACAAAGAATCATTCTTTCTTTTGTTGACTGGTTCAGTGGGTTTCTCCTCACAAATATTTAAACTACAGTAAAAATACTATTTTTTTTAAGCATTTGATCCAATTTGGTAGCAAAATAATTCCTCGTTCCAACCTTTCCCACCTCACAAGCTAGGGAGAATGTTTTCCTCCCTATGAAAATTGCATAGGAGAGAAATTCCTTTTTCTAGCCAGCACCATCTGGATATAAAGCTTAAAATGTCAAGAGGGCATGAAGGGAGCTGCAGCAGGCCAGCTTCCTACACAGGGAAGGCAAATGTTAATTTACATACCCATTAAAATTCAGCATGCTTCAAAAAGATAGAAGAAAATTGAAGGAGGTAATATATAAATGCAGTAAAAAGTAACAAAAAGCAGAGATAGCCTAAAAGGAGGAAAGAGAAAAAAAAAGTACTGCAGACATTGAACAATCTAAGAAAGGAGACTGATGAAAATTCAGAACCTAATATGAAACTTAAGAGAAAAAATCAGTTTATAGGAAAAAACAGTAAATATACCTAGACCAGCAGATCTCAAGTTTGTTTGAACTGGAGTTTCATCTACCAGAAGGACTTATTTCTAGAGCCCAACCTCATGTCAATTACTTAGAAGAAAACTGCTGAATGTGCAAGACTCTCAGTGGACCATCACTGCTCCCAGTGCTCTAGAAGATCTTTCCCAGTTTGATTTTATCCATGGAGACAACAAAGCATGGCAAGTGCAGAAAAAGCATTTTTAGAGGAAAGGTGCCCTGAAGCTACTATAACTGGTCCAAGCAAGATTTACTCAGTTCAGAGGATAGCATGCAGCAGTCACATCCATTTTCATTATTACCACAGAGATAAAAGGCCCAGCGTGTCCTACCCCTCACACAAACATACAGGCAGCCTTATAACATGACAGTCCCAGGTTCACAAAGGCAATTTTTGTAGATTTCTCAACATTTTTCTGTGGTGTTTACACCGACTTCCTCCATGGGACTCCAGAAACATGGGAAACAGTTCTGTGGTTGTTCTCCATACCACTGCATTGCTCTCAGTTACAGAAAGAAAAGGGATCACTGACAGGCATCATGGGATGTCAAAACCAAAATAAAGCCTCTGGAGCTCATTAACATAATTTTATCCTTCTTACTGTCATCATTGGAATCAGTCCAGAACATGAAATTTTCATCATACAAAAATTGTACAATATCCAACAAGGAAGGGCAAATGAATTTAATCTTTAAAATTTTATGTAAACTTTGCACATCTAGCTAAATAATCACCAGAACTCTGAAGAAGAATACATAAACTAGTTGCAAGGACCCTAATTATATATGCATTCCACCATCAGTGTTCAAAAATCAAGCACACCCAAGTATAAAAGCCATCTTTTACAAATGAAGAAATCCTAATTGCAGAGGGACAAAGAAAAAAAAAATAGCAGAATGTGCTAATATCAATATATCATGCACCAAACCACAGGATACAGCAGCAATATTCCACCTGCTCTTCTCACCAATATCAACATACTCATTCTAAATAAATAAATAAAAAAAAAGGTTTTGCTGCATCTTGAAGATATTACAATACAGGATAATGTAACGGAGAGTGGTTTACCAGCTTGAACATAGGTAGTTTGTTCAATGCCACCTTGCAATTCAAGATACTTCTATTGGACATCTATTGAAAATTCAATATCTTTTTCTACTCTGAAAGTATCATACAAAGCAATCCCTCCAGAAACACACTCTGATGACAAGGTAAAATTCAAAGAAACTGCTGAACATGTGGTAGGAATATTCTCTGGTAGACATATTGGAAAAGCAGTTGGCACAAGAAGAAGGTTGACTGGATCTTTAGCAATCATTTGTTCATCAAAGTACACACCATCAGCATCTCCCCCATGAACTGTGGCCTCATGGCATTCCCAAAAGCAGCCACAACGACATAGCTGCTCTGATGTTTATCCTCAGGAAAGGATCATGTTCTACAATAAACCTGAAAACATGAGTATGAAGAAATGTGGGATTATGTTTGAGAACAGTTAAAGCTGTTCATTACCCAGACTTTCTCTTTGCCATTTTCTTTCTCAAGTCTTCCTTCTTGTTTGCCCTGTTCCCCTTCTTAACTTGGCTGACTTCCCTTTGCTAGATGCAAAGTTAATATTTCACACTTGTTATTAGCTTTCAATTAATATTTTATCCTTATAATCAATATTAACATTATCCAGCATAAGAAAATTACCATTGATCTGTGTACCACACAGCTTGCGAAAATAGCAGGCCCAGAATCACTGAGGTTTTGTCCTGTGCTGTGACATTTGCTATGAAAATTAAAAAAAATAAACCCATTCCATGAAATTGCTTCTCCTGGCAAAGATTCGTCACACAGTGATTTTCATTCAGCGCTCTGACCCAACACCTCGCAAAATAATGGGATCAATGGGCTCCAAGCAGATAGAAAAGCACAAATACCTGGTCACTGACAACACAGGCCTGAATCTGTCCGAGGAGGTACCTGCATTTCACAGCAAGATGCCTGGTTCCAGCTGGGAACATGGGGCCAGCAAAAGTGAGAGTTGCTGCAGAGATTAGAGATGTTATCACTTTTCATCTCTACACATTAGAGAATTTTCAAGGTAAAATAAAATCCAAATTCAACCCTTGGGTCAGCAAAACAAATCCTTTAAAGCAAAGATTCTTCCTGACAATCATCAGAGATATTTAACAGCAGATTCATCTGCTCATTACAGCTTTCAGAGTAACTATTTTTCAGAGTAAAGCGAACATCATCTTTATTTAACAAAGAGCTTAAGCAGAAAGGGCTACAACTTAAAGCACCAGCATTTAAGGATGAAGCCACAGTGAGAACCTAAAACATGTCAGCTCTCAACTCTGTATCTAGGCACCAAATCAACAAGATTCAGACCAAGTCTACACAAGCTACTTCTTAATTTGGCACCTTGTATGACTTCAGTCTCATATTCCTAAGAAAGTAATATCCTCATGTCCTCATTCTGTCACTCTAGATTTCAATGGTACACAGTTTTGTCAGCTGGATTCCTGACACACACTCAAAACAGGCAAATGGTTTAAAAAAGGCAAAAAATATATCTGTCTCTTCTGCTCCCCTCTCTATTATTAAACAAGAGCCCAACAAGAAAACTCTTAGGGATTTTATTTTTTCTTCTTGCTAGGAGTCACGATCTCTTCAGAATCAATTACAACAGCAGAAAGAAGATGCTCTGTTTCACAGAAACACACACTTAAAGACCATGAAGCTACATTGATTCAGTTCTTATCTGGGAGGATGTTGCTGCAATTAAGATCAACAACACAAACAACTCTCAGAGTCCTTCACTCCCAAACACTACAGTCAGTAGTTTTACTGTGTGGGGTGACCTGTGATCCAGCAGATATATGGCAAAGTCTGTATTGCCTTAGGGGTAGACACAGCACTGCCCTCTTAGCACCCTAAGCCAGCTGTAGAACTGACTCACTGAACTTCCAGAACATAATTCAATAGTCTCAAAAGCATGTAGCAATTTATAAAAACAGATAGGCAGCCAACCTTACAGCACTTTCTGTATATACAAATTGAACCTGGTGTTGTTCAAAAAAAAAAATGAAAGAAGTTTCCATTTATTTTTCTATGTCAATAGAAAGATTTTAGCCAACCAGCATGTTTTTATAACCTAAAGTTCTTTCACAAAGAACACTTACTAAAACAACATTCAATAATTTTTCAAAAGTGTGTTTTAAAAGGTTTAATCCTTGAATTAAGGAAAGCAAGGGAATTCCAGGATATTCAGCACTAGATCTACAAAATAAATTGACTTCTTTCTTCAGTAGTTGAAATACAAGAATGTGGTGCATAGAAATCAGTTTCAGGATGACCCAAAAGAAGTATCTTTCACTTTCAACTGACCTAAAATATTGAAAATATTCTGGTTTGGGTTGAAATATGAAATTTTATTTCCTTTCAGTTTGTTTTTCCTGTTCTTTAAATTATGTTTACTAGACCTTCCTATAAAAAATATCCCTTAAAAAAATAACAGAATCACAGAGTGGTTTGTGTTTGAAGGACATAGTTTAAGAAGTGTTGGGACAACACTCGCAGGCACATGGTGTAACTCTTGGGGGATAGTCCTGTGCAAGGGCAGCGGCTGGGCTCAGTGATCCTTACAAGTCCCTTCCAACTCAGGAGAGTCTGTGATTCTGTGTTTCTGTGAACCTCTAGAGATCATCATGGCCAATTCCCCTTGAATATCTCCAGAGACAGAGACTTCATTTCTTCACTGTTCTTGTCATTTTTACTGAAGATGAGATGGTTTCCAAGTCTCAGAAAAATCTACAGGTGGTTTTGCTGACTTGCAGCTGCATCTTTTGGCAACAAAGGTTCACACCAATTTTTTTGTTTGACTTTGCTGGTCAGCTTGTTCAGCCGAGTCATAAATGCCCAGTGACAACCTGCCAACCAAACTCAATCAAGCAGCTGGTGTTACCTGTGGTGTTACACACAGGTAACACCAGCAGTGTGCTAGTTTATTTCAGCTATGGACCTAATCTGATGAGATGTAAAAGAGAACAAGGAAGGCAGCAGGATTTTTTTTCTCTCTTCCTCAGAATTCAAATTGCTTAGTGCAACAAGGAGGAAAGGGAACAGTGGTAAGGGTAGTTCCCCAACATTATTTTAGCCAGAGATGATGTAAATCTGAATTCGATGCCGTATTCTGGCAGGGAGATAAGGATGAGAAGAAGAATCCATATGGCACATAGTCTCAAGACTGTCTATGCAGTTCAGGAATAGCTAGAGCAGGTTATTCATTGCCTTGAACTTCCTCTGAAAAGACTTCTTTCCCCTTCTCATTAAACACATAGTAAATAAAAAGAAATACAAATCCCAGCAATCTTTGGCCCCTACCAAAAAACAAATAAGGGCAGGACTAAGATGTCATACTACAGGGAGCAAGCTTTCTTTCCTTTTCTTGTCACGGTTTTGTAGTTCATGTGGGAATGGTTAGATAAGTAACTTAAAGGGTGTGAGAAGCCCTGATACACAGGAGATTTAAAAAAACAAAACAAAACAAAACTGGAAGCATTAGGACAGATGACGGTAATTTACCTGCAGTGTAAAATACTGGTGAGACAAGTAAGTAGCTGTGAGAAGCAGCAGGAGGTAGAAAATAGACAACAGAAGAACCCTGCAAGGATGAGAGAGAATGCAAAGAAATAAATTGAAAAGAAGGAGCAACTGCATGGATAAAGATCCTGAGTGCTAGAAGAGCCTCCTGAGCATAAGATAATCTAGTGGGGCAGGATTGCACTGTAGAGTGTGAAGCCCTTGATCTAAGAACAGAGTCTGCCCTTTGGGATACCAAAGCAACTAAGTCACTAACAACAGAAACATCCACACCTTTCAAAATGCTGCACAGTCCCTTCTGAATTTTTGCCAAAATATCACAAGCTAGGGAGGGTCTGTCTCAGAGGCCTCTGAAAAAACAAGGTGGCCCAGCTGGTGAGCTGATGATCCCATACAGGGAATTATGTCTTCTATCAGTCACTACCAAACTTCCTTCAGGTCTGGATGCTGAGGGAGCAGTCTTGCACAATGAAGTACAAATGATACTTGTCTTATCTGTGCTTAAAAAGTCCATTTGTGTTTTATAGTACCAGTCCTTTCATATTGTTTCAAATATCCTTGGCAAATTTTCACTTTTGATCCAAGTTCTCAATGCTCTTTCAACCACCTACTTTTGAATCCTTTGTACCATTTGATACAGATATAACTGGCGATAGGATTTCCATGATTTCTTCTAGAATTTACTGTGGCTCATAGCCCTTTCCCAATTCTCAGAAAGTTACTTCTATGCAATTAATATGGTATATGTGGATAAAAATGAAAACCGTTTGTCCCATCTTTCTCTGGAATATTCATTGCTCCCAGGACTTAACCCATACACCCCATTTACAAGATGAAACACCTTCTCTCATTTTTTTCAACAAATATCAGGAAAATATATTAGATTGCTGGGATTTATACAGAGATATTCGGCAGGATTTTCAGGTCTATCAAAGATAAATTGAATATGTGGTTCTTTTACACAGAGAGACTTATCTGAATAAATAACGTATTAGGAGAATTTCACTTCCTATCTATGTCTGATTCATTCTCAGATAGGCATGTATACATTTGCACTGGTGTCAGTCAGGTTGCAGAATGTATAAACAGAAGCAAACACATTCTTAGTCAGTTTAATATTAAGGGTAGAAAACTGACCAGTAACACTGATACAGTAAAACAAACAAAAAAGCCCAGCTCTTCAGGTATAGGAAAGGGAGTAATTTATTTTCTTCGTTTCAGTTTTCATTATGTCTGGTTCTAGTTTTATGTTGTGAAGTTTTAACGCAGGAAACACATAAAACCACATAAATTGCCTTTATCAATTGCATCTCACACAGCACTGCAAAGCACTTTCCAATAGATCTTAATTATGGAAAGCCAGCAGTAGAAATACCAGGTTCAGAAGAGCAATTGGCTTACCGGTAGTTTTGGACACACATCTGCCCACCAGGCCACTTGTCTGCACACATGGACACTGGCATAATACTCACAAACCTCTTTAGACAGAGAGCTAATGGGTGCATATGACATACACTTGTCTCCATAAGATGAAACAACAGAGGTGTTTATCTGTATAACTCTGAAGGAGTACTTCATGATACTCTATGAATTTTCTCACTTTCTGCCTCAAGGAAATACGGCCTTTTGCTACTGGTATTGCCGGGAAGTGTTCAGTCTCACAAGGAAGCCATTCTGTTCATCACACTGGTCTACTGTGAAGTCAGTGACTGCTCAGTTTGAAAGGAAAAAAAAAGGTTGCAGTTGAGAAGACTGTTCCAAAATTAAAGGGAGCAAAAGTAACTCAATTTTAGCACAGATGAAAATGGTGGGAGATGCCTTGCTTCTTCAAAAAGCATCACAAACCTTTGAAAAGTATGCATGGTTTCCCATATTATATATCCCATTATTTAGTGACATAAGCATGCAACACTCAACTTACACTGAATTCTTCTTGTCTACTTCATCTGAAAGATATGTCATGCAATTAATGTAGTAACTCAGTTTTTTTCCAGTGAAAGGCATCTCTCTTGAGCCTTTTCATAATTTTAATTTTTCAATTCCAAGAGACATAAGATATTTATGTCTTAGATCTGTAAGAAAGACAAATGTGGAAGTGAGAGTGGTTGTAAAGACAAATCACTACTCAGGAACAAAAGGCAATTTTTTTTGCTGGATGACATAGTAATACTTTTTATGTTCATCGACGATTGCTTCAAAGAGCAAAGGAATCCTCTGTTCCCCATATTCACTTGGTTAGATTCATAGCATGAATAACTGGATTAAACTGCAAATTCAGATTTGACAACATAATGAGTAAAGGTAGCAAAGCACTAGACAGATCTTTAGACTGTGGGACTACCTTCAGATTTCCTGAACAGAAATGCTTATGTTTCCAAATATATGCTGAGTTGGAAGGGACCCACAAAGATTGATGAGTCCAATTCCTGGCCTTTCAAGGGACTGACCCCAAGAGTCACCCATGTGCCTGAGAGAAGTGTACAAACACTTCTTGA
Source organism: Chamaea fasciata (assembly GCF_029207755.1). Lineage (NCBI taxonomy): Eukaryota > Metazoa > Chordata > Aves > Passeriformes > Sylviidae > Chamaea > Chamaea fasciata. The sequence goes on along the minus strand of NW_027094086.1, from coordinate 66,429,195 downwards.
AGTCTGTCAGGCTGATGCTGCAACCACTCTCCTGGGAAGCCTGTTCCAGTGACCAGCCAACCTCTGGGTGAAGAACAGTTTTTTAATATCCAACCTACATCTCCCCAGGCACAACTTCAGGCCATTCCCTTGGGTCCCGTCACTGGTCACCACACAGAATACAGCAAAAGAAAGTAGGCAACAACAACACAGCATGCAAGCATGCAGGTACTCTGGCCAGGCTTCATCTGCATATCAGTGAAATATCTACAGTACACAACATCTGAGCAAAACATGTTGGCAAAAAACTGAGAGGTAGCTGGAAAAACCTGGACACAGACTAGCTCAAACCTCAGTGTTTCAGAAGCCAAGAGACCTTTGAGCAAGTAACTCACCAGCCAAGACTCATCTGTCTCGTCCTTATAGTCCACTGAGAAGACTGAGACAAAGACAAACAGAACGGAACAGGAAATTAGATCTCCAGCTCTAGATCTGATCAGCCAGCATTTAGACAAAGCCCAAATATCTGCCTGTACACCTTCCATACAATAATCACAAATGCTTAAAACTGCAAAAAAAGTCAAAAGCTAGAGCTCCAAAATTTATTTGAATTTCAGTTGCACACAAAATTTATGTGGATGTTTGCTAATTGACTTTCTATTCCTTTTGCAATTAGGAAGATCAAGTGTATTCCATCTGCCTGCTGCAGCACTGGCTCACAAACCAGTGGTAGTCAAATACAGGCCACTACAGGTGACAGAATCTAGATGGAATAAACTTCAGTCCTTACTGCACATGCCAAACAACAGATTTGTTATAGGTACCTTATACTGAACATGCAAAAAAAGAGAAATCATTCAGATGTCAAATGACTGGTTTTCTCACATTCTGTATTTTCTTGTATTTTAAAAGGTTTTGTTATGTCTTAGAAAAGCAGGGCTGTCCTGGATTAAAGCAACAGAAATAAACAGCAGCATCTTGCAGAGGTTGTTTGCCAAGAAATGGCCTAAATACAGCCCAAAAAATGAAAACAAATAGACAAAACTAGAAACAAAACAAACAACATAACCCCCCCACACACTCCAAAACACCCAACAAAAACCCCAAGGGGCATGGGTTTTCTACCTGAAAGACTGAGCAAATCTTTGATGTTCAGCTTTTTCTTCTCACATCTGTGAAATGACAGGAATTATCTGACTGAAAAACACACTAGGTGTGTTGTAGACCACATTCAGAAAACTAGAATTATTCAACTGATAAAACAAGAAAGCATTTAGCATCACAATAATTTGGCTTCAGATTAAAATATGACAAAAAATCACACTGCAGAATATTCTTTCAAAACAATTCCCATCACAAGTTCACTTGGAAATTTCAAAGCAAGACCTCAACCTTTCCCACACTCAGTACAGATTCAGAGAAAGCCATACAGAAGAGAAAGAATGAGTATTTCCTTTTTTCCTATGGGAGCTCAAGTTGCAGGATTTTAAAATACAGCTGGAGGAGCCAATAGATGATTTCTGGTGCAAGTTTCCCAGAATAGTACTTTAAACGAGACCTTGGGCAACACCTCTTCCTTCAAGGGAAACAAAAGGATTGCTCAGATGCCTGCACATGTGCTCCATTACTTTAAGGAAAACTGTACTTTTGTTCAGAAATGTCTTTTAGTTTTTATACTTAAAAAAACCCCAAAAAAAACAGTTAAACATCAGTACCAAAGGGAGAATACAAGAAAGTGCTGCCATCTTCAGTAAAATTTCCCTGCAGCAGCCAGGGCATACCTGCTTTGGGGACAGAAGTTTTGAAGCGCAGCCAACACAATAGGGTGAACTTGTAGACCAAGAAACCCATCCACCCCATCTACTCACTTTTAGTCACCACACACCTGCAACTAAATAGCTGCCAGGATGATAGTGGACCAGATAGAGCTTTTGAGCCATAAACTCACATGGATGCAATGGTTTGCCAATGAGAAAACATGGAGATCTCCCATGTTCTGGCATTACTCCTGCATTCCTATCAGAAGAGGGAGAATCAATATCATTATAATAAAGGAGTCACCAATAGGAACCTGGGGATAAATTTCAATGGGCCAGCACTGATTGGGACTGTTCCCTCTCATACAGTTATAAGATTTTAGTAAAAACTGCTCTGAGAAAATTAGGAGAATTTGCAGGTCTGTTAATAAATTTCAGTCTTGCTTAGAGCATTGTTTTGTCCGTACAGAGCAATCATCATTATCTCTATTTACTGCTCATGAGGAAATGCTGTGCTTGAAGAGCAGCTGTCTCTCAATTTGCAGTTTTCATGCTCTTTCTGTGAAGGATCCTATTGTTCAAACACATTTACATTTGAAAACACACAACATATGGTAAGGATGACATTTAACAGAACTCTTGCTTTCCTTGTGACCATGAAAGCCAGGCTGGCTGTCATCATTCCTGCACCACCAGCCTACCTTCAGCCTAATGATGCACAAAACCACAGGCCAGTTTTGGGACAACATGAAAGGAAATTGAACCAGTGGCTGTGAGAAGAAACCTGGGGCAGTAAGACTGTAAAGCCTGTCCCTTGCTTACACAGCTAGAGTCTTTCAGAGTGAAAAAGTGTGAGCAAGAGAGATGGAAACAGGAAATGGCTGGATGCCACAGGAACACAGGAGTTGGGATTGGATATTCACTGCCTGACCCCAACAGGGAGGGGACCTGCAGTCATTAGAAGAGGAGCCCAAAAAAGACCTCCAGGAAGACCAAAGTAGCATCAGCTGAGACCCCCAACCCAGTCAGGACTGTGAAATCTGGACCCCCTATGCTGACATGCTGGAGTCATTTCCTGGACTGATTCTCCCTCCCACAGGACACACAACTCATGCCCATCACGTCTCTCACTAGCATCAGTTACAGAATAACTGGTACCAAGAAAATGGAATGAGCCTGCCTGTGATATAAATGACACTCCCACTATAGCTGAATCTGTCAACAGCAGGTCTTAGCTCTCCAGACTGATCTAGACTGAACAGCTTTTTCAAACTCTGAACAGCTATCTTAACTGAATTTCCATGTTGCTTTTTTTTTCTTCCAAGATAAAGCAGGAAAATATGATTCTCGCAAAAGTAAATTAGACCAGCCACTGGGGAAGCAAAACTTGTACACTGAGTGATTGCTTTGGCTCCAAGCAAATTTAATCTTTTCCCATCTCTTTCTTTCCTCTTCTTGGTTTTTTTTGGTTTTTTGGGTTGTTTTTTTTTTTTGGCACTAGGCAAAAGCTTCATATCTAACCACATTATTTTGATGGGCTTTGATCTAAGTTATGTTTTGACAAAATAGGTTTAAAATACCTGTTATGTAAAGGAGCACAGTCTATGCATATTCATGGCTGCAAACTATCTAGAGAATTCATTCAATTAAATAACCACTAGTTTTGACATAAGAACGAGTACTACCATTAAATTTCTATCAAGAAAGGATAAATCAATACAAAACTCTGTAAGAGAATCTAAGTAACCAAGATTTACTCTCTTCCAGTAATGTAATGCTTTGTTTTCCCTCTTCAAGTAACAGATGCCAGACAATTTAGGTTTTTCTTTGAGACTAAGAACACTAATTTAATTTTATGTTTAAATGGTCATTATTTCCATATTTTTCCACTCACATGAGAGTGGTCATCACAGTAAAAGGGACCCCAAAAGATCTGAGATCGAAAACATAGGTATATAAACACATTTTTAAAGATGACTAGTACTGCTTTTTTTTCCTGCTGATTTTTTTCTAAAGGTCTTTCTTTGCTCTGTTTGCCTTCCTACACAAGTCATTGATTTTTATCTGGTTTTACATTACCACATCCTAAAATATACTGTGTAATCTCTGAATGCCTGGTTCTTCCTAGAGCCATTCAGATTTTCAAGCCACACAGAGGATACTAAGAGAAGGATATATTACCAGCAATACACGTTACTTAAATACTGTTGGCAAGCTGGTGATATCTTCTTACTATCACTTAACAGTCAAAGTGAGCAGACATACATTAAACCTTCATGCTTGTTGATTTTTAATTATTCAGCCATGTGCCTCTACTCCACTGCAGATAGTACATCCTGCAACTCCTAAATAAAAACACTGTGAACTTCCATCTCCTTCTGGAAACACACTCTCCAGAGCTTACTCCTCCTCCTGCTGTGAGAATGGTAAGCTCTTCCAAGGGTCTGAGGTTTTCAGTTTGGCAGATCACATAGTCTATACCTGTGCAGTAGGACAGACTTTCTCCTGAAGTGCCTTGTATGAGCTACAAATTATACATTATATATATTTTGGGTTACCCTAACTACTGCAAGACCATTCTTTGCCAAGTGACATCCATGTCATTTTCCAGGTGTGTAACTATTGGTTAGTGCTTTCTTCTTGCTCCTCACTACCATTATAATAATTTTAAAATATGGTTGCCTCTGTATTTTAAGACTGAGGAACTTAGTACTGCTAAGACTTGGGCATGACTCTCCCTACTGCTTGGAAGGAAAATGCTATGTGCATCAGAGGCAGAAAGACAACCTGATAGCTGTCTATAATTAAACTTTTCTAACCCTAAGTTGTGACAAGTAACAGATACACATACAATACCTATGCTCAGCTCATTTCCTTTAAACTTACTTTCACCAAATGCAAGAAACCTGACTGCAGAATTTGCAGTAGTGGTGGTTGTATTTGTCCCTAGCAGGGAAAGGGGGCAAGGTGTGGGAAAAATAACACCCATTTTTCAAAGCTCTTTCTAGGGCTTTCAACCCCAATACACTATTCAACATGTACAGGAGAATCTTCTCTTCATTCCAGGAAGTGCAGATAGGGGAATCTTGGGGGATTACTGCAGATAGGGGAATCTGTCAGGCAAAAAGCAAGTATTAAAAATTGGTGGTTGAGTAACAAACACAGAAAAAGTTTGAGGCATTCTGTTATGGGGAAAAAAAAATCAAGATTATATTTTCACTCCATACATTCCCCACCTGCTGTAAATGTGGGATAACTAATGGGATTTGGGAGGCAATTTTATTCCACTGTTTCAGAATAAGACATTTTAAGCCCAGTACCTACTCCTTTATCTGTCCCAATGCATACCCAGCAATCTGATTCTACCTGTGCTCTTTCAACTGAATCATAAGTAGTATTTCCACATCCTCAACAGTGCTTTTGTTTCTAAAACAGACAGTTCCAAGCATTTAATAAAAAAAGAAATCAAACTCTTGCTGCTTTTTCATTCAGGCACACCAAAGTCTATAAAATGCATTCTGGAAACTGCCACACCGATGACCAGACTATCCTGGGTCCTTGAGTCATTGACAGCATTGCTGGAGTGCCAACAGCCACCCTCACATCTGCTTGCAGGGCAAACAAGCACAGTGTAACTGGACATTCCCAGGTGAAAGGTCTGCCCCCTCCCCTCTAACCACCCTTCACACTACCTATGCAGGGAAAAGAAGTAGAGGATTTGCAGGAAAAGACTCGTCTTGAGGGGTGACACGTTTGCAGTGAAGGCCTCCACTTTTTTGTGAAGCAGCTTTGTCACTGTTTCCAAGTCCTTCAGAAGCAATCAGGAACCACGCAATGCTTGACAATTACGTATCAACAGCCCTGAGGATTTTTCCCATCCACTATTTTGGGTGAAACATGACTTCCTCATGCTGCAAGGAACAAACATAAGGATCTAAAATGTTTTGTACTAAACAGACATACCACCTTACTGCAGAGAAGACACTCAAATGAGCAAAGAGAGTTGCAAGGACTGGCTTACCAGAATTTTTTCTTCATTTGGCTAGAACACAGTAATTCTGCTAATTGATACTACTACCGCAGTGTCAAACAAACAAATTGGATAAAACACAGTTTGCCCATATTTTGTCACATTCTGGGTTTCCTGGCATTAGTTTCTGTCTGTATATCCTGGGGCACCAACAGATGTAAGGTCTGATAAAAGCTGCTTCCCCAGTTCCAGTCCAAGAAAAATGCAGGCTTTATTCTGAAATGTATGAACACACAGCAGATTAAAAACACTATAATTAACCCTCTGCCCCCAGCCCACACTGGATTTCAAATTCTGAACAGGGTTTTAAGCTTCTACAGCCCACTACCCATCTCTCACAGGCTACATGATCCTAGAAGAGGGGCTGAAAGGGTCATTTTTTTCTGGAAAGGAGGCCAGAAGAATCCAATTATTCATTAGCTCCTCAAGAAAATAACATGGAAAGAAATTTAGCTCAGGTGGACCCAGATAGCTAGTGCTTAATCAATCAGTACTCAAAGTTGCTGTCACTGAGCATTACTCCAAAGTAAGCCACACTTGGCACACACAGACACTCCAAACACTGAATAATATCTGAATGGGCTACAACAAACAGCACCAGACAAGGTTTCTTTAAAAACTGTTCATTGAAACGGAGGTTTATAAAATTCCCCCAAATAGCAACAGTGGCCCACAAAACTTGAACAAGTTTTCTGGTCACCATACAAAGTCAAAACCAATCCCAGACCCAAACTACTCTTTAGTTTGATGCTTGATTTCCTCAAAAACACCTAGAGATGGCGAGCATTCAAGATAAGCATCCATTAGTGTTTATTTCTCCTGCAAGTTCAGGTCCTGATATATCTTGTGAAGGAAGAAGTCAAGCTACTTGCACCAGCTTAATTGCTTTCTCCAGAAGGACTGATCTATACTGCCTCTGGAGCCAATCTGCATTTTTTACTCTCAACATTTCTGTTTAAAATAGCATTCTCTTATGTATATGCCCTAAGTTGTAGACACGTAAGTTTTTAAGTAATACAGCACAGGGGAAAAACTCGACTGGAAAGTAAAACAACTGAAGGCTAACTTTATGCCTTTACTTGGTTAACAGCTATTTCTGGCTAAAAAAACAGCTTTTACTCTATCACAGCTCTCCTCTCACACAGATCTTGATCCAAGTCATTTACATTTATTTTTACATAGAATATCAGGGGTTTCAACTTTGCTTCATACATTCTCAGTTGTGACACTGAGGAAGTCAGGGTTCATCACTGCAGATAAAATCTAGAAGGCTCCATCAAAAAGTCAGGATTTGGATACTTAATGATTCTTCATACATGCTGACCCTAAGTTTTATTACAGGGCAATTACTCCTGACCTATTGAAGTGCAAAAGACTCCAGCTTTACCAGGTGGTGTTTTTAGGCCACTTGGGCCCATGAAACTAAAGAGGGTGAGAGACAGGTGTGATGTATCAACTTGATGTCCAGTACTTACACAAAATTAATCTGAAATGCTTTTCAATCCTCTGTTCTCAGATTTTCTCTGCTTCCCAGCTCCCAGGGATTCATCTCTTATTGTATGCTGTGAACATAACTGCAGTGAGCCATCTCATTATAACAAGCTCATTTTGTAACCAACCACAACAGTAACAGCTGCTCATCCCAGAGCCAGCACAGACTTGCTGCACCCAAGTGGCACACTGAGAACTGGCACTTTAGCTACCCAAATCAAAGGCAATAATAACAAAAGTATGTGTTGGGGAGATGCCAAAAAGGGTCTCACCTGATTCTGAGTGGTCCAAGATTGCAACAAACCTTATTGTCCATGACTGTAACAATAAACAAGAGATTTTTGTAGGGCATAATTTCAAATTAGGATACAATGCAAAAAAATACAAAGTCTGTCCAAACTAGAACAGAATAGTCCATGAAATACCATAGAAAACAGAGGGACTGAAAAAGAATTTGGGGACTGCCTCCCATATACTCAATACTAACCGCTACAATATATCTTAGCTACCCCTAGAAGTCCAGCAAGGAAACTTAAAGAACTTCTTGAAGACTATGTTACAAAACAGGCACTCAGGAAGGATGAGGCCACAGCCAAGAGGCTCAGAGCACTCTTTTGGTCAGTTGCTACAACAGAAGGTATTGGAGAGATCCCACACCTTATGCATTCATTGTAGCAGATAGCTTGGAGAAGCTGTATCAATTTAAAGCAAGGACACAGATAGTATTAGACCAAACAGACAAATCGGAGGTCATTGCATCACCAGGAGTGGATGACATTCACCTGAGAGCTCTGGGGAAACTCAAGTGTGGAAGTGCAGAACTTCTGGATAAGGTTTGTAGATGAGAAACACAAGGCTTATCCTTAGCTCCTTTGCTACAGGACTGTCAAAGGAGCCCAAAAAGGGCTCTAAAGAGCATCATGTGGACAACTGAAGAACAATTTCCAGAAAGAGTATGATTGGATAATAAAGGCTCTTTCATAAATGCTTCCATGAGCATTTGAGCCTAACAATCACTTTTCAGGATAAAGAGTAAGCAGTGGAGTGTTTGGGGAATCAGAGTTGAGACCTTTTCTACTCCATATCTTCCCCAGTGACCTGGAGAGTGGAATGAACAAGTAAATCTCAGTTTGGGAATGCTACTAAACATTTGCAAACAGTTGAATGCTATGCTGAAGGAAAGGAACATCAAAAGGCGTTCAGGGAACCAACTGAGCAGACAAAAAACCTGACAGGAGAGAAAACCACAGTGAAAAGAAGGCGTATGAGGTTATTCTTCTACAGTGTAACATTCCTGTATGCTCATTTCTTGTGTACTTCATGCAGTTCTCATCTCAAGGATGCAGTTGAGTCAGAAACAGAATCACAGAAGGAGCATCAGAAGGAACCTCTATGTCATCGAGCACAACTTCGCTGCTCAAGCAGGCTCAGCTAGAGAAGGCTGTCCAGGAGCATGTCTGGCTGGGTTTTAAATGTCTCCACAAATGGAGACACCACAAACTCTCTGGGCAACCTATTCCAATTTTCACCACCCTCGCAGCAAAAAATTGTTTTCTTGCATCAGATGGAATCTCATCTGTATTAATTTATGCCTGTTGGCACTCAGCAATTAAACAATCAATGAGGGCATCCAGAGGATAAGTGCTTTACACAGAGTTACTACAGGCTGAAAGAGTAGAAGGCAAATGGGAAGTAGCTTCCCTGAGGTTTAATGTCATGAACATGATGAATGACCTTAATGAAAAACTGCTGTTATCATCTCTGGCTAGCCAAAAGACCAAATCACCATCTAAGGATATGCTTCTGTAGCTCTAGTGTCAATTCACATGTCACCTAAGAACCACGGAACAATGACAAGTCAAGGTGACAGCAAATTTTTGTTGTTTCCGACTTGCCAAAGAAAACATTAGTCCAACTGCCTGCCCTCTCCACTGTTTCCATACTGAATAAATAAGCAAAATATTTTGTGTCTTTGACAGCAACCCACTGGAGTAACTTCTGGCATGCCACAGGCAGAGTTTCAGGTGACTGACACTGCAAACCATCCTATCCAAACACAAAGTTTCTCCCATAGAAGCAGGGACAAGCTACCTAAACTAGTTTCTGGTCTGAACTATCACTCTCTTAAAAAAAACAATGAAGAGCTAAGTTAACAGAAACTTGAAAAAAAATAGGAAAGCAAGTCTTCAGCCACCAGGGGAAAGAAAAATCACAGTTACATTATATAGCAATTGATTTTATTTAAAGAAAAACTTGTTAACACTAGCATTGTGAATCTTGTGAATTTTCCACTTCTTCATTTTCAGTGCTGAAGAAAGATCCTGAACTATGTTTTTTTAAAAAAATTCTCTGGATTACATTAACTTTTCTACTTAATTAGTTGCATAACCAAAGGTATAAATAACTCTAGAACTGGGACACTTCAGTCATTCCTGTAAGTCTTACTACTTATTTAGGCCAGCCTGGTATTGATACAAGTCTACAAAGTAATATACTCCAGCTGGGTCACTCCCAAAGTCAATGCTACCTGCCTTTGCATGCTGTAAAAAAAATTCTGGATGTGCTTCCTCCTTACATTCAGCCACGCCAGTATTGTACCATTTTGGCAGCAATGGGCTAACAGATGGTAATTCAGCAAAGCTTTTCCATTGAGGTCATTAATAACATCAAGTTCATTTGATACTTCAGTCACATCCATCCATTTGGAAGGGCTGCAGCAATCAATGCTTTTCCCACATGCAAGAAAGAAATTGAGGGACTACAAGCCAGTACTGTGCTCTTCTAACCCTTGGTTCTTTTGAAACTGAGAATCTTCCTGATAAGTGAATTCTTGGACTTGCCTCCACGTATTATTACTTAATAAAAGACCCCAAGAACTGTCAATCAGAACAAGAACAAAATGGCAGAATACTTAGGCTGGACTCATATGGTCTAATTGCACAATCTTTTCTAGTAAAATGTAAGAGTGTTAGAGTTTAAAATGAAACATACTAGAGCTTCCACAATACAAATTTTGTGGAAGTTTGTTCTTAGCCACAAACTTCAGCCTCTCTTTTCTGGTCCTGGAATTTCTCACAAATTGATAAATCTAGCTACCTTTCATATCAAGAAAACAAGGAAAGATTTAGTCCTGTACATTTCCTTTAAGTGTTCATGAACTTGTCTCCTAAGTACTTCACATATGACACCCAGGGTCAATCACCCAGTTTTAAAGTACTGAATAGTACAGGTCTATTGCTCTTAAACAACTCACCAAAAATAAAACTGCTCAGATTTTATGGACAGTTCTGAGCAAGAAGGCACTTGTGATCTGTCCAAGACCACATAGAAAGTCAATTGCAGAATTGAAAATACAACCCGTTCCTGTTCCAATATTATAACTGAAGATTTTTTCTTTCTGAAAAATCTTTCCTCTTTCACAGAACTTTTTTTTTTTTTTACAAGATATTTCCCTTAGGAATGAAGACATTTTCCTGACAAAGCTCCTTTGCAAAAACCTCTTAACTGCTGACAGTAAGCTTAAATGCACTTGCATTTTCCAAACCAATCTGCTTCCAGCATTAAACAGCTCCACTGTCAAATATGCTCTGCTGCCAGTTTATGACAATACTTATCAAATTACCATTTATCTGAAAAAATTCAAAGAGCTTCAGACCAGTCAAGTAAAGAGACATCTTGAACCCAGAAAATAGAGAATTACTTGAAGGAACTTGGAAACATACAGGTGGCTTGGAGAACTTGTATTTTACTCCCTTCATTTTGTCAGGGACATAGTTTTTCATGAAGGCTTTCTCCCAACAGCCTTGACCCTGCAAGACAAGTGCTGCCTCTCCAATCTTGCAGTTGTTATACTCTGACTATTACCTAGGTACACTGCACAGCAATTCAAGCCTGGAGTTATGTTTTAAGTATTTACTCAAGCTGACTCTACTCATTAATTACATAACTAAGGCTGCTTTATAGTTAACATGAGAAATGCAGGTCAAGAAGAAAGAAAATTCACTCCTTTTGTATTCTCTCATTTTTTGGGGTACTTGGAACTAAATTTGGTCTTGTGTCAACTCCTTTCTGATGGTAGCCCAGGATTTTATGAACAGATTACATTTTTTCTCCTGAAGGCTTCCCACCTAACTCATGTTCAGACCCACCAGGTCAGAGGGTAAAGTGAAGCAGCCATGCGGCTCTGTCAGCTTGCTTGTTTCTTCCTGTTGGCCTGCCCTGGACTTTCCAGGCAAGGTCAACCTTTTTATTCTCTCTCAGTTATTTTTGTACACTTATCACTTCTATTCTTTTGTTCTCCTTGAGAAATGTGCATTTCCTCCTACATTCCTCTCACTGAAAACAGAGGGCAAAACAGAATTACTCCCATTCTATTCACCCTTTTTTTTTTCCCCTCAAAGATAGTTTCAAAAGTTCAGTGCTCCCCCCTGTCTCTGGTTTGGAGCCTCTGCTTGAATGAACTCATCAGCCAAGCAGCATAACAGAAGTATTTCAGACTAACAGCTTCACACATATCTACCCCATTTTAAACTGTGCATATCCAGAGCTTCACACATACCTAGCCCATTTTAAGTTGTGCACATCCAGAGTCCACAGGGTGTCACAATACTTTCTGACAACATTCCTCGACTTTCACCCACACTCATGCATAACTCTCATTTTGCATGAGAGCTCAGTCTCAGTGCCTTGGAGAGCCACCATCCAGTAACAGGTGACAGCACAACACTGCTTTTCTCTTTTATCTTGATCCTAAAAAAACAGCTACACAATTACAATCTCTATACTCAGATCTAAAATATTTCAGCACCCTTAAAACACTATTTCACAGCATGAGGTTAGATTCATTAAAGCCCAGTCACGGGCTCAAAGCTCAAGATAAGCAGTAACAGCAGCCTAGGACCCTCACCAGCTGCTACATAAATGTCTATGCCCAACATAGTTCTCTCATACAATGTCACTTACCTTTAAGCCAGTACAGCACAAATATTGTTTTAACAGCCTTCAAGATCAGTGTTATTGCAACAAGTAAGTAACACTAATTTTCATTTGGTTCTCTGTTCACAAAGACTAAGAACTGAATATGAAGAGAAAAAAAAAGGGCCATTTTTCTTCTCTGAGAAGACTTCTGTAGACCAGGGCTGCACAGAAGTGTAGCAGTGAGGGTGAGAGAGAGATAAAGATCAATCTGTAACTATGTGAAGGTACTAAAAATACTACAATGAGAAGAATGAGGAGGAAGAGGATAAAAGTCTTCCTACTGCCCTTAGTGCAGAGCAGCTAAGCAGCAGCACGGCGAATGTTGGCAGCCATTGGGCTTCCCAGACAACAGAACAAACTGTCCAAGCACTGCCAGTCCTGACAGCAAAAGTGTGTCGCTCTCCCATCCTCTTTGCAGGTTAAAAAGATCAACAGCAGCTTACAAGATACCGAGGTCACAAAAGATCCTGAGACATGACTTTACAGTGGGGGGAACACTCCATCTGAGCCAGAAACAGTGATTGTCACAGCTGCTTCCTGCAACACAGCACTTCCCTCCGCTCCCAAACTGTTTTGGATTTGGGTTTTGGTTTTTTTCTAGCCAATTCACCCAAAAGCCAAGAGAATCCACTGACATGTTTGTAAGAGTTTAAGATCTGCCTCTTCTGTCTTTTCTGAGACAGAAGAAACAAGGCAATACAGATGAGTTTCAGCTTAGTCTCATCAACTGTTAATCAGTGCTTACAAAAATGTTAAAGGGAAAATAATTTAGGAACTAACTTCTCAACACACTTTCAAACATCTTCAAAATATATTTCTCTTACTGGTAGCTACTACAATAAGGATTTCATTTTATTCTCATTTAAGCAGATCTTAGGGGTATAAATACACCTAATTAGGCTTTCTGGTATTCACAGAGTTTGCTTAGCCAACATGAAGGCAAAAATTACCTAGAAAAAATTCAAAATATTCCTCCTCCAGACTTCCTCATACTGGGGGGCTATGAGGTACTCCTTCCTGCAGTTGGGGATATCATCAGGACAAATGCAATACTCTGTAGAGCTGAAAATCCCTGTAGCTCTCCCAACAGAAACTATCAAGAAGCAAACTCTCATTCCTGCTTGACTGCTGTAGAGAAGCAAGGAAAACAGAATGCAATTTATAACCTATTCAAATTGCATCCATTTATTTCAAAATGTAATTTAACCCCAGGGAACCAGAGGAAACCAGAAGTGCCTCAGAAAGAAGGATAATGGGTCAACCTATAAGACAGAGTTTCACCTGGCTTCCAGACCCATCCATAGGGTATGACTGATTCCAAGCTGTCCTTTGTCTCAGCTGTCTCAGAAATACACATGATATAAAGAGAACACAAAGAAGGGAAAAATATGAAATGCTTAAGTATCCTTCCAAAATGTTAGAGCATTCCAGTTTGGGGGTTTTTTGTTTGGTTTGTTTTGGTTTTTTGTTTGTTTGTTTTGGTTTTTTGTTTCTGTTGATGGTTTTTGGGGGGGTGTCTTTTTTTTTTTTTTTTTTTTTTTTTTTTTTTTTTTTTTTTTTTTTTTTTGTTGCATGCATCAAATCCATTCCAAGACCTCTTGGCTGAAAAGGTCATTTAATTCTAAAACCTACAGCCCTCACAGGTTAGTCTGTTCCTTCCTTCCCAGCAAATCAGAAAGACCATTCTTGTCATCATGACGGAGCTGCACATTGTTTAAACACACATTTATGGCAAGAAGCAGCTTCTGTCTTGGCTGGCACAGTGAACTATGAAACAATAAGTGGGAAGTGATAAAATGTTATCAAGATAATATTCTATTGGTGCTACAGCTGTATTTGTTATTTCAGAGTATCTGAACCACCCCAGCAGGTTTCAAAGGACATTAACAGAAGAGGCCTTGCAGTGGTGTGTACAGGATAAAAATGCACTCTGCATAACTACTCAATGAAAAAAGGTTTGATAGCTGGAAGAGACAACTTGTTCTTTTGGTTCTTCAGCACTGGTGTCAATTTTTGCTTCCAATTGCACATAAAGTCAAACTGGGAAAATGAAGGGACTCTTGTGATTTGTATCCCTTAGTGCCTTATCAAATGTGGCCTGTGATGCAAGGACCAGGAACTGAAGTCATTATATCAACTGCACTTTCTGGGGCTACAAGAAACACAATCCTAAGGCCACCCCCCTCAGTAACAGTACAGGACTCTCAGCTGCTGAAAAGGGCTTCTAAAACTGTGGTGCTGCTCATAGAGACTGACCCCCAGGGTCCTCAGCTCCACAATCAAGCATCCTTTATTATACTCCAAAATATACCCAGAGTCTAAAAACCTTAGATGTTTTGGGGGGTGCTGATAATTAAAAAAAATTACAGAGCTGGTCAAATATCCAGACAGGAGTCAACATAATGTTTCAGTCAATCAGTGATCTTACAGATCAGAAGCACTCCTAAACAGCTGGCATATCTGTGGCCCAAGGTATAACATCAGAACAAGCCCTGAGAAAGGGCTCCATAGGCAGTAGAGGTGATTAATTGTGTTTTCTGGCTTTAGGTTAGCTTTTCAATGCCAGATTAGCAATACCTAGAAATAGATCCATGTTAATCTATGTTAGGTTAGCAATTACCAACCACACAGGGAGCACAAGGGATGCCTACAGAACTGGAAGTATTTTCAGACCTCTTTCCAAAGGTGGTTACAAATGCTTTCTACATTCTCTGAAACACAGTTCTCACAGCATTAAGAAAACTATCATAAAACCATAGGATAAAATACCTTAGCCTTGTGGGCTGAATTACATTTTGAACAGGTTGGTTTTTCGGTTCTTTTTTTAGAAAGAAACACAGCATTGAGTCAAACCAAAGTTATACTGCAGTGTCTATAATGAGATTTCCTTTGCTATCAGAAGCAAAGGTCATCATGTTGATATTCCACGAAAGTCTGTAGCTTTCAAGACATTTTGAATAATGTAAGAATATGTCTGCATTTGCAGAAGTCTCCTCAAAATACCTAATGACATTGTCAGCAGGAGGAGGTTAGTCAACATTTCTAACATCTACGCAAAGGTCAAAGCAAATAAAATAACTTGGAGTGCTGAGCCCAAGGGCACTCTCTAAAATACGGTTTGAACACAATCCATCAATATGTACTTTTTCTTTTCTATTACCCACATAATCACCAGCCCTGTTTCACCATAAATCTGTTGTTCAGAAGTGTTCAAAAATGTCACAGTATTGGTCATCTATGTCAATTGCCCAAGAGAGATTTATTAAAATGTTTGGCTAAACAGGTCACCATCCCAATGGCACATAATAAATCAGGAAGCACTTGACAATATTGCTGTTACAATAGGTGTGACTGACAGTGCTGGCAACTATTAAAATTACCAGGTATTTCCATGAGAACTCCCTGTTTTCAGTTACTTGCAGCTTTGACAAGCTGTTCAAGCTGAAGTATTCCGTGAGTGAATTCAGCATTTTTATTTTGTTTAATGGAAATTTTAGCCAAAACAGGTCACTTCTTGTGAACTCAGGCCAGGGTACAATACGTTTTATTTCTGTTAAGAAAAAAACAAGAATATAGTGAGCTAGAAGATCCAGCACTCTGATGCTCTCAAGAAGCTATCTTGACACTCAACAAGGATGGTCTGCATTTATGGCTGTGATTCCAGCTATCCAATCACCTTAGATAAGGTCACATTGACATGTGGAGAAAAAAATGTTTTCACTACAGTTTGTCAGGAGTTACAAGCACCATAATAATACCATCTGTATCCCAGGTGTGCCTGCTGATGGAACAGTTCTGTTGCCTCACAGGTGTAGCTCCCAGCTGCTTTGGGCCAGCCTGAGCCAAGGGACCGATTAAAGACTGAGCCTGGAAGGGGGAAGCTTCTTCTGTCAGATTTTAAAGAAACAGAGCTACTAAAAGGGAGAAAGCAAAAAGGAGGTCTGAAATGTTGCCAGCAGAAATACCCATCTGAGGGATCTGTGAGATAGAAAGGCACTGACCCAGGACTGCTGCAGGTGACCTTGGAAGGAGGCTCAGAAGCCATTGAGGACTTTAAGGAACCATTTTTTGCTGGCACTTCTGTAGTAAGCTCATCAGGATTGCAGATGCATGATTTAGAGATTAAGTTTTTGTTATAAATTCAAACAGAAATTTGATTTGCTGGCCCTCTGCACAGGGATCAACATCATCTGCTCCCTGTACCTCACACCCAGAATGGCAAATGATTCACAAGCAGCACCTTTATTGAATATGTAGTTATTGATTAAAATAAAATCATATGGAATCCTTCAGAAAGCTGAGATATCAAATCAAACTGAGAATGAAAATGTCCACTTAATAATCAACAATTAAAACAAAAAGTACATTTAGACTGACCACATCAGCAATCCTAGAATTATCCATCCCAAAGCATCTGGACAAATTACCAATCAGCTACAGTCCAAGAAGGGCAATGTACTTATTCACTCCTTCAGCCCTCAGAAAACAACCTCTGAAAAATAAATATAAATATACTCAACCAGATCCACCACTGCAGAGGAAGAAACATCTCCCAAAGTTTGTTTATAAAGTGCCTCAGTCTCTGCTTGTGGCAGCAGTAAAAGCCCATTAGTGACACTGCTCAAATACACGTAGGCAGCTCCAAACTGCACTGACATGACAGCCGCCTTCCCACAACCAACCACCCAGCTACGAGGCATGATGAAGCCCCCAGCCTTTTTTAAAAAAATCCTAAGAGGAACCAACTGCATTTTACAGAAAAACTATTACCTCTGGCTTAAAAATATTAATTAGAACTGTCTTAACCCAAATGCTGAATAGCCTTGAAGAACTTGCATAAGGACTCCTCATAAGGATCCAGCGATCTGTGGCAAATTTGAATGGCTCATGCCTGAGGATGGACCTCTCCTATGCTACAGTGCAACTGCAGCTCTGCAATTCTCTCATGAGTCTAAGAGCTGGTTGCAAAAACCTTCATTGCCCACAAGCAAAACAATTCACAACTGCAGAAATACACACTGCAAATATATAGGAAGAAAATATTCTATTACACTTAAGGGACATGTAGAACAAACTTGCAACAAACCAGTTTAAACAACCTGTCAAATATTAAGAGGCTGAGGAGCTGCTAAAATTTAGAAAATAATTTTGAAAACACATTCAAAATCAACAGAAATGCACAAATTCCAAAAATCAAAGTAAAGAAAATGTCTTCAGAGTGCCTCTGATGAGACCAGCTCTCAAACTTGCCTCTAAATTAGGATTGTGAACAAAAAACCTCCCTCTTCCCTTCCTGTTACAGAAAAGAGCAAACCCGTGTTTGTGCATTCTAGGCACTGGTATGCAATTTCATGGAATGAGAATTTCATCTGCACTGAAAATGAAAAGAATAACTTGTGTTGTATTTGCCGTGGTGTATTTCTAAGCGTCAGACAACAAGATACTGATAGTCAGGTATGGAATAAAGAAATGCAGAGTTAAACAAACAAACATCTCAAGTCTCAGGTACTTACTAAAATCACATTTCAACACACTAAAACCCTGTGGATTTAGCTTTATTTTTCTCTCCCAAGTGTAACCAAATATAGTCTTGACTTTTCCCTTTAATCCCAGAGTCAAGACAAAACTGCAGTTGCCAATTTCTTGGCAATCAGTCCAAACCTGATACCACGCCCTTCTGTGGAATCCATTCAGTCAATTTATTCAGCACAGAATACACTATTGGGCTTCTCTGAATCAAAATACTAAGGCACTTCAGTTCTCTCATTCGGTTAGGTTACATTTACCTAAAACTACAAACTATCAGAATTCATTTCATGCTTGCTACACTCTACTCGAAATAGCCTCACTTTGCATATGTGTCCAGGAATCTGTCATTAAGACACCCTGGTTGTTAGGAGTCAGACACAACATGTTAATGAAAAACTGTGTGAAAAGATAACACTGTGAACAAGCCCCACTTCACACTACACTAGAAGAAGCATATTAATCAAGTTCCAGATGGGATTTAAACTGAAAAAGCAATTGCAGGCACTTATCAGCATTTCTTCCCACCCTTCCTCCTTCTCCTCTCCTCTTGTTTTATATTAGAATTTGCAGAGAACACATCATGTCATAGCATAAAAACAGGACAAGAAAATCAGCCTAATTGAAACCTTTTGGTCACCACCACTGGCCCAAACTGAGCACACCCAGAGGTGGCCATGCACCTCTTGTTCACTGAAAGAGGAAGGTAAGGAACTTCCATTCGAAGCCTTTTCTAACCTACACTGACCTTTAGAAGGAACATTGCTACTGGCCAGAGCCTTCCTTTCTGGCATGGGTTGCCTGCACAATTAAAAAATTCACATGGATCAAAAGCGATCTGTTCAAGGGACAATAAAACCTTCCTTTTGGAGGCTCCTCTAACATCCTCAAGGGAATAACTCTCTTCTTAAAAATAACTGATACACAAAAGCGGACATTAAATTACATTATCAGATATCACACATTTACATGCACAAAGCACTAACAATATTAAAGGCAAGAGCATGAAACATTTTTATGCTTTTCACTTAAGCAGTGACCCTGCTGCAAAGATGTGTACATGAAAACTGATGAGTTTTCCCTTTCTTTTCCTCAGGATCTGAGGCTGCCATCTTGACAGGGTCCTATCAACATACAAGCTCTGCTTCTGCAATGCTACACCTCTCTTTACCATAGTGTATGCACTGCCCCTTGCTCTTGTTCTTGGATAAATGTGGGCTCTTTCCTTCTCTAGAGGACCCAGTCTGTATCCTTTAAACATATTGCAAAGCCACTCTTTCTTGTTTAGCATACAGGTAACCAACACCCACCTTCCTGAAGGAATAAATGGCCATTCACTGTACATGAGTTTTTCTCAGGTAGCCACAGAAGTAGGCTAATTTCCTACTGAATGGCAAAATTACTCAATTTCAGAAGAAAGGCTAGCTCTTGCTAAAGATCCTGTTTGTATTTCCTTCCTTGTGTCTGTCAGGAGCTGACTACCCAGTATATTGTACAGACCTCTAAAAACATTCTACTTTACTTTTCTTAAAATTCACGTCAAGTCATGCATTAGTATACAAATGAAAATTACCCTCATTTGTGCTACTGATGCAAAGGATTTCTCAGGGATTTGGAGACAGGAAAACTGCATTAGTACCTAACATGTTTTCTTTAGAGCCACAAATTCTATAATCATCATCAGTAAATTAAAATAGTAATTAGAAATTATTGGTGCATTTGTTTTCTTATGGACACATTAAAACAGATGAGTTTGTTAAATGTTATTTAGCATTAAGATTGCTATCAGAAGTGCTTAATATTCAAAGCATATATTCCAAAATATTCACACTTGATTTCAAATATTCTTGTTGATGTTCAAATGAAAAGCTGTTTAGAAAATGATGCTTCAGTTACAATAAAAAAATCCCCCAAATCTTTAAGGTTGCATTTCATATTTGAATAGCTACCTGGAGGCATCAGCCTATTTGCCAGTGGCTGTTGTGTTACTCACACAGTACCCAGAAACTGAGGTAGTGTTCAGCAAATCCCCCTTTACAGTTTAATGTGTATATGAATAATACAGTAATAAATAATTATCTAGTTTTCTTCTTTTTCTTTGCCAGCAAGCCTCCACCTTTATTTGAATTTCAGAGATTAAGAAGGAATCCACCATGCTATATACTGTTATGCATTGTGTAGCTGCCCCATTTTCACACAGACACATGAAGAAAGACCACCTTACAGCAGAGTCCAGAACTCATGCCAGTCAGACACCAGCATCATCTCGAGTATCACACAAACAACAATAATGACATTTTTCTGTGTGGATTACCTCTTATTACTGAGTGTTTAGGACAAGATGGCTGCACAGTGCCTTTGCTGTGCCAAGCTGCCCATGAAATTTCTCTGCAGGACCCACTCTCACTGCATACAAGGCTTGGAAGGAGCACCTGGTTCTCATCACAAGCTGCCTTGCACAAGCCAAGACTAGTTCCTATTAGCTTTTAATTCCAAGAATACTTATTCTTAGATGGCATGGATGATCATGGGACAAACAATAACTTCTACTTGGTTTCTTTTTCCTCCTCCTTCCTATCCACCGTTTCTAGTGCTGTATTTCAATTTGTTTCACTGAGGAATCCATGGGGAGTGATAATCCTCTGCCCTAACACATTTCATGGAGCCTCCAAATAAACTGCATTTTTATTTGCACTTCTGATTGCCAAAAGAATTACTCTTGTTCTTCCCTGTCACACACTCTAAGAAAGCTATGGCATTACAAGATTGACAGCAAATAATTGCTCCAGTGATCTGCTACTTTAGTGACTTGGATTCCATGACTCCCATTTTTACCCCTCAGTTTTAAGAAAGCAACAGAGAAGAGCTATCTGAAAAGTACTCTCCCTGTTTCACAGTTTTTCAATTATTTAATGTCAGGCTCCCTCCCCACTCTGCCAGAAACATGCTGCTAGGTTAGCTACAGAATGCACGTGAATTATTTCCAACTGGAGAGATAAACAAGGAGTGATACTACTCAGCGGGACCTTTCTCCCATGTGCAGTTACAGTGTTTGGAGACTATTCAAATGTCTGAGAGGATACTGGACTGTTTAGATAGTGATAGACTTATCTATAGTTCAAGCCAAGCATTATTTGGGAACCTTTTCTAATTTGTTTTTAAGAACTGAAGACATGAATATTAATTAGCCCTAAGAAACCACCAGCCTCATGTATCAGGGGAAAACAGTATAATATGGTTTTCTCAAGTATCTGGAGGGATCAGATTCTTTTCCTTATTTACTGTGTTCCTTATGGTAAAATTTTTAGACTGGCTATAAAAGATACAAACAGTTTTTACAGAAAGCCCCACACAACAGGGATATAAATCAACTCTTTTTGTATGTCTCTTATGAAACAATAAATTATGTGATGCTTCTAAAAAAAAAGTACAAGACAGCATCTCCCCTTAATTATCATCTCCTGCCCTGGGCTATCTTTTACCATGACTATATTTTCCAAATTCATCCAGGAAAACTCTGTCCTGCTAGGATGACAAAAGTCTCGCAAAAAAAATCTTTATTAAACTCCAGAGCAGAGGTAGAGTAGCTCCTTGTAAAAATGAAATACTGATTAAGAAAACTGTCAACAACCTGATTACATAACAGAACAGATTACCCACACAAGAGCAGAAAATCTTGCATTCCTGTACTTTTGCTCAGGCTTTCCCACATAGCCCTCTGCAGAACACATTCATTGCAAACCCACTGAAAAACAGCAAATCTGTATTAACTGAACATGAGGCCAGAACTGCAAAATTCAAAAGGTGCAAAACCAAGGCTGAAAACTCAACCCTGCTTCTTTGGATGTGCACATCACAAGGCAGAATGATCATACGAGAGTGCATTAAAACATGGTCAGATCAGCAGGCCAGTCACACATCTCCTTTCTTGGTTCTATAGAATCACTGAACAGCTCCCACTCAGATCTATGGTCCAATTCATCCCATGTGCACTCAGCAGTAAGGAACCACAGATTTCCATCAAATCTTGTCATTCTTCCATGCCTCAGTAACAATGGACAAAGAAGTTCACCTCTTCTCGCTTTCTGGCTTCTCACACAGGTGTACAGACAATGGCAGTCATTTTCTTTTAGATTCTAGTCTGACACACTCATTTTGCCTTTGTGCTCTGACATTTTAACTCCAGGATCTCCATCTGTTCCTCCTCTTCCTTACTAGGCTAAAAAGCATCTCTGTTTGATTAATGTATCTGTCTGACCTAAATTCTCCCCAACACC
This sequence comes from Chamaea fasciata, assembly GCF_029207755.1. Classification (NCBI taxonomy): domain Eukaryota; kingdom Metazoa; phylum Chordata; class Aves; order Passeriformes; family Sylviidae; genus Chamaea; species Chamaea fasciata. Next base: position 66,407,158 of record NW_027094086.1, on the reverse strand, counting down.
TGTCTTCCTTTTTCAGCTCTGAATTTTAAAAACTACCAATTACTGTTTTCTCTGCCAAAGTTGCACCCTGGCTAAATGAGAACTCACCCAAATTTGACAGACAACCGAAAGAAGCAGAATCTTACAGATCTTTCTTTTAAAACAAATGCAATTCTACTTTTTCAAAACTAGAAATATTTTTGATGAACACCTTTTCATTTCTTCCAGTGTTCACTTCCTCAACCCCAAATAGCATTTTTAAATATTTGCTTAAGAAAAACCTGTAGAAGTTAGGAGAAAATGGGCAAGGTGACTTTACAGACAAGTTCATAACTTGAAGAATAATTGCCATTTAAAGCTAAATAGTTTAGAAAAGCATCAGTCCAACAGTAAATACTTTGACTTCACCAACTTAGATGAAAGGTAATGCCTATGTTGGCATTAGCTGATTTCTTCCTTGATCAGCTTTCTACTCTTGGAAAAGTCATATGAGTGACCCTACCCCCTTCAGTTCCTTCATCTGTCAATACTGTACTCTATTTCCTTCCTCCCTATTTGGTAGCAGTGCAGACTAGAACTTCAAGCTGTCAAAGACTCTGGTTACAGACAGTTACCCTAAATAACACAGCTGTGACTGAGTTGTTTTCTGAAACATAAATAAAAGTAGTCTCAAGTTTTCTTCGATGGAGAATCTGCTAACACAAAGAAGAAGAGAATTTCCAGCCAGACATACTGCATATAACAGCAGCAAGAAGAGCCAGATTCTGTAAGCACAAAGCACTTCCCAACACACCACTAAATATAACATCAAAGCAATAAAAAATTGCATTGGAGTGCTAAGCACTGAGGCAGCAAATACCTCCCTCATGATCAGTACTCTAGCTCCATATCATTTGACAAAGTCTCAAAACTCAGCACATGTTAATGGGTCATAAATACCCAGCTGCTCAGGGACAGCCATTTTGCCTTGTGCACAAGCTGTTTCTACAAATGTCAAAAAAAAAGAAATGTATGAAGGCCCACTAAAATGCTTGGAAAATAACAGTGTACAAAGCTATTTTCCATCTACTCAGAGGGTAGAAGGAGGTCAAATTCAAACCATCACCAGAGAGAAGCAGTGGAGAAGTGCCTGGCAGTACGTTGAGGGAGAAGGGAAAAGCTCAGCCTAGTCCTGCAAAGATAAAGCAGCAGCAAGGATAAATGCAGAGGTGAGGTTAAAGATCCTGCTGACCTGCTAAGTGACTAACAGCAAGGTGGGGAGCAAAGAAAATGAAAACTTACACAGGACTCTTCAGGTTCTCTCCATGATTAGGATCAGGATCCGAAGTCGCAGGGGAATCCTGAAATAATGAAGGGAAGTCGGCAAAGCAAACGCAGGTCCAATCAATATGATTACAGCGATGTTTCTCCTTTATTCTGTGTAAGATGGCAGGTTTTATACACGCTATATAGTTTACACTTACAGATACATTTCATGGGTACATGGTACAGGGAAGAATGCAAACACCCATTGTTTAATAAACTGTTTAAGGTAGCTACTATGTCCACACCAACTACGATACTTACTAACTACTATGAAACCCTTTGACCCTTAGCAACACCTTAAGTGGAAATTTCTAATGCGACACACTCTTGGCACTGAAATTTCTATCTGCCCCACAAGCCCCACAGGCCTCAGTGCCACGGCCTAGAGGCCTAGCAACATGGCTCAGTCTGGATGATTCAAGTACGGCTTATCTCCTACAAGGATCACAGCTCTGCACGCACAGCTGCAGAGGTTACTGGTTGGTCCATCCGCACAATGCTTGCTTCAGTAGTATTGTGGGGTCTTAAATGCTTTTCTTTGAAAGATATCATCCAAAGATATACAAATAAATGACAACTTTGATATTCTTAAAGCATTCAGAACACAACAATAGGACGGAACTGATATTGAAATCTAATTTTTAAGCATACTCGGTATGCAGTCCTCCAGTTTGGTTTAAGAATATTTGAAAGTCAGTGTTAAAGGTGCTGACTCTCAGGTTTTTGTCATGTAATTGATAGTGAATTGTTTTAAATAAATGTAATCATGAACTGCAAAGTAAGACTTCCTACTCTCCTTGCTTTTATAAAACAATCTTTACCACTAACAGAGGCTACTACAAGTCATTCCTCTAATAGGAAAGACATAAACACTAATATATACATAAAGTTTTTTAAAAAGCCACTGTTTCCTGAAGTGTTAGAGAGGAAAAAAAAAAAAAAAAAAAAAAAAGAAAAAAAAAAATCCATGAAGATTCATGAACAGTTCCTTCTTGTGAAACTACAAATGTCAGAGTAAGAAAATTATTTTTACCCTACTATCTAAGTCAAAAATCACTTGAATATCACAGCAACTAGTGGATATAACTCTTTCACTGTTAATATCTTTCTGCATCCTCTATAATAGATCATGGGGACAAATCAGCTTTAAAAAATTTAAGAAACATATTCTTTTTTCTCCATTAGACAATGCAAGCCTGCTTACTAAAACCTTGTACCTCAACTGCATTCATTAAGTAGCCAGGAGAGCAGAAACTGAGTTAACAAATGTCTTAAGTTTAAGAATTAAATACTTGTAATTAAAAGTAGAAAAGTCAGTCACATAAATAATTCCTGAAAACTGGGTTTTTTAAAAAAAAACCAAAACAACAGCCTCTGAGGTTTTCTGCTTAAGCATCTCTCAGACTGACTTTCCTAGAATTTAAACATCTCATTCCAAAATACCAGGTTATGTCTCTCATACCAATGCCTTCTGCAACTTTACACTACCATACCTCAGGTAAGATGGGATGCAACCAAGACCAACCTCTAACAAGGACAATTGTGCTTGATCAGTCTAAAATAGCTCTATAAGTTCATCAATAAAATAGTGAATAAAGGAGAACTGGATGACATTTGGTGATGCAAGATGAATTGAGTTTATCCTTGGTCATTGCAGTTGGCAAAACAAAACAAAAATGCAAACAGTAGGCTATTTGGGCATAGGAGATGGCACAACATGAATATGGTTATCCCCACCACAGTTTGATTGTTATGCCTGAGGTATGATAGGCAATTTAGATAGCTGAATGTTTTAAAATACTACCCATTGACAAAGATTAGGACTTTTTGCTGAATCAAAGAACTGTGAAATTTACTTAACAATATTTGTGTGACTGATGAATGTGTTGGAAAAGGGGACTCTATTCACTCATCCCATAGAAAACACACGGTCAACAAAATTCCTTAGTCATTCTCAACATTATGAAGAAGCCACAGAAATGACAAACACTGAAGGCAGCAAGTCAGACATTTCATACAGATGGTTACAATGACTACAATCACATATCCTCAGAAAGCAGCACAAGATAAATAAGGAGCTCACAGCAGAGCACCCCACACAACCCGCAGTAGCTACAGAAGCCTAAAGCTCTCCTAAGTGTAACAAGAACTAGGTACCACTAAAGAACTTTAGGTGTCAGAGCAGATAAGACAGTGCAAGATGAGACAGCAATAAATATTCCTAATGCATCCATCTAAATAGGTCTGGCAAAACAAAACATTGTTATTTTCCTGTTGTTGCATGACAACAAGAAGTAGCACATGACCAAATATTTGCTTCTAAGAGTGCAAATAAATTAACCTTTCTCATGGTGAACCCTACCACTAAAGGTACATTACCTTCAGTTACTAAACAAATCAGCAACTCTAGAATAATTTTGTTCTCAAAAGGGCTCCCCCACATTCAAACAGATCTATAGATACAGATAAATATCCTTTTGCCTATAAAGCACCTCTGTGTATTCAGTATGTTCAGTCTGACATTTCTCATCTTGCATTTTGGAGAAAAAAAAACCCAGGGCTTATTCAAGAATGCTGGTGGGTACGAAAAGAATACACCTCCTTGACGTGAGAGCCAAAGCTTTTCATTTCAGCACTCAAGTGACTTTATTTCAGCTGAGAATCTGGGAATGCTAAATACTGTGGCCGTCACAGATGTTATTCCTGTATTAACTGTACTACACTAGAGGTACAGTTACTGGCATAAACAAGGACTAGGCTTGCTCAGGCACCAGAGACCATGAAATCTTATCAGTCTGCTGCTTTATCTAAGTCAATTAGCTTTGTTAAGAGTCAAAGTTTATTAGCTTAAAGTAATGCTGTGCTTATAACACCAAATTGCTTCTAAGACCTAAAATGTTACATCTGCAGAGAACTGATGAGCTGCACGAATATAAATCTACTCGGGACGCACAATGCTACAAGATTTAGGCTGACCTCAGAGGATACTCACAATCATAACAATCTTCAAAGTAAACACGCACCAAGAATGCAAAGAGGTTGACACCAAGACAAAAAATAGAGTTGGCTTTAGACTACCGAAATGGCAAGCAGCTACCCACAGACGGTCTCCACAAGGAAAAAAAAAACAGCCTCTCTTTGTTTCCAGTTTTATTTTTCTGGCAGCAAAGTCATTATATGCATAAACTCACATACAACCCACCAGGCACAGATTAAGACAGCTAAATATTCAAACCTGATATATAGCTAATGCTCGCACCTTCTTAAAGGTTTTGCAGGTTTTTCTGTCCTCTAAAAGTTAAGAGAAATGCATGAAATTTTCCTTCTCTACTCCATGATTTCTAGTAAGCAATGGCATTCAAAGGTGACCTGAAGAGACTTGATGTATTTCTTGTAACTGTGAATGCTAGACTGTATTAATGACAAGACATTTCATCGATTTACTGTAGCTTACTAAATAACACAGAATGGATGTATCATGAGGCTTTGCACACAACAACAGCAAACAGGATTTAAAATGTCTGCAAGAGCTGATTTTAAGGGAGAGAAAAAATGAAAAGGAGCAAAAGTTCTCACTCCCTTCCCTTGTCAATTAGTTGCCAATCCTTACTTTAAATAAATATGTTTTACGTACTTACAAAGGAACAACACGTAACAGATTATATCCTTTGAATCAGGTTTTTTTTTACTGTTATTAAATAAGAATTGTAACTAAAGAAGATTTTCTTGATGCATTATACTGCATTCTACAGACAAGGAGTGTGAGGTAGCACTACCTATAAGTTGAACAGAGAAGAGCTACAAGCATTTCTTGCATTTTAGTAAGACTTACACAATTTAATGCCATACGTTTCTCACAAAACAATTTTTGAATTACTGTAATGAGTACCTTTTTATAGCCCAGATTTAGATGAGAAAAGTGTTAGGTGGCTCAGATGGTTAAATAAATAAATCTTGCCTACTGCTTCTATACATATGTGACCATCTTGTCACACAACTTCTCTTGCTTCTTTTCCTTGACCTTCAGTAGCTCTGTTACATTCTTCTGAGCTCCAGGCATCCTCCTGCTTCTGAAGGTGGAACATGTAACCTTGGATATAAGGCCTAAGGACAAAGAAGCCCTACACCTTAGTGTATTTCTGCAGCTTTCTTTAAAATATATGTAAAGCAGGAAGGAAAACCAGCCACCTTTGTGTTTTGAAAAGCATCACGCCTGACCCAAAGCATCAAGCAGGAATCATTTTCCCTCTCATTAAAGTCAAGGATCCTAAAGTCAAGAAAATAAAAATGGAACACTTCTTCCATGCTGGAGCCCTGAAAGCATTTTTGCTACTACTCCAATAATTCTCTGACTTAAAAAAATTCTGCTATTTGTCACTCCATATTTAAATTGTAATTGATTGGCTCTTGCCTCCTAAAATTTTTGTTACACATCTGTACTAGTTCAAAAATATCAGATCTGGAGTCAAGGCATGCAATACGTGATTTGTGCTACAGCAGACATAGGACAGCTGCTACAATTCCAGTCTGTTGTAGAGGCCTTTGCCTGCATTTATATTGCATTATTACCTTCTGTCATGAGAATCTGGTTGAATATCTTACCCAGGCTCTAACACATCTTCAGTTGCTCCCCAAAGAATAACATTAACAATCTATTCCACAACATCTGTCAGCCTCATAAACTGGAATGACCATGTTTTCAACACTCAGCCTTGCAATCACATCTGCTGGAAACAGCTGTCTGAACTGAAAGCCATTGCTTGTTTTCTGAAGAGCACCTTAGGACTTTTCAAATCTTCTCAGGAGAACAGAAAACTACTGATGATGATGATGAACATCCATCCTCCTGCCCATTACAAAGTTTTCCTCCCATTGCCAATATCCTAGTGGACAAACTAGTGAGAGATTTCCTAAACAGCCTGTCAGCATAACCTCTTCAGATTAAATGTACACGGGATCACGTAACAGACAAGAGTTTACATACACAAAAAATCACATTCCTGTAGTACCAGAAAAAAAACCCTATTCCTCCCCTACTCAGGGAACACCTGTGTAAGTACAGTAATTTCCTGTACTAAGTTTTTTGCTGCACTTTGAATGCAAGGTGTACTACATAAGGACTAGTAGGAGTAGGTACAAAGGATGTTCCCACCTCCACCCACACCATGAGCTATGCTAATAAGGAAAAGAAAAAAAAAAGCAAGCTGCAGGGCTGTGGCACCTCATGGGATACATAGCCCCATGAGGAAGCCCAGTCAATAGCTAATACAAGCATAAGCAAACCTGGCTAATAAGAAAGCCTCATGATAACAATTCCAGCAGAAAAAAATGTCTTTTGGCCTAGCTATTTTCATTGTCACTTCATTCTCTTCAAAAGACAAGACCATTTTAGATATTTTTCCTGAATCAAAACCTGTTCAAAGTTTACTGAAGAACTCCATGAAAAATTTCAAGAGTGCTTCTATTTTTCACTGACCCCCACTGTTAACAGTGGATGCATAAATTATCAATTTACTGAACCTCACATTCTGGACAGGATGCTCCAAATTCCAAAGCACTAGCATAAAAGTGGATACTAATGTCACCTGAAGAATTGATTCTAAAAAACCTTTGTTTGCATGTGCCAATGGCCCATCTGTCAAGGAATAAGGTAGAAAGAAGTAAAACCTGCAATTCACTCTACAAAGCAAAGATTCCTAAATTTGGTAGAACAGGAAAAGGGTTTTTTCTAAACAGTCAATAGAACTAAAAACTGGGTGAACTTTCGTGACAATATTCAGAGAATATCCAAATCCCAAAGTGCGGTACTTGGTTTCAGCAGGGAACTATAAATATATTGACAAAGGTTATCTCCTTTTGGGGGGAGGGTGAAGGGGTAAATATACTTATGACTTTTTTTAGAACTATTTGTTTTAATCCTTTTGAGAGTTGATCACACAATAAAGGCCTCACATTATCTGAGAGCTAAGCCAACATGTTCCGTGATTTCCAACAGAACGTAAGATCTGCTAAGGCTAACAGACAAAGCAAACCAGCTCCCTGATGCCAATAGTAGAAAGACTTGAACCATTCCCTTGGAAAATCAATAGATACAAAATGTAACACCTATTCCAGAAAATGGCATGACAGCTATAGATGGTATACCCTCCTCCAGGCTTTGAGAAATATCTCACAACCTAGCAAGCAGTCAGGGGTACGGCTACTAAAATGAGGTTATAGATCCTGAGCCAACCAGCACGATGAGGGTATAGCTTCTGAGTCCACGGGCATGAAGAACTCCATACCCAGCCTCACCCACTGGAGTTGCATTTCTGTTGCTATGAGATGAACTTCACACTATGCCTACTTCCGCCATTCTTTAATAAACAAACATGTAATAGCAGTTCTTGATCTTAATTAGGTCTAGTCAGCACACAGAAAGAGGAAAAGCCAAATCCACGTCGCTCTTGGGAATTTGCAGGAACATTAAGTTGGAAACATCATTGGCACATGCAACAGCATTCAGCCCACTCCTCGCAAGCACCACATGTTCATGACACCAACCAGCAACTTCTCAGTGACACTAGGTTTAATTTGCTCAAAGTTACAACATCAAGATTCACACACTAGCTTTTATTTCCTTCTGTTTGAAATAATTATATAAACAGCACCAAACTTCATACCAATAAAAAAGTGTTCAAAGCCACAATGGAGATACATTTAATAATTCAAAGGAGGGAACAAAAAGGCAAATAAGAAGAACATGAAGCTACTAAAATCTTGTATTTGCAGCCCAGTCTATTGAGCTCCAGGTTTCCAGATACTTATGGACACCAACACTAGGTTGACAGAAATTTCCTATATAATAGTCATCAAGTTCTTATTGTTTCCAAAGACAAAACCTTACAATAAGTTTTCATGTTCAAAGATCCCCAGTACTAGTTAAAACCCATCTTCTGGTAGTAACCTCCAGAGTACTAAAAACAATGTCTACCTCAAAAAAAGACAGCTTGTGTTGCAGCAGCCCTGTCATTAGAGGGTAGAAATGAGCCAAGGCAGACTTCTTGTTTATCACAGGATGAAAAGGGTCCTGGTTTTTTCCTCTTTGCAGCTTAGCCATCCTGACACCAACTATTCACTGACTCTGGCTACAGAAAGCTCCTACTGTAGGTTTCCCTTGCAGCCTCTGACTGCTGGTTATTTCCTGCTAAATTATGAGTGCAAGTATTGATTTGCAGACTCTGAATGCAGGCTTTTACCTAGCTAGACTGTGACTGCAGGTTCTAACAGCAGGCTCTAACTGCAGACCCAGACTGACCTCACAGCAGTGATTCTCTCTCCTGTTTTCATTCTTCTTTGTGTTTCTCTGGCTCATTCTTTGAATATCACCTTCCTCAGGATCATTCCTCTTACTCCAGGTTTTCCCTCAAAGCCCTCCCAGTACCACCTTCTTCTAGCTCCTCCCCCTGAGGGCCTAACCCATTCCTTTTATCACACTTATCTTTATTAGTTACAGCTGTGACCCATTAAGAGCGAGGCTGTTGGTCTTCTTTGGTAACTAGTTCAACTGTGACTTATCGAGGTGAGGTTGCCTGCAATCCTTTCTTCTACACCTACAAGCTTGCTTCAGGGATGCAGTTGTTCTAAGATACACTGACAGCCATACCATGCCAGTGGCACTGCATGGCTCATCTGAGAAAGATTGAGACAAGCCATTGGCCTAAAGCTCAAAACAATCCTCCAAGATCATCTCAGAAGGGAGGGACTAGGACTACACACCTATGCTGCAGTTTGTGGACAACTGATTCAGCTATTAAAGTACTCAAGTTAGCTACATCAGGGGCATTCACCTTGCACTGCTTCCCCAGAATTAGCCACACCCCAGGAATGTCCACTGCCTTAGTCATGTTAGGACACCGAGGACTGCTTACATTAGGCAAAAAACCTGATGAATTATGTCTTCACGCATCCACCTATATTGGGTTACTCTGCTTTCATGTACAATCTCTTTGTAACAAAGCCTCACTTCACAGAAATAGGAATATTTTCTCCCTTACCACAGACTGGCCAAGGAGATTTTGGGGTGGTCTCCGAGTGCACTCAGATTTTCTTAAACACATCTTAATCCAATTTCACACACAACGAGACACCTTCACCCATTAAACTTTGCCATGCATTTCTGCACATGAACAAGCTTTAAATAAGCAGCTTCTCAGGTTGATCATTACCTTTCCTACCAGTTCTCCTCTTCCCCATCATGTAATAAGAAATTCTGAGAGTTTTTTTCTTTCAGATGGGCTCAATATCAAGCAGAATAGAGCAGTGGAAAAAGCATACATATTATGACACTTTACAAAGTCCGAAAAATTCCAGTTTGTGGAGGAACTTAACAGAAGTTTATCTGAGTAATATAAATTACAGAGGCTTTCACTAGCAAAATCACTGGAATTAGTTGGTGGTGTATTTGGTTGGGGACTTTTTAATCTTTCAGTATATTCCTGAGAGGGACCTATACCAACTGGGGACATGAGATACAAAGTTGGTAAACATTGTAACAATTAACTTTGCATTTATTTGATTACTTGTGGTGTCTTTTTTCCTGTGGGTACAGAGGAAGCAGCAAAGGAAAAAGGATGGCTCATTTGCTTCTTCTCATTGTCCTTCATATCGTCCTCTCTCTCTGTTGAAGGCTGCTGAGCTGCTGCCCCAGATGCAATAGCAGTGTGGTTCAACAGATCTCATAAACAAAGGGTGTGCACACAGTGTTCTGCAGCAGCAGCATCAGAGCTCCCTGCTCCCGTCTCACCCCACAGGATAGGAATGCATCACTCCTCTAACCTACATTGCTGTTACTGGTCTGGTGGCTTGTCTGCTGCCTTGCTTCCTGTAGGCATTTGAACAACACAGGACTTCTTGAATATTCAGAGAACCACCAAAAAAAAAAAAAAAAAAAAAAAAAAATCCAGGAGCTTACCCAAGCCTAAGCCCCTGCCTCAGGGAAGACCACTAAACATAAACCATTCATGATGGTTTTGCCTCACCTCTTCTTATCAGCCTCCAATGAGGCAGTCACACCTTTTCTAGGCAGCCTAATCTATCACTGAACTCTCTTTGTCGTTATTTTTCTCATCTAAGCCTAAAAAAATCTTTGTGCTACAATGTGGTCCCATTATTTCTTGCAGTGCCCCACACAGACAGAGAGAACAAAGAGTTCCTTCCTCTTATTGTCATTTTCATATTCCAGTCTTCTCCTGATTAAGTTTGGTCTTGAGAGCAAAATCCCTCTGTTTTCCCTTGCCAATTATGCTCTGGATTCTCCACATTTTTCTTTGGCCTCAGAGTCCCAAACAGGACATCATACTAAACAGAAAATGTAACAATGCTAACTGTTATGGTTATATATGCTTTACATATATCCCTCCTGTCTCTGATTCTGCTTCCCAGTTAGTCTCGGTTTGGGAAGACAGGTATCTGCCAGGTAAAAAAAGCTGGAGTTTCCTTTGGAATGGAGAGCGTAAACTCCTTCTCTCGCCCTTTTTTTTTTTTTTTTTTTTTTTTTTTTTTTTTTTTTTTTTCAATTATAAATTTACAATCAGAGGCTCTTAGGGAAAGATTTGGGAAATAGGAATAGCAGTGCTTTACTAGTATGTATTACAAAGCAAACAAACACAAAAAAACCTGAACAACTACAGCATTAAAAACAAAAGAAAACAGTACCAAGAACCTTGAGGGCTTTGTTTCACAAAACTCAGGGCAGTTTGGTTTTGGTGCCCCTGCAGGATCCTCAGAGCACCAAGCTGAAACAGTGGAAAGTCCCGGGCTGGTAGCTGGGATGGCAGGGTGTCCCGGCAGGCAGGGGAAGGATGTCCCGGCAGTGCAGGGGGTGCACGGTCACACTGTAGCAAGAGGAGCAGTGCCCAAGAAGCTGAAGGCGAGGAAGGGCCGGCCCACCTCCCGTGGGTAGCAGGGAAGGCTCAGGATTCTGGCCGAACTGGTGATAGTAGATTCCCCAGGACTGGATCCCTTTGGCCACAGTGAAACTCTTCAAGCCAGCAACAGCTGTTCTCTCTCTTTCCGAACGCCAAAAAAAAAGAAGAGCCCGCAGCTGCCCCAAGCTCTGTCTTTTACCTGCATTATCTCCCCCTTCCCACTTTGTCTACCTCTTTGTTTTGGTTAAGTACTCTCAAGTATCCAACACTTGGTCTCCGTGGTAACTTATGGGGAAAAAAATCTTTAGAGAAAGAAGGAACAAACCTAACCCCCAACACAGTTTCTTAGCTTCTCCCAGCTTGCTGACTATTCTTGGCAGCAGTGAAGTAACAAGTGGAATAGGAACCTTAAGTTAGGACAGAGGGAGACCATTTATCACTTCTGGAACACAGATCATCAAGGTTATGTGCTAAGGGAAACCGAATGTTTTGCCTGTTCTATACCTCCTGATCCACAGCACCATACAGCAGTAGTGCCCAAAGCCATGTCATCTAAAACTAAGGTCTTACAGATAAAAAGAAATAACATCTCACAGATAATAAGGACTAATACCTGAATGGCTTTACAGAACTGTAACACCTCCACTTGCAGTGCCTTCCCTCAGCCAGGCAGAAGGGTTTCCACCATGCCTTTCTTTTCAGTTATGTTTTCAACCTTCATAAAGTAGAACTATAAAATATTCTGAGTTGGAAGGGACCCATGAGGATCATCAGTCCAAGCAGTATCCTGTCTCTGCCCTGGGCAGGCTGGGATACAAACCCCCCTCTTCTTTTTTCTCAGGCCTGCTGACAACAAGCACCTGCTTCCTCCAGCTGAGCCCTTGATGGCTCCAGAGACAAGTGATGAGCCTCAGGCAAAGCACTGGCCAGCCCTCTCAGATACAATTGGAGAGTTAAGGCACTGACTTACTGACCACTCTCCTCCAGGTTTCTGCAAGTCCTGAAAATTAGTAGAAGACCAATTGGACCTAGGGCTAGTTTGGGAATGTTTGTCCACACTCTAGAAGAGTCTGCACTAGGACTTAGATTAATTTGTATGCCATATATTGCTCTCTAGAGCTCATGTTAATTCCCATATATGTGAACTCCAAACCACCTCTCCCATCCATCTCGAAGAACAGCAGAAAAAATACTTAAGTGTAGAAATACTGCACTTCCACTGCAGATCCATTAGGCAAAAGTGAAAGTATATGAATAATTTAATAAGAGATTCAAGGGAAAAAAAAAATACATTTGAAGTGCTTTTCTGTAACCTTAAATACTGCAGAAACAGAAGAGTTCACTGCCATGTACCCAGATTTGGGAGTTACACTAGTTGGCCTGTCCAGACTCCAGTATAATTAGCAACTAGAAACCTCTTCACAGATATCTTCCTAATATTTTCAATTATCTTTTGCCTTCTTTTCAATTTCCTGTCCTTAACTATTGTTGTTCACTATTAAATAGCAGTTATGATTTACTCTGGAAGCAACAGAGTATCCATGCTATCGGTAGATATATATACCTTTATATATTACATATTATTATGCATTACTGCTTCCTCCAAAGGAGTATCTGTTAACCAAGATATGAATTCTTGTGAACAAATGCTGCTGGATTTTGAGGGGGTGTGTGCCCTATATAGAGACATGTATCTGCATGTTTGCATGTGGGTGTTGCTACACAGGCAGATAAATATACACAAAGTATATTGTGTCGCAAAAATGTAAATGGGAATGAGCTAGAAAAATTTATCAAGCAAAGAAGTATCAACTCTATGAAACACAGAGCTGATACTGCTATGAACAAAAAGCATATTGGGCCTTAACTATCACTGGTAACCAGGGATTTAACAGTCTCTGTCAACAGGCCACAAAATGTGTGTGAACTCCTGTCATGTCACTTAGTCCATGACTCCTACATCATATCCCAAGCAAAGGGCACCACATCAGTTTTAACAAAGCTTTCTGATTTCTGTGTGTTTTTAGTGAAATGACTGCAGAGAAAAATCCTTACAAGGTGGAGCTTGGGAGACTCAGCACGAAGCCTGGCTTGCAGTCCATTTTTCCCCGCAGTCAACTAGCTTAAAGCACTTGCACAGAAGCAATTCTTAGTTGTTTCAGCAGCTGTTGCTCTCTAAAATGTTACAGACCTAGAATAAAATGCCGTTTACTGTACACAGAATGAAATTACAAAAAAAGCCCTCTCAGACATTGAGAGAAACCCACTGTGGTGAGGAAAGCATTTTGTTCAAGCAGAACAGGACAACACAAACCTTAATGGCTCTCCCAGTACAGTTCTGATTTTTGGATATAAGGTTTGAAAACTTATCTTCCAGTTTTCAGCTATTCTTAGTTCACTTGTATGACAACAGCATGCACTGGCCTTTATTTTGCCATGGGAGAAGACAAGCTGACATTGTTTAAAACAACATTTAGCTACACTGAAGGCACCTAAAAGCATGAAAATACACAGCCAGACTGAGCTTTAATGGAGCTAAAGTGGATAAGGATTTAAATTTTAAATTATGTTTTAAGTTGAATCCTGTTCCATAAATTACTTACTGCAGGGAAACTTTTTACATGAGAAACCTTTCAAGAGAAGAGGTTTTCAGTAATTGTGAAAGAAAAAAAATGATACCTAGAACACAGTTTAGCAGGGATCCAAACAATAAAAAAGATTACAAACATCAAGAGGAGATTATGCTTAATTTGAACTGTTGTATGATGAATAAGCTTTCAAGATTTGAACCACTCAAAGGCTAATTTGATGTCTTTTTGTCTGATAAAAAAAAGAAAATATGTAGTAAAACACTTAAAAATTCTAAACTGCATAAGCAGAGCTTCCTGCAGATTTGATATAACAGAAAAGAGGTTCATTATGTGTGTTTTGTACCTCTAAATCAACATGCCACTGAGTATTTTAGACAAGTGAAATAAGGAAACAAAACATGGAACAAAGAAATGGTAAATACTAACACACACAAATTTCACCTCTTGTATTCCCATCATTTCCATTACGAAAGTGATGGACATTGTTCTGGTTTTAACACATCTGTATAAATAAATGGAAATAGTGAGCAAAAAAAGAAATTAGTATTGTTATAACTTGGGTCAGGTTTCAGTGATCTTTTCAATTAAGTTTTAGCTAATGTTTCTCAGTAACTGAAAGATTGTTGCTTTTAAGGTCCATTGTAATGCAGTTTTTAAGGTCAGTTCTCCTTCTTTAGAATTAATCCTAATTTTCACCCACTGAAAAATCATCAGGAAGAAAGCCATTTGAAAACACTTAAGTATATTTATTACTCTCATTTCCACCCTGATTATGCAGATAACTGTCTAGAATAAACCAATTCACTGCATATTCTAGCAAGGGGGCTGTTATTGGCAATCCACTTCAATAGAATGACCTACACTGGGCAACCTGCCTGCAAACAGCAGTGAATTTCCATAAAAGCCAAAAGATTGCTGTGGCCACCTTTTCAGCACAAGGACACAGCCCACGAAAGGTATCAGCCTCAGAATGCATAGCCTAAGAGCCAAATCTATGTGCAACATTTGGTCCAGGCTTGGCTTGCCAAACACACGTGTTCATTTCCTTTTATTCCTCAACCACAGTAAGTGCTAACAATGAACACAGAACCACAGAATAGTTTAGGCTGGAAAAGACCTTTAGGACCATTGAGTCCAACTGTTAACCCAGCACTGCCTGGTTTAGTTCTGGTTCTAAACCATGTCACCAAGTGCCCCATCTACACTTCCCTGGGTGACCCGCGCCAAAGCTTGGTAACCCTTTCCATGATGAAATTGTTCCTAGTATCCTAGCTAAACCCTCCTTGGCACAATTTGAGGCTATGTTCTCTTGTCCTATCACTTGTTATATTGGAGAAGAGATTGACCCCCACCTGGCTACAGCCTCCTTTCAGGAGTTGTAGAGAGGGATAAGGTCCCCTCTGGGCCTCCTGATCTCCAGGGTAAACAGCCACAGCTCCCTCAGCCACTCCTCAGCAGACTTGTGCTCTAGACCCTTCACTAAATCCGTTGGCCTTCACTGAAGTACCTCAATGTTTCTCATGTATTGAGGGACGCCAAACTGAACACAGGATTCCAGGTGCAGCCTTATCACTGCTGAGTACTGGCCCATGACCAAGTGCCCTGGTCCAGCTGGCCACATTATTTCTGATACAGACCGGGATACCACTGGCCTTCTTGGCCACCTGGGCACATCCTGGCAGTCCCTTTGGATTGTGAGGGCTCCCTGTCTCTGTCTTCCATCTCAAGAGGGCTGGATACGCAGACAACAATTGTTCTTATTAAAGCTAAGGCAAAGAAGGCATTATGTTCCTCAGCTTTTGTCACTGTTTCCCACCACAACCAATAAAGGACGGAGATTCTCTTTAGACCTCATTTTGTTGCTGATGTGCTTACAGAAAAAAAATTTATTGCCTTTCACGGCAGTAGTCAGATTCATGTTCTAATAGGGCTTCAGCCCTTCTAATTTTTCTCCCTGCATTACTTCACAACATCCTTGTATTCCTCCTGAGTTGCCTGCCCCTTCTTTGAAGAATTATAAACTCTCTTTTTTTTACTGAGTTCCATTCAGAAAGTGCACCCAAGCCAAGTTCTTTTCTGCTGCAAGAAGTGGGCCTTTCTGTCTGGTTGGTTGGCTTGATCTCAGAACCTTCACTGTGTCACAAACAGAGAGAAATTACTTCGACTTGGAAGAAAAAAAGTAATTAGGCAGGTCAGTTCAGAAAACAAAATTATCAAATTCTATTTCAGTGGGATTTGCTGCTTGAAGTAATCATCCCTTCAAGATCTGGTGTGCCCTAATGCATTCAAATGAACACACCAAGGAAGAAAACTTGACATTTCTTTACTAGAATGATTCAAAAGTACTTCAGGCCAGTGACATCTGAAAATCAAGAAAACAAAATTACATATATACCTTGCACCTCTAACATCTGCTATCTTACAGACCAAAGGCTTTTACTAATTAGGCACTAAGCATAATACCTTTATAAACTAGCAGGGTAAACAGCTAAATAATTTATGTTAGCATAAGCCAAATCCTCCCAGTCACTGGCAACGTTACACAAATGAAAGGAGGCAGGAGGGACACTGCTTGAAAACACATTGTGATTCTGGGATTCAGCCTCAAAAAAAAAGGGAAATGAAAAGCCACTTCAAAATTAATCTCACAACAAGTGTTCCTGGCAAAAATTATTTCTACTGTACGTCATGTCAGTAGAGGCAGGGAAAAAGTAAATTAAAATGTACAAATTGTTTGTTCCTGTATGAGGTATGAGAGAATAAAATATTGCACATTTAATACACATTATCTTTTCAGAATTATTGTTATAGAAAGCATTTATCAGATCTCTTTCCAGTCACATCCTGGCTATGAAATGTTTTATGCACAATTACCATATATTTTAAAGCCAGACAGTTAAGTAGGATCTTCAAAATTATAAGTTTGCTATACTTCATGTTGCAGTATTACAAACTGGTGTGTAAGTGCTACAAACAGAAACGTTGTATTCATGATCAGCAGCATTATAAGGTAGCTGAAACACAAAAGCCAGATGGATTCAGAGATTTTGAAGATGGAAAGGGACTGTAACAACATTTAGTCTTAATCATGTGCCATTACATGACAAAAATCAAGGTATTTTAGGGTATTAAACAGTTTGACAACATGATTGAAAGACAATATACATTCCACTACAAATAAAGCAGCAGATACTTGCAGAACTTACTAAATTATAAACAGAAGCTACAACAAACTGAAAGTAAAATAAGACATGGTGTGTGAGTCATCAAGAAAGCCACCTCCTTAAAATAATGGAATCCACTAAAGGTCATCAAAACAAGTGAAGCAGAAAGCAAGGCAAAAGTTGGTAAAAATAAATAAGTAATCCAGAATAAAGAGTGACATTATCCAACTTCAGTACAATCATAATTGCTTTTGTGTGTGAAACAATTCACTCACAAAAGGAAAAATTGAAAAAAAATTTGAAACTAATGGTAACTTCTTTTATGCCTTAATCAGAATGGTGTTTTGGAGCAAAAGATGCAGAAGGAAGGAAAAAATTTTGGGAGTACAATTGCAGAGGCAAAATCTACATTGGCTGCCATTTATTCACAAACATCAGATGCAACCCATGTGTCGTTCTGATGATTTGCTGCCATCTGGAAATGGAGCTTCATCTATGCAACCACTACTTGACTGGTCAAAGACTTCAATTTCCAAACGAATCAATCCATCTCCTTTTATTAGGCCTAATGTTTTTAGTCAATAAAGTTGAAATGTTCAACGTGTTTTTAAAAAAAATTCAGCCAAATAAATTTAGGTATAAGTTAAATTCATCTAGAATAGCATGTCAGTAACAATCCCTAAGCTTTCCACAATGTTCCTACCTAACTCACTTGCTTAAGTGCGTCTTGTGACCACTGTATGATTTCGTTGCCTCCTCATTTTTCAGAGGATCTTGTACATCCCTGCTCAGACACACAGCTTGTTTGGGTGCTAACTTGCTGAACTATTACCTGACTCACATGTGCAATAGGAAACGTAGAAAGAAATGTCTGTAGAGAAAGTAGCCCCAAAGCCCCACAAAGACAAGTAAATAATCCAACGGATTAGCACACTCTTACTTTTTTTTTTTCTTGAAAGCAAAACTCAGATTGTACATTAGCAGTGGGGTTTCAGCACAACACAAAAGAAATAAATAACATGGTGCTTTGAGGACTGTGCTGTATCGGCAAACCAAAGATAATTTTCTCCCCTTGCTGTAGAGTACCGTCCCTTCTAACATGGGTATTTTTAAGGGAATGGATTTGGTTTGCTCTCTGCTGCCAAAGCGGAGTAATTCCAGTGCAACTATTTCTCATTCGTGGTGTTTTGTGGGGGTCAGAATCAGGCTTTTAATGTTTATTAAGCAATGAAAAATGGCATTACTTGTAGACAACACTGTGATATAAATCAGCCCAATTTATGATCTAGAAGCCAGGCTGTTCCAAACCAGAAATTACCTCTGTTCATGGTCACAGCTGTGAGAGTCTTACAAGCACAGCACGTGGCAGTTAAGCCTTTTCTCTAACCCATCCTTACTGGAAGGAAATGGCTTCTTCAGAAACGAGAACTGCATTCAGCTTCTTTTGAGGCAGAAAGAGGGATTCACTCCATCTTACACAGGCAACTAAAAGACATGGAAGCATGAGGTCTTTCCAAACCACACCTTAAAGTCAAAGTAGATAGAAAGGCATCTAAAGAAGGAAAGTAATTTCATCCTGAAACTGCTTTCAGGGACACTTCTCTGGAACTACCAGTTTCTCTCCAGTGACAGTAAATGCAGGCCAGGGTAGGTAGAGGTTTAGTTGCCACACAGTTTTCAGCTATCTAAAAGCAGAAGACATAAATACCACCATAAGTGTCTGAAAGACAGCCATAAAACTTCTGAGAATAATCACTGAACCATGTTACTTTGTAAAGATCAGATAGCGATGGCACCACACAGAAACAAAGAGCCTGAACAGAAGGATTCTTCTTGCAAGTGCTACTACTTCACAGCGTCTCAGAAGATTCCCCTCAAAAGGTTTCCATCAAAAGATTTCCATCTTCCAACTATTTTTTCCAACTCTTCTTCAAGGCCTCCACTATGACGATAACAGCCTGTTGCTCAAAGCAAATTACATTGATTTTATCATGATGAAAGTCAGTTTTTGTAAGGCTGTTTCTTTTAAAATGTTTTTACATAAAAGTGAAAAAAATTTACATAAAGTGCTTCAGAGTCCAGGTAAAGGAGGAAAAATAAGAATACTCAGCTGAAAACATTCAAGCAATGTCTAGTGCTTTAAAATAGAAATTTCAACAGTTAGGAAGACTGCTCTTTAACCTTATCACTAGAATATTTTTTTCTTATTCATTAGAGCACTAAAGTCCAAGTGTGCATTAGTCTCAAAGGGAAGATTTGTAAGGAAATAAAATACTTAACTTGCACTTTGCTATAAAGATTATTTTTCTTTATTTATAATGCCCTCTAATGAGTTTCAAAATACTTCAAGACCAGTAACAGACATAAGGAATGTGCGACATCAGTATTGTATATATAATTCCTTTGAAATATTTATTTTCCTGTTGGTCCTCCACGGCACATTCACGAGTTACACAAGTTCATACCACTTGATCTGCTTAACTGTACACTGTCCTTCCTCTGCCAATGCAACCCACATGAGACTTAAAACAGAGCCAAATCCAAACAAGTTCACTTTGAGAGAAACTAAGCAGGGCATCTAATGCTAATAGGGAATCTTGAGATCAAACCATTTCTAATTTTACCACAACGTTTTAATGGGGTAAAGCAGGCCCCTGACGATGTCTACTGCATTTTCTCTACCTAGAAAATTTTGTCTTCTACCTCTACCATTCCCATTCTTCAGTGAAACAAATTAAGTAACAAGGGTGATTACATAGTATTTCAAGCTCTCATGATGGTTCTTGGGTATTTATAAATCATCCTCCCCATTAGCTTCAGTACTGTGCCTATTTTCTGAGAATCACATTTCACTTCAAGGCTACAGAGGCCTAAAAAATGTAGTTTTAAAGCTTATATATGTTTGTGAATATAATTTTTTTTCATAATCCTCAAGAAACTGGTTAGATTTTTTGATAGACTTGCAGCAAAAAAAAAAAAGTGAGTTGTCTAAAATCACATCACAAATCTGTGACAAAAGTCCCAAAGGCATCTTACCAGTGCTTTAAAAGGAAAACTGCTCCAAGACAGGGAACTCAATCTGAATAGTAGTAAGAAGTTGAAATCCAAGTCAATGATCAACAGAAATAGAAGACTCTACATTGAATATGTTTTAGGAAGAAAAATTTGAAAAAATAATGGTAGCCCTGGGTCTTTTCATCACAACATGCTCTATTGAAAATTTGCGAAACTGCTTTTCCCAGTGCCATACCACACACTGAAGTAGTTTCACAAAAAATGAAGTGTACCCACAACAGCTCTCCTCACAGGCACCTGGATCAATTTATAATTGCCACTTCAAAGAGCATGCATTAGGACACCACAATTATTATGGCTATACCCAGGCAAGAAAAAAAAAAAATTGAAAAAGCTAAAACAAATTAGGCATAATGTTGCTAAGCTGTCCCAACAATAGCAAATGCTTCCTACAGGAATCCATGAGAACTGACTGTATTTCTTAAAAAATTCCCTTTTCATCCTTGTTTTCTTTTCTTTTCCACTGTCTGCAAAAAGAACTTTTAGGAAACAACTTTAAAAATCCCTAAGCAATAGACAGAAGATATTCAACCACTTAATATCTACTGTGCATTTCTACAGTGGTGCAAAAGCATTTTGTCCTATGTTTAAGTAGCTAAACACAGAAATCTGAAAACAGAGTTTCACAGTCCCAGATCTTCCTTTTACTTACATTCCAACAGTGACCAGACAGCACTGCCTATAAAAAATGCCTCCAACAGCCACTACCTTTTGGGAGGTAAAATGAACACTTAAGAGAGCTGGAAAGAGGCACCAAGATCTAAAGAGAAGACCACGGTTTGTGCATCAGTAAGGCATGTCCTTCACAACTGTAAGCGGTCAGCTGGACTTGTATTTGCCACTGGTTACGTGTGCCCTTAAGAAGAATTTTTCCGTCTTGACCTCCTGACCAGGAAACAAAGAAAATTATGTTTCATTATGTGTATTTAATTTCAGAAACTGCATTTTTTTAGCAAAGTGAAAGGGCGGGCCACAAAATACATCCATAAGAGATGGCAGCTTATGTGCTTTTATGTAGGAAAGTTTAGCAACAACAACCATTCATGCTGTAATTTTACAGAGACTGCATAAAAATCTCAAAGTCCTGTCTGCCATAACAAAGAGCAATTCATGTTCAAGAGAGGAGGAATCAACCCTTCCCTTCAAGCAGGGATTATTGCCACTGGTTGATACTGAAGGCAGAATAGGGCACTTCATTAGGTCCTGGCATTCCAATGCAATTGCATAATAGAACCTTAAGGTAGACCCTTTAGAATATTCAAGTCCCATAGATCACATTTAGAGATTGGTTCTTTTACAGCTCACTTGGCAAGTTCTGCTGATCTCTTTGTGATGCAGCAAACTTTCCTGAATACTTAACTGATCCAAAAGCCCTGGAACTCAAACCTGCTACATGCATGTCTTAAAGTTTAAAATGGCTCGTCATTGTAACAATTTTGACAAAAATTACACTGTCGAAACAGCTACTGAAACAAGCCAACATCAGTCCCCCAATACACATTATCCTTTCATAAACAAATAAAAAATCGGGGGGGGGGGGGGGGGGGGAATGGGGGGATGGAGAGGAGTTAAGGACTGGGAAACGAAATTAAATCTTGTACCATTCTTTTGTTGAATGGTCTCTGGAGTGATCAACTGACTAAAGCAAATAAAAGCAATAACCAAACCACCTTTTCCAAAAAAGCAACTTACACAAATGGAGATAGCACTCTCAGCAGATAAAAATTCTTCCTTAATGCAATTACTGGTGTCAAATAAGTTTGCTGAGGGTACGTGCTACTGAACATAACAAGAATGGATTTCCAGCAATTATGCAGCCTGTTTGACTGTAGATGTCAGAGGTATCAAGCTGATAAAAAAGTCAATCAGAATATGGTTCCTCCTAAAACATCAGGAGTATTTTTACTTTTAAATCAATCCCCTTTGAGGCAAGCCCCTTTAAATACCATGACTGGAGCCACATAGACTAAACAGCCAAACTGACCCAAGAGTACAGCAGCCCCACAAGGACCAGCCCTGTTTTACCCCTGATTGAGGCACATGCCCCCAACAAACTAATGCTAGAACTTCAGTTTTCAGGGTCTATGCTCAGAACCTAATTGACTGAAAATTAAAATTTTAATTTTTTGTTCGGTTTGGGTTTTTTTGGTAGAGTTAATTTCTCAACAACATCTACTCTCTTTTTCAGGCAATATTACTGCCAGTTGAGTTTCACTGAAAGCCAGACAGGAAACTTCACTGTGTTCCAGAGGAACCACATGAGGTATTACCCATACCTGTTATAATTTCATGACTGCTAAGGAGAAGGGTGGGAGTGGGCACTTACCTTTGCCTGAGATATTTTACTCTGGAAATTGCCTTTTATTCCATTTGCTATAAAAAGATGAGAATGAGCAGCTCAAAGGTACTAATTTAAGTTTGAAAACCTGCTTTCTCTAGTTTGGCAAATGAACAGACAGTCAGACAGTATGTCTCTTTTCTCACAGAATTCTCCTTTGTTCTGCTTCCCACTTACATTTCAAATACTTTCAGGTTGGATCTATCCATCCCTATCTTTTTTAGGTGCCCACACTGGGCAGAAGTTAAACATCTGAACAACTAACATCCAATGTGCAAGTTTAAGCTGTTTGCCCTCCAGCTCCTTTTACAGAAAATGGAAAGTCTTTGCTAAGAGGAAAAAAAACTCAGAATGTATTCAAGCAACAACATGTTTTTTAAAACAAAGGTTGTCATAATGCAAAAATTACCCAAAAATAAAAGATCGAAGTTACTACTTTGTTCTGATATATAGGAATCAAACATGCTCTCTCTAGAGGCTGGGAAGGAATGTCCACAAATGCAAATTGTGATGTAGGCGTTTGGTGGAAATTTTTCTAAGGGATGAATGTAGAAAATAAAATGTTTAACAGATTGCGGGACTTCATATTAATGCTGAAATAATAAATATTTGCAGCAAAAATACTCCCCCTAGCTATGGAAAGTAAAATAAAACTAAATTTGACTTGTTAGCTGGATTATGACTGAGCAAAGTCAGATAAAAACAAGCTTTGTTGAATGGAATGGTAGATTCACACAGCTCGAACACAGGTCAGGCAGTTAAACAACTGGAAATTATCAGTGAAATTTTCAAGAGCACTTTTGAAGCAGACACGGATTCTTCAGTCATTTGCATCCTCTTATGGCCTGAATATGATGCAGCAACTTTAGCTAGAGACAGGAAAAGCACAAGCCAAAAATTATTTGGTATAATAAAGACAGTAGACAAGCCAGCCTACTGTTTCTTTAGAGTAGGCAGGTTTCTGTGAAATGTGCTTAAGGAATTGCTGCAGGACCCGAATTTACCTAGTATTGGTGAGTTTTCAATCAATATACTCTCTCCAAGGATTCCAAAGCAAACTGTAGAGACTTTTTTTAATGTGTTCTTCTAACATGCCAAAGGAAAGAAAAATTCCAGAGAACTGAAACTGAGTGTGAGGCTGCAGAAAATAACAAAATAAATCACAGAATCACCTCCTAGAACTTGGAAAATCTCTACAAAACCAAACTGCTGATGACTGGAAATAAGAGCAATATAGTTCTTGTGACTCTGTTATGCTGCATTGTTTAGCAAAGACACAGAACCACTGGAAGATGAAGGGAATCCTGAGGGCCAGAGGAACACAGCAGCATTGATAGTGTTAGAGCACCAAGTCGTCCCTTTGGAGCTCAGAGGCAGAGTAACACCTCTGATCAAATTTACCCTTGACTAGCCATAATTAAATTCCCAATCAGAGAGCCGGCTGAGAACAGAAGATGCTGACAAGGAGAAAAACGTTTTGGAAACTTAGACAGAACAGCTATATACATCCATAATCTGAAGGCTGAATCTGATAAAGGGTTTGGGTAAGTCCCTTCTAGTTTGAGGGACTAGAAGCTGCAATCTTCAACTTCTAGTGCCTGGCTCCCAAAAGGGGAATGAGAGCAGGATGCAGTCTGACAATGGGACTTTACAGCAATCTAAAATCACAATCTACACATCCTACCCAGTCTCACAAAATAATTAATGAACCTGTGACTGCAGTCACATAAAAATTCATTCCCAACACCAGATCATTAGATTTCCAAACAAAGCAGGAAGGCAATGCTACTACCCGCACATCATTATCACTAATTGCACAGACAGAAAGGAGAAAGCAAAAACCAACCAGGACAGAAAGTCAGGAAGCAGAAAACTTGACCACTCTCTAAGCCAAGGGTGACTCCAGCACAGGAAGCATCATCACCAGCCAAGGCTGGTGTAGGCAGTCCTGTGCAACCTGAGTGCAGCAGGCTGATCCAGATGTCAGCCTCCACTGGCAGCCCCAGGTATGGTGAGGGAGCAAACCAGGTGCAAGGTCTGTCCAGGGGTACAGACAAAGGCAAAAAGTGAAGCAGAGACAGGTACTCCTCAAGGCAAGAGCAGAAGCCTTCAAGGCAGCCGCCTTCATCCCATGCTTCCTCCTCCTCCATTTTTCCTGCATGTGGCCCAAGGGCAGTAACCTGCAGCTCCTCAGGGCAGCCAGGGCCAGGCCTCAGCACCCCATGGCACAGGCTGCCACTGCTCCCCTGCCCACAGAACCCACAGGATGCCAGGAATGGCCAAACCATCATGTCCAGCAAGATAAAGGATCCACAGGGGTTGGAGAAGAGTGGCCAGGCACACCCCAGGTGCAGGGCTCCACGGAGCAAATCTACTCTGCTGCAGCAGCTGGACAGCCTGGAGGAGAAGGAGCCCCAGCAGCAGGAGGCAGAGGAGCAGCTTGCCTCCCTGACATGGTCTTGGTGGCTCAGTGACCAACTCAGGCAGCTGAGTGCCAGGGACAGGATGGCATGGCATGGGACAGGACAGGTTGCACAGGAAAGCATTCAGGTGGATTTGAAATGTCTGCAGAGAGGGAGACTCTATGACATCACGGGGCAGTCCCTTCCAGAGCTCTGCCACCCTCAGTGTAGAGAAGCCCTTCCTCAAGACTTGAAGAATTCCTACAGAAATCCCCCTCTCTCTTTTCTCATTTGCCAGGTGAACTAATTTCCCAGCCTTGGGCAGCCAGAGCTGGCAGGCCTGGAGGGGCTGGAGGCCATCCCAAGCATGCAGAAGGTACTGGAGTGGCTTGAAGCCCATGTCCCAGTAAGCCAGGGACCTTGGCAGAGGAGGAGGACTGGAAACACAGTATTGACAAAGGCCTGTCCCAAAGAGCTGCTCAAGGAAAGTGGAAAGACAACCTAAAATCTCCGGGGCCCTTGGAGGTGTGGGAAGAAAAGCTGGTTTGGATGGAGCTCTGAGCAAGCTGGTCTAGTGAAAGGTGTCTCTGCCCATGCGAAGGGGCTCAGAATTAGACGATCTTTAAAGTCCCTTCCAACCCAAACTCTTTTATGGTTCTATGATCTACAATAAAATTTCCACTCCTCTAATTTATTTTTCTATTTCAAGGAGATGTCCAAGTTTCATAAAATTACTTCCTTTTCAGAAATAACTTCCTTGGATTGGTAATTTTTTTATTCTAAAATTTTTCTGGTTTTCTCATCTTTTTTTCCTTTTGGATTTTTGTTTGTTTGTTTTTTTGGTTATTTTCTTTTTTAAAAACCCACTTTTATCAAGGGATCTATGTATAGATCATCTCTATGTATATGTATATGATAGATGAAACCAATTTTTGGAAAGAAAAGTAGCGTCCCAAAAGAAAACTGAAGACATAATGGAATCTGATGGCTGATCTGTATGCACATGCTCCCAAAAAGAAACACACAAACTGTGATCAATAAAACATCATCCCTCTAAAACACATAATTTAAGTCCTGAGAAAATTCTACTGAATATTTCCATTAAAAATGGAAAAAAGTTTTCTTAATGGGCTTTAGTGAAGGGAGATTCATTTAGAAATCACTTTCTGGCTTTTGAATTAAGATTGGAGCTGTCACATTCCACAGAGGTTTTATATTTTAGTCTTAAAACTTTTCAGCAATACATTTTATGCCAAGTTTCTCCAGGCCTCCTTACCTCCCTTCCTTTAATGCATTTTAGTGCTTTTCTCTGTTGGTTCTGTTCTTGTACTATTGCTGGTCCCCAGACCTTTTGTGTACCAGTGATGGTGAAGTTACTTGCTTCCACCACTAATTTTTATATATGAAGAATATCCACAGAATCACCCCTTTCTCTGAATGTTCCACAAGCAGACATGTTTTGCACAGGTACAATCAAAACTAGAGTTAGAGATTTCACAAATCAAGTTTAAATCCACTCATGTAACTTCCAACATATTGATTCTTTTACTGGGGTCAGAAACTATAAAAAGGGCCCTCCTGGAAAAGAACTATGTCAGCAAAATGCATGTATATTCATATTTTTTCCTCTGTTAAATGTTCAAAAACTTGCCTGAAAGATGGACTGCACAGTATTATTAAGCTAATGTATTCCAATAAAACAAATTAATCAAGACTGGTTTTCAAGCAGGCAGACGACATAAATAATGAAAATAGGGGTTTAAAACTGGAGAGCAACACCTAAGCCTGGTCAGCACCATCATCCACAAGCATTGATCATTTTTCCTAAAGAATTGCAGCCCATGGAAAGACCAGTGTTGGAGCCGGGGACCAGTACGAGGAGGGACCATCATACAAATTGAGCACAACTCCCTACCTCTCATGCTCCCTGCACCTTTCAGGGATGAGGGGAGAGGAGTCAGAAACACGTGATAGAAATTGAGTCTGTGGGGGAAAAAAAAAAAAAAAGGAGGAGGTGTTGGTTTAATATTTTGTTTTTGTTTTTCACTACTTATATCTGTTTCAATGACAATTAATTTTCCCCAACTTGAGTCTGTTTTGCCTCCAACTGTAATTGGTAAGCAGTTTCCTTGTCTTTATTTTGACCCATTAACTTTCTCATCCTATCTTTTCCCCCGACTTGCTGAGGATGGGGCAGTGAGAGAGCAGATGGATAGATATTTAGCTGCCAGCCAATGCTAGCTCACCATGACAGTGAAATTCAGCTGCCTTCTTATCTCCTAATGTTTTCCGAATTTACCAGACCTCTTTCCTACATACTACAGTTTATGCAAAGAGCTGAAAGGAGCTAGCTTACACAAAATGATGAGCAAAAGGATGACTCCTTAGGGAAACGGAAAACTAAGTAAAATAAATTTCAACTAATTGAAATAATTATGTAATAACATCTAAAGTATTAATTAGAATGAAATTAGGCAACAGGATTAAGAGCTGTGAGCAGTCTCCTCAAACTGAAGTCCCAAATCCTCTCCTGCAAATGAGATATAGCTATATATTGAGAAAAAAAGAAAAGAACATTGAGCAAGGATCTTCTTTGGAGAAGTGAGAGAAAGGTGTCACAGTGGGCTACCTTTAATGATTTCCTTCTTAAAGCAGGATGCCCGCAAATAGGAGACCCGAGGTCAATGTTTAACTGAGCCTGACAGGACTCAAATTTATATTTTTTATATTCCTCCTCAAGACCCACCTTACATGCTTGCTAAGTATGGCTAAATGGGGGAACCTTTCTGGGTGCTCTGGCTCAGAGTGCAGAGGAGAGGGTGATAATCAGCCCCTTAAGTCTTGCTGGTGGTCATGAGTTCTGCTTCCTCTTTCTGTAAAGTCACTGAAGCAAACAAAAGCATAATCCAAGTCACAGAGAAGGCCTTAATCACTGCAGTAATGCCCTTCCTTGTGGTCTCTCTCTTTTAATCAAAGAAATATTCAATTTTCATACTAGCCCTGTTTACCGGAAGGCAGCCTGACTCAGGCTAGGAACACAGCTGCCACTCACCACTTCCTCTACTCTTGTAGGTGAGTAACAAAAGGTAAAACTCCTTCAGGCTGAGAAAGGAATTTATCCTGGTCACACATTCTCTCAATATGTGTTCTAGCCAATTAGGCTGTAATACAAAAGATGTGTAGCTGAACCATCACATCACTTTTGCAGTTTTGGAAAGGATCTGTTTCTCATGAAAGATTCTCTATAAGCAAGCATTAACTGAAATCTGTTTGGTGTGATTTAACTCCTGAAAGCTGAAATAATGACTGCCTCCTTTCTGAACCTTTATCAGAGTCAGGGGGCTTTGGTGGTAAGACAACTAGCTTGGGGAGAGCAAAGTTCAAAACCAAATCTAGGTCCCCAAAACTGTTACATCAGTGGAGAGCTACCTGTAGAAAAAGATGCTTAAACTTCTAGCTCTGATGGGCTGTATTTTTGAAAGGAATTTGCCCTTATGATCTGTGCTTCTTCAGCACTGAACTGGATGATCCTGCTCAGTTTTCAAGCTGAAAAAACACAGCTTCACCTCCTTGCCTAGTTTATCAACCAACTCACTTGCCATTTTATCCAAGCATAGTGATTGCTTATCAGTTTCCTTTTCCGTCATGGACTAACTTTTCTGCAAGGCAGTTTGACTTCCAAAGTTCTTTTTAAAAATGCATAGTTCATTCTGAAATTAAATTACACCACAAGAGCATTGATGATGAGCAGTACGCACATCTGTATGTAAAAAATCCCAGGGTTAAATGAACAGCTCTTTTCATATGCAAAGGAAAGAATGAGCAATGGAAACTTGGAAGGTCCAAATAATGAATCAGATACTTCACTGGCAAGCCAGGCCCCAGCCTTTCCCTCAACATCTGGAAGTTGCTGCTAAGGCCAGAAGGAGCAGTTATTTAAAAGACTTCTCTTCTAATGCTATCTCATTGACCAGGCTTGAAAGAGTCAAACTGCAGGTGGCCCTGTCCCTTGACACTGAATAAGCCCAAACTTTTAAGTATTCTACTATCTATCCCACAGAAGCAACCAGAGCTCTGATTTTGAACAAAAAGACCCTTGTCTGCAGGATGTTCTTAACGATGCAGCAGGATGAAGGACTTCACAGCTACATCACTCTCCTCCTGTCACCCTGCACTTCAATTAAACCTTCTCACTTCAGCTTATCAACAATTAAGACATCCATTTTTAGGGACTCAGGCTTTTAGGCATGCAGAATTACTAGGGCCTTAAAATGATTGTCTCAAAATCTAGGAAAGGAGCATTCCTTAGATATTCCCAGCAGGTTTTGGCTTTCAAAGCAGTGTTCTCTGTCCATATCCACATAGCACATCATGAAGAGACCAGGATGCACATCCTTCTCTCCCACTCCCTGCTATCCCTTGAAAGACCTCAGTGGCATAAGCAAAGAATGTGCCATGTATACTCTAAGATCCCATGAAGGATGTCTGGGGACCTGTGCTCAACAATACTTGAACAGTAGCAGACAGTCCAGGACAGTACACCTAACATGCCTACTGCCTTTCAAAGCAACTTCATCCCACCACTTCAGACTGTGGAAGAACAGAGAGCTCTTCAACTGTAGTAATCAAATCCCAGACTTCTACAAACTTCACTTCCTAAATCAAATAAAGTTTTAACAAGAGTGCTCCAAATATTTTCATCTACCAGAATCCTAACGGTTACCTGGCCCACTCCCACTGCCCCTCTAGCTGCTCCTTCACCTAGTTTCATCTGGAAATCCCATTTATTCTTGTCCAAACTCACCTTCAAATCTCAGTGCTGTTCCCCATAATTTTTTCTACTTATATTTTTAAGAAACATCACAGACAAGTCAATATATGCTGAGGCTCTTTTTGTCTATGTATTTGTCATTATATCGCTTGGACCAGCTATTGTTCTCTACATAAGAATTTCATTTAAACTAGCTAGTACGTTCACACATGCCCATGGTCTAGCAAACTAAGGCCAAGCTCCTTGTGAACTAAACTGTTAATTAATGATCAGAGCTGGGGTGAATGATGATATTTCCAGTTTTACCTCACTTCAAGACAGCAAAAATACCTGGAGAGCCTGAGTAATGTGAAACACCAAAAAAATGTGGCACATACACTTAGAGTGGCTGTACATAAAGCCACCTTTGGTTCAAGCCAGTTTGAGCTGGGCATTGACCCTCTTAGACCTGGACTATCTCCACAAGTGGCAGGGTTTTCTCTGCCCCAGGCTGCTTAGCCTCTCTACATTCTAGCAAGACCCATTAGTCTATGAATGGCAGTAGATGAGGCCCTTAGCTAACAGACAAACAAGACAGCCCAGCAGGAAGAAAGATAAGCTCTCTTCTATGCCACTATGCAAATAATTGTGGTAAGTAAACAGTTAACCTGGACAGTAACTCACAAAAATTTTGGGTGACTTCTAACAGCTGAAGAGAAATATCTTGTCTTTTTGCTTTTTATTTTCCCTGGGCTTCCTCTTTTCAATAAATAATTTACTGCTCGGACAGTGTTCAGAAGAAATTAGTCTTTAATTAGAATTTAACAAAATACATTCCCTAAACTGGCTGGCTGGCCTTTCCTCAACAGTCTCATTATCCTTCCTTAATGGAGTAAACAGCACATCTGCAATCTTCAGGAGCAATTTAATATTTTTGCATTTACTACTAAAGGTGCCTTTATGTTCATTTCCTAGCATGGAATCAATGCCTGCACCATGAAGACAATGCAACCTTCCTGTAATAAGGTTGGTTGTGCCTGTGATGAATTACTTTTGGGTCTTAATGATTCTCAGCATGGGGTGTCTTTTCCTCCTGCTTCACTTCTTGGAACATATGAGTAATTTTTCTCCCTTTAAACTGATGTCAAATATCACTAGTTTGGATCTTAATTAAAGCACTTAATTGTTGAGCTGGCTTTGTTTCATGATAAGGTGGGACAAGATACTGTTTGCCTATATTATTTCTCTCTTTCTATCTTTTAAGAAAGAACCTTCTCATTGCATTCATTTAACAAGGGCTTTTTTCCTACTAGAGGTGAGTTTCTCTATCACATGCGTTTTTCAGTCTTTCCAAACATAATTCCTCTAATCTACTATCTGGCACGTCTCAATCCTCTGTTCAAATCACTTCAAAAAGGATTCCAAGCAGAATATTCAATTAGGAAGACATGACTGAAAAACAAAAATGAAAATTTAATGATTTAGTTGAAGTCCATGGCTACTTCAGCTAGGTTATCTTCAGTTCTGCTTTCATAAACCCAAATTGTATTCAATCAAAGCTGTTCTGGCTGTCATCTATTCATTAGCAAATGCCCCTACCTCCCCCCACAAAAAAAATCCCACAAACAAACAAAATCCAACCAGAAACAAAACCAAAACCAAAAGAAAACAGACACAAAAAGAAATCCACACAAAAAAAGAAACAAGAGGAGGGAAATAAAAAGCAAGATGTGATCATTGATTTAGAAGAATATCTCCTGTAGAAGCAGCAGATCCAGACAGAAGAAATGACAATGATGTGGGGAAGGGGACTTCACATTGATTAGTCCTTATGGAACAAATGAGAGTTAACTCCTCACTTTTCACCATAGTGGCTCTTCTAAATCAGCACAAATGAATTGCTCAATAGTCCCTGTCCTAGCACATGAGTCACTGCATGGATTCCAGCTATGTTTAAGAACACAAGGGACAGAAACAGATAACCAAAATTAAAACATATGGACCCCATCTCACAAATTTCTATTTGTTTCTATTTTGTTTCTATTTTTTAACCAGCAGCCTCAAAAGATGTAGCACACAGACAACCTGACTGGCTTATCATACAGTTGACTTTCATCTTGCAAGGTGGTTATGATTATCTACTAGATTATACCCTGGCAAGAAATTGGAATGCAGACCTGTACATCTACAGGGCTTCTGGCAACAGTTTGTAATGGGATCACTAAGGAGAATAAAAGCACACAAAACTGGAAAAAGAGAACTTTCTCCCATGAATAACTACATATTTTGTAAATGCCCAGCTATAATTAGTAGCTATATATATTACTACCCCAAAAAACAGCAGAAAGGTTCAATGCAAATAAGAAAAAAATCTTTTCAGCATGTTGGCAATTAGAGGACAGACCAAGTCACAAAAATTTAATATGGGGGTAAAGGAAAATTCATTAAATGCCTGAGACAGAAAAATCATCAAGGCTCTGGTATGCTTCTGAGGTTTCATGAACAAGGTGGAAAAAATCTTAGCTAAAATAAAGTACCACCAGGGCCCTCCTGCCAAATATAACAAACAGTGAAGGCAACAGTGGGAAAATCACTCCTCAACAACAGGATACGTGCAAAATGTCCAGGGCATGATACCAAAAAGGCTGCAGGCCATCAGGAAAACCACAGGAAGTAAGACAATCTACCTTGCTAGAAGATGTTAAAATATCAGCCTTGACAGAAACTGAAGGAGAGCAATTATCATTGAGGCAACAAGAAATTGCCTGACACCAGCTTCCCCACAGTACAAGGAAGTTACCTAGCTTACCTTGCTTCTGCATTTTAATCACACTGGTTAATAAAATGTTACCTAAGGCATTGAAAGGATAAGGGTTAGAGGGTACAACACGGGTAGCTATGCCATGTCCAAAAAATCCAGTGCATTGCCAGAAGGACTGTGGGGGCACAGTGGGAAGCACTGAAGGTGTGATAGATAGTGAGAAAGTACAAGTGTATGTTATAAGCATTACCAGTCCTCACAACAGCTCTGGGTTATGTAGGCTCACGTGAGCTCACAAACAGTTTGCATCGAGGAGATGAACGCAGCACTGAAGGAGGAATTAGACAATCAGACTACAGCAAGCAAGGACTTCCTGGAAATCTCTGATTTTAGGACTGCACTGGCAGATCATAATATATGTGTTGTGGCAGAAGCAGTTAATAAGCTTAAGAATTTATGGATATAATGAAAGCAAAAGGAACCTGTGACAAAATAAACTCCAAACCTCCATTTTGCTGAGGTGACAATGGTGTGATGGACTTCATTTAAAAAACAAAAACAAAACAAAAACAAACAAATAAACAAACAAAAAAATCCAAACCCACAAAACCAAAAAAAAACCCACAAAAAACCCCCACAAACAGACAACAGGAAGAAAAAAACCCCAAAAAATAACCAAACCAAACCTATTTAAATGGTGTATGACTTTTCCAGGAGTTTGTGTACATGGATGTAAGACAGCTATATCACTAAATTGTAAGAGAGAAAATAAAAAAGAATTTGAAGGCACTGGCACTCATCAAAGAAGTCATCTGGGATCATACATGTTTCTACCAGAATGTTACCCATGTTGCAGATAATACAGTAATTTCTACCTTAAAGTAGACCAGCCAGTCTCTGAGTGGTACTATTCCCCAGCAGCTTCAGGTTGCAGCATGCAACAGTGTTTACAATGGATTTGTAATCTTTTGCTATACAGATTTTGCCCATTTGGGCTTTTGAACCCAAGAAGTGTTATTTAGAAGAGGAGAACAAAATGGTTTTAAAGCACTCCTTCTGAATATGGGATATAGATTTGGCTGGGAGAGGGGAAGAAGTACAGTCTGAGTTCAGTTTCCATAGTGACTTTAAGAAACCACAGCACAGACACAAACTTGCTCAGAATGATTCTAGTTTTGCCTTCTAGGAAGGTTTTGTGCTTTCCACATTAGTCACACTCTGAGATCAGTCATGCCTGCAGAGATAAGCCTTTATCATGTTAAGATCTAGAGTAATACTACTTCTATTAAAACACATAATTTGAAATATTCATTTGACTCTTCCGGTTGCAAATTCTGGTTCTGGCTTCTTTTTCCATTTTGCTGCAGACCAAGGAAAGAAAAGTCTCAGCCTGGGTGGAAAAATTCTTCTAATTTCTCTGCTTCTTGTATTCAGAGGCGAGAGGTCACACTGTAATGATAAAAACGTAGGAAGCCAGATATGCTAGAATAAAATTAGAATTCATGCTCATCCTCTCTGGAACAGCCTGACAGCTTCTCTTCTCCTTCATTAGCAGAAGGAGGCTGAGAGGGGAATGTAAGTATGCAATAGTATGATTTAAACAGCAAATCTGAAGAGAAGGGAATGCAATAACCACAAGTAATCATAACCAAATGTGACTACATGGAAAATACCAGCATACAGTCATTTTGCTTTCATACATTTTCCTTAAGGAAAACAATATAAAAATTAGATGTTCAAAGATTTTGGAGTTTCAGGAAACAAAATACCTCTTGGAGTAGTCACTTTGAACAAGTATCACACAACAGCAAAAGTATTCCGGCATTAGCTTTCAACTTTTCCCATGTCTGCATCTAAGGAAAACCTGGAAAAATAACAGCAGACTTCCTTCTAACTCACCTGTTTAAGAAACCAAGACATCCAGCACCAGATATCTAAGGAACAGAACCACATGTCTATCTAATGACAGCTTATCCATAAGGAAAAGGGCACATCTCTAGATTATATTTTATGGCGTATGTTGGGCATCTCTGATCCATTTCAGTATATGATAAGTTGTTTTCTGGGGAATCAGAAGGTTGCTTTCAAATGGAGAAAAATGAGTTTGCACACAGCTCTTAGCATAAAATCGTGAAGCCCAATGAAGAACATATCCTGAAGAAATGTTTGGGAGTCTATTAAGAGGGCAACTCACTCAGGCTCTTCACAACCTTCTGCTTCTTCTCTGTAGGGAACTCAGATGACTGCTGGCAAATACAGCCATACAGCCAAACACACAGCTGGAAGCTGAAGGCTTCCTACAAGGCCATTGGAATTTGACCCTAAACTTGTTAAGTTCTGCACAAAATGCCTTCAGGTCTCTGCCCAGCATATGGGCCACAGGGGGTTCTCATTTTGGGAAGAGAAAAATAAAATTAAATTTTAAAATGTGATCTGCCACAAGACTTTTAAGGAAACAGCTTATCTGATGTGAAAATCAGAAATGAAAGGGCAGCCCTTGTATGTCCTCCTGTTGCATATGTTCACTGAGAGGGCAGATCTGTAACTTGTGAAAGGAATAGGAAGAGCTTTCTAAGGTATTATCAGTATATTCCCATCTGTCACAAGTTTTCAACACCAGTGATCTAAGGCTAACCAAAGGGATGAGCTACTTCACCAGGGATATTTTCATACACTTTTCAGGTATGAGAATGGATCATTTCCCATTGGAAGGATGGCTACTTCTTTCAGAAATGTCATGAATATGCAGTGAATTGAAACCTCTACTGTAAAAGTTGAATAGCTCTGTTGTGCTCTCTCTCCCTCTCCACATATATATATACACATGTGCTATACATATACATTACATATATTTTTTATCATATCTATAAATGTTGCTTTGCTGTTGAATAGCTGCAATTGTTTTAGCCTCACATTTCTTCTGGACAACTGACAGGATCATTCTCTGTATTTTACGAGCAAGCCAAGCATCTGCTCAGTCTATGACAGGGCTGAGAAATGAACTCTGCACTTAAGAATATCTTTTTCCTGTTGAGGAAAACCTCAGAACATTCATTTTTCCAACTCTTAGTGAAGAATAAGTATTTCACTAATGTAATTTCGATAGATCAATCTATGCCATGAATTACATTAAGACTCAGATCCAGGGCAGGACAAATCATGTCCTCTCTACAACTGTCAGGGTGACAGCAGTCACCTCTGCATTTTAGCAACAGAGGACCTGTGGTAACTCCAAACTCTTTCCTTCAGGAAGTATTTCTTGGCTGGCCTACAGTCACACTGTAATACACTCATTGATCCTGCTCTAAACTCACTAAACATGTTCAAATAATGGCAACACTGTTGGAAAACGATTCACAGACCCAACAGCATAGTTCAAATATTCTGCAAACATCTTGGCTAAAGCTAAGAGCTACATGCATGTTTGGGCAGAAACATGTGGGAGTACCTTTCTTGGTAGAAAACCTCTGGTCCTTTCCTATGTATGAAATGCCAAGGAAGAGTAATGAAGCTGACAGAAAAGTTACAAGGCTAGTACCCTCTGCAGTCAAAGAAGAGAGACAGTTGGAGTGTCATTTGGAGGTGAGGGCAGACACTGATGAAATAGAAAAATTTTAAAAAGGGTAACTGCACCAGGATATCAAGAGAAGTCATCTGTCAGAATAACAATATAGATCTAGTACCATTACCAAATCTCTCAGCTCTTTTGGATCAAAAGACTACAGCCTTGATGTTTTTCCAAGCTTTATTCACCCAGAAGATATGGGACAATTTGCGAGGAAAACAGATCCTCAGGTGAATGTGAGGACACAAGGTGGTAGTAGGGACACCTTACTAGGTGGTGACTAAGGGGTGCACTGTTTCCTCAAAGGATCTCCTTGACCCTGGATCTTGGGGTGCAGATACCTAGTCCAGGAACTGCCCTGTGGTCCATTTCTCATCCCATGACCAGGCACAGCTGCTCAGCAGAGCACAGATCTGAGAGCAACTAACACAGAGCTGATCTACAGCACTGCTGTTGACCTTGCATCAAGGATAAAACAAGAGCAGGGCTGACTGTGGGATGCTGATGCTTGTGCACAGCACCTGGCTTATCCGAACCACATGGTATGGAAGAGGCCTACACAACTGATAGGACAGCTCAGGAAACAGATTTTTTATTAATAAACTGCTGTATCTGGTATTCTCTAACACCCATACTGAGAAGCAGGACTTCGAAACTACTGCAGAGTAACAGTGATGTTCATGGCCTGTTATTTACCAAAAGGAAGTGCTTTCCTCTTTTTTTTTTTTTTCCTTTTTATACTAACTGCATTTTTTTCAACACAGACATAAAATTCATTTCACTTCTGTTTGACACTTACTGTCAACATAGGGTCAGTCCTTTGCGTGTTGGGTTTTCACACAGTTCAGGGAAATGCCTGCATTTGTTTATTTTAAAAAGACAAGATTTTTTTTCCCCTATCAGGGATAGTATTTTTTACAGCTTATTTACACAAGATGTTAACAATGGGTGATATTTAAGCTGACAATGTCTACTTAAGTTAAGGCTAGTTAATTCTACAGTCTAATAAATTTCAACGTTCCTATAAATATATGAACTCCTCCTTCACGCCAGGCCTAGCTTGACTTTGATAGTCTTTGAGGGAAGGTTATCAGGACCCTTTATAAAGCTGGTACAAGAATGGAGAGCAACCCAAAAGCTGGACCACACTTTGAAAGGTATCTCACTAGTACAATGAAAAGGAGTTGCTTTCCATCTAGCATTGGTATGACTGTTACCGTCTCTCTTGCCAATACATTAGCATTAATACTAGTAAAATTTTGTTCTTTAACTGGAGATAGTTCAGCTGGTACACAGGAAAACAATGCTAAAATAGTAAATTAAATGGTGGCTTAAGAGCAAGTAAAAATATGACTGATTAGGCACACCAAATTACTAAGATACAGTCACTGTCTAAATGTGCCTGAAGAAGAGAGAACCTTTTTGTCACTTTAATGTTAACAGACTCTCTTAGTTTTTTGCCATCATCACTAGGAATTATTGCATTCATCCTTCATCTGTGAATCCCTTACAGCGGGAGAATTTTGGACAGAGAGGTCATGCAAGGCCAGCATTAGTAACAAAACCAACCCAAGTACCTTGTCTCCCCACTCTGTTCTCCATCTGTTTGCTATGCTTCATGCCTCAGGTAAGAGCTAAGAGGGGCCTGAATTGGTTACAGGGCAGATTGCCTTTCTTCACATCCAGTCACGCACAGCAGAAAACTACTACTGCCTGTTACTTCTTGCCAGGTTGATATTGAAATACTATCCATGGTTATTTGGGCATAAACTGCTCAGGTGACAGTGTCCTTTGGCTGAGTTGTAATGTTTTTGCTTTCAAACCTGTCATTTCAGTCTAAATCTTATGTGCAGCTGCCTACATCATTATGAATTAATTATTTTAACTTTCCAAAAACAAGTATTCACATCCTTTAAAAACATCTAAGCTATTTGCAGTGCCAAGGTCCTTCCCTGTCTCCTTGACACTTCTTCCTGCATTGGGATGTAAAACAAAATTCAGTGCTCCATAGAAAAATCTGGAAAGAGCTAAAATGCAAGGAGAGGAAGGAGAGTTGCTCCTTGCTGCTTTAAAGGAATGCCCCCCAAGTGTCTGTAATTTGTCCTCACATCTGTCCTTGCTCTTTGCTTCCAGTCCCCTCTGGCTTTAGCCAAGCTCAGCTGGAGAGCTTCCAGTCATTTACAGGAATGAAAAGTTTAAAAATAAAATAGGAACTTTGATCAAGAAAGAAGTTCAGCCAGGAAGGAAAAAGGGAAACACAAGCACTGACAACTCAGGCGAAAACCGTGGTGAAAGCAGGATCATTATGAGCTGACAGACGTTTCTATGTCTGCTTGCAAAGCCAAAACCTTCCCTGCTGCTCTTTCTTCTTCACAACGGTCTGCATTAACAATGAAAATAATGTTCTGTTTTCACCTCTGGCTTCCCCCCATGTGCCAGCATTCTTTGCTTTTTCAATTGCAAAAAGTTATTTTGCAGAAGACGTCAACTGTACTGACCTCTGTGCTTGTGCATGCACACGTATGTGTATCCACGCAGGAGCCACAATCATCTGTTCTTGGATTCCTGTCTAATCATAGCCAATTCTCCCTTCCCCTCCTTCATTTATTTGTTTCTTAACTTGAAATGTCCATGTCAGCTGCCGTTAATGGAGAGATCTCCTCACTACTTTTCTGTTATAAAGAAGGCAATAAAGCTGACGTGGAAAGTACCAGCCTCCTCCCAATTTTTTCACTGTAGACACAACCTAGTACATTTGGTATTACATCGCAAAGTCCTCTCCTCACATTCTAAATATCAAAAGCATCCTCCACGCAAACACCTGGCTTGCTTTAGTGAAGAAGACTGAAAAAATTTGCTCCATACATGCATTCTGCATTGTCTGGGACCTCCGAAAACGACACTGCTTGGGGTGTGTCCTGAAACGCAGATCCAATGAAGAACAGGGCACTTCTGGAGAGTACATTTCCAGTAGCTGGGGTAGTTATACTGCATTCATAACATTGGGGAACCAATTGGCCGCTGCCAGAAAATCGGTAAATGTCTGCAGAACAGCCCTGGTGGAGAAACCTTTGGGCAACAGGTAACAGCACTTTGATCAGTATATATTGTTAACAGCAAAAGTAGAACCAGGTTAAATCAATCCTAATATTCCTAGTTTCTTAACTTAAACCAAAAATCTGAAGATGAACTCTGGGTGCTCCATCTTGAGCCCTTACTTTGATGGGGTTTTTAAAGACAGCAAAATAAAGTAACTGTCACACTAATTAAAAGCACAAGTGAACCAGAGAAAGATTATCCTCAAAGTTACAAAACTACAGGGCTTATTTGACTAATTCTTTTGTTTATTACACTTTCAGATCATGTTCTGATATTGAAAGAAAAAAAGTACACGTAATCCAAAATGAATACACTCTCTGCCCTTCAGAGTTCCAGTGTTGTGACACTGGAAAAATGCCCTTTCTTCAAACTCAAATGCATGTTTTGACCTGTGATTAATTTTTTCCTTCGCTTGGTTTTTTACTTTATCTTGAGAAGACTAAATTATGATAAAGAAAAATTACAGCAAAAATGTCAAAGTAACTTCAGCTGCTGGAAACCCAGGTGTTTCTGAGTAATATCACATTTCCATTTTGACAATTACCTTTATACCCAAAACGTGATTTTTTTAATATTATATGTGTAAATTAAATCAATAAAAATTGCATGTGTCTGCTTTGTGCTATGTATTTTGGAAAAGATGCCAAATATTGTAGAGGTATAATCTACCCATACAGTTCAATATTTATTATTTTAAAATTACCGCATGCATACATATGGATGAAGAGACCTGTAATGTGCACAGAATTCTGTGTTTTAAAATCAGAAACGACTACTCGATAATATACTTCAGTCTGCCATACAATGAAAGCCTGTGAAGCCTTCTTCAACCCAGACATTTATATTTTGCTACAGTATACCTTGCAACAAGGCATCAACTTCAGGGGCTTGTTGAAAACTTCAAGGGCTTGTTGGTTTATCCCAACAGTTAACTACTCTCCCTGTTAAAATCATGTCCATTGTCCCCCAAACGCAACTGTTTCTCTTTCAAACAGATTTTCTCTGGCTTTAACTCCCAGCTGTGGTTTCTTGTTATGCTTCTTTCCGCAAGATAAAAGAGCTTTTTAAGAACCCAGCATTTTCTTCTCATAAAAGTACTTGCTAAATTCACTTATCTAGTCACCTTTCTGTGCAATGAAGCTAAACAAATGGAGTTCTGTAAGTCCTTCACAGGAAGATACATCTTACAGTTTCCCAGTTATGCTTTGCAAACCTATCTCCACTTTTTCAATGTCATTCTCAGAGTGTTTGCGGGATATCCAAGCATGCCATAACAATCTTCTGAGTATGAAGCCATTATAATCCTCCACAAGTCAATAAACTCCCACTTATTTTAAAATTAACAAAATCCAGGCAGTGAAAAGGATTGGCTCAGCTCTTCAAAGAGCAAGTATTAGAATCAGGATAAAAATACAAGAATAATCTGGTCACAGACTTGATTCTCATGCCTTGTATATGACTAAATCTCTTGCCTCTACTATAGCAGCTCCTAGGTGATGTGCCACAGTGACTCTCCAGTATGTTTAAAAAGGGCCAGTGTCAGATTCTAGGGAATAAGATGTTGGAGACAAGCACCATAGTAAGGGGCCTGGGGGTCCTGGTTGATGGCAAGTTGAACATGAGTCAGCAGTGCCCTGATAACCAGGAGGGACAAGAATGTCCTGGGGGGCATCAGGCACAGCATCACTGGTGTGGACAGGGAGGGGATTGTCCTGCTCTGCTCTGCACTGGGGCAGCCTCACCTCAAGTGCTGGGGGAGGTTTAGAGTGCCACAATATAAAAAAGACATTAAATCATTAGAGAGCATCCAAAGGAGGGCCACAAGGATGATGAAGGGTCTGGATGGGAAGCCTTATGAGGAGTGACTGAGGTAATTTGGTCTGCTTAGCCTGGAGAAGAGGAGATTGAGGGGAGACCTCATTGTGGTCTCCAACATCCTCACAAGGGGGAGTGGAGGGGAAGGAGCCAAGGTCTTCACTCTTGTGATCAGGGACAGGACTCTAGGAAATGGCATGAAGCTGAGTCAAGGGAAGTTTGGGCTGGATGTCAGGAAAAGTTTTTTCAGCCAGAGGGTGACTCTTGGGGGTTGGCCCTGTGCAGGTCTAAGAGTTGCACTTTATCTTTGTGTGTCCCTTTCAGCTCAGAATATTCTATGATTTCATGGGCTGTATTATGGACAGTCGTAGAGAAATCACAAAACTCAAAAGTTAACTATTTTCTCTCCCCTTTGCTAAGTTGCCCAAGAGAAAATTGAGAGACTAGGTACAATGGGCTGGAGTTCAGGAGCAGTTAAGACAGGTGGTTAATAACAGGAGCTCATTCCAGCCTCCAGCAGGTGCCAGCCTTCAGCCTTCTGCTTTGTGTGCACTGCTGAGATCCTCAGCACCTCCATCTTCATGCTCCCCAAAGCAGCACAAGACACACCAACCTGTCTCATTCATCTTCTTGCCTAGACCCCACCAGTTTCAGTTATCTTTATCTCATCAAGATACAACTTCAAAATACAGTAAGAACAGGTCACTTCCAAGGAGATTTAAATGGCAGTTATTCAAATTTCACACTTGTCTAGATTTACACAGGGTACTGTGAAAGTTTTCCTAATTAAAGAAAAACAAAACAAAACAAAAAACCCAAAAAAACCCCCTGAACTTCTTAAAATCAAAATATCAGAAAAATACCAATTAGAAGGATGAAATTGTGAGTGGGAAAACTTCAGCCAAACCAATTATCCATTGTAGATAAAAGGGAAATAGTCATAAAACACCTCACAGACTGTCATTAGACTCAATTTGGTTGTGTCTAATTAAAGGCTAAGGTTTCAAGGAAACTGCACACATATAGGCAGTTGTTTGTAACTCTGTTTACTGCCTGCATGTGACCATCCAAGGCCTGGTGACATTCTTTTTCTGTTCAGATTGGATGATTTCCACAGGAGACTGGAAAGCTGCCAGCAGAGGCTCTCTCACAGCTGAGGGATGGCATCCAGCACCTGCACAGGGTTATGGAGAATGGCAGGAGTGCCCTGGTGCAGGAATAGCCAGTATCCACCCACAGCACTGCTGTTCTCCATCTATCAAAGAGAAACGCTCTCACTGAACAGAATTTAATTGGCAGCTATGTACGTATGTGCCAGTTATAATCTATTGATTCCTCAAGAAGAACAGTCCTAATACTGGGGGTTTGTTCAGTGTTTGGTAAATTTTTAAAAGAAAACCAACCCTTGGCCAAGTTTTCATTTCACAACCAACAAAACAAGAATGTACATAATATTCTCACTACCTTTCTGCTACAGCCTGCATTGGTAGTCGTGGTTGTAATCCAGAAATTGCTCCTACAGTTTAACAACCATCCAGCTACACAGAGAACTAATGTTCAATTTTGTTTTAGCTCACCCTGTCCAATTCTTTACTCATAGCTAGAGTAATTGCTGTTCCAAATTGAGAATGAATCTTGTCTTCCCCAGATATCTACTCTACCCTTTTCTCCCCAGCCCCCACAACCCTCTGGCACACAGAAAACATGCTTGAACTCTGCAATTCAGAAAAGTTTATGAAATGGGGTCTAGGGTTTGTTTTCTGGAAGGGGATCTAAAGGGTGGAGAAAAAGACATTTAGAAAATCATTAGCTTCCTCTTCCTTTCAGAAGTCACAGGGCCATAAAAAGATTCTAGAGGACTCACTACTTACAACCCAGTGATAGGACCAGTGGTCCAGGACAATAATACACATCTTTGTAAGGTAGGACAAGCCACAGGAAATCAACCCTCTGCCAAAGGACACATAATAAATACATTTTGCAGGGTTTCAGAAAAGGAAGTAAAGCACAAAGAAGAAAGTGTCAATGCAACATGCTGTTCAGCTCTGGGAAGCAAAAAGCGACCAGTTAAAAAGATAATGTCTCTAAAATAATGATGTGCTGGAGTGCCCCACTTTCAGTTGAAAGAATATCCACTTAAGAGCTCACCCTGGCTGTTCTGCCTTCATCAGTATTTGTTTACAGCGTTCAGTAGTCATAATGCCTAATAGAAAGAACCAAAATTTTTCAGAAATGTGTGAAAATTTCCCCCAAATAACTGCCTCCAGTCTGGGGAGGATGCCATGTATTGCTGCCCAGTGTCCACCACAGACCTGTATAAAGGCCTCTGGCACCTCTGCCCATGGCACATACACAAATGGGGTAGTGGGGCTTGTATCTCCCTCTGCAATGCTGTCTCACACGTTTTCCCACTCAGAGAAATGACAGGTTGCCCAAAGGCACTCCAGGCATACTGGAGACTGAAATGAGACTCCAAATGAATGACTTTTGCCCTATTACTTTCAGAACAAAGAGGCCACACCTACAGACCTGCATATGCTGCAAGTCTGTGTGTAAGCACTGCTCCAGCCACCACTCTACACCTTGCCAGAAAGTGAAGCTACTGTTTCAGGCACAGTGTTTGGAAAACGTGCTGGCTACAAGAATCCCTAATCTCAGAACCGAAGTTTAGTGATACATTCTCTTCAGGCACCTCACACACGAGAGAGAAACGCCGACCTGTGTACTATGTTGGTGAGTGATAGAAGTGTGATAGAAGCCTGGGACAGCTGGACAAGGAACACATGCTGTGTTCTCCTAAAACTGCAGCCTGTTACTGTGAAAGTTGATCCATGTCAGAATAAGGATTACAGAAGTAACCTTTCCTCTTGTATTCCATGTTCAACTATACAACTTCCACATTCTTTGAAAAGGTACTGGCGTTGTCCCAAAAGCACAGTTGATCACCTCAGAGGTGTGTGTTTTACCTGCCAGTGAGGATTAAATTCTTTTTCAATTGAGGCCAAGTGGTGGAATGTAGATGAAATGTGTTTCTCTGTCTCAAAACTAACTTATCAATGCACTTTGCAGTAGTTAGAACATTGGGTGAAGAGACCAGACCTAGATGGACCATGGAGATTAATCTAATTTCTGTTTCTAAGAAAATTCATTAAACTTCCACCAGTCACATGCTTAGGTATGCTTGCACATTTATGTATGACAGTCACTTTTTCTAGTTAATCTTCTTCCACAGTACTGTCAAAAGGACATCTCTTACAAGCATTACATCCACACTGTTAAATAAAAAGGGGAAAGTGGTGTTCAAGAGAATTATCATTAGTGCAAGAAATGTATCATCTTCTGATTTTTATACCATTTCACACACTGAGCTGCACAATAGCTGGCAGTCAAATCAATCCAGGAGTGCTACTTGAGGGCATTCAGTTAAATAAAGAGGTCCTCAAGAGTTTTGAAGGTCTCCCCCAGCAGCATCAGAGAAGTACTGATGAGATCTGAGCAGCCAGAACCAAAAAAGGAAAGACCATAAGAGGATACAACAGTCAGAAAATACATCACCTAGTAAAAAAAAAAACAAAGAAAACCCCCCAAAAAACCACCACAAAACAAAAAACACTGCAGGTTCACCTTACCTGCAAAATCACTCCAGATAGATTTTTAAAAAACCACAAAGCCACCCAAGCCATTTCAAGTGCTGTTTCTTCC
Source organism: Chamaea fasciata (assembly GCF_029207755.1). Classification (NCBI taxonomy): domain Eukaryota; kingdom Metazoa; phylum Chordata; class Aves; order Passeriformes; family Sylviidae; genus Chamaea; species Chamaea fasciata. Next base: position 66,362,704 of record NW_027094086.1, on the reverse strand, counting down.
ATAAGATCAACAAAAGACAGGTCACAGCACTGCACATATATTTATCTTTCTTTCCAGAAAATTAGATTTAATAGGGAAAAAAAAGAAAAACGTAAAAGCAACCCAAACTGTAGATTGTAAAGAAAATTTCTAAGAGCTACCACATTGTCCTGGGTTGTAGTATAGGATATGCACAAAGTATTCTATCACCATCTTCATGAACTGTTGAATCCAGGTGGGGCAGTGTTTTCCCAGACCCCCTCCCTCTGCGCCATTATCTTCTGTTAATGGCCCATCAGATGCCTTGCCCATGACTCACAGATAACTCCCTCCAGGAGTTGTCTCTGTTTAATGGGACATCAAGGACCCCCTGCATGACTCATCATCCCCCTGTGAGATGCTCTGTCCAGGGGGAGGAACCAAGCATTCTCACCTGGATATAATCTGGGGTTTGGGACAGTACAGGGGGCCCTTACCCACTGGATTCCCAGAGGAACAGAGCTACCAGACCTTTCTACAGGATCACTGCTTCAGGAAGACCACCTCCATCTAGACTGCTTCCATCACTCTGCTCAGGTTGTATTCTGACTCTGTCAGCGGTCTTTTGTATTATTGCATCTATTTTATTTTACTTTCTTTCCTTTCTTCCTATTAAATTGTATCTCCGACTTGGAGCCTCTCGTTTGTTTTGCTTTCAAACCACTACACACATTTTAACCAAATTTGTTTCTATGGTCCTTAGCCATAAGTTAGACTATCAGCCATCCCAGCAATAAACCTTATTTAGCCTGAGATATTCCTGGAAGACAGGAATATATGTTGGTGGCTTTGCATTTAGTTTTTAATCTATCAATTAAGCTGCAAGGTGGCTGTGAAAACTGAGAAGTTACATTTCGACTCACAAATTGTTAAAATATGTCACAACACCTCCAATGCATTCATAAGTGCTCTCAGGTAGACATAATTTAGAAATGAAGTTCATTCTTCATTTATTTCATTAACTTCTCTTCAACCAAAAGCAAGAATGTGGGGGAAAAAGTAGTCTGTCTTCATGGATGATTCGTGAGTGGTTATGTAAGGGTTCTTGCAATCGAATTGCAAAACCCTAGACTTGAATTTACACATGATAATTGAGTAAGTAAACAATATTGATTGTAGCTCAGTATCTTCTTTCTATCAACGGCCAGAGAGAAGCAAGACTTGAAACATACTAACCAAATCAATTTCATGTAATTACCCTTGAAACATGCCTTTACCATCGTGATTCTATCACGACAGTGGGAAAATAAGACTGTCAACCCAAGACATACTATAGAAAAAGGTAGTCATGCAATACAGATATTTCCATCACTTCTAGTTACAGCACTCATGCATGCAATTTTTAACAGCCACATTATCTCATCAACCCCCCCAGTGCTCCCCAGAAGTGTCACAAATAATTTTAGATACAGTACAAAAATATCTACAGGGAGCATTTCCAAAAATTGATCCCCCAACAGTCAAAATTGCCAAGACTCAGAAATATATACATTTCTACACACCTTAAAATACATACAATAAGTCAATAATCTGTGTCTCTCATTCTGACCTTGGGAGGAATCCAGGAGTTTCACAAAGCATTGTTTTTAGGGCAATTAAGCCTTACATAAATGTGTGTAAGCAACTTTCTGGTGGAGCAAGTATTTTTGTCTTTTTCTTTATTCTAAGGAAAAAAACAGAAAATTTAAGCCAAACTTCTCAGAGAAAGTTGAAACAAATTCTTCCCTGACCATGCCAGATTTTTTTGTCTAAATAAAACAGTACCCTAATCTAAATCAAGCGTGAAGAAATAAATGAACAACTTTTGAGTTATCCACTGTGTAAGATGATATACAAGAATGATGCTTGTGAAGGTGAATTGAGATGAATTTATTTAGTGTTCCTGAAACCTTTTGATAATGATCCTCTCAGAAGATTTATTTGGAAAGCTCAGTCAGTCAAACCTCTCATTAGCTCACAGTATGGCAAAAAAAGCAGGAGACTAACAGAAATCAAACAAGTAAAACTGAACTTGAGCCAAGTCATAGCAAAGCACAACAGGGTGGTTGCAGGCACAAGTAGTTCATATACTTATTGGTCTCTCACAAAGAACACAAAAATATATTTTCGGTGACATTTATGTTTTCTAGTTGCTAAACACTGTAAGAAGTTTTGGGAAAAAAAGTCTCCCATGTTAAATTAAAGAACTGAGCCCCAAAATGGCAGAAAAGCTTGCTTTTTTATACATTTATAGTGAATAGAGCACTAACAAAGAATATGCATTCTTCACACATGTTAGTACACTTGGAATCATATGGCAATTTTCAAGAGTTGAGTGAGACAGCTGTGGTAGGTCAAGAAGAACATTTCAGTAAGAACCATGGAAAATTTCACAGCAGCTGAGCACAAGCTCAGCCTGGAAGCCACTGGGATGTTAGGGTTGGATGAATGCACAGTTGGATAAATGCAGTATCAGAAACAGCGATGTGAGCAGGGAAAGGGCTGTCACAAAATGTGTTTGGTGTCATAGTGAGCTGACCCTCACTAGGACAATGAGGTAAAATATGGGGGTAAATGGCAAAGGTAAACAAGTATTGTTTTTAACATTTAGGGGCTCACTGAATTAGAACGGGCCCATACCTACACGGTACACACTGGACAGGGGCAGTGAACAGTCTGAGGAAGTGTGTCAGGAGAAAATGAAGCCTCTGACTGAGCACTGTAAGGTCTGAACCGCAGGAATGATGTTTGCATTGGGAGCTGCTGGTGTTGTGTTCAACAGGAAATGTGAAAAATACATAAGAGCTCTACTAACATTCAAGACAAAACAAACAAGCAAGAGAAAAGCAAGTCACTATAATCTGGAGTCCTAAGAGCTGCCACCAAGTCAGGTAAATTATAAATTATACTGTGTACAACTTGCAGAGGAAACAGCAGTTATTAGAAAAAAATTTTTAAAAACCCCAAACCAAACCAAAAGCCATCCAGACAACTAGAGTACCCTGTAAAGTTGCCATCAAAAGGGACACGTCTGGAGAATCAGGTGACAAGCCAAGATGGAAAATGGAGCACCATAAGAGTCTAAAATGCCTCAAAAAAATAAAAGCAGTGGCCTGATCTTTTGACTTTGTAATCAAAGAAAAGAAAGGTAACCCTGAATGTTTCATGAAAAAGCATACAAGCCATGTACACACCGGCTGTTATATGATGATTACTTTAAGAACTTCTCCCTATAATACCTGATTTAATTAATTTCAATGTTGTTCATAAATTCTCCTTATTATCACTTCTAAGCATACTTCCAAAACTTTCTTTTCTTTTGTTTTGGGTTGATGTTAAAAAAAAACCCAAAACAACCACCATCACATAACAATCACAAGAACGGGTAACAATGCCTGCTACAGGAATGAAAGAAGAGTACTTGCTTGAGCTGTATCTTTCCTTATTGACTTTTTACTTTTACCTTCTATCTGTTACATTCTACTGCCATGACTATCTCTATTTCTGTCAACCCTATTACAGGGCTTTTGTACATACCAGATATTTTTTATTATAAGGTCACAAAATCAATCTGCTTGTGTGACCTCAAAGAAAAGATTCACAAACCCTCACAGGTTTCACTCATCCCAAGCTACTGCTGCCTTTGAAAAGGTGTATAAAATGTCAACTCAAAGCATTCCTCAAGGCATCCAAGTCCTGTGCAAAAATGAAAAATGGAGGCACTGATCACTTGCAATTGTGGATACAATCCTGCAGGCAAGGACTAACCCAAAGTCACATGACCTTTTCTTCTCCCTCTCCCGTCAGCATCTTTTGCATATTCCAAGTTGGACTGAGTGCCTGTTAATGAATCCACAATAACTTCTCTCCCCTCTTATTCCCAGCATCGGCATAGCTGCATCCAGTCCTCTGTGCTTACTAAAATGCAATTAAATAGAAGAACTGAAAAAGGCAAGTCATTTTTATCAAGATACTTTCTAGTAATGGTCAGTTATGTTGTTGACAAAGATGAGACAGGTGCCTCTCTAAAAATATTGGCATATACCTCTACCCAGAATATTCATGCTTAACTCCTGTTTGAAGGTTGACATTTATTCTTTCCCTTCCTCTTCAAAACTTATCAAAGGTTGAAACTTATCAAATTTGAAACACATGATCAGTATTCCTCTTTTCTCTACCTTCTGTAATATTCAGGAACCTGAAAGTTGAGAGATTCATCATTCTGAAATTTGCTGTATACAAAATCTTGTTTTCACTTTACTCAAAAAAATCTGTATGTCACATATACATCTTTAAATAATGAAACATTCTATTCTGAAGGACATAAGCTATCCCACAAACTGTCCCCTGTTCTACAATTCTAAACGTAACTCAAAAATTGTCTGGAATTACAAAATCCACCTCTTCTCCATTTTTCCACCTCTAAATTCTTTGTGTTTCACCCTGTATTTGTTTCCTCCTTTTCAGTCTCCACACCCATTCCATTTCTTTCTCATCTGGCTGACGTGCTGAAAATAATCACAAATTGTCCCCTGCCACTGCTGCCATAACACTTAACCCCTCAACTCCATTATCAGAGTGCCTTTACAGTATGCTGGGCCTTAACTACTTATTCAAAGCTCTCCAGTTACACCAGCAGTGTACCAAAACCCATCTTCCAGAAATCTTCTCACACGCTGCTGCATTCACATTTTACTTAACCCTTTCTATCACAATTCCCTGGAGTCTTCCTGGCCGCACTGTTGGCATTGCTCCCACCGAGCTCCAGTTTCTTCAGATCCTACACACTCAGACTCTTTTAACTCATCTTGTCCTGAATAGGGGCCCTCACGGCACCTGGCACATCAGTAGGTTTGGAAGGCAAAGCAAAGGGGAGGGGTGTGGAATTAAACCAAAGAGCCCATGTTTAGGGAATTGAGTATCAGCAAAGGACTACTGAAAGAGGGCGAACTGAAGGAACGCTTCCAGTGCAATTCCATCTCTGCTTTCAGTGACACTGGCCTCACCCTCCCCAAATAGATCATCACCTTGTTCCAGCAGCACAGGGAAGACTGCACAGCCCTCAGGGGCAGTGCTCATCTTGCATCTAAAAATGTCAGGCAGGTCTGGATTGCAGAAAAAAGTGAGAGGGAACAGAAAAAGGATGTACTTTTATTTAGCTGTAATTCAATTATCATTAGATCAAACTAAAACACAAGCTCAAATAAACGTGCAGGATAACTTGAGAAATCACTCTTTTTCATAAGAAAAGTCTGTCACTGGTCTCTTGTCTTCCTCTCTCTTTGCTAGTACCTCTCTCCTCAGCACACATTTCAAATATGCTTGCTATCCCAGTATTCTGGCATAAATCCAGCACGCAACGAACCTGATCCCCATGGCTGGTGTGGCAGAATCTGGGCTGCTGAACAAGTCTGAACTTAACGCAAAGTCTGTCCATAACAATTCCTAATTTTTGCCACATCATCAGAGCAGTGGCAGACCAGACCTTCAGACTTGAAGGTCTGGGGGTGCTGGAAGAACCAGGCACAGAGCTCCTGTCTCTGGGCATCTTACTCTCCTGCAGAGCAGCACTCTCACAGCCCCCCCTCACAGAGGCAGAGCCCTTTTGGAAAGCAGCCTTTGCAGCCCGGGCTTTATACACGGGCAAACATGCCCTGCTTGTTCTCCCAGGTGAGCTCAGGAAGCTCTCACACAAACAGCAGCAGCTTTCCTCCTGTCAAGGGCAGAATCACCCTGAGAGCAGCAGTGCTTCCAGGCTCCTGGGGAGGTACCCAAACACTTGAGATGCGGCAGCACAAAAAGTCAGAAACACAGCTGATCAGAGATTGCTGTTTGGCTAAATATTCTCTTTCTTCACATTCACTGCTGTGCAAAATCACTTCCCCTTGCTTTAAGCTCTTTTATCAAGTGTTTCCCTAAGGAAATATTTCTTATTATCCAAATCAATATCCACTGAAGTGGATTTAAGAACCCTAAAGGCCTGGATGCCTGCTATTAACATCAACTTAGATAGCTACTCTGTTAAACACAGGCTTTCAGTGGTGATTCATTTGCTAGAGTCTATGTGCCATGGGCAGTGAATTGTTTTTTTTCACAAGAATATTCTGTACCAGCTTCTAGAAGGCATCACTGGATTGTTACAGCTTGTGGCAGTGATTTTTTATTAGAAACTAAAATATTTGCCTGAAAACACTAGGTTTCTTCCTCCTATCCTATACCATCACCCTGAGACTCCTATCTACTTGTGAGATGTAGCCATGAGCAAATCATCCCCACTGCCTATTGGATGATCATGAAGCATTCAGAATAGTTAAGGAAGTCACAAATGCTTTACATAAGGTAAATATCACATTTCTTCACATTTCAAATGAAGAAATACCTCATAGTTTTATGAAAATGTGCAGTTATTTTCTTGGGAAGCTTCTGTTCACCTAACAAACTGTATTTGTGCCTTCATTTTCTCAAAAAGTAAACAACTATGCATACTTATGTAGTAATACCCAACATGACTCATACATAACTCTTAAATGGTTTTGCATCATGTACATACTCTTTCAACCCGTTCATACATCTTTCTTCACTGCTGAGAAGGCCTAGTCAGAGAGGGCTTGACCTCCTGAAAGAAAAACACTCCTGGCTGCTACTGATTGCTCACAGTTGCAGGTGCTCAGCATTTCCCAGAATTGAGATCTTAAGGCTGTCAGCTTGAATTGATTCAAAGGAAAATATTTTCAAAATCAAATCTTATTTCCACTTTCATATATACCTTCTCCTTCAAAATATGTAAGAAATCAAGGCTTTCAGACAGTAATTAACCTCACTTCACCTATTTATTCTGAGAAACTAAGTGGTCTGCCAAGCTGAACATAATTAAATTGATGGATCCTCTATCTGATTTTAATCTTTTAAAACTTGCTAAGTTGTTCTAAAATGGTAGATTAATTATTTACTTCAATTTTATACAAACTCTTGTCGGACAAGTACATGTATGGAAGAAATTGAAGTTTCAAAATTAAGGAATCTGATAATGCATCGTACATGAAACATTCCAGATGTGGGGTGTGTTCACTGTATGTCACAGGTGCTGATGCAACAGAGTCTCTAACTTCGTTAAAAGTTGCAGAATTTCACATCTTTATGTTTTATAGTAGAGTGGTTGATGGCTTTTTTTGGGGGGGGGAGGGGGGGAGAGAGGTTTAAATATTTTTTACATTATTACTTACATTACATAAATTTCTCAAACTTGTATTTAATGTTTCCTTATTTCCTGAACATTTTAAAATCAAATACGATTTTAATCATATTTAAATATGATTTTAAATACAGTAACTGCACTGTATTTAATGAGGGAAAATGCACCAACTTCTTTTGCACTAACAGAAAAAATGTCTTTAAAAAATAAAATCTAGTGTAGTTACATAGCCTTAACTATACTTTGCACTTGCATAAAAAACAACATCTGAAGAAAGTTAAACTCTTCATGAAAGTCATATTAACAGGAATTTTTCTTACACACCAGCTTGTAAAAAATACATTCAATCTATTCACAAAAGTGTGACATGGAATGTTTTCGGATACTTTTATTAGTTTCTTGCTTGGTTTGGTTTTGGGGTGGCTTTGTTTGTTTGTTTGTTTGTTTATTACAGTACTGTTTTAGCAGAATTTTTCAGACTTAAGAACCTTATGGCTGACATTTCATCAGGCAGCATGTGACTCTGTTATTTCCACAATAGCAAACTGCATTCTTCTGCTCTAAAAATCTCAGCTCTTCATGACACTGATTCAGAAGGATGGTTACAAATAACCAGTGGGAGGCACTAGCTGTATTCACTCAGATGGAAAAATTTGCAGATGTTTGATAAACACACAGATGTAATTATCACTTCAAATTTTTCAGCTGAAGCTAAACAAATTCTTTACTCTCTCTGCAACGCAGGCACAAGTATATAACTATGGTATTTTTTGCACACAGCCCTCCAGCTGCTTGCTCATCCAGTACAAAAAATTACTTTCATCATTATTTTGGATAAACATAATTCATATTTATAGAGTGTTTTTGTATTTATTTCACTGCAAAGAATGCAAAAAAAGATCATCTGATAACTGTTGTACTTCGATCTCTTGCAGCAGGAAAGGCAAGAGGAAACCAAGACAAATTAACATGTAATTCGTCTGGGCTCCCCTTTCTCCTGCACCTCAGAATACCCCCTTACAGAAGGACAGGCTGAATTCCACCTTTTCTGAAGCACTGCTGAGGCCTCAAGATTATCCTACACAAAGGATCTATGTTATCAGCTCCAAGGCAGATCTCGGGATATACCACACAGTTTCTAGATAACAGCATCTAACCTTCATGGTTTACACTGAAAACAGTATTTAAACAAGTCAGACTTTTGAAACTTTTGCACTTTTAAAATATAACCATTACAAAGTAAATCCAGTGGTTTCTTCACTTTTTCTCTTAAAACTGAAATTAAAATGTCAAGTTTTTCATAAAACATTTACATTTCTATGCTTTAATACTCATGAAAAAAATATATTCCCCCCGTATTTTTCAGAGATGACACCTTAGGGCTTGAACATGCAACTAAGTTACCTAGGTCCTATGAGCACCAAAAATAGCTGATGGACATGCTCTATTGTCACGGAAAAGACAAAGGTAAGGCAACCCTGCTGAGGCACACTTTATTAAATTAACTTTTCTTGTGTTTTTCCTGGGCTGAGCTCAAACAGAGACGGCCAGAACTGCTGTAACTCAGACCTGAGCCCGAATTCTGGCCTTGACAGTACTGCTCTCAGAGAGTTCCATGCTAACTGGAGTGAGGGACTGAGGAGAATGGCAAATATCTCTGTCCCTGCACTCTCCACCTAAAACCCTACCATCTACTGCAACTAAAGCATTTCTCTGCAGCTTAAAGTAACTGCTAGAGACAAAAGCAGAAGTCTGTAGCCTGTGTCTACAGCAAAGGGCCTCACTATCCACCTGCAGAACTTCCCCCCTACAGCAAAGGCCAAGCCCAGGCCAGGGCTCTGCTCAGGGTTGGGAAAAGCAATGGCTGAAGAGCACTGTTGTCTCAAGAGGATCTTTCTTCAAGGATACATATAAACACACAGCCAGTGTTGTCGTTTGTATTTCCATTTCATAAATCCAACTGAATCACACTTAGACGTGTGCAATCATGCTCTGACTTATTTATGGTCTCTGAATTCCTCACTTGTCTTCCTCAGGATGCAGGTAAGTTCTCTAAAGACAACCAGGTACTCAAAATGAGATTTTCCCATACCGTTTCAAAAATGCCTACAAGCAGTGTGTGCCTGCTCTCCTTTCTTTTGGCCGAAGACAAGATAGATGGTATAAAAAAAAGGAGTAAGAAGTTACAGCAACACCTGAAAATCCAGTGAAAGCTTCAACAGCAAAGTACCCTTTCCTTGACAGACTTCAGAATGAAACTGGAAGCAGTGTAATTTTCTATGAAAAATGTATACTTGAGGTAGAAATGTTCAGCTGTCAAGGGAATATTTATGAAAAGTTGTACAAGAGTTGCCTAAATAGCTGCCAGCTCTATTATGTACATAAAAGCCATAGTTTAGATTTTAAAAATATTTCAAGGCAAGAAATAAAAAAAATACTCAAATGCATGCCAGCACTATCTGGTAAATGCTATAGCTTTTCAGTGACCTTTGCTTTCAGATTAATTATGCATCAGACAACACAGCCTTTCAAGTTCCTGCTAAGACAAAGCCAATCAACAGATACTTTCCCCAAGAAATAACAGCTTTACTGTACAACAGTGTAAATCTCTTGACAACACTGCATATAAAATTCTGAAATAATCCACTGGAAGTAGACATTTCTTCAGAACTGTTGTCTTAAGAATTAGCCAGTAATTGCACCTGATACTAAGCTGTTCCCGGGATGAAACTATTTGCTGACTCTGATGATCATGGCATTATTATTTTTATCAAGTGTCAATGAGATAAAACTGTAATATATGCAAATACCACACATCTCTCCCAAGGTATTTACAGTACATATTAGAAAGATAATACAATTTATCACACCACAGCAAGTAATTAGATAAATTCCCTGCAAACCAGGATCTCTTCCCTGGGAGTCACTCTTTTAATGATGCAGTTAGACCAGGTTTGCCAACCACATTTCTCCTGAACCAAAGGAGCTACCTTTCTAAGGTCACTGCTGAGTGCCTGTTTTACAGAAGTGTTTGGATTATAGAAGTGTATTGAGTATAAAGCAGACTTGGAAATTTCTAGTTTGGTAAACTACTACTACAATAAAGACTACATTCTAATCAATTTTTTTTTCCAAATAATCCATTTCTAAGCTAAGGGTAAGATCAGTAGCAATGTCTGTATGTAAAACCACTCCTATTTAGAAAGTTTAAAGCCTATCTGTTGCTTTCCTGATCTAGTATCTTTTCCCTTCCAAGGATGCTGGTCTCCCCAGCAGCACTGTTCGTTTAAGAAGAAAAATATATCACAGCTGTAAACTCAGAAACATTTGCCAAGAAAGTGATAATATTGACTGGCAGCAATAACTGTGCCTGTTAAACACAAGCCTTCAGAGAATTCTTATGACATCACTTGTATCTGTTTTTATTTACTGAAGTTTGAGCCTATTTCTCAAACATACATTTCTATAACCAATCATGTTACACTCTTTCCTATCAACCCTTGCACTCATCACCTGCTGCACCTACAAATTTACTTAAAAGTAACACATGTAACTATTCATATCTAACTTCTAATTTTTGTTTTAGCTGTTTGCCTAAATGTCTCCTTAAGCTCCTGTTCCAGGCTTATCTGAAAAGGAAGGTAGTCTTGAATAAATTTCTGGGTTCATAATAGGTAGGTGTTACTTCCTACTGCTCACCACATTCCAGACCAGCATATTTAAAATTTCTTGACTTGACCACACAGTCTGAATCAAATTTATCTAGGTGGAGTAAAAGAAGCACAGAGATTTGAGACTTCCTTCTTTCTCCAGAGTCTGCTTTAGACTGTCATTTAAGTATGAAGCTGCCTGCAGAGCATCTGTCTCTCCCACGGTCACCAGCCACTGGAGCGATGTTCAGTAAAGCCCTGGGCTGGCATTATGTTTTCAGGATCATTCCACTAATGGAGTCATTGTAAGAACACACAAAGTACCTGAAAGTCAACAGACTCAGTGTAATCCCTAGAGTGTTCATTACCAGAAAGGACTTTACAGAGCAGAATCAAAGGGAGTTTTGAATTGCCGCTTCATGAAACGTGAAACAAGAACCATACTGTGAAACATTCTTCCACATCTTTTGGCTGTTGTTGAAGATAAGACGAAATTTATATTTTAATCTGGTGCGCCCCACAACATGCCAGCAGTAAATTTTTCTCTGGTGGACTTCTTTGGCTATTCTCCTATATCCTCTGAACCTGGAACAACCAAAAATTTTCCATAAGTAATTCACCTCTTAGAAGTTTGTTAATGGATTTTTTTTTCCCCTTACAGGTACATGACAATTCTCAGTAAATATTTCAGATAACTGGTGAGAAATATTCCAGGGAAATTTATGGAATCAGTGCAAATATTGCCCAGTATTCACCTTGAGAAAAGTAATTTGAAACTTGGTCAATGACAGATGAAAGAAATTCTAAATTCAGTTTTCAGGAAAACCACATTTTAAATTTGACATTTCAGGTGGGGAATGCTTGCATTTTTATTTTGTGCTATTTTCCTACAGTTTCACTTCCTGTTGTAATTACGATTTCATTCTGAAACATCAAAATTGTTTGCAAGATAATATTTTTTCTAAAGAACTGCAGCTTCTAGAAAGAACACGGTCATCAGCACAGCTGCAAACAGCAATATCAAAACCTGCAAAGCATAAAGATTTTGAGAAGTTTCTATAATGTAAGCTGCCAAGTAATTCTTAATTTTTAACTGTGCAGTCTCATCCCAATCTAGGATGGTTTACTCTCCCATGAAAATGGGGTACAGTACACAGCCAGTTCTTTGATGCCTTCACTTTTTGGCAAAATGCTTTTCCTTTGAAGAGCAGGGTCTGTATTTCATGAAGTTCTGACCCCAATCAGGAACCTACTAAGCAGATGTTCTGGAAAAGGCAAGTTAAATGGACAGGTCCTACAGAATTCAGAATCATTCCCTTGGGTTTTTCCTTCCATTCTTCTCCAACACAGACAGCCATACTCTGAGCACTGCTTACTGTACATTTATGGCAAAGATGCTTAACATTCTTCTGCACCAGTGCCTCTGTTGGGGCAACACTTTTTGGCTTAGGACTAAAAGCTTGGAACTTCCTCCTAAAAGCATGTTTCAGGGGGACAAGAGCAGGGTATAATTCTTTTCCTAACAAGAAGCAAAAGCAAAGATGGTTGTATCCAGTCTGTTTTTTTACCCAACTGCTGTGTGTTTGAAAACCTGCCTGAGAGGGTTCAGTACTCTTTTCTGCCTAGGACACTAAAACATTATTCTTCTGTCCTAACAGCTTTCTCCATCTAGAGCTGGGAGGGTGGTTTCTTTGCTCAGTTAAAGCTGTTATGTTGCACACTGAATATTTAAAAACCTATTAAAACGGAGTGAGCAACAGCCTCTAGACTACATATAAAAATAAATTCACCTACTTAACATGAAGTTGTTACTGTAGCAGCAGCAAGGAATTAGCATCCCATTCCACACAGGCTGCTTTCACGAAGAAGAGTGAGCTGATCTTGCATCCCCAGTTAGTGCTTAAACCACCAAGTTAACTTTAAAAATCCCATACATAATGCTTATGTTGGCCCTGCTTTACAATACAGCATCAGTCACTTCTCTGTTGTGCCAAGAGCCCAAATTCAAACATGAAAAATAAGTCAGCTGAAGAGTATGTGCAGCTAATGGAAGCAGAGGAAGCACACCTAGTTACAGGTTTGGGAGAGCTCAGGTGTCTGTTTCTGAACTGCTCAGCTCTGCCAAACTCTACCAAGATCCAGCTAAAAACAGCTTTCATGGAACACAATAATAAAAACTGTAATCCTACAAAGGTTATTTTCCTTGAGGATTAAGATGAAATCAATCGCATAGCAATTGTGATACTGGACATGCAAATACCAATTCCCTTCCCCCACTTTGTGTCTCTGAGTGGATGGAGAGCAACACTCAACAGCTTCCCTTGCTTGTCTATATTTTATACTAGTTGGCAAAGAGAAGAAAGGGGCTGCCTGGAAAGAAAAAGGGGAATGAAATTCAAAAGATAATTAACACTCTCAGTGGTCAGAATGAGAGTCCAAGACTTTAACTGTGACAGAGCCTGAGGAAACCCTGACACAGCAACACTGCCAGAACCATCAGCAAGGCCATGATTGCTTTTTAGCCTTTCAGCAGGGAAAAGGCAGCTGTAAATCCTCAGCAGAGAAAAGGCAGCTGTAAATCCAATCTGCAGTGGGCAACAAGCAGATTCAATACTTTACAACTGCTGTGAACTTTAAACAAGGCCACGGAAGTTATAAGGGTGCTCACTGAGCCAAAAGACGGCTTCAGACCAGGTCCAGGAGAGGGGTGCCCACTTCCCACAGGTTGCTTCTGCCTCAAAAGGCAGAATGCCACCAGGAAACAGGCAGCCAGGAGGCAGCCACACGCCCTCACCCCACGGGCAGCCTCACCCCTCCAGGATTTCCCTTCCTTTGGACCCTACCTGAGGCACTGGCTCTACTAGTTACACCTAAAGGGCTCTCTCCCCCTTGTAACCCTTCTACCCACAGCATCAGCTTCAGCTTTACAAAAACCCATGTCAGCTCCTGGTAACGTAACATACCAAAATCTGTTTCAGATAAAGCAACTTTGGTGGTAGCAGATGTGACGTAGTCTGTATAGAGGTAAGACACATAGGAAAACAAAATCCTGATCTCTTCTCCTGTTGTCCCACTGGCTTTGTCTGTCTTCAAAGTGAACTCTGCAGAGTGGGATTTTTCAAAATCACTTAGTACATGGATTTAACTCTGGTGCCTCTGAAGTATCTGATTAAACTCCTGCTGTTTGTAATGAAAGCAGTGACATCAATGTTGTTTATCCCACCAAGAATTTCCCACTACCTCATTTTATCTGTGAATAATAAACACTTAACAGTCTCCTGCTCCTTGGTAGGCTGAGATCTGCTTTTAACAAGTTACCCAAATACCCTAATCTGGAAAGAGCTAAAGAAAAAAGAACTGTCTGGCAGTAGGAATATCCATTCTTTTTCCACAAAGGACTCCATGTATCAGCAAAAATGTTCCACTAGTTTTTTGCTTTGGGGTTTTTTTTTTTTTTCTTTATTATGAGGGGAAAAATGGTTTTAAAGATAAAACTTAGTCATGAGCAAACAGTACATGAAAAGGGTCTGTCTCTTTACAAAAATTGCACCTCTGCCTCAGTATCACTTAACTGTGATAAAGAGGCTGCCTCCAGCAACAGTTTACCCAGTTCATCTTCTCAACTGGATTTCATAAGGATTAAAAAACAAACCCAATGGAAAAAACAGTGCAGTGGGACTTTTCTATACTTTTACCAACTCAGCAAATCTACAAGGTCGTTCCTGCATACCCTAGAACACTATGGATTAGATTGCTCCTTCACTAAGGAGCAATTAATACTAGGAGGATAACTAGTAACTACTGGCCATACTGACTCTGAGGAAAATGAAGCAGCGCCTAAGTAAACTAGAAAACTTGACAGCGTTTCCCAGCACCTCAAGCAGCAAATGTTGCTGTTAAGAGAGATCAAGGCAAGGCATCAGTTTTTGAAAACGACAGAAAATACAAAATGTTTTTTCATTCGACATCACAGGTATTTATTTGGAAAACATCAAAGTCAACAAGCTAACATCAAAGTAAAACCATACAGAGCTGAAAAATTTATCTGGCTTCAGCATGACTCATGAAACCATTTCCATTCCTAAATCCCCAGCAAAAATGCCCTTGTGCAGCCACCATTTTTGTGTTATAATAAAAAGACACATTAAAGGACAGAGTTTGGTAGCATGGAAGGAACTATCTTGAAATTTCAGATGCTGATCTCGCAGCTGCCAAGACAGCAGGCCTTGCTTATCTCTTCAGACAACTATGGATGCTTTAAATACAAGAGGAAATTTAACTGAATGAAACATTCCCTATTCTAAGCACTTACAGAATTTTGTTATAAAGCAATTCTTCTAGGCCTGTTTTTTCCAGCCTACAAAGCAGACGCCATAAGACTTTAATTCAGAGACTCAGTTGTCCTAGACAGTGCAATGGATGATTTTAAATCCCCAAGGATGATTAATACCTTCATGAGTGAGATTTTTCCATTGGTTAATTACTGTTAAAACATGTACCTTAAGTTGAGTCCAAATTTGTATGGAATCAACTTCCAACTACCTGTTATTGACATTTTTTCCTGCTTGAAAGGAGGCCCCTTTGATTTTTCAATTTGCTTGTCCCTAGACTTTGATCAATCCAACGTCAATGATCTCTTTCTTGTCTAAACACCAAAACAAAGTTTTTTAAATCTCACATTAGAAGAAAAAAATTGTCAGGACTGAATCAGCTTTTTCTGATTTCAGGCCTTTTTTTACAGTCCAACACCCTTTCCAGTGCGTGAGCCTCATGACTAGTCTGAATATTTTCTCAGTTCCATTATTGCCAAAGACATATATGGTGCTATCTTTTTTATACATCCAAGGATCATATTTCACAGAATCACAGAATAAATTAGGGTGGACAAGACCTTCGAGATCATTGAGTCCAATCTTTGATCCAACATCACCATATCCACTAGACCATGGCACTGAGTGCCATGTCCAGTCTTTCCTCAAACACCTGAAGGGATGGTGACTCCACCACCTCCCTGGGTGGTCCATTCCAATGTCTAATCAACTCTTCTGTGAAGCAATTTCTTCCTAATATTCAACTTAAAGCTCCCCTGGTGCAGCTTAAGATTGTGTCCTCTTGCCCTGTTCTTTCTAACTGGGAGAAGAGGCAGATGCTCACCTGGCTACTCCCTCCTTTCAGGTGGTTGGAGAGAGCATTAAGTTCTCCACTTCTCCAGGCTAAACAACCCTAGCTCCCTCAGCTGCTCTGGGCCCAGCCATCCAGCCAGTTCCTAACCCAGAAAAGGTCCCACCAGTCCAAGCCATGGACTGCCACCTTTTCCAGGAGAGTGCTGTGGGAGATGGTGTCAAAGGCTTTGCTGAAGTCCAGGCACATACATCCACAGCCTGTCCCTCATCCACCAGCTGGGTCACCTGCTCATAAAGGGAGATCAGGTTGGTCAGGCAGGACCTACCTTTCCTGAACCTGTGCTGGCTGGATCTCATTCCTTGGTTGTCCTGTACGTGCTGTGTGATCACCCCCAAGGTGATCTGTTCCATAACTTTGCTGGGCACCAAGGTCAGGCTGACAGGCCTGCAGTTCCCTAGATCCTCCTTCTGGCCCTTCTCCTGGATGGGTGTTACGTTGGCCAACCTCCAACATCTGGGATATCTCCAGTGAGGACTGATGGCAAATGACAGAGAGCAGATTGGAGAGTCTTTCCATCAGCCCCCTCATCCCCCTGGGATGGATCCCATCTGGTCCCATGGACTTGTGAGCATCTAAGTGGCTCAACCTTCTCCTCATCTTTGGTGACTATATTCCCCCCTGACACCCAATAAAGAATAAAGGTTTCCTTTGGCTCTACTTTTGTTATTAAGGTATTTATAAAGACACTTTTTATTATCCTTTACATAAGTGGTCAAGTTAAGTTCTAAACCACCCTTCGCCTCCCTGATTTTCTTTCTGCTTGGCATTCTTCAATACTTCCTGAGTTGCCTGTCCCTTTTCCTAAGGTGATATACCCTCTTTTTTCTCCCCCAAGTCTCTGTAAAAGCTCCCTACTCAGCCAGGCTGGTCTTCTTCCCTGCCAGTTCATCTTCCAGCACATAGGGACACCCTGCTCCTGAGCCTTCAAGATTTCTTTCTTGAAGTCATCCAGCCTTCCTGAGCCCCTTTGTTTTTAAGGGCTGTTTTCTAAGGGAATTTCCAATTTCAGTGTCCTCAATAGGCCAAAGTCATCCTCTGGAAGTCGAGAGAGTTTTGTTTACCCCCGCCTTCCCGGGCCTCACTCCCCCAAGTATTGAAAATTCCATCATTTCATGGTCGCTGTGCCCAAGACAGCCTCTGATCACATCTCCCACCAACACTTCTCTCTCTATAAGCCAGAGTCTAGTGGGGCATTGCCCCTGTAGGCTCATTTTTTACCAGCTGTGTGAGGAAGTTCTCTTCCACACACTCCAGGAACCTCCTAGACTGCCTCCTTGCTGCCCTGTTGAGCTTACAGGAGACATCAACAAGTTAAAAGCTCCCACAAGAACAAGGGCTGAAGATAGTAAAACATCAGCCAGCCACCTACAGAATGACTTGTTTCAATATAGGATGATTTGTTTTAATCATCATCCAACACCACTAATTTTCACCCTGTTAGATATCTAAACTGAACCCTGAATGCTTTGAGGGGGATTAGCTTCCAAAATATAATCCTCATAAAAGATGTGTAATTCTGAATGCATCACCTTGCACCTGGCTCTATTAATGAGATAAATTTGACAAGTAATCAAGATTTCTCAGAAAGAATTTTTACCTGTCATTGCAAATCCCGAGTTTTCGCACAACCTTCAAGTTGTTATAATGCTTCCTCCTACATTACAGCGTTTTCTAGAAGTATTCCTATTTATTATTTCTACAGTCAGTCAGTATTTTATAATTAAGTTTTCACGTGTGTTACCAATTTTTTAATCTTGATCTGATTTTGACATGGTGTTTGTCAAGTCTCGCAGGAGTCCATGAGGTCAACAAAATTCTTCAGTGTCAACCCAAATGGAAGCATTCCTTTGGGCAAGACCTGCCATGTGAATGACTGCCCAGAAGACAGGAAACCCCTTCATCACTGAAATTCAGTCAAATAATTGTTTTTCAAATTTTATTTAATTCATATGAACCTTCAGAGCACTTCTACTTTGAAAGATAGGACTTTGGTGTAGAAAACCACCTGCTGTATCTAGGAAGAGGCTGGTGTTTTTGTTCTATGGCCATGGTGAATCTCTTACAGCTGGGAGAACTAACACCCAGAATCATTTTCTTCAAATATTTATTCCTGAGAGATAAGGAGAACAGCAACATTTGAAAATGCACAGGCAAATCAGATATTCTTGTACAGATACTGAGAAAATTCTGTTTAGCTACTTAATAGCTACCACTGCAAGGTAGTTCATTCTGGCTAAAAAATTAAATATATTGGAAGCTTTTGTCACCACAGGACATTCATTTGCTTTCATAAAAGAGCAGAAGTGCATTGAAGGCAAGCTTTTAAATGCTTGTAAACCTGTGGTGAAGATAAGCAGAGGGTTCAAATTAGCTGACACTTTCCCAGATAAATATGGCTAGGAAAACATGTTGGACTTTATCAATTCACAGTAACTGGCAACACTTCAAAGAGAAAATCAAATTCATTTCCTCTTTAAGGCAAAAAAACCCCCAAAACCAAACAAAACAAAAATCCAAAAAAACCCCCCCAAAAAAACAAAAAAACCAACAGTTTAAATCTTCATGAAGAAATTGGCTTTACAGTGTTCAGGCAGCTTATGTTTGTCAGGCTGTATTAAAAAATGGGAGCAGAAAAACCACCACTGCAATAGTACAGCAATGACAGCCTGGCTACACCTACCTACTAACTGTGTTTCATAAAGCAAAGAAATAACTTATTACATGTCAGTTACAGACCACCGAGAAGCACAAGAAAAGGTTTGACATTCCCAGTGTAAGCTTCTGAATTGCCCTGTCACTGACTTATTTCTTTAAAGTCTCCCTCAAAACCAGCATTTGACAAAAGCCAGCAGCCTTTGCACTACACAGAACTGAATTTGTTTGAAAAACTCGTAAAAGATTAAGTTAAACAAAAACAAACAAACAAACAAAAAACCTAAAGGAAACATTGCTGCCTCCTGATGGGGATTTAATCTGGTTTTAAGCTTTCCATCAGACATCTGAACAGGATGCTGTGACTTTTACCAGGTTGAATTGAAATGGGTAGAATTGAACTGTCTTGGCCAAGAAAAAGTTCTGGCACGTCTCAGGGAAAGATGACCTTTTTAGGACCTTTCTTTGACAGGCATCTAAGCAACCATTTGCTTTGATAAAAATCAAATCTAGATTCCCTTTCTGAAATGCACAGACTGGTTGTGTGGGGTTTTTTTGGAAATGCATCACATTTAAGCAAAATCTTACAACAAAAGTCCACACCACAAAGTCATCTTAGGGCCCCACAGTGTTTTCACTCCAAGACTGATAACCCCATTGTTACAAAAAACCCTGCAGCCACCTTTCCACTAGCAAACATAAAATAATGAAGCTATCCTTTAACTGTCAATCGGTATTATTCCTTTTGTTCTATTTTTTGGGCTTGCAACCTGTATGTGGACACTTACTGAACACGTATCATCTAGATTTTACCATGTAAAGCCTCCAAATCACTAGTCCAGTGCCGAAATCCCTGGAATGATTCTGGCTGGCAGGACCACCATTTCCCAAGTTTGCCATCATTAATTTGAGTTCTAAGGTTAATGAGAGTAGGTCTTGAAAATACCTCTAGTTTGATAAACCTACCTGGATATCCTCCCTTGAATAGTAATTATAAACATACTCATCATTACAAATCATTGACTGCACCATCTTAAAAAAAGATGAATTATTTAAACTGTGACGGGGCTGTTACTTCTGTTGGTAAAACTGAAGTAGAAGAGAATTATATGGAATTGCTTCTTCGCCATAGTGCTTACTGTTAATCTGGTGATCATTAACCTGTTTGTACCACTGGTCACTGATTAATTACTAACTCTCCATATCAAATGCTCCCAGCCTTTCAATCCATAACCCCAGATGGGGGGCAGCAAATTTACCTCACCAGCATAAGCATAAGGGTGAATGTCCAAAGAAACTGAGTAACTGGTGAAGGGTCTTAAGGGGAAGTTGAATGAGAAGCAGCTGAGGTCACTTGGTCTGTTCAGCCAGGAGGAGACTAAGGGGCAGACCTCATCACAGTTACAAATTCCTCGTGAGGGGAAGAGGAGGGGCAGGCACTGATCTCTTCTCTGTGGTTACCAGTGACAGAACTTGAGGGAATGGCCTGAAATTGTGTTAGGGGATGTTAAGGTTGGATATTAGTAAAAAGTTCTTCACCCAGAGGCTGGTTGGGCACTGGAATAGACTCCCCAGGGAAGTGGTCACAGCACCAGTCTGACAGAGTTCAAGAAGTGTTTGGGCAATGCTCTCAGGCACATGGTGTGACTCTTGGGGATGTCCTGCACAGGGGGAGGAGGTAGGACTCAATGATCCTGATGGCTCCCTTCCGACTCAGCATATTCTATAATTCTGAGGTAAGTTCAAACAAGCCAAAATTTTCCAAAGCTTACCTTTTCTAAACAAGCCCAATTACATTCACGACCCTGAGAATGATTTTTTTTTTTTTTTTTTGGAAAACAGAAACACGAGGTGCAAACTTTCAACCTGACTTCTCTCCAGTTCTCTGAGCAATCCAAGTGTGCAGTCAGCAGTCCTTTAAAAAGGATGTGCTGTGTTAAGTCACGAAAAGCTTCTAAATTAAACATTTTTCTCTCTCATAAAACAAAAGGAGGGCTTAAGTCAGGCCAGCCAAGATTATGTGTGATTTTCCCTAAAACTTGTCAGACAACTTCAGCTGAAAGACACTTATCCACAAATTATGAAAGCACCAAAAGTTCACAAAGTTTTATCACAATGGTCTTCTCTCTGCTCTTTGTCCTCTAAAGAAAAGCAGGTGTTTGGCCAAGATAATCTTGGTTTTATTTTTTATTAATAAAAAAGATGAGATTCTGGTAATAAAGGCAAAATCAAAACTAAGAGCCTCGTTATTTAAGGCATAAGGCTTTGATTCCATCTGTGAATCAAGAATGCAAGTGTGTGCACAGCTGTAAGTCTACAAGAGAAAAAGAGAACCCAAGACAACCACCCAACAGTTGTTGGTGCATACTTTGAGCCCTGCTTTCACCTGCATGAGTTGCAAGTACCCTCAGTGTTCAAAACCAAGTTATGCTGAAGGTACAGGTGGAGTTTTTTATAGTTATTATTACAACATCAAGAATGGTATAGAAACAGTGGAGGAGTTTAGCATGCCTAACCTGCCTCTTCTTTAAACTATCCTCCCATCTGCCAGTTTTACCAAAACACTTGCAAGGGTGAATGCTCAGGACTTCAGGGAACCAGATCCTCAAAAAAGTTGTCAGGACCCATCACAGCACAGGTAATGGCAGCATTAATACTCTTAATTTCAAAGATTATAAAACAGAACCAAAAGAAGTAACCACTTGTGAGGATGTGAAACATGAACTTCCTTGTGAATAATAGTTTGGACAGAGTACTTTCTGATTTGGGGAAGTGGAAGAAAGCTATTAATGCCAACTGATACAAACATCCTTCAGTCAAAAGTATGGAAGTTGAATTCTTCTTGCATTTGATATGATTACACACTATAATTCAGTGGCAGCACAAAATTTTATACACAGCATGAGATACCATCTCAGTGCCTTTCTGAACAGTCTTAGTTTTCTTTGTTATCATTCACCATGTGTTTGGATGTCAACTAGATATATTCGAATGTCTAGGGTATATTTTTTCTCAAAATGCCAACTGCTATTTTCTAAGTGGTAAAGCCAAAATACTGCAATCTTTTAAATTGCATCTCTGGTCAAACTCAAAAGCACATTTTTTTGCTTGCTATCTGCCTGAAAACTGCTCCATAATCTTTATCCTCCCACTCCCAAAATGTTAATGAACTATACAACATCTAGGACATGTAACTCCTAAACTATTTTGAAGAAACAGTTGAGACCAAGCGAATAGGTTGGCGCTGCATCACTATAAAGCTTTATCTGAGATAGGTGTTGAACAGAACTTATTTTATTTAATAAAAACATTATTATGTGCACAATAAAATGACTAAAAAACCCATACAAGAGCTAAGGAGTTCTCACAGAAATAGATGTGCTTTGGCTTGCCTGATTACAGATGCATTTGGTTTGGTTCTAACTTAAAAGGAAGTCTGAGCATTTTGGAAAACTTGCCTCAATTAAAAATAAAATCATAGTTATGTTACTAGTGTCAGTTGTTCCCCCCCCCCCCCCCACTGTATATGCACTAAAGAGGTTTGATCCCTTCAGAGAACTAAGGAGGTACCAGCTAAAACTGACTCTCCTGTAGGAAATACTTCAAAGCGACTGTTCCCAGAAGAGTGAGAGAGATGGAAAGTGGAACATCAGCCATATCTAATTCCATAAGGTGAGCAGTCATGCAGGGAGGATTTGATCACTTTTGCTTCATAGTCAATAGAATGATCTAAACCTCTGCTCAAGCACTGAACAACCATTTCCAGTTCAGAGAGCAGGCCATAATGGAAGTCATTTGAATTACCTACAGGTGCCCAATGGGAGCTTTTGTAGGGTCTGGACATGTGGCTGTGTTACTGCAGGCACTGCAGCAAATTGCCAGGTGCCAGCTGAGCCACAGTTACCCTGGAGGCCATGTCCTTCCCTTTCCCACAGAATATAAAAGGAACAACGAAGTATGGATTCTCTCAGTGACTTCACTTATACACAGGGACTGCAGACCCAGCTTTGCCTCCAGCACACCTGTTATTTCACCAGATTAACCGCTGCCTTGGTGGCTGATTCCAAAGAGCCCATCATTCAAATCAAACTCAGTTCTCTTTATGTTAATGGCAATTTATTTCAAAATATATTAATCCTTCTGTGCTTACAAAGGACTGCAGTGTGAATACAATATCAAGTTAAAAGCTTCTTAAACCTGCTACAAAACCCATTTTTATTAGGATGAGGACTGGTTCATACAATCAAAATTATTTTGTTTAAACACCTCTGCAGTCTACACAAGTATTTTCAACCTTAACTTACACATTTTATCGGGCCACCGACGGACATAGGGGTTATATTGTGAGTATTATACATGCAAAACCAGGTACTGTACCAAACCCAATTATGAAAACATCAGTTTTTGAAAACAGTTCCATTCTGAAGATGTATCACATATACACACAAAATTTGTGTCAACAGACAATGGAAGTTATTGCTCCAAATCCCCATGGGGCCTGGTAGGAACACACACCTTATAACAACATGTGCTCTGTAATGCAAAACATCTGCAGTTAGGTTTGAGTAGGGTGTAGCCAGTCTTAGGATAGGATGCCAAAAGTTTCTCTGGATTTGGTTTGGTTAAATTTCCCCAGGGGAAAAAAACAAACCCCAGCCCTCCCATGTCTTTTGACCAAAACATCAAATGCTAGCTAGCATAAATATATATATATGTGTGTGTGTGTGTGTGTGTGTGTGTGTGTGTGTGTGTGTATATAGGTAAGCACCTAACAACTGATATAAAAAGTTGGTTTCCAACCATCCAACCATCACTGAAGCCCAGAAAATCTGTTTTTAAAGGTAACAATCTGAACAAATTGAATGCTTGCCAAATATACTCGTGATGACAGATGACAAGCTAAAAACAGTGATCTACACAGACAGTAGGTTATGAACAACACAAAAGTAGTTTTTACTGACACCTGAGACTCAGGTTTAGGCTGAGACTGGCACGAAGAGTAGTTAATACTGGGTTTTTGTTTTTCTGACCTTATAATAGCCTATATGCCAGTCCTTAAGCCAAATGAACTTCTGTAGCATGGCTACTTTTTGACTTTGTGATGTTTCTTACGTTTAACCTACACGAATAGTATGAAACATTTCTTTGAGTTTAGGTCCTCAATGGATCACTGTACACGACACTCTAGTTGGTAAAAAGTGAGGTTAGGAGAAGAAATCAACTTTTTGCTTTTAAGACATCACTCTAAAAATCCTTCATACATATATTTATTTATAGATGCTAGAGCACTCACTCTGCTTTATTAGCTTGCAAATTCACCCTGCTGCAAGCAAATCTGCCCTGCTTCTCACTCAAACCTGGCTTTGGTGTTTTTAATTTATATTAAAAAATCCATCTTCAGTTCAATGCAACATGAATTATATTTGTCCAAGTCCATCAATGTGCAGAGCAGATCAAGGATGCATTTACTTCCAATTAGCACTTCCCTCCTGAATTGGACATACTATTTCAGTATGGACATTCAAAGCATGCCTTCAGGTCCTGGAATCAATTCCCAAAAGGGGATGGAAGCAATACTCTCATGTACTAAACCATATTCCAAACAAGATACCAGAGGAGGTGTGGATGAGTTTAAGAGCCTGGGGAACTGAAGATTTATTTCATGACCTATTAATTTTGGCAGCTGTTTAGAGGATGTGTGCAAATACTTCCAGGAACAGCAATCTCTCAGCAATGCATTACTAGCAGCTTTCCCCTACTTTATTTGAACTACAATAAAACAGTGGTAGTTGCACTACCAGGATTTGCTTAGCTCTTCCTCAATATCAAGTAAACATGAATTGTAGAAAATGTTGCTTGTTTTCATTATATACAGGCACTATTTTGTTCTCAGGTATCTCACAAAAAAAAAAAAAAAAAGGACAAAATTTCAGTTAAAGTCTGAATAGAAGAGAGACTCCCAATATTTATGTAACACTGCACATCAATATATACATTTATAAACCCAATGTAGAATCCCTGAATATGTTTATGACTTCTGGCATTGTTTGTTGTTTCAAAACACCAAAATAATTTTTCACATTGCTTTTTTTCTTATTTCCAATTTTATCACTTAAAAGCTACTTTGGCAAATTTTACCACAAATCATTAAGGTACCTTAGTAAAACTGACAGATAGACAGTACCAGGTCAAAGATCAAGTCTCCCTAAAGTTTGCCAAGAGTTTTAACTGATTCTACTTTTTGTACAAATAGGAATAGTAAGCAAAAAGGGCAGGAAACAATACTAAGAAGAACAAGTCAATACAGAGTTTATAAAGATGCATCCATGGATTTAAGAGATGTCAGCTGGCACTCAATAAAATTATCTGGCAAATCAATTTTCTCTTGTAAAATTGCAAGCTTCAAGGCAAGCAACTGCATCTCTAGAAGAATTCTACCTCTGCTATTAAGCCTCATGGATGCCACCTCCAACCCCAACACCCCTCAACACCTTCAAAGGCAATCGCAGCCATTTCCAGAGGTAGCATCGAGCACAATCTACAAAATTTAAGTCAATATAATATAAACACAATGTTTGAATCAAGACAGCTGTGAAAACACCCACTACCAATGATGCAAAGCTATGGAATCTCAGTAGAGTAACAGTATTTTTCCATCTTCAGTGTATCAGGTCCATAGGAAAGGCAACACACTGCAGTATTCCTAATACTAGGGATCAGCAGCATAGCAATTCAGCTGCTGTTTTTACTAGAGAACAATTTCATCCAGTTTTGTTTTTTCAGGTTTTCTGAAAAACAATGTTTAACATTGCAGCTATACACCTATTTCAAAAGTTATGCTTATACCCACAATGGATAATACATCCAATTTTCCCTCAACAATGCTTTTTCCTTATTTTAATTAATCACATTATGGATTTCCTATTCCAGTAAACACTGACAAAGTACACAGCCACTATATCCTGCTCCCCTGTGTCTTTAAGAGAAGCCACATCGAGCTTGAAATCAGACAAGCCTAAGTGTACCATGGATAATCTGTCCACACACACAACACTGGGCACGGAAAGATCATGTGGGTATCAACTTAACTTCTGAAAAAATGTGCATCATATGTACTATTATAATGTTAAACTATTTTTTTTTTAAGCAGCCTTTCAAAATAAGTCATTTCTGCTCCCAGATGGTCATGGTGCACCTGCGCTGAATGCCACCATATTGTAGTAAGGCTGGCAGAATGAATGTGTGCCAGATTCTTGCCCATTGCAGTTCGCTCCTTCATGGATCCAATTAAGCCAGTATTTACAGTGACCTGAGGCTAACACGCTGGGCTGTGAACTGGCACACAGTCACTTCTGGCAGCTCTGCTACAGCAGTGGTCAGCCAAGGTACAGGAAGGAAAGGCTAACTCAGACTCGAGTGTCAGAAACAGCACCAGCCCTTTGGCACTACACTTAACTGCAACAAGCCTGATTTCCCCAAGGAGAATGATAAAAACCAGCACACTTGAATTTCACAATACCGTAAGGCCACACTGTCTTGCATTACTATACACATTCCCTTCTGAACTCTAAATTATTGAACACTAAATGTACTAAATACACTTAGTAAATACCTGCTCCTGGAATGACTGTTTACAGTAAAGCTAAAGGCCATCAACTTCTTGCCTACAAGCATTACAGAAAAGATGGCCTCTCCTACGAAAACTGCACTGCAGAGAGTGGTGGGCCTTTTTTTGTTGGTTAGTTGTTGCTGTGGGACCTTGGAGGGGGGAGTGGGTTGAGTTGGTTTTTTTGAAAGTTACAATTCATGTACTAAAAACTTATCCCACTGAACTGCTGGTTGTTTTTGCGGATGAGGCAATATAACCACAAACTGTCACTTTTCAAAGACCAGAAGTCAAAATGATCAGTTTGATTATTTTCACATTAATGTGAGACTGATCTAAACTAAATCTTTGTTCTTACAAAGGCTGAGTCCACTCAGAAAATAATACAGATTGTTAAATACCCAGCGACAAGGTCTTTCTTCTAGATCTGCTGGTAATTAGACACATGATAAATACAAAACCCAAATAATCAAAGTACACCCTTTCATGGGATGGTATTTTGTGGCTTTGGGTTTTTTGTGGGTTTTTTTGTGTTTTTCTTCTAAACATGGTGAAAATCAGCAAATAATTTCTATTCCAAGAAGGTGTTATTGCAAGTTTTGTTCCTTCTTTTTTTTTGGTAGTATATGTTAATACACCATTACTGAACCATACAGTTGGCTCCTCAATCAGATACAGCACACAGCATGAGTTCCTGAAGCTACATTTACTGAGTATGAATGTCATTTGGATGGTTCTTCATGGCAAGTTTGAGCTGAATTTGGAACAGAATGCATCAAAATGAAGCCTCATTTCAAAGGAGGACAAACTGAACAAGACTCCATCAGACGTGAATTCTCGATATAAAATGATTTCATGTCAGAAAAGGAACATTTCAAAACAGCAATGTACCTTCTCAGGTGATTTTACTCATTTGCATTACTGAAGTTAACGGTGTCTCAATCATGGTTTTAATCTTCATAGCAGAGGCCCTTTTTTGATCTAAGGCAACTGGTTGAAGGGGAAGAAGAAAACTTCAAACCAAACAAAACAATGCTTTTTAATGACTCTTTAAAATTACTAAGTCGAGTACCACAGAAGTATGAAAGATTGTCTCAGAAAAGGGGAAGGCAAATGTGGACAACAAACATGTCTTGACCAGTGAGCAAAGGGGGGCTTTAAAGGCTGTCTACAAGAAGCTACAACAAGAACACAACAATTCAGTGCAAAACCGTGAACTGAAAAAATAGTAATACAATAAAGAAGTCACCTAAATATCATGGTCGTCTCATTCCAGCTGGTTAGAAAGCTGCAGGAGTGTTTTAGGAAAGCCTCAGGTTTTCCCACATCCTCCACCACAGCCAGCAACAATTATAAAAATGTGTTTCACTTAAGCTTTCTCATAAGCCACAAAACCAAGGAGATAAAACAGATATTTGATTCAAGCAACACATTCTTCTTATTCATTTAGTTGAAAGTGATGTGTAGATCTTTCAGAGTTTAAAATATTAAATGGGATGTTTCCATATTTTGATAAACCTGAGTCAACCTACTAAATTAAGCCGAAGTCTGTCCCTCAAGCACATACCTCCATGTGTGCACCAACAGCATACTCAACACCTCCCACTTAAAACATACAATTTCATCAGTAAAAATTGCAGCAGCTTATTTTGAGAATCTGAGGAGCAGAGTATTTGCGTCTTGTTAGGCAGCCTGTGTATTGCGATCCTGTGGCAAGACTTTCTTCTTTACTCAGTATCAGAGTACTTTCCAATCACTTCCCACGGCAATGTATTTTTCAAAACAATGTAAAAACACATACAATATCACAGAAAGAACCTTCCAAATCTGTCAGCACTCCTAGGACTCAATTAAAAGAAACATCTCAGTTACTGCAAGCTGTCTGTGCACACATCTTAGATATCCTTATCCCTGGAAAAGATCCCTTTGTTTCAAGCATTGAATTACTGTCAACAATAAATACAAGGCATGCCTCTATTTTCTACAACTCACCATCAATCAAATTCTGAAATCAATTCAAGTTACTGGAAATTGAATGGTGGTTCTTTGGTTAAGCAAGTGCATCTGCTACTTTGTACCTAGGGCCTCACTGGATTTGTGGAAAAGCTGTGCAAGTATGAAATATTTACCAAAAAGCCCCACTTCCCATTTACAAAAAGGATCCATTGTGTCAAAATGTTTTGACAATCAATACAAAAGGCCTTAAATGTCACCAAAGCCGCATTTTAAGCAAAATTACGTATGGAAGAAAAACACTAGAGGATTTGATGCTGTGACCTAGGCAACACATCACTTCAAAAATTCAGGATCTTTGTTTATTAATAAGATATACCTTAATATATTACGATATATCCTATATCTCAAATATTTGGCCAGATGCTTACAGAGTTAAAAAGTCCCAACTGAACTACACCGAAATCCATGCTCTTTCCCCTTTCTTTCTGGTAGTAAAATTTGTTTAAAAAGTGAATTGAACTCAGCCACAGCATTTGAAAACCAACATTAAAACTATCCCCATTGAACTTCTTCCAATTACTGGAAGGAGATGCGACCATCCTACATTACTACTGTCTGAAAACACTTAAGGCCTTTGATTAAATTTAGCTGACAAGACTCCACTGGGAGGGTGGATAAACAGGGAAACATTATCAGATTTCTCTGCAAATGGGGACAAGATTAAACTATTTATACAAGCCCTATGTCAGTAAGAGAAAACCCACATTTAACAGCTTGCATTTCTATTAATATCAGGAAGGTATTAAAAATACCTATAAAAGTCTCCAACAACATTAAATTTCAGTGCATGTACAAGAATAATATTTAAGTGTTATTACATGTTACAGATGATGGTTGAAGCTTATAAAGGAGAAGCAAACTATTATATTATACTTTCATTTCACAATGAGTGGTTTGCCCTTCTTTTGCCACCAGACTGACTAAAAATAAATATTTTGGAATTACAGCTTTCTTTAAAGCTACTACAGTTTAATAAGACAAATAACCCAATAAATAAAAGCCAAATT
This sequence comes from Chamaea fasciata, assembly GCF_029207755.1. NCBI lineage: Eukaryota > Metazoa > Chordata > Aves > Passeriformes > Sylviidae > Chamaea > Chamaea fasciata. The sequence goes on along the minus strand of NW_027094086.1, from coordinate 66,333,400 downwards.
AGTAATTTCAGGAGGTAAGATAATGACTCCAGTGGAAGTACCTGTCCTCTTAACTATTCTTTTGATAAGACAAAAGGTCTTCAAAGTCTTCAACAAGGCAGCTGACCGTGTGTTGGTATGCAAAGCCATGAGAAGTAAACATTCTCTCTCGAAGAGGCAAAGTGCACAATCATATAAGGCCAGCAGATGTTCTAGTGCTTTCTCCTAAAACCCAGTCTATGCTTCCCTGTGAGCTGCCCCCAGGCACAGCTGGGGAGGGACAGAAGGCCATGGCTGTTGTGAACCCAAGACAGAAGACAGCAATTCCCTCATGCTGCAGTGGTGCAGCCCAGCACCTCCATCACTCTGCAGACATTTTCATCTCCTCGGGACTCTCTCTAGGTGACCTGGGAGGTGGGGGATGAAAAGAAAAGTGAAAAGTAAGACATAAATCTGCCCAGTGATTCCAAACAATTGTTTCCTATAAAATAAGGGAGAACCAAACCCACATGAAGATTTTTTTTGTGTACTTGGAAGCTCAATCTGTGTTATACAGGGCAACTAGAATGTAAGTTTTACAAACCAGAGACTACAGACAGGTCCAATTACCATTTTTTCTCCTAAATTACCCAGATGAAAGCAGAGAGCACTATTTATGTGAATAAGGTAAAGCATTATTTCTGACAAGCAGAGAATTCTCTTCAAGATATATGTATAATGAGCTAAGGTATACAGTTTAACAAGACAGTAGAAACATTAAAATAGCTACTGTTGTTAATATTGCCACAATGTGATTTACAATTCTAAGTAGTTATTCAATTACGAGTTTATTCCTAACTATATTATTATTATTATTATTATTATTATTATTATTATTATTATTATTATTATCCCATTCCTAACTGTACAGTTTAAAGATACATTTCTATATTCCATGATTTTGTAACTTCAATAATGACATTACTAAGGACCATACTTTTAATGGAAAAATGGCATATAATGATATCACATTTTTTAAAATCTAGCTATGTCTATATTTTGCAGTATTGTACATCACAACATAAGAAATAAAGCATTTTGGGGAAGACCTGTTTTTAAGGGCAATGAACTCTTAGATATCCATGAGTAAGAGTTTAAAAATGATGTTCAATCATCTCCTAGCACAATAGCAACATATAAATTAAAGGACACAAAGGTATTATCAGCAATTTTTTTAAACAAGCCTTCTGTAAGAGGCTGAAAGACATTAAATGAACACTTCCAGTATACATGTTCCAGTGAGTGTTTTACTTAGCCATACTTTTTATTTCTACGATATGGGATAGCTGAATCCTCTTCAAATACCGCAATACTCATGCAGAGGTGATTGCACACTCTTATATGAAGCCCAGGCACACATTGCCTACACCTGTGCATACGTACACTGATGTGTGTGAAAACATAATTCATACAAGTAAGACATTCATAGCTCACCGGTAAATCTGTAATGGCCATGTTGCTTGTGCTGGAGTGGGCACAGAATTTGTTGGACTCACCAACATGGCACTATATATATTGGAAGCAACCACAAGTATACAAAGTAGAATTGGTCCTATGATGGCCCCTTCCAGTCCCAGGTAATATGCTCCACCAGCCACTGCAAGGCCTGTCAGGTAAGGGTGACCACCTCTGCCACAAGAACAATAAAATCAAATAAAGAACAACAAACACAGCATTATCAATTACAAAATGTGAATCAATACTGAAGTTTTATTAAGTTTAGGAAACGACACAGGAAGCTACAGCTACCCCTATTCACTCTATAAACTACTGTCTGAATGCCTGCACAAAGGTTCCAAGCTGTATTCTGCACTGTATTCGCACAGCAGATCAAACTCTATTGTAGGCTGGAATGCTGGCAAGATCCACATTGGAGTAGTTTACAGACATCTGCTGAAAAATGTCTGAAGGACTTAATGGCAAACATACTCCCATTTTGGGAATGGGAAATGATGGGTTACACAGACTGTTCATGCTTTATGATCAAGAACTGCTGAAATTTAACACAATTAGCAACATGTACTATGAAGACCCCTGAGCAAAGCCATTCAGTTATGTGATGATAGCAACTTGCAGTGCATCTTTCAAAGAACAGCTAGCATACAGTCTTTAAAGAAATAGCCATATCTTCTCATTTTGTTATAAAAAAGCCTACCAGACTGTTTGCTATCATTAGATTTTAACGTTTTCAGATGAAAAACAAAACCAAATTTTAATGAACATACTAATATTTACTGGAAAGTTGGAGCCAGAAAAGCTTTTTGATAAGAGCTCTTATGGCAGCAAGTAAACATGCCATTTTTATTTTCTGTGTCTCAGATATTCATTTTGCACCTGTGTTCACCTGCAAAATGTGAATCCTACCAACAGCATTTACACAAAATCTGCTCATCATTCTTTATATCTAAAATAATGACAGCAATATGGAATTGTAGAAGAAAAACTACAGTTGAAACTTGGTACACAATTATCAGGAAGTTCCTCTAAATTCTGAGTGTAATAAATAGAAAATACCAGCTAGTCAGTTCAGAGATCCAGCAGATCCTGAGGTTTTTACAATGGTCCTGATTTTTACTGAATTCCCAAATTTTAAGTCTTTGCCTTTCTCACAACTGTGTGCAAAATAAGGCCATGAAACATGACCTATTAAATCATACACACCTCAATCACATCTTGCCCAGTTCAAACTTAACCTACTGGCAGGACCAGATTGCTTTCCCAAGGAGACAAACATGACCTAAAGTTTTATGTTTCTCCAGCAACAGACACTATTAATTTCTAAAGCTTCAAAAACTTCGTTTTTTTTCCAACATTTGCTTCAGTTTAAACATTATTTTGGCTAGTTTTCTAAATTAAACAACAGACCACCTCATGAAATAGTGCAAAGGTAATCCATTTAAAAAACCCTGCATAACCTAATTATAGTTATTTCAAATAGGTTTAATCTAATCTGGAGGACATTATGATGCTTATTGTTCAATTTATTGAGAAGAAAACAATTTTCCTCCACTGTCAGAAAATCTATTCCTGTCCCGTATATTTTCTGGACAGTAAACAGAGTCTGCACCCTCTACAGTCCAAAAAATGTATTCCAGTAAGCAGAAGATTTATTTGCTATGTAAATAGCTACTTGCCTTAAATTTAACTGTGATTTATTGTTGGAAAAAAAAATTAATTTGATTATACTTTCCCTGTTAGCTTCAATTAATGCAAAATAACTAGAGTCACAGTCTACGAAAATTAGTATTAATGTTGAGCATATTAATATCGGGCACATTATCATTAGGTACTCTCTGTTCAGTGTAATTATATTTAGTAAACAAAAACACTAATTTCTAACAACACAGAACTGAACCACTTAATGTCCTTATTCTACAGTAACTCTATTATTTTTTGGTCCTTAAATAGCTCATGCTTTTATCTGCTCTGCAGCATCATCTGACATTAGGACATAAAGGGAAATGCTACACACCTTTAGTCAATAATTAGATAAATAGAAAACATAAACCAATTCCAGCAATCCCAACTGAAAGAGTTCATTTTGCTGATGTTGAGTTCTAACCTCTGAAGTGTCAAAGTTCACAGAAAAGAGGTCTGGGAAAATGAAGGCACTTAGGCCAGTAAAATTGCTTACTATGAGGGTATTCCTGTGCTAGAAGATACTGTTTTGCATGCTTCACAAAAATGAGTTTAATTAAAGGCATCAGTGATTGTCAATCATTTTTACAATGCTAATTTTAAAAAGTGTTCAATGTACTTACCCTGATATATCTGAATAAATTGCTGTATCTACAAAATAGGTTGGCAAGAGGTGAAAAACCAAGAGCAAAAGGGCTTTGCATCCCTGTCCTTGCACAAGCCACAAATCTAGTACTGCAGGGACTGCTGCCCAGTATGTCCCCAGAAATGGCACTGCTCCAAGGATCGCTGCTAATGCTAGAGCACACAGAAGCAGAAGTGAAAAAAAGATCACAAAAACATATTTCACAAATGTATTTACAGTTACATTCTGACACTTTTGCCACACCAGTAAGTCCCACTTCCATCAACTGTTATAAATAAAGTACTGAAGAAGTGCCACATGAGGCTCTTGGTGTTTTATAGCTGTGGTTTAGGAAAAAAGAAAATTATACCATTCCCCATACAGAAGAGCGTCAGCAACTGACAGTCATAAGGAGTTAAGAGGCACCAGTTTAGAAAAACTTGAAGTTATAAGAATCATGTACATTTCTTACTGTGTAGGAAAGCCTCACTCTTACTCCATTTCCTGCAGTCATCCATAATAGGAGAAAGCAGACAAACACGGGATTTATGACTTACATATTCCTCCATGCAAACATGTGCACACAGGTGCACACCCTTCTGCTTATAATAAAGACCGGCTGTAATCTAAAGCAATACAGATCTCCTGCCACTGTAATTTAATGCACCAAGAATAAACATTATACAAAGCACAATTAGGTGGGGTATTGCCTTTTTTTTTGTTTGTTTGTTTCATTAACCAGATAGCAAAAACTTTTAAGATTTTGCATGTAGTTGAAAAAAATAAGACTGATTATTTCTAAGTAGGTGTAGTGACAATCAATGCCTTTAAGGTAGTTGCACTTTACAGCCATTTCCCATTATATTGGGGTTTGCTGCTTCATACTTTCCCCTTATGCTTCTTTGTTCACAAGCATTTTCCAATTACTATTATTATCATTCTTTTTAGAGATAAGAGGGCAAAGAGGAACAGGGGAGAAGAAGGTTTTTCTCCAAGAAACTGTCCAGCCATTTCCAAAACTCAGATTAAATGGTATAAGAAAACCAGAGGCTGGTAATAACAGTCAGACAACGATACTGAGAATAAGAAGCATTCTGCTATCATGCACTTCCATGATACCAGATCTTCCTTCCTAAATAGGCATCTTAAAAAATCAGCATCTGTCAACTGTAAAAGAAATAGAAGCCAAGACATGTAGAATAAAGTTAAAATCTGAAAACACTTGGACTGAATACAAGGGAGAAGGAATTGGATCCAGCAAACGAAACAGAAAGAAGAGGTAAAACAGCTGGCAGGGAATGTGTTGTGAAAACAGAAAAAGGCAATGCTCAGAGGTAAGGCAGCAATCAGGGCCTTCTCTCCACCCTTCCCACAGCCATATTCTCCAAGACCAGACCTAAGCTTGTCAGCAACAGTTAATATTTCTGATTTTGTACAATAAATAATTACATAATATTATTTAGAAATATAATTGCTCAAATTCTTACCAGATGGTATGAAGACTATGTTAATCCCAAATATAGTGTGAGTCAGCCAAGTGTAGAGTCCATAGAACCCAGCCATTTTGAGGGAAGCATCAAACACACCTCTAAAATGATCAAAGAAACTCTGTTAATTTTTATTAGCAAGAAGATTCCAAGAACTATGAAGATACACAGAGTTTGCTTTCAGTAACTGAAAAGCCATCAGTGCCACAAATAACACATCTCAAAATATAACACTGAACCCTTTATACATCTGTTCCCTCTGAGAAGAAAAAATATTCACCACATATGTAATTAAAAGCATTTAGACACAAAAACCAATGGGTTCCAGGGATAAATTCCTTGAAACAAATTGCTCAAGTATCAGACCACATTCTCAATCTAAAATAACCTTTCTTCTAAGCAGTACCATTCTACGTACAAACTACTTTTTCTTTCCTCTTTTCCATTTCATTCATTCATTCATTCATTTTCTTTATCTGCTTACATTTCTATACTTGCTCTTTTTCACTGGATTCCCCCAGCATTTAGGTTGCTCACTAGGCTACACTACTAAAAACCAAATAATTAATCTGGTAACCTAATTCAATTCTGCTGAATCTACATCCAAAGTTCTCCTCTCATAAGTGCAACCACGGTTTCACAAGAGAGCAAATAACTAACTGCTGTAACATTTTCACAGCACTAGGGCAGGTACACACATGGAATATCCCATAACTGAACTGGAAACCCATGCCTTAGGTCTACAGTCACAAAAGCCATGATCTCAAACTGCTAAATCTCATTATTGTATTAAGTCAGATTTCACCCATATTTGAGAAGTGAAGTTTCCTGGAATCACTATTTGAGCTTGGATCCAAGTAACCAAGTCCCACAACTCAGAACGCTTACATCACAGTAGAAGTGGTGGCACATACACTCTCTTAGCAAAGAAAAACGTGAAGTTTCCCGATGAAAAGTTCCATTTACAACTCATGGTGATTGTGTCTTGGCAGTTTTGGGAACTCTGGCAGCAGGGCAAAGAGGACAGGAAGACATACAACAGGAATCTCTGAAGGGCATAAAAAACCAACCCTTCCTGGATCTAAAGTCTTTAACAGCACCGTTTCCTTCCTCCATTTAGTCCATAAAGCCTTGTAGCAAAGAAAACTTCTGTGATACTAAACTACTAGGTAGAATCTTTTCTGAGGTACCAAAAAGAATTCTTAGACTCTCAGTTTTTGCTTCTTTGGCCGCTATCTTCATTATTATTTCTGTAGGCAGTGTGAATATTTTTGCCCTTGTTTCCTACCTAAGGGCTCACTTTTAGATTTCTACATGACTACAGAATCAAAATTATCTTATTTAAAATTCATTCACTGGAAGCTATGAGTGCATAATAAACGGCACACATCAACACTACCGTTCAAAATGTGAGATTCTCTTAACAGAAACAAGTGCTGTCAGCCATTTTCCCCTCTGAGAAAGGGAAAATAAAGAAAAAAAGCAAGCTTTAAAGAATGACCTGAGGTAACAAGTCTAATCTTTGACAGGCAAGAATTATATGGTGCAAAAAGAAAGGCAGAGAACATTTACAAATATGTGGTGGCCTCAGTTAAAAAAAAAAAAAAGTCTCAACACTTCTCAATTCAGATGAACTTTTATTATATAAAAATGGAAAGTCAGACCAAAATATACAAAATCTACAAATTCTGAAGAGTGACATACTCACTTGTATTTGAGTTATAAGAAAAGAAGTTTCAGACATAAATAAAAATTGGCAAGGAGGCAAGAAAAACCCCAAACCCAAGGCCACAGTAATAAAGCAAAATGTGAATTTACATTAAAAATTCAAGATACTTTCATACTTTAGATATTCAAAAGACTTAATTTTCTGCACTTTTTCTGACATTTAACTCATGTCTACTCTTTCTGAGGATATCATAGGAGCATAATATCTTTCTAAGAAGAATCTGTGCAGTAATCTTCAAGTAAATCTTTTTCTTATCCAACAGGGACTGTGGCACAAATACGTAACAGTTGTCAAAAATATTTTATAACGGCTCTTGAGTATCTCCTTATTTTTTCCAAAAAGATGTTTTCTGTACTGTAGTAAAATTAACAAGGTCTTAAGGACTTCCACATGTATGCATCAAAACTACTTTTCATTGCACAAGAGGTGAGATAGGCCTGTAGCTTAAGGAAAGTATCTGAAGTATCAACTTCACTTGAATTTAAAATATTCATCTACAAGCAGTCATTTTAGATTTTCCCAGAGAGACTACAAAAGAAGGGAAGACAGTGTCATTATGTTAACCAAAGGAGCGACAGCAAGCCAGGGAAAAAAAACGATTGAAGGTGTCTGTAAAGCAAGTTGCTTTCTTAGTCTCAGCTCAAGGACTTGGCAGTCGGATGCACTGGCAGGACAACAGAAAAACCAGTCCGGGACTAACAGGCAGTCGTGGTCTGATGTCATTCTGCAAGTTGACGCATACTATATTCCAATGGCCAAACAGTGCATACCTCTGATAGACTTAGCACAGCATCTCTCTGGCTCCAAGCTTCCAACACTCACAACTAATATACTGAGAGGAGAAGCCATCACACCGTGCTGGGAAGTTGGGAAGTGCCAATGGTCAAGCATGAAGGGAGAGGAGGCTGTACCTGGTCTCACTCTCCTCCTCTCCTTCCCCTTGGTTTGTATGTTTGCCTCAACTGAAGTCACAAAAACGTCACAATACAGGCACGGGGGATACTACTTTGTGGCAGGTACGGACCAGGAGAGCCTTAATCTCTCTGAAAACTCGTATTTGTTACTTTTTGTTAACTGTCACAAAAACTAAAAATTCTATCTTAAAGTCTGGAAATTCATATGTATTTTGCTTCATGGTTAAGGCAGCAAAACAAAAAATTCTGAAAATACTAACCAGAATCTTATCAGCAGTTTGCTTCAGCTACTCTGCACCTGAGATACCAGACCTTAAAGATGATGTGGATGTGCTAGTGCCAGTGCTGCATGAATTTATTACCATCTCTAAAATGCAGACCCTCCTGGTATAATTATGACTCTAAGTAAGTTTCATCGCTTAATACATTATTGGCACACATACAGCCTCCTTTTATATACAAGAGTAATTGTATGATTCAGAAATCAGAAAATCCAATTGCTGCTCACGTCTCATTTTGGCACTGTATCTGGATGAACCATTTTACCTGCAAGAGCTGTCACCTGCAAATGTGTAATTTATGAGCACTTCATGCCAATTTGGCATAAGGCATACTCAGACATACATATTCCATTTTACTGAGCTTTGAAAAGCATGTAAAATTAAAAAAATCAGAGGACATGGGTCATGCTTCACATTATTCAGATTAAAAATGAAGAAACTTTTGTGAAATGCTTCTGCACAGCTGGCCTACTTTTTTTTTTTTTTTTTTTTTTTTTTTTTTGTGGTTGTTTTTTGTGGTTGTTTTTTGTGGTTTTTTTTGGTGCTTCTACTAAGTTCTGCCCCTAAGCTAGAGAATTTGCTTGTAGACTCCACACAGGAAAGGCCACCTTTTCAGTTTATGTGTTTTGTAGATTTTTTTTTTTTCTCTTTTACTGATTAAGCTTCATTTTTATTACTACTGTAGTTTATATCAAATGTATGTCCACCTGAATTCAGATTCACTTCACAGAGCCTGCAGGTAAAGTCTGTTCACTGTTACTGACACAGTGAGATTTCAAAAATTTCAACCTAATGCTGCAACAACACCAGCTGAAAAGAGCCCTTCAGCTCATATAATGGATTTTTTGACCTTGAAGTTAATTTGATTTTCTAGATCTCTCTGTTCCCAGAGCACTGGAGGAAAGAAGAGCATATGGGCTGAAATAATGAGAATTTGAGTTACCAGAAAGATTAGAGTAAGCATATAATAAATTCAGAAGAGGGATTTTTTGGTTATTATACTAAATTTATATGAACAGGCATATGAACCCTGGCTTGTGAATGGGCATAAGAGTAAAAACTAGACAAAAGCAGTATTCATATTTGGAAAAGTTTGCAAGAAGTAGCATTTCTCTAAATTCCTTACAAAACACTTTACAATCCATACAACAGCTTACAATCCAGTTAAAATGCAAGCTTGGTACACCCTCAGCCAGAAATACTGTTTAAATAATACAATTTTGTTCTTCCTCACACCACTTATGTTTGGTATTTTCTCATATTGTTTAAGTAGACATGAAAAACATCTTTGTTGCAAACCTTTCTGTATAGAGGACTAATTCAAAACGATGCTTTACGAGACCTCCGCTATTCAGTTTCTTTTGAGAATACAATCATCGTATTTTAAAAGAGAATTCAAAGTATAAGTGAAATGAATTCAAAACTTCACAGCATGGTTTCACAATTTATCTTCAGATCAGGTTAGCTCAGAAGTGTCTCAGGAAAGGAGTCCTCTCATTCCCCTGTTCCAAGATTCACTTCTGTCCCAGATGACCCTTCCTCTGTCTACCTGCCAGGACAATCCTCATTATGTGCCATGACACTTTCTACAGTGCATTCAGCTTTTTCATTTTACAATGAATTCATGACAATGGTTACATGATGGGTTCATTTTAACAAAATAGCTCAGGTCTCCACTCCCCAGCCAACTCACAAGCAGTGGCTTAAATAGTTGCATTCCCACCAGGAAAGAAGCTGGTACACTCATGGCTGGAGAGCAAGAACACATCAGTGCTGTCTTACCCCAGCTGAAATTAACACTCACCATCATCATAACTTCAAAACCAAAGAAATCTTGGTGGTGTGTGAAAAACTTTCTATCTTCACAGACCACCAAGATCAGTCGCAAAAGACAAGTTACCAGTGACAGCTATTATCTTCAAAAAGGCCAACGTATTCTTCTTCTACAACGATCCCCAAAATTTCAGGCAATCACCAGGTGAACACTGAAGAACAAAATGACTCAAAGAGCTCCTTTTGAAAAAAACTCCTTAAGTTGTTCTTTGACTCTCTTTAAGGGTTCTGTTCTTCTAGGGATAAAAACATGACCCTCTTTATATTTCAGTTTCAAATTTAACATGAAAGTAAGCTAAGTGCACTAAGATGGATTTCAGCTATGAATAAAGCAGGAAGCAGAAGTGGCAAGAAATGTTTCTTGACAGAGTAAGATCATCTCAGGAGCAATATAAATATGCAAATTACTTTCAAAGATGACTCCATGACAAGATTTCAACAGTTTTGCTGCTGGAATTAATTTCTCCTCATGAATGATACAACTGAACAAAACAGCTCCAACATATGCAGGCTAGTAATGACACTAATCAGATAAAGTGATATAGTCTTCTATCAAAGCATTGTTCCTCCAGATGGCGTAACTGATGCAAATATTGCATACACCTCCCAAGGCAGGACAAGGCTCCAATGACTTTATCAAAACATCATTAAAGAGTGGCAACCAGTCTGAAGGACACAGTAGCACACAGACTTTCTTCCCTAACAGAAACACCTACATTCTGTGAAAAAAAACAATGAACCTGTAAGAAATTCTACATCTGAGTATTTCTTTAAAATGCCTTTGTATTTGTATTAATTTTTAAATTACTGCTTTGGCCTGTAATTGTAAGCTTACAATTATTCTTCTGAGAAACACATTTGAAAGGACTAGTATTTCTGAATCACCTATTTCTAACATTTACAGATTTTATAATGATAAAGTACAATAAGTTCAATACCACACTCATCTTAAAATTAATCTTGGAACATAATATATAAAAAGGCAAATTTGTTCAGACCAAAGACCTGTCTAGCCAACATCCCATCTCCAGTAGAGTCCAAAGGCAGATGCTAAGGGAACAAAAGAAATAGACAAACCTCTTCAATAATCCCCCCTGAGCATTCTTCCAACCTCTACTTCCACCTCAGGGGATATTATAAACCTCATGGAGGCTTTCTATTAATCAATCTTCAATTAATATATCTTCTTAGTCCTCCTGTTCAATCCTGCAAGTTGCTGCAACTTCAGTGTTCTTTTGCAAGATCTTACCCATGCCCTACTGCCTGCACCAATGCATTTTTTGGAAGTGCTTGGTGGCTTTTTGATGACACTAAGATTTTATCCTAGAAGAGACCATAGGCAGTCCCAGCTCAGTCACCCTTTTTATGCTGGTTCTGATTTTACAAACTTCAATTGTTTAACATCCTTTTTTCCAAGCTGAAGAGTCCTAACCAGCTCAGTCATTCCTCAGGGAGAAATTGATGCATGCCTTCATTTCTCTAACCAGTCCTGTAGCACTCCTAGCTTTTTGAGACGCAGGAACCAGAACAGCACACAGTAACTCACGGTATAGGAAAATCATAGTTTCATACAATGGGAGTACTATTCTGTGTTTCTGTTGTCTAGGCCTATGGTAACAAATCTTAATGTTTGATATACCTGGCAGATGTTTTTTTAGGTTTTAGCAAGCAGTGAGCTAGCCTGTGTACCAAAAAATATAGTACCCAAGTGATAAGAGTCAGCACAGCAATAATTAGTTTATGTGTGAAGTTAGGACTGGTTCTCCCCCACACGCATCACTTTCACCTACACTACATTTCATCAGTCATTTTATTTCCCAGACACGGCTGTCTTCTAACTGAGTTTGTCTGCAATCCTGATGCATCTACAACTTCTCTGGGAAACCTGTTCCAGTGTCTCACCACTCTCACAATAAAGAATTTCTTCCTTATATGTAATTTAAACCTACCCTCTTCCTGTATAAAGACAATACCCCTTATCCTTGAAAGTCTCAGGAAAGCAATACGGTAAAAAGCCTTTATTAAATTTTGGTAGAATACAGCAGACAGGTGAACTTATGAAGGGTCTTGCTTGCACACACTTCACAAAACATGAGGAATGAGTCAGAACTTCCTTCTGTGAAAACTCCGCTGATTCTTTCCATCTAAATCACATTAACCAGGTGCTGGTATGTCCTTAAGTTCCTACTGAGCCTTACAGTACCAATATCCATCCAGCTTACAAGTTTGTACTTCCTGGGTTTCCCGGAACAATTTTTTTTTCCCTTGAGATTTCTATAGCAAGTTATCAGCCACTCCCAATAATTTGCTACTCCTCATTTAATCAGTTTTTTTTTTTCTACAAGCTTTTCTACAGTCACTGTAATTTCTGAGAGATTCTGCTTTAGCTCATCTGTAAGAAGTGTTTCACAATATGACTCCCTCCACTTACCTTCACAGCAACAAGCAACACAGCATCAATTTACCTGCCTCCTGCAACAGCCTTGTGGTTGCTGAGTACTCCTTGTCATCCCTCAGCCCTCTGACTGCTTGTTGCTCCTGCCACATGTGAAAAATTATACTTTGATTTAATAGCATTTTGTGGAGCTTTGAGTAAATGAATCCAATTCAGCACCACCCTCATGCTTTAGGCCTATTTCTATCTGCTCAAGCTTATGATCCTTTCTTTTTTTAGCAAAAACTTCAGCTTTTAAGGACAGTTTCTCATATCCATGGCCTTTAATATTTTGCTGTTCAGATATGCACTCTTCCCTTCAGACTTATTCAATTGTTAGCATGCACTAGCATTAATATTTATTGTTCTCCACACCACTCGCATGGATGTAAATTCTTTAAGATTCCTATTTTGGCTTGTAAAGTTCATGAATGAGAGCAACAGCTGGCTTGAGCCAATACTGCTTGAGATCCACTGCAGTCTGACAGTAAGAAACTCGCAGAGTGTTCAGATTATTCCTATTAGAAAATTATGAAACACAAACATACAGAAGGGAGTATTTTCATTGCTTATGTTGGTGGAGACAATAAACAACAGATTGACCTTATAACTCAAAAGAGTGAAAAGCTAAAGCTGTGATAAACCTTTGAAATATCAGGAAATCCTGAAGTTTTATATAAGACTTCATGCTGTCTTCTTACATTACAATAGATCTGTATTGTAGATAGCAGAAATCTAATCAAGGTTATAACACATACTGCAACATTAAATCACACATAAAGAATTATTAGATAAACAAACACAGAACACTGAAACATTATACTAAAAATAATTCTAATACTATATTTTTATTCTTAGAAATACCTGATGGACTCTCTTTTCCCTATATATTTAAAAAGTCTTTCAGCAACCTTTTTTTTTCCATCCCTTCCAGTTAGCCTGCCTTAGAAGCAAAGAGAAAAACTAACTGGCTGATCTAAATTCCAGATGTAATTTAAGCATCACTCTCTAATCTGGCACAGTTTATGTCATTACCAATTAACCTTTCATTCAAATAGGTTTTGACATACAAATAACTTTTTAAAAGTTGGTGCTGTAGTAAAGAGAAGGAGTGGGTGTATATACATATACAAAAGCCTAACTGCAACACATAATTAAGGGACTAGTACCTAAGATGTGGTGTATTTACATTATTCTTAAAGATTGCAGGGAAATCTGCTCATGTGTTTAAATGTGCTCCCTCTCGCACACGCACTAACCCACATCCTCCATGTTTACACATATTTTTAGTCTTAAAAAACAATGGAGAGCCAGAGAATTACACACTAGGAATATGCACTTAGATGAACTGCTGTTAGAACATACAGAACATGCCATCTGGAATATGAAAGAAGCCAATGGCAGAATACCAGTACTGTCCCTCATAAAGCAAGGAGTCCTCAGTAGCCTCTCAATGTGTCTGATATCAGCCTGCAGGGCAGAGAGAACAGGACTGCCTGTTTCAGCATCAGGTTATGCACTTAGGTAAGCTTGTGAATTAGGGGTAGTAAACTGTAAAATTCAGATTAAATTTACAGACTGTGACATGCTTCACCAAAATTATATGTGTATAATAATGAACTATTTTTCATAGTTTCAGGTAAATTTTGGAGTAAAGATTAAGTATGAGCAAATAAATTATTTCCTGAAATTTTCTTTTAAGATCTGTTTTTCTTTGAAATATTTTTTGAATAACTGATTGAAATCATGTACATAAAGCAACACACAGACAGCTTTTGGTGTTTAAGAACAAGTATTTTCTATATAAAAGGAACTAAGGGTAAAGACAATCCCTAGAGCGGTTCTTTTTGCAAATATGAGAATATATAAGAAGAAAAAAGTGGTGTGAGCAAGTCATGCGTTTATTGCTACTAAAATAGGCAGCTTAAAAATACTACTATATATCAGGTTATGGTTACGGCCAGTTTAGTTCAGCATATGTACTGAAACAATGTGGCATCTCTTATACATTTACAGACTACATTATATTCTTTTTCCAATAACTCAACTGAAGCTTTCCTTTCTTCAGTGTAATTAGAAATGAAAGTGTCTGTTGTTCCCAGTTTCAGACTAGGCAATTATTTGATTAGACAATCTTACAATCATTTAGGTTAGAAAAGACCTCCAAGAACATCCAGTCCAACCTTTGATCCATCACCACTTTGTAAACTAACCATAGCACTAAATGGCACGTCTGGTTGTTTCTTAAATACTCCTAGGAATGGTGATTTCACCACCCCCCTGGACAGTCCGCTCCAATGCTTGACGACCCCTTCGGTGCAGAAATTCTTCCTAATGTCCAGCTTGAATCTTCCCTGGTGCTGCTTGAGGCCATTTCCTCTTATGCCCTGGAGAAGAGGCTGACCCCCACCTGGCTGCAGACTCCTTTTGGGAGTTGTAGAGAATGATGAGGACTCCTCTGAGCCTCCTTTTCTCCAGGCTAAACAACCCAGCTCCCTCACCTGCTCCACAATGGACCTGTGCTGCAGACCCTTCACCAGCTCCACTGCCCTTCTCTGGACACACTCCAGCACCTCAATGTCCTTATATTGAGAAGCCCAGAATTGGACACAGCATTCAAGGTGCGGCCTCAACAGTGCCAAATACAGGGGTACAATCACTGCCCTGGACCCACTGGCCACACTGTTGCTGATACAAGCCAGGATGCCATTGGCTTCATGATTAACACAGAATCATTAAGACAATTGTTCAATTTTACTCCCATCTGGTCACAAATACCCTAAGTAAAGCTTGAAAAATTTCAGTAAGGTCCTATTAAATGCATTCCTGTGACAAAAGATTTCAGCAAGAATTAACTCCTGCTACAGAAGAACATTCACTGCATGCAAAAATTTTGTCAAAACATAACCAGTTAACAGTTATTTTGAAAAATTAATCTGAAAGAAATTATTAGTGTTGCAGTAAAATGACAAGATCACATATTTTACTTTTTCTAAGCATTAGCTTAACATGCTGGAAGATTATTGTTTTCTGTGGGAATTGTATCATTGTCTCATTTTCTCCACAATCACTGCCAGGATGCCACAGCAGACCAATTAGATGCTTGAACAGCTGAGATTTTTGTTTGTTTATTTGTTTGTTTGCATGCTAGCTCTTTACAGATCTCTTTAGATGTTAATAAATAAAAGTTGAAATTTCATTAAGAACCAATTTCATCCATCAAGACACAAATTTTTTTTCACATCAGATCTTTTTTTTTTACTTTCCAACCAATTTCAGCTAAGTATAACAATTTTCTCTTTAGAAATACGCAATATTTTAAGTAACTTTTCTATAACCAATGAAACATCTGATCAAATTTGAGGTGTGCATGGCAAATGAAGAAAATGAAGCAAATAATGATAACCCTTCTCAAATTGAAAACAAACAGTCCTCATCTTCCTGGCATTACAGAACAAACTTCCACTAACACATGTTTCAAGGCATCACTCAAAACACTGATCTGGGTTTAAGACCATTTCACAATGTTAATTAGGCCCCACCAAAACTGAAAGCTGCAGTAACTTTAAGCCACAGCCATACCCGTGTGCATGCACTCATGTGAAAGTATCGCACACACTAAATTGCACTGAGGCCGTGAGAACATGCAACTTAGTAATGTGCAATATCTCCACCAGAGCAAGCAGAATGGGAGCTTCAGGGAAGAAGGGTATGGTGCATTCAGGAAGAGAACGACATGCTGCTCAGGGAAAGGAAAATGGTTCAGGCAAAGGTGTGCATGCTACTACTTGGAAACCTGCGATTTAGAGAAATACTGCTTCCTCCATTCAGGACGAAAACAAAACAAAAAGAAAAATCCAGACAAGAGCACCCTCTCCCTATTTCAAGGGTAAAGAATACAATTTTCCTACTTAAGCAATAAAGTAGGTGACTCATGAACCAACTTTATTTTACAGAACCCTTCTGAACAAAGCAAATCTCACACTGTTATAAACAGATAATGACTCCCCTCAACCTTCAAAATACTACATTATTGATTCTTAGTTACAATGAAAAAATTCACTAACCACTATTGAGAATTTTCTTCATTAAAATTATCTAAATGCAGTAAACTGATCCAAGTGGTCCTAATGTTTCTAAAGCACGTCATCCTCCTAAACCTGACAGAGTGGTGCCAAAAGAATTCCTGCAGCTCAAACTGCTCTGGCATAATCCTTCTGCTACAGTTATCAGGCCCCTCCCTGTTTCCCTTTCTTCATTCCTATGGTTGACTTTAGGCGGTTTCAGTGAAAGTAAATCATGTATTTACTATATTCACAGGCAACTAACCACCACTGTCAGCAAGGGAGACTCTCACACATGATGAAATATTACCTTTATAATTCATCACATTTTTATCCTCATACCCACTTACGCAATATGGAAAACAGGGGGGGAAAAAAAAAAAGGAAAAATAAAGGAAAAACAAAAGACAGAACTGTGGAGGGATGAAACGCAAAGGACAAATGAAGAATATATCAAGAAGAAAAAAGAGTCATGAAATGTGGCCACATCAAGAAAGTTAGAACCAGACTGAGAAAGACCTGAGATTGCAAAATAAAGAAAAAGAAAAACAAATACACCAACTGGCCTTGAAGGACCAAAACTACTACAGAACAGAAGCTCTTTTACTGCTGAGGCACTAGCAGTATTTGGGATTATTATAACTTTCCTAAATTTTTATTTCCCACCTCATTTACAGGCAATGGCACATGAAATTCCAGCATGGAATTTTGAATTAGTTGATTGATTTCAAAGAGATCCAGTACTTCACACATCAGTCAGAAATCCCTGCAGTCACATATGCCATTGGTAGTAATATTTCTCCCAGGTTTTTTACTGTGTTTTAGGGAATCATCACATAACTACTGACCTTTCCTCTTCCCCGGAGATTGCTACCTTCCACAAGATGCAAACAATGAGAAGCAAAGGCAATACATGACAACAAAGCACATCCAAGTGTTTAGTCTAAAATCATAGAAGCATTTTCATGATGAAAGTTATTCAAAATTGGGAAAACTGGTTTATGACCAATTTGCAAATCTGTGTTTGTTCCATAGTCCAAATACTGCCAGTTCCCATCTGCTTGGAAGCAAGGCAGCACTGCCTGTGAGAACTGGGAACTCAGACAAAGGCAGGTATCTGGGGTAAAGGCAAATGCCCAGCTGACAGTCACATTCACAACATGGGAAAAGACCAAACTAGCAGCAGATCATCCCGTAGATTGCCATTTGCCTTCCAGTCTCAAGAGAGACCTAGAAAACAGTTATTTTGCTGTGAGAGACCTAGAAAAGAGTTATTTTATCCACTGTCAAGGGTTGCACAGCCCCTTTACACTACCACCAGCAGCATCCCCAGAGCTGGAATTGTCCTGCTGAGCCCATAGCAGCACTCCTACAGCCATCCCCTTCTCCTGCCCATGCTCACCCAGCTGGTTACTGTGAGAGGCTGTCATGAGCCTTGCTGAAGTCACGGCAAGTGGCAGTCACTGCTGTCCCTCAGGTCTCACTAGGACAGTCGCCTCTTCAAAGCAAGGCTCATGCTTTCCCCAGAACAACTTCTTGGTGGAGCTGTGCTGGCTCCTGCCTCCAAGTGATCTCCTGTCTTTCACAGCTCTGCCTTTGTACCATTAGGTCTGCCAAACAAACTCTTGGCTCAGGCAAAGCATGATGCTCTTGTCAAAGCCCTGCTCAATTCTACCACCTGATACATGCTGCTGGCATTTTGCTTCTCTGGCATCCTGAATGAATAAATTTCCTATCAAAGGCCAGGAGGGCAATTCATTCCATGGTCTGCAGCAGGCAGTTCTTGGATTACACTCAGCTTCTTCAAAACTCCTATAGTGTCACCACAGTTGCATCTATTTTTTCCCACTACTCAAGTTCAAATTCATAATCTCTGGTATTTTGACAGAAACAGTGAGATTCAAGACTTGGCTCAAAGCAGCCTGGAAAGCTGCTCTTACCCCTATACAGCTCATAAATCTATTTGTTTGAACAGAGAACTGTCACTGTATTTGCAAACTCATCATCAAAGCAGTTAGAAAAGTATTTATAAATAAAATAGAAAAACACAGCACAGTTACGATGAGAGAAACTGAAATGGGGAAAGTTCTTTAAGAGCTTGCTGGGTAACATCTTTAAATTAAGGGATTTCCTGAGCTACAGAAATGAGTTGCCAATTGCCCTTCTCTTCTTTCCCCCTTGCTCTTTTCCTCTGAAACACTAAGTGGCAAAGCACACAAGGGAACAGACTTCCTTGATTATATTCAAGTTTCCTAGAGCTTTTCACAAACACATTTTAAGTAAAGGAGCACAGAAGTGACTGACAACATGGAGGATGATTATTTTTATGTCATTTGGTTTGTGAGCAACAGAGAGATTAGGTCTATCTGTTGCCAGGAGGATCCCTGCCCTCTAGACAGAACTAGTTAGATGCTGCCTTAACTTTGTGCATGTGATATGTCCTGCTGAAGAGTGGTGGGAGCTGGAACACAGCTGGTGACTTTTGAGATTTATTAATCTAATCTTTTTGGTCAACTTGAAAGCATGGATATTTTGAAGGTGAATTCATATTGTGTTATACTGTCATAGTCTAATAATGAAAGAAACTACAGATGTTCCATTATTTGACAATTCATAACACAAATGGAGCCTCTTCCATCCTACCACCAAGAAGCAACATCCATTTTGCATGCCATTTACAGATGAGGTGAAGAAGCCATTTTTAGGTTCCTACCCTTGCAGCAACAACTCATCTCCAAAAAGAAAGAACAGTTGCTTCTTTGGGACAAAAGAAGGGGCTTGAAGTAGCAATTCTTTTTCATATGGCAACAGATTGGGCATGCATAAACTCATGAGAAGTTGTTACTACACTCACCATATTTACATGCTGAAGACCAGAAAATTTTGAGTGGAATGCAAGCTAACTGAGAATCATAAGGATAAATCCTTAGGTACAACTGAGAGGAACTTCTAAAAATCTCAGAAGAATCATTCCAAAGAATTCAAATAAGGCACCAAGTACACTACTCCAATCAAATATGAGTGACTGATTCAGGCTACCTTAGTGACTACACAGACTGAGATCCCTTGTGTATGACAAGCTGCTTCCCATTTCACATTCTCCAGATTCATCAGACACTGGCTTTTTCCCATCATATTTGCAGTTATTGATGCATGCTAGCTCTTTCCTACTCTTTTTCCTGTGACTTCTATAAAATGATTTTTTTTCTTTCCTCCACTCCAATTCTGAGAAATACCTTGGGTCACCCGTGTCACATACCTGTAAACTTATAACTGCATATAATACAATCCTCCTCACATAGTATCCATGCCCAGATAAACCATGTCCTACTTTTACACACTGCTCCCCTCTACCATGGGCTAAAGAGAACAATTTATGGGACAAGTATCAGTCTCCAAATCCACTCACACTATTCAGAAAAGATAGAACTGAGATACTAACCATGTGATCAATGAAAACTCAATAGCAGTCACTCAAGAGAAAGGCTATTAACTTTTTGGCAGAATTCCAAATCTGTTGCTTTCTACCCGAATTGCCCCTTCATTTTAAATTACTACAGCAGTTAGCATTCTTGTTCGAGATCCTACACAACATAATATAACCTTGCCATTGCTAAAATGGCAAACCTTTAGCAATCAGCTTTAATACCTCGCCAGTTTAAAGCTACTCATGTACTGTATGTATGCACAAGATGACACAGAAAGCAGTGGTGTAAGAGGCAATGGCTATAGAGAATTCAGCATGAAGTCTGTCCACTTTACCCAGACCATCAACTTTTTTTTGAAAGTACACTATGACTTACACACCTTATTTAAAATCCAGTTTTCCACATTGCCAGCATGTTAGTGTTTCAAGCTGCTAACAGGTAAAAGCTGAGCATTTCATTCATCTGTGATAAATGAACTTTACTACACCACCCCAAGAATAGCTTTACTGTGAAATCTTTGTGAACCATATTCAAAAACATTAAAAATTCTCCTTTAATTACCGAACTAGTTGAGAGACAACACACAGAAATGGTGACTAAGCATGAAACACTGTGGATGCACTCTGTATGTGCAGCACAGTAGTGTTCCAAGTGTGATAAGGAAAAGTGCTCCCTTGGTGCTCCCTTTGATATAATTTGGTTTACAGAGATCATGAATTAGATTTCTTTCAGGTGAAACTGAACTGGAAAATATAGTCCAGAATCATATCTAATACATTCCAGGTACAAATGGGTATTTATTCTCCAATATTAGACAAAATACCTCAAACTAAATAATTCTGAAATGTGTACAGCACTGATGTCAGGTCCTCCATTTCTACTGTTTTTCTGCATCTGCTCCTACTAAGCTGCACCAGCTGTTACTGCCAACACAACTGCAAACACTGCTTCCTGATGACGTAGGGATGTCATGGGGGCAGCAGTTTTACAAAGCACTAGTATTCATGACAGCACAGACCTCTGAAAAAATTTTAGCAAAGTCCAATCAAATTGCTCTATTAACAATCAAAGCAGAAAAAAATTATCAGTGCTAAGTTCTTAAAATCTTTTTTGCAACTCATCTTTGAAACACAAGCTGTTGCAATTGTTAATTATTTGCAGTTGAACATCAAATTTAAAGAATTTCCAACAAAGGGCAAGAAATCAGCAATATACCTTATTGCTTCCTCCACAGATTGGCCAACTATATTTGAGGAGGGACCTGGCTGAGACAAAGGTGTCAGGCTTATCACCCATTTTACTGGTTTGTAATACTCATCACTGGAACTCAACAGGTAGAACAGCGTGGTCAGAAAAATCACCTGCAAAACAAATTGAGGTTTTAAATTACAAGGTAATAAATACTTCACAGAATTAGAGTATGCAGCTATGTTTCAGATACTGAATTTTACTGGAAAGGAACAAGATACTCTTCTGCAAGCCTGGATTTAGAAAAACAGAGCTGAAAGAATTATTTTTTCCCCTGCTACAAAAAAGGACTTCACATTTACAGCTAGATATTATAAAACTTCTGCCTCTGTTCAGCCTCTTTCCAAACTCACATCTAGACCAAACAACTAGAATGCTGATCAACATTCTAGCTGTGGAGCTCTTTGGTTCTTTTTCAGCACGTTTAACAGATAAAAAATTGCTGAATAGTTACAGCTATTCTCAAAATAAGCAAACAAAACTGCCAAATAAATTTGGGCTGTCTCAAGAGTCATTATGCAGCTGGGTATCAGATATGAATTACATAAAAATTCACAACCATAAATTTTATGTTAAGCTGGCAATCCTAAGTGAATATTCCTCCTGTGAGCTTGATGATGAGTCTCAACAACAGCGATAGCAGTTCTACTGTTTCAGTTAAAAGACCAAAAAATTACAATCAGATTAGATTAGCTTTCTCTATGTTGCAGTCAACTATGTTCCTCTTATTTTCTTGTTAGTGGGCTCAGCAACTTCTCGGGTAAGAATAAATCACAGAAATGTGTCCATCTTGAAACAGAATACCTCAAACAAGAAAAATCCATTCTGTATGCTCAAAGCATAAACTTTGGCTTATATTTTCTTCATGTACAAGACTCACATATTCTTTCTTTCCTCCCATGATTAGAAAGAATTCTTTCACTTTCTTTGTTTCCAACCTACTTGTATTCTAGAATTAACCACATCTTAATATTTTATGAGCCAAACAACCTGATCTCCGTAAGTCTCTTACTTTCAAGCATTTAATCCAGACTGCAGACACCTCATGCTCTTTTCCTTCATTCCCTCTGAAGATGCTCAGAAAACAAAATGCAGACAGCATTGCCATATTTCATTACCAATCTCAAAATGACATCTATCTCTGTTCCTAATTTCTTTATACTCAGTAAAATGCTATTACCATTTTCCCCCTACTCTGCCCTCCCAGACCTTAACTTGAAAGTCACATTCAACTATTGACCTGTAACGACCCCCATCCAAATCTTCATATATTGGTTTAGGCTATATTCCATCTCCCCAGGTGTTTAGCATCTACTTTGGGAGATAAACCAATTCATCTAATAAAAAAGTCATTATATTAGCAGATTTTAATAGCATGCTGTTAACATTCATTTTGTGCTTAAAAAAATAGTAAGAATAATTAAGTCTTGCTTTAATGGGAAATAGTCTAGTGCCAGAAGCAGTATCAGCTATGTTTTGTTCAAGTAAAAGAACCTTAAAACTTAAATCACACTTTAACATCCTTTGTAATTCTACAATTATGGTTATTTTTCTTCCTTGATGAGCTCTGACAGTTCTAAGCTACTATAATATTTCCTGATTTCACTAAAAAATTCTATACTGAAGCAGGCACCCAGATGATGATGTGTCTTCCTTCCACTAAGCTCAGCCTACAGATCCCTTCTGCACGTGCAGTTTCCAACAGAGAGAGCAGCATATTGCACTAAGCACAGTAAGTATAATATCTGCTTATCCTGACTGTTCTTTCTCAGTGTTTACAGAATAAACTTGCTTTCTTAAGACGACATAAGACAGACATACCCACCTGAAGGGTAAAAGCGAAAACAGTGGCTGGGAATGAACAGCAGTAGAATAAAATGGTGTTAAGCTGAACTACAAGCCAGGAAAACATACAAACCCCACTCAATTTCTCCTAAAAGAAGATGGATGTAACCATAGCATCATATAAAATTAATCAAATTTTGCAATATCTGCCATTTAGGAAATGAATGTATTTCCTTTAGCAAAATAGGTACAGAAACACAAAAAGAAGCTGTGGCCACAAAATTCAGTAATGTATTATCAAATGGCTTGCTGACTCCTCCCACAAGTAGAATAACCTAAATACTATCTACATACAGCAGCGAAAGATATGTACTATCTTAGAGCAACTGGAGGCTAAAAGCTTTGAGCCACCTTTTACAGGGTATCTGAGATACCTAAATTGATTCCTAAGCAATAATTCAAGATCCTGCCAATGACTATGAGGAAGAATTTACCAAAGACAAAAGAGTAAGACATTTCCATAATTAAACAATTGGTGGATTACTATTTCATACTGCAGAATTTTTCCTGTAGCTGAAAACATTAAATACTCTAAGTTGAAGAGGGATAGACTGAATTCAAGGAGAAAACTCTGGGTAAACACTCTCTACCAAAATGGTAATTCAGCATTACCAAAGGTATCAAGAAACACACAGCCTAATTGCTTGTGCATCAGGTCCACTGATTCAGTAAGTATTTTGGTATCTGCTTTTCATAGCCTACTTTCTGCTGAAAAGCTTCAGGGTTTTAGTTTGTTGGGAGTTTTTTTTGCTTGTTTTGGGTTTACTGGTTGTTTGTTCAGTTGTGTGTTTAACAGCATCCAAAATCTGTGCATTCCCTGGAGGACTGTAGATGCCCACCAGTCAAATGAAGCTTTTTCTCTTTCAATCTTTGAAACAGAATATGAGCAGAGTGAGTGAGCGAGCACATGTGAGTATATACATGTGCATAATTATACACCCATACAAAGGCATATAAATACATCCATGTGCACATGTGTGCAGACAGGAACTTGCATTCAGAAGTGAAATACAAGTGACACTTCTGTAACTAATGACCAATTTTCCAAAGTCTGTTGCAGATCTGAACATTCTTACTGGATCATGGATGGATGTGCTACGCAGATTGGCATTCCTACTTAATATTTTGACGGAAGACTTATTTTTCAAAATGGAAGCTTTGAACAAAATGTCCCTTATTTCCATGCTTTAAAGAACAAATTTTTAAACCTACAATAAAAATCAGTATTTTCATTTCTATTCAAGATGACTAAAACTGAACTGAAATGTAATCAACAGAAAAGCTAACCACTTTGAGCATTATCTTGTTGGAAAATTTAAGTTAGCTTGTACCACCCCAAACTAGTAAAAACTTTTTTGTTGCAACTAGGAAACCTGCAAAATGAAAAAATAAAAGTACAGTTTAAGCACCTCATCTTTAAAAGAATTGCAACACAGCAAGATCCCAACTACAGCTGACTGCACAGTACCCTAGCAAGAGGCAGGACCCTGATGGCAGACAAAAAGTCAGGATCATGCATCATAGCAACAGCATGCAATGAACTTGTTATAAGCCATTAGGCATCTAAAGATAAATTTTATACCTCAGCCCAAGTGCCTTGAAATCATCAGCAGTTAGTTCCCAAGCGTGCAATTTCTGTATGCTAACTTTTTGGACACAGTTTTAAATGTGCCATCTTGGGTGAAGTTGTGGACTAAGGAAGAAATAAAATACTCTCAATGCAATTTTTTTAAAATGAAAGACAGCTAGAGAATACAATTGGTTCCCAATCAAAACTGGGAGAATTTCGGCAAGAATTGGTGATCTCCTACTCAAAATTGGCAAAATTTTTTTCCATCTCCTGAAAGCAATGGCTTGTATAGGGACATGCTTATGCAGACATGCCATAAGATTTCAGTAGTTATGGAGGATATTACAAGCTACAGCTTAGTACCTTCAAGGCCTGAAACAAGAAGTTTCCACTACCAGAATGACAGGAAGACCTACAACCTCCTAATCTTGCCCTCCATCAAGAATGCCCCCAAACAGATAGCAAATTTGCAAATCTTAAAGAACTCTGGTATAAGTTTCGAAGATGCTTTCAGTGCTTTAGGTTTGAGTTTCCATTGTTACAATACGTGCAATTAGGTTACTGCAGTAAAATGGACCATGTAAATCAATGACATACTACTTACCACTGAAAGCACAAAATTGAGAAGAGCTGTTCCACTGTGGAAGAGGATTGTTACTAATGCTGTAACCGTAGTAAACAAGAGGCTCACATTGCGACTCATCACTATCCACAGAGACTCCAGGATCTGAAAAAGGAAGAAAGAGTTACACATTGGATGCTATTAGCAAAGACAGAGAATTACTTGCTAAGTGATTCATCTCCATCAACCTACACAAAGATGGCTTAAAAAAACCCCTCATCTTCCCTCCTACACTACAGCAGACTCTATCAAGTGAAAATGTCTACTTTACCAAAGGTAAAAGTTTCTATGTAGCTAATTTTAAGGTTTTGTAATTTTTCTCTCAGTATTCAAAATTATTTCATTAAGCAAAATTGCAAAAAAACTAGATGTGGTGACACCTGTTTATTGTGATCAACATTGCTGTCAAGCAGATCCTGTCCTGGGAGAAAATATTCACCTTTTCAAAAGCAGAAATGTTAGGACACATGGAACAAGGAGTAACATCACAAGGTAGAAGAAAATCTGACATTCCCAATCAAACAATAAAATTACTATTTCAATAAATTTGTTTTAAAAGCTTTCATGGTAATGAAATGCATGTTTTTAACAATGTTTGCAGAGAAATGCAAAAGTTGTGATTTTGAGTAAGGCTGCATCTGTTAGTCAACCAATTATTAAAAATAAACAATATTAGCTTGTACTGGCTTGAGGAACTGATTGCTTATGGCTGTATAGAGCAAAGACTGGTTTTGATGCATCAAAAGAAGGCACATGGAGGCATCCTAAAGGCAATGCACACTAGTTTCAAACAAATATTTCATCCAGAAGCAACAGCATAAAAATGTTTAAGCCAAAGTGATTCTAACATGTAAAAGAAGCAAGATCACAAACAATTCTTTCAGATTAACTAATGTAACTGGAAAAACTGTAAAAGTTCTGACAAGAAAGCCCTTCAGCTTCAACGCCGTAAGTAAAGACTTCAAAACTAGCAACTGTTAGTCTTGATTTAACAAATAGCAATTAGACCAAATTAAAAGAAAACCAACCAACCAAAAACTCCCCAAAACAAAACAAAAAAATCCCTCCTCACAAGTCAGCATTTGTAGAGCAGACAAAGAACTGTAAGCCATGTGATCACCTCTCCTTTAGAAGTGAGTGAATCACACTAAACATAATTTATTAAGCATGAACTTGAGAGGGAGTAAGTGCCGGGGGAAATGGCAGGGAATTACAACACAGAGACCTACTTAGTTCATGCTTCCTACTATTTAATGGGACTTATGAATGTTAAAGCTCATCTTTTGTACAGATTTTATTAGTGTCTCTTGAGAATTCAAGTGAGGTTAGAAGTGAAGAGGACACTGCTGAAAAATGTTCTCCCACTGGTACCTGTCCCTTTGCTCCTTCTATGGACTACAAATTCGTTCTGGGGGTGCAGCAGTGCTACAAATCCATGCAGCCCCCAGGTAATATTACCATGTGCACATTATGTTATGAGGACTGTAGACACAGAGGACAGTGAATTCTGAGGGAATGGTTTGTAGCTAAAGCAGAGGCCTTCCAGTTGGTATTCAGGAAGGGTAGTGCTGCCATTGCTAATACCAGGCCTTAGAAGTTGTATGCAAGGTTCCCCTCCCAGATATTTAAGCTTGTTACTAGAACTTGGTGTGTGAACAGGAGCTTCTGAGTCACAGGTCTTCTGTTATAATGTGGAGTTTAATCACAGAACAGCAGCAAAGGCCTTGAAAATAGGGACACAGGTTGAAAACAAAGGCCCCTGAAGCATGAGCAGTGCTTTCAGTAAGAAGGCATTGAAGATGCACAACTTTTATGAGCTAGAAAGATTGCTTTTCCTTCAAGAAAATGAGGTAGGAACTAAGAAAGAGGGGAAAAAACACAACAGGCTAACAACAGGACAAGGCACCTGCCATGACCTGGAAAAATCATACTTTTCCCAAGCATCACAGCATATAGTCCAGGGCAGAGGTCAAGGGGTGGGAGTTGCCTAGAACAAAAACACCTTATGAAAGGACAAGCTCCTTAATTTGAGGGAAGATGATGTCTGAGTTCCAGCTCTGCATACCTAAGAGCTCTTGAGCCAGCTCATTCAGACTCCTGAGTCAGACCATTAAGGACAGCCTCAAGTGGTGCCAACTACACAGCACCATCATGATGGTTTATTAGCCTCACAGCTCATGTAGGACATGATTGTTAAGGATTGACCACTTTCAGTACATAATGATAACCATTAGGAGACTGCAAAGCAAACCACTGGCATGACGCATGTTAATGAAAATTGGTCTAGTAAAGTTTTGCTCTAAAGAGTAAAACTAGCCTGATTTAACAGCCTTCTAACTTCTAACTAGTAATCACAGCAATTGTTAAAACCCTCACTTGCAACACATAAGCTGAGCTGACACCAGTGAGTGTTCACAGAGGAGCTTGCTCCATCTGCCAGAGGAGGGCACAGAACTGGCATGACTGTGAAAATTTTCTACAAAATACAATGTTTCTCCAGTATAGGCAGGATTTATTGAACACTCCCCAGAAGCTTTAGCCTGAGGGCTAGTAACCAGGAGTATCAACTACAGGTAGTTTGAATGTAGGTATCAGGTTGCTCAATGAACATCAGGAATGGTTCTCCTACGTGAACATCCTTGTTTGGTGGAGTCATTGATTGGAACTGTTGAACTAGTTATCACCAGCATCTGCTTTAGAGTAAGTGCAGGTAGTGCCTCTCTACAGCTTTGGTATGACTTATGAAAGCAGCTGCATCTTTTAGGACTCATCTCTAATTACAAAGAAATTCCTTGTTACACATATGTATCATTAAAATTTCAAGATACAAGCTTTTCATAGCTAAGGTGAGAAGACAGACATAGCAGACATTAATCATTACTGAATACGGTATCAGAATGTGCTCAAATACTTTCCTACCACTCACAAAATCAAATTACATGCAGCTGCACCTAAGAGTTCACAATGCTGTTTGATTCCCAGAGCCTACTGCATCTGAGTTGATGAGCTCACCTACTACACATGAAGAATTGCTAACACCTTGCCAGCTGAGCTCTCTGAAACACAACTAACTGAGTATTTATGCAATAATGTCACATTACTTTTAGTTAGTTTTTTACTATTAAATAGCAGAAAAACACACTTCTGCCCCCAAACCACTGCTCTGTAAGCAACCCTAAGGGATCAGTGTTTAAAAGAGTTACAAGGCTGTACAGAATTCAGGACTCTCTTAAGCATCACACTGTGCTGTGCTCACCATTAGCATCAGTTACTGTGCTTTTCCAATCTGTAACAAGCCAAAAAGCAAAATTGCACACAAGGTTCTCAGGCATCTGGGGTGTCCTCTTGGCCGCTTTTAAACTGGTCAACACCTGAAAATGAGTTTTAAAAGGGACCTGACCAAAACAGTAATTTGCTGAGAACTTCAAGTCAGCAAGCTTATGGAAGCCAGATAAAACTATGTACCTAACCTGATTCTGTATAAAGGGAATAAAACTGGACACAAAGATGTAAAAAAAAAAACCAACCCAACATGCCCATTGATATATTATTGAAAAATAGACTGAATTAAGTACAAATTTATGAGATTACTTGAAGAAATTACTGGAGCCAGAGAAAATATTGGGATATGCCATAACTCAGCAAAATATCTGAGAAACTGACTTGATTTAAAATGTATAGATCAGTCATGCTAAAAGCATGGAAAGGGAAACCTAACTAAGCTGAAGCTTGCAGGGTATCTCTGTGGAAGGTCTTCTGTCTTCCTGTCTGGGCGATCTCCGAATGATACCACCTGCTGGTGGAATGATGAGTATTCTTGTGCAAGGAGCCAAAAGATCAAATTAAGAAGACATCCGCAATGTCTCATGTAACATCAAGGGACCTCTGAGTCATCGTTCACAGATTCAGTCAGCAGGAATTCACTTTCTCAATGCTACAAGCATACATGACATGGAGAAAAAGGGTTATGAATGGAAAAGTAGATGAGTGAGGCAAGAATGAATATTTTTTATTTTTTAGAAATTAAATCTTAACAGTCCAGCTACACGTTGCCTATTTCATCCGATAAACTACCTCAGAGTGGAGTATGGGGTGCAAAATACAAGGCATAAAGTGAGGTTCCACTCTTGCTCTCTCTGCCAAGAATGAGATGAAATAAACCCCACTTCAGAGAGCATCACTGATTATATTATGCTGGTTTTTAACACTACTGCTTCTAATACTGGAAACAGGCAGCAGCGCTGCTAACACCAAAGCTTTTAGGAAAAAACGGCAAACGGATGACTTGGAAAAGCTTATCTTCATATTAAATCTTCAGGCAATTTACATGTTTTTATAGTAAATTACTTCAAAATAATTAAGGACTGTCTACATCAATCTACAGGTACGCATAACTGCTACAATGAACAGCACATTTTGATGGGGGTACAGAAGTCTTCCAGGCTCTACCTGATACTCAAAGTTGCAAAGCTGAATCCATGCATGCTGTTACAAATTAAATAAACACCAGCAATTCCCCTGCACACCTAAATCAGTGATTTAATTATATGCTTTCAACTCTAAAATGAAAATTTCGTCCATTAGGGGAAACGCCTGAAGTGAAAAACTAGCATCTGTCTTCTCTTAACATTCTTCTTACAGCAAACACTCCTCCTATTAAGGAGGAAGAACACTTCCTATGACTTTCACCAATGGAGAAGAGCTTATATGCTTCTGGCTGTAATACGACATTGTCAAATAGCTGTATTTTCAGAGAAAACTGTCATCTGGTCTATTCTGAAATACTTCAGAAAGTCAAAGGGCTAGCAAGACAGTTATTTTTTGGTAAACTCAACCTATGCATACATATTTGTTATATGCAAGTAGGGTGATCATATACATTTGTTCTTTTCCAAAAGTGGAGGAAATCTCATTAGAGCTGCATATCCACTCCTTTACACAGTTCTTTACAGCTATCTCATTGTCTTTAAATTATCTGTAAGTTAAAAAAACTGTCAACACAGCTTTGGCACTGTACTGTTTCTTGCTCTATTCTTAAGAACTGCAAGCTAGCACTGGTTTCAAGTGTTCAACCTCACTCTCCCCGTAAACAACACACTCAACCAAAAAATTAAAAGAGAGAACAGTCTGGGTGGGAAGGAACCTTAAAAATCATCTGGTCTCAATCCCCCTGCCATAGGCAGGGTCACCTTTCCTTAGACCAGGTTGCTCAAAGCCCCATCTAATCTGGTCTAAATCCCACTCAAAGTTCCACGAAATATGAGAAAAAGAAAGCAAACAAAAAACCAAAACTTAAGAATCTAAGCAAAATTAAAACCCCAGAACACACACTCCCAAAAGCACTCACACAATTTAAAATATTAACCCTTCCCAACTCAGTATGCCATTCTAATAACCCACTGTTCCACTTCAAAATACCAGGAGAAAGGTTTTCATGCTCTGGTAAGAACATAAATCCTGAACACAGTAAGGCTGCTTTGTCTCTTAGGATAGGTAAGAAACTTGCTTAAACATACCAGACTTAAGCAAAAATCTATTCTTATTTTCATAATCTCTAAGTTTTAATGACCTAAACAAGAACAGAGACTGTATTTTCATCTATTTTAATTTAAAATATTAGTGTGAGTAATATTTATGCAATGCACTGTAGAGCAAGCTAGGAAAGAAAAGCTTGCCCAGTAAGGATGCGAAATCAGGATTTAGAGCTTTATACTGAGAGGACTTGTTTACAGTTCGCTATTAAGGACATGAGTATATGGAGAAAAAAGACAGGTGTTTCCCCACAGCTGATGAGTAATGAGTTCCTGGAAATAAACAGGAAAGCAAGTCAATTGCTAGCATTTTTCTTGAACTTCTAAACCAAGTTTTAGAAATAATGCAAGCATGTTAGCTAGATGAAAATTTTAATATTAATGTTTTTTATTCTTAAATATTTATTCTCTTTACACTTTTCTTTGCCTCACTCTAGCCTGCTTAGATTACTGAAGCACAATTTACATCATGGTTTCTGAGCACTGTGCAGCAATGCTTCAAATGACACACTCTTATCAGGTAGTTTCTCCTCCTTCTGTGCCTCTTGCCTAGAAGGAAACTCCACATTGATTTTAAATCACGATGCGCTGTGCATTTTTAAACCCTCTGCCTCAAGCATGCATGGCCAACTTTGAGAAAGTATTAAGCAAATTTCATAATTAACTGAGAAAAGGTTTACTGCAATAAAGTTTCTCTCAACTCATTCTTGTCTCACATCTTCTTCTATGATAGAGGCTGTTAACAGTTTAAGCAGCAATTGGGGGAGGACAGAAAAAGCACACATGCCTATCAGTCTAAACCAAGGAACTTCTTGAAGGCAAATACTAGCTTTGACCACATCCACAGATCTGCTATAGTGCCAGTTAGGTATTCCAAAATTGAATATACTTCTATTAATAACAGCTCAAGTCAAAGATGAACTATATTGGGGATTGACTCTGTGTATTAAGCATTTTGGATTTAACATGGTTTTTTAGTGAAACACTTCAATTTGGATTGCTTTCAATGCTTCCTCTTCTTCTCCTCCTAAGCTGAAATGTTTTTATTCAGGAATTCACACTGTGTAAAACATTAATTTCGTTCTCCACAGAACTTTCATAAAAGAAGAGAATAATCAGCTGCTTTCAACCCAACAAATAATAATAATTTGAGGCAAAAAAAAAAAGATAATCCCCCCCCACACACACTTTTATTGCTTGGTTTTGTTTTCACAACCTCTTAGTCAATAGCTTCTTCAGTTATAACCTAAATCAATTGGTTTCTTCTTTAAAGAGAAAAGACTACATAAAATAATACATTGAAAATCAGCTTGCAGTTGACACAGGTGAACAATCTGTCTTAGGAAGACATCTGGGAAGCTGCTATCCATGCAGATCCTGAAAAGCACAAGAGCTTCTTTATCATAAAAATTTCTGTTTGTTTTACAATTATATCTTAGAGACTTGCAATAATTGCTTAGATGATTGTAAATAACACTAACAGTGTTGCCATAATTTTCCATTTACGTGAATCCATAATCTCAGTGGTACTCTGAGAAGAAATTGCTCTGTTAAAAATTAGACCCATTTCATAGTAAGTGAAAAGAATACGTACCGAGAGAAACGTTTCGATGTTGTCGTGAACAAACGATGCAACATCTTGCCAGTCCAGAATATCTCCAAGCCAGCTGTTCTGACGGTTTATGTGCCACTTGTGTCCTTTGTGTCTTCCAGAATGTGTTACATTCTTAACAACAAAGAAAACAGACATTCAAATAAAATTTAGAGATTTGAGAAAGTCAAAAGCTAATGCTTTAGGACTGATGTTTTCTTAATGAGGAATAGATCCAACAATACTGAGAGCTGCTTTAACTGGCATCCCCCAAAAACACCTGGAAGTACTCTGTACACCGGAAAAATTAAAATCTGACAGAAAACTGTAGTTAATTATCCCATTTAATTACATATGTGTATGTTGTATTGATTCACCCGTTAAAAATTTACTGTTTGACTCATACAACGGTATCTATTTTGCTCTTAATGAAAGTACACAAGAAAGAGGTAATGATTCCAGTTATAGCCTACATAATTTACTGTTTGCAACATACAAATTTTCCCAGTATAGCCCATAAAGAAAAATGCAGGCAGAAGTCCAAGCAAGTACTTCTCTCACTATTAAGAGTCTATGTCTCCACAGGTAATGGTCAATCACACAAAACCTAAAAGCTAAACTGGATGCAGCAGGAGGATTTCTTCTGACTACACACCTTTGTAACTGCAACACAACAAGATAACGGAACATGGCCATAAAAACAGCTAATTCCTTAAGTGGCTCCTCCCTAATTATGAAGTTGCCTGTTGCCCAGTGAATCATACCTGATTACCATCTTGAATGAGGCTATTTGACTCAGTCTGGGACTGTAACAAGTTCTTCAGAGAAGGATGCCAAAATCCTCTGTGAGCAAGCTCAAGCAGACCCACTGACTACAACATCCTAGTCTTTAATAGAAGGAGACTTCTCAAGTTCTTAACTATGATTTTTACAATAAGCACTCCACTACTTGTTTAAATTTTCGGCACATTTTTAGCCTTAGCAGTCTGCATTCAAAATGACAGTATCTTTTTCTGCCACACAAGGCAAATAACATTCCAAGTGCGGTCCCTGCACTGATTTATCTAAGAGCATTAAATTTTCTGCTTATTACCAACTCTCTTTAGATGCACTGTTACACTTTGTGAAGCACAATTAGAAACTTTCTGTAACAGTCCACTGCCAACACAGAGATCTTTCTTCTGAGCTAGCCATTTATTTAGAGTAGAAACATACGAGTAGTCAAAAAAATCTCTCTTCAACAGGCCTTCTGTATATGTAAACTGTATGGAGACCTATCATCTGTTCATCTAGTTCTATACCAAAACTGTTATTTCTTTAATGCAGAGATCTTCTTGGAACTTCAGAGGTACTTGAAGAATAACTGTGTAAAGAAAAATGTTAATATAATCGCTATCATTTAAATATACAGTAGTATTTCGGGAATTTGACTTCTGGATTTGGTATTTCCATTGCACGATGGCTAATGAATTGCTTTTTCTTTTAAAAGGCAAACAGCATTGGCAGGATAACTATTATTTAACGCTTAGGAATTTTTCAGGATTCATTGTACAGAACCCATTATAAGATGGCTTCAAAAATACACTGTAAGAAATTGAATGAGAAGACAATTACTTTCTCACAATTTCAAATTAATAAAAGTTACACAAATCATGAAATAGACCAGTTGCCTTTTCCAAGACCTTGACAACATAAAAATTCAGCAGAAAGTGCTAAACTATGAAATACTAATTATAAAAAGTCAGAAAACTGTAAAATGGCACACACAAAACCACACTTAACTACTTATGTGTAGGACACAGCTCTGGCTATATTAAAACTTTGACTAGAAAAGTGTGTCGTACACACTTGAAATTTTTACCTTCTTTTTACCAACTTTTACTCAACCTTCCAACTTTCTGATCTCTTCCTCAGAAATTCATACTTAGCATAATTATCTCAGAGTACTAAGTCATAGTTTATATGAATACCATTTAAATAAGTTACCCACCTTCACAAACCAAGAGTGATAAAGCCTGTCCCAGAGCTCCAGCACTTGTTTCTCAATGACAGCAGTGTTATTTACTTTTTCTCCTAAAATCTTGTGGAGCTAAAACACATAAAAATCTTTTATTATACAGAACAGAACAAAGCAAGAATCCACTGATAAATTTCAAGTTTGATGAATAACATAAGATTGTCTGTAAAGGCACAATTCAAACCCAAGTTATCAGAAAAATTATTATCAGTATGAAATTCACATTTCAGAAAAAATGGTTCACAATACAGACACTTTCTTAAAAAACATTCTGCTGAACTAAGGTCCTCTTCCTGCACTGAAAAACAAATGCTGTCTCTGAAATGCTTAATCCAAAACCCTTGATCATATCTTTAGAGTAAATATTTCAAATAATTTGAGATGTGTACTAGATATAAAATATGTAAATAAGAATCTTGGCAAATTCTTCTGAAGAAAATTAGCTTAACTATACAAATTATGATTAAAAAAATGTCCAGTGTACCACACCCAGCCCACACAGAAATTAGGGGAGAGGGAGGGGCAGTGGTCGCAATGAAAGCCTACACTGGCGACAACAGGACAGCTAAAGCCAGTTCAAAAAAAAAAAAATTACTCAATTTTATTTGATGCATTTTCACTGGGAATCACTAGAATTACGTCAGATTCTTCAGTTCTCAAAAAGAAACGATCCTCTGAACAAAAACGACTACTGAAATCACTCCCACTCTTCATTCAAAAGTCCTAAACCAGAGTGGAAAGAATAGATCTGTCAACAAAATGCTTAAACACGTGGAAAAGAACTACTGACAAACGTTTTTATTTCATTTTACCATTATGAAATGCAAGAAATCAAACAAAAACCCAAAGAACTGTAGTTTTTTGACAGTTCACTCTCACCTTGTGTGTGATCCATTCTCGGCCATACTGGTACACATTGTTAGCTGCAGAATTGAGTGCCTTCTGAATGACCTGGGCTTCTGGGAGCCAGCTGGGGGGGGGGGGGGGGGGGGGGGGGGTGTTAATGAGGGAAAACAAAAGTTAACTGCTATATATTATACACACTTCATTACACCCAAAACACACTGCAAATTAACGTCCTGAAACAACAAATCATTACGCTTAAATACATAAAAAGTTATTACAACTTGAATGTTTCCTTCTACATATCAAGGAACAGATCTTCCCATAAGCAAAGCAAAATTAAATCTATGGCATGTCATCGCATTTAAAATCCTCGAAGTTTCCTGAAACCTTAATTAAATTGATATCTCAACTTTTTCAAAAGAGATCTGCTCTTCAATCTGTAGATGCCCTCACCAAACCACCTGCTTGTGAATTTCTTCAGGGACTCACATCACTTTCAAGCAATGTACCCTACTGAGTTGCCAGCATTTCACCACTTGTGAATACAGGGCACACAGTCTCTGCTTTGACTTTCTTTTTAGATCTTGATTCAATGGCACTTGTTGGAGCCCTTCCAAAACAAAATGAAAGCATTCAGGAAATAGAACTGCTGTATTTGTTCACCTGACTGAAGATCAACATGGAAGCTCTTCTGTCTGTATAACACTTCAGAAATGTTCCGGATTGGAATTCCAAGAAATTTCAGTCACTCACCTCTAAACATAATACGAGCATCAAGCTCTGAAAGCTGGTGAAGTTTCATGGATTTGGCAAGAGGTGTTCTTACTCTTAATGAACTAAAATACAGTGTAATGGATACTTCAAACAGTGGGAGTAAAAAGTTATGCTAGAATTCAAATTAGTTAAATAGTACTCCAGTAGTTTGATTATGTAAATAAGCTTCTGACAGTCAAATTTCTATCTTCATTAGGCCCGCTAATTTCCATCTCACAGCAAACCAGAAAGGCCAAACAACACAAGAGATACCATGAAGGAATCAAACCAAGTGCTTTAAGTGCTTTCTGTTCTCATGCTTGTGTTTACTGTAGCAGTGCTAAAGCACGCATTACTACAGTGCTAATTACCTATATCCTTCTAGTTCTGTTTTTGAAAAACTGTTTTGCTCTTAAAATACAGCATCTGCTTTCTTTCAATCTTCTTAAATCATCATCACTTTTATTTAGAATGTGGCTTTGAAAGAGTCAACCATTCTTATTCTAGAGATATCTTTTTTTGGTGACATTAAATTGGTATCTCACATTTGCCCAATGTTCATTTAGCTGAAGCAGAATGAAAGCCACCTGGAACACACCCCCCCTTAAAAGCACACTATCCAGTGTCACATACACCCCCCTCTGATGTTCATGCAATGACTCCTTTGCTCACCAGTGTGCCCATGTTTTTTTCTAGATGCATTCCTCTCAAAACCTTCTCTCTCCCTTACAACTTGTCCTGATGCTTACTTTAGTCATTACACAACCTAACCTTACAAACTTCCCACTGTGCTCACTATACACAACTACTCTTAACAGCAATGGCCCTGTCCAACTGGTCCACACCAAACTTCCCCACCCACCATTCTTTCCACCCTTGAACTCTTCTTGGGTTCACTCCAGGAACAATATCTGCAACTCCTACTCCTTCAAATGCACTCCACATCCATCTCTCTACATTTAAAAATTAATTTAGCTCTATCCTGAAACTTTCTAGAGAGAGCATTCTTTGTCAGCACTTTTCTTTCATAGGAAAAAGGGAAAAAAACCCCAGATCTCTTTATTCTCTGCACTACACAAGTTTCTTCTCCACAACTGTAGATAGAAAAGTTCATACAGCCATCCTTCACCACCAAAATCCAACCAGTCCTCAAAGGAGATACCACACTGGCAGTCCCTCCAGAGTGATGCATAAACATCCGTGCTGTCTGAGAGTTTAGCTTTTACATCTGACTATGAGAGACAGCCACATTTCTGTTCACCTAGGGGATTTTTTAAATTAAAAACTACACATAAGAGCACCTGGAAGCTCGTTCATCCACCCTACACTATTCGGTTAACTTCAGCATTCTTACTTTGCCCATTCTGGGTGACTGGCTACTGTCTCATTGATCAAGCTGCTTGTGACTTGAATCATGTGAACGCTCTCTTGATGTACCTAAATTAAAGAGACAGAGGAGAAATGTTATGCAGTGCAAGCTACAACTCTTCCTACATTCAGAAAGACTTTTTTTTGGGAGGCAGGGGAGAGTGGCATTGGGAGGAGAAGGGTGGGGTGGCAGGGGAAAGGTGAGAAGGGGGGCAGTGACCAGTTTGTACATTTAAAAAGTAATTCTTCCAGGGCAAATGACCCACTGTGAAGAAAGAAGTTCCATTAACCCAAGAAACACCTAGTCAATACAGTAATAAATTCTGGTCACTAGTAATAGCAAATAGAAACTTAAACATTATCACATCAGTGGAAAAAATCCAACAATAACAGCAGCGCTGTCAAGAGAAGCACTAAAATACAAAGCAGAGTTTCAAATACACCTTTTTAAGCCATGGATCAAAGAAGCCTAAAAATTAATAAATACTTAGCTCTAACACGACCAGCCCTGCTAAGAAGCGCTTGACCAAATAAATTCTTCAGCAAGAATGATAAAATACACCTGTTATAAATATCTTAACAGTCCTTTTATGAATATAAGGGAACTTTAGGCAGGAATGTTTGCCCAACTTCTGAAGTCCTCAATTTTAAGTACTCAACATTACATATGCCTACATTTTGAAAAAAGAAGATTGACATCAGAACCCACTGATCTTTGTTCTATAACTGTATTCAAGTCAAACATTCAATCTCCATTGACCATTTCAAGTATGAACACAGCTCCATTAAGGAAAAGGGAAAAAAGTGCATGAGTGACCTCTTCTGGTGAGCAAAGCAAAACCCACCCAAACTCAACCATAAACCAAAAATCAATTGCAGAGAATACCTGATCATGAATCTCAGTACATTTAACTCAGAAAAGGATACCATGAGGTTATTACAGGCAATTACACAAACCAATTGACAAACACATCCTTAATTAGTCTGCAAATGTTTCTGATGCGGGGTAAATTAAAGAGAAAAAATTCTAAGTGGTTCTTCTGTTGACAAGGAAAGTGTCAACAGGATGCAAAACAAATCTGTTCCTGTAATACATAAGCTATTAATTCTTTAATTAGAATAAATGTTGTATTTCCAAATGTCTGTATATTAGCCTTGTCATATAGGCAAAACCCATAGAAATGCAAAGAAATAAAACTATTTAGATTTTGATATATTTTTGTATATTGTAGTCTTTGAAGGGTGACAAGTTCAACAACAGAGCAATTAGCTCCTAAACAATAAGAAAAATTCTTTAAGCTATACAATCTCGTACCAGTAACCTTCACTAGTAACGAAAATGAGCTCTATTATTATATTTGTTAGCACACTGTACCTTTGCAGTAAGGAGAAGAGCTAGCAGAAGGGTTCCTATCACCAGCAAAAATATTATGAAAATGCTGATTATTTTATCAAGCATTTTCTCCAACCACACGATAATCTGTGCAGAAAAAAAAAGAACAAATTATAGCACATAAATCAATCTTTATTGAAAAAAATTATGTATGTTATGCGACAGTATTGTTATTTTTACTTACAATCACAGTACAAAATCAGGCTCTAATCCAACAGCATTTATGCCCAAGCTTGGAAATGAACAATTAACAAGCGATGTTAGCATGATTAAGGTCATGATATGACATGTGATTTTGCAAAGAACATGTACACGTTACCACACAACACGACAAGCTCTCTGCAAAGCAATCAATAATTCAACACTTACTAGACCTAGAGAAGTACCTAAAGAAGACAGTCATGTCAACGAGAACCCAGAAATTTGTCTTTGTTTCTTGTCCTTCAGCAACTTGCAAACTTACAGATACTTACAGATACTGCACAGGACTTCAATGCTATCAAGGCATACTTTAAAGCACAACCAGAATTTTAGGATTTGAACAGCTAAGAACCATTTAAATGACAAATGAGGTATTTTTGCAAGTAATACATTTTTTAAAGCTGCCTCATCACCTTCTGAACTGAAATGGGACAGGTGAGGTTATTGAGTACCAGGCCAATTATTCAGCACCAACTATTTCTATCCACTTCCAGTCTCAGGAGGATGCTCAGCATTAAGCAAGCATCAGCTAAACTCACTGATACAGGAAACAGGCACATTTGTTGTTCTGTCAGTTTACAAAAAGGCCCATTCTATACATGTCCATAAGCAAATGGTGATACCACATTTGAGTAGAGAAATTTTAATAATGTCTTTCAAAACAATGAAACTGCTCAGTCACATGACTTTGCAGAGCGCTCTGGAACAGTGCAAGCTGAGCTTCATCTCATACACAAATTGACTGTTTACATAAAAAGCTGTGAAAGCACATGCAAGCATGACCAAATACATTTTTCTAGCTCCTATGGTTCAAATACCAGGTCTATTTCTACTCCATTTAGTATTACTACAGGAAAAAGCAACAGCACAACTGTAAAATTTGTGATTTACGAGATTTACGAGAACTGAGGTCAAAGCCAATGTGTAGTAAGCCAAAGTACTTTCGAGTACAAGTTATATATTCAGTGATTAGGTTGGTAATTATTTAGTTAGAGATCTTATAAAACTACTAATATGCATGCTAATGGTTTACATTAGTTCTTCCTTCATTATTTACCCTATCCTTACACATGAAATTGACCCCAGAACAACGAACTTCTCAGACTGCTGTGTGATGATTGAATTGGTCAACACTGAAGTTAGATTTCCTATCTGAAAAAAGTAAGGATTTTTTTTGTGTTTACCCGACGTCTTCATCTGGTAGCATCTGAGCAGTTTATGTATATCAAGTAATTATATTTAAACTTCAAGTTTCTACAACCAGCCCCTTGTCTGATCTATATCAACACAAGTTCTTGTAACAAAGTCTGCACTACATTAAGAACTTCAGAAATGAACTCAGAAAGCATGAGAGAGCGTGAAAAATCTTTTGTCTTAGGTATTTTTAACCTAAGTTTAACCTAAATATTTCAGCCATCAGAAATACATTGCCAGTGCTGGAGGGAGATGACCTGCCTGCAGTGGTACTGCAGCTCTCTGAAAAACTTTGAGAAGCCCTTACATTGGGCATATATATGGTATATATATAGGGGTTACCTCTTTGGAAATAAGACTGAAATGGGATTTGCTGTGTCCTTCCAACACTCATGTACATCTAATGATTGCACAGGAGAAGCAAGAAATAGAAGTCCTGGTTTCAAAGGACAGAAATAAAAAACATCACCAAGAAAACACCACTGGATGGACAGGGGAAGAAAATTTTATAGCATGGACTTCAAAATGAAGCTATTAAAAATTAAAGCTGCCCTTGTCATTTCAGACAAAGTTCAAACTATTTACTTTCTAAGTCAGAGTTAAAAGAAATCCAGCAGTCTTACATACAGCACCTTAATCAGATTCATTAAATCCATGTAAATGGAAGTTCTGTCCCAGATTTCCAAAAAGGCTAGGTTCAGCGATTGTGTGAGGGGTATCCAATAGGTGAAATCTCAGTGGAGATGAGGCTGAATACTTCAGATGTTTTGCCGTGTAGCAACTACTGGTAGGGCAAGCTCCAAAAGACCAGGATGAGGACTCTCTCCGAGATGGCACATGACAGACAAGGTATCTTATCTTCCCTGGACACTCATACTGAGGGTTCAAATGTGCCTGGCCTGCCATTAAGGTGCAGCTGCAGCACACATAAATCCTGGATTACCTTTAATCTAGTTAGTAAAGTCATGGCAGCACTGATGATGCACTGGTACCAGCAGCAGCCTCAGCCATGAACACCCACCTTGTCTCTATTTACTGGGGCAGGTAGCCCAAGGAAGCCTGATGAAAGCCAGCTTTGGCAGGCCTACAGGTGCTGCAATTATATCTCTCAACACACACCGAAGGGGATCCAAGTTATGAAAGTGGTACAGACACATCACAGTAGAAGACTGAATTGGACTGAGTATCATACAAGTAAAAGCAGATGGACAACATTCACTTAAGGCTATATTTACTTTTTTTTTTTCTTCTGTTAAGACATACTTCCTTCCCCTACATTAACCCACAACACTTCCTTAGCAATCCCCCACCTTTTCACACTCATGTTAAATAATGCACAGGTGCAGGTAA
The DNA here is from genome assembly GCF_029207755.1 of Chamaea fasciata. Classification (NCBI taxonomy): domain Eukaryota; kingdom Metazoa; phylum Chordata; class Aves; order Passeriformes; family Sylviidae; genus Chamaea; species Chamaea fasciata. Next base: position 66,291,920 of record NW_027094086.1, on the reverse strand, counting down.
GCTACTCACTGCAGGGAAGCTGCACTGCTAAATGCTTGTGTGGTTGTACTTATCACCAGATCAGGTCCAGACTTCACTCTTACCCCAACCCTGCCAGACCTCCCTTTTCACTCTTCCTGTAAACCATGGGCATGCACACAGAAACAAACATGTACTGACTAAACACACTCATTAGCCAGAGGTCATGAAGTTTTATATTCAGTTCCAAGCTTCTCATCTAAAGGTTAGTCAACAGCGGAAAGCTGAGGCTGCCACAACATCTGAGATTATGCAAAGGTAAAGGAAAGCCAGGCTCCACAGCTACAGAAGGTCACATTTGTAAAACCAAACTGAAATGTTACTGATTTGTGATAGACTGCTCACAAAATACTACCTTTAATTGTCACAGTTTTGAAAAGAGAAGTTATCAAGGTTTTTATTTTGATTTAGCTCACTGTAAAATGGTTTTTTATGATTCAGTTACATTCTATCAGAAAGCTCCTCAATAATTTGCAAGTACTACCTCTTTCAACTTTTGGATGAAGGCACAAACCATGACATTAAGCTGTAACAGAACTACAGTCCATACTTAAAAATCAGAAATCCTACTACCTAGACAGGTTCTCCACTTTATACAGTCTGATACATCATCTACAAATTCATATTTGCAGGTTTCATACTGCATAGCCTTCAGAGCAGTACTTTTCTAGTATGTTTAATTTACTTCATTACCCTAACAGTGAAGCACTCCTAGGCATCTACTTCATTTTTGATTAAATCTACAGAAAATTACCAACATGGACTTATTTTTTCTGTAAACAGTTCTGCTATTTATGAGGATTTTTTCCCCAAGACGTTCCTTAGACTTCTCATTTTCCTTTAGTTAGTTAATATTTGAAGATACCATCTCATTAATATCATCTGCAGAGAATAAGGGGAAGTCTGCAACCAGAACACACCTTAAGGTTGTGGTGAAATGAGTCAGCTGAGTAGTTAAGCTAGAAAAGGTAGAGAACAGTCTGCGTGAGGTCTCAAGTCTACCTACACCAGTATCCCTCCAAAAGCAGCAGCAGAATTTAGCAATTCCCTCTAAAGACTCCTGACATAGACAATGTTATTAAGAACAAATTATGCTAGACTGACAGAATCTACTCTGTATTTTGGGCTATATATACACCACAAACAGGAATTAAAAAGCCAAGGTTTATCACCAGCAGTCATAATCAACCATCATTTCAAACTCCGCCATAACAATATGATTTTTAATTTCCTGATGGATTATCAGAAATTTATCTCTGTGGTCTCTGAAGTACTTCCCTTCAAAGACAGGCAAAAAGGAGAAAGGCACAAAAGGAACCACCTTTTAACTGCAACCAGTGTTCTGCCTCCGGTAGAGTATGACTTTTTTTTAATTTTTAAAAAAATCATCAAAACACTACACACAACAAAATTAACCCCCGGTTGCAAATTTTTTTTCACTTTTTTTTTTTTTAATCTTGATTATAATATTATTACTGTGTGTTCATGCAGAGAAGTCAACACTGTATGTAATACTATAGGACTTTCAGGATTTCTACTGTAAACTTTCTCAGATTTCTACTATGAAACTGTAAAGTAATCCAACAGTTGTCAAAGATAACTCCAAGGAACTAAAAAACCACTCGTTTAAGAAACTATATCCACAGGGTTTTTCCAAATAATGCAAATTTCTAAACTAAAAATAAAATCCAGACATTTTAGCATTGAAAGCTATTACAGTTAAATTGTTTTTGCAAGCTACTAATATTAAGGGAAAAAACCCATTATCTACTCATATGAATTTTCAACAAATTCTTAACCAGAAAAAAAGCAGTTGAGACTACACTCTCTCTTGTGGCTCATCAAACGCATCTCACTCATCTCTTCAACTGAACACTGCTAACAAACCAGTATCTAAAAAAAAAAAAAAATCATGACAGGTTACGGTTCCACCTATTTACTAATCACAAATCACTCACATAAGATAAACATGTCAAAGCTGGGAAATAAAAAGGTAATTTTTAAACAGGAGAAATACAGTCAAGGGCAAAAGAACATTAAAAATGCCCCTCTTCAAGGAAAATTAAAACTGAATCATGGAAACATATTACATACTTTGAAAAGCCACACAAAAGGAAAAAAATATTTTAGCTATGTCTACTACTTAGTTGTTTTGGTTTTTTTAACTAGCTTTTTTCTTTCCTTCAGACTTGTTAAGATTCAGCAGTCCTGAGGCCGTGCAAAGTCTCATTTTGTATGTATTCACTCCTGGTACACTACAGACTATGCCTGTGTACACAGGCAAGTTTGGCACTTCAAAAGTAAAAGATTGACAGCACTCAGTGACACCAGTCCACGCACTATTTGCAAACACTTACAGCTTTACAACTGTGCTTCACACCCTCAGCATTCCTCTGGTAATTCAGTTAACTGATGCTCTCTCTGAGCAGAGAACAGCTCTCCAGACTGGGAGAGAACTGGTTTTGTTGGGTGTACAAGTGAGGACCAGGTGAAGATCAACTATTCTTAAATTAAAGTGCCCCTAAATCACTCTACCCCTTCAAAGGCTAATGCAATACTCTGCTGTGCTAAACATTTAACTATGTGCATTCACTGGAGTAGAAGAGATCAGACAGAATTATATGACCTTCAGTAGCTTATACCAAGAGCTGGAAAAGAGGCATTTGAGAGAGAAATCTGTATGAAGCAAGGCATGTTAAGGAGTGTTCATGCGGCAAAATAAAAAAAAAAAAATTGTAAAAAAGTCAAACTCCCCAAAACCACAGAATCCATTAGTTGGAATCACGATTTTTCTGTTTATTTACCTTCTTATTAAGCCAGTGCCACAGCTTGTCAGTGGCAGGGGGAGATGGAAGAAAAGGGAAAAAAACACAACACAGTGGAAAATTATTGAAAAATGCAGTAATAGGGGAAAAAAGCAATGAGAGGCAGGCAAAGTCATCCACAGAATGAAAATGAAATTGTTCTAGACACAAAGGTAAATTGCAATAGGAAGAAAAGATCATAACAAATTCTAATGCAAGAACCTGGGTTTTACAATCAACATGCACTTTTGAAACAAAGAGAGATATAACAAATATGAACAACTTTAATGGTATTAACAGAGCTATCAGCACAATCTGGGCAATTCAGTTTAATTATACTGAGTGATACCATCAGATTTCAGAGCAGGACTTACACTCTGAGAAGAGCATTTCAGCAAAAAAACAAATCTTAACATGAGGTATTCATTTATGGTACCAATACTCCCATTCAGGCATTCAAATACTCCCATTCTATGCATTTCAAAACACTCCTATTATGTCAATTACTATTGAACAGATTTCATATGGTTTTTTGGTACCACATTCATATTAAAGCATTCATATTCAATGGCACAACATCAAATACATAATTAAACCTGATATACACACAACAGCAAATTGTAGATCATATAAATGTACAGATTTCATGTAATTCTCCTTGCACTACTAAACAGTCAATTTCTCCTTCTGCACTCAAGTTATTTTTCTTTACTGATGCTCATCCACATGCTAAAGCATACCTGTTTTAGGACCTAGTCTACATAGGACTATACTCTTAATTCTAACCATTACTAATCAATTAGTAGTATAATCACAACAGTGAAGAGCTTTAATGTTTTTATTCATCTGTGTTAGAGATTAAGATCAAGTAAGTGAAGTTTATTTCTCCCTGGAAACAAGACCATTGAAATTGTCAGTAAATCTAGTATGTTCGCCAGTTGCCAGAAATTACATTAGCTCCCAACGGAAACGGGTAAGAATATTTCAAACTTATAAAAATCTCATAAGGCTGATTAAGTTAGAAGCAGATTTACAAAGAAACAAGAACACTAGGAAACATGAAAATAAAGCATGTCACAAAGCACCCACATTTACTAGCTTTTGCTACTCGTGGAAAAAGTCACAGTCAAAGAAATCAATTACAAAGCTTCAAAAGCCTCAAACTGACACTGAAGAATTTGTTTCTACTTTACCTCTTCATCTATGGAATAATTTACCTGTGAAAAAGGGAAAGTTGTTTTTTGATTCAATAACATACTTTTAACTATACTCCTGCACTAGAAAAATCTGTTATTTGTAGATGAGGTTCGTTTTAGAAAAAACATAGATCTCATGGCTGTGACACTCCACTTAGCAATTCCATACAAAATACAACAGAAGAGCCCTAAGATTTTAGCAGAATGTGAAAGGAATTCTTCGGTATTTTTCTATAACTTCAGCCTCTAGGAACTGGATGATAAATACAGTAATCAGGAAATAACATTGTATGTCCAGAATAACAATATTTTTAATAATGTTTAAGACAATACCTGGGAGGCTCTACCTGCCTACTAGCTTACCAATACTGATGTTTAAGTAGTTCTACAAATGTAATCAACCTACATTTGAAAATAGGTTACAGCTTAATTCTAATCTTCAAGTCATCCAAAATGAATAAGTCTATAGCCACTTTTCCAGTATTTTATTGGAAAACTATTCATCTAAGATCTTACATGTCTATGAAAGCATTTTTTTATAATAATGTAAATACTGGCAGAGATTCTCCTTGTTTTCAGTGCTTGGTTAGACTTTGTGCTGAACTTGGCACCAGAAGAAATAGAAGTTGACTTTATCCAAAATCTAAACAATCCACATATAAAATTCTAGTGCACTATACCTAGAAAATCATATAACAACTACATGATTCTCTCAAGTACATCAGAAAGCATGCATGCAAACTATTACTACATTGCAACCAGTAAAAGTCTAGTGCATGCAGCTGAGCCACTGCCAAGGCTGCTACACTCCCTCACGAATTCTATAATCAAACTGCAGTCATCATATTCTAAGAAAACAACCTTCTTTAAATTAAAAATTTATCAGGAAAGAAAATTATTAATTTCCTACTGTTGATAAGGACACACGATACCCTATCTATTAAGTTCAGGATGGTTCGGTGGCTGACAACAGAAACCTTCCTACTCTCTCCTCCAGGAAGTCTCTCACATCTGAACTGCTGTCTGTTGAGTCTTCATGAGGCAAATGCACAGCCATGGTCTAAAGAATACAGTAATGACATCCTATTTTCATAGTCCATATTTAAAGGTGACACATTCAGACAGAAACTGACCTGCCTAAAAAAACCAAAATGCAATGCCCCTTTTTTTTCTCTTGACCAGGGTTTCTCTTCGTTTCAAATTTCTCTGCACTTCCAGGATAACCAGGGCTAAATGAGAATTGTGAAAGAAGAGAAGCAGTTCTTTTCTTGATGGTTTTGTTCAAAAAAGAGACATAATCAGTAAAGCTCAGATTTGCATGTGTGAGCAGTAATCACCCATTTCTCACAATAGGTTATTTTCGAGATTATCTACACTAGCATTATAAAATTTCTCTGGGAAAAAGACACGCCACTCTAAGATACGTTCCTCATTCTCACTACATTTCACTCAAATCTGGAACTATATCCTAAATGGGTATACCATGTTTGCCAGCCTAAGTAGTACCACTAAGTATTTGTGAGAAACAGACCTTGTCAATGGCTTGTTGTACTTAGCTGAGAGTCTCAATACATCCTGATGCTAAGATTCAGTTTCCAATTAACTCAGTATACCAACAAAAAACCAAACCAAACAAAAACCCAAGCAGATCCAGCTCCCATGAAAATAAGTTAAAAACAAAATATTAAAAATTAAACTTCTAATTGCAAAGGAAATGATCCCTTGGTCTTGGTTACTCACACACACCCATAAAAGGTAAGCTGTAACTATTTACTCCCCAGATTTCCATTGTGTATTCGCATATTTTTTACTTCCTCTTCCACTGAAGCCTACTGAAGCCAAAACATTTGGTAATCCAACTTAAAAAATCTTGCAAGGATGTAATTTTTACTCCTCTTGTTTCCCAGTCCCTACAGAAAATGTAACTGCCAACAGTCTGCAGCACTGCATCCCAAATTCTGAGATACCATGCCTCCATCATCCTACAATACACGGAATAAGCACAGCTAGTAGAACTTAAAAGATATGGAAGTATTAGTGCGATAAGCATTGGAAGGCTACACATAATCCCAGCCACCCATGATAAATGCTGGCTGAAACAGAATTAGAATAGGCACAAATGAGGACAACAGAATCATGCAGATTATCAAGTGCCCTTCTTGTAATGTCTGGGAAAGCTTAAACTGCTTCAATACACAGAGCGCAGACTCAGGAGGAATACAACTGTCATATAAAAAATGGAGCAGTGAAGGGAGATGGGGAAATGAGTTAGCCAACACTGTTCTTTTGCTTAGACAAAAACAACATGTAAATAAACTGACCTTAAGTACATTTAAGCTGAAGAGCGAGAGGTTCTGCTGCACATTAAAGCCCTACCTTCTTTAAGGAGAAAAGACTTGCTGGAATTAGGAAGGATACTGTATCATACAGTTATGCAATACAAGGATACCAAACTTGACAACTAATGAAACGATACATTCAACATTGTGTCTACAGAGTCTTCTTACAGAATAGAATCTTTTTATGAAAAGCTTTGTATAATCTAAGCTTTTAGCCCCACGTTAGTAATTTTCATTACCTTTGGAAAACCACTTTATTGTGTTTATAGCTGGATTTTGAAAGGCTTTTCTGTTTTCAAATTCTTCCTCAATGAACCCTGTGAAATCATTAATTTTTTCCTAGAGCCATTTTAAAGCTTTTGTTGACCTTATGTCATCCATTTACCCACTGGATGCAGGCTTAAGCTCCTCCTTCTCCTGTAGGATCTCAGAGCTATAAACTACAAAACCAATCTGCCAAGGTACAAATGCTCTGACAAATGTACTTACAGGGTTCAGCTCTTCAGTTATACAAGTCCTAAGATAAAGGTTTCTTCCAGAGCAGAGAATACTTCAACAACACAGATACAGAAAGCACATTTTTTACACAGTGCCATAGCTATTACAAACAAAATAATCTATCTGTTTATGTGAAAACTTACAACCCTTAATGAAAGAAACTTTATAAATTTTCTGGAGCTTTCCAACTATCTAATTTGCAATGCAAATGTAGGCATACTTTGCGTGGGGAAGAAGGGAGGGGAACACAGAAGCCTTATTCTATGGCATTTCCCAAATACTTTACCCCACATATTTCTTCACTTACAGAGGAAAGACTCATTTCTGTACGACCATACTACTGTGTGCACCAACTTTGCTTCCACACAGTACAGACATATGTCTAACCTGGGCCCTACTTACCAAACACAATGGTGTGCTTTTTAATTAAATCTCCACGTAAGAAGTAGGAACATCTTGTCCTTCAGACTAAAGCTCATCAGGTTTAAATTCAAAATCTTTGTAGCCAGGTAAGGTGATTAAACCATGAGAACTCTGCCTTACTTAGATATGGAATTTTATAAAGCTGATTCAACATCTTAAAAGTGAGTTCCACCGAGATTAGCATGCAACCATTTGACAAATTTAAATGTGCACTTAAGTGTGAATAGTGATAGAAGAGACACAATTTAAAATACACCATAAAACAGATACAGTTTTACGTGACAGACATATCCATTACTGATGGACATTTATCTCAGAATTAAAGCACCTCAGAATATGGTGAATAGAGAATAAAACAAACTTTCAAGTTGCTTAAGGAAGTAAGTAGAAATACCTTACTGTCAAGTTTTAGCATAACACTTCCAAGTCCTCTGATGGGCCGTGGAGCAAGGGCTTCCTGACGTTCCTTCACAAAATTTTCAACAAGTTGCCACCAACTTTTGCAGTGGTGTCCCATGAAGTTCAAAACTCCAAAATGAACCACAAATTTTTTAAGCGCCCAAACTGTAACCACAAGAAGGAAATTAAGTATCAGAGATTTCAGAGAAGCACCACAAGACTACTTATCCTGTTCTGGAAGACTGATGAAAAAGAAAGGAAAAGACTTTTGAGTTTTATCTCCTATTAAAAACTTCAGGAATTTTCCAGGGTTTTTAGTACTCATCTCCTCACTGGCTTTTCAGCTGTGCTTATCCACATGGAACTTAGATGACAGCGCAAGAAAAATGACTGCACACTACCCAATAATGCAGCTAACAGGATTGAGCAAGGCCTGGGATAAGAAGGTGCCACACCACGATTCCAGTACAGTGGATTTCATACAAATTCACACACACCGTGCCAATTGACTCCACATAAAGTACCACAAACAGAACCTAACAGCACTTTACACATGAAAGAAAATCTTCAGCCTAAATTTTTAAGTTTTAGGCCTTCTAAGTTGTTAAAGTGTGTCTTTCTTTCAAGAACTGACACCACATCATGTGGAATTTCACAATAAAGAAGCATCCATTTAAATCTTTTTTGAAGTATTACTGATAGATTTTGCTTTTAAACATTAAAAAGCTATTTGAGATTAGCATTTTATCTTGGCAACACAGGATACTGAACTTCCTATCACTACATGAAATTTTACTTTCAATAATTTTTTATTGTGGCTGTTCTTCAAACCAGATTCATTACTTACTACTGCACATGAGCTCCACAACAGTAGGCAGTACAACACTTAATCATCAAAAATTCACATCATATTTCTACTTGGAGACGTGTAAAATGGCAAACATAGCCAGAAAGGTTAACTTTTACTGCCTACAGGGCATTTATCCAAGTTCCACAAGAGCCTGTTCCCTGCAAGCCACACGTGTAATAGTTGATGTTCTTGTTTTGGAGAGCCAGTGAAACGATTTGCTGACACGTAGTTCACTTACCCTCTGGCACCACCATGTGGCAAGTAGGGGATTGATTCTCTCGAAGAAACAGAACAATCCAGTAATTTCTCTAATAAAATGAGTGGCAAACAAACAGAAAAGGAGAAAATACAGTGCGAGTGCCAGCACTGAACTTAAAGGCTGAAGTTTTGTACGATGAAATGCAGCTCATGGTCACAACACAAACTGCTGTTCAGCAAAGCCAGTTTGCTTGCAGGCAAAGACAGGCTTGCATTTTACACAGTGACAAACACACCTCAAATGGCTTTCTAATCTTACACTATAATTTAAGAACAAGAGTTTACACAATATCTTCTAAAATAAATGACTGTACACACATTGCAAAGGAGGTGCTACAGTCAATCAAACAGCTGTAATTATATTAAGTCAAAAAAGAGAGGAAAAGCTAAAGGACTGTTATTAGAAAGCAGTGAGCGAAACAAAAGCCTGTATAGTAACAAGTTCCAGACATCGGCAGGAAGCTGAAGATTACCTGAAGACAATTAAAAAAAAAAAAAAAAAAAGGATACAACAGAACAAGCAAAGAAGCAAATGAAAGATCTTAAAAAGAGACAGTATCAGGATTTCTAGGCTCTACTCACTGAACGAAATGCTGCAAGTGTTCCACAATGTGGCTCATTGCTTAGCTTTTAAATTCATAGCAGTTCTTTCACCTTTTCATTTTATGGTATAATTATGGTATCATTTTCCCACCCTCTACACTAAGCAATTTTAAAAGACCATTTCATTCCAACTGAAGTACAAATGCATTCAAGGAAAAACGTTAATGGTACCAAGATGTTTCTAATAATCTAAATGCTGCTTTATATGAGTCCTCTTTACCAGTGTAAGGAACTCTGATGAAATTAACACCTTTCTATTTAAGGTTTCAGGGAGGTTTGGGGGGGTTTTTACATATTAGAAGCATCCTCTTTACGGCCTCAGAAGTACCTCAAGTTATTATTACTCTCTTTAGACTTGAACCATTGCAAGGAAACTTGCTTTACTAGCCTTCCTGTTTTCCTAGTATTTTTACTATTACCTCTCTTTTAGCCATGCAGATTATCATCCCTCACCTGACATTTAATGTAATCCACTGTTCTAAATTTGGCTCTGTTCATCGTTATACTGCCTATGTGTAATATTTTTCTGATGACTCAGTTACATGCCATGAAAAAGCACTTCATGGCCTAGTGTCACTGCTAAGGCAACAAGTCACAAATATTCCCAAAAGTTATTTCTCTTTTGGCATGAGTTTATTGTTTGGGTAGTTATTTTAGACCTAATGACTGCCAGGAGCAGTATTCATCTGTTTCATTTATAGATGTCCACTTTAATCTAGACTTGTGCGGCTCAAGCTTAAAACCATTCACGGCTGTCTAACTGCAGAACTGCTGCTTCCCTTTTTCCTCACACATAGGTGTTTCTGAACAGTTTGACTTGACTTTTCAGTGAACTAGCCACGTAAACTCTGCTTCTAATAAGTCTAAAATTTATTTTCCAATTCCTTTTTCACTTGTGATTGCCATCTCCCACGGCACCCAGACACCAAAACCGGGAAGTTCCTTCTATAGTACCTATACTGGCATTAAACAAAGGTCAAACTCCTCTCTGTTCTTTCCCTTCATCAAGCTATTTATACGTCTTGCCACCACATTACCCTTTAGCTGCTGCTGCGGTGCCACAGCCAAAGGTGCAGCTGCTCTTCTCTCCATGCCTCAGAGTTCACAGCCCTTCAAATCTGTGAGTATGACCCCAAGTCCCAATTTCCAAATGGTTTACAGATCTGAAGGAGTTGGTAGCAGGGTGGCCTTCATGGGAAGAGAACAGAGGTTTCCTTGTGCCAGACACAGTTCCAAGCAGCTCCACAACAGATCAATCACTAGGCAAAACGGAGCCTGTCAGGCACGGGTGTGGTGCCTCAGTGAACAAGTATCTAAGGGCAGAAACCCCAGGGCAGGGAGAAGAGGAAGGGACACAGCAAAGTGACTAGAGAGGAAAAAGGAACAGAGGGATGAAGAGAGGTAATGAAAAGGCCAGGGAAGCAGAACTGCTCTGCAGTGGAGCAGACACACCATTTAGAGGGACCATGACCTACAGAGGATCCATGCTGGAGCAGGTAAACCTCTTGAAGGGACTGTGGTCTAGGGATAAGGAAAATCCTAAGATCATACCTCCCTAAAGGGAATGCAGCTCCTGGATAAGCCCACATTAAAACATTGGAAGAATGATTAGCTTTGAGGGTATTTGACCACTAGCTGGGGCCAACCCACCAGAGGAAAAAGGGGCATTCAGTTTTAAAATAATGTCTGTTGATAGCTATCACAACTACTCCAATTCTTGCCTGACATACAGGAGAACAGATGCATGTAGATGTGAAGCAACAAAGCTAATTAGCCTCAGAGCTAAAATTGGAACCAAATTTATCTCATGACTGGTCCACAGAGCTTAGAAACCCATTTTTTACAGAAATTAAAAGTTAACATGAGCCCTACTTCACTACTGAATAACATTCTAAAACTTTCTTCATTTATCAGTGCAAAAATACTAAAGAATTGACATGAGGAGGAAGAAAAACTAGCTGATCAAAACCAGAAGTATTTTTACTATGTAAGGTATGCCAGTATACTATTTCAGGTAACTACAATAGTCAATAGACAAAGCAATTTAACAGAGTTGTCCACTACATGGTAATAGACAGTGCACATCAATCATCCCTTCTAAAGCTACAGTTAATCTTGTCTTAACAAGACTTGAAAAAGCTCTTATTTAAAACTCATACAAGCCTACAAGCCTTTCCTCCTATTTTATTTAACATGATGCCAAACATTTCTAGTAATTGGATTATTACCTGCAAAAGGCACTGGCAACAGCTGCACAATCCAAAAATTTAGCCAGATCTGAACAATGACAATGGCCCACACAAGAGTAACAAAGTAAATATCACTAGTTTTCTTTTTTCTAAGAAAAGATCCAATCTCAGGTCTTTGCCTGTTCCCAGAAGATGTTGAAGAGGAGGAGCTGAAAGATGATGAAGCTCGTGGAGGTGGAGGCTGATCACCTTCTGCTGTTGCTCCTAAAAAAAACACATGCAAACAAAGGGAAATTATCACATTAATATTCACCACAAAACAGAATATGTTCCCTATACCCAAATTACTTTTTTTTTTTTTTTTTTTTTTTTTTTTTAAGGTGGGGGTGAAGGTAGGGACAGCAGCAGAAGGCTGTGTTTTTGTTGTTGGTTTTTGGGGTTGTTTTTTTCCTTTTAATTTCTCTAAAAGACTGAGGCAGCCTTGGCACTGATCTGCATTTTGAGAAGCTAGAACAAGGCTGTATAAACTCTCCCACATCCTGCATCACCATGCCAAGCAGTACTGAGAAGAGGAGAGACAAAAAGTTGCTATAGCCTCTAAGAGGGCTCCTGTCACTGCAGCTAAATTACAAGCCAAATATGTTTTATCAAAGAACCATAAAACCAAGAAAAACACAAAATATAATTTATTTCTGTAAGAAATCTGAAGTCCTAAAATAAATCCTGCACTTCCCTTTACTTCAGGTATTCAAAAATGAATCTGAGATTTGCTCAAAACTCATTCAAACAGAACAAAAAATATAAAGTATGCATTGAAGAGAAAGCTTGTATCTTACAACTGTCTCACTACTACTCTTCCAGATCACTCACAACACAAACACGGCAGCACTCCTACTGTCATCCTAAATTCCTTGCTCTGTGTAGCAAATATTAGTAACATCAAGCACCATTTAGTGGATAATAAATTTTGTCAGTCTCTCACTCATAAGCTGGCAAACAAGAAATTAAATTCAAAAATGTAAACTGATGTGTTAAAGACCCTATATGTAAACAATAGTCTTTTCATGTAAAAATATTATGCTCAAATTAAAATCCTTGGATGCAGAACATGACAATTTATTTATTTATTTAATCTTTTAGTTGCTGGATGACACCAAGTCCATCTTCAGCCACTCTGTGTAAAATCTCTCCCCGAGAACACCAGTGTTAAATCATACTGAGGCTCTGTGCTGTTGTCGAAATTCACACATTTCCCACACATCAGTACTTGAGAAAAGTCTGCAGCCATAGTGGAGGAACACACACACAGGAAAACCTGAGAAGCTACTCTGGGCTGAAACATAAAAGGCAATTTAATATGCTGGTACATACCACACAGGTGGTGAACAATTAATACAACTCTTTCCCTGGACTTGTGTCACAGACACATCCTTCTCCCATGAAGAAAAACTGCATAAAAACTGTACTACAACATACTACGTGCACAGCAGTCCAACAACTCATGTTCCACACATGTTTTTAGCTGCAGTGTTTCACTTTAGCCATTTCTAGCCTAAAGCATGACAGCTAAAACGTTCAAAAAGGCAAGACTCATTTGTCATACAGCAGCAATAAGTGACAAACTGCATCCTCACACAACGGATGAACACCTCTCTTTTGTTGCAGACGTCTGCACTGGTGTTATACAGGTAACTGGAACAACTTAACCGCTTACGTAACCATCTCCCACCACACCAAGACAACAAAGCCAATTGATTCACGCAGCTGGGACTGACACTGGGATGATGACAGAAACATCAGCTGGTTACTGGTTATGTGTTTGGTGGAACATCACAATATTCATGACGGAACTATGGCATGCAACCTGAATAAAGGAATTCTGGAAGTAGCTAAGCACAGCAGAAGCTTCAGGTGGGGAGGTTCTTGGCAAATCAGTGTGTATCTCAATGGGATGATGGCCAGCCCTACCATACAAACCACAAACAATTTTTTGTAAGGGGAGAGAAAAAGATATTTGTAAACAGAAATTTTGCTAAAAAAGACAAAGTACTTTTGTAATATGGAAGAGGATGTATGATTCCCCTGTACTTCTTAGTCTATATGCAATAAAGCAGAAGAGTACTAACAGAAACAAATGGATGCACTAAGGAACACAAATTTGAAAACAGTATACCCATAATGAAGAATTTTCCCCTTCAATTTATTCAACACTTCTCACTGTTTACTCCGAAATTAATATAATCAACATAAGAAATAACAATACAACAGGCAGAAACTCAAATATTTATCCAACAAAATGAAGCACTGAAAGCCAAAACAGACTAATTAGCTGAAGTCTAAGCCTAGGATTAAAGTTATACAATATTTTTGCCCAAAAACTCCTTAGTAGAGTCACCTTTAGAAAATAAAAGAGAACATTCCTTCTTTTAGTAACAAAAAATTTGATTGACATATTTTTGCAAAGAAGATTTGATTAAGTAACAGCAACAGTAATGTTAAAAGCAGTAACAAACAGCCTTATTTCTTACAGTTTCCCTGTAAGCAGACTGTACACAGAACACAAAACAGATGGGGAAAGATGAGGGGATGAAAAACGAAAAAAGAAAAAAAAAATTAAAAAAGGGAAAAAAGGAAGAAAAAAGAGAAAAACTTCCAAGGAATCCCAAGGCAAGAAAGCTTTTCCAGAATGCAGTTCCCCAGCACTTTTAAGCAAAATTAAATTGTCACTACCAATGACACAGTATTCTCCTCATGACAAAGGCCTGCATCAGAACTGCCATTTAGATGACTCTCATAAACCAGTTAACAAAGCTCATGCACTCAGAAAAGAACCAAAATTGCAAATGAAAACAGTCATCTTCTGCAGGCAAGATAAGCTCTGCAAACCAAGGTGTGAGTGCCTTGTCAACACAAACAGAAAAAAAGAACTGTCAGTACAGTGATTTTGAGTAACTTTAGTTTCTGTAAAATCCCATTTAGTGTGCTTCATGGTATTTTGAGAGATGAAACCTTAAAAACACCTTTCTATCTTCCAGCTAATAACAGCTAGCACAATACTCAGGAAAAAATTCTAGCAAAATCAGAATGAATGGTACTTATTTGAGTGACAAAAAAAAAAAAGAGCAAAATTTTCAGGCTGTCTTATTAAGACCTGTTTTTTTTCATTACACAATATGTTCTCTGTCACATCAATTTCTTGCTAACACAGAATGTTGAACTATTCTCCTCTCAAAGAAGACAAAGAAACAGTAACATAAACAGGCAGGTGTCTGTCTCTCTAAGCAGGGCATAAATTAGAAACAGAGTAATTCTATTACTATTAATGAAGAAGTCCTCAGAACATCAGGATGAAGGTACCCCTTCATAAAGAACCACACCTTTCTGTAATTTCATGCAAAAAAATATTTCTTACGCTTTTTCCTTAAAAAACAAAGAAGTGAGGGCAAAAGCAAGCTTGAGAGTCACGATTTTAGCATCTATCATATCCAAAGCCAACAAGACAACAGAAACTTGTCTACCAAGTATTGCAGTGCTATCTGCTTCAGAAATTGCAGACTTCTTTGCTGTATACACTGGAAACTCTGGAAGATCAGGAAGGAGCACTTATTAGACCACCTGAACAGGTATCATTAAACTCCTCAATCCCAGTACTAAATACCACTATTCAACAAGAAAATATGGAAAAACATGAGTGTTCAGAAAAAAAAATATAAAATCCACAAAGCTTATACCCCCTCACGATCTTTTAATAAACAATTTTAAGCCTGGTTATTCTGTAATAGATTCAATACAGTGTCAAGAAAACCAAGAAAGTTGTAAGTTCTCAAGCCTGTAGGTAAAACTTTTCACTGTGTAAGAAAAATGTTCAACAGCATTCACAAAAGATCCAAACCAAAGATGATCAAAATTATGTTTAATATATCACAGAACAGAATACTAATTTTTTCCAGATTGCTGGAAAATTATTTTAACTCTTAGTAGGAGTCAAAAGAAAATCCTGTATTTGGTTTTTTTTCTGCCGTGAAGGAAAACAACAGAATTCATAAGACAAAAAAAACCCCATCCGGTTAGCTGTTTCAAGAGAAGTCAAAAAACCCATAAAAGATATAAAAGACACCTTTGAAAAACTGCTGTAGTTATCTCTTCTTGAAAACAGAGAGAGAACTGTCTTAAAGAAGTGAAAAAATAAGAACTGCTAAGTTTAAAAAGCAGCAACAAAAGAACACAACCACCTACATAGCCCATTTGTGGGCATCTGTCACTTTTCCAGATTTCAAAATTCAGCTCAAAAAAAAAAAAAATCTCATTTCCAAAATTAAAGATTAGACACAGAAATACAGGATAACTGTCACCATAATGCTCTGATCTCAAATTTTAGGATATAATTACATGGGCTTCTCTGTTTATATTGATGATAGTCATGTAAAATGGCGAAAAAAAGGTAGGAGTAAGTTGTTTAAAGCTGCCATTTTTAGATTTAAAAGTTTTAATGTAGATTTTTTAGTTTTAGAAGTACACACACTGTCAAGTTGAATAATCTCTTTGGTTTGGTTTGCAGGAAATGCATGAAACTTAATAATAGCTAATTTTCCAGTATCACATTTCATCAAAGACCTACCCAAAAAAGAAATGATAGCAAGCAAAGTTCAAAATCATGATGGATATCTAAACACTTTGTCTGAACTCTTTTAAGCCACTTGTGTTATTCCAAGTGAAAGTATCACATGACTCAAGCTACAAAGTCAAGTAAACTCCCTATAGGAAGGACTTTGAGCAGGTCATATTCAAAGCGGTAAGGTTTTTTCTCCTTGCAATGTACACAGAAATTCCTCCGGTCTGTCTATGGCTGGTCCAGAAATCCAGCTGTATAACATGTAACTGCCAACAAATCAAAAGACTAGGAAAATTAATACTGAAGAACAGGGGAAAAAAAAAAATCACACCTTCATTCTAAAAAAAAAACAAAATCAAAATAATCAAAAATCCTTCTAGTCAGGCCTTCAATAGCCACATAAACTGTCTTTTGCTAGAAAGTTTTTATACTAGCATCTTACTGACATTTTTTTAAAACAGATAAACCCGATTCACAATTTGGACACTATTTTGGACAAAATGAAGAGGTTACAGACTATTTTGATTTTTTTTTCTGAGTTCCCTCCAGTCATGCCTTTAGAGCAAATTCAAATGTTTCTTACAGAGTATTCAGTCACCTGAGGGTTGGGAAGAACGTTCATTACTGGACTCATCTTCTGTCATTGAGATTGCCATGGCAATTGTTGAAGCAGCAATGGAAATCATCTGACCAGGAAGCTCTGCCCCTGTAAAATATATATGTGTATGTAAGGAACAAAAAGCTTAAGTCTTAAAATGTTTCATTTGGGTTAGATATCCACTGGAGCTGTCAGGCAGCAGAAATTATATGGACAGACACTGTTAGTGTTTACTATGTATTATATGTAGTCAATATTATGAAACAGGAATGAGTGCTATTAATTTCAGTATTACTATTCACCTGCAGCCAAAACTCAAAATCAGTTATTTGCTTAGTGCTTTTCTTGATAATGAGCTGCTACCAACCAAGACATGCACAGTTGCTGGCAAATTTTTATACCAGTTAATCAACATTACTAACCAACCAAAAGAGCCAGACAGGAACAAGATTTCCTTCATCAAGAATATACTATGCCTTTGCTTTTTTCCAAACTGACTTGCAACAGGAAAAAACTATTCTCCTCAAAATCTAAACACAAAACATGTTTTTAAGAAACTATTTTAAAAACAAATAACCGGATATTGGAAATTTTCTGGAGGGAGTTGCCGTGGTTTCTCTCATACTCAGCATTATAGGCGCTAAAAAACCCATATGGCTCATTTCTTTCAAAATTAGCCAAACATTCTGGGCTACCTTCATGCCTGAAATTACAGATTAAAATCCATAAACTCAAGGAATTTGGTTTAATAATGAGTTGCTACTCTACCACAGAAAAGAAGCATCAGCCCATAGTAATCATTTTCTGCAAAGAATCCAAGATTCACTTCAGCATGAGTAAACACTTTGAAATACACTAAACATCCTATAGTAAATTCTTGCAATCCATATGCTATTGAATTCATGGAGATACAGCCCAGATTATTTTATGTGACTTAAGTGAATTTTTGCCTCCAGCAATAAAAGAAACAGTGACTTTTCCTTACCAGAAGACTCCTTTCCATTCTGCTGTTCATGCAACATGCCTACTGTCATCAGAACAACTATAACCAGAAATACAGGAATTCTCCAGGAACCTGCCACAGAAGCTGAAAGACATAGTGTTGGGATTTTTTATAATTACACCATTAATAAACCCTACATTCAGCAAAACCAAGAAAGGCAGCAAATCAACCAAAAAAAAAAAGTCATAAAAGAAACAGGCTTTCTGCATTAAAGAAAAGGAAAAATAGAAAACAAACGTGAACAAGTTTCTCAATGAAGAAACCAAGTTGTTACAGTGATATTATGTTGATACAGAGAACAATTTTAAAAACAACTTTCAAAATCACATGGAAATACATACAAAATTAAAACGTATATGACATCAGAGAAGTCATGCTCCCCCCAAAAATGCGTATTTATGTTAGATCTCCACAGAATGGGCATTTTCTTGGATTTTGCCTATTCAGCCTGTACTTCCAGTAAATACAAGACTCTCAAAATTTAAGCAAATGCAAAGCCATTACATATAGCTTAAACCTCAGGGAAGCATCCCCCACAGTCAGAACAACCCTTGAAACCTAGTGCTAGAGTAAAGTAAATCATGAAGTACACAGTGAAACCTTGTATCATGGTAGTCTTCTATTCATTGCATGATCCATTCACCATAAACCCTGATATGAGAACATAACGTGATAATTTATTATATTAAATGTGTAACATAAGTCTAAAAGATTACTATAATCTTATATTTGTATAAACAGATTATATAGATTGCTGGCAAATGTATTTTATACTGCTGATATTATCCTGATATGCATCTTGACTACAGATAGAATTTTTCTTTTTTTTTTTTTTTGCTTCTGTTACTACTACTAAACACATTTTGCAGCTTCAGCCTTGATTAATAGCAGGCTTTCAATAAAATATCACAAATGAAAGTCTAAAGCCAGCCTCGTGAGCCCAGCCCTTCCTCACTGTCAAGAAATACCTTGACTGTGAACCAAATCAGAGAAAACCATGGGAAGCACAAACTAGCCATGAGGAGTGCAAGGTTTTGCTCAGCATCTTCATGCCTTCCCATTCCCTACTCCAATGCACCCTTCTGGACACATCCAGCCAGAATTACTGAGCAGACAAAACAGTTTGCATTTCAGCTCAAACTCCATTTCACAGATTTAGCAGAAGAGCAAGCAAGGAGCTTTGTTGACAGAACCCTCAGTTACCAGAATAATAACTTCTTGTTACTCACCTAAGTGAAAGAGCAGCATAATCCAGACAGGAACAGACACTGCTTTTAAGTAACGTTCAGTGCTTATATTCCACTTGAATGAAACCATCAGCAGGTAACCAACTACCAGTGTCCATATCTGTAAGAAAAAGATACACAGAGGTATGTATACATACATCAAAAGAAAGCTCTACAGTACTCATGCATGTGCGTACACTCATGCACACACCCATAACTGCCATAGACAGAGAACTGAAGTCAGCTTCTAAGTCTTTAAAAATCCACATTTCAATTATTAAATGAGTTCAGCAGCAGACCTGTGTGGCCTCAGGGAGACAGAGCTGGCCAGCACAGCACTCATTCCAGCATGGAGCAGTTTGCCAGCTCCTGTGTTTCAGTCCAGAGAGACAAAAGGGAGCTTAAGCCAAAGAAGCCATTAGGAAGCACAATAAAAACTGCTGTTCCTTAGTGGTGTTGGTTCACAAAACAGATGCCTTTTTGCGACACGTGACATGTAATTTTTTTTCATTTTTTTAACTAAAAATCCAATGACAGGAAGACGTCAGTGACAATTTGGATTTGCTGCCTCTAACCGCCTTCTATTACTCTACTCATCAGATAAATCACAATACAGACTTGGAGTTAAGAATCTTGAGATGATGAATTTGAGCTTGAAAATGCTGAAAAGAAAGAAGAATGAAGCAGAAACCAGAAGAGGCGCCAGAAGGTGAAAAGCTGCTAGTCAGGAGAGGATGTGAAATAAAAGAAGTACAAAAACCTGTAAAAATTAAAACCCAGTGTTTCATTCTTAAAATAAATAACTGAAGACATTTCTGGTTCAAATTCAATGAACATTCCCTATCCATTACCAATTAAGTACACCTTCAAATTTACCCTTATAAATCCATAAATCCCAATGAAGTTTGAACAGAATTTCTATTAAGAGCATTTACTGAATCAGACATCACTGTAAGAAGAAAGAATGCACAGGCAGAGACAGGGAAGAAGTAATTAGGCAGAACACACCAGAAGAGTTTTCACCTCTGCACTATACAACTCATGCTGAAAATGCAACAGTCCTTGTGAAAAGCAGGTTTGTGTGACAACTGCCACGTATCCAATTGGTGGAGAGGAAATCTTAGCTATACTGAATTGAGCAGACAAGCAGTGAGAGATGGTCCCTGATAACTCCAGAGGGAACCATCGCATAATATGCAAGGTCATTTAAAATCACTTATGACATGTGAACAAAGGTATACCTACCCTTTGCACACTAATACTTCTCAGCTAATGCTTATGGCCAAGTGTGGACTCAAAATAAAGGTCTAAAACTAACAGAACCCATAGACACCAAGACTAAAGTCACAAGCGAATAAAAATTTTCACCAGAAATGCACAGTAGCAACTCCTTTAACAGCAGCATAGGTTTGAAACATAAATTCACTCATAAGGCACTTTACAGCACAACTCTAATTGCAAGAGATAACTCATCACAAAGATACTATCCTACTCTCTAATATCAGCCACACAGCATCTTTGTATGATGAATGTTCCAGTTCCAATATGATTTTCTCTTTAGCTTTTGAATTCAATGATAAATTACAAATAGGAGACTCAGTACATTCAGTAATTGAAACTTTCTGTTTAAAAACAAGCCAAAACTAGGAGGCAAACAGGAAAGAAGCCTATGTTTAACAGCCAACAAAGCAAAACAGACTGCACTGCTTTTAGCTAGGCATGAAGCTGAACATTATAGGGTTTAGGTATTCAATAATTTTTTTCTGTATTCAAAGTTAAAATAATTAATCAGTTCTCATTTCTAAAAGTTTAGCAATGATCCAAGTAAAAGTATTTATTTCTACTGAATAGAGAGAAATAGCTTACTTTTAAACCAGTCACCCTGTTTCAGAGATCAAACAATAACCTTCCTGAAGCCCTGCAAAGAGAACTGTGTAGTCAACTGACTGGGGCAAGAAGTTTAATTTCAGTGGAATATTTCACCGTGGAATAATCAGCCCTTTATTGGTTAATGTTATGACCAAGCACATCCCTACACTGCAAGAACCAGCACACAGGAACTAGGGTAGCCTGCTTCCAACAGTTCATACCTGAAAGCAACTGACAAACCAAATTAACTTAAATTGATTGACATGGACTAGGATTTCATCCCATACTAACTTGGCAACAGCACACTTTTTTTTTTCCTTAACCCTTTAAAGCTTTAAATGTTACATAATCCTTCCCATTGTTTTTCTGGATGGTCTCCAAAGGTTTTGGCTTGAAAAGCTTGGAGAATATTAATAGCCTTTCTACCATTATATGTCATTCTCAAGAACTGACATAATTGAAACAAAGAATGAAAGACTGCCCACTTTCAGTAAAATTAAGCTACTGCAATTACTGCACTGAAACAGTAATTGGTAAGATTCCATGCTAAGCCAAAATACCTAAAATTTTGATTTGTTAGAGTGTACAGTTAACCAGGTAACGACTACATACACTTCAGATTTGCAGAATGCATTAACTATCATCAACTATTTACCAAGCTGAAATCAGTTGCAGATGCCTAACTTTCACCACATACTCAGAGATTTTAAATCACTACTCAATCACAATTATTATTCACAGACATGCACAACTTCCACATATATAACAACTTTGGGATATTTAATCCTGCAAGCTGCCCTTCTTTCTTCTCTTGCCTATCTTTGCAGTATTAACAGACAGAAAAGACCTCATTTTTCACATCTCCTCTGCATTTTGTAGCATCTCTCAAACTGAACAAAGTGTTGCTTTGCCTTTAGACATGCAAAACTGCTGGCTTTTCTGAATAAATAGTGCTAAAACTGCAAAGTAACTTCTTGGATTGTAGCATCCATTTCTATATTAAAGTGGTAAATTTAAGAGGCAGATTTAGAGGTGTCTAAGGCAACTATGAAGGGCTTCAGTTCTCTTTCAATTGCCAACTGGAGACAAAATTACAGCATAGAAAGATGCAGCTTTTACGTTAAACTCAAGCATCTGCTTCAGTGAATTTTCTTTGAAATTTCAGTGATGGAAAGTCTAGGACTTTCCCGCATGAGCTTTCATCAACATCACTGAAAGTTTGTTTCTCCTTCCTGTTAAAGCTGAAGGATTTGAAAATCTGAGCCACTCTTTTTGGCTTTGGCCTCATTCTTCAAGAACAAGCCCTTACTACTCAACTCTTGACAACTTTTATACTGATTTATATTGCAGAGTAAAATTCTTTATGTGGTTCCCTCCCTTTTCTCCTATCAACAAGTTAACCTCTAAGGGGAAGGTGTTGCAGATGAGCACATTCAATAATTCACTGCTACTGAAAGTGGCAATTCATTGTCTCCTGCTGCCAGCTGGGCAGTCCCACTTCTTCTGCACAACAGCTTCAACATTCATCCAGCCAGCTCAAGCTCCCTAAGCTCATAAAAAAGCCACCTGTAATTCAGCTATAGCAAAACAGGCCCACAGAAATATGACAGGCACCAACAACAGGGCACTAGAAGCATATGTCGGAAGTGGAAAAAGCAAAAAGAGCTTTCCACTGTAGAAGATAGCAAAGCTGTCGGAACGATTTAGTCTTCCTTGGAATGCTGCCCCAACACCTCAAAATCCTGCAGCAAATACATTTCCCACTTGCTTCATGTGCCTTCTCAGGCACGTGGTGTGATTCCTGGCCTCTGTGCAGGGCTGGGAGTGGGACTGCAGCGATCCTTCCAACTCAGGATATTCCATGATTCTATGAACCACCCCATAAGTCAACACAACAGTGAAGACTGAGAAGATGAACCAACAATTACTTCCTTTGATATATGCCCTGTCAACATTTTTCAGTTTTTAACGAGTCAGCACCTACAAAACTGAGTGTCTGAACTCCTTCCTTTTCTAATTGCAGCTCTACCCTCTCCCCTGACCACTTTGAAATGATGTTTTTTTCCCTGGCTGTTCTTTCCCACTTGGAAATCATACGGCAAGGTTTTTCAGAGATTGGTTTATTGGGGGGGGGGGGGGGGGGGATTTTAACTGAGCTTTAAATTTAAAGTTGTTTGATGGAACTACAGATCTAATTCAAACCGCTATTTTCCAGTCTCAGTGTTTTGAACAAAAAAAAAAGGGCCGAACTACCTCATCAGTTCCCTTTAATATTTTAAAACAAAACTTTAATTTGGAAAGAGAGATTATCATTAGCTTTCCTCCAAATAAAAAATCATTAAAAACACTGACCAAGCATTTACACAGCACTTTTGCAAACTTTTAAAACAGCGCTGCAGAGCGAAGATGGTTTAAAGAGGTGATCATACGACACTAGTTCACTACTTCTCCATCTCCCTCCTCAGTGATGATGCAGGCTGACAACGGAAAATGAACCTACCACAAAAGCTGAGCAGAAGAGAGTTGGACTTGAAAAATGAAGCGACACAAGGCCTTACATGCACTGCTAAAAGCCAAACTGTGTTTGCCTTCGAAAAAAATCAGTGTTTTCTTCATCTGCCTCTTCATTTGAAAATGGTTTTCTAAACAATACAGAAGATAATAAGGAGGCAGGTGACAAATTATGAAAATGTCATTTTGACTCCAGTTTCCAGAACCAAAATAAATTTAATGTAGTTTTAGTACATTTTCATTAGTACACAAGAGGAAACATCCCATAATGTGCAGAGTCCAGCAGAATAAGAGTGTGTAACTGCCTTCCCTTTCAGCATGGAGACAGCCTTTATCAAACATGTAAGAAAATACCCAAACTCCAACTAATCACACATCTAAGACTATTCTTCACCTCAGAGCAAAGACAACCACCTCTTCCCTTTACTCAGGAAGCCTTCATCTACCTAAAGTAGGTTCTAAGTGAACACAAGTAAGTTATTCCTTGTCTCAGGTCCAAAGGACTAGAACAGTGTGCCCATTCCATTTCTTCTAGAAATGAACATATGTGACATATATCCATTTTGGTACTTCTGGCATTAAAATACACAGACTACTAAACCACATGAAACAGAAACATGGGCTTTAGTGAGATTACCCCTTTTTGAAGGGATGAAACTATGAACTTACAACCAGAACCCTGGGCCAGGGGGGAACTGACAATCAAAATCAACACTGCAACACATGGGCTAAAAATTATTTTCAATGTATCCTGCAACATTTCTGACACTGAATTTAAGAAAAAAAAATAAATCTAAGATATCCAGAAGACTGCAGCAACAGATGTTGAGAATACTTCTCCTTTAGTTCACTTTTCCAGTCTTAATACAAAAGCTATTTATGAGAAACTCGTAATAAAAATGCTGTTCAGAAATCAAATTTTTCAAGATTCTCTTGCAAAAACAGGTTTCCCAGAGCACATCAATTTTTTTTCCCCTGCAGACAAAGCACCACTCTTCTGACATACTTCATGGGAATACTTTTGCAAGAGATGGCTCCTAAATACACACAATTTATTCACCTTCTACTTTTAATATATAAAGCACAGTTAAAATTTTGCTGGACAGTTCCATAATGATCACTCCTTTTCAGAGGTGCTGGAAAAAGAAACGTTGTGTTCAATCAACACATAAAAATACCAATGTATAACTAGTATTACATAGCATGTATCATTAGGCTTTAGGCTAGTGCCAGTTTGAGGCTGTAGTTCCTGCATATAAACCAGAACAAGCTCCTCAGCCACTCCAAGAAAGGTATCTCACTGCAGGCCCTTCCAAAACTGAGAGTGGGTGTGAGAAAAACAACAGTAAAAAACACTATCATCATTCCAGACTTACCCTGCCTTTCCCCATCTTGTTGTCAAACAGGCCACAGGTGGCCTCTACACAGTTTATCTCTACCCAAGCAAAGTTGTGAAAACAAACTAAAATCTGTGGTTTTGGTAAGATATATTTACAGTCAGTACTTGGCTTCATGATTTATAAGGCAGGATACCACAATAATTAAGGATAAATAATACTTAAGAGAAATAATACTTAAGAGCTTGTACAGGTGTTTGTTTTGGTTTTGGGGTTTTCTTATGGCAGGCAAGTTTTAGAAACCTGCAAGTTCACTCTAAGAAGAAAGGGAGGAAAAAAAAAAGCCCACCTACCCTAAATGCTCAAAGAAATAGAAATTGCATGCACATTAAAAATCAGAACTGTGCCCTTTCCTTTACTGGAAGAGAAATTGCCCCATGAGGTGAACTCGACAAAACATTTTGCCCCCAGAAGTGATATTCAATAGGACTTTGGAAGGCAAACATCTCAGAGCATGGCACCCCAAAGCATCTGCCAGGAAGGATGCTTGGAGAATTTCAGTCTGCAAGGGCTGCCTGGGGACTGCTGGCATTTAGTGCCAACACAAACAGAGGTTTCCCTGGTGGATGTCTTTCACAGAATCCCTGATGGGGAGCAAACAGTACACCAGCCAAAACAGGTAGCATGTACTCTGACAACATTCCAATACAGCAGTCAGAGCAATGGTGGGCAAAGGCATTTCCAGATCTGCCCAGCACCCTTGTGAGGGTAGGATTGATTAAGTGCTCTAACTGCATGGAAACCCCCAGAACAATATGAATTGTACCCAGTACAGTCAGAGATATAAAAATACACAGACACACACGTGACTACACAGTTGTGAGCCTGATCAATAACCCGTGACAAATCAAGGAAGAAAGACTGGCCAGACAGAAAGATTTTGACAGCCCTATAATCAAGTTCAGTACAGAGAATTCTGCTCATTATGATTACATCAAATTTAATTTACTAAGATGAACCTCAGAGCCAACAAAGAGCAGCTGTATAATTCTTTACATCTGCTGGGATCTACAAACTATCCGTTTTCCAAAAAAATACGAGCATGTAAATTCTTCTTCTAAAAAAAAAGAAGAAAATATAATGAATAGCCGGCATTGGATATATATTAACCTAAGTGCAAAACATCAGCCTAAAGTAGTTTGAACTCTTGTCACAAAGCAAAAGAATTTGGTTTTTAGATACAGTGTTGGTCCTGTGACCAGGCATGGTTCCTGCAAAACTAGTGAAACTGCTGCAGCCCAAAAGCATGCAGGACTATATTCAGTTCACTATGGGATAAAATCCCATCCTTTCCAAGACAAAAAACTACAGAGAAAAACATTCCCCTTCCCTATATTATGAAACTGCTGTTTGTGCAGGGCCCTCTGCATCAGAACTCTGCAAATAACCAAGAGAAGGCTGGAGTCAGAACAGGGAACTCATCTGGAATTTTTAACCAGCCTCTAATTTAAGGTCCACCAGACAACTACATTTTTTTGAGCAAGCTTCTTCGAAGATTATAAAGCCTGAAGGGAAAGAAAAGGAGACCATGGGAACATGCTGCTTGTAGACTAGCCTAAGATCTTGAACTTGTTCTCCAAATGCAGTGTTTTTAACCAGCTATCAAACAATCCAATCATGGAGGTACCCAAATTTCTCAACTGCAGGTGCGACTTAAGAACCAGGGATGGGAACACAGGCACTTCTGAATCTTGACTCATCAATGTCAGATTTGAGGACAGCAGCTGAACAGGAAAGATTTTCAACATACTGGTGCCAAGATACACCTTACCATGTCATTGTCACATACAATTACTGCATTTGAAGAACTTTCTTTTTTTTCTAGAACGTAAGAGGAGAACTTCTGTCTCAGTATCATGACCTAGTAGATACCATCAAAATACCTTTAGTTAGAGAATAACAAATCATTATTCCAAATCCCCGTAATTCTAATGACAGGCAGCCACTCACTTCTCTAGTACAGGAGAGGGAATCAGAAAGGGAGAAGACAATCATGCATACAGAAGGAACTATGGAGGATTCAGAGCCCAGAGAAGAGTACAATGGAGAAATCAACTCGTAATATCCCAAATTCCCGTGCAGCCAACAAGCAGAACATATGCATGCAAATAGAGCCCTGCAGTACAACACAGCAATTAAAGGGCTTTAAAGTGCTTAACTGAAGTTAAAACTGACACTATTAACTGATCCAGCTCAGGGCTCCTCAGCTGCATGGATAAAATTAAATAATCTTGCTACAGCTCTGAGATAATACACATCAAGCAACTGCAAAATTCAGAAAACTGGACTAAGAAAACACTGCAAAGTGTACAGATGATGCCAGACCGAGTTGCAGTTATTCACAAAGGAAAGCCCACAATTTTTTTCTCCTATAAGGCCCCAGAAAGGGACACAGCATGCTTAGAAAGAAACTGGTTTGCTTAAGGAACTCGGTGATAGTTACGTTGACACAAACCCAAAATCTTCCCAAGAAATTCAAGTCTGAAGAGTTGTGGGAGCTTACTATGTTTTGTGCAGTAAAATCCTACCACAGGTCAATGAACACCAGTGTTAAACCAGAAACACCAGTGCCAAGCAGAAGGATCAGAGACTGCTAAACAATGTTGTACTGAGCAGGCACAGACATCTAGCAGTGCATTACAGCCATAGTTACAAGTTTAAATAAATGCAGCTTCCTTCAGCACCCTTATATTTAGTATAAAGATAGTTGTTAAGTATTATAAGTGTTAAGTATGGCTTAATTAACAAACTTTTAATAAAAGCCTGGACTTAACCAGGTCATTTAGTGCAGGAACATTATAGATTTGTTAAAAATAAAACAAAGAGGTCAGTGCAAAGTTCTTAGAAAACTCTTAAGCTTACCAAGCAAATTGTGTGGCAACAAGTCAAAGCTTCCCACTAGTACCAGGCCATGCTTTAGTTCTGCTACTACTCAGCTGAAAGTAAACACGGTAGTATCTTGCCTCTTCATAAAGAGAGAATGTATCTCTGTCTACTTAGTCCTAACTATACTTCTGAGGACAAAACAGACCAGAAACACATTTCCTCTGACATCTTCCAGCACCAAATAAAGTCAAGAAAATCTTTTCCTCCGGTGTTTACTTTCAAGAGACTAAATACATTCTCCTGTCCATTCTATTCACACTAGAGGTAGTCTGTCAAAATATTCTCTGTCAGTCCATTCGGGAACACTGTTACCTAGGGAAAGGGCATACTTTGTTTAAAAAAACAGAGCAGCTTTTGAAAAGTCTTTGACACTAAGAAATCTGAGTATGCCAGTTGTACATCAGTATTCAACAAGAGTACAGCTTACTGAGCTTCTGATCTTTCACATACCCATTTGCTCCTGCTATGTAGTACTTTGTGTATTTTCAGTTATAACTAACAAAGTGTAAAAGAGTTTTGCCAGAAGTTCTAACTATCCCATCGACCAGAACACAGGGAAAAGTAGTCTCCCAGGATTTGTTACCATCAGTAACATCTGTAAGTTAAACAGCTTTACCTTTTAACATTCAAACTGCGCTTGCACTGTTTGATACTCTAAGAAAAAGAAAACCATACGCAAAAAAAAAAAAAAAAAAAAAAAAAAAAAAAGAGAAAAAAGCTTTAAGGTGCCTTCCCCCACCCCGGGTCACTTGTGGAGCCGTGCTGCCATTTCACAACACTTTAATACACACCTTAGACCTCAACAAGCCTCGATGTTTGCCCAAGAACCCGCCTGAATCACCTCTGACCTTAACAGCATCTCCAGGAGCGGGGCATGCCTAAAGCGCGGCCGCGGACCAGCGACACACACTCATTCACTCACTCACCCACTGGCTGCTGAAGTAGTCGAGCCCCTGGCAGATGACGCGGCCGGCCTGTGCCAGCAGCACCTGCACGCCCAGGGAGCTGCCCAGGCAGTAGAGCCCGTAAAGCAGCGGGCCCCCGGCGCCCAGCAGCAGCAGGAGCCGCCGCCGCCGCAGCACCTGCTCGCCCAGCGCCTCCACGCCGTAGTTGGCGAAGCAGATGGGCAGCAGGAGGGCGGCCAGCAGCACCGGGGTGCGGGAGCGGTGCAGGCGGCCGAGCCAGCGTCGCCCCAGCGCCGTCAGCGAGGTCTTGAAGGGGTGTAGGAAGGTGCCGCAGAGCACGGCCCAGAGCAGCGGCCGCAGGAACGCCTCTAGGATGAAGTACACGAGCACGGCGGCGCCGCAGCACAGCCCCGCGAACAGCAGCGCCCCGGTGTTGTAGAAGGCCTGCTTGATCGGTTTCTCCAGCCGCGGCAGCGACATCCCCGCCGCCCCGCCCGGGCCGCCCAGCGGCAGCCGCGGCATGGCCGCGCCAGCGCCGGGGGAGCCGCCCGCCCGCCGCTCTCGCGCCGGCGAGCCCGGAGGGGCCGCGGCGGGACTCGAATCCGGAGCTGCAGCCGGACCGGCGTCCGGAGCCGCGGCGGGACCGGCGTCCGGAGCCGGGGCCCCTGCGCTGTCAGCCATGGCGGGGACAGGCGCCGCCCGCGGGCGCGGACCGGGGCCGGAGCAGCCGGGGCGGTCGTGCCCGAGGGCGGGCAGGGGCCCCGGGCTGTTGTAGTGCCTCCGCCGCCGCGCGGCTCCGGGCGTGCGCCCAGCCCGGCGGGAAAGGGGCGGTGCCGGCCGGGAAGCGAGATGGGAAATGTAGTTCTGCTCCGGGAGAGCGGCGGGTGCGCTTTCCTCCTCCCGCTCTCCGGCAGGACCTGAGGGATTGTGAGGGGACCCTGACCCCGCCCGGTGCCCGCCGAGCGCGGGCCGAGGCTGCCCAGCGCCTGCATGGCCTTCGCTAAAGGCGGCGGCCAAAAGGCTGGAGCAGGGAAGAGCCCAGCAACCTCATCCCCAGCCCAGAAGCGCAGTCCCGTCCTGCTTCGCTGAACACTCTCCTCTCCCTACTGCTGCTCAAGTCTCGGGGAGCGGAACAAATTCGGAGATTTGGAGTGTCACTGCATGGTGGAGAGCAAGACTGGTTAGACCAGCTGGAGGATTTTGTCTTGTCTGAACGTGTTCTGGCAACAAATTATTTAACAAGGAAGGAAGCATCTGCTCTTTTACTGGAACTCAGGCCCACTGAATAAGTAGTTGTTCCATCTGGTTTTTTAGACCTGACATTTATGACACTGCGTAGCATCAAATGCTATTTGCATATAATCTAGAGAGGAGCTAATTTCCTGCAGCTGGCATACACCAAACCCGAGCCCAGGCATGAAGGCAGCCGATAACATTTTACAGGTGGTCTAAATGCATCTGTAATAAACGCACTTGGTCTAAAGCAAGTTTTGCAAGGGCTGAAATCCGTGACATTTTCCTTCCATGGTTTAAGACAACCCTTCAGCAGGTACTAAAGCTATTGGTAATGCTGCCATAAAACCCTGAGAGGGATCTTCCTCTTTCTTTTCAAGGAGGTAGAGCATATCCTCTAAGTCACATACCACTGAACATATAAAAAGTGCACAGATACATACATATATAAAAGGAGGAAAATAATCAAATTCCTGTATTTTTTAGAATTTACATGCAAGTTTAACCCTATGTAACTTCCTGTTAGATTGGAGTCCAGGAGGACTTTAGTGGAGCATTTCTTGCATGATGGAGATGTTAAAAAGCTGTAATTATCCTGAGTTGTCGATTGTCTTTAACTTGTGAAGTGGGAATACACCTATTCATACTTAGCTTTTAAATGCAGAGGAATACCAAGGCAATGGCTAGATGAGACCTATCCTTAATACCAAGGGTGAAAGGTAGAGGTTTTTCCACACACTTCCTGTGACTGTGTTTCAGCCTGAAGCTGTAGGTGGGGCTGGGCCCAAGCCAGTT
The DNA here is from genome assembly GCF_029207755.1 of Chamaea fasciata. NCBI lineage: Eukaryota > Metazoa > Chordata > Aves > Passeriformes > Sylviidae > Chamaea > Chamaea fasciata. The sequence goes on along the minus strand of NW_027094086.1, from coordinate 66,261,308 downwards.
TTTGAGGTTTGGCACTGCAGTCCTGACTTGTCTCTGCAAAGCCTTTCCCGCCGGTTACACAGAAGCTTACACTTTTAAAGGTTCATCTGTGCTCCTGCAGCTCCTTGTTTTCCCTCTGCTGAATAGATCACATGTAGGTTCAACAAAGTACTTTAATTTTATGTCGTGAAAGCACTTACAAGCCTACAGGCACTCTGTTTGATCCTGATGACGATGAGGCATTACAAGCAGTTGTCCATACAAGAAGCTTTTATTGAACCTTAAACTGATACTGTCACTCACAGCTCTTTGATCAGATAGATCTGCCTCCTGGCAGGCTGCTGCAGTAGGTAACAAGAATGCATCGTTACCTGAACTTTTCTCTTTAGCTCAGAGGCCAAACTGTAATGGCTAATTACAATACCTTTAGTGCATTAAAGTTCAATTAGCAAGCGTCAATTAAGATTTACACAGGGGGAGAGTGGAGAGTTCTAATCCTTCTGTTAGCTAAATGGAGATGCCAGCAAATCAAATCTTCATAGGCACATCCTTATTCCTTTGATTTTTCTTAACAGACTCAGTCAGCCATGTTCTGCAGGAACAGAAATTAATGTCACCTCCTTGACCTGAGTGAAGCTATAAATACTGATTTACATAAGCCAAGGATCTGGTCCCTACTGTTTAAGACCTTTTCTTTCCAATGATGTTTTTCACTATCCATTATGAACAACTAAACATATTAGAAAGGGGAAAAAACCCCAGCAATGCAATAAAAGGAAATTTCTAATTCATGTATCGCCACAACAGGATCACTTAAGAACAGGGACATGACCCATAAATGTCAGAAAACAATCTCTCAATCTCTTTGACAGCTGAGGGAGGATGTGTGATCTCCACAAGACACACCCCAGCCTCTAAAGCTTAATTCCAGAACAGATTTCAAATTGCAACTTAACAGCTGGTTTTGTCTAAGATTTGAAATGGTAAGAGATTTTAGATTAGATGCCCATTTAGGTATAACTTGCACTGATGCATTTGATTTAGGCATTTTTGTGGTCAAATATAAGTAGCACACCTCAGGCTCCTATACTGCCAGAAATTGTACAACAGTCTCTTTGTATTTTTCCTATTAGGAATTCTTCAAGGTTGAAGAGGGCAGCAAAGGAATGCTTTTACTTCAGGGGAGAAAATATGTATGCACCTAAAAGTACATGTGATAAGTACTAACAGTCTTGGGTGGTCTCCTACGTAGAGGAAAGTATAAAATCAGGTATTATTTAGTAAAAGAGAAACTTGTAACTTCTGTCTGCTTCTGGCTAGCACCCATGATTTTGCGCTCTACTGATGCCTTTTGAGTCCATTTCAAGAGCTCAGAGACACCCCTAGCTCCTTTTTCACTCAATGTGCAGTCAATACAGACCAAAGTTCCAAGATGTCCTACACATGATACTGAAATACTGGACACTGAGGCAGTCACAAAGCAGAGGAGATAAACAATGCCAGCAACTGCAAGTTAATCATTATTTACAATCAAAATAACCACATGGAGCTATGAAATAAGTCAGGAACAAAGCCACAAGGTGTCAGCACTGGCCTGTGTATTTAGAAAATAACTATTCCTGCCTGAGAGACTTTGTTTTAACTTGTGTTACTGAACATTTGTGAACATTCAGTTGAGGTTAATTTCACTTCATAAATTCACCTCAGTTTAATGTAATACCATCTTCAAATCAATGAAAATACTCAGTGTTAACTATTATAGTTTCACTAGTACCAGAAGCAAAGAAAAAAAGTTAATGATTTAAGATGTAAACTTGACATCTTTAGGTCATCTGCATATACCTTTCATTTTGGGCTAACAAAAAAAAAATCATTCTTTTATGCATCTCAACTGCTAAGATGAGAAGACTCCAAATTAAATGTAATTTACAAAATATTGGTGAAAATAAAATGAAAACGAATCCTTGGGAGCACCATATCTGATTGCACCCAGTGATTATGGCCTGACTTTACTGCAGAAACAACTTTGTTCAATGTCTCAGTTAAGGTGTACAAAATTATCAGCAGAGTGAAGCTTGAATGATTCACACAGAAGGCTGTGAATCTTTTTCAATTAACAAGGGGAATTAAGTGCACGGTTGTAAGGCAGAGCAGTCAAGAGCATCGACACAAAAATGTTCAATCACTGGAAAAAGCATGCAAAACAGCACCAGTAGGACCTGTGGATGGACAAAATCCAGAGTACTGTCTTGCAGGGTTATCCCCCATGATAGCTGTGTGCACAGAACAGGAGCTGGATATACAGAGACCTGAGTAACAAAAGAATGTTTGGGATTCATCAGGTTTGTGACCAATTCCTTCCCAGTCCATCAGCAGTCATGTACTGCAAGACAAACAGAATATAATTTAAATCTATTCAAATCTATCTGGTATATGTAATATCTCTACCGATCATGATAACTTGGACAGTGCACAAGTAGCTGACACACAAGACCCATCCTTCCTTGCAGCCTGCAGCTACAGGCTCGCAATAATACTACAAAACACAACAAACAGACCACACAGTGTAAGAGCAATAAATTTCTTGTTGCCCTGAGCCAACTCTTCTTCCCAGTCCACCAGTAAGGAGCTAAAATACCTGCTCAAACCTGAGAGATCGCAGAAACTGAAGCATCCCTGTTTGAGAGACTTCTACAGCTGCTTTTGCTTGCTGAGTATCATGGCACTTCCTCCTCTCTGTTGCCAATTTTTAATATAGTTTTATTTTCTTCTTATCTGCAAAAGCCTGTTCTGGCTACTTCAGAAGCCATTCTGGCCAAAGAACAAGGCAGTGGTGACAGTAGATAAAGAACACCCACATTTGTAATATTGCAACTTGATCATATTTGTATCAAATAGGTTACAAAATCACAGCACAGAGATCACCACAGGGACCTCTAAATTCTACACACTTACAGCAATTGACAACGTGGTTAATACTTGGCTAAAATAGAGATGATCACATTTACTTACAGCTTCATTGTGATTCACATAGTGGGAAAAAAAAAGGTAGCCTTCTCACATCTGTTAATTTGCTAATGTGAACAGCCTCACTGGCTAAAATGGAATTAGTCAGGCTAATAAATTCAAGACTATGGCAAAGGAATTAATTATTAATATAAGCAGCAGCAGAGACTTCCTCAACCTCATGGAGACTTTTTCCCCCTTTATGAATGCCATACCACACATTTTCTTAGACTAAAAAGGCATTTATTGCAACAGTATTATAAATATCATTGTCTGTCACTGTCAAATAGCTAACAAGGCTCACTTGAACACCAACATTTAGTATAAAACAGATGTTACAAAGCAATACTTTAGGGCATGCACTGATTGTAAAGTACTCCCGTAGGTCACTGTAATTTCATTTTCTATTCACTCAGTGTTATTTTTGCTGAAAAGACTAGAGCACAAATACAAAGAAGTTTGGCAAATTCTTCTGGACTACAAAACCTCCATTCTGCACTCCAACCAAATGCTCATTTGACTTCACATGGCTGCTGGGTATTGGCATACAGAATGAAGCCTGGCATAGAGAATGGAGAACACCACTTAACACTATAGTTACAAGTTTCTTATTTGTATGTTTTATCTGTATATCAGTCTTGACAACGCTGAATAAAGTCCAAAGGTAGAGATGACATTTCAGGTTCAACCATTACACTTCATGTAATACGAAACAAGTGGCAAGAGTTCACACAGTTATGACAGCCTTCTATTTGCAAAGAGGTTAAAGCAAACCAGACCTCAGGATATATAAATCAAAAATACCAAGACATACCAGGCATCTGTTATAACCTAAACAGAACTCAACATGCTAATAAAAAATATCTGCCTAAATAAAACCTGGGGACATCACACACAAATGTCAAGGTCCCACTAATTCATTTTTCTAATGAGTTAATAGGTTTGAAATTTCATCTTTGAATCTCTTTGTCAAGACTTGAATGATAATTCCAGCTTTAAAAATTCTATTGTGGTAGTTATTTATGTTTCAATATTATCATTCATTTCATATCACCAAGGGTAAAAAACTGAAAAAGAACCCACTGCTTTCTATGCGAGCAGTCAAGTATTTCAAAAGCACACACCATATTCCAAAGTTAAATACCAAGAATTTTTTTCCTCCTAGGTTTAACTGTGGCATCTGTGCTTCCTTTCCTATTACCCTAATACTCTATATGACAACATTCTTTTGACTCTTACTGAACTTACTCTTGTTTCAGCTTGGATGGCAAAAAAAAAAGAGAAGTGAAAATAACACTGTAATACATCTAAGACCGTGAGGCTATTTTTTGTACTGAAGAAAGAAGATGTGTGTATAAGAACTGCAAACGTAATCCCCACATAAGTAGTATCTCAGGCTCACATATTCTTTTCCTCACAGAACATTCTGTCTCCCCAAAATCAGCTAGGAGACAGGGAACACATAAGATTCTGCATTTTGTCTTGTCTCCAGAGCAGAATTTAGCCTTTTGTTTTTAGACTCTCTTTTATAATCTTGTATAATTCTCAGACTTTACATGCACACACAAATACCTTCAGCTAAATCACTTTGCCTAAACACTAATTCTATGAAGAATACTTTTCATTGTCTAAACCTTACAGATCACTGTTGTGAAAAATCAGCAGGAATATTTTTATTCCTTAGCACAAAATCTAAGTGAATTTTTCATTTATTTAGTCTTTTACCAATACCACCATAGGAAATTGAACTGAATGACATAAAAACTAAGAGAGATTAGGTTAAATAATGAGCTACCATAAAATTTTTGCTTCCCTGAGTAAGCATTGAAGCCATAGCAGATTTCCAGCTGCTCAGCACTTCTGAAAAATCCAGTTGCTTCTTCAAAAATGCAAATATGAAAAGTACTGGTAATTCTGTAATGCCTTAGTCCATAAAGAGTACAACACCTTTACAGAAAATGTCTTAAGAATGCCACATGAAAGTTCATCTTGTCAGGACATTCCTAATTAGCCTCCAACTGCAGATCAGAATGAGCCTGTGTGGAGCAGCAGCTGTTCTAAGAGACAGGTTGTGAAGTCCCAACGTCACATTGGTTTGGAAGAACATTCCTACTTAGCTAAGAAACACAGAAAGTGGGCGAAAGCAACAGTTGTGAATGACTATGGAACCATGCCAGGGGAAGTTCAGATGGGACCTTAGGAAAAGGTTCTTCTCTACGAGGGGGCCCCAATCACTGGAACATGCATTGCAGGGAAGTTCACGGAGATTCTGGACAATGCTCTGATTCCTATGGGTTAGTTTTAGGCAGTCCTGTGAGGAGCACCGTGTTTGTAGTACTCTAAGATCATTATGGAACCCTTATGGGTCCCTTCCAACCTGAGATATGAGTTCTATTCAAAATACTTAGTAATCCAAGGGAAAAAAAAAATCTGTCCTTTTCACTACAGCAGATTCATTGCTATTGCCAAGTCATAGCACAGATTTTTAAAGCGAGTAATGTCTTTTAAGTCTACATTTTCACACCTATCAACTCCACAAGCTGCACACATCCTCTCTGACATTTCAAAATTGCACTGCTTTTGCCTCACTATCTGAGCCCAAATTAGGTAAGTTAAATAACCACGTTTAAGCATATATAACTTTATCAAACCTACAGTGAAAATAGAAAAAAAAGCAGTTACCAAAGTGATTATTTCATATTAATAAAAAATGTTTAGAAAAGGAAGGCTTACCTAGATCTTACTCTGTATTTGCAAAAATCAGACACCTTGATATACAAATTGCATATAAATAACTAGATAAGAAAAAGAATGCTTCAAGCTGGCACATGGTTAAAAAAATTATTTTCTATTTTAATAATTTTTGTACATAGGGACTTGACATTTTCTTTAAAATCTCCCAGTTAGATCCTTATCTGTCCTGGGCAGGTTGAGGAAGAGCTGCCCAAACTGCTAGAGAAATAGTGATAATGAAATTTTAATTAGAGGAGCTAATGTACAAAGCTGTTAAGATTTAGAGCCCCCATTTTTTGGTACTCAGACTGCAGCCAGCAGGGAGTACCTGCTCACTGGCCATTCTACAAACTGAGCAGGTACTCCCTGCTGCAGCCGACTGCTGCTGTTGCCTCCGGGGTCTTGCTGGGTTTTTGTACCTCTAAAGGCCAGATCTTACTTGAAGCTTGACAACAGAGGACATCTCGTGGCACGGTCTGACCTGATACCCACCCACATCATGCCTTGAACAGCTGGGACCTGCCTAAAAGCCAAAATCTCTTTCAAGTCAGACTGTATTCCTTCCCAACCCTGCATCAAGTAATATTTGCTTGGATAAAGAGCGCCAGATGGGCACTGCCACATGTAAATTTATACAAAAATAGAAAGTTTACCAAAACCATTAGCCCTTCCTTGTCATTTGTCCTTACTACCAGTCTCTCCATTCTTCTGTTCCAAGCGGTTTGGAGTCACCAATGCCTCACTCTGCAGCATTCAAGCAAACTGCTTTGCCAGTTTCATTACATGGGGTTGAAAAGGATCATATCAATTCACGTAAGTTATGCATATCCACAGCTCCATGAACCACTGAAACACTGTTATATTTAAAAGTATTTCTAATTCTATCATAAATCCAAGGCAAAGTAATTTTTTGTATAAAACACTAACACAATAGTTACTTCTGAAAATAACTGGTATTAGACCTTTTGTAATCCTCTGAAATACATATTTCCTTCTCGTTAGGTCTATTACCAAATACTTCACTTCAGGGAAATTATTTGAAGATGTTAAAACAAGAGGAGGGTGGGAGGAAGTACACCTGCTACACAACAGTGCCAAACCAACGAAACCACAGAGTCACAAAATGCCATTTAAATGCTATTAAAGTTACATAATCTGCATATAAACTTTAATTCTGCCTCTGGAGAACTGGAGGGTGCAAAGCTCCAATGGACCCAGAAAAGACCTGAAAGACCAGAGGGTCTGTTCTCTAAAACTGGAATAATTTTCTTTTTTGTAAAAAAAAAAAAAAAAGAAGACCTGTGTCTTTCCTTAAATTTATAGCAGTTATATTAGTTATAGCAGTAACTAAGAGATAACTGCATAGCTATTTAGTACACAGAGGCAGTTGCAGTGCTCTTTTTTTGGTTCAGACCCAGGATACGGTGCCCCAAGCGAGCTTCAAGACCACTGCCTGGGTGCCATGTTCATGTACACCACACACATTATCTGATCCCTGTGCTGAAGATTGGGAAAGTCAGTGCCAAACACAGCTTCAACATCATTTAACCCAAACTGGGGGTTTCTTCAGATCTGGGAGGCCACAAGTGTTTATTTTCCTACTATCCAAGTATTGAAAAACCCCCCGAGACAAACAAGAAGGGCACAGGGGGACTTTAACTTTTCTCATCGATACATTCTCTTTCAAAACCAGAATATTTCCCTTGTAATAACAGAAGACAGCATCACCATTATCCAATTACATTACCAAATCATCTAGGTGCTTTTTTTTTTTTTTGAGGGGGGAAATCAATTAGCATCTCACCTAGACCTAAAAAAACCCCAGTTATTTGGTACCAGCAATGAAGAAAAAAAAAAAAAAAAGGCAAAAAAATCTTTCTAATTAGTAACCACAGTCAAATTTCCAAACAACACCATATTCTAAATATGCCCTCTCTAAATTCAATGCCTCTGTATTAAGTCACTCTGCAGCAAGAAATCCTTAAAATTAAAGCACTTAGGAAATGTGTTGTTTTAACAGCTGTTTGGTAGTAATCACCCTAAAGTAACAAAAAATTATTTGGAGAGGGAAATATTTGCCTCCTTTTTCAAAGCAGGCATTTTCTTCTAGTTTGTGTTGGTACCAGCCAACTAGGAAAAAAAACAAAACAAAACAAAAAAAACAAAACAAAAGAAAACAAACAAACAAAACAAACAAACAAAACAAAACAAAAAAAACACCAAATTTGAAATGCCATAATCAGTTAAAATTTACTTTGAAGTGTTACTTTATAGTAACTTTGCGTAACAGGGATAAATCCTGCTTTTGAATGTTAAAAAGAAAAACAAGAAGACAAAATGTGAAAACCAAAATACTCTCTATGACAAGTTACTATGCCCACTCAAATGTTAGGTCTTACCAAGTATCACACAAACTTACACACCACATTTCCCTTATAACCTTTTTCTCCTCAGATTTCATCCCAGATATCAATTTCTCGATACTCATACCTTCTTTGTTTGTCAACTTGAATTCCATAGTCCTGATTTTCCCACTGTGAAGAGGAACTCTTAGATAAACTCAGTGCTAAACTCAACCACCCATTTAAATGCCAGATAATAGATTGTTTTGCTGCTTCCTGTGGCCTTTTATTTCCTCCCTTTTGATTAGAAACACTTTATTAGGCTAATTGAGTACTGTGAAGCTTAGGTGAAATACCTTTTAGAAGTGCACATTTCTGCTAGTACTTCAACAAGAGAAAAAATATGATGACAAAACACAGTACACTGACAAATAATCTGAAAAAGGAATAAAAAATAATGTGAAATACTTTGCTCTTGCTTCAAATCCTGAACTTTAACCACATCCGACTCCATATATCTCCAAAGCACATTGATAGTTGTCACACATTTTTACCTTGGTACTATTATAATCATCTATAACATACCTGTGTGCTCAGGTCCCACCAGGCTGTCCTAAATCCAGAGCTCTAGTAAAGAAGAAAAGAGGAGCCAAACTGGGTTTCTATCCAAGTTCAGTACCTTTAAATTATTAAATTAGCCCTTTAGTGGGTAATCAAGTAAATGGCTGAAACAGTAAAAACCAAGCCATAAAATAAAGCAACCCTCAGGCTCTGAGAAAGAACTGTAATATCTCAGCTGCCTATAAATTAGCTCAAAGGAGAAAGAATTTACCCTAATGATTTCTTCACTTCACCTGTTTGCTGAATGTAAAGCTCATTATCCAGGCTTCTGCTTATCTGCTCCAGCCAATCTTAAGGCTAAATTACACAGCTGTTGTGGGCCAAAGCAGACCTTAGTAGGTGGTCTCTACTTGATCAGAAGATGAGTAAGTTAACCAACCTGAGAGAAGTAATTTATACTAAATAAAGCTACTGTGTGTACTTTAAAAGTTCACTTCTGAATTTCTCTTCCCTCTCCTGAACTCTAGTCCAGTAATTTTAAGTGAACAAATCCTTAAAGACATCAGTGAAAATATAAAATATTAAACAATCTTTTGAAATAGGGATAAAGTGTTATGAAGACAAATTAATCTTCAATCTAATTCATATACCTTAAGAACAGGCTTGAAGAATTCTGAGCCTAAAAAATCTTAGTCTACAAACATTAATCTGTGAATAATGATGCAAACCTAGCCAAACTAGTTAATCATTTTATACTCCATGCAGTAATGAGAATAGAAAGGAGTTGCATTACATATACCTTACCAAATTCTATGTTAGAGAGTCCTCAAGTGTAGCACATTAGATAAAACTTTGGCACTATTTATATTTTAATTCTACTTAAGTAGAATCTTACTGTAAGTTGGAGAGTGAATGAGTAGCCTTACCTAAGCACATTTGACTGCTACATGTAAACTTGTCATACACTTTCTATTACGTGAAGAACAGAAATTCTCCACTCAAAGTTTTTATAATATTCTGTGGCTCATAAATGCATTTTGACACTTTTAATCTCAGTAATATTTAGCATTCTTCTTCTACTATTTATTGGTGATAAAAACAGCTAATGTGTTTCCTTTTTAGCTCATATTTTTCCACAATACCTATGTTTTAGCAGTGGTTTGATGAACAAAAGATACTGCTGTTCTTATTAATCCCTGTCTTCCCTTACAAGTAATCTCATTTATATTTCTTTGTAAGATAACACTAGCTGCCCACAGTCACCCTTAACATGAACAGGATTTAGTGGCATACAACACAGAAAAAGAGATTACTTCATACTACTGCACAAATACTTAAAAATCTATTTACATGTCAGCAAAATTGCTGGGTTTTTTTCATAAAAAGAGAAAAATTGATTTAATCTATTAGAAGGACATCCTATGGCTTGTTGGGAACTTTTATATTCTGCATGTTTTACACCTGGTTTTCCTGTGTATGGAGAATTTATATTGCTGTATTCTCCCGTCCCCTTGTTTAAATTACTTTCTATCTCACTCTTAAAAGAAGTGGCCATTTCTTTCAAATAGGCTCTCAAAACACAATAAAGACATTCATCACCTCTTTCTGTTGGAAAAAAAAATCATGCTAGTGCTTGAATATGCAAGTTTAGTTTTGGAAAGTACCACAGCAAGTACACTTTGATAAATATTAAAAAAAAAAAGACACTGGGAGAACTGTCCGCTATTGAAGGGCAGGTTTTATACTGCTGTTTTGGCTTCCAGATCTTAAGATCAGAAACTGCACTTCAAATTGTGCTTTCTGCTCTAGAAGTACCAAACAGCATTGCAGTGTTTTCTCAAATTTGCTTTTTTGTAGCCATTTGGAAGGCAATTTTGTTATTTGATAAGATGTCCATCACTAAATTCATCTAAACACGCATACAAGCACCCCTCCCAAACACACAAAACACACACACACATTGATTTTACAAAAGTCTCATTTTCCTTAAGCAAGTAATCACAACACTGAAAATATTCTCCTATGTGTTCACTGATTATTCTTAAATGATTTGTCACCACTCTGCCACTCAAGGGAGATGGTTATTTCACTCTTCTGAGAAGCTAACTATGTTCAAAAGCAGCTAGATGAGGATGGTGATGTGATATAAATTCCAATAGAAAAATGCATTGTCCATCCATATAGCCGTCCATCCTGAGAAGCTTCCACTGCCAAATTCTTGCTATTTTCCACTGGTCATGGGGTTCCCATCAATAAATAGAAGGTCAGTGCAACAATGAGGAGCAAGCAGAATGGAGAAGAGAAGGTCTGATAGGCAGCCGAAGGCATGAAAATATCTTCGTACTTGTAAATACTGACAACGCGCTCAGACACGGGTGGAGAGTCTATATCATGACGAGTTATGGAACCTTCAGTGTGGAAGGGCAGAAAGAAATAATGTCAGATGCAACTTTTTTCTGTAACTCTACTGAAGAAACAGGCAAGCAGACAGGTAACTTTCAAATCTACAGATGCATGCAATAGTACACTGTCAGGGGGTAGGCTCATTTCTTGGCTTTCTGAAATTGAACTTCTGAATAAAATAAATTCAAGTAAACAACAAGCACATTTCAAAGGACTTAAGAGCTTCAGGTTATGAAGTTCTTCTAAATTCAGCTTTGGGAAGTGGAGATAGTAGATATATAGCCAAGAAAACAAGACCTGTTGGACTCCCATCTTTCTTTTTATCCATTTTTAAACCTCATGCTGCCAGAATTTTAGTTCGTTAAAAAAATAATGGGGAGAGTGGGGGAGAGGGCATGTCTAGTAAGCATCATGTAATTGAAAGACATTTATCAATTTTGGCACAGAGATTTACTTACCCTGGATTGCTGGGCCCCAAGCAAACAGGTAATACCAACTCAAGTGCAAATCTACGATGGTTTCTTCTCGGGGAACATACACAGGGCGCTTGAATCGACACGTCACACGGTTGTTTTCAAACACCCCTTCCTCATCTCTAGCAGGATTTCTCTGGATTTCTTTAGCCCACTGACCAACATTATAAAAGTGCTGTATTCGGACTCTTCCATTGTCATCATGAACACAAGCCATGACATCATCTCCTCCCTACAAGGTCAAAGAAAATATTGGAAGATGGAAAACAAAAGGGTCATAAAACACTTTCTCATTTATGTATATAATTTTAATTATTCAAAACTGATAAAGATCTTCCCCAACAAGGTGTCTTCAGTAAGATTGAAAAGCACATTAAGTGGGTAGCAGTAATTACATACCCTTACTATCTCCGAATTCTCTTTTGGATCTTCCTGAGAGTTATTTTACTTTAACATGTATTTTTATACCATTCTGACATCACATAATTAATTGATCTCTGGAAGGCTGTTTTCTTTTGTCATTTGTGAAGTTCTGGCATACTGCTTCATAAAATGTGGCAGTCTTGAATCCCTGATGTGTTTAAAATCCACTGCATCAAATCATGGACAGAAAACCAATACACTTGAGTGAGACAGAGGAAATAAACCTACTACGTGTGAGAAAATAATAGCATCAATTACAGTAAGTCTTTTCTAATCTCTTCTCATGTTCACTTAAGGGAACATCATTTCTCATATCTCTTTTATTTCTTATAAGAAATGTTCAGCATGTAATAACAGAATACAGTATACCACAAGATACAAAGAAAAAAAGGTAACCAATCTGTTCTTCTTCACTTAGCATAAAGTCCCCAAAGAACCAACAGACAGAAGGAAGAAGGAGCCACTTATTTGTAGACGTTGTTCATTGAAATACGAAAGCAATTGCTGGAATAGTTACTCAAGGTGACTGACAGAGTGGTAGAGCACAGGGTTGGACATTACCTTCAGGAGTACGATCTCACAGAAGCCTTAGCACACACACAAGAGCCATTAGAACACTATCCAAGCTGGATGAGTGCCACAGCTATCATTGTTCTATTGAACACAGGCCCTACTCCTCCTACACTTCTCTTTCTGATGCATCTTACTGATGAAAGATGTGATGCTTGCTAGTGTGATCATCCCTCAGTTCTTTATTACTGGGAAAAGAGAGGAAAAGGGTGTATTTCAAATGTGCATTTGTAAAAGATGTGCCAGAACTGAGGGAAAAGAGGGGACAACTAGGTAAAACACACGCTTGAACAGTTTCTGCACCTCGGTGCTGATGCAGACTGCCTTTCCAGCCTCTGTCTTGAGACTATCATTGCTCTCCATAAAACTTATATCCCAAACTTACTTCCCAAGTTTAACTTTTATACATCTAAGCACAAAGCCCTCATTCTTAAGTACAAAGAGACAAAATAAAGGTGTTATTACACTGAAGGAAAAAAGCATTTTGAATCTCAGTTAACGGAATGACGTTTCAAAATCCTGCCAAGGCACAAAAGCCTGAAAGTGGAAAAGCATAATGTCATTTCAGACAAAGAAATAGGTCATAGGACTTTAAAAAAATCTATTGAGGACACAAAGTAGGTTTTTTTCCTTAACTTCTGCAGCTATCCAGGCCACACCATTTTGATTAGGGCCTCCAAAGCACAGCCCATTTCTCACAGCTAAGCTGTTTTGACCCCGAGCCATTTCATCATCAAAGCCTGTGCATCCCAGGACACCAAAACATCCTCGAAGTTACAAAAAAGATGAAGTCAGCAGGGGAGCCAGAGAGGAAAAGAGATGCTAGGTGGTTTAGCCCAGCTGACTTATGGGTATTACAAGATATGCAGAGCAAGTTTGGAAGCAAAACCTTTTATTTTACACTTCCTTTATTCTTTTTACCAGAAGCTCAGCCTTAACCTGCTACTTGCTGTGCTTGCTTTCCAAGTGGCTGATGAGAGGAGGGCAGTGGGACCCTGGGGTCCACTGCAGGTACCTCAGAGCTACGAACCGGTAACACAATCTGTCAGCTTGGGGACAAATACTTAAAGGCACTGAGCTGCTTTGAAAAGCCTGCTAAGTACCTGCATTGGCAAGCTTCTAAACTCTTCCCAAAATTTGACTCTAAAGCTGTTCTTTACATCAAAACCACAAACTGTTTCACGTGACATGAACTGTTCTTTATTACACAAAAACCTTCTATTGTCATTGTGTTTATTTACAGTGTTATATTATTTATATTAAAATTAAATATTAAAACAGACGTAGCAATGACTGAGAAGCACTTGTCCTCACATTTTCTTTTTATTTCTCATTTTGAGTCTAGTAAAAATGCTGTTAAGTCAGAGCAAGTCTCCCAATTCATTTTTTGTGGGGCCTAGCCCATGACATCTAATTCCTGTATTTTTTCAGACTGCTGCTTTCAACACTACAAGAAACAGTCCTTTCTTTGGCTTTTGATTTAGGACATAGGTCCAGTTTTGTTCTGTATACTCAGGACAGTTTCTGTACATGAACACCTATATTATAAACTGCATTTTTATCCAAAACATTTTACCAAGGATCACAAACAAAATATCTTTGCATAAGTCACCTATTGCACAGGGTTTTTTTAAGTCCACACATTATATGCTTCTGTTTTGTTCACTGCAACTCAATGAAAAGTAGAGCTTTTGAATGAAAAAGTAAGGACAGGAATAAGCATAAAACAGAACCCAATAAAAAAATCCAGAACAGAGAGAAGAAATTTTAACAAGACTACCTTCTTGAGTATAAATGTTTAAATTAGCAGGAGTCATTTTCTCACACATTTGTGGCTTCCCTGGAACAACACATAGGTATGAAAGAAACGTAAAAATTTCGCAAGTCAAACAGTGCAATAAAAATTTATACTGCTGAAAGTCAGCTGATTTTCTGAAGAATAAAATTATTTGCTATTCAGTTTATGATGTGTCTTTTGCCCAAATTACACTGACATAAAGCACAACAGGACATTTCCATCTGAATTGGCTTATCCCTGAGGGCTTTTCTAATAAAAAGGCAAAAAGCTAGTGACATTCAGACATTCAGAGCTGAACTGAAATAGTGTTGTAGTTCTCAGAGAAGAAGGGAAAGGAGATGTTAGAAAGAATGAAGCAGTTTTCTGTGAGGCAGTGCTCCCAGGGGGGCTACTCAATGGTGCTTTGTTTTCAGCAAGTCAGTTTTACCTTATATGCTCTGTTCCTCACCGACCAAATATATAAATGTATATAAACCATTCATATCCTAGCATGTGGAAGTGTGTATATTGCCAACATGAAAAACTGTACATATCTCACCATTTTCTTGTCTGAGGAAAATCCCACTGCCACCCAGCCATCTGTGTCGGCACTCAACTCAAATTCGACATCAGCTCCTATTCTACGGTAACTTAGAAAGTAGTCACAGGTCTCTGCATTGCATCCAGGTTTACCATACCTAAATGGAATCGGAAATACATGTAACTTTTTCCTTGAAATTTCCTGCTATGAAACTTAATTAAGGTTTTGCAAGAAAAAACTAAAAGAATGTATTTTGGTAAAATGGCAGTAAAGCATATATTCTGCTAGACATAAAGTAGCATTAATTGTTTGCAATTGTTACTCTTTTAGTGTAACAATGTATAGTATTCAAACAGTAAAGCAAACAGTAACACAAAATATTACTCGGTTGACCTTCTTTGCTCTGTTGTTTTAAGTGCTTCATGAAAACACAACAAAGAACTGTAGGTCCATAACTATGACATGTATTCTTAAATAAACGAGTGCCCTCAAATAATATAGCTTGTACTACAAAGTACGTTCTTAGATAACAAACATTTATTAAAATGACTATGAAACACTAACCAAAGTCTCCAACATCATCAGTCAGCATGTATAAACATAAAGGTATCTGCACTCTTATCTCAGACTGACCTGAAGCATCCCTTGGTTTTTCCGCAGTCATCCACTCTGATCTTTGCGAATGGGTCCACAGGAGGAGCAGTAGGGAAAGGGTAACCTGTATAATCAGAACAAATAATTACTAAATAAAATACAAGAACTAAAAATCAATAATACTAAGGAGAAGGTGTTCCAGTAGCATTTACTTTGCTGATAACTGAACTGTTCAGATGAGTGACTACTTTGTTACGTACACAATCCACTGCTCAGATGGTCCTGGATCCAGGTACCAAAGTAACATGAATAACTGAAAGCAAAACTTTTCTAAGGTTTCCTACATTCATCAAGGAGGGAGAAGGATGCTGGAGGGCAAAATTTAAATGTAAGGCACCAGGACCATGGACTATTGCAGTCAACGAACAATTAGAGATCTCTGCTCAGCTCTCTCTTTGTGCACTTGTAGTCCCTTCAGGAAATCCACAAGGGAACTGACTCCTTAGCCATAAATGATAGTGTTAGGTATAAATGCTGGCAGGGCACCAGATGCAGAGCTGTAGGAATTGATACTGAAAGGACCTTATAATACATCCTCCTTTATGAAGTAAAATAAAACACACATCGCAGTAAAAGGTTAGAGAGTATCAGGACAGGGAATTGCCTGCAATTATGGCCTGCAATCACTTGTGAAGGCAGACCCAGAAGAACCAGACAGTGAGAGTTATGATTCCAAGCAATCCTGTCTGCTGGACTATAGTACCAAAGAGAAAGTGAGAACATTTACTAGCAGACCTATTCAGTCTTGGCCTGTGGGAGCTGGTGTCTGTTGCATAAGCACAGATATTCTAATAGGAAGGTTTTTACTTGGCCAGATGAAAACCAAAGGGCTAGCTGTGGAACTAGAAAGTCCTCTGAAAATGCTTCATTGAGTAGGAAAAGTGCTTCACTGAGTAGGAAATGAAGACTGCAGTTAGTTACAGCACCAGCACACAAACTTTTGACCTACACAACTCTGCGCATTTGGGAGCCCCGATTCACTTCCCTAGACTTCTGACAATGGCAAAGGAGAAAGTATGCTGTAAGCTGCAAATCACAGTTGCACTAACTGTATCAAGGGCCGGGTAAACTACCCTGCATAAGTAAGTTTGCAGAATTTCGCAGCAGCACGTAGCAGCGCATTACTGAAACACAGGTCACAGGACATGCAATTTTCTCACTCCTTACTTATTTTCAAAGCCATTGAAAACAAACGGTTTTCAATGCAGCCTAGCCGCAAAAGTGGAGTTTTAACATTCTGCCATTCGTAAATTCAAAAAAACCCCAACACCAAAACCCACGACCACGCTGTTTCTTGACACTTTAGGGCATCACACCTCCTTTCGAAGCCCACACATCCCAGGAGTCCTTTTTACGCTACCAGCCCGGAAAGCTCTACAAGAGTGGAAGGGGAGGCACCGCCAGCCGGCCCCGCTTTGCGGGAAGGCGACGGCCCCCGGCCCGAGCTCCCGGCCGGGAGGATGCCTGTGTGTGTCGGGGGACGCCGGTGGAGCGAGGCGGCGGCTCTGCGGAGAGCGGGGCAGGGCACCGGGCCCCCCTGCGGCCCCGGCCCGGAGCGGCAGCGCCGGCTGAGGCCGCCCGGCCGGCGGAAGATGGCGGCGGGCGCTGGCCTTCGTGCTGAACAACGCTGCCACAGCCTCCCGCCCGCGCCCCAGAGCCCGCCCGGCCCGGCCCGGCCCGGCCCGGCGCTCCCTCCCGCCCCGGCCGGGCCGGGCCCCGAGCCCGCCGCGCCCCGCCCGGCCCCGCCGCCCGTCCCGGCCGCCGCCGCACCCTCCTCGGAGAGGTAGCGCAGGTCGTAGAACTCGCTGGCGAAGGTGCCGTACGAGGAGTCGTGGTGCCG
This sequence comes from Chamaea fasciata, assembly GCF_029207755.1. NCBI lineage: Eukaryota > Metazoa > Chordata > Aves > Passeriformes > Sylviidae > Chamaea > Chamaea fasciata. Next base: position 66,244,006 of record NW_027094086.1, on the reverse strand, counting down.
CGCCGCCTCCTCGCCGTGCTCCCCGCCGCCCGCCTCCCGCCGCCCGCCGCCCTCCTCCGCCGGGCTGGCGGCGGAGCCGGCCAGGAGCAACAGCAGCAGCAGCAGCCGCCGCCTAGAGCCGCGGCTCCGCTCCGCCATGGCGGCGGCGGCGGCGGGGCGGGGAGGCGGCGGCGCCCGAGCGCGGCTCCGCGGGGGAGCGGGGGCGGCGGCCGGGGGGATCCAGCCCCGGGGACGGGCGGTGCCGGAGGGACCCCGGGGTCGGGCGAAGGGACGGCGTGGGAGGGTGTTGGGGGGAAAAGGTGTCGGGGCGGCGTGTGCGCGGGGATGCGCGGGGGAGCGGCGTGCGCGGGAGCGGGATGCGCCGGAGCGCGATGAGCCGGGAGCGGGATGCGCCGGGAGAGGGATGCGCGGGCGGTCACAAGCACAGCCTTGGCAACACCGAGCCTTCCCGCAGGGACCGCTGCCGAAGGGTTGCGCGGTGGCCTTCCCTGGATCAGTGATTTTCCGCATCCCACAGCGCGCCCCACCCAGCAGAACCCCCGGCGCGGGGACGTCTCCCACCGCCCGGGCACAGCTGTCGAGGGGCAGTACCCAGCCATCCCTGGCTGCCCCCGTGGCCTCGATTCACTGAAGCCTCTTGGCATGTGCTTCAAGAGGACGTGGTAAATCCTCCTCAGTAATTGCAGTGCAAACTTAGCTATTGTCCTATTTTTATTTTATTTTATTTTTATTATTATTATTATTATTTTTAATGACTTCTGGGATGGGACTGGAGGCACAGCGCGACTTAACATTCTTTTCAGGTAAAACCCCATGGCAGTGAGCGTTTGCTATCTGATTGCATGTTCTTGCTTTGTATTTTATACAATGTAACCGCAGAAAGACCAATATACTCCAAACCTGGCCGGACTGGAGGAAATCCCAGGTTGCCCCCAACATTGTCTTGGGCTCTGGTATCTGATGCTGGACTTGTAACTAGGCATTAAGCGTACAGCTGCAAGTTGATGGAGGAACCATGGCCTTTCATCCCTTGCATATGTAAAAGTGGCTTTTTTTTCTTGGGTTTGGATTGCTGTCTTTTGGTTATACCTATAATTTCGTTTTTATATTATTATGCATGGTCGCACTTCCTTCTCTGACAGTCTGGAATAAAATGCAGCAAAACATCAGGGGAGCGGGAGGGAGAAAGAAGAAGACACAGCGGTCAGTAGTCTTCTGGAAATTAAAATAACCCTCAATTTAAATATTTTCTTTTTTTAGTATCAATGACTGTACTGAGTTATCTTTTACTGGGGCACTGAGACTGCCCAAGACCTTAGCTGCTTTAGGGATAAGTTCATTCCCTTGAACTGAGTGGTTGCTTGCCATACCGGAGTGTGCTCAGCTGTATCAAGTGGAGGATGTTAATTCACATCTCCATGGTTTAATCTGGTGGAGTAGCATGCTGTTTCTCACTGCAAACAGAGGAATAGCCACACAGAGGAAAAAATTAAGTTGCGAAAATAATACCAGTTGCATGCCAATTCAACACGTTCCACAGTAGCATATGGAAAAAGCTATAGGAAAGCAACAGGAAGCTCAGCTGCAAAATATTGAGTCCCTTCTTCCTACCTCACTGAGTTTAGCAAACTTTAGCAGGCTAGTGGAAAACAAGCAAACAAATGACAATAGAAAAGCCCTTATAAATCAGGCTAACAGGAAAGTAAGGCTGCAGCTTATTCTTTCTGGCAATAATTAACTCTGATGAAGGCCCCCCATCTCCCTTTTTGAAATAGCTAGCCGAGGGTTGTGGTGCCTGTGAAGAAGCATTTGCTCAACGAGGGAGCAGCTGTCAGCTACATGCTGGTTTTTCCTCCCTGGGAACAGGCTTTAGCACACTGTGATATGGGCAATGCTTCACAGTTATCGTAAACACTTAGGATATTTGTCATGTATTGTTTGTGCCTACATGACACCTATCATTTTAAATCTGGCAGCTGAGATAACTGTCTGTGATTACAGTGGAGCTGCACTGGTTTTCTAAAGTGAAGCTATGGCTGAGAGACTGACCTTCCTCCTATAAAATCTTTAAAAATTAAAATACTCCTGATTTTTTTGTTGCTTGGTAGAACCTCTTGTGCCTGTCTGAAGGTTGTCCCTATCTCAAAAATGGGTTGCTCATGGGAAGCAACATCTCATTGAGACAGGTGGAGCTCTAATGAACACCTTCAGTTTTCACCAGACAGAAGGGTCCACGCTGCAACTAACAGCACTGCCAGCAGAATTGCAGGAAAGATCCTTATCTGATTAAGTAATTGAGGTTGTCATCAAAAAAAGCATTAGCAGAAAGAGCCCAAACTGCAACTACATGAGCAGCCTTAACCCTCAAATGCCTGAACCCTCTGAACGCCATATTTCTCAGCTTGCACGTGCTTGTAACACCTTTCTTAGAGGAGACACAAACAAGCAGTGTGAGAACCACTCAGGTTGGAAGGCATTGCCATCCTCTGGCAGCAGGAGTCCTCTTGCTTTTGCTGAATTAGAGATGTGAGCATTTCCACCACTTCTTGCACCCCCATCGCCTCCTGCCTCAGGGGAATCTAGCAGTCAAATTCTTTGGATGATTAATTGCTCTAGCTGGGCAATTATGCGGTGCTAGCACTCAGTCTGTGGGTGTTTTTCCAGGACTGGAGACTGGATTTATCTCCAGCCTATTCTTGAGACCCACCCTGCCTTCTTTCTTGTCTGTTTTTGTCATTCAAAGTATACCTTTCCCCTGGAGGCTCATGCTTTTTGGGGCCTTTGAACCAGAAATTTGAGTTTCAGGGATAAGTCATGGTTTATATAACAGACATTCAGAAAAAAAAAAATCTTGTTTAGTTCTCCTAGTCATTTCCATTCAATCACCACATACTGAAAAATTAGTATGGATCCATCAGTGCTGACTGAGAAAACAACTCCTGAGGCAGCAGTTTCCTTACAATAAATCTGTAGTAACCTGAACCAGAGTTTGTAATTCATATGCAGTTTTTTCAAGCTCTTAACAATGCTCTTGTTCAATGTGGGGAATGTATCTACTCTACAAGTAATTTATCTTGGGCTTTCCTTTATTAAACAGCAATAAATTGAGAAATTGTTGAATCATAAGTTTTCACTAGTAGTCATTTATCCCGTGCTCTAGTTAACCACCTGGGACTTTACAGAAGCATGCCTGTGGTGTTAGCTACTCAGACTAAGACATGGGAGAAAAAATGTTAGGAATTTCTTGCAAGCAAGAGCTTTTTCAGAGCATAAAAAACAGAATGATGATGGAAAATATGTCAAATGTCAACAGATGAAGTACATCTCCTATGAGAAAAGTGAAAACTAAGTGACTGCCTTAGAAAAACCAAAGCATTACATAGGAAAAAGACGTGTGCTATTTCTGAAAGCAGCTCACAAAAGAGATGAGTGAGCTCTTTGGAGGCCTGGTATTGCTTCAGATCTTCTGGAGAAAGGTGAGAAAATATAAACTCTAAATATACTATCATCCAAATAAAAACTGCATTTGATCCTTAGATCACATTTTTCTCAGCACTGGTGAATTTTTCATTTTCTGCTGTACTGAGTTATGTATCTTACTTCAAGAGTGATCGTGCCTTTGCAGCTATTACTGCCCACAACAACGGTCTTTCTGTAAAATTAATCTAATGTAGGAAAAAACGATGCCTCCAAGATCTTCTCCACAAGCATAACATACACCAATCTAAAGACTAAGTCCAGAACTAAATGAGCCTGAGTTTTGCTTCAGTAAGCAATGTGGACCCTTCCCAAGGTATATTAAAATTGCAGGGTTTTTTGTTTGTCTGTTTGCTTGGGTGTTTGTGTGTGTGTGTGTTGGTTTACATCAAATAGTTTGTAACTTTTCTTCCAAGACTGAATTTTTTTACCTTCTGGCACTCTTTGCTACCCCAGCTGTAATGCAGTTCTGGGAGGTATATCGACCCTGAAAGCCAGATCTACCAGATGGTGGCACAATCTGCACCAGGAGGTTCTGGAGCAAAATGTTTCACATTTTTTTTTTAAAAAAGTCCTCATTACAAAGAGGTTATTTATAGTGTTATTCTAATAAAGAGCCAAAACAGAGCAGCCTTTTATTAGAACTTGCAATAAAGGGCATTACACAGAGGCCTCCCTGTGCATAAATACCACTTACTCACTGTGCAAAAGTTGGCCTGGAGACCAGAAAAATTCAGCTTGTATTAGCAAAGAATTCATTTAGGTAGGAATGTTTTAAAGAGTTTAAGCAGCATTAATTCAATTAATTCCACATGTGACAATGTCATTTTATCCTAATTATTTAAAAATTCAGAAATCAGGTGGGGGAAAAAAAAAAAAAAGAGAAACTCTGTTCTCTCATGAGACTTCATCTGAAGAGTTACAATAAAAGTCCTGTAAGTTTGCCTGTTGGAAAATAACCATTTAAAACAGCCTTTCCCTGGTCCAAATACAGGTATCTCTGAGTCAAAATAATAACAATAATAATAATAATAACAACAATAATAATAATAATAATAGTAATACCCTTGTCTTCAAGGTGAATATAAGTGGATGAGAGAAAGCAGCAGAGGAGCTCCTTTTGGCTCACTCCTCTGCAGTGCGAGGCATCTTCAAGCCAGGAATCTGAGGGACATTGGCCTTGGCCCCTCCTTGGTACGGGCTGCTGGAGGGTATGCTTTGTTTTGAATAACCCATCGATAAATTCCGGGATTAAGACAGTTTTCTCATTCTCTTGGAGTCGAGTGCAGGTGAAGATCAGCCCCCAGGCTCCAGGAACATGCTCCAAGTCTGACTTAGGGATGGAGCATCCCGGTCACTCCCTTCTGCTCCTGGTGCTGCTGACCTCCTGCCCAAATACACCCAGTGCTCTCTACACTAATTTTTGGGCTTGGGCTGCAGGACAGCTGCTTTCTCTCTCTCTCTCTCCCCCCCCCCCCCCCCCCCCCCCCAGTGCAATAACGCGTTACATTACAGCCGCAAGTACAGCTTTGGGTTGTTTTCGGGGAAAGGGGGAAGGAGGGGGCAGACGAGAGAGAAGAAATCGAGGAGACAGATACGAGCATCCCCAGGGGACAGCCGGTGTACGCTGGGGACGATGCGGCCGGCAGAGATGACGCCAGGCGCTCCCGGGGCCGCCAGCTGCCCGCTGTGCCGGGACATCTCCCCCGGAGCCGAGCTGCGCCCCGGCCGAGCCCGGCAGAACCAGGGCTGGCAATGGCACCCGCCCGCCGCCGAGCGGCACCAAGGCACCGAGGCACGCCCAGCCCCCCGAAAAACACCCCCATCAAGGCGGCAAGACGGGAAACGAGGCTTTTCCCTCTCTGCCAGCAGGAGGGGGATGGAGGGGACGCTGCCCGAGGTGCCCCTTAGAGCAGGACAGGGGAGCTTGAGGGCAGCCGGGATCATCCCTGCTGATCGTCCTGAACAAGGCGCTCACGCAAACGACTGGAAAACTAGTGGGACTGCAAGCCAGACTCCTCAGTTCTTAAGCAATAGCAAGGAAAACGTTTCTGGAGCGGTAGGGTGAGTTACACAGCGAGGAAGGGAAATTCCAGCCCGAATTCCAGCTTTTGTCTCAAGCTTTCCTCCTTGCATGTCACTATCTACATGCATGTCCTTAGATAGCAAAGCCGGTCCAGTGCATAAATGTCTTCACTGACTAAAAAAAAAAATCTGTTCTTTTGTTCACATAAAAACAAGGGGAAATTTGCTATATCGAAGGCTTTCGGTACCAAAGAAGTCCACACTAATGGAGAAGAATTATATCTCTCAAAAACCTCACTTCAGGCTTTGGTAACATCCACAAGGTGCATAGGAGCCTTTGAACCACGGATGCAGGGACAAACTAAACATAGAACAAGTTACTCTGATGTAGAAAAGATCCCATACATCAGCTAGTGGTATAACAACAAGCAACTTTGGAGAGTCTGGATATATTGTTTTGAATTGCTCCTAAATTCTGTTTAAAAGAGAAACATTGTTAACATTGTTATTTATGTAAGTTGCTACTAATATTTAAATTAGCAAAGTCAGGTTTACTCCTCACGAAATCAATGAACTGAAAGTTCAGCGTGGTTTATTTATCCAGACATTCTAGAATATGGGAATATTAAGGAAACAGTGTTATTGAAGAGAGCAAAACATTTTGCAAAAGACAAGATCAAGAAACATATACCATTTAGTGTGGGGATAAAAACATTGTATTTGATGGTTGTTTGACGTGAAGTTGGGGATCTCTAGCAACTCTTACACCTCTTTTTTCTACTAACTGAAAAAATTGTAGCATTGATAGGTGGTTGGGATTTTCTAGTTAAGATCCTCATGCGACCCAAGCCATAAAGAATACTGAACTTGTTTTCTTGTTTCTACTGTGCAGGTATGTAATATATCCTAGGGTTAATTCAGTGTTTTTTATACAGATGTTTACAAGGAGAAAACTAATTAAAAACAAGTATTTAACTGGCTTTTCTTCATTTGGCATTCAATACCTGCCTGGAGGAAAGGTTTCCAGCAGCCCATGCTGTGCAGTAGCCCCTTCCCCATGCTGTGCAATAGTCCCTTCCCTTACACTTCAAAAAAATGAGAGCATGTTATGAATTCTGAAACCATTTCAGTATGTCATTAAGCTGATGCTTTTGAGTTTTGTTCTGATGCTGTTGCTATGCCAATTTGAGACAGGAAAACAGTCTCTAAGCATTTACTGAAAACATTGCTCATCAATTGGAAAAAAAGAAAATGGGGAAAAAATCCAGACATCAATCTGGTACTTGAAGAGAAACACAAGCTCCCCTGTTCTGGCAGCCGGTTCTCCCACATGTACAGGAGCCCTCTCTCTGCCATTGTGAAATATTCACATATGTCAACCAGCCAAAAACGTAGCAGTGGAGAGCAAAAGAGCACTAAACAGAGGCTTTCTTGCCACTCCTCACAGGCAGTCACAGTGCTGCTGAGTTGACACCCAACAGCTTTACCAAGTTCAGGTCACGCTGGGACAACAACATTTTTCTCCGTAAGAGTTGATGAGCACAAACCCTGAACCTAGACATAGAAAGAGCAGTTGAACAGTATTTACTGTGTGATATAGACAGTAAAATCTGCCCTCTGAGTATTCTTTTGGAGCATGAGAAATTAGTTTTTTCACTCCCTTAGGCTTTTTGTGCCCTGGCCACACATTGAAGGAAGACATTGCAGGTGGTTTGGCTGAGGAGGTGATGTAATTTAACTGTGCAGGCTCCTGGCAAAATGCTAACTGTCAGGCAGGGCCAGGTGCGGTTGTAGTCCCAGCTCTGGGCATCCCTCAAGGACAGAGTTAATGGTGTGTGGCACTAGGGATTGCAAAACAGCACAGCTTTTTTCCATCCATTGTAAACCATGCTTTTTCTCATGAAATGTTTCAGCATTTAGTTGGAGTATATTTAGAAGTATTCACATTTGCTAAAACAACAGAAAGAAAAAACCTCAGACTCATCAGAACTCTCATCAGTAGTGAAGTATTTGACAGTATTTTCAAAGTGAAAGTCAAGAACAAGACTTTAGTTTTCAAATCTTTTTTGGGAATCAGAGTTCTTTGTTCTACCATTTTGTTCAAATGCATGACATCATACTGTTTCTTATTGTATTCATATTTATTTTGTGTGCCACAAAGTGTTTAACAGCATCAGAAGAGGGAATTCAGATACTTTGATTAATGTTTATCCACGGGAAAGTTTTACCTTTGGTTCTCAGTTTGAAGAAAGTTGTCAAAACACAAGAAACTTCTGCTTCTGACCAGCTGTTCTCTAAAGATCAGTCCATGTTAAGTTCAGGTTGCTGCAGTCACCCCAGCCCCTCCACCCCTCTCCCTGCCCTCGCATGATGACTCAACTTCTAATGATACAGTCACACAGGGGTTTTTCCACAGCACCTGTCCCATTTGACAGCCTGTAATGAATGAAAGGGTTGAGCAATGTTTATTTTTATCTTCTCTTTTCTATTTGAGCTCTGCTTTGGGGACAACTGTCAAAAGCATATTTAACCACTTACTTTTAAAGACTTGCATGCGTCCTTCCAGTTGCATCCCCGTGCTTATTAAATTGACCTTCAGAACTACAGCTAAGTAAGGTCACAATTTCCTAGTAGGAGACTATTTTACTTTACTTTTCTGATTAAAGAGGAGACCCAGCAGCATTTTGCGTTTCTTATAAGGGAACATTTAATCTTTGGGGGGAAAATGGAGCTCTTCCAGCACCTCCACAGCACTGCAGTTTTAATAGAGAGAGTCATCCTGCCCCATTCCACACAGGAATACTATTCCAGGTATTGCGTGTAAAACATTTAGTGAGACAGCTGGCCATGGGCCTGAGGGATGTTCACACGGACAATGCAAGCTGTATCAACCAGCACTAGCTTAACAAGTATGTTGGCACAACTGCAAAAATAAACATTTCTTGTGCTTCCTTGTTCCTTGTTAAAACAATTGGTGCTCACAGCATTTTCCCTTTTCTTCAGTGGTTGTCCTCTATCACCAGGAGTCTCATTTCCTTGTGCTGTTTTTCTCCTATCTGTTCCCATACTGGGAGTGTTTGACAGGTACCTGACCAAAGAAGGGGCTGGCAGAAAACCTGAATAGATATAAACCCTCAGAACCTTCTCATACCCCAAACTTTCCTCTGCAGTCCTGGCTGCTCCTCCCCTGGAAACCCACCCACTTCCACTAGACATTTGCAAACAGAAGAACTTCCTCTGTGTGTGCACAACCATGACACGCAGCAGCACACTCGTCTGCCAGCTCCAGCTCATCAGGTGTGCTCGGCCAGTAGAAATAGCATAGTGCATTCCCTTCCAATATGAGAAACCTACAGTGAAACCTTTGCTAGGTATGATGCTTGCACAGACAAGAGCTCAACTATTTCAATCCATTTGTCATGTGCTTCCACTTCTCCACTTACCAGGAGGAGCAAATAGGATGTCCACTCAGGGACTGTGCAGGGGGCCAAACCTTTGGCTTTGTGTGCTCTGGAACAATGGTTCCCATCTGCTTACATCTGCTTTTTACAGAGTAGCTCCTCAAACCTCCATGACCAGGTAGTAGAGGAGCGATTGGCCACAGGGGACTGTGTCATTCCTTATCCATGACCAGAGTCATTGTTTTCCCAGGCATGAGGGCTGAGCTGTCTGGATCATTTCCTAACATGCGCAAGCACCTGCAGTTCCTATTTGTACAGCTGTGTATCCTTCAGGGAAGATGCTCCCCTAACCTGACCTTGTCAGATGCCTGAACTGTGTTGCAGGTGAGTAAAAAGGAAAGCATTTCTGGATGCAGCCATGTGCAGTGACTCCAGCTGCACTGCACACTGCTCTGCTTTTGGTGTGAGGCAAAAGAAAGCAGAAAATGAAGACAATATTACAGTAGTTATCAGTGGGAAAAAGAGTGGGCACCTTTATAGAAAATCTCTTCTCCAGATATTATTCACATTCACATCTAAGTGTGGTTTTTCAGGGACCTGCCCATCTTGCCTCCTTTTCCCCTCCCATGGATTTCTGCTCAGTAGGTACCACAGGGGTAAAGCAGTCCTTAACTGAGACCTCTGTTCGTTAGCTATCAGTGGTTATTGTCATAGGAGGCCCACAGGTGACATCAAGGCTTCATTGCTTCACCTGATGGATCCTTAAAGATGTTGTAGGTCCCTGCTGTAGGGCTGGCCCTGAAACGAGGCAACAGGTCACAGCAAGCTTTGAAATATCAGCCCCAGATGCTACCTCAAGGTTCAAATTAACCAGCACATTTCCCCAGAGACTGACATTACCAAAATCTCTTGGTGAGCTGACTCCACAGGCTGGAAGGGAAGAATAGAACTTCAAATAAGTGGACTGACAGAGTTCAAAGGGATAATAAGCATTTAAGTTCAACATGAAAGACATCTTCCTCTGCAGAGCTTTAGGATGAAACATAGCCAGGCAGATAAGCTATTTAAAAGCCCCTTTAATCAAGACTATTAACATGGAGATTTTTGTCGTAATTAAAAACATCCCCTATTCAATCACCTTAAAGGGAAAGTGATAAAAAATGTAATTTATTTTTCTATTTGAATCCCTTGTAAAAGAACAGCAAAAAATTTTTCCTTGCAGGGAATCACATTGTCATTAAAATTATCTTTGAGAGAAAATTCATTTAATCTATTCTGTTGTTCGTATTTTAGCAGTGAACTGTTGCACTCAATTTTCAACAAAAAAGGTAGAAAGCCTACATTTTTACTTTCCAAGTGTTTAATCTTCTGACCATAAGCAATAGTGAGACAACTTAAAAGGAAAATTTTTCTTTTCACATATTTCCTGATATCTCAAAAGATGCTGTAGAAAACAATGCCAGCTCATGTAGAAAGCACACTTTTTTTTTGTTTGTTTGTTTGTGGTTTTTTAATTTTTTGTGCATTTGGAAGTAAACCACATTAAAAGAAGCCTACCTACTTTGCAGAAGGCAAAGCAGACAAAATAGTACCATGCACCAGTATTCAGCAAGGCTTGTAAGTGAGCTCCAGAAAGGAAAGATGATGCTTCAGGAGTTACAGAGTGCTACCAATGCACCTTTCTCCTTTCCTAATTTAGGAGCTCTAAGTCCTGTCTGCTGGGGGAATCCCTTCTTCCCTGTAAGATGGCTGTTGACTATTTAGCTCACAATGATGAAGAATAGGAGAAAAATTAATAGGACAAGAGAAACTTTCACAAAGCAGCCACAGCAGGGGTGCTTCACACAGAAGCATGGCATCTGAATGGAAACAGGCAGTCCTTAGCAGGACAAGGGTTGTTGTTCACTTTGTTTTCAGGCAGAGATACAGACCTGAGTGCTTACAGAGGAAGAGCAGCATATGGGACATGCGTGAAACCTCCCTGAGCCTCCCACGCAGTGCTAAGCCAGCTAGCTAAGAACCCAATCTTGGGCAGGGAAAATATCACCATCTGACAGAGCTTTGCCAGTGTGAAGCAGCATTTCTCACAAGCTGAGAAGCTGTTCAGTGGTGCAGCTGTGGTGAATCTGAGGATGTGTCCTGTTGATCTTACTAGGCCCAAAGATGTTGCAGGGTTCTTTGCTTGTCATACTCCTTCTATTGCTTTCGCTCCTCAGACTTTTAGAAAATGCCTTTGCTGTGAATCCTTCTTTATTTCAAACTGATACTGACTAAACTGGAAGATCCAGAAGGCACATATATCACAATATATCATATGCATCAACTCAGTGCTACCTCTGGTTTATAGCACAGCTGTGTGCTAACCCAGCTCCATTTTTTAATCCCCTGAACCTGGCTGGCCAGCTTCTGCAAAAAGCCTTTTTTTTTTTTTTTTTTTGTTTTGCAAAACCTGAAAATAAATTTGAAAATGCCCTGTGTTCTACATGGTGTCTTGAGCAGCGTCATTTCAAGGTGCATCTCACCCTCTCATGGTATTGAAAGTGATCAAACATCTCCTTACCTGAACTGGAAACTCTGAAGCTGCTTCATAATGCACCTACCAAGCATCTGCTTGATGAGGTGGAACATCCCCAGGCAAGCACCCATCTGTACAGCCCTGGTGCAGGTGCCCTGCCTGAGCCAGAGAACATATGCTGAATAGCAACTACCATATGAGATTCCTCCCTGACAGTGCTCTTCAAAGATCAAGATCTCCCTTCACTAAAAATATTAGGTACGTGAATTTTGTCCTATAGATCTGTATGTGCTCAGAGCAGTATCTACCTTTTTACAAGTAAGGCGCATCTGCATCACCATAGCTATTTATAATATAAACTTCAGATCATCTTTTCCAAGCAGATCTAAATCACAGATATCACCTCTCTTTCCATGGCAGCTTAGTTCTCTACCTTCACCCTTCAGAAACTTGAAGAAATATGCTAATTTCCACCAGGCTGTATTTGTTCCTGTTCCTTAGAAGGTGTCTGGGCAGGCCACAAGCTGAATAGAGCTGTGCCAGCTTATGGCAGCAGGCATCAGCTGTGGTAAGACTTGCTTACCAAGCCCTGAGCACTGCCATGCTCTGCCTTGTGCATTACAGGCAGCCTTTCCTTGAGTGTGCATGTCTGGAGCAACAGAAAAGGCAGGATCCACCTGAGGTGCATGGAGGGTTCCAAGGCATTAAATCTATTTACTCACTGATTGAAACTAAATCTATTTGAGGGCTGTTTGATGACTTTAGTTAATTAAAAGACTCTTATTTAATGCTGGTTACTCTTACATTTAGTGAAAAAAAAGGAGATTATTTCCAATATTGTCTCTTCGGATAAGAGGAATTAGCTGCTTTCGCTGATATAATCTCCTCTTAGTAAGTAACCAAGAAAGATTCATTATTGTCTCTTGAACCTAAAGAAATGTCAAAGGTATTAAAACATTGACATTTTGTTGCAGTGAGATTTGTGAGATAAGCCAGTAAGCTGCCTGTAGGCAAGATCTGAGATTACTCATCCAATTCTGTTTCTGTGATATGGCATTGTGGCATAAAATTGCTGTGAGTCACCCCCCTCCCCTGTCAAGGTTCACACAAATGGCTGTGCACCATTTATCATGGTTATAATGGACTCAAAAGGAACAGAACTAGAAACCGAGAGCTGTTTGTGGTGCTGATTTTCAGAACAAAATATGAGCATGTTAGAATCTGTGTTCTTTTTTTACCAGTGCCAAATGAAATGCTGCACATGACCTGATCAGATGATGCTGTGAAAAAACAGTATTAAATCATTTGGGTTCAGCCAGCTGGTACTCAGAATCGTCTAAATGCCCTAAAAAAAGATTATCTCTCCTAAATTAATCTATTTTCTTCCAACTACCTTTTCTGGTCCCATTTTTATTTTATTATAGTCCTTTCCAAGTGCATTGAGAAGACAAGATGAAAAAAATCCTTGCCTGGTGAAAAGGCCTGTCCTGTCTGTGTGTCCAAGACACCCATTCTTCTTGCTCACCTCCTGGGGACTGTGTCTACTGTCCAGATGCAGCTCTGCCCTTCAGCCTTGTGCTGGTGCCTTTAAGCTTACCATGGCCCATGTCTGTGAGCTTTCTTGACTTAAACCAAGCAGAGGCAGGCAGTTGTCATCCAGTGTGCATCAGCAGCCTCGGTTTGTCTCCTTGCTAGCCAGGACAGCCTGAAGGATGCCCTTGGCTTCTTCACCCTTCCTCCAGGATGCCTGAAACTGTCACAGATCACAGTGGGGCAGCCATTCCACCAACACATTGCTTCCCTTTCTCTGAGTATATGTTTAGAGGCAATAAATACTTCTGGGCTTTCACAAAAACAAACAAACAAACAAACAAACCCAACGGAAAAAAAAACCAACAAAAACAACAAAAAAAACCCCAAAGCAAAACAAAACAGGAAAAACGGCTTTTTTTACAGTTTTTAAAAAGCAGATTAAAGGGTTTTTTGAATTTCTTTGTTATAGAAGGTGGTAAGAAATGAGCTGTAGCACTTCAGTAATGAGCATCAGCCACTTTCTTTCTCCACTAACCTATGGCCTAGCTGGCACCTAAACCAGTGCTAAAACAGAGAGGCCTTGGTGTCATTAAAAACTGCATTTCCTCAAACACCACTTTTGAATCAGAATGGATTTTAAGATCCAAGATTCCATCACCACCATCACTTCATCCTTCACAGAGCAAGGAAACTACTCAAGCTATAGCAAGGCCTTCCTGCCTTCTCACTAACTCTTTTCTGGGTCTTGTTATTTAGCCTGGAGAAAAGATAACTGACAGAGAACCTCATTAATGTCTCTGAGTATCCAAAGGGAAGGGTGCCAAGAGGATGGATCCAGGCTCTTCCTGGTGGTGCAAAGCAATAGGACAAGAGGCAATGGGCAGAAACTGATGCACAGGAAGTTCCCCCTGAATATAAGAACTTCTTTACTGTGCAGGTGACCATGCAGCGGAATAGGTTGTCCAGAGAGGCTGTGGAGTCTCCCTCATTATTCAAGATACGCCATCATTGGTCTCCATGCCCCTGGAGCCTTTCAGCTGAGATAGCTCAGCCCCCCAGAGATGGTAGGTTCCTATGCAGTTGCCCATGCTACCAAGAGTTCCTCTTTATTTGGGAGTGTTTTCAGTGGTGAGCCCTCTGCCTGCCTCTCAAGAGCCCAAAGGCAAGGGAGGCCCATTCAGTAGGGCTGCCCTGACTGTGGGGCTTTGCTCAGCCATTTCTGAGGGTTTCATTTTACTCTCTTATTGCCACTCAGAAATGCTCAATTTTAGTAGCTCAAGTCTCCTTGAGATATTTCAAGACAGCTCTCAACCACTCCCCACTCAACCATACCCCACTGTTCCCTTGGTGGAAAGCAAACATAGCTGCCATGCTATAACTCCTGCTCCAAGGAGGAAAGAGAATGAAAACAGCTGGATCACCCCAGTTTCTGCAGGCCAGGAGCCACAGATACATTTTCAAGAGGCTCATGTTTGCATGGGAAGAACCCACAGATTCAGTTTGTGTAATGCACCCCATACTCAGACTTCTCTCCATGTCTCCTCTTCCTCACATGAGGAAGATCCAACCTTGATCTTGATTATCTATTTAATGCTCAAAGAAGATGTCCCACACTATCCTTAAAAACCTCTTGCCATGTATCCAGGTCCAGATGCAACCTGCAGGCAGCCTCAAACTTAGAAGGGCCAGAACTCACAGTGGGCCCAGTCTGGTACTGGCACACCAGACACAGATATAACCAGGACAGGGACACCACCAAATAAGAACAGCAGCTCCATCACAGCCTCCAGTCCTTCTCTGCCTTTCTGCAGCTTTGTCTGCCTTCAAGTACAGAGAACAGGGCACACATCCCATAGCACACCCTTGCAAAAGGTCAACGTGAAGACAATATCTTTTGGGCTTTAGCTGCTTTTGGCTCTTCCTTCTCCTGAAGCCTGATCCCTGAAGACACCCAAGTCCCCCATCCATCCCTCCATCCCTAGGCCTGTCCACAGCACTGGACTCTTCTTCTTTTGTCTTCTAGCTGAGCTGTCCTTCCCCATGTTGCTTGACAAACCTCTTACCCAGGACTTCTGCCCCACATCCTGTCTCCAGGTCCCTGGCATAGCGGATGAGGTCTGTGCAATTCCTGAGTCACTGCAAGGCAAAAGCTCAGCCCTGAGGATCTCTTAAACCCTGATCATGCCAGGCACAGAGAAGAAAATAACTCTGCTATCTTTTTCGGAGCAGGCTGCAGCTTCATGCCTTTGTTATGTATTACTCTTGTCATCAGCCAAAAAGCATGCAGGAAAACAGCCAAGCCTAGCTTATCAAATGTGCCTGGTAAGAATATCTTGTGGTTTAAAGCCTTGGCACAGCGCACAGCACAGGCGAGTGCTTCTGCTGCAACTGTTTGAATTTTCCTGGCTGTTTTGGAGGGAGGCAAGGGGGACCAGGCTTACCCTGAAGCTGGTCATGTATGAGTGTCTTGCTGAACCAAGGCCAAAATTTCCCTAGAAGAAAAACGGCAGAGCTTGTATAACCATGAAAATCAACAACAACAACAAAAATCTTTACTCTCATTTCCATAAGGCATGAAATGAGGAACAAATCTACAGTGAATTAACTAGACATGAACATTTGGATTCAGATTTTATTAACTTGCACATCTGGTTAAAATGAGGCATGATTTATTGCAAGCTCTAAGGAGGAGTATGGGCCTCTATTAAGTGATTAGAGAGAAGTGTCTCCCTCCTCCCCCAATCACTTTGTTTCCTGTTTTAATTTCATAATAGCCAGTTTGAAATTTCCACAAACACTAGTGGGATCTTTCCCCTCATGAGATTTCAATCCATCTCCTTAGATAATCAAAGATATAACAAGGTAGCAGCCTCTAGCAGAAGATTGTTGGCTCAGCCCTGGGCACAGACTGCCAGGATGGACTTGACAGGGCTGCAAAGGGCAGGTCTACCCTGATGGGGAAGGTTTTCTGTACCCAGAATGACAGCATAGCTTTTATAAAAAGTCACCCTTCCATATTAATGAAATGGTTTGCACTAAGTGGGTGTATAGCTAAGCTGAGCACCAGGCACCTGATGGTGACATTAAGCACCTGAGGGTGGAGGTGGCAGTGCCAGCTATGGGATGCTCTGGGGAGCTGCAAGCGCTGCAATTTTTCCGCCACCAAGCCCTGTTCTCCTGCCCCATCCTTGCCAGGCTGCTGGAGCTCATGGGCCCCACATTTTATGCCCCAGGACTGCAGGATGCTACTGCATAGCCTCACAGCAGACAGGTATGGGTAGCCCAATACATTGCTTTCCTTCACGGCCATTCTGCATCCTTAAATAATGTGACTTTTAAACATGATACTGTAAAATTTCCCCAAAAGGCAATCTCCAACCTCTCGGGGGGAAACTGATGGGGTAAGATCTATGTCCCTTCTTAGGTGCCCAAGAGTATGGAAAGGTAAAGGTGACTCCACATAATCCCCATGTATGTCATTGTTTACTCCTAGCAAAAGTTCAGCTGGCAGTGTTAGGTATGTGAGGGAGAAATTAAGCAGCTGTGGGTTTCATGTGGCAGCTAGAGCTGAATGTGCTCAGCTACTGCTCAAGCCCACACAGTAAGGCTGTGGAAGAGATACATGCATAATTCATATACTTTTAATTAAATGGCAACATCTTTCAAGATATTGAATTTACTGCAATTACATTTATTGCAATTACATTTATCTCTTCACACCCTTTGACCTACTGAAGCATCACGGTTTTTTTTCTTTCAGCTACAATATGAGCATAAACAACACTCATTGGACTTTAGGAGTAGATGTGACAAAGGAGACCAAGAGCTGTTCCAGGCTGTCCCCACTGGAGAGAGCAGCCCCAGAACAGGGGTGCCCAAGGGCCACTGAGGGAGATAGAAGCTGCCCTGAGCTGACCCACACTTGCAGGGAACAAGTCTTGCATGTCCTAAAGTTCCTCTCTGAGGCTTGGATACAGTGTTCTTGGAAGGGTTTTCAAGCAAGCAAAGCTGTCCTGCAGGAGCTTTGTTCAAGGAGAGACCACAGTGCAGCCAGGGCTGTGCAAGCAGGGGTGGACAGGCTGGTGGGAACAGTGGTTTGGGATTGGCAGAGGTGGCCCTTGGACACCAGGTGAGACCCCTCAGTACTGCACAAAGATTTCATGCAGGAGAAAGGTGTCCCTAGAAAGTGGAGCCGGGCCCTTTTGCCATTGAATTTGTAGGTAATGCACACAGCTAGATGTGTCACCTCTGAGGAGCAGGCTGCTGAGACCCACCATGGCACGGTCTTCTCTGCCAAACTCATTGCTCAGCTCCCCACAGTCTGTGATGGGATCTATCGGGTGCAGTGCAGGTTCAGTGTCTGGGTCTGCTGGGCTGGGCAGGCCACGACACAGCTGTGCTGGGGACCACTCATGTGTGGGAAGAGGCTTCAAGGCACCAAGGATGGGCCACAGGACTGGCAGTGCAGGGATTCAGGTCACTGCACTAATCCAGTCTTTCCAGAGAAGGAACCTGAATCATCTTGCTGGGGAAGGATGGGAGATAAAAATCCCACAAGGGTCTCCCTCTTCCACTACATCCTCCATTTCTTTCCAGTGCTTCAAAGTTAAGCACAGCAAAATGGAGCAGCATAGCCAAAGACCTCAGTGGTAGGAAGGGATAAAAGAGTGGTCATTGCTGCCATGTAGGATTATGGTGAGGACAGGGAGGCTGCAAAAATACCCTGTCTGAAGCAAGAGGAAAGAAAGGAGAGAAAAAGGGAGGAAGTGTGGGAGGGAGGGAGGAAGTGTGGGAGGGAGGGAGGGAGGGAGGGAGGGAGGGAGGGAGGGAGGGAGCTAGGGAAGGAAGGTGACGTTTGTCAAACTTCTTTGGGGTGCCTCCATTCACTAAAGCCTCACTGATAAGATGGAGGTTAACCATCCAAAATACAAGAGCAAAATCACTCACTTCAAGAGTAGGGAAAATGATAATATCCTCTCTTCAACACTACTCCTCTATGTCCTTCTCTAGTGCCATGGAATAGGCAGGAGGGTCTCTGAGACTGAGTAATGAACCCACAGATATTTCCTGGACTTGATGGGAGTTCCTGCAGCCCTGAATGACGGCAGAACCTCACTAGCCAGCTGGTCTCTAATGAGAGATCATCTCATAGGTGTTTCCTGGTTGGCAAGAAAACCTCTTGTGCTGTAATGCCTGTTAGACACTGGACCCGAGACAGCAGAAAGGGAGATGAGAAATGAGTGAGACACAGAGGAAAGGTAGAAAAGTGCAGATGGAGGAGCACCTTTTGAGGTCAAGGAAAGCAAGAGCTGTCAAGGGCCTTCAAAAAGGCAAAAGATTTTCAACTGGAAAGTCAACAAAGCCAGAGGAGCGTCTGTGGGATGGGTGTTCACAAGGGTAAAGGAAGCAGGCACCCATGAACCAGTCTGTGAGTGAGTGACAAGGAGGGAGGAGGATTGGCAGGGTGGCATAGAAAGGCACTAAGGGACTGCGAGGCAGGTCATTAGAGGAGGTACCTCGTGTTCCTGGTGGCTCACAACGACCAGGGCAAATTGTCAGGAACCCACACTGAACCTTGGCATGTTGAGCAGGAAGTGGGAAAATGAGAATCCTCTTGGGCTGCAGAGCTAAGTCAGCTCTAGCACTTCCCATCCCTGTCTTCATAGGCTGCAGCCTTGGCAGAGGTGCTTCTTAGGGGCTGTCATCCTCGTGTTGCCACAAAGTAGTCGTGAGCCAGTGTGACAAGGGCACTGCCATTCTCATTCGGAGCAAGCACGTGTACTGCCAAAGGCACCAGCTGCAGCTCTACTGCAGACCTTGCTCTGTTTCTTGAGCAAAGATTGGTCCTCTGGGGTTTAGTCAGCTTTGGAGGGCACAGGTTTGAAATGTCTTTGCAGGAGGGGGGAGTAATCAGTCTCACAGTGATGCTGCTACCACTAAATCCCTAGTTTTGCACACTCAAGTAAAGGGCAGCTTACACTGACCTTTCTCCCCAGAACCTCAGGCATCTACTCATGGCCTCTCAACATGGATACAAGGTAGCCTCCTAAACTTCAGAGCCTCAGCTCTTAGGGGTGCCTCTTACATACACAAGCACCACAGCTCTCAGCCTCAACAGCCCCAAACCCTCACTGGGTGGACATGGAGCTGCAAATATCCCAGCTTCCAGCAAGGAGTGCACATCCCACCTTGGAGAATGAAGAGGTTAAGTCAGCCACAGCAAGAAATGTACCCCCAAGAAGGACAGAAGTGCTGGGTGCTATTAGCACTCCTCCCTCCAAAAGAGCCGCACCCAATCTTTGCTGTCTCATGCCAAACCACCTTGTGCCCTTGCCAAGCCTGGCATTGATGGAAGGGGACCGGCAGCCAGAGCAGAGCATGAGACAATTAGCACAGAAATCATGTCTTTTTGTTGTTTTTGAGAGCAGCAAGGCAAATAATTTAAAAAAAATAAGATACTTGAGTTCTTCACATCGTGGAGACCCTGGGATGCTAAGTTGACTGACCAGATATCTTTTAAGAACATAATTTTTGCTGTAGTTTTCTTGGATTTCCAGAAGAGTTTGCTAATAAAAGGCAGAGAAAGAACAATGCAGGAGGCTTAACTTGCTCCCTGCTTGAAGAACTGAATAATCACTGCATGAAACAATGAAGATTCATGTGGCTTTTATGCCACTCTGATGACACAGCTGAGCACTCACTGGTATTATATAGCAAACACACACACTGTAGAAATACTCATTAAAAAATAACACAATTAGTATCAATTGCATATTCCTTATGTAATGAGGCAATTTTAAATTTGTAATTTTAAAATAAAGCAAAAAGGCAAATAATGTTGCAGGCAGTACTTTGCCATCAGGCTGCCCAGCAGGTGACAGGTTGGGTTGTTTTCTGCTCTCTTTTTTGCTGTTGTTTTCCCCTATTCTCATGACCAACATAGACCCTAAAGACTGGTGAGGAGACACCTCACAGACCATATGTGCTAATGGCAGCATGTAAGATGTAGTTGTAATGGTCAGGGTTGTCAAACACATCTGATGCCTCAGCTAAACCATTCCTGTTTCCAGCTTCTCAGAAAAGGGGCAAGCCTGCTCTCCTCATCTGACACCAGAAGCTGGGATGCTCCCATGAACCTGTCTTGGGGTGGCTGGGAAAGGACAATAGTTGACCTTTTATTTCCCTCATTCCCTGATGTATTCTCCTGCACATCTGGTCACAATCAGACCTGACTCTGGGTTTGCTACAGGGTTGCCCTTCTGGTCAAGTTGCACTCGGGCACAGGGATCCCAGCGCTGACCGGCCCCAAAGGCTTCACTGTGCTTGGCAAAGGCATGGCCATTGTCTTTCATGAGGCTTGTGGTTCCCTCCACTTGCCTGTGTCTGCACCCCGGTGGGTGCCTTCCTACCCCCTTGCAGCCACAGGATTTTTGCATCAGAGCCAGGCTGAAGCCATTGCCTTATTGTCTCCCTGCCCCAACTTCACAGTGCCTGTATGCAAAGTTTGTTTTCTGCTTGAGAAAGCTTGTCCCCAGAGACACAGAATTAATGACTTCACACTCAGTCTCATAGATCAGTCATCTGATAACGAACCAAAAGATTGTTCAGATTTACATCTCAGAAGTCCCCATGCTTCTCCATTGCAGCCAAATTCCACAAGACTATTTGCCAACCTTTTAGTGCACAGCTTCTCATTACACTGCACCTCAGAACACTGTTCTTTAGCAAAGATCTGTATTAAGGAGAATTAATTAACTAGGTTTGCTGTCTGGATAATCAATTTTCTTGGTATAAATTGAGTAGAGTTGGAAGAATGCTGATCTGTTGCTCCTCTGATTTCCCTGCACAGAGAATAAAAATAGAAGATCCAGATGGAGAAATCAGATTGAGATCAGATTCCTCCTGAATACAGAATCTTGGCAACCTCAGAAAATGGGGTGAACATTGCTGGGATTTAATTTCATAAGTGCACTGGGAAAGTTAATGTCCTGATTTAGAGGTCTTTGAAGGAAATGGAAATATTTCATTCTGAAGCAACTGTTTATTTAGACGTTGAAAGAAAGACAAAATCAAGGGTGAAAATCTGAGTGAAATATTTTAATTGTTTTTGAAAAAAATTACAGTGAACAGGCTTTGTTTGTTTGGGGGTGTTTGGTGGGTATGTCTTTAAATTTTCCTTGATGGAGCAGTTTAACAACCTGGTGTCTCTCAGCCCTGTGTGGAACATCCCTCCCCACTCCTTCCACTCCAGTAATAGTTTTTGCTGCCTTTTGACCCCTAGATGAAAGCCCAAAAACCTGCCAAGTTTTCTGTTTGTCTACCTTGGTCCTGCCAGTGTTTTTCTGGCTCTGGTATTCAGCAAAGTGTGCCCCACCTAATGACCCCGCAGATGGTTGGCACCTTACAACACTACAATATAACTTTAAGCTGGAGGAAACCCTGGAAACCCTAAAGCTGGAGGCTTTATGAAGAAATTATGCCTCCATTTTTTCTTTGTGTTGTAAATTTTTTTATGATGGTAGATCTACTTTCTTAGCAAGCATATATTTCCTTTAATTGGCATGTCGCCCCTTGCCTCCTAAATGACTGGTTTGACTACAAATTGCTCAGACTCTGTGATTTATTTTTCACCTCTTTTATTGCAGGCATGAATACAGGAACAGGTAAACAGCTGAGCCGTAAAAGTTTCTCTTTAGGCATGTTTTCAACAAAATGCCATCATACACTGTCTGAAGATACATGCTGCTACTCAGGTGAAGCAAAATGGTGTGAGCAGTCTTGCTTTAAAGCTGCTACCCACCACTCAATGCTGCAGCTGCCAAGGAAGCCTTCTCCTCCACTGCTCTCTATCTTCCCTCCTTCTGCATGTCATCTACAGCTTCTTTTACGGCACTTAACTTTACAAAACACAGTTGTGAGGCTAATCTTACATGCAATTACAGATCAGTCTCAGTATATTTATTGCAAACTCCTTGAACATCAGGACATTAAAAAAAAAAAAAAGGAAAAAAAAAAAAAGAAAAAATATTCCATTGCATAATTACAAGTAGGTTTTTTGTAGCAAATGAACCAGAAATGTATTCAGAGAAAAATAAATAAATAAAAGCAAAGGCTATTTGTAAACAATTCAAACAAAACATGATGCTGCCTCCAATGAAACATTTCACTGCATTGCCAGCTCTGTTTCAAATGGGCACATAGGCATCTTGTTGCAAGAGAGTGAAGCCATGAACTGAAACTTTGGAGGAGTTAATTTTCAAATTTTGCACTTCCCGGGTCTATGAAACATGAAAAGTCTGCATACACGGTGGGATCTGAGAGACGTGTGGAATCTCAACCAACATTTCTAAAGAAAACCCAGTTATTCCCTTTAAAACAAAATAGTGGAAACAGCTGAGCCACACAAAAACAAAGCACAATTGGTTGGCTTCCATAAGAGACTGCAAAATGAGAAAATATTTAACTCCTTGCATAGCTATTAAAATGGCCAATAAATTTTGCTGGAATCACCCAAACATGACAACATTGCATTCCGCTGCTTAGAGACTTCACGCCAAAAAGCTGGGATCTGCTGACGGGGTCAGAGCATCACTCGGGGCACTGCCAAAAGCTGGGGCCACCCCTGATTAGCTTTGCCAGCGTGGCTGTAGCAGGAGGTTTCATCAACCAGCTACTTCCAGATGGAGCACGACTATAGTGAAGCCTCTGTGCTTATGTCACTGTAAGTTGTTATCCCAGCTCTCTGTTCTCCCACAAGGGATAAAAGCTGTTCTGACAAAAGGATAGTCCTGGCATTTTATTTACACCTAATGTGCAAGGCTTTCGCTGGCAGAGCTACACCGACCACAAATCGTACCTCAAAGCTGAACCCTGGATGATGCAGCTGAGTCAGCAAGGGTTTGCAATGTAGACCTAGCCAGAGGGACAGAAAGCAGGATTCATCTCACATAACTTTCATCAATATAAAGGTAGACACTTAAGTCAGAGGCACCTCCGGAAGACTGTTCCTTTGATCTCTCATCAAGTGAGAGCTGGGCATTTTAATGCTAGATGAGATGAACCCTTTCCCAGGGGAGCTGAAGAGACAAAATCCTTTCAGCCACCCTTTCCTGTCACCAATTCTGGAGACCATGCTTTAGAAGGCTGCTGTTCAAATGCTTTATCTTTACACATGTCAATGTACATGATGATGATAGCCTGTGCTGGGCTTCATGCTGCCACAACTAGATATGCAAGCTTAAAGCTAGCTCAGATACTTCTGCACTATTATACAGACATACCTTCAGGCAGAGTATCCTTTAACACCTGTAAAGTTAAATTATAGGGGCAAATCTGCAATATCTGCCCCTCTGAAATATGTTCATGTTGACATTGTCTTGTTCACAGTAGTTTTGGGTAACAGGTGTCCTAACACTGTCATTCCCAACCAGAGGTGAGGCAGAAGTGTTTCTTCAGAGAATGTGAAAACTGAGATGCTGAAGCATGGCTGAAGAAGGTACGTAGTAATAAAGAACAAGATGATGACATTCCACAGTTAAAAGTTTAGTTTGATATCAGTAAAACAGTTTTAATAAAGCTCCGTTAGACTGCAGAATAGGAATCAGTGGCAGCCAGTGGATAAGACACTAAAACACAACAAGGCAACATACTTGGAGTTGTTCTGTAGAAAATGTCCCACAGAAACTAAGCAGCCACATGAGCCTTTCCCTCTTCTCCTGATGGGAACCAAAGAAGGAGGAATCTCTGCCCTTCTTCAGCTATCCCAGAGCTTGCCTCAGCCATAAAGACTTGGCCATATAAAAGTAACCTTGCTTCATGTTACTTGTTTTCCGGTTCTGACTATTTCAGCTGAAAAAACTATACAATGGGAGCAAAAATGATGCATTAAAAACAATAAACTAATAGACTGTTTATGAGCCAGAGCATCTTATGGGCTAGTCTGAGTCAGGCATTCAGTTTTGATAAAGGCTTTTGCTTAAGTCATCAGATTGTCCTAACGTGGATCTGTTTTGCCCCCAAACCTGAAGGCATACTCTGGGGTTCCTAAATTCCACTCCATGGCAATCAGTATGACTGAAGGGTGTGTTCAGATTTTTTTCTGGTTTGTTTTTGTTTTCTGTGGGGGTGTTTTTTTTCTTTTTTTTTTTTTTTCTTTTTTTCTGGGTTTCCCTTGAAAATGACTTTGTGAAACTCTTGCCAGTTACCTAACAGGCAGAAAACCAGATTCAGCTAGACAGCACTGTGCCATTCTCAACCTTACTTCATTTTCCTCTCCCAAACCAGCATTTCTAGCTACAATTTTCTTTTATTTGCTCTTCAAAACGCTCACTCTCACTTGGACACAGGCAAAATGTGCTGCTGCTTCTCCCTCACCAATACCTTCTGGGAAATGGTGAGAAAAGAATAACAGGAAATTGCAGTCTTTTGTGTCTGTGCATTTTCCCCTCCTTTCTGATTTTCTCACAGGGATTTAATGTTCCTAATCAATTTTTAAGAACCCTGGATTGATTGAGTGGGGCATTAAAACATAAGGAACAGAAGTGTCCTGGCACTGCAACTAGAGGGTGGACAGCATACAAGTCACGTCTGATTACCCAGAACAGTCACTGGAATGCTCTTAAGGCTACAGACCAGGTGTGGTTTTGTGGCTCCTTGTGCTCACTGCTCATGTTGAGCCACTTGATTAAATTTTATAATGTGATTTTCTACCTATCAGTGGTGCTGTGTATTTTGACCCCATTTATGGCAACCAGAAAGTTTTGGGTTTGGTGGATTTAAATGGGAAGCCTAATGCTAATTTTTTGTCCCAGCAAATATAAAATAGGCAAGTCATTTTATACCTTCACACTGCCATCCACAGTCTTACGAAGCTCTCCAGAACTCTCATTTTAGAAAAACAGCAGAAGCTAACTCTGAAGGAAACCCAGTCTCACAGCAATCACTTCCCAGCCTCCACACAAACAAACTGCTTAAGCTGAGATAAAGCCATTGTAATCAGTGCCAAATGAAGGGCAATCTTTTATCTTCATACAAATAAGAGAACATAGTGTACAGAGTAACAGAAAAATATACATCTTCAGCCATACAAAACGCACAAAAGCTTTCCTGTTGAAAGAGTACCTTGTAGCTGACAGTCAGATGTTGTTAGTTTTCTAGATGACCCTGCACTACTGAACAAGGGGAAACAGAAACCCTTTTTTTTCCTTAGGAGATAGTTGGTAGCATTACCTGTATACCATTAATTCCCTTCCTGTGGCTCTGCTAGTGCTGGACCACCCACCCCACCTCATGCCTGAGATAGCTCCACTGGATGTAGAGGCTGCTTGGATGTTGAAGGTGGACGTGATTTATAGCCAGGTGCATCCTCCACAGGTTCGCCAGGATATACTTGCTGATTAGTGGAGTTAAAAATATGGGTATAGGCACAGCTATGCCATAAAACTATAATTGTTCTTGTTCTTGAAAGGGACCAATCAATTCATGTCAGTCAGGAAGGTGGTTTATTTACCCAGGAAGGAAAAAATTCTTCTTACGTGAGCTATGTCCACACCGCTGAGGCTCTACAACCTTCACTGCTGGGGCAGAAGATGTCTGAGCGTGGGCTAGCCTTAAAGCCTAGGCAAACTGGAGAAGGTAAAACTCCTCACTTTAAAAAAGTCAGTATCAAGCTAGAAAGTCAGTAGCAAATTACTTTAAACAATGGAATTTTTTTCATCCATTAATGGAAACACGGTAAGATTTAGTTGAAGGTTTAGGTCAAGGTGACAACCTATAGGGAGTATTGGGTGTGTATATCTCTGTGGTGGGGTATCTCTCCCCCTTGCAGCTATTTATATCTCTGAGTGGAGGTTAAGGTTAGGAATTTAATAAGACAGCCGTTTATTCTGTGGAGACTAACAGTCCTGGGGTTAGGATGTAATAATCATTCTTCTGCTTTAAAAATGGTTCTCTTAACAAATAGCAGTAGCTCATTGCAATTTTCAGTTGTACAAAATGACATATTTTCTATGTTACTATCAAAATAGTCTGCATAACATTAATTTCTGTGCACTTATTAACATATGTACAGAACAGTGTTTCCCAATAGAAATCAGTATGCTCCTTGCTGATCCTCTTTGCCCTAGATTTACCAAAACCAAACCAGAAATTAATTGTGTTAATAGTATAAAATCTCAGGAGAGATAAAGGATTGAAGGTTTATTTCCCAGCAGCAAATGAATAAAGAAACTCCTTCAAAGTCTAGCCGAGATGTAATTTTAACCAACCGTGGTGAATCCAGGCGAGCCAGGAATATCACACATTTCCCAATGCATTATGTTGAGTACACAGAAGCAGAGGAATGTAAACAGACAGAAGGCACATGAAAGGCCCCAATCCATTCTTCATCTGACGGAAGTGCGAATTTCATAATTCTGTCATCAAGAGTCTTTTCATCATTTTCTCTCTCTCAAGTTCACGCCTCAGAGTCTCAGCACTGTGTAATTAATGCACAAACAGCCAATTATGGGAACAACAATAAGTCTCAGATTTCAATTTAAAATAATTAACATTTTCAAAATACCAAAGGAGGGGAAAAAAAGGTCAGACTCAATTCAGTGTAAAAACTGATAGCTGATGGCTGATTCAAAAACAAGTATCATTTGATATTTCTGAAGAGCAAACAGAGGCAAGAAGAAGGATAAAAAAAGATCCACATGGCAAAACAGTTTATAATTTCATCTAACCCCATTAAAGGCTACTGATTTCAAAGGAAGCTGGACAAGGACTCTAAAAATGGAGCAGCTACAGCAAATGCCATCATGAAAGAGCACTGTTACAGCCTGAGCTCCTTGGTGTAATCTGATATTGAGGGATATCTATATATGTAGACATATAGATATTCTGAATTTACCACAGTCTTGCACATATCAGGATGCCATAATCAGAGCCTGAGGTCCTTGCTCTCACCAATTCACTCCAGAGCCCAGAGGCTTTATAACACTGGGAATGCCCTGGGTTAGTGATTCCATTTCTGAAACTGTTAACCATGCTTTTCTGAAAATTATGTATCACACACTTGTAACACAGTTTGGAGATTAAACTGAATTGCAGAAACCTTGCAGCCCATTCGAGGGACAAGCAGGGGTGGAATCAGCCACTTGTGTTTGAGACATCTTACAGAAGCTGAGTTCAGCACTACAGCTTCAGAATTACATTTTCACTGGAATGATAAATTTTTAGATGAGTTAGCAATGTTGAACAAGTGTGCAGGTGCAATTAACCAACATCTGCAAAAAATAATTAACGACCAAAAATGGGAATTGACTATGAATCCAAAAGTAAAACAGACTAATTCATTACTATGCCAAAGATATACTTTTCATAAGCCTTGGACTATTTGTGCTCCAGAAGTACTGAGTATATCCACTGCTACATTTATATTCAGTAAATTATCAGCTTGGGAAGTTCATCTTTGATTAAATTACAGAATAAGAAGCCAGCATGCAAAACCAGTAGGATGAAAGAATAGAAATCTGAAAAGAGTCTGCCTGTGGAAAGGTGGTACAGCTTATTGTTTCTCTGAGAAATTACAAGACCACTGTAGCTTGACATTAATAGAAAAGGAAAAGAAAAAAAAAGGAAAAAAAAATAAAAAAAAAAAAGAAAGAGGAACAAGAAAGAAAACCAATGCCTGTTTTTCATTTAGAAGAACAGACATTTCTCAACCTCAGCTTTCCCCCATGGACATCTAATTTCAAAAACCAAATTGTAACAGCAATTATTAAAACAAAACCTTTGTGGTTCAGACAAAATTACTTGCCTGAGGAAAGTCTGCACAACCCTTTCTCTCCAGGCCATTGGCCACAGAAGTGGTACACTGCTGGCTGCAGCAGTTAATTAAAGTAGGCTTTTTTTTTTAATCTCAGAGCATGAGAGTATGAGTTACAGATATTTCTTTACATAACCCACCTAATTAGTAGTCAAGCAATAATCTTTCAGTATAAGAGAAAATGACACTTTATGGTATTTATGTCAGAAAAACAGAAATCAAGCTGATTCCTTTAATGCAGAAAGCATCATAGTATTTCTGTGAAAGAACTGCACAGTACCTGTCTGCCAGCGAAATGGGCTTATGCGACGTATATACTGTCTGGACAGTTGGGGTCGGTATAGTCTCTGCCAGAGACCTCAGGACGGGTGATGGAGACACCAGCGTGATCTTAGGAGATGACTGCACCCCACAGCACTGTAACTTGCTGTCTGCAAATTCTGCCTACAAAAAAAAAAAAAAAAAAAAAAAAAAAAAAAAAAAAAAAAAAAAAAAAAAAGTTTACACACACAGAAAGAAAAAAATTGTAGATTAGCTTCTACTGGTCTCACCATCCTTCGCTATTCAATTAATTGCCAAACACCCAGCAACAGCAACTAAGAATGAGAACAAATGGGAGGCTGTGGCTATAACCTCTCAGTGGAGCTTCTGCAGATGCTGGACAGCCACCTCTTTTGATGCCTGGGGGACAAGCCTGATTGCAACATGCACCAGGTGAGATGATACTGCACCTATGAGACTGGCAGCATTCAGTTAAAAAAACATGATCCGTTTGGAAAATTACACTTATCATTATTGCATTTTCCCTAAAAAACTATGCCGAATGTTGACAACATGAGATTTCTGGAATATTCTTCAGTAATGCTGTACAATTTTCTGGTGGGTCTTCTAACTACTCTGTGTTTTGTTAACAGCTGGGAGTCTGGGATTTTAGGAGTCCAGGTTTCAAAATCTTTCCCACTTTTGCTAACTGGAACATGCCCCAAGAGAGATATTCTTGCAGTATCCAGTGAAAGGCAATGTTAAAGTAATATTGGAAGTGCAGATTTAAGACAAACAGCAAGCAACCATCTCCTGCCTTTTAGGTGAGGTATTTCAGCACAATATTATAGCAAAGACTGGGCTATTTTTACAACCAGAGCGGGGGGATCCCTAAAAATCAAACATCCTTGTCTTGCTTTTTGGCATGGGCTATTTCTCATGCCAAACCACAACAGCTAGTGCCTGTGGTGCATGTCTGACCCTGATCTGGGAAGAGTACAGAGCAACTGCAGTTGTCAGTGCATCAGGATCATTAAAACACGCTCCTACTGGTATCAGCTACCTTTCTTCCTTGATGACTATTTCTTCTGAACCTGGTTCAGACTCTAAGGCAGGGAGGAAGAAAAGTCACCATCATAAGAAAGCAGCTATTTCAAGAGCAACCTTCTTTTATTATTATTTTTTTTATTTCCTCTAATTATTTCTCAAATTCTGCAAGCCTCTGCAAGTGATTCACAAACTCAGGGGAAAACTATTTGAGCTCAAGAAAGACTGGCTGTGTTAGGTTTGCTTGCTTACTGTCACTTTTTAACATGCCTAAACACATCTCTAATGATCCAAAATAACCTCTGAAGCAAAAGAAATTTCATTAATTCCACAAAATTAGTAAAATGGAAGAATGTAAAATCGTAAAATTTTTACATTGTAAAATGTAAAACTAAAGAAACTCTCCTGTGTGTAAATAATGGCTCATAGAATCTGTTCAAAATTCTCTGTCATTCAACTTTTAAAGCTCAACCTTACAAACTGCAGGGGTATGAAATTTGGGGTTCCTTATACAGGGTCCCTGTGCTTCGAGGACTGCCAGATCTTACTCTATGGCTTGAGAAGAAGACATCACTCTGAAACTCATATAAATCCTCATATAAATTCTCCCAGCCGCACTGAAATCAGCAGAGTGATGACAAACTACACTTGCTAAAAAATTGCCTTCAATTCCATAGTGTGTTTGCTCTGGATGATTATTTTTCAGTAGATATCCAAAGTGTCTTTTTGTATATATGTCTGATTGCACGGTATGCTTAAGCCAAATATTTAACTGGTCTAAACAGACATAATTTCATTAATTTAAATCTTTGTGGCTTACACCTGCCAAGAATATGGCCATCATGCCTGCCATTTTTCTGTGGAAATCTCTGAAATTCAGATGGTTCTGGGCTTGAAGCTCATATTTAAACATTCCAGGTAAGTCATCTAATTTTTCATCATATCAAATCAACACAACTGCATATACAGCACCAAATTTGAAGCTGAAAGTCAAAGCTTTCTCAAAATCACTATTTATAATCCTTTTCCTGCTTAATAACATTTCAATGTTTTCTTCCAAGAAAAAAAAAAGTGAAGGGGAAGGACAAGCAAGGAAAGGAAACAACAACATCAAAAGAAAACAATTAACAAACATTACCATCTGGGTCTATGTGTGACTGGAGACCATTCAGAGTTAGATCTGCCTGCAAGTCCTAGCTACCCTTCCCTTACAGATCCTGCCTGAGGTGCAGCTCTCTTCAAGCCCTCAGCAGTGCATCAGGATGGTCTGAAATGCTATTGTGGAGAGACACCTCCCTTTGGGCTGGGACACAGGGCCATGAAACATAGGACCAAAGCCACCTAACCCTCCTATTTGTTTTCCCCTCTCTGTGCAGTCTTGTAGGTAGCTGCTTGCTTGCCACAGATATTTGTACATAACTCACTAAAAGGAATGTACGGGATCATGTGATGGATCATACACTATTAGTTTTTTATTGCAATGGTATTTTAAATATTTGTGGTCTCGATCTTGCCCTGCACCCTGCCCAGAAAAATGGAAATCTATTGGGCGAAGATGGAATTTCAGAAAGATTAGTTTGAAATCTGCTTTGCTTCTTTTCTCCTGACAGAACATAAAAAAATTTCGAATTTGAATTTGAATGGAATTTGAATTTGCCATGCAATAGCCATTTTCTGCAATATGGAAATTTCTGTGGTAAGTATATAGGCATACATTCTGTTTGTATTTTAGACTTCTGACTCCCTAGTTATGAAAATGTATGTTATATGGCCCTCCTAAATTTTGCTTTCATCCTAACTGTCAGAGACAGGAAAATAACATCTGACAATCAATGCTAATTAGTAGGAAAGCTATTTTGGAGGGCACATCGTTTTGCTAAGATAAAGGAGTACTGTGAAAGACACAAGCACTGTAACTTTGGGTTAGCTTTTATCACAATTGTACCACCTGGATTTGGCTGACATAATGAAACATTGCTGTGGCATTTCTTTGTACTTTCAAATGCATTTTGAACTCAGCCGTGGCACTTAAACAGCTTGGGCAGGCTAACTCACACTGGCTTTTAAGTACCTATTTGGAGAAAAAAACACATTTACATAAAAGCCCATGATCAGGTTTATTGAGAAAGAAAAGCCTCTTTCTTTAAATTATTAAATACAGACAGAACCTTCACATGACTCAATAGTGAGTGAAGTTACTTATCTTGGATTATATGCCAGACATAGATTACTGCAACCAGTAAAATTTAAT
Source organism: Chamaea fasciata (assembly GCF_029207755.1). Lineage (NCBI taxonomy): Eukaryota > Metazoa > Chordata > Aves > Passeriformes > Sylviidae > Chamaea > Chamaea fasciata. The sequence goes on along the minus strand of NW_027094086.1, from coordinate 66,212,687 downwards.
GTCAAAGTCTGAAATGCTTCATTTTGCAAATGTAACTTTAAAATTTCAAGTCATTTTACATGGTGTTTATAAGCAGAGTGTTTCTTAAAGAGTAGTTAATTTTGTCAGAGTTTTTTTGTCATACTTATTACATAATGCCTCTGCCACCAAAGCAAGATTTCAATCATACTTACTTTTTAAATTGTCTGGTAACGGTTTTCTGTTTGTATTTAATTTACCTCACCAAAATCCCTAAGTCACATCTTCTGTAAAAATTTAACAAGAAATGAAGTTCAATATTGGATTCAAGTTTGTGGGTAAACATGGGAGTTTGTACAAGGATACCATTGTAGTCATTCATACACTAACTATAATTCTTTAAAATTCAGCTGTAAATTCACTGAAAATCAGGGCCCTCTTTGTGATGGCACAGCAGGCGGTTTCAGGCAGGAGGCCATGCAATTGCTAGACAGAGGACTAAGTCTTCCCATTCCCTTACTGCTCCCTGTAAAGATGTTATGGAGCTTCTCAAGTGTCCTCTACAGTCCTGAAATGAACATTTTGGGATCAACTTCATTAGTGGTGAACCTTGACCTTTAACTTTTAGCCCTCTGTCTAGTAAGCAGCAATGTCTCAAGGCAGGCAACATTTTGTATAATGGGAATATTTAACTGCTTTGTACTCATAATTTCTACTTGGAAATTTTTTTTTTGAGGACTGCTTAGTGCATAGATTTCTGACACTTAAAAAAATCAGTTGGAATTGTGTTAAAACACAGTTTTTTAGTTGCACGTTCTACTTACAGAAAACTGTGGTACTGTTGTAAAGGGATCGAAAAAAGGATTAGATGTATCAGCAGGGAATGTCTTTATCTTTAAAAAAGATAAAGAAAAAGATGTTACTTTCAGAGCATAAAAATGCGAAAGAAAAAAAAAAGCAGCAAAGCATTGCAACTACAGTGACATATCCAACAAATCAGAGCAGTTCAGCAGTGCTTGGACCACACCCAAAAAAGACGCTTCCAAAAATGCATACAGAAACCTGATGATGAATAGTAAAAGCATAAATATGAAAACTCAATAAATTAATTTTACCATGTAATTAAATATGTTGAGCAAATACAGAGCTGGTTGCATACAATGTATCTTCCAATTCTGTCATCGGTGTTATTATGTGATTCTTTCAGCCAGCACTACATTTTAAGATTGCAATATGAAGTGCAGGAGCAAATTTTGCTGTACAGGAACTTTGGCTAAAGAACTTGTGCTTTAAATATTTTAGACTTCCAAATTTTCACTTACACAGTTGCTACCCAAGACAAACAATTACGCAAGGTGGGATCAAAAGAAAATCATGTATTAATAAAACACAGGGACAACTGTTTGTTTCAGGCAGCTAGGAAGCCCTGTGTTGAGTGGAGGACTGGGGATAAAGGATGACCCTTGGAGGTTTTTTTGAAAAGTGCATGGAGACAAGGAGGAGACCAACATATCCATCTGCTGAGAGGGCTTGGTCCATGAGGATATAGTCACTGGTGTGAGCAGACCCTCCTGGAAGTCACTTCTGCCCTTAAAGTAGTTTCAAATATTGGCTGAAATTAAAAAAATATTAAAAGCAGCAACAATCTCTGTCCCACTTCATTGTGAATTCTCTTTCTCATTACTTTCCTTTTTAGAATGCAGACATTATTATTCATTCATTCAGAGAGAACAAAATAGCAAATAAACATTTGAGTTTTGAACTGCACTTCATGCTTTCCCTTTGGAAAATTACATTTTTTCACTGTAAAGGTGTGTTTATCACTTTATCACAGAAACTGCTGTGCATTGGTTTGTTATGCATGTCTTCAATCATAATTTACTAACTACAGCTATACAACTGTTGTTTAATAATGAGGAAAGCTACCTTGAGGGCCCTGAGCCCCTGCAGGCCAAAGAAAAACCTGGAATTATGACATCAAATATAATTAAGTAAATGTACAGTGTTTATTTTGCAAATAAAATAGCAGAAACATATTGGCTTATAAGGTACCAAGGGAAATTAACAGCTATCTGTGGGCTTGCTTCTGCAAACATGTGGAATTAAGCTTAGCATTAATTGTCAGGCTTCTTACACATGAGGAGTATGGATAGCAAAGATACTGTCAAGCATGTAAATAACTTTTTAACAGAGTAAAGGTGTTTGTAAATCAATTACATAGGCGTAAATGAACCAACAACTCTGTGAAGGAGAAATTATTTCAAATCACAATTTTCTATGCAAACTTATTAAAGGAATTTTCACAGTCCTATACTCATGTCTGCTAGCAAAGTATTGCTGCATTGCTGATTGAACCTAACTCATTAGACTGACACAATAGCTCCTCACAAGTTGGTTGTGTTACATTATACCCAGAGCCAAACCTGGACAGCTGTAGCATGACTCACTCTTCTGAGAGACAGCAAATGCCCGTGAGCTGACATTCTCAGGTTAGGAAGGGTTTACAATATGATGTTACAGTACAAAGTACAAGTGTGCTCAGTTACAAAACAGGGATGGGAAGCAGGTTACTTGTGTGTGGTATGAGTTTGATATCCCACAGCTAAAATCTCTCCAATTTTGCTGGATGGTCTCATTAAGGAAATGAAGCACAGTTACTGAACGCAGGAAAGAAAAATTATGCAGAATACTGGAGAGTCCACTGAGATTTGGGAGCCAAGGCTCATAACAGGAGTCAGCCTGATCACATGCTGTGACCCACAGCCATGCAGAATACCCTCTTGCAAAACCAGCATTTCAGTCTGTGGATGTGTGTAAGGCCAACCTATGTATCAAAACAGGGCAAGAAACGGTTAACCTGGTTTAGTTATCAGTGTGAGTCCCTTTCTTGAGGAGCTGTACTTTTAAAATCTTGAGAATTAGACAATGTCAACAAATTAAAGGCTCTCTGGATTATAACCTCCCTCAATTTCTGGCCCTTTAAACAAAGTGGAAAGAGAAAATAGGGAACAGAGAAAAAACCCCACACTTGTGTTCAATTTTAGAGTGACAAACAGAAACCATCCTGCTTAGCCTTTAGCATTTACTCTTTCTTTCCCCATATTTTTTGTCTCTGAGAACAGGCCACTGTTACTCAAAAGGCACAACAAAGTTTATTAGTTTGGTTCAGACCTTGATTAATTAAATTATTGCTGCTAGCTTCCATAGTCAAGGCAGAGAGACAACACTGTTGTTGCCTCTTCAGCATTGGCAAGAAGTTTTCAGCTATTAAAGGCTTGGCTCCTCTGAGTAGGAAGTTGGTACAACATCCTAATCCATACAAAAGCAGGAAAAATATATTCAAGAATACTGTTCAGACAGAGATATGCAGGATGGGGAGACAGCAGTGTGGAAAGCGTAAGTTTAAAAATTGGTTTATGTGAAACTTGATTTGGAAATTTGAAAGGTCTCTTCAGCCAGGAATATATATTTCACCTACTCTGACCTAACTGTCCTGCATGTTCACCATGGCCAGCAGTAGCAGTTGCCAGGACCTGGAAGGAGGAAGAAAAACCTGTGATTCCCACCCTACCAAACAATGAAAGCAGAATCATGGGTGAGTCTCTTCCTTACCCTTGCACTGGAGTTGAGTTTATTGCGTGAAGTCAAAAATTTCAGAGTAGCTCAGAAAGCAAAACTCCTGGACCAGAGCTAAATGTTATGACTTCCCCACACAGCCTCTATCCCTGCCCTAGGAAGAAGGCATACCATACCTTTAATGATCTCCTAACTCACATGGAAGAAGCAGATTCTTAAATTTTCTAGGGTGCTTTCTTCTCCCAGTCATGGCAGCATCAGTTGAAAGATGCCACCCGGGAACTGAGAACGGAGGAAGGGCAGAGCCTTCTCTACAATCTACTTCAAAGCTGCAGGTCCTCAAGCATCTGGAGACTCTCAGCAGCTTCCAGGCTTTACCTGGGGTGACACACATGAAGGGAAAAGGAAGAGGGAAGAGGAAGTGGCCAGTTCCATGGGCAGGTTGATATCATGAAGCTGAACTCTAGCTGCTCAGAGAAGTAAAACACAGTAGCTGCCGGTGCGTGGATTGCCTATAGACCAGAGGGAGCTTTTCTGTCTGTTTTGGTATGAAACAAAACAAGTAACATCTTTAAAGTCTACAGCTGGGCACAATTCCTGTTGTGGCAGATGGAGCAGCAATCTCATCCACATTGCTCAGATGGGCATTTTCTGGTACAGCCAGGCTCTTCCATGAGAGCAAAAGGGCCTAACTGGTGTCACAGGGGCTACAGAAATATCATGAGCAACAAGAGGTTAGAGCTGTGTTCTCCTTAACAGCACAGACAGGCTTTTAAGTACAGAACTTGATTTCAAGCACACTTGCTCTCTCTGCAGGAGTGCTAACAGTCTTGCAGCTACAGTCACAGCCATAAAATAACCTTTAAGGCAGGCCCCATGAGTAACTGTCAGGTCGCCGGGACACTCAAAAGGGGAGTGAAGAAGGTTGGCATTCCAGCAGCATCTCACATGCTGAGGGCTTGTTTCATAACCTGAAATGCCCCTTGCTTGGAAGGTCAGGGTGCATTACCATAGCAGAACTACATAGGACAAGTAGCTCCTTGTCTGGAATATTTAGCTTGGCAAGCTGAGAATTTACTAAACTTAAAAATGCAGTTGACTCAAAAAAAAAGAAAAAAGAAAAAAGAAAAAAGAAAAAGAAGAAAAAAAAAAAAAAGAGGCAGCTCAGCATAGTCTCTCTCGAAGTCTAGTGGCTGAGTAATCTTTAAGGTGAAAAACCTGAAAACCAGTCAGATACAACAGTCACATTGCTTTTTGTGGAGGAAAAAAGGCAAAAATTTATTCCTCTGTGGATAATTTTCTGCTAGTACTCAAAGATTCTTTTTGCATTATTGATGTCCATCAGAGTAACATATTTTGGAGGAATTTTTGCCACAACCAGAAAGAATTAACAGCACTGATTTTCCTTGATATTTATACAGCAAGGGAGAGTGAAGAAGAGTGAAGGAAGAAAAAGGACAAAAGTACAAGAATCTTCCCCTTTTGTTTGCATTTAGGCAAAGAGTTCTTCTGGATGAAATTTCAAATCTCAGTAAAAACAATTCCACATTCCTGAAACACCTTTTAGATGAGTTAGGAGAAAAAAAAAAGTAACTTTCTCATAAAAACAAATGGAAGTGGAAGGAGATAAAGAAAGAGTACTTTGTTGAGTTAATTGATAGAAAATCAGCTATTTTGGTATTTCTATCAGAATGAAATATTACAAATGTCCTCGCTCTGGCAAAAAAATACTACTTTTGAGAGAAGTGGGCATCATTTGGATATGCTCCCTTGCCCTTGGAATAATATATTCACTTTGCCGGCACAAGTATCCTTCCACAAAGGTCCAGTAACATTTTCATTGACACTTTGCTTCACTGCTGTCCCCTGCACCTTGACTGGAGGCATTTGTAACATTATGGTGAAGATATGTGAGCTCAGTGGGTTTGCACTGTCACTCTATATACTGACCAAATGGAAGACAGACTTCAGGCCAAACACTTCACTGGATTCCCATGCATTGCAGCAAGAAGAGGCAGAGCTGCTAACATCTGAAGCAGCATCATAAATAAGGCCCTCAGGAGACACATAGAGCCAGGGGAGTATTCTGTTGCGCTTTATTTCAAAATATACAATGTAAGTTAAATACCATCATATCTATACAGCACAGAGACTTGTTTCTACTCATCAAATTAGAAAAGGACATCAGCTAAAATGTCTAGAGGATATTGCACTTGCGTTTCCCAGTCCTGTCATGTGATATGACTTTAAAAATACCAGTTAACCATTCAGCCAGGTTTCCAAAACCAGTGTGAAGATTCTAGACTCCACAATTTTTCAGTAAAGCTCCTTGTCTGCTGTCATACCATTTCAGTGGCTGAAATGAATACTGAGGCAGAAAACGTAAACCCAAAGAGTTTCTGGTATTTTTCACATGCAATATCTACGTGGACAAACAAATTCTTTTGTATGGGAGCAGTTCCAGACTCAAATGATCAAAAACTAGGATTATTTCAACCCCCGTTCATGTCCTTCTCATGTGGCAACATAACCAGAATGACAGGCATAATCACTGCCAGGATGCACAGGGTGAAAATCAGACCAAAACAGTGCAGCAAATTTGCAACAGGATAGAAACATAAATCAGCAATACCATTGACTAATTAGTCTTGGAAAAAGCTGTGTGAACTAAATGCCCTGATGAACCATATCTGGTGCAAATCCCACACGCATTGCATCACAGGCCACCTTCTTTTCATGGGATGCAGGATTTGTTCTAGTTTTTGAATTGATATCCATGTGTTGGTGTCAGCAGATAGATTTTGTTCACACTAATTAAAGAGGGCGCTTCTGCAGAAATGTACTATTGAAAACGCCCTGAGGCACCAAATGAGAAGTTTCTTAAGAGGACGGGTTTCTGCACAAGCCACTTAGCAAGGGAGGAAGAAGCTACATGTTCAGAACCTCCCTGCCCTGTCACTCTCTCTAAGGAGACAACATTGGAAAATCTCCCTCATCGTTCCATCTGGTATTTGGGTCTCCCTTACTCATCTTGCAAAAAATTAGGGGAGTCTGGAGTTCAAGAAAATACTTTCAAGAATATTTGTTGATTCCTAAGAATCAACATAAGTGAATCCAAGTCTTTGAATCCAAGTCCCCCTCCCCACAGGTACGTCTCAATTCCTTCTGGTAAAATGAAAAAGCTTGACTTTGAAAGCTCCGTGTCAATCTCACAGTTTCTTTGGTGAGACAAGTTCTCTTGGATCCCCCTCAGATGGTGAACTTGCCATTCCTCTGCTCACTGATGCACACCAGCCCTTCTTTGAATCTTGCTGCAGGCGGAGTCCACTGGTCCTGGAACATGACCTGGCAGCATACACATCTTTCTTGATATCTTTCCAGCTGCTTGTACTTTCCTCTCCATCATGTATTTTCCTCCCTCTTAGAGGGACTTTGTGCAATCTTTCCTAAACAGAGGCATTGTCAGGAGGTAGCTACATGGCTCCTTGACTGTGCTCCAATGACTTCTGTCTCCCAAACAGATATCAAGGGAGTTCATGGGAGTAGAAGATGTAGAAGGTTCAGTCTCTGCTAAAGCTTGGATTTGCTGGAGTTATAACATTTCACAGATACTTTATGCATAGTAGTGTGTTGCTGCAGTATAACCTATACACTATTTGCAAGCAGATCTACCTAAATCACAGTAGTTAAGATGCCCTGGATATAATCCTGAATCTTCATGTCAACTTCTGTAACAATTTGCAAGGACAGCCCTACAAACTTTGTTGGTGCTAGTGTCTTTTTTATGCTGCCTTGAGGGCTCCAGTACTCTAGATTTTCACTCTAAGGATTGTAATTATGGGTTGCTAGCAAAGGGATTCCAGAGGTATTGGAAGAGCATGAGGGACGATGGTAATAATGTTATTAAATCAGTCCAACATCTCTACAGCACACTGGAAGAAAATGCATGTCTTGGATCATTTTTACAACATAACTGTGCCTTGTAAATATTTTTGAGAAGACATTCTTCAAAAGAATACAGAATAAGAATAAATCAGATGTGACAAAACAATACAGTGTCCATGCTCTCACAATCTTCAGGATTTTCAGTACTTTTTCACTGGTGTTGTGACGGCGAGCAAGCTGAAGCAGAACATAACCACAGAATGGGCTGTTAGCCCAGTCACCAGCCCCTGAGGAAAACGTGGCAAGGCCAAGTGATGTCAGAGTCTTGGTGTGTTGGCTAAAATGAAGAGTAAAGATTGCAGCATATGCTTGGTCTTTGCTTAAAACACAGAAATGAAGCAAACAGAAAGCAGTAGGTATCCACTGTATATGGTAGCTCTCCAACAGTTGCGGCATTAGTTGCATTTCTGGGAGAGCTAATGCAAAGTTACCTTTGCTGTCCCTCGGCTTTTACCAATGAAATCAATGGTGATCCAGTGGCAGGTGCCTGCACCACGTGCACAGCCAACAAAATCAAGTGGCATCTCTGCAGATGGAGGCTGTTTTCACAGAAGAAAGTCACTAAAGATGGATAACATGAAGAGGAGGAAATGAGCATTGTGATTCCTGCTGGCTGAGAGTGCCCCAGGTAAACCATACACTTCCCAATTTCACTGCCAGAAAGCAGACTGTATTCTGTACCAGATGGAAAATCTCATCCCCCACCACACCTGATTATTTCTAAGTATAGAAAGTGATGGCTCATCACCCAATAACTGTTAGTTCACCACTGTTAGTTCTCCTTATTAACACGGAGACTTCGAACCCAGGAGCATTCCCTCAAAGGCTGATTAATAACCATGTAACACACCTGCCCTTTTTTAGAACCCTCAGGATCACATTCCTCTCTTGAGAAGTTATGATAGATTGGCACAAACAGTGTACTACTTGACCTTAGTCCAACACAAACAGTTTGTCTCTCTACTGTAATCAATGTCTACTTGTGTAAGAGCAAAAGCTGGCTGAAAGTCCTTAAGCGTCCAGAAACTCAACTCATCACAGTCTCCTTGAATGTCAGGGTAGTAAGAAATACTTTGCACTAATTTTCTGTCCTAGTTTTCTGGGCTATTGAGCTCTGATAAAATCCCCAGGAGTTTATACAGTTCATTATTATAAAGGAAAAGAATAGCACAGGTAGATTAAAGTCAGTGGAGCTGCAGAAAAAGTGTTAAAATCACAAACTGGTGCACTATTTATATATCTACACAGAGGGACACTTGAGTGTATTTTCAACTTCAGCACGTGACCAGTCCCAGGGACTACTGCAGCCCTAATCTATGCACGTGCCTACAAATTTCAGTGACCTCTCACAAAATATGATCTCAAGTACGCATAAGAGTGCTGACAGATGTGCTGTGCTGCAGCTGTCTCACTACTCTAAAAGTCTACTCTTTTGAGTGAATTAAGCTTCTAAAAGACAATAGTAATTTCCCATCAGTATATGCCACCTTTTCCAACATGTATCAAGGAAGCGGAGCATTGCTTCTTTAAATGTAGTAGATACAAAACTATTTGATCCTATCAACAAGACCAGCTGGAGCAGAAGCTGAAAGTCTATAAGGAGCAATGTGTGGCATGGTTTAAGATCTGTGCATGAGCAAATTCAATCCCATGTTTAGTAAATCTTTTGTGATAAACATTATAAATAAAAACCTATTTATTCATAATGTCACACCCTTGACTATGAATCATTCATATTGCCAGACATCAAGCATTAAATAAACACAAAGATACTTGACTGCAAGTAAAATCTAGTTGTGTTCAAACAAAAGAGCTCATTAGGCATATACAGATTCAAACACCTGCATTGTAACACTTTGCCAATTCAGTGCCATGGATCACAGCAGTTGTCTCTGTGTCTGCAGGATGTTACCCTAAAAGCCAGTCTCCCAGTCTGAGACTGCACTCAGGTATGTCCCATGTCTAAAGAGAATAGTGCCAGCCAAGGGATAATCCAAATCAATTAGGGCTATTAGCACATAACTCACTCTTGCCCATCCTTAATTACAAAATAAATCTCTCCTTTGGATCAAGAGCATAAGTACAGAATTCTTCTGCTTGGCCCATGAACGACAGCAGTTTCAATGCCAGAAGGCTGTTCGATCATTTGAGCAGGGCTTTACTTCCCTGTATTTTGTTTATTGAGCAAAAGATTCAGAGGATTCATTATTAAAGACATCTCTATGAAGGCAACTGAAGAACATTAAAATGTTCCAGGGATCAGGAAAAATAAAACAGAAATGAGAGAGAGGCCAAATAATGACAGTCCTCTCCCCAGAGGTCCACCTGTGGTATCTCTTCAAGGGAAGAAATACACTATGAATGACTTGTCACAGGCAGATCCTGGTCCCCAGTCACTGACTTCCTGCCCATCCTAACAGGAGCTCACAGGCAAACCAAACTGGGGCTGGAGATTTCCTGTGAGGTATGTTTCCAACATCACTGTCTCAAAGACCCCTTCCCAGCACCACGTGGTGATGGAGGAGGTCAAAATATAATTGTCTGACAATTTCTGGTGGTCCCTGGGAAGATTATAGCTAAATCTTTCAATTCAGAAAGAATTGAAAGTCTTCTAAAATGTAAGAGGAGCAAAACCTGGTCCAGTCAACTTCATAACTGGAGAACAATGAGGGGGCTTACAGCATTTACTTTTACATTTCTTCCCAAGAGCCCTGGGATAGCTGCAGGCTAAGACCCAGGATACACTCTTTTCTTGCAGAAGAGTGAGAGCAGGGTGTTGTTCTGATTTGTTTTAGGGTTTCTTTTGCCAGCCTTTCTATGCCTGGTGCTTTTTGAGTGCGCTCTCTATGAGCTTGGGAACTGTTTCTGGTGCAGGAATATGCCCAACTTGAGCTACACTACAGATGTAAAGAAAACCCTTTATCCACACTGCCTCACCACCCCTGCTCTTGGTGAGGAAGAAAAGAGAAATCACAGTTTCTTCAACCCTTACTTCAAATCAGTAGCAGCAAGACTGGAGAGATCTGAAGGCCAAAATTGCTTTAGAGGCACACAAACATGGGCTCTCCTGACCACAGATATTTTGAAGAGAACAAGATTTGTCCGAAGTCTGGGCAGCTCAGCCACTAATGCAAACACATGGATCCTATCTGTATGTGAGCACTTGAGCTTCATGGTTATAAATTTTGACAGTTTGCTCAACTTGGATGCAGCATGAAACGAGTGCCAAATCGTGCACAAATTCAGGTGGTGGGAAGCCCACTGTGCTTGGCACATGACTTCCCATCTCCAGCACTGCCAACAGGGCTCTCAGCAGAGCATGTGCACATGGCTGGGTGCGTATGCCAGATAGCAGGGCCAGCTCCTTCATCACAATCCATCCTGGCAATATCTGATACTTCGCCAGAAGAGGCCACGTGACATTCCATCGCACTGAAGCACTTGCAAAATTATAGTCAAACTTTTGACAAAGAACCAATAAATGAGATTAACTTCCTAAATAAGTTTCATAGAGGTTCACTTTCCTGAACTCACCAGCTGTATCTCCTAGAGGGTAGGGGCATTTGGTCTTGGCTTGCTGAAAATGAGAAGAATGCCATACCATAAAGCAAGCCATAAATTCATAGTTCTTCCATAGTGATGGTTTTGTGGACAAGTTCCAGGGAATAATTCTGAGAAGTATGCAAGAACTGCTTTCTATTAATCAGGCTTAAAATGGTTGTATGGAATATCTACCTCTGTAGAATTTTTCTTCCTCAGCTTAAAATAATTTAGCTTTTTTTTTTTTTTTCAAAGGGTCATATAAGGGATAATGAACAGAAGGGACCCCTTCCTAAAAGGTTCATTGATTTGCAATCCAGTTACCATGATAGCTAATAAGCTAGAATTAGGGAACTCCTGTTTTCTTCCTCCCACAACTAAATTACAATTTTCTTCTATGATACACAATGTCTGGAACAAGGCACAGAACCATGGAATTACCATAGCTGTCCTGAGGTTTATGCAAACTTCAGTTTTATCAGTTTGACTTACTGTTTATTCTACTATTGCCATTCCTCTGAGTTATAAGACTTGTACTAAGCTCTGTATAAAGTCATAGCAAAAGATCTGTCTGAATGTAAATCTCACAAGGCAATGATTGTATTTCTGTTTTGGTTTTGCTTGCTAGTAGACAGACTACAGAAAATTAAATATAAATTATGCTTCAGTAGAAGCACTTACCCACTTTTGTGAACAACAGCAAAAAGCAGAATAGGCCAGAAGATAAAATCTCTGGTCATTTATGTACCACTTATGGTTCATCCTAAAAAAGGACTGCTACTGCTTAGGAATTCTCATCAGAAAATGTCTAATTATTCAAACTGAATGTGTTGCAAAAGAAACGATGCTGATTCAATTTTCTCTATACTTACAAAGTAAATTTTAAAAGGTTTCAGTCAGCACTTTTTCAGTGCAGTTTTTAGTGCTTAATTCAGAAATGACATTTTGGTTGGAAACATGAGTTTATTGAAATTAATAACCCAACATTATTTGAAAATGAACCACTATTTAATTTCAAATTGGCCTGATCTTTCTATCTACCCCTCTTACTACTCTCTGACATTCATTTCAGGATATTTTCCAAAATACAGGCTTTTGAAAGGAAAATGTAGACAACCAGATTTTACTTTAATCAAAGAAGAAAAAAAAAATTTCCTATCAGTTCTGATTATTCAATTGTGTGGCAAATAAAAAGAAAATTTACTTGATCTTTTTGCTGGTTTACAAGTTGAGTCACCCAGCCAGTCAAAAAACAGTTCAGAAAGCAGATATTTCCATTTTCTGCTGAAGCTTGGAGACATTCAATTGAAATTCCACAGAGCAGCCAAGCTGTTAGTATCACACTTGTTATCACACTGGAAAAACGTGAATTAGAATTACACATATATCAATTCATTAGATGGCTGGAAAGAAAACAAACACACAATAGTTACTCACTGAAATCTAAATGCAATTGTCACTAATCACAGTGAAGAAGAGAAATTAGGAACTTAGCAGCTGCTGAGACAAAAGTAATAATGTACTTCTTGGGCCAAAAGAAAGGTGATCACTATGCCTCTTTCAAAATCTTTGTGACATAATAGCTTCATCACTGTACTTGTCTCATTGAGAGCAAATGTAAAAAGACATACCTGGTTTCAGTCTTCGCACAGAAGCTGAGCATTTTTGTATCACATTAATTATTGTAGAGTGTAAAAGGAGAGTCAGCCAGTACAAAAAGATGATGCTTTATGCTCTATGTCTGAAAAGCCCTGTCTATGTATTGTTCACTTTTATTCTTCTTAGGCAGATATTACACCTGCTTATTGCTGCTCAGAACATGGAACATATTTGCTTGAAAAGTAAAGCAATAATCTTAAATAAAAAACACACTGAGGAAAAGTATGATTGAACATATCAGACCTGATTTACAACAATACACAGGTTGTAAAAGCTTTGCTGAAGATTTTCCTTCTCTGCTTGCTGTAGGAGGTAGATGCTAGCTGGTTTAAAATCTGTTTGCTTGCATTTACTTGATTCCTTTCACTTACTCTGTTGTTGATTTGAAGCAAAAGCAAAAGCTGCTACTGCCATGGAATGATCCCTTTTTCTTTTTTCTGAAGAGGCAGGAGAAAGGCATTTTAGGTAATTTTCTTCTTCTTTTTTTTTTTTTTTTTTTTTTTAAAAAAAAAAAGCTTCAATAATGTTTATGACCCTCAAGTTTTCTGACCTTCCTAAACACTTCTGAAGTGGTGGCAATCTATATCACTTGAGGTCCTGAGAAAAGCTCCGGACTAAAAATGATTACTGCGCTAATTGCACAAAAGGAGAAGCACGCAGTCTTGCACTGCTTTGTCTGTGGTGTTTGGCAGATGCTCTCCATCATCAGGGAGGAGACTCCCCGGGACCTTGCCTGTCAGTTGGCCTCAAGTCACCTTACAGCAGTCAAGCACATCCTATGCCCCCTCCCATAAACTGATCAAACTTTAAAGTAATTTCAACAACCGCAGTACTTCCTTTTGGAGTACTACTCCAGAAACTACACTGCTTGCAAATGTACTTGATGACTCCTACAGTCCTCAGGAGAGCCATCTGTGAAACCACAGGGTTGCATGGATGATCTGACCTAAAGCTAAGTAATTTTGTTTGTAGGGTTAGTGTTCAGCCCCACTAAGGAAGCTGGGACAGATTAAACTATCCAGCACCCATCTACAGGAGTTACATGTGCAGCTGTGACACCACAACCAGCTTCATAGGCAAGTCTGGAAATGGCCACTGAACCACCCATCATACAGGCACAGCAAACATCCCACCACTGTGCAACAATCTCACAGTCATTAGCTACAGAGCATTTTTCTGATTCTATCTCTCTGCAGGCACACAGGTTGTACAGGATCCTCCAGTTGTCTGGAGTAAATATCTTCTCAAATGAGATCCCATCTGCTCAGGCCTCCTATGGAGTTCAGCCAAAGTCTTAAGTTCCAGGACCAGCTCTGCTTGCAAGATCTGGCAGAAACCAGATTTACTGATAGGCATTTGCACATTTTATAACTTCTACAACCATGAAGCAGGCACAGGGAATGCCAGAGAATGGTCAGGACAGCATCTTAAAAAGCACAAAAGATGACAAAAAATAATTGTACGTGGAAGAATTTGTCATGTCTTCAAGGAAAAGCTTCTGCCCTCTTGATCCAAACTATCTTCTGACATTGCATCTTACCTTCTCTCAAGTTTTATGAAATGTTAGCCTGTGGGCCATTGATTATTTAAAAGCACTGAATTAGATGATACATGCCTGAAGTTTTTTCTGTTTAATATTTCCCTATTTTTGGAAGCTTTTCTGACTCATATACACACCATACCCAATTTATCATGAGGTCCACAGGTGCAAAGTCAGCAATGGATTTCCCTTTGTGGATCTTTTTATTTTTTGGAGAATTCACTTTCAATTAGTTAAAGAAATAGAGAAGTGTTGAATCATCTGTCATATATCTACAGAGTGCACCAAGTTGTTCTGCTCAGCATACAGATAATGGGGGAAAATATTTGGAGTCAATGAATTTAAATCACTTAAAACAGAAGAAAAATAAAAAGTAAATGTAGAAACTTACAGTTCATCTTTTAGAACTGTCTCTTTTTTTACTTCACTGACTAATTCTTTAATGGATGAATAGGAGAAAATCCCTAAATAGCTAAGTAGAAGTCAAAGTTTTAGGCATTTTAGTGAATTTTAAACTAAGATTCAAGGGGCTGTCTCTGAGCCTGACACTCAGTTATCTTGCCTGTTAGTAATTCAACAGACTGCTTATGAAAGTGGCATCCAACAATAAAGCCCTGTACTTTGCAGAGCTACATATTAGTCACAAGTCCTATTTATAATGCTTTATGTATTCATCCATTTATCTGGTTGCCCAAAGACTATGATTCTAAAATGTTCTAATTCCCATCCCTAGTTACTGACATGCCTTATATAACCTAAATGACGCTCAGGTAACCTGCATTTGCTCGATTCCAGCTGTGTGCTCCCAGGAGCCTTACGCTGCATGGGTCCCATGGCACTTCCTGTAAATCCCCAGTGAAATGTGTCGTGCTCAGTTTGACTGAGCCTTATGGTGCACCCCTTTGCAATGTGTTCTCATCCAGCTGAGGCCCTTTTCTTGCAGCAGAAAAGAACGGTCTTTTGCAATATGAGTAAATTTCGAGTATTCCTTGAGCTCACAGGGAACTAGATTTATTGCCTGTTGCTGCAAGTTTTTTGTATTGAAGTTTTTTGCTTTAGCAATTGCTGTTCTTTTCTTTTTCTTAGTTTAATATGGAGTTAAAGGGCATGAACTTGAAACTGGGAATAAATGTGCATTTGACATCCTGCTTGCTGCATTTCCTTCTTATTTCTATGCGTAACAGACAAACTGTTTCTTTTCAAAATTCTTTGCTCATAATTGGCCATTGCATGTAAGTTTGAGTGTGCAAATACTGTTAATTGAGAAGCTGGCTTGGGAAATAGCATTTTTAATATCCCCCTTTGAATCCATTGCATAGTTATTGCATCCAATTCATCTTATACTAAGAAGTTTGTTGTTGTTGTTGTTTTTGTGATGAAGCTGTAAAAGTAGAAAGCTTCTAATTCTAAAATATACGACCCAGTCTCCAAGAGTCCAATTTTTTCTTCAGTATGCAGTTCACCATAAGTAAAGCATTTCTACCTTTATCTCTGACTGAGCTGTTTTAAAGATCTTGGGGGCATGCAGAGATACTTGATCTATACTTTCAGCCAGTTAGATAGTAGGTACATGCTAATGTTCTTATCAAATATCAGTCTTGAATTACATTACAGTCACTCTTGTGTAGAATTCAATGCCAAAAGGACTGGTTATGGAGGTATTAGAGTTGGATATGTTTGCCTGTCTTCCACTGAAAAATTGCTTTGCACAGAAAGTGAAAAGGTCTTCAAAATGAAGGCAAGAAGTACCAAACTCACTTTCCACTCTGTTATTTGGTTTATTGGAACCTTGCAAAATTGCCATAAAAATTTAGCGATTAAAAATTAAATTAACTCTTCTTTATTAATATAACAAACATTAAAGGAGGGTAGAATGAAAAGATACATTACTTATTTTGCTCTATTCACTACTTCTTGCTCACTATCTACTATCTACTGAGAGTTTGCAGGGATGTTTTATCACCTCCATCAGGATACAAAAACTTCTTCCAGTTTCCACCTGAGCTGACTCACTGTTGACCTGGTTAGCTTCATTTTATCTCCAAAACAGTGGATGCTAATGCACCAAATTTTGTTCACTTTCAGACTAAGCGAGATCCCTTTGGATGAACAGGATTACATACCCTAGTAATGCTATCACTAAAATAGACACACTTGTTTCCAACTAATCCTAAGTAAAATATCTTGTATTGCACTGAGAGAATTTGTTTTAAAATTTTAAACTATCTTACTGTTATATCTCTGTTATATATCTGTTAATGTTATATCTCAAGCTTTAAATAGGCAAATAATTTTTTACTTTCTGTTTTCCACCAATAGATGGCAGGTTAAGCTCTAGAAAATTATTCACTTGCTACAGCATGAGATAACTTATAATTTGAAAGCACATAGCCAGCTGTAAATTACCGCTCTCTGACACCTCTTTAGATGTGATCATGACTTAGTCCTAGCCCATCCACCTTGCATTACAAACCTTAGTCTAAGTTTAGGAATAGCTCCATGTCGTATGTAAAACTCTTATTTCTTTTGTCCTACTCCATTAAGTCAAACTGAAGTTTGTGCACACCGGCTTTCTCTCTTGGTTGAGAAGGTATTGTTAGTGTGGTGTAGCAGCTGTTACATTCATTCAGGGTCTTAAGACTGAGCTTTCTGTAACTAAACAAGAAAAGCTCTGCATTCATACACATGCCAGAAATCACACAGATTATAAACCGCAACAGAATAGCTTAAAGCTCACACTTTGATTTCCTGTTCCAGAAAAGTTGGAAACACAAAGAGGAAGTGCAGGAGAAGAAAGAGCCTACTACACTGACAAAACTTATTCTAATATACCTTATTAAGGATGCTCTTAATGTGATAATATAATTCTTCACATGTGATGCTGCATTTTTTTAATCCATTTGCTTTATCCAAAACGCAAAAGCAGGCGGGACTGAATCTTGTTTACATACAAGCTAAATGAATATTGCCACACAATAGAGTGGCAAAGAAAGATAAAGATTTTCTTCTGCTCATGTTATAGTTATTCTCAGAACATCATGTAATGTGTTGCAGGATCTAATTGTAGGATCTAATTGAAAAATGAATAGAAGTGTGCATAAACCACAGGGTTTTAGGACTGCAGAGCACAAAAGGATACCTTTCCCTCTAGGCAATCTGCATCAGTAAATGTACATTATTTTTCCTGCAAAATGATTTCCTGAAATCGGTCTGCCTCATAATTGCCCTGCTGTTACTGGCAGTCTAAGTATTGATGACTAAGTGACCACTAGAGCTCAGCTGGTTCTTGTATATATCACAATACCTCCTCCAGGCTGACCGAGTAGACAAATTTGATTGCTCTCATCCCTGCATGACAGCCTTGATGATTTCTATTAATTCAATCCATTCAGTAATCTTTACATTTTTACAAGTTAATTTGGTTTTCTGAGCCCCACTTCAAAGTGTAATTCTCAGCATGTATTCCACTGTATTTGGTATCTTCCACTGTTTTGCTGGAAACAGCAGCAAAACATGGACAAAACCCAAGGTGATCAGGAAGCATCAACGGTTAGACACTGAACAACGAAGATCATGCTGTTCAGTCAGTGACTATTAATCACTCTCTACCAGTACTGTTACAAAAAGAAGGGAGGATATCTGAAGCTGCTACAAATTAACAGCTCTCCAGTGAACTGGGGAAGTTTGGCAGCATATATCATGACCAAAACAAATTACAAGGCCTAATTTTGGATGACCAATGTTTCAGGTGCCTTTGTCTTTCTAGTCCAGACAACAAAGACAAGACAACTGTTTGAAACACCCTCTGCAGGAAAACCTTGACTACATAGGAACCTCAACTTCCATCTCTATCACCTCAGGCAAATACCCCAAATAAGACAACATGAATGACCCCTTCAGATACTGTACCTGTCACTGAATGTGAGAAAAATGGGTGCAATTGACAAACAAATTCCCAAAGGCCAGGTCACAGCATGCAAAACCAGCACAGGACCACAGATTTGACAGTAACATGATGCTAAGCTGTACATTACCTTGACCCTTAAATAACAGACAGCACATTCTATCACAACAGAGCTATTAAATAATCAGACTGTCTCAAACCTACACATTTGCCCTTAGTTTGTCTTTGCTTGGAGCCTCTCTCCCTGAAGAGTAAACTTTTCATTCAAACCTCAACTGCGAGCAGCCTGTAGTCAGTGAAACTGCAGAGAAAGGTCTGTAAACAATACCTGCTCTGTAGAGAACAAGCTGACCTTTATAGATGTTAAACAAAACAAAAAGGGTTGATTGATGCTGGGCAGTACCTGCTCTCCAAAATATTAAAACCAAGAAAGTCAATGGAAGGTTAGTTCATGAACATACAGTGTGCTAAATTATGTCAGTGTGTGGTGGGGTAGGGAAGGGGAAAGCCCGATTTGGTAAAATATTTAGGGCAAAATGCCTGTATCCCTAGCTGGAAAAGGAAAAAGTGTGATATGCTGACTTCTGCTAAATGGGAAAAAAACCCCCCAAACCTATGTTATCTAGAGCAGGTCAGTTGCTGAAGTCTCCATGACTCATTTTTTAAAATTCTGATTAACACAGTAAGACATCATATGTTTTCAGAATAAGAAATCTATTTGTAAACTCCGTCAGATAACTACAATTTAGCCACAAATGTGCAACTAAAATAGAAAAAGACTATCTAACCTAGACAGAATCATGGATTCACTTGTATTGGAAAAGGCCCTTCAGATCATCAAGTCCAACCACAACCCAGCACTGCCATGTCCCCTCTTAAACCATGTCCCCCAGTGCAACATCCCCAAGTCTTTAAAATACCTCCAGGGCTGTCAACTCAACCACTTCCCTGGGCAGCCTGTCCCAATGCTTTATAAACCTTTCAATGAACAAACTGTTACTAATATGCAATTTAAGGAGCAATTTGAGGCCATTTCTTCTTGTCCTGTCACTTCTGACTTGGAAAGAGACTGATACCTACCTTTACCTCGATACAACCTCCTTTCTGGTAGTTTTGGTTTCAGTCTGCCTGTGTGTTGCCAGGCCCCACAGCTCTCATCCAGTGGTAACAGGACACAAGCAGTTATTTACAGAGAACTACAACAGTCTCAGAAGCAAAAGGCACCTTTCCAATACTGTAAACTAGGACCTAACCATGTAGTGAAAGCAATGCTCAAGACAGAATTACCTTAATACAAAAACATTTATGCCCAAAATGTTGTGCTGTCCTTGTCATGCATTCTATATGCTTTAACTGTGGTTTCTGGAACACAGCAAAAACGCCTTTGGACAGCAGAGGACTCTATCTGGCATTAGAGTTATTTGCAATGCAGGATGACCTGGAGGACGTTAAGGATTGTATTATGATTATGCAAGAAATCTGCTGAGAATCTGAGATGAAAATGTTGACATCACTGAAGTCAAGAGGCATTTTGATTTCAGTGGGACTGGCATCTCTCCCTGGCTTTTAAGCAAAAATAAAATCATGTAGCTCCAGAAAAATAAGTTCACAATCAACATATTTTAGGCAATTTTGTCTAAAGTGAGGAAGAGAACTCTGCTAATGAAACATGAAAGTGCAGGTACACATCTTGGGATTGGCTATTGGGTAAGCTCTGAACAAAACTGTGGCAAAAAGAAATGACTTTTCAGACAGCTCCCAAAAGCAAAGCTATGATCACATTTGGAATCTGTGTTAAAGGGACAAAGAAGCTTGTGAAACCAGTGCAGCAACGTGTAAAGACAGGAGAGAGAAATAGGTAGTCATACAACAATAAATACATTCAGATCAGCCGTAGCACTTGTTGATGTAGACTGATTTTCAGAAATTCTGAGCTGAGTTTGATGGAGGCTCAGGATCACTGAATATCAAGGAAATTTACTTTATTCTTGTGCACTCTCTAACACACTGCATAGTATCCCATTCATTTTAGCTGCAGACAGATAATTGAAGACTTCTACATTTTCCTGGTTACAAACTAAAATTGTTTACCATTGGTGTGGCCTCTGTGAAATCCATTAGGAGGTCACCTGGCTCCAAAGCAAATGTACTGCCAGCGTCTGTGGAACTCTAAAGGCAAAAAAGAAGCCCAGCATTGGAATAAAGAACCATTTAATTTCTGTAATTTTGTTGTTAATTTTTTAATTCCTTAAAGCACAGATTGCCAAATGGATTCAAAATGTCACACTATGTTTTTCAGGTATGGCTACTCAGGAAAGATAAAGAACGTAATTATACACCTTTAAAATCTAAGTCAGTAATCCTGATCCACTGCCCACTAATGCTGATGAAAAACTGTTGCGGATTTTAGCTGGGTCTTGGAGAAGGCTCTAAATATTTCCTTGCACAACAAGTTAAACATATTACTATAACTCTGCATTAAAAACTTAAATGTCGAATTACTCCATCTAGGGAAAACCTTTCACTCACAGCTCCCTCCCACCCTTCCTGAGCCCTCTCCCATTTGACATAAGATCATCTCTTTGTGTGTTACCTTGCCACCAGGCGAAACCTGTGTTTGTCCTTCCGATGTCTGTGGCGTACACGTTTTCTGCGACCCAGGAGATGCTGAAGACACAGGTGTTGATGCTGCTGCTGCTGCTGCCAGTGCTGGAGGAAGGTCATCTTCATCACTGCCGTTGATAAAAACAGACAGATTTTCTCATTAGAAAATGCCACCGGACTTTTGACTGCACTTGTGTCAGAGGAGGCATTGGTAACCTGTATGTCTGCTGTAGTACTTTGAAGTGAAGCTCCATTTACTCTTCCCTCTGAAATACAACTACCTTTTCAAATAAATTAGATTTATTTTTTTTTTTTTTACCTTTAAAGATTCCATAAAAATAGGTTGGCTAGGTACTCCTCATCTGTAAATGGAAATCTCATGGTGTTTAGGTGCAAGCAGCGTTCCTATGGATTATATATATATATATGCATAAATGAACTGACTAGATATTACTCCAGTTTAATGTTTATTCTTTTCTATGGAGACTGGCAGCATTGATAAGAACAGATATGGTGACATCCATCCATGGAAATTAATGCTTCATTGGCTTCAAACAACGGTAGATTTGACACCCATTATGGAGCTAGTCTATGTTGCTATTTTCAAACTATTTTTAAAGGAATTTGATTGACTCCAAAACAATCTCTTTAAAGACATTCTTGTGAGGGTATCTTTTTCTTGTCCCATTTATTCCATTTACAGAGAAGATATTTTATTTAAGATGAGGTTGCACACTTCCCCTGGGCTTTACGCCATCAAGCTGAACTCTTTCCATCTCACCTACTGTCATTACTAAATGAAAGCCAGTAAAGAATGTTATACATTCATTTACTTTTGCAGAACCCCATTGACTACAGATCACTGGCATCAGTCAGCCCTGAGTCAGGATGTTTCCAATTGTTAATTGGAATTGGATGGAGGTAAACAGAGTCATAATTTGGCCTACGGAAGCCTTATTACTGGGAATGATGTGTGAAAAGGAAAGGCTACAGATTGACAGTTTAATGCACAGCGAAAAATAATGAGAAAAATTACTTCTGCTCAAAAAACAGCACTAATTTTGACTACCAATTAGGTACTTACAGTGCACAGAAGCCTGCCATGCCAGCTTGACAGATACTTCCAGAACAGAACTACACTTGATTTAGTGCCACTTGAAGGCAGCATGCCTGGGCAAAACAACAAACTTCAAAACTACATGGCATACAGGTTACACAACCTTATCCTGGGTTGCCTAGCAATGTTTTTTAATTGTGATATAAAATTTTGGTGATTAATATTATCTTTTTAAAACCTCATTTTTTATTTCTTCTGGGTAGGACAGAATTCAGCACCACACCATACACAGTACACAGGTTTTATACTGGAAAGAAAATGTGAAATCTTTTGGACCTGTTGAATAGACGTTTTATTAATGTAATAATAAAGCCCAGATTGTACTGTTGACCTAGTTAATCTCTCTTTCAGAGACACATAGCTGATATTTTCCCAGCCCTTGCTCCCCACACTCAGCAGTTATTCACTGGCACGCTCCCCATCCTTGCTGGGTAAAGCTACTCTGGTGTATACAAGGAAGTGGAAAAATAAGAGTTAGGGTCAATTTATCAGCCATCAAACCATCAGCACACTAGCTGTAACACTGAGAATTGGCCTTCACTGTATTACTTTCACGATTATCCTCCGCTGTTTCTTCACATTTACCATATTTGCATTCCAGATACAAGATAATTTAAATTGAACAGAATTTGAGTTCACAAAAAAGAAAAAAAAATTGCAGCCCATATTTTTAACTAGGGAGTCTTTGGCCCTACACATGGCCACAGCATAGGTGACACCTGTGGTAAGATATGTTCATCTGCTGTTCCTCACATCCAATACTGGACAACTTAAAATCCATATGGGAGCAAGACATGCTCAAAACTGTTTCTCAAAACCTCATCGATCAAAATTGATTGTGTGTTTTCACATGCAATTCTTGGCCTCTTGGACAAATATCAATTTGGATAATAGCTCATTTTCCTCCAAGCTTCAATTCGACTAGTTCTTCTCTTTCTTGTCCTAAATAATATTTCAGTTTTGGTAATGCAGATTGTTGAAAAGACAATGTTCTTAACACTGAAACAAGAAATAGCAATGTATTGATATTTATTAGAATCCTGATATTTATTTAGAATCCTAGAAGAGAGAGAAGAGTTTTTCTAATGCTGATACATATTTACTGACATTAAAATGTTGAAATCCTGGACAGACTGACTAACAGTTGTCATTCCACACAGCAAACATACATATTTTTTCTTTATTTGGGCATTGGTATTCTTGTACTAATATGCTGACATTATCCCTTTTTTCCCTTAATTTCTGGTGGCCTTGTCTGTCTTTTCATGGGAGGACAAATCAACACTGACTTTCACTTCTGCTCAGTACCTCACATCACTAGAGACTTTCAAGTGGAATGAATTACGTGTAAATGGGATGCCAAAGGCCTGTAGGCACAGATCCCTCTTTCCAGATCTAAGAGAATTAGTTCTGCTGGCTGTAGCTCTAGCAGGCTCAGCAGTGAGTTCTCTGAGAGGGAATGGCTCACAGCACAGCTTGATGCCCAAACAACTAAAGACTGTTTTCCTCATTTTGCAAATGGGGTTGTAATGAAGCCAACAGAGCAGCTTGCTCGAGCTCACACCAGGTCTTTGACATTTCATGTGGTAAAGAGGTTTTTAATTCCTAACCCATAAACTTGGGAAAAGGTGGATGGCCTGCAATTCAAAGGGTGAGCCACTGCATAGGAAAGACAAGTTCATTTTGTATTAAAAGCATGAAGATTCTCAGTGATGAAAGGAATTCTATTGGTATAAGATCATTATCAGGTAATTGCACTCATGCCTTTCAGAAGGCATAGCTAGAGCAATAATTAGCATCCCCTTTCATTTTCAGCTGTAGTAGGCAAAACCACAAAGATAGTGCTGTATGTTACTCACAAACTGTACTGCCTCGTTAACTTCCTCACACGAGGAGGTTTAACCTCCTGCTTTTCTGTAGGGACCGTTGTTGGTGTAGTTTCAGGTCTCACTGGAGCTGGACTTCTAAAAATAGCAAGAAAAACATATGTCATACAGGCTCTATTTAAACTACTTCAGACATATCACCAAAGTTCTAACTCATCAACACTTATTTATCTTGCAAAGTGGCAAGTGCCCATTGAAGTTCATCCTTTTGTTCCATTTATAGTTCACAGACCAGTGTGTGTGTGTGTACAGAAAAAGATGTGTGAACTCACCCTCCTCTGCTGGACATACCATTTATAGAAGCAGCCACTGGTTACAAACACAGAGCCTATGTGAAAGACCATGTGGAAAAGTCACTGCCTCCGAAATACTGTATTTTAATAACAGACCAGCAGTTCAGTCACATCAGATGTATTTTTACAAAACATATGTTTAACAAAAACTATTTTATGAATTGTGATACCTGTTCTGCTTAAAATAGTTTTTTATTTGAAATTAAACATTATCCTTCCACAGCTGAAAAAGCAGGTCAAGGGAAATGAACTAATGGATTTGATCCAAGAAAAATGATAAAAGTTTTTCTAAATTTTAGAAAAAAACAAAACTCAGACATGTTTCAGATGCTCATTAATGTGAAATACACCTGCAGAACTCCAGAAAAGGACAGAGACGGCAATGTGGAGGTCCACATGAAAGACTCTTCTTAACCATTTATCAGTAGAATTAACTCAGACTTTAATAAAAAAAATCATAAATATTAAATAAAAGATCCTCATGACCTTGGAAGGAAACAATTTTGACCATGAGCGTGAGGGGCATGAAGACACATGAAACATCTTAAATACTGCTTTTATTTAAGCAACAGGTTATGATTAAATACAATATATGTGCGCTATAGACATAATAAATATATCAAAGATTAAAAAAATAATTTGAAAGCCCTGATTAACAGTCTCTGAAATAGTATTCTGCCATCTAATCTGAAGTCAGATTCTAAATTAATAACTTGAGCAGCCCTACTGATTGCTGATGGGACTGCTCATGCACTGAGGTACATTCCACAAATGGCAAAAGTTTTTCTAGTCTGCTTGCACTGTATTAGCTTTCCAAAGCCTTACTAAGATACACATGTTTAATCTTCACAGTTGCAGATCCCTCTGATGCCCCTGTGTGTTTTAAGCTTCGTTAACTCTCTTTGATAACTTCTGAACTTGATGTCAAGCTACAACAGAACCTGCTGAGATGGCACAGCCTTCAGGTTATATATTTAGTTTTCCTAAATGTTTTTTAGTTTTTGGAGAGGTCACAGAGCATAAGATGGAACAATGGAAAGTAATAAAGTACAAAGGACACAAATAAATCATAAACCTGACTACTAGTTCCACTTCTCATGAAACAACTTTTGTCAATTATTTACCTGCTACTTGTTCCCATTAATTTCAAGAAGTTAGTATAGATAGCAGCAAAATATCTATATCAGATATATTTCTTTTCCCCAGTTCAAATTTCAGTGTCAGTCATTTATGTCACAGATTTCTCAATGGCATTGATGCAGAACAAGACAGCCAGATCTGAAGACCTTTTACTGAGTTAGGCTATTAGGCTGGCAAATAAGGGGAAGATAAGTAAAAGAAAAGGAAAAAACAAAAAGAAAAGGTCAAATCATCTGTTTTAGTCTGGAGTTCAATATATCTGATCTGAAAATCTGTGAATCAACATCATTATGGAAGCTCCCAAGATTGTTTTGATCAAGTCAGACTTCAGATTGGAAGACAACACTAGCTCTTCTTTTGCTGAAGCAAAGGTAGCTTTTGGCTACTGAAAAAAATTACTAGTTCAATTTACGCAAAATGAGTTCCTATTGAAGTGTGACATAAGCAGGATAAACATGTTAAGACACATTAAAAAATGGATAGTCAAATTCTGAAGAGGTGTAAATGAATCTAAATATTATGTCACTATTTTCAGCTCAAATACATTAGCTGACATTCTTGTTCTGTATGAGTGGTCCTCCCAACTTTCCAAAAGTTTTGTAAGAGGGTACCTTACAATTTTTAAACCTTTTCATCAACTCAGTGAGAGTGAAAATAAAAATAGTGGTATAAACTACATGAGCTGAATAACATTTCCTCAAAATGACAGCAAGTGATGCACTAATGCTATGAAGGGGTTCAAGAAACAGCAAAGTGTAGAACAGGAAAGCTGGTTACAAATCTACTTCCAGTTCATGGCGCTTCAAATTTCTCAGGACAAAATTATAACCTGTGATGTAAGTCAGATACTTTCAAACAAAGGAAGATTTGGAGTGATAATTTCAGCTCTTTTATTAGGTTTGATTTTACAAAGCCTGTGTATCTCCTTTGGAATACCATGGCTTGTAATTTAAAGGAAAAAAGAGGAAGAGGTGGGGCTTTTGAAGCAGTTATTTCAATTGTCACAATCAAATTGTCGTTTGAAAAGATGCAGTGCAATTTTGTAACTGAAGCACTTTACAATGCTTTCAAAGCAAGTTATAAAACTCATACATACGAAAAAAATTAAAATTCTAAGTCTGAATTAATGCTGAAAAAAAGTTTAACATGAAAAATTTCACTCAACTGTAAATAAAATATTTGAGAGACAAACAGCACCTACTCTCTAATCCAATAAAAAGATGAAAAACTTATTATTTTCCTTTGAATGCTGCAGATTTTCAAGTAGGAAAAAAAAAAGTCAAGTAAACATTAGACACACCTACTCCATTTTCAGTCACTGTAATTTCTCAGATAAAGTTTACTTATGTTTTGTATGACACCAGTAAAGTATTCCATTCACATTGCAAAATCAATACCATTTTAAAAGCAAAATCTTCTTTCCCATTATGATAAAGTTTTGCCATAATTTTTGTAGAGGCTGGCAGCAGCAACTACCTTTCCCCTGATATTTATCAGGCCTCTGGGGAAACACAAGCATCATTTATTGCACATTTTGAGAAGCTGCAGGTTAGCTAGGATGTAAATTGAAGTTACCCCTGAATGAAAAGGAGCTGTGGTAATGCCTCTACCCAAAGAGGCCATCAGCACAAGATGAAATGTTAGACTAGTCCTACCAACTGCAGAGCTGGATTTTTGCCCTCATTAAAACCTTGATAGGCTACCTCTTTCCACACTAGACTAAAAATTCCATGACAGCTCCTGTTTCATCTCCAAACACTCTTCCTCAGTCTGAACCTGCTCAAAACTGTTGCTACTCTCTCAACAGCAACTAGATGCAAGAAGTGCTCCGCTTGATCAACCCAGTGCCTGATCTGTGTTTTAGAAATGGCAGGCTTTTAATATCACAGAAACTCTTAAAAAAACCCCTCATTGTTATTCCAGAAAAAGTAGCAGAATAACTTCTGTTATTATCCTTTGATTTCTACAGCCAGAATTCTTACATGGAAAGATATGATTTTTGAAGAGAAGCCCTGTAATTATTTCAATTATTTAAATAGAGTGATTACATGCAGATATCACCATTTCAAGTTTATAGTCCTATATAAATTGCACAGCTGTATAAAGTACTTTAGTCCTGTACGAAGTGTATAGCTTGAGGAAAACTGAAAGTGTTAAAGGATCAGTGGGACTCAGAATTAAAATGAAAAAGAAAATGTACAGTGTATTACAGTTCCTTTAGAAGGCTCTTTTTCAATGTCATTAATTCATAAGAAACCTTTTTTCTGTAACAGTACCCAACCACTACTGCATACAAATGAAGGTATTGAACCGAGGCAGAGTTACTTAATGACCTGGCACCTTACATAAAAATCTGTCACTTCCTGGTGAGAATGACAATAACAACCACGAATGTCAGCATGCAGTGGCAGGTCATCAGAAACTGCCTGTGCACTGAGAGCCCCAGCACACTCCTGAGCCACAGCCAGCACACTCTCCTGAACTAGCTTCGGCCTGTTTCACAAGCCTGCACAGCAACACAAACACAACGCAGAGAGAGATTCCCCCCCCCAAAGCCAAGGAATCTGTTTTGTTCTCAGACTAGCAGCCAGATGTACACTGGTTTAGCTTGAACCTTCCTTGGGGGAGGAATGCAGGTGCTCATGCTGAGGGACTCATGGTGTCCCACCCCACCTTGGTTCAGTTTGCAGGGCTGAGGCTGCACTGCTCCTGCACCACCCCTTTGTGTGCCGTGGTTCCTTGTCCCCTGCTTAGGTGGCTCTGGGCAGACCTCCGTGCTTGTTTGAAACGTGGCAATTGGGCCATGTGGGATCAAATGACTGTGCACTCAATAAACTGAACAGCATTAATTAACTTCTCTTACCTTGCGTAAGGGTCCAGTTCAGGATTTTAAAACCACCAAAGTCTGCTGGGGAAACACACTTCCTGCATTTGTCTTTAACAGATTTTATCCTCTTTGCTTCTGTTTGTGCCTATTTTGTCATCTGGAACAATCCCTCTCCCTGTGTCTTCCCAAACTGATGCCAAGAGATAGATAATAAAAGCCCCATGATTTACGAGGATACAGCCAGCTGCACGAAAAGTTGACCTGCTTTCAGGTGCTGACTCATGGAAAAGGAAAAAAAAGCCCTGGAGGCTGAGTTTGGCTTCAGAATTCCCTTTGAGTGGGAACATGATAGTGAAAACTTGGGAAGGATAAGCAAAAAGCAAGGAAAAGGAAAAAAACCTTTTTGATAGATGCATTCTCTTGTATATCAAAGACATAGCCTAACAAGCTAAGCAAACAGACAAACAGTCAAATCTTTCCTAAGCCTGTGCTCTAGGGATTTCACACATTTGTTTTCCAAAGGTCATCTGAAGTTAAGAAACAGTATGTTCTTTTTCACTTTGATAAGGTAGCTTTTCTCAGAAGACAGGTTAGCTCTACAAAACATTGCTTGGACATTTTAAAGCTACTGCCCATATCAAAATTTCTGAATAGAGTTTTTTCTTTTTACCTCCCATACCCCCCTCCCTATAGATTGCAGATGTGTAACAAAGATCCTTGCTACAGTTTCTGTGCTTTTCTTACTTACAAATTGAGTTCTGTTCCTAGTAAAGGAAAAAAATCTCCCGGTCCATTGCCCTTAAAATGAAAATGCATGTGCAGTCTAGACAAAAGTACGGTGCTCCTGTGGTCCAACAGATAGATAATGATGATACAGCAACTGCTCTTCTCCCAGAGCTTGGGGTAATGTAGGAGGTCAACACCTGGTATATAAGGTCAAACTGAGCTACAAATCCTACCTCTCCTCACAGCAACCAGGACAGCCATTACAAATTCTAGGCTTTCCAAGGAGCCTAGGTACAGTTTAGGGGATACAGGACAGAGCCAAAGAAATGCACCTCGAGTGGGGTATTTCATCAGCTTAACCTCATCTGAAAGGTCTGAGTACAGGTCCTTTCTCTGTAGTTTGGAGGTTAAGAATAAAATTACAAACAATTCATCAGCATTTGGCTTCAGGCAGCAGGTCAAAGAGGTCTTTAAGACTCAGTATGAAGTCAAAGAACATACCTAGGTGTGCTATCTACAATCATTAATGCAGACTGACATGCAAAGGCTATTCAAGAGTTCAGCTTGAAGTTATGACTTGATTGCAGAAATTACTGTGGGAAGTTCCTGAAAAAAGAAAAGCTTGAGCAGTAGATGCATTAACCTATCCATGTACTGGGGCCAGGGTGAAGTGTATTTAGATATTTGCTTTATTTTTTGAAATGCTGGTTGAAATTTTTCAGTTGGAGATAGATTCTTTATTCTCATTTCTTTAAGGTAAACACTAGATGAGAAAAGGAGTTTTTTAAAAGCAATTCAAATTTCTTAGGAAGAGGCCAGCATAGATAATGATTTTAGTTTACCTAGAATATTTTACAATATATTTAGAAGGAGATATTTAAATGCAATATTTCAGACTCTGCCTCACAAAGTTAGCTCCATTCTGAGTTTAAGAAAAAGCATCATGTTTGAATTCACTGAAGTTCATGCCAGGTAATACTAAGCACATAATTTTTGATCAGCTTCACTTCTGAATTTCCTGAAGGTTCTTTTGAATCTATCTAGTTTTCTAAGGAACTGAAGTCTTCAACTTGAGGAAACAAGCTGCCCATGATCATCCAGGTGATGACATATCAGGTAGCATGAAAGCTACCCTGACATTCACTGGAAGTATATGTATAAAAACAGATACTGACGTGCTAATTTCATATCAAATTGTGTGCAGATTAAGCAAACATCACTACACTTTGCACCTTGCTTATATAGTCATATTTTGAGATGACCTGCAGAGAGCCAGAATTCTCTGAAAAACACGGTTCAGATTCAGACTGCAGCGGTATGTCAGCAGGACGTTAGCTCAGAGAGCAAAAGATGACAATTTAAATGTTAATACAGTTTGTGCAGGTAGGAACAGAGAGGGAAAAGCACAAGAGTGCACACATTACTTTGAGAGACACTTCTTCCTTGATTTTACATGGAAGTTATATTTTGGAAGCATCACTTTGATTGCAAAAGCTGTCAGACATTTTCCAATAAATTGAAAGGAAGCCAGACTCAAAGCCCAGTGCACCTCAGAGGCACAAGCCACAGCAGGTTAATCACATTCTGACAATCTGTATGAGCTAAGCTTATTCTGCAGTGAGCATCCAGAAGAGCGCCTGAGATTACTTCTCCTGAATCGTCTGCACCCCGTAAAACTTGATATAATTTAATGTTTTCCACCCTTCTTTTCTGGTGTGCAGCATCATCAAGCTCTATGAGATAACATTTAATTTTACATTACATGTTGAGCAGCTACTAATGCAATTAGAATCAATGTAATGGCGTAATTTGGTTTTGGATGGGAAGATTTACAAAGAAAATTAGAATAAATGAATGCACAAAGCACCAGCTGGTGCTTATACCTACTCCCACATAAGAAGAATATTGCTATTTGCAATCCTATGAAAGATGAGATAATTTGGATAACAAGGATCAACAAAGGGTGATGCAGCAGTTGGTCTAAACAGAAAGAAATCCACAGACAAATCCTGAACCATGTGGGATATAAAGCCTGCCAAAGCTGGCAGTAATCCAAAAGCATATTTTAAGGGAAATAAATATTGCAGTGCATAAATGCACCACATGGTGCATGACAGCAAGTGGCAACAGCAAAAAGAACAGTAATAACTGACCAGCCAGCTTGAGGGCTTCAGCTGAGGAGGGCTCCTGACTGACAACTGAACTTATGTTTACACTTTTGACCACTATTTTAGTAAGAGGTTGTCTAATCTCCATCCTGTATTTGGAGGTTTTCAAAATTCAGGTAGACAAAGCCATGGCTGTCTTGATCTACTGTTGATGACAGTCCTGCCTTGAGCCCTCATAAAATGAAGACTAACATGTAAGAAATAAAGAAGGTATTAGTGTTTACATGTACCAAACATATCATATCTAAGCTTTCCCGAGCAGCACAAGAACTTGAAGAAAAGTGTATATTATCAGCAAATCCCGTTGCTAGGTAATTCCTGTCTTACAAATTTTAGTTCAGTTCCTTACCCAACTTGTTTAACTTCGGGCATTTTTACCAACATTTCTACTGTTGGACTTATCCCAAGATTAAAATTTAGTTAGGCAAACAGGCTATGCCCAAAGACAGCCAGTATTTAGCTTTGTCCTAAGTAACAGCAATTCCTAACCTCTGGACTATTTTGGCGTAATTCTTAACTCTGGAATTCCTTAAGCCAGTACAGCAGAATTACACCTGGGCTTGAATTCAGGAGTGTTTGAAGAAGCAATAAAATTTTAAAAAGTGCAGACCTTTATATTAAATACAGTCCAAATCTGTATGTGTGAACCTGCATGCATATGCACACAGGTATCCATGCTATAGGCTTGTCCAGGTGGTCATAGCCAGAAAGAATTGATACTTCAAAGAATTTTCAGGAGAAATTCATGTATAGGCACTGGGAGATTATACAGATGGTGCTTCTGTCTGGCAAAACTTTGAATAAGAAAACAAATTCTCTTGATGGGGTTCTGTGGTTAGCCATATATTCCTTACATTTAATAAATTAAGCAGGCTGGCAATTAAGCAATATTTTTCTGCAAAGAAAGTTCACGAGTTTATCTTTCTAGCATCCATCCATTTACTGAGAAATGGGCGAGGTTTATAAATAGGTGAAAAGGTGACTCTGGGATTCACATTGCCTTGATATGCTGCAGGAGAGAAACCTCCACGTCCCAAATCAGCAGATGGGACACGCCCCTAATCAAGAGGAAAGTGTGACCAGAGGTGATAGGAAAGCTGCTGACTGACTAGATTTTTCATTTTTTCTATTTTGCCCAACACTTTACTTCCTTCATTGTTTCTGGCAGACAGCTGGAACCCTGATCTCTCAAAGCTAAAAGAATCAAACGCAAAAAAGCCCTAGTTGGTGGAGGCAGGGGATGAGAGCCTTAAAAAACTATACTTAAGAACATTCAGTAATCTCAAACCTGAATTACATTAGATATCTAATCAGAAAATTCTCCCACAACACTTCTCCCTCAACACTTCCATCTTGACAGATACCTGAGTTAAGGAATTCTCTAATAGATGGGAAGATACCTCTGCTTCTTTCTCATAATCCCTTCTGGATCATTGGATACCATGACAGGTTCTTTTACCATACTAAAGAAGAAACTGATCTGTTAGAAAGGCTTTTCTGGCTCTATTGTAAGATGAATTCCTCTTGTTGGTCTTTAAAAGGACTGACACGATCACTTCTTGTACACTTGGGGTCTACATCCCAAAAGAAGTACCATTAAAAATCTTTGCAAGATGACTACCATGAAAAATTCCAAACTAACCCAGTATTGACACAAACACATTTTTACTACATGCCTTAACAAAGCATGCCTCACCATGTGAAGTGGTAACTCCAAACTAACTGTATCTCTTCTTGATTCAACACAGATGATATTAAAAAAAAAAAAAAAAAAAAAAAAAGAGCAGTGCAAATACATAAATAACTTTTTTTTCCCCCAGGTGTTTCTTCTTCCAAAAACCAATGTTCTCTTTTGCCTTGTCCAAAATGCATACAGCCCAGCTATATAGTTACTAGTATATAGGTATAGAGTGCATATTACTTTGTTGCTGAGGAAAATGTGTGTGCTTTTAGACCTGTTACAACAGAGCTGTAACAAAGAAAGGTCTGACTCTTCTTCAGGGTATTCCTGTGTCTTATCAAGGTAACTCATGGCTCTCCTATTTAACCTGCTAGAGAAATTCCCCTCCTGTTATCTGCTCTCATTTGACTTTGTTCAGCTGAGAGCTTTCACATGCAGCCCGGGTGGATTCAGCTGAGGCTACCACCCAAATTCCCTGTAGCCACTGTCCAGATCTGCAGCTCTGTTACAGGTTATCAGCAAAGCAGCAGGATCAGCAAGGGGAATGCACAACTGTGTCCCAATTCATAGTGCACTCTATTAGTCTCATTGAGGATTAAAGAGGATGTAAGCTAGAACACTGCAGCACGTCTTGGGTTACTGAGTTATGAACTTTTTCCTCATTTAATGTTGGAACCAGCACTTGAAACAGTCTGGGAGGAAAAAAATCGTATCCAGAGGAGGAAAACCTATAGAAACATGCAGGACTGCCCTCTGAAAGCAGGGAGTGAGAGGGGACTGTAGTCTGCTGTGATCCCACGTCTTTCTGCAGTTTAATCTGGTGTGTACAGGTTACCTACTAGCAGCAAGATCAGGAGACAACCTTGCACTTCCAGCCTGTGTATGACAAATGACAGAGCAAATTTAACAAGGTTTCCCCTCCTGAAAGCTGACAAATTAGTGCTATTTAAACTTCAGCTCTGATTCCCCCTTCTTCATATGTAAAATTACTTACATAAGAAGTGTTCGGAGTTTGCCAGAAGACACAGAAAACAGGTGGATAAACTGCCTGATACATGACAATTTTGCATAAGAACAACATTGCCCCGAGGCCATGCCCAAGAAAATGACTGGAGACCTACTTGTAGGAAAAGTGGCTATACCACACGTACATATGAGTAATTACCAGTTGAACCAGAACTAATTCTACAAAGAGCTGTAGCAATTGTTAGCCAAATTGAGTCTGTCATGGCAGATGCTAAAATAATTGCTCAGGGAGATTACAGGCCATATCCAAGCAGTTAATTCATTAGAAGTGCAATATTCAGGATGGCAATGGAAGACCAGACAAAATGGTAGCAAAGAGAGCACAGTTTTTTTAATCAAACAAGCACTACTGCCCTCCTCTGTCATCCTCTAGTTCCCTATTTATATGAGCAATTCATGCTTCAGTTACTGCTCAAAGCTGCATATGTTTTCTTACTAGCTGGCCTGAATGAATTTCCCTCCGTCTTGAGTTAGGAAAAAACAAAGCATTTTGTAGTGTTTTGTACAGTCATCAGTGTGAAAAATACACAAAGTCATTTTCTCTGCTATAAATCCCTCACATGAAAAGAGTGGAGTATTGTTAAAAAGCTGTGACAGCAACTGGTTTCAACCATCAAGATATTTCAGCCAACAAAGAGTCCTCAAAGATTCACAGAGGTGTTGTTCACAGAAATGTCTGCATGGGTACTTGCAGGGAAAAAAAATATATATTCCATGTAGAAAGGTTTTTTTACCAAGGGTTCTTTTACTTGTCTCTGCTAAAGAGAAGAGAAAAGCTCCCAGACAATTTGTCTCCCAGTATGAACTAACTCTTGGCTCTACTCAGATGCAATTCCTAGCAGAGCAAAGGCTCATTTATGTCCATCAAATTCCAACAAGATAGAGGTTACAGAGGTGGTTATTGGCAAATAGGTCACATGCTGGCTGGCTAAAAAGGTGCATATATCCCTGCAGAAAGGCTAGCTGCTTGAAGGAAAAAGAGAATGGTTAGATGCTGGATTTATTTTGCATTTTTCTCTGAGTTTTGAATGCAGGCTGTTAAAATTGGTCTATCCCTTAAAACTCGTCTATCCTGAGCATTGATTACTTGTAAATGTGCACCTTCAGGATAGAGCAATAAAAGTTGTGCCATTTCATTTGGCACATTTCCTCACTGTAGAGGAAATGATGCTTGACCTAAGAGAGAAAAAATAAATATTAGACAAATACATGCCAGAACACTGCATACCAAGAACTCCAAAGTGACTTTTACAATTTTTTAAGCTTGGATGTGTGCAAAAGAAAGCAGTAAAATTTGCTTTGCAGCCAGGTTAGCAACCTTACCTCCCGCTGAATAGTACTTTACATCACAAAGCACACTGCTCATTTACAGTTCAACATGATGCAGCAGGAGAGAACCTGTTCCAAAATGTGGAGTAAAAAGGCTTTTCTACAGATGTTATGCAGAAGTTCAGCAGAAGTGATTAAAGAAAACACGTCTCTAGCCACAATCCCTGTCACACAGGGGTATACAAATTAGGTCCTTCTGAACTGCTTCTGGAAGTGACAGCAAACCAACAAAGGGTGTGGTGGCAGAGACAACATGAAACCCATTTGTTTCAATTAAACAAAGAAATAGGTCACTGTGCAATGTATGTGATGAATTTTCTTAAGAAAGAAAAGAATTTTCTTAAGAAAGTTTTGTGGACGTCTAAGAAGAGCAATGGCACAGAAGAAAAATGGATGATTCTATATCAAACAGACTTTACAGCTTCTTGGATAAACAAATGAGAAAATCATGGCCTATCTGGTGAGCCATTTCAGCTCCACAGGGTATCCTGAGATAAGAGACTGGGAAACTGGGAATCACAGTTGCACTGAAAGCAAGCCAGGCACTTCCATGGGAGGCAATAGCATCACCTCTTGTGTCTCCTCCTGTCTCAGCAGCACCAACCACTCCCAGCATTCTTCTTTAGGGAGCTGCTTTCATTTCAGCAACTCTGCTAGTCCAATCTGGTCAGAAACGAATTTCTGAATGAAGTGGTTTTTGAAGGCTAGGGCAGATTTATCATATTGTAGGAAAGATACACATTTGAAATAAAGGTTGACAAATTTTCCCAACTGTAAGTGGTATTCTTGAGTTCAGAATTACTTAATTTTTCAAATATAATTAATTACCCCCCTCAACCAGACTTTTCTATAAGGGGATTAAATGTCTGCTTTCTGTTGCCAGAATCACCCAAAAGTTACAAAATAAATTCATGAGATGACTAGTGCTCCAGTACCTTAGTATATTACATAGACATGAACACATATAAAAAACAGATACAGTGGTGTAATTAGCTGATTAACAGCCATGCTGTAAATCTGTAATATTTTTCCCTCAAACTCTCTCCTCAGATTTCAACACCAAAGATGTCCAGAGTGATGGCATTACCACACACACAGAGGCAGGTAATTTCCAAATGCTCCTGCTGTAACCTCCTCTCTAATCACCTGCTGGAAGACAGTATACTGTGCCACTCAAACAATGTTTGCAATTAATATGCCTCTTCAAAATGGCCACTCCAATAAAGACTATTATCCTCTATCAACAGAAGAAAAGTACAATCAAAAGTAGTCACTACTGTCTGTAAATGAGCCATTTTTCTGAAGTCTGTGTACCAAATTCCTCTTCTTCTGTGAAGAGAAGACCTTGCACAAATCAGGAAAATGCAGACACAGGGATATTCCAGTTTGGACACCTAGCATGCTTCCAGTAGAAAAGTTATGAAAAATGACTTATTTATATATAAGCTTTACTAAGATTCTCACCAGACCTTATTTCTTACCCAAAGCTTTTGTCATTTATTCAAATAGATACACTCAGTCTGATCTTTAAAGCTAAGCTTTTATCAATTCTTAAACTGAATCTGATATATATGTATAAAATAAGCACTGTTCTGACAGCCACCTTCTCCTCAGGTCATTGCATGGTGAACTTTACACAGCAACCTGGAGATGAGCAAATTGAACTGTAACAACAGGTTGATATAATGTTTGGGAAATGCCTCATTACATCATACATTAATTTTATGCTTCCCCTACAGACAAGAAGCAACAGACCTTACATTAGGGTCCTGCAGACTGGAGGTCTTACTGGGATTTACAAAAGAGGTCTCTTCTTTCACAGCCTGTTAAAAGAAGGAGCCAAAGTTTAGTACAATGTCCATGCACTTAGGATAATAAAACTGTTTATTAAAAAGATATTCCTGTAAGCACTTCAGAAAACTGCAGTACCCAAAATGCCTACTCTGTCCAGATTTAAAAGACATGATCTTTTTGGGTTTTCATCTCCTACAGCTGAGATTCACTGTGATGAGCAGCAATGTACAAAGTGCAGGGCAATAGTGTAAGGAAGAGAGGACGAAGAAAGGAACACTGTCATTTGTGGTTCCTCCAGAGAGCACTTGAGAAGAAATCATACAAAATCTACGCAGACAAACATACTGTAGTTGAGCTGTCCTTTCAATTGGAGTAGAATAAATATTTATGTAGCCTAACTGAAATAATGATGCCAACTTTTCATTCAGTCTTTGAAAATCTAACTGAAAAATGTGATCCCCTACATACATTCACACTGTATGCACAATTCACAGAAAATCTCACCCACTACTGCTCTCTGCTAAATTACAGAGTCCTGTCTCTCACATGCCATTTGTCTGTCGAGTTGAAAATGCTAGTATTGCAAAACAACTTAGATGAAAATTTGCTCTATCACCTAGGAAATGCCCAATCCAGGCAGGTGTTGATATACATCTGAGATGCAGTATTCCACAATTCATGTGTAAATGCCAGTGTGAGGACAACACTGCCCCCCACCACAGAAAATGACTACAGAGATATGAGCATCTCCAAATTAGTCAGGGACTTCTCAGATTGTGACATTTGCACCCTGCTACACGAACAGAAGGGGACTGAAATAGTCCCACAAGAGTGATTTTTCAGTGTTCAGTATCTGAACCACAGTAATTTGAGCCCATAGGTCCAGATCAAATTAAATTAAATGTGTCAGTCTAATCCTCTTAAAAAAGGATGAAACAGATTTCTTCAAATCCATCAAATCCAAATCAAAGGATTTTACAGACATATAAAAATATTGTATTGTTACATAAGATCTTCCATTCAATAAAAATTGATATATTCCATTTGAGGGTACTCATAAGAAGAGGAAACAAAATCAAAGCTGAGTTTCTTCTATAACTTAGTGATGAACTAAAATAAAAATATCAGTAGGGATACTCAGTGCTTGGGGAAATTGCCCAAGCTGTGATAGTTTGGGGTTTGTTTTCCCCTTGCGCTAGAGGGAACAGGACCTTCATTGCCACTTCTCAGATTGTTCTTTACCAGAACATCAGCCATGGTGGGAAGCGACTGTTCCAGCTTGTACACACAATTAATTGTATAGGCAATTGAACTGGAGCCACTGGGAGACTGACAGAAAGTGAACTCTGTTTTGAGTCTTCTCCAGCCCAGCCAAGTACCTGAGGTGATGGGTTAGAGGGCATTTTGAGACAAGTCCTTTTGTAGGAAGTTCATCCCTTCCTATTAGAATTGTTGAACCTTGTACATTGATACCAAACCCACCAGCTCAGAGAGGGGACTCTCTGACCTTCAGCAGGTTTATCCCTCTCCTAGGGGGCTAGTTTACACAGAGGAAGCTGGTTTACAGCTAGGTTACTTGGAGGAGAACAGGATCAGCAGTAGCTACTGGACAAGCCCCACTCCAATGTAGTGCCCTTACATATTTGGGTTTAATCTCCCTCAGGCAGAGGTTTCCTAACAAATTCCTGCACAAGTACTCCAGAAATTAAGGAACCAGATAAATGTGGGACATAATCACAACACCACCATCACTGTAACTCAGCCACAAAATGTTTTGCTGCTCAGGTTTTCAGTGAATTAGTGTCACGTCATAAGACATTTGGGGATCAGGAGTGCAATTTTTAAAATTTTAATAAATTCGTAGCTTTAAGAAATTCAGCTCAGCTTTAAAAACTTGTTTTACTGGTCTTCTAGTAGCTGTGTCTAGCATAATGTTTATTCAAAATCAATTGCTTTCTTGAAAGGAAAGAAAATTTTTTTAAGGACTTGAGAGAGCATTGAAAATCATTCTTTGTTGGCATAGATGAGCAGTGGAAGGAATATTTCTTTGTTCTACAGAAATTATAATGCATTTTAAAAAGCTGTTTGGTTTCTGAAATCTGTAAACATGAATCCAGCTGTCAGAAACCTAATGCGAAATCTCTTCTTCCACACTGATGTCTTAGCAGCATTTTATTGTTAAGCCTGTCAAGTTGGCTGCTTATTATGTGTCAAATTGGTTACTTTTTAAAACTATAAATTTTAGTTCATTCCAATTTTCACCAAATTATTTGATCTGCATTTTAAGATGCACTTGAACACAACAATAGAAAGAGATTTCAGAGATCAAGAATGAAATGCAGTGGTTGTGACCAGTAATGAAATTATTAAAATTCCATCTACTTAAATGCTATAAGCCATGGATCTCGTTAGCCAGCTGAGAGTTCACTGTGTTAGACCCTTGGTTGCTTCTCAGCTCTGTGACTACATTATTTCTCTCTTTTGTCTTCTCTGCATTGGAAGGCTAAGCCTGCATCTGAAGAAGTCATATATTCCTACACAGCATGACCAGCAGTCTCCATCAATGAGGAATTTCTCTTGGTACTAATATTTCTCTGTTATTACTCATGTTTTAGAGATCAGAAAAGAATCCTGTACCCACAAGGAAGCACTGCAGACCACTGAGCAAGTAAACCCACTCTAAATTGTAAGGAAAGAGAGGGAGCATGCAAAGAAATGAGGATGCCTGAACAGCCTCAGGTGATGAGGCATGCCCTCAGGGTGCCATAGGGTGTGCATTGGCAGCTACAGATTAGCAAGGATGGGCTCATTCTTCTCATCTTATACCTCTCCTCCCTACCTGTGGATGAACAGACACAGGAAAATGTTATACTTGCAAACCCTTCTGCAAAGGGCTTCAGCCATCCCAAAGTGTACCATCCTTGCTTCACTTGAGGGCTTATTGGCTTTTGGTTGTTTGTCTGTTTCAGAAAGAGGTCACTAAGTCATCAACTGGCAGCCTGTTGCTTTTATTTTTTTCTTAACACTGCAAATCACATTCACCAATCACAGAAGGACTTTCTCAGCCTTACTGAAAAGACACGACTTTAGAACAAGGGTTATGCTTGTAGACAACCCTTACAATATAATTCCCAGTTGGTTTGCCTTCATTTGTAAACAAGTGCACCTGCTGGGGCCAGGATTTGGGTTTCCGTTGCAAGGTGCCTTCCAGCAATGGAGCAAGAGGGTTCAGGCAAGGGTAGCAGGAGGTGTCTGTCAGGAAATGTACACAGAAAACTGGGCAGTGGCTCTCACCCTCTGAAAGACCAGCACTGAGTTATGTAAGAATGACAGAGGCAGGAGCAAAGCATAGATTTGCTTAGATCTTAACTAAGGCAGATTCCCCCCTTCCACAGAGGTTGCTGCTCTGAGGGAGAGATTTCAGGGCATAGCAGACCCGGAAGCACAATTTGTACAGGAGCATATTCATTTAATAATTACCCAAAGAGAAACAAGCTACTCTTCTGGCTACCAGGCTGCAAACGAAATTAAAAGTAGATCCATATAATCCATCCACACAATGCCATTCTCTTTTTTTTAAAAATCTGCATCAGGCCCAGAGGAAAAGGAAAATCATTAATGTTCTGATTTCATATGCCATTAACTTTCTGGATGATGTTAGAAACAAAGAATTACTTTATCATTTTTAGCATTACTTTATACTATTTAGGAACAAGAAACATGACGGGGCAGCAATGTCATTGTACAAGCTCTCTTGACAGATGATTGCTAAGAAATACTTCCACCAAAAGATGAAAAGAGGAGAAAAGTATCTAAGTAATATCAAATTTTGCCCACAGCTTTCTAAGCCATCTACCTATGGGCAGCCTGGGAGCTCTCAGGCTGCTTTTCAGTCAACTGCTAAGCATTGCTAATCCCTGCTGCTGTCTTGGCAGCCAGGTCCTTTGGAGCCTTAGAGAGGGGGTGGATACTCCAGGGATGCTACACCAGACTGGGCTGAGCTTTCTAGAGGGGGTGGGAATACTTTCTGGCCATTGAGAGCAATCCCATGCATAAATTCATGAGTCCTGGTGGCTGGATTTGCCTAGTAAACAGCAGCTCCCTCGATTTTCTTCTGAAGAAAGAGTTAACCCCAGGATAATGGAGGACACAAGTTTAAAATGGGAATTGGTTGCACCAAGCATGTACCAAGAGAGAAAATACAGTAAAGACAGAACTTTGGGTGCATCTGTGCCATCTGTGTCTCTCCTCCATCATCTCCTCCATAAGGGGCACTGCTGCAGCTCTCACCTCTACTGATCCAAAATAGGGGTACCTTGGATAAGCAAAAAAATCTGCATGAAGAATCAGATCATTGCAGCCAAGGGGGAGTGTCAGGTTCTCATCTGAGAAAGACAAGGGTCTAGAAGGCTCATAGGAAGCATATGATGGCTCTTATTTAGCAATTTCACGAAGTTCTCACTTGCAGAAAGGAAGGGAAAGCAACACAGCTTCCACATGTTTGGAGATCTTTAAAGGTAAGGAAGGAATGACTCTCACTGCAGTGGCCTGGAAATACTTCTCTATCTTGGCTCTTTCTGAATCTGTAATGATGGTAAGGAGACCTGAATCATATTTGATTTTTCAGCTCTTTATCAACACTTTTATCTTTTGTCAGCCATGCCAAATGCTGGCTGATCTCATTAGATAATACAGGCTAAGGAACATGTCATCAGGAAGAATGTTCTGCCAAGGTAAACTTACCTTGGTAATTTAATATGCCAAATGTAACTTTTCAGGCAGAAAAGGATGATGTTTATGTCTCTTGGGAACAGACTATTCTGTTTTTTCCCTTGAATGAGGCCGGGCACTATGGGCTGCAGCAGGGCTGTTACACATCAAGGCAATTAACAGTACTTGTCTCATCATGTCCTGACGCTTAGACACATTCCAGAGAGGAGACAGAGCTGACATACCCACAGCTCTTGGAGTCTTGTGACACCACTGCCACATTTGCCCCCATTATCCCAGAGAATAAATTGAAGATCTCATCAGTTCCCACATTCTGTTTATGTAAATCTTCACTCCCCTCCTGTACCTCCAGCAAAGCTGCCACATCATTTCCTCAGTTCCCTCCCTGATTTTGAGGTATCATTACTGACACACTTCTAATGAGCTGCCATATATCGTATATTCATCACACACAATCAAAATCTTGCATTTTTATACCTGTGGAGCCATCAGATTCCTGTAGCCTCACTTTTTAAGTTGAGCAAACCTGTTTCCACATAGCAACTGAACACAGAGAATTTGAAGCTGAGCCATTTTTAAATTCCATTGTTATGAACAATTATAACCGATGCGATGTTGCACTTGCTGCTGTTCCAGTTGAGAGTCCCAGTGCAGTTGCTTCTTTCTACCTAAGCCTGAAACTTGACAGTGAGGTTATTGCTCATCCAAGTGGGTGACTAACAGCAACAGCTTTAGCAAGGAAGGCACAGTGTACATAAGGAGCTGTGGAAGCTTCCCCCACAGCCTGAACACCTCAGCTGCGACCTGTTATGCTCACATAATTTCAGTTCTGATCTCTGTGCAAAGACTGTCAAATTGTGCAGTAGCTCAGTGCTGTGAATAAGGATGGATGGAGGGAGGGAGGAAAGGAGAGGGAAGCAAACAGCAACTAATTCATGATGGAAGGAGCCAGAAATGTTGGAAAAGCTGATCCTTTCAAGGCACTTAAGTCAACATCTAGTGAAAGCTGAGAATTCCTCTGGGTTTCCAGAAGGATTTGTTTAAGTCCTATTATAAGAAAGATTGCATATGATTATAAATCCTCAAGTGTCTTCCCCTCACCTACTCTATTTTCATTCATGACCTGATTAGGGTTTGAATCCAGATCTCCTTAAGTGAATAAAGCTCCAAATACCCAGCTTACATAAAGACAGTGAATATTTTCTAGAAATACATGGCAAAACCGTCTGGACTTTGAAGATGACAAGTCCTTACACTTGAATCTTTCCTTAAAGGAGGCAGAGCACTAAAAGAGACAAAGAGTTATCAAAAAATGTAGCCATGACAGACTAGTGCTGTGGATCACCTCACTTAGGCACCTTTACTACCATAAATAATGCATAGATGCCAGTCTCATTTACATTGCAGCCATGGCTTGCATCTAGTTAGAGAGCACAGGATGGCACCAGTATCATGCATGACCTGAGATATTTTCTGTACCAGGGACCAGTCCCTTCCTCAAGACAACTCTAAACAGCAGAGGCAACCTGCACTTACTCACATATTTGCAATAATTAAGGCAAATATATTCGGCCTTTACTTGCTTCTAGGAAAGGGAGAAAAAAGAGAGAGATGGCTATCAGCTTGGCCTAAAAATTTACATGTGTATAGGCTTGTCAAGAAAGTTACTGTGTGAAAGGAGTTAGAGGACTGAACATCCCTTTGTTCAGCCTAAAAGTCCCTTTGTTTACTGAGAACCAAGGCAGGGGAATCAATGGCTGGAGAGCCCAAACCTGGCTGATTGAAGATACCTCTCCGTGGCCAAGAGTTTCCATTGGGGTTGAAAAGGGAGAAACAAATGGGATTTTGTGTGTTCATTTGCAAGGACCCTGCAGCTCCAAACCATCTTTTCTCACCACTTTTTTTTTTTTTTTCTCAGCAAACAAATCATAATATAGCTCAGTAGTAATGTAACCTCTAATTGTCTTCTATAAACTGCACTGCAAAAATGCACCTGCAGAATGAGCTTGGCCTTCCCTTGTCTGCAGAAAAGGGGAAGATGTGAGTGACGCAAAAATCAGCTGCAGTAGAAATCTGTGAGAAACGGGATCCTTCCCTGTGCTAACCTGCTAGACACACATCAACCCAGGGATTTAGGGAAGCCTGGGTAACAGGTGCAGAATACAGACACCACTTGTGGATGACAAATTGCTACCACTCAGCACACACTGCCTGCCAAAATAAAAAGGCCTGCTGAGATAGCTGTACATTTGCTCAGGACCCTGTGCATAATTTTAAGGATAATTAGGATTTGTCCAAAGCCAAAATGGATATAAATAGCAACGGAAACCTGCAAGTATCTTTCCTTCATCACTTGAGCCATGAACTTTTTGGCAAAAGGGACTCTTTGTGATACTAACAAGTCATGTCTGCTCAATCACAGCACATCAGCACTGACTCATGCAAGCTGCAAAGGGGTTTTAAATGCTAGGGAGAGCTGGTCTTTTGTATTCTGACAGCTCCTTACTGCTGCTTCAGAGGAGTACCTCTCAAATGAAGCGCTTGGAATATATGAAAAAGAAAAAAAAAAAGATATGTCAGTTGCTTCACAGTGTTTAGGGCTCTCCTGGAGCTTAATTATGTGGAAACTGTGACATGTAGTCTGTCAGCTAAAAGGTGGCAGATCCCTGTGGCACTGTTTGAGAGGTGTGTTGGGAAACATTACTCATTTGCTCTCGCCCTGGAGGTAAGTGTGTGGCATGCCCTGTGCGAACCACGGGTTCCCACAGCTGCCTGTGGGTTCCTCACGCTTCTCACCTCTGGTGTCCATGGCGGTGAGCTCCTAGACCCAGCTTCCAGCATCCCCATGCACACTGCAGTTTGATTCTACATTTAGATGAGTAGCACATAAATATTCCCGTCTTCACCAAATTAAAAAAAAAAAAATAACCCTCTCTCATGTTAATTTTCTGCTGCTCTGTGACTCCAAACCACAAGCAGGGCTAAGTGATCAACACCATAACCTTACAAATTTTTGGTCTCAAAGTCAGGGCTATAACTGTGAGAATTGTCCCCTAAGAATGTGAAAAACTGCTCTTCAGCACAATTCTGAAATGAAGAAGCACAGAGAGCATATTTCAGGATATATTTTCAAACATCTAGCAACATTTCCCCTGGTTTCATATTTTAAATCGTAAGGACTGGAATCATTCATTGCTGAGGCTCTCTCTTGTGTTGATGCCTAGCTATATGCCATAAAAAACAAAGTAAACTACAAAAAATTTCTGTCCCAGTTTATATTTTCCATTTGCAAACATTTACTCCATTCTCTGAATTAACAAGGAACAGTTTCTTCTTCTACTACATGCAGGAGGTGCTTTCATAAACTTGTCACATCCTGATGTTAGTAGCATATGGTATTGAAAATATTCCTACTGCTTGAAGGGAGAGCTGTTACAAATACTTCAAGCAACAGTTTGTTAATTTTGGATGCGATCCTACAGCGCACCAACATTTTTCTCATACTTTTAAACCTAACCATATAGTGAAGATGCCCCA
The DNA here is from genome assembly GCF_029207755.1 of Chamaea fasciata. Taxonomy (NCBI): domain Eukaryota; kingdom Metazoa; phylum Chordata; class Aves; order Passeriformes; family Sylviidae; genus Chamaea; species Chamaea fasciata. The sequence continues at coordinate 66,167,706 of NW_027094086.1, read as the reverse complement.
TGAAGTTTCAAAAAGAACAAATCAGAGCATAGAATTTTTGGGGTCCTTAGAGGAACATTTTCTTTCAAACATGAATGTGCATAACACAGAGTGTTTCTTTCTTCCTCCTTTTACAAACTAAAGGAGCAAACTATTTTTTTTCCTTCTTCTTTTTTATTTTTTTGTGCTGTCAAAAAATACGGGAATAACTGTGCTCTACATGAGGAAAAGCAAGGCTGCCTTGCTTTAAACCTTGAGGAAGATAGGCTGTGCCTTACAGACCCTAGATATAGCTCTTGCTCTGGCTGCCTAGTAAATTGAAATATGACAGTACAAAAAAGAAGAGATGAGAAATTGGAGTGTTATGAGTAAGGCCAGAAGGCAAGACTTCTCAGGGATATAATATAGAACTGGCATCAAAAGATTGAATTGGGCAGAGGACAATGTCATAGTCCTGCAGATATACTGAGCAGCAAGATATGTTAGATGGGGTCAAAGAGGGGCAGGATCATTGGGGATTGCCCTGGGGGAATACACAGAGTTAAACAGTTGTCTTCCATGAACAAAATTACTCCTTATCTGCTCCCTGGAAAGGATGCTTTGTCTTTCAGCAGTGTAATTCCATCCCAGCTCATTTTCCCAGAGGATGACTGAACTGTTACTGGGAAATGGCTTAGCTATTGGTATTCGGCTAGTTGTCTGGGAGGCTGGGGGCAGGTAGAGAAGAAAACTGGGTGGGTTTATGGTATCTCATACAGTGGTTTATCAGGTACTCCTGCAGCTGCCCTCCCTTCTCCACCTTCTAGATTATAAATGTTGTGTTTCCACTGAGTCCTTTGCCAGGACCATTTTTTCTACCCTTTTCAGTGCTTGTGTAGCAACAGCTTCTTACTGTAACAGCTGATCATTGGCTGGTCTCTGCCTGCTTATTTTTTCAATGTTTCTGCAAAGAGTGATCTTTCATAATTAACAGGAGGGGAGCTCAAGTGCAGAACTCATCTCTAGTTGGACAGGCAATTTTGTGGCTAAGCAGGTAGTTGAATGAGGATTTCTAGGATTAAGGTGACTTCCTAATTTACTGGCCATAAATCTAAAGCCATACTTTGTTAGCAGTGAAAGTTTCAAGGATTTCAAACTGAATCTTATGCCATTATTTTTCCACAATATATGATACACTGCAACAGTCTTCTTTACCTTCCTTCCCCTGAAATATTAAGATTTTGCTCATTGAGTCCAAGTCCACAGACATCTACTTGATCCAAGGTGACTTTTAAAGACTTGTGCAAAACAACACAGGCAAGAAAGAAAAGAGGAATGTTCAGTTTACTCTTAAAATTATTTACAATACAGCAGCAGCTAAAGAATATGGTTATGGCAGAAAAAAACCCAAGGATGTTTTCTCTTGGAAAGCCTCAGACTAAAAAATTAAGGCAGAACAGGTCAACTGAGAGATGCATACATTAGGTACATTTCCTATCTTGCCTTAATAATGTTGTATTCTGAATGCAGCAGCACACACCAGTCAAACATGACCATTAAACATATTCAGGAGAAAATACAAATATGAGAAGTATACCATGACATCCTGTAGAAAAGACACACAGGAAAAACAGAAGGTAAACCCAAGGGCAGAAATATGCTGCATAAAACATAGTTGATATAAAACAGAGTTCAGAGAGGTGAGAGAACTGCTTTAAGCAAAAACTAAAAGAAAAAAATCACCCAAACAACTCCTTCCTCCCTATGCTGCCAGATTTATGGTTTCTGCTATTGAAACCTAAGGCAGTCAAAATAACCAAATTTTGATGTTTCCTAAGATCTAGCTAGACCAGATGTAATATAGCTCTCAAATCAAAGATCTGCCAGGGAACAACAAATACACGAAGCTGATAGTTAACAAAGTCCTTTGCAGGGTGAGTTGACCTGGTATGTTACTGTGAAAAAAACCCAAAGCAATGGAAATACCAACATAATTTGTATTCAAAGAGAATAGTGTGCTCAAGGATACCACAGGAACTTGGGATTACATTATAACAATCTTTCCACCTCTCTTTTTGTTCCTAAAACTTTGTATTTGGCTTTATTTTTTGGCACCGATGGCATTATCTTTTGTCCACAAATTTCACATTTTAGGTTTCAACCTCTGACTGGGAAAACAACTTTTTACAGTCATGCTATTTAGCATCAGTTTTCAGTTGTATGGCATCATTAAAAGAGTATTTTTAAACAGGATGTATCTAATAAAAACATTAACCAAACAGTGAAAATAGAAGCTTTAAAATGAGTTAAAAGTACATGAACAAGTAAGAAAACAAAAGACTAGCTAATATTTCACACTCAGACATCTAAAGCTAATCCCCTGAAATAAAGGCTGAATTTGGATATATAGATATTATCATTAGAACAATCTTAACCCCGGTTTTCATCAATAGGAGGTTGCCTCAGAAAACTCCAGAGGTTACTCTTCCTAAGCTACAAAGTAAGCAAAAACTACAGCGACAAAACAGAGATTTCCTGCGGCCATCTTTTCTATTTTCTCAGCCCCTCTTGTCTGTATTAATCATGTTAGTTAGGATAAATTTCCTACTTCCACCATATCAATCATTTTGAGTTACCTGAAGAAACTGCAGAGCAGCTAGAGAATGCTGTGTCAATGTACATACTTGACTAAAAATGAGGTACTTCCTCAGGAGGAATGATGGGATTTTGGAAAACTGGTGAAAGCTATGCCAAAACTTAAAAAGGAGAGTATTAAACACAGGTTACCTGGGCACCTACTCTAAAAGCAGCTTCCACTTGAGCTTTGAGGATGTTGCACTTCAAATGGTCAGGTACAGATGAAGGTGACACAGGGGCATGAAGAGTCTTTTCTGGTACCTTCTTTTCTTCAGGCTGTATTTATTAAAAAAGCAGTGACACACATTAGAAAGATAAAACATAAAATTATCAAAAGTTAAATTTTCACTTGTAATAACTTGATTCAGCAATGCTGGCTAAAATTTCCATATTCATACCCTGATAGATACATCTTAGAAGATTTCAAAATACTTAATGACTTGGTACTGTGTTCAAGACAAGAATAGCCCCAGGGAAGCCTGAGTAATAGAAGCAAGAAAATGATGTGGAATGAAGATATATTCAAAAAGCCCAGCCAGGCCCTGGAGCGGTTGCTTAAACCTGTGATCACACTGAGGAAACAAAAGATTGTCTCAAAATATCCCACAGAAAGCAGAAGAGCAAACAGCACAACTATAGTGAATGCTGGCTTTTTACACCACTCTTAAAATGCAAAGCTTTGCCAGTTTAACCAGAGAAATGTGAAGGAATCTCCACTTAATTGCAAGACAAGCAAAATCTCCTTCATCTGAAGGAAAAGAAAAATCAAGGAATTTTAAACATCACTGTTTCCACTTGATATCAATCCTTTGCCTACACAGTGATCTGAATTAGACATTTTGGCCTCAGGACAGCTAGTGTAGTGCCCTGGTCAAACATGACCTAAAGGTTTCGTGCCTTGAACAAACCATATCCAGCAGAAGTGCCACGTTAACAAACTTCCCGTGCAGAAAAGGATAACAAAAAGAAAGAAAATGTAATACTAATGTATCAACAAAGAGATTATGATGAGACCAGGATTGTAAACATGAACTCTTAAACAGTCAAATTGTAATATGTCACATATTTTTAGAGAATAATTGGGCAATAGCACAGCAGCCATTGCAAACTTCTCTGGAAGTGACATCTGAATTACAGATGAGCAACAGCCTATACTGTGCATTCATTTTCCACACTCATGGCTGAGAAGGGTGAGTGGTTGTATACACCCAGACAGAGCAGATATGTAATGCTAATGCTGTCATTCAGATTTTAGCCAAAACAGGTACAGTGCATCAGTACACCAGGTCCAGTGATCCCTGAGGTTCACCACTCTCAAGTATTTAAGACAGAACCAATCATTTTTTGCCACTGAAATTACCATATGATTAGCCCTTTAACTTCAAAATCTGTCTCCTTTATCCTTCCTTCTGCCCTCCCTCATGGCATCCCACTGCCTGATGGTAACTACAGTCTTACTGAGTCTTTTCTCAGGTCCTTGAGCAAGCACAGACAAATGAGAATATCAAGACTTGGGGGACACTTTCTGCAAGTGGAGCAAGTCACAAAAGCAGTTGTGTTGCCTGAGGAAACTGTTCAGCAAACACTGGGGAGGGAAAGAGCCAGATCCTAGCAGAACTCTGTTGAGACCGCAAGATATTTATGTGTAAGCAAAGTTGGTCTAGCAGCCCTCTTCATCCAAAATGCCATAGCTGCCAGGTATGATTTTGAACAACTGTCTGTTTAAAGACTGCTCATCATGAGATTTTTTTTCTTGCCAAATTTCTAATAATTCTCGCATGTTTATTTGTCAAGTTACATTTACTTTTAACTTTTGGAGGAAGATATATTTGGACTTCCCATTCTCCCCAGTCTCCTCCTAAGGGAAAAAGAAAATACATAAAATGAAAAGTGGCAGTGTCTAGCTAGAGCAACTCATGGAACTGTAGTCATCTATTCAATCTTGAATATAATAGCAGTTAGGCAAGTATGTGAAAAAAAACCCCACCAAACCACCAAACACAAACATTAACTATTTGATTGCCAGTGGTGTCTTTTCTGGGATATTCATGAAGCTGAGAAGTGGAGATAATCAAAAGGACAAAATTACTTGTAAAGAAACCACAGCTTTTATTTCACCGATATTCTTGGTAGACAAAGTGAACACGTTTTAAGAGGGCTGTTATTACTGCCAACTTTCATGTGTGTTGATTTCTAACAGCAGAAAAAAACAACACACTAAGCAGTGATATTTCTAAAGGTCATGCCAAATCCCACCTTTGTTTTGGTTTTAACACTGTATACTAATTAAACAACTTTTCAGTCAAGCAAAATAAAACAATTATATTTTACTTGCTACAGCAAGACAATCAAGGCTTGTTTAGGAGAAAAGCTTGTTTCATAACAAGAAATGTTCCCAAGTCCCATCGTTCAGTTATTCAGATGGGTATAGGTATTTTTCAGTTCTCCTGTTCTTCTTCCACTTTTCCCACATTGACCAAGAGGAAAATAAAAGCTGCCAGGGCTGCCCTATGGTGAGGAATCCTCAAAAGATCTAAATCTCCTGCTGCATTCAGTATTGTGCAGATGACTTCATTTAACGGAGATCCCCAGTGTGAGAGCTGATGTGCAAGTCTCACACTGAGATTCTTGAGAGGTCCAAATACTGATGGTGGCTGACCTAGCTGGAAGAGAAAGCTGCTGTTAGAAGCCAGTCCTGGGTACTCAGTTCTGCTTTAGTCCTTGTTTGGCTGACACTTCAAGAGTTTCACCTTCAAGCAAGCAGCACTTGCTTTGCTTGCACTGCCACAGGAACAGCAGCACCTTTAGTGACTGGTCACACATGAAGAGCAGGCATTGCTGCAATTGCTGCTCAGCCTCGTCCTGCTCAGCAGCTGCTGAGCCTACAGCCAAAGGCCACCACATCCCCCTGTTCCTGTGGAAATGTCGACTGCACACAAACCACACATGGGGCTTGGGAGTGCTCAGCCTGACTCAGGCCTTCTTTAGCTTCTGAAAGTATGTCAGAGGCTTCTTTGCCAGCCTGCCTCTAGCAGCGACAGTCGTTCCTGCTGCAGAGCAGCAAATCCTGAATCATTGCTGAATTCGCTCTCCCACTGCTGATTAGCTGAGACTATTACACACAGAGTCAGTGGCACTGTGGATCCAGACGAAAAGTAAACTTTAATCACAGAACAAAGCCATACCTCCTTATTGCAGACTATTAGCACTTCTAAGCATCTACGTAAGTTCCTATTTTTCCTTAATGCCACTAATCTTTACACACAAGCTCATTCATCCCCCAATTTAACTCCTAAAGTATAACTGTCATAAAAAATGCAAAAGAAAATATTTCAGGGCTACAAAAGCACATGCAGAATCTTCTGTGGTTCATTTTACTAGTGTATAAGAAAATCAAAGATCTAAAACCTTTCTGCATTAGGAATCTCCACATACTATCGCTACAAGAATGAAAGCTGTATTCTACTTTATTTTGCTGTATAATAAAGAAAATCTTTTATTTCCAGAATCCTCACTGCTCTCAGCATAAGGACAGCAGCTAGGTATTCATCTGTTGAGCCAAGTTGCCAGTTATTAACATTTTGTTTTAATTTATAAACTCAGAGTATTCTATTTGGATATGATTAGAATGCTAAACATGGTAGGATGCTAATGAAACTTCTTATTTTATCACTTTTTATGATGAAATTCAAAAGAATCTTAGATGCTCCTTTCAAGTGAAAATCCTAGAGTCAAACTTGCATTTGAAAGAGATAATATTCTTGCTTAGAATTGCAATTTAAACTTCTCCTAAAAGGTTTAGAAATGAAGAAAAAAACCCATTAGGATACCTGATAACACTTCAGTCTTCCATGTCCAATTCTGCTGATTTCAATAATAGCAATGAGTTTACATTTTTTTCACTGTTAATGCAGAATATTATTTTTCCATAGAAGGAGAACACTGGAGAATTGCATTTAAATGAAAAAAAGTCAAACAAGTTCAGATATATACACATATAAAATTGAAGGCATTTTTTTCTTTTTGTAACTGAGGTCTTACATTTGCTTTTTCTTCTCCCAAACATTTACTTTAAATTCAATAACATTTGCTGATACTAGAACTGAAGACAGATTTGTAGAGTGTTAGATAATGATGACACTGACTTTGGTTGTAAAGCTAAGTGAATATTCAGCACACATACAGAATATAAAAAATAGTTGCATGAAACACAGCAATACCACTCCTGTACATAACATTTCCAAGCTCTGCTTTAAAAGGTTCATGCTTTGTTCCACATCAAACTTTGTACCAAGAGTAAGATTCATGATCTTGTACCTCTGTGAATTTATTGATAGCCTCTTCTTAGCCAAACAGCATGTTTAAAACATGTATTTGACAGGAGTTAATAGAAGAATAGAATTAATATTTTCTTTAGGAATGTAGGTCTATTTTTGTCACAAGTTATCCCTTCTAGTGGGAGGTAAAATTTTAACAAAGACAACAAAAGTATATAGGTTCTGAAAGCCCATTAGCTAAGTGAGGTTTCCTGGGACTCAACTACATCTGCAAATGTGCATGGAAATCTACAGACTCTTTTGCCCCTTTTTCACCAGGGAATTTATTGCTTTTAACCATGTGACAGCTAACACCAATTACGAACAGATACCACAATGATAAGACCTGTACAATTATGTGTTATTCTTATTTGAGGCAAAGTTTACAAGCAGAAATTGCATCTTCTTTATTAGAAAAAAAGTGCAACTGAAAAACAAACAAACAAACAAACTGCTCATTAAATTGTCAGACACAGAATATTTTCCTCAGGTTAGCTATTAGTTGGTCTAATGAAAGATATAACCCCTAATAAATCTTGTTGTGCTTATATTCTCGGAGAAAACCTCTAATTCTTGGTATCAAATTTATTTTATAAAATGCTATTGCTCAGTATTACTAAATCCTACCTCTGTCACTGCAAGCTTCATGATAGTCTTAGCAGACCATGGTAGCCGTGTTTCCTGGGATATACCCTCTGATCCGTGTTTCACACAGAAGGGTCTCAGGTACATCAACAAGTTGAGTTCGTTTTGTGGATTTTATTAAACTACAAATTATTTCTGGAACCCCAGTGGCTTTGGGCATTGCTGCTATGCAGGGAGCTGTTATCACTTGGAAGCAGGCAATCTGTGTAACAAGGCAGTCCTAAAAGACAGTTTTGCCCTGCTAACAAAATGCCATAAGTTCTGAGCAGTTTGCAAAGATGTTGAGGCTCATCAAGCTGGTTCTCTCTGAACCTTTCTCAATCTTTCTGCAGCTTTGTCCTACTAAGTTCAGCTGTAGCAGCAATAATTTTACATAGAAAACAATAACACCAGTATTCTTTGTAGAATAAGGTATTTATGACTCTAACACAGACATGTAGTTTAAAGACTGATATGAAAACAGGGGCCTTGAGAAGGGAAGATATAGGACACAGTGTAGAAGAGCACTGATATGGAGTGATAGTGCAAAGGGCACAGTCTGGCACTGGGGACCCATGGCTATAAACAGCTCACCATTGGCCAGTTAAAATGCAGACCTGAACCTGGACAAAATTGGGTTTAGGGGCAATAAAGAAAGTGAAGATATAATATATAGCATATATATGTGAAAGCTACCACTTACAGTAAATTTGGGTATAATGCAAAGATGTAGATCAATTAAGAAAGGACAAGATGTAAGGGCTTATTTGAAAACATACAAAAGGACCCAAAGTATATTGTAGAGTGAGGAGAAAGAAGAAAACATGAACATGGCTGGATAGAACACTGGAACAGGCTGCCCAGGGAAGTGGTTGAGTCACCATCCCTGGAGGTATTTAAAAGACCTATAGATGTGGCAGTCAGGGGCAAGGTTTAGTGCTGGACTTGGCACTGCTGGCTTAACAGTTGGACATGATGGTTTGAAAGGTCTTTTCCAATCTAAATGATTCCATGATTCTATGACCATCATAATTTCCCCTCTGAACCCACCAGAATGAAATCACCAATCTTAGGACCCAGAGGTGTAGGGAAAGGGTGAGCATAACACCAGGAAAAGAGGTAGAAACAATTTGAAATGCATTATTATTCATTCTTTTTATGCAATAATTACAGCTGGGCTAGTAATTACTAGACTCCCAAGATTTCAAAAATGCTAACAATACATTCTTGGCCTTATATTATATCCACACACACACACAAAGCAACGGGGGATGGGAGAACATTTTTCTAATGAAAGGCTCCCAAGAAGAAAATCAGAAATACATTCACAGCTACAACACTTAGGATTGTCTGTCTTGGAGATTAAGGAGTCTGCTAGTACCAAAGGGCATGAAACACAAGTTGAAACAGACTTTCATCATTCAGTAGGTGGACAGACACGTACACCATACCAAACAGCTCTGGAAAAGAGGTTGGACACATCCATTCATCATTCCCATGAGACGAAGTTTGCTGTAGCAGACAATCAAATTAATTAACTGCAGAATCTAATTTACCCAATTTCTTGCTAATTCTCCTATGGGTCGATTATTAAGCCTGACAAATTCTAGCCTGAAAGCACTTTGCTTGAAAAAAATAACAATTAGCAACAGGAAGGGGGGGAGTGAAAACTAGGACTCCACAACAGATGTGGATATGGTTGCTTTTTTTAAAAAATCAGAAATAGAGTAAATTAAACAGCTTTGTAAAAGCTTCACTGGTTTTATTTAAGCATAATATTTTGGAGGATGCAAGAGTAGGGCACAAAAAGCACTTAGTAGACCAGAAATCAATGGAGTGGTGCAGAAAAGGAGTTAATTCTTCATTTTTTTGCCAGAAACTAGATATGTTGAACACTGATTAAAATCTGTTTGCAGCTGGACTGAGTAGCTACTTAACTACCCTAGCCAAAGGAACTTTAAAGGCACCACTTTCTGTCAAAAATTCTTGTCACAGTTTGTTCAATCCAGTCTAACCTGCCTTGTTGCCTTTCTGCTGGGCAGTGCTCTATGGCATTTCAGCCCAGGGTTAGCCCAATATTTGCAGCATGTCCCTCTCTTTCACTGGAGAAGTCATCTGATGAAGCAACTCCAGGCTCTGCTCAGAGCTCAGAGACCTGGTTTGTTTGTTTTAGTTTTATGAGCTCTGTGTACACCAGGATCTAGGTCAGACAATGGTGCTTGAAGAAACCACAAGCCAAAGGCCAAAAGAACTTCAGAACAATTTGTTGGTCACAACCCATAAACTGTAATGTAAGGGCTGGATGACTGAAACACTTTCCAGTGGTGACTCTGGGCCAGTTTCAAGAGTATGTACAATTTTCAGATTGCTAAAACCAGTAATTTTAATAAATTTTGGAGGATTGGCCTCTTTTGCATTCACATGGTAGCTGCTGTTCATGGGAATGCTGCCCAGTTCTTAAACCCAAACCCTCTATGACTGCCAGGGGAGGGTTTTCATTAGACAGCCCATGTCTCTAGCCTTGCCTTCTGCTGAGCATCTGCCAGAAACAGAAGCATTTAGCAGCTCTTGGTGCTCATTACAAGACTTTTTCATCAGCTAAACTTTGACTGATGGCAGACTCATCACAGCAGACACAGGCTGCATTTACTGTGCAGCTGCATTTATTGTGAAGCTCTGACTTGTTATGATACTGGGTTGTGCTAATTAGTCCTTAAATAAATAATCCATCTGACTGTGGACAAGATTCTAGAGCTGTCAGGACAAGCCAAAGAAAACCTTTAGTTATAGAAGAGCTGAGTCCTCCCTCCACAGACCCGCAGTGAATACGAACGAGCAAGAGGAGCAGAGATCAGGCAGAAGTTGCAGGTACAATATTTGGATTACTTGCACACTGTGGTGCAATACAGGACCAAAGTGTTTTAAGCTTTTGGTTTAAGAAAGAAGACAACGTAAATCTACTCATTTTGAAATCACAGGGGGGCCATTAAGGTCACATCTTTGAATCTTTTCTGCAACACCGGTCAGATTGGTTTACCCAATTCTGCACTGTGGTCAGTGGGGAGGGAGTTCTCTCACTTCACTTTGGCCCTTTAAATATGGCAAACTCAGCCAGCAGCGAGCTCAATAGTGTAGGACAGTCCTTTAAAGCATGTTTTGGACATTGCACCTGAGCAAATGTTCTCTGCTGGGGTTCAGATAGAGTATCAGTAATCACATCTGAACTGCACGAGTCCTCTCACAAGACCCGGGTGTTCATTGGATGAGTCTTGAGATGGAGAATTTTCCTTTGGCAAACTATATCAGTGCTTAAAAAGCTTTGCCTATGAAAAGCTGTACTTATTACCAGATGAGAATTTCTAGAAGATGAACTTGAGAAATGTACATAGGAATAAAAGGTGACTTCTTTCCCCTTTCACCCCAGTTTGTTGACTTTATGATTTATCTTTCTAATTCCCACTTGAGCTAGACAAAATTAGAACTTCTCAGAGGTGAAAACCAAATAGATTTGGGAGAAAGTCCAAAATATTCCATCTTCCTCTGTTCATTGAGAAATCTCCAAAAATCATGACACAGGTCATTACCTCATGACTACATTAATAAGGCATAAGGACTGCAGTCCATATCTGAACTACACCACAATCCTATGACAAACACTGAACATGGTTCAAGGAAATCTTAATGATAGTAAATCCACTGTGTTATGGAATAAATTCAATTAATTGTAATGTTGAAAAAAAATTCCAATATTAAAGTTTCTCATTAGAAGCACCCGGCTCAATGATTTTTAGCCTTGACTTCCATCTCCTAGAATCTCTCATCCAGAGAAGAGAAAGATTCTGCTATAGAGATATATAGTCCCTTTGTGCTTGTATTTTTTTGTACACTTGGTCATGTCTCCTTGGATTTTGATTTCCCTAACACTTTTTGAAGTAATATCAATAACAAAAGATTGTTTGTAAAACCAAGGTAAAGTAATTTAGTTGAGTTCTTCCTTGAGCTGACAAAAAACTCTCAAAACACCACTTTTCTTTTAACAGAGTCACTGGGGGCCCAGATCCACCTCTTTTGAAGACAGTGGCAATGTTCTCATTGACTTCACAGGGTCCAGCTCAAGACCTGTGTGGTTGCAAACCAGAGATCCTGGTCCAGGTTCAAATCAAGGAATCCCACAGTTGAGGGACAGTGCATTTAGCCTCACATGGATACAAGGAGCCACCGACTTGCTGATCTCTGGCAGAAACAGCAGGACATGGCTGTTTGGCCACCCCTGCAAAAACTGTCTCATAAAACACCCACTAACATCAGATGCCAGGGGGAGTTTATGGCATAACACGGACTCCTCATGTAGAAAAACAAGATTTTTTTTATCACTTAAAGTGTTGTTATTTTTTTACAGCTCTGGGCTGCCTAGATGACTAACTCTTCACAACTAAACTAAAACTATATCATAACGTTTTTGCAGCAGCTTCTGAAATTTTATAAGGCAAAGCTGATTGAAATGCTAAATCTAAAAACCAAATCCCAGCCCCATAAGAAGATGGTGAGAGGTGATTAAAAAGCAAGCCAGTTGAAGATGAATATTGATTTGAATTGGAGGTGAAAAAGCAAAAGCTTTTGAATATGAAGTGACAAAGGTGCTCTGGCATGTATATGTAAAAGTATATGCTATACCTTGTTCATGCTGACGTGCAGGGCTGGCCATGGTCCAACTACCTTCACATTCTCCGTTTCTATTTTCTTCAGATGAGAAGTTTCATCATAAAGAAGGGGAAGTCCTGAGCTCAGTTCTAAAAGGATGCCCAAAAGAAAGAAAGAAAAAAACACCATCTGAAGGGAGGCTACAGAAGAACTGCAGAGCAAGACACTCAACTGCATTTGAAGAGACAACGGTCGGCAAAGCATCTTCTCTGTAAGACCCTTTAAAATGTTTCATAATTATGCCTGTTGGGTCATTTTGTCTTTTTCTATTTAGCAAACAATTCCTCCCCCTCCTCCTTCTCACCCATCCTTTCATTGCAGCAGAGCATTTGCCAGCTTTGGGCTAGATATTTCTCCTTACCTCCCCACCGCCTCTACCTCCTCTATATTCTAAAACTTGGTTGACACCAGAGGGATTATTTATGCAGCCAAGGTGCCACTCTCAAAACATGTGATGTGTAAAGAGATCAGAGTATAGCTTTTGGCTTCTCTCAGACATCTTTATTTATATGCCAGCCTCTTTAAGACTGTTGTCAGGAATTTGCTGTGCTTTGTCAACAGAGATTTTGAGCAAGCCACTGACACAGAAAGTAAAGGGAAAAGACTTTTTCAGACAGCCCTGAAAGGTCTCCATCATCGTCTTGGGGGTGGTGTGGCATATATAAACATTTTTGCAAGTACTCTGAGAAAAATAAACTTCGTCATGTGATGATTTAACAAATCTCTGTGTCCTCTCCTATTTCTTTTAGCCATGGATTCTAGATAATAACAGTTGGGAACAATCCAGTTCTGTGGAGTCTGATTCAAAGCCTACTGAAATCAATAAAAACCTTGCACTGACTGCAGTTTGGTTTGGATCAGGTTCTTAAGCTGTCCTAAGAATATTAAATATTACTCACTCAAGATCTAACTCTACAGCTGTTTAAATATACATTAAGGGCTTTGCTGACTATCGACAAATTGCTAAAACCAGCTTGTAGGGATATAAGCAAAAAGCTGGTTTTGGCATTCATGAAACATTATCAGACCCTGAGGTAATAATATCCTAGAAAGGGTTACAATATCAGCATTGACCTCCTCTTGGTGGTCTCTCATCACAGGTTAGTGTTGCCAGAGTTCAGCATTTCTCACATCACAGCTGCTTCTGTGCATATGAGACTGTGAAACTGCCTGATACCCTGGGAATAAATTACCACAGCCATAAAATCAGACATGATGATGGGGAGTTTTTTGAAGAAAGACAATCATTCTACTTTCATCCTAAGAAAGAAAATAAAGTCGGGGGAAAGTGCCTTATTTAAATTATTCAAGTTTGCTATTATTTAAAACTGATTTTTAAGCTGGGGTGGGTTTTTTTGGTTGTTTAAAGGGAGAGCTCTGGAAGACAAGCAGGCCAGTTTAGGCTTTTTACTCAACTTCAAAAACAAACAAAACAAAAGGCAAAAAACTCAATTCCTACAAAAGGCATAAATTTCTTGAGTCAGCATTAAGTCTTGGCAAACCCTAGTTTTCATTCCAAGAAAGGATCTGGCAGCACCGTAGTTTTTCTAAGCACTGTTTTCAGCCTGAAACTCCGTCTGTGTTAGACCATTCTCTGCTCAGGGTTATGCAAGGTCTTTTGCAGTGAGCTGCTCAGGAATAAAGGGTGCGCCTTTTTTTTTTTTTTTTTTTTTTTTTTTTTTTTTTTTTTTTTTTTTACTGATAACCTGCAAGCTCAGCCCACAGTTCAAGAGGCAACCTGGGTCCCCTCCTCCCATTCCTCGTTTTCTGTCATAAAAATTCTGTGAGCTGCACTGCATACATGTTGGCATCTGCTCCCAGTGATGGCCCCAGCTGCTGCCGGTGAATCTGCACATGTGCACCTGGTAATCCATGCACGATCTTGCCATGCCAGTTAGGCTCAGGAAGTGGCTCACCCTCTCTTTCCTGTAAGGCCAACTGCTGTTGCAGAGAGTGGGACTGGGGTTCTGGGATATGCTGGGGGAAGGTGTGCTGCACCACAAGATGTGATCTGTGTTCATTAGCTTTGAGGTAAAGAGTGGTTTCGCAAGTAGAAGAATCAGGCCGAATGCAGGAAAACATCTTCTGCTGAGCCGCCTTCATAAACACACACATCAGATTTGTTTCACTGAATTTCACTTCCTCCAGTAATTGAAGCAGACAAATTACTTGGAATGTGAAAAATCAGGCAGGTCTGGCCCGGGTTTGTTTTCTGTTTGTTTCTGTAACAAAGTTCTGTGCTATGTGTTTGCTGGGAAACAAGAACTAGTATTTAAAGGAACCCTGGATGGGCACGTTGTTGTTTCCCTTTCTCCTGCCCATGTCCCAGTAATTGCACTGGAATTTTGGCATTTCTCAGAATAGATGTAAGTGGAAGAAAGGCAGATTCTTTCTCCCTCTCTCAGCCTGATGGTGGGTACATATCAGTGGGTCACTCCATGTTCCACTTCAGATGAATTCAAAACCATCTCAGAGCTCAGTGATGAGCCTAGTCCATAGCAACTGGAACAAGTCACAAAACACCTGTGGTCCCACAGAAAAGCACAAGGTAGGTTAAGTGCTGGTGTCACCTCTGTCAGCCTTATGGGGAAGTTTCTGCTAGGGTAGCATATTTGCCCCATGAGACCTTTTTGCTCTTCAGGCATTTCCACTTGAGATATTTTGGTCACAAGCTCCCTCTTTCCTGAGAGCGTCCCCAGTTTAGTGACCACTTACTTCCTAGAAACACTTTCCCAGCACAGGCCTTTCCACACAGCCTGGAGCCAGACATCAGTCCCCCATGTCCTCACGTTCCTGAGGCAGACTGCTGATAGTGTTTCCTCTCTGCCTGATTTTTTCTTGTCCCACACACTGTGCCATGTCCCCGATAAATGGCCAATGGCCAGCACGCTCCTAACCATTTCAGTACATGCAATGTGAACCTTTCCCACAGGCTCTCTACAAGAGTTCAGCCAGCTGAAATAGCCTGAGCAGCATTTTAATGAAACCATTAAAAACAAACCAGCCCTCGTCCCCTGAGCACCAACCTTGAAAAGGCACTTAGACCCGTCACCCCAAGCTGCAAATGAGTAAATCTGATTCAGTTTTAAGGGGAGTGCTCCTACCCAGACTGCCACTGCTCTCAGAGCATAAACATTCCAGATATAATCATGGACTGGCTTCTCAAGGGAAATCAGCTTTGCACCTCCAGCTGGATGCACCAGCACGTGCCTCAGAGGATCAGCAATAGGTTGCAGTGGGGCAGCATGGCAGCATTAAGACAACCAGCACATGGCATGCACAGCTGCCTAAATAGCTCAGCTGGGAGCTGCACCACAGCCTCCCCTTGGAGGTGTCCCATCCCTTTCCACTCCCTTAAAGAAACTGGAAATTGGCATTCAGTGCTACTGGCATTGCGCAGGAACCAGCACTGATTCTCTTCTTCTGCATCAAATAGTTAGTGTTGACCAGTCTTCAGCAGACAAAGTGAAAAGAAAGGTAAATCTGTCTCCAGCAACAGGCACCATACACGCCTTGGCTTCTCAAGTCCCCTTCAGAGCATGGCAGCTGCCAGACAGGCCAGGGAGCTGCTCCCCACCACCAGGGCCAGGTTTGGGGGAGAGGGCTCACTCTCCCCATGTCCAGGGGAGGACACGGAGCCTCCTGGGCCCCTGTTTCATCTCACAGGTAACACTCACTGGGCACAAAGAGAACTGCTCCTGATATTTGCCCTTGTGCTCTTACAGGCTTTTTCTAAGGTTATTTCTGCAATAAGGAGAAGCAGGAAAGATGTGTGACCTGAGAGGAGACAGAGTGCTGGAATAAACACCCTGTGCTGTGTGGTTTTTGCTGTTTTTTCAGTTACCTCCTGTCCTGCAGGTGGACCCATGGCAGGGCTGTGGGGATCTGGAGACCAGCAGCAGTGCTGGGGCTGGAGCTGGGGCACCGGGAGTCTGATGCGGAGCTGTGGGCTGGATGGGGGGAGCCCTGAGGAGGGGGCTGGGGGAAGCAGGGCCAGCAGTGCCCTCTGGGTCAGGACACTCAGCAGCCGCATAGTTGGCTCTGAATGAATTTCCTGGCATGCTTTAGCTCTAATTTGGGAAAGGAAAATATGGGCTGGCACACCCCCCAGAAAGGTCACCGCCTCCCACTGTGCCAGGCTGGCAGCCGGGAGAGGTTTTCCAGCACAGCCCTGCCAGCATGCCCCCACACCTGCGCCAGCCCGGCACCCAGGGTGGCCCTGGGACTGATAGGGCAGGCCCCGCAGGTGCAGGCCCAGGGGAGCCGCGCCCCAAACCCCACAGCGGGACAGCCTGCGCCCCCCTCCTGCATGGTGCCGGCCGCTGCAGGGCAGGGATGAGACACAAATACCTGTCAGTGGCACAGGAGCATCCAGCAGCCTGCTCTAAGTCTAAAAGGCTGTGCCAGGCAGGGGTGGCCATGCTCCACGTCAGCCCCATGTGCTTCCCAGCATGAAGGTACACTGGAGTGCAGTGTACAGTCAGTGGAAAACAACACATCTTCTGAAGATTCCATCTATGGGAGTCAGCTTCATTAAAAGCCCCAGCAAGCAAGTCATATTGCTGCATAGGATTCCTTCCTTAAATGTCTACAACGCTTTCCATTTTATTTCTTGAGCTTCTCTCCTAAAAACTATTGCACTCTCCTGGGGAAAGAAAATTAAAGAGAATGTTTCTGATCTTCTGAAACAAAGTCTGATTAAAGTTCTAGTCCAGACAGATGTCTGTGCAATACTGCTGAGGTGGGACAGCTTACAGTCAGGGTCACCTAGTACAGTCCAAGACCCTGGTTTCAGGAATTTGAAAATTGTCAGATTAACTGACCAGGGTGAAAGATTCCATAATGGATAGCAATCTCAGAGTCATTTACAGTTATGAAGGCAAAAACTGTGCAAGGGAAGAACTCATCGTTTCCTACAGACATGGAATATAATAGATCATGTCTTGTTTTGCCCATCATCTGACATTCTTATACATCTTCAGCATCTGACACATTGCAGAGTGCAGAGATTGTAAATCTGGAGAGCAGGAAGTAGGACTGCTCAATGACAAGGATGTTTCTCTTCCAGTTCCTATGTAAACCTACAAATATTTGGCCAAGCTCCATACCCTTAAAAATCCCTGTACACGTTCAGCAGCAGAGACTTCGACGCAAACTCCCCAAGACTGCATCAGGAATGGATAGGCTTCTCTCCTCATTGCTTTCTACAAGCCAAGAATTTCTCCACTAAGGAAGCAAGAATATTCCAGTCTTGGTAGCTAAAGCTTTTAATTGTTCCAGCTACCCAAACTGAGAGCAAGATGCTGTATGTCCAGTGCTCCAAAATTTCTGCTGCCTGTGCCCAGATATGAAAACAAGATCCAAACAATGAGGGCTGAGGGCCAGCTGGACAGATCAGCAAAAGAAAATAGCAGATGAGAGTAGGTTTTTGAAACTATACAAACAAACAGTAACAACAAAAAAGGAGGCTGTGCCAAGTGGTTAGAGAGTCAGTATCTGTGACTAATGGGGTATTTGTTCAGCTATGGAACACCCACCTAACACCAAATCCCACAACCCTGTAGAAAACCAAGGAAATTGCAAATCTTGTCTCATTTGCACATGCTACAAAGCTAGCAAATAATAACAGGAAGCACATTCTTCAAGGAGGAAAACCAAAATCCACAGTTTTCCTTTCCTTTGCTTCCTTCCTTTGCTTCCAAGACAAACCTGAAAGCAGCACAGTCACTGATAAAACAATCACTGCAGTGGACTTACTGGTTGGGTTTGGAACTGCAGAAACAATGTCCTTGCTTTCTGGAGCAAGGGCACCATAATTGGCGTGGTGGTGGTGATGCCGATGGTGGTGGTGGTGCCTTGCAGCCATTTTTGTGGTATATGGAGTTCCACCATTCTCCTCGATGTTGAATGGATGCAGATCGCTGTTGTTCAACGGATAGCTACAAAATAAATTCAGTTCAAATTAGAGCAGTAAACCATAGCACCAATTGTACTTTTGAAGAGACAGAGTGAAAACTTTCTTGGGAAAAAATGCACAGATTTTTCGTAAATAAAAATTTTAATGAGGTATATCGAAATCTTTACAGTTTTCCATCTCTGCAAGATTTATCTCATGAGGAAAAAGGATGCCTCTGCTTGTTGGTATGACTTCAAGATCAGAACTATTTTTGATTTTACACACTACACAATCTCTGCTAGAATCTTTTCTGGGATAGGAAAGTCATCAAGCAGAAAACAATAACTCCTAGGAAGTGAAATTGTCCAAAGAGCAGACCAAGGAACAGTCTCAGAGTTAAAACTACATTCCTGAGAATGCTCAGGTCTCTAAATTTATGGTGCAAAATAGCTATATAAAAACCCTCTGATTCAGGGAAAAAATTGAGAAACAAAACATTTTACAGATAACAACGTACAAAATAGCACTTGGTCAAAAAGGAATTGTACCTGCGCTGGTACAACTAGTTTGGGTTTTTGGGGGAGGCATTTAGTTATGAGATTAACTATCGTCAGTCTGCAATAGCTGGCAAACGGGGACACATTGACATTTTAACTCATCATCTCTGAGAGGTGACAAATGACACTGCTGCTTTTCTTCATTAGCTTTAACTGATGCTGTTTCAGTTTATTGTTTGAAATTATGATGACTTTCCAGAAGTGATATTTTCTCTCCATTCCAGCAACCAAACAAGATTGAGGTAATTCTACAGAGATAATGCAAATTACTTGAATGTGTGTTCCTCAGAGGAGTGGTTAAAATTTTTGTAAGGTTTTAACTTATTCTATAGTAGTGCATTAGACAGTAGTTGCAGTAAATCAATTCATTTCAACAAAAGATGAATCCCCTGCCTATTTGAAATATGCTAAAGAAATTATATCTTCAGCTGCATGGGTTTTCAGTTTGCTTTTATTAATAACAGCAGCCAAAAACCTGACAACATGAAATGAAGGCAAACCGAATAATTAAAGGAACAATGAGTAAATTATACCTAAGATACTCGCTACATATGTTCTCTGCAGATTACTTAGTGATTCAAAGCAAAATTAACCAGTCATCTGCAAATAAACACATCTGTATCATTTCCAAAGTTATACTGAAACACACAGCTTGGTACATCATTAATAACCACTGTCTTCTTGGTAACAACTTCAGACAACATGAGGTTTCTGAATGGGCTCTAATTGAATCATGCTTTTATGCTGGTTACTTTTTGAAAGCAGAAGGCGGGGAGGGGTATGTTGTGTATATTAATCTTGGCAGGTTCCTGGCATGAGGCAACCACTGCCAATAAAGGTCCTTCTGATGCCTTTTTTGCTTTAAGGAAACAATACAAATAGATGTCTGATCCACAGGGGACAGCTTTTGTGAGCTCAGATAACCCAGGTCTGGTCTGTCTTTTCAAATAGCACTATATCTTCACTGCTATAATCAAATCAAGCAAGTGTATACAAGGGGGAAATGGTACAGCCTAATGAGATTGCACACTAATTGCAGCAGCTCTCCTGTATGTTCCCTTCAAGGGCCTTGGATTGGTGTGACATTTTTTGACTGAGGATAGGTGGTTTTGGTCACATGGTTAAAACTCTGCTGGGAAATAAGTTTGGGGCTGGAGCCTCATCTTTTTTTTTCCCATCTGATTCAATTTTTTTTTCAAGAGACAAAACCCTATGTGTGGGAGTTTCATTTCACCCACTGGCAGGCTGGTTTAACGGATTTTTAATTGGTCTTTCCAAAATTAATCACACCAAATTGTTTCAGGACTCCTCATACTGCTATGGGCCCAAGGTATCTTCCATGCTGAAATGAAAAGGACCTGAGCAACCGAACGAGCAAACTGAACTGACCTCTGGCATGAAGGCAAATGTGCACCAAATTCTCTAGATGTATTTCTTGATTGTCCAGGGAGGAGAGTAGCCGTAAAATGTAAAATGCAGGGGACCTTTACATCAAAGAAGTAAAGAGGTATCCCAGCAAAGCTGATGCTCAGCTATGCACTGAAATCCTTGAGGACTCAGGTCACAGAGCTCCAGACGGGGTGTCACTACCCAGGCAGCACACTCCAATGTGAAATCCCATGTTCAAACTGCCTGCCCATGCAAAAGCTGTACTCTTCCAGGGCTGACAGCAACTGACAGATGTCAAGGCAAACTCATCTTAGGTTCTGCCAACTCTTGCACTTCTGTGCATTTGAGGTTGGACATCTGCACAGATACCCTCACTACCAAGGAGTTACTAAACAATCAGAAACAACAGGCCTTGCAGGAGTCCCAAAGCCTGAAAACTGGAAAAGCTGACAGTACCCAAACAAAAATATCATAAATAATACAAATCCTTTTTCTGTGTACTCTCTCATATATATTTTAGAGGCATATTAGGTATCTTACTGTAGCTTCTACAAGGTGACATCATTATTATTATATCACATCTTTTTCATTTTTCTGTTCTTCCACTGTCTTAAATATAGAGGCTTGACACTTTTCCACTCAATGCATCCTTTTGTTGCTAGCTTTGCTTTCTATTGGTTGCTTCTGCCTGGTTTACCTGAATAGAAAATATGCTCATGTATCATTCCCAATCTGTGGGTGTAAATAAATCACTACTTTTAGTGAACCAACTTTTTGACCATATTCTAAAGTATTCATACTCCTGACCTCCAGGAATTCACACTTGCTCCCCAGACATCAAGTAATGCTCTCAGACTATGTGCATTATGTGGACAGGCTGTAGTTTTCATCCTTTCCTATGTACCAGCCTTCTGGCCATCTTATTATGGCAATGTCACACCTTCAGTTTACTTTTTAAACATCAATTGGCTGTCATGCAGGTTTTCTCTTTCTCTGCTGTTATTTACCCGTGTGGCTTTCTCAACAAGCTCCAGCTGTTTCCTATACAGACAGCTCCTGTCCTTCAAGGAAAATGAGGCAGGGCCCTACAGGCAAGTGTGCAAAGAGAGCAAACATTTCTTTCTTCTTTTTCCCTCATTCAGGAAAAAACACTCCTGAGGATTCAGTTTCTGGAGGCTGAACCTTCAAAAAAGGCACTCAGTGTTCGCAAGAAGGTTAGTACTGCCTTTACCCTCAAATTCACATTAGTTACTTCCTTCTGACCAAAAAGGCAGCACATTGAGGAACAAGGCAAATAACACCTATCACTAATTTCCTTTTTTATTTTACAATTTTCATTTACATTACTAGTCCATCTCAGTTTTATGGTCCTCACACTTTACCCAAAAAGCTATTTTCAGTTGACATTCTTAGATTTCATGTGCTCCAGTCACCCACTGCTTTACGAAACTATGCAGTGTACAATTTACACACACAACAACAGTGTTAAGAGGACACAGGAAAATGGGGAGAAGAAAAATTTTTGAAAGCCTTCTAAACCAAAGTACGTGGGCCAGTGTTACCTTAACTGAACCTCCAACATCATCACTAGCAGAGACTCCATGACCCTCCTGTGCAATCAATTTCAGCGTCTCAGCATGTCTACACTTATTTGTCTATTTTGTCTCCTTTACTGCAATTTAAGCCACTATTTTATCTCCCATCCATCACAGACACAGTGAGAAGGTTA
Source organism: Chamaea fasciata (assembly GCF_029207755.1). Taxonomy (NCBI): domain Eukaryota; kingdom Metazoa; phylum Chordata; class Aves; order Passeriformes; family Sylviidae; genus Chamaea; species Chamaea fasciata. The sequence continues at coordinate 66,145,899 of NW_027094086.1, read as the reverse complement.
TTTCTTGCTACAGAAGCCTGTGTTTTTGAAAACGGCCCTTTACATCTCCACTTAGGATCTGAAGAGCTCTGAATTCCTCAGTTGCCCCTCACAGGTTGCACATTCCCAACAGCTCTGTGACATCTTGCCATCCCTGTCCACCCAGCTGCCCCCTGCTCTGCTTCCAACACGTGGTGCTAAGAACTGGACACCCCATTCCAGGTGAGGCCTTGCAGACATGTTTCAAAGAGGAAGGGTTGCTTCCCATGTCCTATGGGACCTACTCCTGTTTATACACTGGAACATGACATTTTTCTACATAGCCTGGGATTGTTGATTCACGTTTAACTGGTGATCCTCAAGAACATCAGATCCTTTCCTAAACTGGCCAGGTTTCCAGCCCCACAATCTCAGCTGTGACACATTACTCCTACCTAACAGCATAAAAATTCCTCCTGGGCTGTGTCCTAATATTTCTGATGTACTAAGATCAATACCTGATCAGGACTTTTCTCTCATCCATGACAGGCCCGGTATGCAAGGACTCCCATTATGTTGTAATCCATGAGTGAGAAGGGTTTTTTTTAAAAAACATAACTGCCTCTTCATGCCATCCTCCCAGCTGCCATCCTCAGCCTCCTATAGAACATAACTGTGTAACCCTGCAGAAACATCTTCCACCTGTGTCCCAGAGCAGGCTTACTCCTGCACCCTGCCCATGTCCCTCTTTCCCCACTCTTCCTCTAGGCATCTTCCACCTGTCTGAAGTTACACTTGGAGAGCAAATGGTGGGCCTTTCTTCTCTCCTTGCCATGGAGAGGCTGTTGGGGCAATAGCAGAAAGCAGGCTCAAACTATCGTGCCCTGTGGCTACTCTAAGAGTTTAGACCTTCCCTACTATAACTGAACAGTGGTTTTAAAAAAATCCCAGGCTTCTAAGTCTGGTTGTGATAAGTAACCTTCAACAATTACCACACCTACCTCTATTTGCTTTGAACATTCCTCCTGCACCAAACCACCGCAATTTTCCAGTATTTAAAAAACCTCAAACTTTCCACAAACATCTTTAGAACTGCTCTCAATCCACCCTCATCTTTAGCTCAGAACAAGCTTGCTGGTGATTTGCACAGGTTTTGGCATCAAAAATTCACACTGCTGGCATTGTACTGAATGTGCTGGGAGATGTATCACCCATCGCCGTATCATTACAATACCTTCTCTCCAACATCAAAATGGGCTTAAGATGTGCCCCCAGATGGCAGCCAGGGGAAGTGTTGCAGTGCCTATTAATATTTATGTGTATTAATGTGTATGTAATAGAAGCAGCCATTGCATTTCCAACTGCAGTGTGGCAGTCCAGGGTAGGAGACTTAACAGCTATGATAAGCCAAACATCCGTTTTTGGGTTTAGTATCTCCCTTTATTGGGAGGAAGGAGGGTAGACTCTGGGTTAATTCCCTGCCCATGATTCAAAAGCAGTTAAAAAAAACCAAAACCAACAAATAAACCAAAATGAACTTTTAGCTAAACTTCCTTTAATCATATTTAGAATCTCACATATCACTTGCTTCACTAAAGCATGGCAAGTGGCACAGAGAGAAGGAATTTTGCATTCTCTGAAAATGTCCCTGTGGAGAGGAAAGAAGAGGAATTGAGAGGATAGGAAGAAGGCAGTACATATGAGTATCACTTGATGGCCAGGGCTATTGGACTGAAGCAAAAGACTTGACCCAGCATTACATGAGAAGGGAACACGACCACAGCAAGATGACTGCAATAACGAGAGAGTAAACTTTCATTTTGCAGCCAAGGACTGGGGCATATAAAAACAACGAGTATTCCTAAGTAAAGGAAAACTGGGATCACTAAAACCAAACCCATGTAGGTTTTTTTTTTCCCTGCGCCATGTAACCAAGATCTCTCTGCTGGCCAGAACTGGCTTCCTGAGCTGTGTGAAGTGTAACTAAAGCTAGCAGTGCAGTTACACTTCCATACTCTGCTCTGACACCAGGACATCACAACTGGCCCATTTGCTTCCTTCAGGGAAAGCATGGAAAATTGTGTTCCTTCCTTTCCCTGCTGCCAAGGACGATCCACAGTCCCCATCAACTCCTGCGGACACCTTAGAAAGCAGAGCAGGCAGCCAGCAGCTTCTCCCAGACAACCTTGAAATTAAAGAGAAAATTGTAATAGGGAAAATATATATATATATATATATATATATATATATATATATATATATAAATGGTGATGGAAGCCTGCTGTAGGATACAAGATGCTGAACTAAGTTTTGAAGCAAGACTAATCTGGAATTCTCCACAAGAATAAAGCCTGCAGCAAAGCATGTTCTAATAATATACCGAGGAACAAATCTTGACTCGATAAAGACATTGTCCTCATAGATTTCACCTTATCTGCATAAAGATCATTAAAAAATACTGTCTTGCAAAACTGTCATGCAAAATATGCCCACTGGGAAACTAAGCTTGCTTTTCTCCATTTACAAATGCTTTTAATTAACACTAACAATAGCTAATGATATTTAATCACCTGTCAAAAAAATTCATTGTCCCAGATGTCCTTGTAGATGGGAAAACTCTGAAAAGCAGACATAAAATTTTCTAAGACCAACAAGATCCTTCCTCAAGTCTGCTGCCTTCCCTTTCAGACAGAGGCAATGTATTCTTGTCTTTAGGAAATAAAACAACTTGGGGTGTCTAAACCAAGCAAGCTAGCTCAGATTAAAACAGGAGCAAAGCCAAGCAAGGAAATGTGGCCTCTGAAGTAGGCTGCAGCTGATCTCAGATTGCTAGCCATGGTGCAGCTTTTCCCACCACTTAACCCATTAAATAACTCAGGTCCTGTGAGCTAAGTGCATCCCTGTCTCATCTCTACTGAGCTCAGTATCACATTGCTGCCAAAGGATGCAGAGAGAAGCAGGCACAGGCCTGAGGCTTAGCTAAGAGAGGAGAACACAAGAAATCACAGGACGCGACAGAAGTTGCTGGACATAAAAGATAAAGGCAGATGCAACTAAAAATGCTATAGAACATGCCCAGATGGATTGCTGGAATTCACAGGTATTTATGGTAGGGATACATGAGCGATGGCCAAACATCACAGATCTCTGAAGGGAGAGTATCACAGTCTCTTGGGTGAGAACAACCTTGCAAAGCCAGCACTGTCTAGAAAACTGTATCAGTAACTCCGTGTAAGGTCCAAAGTACTGTGGTAGCCTTGGGATATTTGAGCATGGATTTAGCAAAACCAGGAGCAATGCAAGGAAAAAGCAGGTGTAACCATGAGGAGACAAGAGAAAGGAAAGAGGTGAATTCGTGTGCAGGATGAATTTCATTTAGGACGCACAAGAGAAAGGTGAAAAAAGTGACCAGCCCCATGCAAGCAAGCTGCTGGTCAGTCACCTTGGCTGGTCAAGCTCCGGTCACCACAGTCCAGGACATCTTCTCAACTGTAGTCCTATTTTCTGTGGAGGTGTATGCATCGAGGATGGAGTTCTCTGTGCTGCCCCACATTTGTGAGTGCTGTTTAAATATGCAGATGCTGCTCAAGGTGCTGCCCTTCACCTCCTCTGCTCCTCAGAAAGGCTGGATGAGTGGGTGCTCGGTGAGCATTTACATTTCTGGAATGAATGCTCAGCATCTCATCCCAGGCTGTGAAGCCAGGAACTACAGCAGCCTTGCATCTAGCAGATTAGAAAAGTGTAACCCCTTTAGCCTTGAAGCCAATCCGCTGGATTTGGCTTTCCTTAACAATGTGCTCCCATCTTACAAAATCTCCTCTCTGTCTCTGTCCTTACTAAGCTGAAATTCCTTGGGAAAAAAAAACTTGTTTTAAAAGAAATTAACCAAACTGTGTAATTTTCATGCTTCTAAATTATTCTGAATTCTGCTAATGCTTTACAAAAAATACGCTATCTTGTGAATTTTCAGTAATTTGCCATAACTTTGAAGTCCAGCATGAACACAACCTACTCCATTGCCACACAAGTGACTTCTTTTTAGGTTATAGATTTTTCCCCTTTTTTAAAAGACAGTATTAACAGGTAAAAGTAGTACAAAGTCAATCACTCAGCACAGCAAGGCCTTTCTTAATTATATACTTGCAACCTCTGCCTTATCTCTGAGCAGGTTCTCATTTCAATACTTGGGCAACTCACCTAACTTACAGCAGGAAACTGTTCATTTTACCTTTAAAGACATTTTCACGGTTGTTTTTTTTTTAAATCAGAAATTGAGAATGAGACACTTTAAATGCAACCATTGAAACTGAAAATGAGTAATAACAAACAAAGGCCTCCTGGGTTCAAAATTTGGATACAGAAGCAGCATCCAATTTTACATTCATGTTCCTTAAATTTTACTTCAAATCGGCCTTGCTACTGATTCAGAGAGCCCCAGGTACTGAAGACACAGATGCTGAAATCACAAAGGTCCCTTGCCGCTTTCATTCTTCTTTCACATTCTCAAGAGTTTCCAGCAGAATCCACTGCTTTTCATTTTCTAGTTCCTTTCTTTTGCACATAACACTGTAAAACTCTGCTTCTCTTAAACCCTCCACTCGAGCTTTTTGTTTGCCTGACCTATTTTTTTCCTGAGCTCTTCCTTCCTGTTTGACTCCTATATTCCTACTGATGAGAAAGTCTGGCCTCGGAGGCACCGTGATGTTGCTCTGCTGCTTGCCAGCAAGGCCTTAATATTCAGGGCCTTGGCCCCCGGAGATGAAAAGAAACAGCCACTCTGTCATCTGTTTAGGTACTGAGATCATTACCATGCAATTACACAATTCAGAGAGCACTGGAGATTCATTAATGATTTGTATTTATACTCCTCTAAGGAAGACAGAATTGCAGAAATTGGGAATGGCAGGTAAGCTACTGTGATTATAACTCCAGCACAGAGTGTTACAGGTTTAGCGAGGAAAAAGTAACTTATAAATGATTAGCTTCTTATCCGGAGTTTAATTGCATTAGATCAGTACTTCCTACTTCTAATTAGGTGTGGCTAATTCTTTCATTTTCATTGTGGCTCAGAAAGCAGAAGATGTTTTTCATTGCCTCAGTTAAAAAAAAAAGAAAGTGTTTTTTCTAATCCATCAACATAAGACATTGGTAAGCCAGGAACTAGAGGTTTTCCAAACTGTTCCTGTATGAAACATCTGTTCTTGTGTAATCCAAAACAACATCTTTTGTACAACGAGCTGCAGATTTCACTGTTTGATAAAGGTCATACTATCAGTGCTATGAAAGGAAAAGGAAGAGGAAAGGAAAGAGGAAAAGAAAGATGAAAATGGAAAAGAAAAAAGCCCAAGCACATTACAAAGATAGTAGATTCATAGTGGAAATATTGTGGTGGCAATTTGAAAACAGAACCCTAGGGGCACTTCCACTGGTTCCCATAGCCACAGCTCAACATTTATCTTAATTTTAAATTGGCAGATTCCTCAGTTCTGAGAGGGTGTGATGATTAAGGCAGTCATCATGAATTCTTCTTCTTCTAGTGAGAAACTAGATTTCTTTTGAAGAGATACAGGCAACAGATCATAGAAGATAAGGTGCCACCAAACCCTAAGGAGTATCCCAGAGTCATTAGAAAGCTGTTATACAAAAAAACCAGCGAAGTAACATTGGGGTAGGGTGGTGGAACTTCTTATCCCCTCCAATCTGTGTGCCAAGTCTGCCAAGATTGTAACTGAAGGGGAAAAAAATCATCTTAAAAAAAGCTGGAAGGAAGATGAAGTTGTTTTTTTTTTTTTTTTAATCTCTTCTTCCTGTTCAAAACTGGAAGTATATTACATGCACAAATTTAAAGCAATATGCAAGCTATTACAGACATGCTTGTACTTTCTGTAGCAAGATATTCATATCTGCAGGGGACAGTGCAGAGAGGCCTGACACGTGAACTTTACAATTAAATTCAGATTAACACTCATGAAATCAGCTCTGTGAAAGTAAGTTGTTTTGCTTTAAAGTACAGTCATGAAACAGTCATTAGTAAGTGCTTGAGAACAGCATATACTCTGCAGCTTTATTACTGGAAATGATTCATATCAATGGAAGAACTCCAACTGAATTATCTGTTGGGGTTTTTTTTTGGGGGGGGGGGGTTCTTTCTTTGTTGTGGTTTCTTTTGGTGATCCAGTGGCAACAAGGGCAACAGCACATAGACTGAGGAAGGAAAACTCTTTGGCCAGTCACTTCAAGGTACAACAGTAGGTAGAAAACAAGGAAAGGGAAACAATGTCTTCATGATCACCACACACTGTAGACCATGTACTGCAGGAAGTAGACAGAAAAGTGTGGCACACCTCTCCATATGTTTTTTTCTGATCTGATTTGACTAGGATTGTTTTTTTTCCAAAAGCTGCATCCTTCTACATGCCTGCTGAGGAAGGAGGGCTGATTTTCCTGCAGGCTCTTTGACACTAAAACTTGGGAGCAGCATAAGAACACTGTGATTTTTTTCCAAGCATTTGCAGTTTGACTGTAATGTAGGAAAAAAATCTCTATTTATTCTGAAACAGTTCAAAATCTCCATCCTCACAATGTAGCAAAAGCTTGGTTAGGGTGCAGAGTGTTATTTCAAGCTGGATCCCAAGGTTTCATGGCTAGCACATGAAATTTCTGTCTTAACAGAAGCAGCCAGGGTCCTGGTGGACCAGTGCCCCTTCAAAGCACAATACAGAGAGTCTGAGGTCAATTTAAAAAAAATTTCCTAATTTATGTCCATTAATGCTGGTCTGCAGCAGCCCTGGCAGCAGCAGTCTCTTTAGCTGCCATTAGCAATGCTGCAATGACAGCATTACCCCTAGAAGTCTGTTTTCCTTGGTTCTCTGTCGTAGAGTAATAGAAAAACCTCTCATTGCCAACAGTCTTTCCAGAGATATGCAGTGTCAGGTTAGATGGATGTGCATCAAAACTTCTCTCCTCTGAGGTAGGTAGAAGAAGCCTGCCTGCTTGATACACAAACTGAAAAGATTCCTCCTCTGCAAAGAGATGATTGCAGTGCTGAACTGTCTTCTCTCTCAGAGAGCCTCATCTCGCCAACTTTGATGCCTGAGAAGCAGGTGATATACTCGGTTTCATTTTTCCCCTGCCATCTTTGATGTTCCCCAGCACTTTAAGTTCCATTTTCAAAATTACTTGAAAACTCCAACACTCTTGCAGGCTGAAGAAACGCCTTCTGCAGCACTCATCCAGAGCAACAGAAAATCACATTTTACCAGGCCATAATATATGCTTTGTTGCCATCCACAATGTGAGAAAACATCCTCCTCTTGGTCAGTTTGCACCTGGGTTCAATGATAAGAGGGTCCAGAAAGACTTAATTCTTTCCTTTAAGTATGCAAACCCCTGACTGCCAGCTTTAGAAATGCATTACAAAACCTGATCCCTTTGTTCACTTTGCCTGTGACTCACATCAACTAGAGAAAAAATAGCAGAAAATGAAAGTTTGAAGAAAAAGCCCACACTAAAACAACATATTCAAAGTGACAACACTTTCAGTATTGTATTTCAGGTATCATATTTCAGTATTCAATGTTAGTCATTAGTTTGCATGCCAGGTCCTGGCTGGGGCTGAAAAGCGATGTATTTCAGATGGTGTTAGAGATGTGGTGTCACAGTGTCATCAGCTTTTCAATTACCCCACCAGTTCCTGGGCGACAGGACACAGGATTACACTCGTTGCAAGGCAAAAGTAATCCCCCTGCAAATCCAAATACACAGAGTGTAGAGCCAGGCCTGAGCCCTTCTAGGGAACACCTGATTTCCAGCTTTATTAAGCACTGGAGGAAGGTGTGCAGAGAGATGATCGAAAGATACCCTCAGCCAGATTGTAGCAATTAATTCCTCAGCACATGGAAGAAGCGATTCCATGTTGGACTTCAGAGCAGTGTATTTCTCCAACGTCTATCACTGTACTCAGACTTCCCCTTCATCCCCCCCACCAAATTGATGCAATGATAGTGTTTAGCACCTGTAATCAGATTACAGAAGTTTCTAAGTGTATGCTGGACTTGTAAAAAGAAGGTTTCAGACAACAAACACACTTCAGAACAAGGTGAAAAAAGTTTGCACATGCAGTTCAATGAGTACCCCTGAGAACACGTTTCATTTGGATTAAGGTGTTACCTCCTTTAAGAAATTTTCAAGGCTTTTTCTAAAATGAACTTCTCTGTGTATATTTAGAACACATTTAAAATGTGTTGACTCAGAATGACTGAATAACATGCTCTTAGGTAAAAACTGTGCAGCATTTCCTCATGAGGAACTCTTAGGTAAAGTAATTCAGTCATTCAGCGTATAAACATTCATATACCAGGGCCATCAAGTTCCTGTATTGAGTTTGTGCCTATAAACTACCAGAAGATTCCTGTAGCAGCACAAATTTAAGATGTATCATTGATTTTCTTTGACAGACCTTTCCCAATATTTTAAATAAAAATTTCTGCTGCGTTTAACAACAGACTTGACCATTTTCCACTTCTCTCTCCCCTCTACACGTGATCTGGTTTCAGCTGCAGTGTTTTGTGTTGCTTCAAACCAAAAACTGTAATCCCAACATCACAAGACTTCTATTACTTGTTAAAAACAAACTGCTCTGAGTTACGACTGTGCTAATTTTAGGTAAAAAAAACCAAACAAAACCAAACACCAATATGCTTTTTAATATTTAAAACAACTCTTTTATACTATCCTGTTCAGACAGATACCACCCATATCCACCTTTGTTCAGGTGGTGTAAGCTGCACAGGTGAGAGCAGTACTGGGGCCAGAGAGGAAAGAGGCAGATATGCTCCCTTTTCCCAACTACATCCTAGCCCATTTGCTACAGGAAGCCAGCTATGTCTAGAGGAAGGACAGATCTCTTCTTACCTAGCTGCTCACTCCGTGACTTGGCTGGTTCAGATTTCTGCAGACAGCAGGAAGGATGAGGGCTGAACAAGTGAAAAGGGAGTGCAGAGTGTGTGGGCTCCTTCTCCAGAGAAGCAGAATGACAAGTGCTTCCCTCGAGGCAACACACACAAACTGCAGAACACACAAGACCCACAGGTTCTTCACCAATGTGCCTGAGGCTTTTTAACACTTACAGGACCAGCTGGGCCTTGTACTGTCTTTTCTTGCAGTCTGTCAGGGAATGGATCCCTCCTTCAGTGCACCTTCAGCAACAAACGAAACCACACATAACAACACAGGATGAGGTGGAACACTGGCAACAAACCACATGGAAGCTGACAAAGTTATATGACAAGAATGATACTGTATTATGAATGTAGGTGTGTAAATAATAAAGCATCATTGCCCCACACTCTATTGTGAGTATTCAAAAAACCCTCCTCCAGAGTGCTTTCAGAGCAGCAGCTAAACTAAACATTTGTTCCAGTGGCTCCAGCGAAGTTTCTCTTTCTTCCTTTCTTAAATAAAATGCTGCTGAAATAGAGGAAGACTAGTCTGGGGAAACCAAAGTCAGCCTCTGTGATTACACACCTTAGGCTTACCCTGGCATTTTCACATCTCAGTGCACAACTGTTTTATTGTTTTCCCCTCTCTACAGACTGTACTGGAAATATTGATCCACCACAACATTAGTAACTACAGGGGAAATCAGGTACAAGAATATCTACCCACCCTCCCCAAAAAGCTTTCAAAAATAAATAATGCATCATGACCAGATCAACAAGATTGTCATTTTTTTTATTTGTACTTAGCACATACAAGAAAGATCAAAACAAATAATAAAAGATAGCATTTGTAAACAAATGTATTTCACAAAAAGTTATAAACGATCAAATTTGCTCTGAAAAAATCTTTATAGCCATTTATAAATGTGTATTTATCAAAATCAAGTTAAAAACTACTTCATTTTGAAAACATCCCAAACGAAGATTCATTCATTGCAACAACCTCAGAAGGACCACAGATGTAAGGTCTAACTAAAACAAATGCACAAGTGAAGATGGCACTGTGATTTTTGGTTTAAAGATAACAAAAAAGTCTGCAAGCGATCAAAATACCAGCCAGTCCAATTCAAAGTCCTAGGTCTGTAAAATATACATTCAACTTCACAAATGTCTAACTTTAAAAGAATACAGCTATTCCACTGGAATGTCCTTATTTTTTAAGGTACTGATTACATGTTGTGTTTTTGAACCCAGTCAGAGAAAAGTTATCAGTAGGTAGCTTCATGTAATAATAAAATTCAATTCCATAATCACATTAAAAATAAGACAACAGCAGCACCCTTTTAGCAAGGATTAATTTTTAACATTCTTGCCTTTATAGCAGCAGGTATGGTTTTGGGGAATGCTATCAATATAATCAGTAAGTAAAAAAAAAAAAAAAAAATATATATATATATATATGTACTCTGTGAAATTTATTACAGTGTTTTTTCCCTATACTTGTTTTCAAAGTTAGGTAAGCACCTCTATTTTCTTCTGCAGAACACAAAAATTAGAAACAAATGACATCCAAACCTAGGACAGCATCAGTAGGCTTCCTTTGTTGGTGACCCAGAAAGCAATTTGATTGCCAGTATGAATTCTGGTTTTTCCTCCCTCCATCCTCCTATTTGCATGCCAACTAAAAAATAAGGTTCTCAAACTTCATCTATTAATTTGACTCAAAAGAAACAAGGTAATAAAAATAACTAAGGCACAAGTGTCTGATCTTCAACAGCAGGCAGAGGGTCACAGATTTGAAACTAGGGTAGAATGAAAACCCCTAGCAATATTTCTGGTCTCGGGGCACTGAAAATTCTTACCAGAATTCAAAAAAGGTTTTTCAAGATTTTTTTTTTTTTTTAACGAAGATATGGAAAACACTTTTCCCAAGAATGTCCACGAACACTACACAAGGATGGATGCACATACAAAGACACACACTTTATGCACAATACACTTTGAACATACTGCAGACAGACAAGGACCATGGAATGCAATGATGTCTAAGATGGCAGATGAAATGAAGATGGCTCTTTTTCAGAGAGTCGTCATGAGTTTATCTTGGTACACCATGCTTTGGACTCCTCCTAAATTCTTCTGGTTCTGTTCCTGGATATACCGTAAATTGCTGTCCTCTCCACTTGTGGGGGTTTTCCAATAGGGCCTGTCATCATGATAGGGTGGCCTGTACCATTTGCACAGTTATTGGTTAGTGAAGAATGGAAGTCAACTTAAGAGTGCTACACAGTAACATGAGCTCATCCCGCAAGTGTTAAGCATGCACATGGAGCTACAGCATGGGAAGGAAATGGGGACAGACCTATAGGTCTGATGCTGAAGCTGCTAAAGCAACTGGGAATCTTTTAGCTGATTTCAAAAGGCTTTCAATCAGAGCTCAAACATTAAAAACACCCTCTGTCTGCAATGTTATAGACAAGCATAGGGCATCAACGCTCCAGAATTCCAAAGGGGTGGTGGGGAAGGAGGAGGAGGCTACAGGAAAACTAAATTTGTGTAACAAACAAGTAAAATAAAACATATCATGCAAAATGCTGAGCTCATGAAAGTACATCCTTAAAGTGCAAAGGGTTAAGAAAGGCAATCCTATTATGAATGAAAATGCTCTTCTGTAGTTGTTGCCATTCTTTTGGCATGGGTGCAGTTAATTAAAACTAAAGCAGCCTGCAATTTACAGAGTTACATTTTCTTAAGAACACCCCCAGTCTCCAGTTAGTACAGGTAATTCTCTAAGACTTGCAAAAGTACTACAAGGAAAAATCTTTTTCCTTACTTTTTCAATAATTATTGCTGCTTAGAGATACTAACTTCAATCATTCCTAGCGTCCCCTGAATCATTGCAGCGGAGTGGGGAATAAATAAAACAACAATTTTGAACACTATGTAGGAAACCACAACATTTAACATTACCTGATTACCAAATTGAAGCTGCAATTATTATATATACGGAAGAAATTCTTTTCTGTGAGGGTGGTGAGGCACTGAAACAGGTTGCACAGAGAAGCTGTGGATGCTCCATCCCTGGAAGTGTTCAAAGCCAGGTTGGATGGGGCTTTGGGCCACCTGCTCTAGTGGAAGGTGTCCCTGGCCATGGCAGGGGGTTGGAACCAGATGATCTTTAAGGTCTCTTCCAACCCAAGACATTCTATGATTCTGGTAACTTTTTTCAGTAGCAGAAACACATGCAAGGTTTAGATTTTACCTTTTTTTTAAAAAAATATATATTCTAAAGTTATATAATGACAGCTGTTAATTGGAATCTTTTTTTCAGAAGGTTAAATATTAAACTAACTGCAAACAATTCCACTGAAAGAATCTGCAAACAATTTCAGTGAAAGAATCTTACTAAGAAAACTGAAACACAATTCCACATACTATTTCACAAATTATTCAACAAAAGCTCCATATATAACACGTACTACACAGGTCATTTCATTTCAGCTTAGGCCCGTTCCAGACTTTCATGCCCAGCAGAAAGAATTGTATGCATCTGTAGCTGTGATCTCAAGTCCACAGTCGAATGGAATAAGCTTTTTCAAATCAAGCTATCCAAGATCTTAAATGTTCAATTCTTTCACTTTGACTCCAAGTTAGAATAACTTGAAACTTCCACTTTAACTGCACATTTAAAAGCTTCTATCTTAATGGGACAAAAATTCTGAGCACCTTTTCTACCAAGCTTCTATGACTGAGCTTTTAAGTTTGGGTTGGTTTCTTTTTTAGCCTTACAACCCTTGCTATAAAAAAGCCATTGTTCATTTTTCATTGACCTTAGTCTTTGCCCAGGCAGTGGAGGCGCTGAAGGGGGAGGTTGTCTACACACACTACAATACATTATTGTGCTCATTTCAATATCACTCTGCTCCAGGGTGAACTATTTGGTTTTAAAATGTCACAGACTGGTATTGTAAGTGATGAAATCTTTAGAAAAATTTCAGCAAACCTCAAATGATTTATAAAATCATTAGGCTCTCTTGGCAACCACTCTTTCATAATGTGAAACTGTACACTTTAAAGTGCTCATAATAAACTGGATAAAGAAACCTTAAAACCAGGAAGACTCCCGAGCCTGAAATACAGGCAAAGTTCATTACACAAGTTGAAGTCTCCTGCTTCTAACAAATTGTCTATCTTCTTTACTGCTGTGTGCTAGGAATTTTGAGATGACAATGCCTGTCTGCCTCTCTGCTTAGTATTTCTAATGTACTTGCCTTTTTCCTGCATTCTCAGACTCAAACTCACACCAAATTGTCTTTTCATTCATTTTAAGCTCAGCCTCATCCCCAGAGCCTGCCCACATTAAAACCAAAGTCTACCTATTGTGATATAAGAATATAAATGTTAGATAAGGAGAAACAAAGATTAGGGTATTGGTATTTTTCACTGAAGACATTAATTATTTGTCAAAAAAACTGAGTAATCTAAAAAGGTTACTTTTTATTAGGAAAAGAAAAGTGGCTGGGTTTTACGATGTGTACACATAGAGACATCTATCCACCAGCAGGTGCATGCCTCATCGTGAATTCCACCAAGCGGGTTTTAATTGGACTGAATTTCTACAAAAATTTCTTTTCACTCAATGTCTCTCATCACTAGTTACAAACAAAAAAGTATGCGAGAAGATAGCATAACAGCACATGCAGGAGTATTTTGTGAAACAGTTCTCAAAAACTCAGTGCTAAAATTTTACTCATTATCTGTAAAGTTCTTGATAAATTGTTGCATGTACTTGTCATTTTTCCATATACATTTCTGCAAAAGATGAAAACAATGCTCCACTGCAAGAATATAATTCCTAATAACTTAAGTTTACACTAAATTGAGTTTCTTCTCTGTCTTAGGAAATTAAATGCAAACAAATACTGATCAATTTGCAATTAAGCTACAAAGCAGCTCCCTATCCAGCATATTCTCTACAGGAAATCACCAACATTCTATTTTGAAGTAGAAATCAATTAGAAAAAAAAATCATATTCCAAAGCAAAACTTAGAAGTTATTTAATACTGTCTCTACAGCCCATACTTCTAACTTCTGTTTGCTTTACATGTGCAGAGAACTGCCCAACACAGCCACCAAAGCTTCATACCGACTAACATAAAGAAAGAAGTAATATTTTTTTCCCAAAGGGAAGATTGCTTACCTTACATTCACAGGTGTGTGTGGATGCCAGTGTGGCTGAGCAGGATGTATATTAGGATGATACTGTGGCTGCAAATGGAAAGGTTGAACCTAGTTAACGAAATCATATAAAAGCTCCCTATTAACTTTCAACTTCAATTCTCCTGGGGTCATGAGGAATACGTTCCTGGTGAACCCTGCAAACCCTAATGCTTCAGACCTTCTCCCACGTCATTGAGCACATACATGAAGCCTCTCGCTGATGAGTCTGCTCATTAGGACACACACTCATGGGAAAAGGCAAAGAAAATTGCTCTCCTGTTTGACAGACAACCTGGCACATCTAGTGCTTCTTGTAGAAAGGACATCAAAAAAGTGTCAACTTGATCAAAGGTGGAAGAATAATAAAGGTTACTATTATAAGAGCAGGCTGCAGAAGGTCACCTATCTTTGATGACAGCACTTCCCTCTCATATCCACAAGATCTTGAAGAGAAACAGTAAAAGAAAATCACCGGTGAGAGTTTTAATAAAAAGTGTTAAGATTAAGTTCTCATGCACATACAGAGTTTGGAAGCTTGCTTTTTCTAAGTACCCACTGACTGTCAGTAGCACAGATGAAAACCAGGTAATGTTTTCCCTGGAGCATATATTAAAAAAACCCCAACAAGCATTTGACCGGCAACTCTGTAAGTGTTGTGATGAGGGAGGTAATTGCAACTTTGAAATTGTCACAATCATCCACTGTGAGAGGCTGCTCTAGACAAAAGCTTGCTCATAGAGCACTCTCCTGGGGCCCATCACATTCACAGTCCCAAAGGCTTTAACTTTCACAGAAAGGAAAGGGAAGGGAAAAAAGATGGCAAATTGAGTATACTCAGCTTGCAGAGCTTTCAAGAACACAGAGGAGAAAAGAGTCCCTCCACCTTCTCCCAATGCAGTGCTACTTATTTCTGACACATCAGAAAATTTCATCCCAGAGTAAGGAAAGGGGAGCAAAACAGCTGTACAAATTATAAAGAGCAAAAATATTTACCACAAAATACGAAAATGACAACTTTTTCCTCTGTAACTGGTATGCTCTTACCTGGTAGTTATGGACTTCAGGAGTATTTTTAGCACTAAGAGAGAAAAGAAATTGCTTTTATGTAATTAATACATCTACATCATAATGTCTTTTAATTCAGGGAAGTAAGACAGAAAAGTAAAATTCATATTCCTAAGGACATAATTATTTTATTCAAGATACACACAAGAGCAGTTAACATGTGGAAGAGGGGTGTAAAACTGTCTTCTTTGCCTTACATTTAAAAAACATGAACAAATTAGGCTTGATAAACTAGCATAAGAGCAGTGAGAAAACAAGAAGTATGTTTTACTTTAGTCTGATTTCATATATAAAAACAATTTAAAAAAATAGAATAAACAATGAAAGCAGGCAGTCCCCAAGAAGAATCTGGGGATGCGTAATGAGACATGCCAAAGCAATTCATCCCACACCACAGAATCGTTTCTACTAATCCTAATGCAGCGATTGTCTTCAGAATCCTTTTAGCCCAAGAACAGCGACTGAGAGGTAGAGAGAACTTAGGCAGTCACTTACCACAGTTGTGCTGCTTTCACAGGATTGTTTGCTTAAAAAGAAACAAACACAAAACCTTAAGACAAGTGAAATATCAGCCATGCTGTTGTTGGGCTGTTACACTAAGGCTAACGTGAATCCTTATACAGACATATTTGCACAGAAGCGTCTGAATTTCAAGTGCAGCCCTGTGCTTTCTAGCAATCCTGTATACTCATAAAGTATGAGGCAGACATAAACCTTCCTCTGGTCTTGCAAGAGTGAAAGCCCTTTAGAGATGACAGCAGACATGCATATTCTTCCCAAATGCCACAAAAGGACTTTTGGCAGAGTATGTCCTGCACAAGCAGAACGCTTTTATTTATCTCACCTTACTGTGTACCATGTCAACGCCATCATGTCCCTTGGAAATCAGAAACTACCCCTTGCAGAAATTTTCACAATCTTATAGAAACCAGAGTATTCACAAAGCTGGTAATGGCCTGTGTCTTATTACAGGGAACAATGGTAGCCAAAACAGCCCACGAGATGGGAATACTGGGAGGCAGTGAGTAATCTTGATCAACAAGGTCTTGGCCTGTGCTTTGGACAGGCTGGAAAGAATGGTGAAGGTGGCAGCCAAGTAACTGAGGGGTATCATCCCTGTTTCATTACTGTGTGTGTTTCAAGAGAACTGAAAAACTGCTCAGTGATGAAGTGAAAATCCAACTGACTGCCGAATGCGGGAGGTTAATGGCATACTGCAGAAGTCTCAAAAGTGAGAGAGCTAGGAGAGAACCCAACCCTTGTGGGCAGCATTTAGGCGCAGGTCTTCATGGCCAAAAGACTCATGAAAGATAACCTACAGAGAGTTTTAGCATTAACGTAACAAACATGCTGTTGAGCTCTCTAGAAGGGGATCACTTGGGTTTGAAAGAAGTTCTGACTGGCTGCAGTGGACAGAGAACATAATTAAGCATAAGCCACACTTTCTCTCTTCCGCCTGTCTCACAGACAGAAGTACAGAAGCACTGAGACTCAAGGCACAACCTGCAGATCTGTCAGGTCCTGTTACGGCAAGGATAAAATTTAAAGAATTCATTCTTCCACTAATAAAATAACCTGCACTATATAGTTGACTCTCATGTCTCACATAACAGCATGTCACAGATTTATTATATTTGCATTTCAGTTAAACAAACTCCTTCCAGGTACTAAGGAAGGAAGCAGGAAAAAGAGTTACAGCCTCTAGACAGCCTATATGCTTGTTACCCTTTCTACCCCCACTGTAAATGAGACCTAAAAATGTCCCCATAATACCATGAGGGCTGTTCATGGAACTGTGGTTTATATTCTGGGAATGCAAATGAGTGCAAAGACATTCTAAGGGAATGTCATCTCACCCTGCTCTGTACAGCAACTATACCTGCAGGCACAAGTAATACAGAATTTGGAAAGGGTTATCTTGCAGTGCTCCTTCCTAGGCTTTTCTACATGGAACAAAAAGCTCAAGTTTTTACGGACAAATTACAAAACCGTAAGGGAAATCAATTCCTTGTCATTCCATTTAGATTCAGCATATCCCGATTCCCAAGGCAAGCTAGTTAAGGTCAGAGTCTGGATTGGTGAATAACACGTCATTACAGTCTGGAAAACCACAACAACTGCATAATGAGACTGCTCAATAACCCTAAAATTGTCTGGCTAGGTAAGCAAGTCAGTGAGGCTTTTGGACACTGCTCAACCCCACATGATATAAGCAACTCTTAAAAAAACATGCTTTCCCTTAGTGGGTTTTCTTTTGCAACTTTTCTTTCCTCCTCAGCAGAGCAACAAAAGAAATCATAGGTACCTCCTCCAGAGATGGGGGTGGAAGAATTAATTGTAGATAGAGAATAAAAACAGAAGATGGAAACAACGAACTCTAGCGAAAAAAAGCCCCATGCACATTTTGATTTTTTTATGTGATCTGATGTATTTTTCCTTTTATAATGTGGTACAGATGTCATGATTGTAATTCAACAGTTATAGGATTTAACAGGGCACCTGCATGACCGATTCAGTGAACAAATGTGTAAGGAACACTCACCCTTATAAGTGGAATGCCTCCGAGAAGGGTATCTCTTGCTGGGCCTTCTTTCAAATGTACTAGTTCTGCGTAATCTTGTCCCGTGTGTTGCTTGATATTCTGTCCTCCCACTTAAAATACAGAAATGAACAAAGTAAACTACTGCCTTCTGCAGGAAGCTGTACCTGCTTCTTTGGATAAAGATAAATATATTGCTGTTACTTCACTAAATACCTGAATCTGAAGCGTGATCCCAGCCTTATGAAGTCGGATCTACTAGATTTACTATTTGCTGGGGCTCGCAATCTGAAGAAAGCGTGGTGCTCCACCGCACACTTCCACAAATGTTTGCACGTTTTGGCACTGTCTAACCGGAAAACAAATGTGTGCTCTTGCTCTCTGCCCTAAATGCAGAAACAAAAGCTTTGGAAGTTGGCATGCATGATATTAGTTATTGTCCTTGGTAGGAGGAACACAGCCTGGGCCAACAGTGTGCTGAGCCTCCTTTGTGTTCTTACCAGCCGGAGCACACACCACACTTTGTTGGATCAGGCCCAAGTAAGGGAAAGAAGTTACCTGTTCATCATCTTCTACAACCACGAGCGTTAGTTTGCTCTTTTTAAAGTCCATTTTTGTGATTTTAGGCCTAAACACAAGAATCAAAAAGAACAGAATTAGAAGAATATTAAAAGAATTTAATTTCAACAACTAGTTCACATTTGAGAGTGCTACTTCTAACCAGGCCAATCTGCCTTCAGATTTTAAACTCTGTAGATACAATTAAAAATTACAAAATACAGTCAAGATCCCATTATGCAAAGGAGAAACATTTCAGCATTTTAACAAAAAGGAATGTAACACAAAAGCATATTACCAAAAGAATAAGCCTATTTTGTTGGCTCCTTCAAAGATCAATATGCCTGTTGGTGTCAGTCCAAGAGCATATTCACAGCCATCTCTTCCCTACGAGCAAGTACAGAATAAATAATCAATCTGCCATGAGCAGTGTGAATCTTAGAACAGTAGTATTGCAAAATCCATAGGTCTTAAACTAAACCATATTTTAGGTTGCCATATTTTTTTAACATTACAGAGCAGAAGAACATGCCTCTGTATTGGGTGCAAAGTGGCATATTGCCCACACCTCACCTCACCTGTTTAAGAGCAGGCAGCTCCTGCCAGGGGAAAAAGACACAACAGGAAGAAACTAAGGGACACAGGAAAAGGGACGTGGAAAGGGATACTGTAGGAGCACAGAGAAGCACCCTTGGGAGGAGTGCTGCAGGTGGGAATTACTTCTGAGGGACCATGGCCCACAGGACAACCCAGACCCTAATCAGGACACTCCTCAGAGACTGACCCACACCAGGGCAGGGACCTCACACTGATTAAATAAAACATCACACAGATCTTACCTTAACTACATGCATGTCTACACCATACATTTCTAGCCATTTAGCTTTGTTCAAGTAGCACAATTCAGCCTGCGCTGGGCTCTTTCCCCTATGAACATAAAATTCAAACTTCATGGTAAAAAATTTTTGTCCGCTCCAAATGCTTTCGAATTTATTCCCCTAACCCTTTTCTTTGTGTCCTCAATCTTAATGACACTAAATGGTATTTCAAGATTAGTTTATGTTTCTACCCTCTTCCCTCCAAATGAAAATAAAACAGAGGACTGAAAATGCAAAAAGGTTTAAAATTGCCAACAAGGATGAAAGCTCAGGTAACAAAGCATCACTGAAATGCACCATATTTATTAACAAAAGACAGGAAAATGAGTTTGCTACCCCCCTGAACACATAGCTGATATCTGAATGAAAGAAAGAGAGAAAGAGAGGGAGTAATTTCCAACATAAACAGGAAAAAGACTCACCACCTTAAATTATTACAAAATAATCTAAAGAAAAAACAATAAAAATTAAAACTCACCCCCACCAACCTTCCCTAAATTACCGCATTTCTAGGGAAGGGGGAGGACTCAAAGCCTTTCTACAATACTTCTCCACTCACAAACATAATCCCCATTTCATGCCTGTTGAAAGGTTTTGACTTTGGAAGAGAAGAAAACCTGTTGCTAGTGACCCCGCTGCCACACAGGTACTCTACCTGCACTCTTTCCATTTCTGAAAAATGTCAAATTCCATTGCTTCGGTCTGGTTTGGTGCAAACCTGAATTCAGACACGAGCTCTGGTGTGTGCTCAGGGTGCTCACACTCTCCCAACTCAGCTGAAATAAATCGAGAAATTAAAATATATAAAGATCGTGGGATGACCAGAAGCATTTAATTCCATTATGCCTGCAAAGACAAGGATAGTTTCCAAGTTCCTAAGCATGTTGCAGAATGCACTTGTGTCAATGTTTTGCATTAACACCCCATTTCCTCACTCCTAGCCCCAGTAAATTCAAACCAGATTTTACAGCAGAAGTCCGATAAATGCATTTGCAGGAGCAGTGTAAGGTTGTGGTACAGAATTCTGACATTCAGGAATGTTTTGACTGAACCAGCTCAACTAAAGCTGCTGGTCTGGATTTTAAAGAACTTATAGAAAAGAAAGTTTCTATTAAAACAATCATCAATGCATCTTCTGTTTTAGAAGAGGCTACATTGAAACTTCCTCTCATTGCATACTTTTCATTCCCTAACACTCCCATTGTATTGCATGCTTTGTTATTTGTCCTGGTTTAGGACAAATTTAGGAGTTATGTTTCTGTTCATGTCAAAACACGAAGGGAAGACCTAGTCTCATGAAACCACTGATAAAGCTGTGAAGTTTTTTAAATCACAGCGGTGGTGCAATGTTCAGATTAAGTAATTTTTAAGGAAAAAAAACGCTGAAACATTAACATAATTAAGGTGTCACCTTCCACTTATATACTTAGGCTCTGTTGTTTTCTTTCCTAGGAGCAGAACACTTTCCAACTCCACTGAGCTCAGCAGGAGATGCTAGTGCCAAGCATTTCAGTGACTGACACTCCTAGCTGCCTTGTGTCTGTGACAGCTTTGCTCCTGGAGCCTCTCAGCTGTACTAAGAGGCTGCAGCGTCACTGCCTCAGGACTGTGTGGCAAACATCAGTGGAAAATACACTCTTCAGCAATACCCTGTGTCACCTGACATATGATGTGATTCCCAACCGGGCCTCCGTCAGTCAGCATTTCTTAACTGTTTACTACTCTTACTACTACTACCAAAATAAAAATAAAAATAGCACAGAGGGAAACTAAATCCCTTGAAGAAAACAGTTTTATTCCTTCAGGGCGCTTTTACACTTAACAGCTGCAAAAAATTTATTCATAGCCAGACTTCAAAAATACTTAGCAGGATCCATCAGTAGATAGGAAGTTATATCCAAAATCCAATCTGTTGGCTGATAACACCTACTAGGTGGTTTTGAGAACTTGAGCTTTGCTGAAATATTTAGCAGTCCTGAGGATATTAAACAGATTGAGTTGATTTGTCTTCATTTTTAATTACTGTCATTTTTTTCTCCCAACAGTAATCTTCCATAGTGAGTTATAGTATTCTTATCTTTGTTAAAGAAAGACATACAGATATCTCAGCTCTGTGGCTGTTTCACCCAAGCTGAAAGCCTATTTAACACATAATATTAAGAATCCTGGCAGTCCAGTCTCTGCTATACAAGAGGGAGCCACAGCAAACACATTAGCAAGGAGAACTTCAAGGGGAGAGAAAAAGGTAAGGATATGAAGTTTGATGTGTTGCCAGCCATCTAGAAGAAACATAGGAGACTTCTCTATTACTTAACTGAGAGAGAAGGTGGGAGAGAGAGAAGTGCTATAAAGTGGTTGTGTAGGGATGAGAAAAATCACGAGCATGTAGGACAGAAGATACACAGAGAAGCTATGGCAGTAGTATTAGGTAGGAAAAAAATATCCTTGTTTCTCCATAGCTGCACTCACTGTTTATTCACTTTCAGGTGAACAAACGATGTTATCTTTTCGATCCCTGAGAAATAGGACTTCAAACTATAGGAGTCAGTAAGAGACCTGCCAGCTCCCTGCACATGGTTGGAGGGCAGAGGAAGAAGGGGCTGTCACAGACTCTCCATGAGGACGCTGTCGCTGCTGGGGTGGAACTGCACTCCCTGAATGCAGCACTAATATTTTGCAACACAAGGTCCAGCAGAGGACCCATCTCTTCACTTGTGTCTTCATGATGTGCTTTAGCATGCCTCTTTTCTGCTCTTTTTTTTTTTTTTTTTTGGGGGGGGGGGTGGGGGGGTGGAAGGGGGGGCAGGTGCTATATAATACATGTATATACAGTATTTGTGTTCTTTAAAAAATAACTGGGGGGAACATTTTCAAAAAGACATTTTCTAGAAAGTTTTTGAAAACTCAAAAAATGTATTTATTTTTAAATATATGGCTGATTCTTTTATACTGAGGGGAAAAAATAGTTTGCAGTATCCCATCAAGATGTCTTATGATTAGAACTGAAAACTGGAGATGAGAGAAAACGTTTTCCTTTTCAATTTAATTAGCAGCTTCAAAGTTATATCCAGTTATATCCAAAGTTAAATGCTAAGACCATACAACACTAATGAGGCACTTTAAAAACTAACTGCAACAGTAAGAACTCACATTTGATGACCAAGTTTCCACAGAAAATCCCTAAATGAAGCATAATATTATGTCTCAGCTTCATAAGTTACCCCATACTACAAATCAATTTTCCTGGCTACAGAATTTCCTTCACGGGACTGGCAATAAATCAACACTTTATGTTTGAAAGTTAATTCACAGAAAAAAACCAACCTTGGAAACTGCTATTGGAAACCAAGAATTACTGTTACAGAAAACTCCCTTGATTAAAAAAAAAAAAAATACAAGTATGAAATTTAAAGCTTATGTCTGAAAAGATTTTTCCTTCAGCAGGCTCAGACTACAGATGCCTAAATAGCAATTCATACCTTTTCCCTCACTCTTAGGAAAAGCACACTAAGGAGCAAGACTGCATTTTACAGAGAAAATGTAACCCACTGAGGAGGGAATAACTGACATTTCTTTACACTTCTCTGCTTAATTATGTTTCCAATGTCAATAAAATGTAGCAAACTTTACACCAAAAATGCTTATTATTACGTATGTCAGCAAAGAGGATGAATTAGTTGCAATAATGAAGTAATTTTGGACAAGCTTATTGTAATGATGTCAAAATAGCGGAAAACTGAAATTCAAAAAAAAAAAAAAAAAGACAGCAAGAAAGTATAAAAGTGTGTTCCCACAGATAGCATCAAAGAGTATTAGTTTTGGTAGATAGCTGGACACATCATAAACATGATGGACAGTTCTTGTTTTGCATTTACACAGTAATCACAGGTGTCAGTTACTACCCAAAATGTTGAGGCATCAACTATTATTCTTTGCTTGGTCCTCCTTGCTTGGACCAGATGTGAGGTTACAGGAGTTTTTATCTGTGGAAACGTAAGCAACAAATCAAATGTGGGCTCCGCATTTCCTCCCCCTCAAAAACACAAATGGAGTCTGCCTGCAGCAGTTCTTTGTACACCTGATAATCACAATTGTGCCAGCCAGTGCCCTGAAACAATCCACTGCCTTTAGATTTACACCTGCTGCTGCTTGGAACTGAATTCCCAGTTTTGCCTGTCAAGTCCATCTAGAACCACTGAGTTACTTCCACTGCCGTATTTAACTAAGTGACTCTGCCAAAGCTCTCTGCATGCCATGGCCCAATCACCAGTGAAACAGGAAGAGAATTTTTCATTTCAACTAATTTTGCTTCTCATATGCTTAGAATGGTCCAGCTCACTGCACTTTCTTTTAGAAGAAAATGAACTTGATATGAGCTTCATCACAAAAATTTCCTCCCCACCTGCAAAACAAATTGCTCAAAATAGAACAAACATTTGTATTAACATGCTTGTGGCAACAAAAAAAGCACATTGTCCTACACTAATGTAATGAAACCCAGGGTACTGGAATTGCTTTTACGTAGCAAAATCCTTGCTCCTGCCACAGAAGTGATCTTAGTTCTCACTCTCCCATGCAATTCTCTCTTCTCTGGTACCTGCCACTCCCTCCCTCCCGCCCTATAACCATCTCCTGAGTCACCCACTGTGGAGGCTTCCTCTCCCAGGCACTGTCAGGCAGCAGGAAGCCCAAATTTCACCTCCCACAAACTGTGTGAAGGGCCAGCTGGCTCTTTAGGCTCAAGTGGTAACACTTGTACATGCACCACAGCTTCTTCCTCAGTAGGGAGCTATTTTGGGTCCTTCTTCCCTGATCAGCTCTGCGTTTCCATGAAACTTTTGTCTAGCCACACTTTAGTCTCTCCCTCCCCACAGCAAGTGTGCTGATATTGGCTAATGCAGTTCAGAAGTTATGAATGGAGGCAAGTCAAGAAAAGGATCTCCCCAAAATTCTCCTTGGGTAAAAGAATGGCGTTTATATATGACCAGTGAGAATGCACTAGTAACAAAGGAAAAGAAACCAGTAGGTTTTCAATAAATTAGGACAAACCACTTTTAAAAGATTGCATACCTTGAAGACACAGAGCTGCGAGTTCAACAGCGGTTTCGTATGGGCATTTCAGTCTTAAAAACAAAACAAAACACGAAACTATAAAAATCATGTTTTGTCAGTGAATTCCTTTTGCAATAAAGCTAAAAAGAAGCCTGATATAAAAACAAGAAACATTAACTTCCACAAACTACTATTGTTATGAAACATCTACAATTAATTTTTACCTTTATATGATTATTTCCTACATTGGCACATTCTGATTAGCATTAAACATGATACACTTCACCATAAACCAAGTTTGAACAAACACAGAAAACACTGAATCAACTAAGGAACCATTTTCACTTTAACACTGTATTTTAGAATATATGGGTTTGAGGATTTCTGCTTCTGTAATAAAAAAAAAAAAAATAGTGCAGGTGTCAATGAATATTGACTAAGTAAGATTATAAAGACACAAAATATTTTTGCAGAGTTGACCTGAACAAAACGTGTTGCACTTCAACTTTCTCATCGTCTATTTCACCCACCATAATGAACATGGCAAGCCCATGCTACATTTTCAAGTCATAAAACCCAGGACAGTTTTTGCTCTCTTTAAACATTTCCATCACCTGAACAGTCCATCAAAATCTTAACCCATTCTATTTGTCAATAATATAGTTATGATGCACACAAAGTCCTATATGTCTGATTTCTAAAGAAAAACAAAATGCCCTAGGAGATGAAATTACAGCTGCAAGTGTAAAAAGGTACTTACTTCCCTGAAAGAATGTCTTGCCGGAGCTGTAATACAAACAGGTACCTGACAAATAAAAATTCAGAAAGTCAAAAGTAATTACAGTGGCATCCTTCAAGTTCAACTGGCTGGAAGAATACCCCAATTCATTGAGTAGTAACAGCAATTTGAATACCTTGCTCTTTACAAAAAAAAGGGCCTTTGGGATCACACAGATACACCCTGACAGCTTCAAAGCTCCCACAGCTTTCACTAAAATCAAAGAGAAGAACATTTTTTGTCCACTGGTTGTGTTCAGGACATCGTCCAAAGTCTTGCTGTTTAGGAAGTGCTCTATCTGAGCATACACTACAGCAACCTAAATGATACTAACACTCCAGTGTTCTCCTAAACTTCGGTCTTACCTAATTCAGGCAGGAATTGAACTACAGTATCTAGAAACAAAACACAGATAAAGGCACGTAGGCTTCAGGGCTGCCTTCTCAAACACAAATTCAGAATGTGGAAAAAGTCTAAATTGGGGAAAAGGAAAGGTTCATGCCAAAATGTCACTTAAAAATAGTAGAGAAGTTCTGAATAAAAAAATTCCATAGAGCTCACACATTTATTTAATAAGCCAAGTAGGAATTTACAGCCTTCAAACTGCCGTAGTATTTTAAGCTGTTGCTTTGCTAGTCTTCAGTTCTAGGCATGCTTCACTGACATCACTCAGAGCCGGGATCTGAGGCATGCACAAGTGCCCTGGGTCATGCAAGGGGTGAGCAGAGGACAGGAAGGCACAGCAGGCTCTGCACTGCTCTGGACACCACAAGTGAGGCTTGCAAAGATGAGTGACTCAAGAGAAGAAAGCATGAAGCACTTCTGAGAGCCCAGTAAATGCAAATATAAACCTCTCCTGTCTTTACAAAGGATGCTAGAAAGACAAAGTGGGTTTTTTTCATCACAGAGGATGTGCAGTGAACGTGGTGAAGGACAAATAGTTGGAATTAGACAGGGAAACAGAAATGAAAAGGAAGACTAATATTTCTCATGATAACACTAGAGCAGAATCAGATTTGTCCAGGTTAGTTCCATTCCATCTCTGATTCACATACTTGGCTAATACCTGACTTGCCAATCAAATCTGGGTATTAGCATGTGTAGATTAAGGGCAGACAAGTATAATTCCTGTTCTCATTGATAGCCCAGATGATTCACAATCCCATGAACTGTTCTGAATTCGCAAGACGACTCTGGGCAGTGCTCCTATCAGTGTCAGGTGGCTCGTGCAGCGCTGCAGCCCCACTCTTGTGGGTATGGCTTACCCTTGCTCCTTTTCTGCGCACAGGCTGACAAACACCGGCATCACAATTGTTGCTACTTCAGCAAAATACCTTAAAAAATTCTCCACAACACAGACATGTTCCTCTGCTGTGTCTAACTAAATTAACTAATCAGGTCACACACAAGTGACAGAAAATGTCTTCCAAAATGCACTGTATTTCAACTGTGTTTTTAAACTGAAAAAAATGACAGAGCACGTGAAGGGTTTTAATGCTTCCCAATACTGTGTTAATTATGAGAATATGATGCTTGTAGCTTCACTAGAAATTGGAGTCAACTAGGAAGCAGATCTCCAGAAGGAATTTCGAACAACCCCTACCTGAAAAATACATAGTTATTGTTAATGATGATTTTTCTTCTACTTGAAATGACTTTGAACATACAGTTATTATTCTTCACTTTTCACTCAATGTGCTACATGGAAAATACGATCCAACTAGCATAAAGATTCTTAAAAAAAAATCCATAAATTAAAAGAATTAAAATTTTAAGAACTATAAAATTTTTAAATTCAAAAAAATTAAAAGAAAAATAATGGCATGATGGCATCCAAATTTTTCTTATACAGTTTCACAGTGGTCTTCTGTCAAACGCTCTTCTGTCAAGCTTATAATCAAAAGGAATTGTTCACAACACTGAATATTTAGCTGACTAAAGTGTTTTTCTAATTAAAACAGTCTTCTGAAATGTCACCTTTCAGCAATAATTAGATCACAAGGCATCAGAGGTTAACACTTTCAGACAAAATGTCTTACTCGATCACAGCAATGATCACATAGCTCAGAAACCCAATCTCACAGTGACTAGGACCACATGCTTCAGAGCATTAAGCAAGAAATCTTATGGTAGACAGTAATGCAATAATTTGACCACAGGGGAAATGTAATACTTGTCAGACATGTACCCTGATGCATGAAGACTTACATCAATTTCCAGAAAACATATTATTCCTACTAATTTAACTGCATTTTCTCATTAAAGATGTCCATGAATCATCCAGATTTTTGGATTCTCTTAAGATCTGATACTCAGCTACATAAGTGGCAGGGATTTTTATAAGTTAATTATACATTCTATAGTAATATGCCCTTTTATTGAATTATCACTGCTGGACTAAATTGATAACGGATATTAAAGACCCTATGTCTATATCATGAGGTGGTGACAATTAGCCCTTTAATCTTGTCTCAGGCAGAGAAAACATCCATGGCTGGCACAGCAGACAGCAAAGGAGACAGTAATCATTTGCCTGCAGGCATAAGTTTAATGTAAACATCACATGCACATGAACTACAACAATCAACCATCTTTAAACACCTTAGGCTGATTAGGAGTACACTGATTATTGCCAAGCAAATTAGAAGACACAGAAAGTGCCCTACGGTGAGAGGCAGAACAAAAGAAAAGATAAAATAACGTTTAGATAGATGACTACTATACAGAGAAGACACAAAGTAAGCAGATACAAAAGATAAGTAAACCCTTTCCTACAGCTGCCCCTTTCCCAGCTTTCAGAATATCCTCTGAACCAAGGTGCTATGTACCCAGCAAGGTACAGATCCATAGAAAACAGCCCAGCAGACTGAAACTAAAGACTTTGCAGAATACAAAAATATTTGTAGAATGACTTTATACAATGCAGCCTTTTGCTTCACAGAGAACCACGGGGAAGCAGAAACAATTCAATCAACTGTTAACCCACAGCTCAAGATGGCTATTCCTACAATTCTCTACCCTTGGTACCATTACTAAATCACCCTTTTAAGGAACAAAGCAGGCCACTGGCAGGACATAATGGAAAGCCCTCTCAGAGGATGGCAGGAATCAATAGCAGGTATCTCCCAGTTGCAGCTCTCCCCACCCAACACTGCCAACTTCAAAGCACCAAATCACAGCATCTCCTACACACTAACACTCTTGGAGAGGCCCAAGAGGGAATGCTTTCTGGCAGCACACAAAAAACATGATGTTTCCCTGATGTAGGAAAACACCTAAGAAGGCAGACAAAATTACCACTCTTAACAAGAAAGCTCGAATCACCTGCTTACAGTATGTTTTAATTCCCCTATCAGCCATGCACGTAAACTTTACCTTGTAAACTCTTCATGAAGGTTGTTTGGCTCTGACGAGTAGTACTTAATCCGAAAATGCAACGTGTACGGGGGTCCAACTGCACAGGCAGAGATTTGAAATGGGGGAAAAAGGTTTATACTTGTTGCAATCTTGCTAAGGCAGAACAGTCACCACACCACCCCACAACCCAAAATTAATTACATTTTTCAAATTCCTCAAAGACAATATTTCAGGGTTTTTTTAATTTAAAAATACATGCAATAAACCAAAAAGCTAGACTATTGCCATACTTTATGATACTCATTTATTCAAGTTTATCAAGGCTATAGTCCATTCGGCAAACACATTTTTGTCCAAAGAGGGGTGCCTCACAGCATGCTGTGAATGACAGCAAGTTCCAGGTATACTGCCTGTTGCTGGGCCCAGGGGAAAATGGAAGGAAGAGGGAAGGCGATGGTGATGCTCCTTCTTACCAGGCACAAACAGTACTCCAAAACAAAACCCCTGCCCAAGAGATCAGCTTTCAATTGAAACACATGAATAAGAAAAGGTAAGATAAATAGGCTGAAAAGTGCTGGAGAAGCCAAAAAATTCCATGGGATTGCAAGAACTGTATTTTCTAATGTCAGAAGGTGAATGGTACATCGGACTTTCCATGTGACCCAGATAATAGGAAGTTATCCAGCTACCATGAAACTGTGACCAGTGCATCCTTATCTGCCTAACCCTTATCTTCCGACCAACTGCCTGCTGATGTTTTCATTGACAAAAAAATTACTTTTCTTCACTTTTCTAATGTCTGCTGTAACACCACATCAACATGTAAACATGTGCCTATTAATGATTCTTCTAATCATTAAATAATATCATTATCATGCTTATCACTTAATGATAAGCAGCTAAAAGTCAAATAATTAAAGCTTTGATTCTGTCTCCATGTACAGCTCCTATAAGTCAGGTTATAGCATCCTGAGCTCACAGTGTGGCACAACTGGTGAGGTCTGCATAGGTGAGCTAATGAATTGGAAAAGACAGCAGTGAGCAACATCCATCATGAAAGAGAAACGCTTCACAAGGCAGCTGCTGAATGCAAGGTAAAGGAAAGTAACCTGTTGTGAGAGAGACCTTTACAACACCCACCAAATTGCTTCACTCTTCAGCATTCCTCAGAGCCATGATCGACCAAATTCTGTTC
The DNA here is from genome assembly GCF_029207755.1 of Chamaea fasciata. Classification (NCBI taxonomy): domain Eukaryota; kingdom Metazoa; phylum Chordata; class Aves; order Passeriformes; family Sylviidae; genus Chamaea; species Chamaea fasciata. The sequence continues at coordinate 66,116,359 of NW_027094086.1, read as the reverse complement.
AAAACAGGCCTTTCACAGATTAAAAAGACAAAAACATGCAACTAAACTGGGTGAAGGTGTTAACAGAATCACTGATTTTCCAGGAGAAAAGGACAAAGCTATTAGAGAAAGTGCAGCAGCAAATCAGTTAGTCACTTAAGGTAAAGCAGTCTGTGACATGATGAAAAGGGGAGAGAAAACCAAACAGCAAAAAACCTTTTCCATTGCAGCTATCTTCACCATGGATTTTAGCAGGCTGACACCCACATACCATGAGGTGACAGCAAACTACCCTAAAGGCCTTTGAAGGACCCCATCATTTACAAAAATCATCTAGATATTTGGGTACTTATCAAAAAGAAAGGCAAAGCACCACTGAAGCAATCAGAACCTATCTTTGTGAGGCCCTGCAAGGGGGTCAAATATTTCCTTGAAAAACACTTTTAATCTCACAGAAGCCATGTCTTCATGGTCCATGACTGTTGCCAACTGCAGTATTGTAATAAAACATGTTAATGCCAGTGCTGCACTGTACCCTAGCCTGCATTCTGATTATCAAAAATCCTGGAATTGCTTCCATGGCTTAGACAATTTTCACAGAAAACTCAGTGGCCCAACCCAACCCCTCCATCCAAAACTACCTTTGATAAAACAGCAGCTATTTCAAAACTATGTTTGACAAAAGAGCAGGAATTTCTGTTAGTTTTACTTCTAAGATAAACTAAGATAATAATCTGGAAAAAAAAATTAAGAATTAATCATTACACAGTGAAGTATTTTCCATTCACTCTCTGAAAGAAATTGCAGGATATCTGTTCTGGATCAGCAGCAGTGACAGGAACTGCGATCTGTGTCCAGGCAACCTAATTTCACAGATCAGACTGAAATTACCTGGCAACCTACTCTGCCTCAGACAAACAGCACAGGTTTAACAAGGGCTTCTGCAGGCTGGGCTTCTGCTCAAGTGGTCTTGCATTTAGACATAATACAGTTAGCCAATTACCCAGTAAATTAAAACTATTTCCTAAGAAATATTTATTTCATTGAAGGCCATATTTAAACATTCTCTAAAATGTTCTAATAGACTAAATTCAAATTCTTTACAAAGTAACGAAATAAACAGGCAGAGACATAGTACTTACTTTTTATTTGCTTCTTAATGAATTTTGAATGGTCCAACCAGTGCTAAAAAAAGAAAATCCACACTTAAAAGAAGTTCCATTTCAAGATTTTGTTGACTCCATAACAAACTCATTACAGTAAAATTTAACAGATAAAAATCTCTTATAAGGAAATATTGTCATATTTCTTTTCTAAACTTCTGCGCATTGATTGAAGTGTTTATTGGCACATTCTTCACATACCTTCCCATCTTCCCCATGGGAAAGCTTGATTTTTAAGTTCATCAGTACTGGCAGGGAAGCCACTCTTCAAAATCCAAGGCCACAAAGCAGTGGTGTGTAAGGAAAGGCACCCTTTTGCCCCAAACCCCTGAGTTTCAGCCTCCTTTAAACCTCTGTTTGATGGAGACCCTCCAGATCCTGTATTATCCTGTCTTCCACTGCATCATAGCCAAGTTTTTTCAAGGTAAGGATGGAGACTTAACCCCACTAAAAGCATTTGGGAAACATCTGATGTATACCCCACCCCTTTCTGTTTAAACTAAGGCAGAAGATCTGGAATAGTGCAACAATGATGACAAAAACATATGATTCCTAGCAAAGTTTACACACTCTTGTCAGTGTAAGTTGCCTCTACAGAAAGGCAGCAATAAACACAATCTGGTATAAATTTAGCTTAAATCTTTCACAGTCTCTGCTCCATGTCCTACAGAAGGCTGCAATCTTATTGGAAGCAACTCCATGTAAATGTTTCTGTCATAAAAAGTGATAAGAGTTAAGGATTTCCTTGAAATAAATGTTTTTCTATCTTTATATACATTTTAAAATTATTTAAAATTATTTAACTAGGTACTATGAAACAAAAAACCTTAGGGGAAGAAAAAACCCTCTTCCTTCTTTCCTAAAGCATCAATGTTTTCAGAAAAAGGATGATCTCTCAATGACTACTCATCGTTACACCAACACCATGATACTATGGCTTAATAAATGTGTGAAATTATTTGTTGTCTAGTAATACTGGCATTTATTTAGTAAGTATGTTCTAAACAAAGGCAAAAATTTATCACAGGTATAGAGGTGTACAGATCCAAAGTCTGACAGCTTATGACCCTTACAGTAAATAAATCTCACAAGAGGTAGAAAGACAAATGGAACAATGATTCTGAAGGTGATTTTACTTGCAGGAGATCTGCAAGACTCCCTTAGGTGAGGCTGCCAAGAAACCCATTCTTACACTCCCTAATCTGGTAGAAATGTCTACCAGAATGGAAATAAAACATTACAGCAGCTCATATGACTATATTCCTTAGAGTTGTAAGTAATTTACTTTGTATCTACTTTGCTCTGTTATGAAAAATAACAGCTTTGTGAAATCTCAAATTTTTTGATAAGGAAAAAAATATCAACACTGAAACTTTGTCTTTTTTTTTTTTTTAACTGAAATTATGTAAGTCTGTTACTTTCACAGCTCCAGGGCACATTAATTTTTTATTCTTCAAATACCTAGCTATGAAAATGTCTTTCTATTCTATATTTATTTTGGCTAAAGAAAAGCCCCTCAAAGACAAATATAATGAATGCATTAAAAGAAAAGTTTAGCTTCATGTAAAAAACATCCATAATACATGCCAAAATCTCCTGTTAGTACATGTTCTGGAACAAGCACTGCACAACCTGAACTATAATTATTCCCAATGAAAAAACAGCTGATCGTCCCTTTCTTGGCATGTGGTCTTTAAGGTACATTAAAGCTCAAATAAGGGTAAGTTTCAAACTGATTATTTGCAACTGCAAATACTTCAGATAATGGCTAAAAAATACCTAACAAGACTCCAGGAACTGCTTGTGCAGACCATTAACAGAGACTATATTTTAGACAGGAAACTATCATCACTCTCTGTACCTAAGCAGCCGGAGGCAGACAGCTCCAGGAGATAAAGCACAGCAAGCATTAAGGTCACCTCTCTTCAGAAGCAGCAGTGAGCTGCTGCTTTACCCCCATGCTACACTACACATCAAGTGTGTGATGTGCCACCACACGGATTATAAACACGAAGACAGAGGTAGGGCATGGACTGACAGTATTACTGGCCCAGAGCTCCCAGGCCTGGAAGGTTTCATGCAGATTTATGAACCAACTCCAATTTCAAAGTCAGATATTTCGTGCAATTTCTGTGAAAATCAGGCTGAATTTAAACACTCCTTTGCCTCAGATAATGTCAGAGGGCTTCTTCACACTGTGTACTACACCAGCTTTCCAAATGTCCCTCTGAGCAGAAAAAAACATCAAAGCACTCTAGCAAAAGCCTAAAATAGGTTTGGGCTTGGCTAGACACTGCTTGCTGACTCAGTTAGAGGGAAGTGAAAGCAATGAATTCTGAAGTCTCACTAGGAAGCTGAATAAAACCAGAAGAGACTTGCTCTCTCAGCACCTAAATCTGTAGCTCTGCCTTTCTTATGTTCTGGCTAAGCAACCATACACCATTTCAGGATCCAGACTCGGCAAAGAAACTTAACTATGGATCTCACAGTGTACAACCAAAACTGACCAGATTCATTTCAATCACCGTATTTCAACCCTGTATCCTGTTTTGACTTGGAAATACCAGTGGAGAACAAGGAGGAGGAGAACAAGGAAAGGGATTAATTGCTTTACGACTGTGTTATGATAGCTTAGACAGTGTCTAAGCTCCTTTACCCGTAGTAAGGGAAGAAAACCCCAAACCTGAGCAAACTGCAGGTAATCAGAATTTAATGATTATGCTAGAACAGAACAAGTAGTTCAGCTGGAAGGGACCTACAACGACCATCTAGTCCTACTGCCTGACCACTTCATGTTAAGGGCATTGCCTGAACATCTCTTAAGATTGAGTCTGGGGACATCGATTACCCCTCCAGGAAGTCTGTTCCAGTGTTTGACAGCCCTCTAGAAGGAAGCATTTCTTCTTCCCAATGTCCAGTCTGAACCTCCCCTGATGCAGCTTTGAACCACTCCCATGCATTCTTTCACTGAATACCAAGGAGGAGAGCTCAGCACCTCCTTTTCCCATCATCAGCTGCAGAGACCACTGTGGTTCCTTCCTTAATTTTGTCAGGTAAACAGGAAGGTCAAATGCTACATTAATTCCTCTTTAATCTCAACAAAATTTATTTGCTCTATCAAATGAATAATGCTTCCTATGGTATTAACTGACATAACACAGTAGCTATTGACTGGGATTCATGTGTTGAAAACAAACACCAATCAATTCCATACGAAAGAAGCACAACTTAAAAAAATAATTTCTTAAAATACCGGAAGCATGTATTTATCTCAGCATGGTCTGTTGATCACTTGCTTTATTGAAGTGAAGAGGAAAAAATAAGTACCTCAACATTTCCTAATGGTAGCAGCCAATATTTTCTCAAAACAGATACACAGCAAAGATACATTTGTGTCAAGATACAGCAGATAAACTATAGCTGCTAAAGCAGTCAACTTATAAAGACCATGTGAGTGCCAAATGAAGACTGAAAGGAGAATTTCCACAGGCTGACACAATCCCATCACACACCTGAGCTTTGCAAATTCCACCGCCACTCTACTTGCTTTCTAAAAGAATGAAAATTCCTTGTCTTGATTTATACAGCCCTCAAAGGTGACCTGAAAAGAAAAAAATTTGCATTTGACCCTTTTTGGTTGGCTTTCTTTGCTAGTTTAAAATGCATGAAGAACATCTTGAATAGACTGTTCTCCCTTATGCTTATTTATATATTTAACTATCAGTACAAAAAAGACCATTTTTACTGAAAGTTTTATTTGCCCTCTGAAAGGTATCAGTTTAATGCTTTCTCAAGTCATGCCTGGAGGTACAAGAAAGAATCATGCTCAATGATTAAGTCCAGAAAAGAAGGTGGGCTAAACAAAAGCCAGCACCTTTAAAACCAAAAGTCAATTATCCCTTCAACTGTCTTCTTGCTTTCTGGTTTCCTAGGCACCTGAATTCTACCAAGCTGCCTGCCATTACTCACACAGCCTTCTAAAGCAGAGAGGTTAAAAATGTATGTATCACACGGAGGAAGGAATCGCCAAAAAAATCAAGCCAATAAAAATTCTACCCACCAAACTATAGTTTGGGGATTTCTCTACAGTTACTGATTTAAAAGAAAGCAAAGGCGCAAAAGTTTTCTTTTCTTTTGCAGGTCACCTTTCAACACTATTACAGAAAACCAAATGAGAACTGGAGTCATGTAGAAACTCAGGAAGTACACAAACATATACTTAGAAACAGGATAATCTCCCAAGATTTCACAACTTAAAACAATGAGCTATTGTTCTCATGTTTCTCTAATCCCTCCTAGAAAGTTATGTTCCTCTCAAAAATGAAGGCTCACCTGACTGATGACTTCAGCTGCCTACTAAAGGGCTGCAGAGAAGACGATCAACACTTCTCAGAGATATTCCATGGCAGAAGGATGAGTGGCACCAGACTCAGGAGAAACCCCAGCTAGACAAACACTGTCACCATGAGGCTGTTCAGATAAAGCACAGATGCCCAGGATTGTGGAGCCACCATCCTTGAGTATCAAACATGACTGAACAAAGCCCCAAGAAACCAGAAACAACTGAAGCTGCTGTGAGGAGCTTGGATAGAGATACCCCTTTCAACAGACAAGACCTGCAATCATCTTTCAGGACGCCGTGCTACAATCTCACCTACCCAATTTGAAAGAAAATAAAAAAGGAATGCACTTCCACTCAAATAGCATTATAAAACCAAGCTGGGATTAATGAGGTGAACAGCTTGTGTCTGGGCTCAGATGAGACCAGCTTTTCACAGAATACGGCAGGATCTTACAGGAGTTTCAGTCTCAGCTGGCCAGTTTTGATTTAGACTCTCTTTGGATACTGCTGTCAGTATCCTGTTGAACAGGGCCCTGGCACAGTGGTACAGTACCACATCAACACTGCTGGAGGTGCAAGGACCAGCCTGATTTCTATCTTCTCACTGGCCTGAACAAGTCAGACTAGCTGCCCTCTTGAACTGACACCATTCCGCAGTTCCTATGCCAAGTTCCCTCCCGCCCTGTGAAGCAGGGCTGCCATCTTCCCCAAGTCAGACACACACTGTGACAGTGCAGGCACTGCAGGGTGCACTGCAGCAAGTAATGCTGTCCAGCAGTACAAGGCCACTCCAGAGCCATGAGGGCACTGGTAGGCCTTAATGGGTCTTTACCAGCCCTGAGACCTTCACATACCGTGTGGCATTCATGGAAGTCTGGCCTGTCCCAGCCAGTCAGCACAGAGCCATCTCAGAAGCATCCTGATAAACGGTGTGGCTTAACTGCAGACCAGATAAACTAACCAAGAATAATAGAGAGATATAGGGACATCCTTCAAGACCATTAGCCTACCCTAATTCATATCCACATCCCTCACATCTTAAGAAGTCATGGCAGTAATACCAAAAGAACATTTTGGTTTGCAGATTTGATGCGACAGAAACACAGAATCACACAAAAATTATTTAAAAATTTGCCTGGTCTAGAATATTTCTCATTCGATTTACTTCACAATGAAAGCTGATACCACTCCAGATCAATTCTAGCAATTTACCTTTAATTTTGATGCCTATATGCAAATGTTTAAAAACAAACTGAAGGGATTTGTAACAAGTAGGCAACAAACCTGACTAAATCTGTGGAAGAAAACTGAGAAAACCACTTCAGCTTATGCTCCAGCCACACACAAAGACAAAAGAAACCAGCACAAACTGTTTGCTGTCCTGGAGAGAATTCTTAACACTCAGAAGAGAGGTGCAGAAACATCACTGACAGACAGCATCACAACCACCTGCCCTGTATGCCTGCTTCTCAAATCTGTGTCAGAAAAATGTCCTCCCAAAACAGCAGGTGCTACTGGAAGACTAAAGACTGGAATTTGCTAGTGTTTTGGAGTCTTCCACCAGGTGTTCACAAACCACAATACAGACTTGGACAGCTACAGCTGGAAGTGTTCCACATTCATCAGGTGTTCTGCATCACTGGTGAGTCAGCCACACTGCCTTTGTCCAGTTACTGCACTGGCATTCCTATCACTTCCACTATTAGAAACTGAAGCATCAAGTGTTCCAAGGATGTTCTATAGCTTTTGGGATCCTCCAGCTGTGACTGGTATTTTTTGCTCTTGGCTACACTCAACAGACACCCATCCTGCAACAACCACAGTGTTGTTGTTCATCAAACAACAACGTCAAACATCTTCAATGTTGTTCATTGTTCAAAGTGCTCATCATCCAGAGGAATAAGAAAGATTCAGGGAGGGGAAACTGAGTCACAGAGGAAATGTCATAGCTATTCATGGGGATAATAGTATGTTTCTAACAGTAGCAGAAAAGGAAACACTTAGCATTATCAAAATATTTACCAGTCTCCCTTCTTTTCCACATCCAGTGTATTGAAAATAAGGTCCTATTTTCTTTTTCATGAACACTTGTTAAAGTATTAAGAAGTACAAACGGAAAAAAGACTCTCAGACATCACACTATGAGGCTAATTGACTGGTTTGAACTGCTCATTTTTCCACATCCCTCGCATCTTAAGAAGTCATGGCAGTAATATCAAAAGCAGCAGCTGAAAAAAAAACTGATCAATGAGCCCTTAAAAGAAAATTCAGATAGATACAGCAGAGGCAGTCATAATGAACCAAGGCACTACAAGTCCCTGACCCAATACCTGCTGAAACATCCAGGAATCTAGTTCTTGATGTGTAGAGGAAATTGTTCAGCTTGCTTCCTACCCGCCCCCCAGCACTACTGAAATCCTTTGTCGTGAGTCATACATAATCCTGACTCTCCCAGAACAACCTGGCCAGATGGCTGCCTTTTGTAGAGGTGAGGATCTCAGTGTCAGAATCAGTGCATCCTGACACACTGCTGGTCAGGCCCACTCTGGGCAACACAGTTCTGGCCATGTTTTTTCCCCTCCTGTCTTTGTACTTGGAGCAATTGTTTCCATGAAAGCCTATTTCACTTCTGCACAATCTTCTCCTTGTCCTCCCTCCACTGTCTTCTCACCTCTTGCATCAAAACCCAATATAAGAAATTGGTCAATACTGAGAAGTCCAGATGAAAAACATGATTAACCAGGACAATTCACTGCAGGTTAGTCCTGGCACTCATCTTTCCATGGAACCCTGGTCCCCACATAGCCTGCAGGAGGCACAGGGAGTCCTCACACATCAGTCTTGCTGTATACACACTGTAAATCCAGTGCTTCCCAACATGCCAGATACACTGGGTGCAACCACGCATCCTCAGAATGGTTCAACTGGCTGCAGAGCACAGCTGGGAATGGGTGATCCATACGGACCTTCTTTAAGCTAAGGGGTCTTTGTGACATTAGAGATCAGACATAAAGGACTTAAATTACTTAGAGGATCACAGAAAGAGACACGTATGAGAAAAGGGACATTTTCATTCTTTTGCTTCCATCTATTCCCAGGGATGACAGCAATTTATCTGCAATAAAAAACTCCAAAAAAACCCCACCAAAACCACAAAGATTTATCTTAAAAATTCTTCCCTTTCAATTACTCTGTAATTGTTTGTGCGAACAGAAACAAAATCACGATGGAAGCAAGCAAATTCCAAGCTAATAATCTGGGCCAATCCTTCAGTTACGAATTCTTATGAAACACAGGAGGGGCTGGGAGGATATCCATGTTTTGGCATCATAGGACAGAAAATTGAAACAAAGAATGCAATTGTAAAAATGGAGATACCTAAATCTTGAGAAACCCTAAAAAATACAGAGCTCACAAGGAGGTATTAACCACAGAAAGCCTTTTTAAAATTAAAATAATTTAAAATAAGAGACAAAAAAAATGACACTCCTGGATAGAAAATGAATAAACATTAGCTACCAACAGCCAAAAATAAGTGTCAAACATCCAAATCAACCATAGAATACGTTGCATGCAACCAGTTTCTACAAAGATCAATGAAATACTTCCTCATGGCAACTGAACTTCAGTAGTATGGTCTCCCAAGATTTTATTATTGCTATTCCCAACATCAGCTAAAACTTTCAAGGCCTCCTGCTTTTCTAGAAAACACAGACTGTAGTAAAAGAAACTAAGAACCCAGTGAGCTTTGCGTGTTCTCTAAACCACTGCAGAGATCTCCTACATCAAAGTGACACCCTTCAATCACCCCAAGCACAACTACACTGTTGAAGTTCTGTAACAGCTTGAATAAGAAATTGTTTTATTGTATTACAATATTTCTACTAGAGTTAATAGCAAGTAAGTCAAAATACAACAGTGCACTAAGATTTGTTTTTGAATAAATTATTAGATGATTATCTACATCCTTTTATCATTCTGCATCCTTCTACATTCTTCTGATGGATATCTTCAAAGAGCACAAGATACAAACTAATGCAGAGTTTACTGAACAGGCATTTCAGTATTTTCTGCATTACTGCTGACATCTTGCTTTTTACAGCTTTATGGGGGGGGATTTGTATTAAAAATAAGCTGTTGAAACAATTAAAGTTTTTTTCTCTTTCAAAGCAGATAAACCCTAATCACGATTTTGTTTTCTAAATCGCAGCTATCAACACTGCTTGTCCCAACTCTGGCAAAGTTTCATGACTTCAGGAAACACAGTGCACTCAAAAGCAGCTGGCCTTGGAGCACACAGAAGCAATCTCTGCTATTCAAAGACTATTTTGTGCTCTCTTACTTGTAATGGTGGCTTAAAGATGTTTAGCCCTTAACAATATATACTAAAGACAAAGGCTTAGAACCTCAAAGGGGTTTACACAACTTTAATCTCTAGTTCCCCACTTGCCATTGTGTGTCTGGGCTGGCACTAAGCAGAAGCCCCAAGATGGCTATGCATTAATTGCTGTGCAAAGGAAAAGAGCAGGTCACAAGTTCAAAATAGACTAAGGAAGGTTGTTAAAGCATGGAACCTTTTGGCACAGGGTGCTGGGCAAGATAAAAGCTTGTGCCTTGAAGTACTCTAAGCTCTACTCTCTGCCCATCTCGAGCCAGACCAAAAAAAAACCCAAGAGCCAAGTAAGAGCTTTTGGTCTTGCACTTCAGTGAAGGTAAAGAACTTTGTCATCAACACTCCTCTTAATTCAGGACATTCCAACTCTAGCACCAAAGCCTTGCAACCAGAGTTGGCTTTTTTCAGAGCCCCCCTAGCAGCAGTTCACAGCTCTCATCCCTCTTGTAACTTTAGATGCATCATGTACTTCCTTCCTTAATAGAAAAAAGAAATAGCACGCAAACAAATCTATAACACCTGCATGTATAGGCACATTTTGCCCTCAACACCAGTGAGAGAGGTACATACAGAAGACATAGCTACTCATATCTGCATCCTTCTTACCAGTCAAAAGAGCCCTTCAGTTTTGCAAACATACAAGAAAATGAGTCTTCCCAGCATCCTCAGCCTGGCTTCTTGCTGAGAAAGGATATTTCACTCTCCCTTTTTGCTTCCCTTCTTTCAAAACATTATGGAACTCCTTGCTAGGTAACTATTCCTAGCTATCAAATTCGCAGCTGATCCCAGATGATTTGACAATCGGTGACAATATAATGTTTTTTTCCCATTATAAGCAGGCTCTGCACTATTAGCTGTGTCCTTTTAATCAGATCCATCATAAAAGTAAACACAATTTACATATTAGAAATTTTATCAAGAGCACACACACATTAAACCACCTAAAAATCCCAAACCCATTATGGACATACTTCATTCAAAACATCAGTTTTCAGTGATATTAAATTAATTTAGACATCAGGATAATGTTTAAAAAGATTAATACCACCTCTCAAACACACAAAAGCCCTTCTTCCAGTATCAAATCATTACAGTACCAGGATAGGTTTCTTGTTTGTTATTTAAAGTGACTGGTAAAACACAGAAGATAATGCAGCAGCTTAAAACACTGACCCATTCTTTGACCCAAGCTTGTAAGAGAATAAAGCTGAGAATTCTGGGATGATAAACTTTGAACCTACACAATATTGCAGCTACATTATCCCATTATTTTAATCTAATCCCAGAGAAGACATCTTCTATTGCTTCATGCAAAAACAGTTACAAACTGATCAGAGAGCACTAAAGGAAACACTTATTTTCCAAATATGCATATTTTCTGTGTGCAGGCTTCTCTCAAACTTCCTGTTCACAGAGAGTGAACAGACAAAGGAAAAGATTAAATATATGTCAATACAGTGTAACCACGATGCTGTAGTCTTTTAACCCTATCCTATTAATACAGTAGATCTGTAATTTTTTTCTTTTTAGAATTATTTTACCTGTAGATACTGGAAGTCCTTATATAAGGAAGAAAAGAAGAACTTTTAGCTAAGACCTTTCGCTCTTGCAAATGAACCTAAACCTACAAAGCAACACAATGAGTGCGTGAAACAGCAAAGAGAGAGAATTTACAAGAAATCCTTGCCTGCAAAACATTTTGAATACCATGAGTCTGCTAACCATAAAGTAAATTTTTCTTTACCCACATTCATTTTTTTCTAACTTGTGTGCAATCAAGTCACATGCATGTCATATAAAATGACACAGGATTCATTCAGAGAGTGTAGCTTCATGTGCAAGAACCAGACTTGACATCACTTGCTACAGCAGTGCATCCCGCGGTGCCAGCATCTCTCCATGGAACCGCACCAGCAATACATTTATGATAGGCAACACAAACTACTGCAAAGCATAAAAATCAACTTCAGTTATACTCACTGTAATCTGGGAAGCATCCATGAATTGCAGGCCAAAGTAATCCGTTTCTACAAGGTCCAAATGATACACAATCTGGTCAAACAACTCCTGTCCCTTTGCATTTTTCTGTAACAGAAAAGAAAACACCTTTTTTTTTTAAACTGGTCAGTGTGGGTTTGTTTGGGTGTGTTTCTTTTGAAGTTAAAATGTGTGAGAAGAGATATACAAAGGAAAATACCAAAATAGCAATTCTATTTATTCTGAAGAATTGCATTGACATATATTTTTATTTTCCTCAGGAAATAGAGAGTGACATGCTGTTCTTGTCTGCAGCTATTCCAACAGCGTAACATTTCACTCTCAAAGAAAACATTCGAAGTTCATCAAAACTAAAAATGTACAAAGGAAAGGGAAGGCTTATGCCCTGCAAGTGTCCTGAGTCACAAAGCCATCATTTTGTACCCTAGGAAATCAGGTTCTCCAGGAAAAGACTGCTTAACACACTGCCTGAAATCTGCTGGCTATCAACAGCCATGCAGTGCCACACCACCAGTGAAGCTGCAAAATAAATTGTGGACAGCCTGAATACTCAAAGACCACTGTGAAGAAAATTAATGGTATTTGATAAGAATCTTTAATTTATGTTGCAAATTGCCATCATATTTACAGCCTTCAAGTGAAGAAACAAAAAAGGGCCAAAAAAGCTGTAAATCTTACTTCAGATGCCATCTGAAACGTGCCAGCATGGAAACAAAACTTTACAACTAAAACCCCAACTATGGAATACAGGTAAGGGTAGAAAACTTAGCAGATATTAAATGTAGGCTGCATTGGCCTGGGTACTTGTTTTGAGGTTAAGGCAGGAATTTAGATAATCTTCAACACTAGAAAATCAAAGTTTGAAGATTACAGGTGGGTCGGAGGAAGAGGCAAAAACAAACCAATTTTTCATGCAAAACATGTTGAGTTACTTGGGGAAGAAAGTTTTCAAGTTCTTGAGCAAAAACATCCCTTGGCCAAGAATACATGAGACGATCATAAATCTGAGTAAGATACTGAAGCTACAGCTGTACTTTATACAGGGAAGTACTAATCAGGATCCACTTTGTGACTGCTGTCTCTCTTACAACTTTAAGGATTTTTTTTTTTTTTTAATTTTTTATTTTTTAAAACTAACATACTAGGCATTTCCACTTTACCCCAAAATGTAGCAGAATTCACAGAGTTAAGCATTCAGTTCCTCTAGTCTGATCTTCTGCACAAAGGCAGCCTCAATCATAACATGCACAACTCCTGTTCAGGGTTCTAATCTGTCTAAAATCAGTTTTTTTCAGCAATAAACAAAATGACAAGTTACACCTCTGTTTTTCCAAGAAGGTCAAGCAAGCTCAGGTAAATTTATTTAAGTTGGAATTTTATTTATTTAAGTTTAAATTTTATTTAAGTTGTACTTTTCGGGTTTTTTTAACTAACAAAACAAAAGAACAGAAAGCGAATCATATCAAATTTCAAGAGTGGAATTAGAAGCTCTACTAAAACAAGCCACATAAAAGCTTAATACCAGCATTAAATTGTCATTATAAAACACTGTTTCATTATTTTGAGGGGGGCTAGAGGTGGATAATAGACATTCTTAACCAAAGTTACACATTCTATTAAAGGCAGATAAGAATACAATGACTTCTTAACACAGTACATTGCTAAGAAATCATCTTTACTTGTACAATAATTGTTATAAATTGAACAAAAAGTAAAAGAACATATTTTCTCATTTGGAGTAAAATCAGCACTTGTTACAAGAAGCCAAACCAAAGCACAACAAAATTTAAACAGAATTTGCTTAAGTGAGGGAGGAGAAAACCCTCAAAAGCAATAAAAAGAGAAAGATCAGAACATGAAAAATTCAAAACGTAGGAAAAATGCACTTGATACCCTACTCTGCTCAGGGTTGCTTGCTTTATGGCATTAACTACGAGTCTATGTTTATCTTCCACTGCCACACACCCAATAGAAACCAGAGAGAGCACACTCCACCTTCTGTACCCAAGCAGCAGTTAATGTTTAACATGTGTTACACGCAGAATAGCTCTGCACGGCTAGACCATAAAACGCAGTATTACATACATAGCTTACAGGAGATTGTAACATTTAACTTGTCACTAAATGAGCTTTCCCAGCAACTTGTATCACTCAAACCATAAAGCTGCTGCAGCCAGCAAATTGCTGACAAAAAACTTTTCTTTGAGATGTTGCACTACAGGGGAGGATAGAAGCAACTAATTCCTTTCCTCTACTAACAGTAAAGGATGACCTGTTCTTCTTTATTCTGCCTCATCACTGACTGACAGCCCAGGGGTCAGATTGTGGACTGATAAATTAATGTGCACTGAATGAACTAGGTGGAATAGGCAAAATAGAAGGCTTTTTCCTTAGGCATTGCATACGCATGATTGTGGTCTGTAGAGCAAAAAATGTCTGTATTACAATAAACTTTCGATTTTCAACGTCCTTTTCTTCTCCCCTCCTTCTAGACAAAACAGTAGCTAATAAACATGCTTCCCCTTTCAAAATCTGGTACCACATAAAGACAAGAAAATGATTTTGTACAGTAACATTTTCATAGTAGATCTAATCATCTGGAATTTAATAAATCAAACTCTCTCTAGAGATATTCTACTGGTGCTTATTTTCTGAAGATACAACTAAAAATCTCAACCATAAACTAAAAATATTTTACTGTCATATCTTGCTAGACAGATGGTTTAGAAGTATTAGATGTGAATGGCCTGCATAACTTATATCTCTATATATACTATTACATAGAGTTACTATTTTGTTGGTATGGAACCTGCTCTAACTGGGAGCAGTGATGTAAGAGAAGTTGCAAAATCTTGTGTTGGCTTGGGTTTTTTGTTTGGTTTTGTTCTTTTTTTTTTTTTTTTTTTTTTTTTTTTTGTCTTTGCTTTGTTTTGGTAGGGGTTGTTTTGTTTTTTTTTGTTTTTTTTTTTTTTTTTTTTTTTTGTTTGTGAGGTTTTTTTGGGGTTTTTTGTTTTGTTTGGAAACATCCAGTAAAGCTCAGCCAGTTTCTGGTGGAGTGTTCCTTTGAACTCAGGAGAACTTGTGTGAGCACCGTGAAACCTCACGGGCAAGCACTGAGAGGGTGGGCATGAAATGTTCAGCTTACAAACAAAACTACAGCTTCAACCTAAGGCAAAACTGAATGTTAGCATGAGGCAGGCACTTGATGAAACACAAAGACTGAATTACACTTGCAGACTGGGAACCTCCCTGATAATGACCAATCACTGAGAGGAAGGAAAAAAAAAAGAAGTTTCTCCCGTCAGTCATCCCTGTTCCACCTAACAGTTACCAGTTTTGTCCACTCTGTTTCATTAAAACCATTCTCAAATAAACCCCCATATCATCTTCCTTGGGATCATGAATCACATTCAGAGAGAATTCTCATGTTAAACGAGGACTCACTGCAAATCCTACAAGGACTCCGATTGGGATGGGTATAAAGCACCTTGCACAGCCACAGTGACAGCTGCACAGCCCACATTTCAAGTAGGCTACATTTTTGGCTGCCAGAGAGTTCCCAGTTTCAGGGAACCTATGGAAATTCTTGTCAACTGAAACATGACAAAACAAAGATTAAACTCTCTAATTAGAAACTCTTCCAGACTTGACAGAGAAATAGGCAAGAGGTTTTAATGTGCTTCTGGTAGACATGAAGGAAAGAGAAAATTGATCAGCCAGGGACATTTTACACCAACTGGCCCTGTCTGAACAAGCTGTTTAGTGTTGGTTTTACCTATTCCAGAGCTCTTTAAAAGGTTTTTGCCAAAGGGCATGAAAAGTGGGCATACAAGCCGGAAAAGTCCCATTTTAGTGCAGATACACTGCAAGGATGTCATTGACCACTCTCAGAGCACATACAAGCAAAGCTGGAGAGCTTCTGCCGACACCTTCCCCAAACTCAAGTGCAGTTACTTGAACCTAAGTGGAGAGGCTGAAATTCTTGAGTCATATTAGAGAGCTCAGACTACAGGGCTACAAACAATTAACAGATTTCAGAAATAGTTGAAGCACTGCTTGGGAAAACAACCTGTCAAATAGGCCAAGAGGTACATGAAATAGTCTGCCAGCTGACAAAATGACAAACAAAATTAAGGAAAATAAGTTATTGCCAAGAGAAAATTCAAAGCCAATTAAATTTCCAGTCAAAGGCAATGCATCCCAAACTGAACAGTGAGTAACAACAGCAATGGGTAGGTAGGGCAGACTTGGTTCCTGTTTTGAAAGAAAACGCGAGATGATATATTCTGCAATATGTTGAATGTTCTTGTAGAGTGGGCTGCTGTGGTCTCATGGTCACTGACTTCAGGTCTGAGCTTCTAGTAAATTCTTAAAGGAGCCTTTGTAGCTAGCAAGTCTCACCTCTACAGGCCTGATACTGCCCTGCTCTGGTGGCACCAGCATTTCCTCTCCTTGGCATCTCCTGAAAACAGAGAAGCTCAGTATGCTCCTCTCAGTGCTCTTACATCTGAGCTGTTATTAACTCAATTTTCAAACTTAAAGCTCATTTTCAAACCTAAGGCTTTATCTGTTGGCCATACTGCTTAGCAGTGAGAATTCACTTTGCCTTTTAGCAGTCAATGGCAGTGCAGTCTCCAAGTGTTTCAGACAGGCTAAACATGCATTAAAGCCATCTGTGCTTTAATTAGCTCTGACTCCTGGTGCTCAGTTATCATCTGTCCTTTAACTTGCTTTCTTCTGGATACTCAAGCCCTCAGTTGCTCAAGCACACTCAGCTGTACTGAAAGCAAGCAGTATTTCCATAATTTTAAGCACAAAAAATGGAACTCTTCTACATTCTTATAAATCAAGGGTATCTAACAGCTTCAGCCAAGTGCACGTTGGAGGCCATGGCTGGGCTTGCAGAAGCTGCACTGAAAACTATGTTTATCCATTCCAGCAGTAGAGAGTATTGTCAAAGCTGGCAGCTCATTTTCAAATTCCCATTTGCACCCTGCCATCCAGAGAGGACACCCTGGAAGAGGACAAACTGCAAACCAGCCATGGCCTTGGTTCCTGCCCCACCCTCCTCTGGGGGCCTAACGAGTAGATTCGTAAGAGTGGGGAAAGAGTTGCATTTTTTGTGCTTGAAATCATGCAAATGTTACTTTATTTTCATAAAATCAGTGCTAAGTGAAGAAAAGCAAGTTATTTACTAGCACATCATACTTCCATGAGGCTGGCTAACTTGCTCAAGCTGCAGTGAAGATGTCAGGTTATTTTCTTACCAGCCAACCATTGCCTTAAATTTTCAATTCTGGCTACAAGCTCACTTGCAAACGTGACACTGTTCAAATAACCATTAAGCCTCTCACCCTGTCATGGCAATAGCACCAGTGCCTGCTACTGCATGCAAACGATGTTTAAATGTAGTACAGACCATAGAAACAAGCAGCTTTGCTGAATGTGCCCAGCAGAAAACGCAAGTGATGATGCATGTGAACTTTTATCTGAAGAAGAACAAAATTCATTTTAGTTCCTTTGAGAAATTAGCTGAAAATAAGAATCAAAATCCCCTTAACTTCCCCTGGCATAAAAAACTCAAACCAAAAAAAAATCCCAAATGCATACACACACCACCAAGCCCTCAGCCCTTCATCAGCAGACAAAAGCATCCCGTGAATGGTATTTACTTATAACCTTGAAAGAGCACACATTTTGCTCACAGTCATTTCTGTCAAGACACCAAACAAAAATTGCTATTTCCTGAGCAGAAGTGGCTTAGAAGCAAAGTTAAAGAACCCCTCAAAAAATGACAAAACACCAAAGAAAAAGAACCCAAAACTCCCACAAATAATAAACCAAACCAACAAACCAAGCTGCTTCCTTCAAATTAGTCTCTAAGCCTATGATAAAAGTCTCAAAAAATAGAACTCTCACAAGTCATATCCAACAGGGGGACAGAGGGAACCTCAGATAAGCACATAACCACTTAAGAATATTCTCTCTGTGGGCAGACTGGCTTGACAGTGCAAGCAAGCTGGGTTCCTGCATCCAAGATGCCAGCGAGAATTTGCAGACAGTCATTAAGAAGAAAAAGGGAATCCCCTAACAGTGGGTATAGTATTGCTGCACAGCAGCATTTTTTACCAGCATCCAGACTTTCATCTCTCTACCAGCTACTGGCAAGAAGATTCAGTGTTCGCTGGAGGAGAAGCCTGAACAAGGACAAATAAATAGATCACCATATTTTTTATGTACCAAGTCTCTACATAAACCCAAATGGCACTGGGCTTCTAGTCAGGTCATAGTACATTTACCATGCTAGTGTGACATTGAAAAAGTCTCTTGCACTGGCTTATGCTTTCTGCCTGTTATATAAGGGCAGTCACTTGTCAATTAAAAACAAACAAATTAAAAAATGGCTCAACAATAAAAAAGTAACAATTAAAACAAATAAAGCAAACAAAACCAAGAAACCTAAACTACTAAGAACTAAGGGTGGGGAAGGATAATACACTATTTTCAAGCTCTGCAATAGGAGTGAAGAAAAGATTTTTCATTATTCACAAAGTACAAACTCATTAAGATGAATCAAAGAATGAATTGGCAGCACAGCATTATAGAGAATACACAGACAATAGAGCAGAGAGGAAATTACCTTAGATGGAAACAATCTCCAAAGAGTCCAAAGCCATGCCAAGTAACCCATTGGAGAGATTCCTATGTACAGTAACACAAACATAAAGCAGCTCCAGGAAAGTCAGGTGAGATTTGAAGGGAGAGTATAAGGTTTCCTTTGCCACTCCACGCACCCCTGCTTCCAGTCACTTTCTCCCCCACCTCTCAATCACATTCTGTCTCTTTCTCAACTGGACAAGTGAACCAAACTTATAAAATGATCTGAACAATGCTAACTTTTTCTGAAAGTTGGTTTTGCGCAGTTGTTTTTGAAATAGGCACTTTCACTAGCTGAGTTTTACAGTACAGCCATTCAAAAACAGATTATAGTATCATATCCAGAGGCTCAGAAGCCTGTTTTGTTGCTTAAAAAATGAGCAAGAAAATACTATGTCTCAAGAGCTGCATTATCTGGAAGGGATAATTTCACCATTTGCTTGAGTTTGTTTTTTTTTTTTTTCTTTGAGAAGATGGGATTGTCCCAGGCTGGACACAGCTGGTTTCAGTAATCTCCACAGCAGACCCACTGACCACTGGCAGTGGGGAGCAGGACATGGGTACAGAAGTCACAAGTGAAGGAGTGGATTTGAGTTAGGGAAAGAGTCACCTTTGTCTTGACCCATGAACTTTTTAATTCCTATTTTTTCTCCATATTTTCTATGCCCATCCTGCAGACTGAATGAGGGGGCTGGGTAGGAGTCTGGCTGATGGCTAAGGCTAACCCACTGCAGTGGGGAAACCCTTATGGAGGGCAATTTCGTATTTCCATCAGTCGTCTAAAGGGCATGCTGTCTTTGAAAAGCCTCTAATCTCTCCAAAAGTCACATGAAGGGCAGGCAAGTACTACCATCGTGGGTGCCCTGTACGTGCAATTATTATTGTCAACATTATTACCAGCAGCGACATTTTTATGTTATTGGACTCAGATGAAGGTGAGGTTCTGCTCATTGTCCCTATCACCTACACATACTACTGGCAACACAGACCTCTTCCCAAGAGAAAAGCACTGTCAGCACTTCTAAATGAGATCCTCAGGCAACAGATAAAAGCAACCATCAGCCACAGAACAAAGCAGTAAAAAAAAAAAAAAACACCAAAAAAACCCTTCCTTGCAACTTTATATTCTGGAAGTCGGTCTGGACTCCTGTTATTTTAGGGACAGGTTACCCCATCACAATTACACACTCAGAGGCACAATTAAAAAAAAGGGTTACTTGTATGTAAAGAAGATTCTTTTTCACCCCTAGAATGCCAGCTCCCTCTCCTGACCCACTTGAAATATTGCATGTCCCTCAAACACAAAGTGGAGGAAACACAAAGTAGCTAGGATGAGGAGAACGAAAACCTATGCTGAGATTCCTTAACCTACATGATTTCACTCAAAATATAATTTACAGTTCTGTATTCCCAGAGGAAGAGGTATTGTTTGGCAAAGCTAAGGTATGAGCATTGAAGTGGAAGCCACCTCTTTGAGATGATACCATCAAATACAACATGATGCTCTAGGCTTCCTTTGCCCATTGCCCTCCTGCACAAATCATGATGGGATAGAGGTGCCAATTTACTGGAGAGCTAGAGAAAATTCTAGGTCATGAATTTAAACTGCATTTGAGAAGTAACATGGAACACCGGCAAAGGATGACATTAAACAGAGCAAGGAGAAATAGGCAAGTGCTATCAGAAGAGAATCCCGGGAGAGTTTAGCAAAGACTTAGCTCTTTCTTATGCTAATGCAGCACCAAAGTTTTAAATGACATCTTTGCTTTCTTATACACCTGCATTTGAATGCTTCAGGAGTAGAAACAGTTTTAAACAGGTGCAATTGTACAAACAGAATTTTCCATATAGACACATCCTTCATATACAATTCACGTGTATGGGTGCCTGACTCAACTATTTCCAATTTTTTTTAACTTGTTTTTAAATAGGACACCTTTATGCCTGTCTACAAAAAAGCAGTTCATCAATAAGGCTTTCGTGGCAACCTTGCTTCAGCATAAATGTAGCTCAGACCAGCAGTCAGACACACAAGCAACACACGTAGTTGTACTTGACATAAATTAAGGCTGCAGGGTTCCCGCTCTCCCAGCCAGAGAAGTCACAGCTTCCCTTCCTGACTCCTACCCAAGAGGTTTGTCAGGGCAGCTGAAGGCCTTGCAAAGAACTGGCTACAGGGGGAAGTTACATCACTTAAACATCACTACTAATTCAAGCTAACAGGGCTTTCAAACCCCCTCCCCACACAAACTGACCACACAGCACAGCCTGGCATGGGCCTGGTAGGCCAAAAGTTGCTTCCTAACACTGGTATCCAGGCAAGGAGGAGGCCACGAAGCTGTGCTGTGGCTGGAAGGCAAAAGCTAGAAGAGCTGCTCTAGGAACTGGTATTATACACAACGCCTTAGAGAGCGTCGCTTTTGGGGGCATAGAATAGAATCCCCACCACCATCTTCAGACCCATTAAAGCAAAAAAGTGCAGATCCCTTTAGCAGTATTGCACCGTGTATGCTGCATTAATTTACTTTTATTTATGCCTGGATAAAACCAAAAGTTCCTTAGAACCACTCTTCTCCTCCAGCATAAAATTGCACGCTGTTAATGCCACATAGTTCACAGACAATTATTTCTATGTTGGTTTTTTTTTTAAACTTAAATAACATATACTATTTGTAGCACTTTTCATTGCACAAAATTAATTCTACATGCATGCCAGCATTAGCATTAATTACCTATAATAACTACCTTATAATGTGCTAAACCTTCCATATAGATTATATTTATTATTAATCACTCTGACAGTTACAGCCACTAATAGAAGTTCAAAGATGTGAAACAGAAGCAGTGACCAAAAAGGAGTTTGGAACTAGAGGATGAAGCTCTAATGCGGTCTTTTCCTCAGAAGTTCTGTGGATTTAAAAATGCAAAGAAACTATTTTTGAAGTTATTTATTCAGACAGCCAACTGACTTCAGTACTCTTCACTCTGTTCTTTCATGCACTAAGTCATAGGATAGGACCTCTCCAAAGAATCAACCCCAATTATCTGCTTTTCTCTGAAGAAAACCAGAAATCCAGAGACTCAGAAAAATCAGTAAACCCTCTTAAACTGCAAGTTTATAATCAGCAGATTTAAAAACAAAGGAAGAGCAGGGAAGTTTGTCAGTAAAAGTACTTAATTTAGTGGACAGCCAGGAAGATGTGATTATTTTTAAACACAAGCAAAATTAGACAAGTATATGCAATTAAAGACAATCAGTACAAACTACATTTCTCTCAAGGAAGACAGAATATCCAAGAAGAAAAGCCATGTGGTTTTTATTAAAAAAAAACTTCATTAGAACAATTATAAAAAAGAATAAACAGCAGTTCAAGCTAATAGAAAGCACCTCTCAGATGATGCTACTGCTCAGTTAAAACCAATGGCAGACCTAGGTTTATTTTAACGAAGTTTAGCACTCTAATCTTCTCATTGCTGCAAAGGAATTACAAGAGAAGATAAATTCTCATCATGCAGAGAAGTATTTAACTTCTTGCTCTCTTATAAATATTCAGATCTGAAGGACAAGTGACCACCTTATTGTACTGAAATAGGCATGGCAGCACAATGTCCTGTTTATCTTCTTTCTAAAAGATGAACAAGGACTCATGTCTGGGTATTTTTACTGAATAAACTTAGGAGTTCTGAGTGTTAATATGAGGAGAAGAAACACTGGGTTTTAGCCAAAAATGATTTGTTAATAATTCATGCCTACCAACAGATCATCCAATCCTGTTAGGTAAAGAGGCTGAGAAGATAAAAGCTCTCATTATTAACAAAACCTCTGACCCCAGAGTCAGTATGAAGAAAAGGACAGTATTCATCAGAATCTGGAAAAGTGATGTTATCAAAGAAGAGAGAAAAGAAGAACCACTAATCTGCACAAATGTCAGGCTCCTTCCCTGTCAGGTTCCCTGCATGCTGCAGTTTTTGCTGCCTACTTGGAGGGAGTGTCGTGTACCAGCACTTCCTCTGGATGTACTTTAAAGACAGCCTTCAGAAATTTTAAGGCAAAAACACAGATGAAAACATGTGGTCAAAGGTACAAGTACATACATTCCAGAGAGTATAAACAGACTTGCAATAGCTAGAAAGCTGCCCCACATACGGTTTGATTTGAAAATCCATTTGCAGCAAGCTCCAGCTTTTAGTCATTTAGAAGATTTGAGTTTTGTCTTCACGTTGAGGGTTGGCTACCCCGCCTGCGCCATGCTATGAAATGGATTCTGGACATTTGCACGTCAAGGGGAAATAGAATCAAAAAACTCTAATGGAAATTAAACCCAAGCACCATAAAGGAGTAAAAAAATATAGTATCAGCTTTTCAGCTGGCTTATGATAAATGTGTATTAACAACATCTCAATAGGAGCTTGCATGTTTAATTCAGACCACCACACAAACACAGAAACTTTGCCATTGCCGTACTGACTGCCAGAGATTCAGTAGAACTCATTAAACAAGTGACACTCCCAGTTTACTGTGCCAGGCTAATGGGGCATTCCTTGTGGCTGTTCTTGTCACCTGGGCATTTTACCTCAACAGAAGTTTTGCAAAAATTTTATTTCTTAGAGTCTGAATCTCAAGACAGATCAGACCTAACACTCCAAATTGGCCAGTCACACATGGCTGAACAGCTACCACCTCAGTTTTTTAAAATAACAACTTGATTTTTTTAAAGTGAAACTTTTAATATTTTTTTTTATTTCAGGGGAAAAAATGGTCACTAAGGCCTTACTCATAGTATGAATACTTATCCAAAAGTCCCTGCAACACAAAGCCACTTCACAGAATAGGTTTTAGTTGGAGGGATAATGAACTACTTAAAAATGAAACCACTCTTTGATGGCTCCAGCAAAGACTGTACCATCAGTTCTTTGCAGACATTAACAAAAATCTTCATTTATAAAGCAAACAAAATGGGTAAGTCCCTTTATCTCAGAAGTATTTTATTTCACAATGAAAGTGAAAGCAAGAGCAGAGAACTCCTACAAACTTGCAATACTTCAATTAAATATCCAACAGAACTTAAACTACCAGCATTAATATCAAGCACTCTGACAGTCTAAAAAGTTACTAATTCATTGGAGGATCATACTTTGCTGCCCTAATTCTGTTTTCTACCACTAATCACAAAATCATAGCATACCAGCTTGGAAGGGATCTCAAGGGTCATCTAGTCCAACCCCACTTGGCAAAAGCACAGTCTAGACAAGATGGCCCAGCACCCATCCAGGTCAATCTTTAAAGTGTCCAATGCTGGGGAATCCTTCGCTATCCTGGAGACATTATTAATATGAACAACGTTTCTCATTGCCAGACTTACAGACTTGGACAGAGTCAAGAGCAAGCTCTTCTGTTCGAGCAAAGTTCTGCAAGCCAAACTCTGGCTGTAGGGGCAATTTTGCTGCCTGACAGCTTTTAGATGACACCAGCAACTCAGGTAACTTCAAAGTCATATGTATGCATGTAGCCAGCAGAGCTTTTAAGTGCAACCAAATACACCACCACACCGATGATGCAGGAAGAACAAGTGTCAACTCACTTGCTCAGCTGTGCCAATTCTAAAAGAGACAGCATGTTGAGAAGTTTATTCAGGCTGAGCAACAAAGCACATATGACTGTTGATACAGCCAGAGAGTCTGTAGACTAAGAGAGACTCGTCTTTCATCTCCCATTTTCTACCATCAACATATGGTAGAAAATACCATATGTTGGGGGAAAACAAGCAATTTACATGAAGAGAGTGATAAGCTGAATACTCACTCACCAATCACACACAGTGATGATTGTTAATTATGCCTTTTTATCATCTAGGACGAAAAGACCAACCAAAGTTGTTTATCTTGATTGTTAGGATGTCAACATGGTCTCCCACAGCATCCCCACATCCGGACTGGGGCACTACACTCTAGATAGGTCGATTACTGATGTCTAGACCACTGGCCTCAAAGGGGAGTGAGTAGTGGTTTGAACACTACCTGGAGACATGCTGTAATGAGAATTCCCTTAGGCATCTATCCTAGAACCTAACTTGTTCAACACCTGCATCTACCACATGGAGGAAGAGATGGAACACATCACTTTACAGAAGACACCAAGTTGGAGTGTACAGGTGAACTGCGTGAAGTCAGTACACAAGGACACTGACAGGCCAGAGGTCAGGAAAGAGCTACAACAGTGTTACGAGGCTGGATCATAAATCCTATCAGGCTGACAAAAGTACAGAAAGATCACTACTGTAATGGACAAAACAAACTCAACTTGGAGAAGACTAATTTAGCTCACTGCCACTTAATAAGAGCAGGATAGTGAGACACAAAATCAGAACTAAACACACTTTCCCCTACACTTTCTTCCTAGGCTAAACTTTACCCCAGACTCTTCTCACAGTCCTCCTCTCTCACTGAGTAGCATTGGGGAAAATGGGTAGAAAATGAGTAGTGTCTTCTCATGGTCTACAGTTCTTCAGGACTGGCTCCAGCACGGGATCATTCCATAGAGCAGAGTCTTTCTTCTCATGGTCTACAGTTCTTCAGGACTGGCTCCAGCACGGGATCATTCCATAGAGCAGAGTCTTTCAGGAACAGACTGCTCCAGCATGGGCTTCTCTCTCCATAGGGGCACAGTCTCCTTTGGATATCCATCTGCTCCTGCTTTGTGTCCTCCATAGACTGAAGGTGGATCTCTGCTCCCCCGTGGGCCTCCATGGGCTGAAAGAGGGCCATGGGCCTACCTCAACCTGCTCTTCACTACAGGCTGCAGGGGAATTTGTGCTCCAGTGGCTGAAGCACCTCCTCCTCCAGTGACCTTGGTGTCTGCAGGGGTGTTCCTTTCACAGTTTTCTCACTCCTCTCACAGCTGCCGTGTAGAGCTTTTCTCACCTTCTCAAATATGTTATCACAGAGGTGCTCCAACACTGCTGACGGACTCAGATTTGGCCAGTGGCAACTTCACCTTGAATCTTGCTGGAACTGACTCCATCTGACATGAGGCCAGCTTCTGCCTCTTTTCACAGAAGCCATCCCTGCAGCCTCCCTGATACCAAACCCTGCCATACAAATCCAATACATATGTTTACCCTCTTTTGCTCCACTGTCTTGACCTTGGTATACAGGCTTCTCATACATCACATACAGATTACTGGGCCATCAGTATGAAATTCAAAATAGCCAGGGTTCAGGGGGAGGGAAGAGTCTTGCTGTACTAGCTCAGGACAAGGTTATCTTTGATCTGCCATACTCATCATTACTGAAATACTCTCTCTGCTGACAAAAATCACTGAATTAACATCTTCAACAAGGGATAAAAACTCTTTCAGTCTCTGAGAACTAGGCTGTCTCTTTTGTCTGTCTCTCATGTTCCCTCCTCACTCCCAACTTTCAGAGGAGGAAATGATTCCACACTTGTAATTCAATAACTCTGGGCACTGAATTAAAAGCCAACCTTTTAACAGATGTAATATATTTACTGACACAAACACAAACGACCAACAAAATACAGCTTATTTCAGTGTGAGAGCACTCTCTCCTTTCTGCTCAGACATTCCATGCAAAGAGAAGTGCCAAGACTCCATGGGCCACAGGGAATCAGCAGGGAGCATACACCTGCCTGCAAGCAATACCAAATCCTTTCCAGCTTCATTTTCACAACATCCAGGGGCTGTGAAATCTCATGTGTTGGAAACACTTCTTCAGCCTGTGCTACTCTCTCACTCTCAGTGAATTCATTTTCCCCAGTGAATCATGAAGACGCAAAATTTACAAACTACAATATTACAAATATTCAACAGTTTGAAACTCTTTTAAAGCTTTATGTTATTTTAAATATAAACATAGGTTTAGATTTATTATCTCCCAATTCATGTGAGTCATAAATGTTCCCACTTTCCCTCACCCCCTAATTTAAGTTTCCTGCAAATGAACAGACATAAGATTGACAGTTTGTTGGTAAGAAGCCTTTCCTGAAGTTGTGTGTAACACATACTGAATTAATGCCATTTTGTTTACATGAAGCATTAAGAAGCAAAGCATTTTCTCAAGTTATGTTCCATTTGTCTTCCAGTTTTATCACAGTTAAAGCTGCTGGTTGTTTTGAATTTTCAGGATAAACCATGATCTAGGGTCAGTACTAAATTGTAAGATTTGCTGATGCACAAGGGTAGACGTCTAACTCAAACAATTATCTTTGTTATTCTCCTCTGAAGCCTTAGTCAAGTGTAACTGCATGAAAAATGGAAGCCTAACTACTCAAAACAAGCATTAAAAAAAAAAAAATCCATTGGCATAATACATCTGGTTCCCAGGACACAAGATCAAACAACAATTTTAAGAAATATACATGTCTAACCAATTTGCTTTAAACCAACACAGTCAATACTTATTAAAACATCATCTTCCAGAGGGTCACCAGTTGTCTTCAAGACCCTGGAAGGGATACACAGATGAAGGAATGAGTTACAGCTTGTTTACCCTCCAGATACAGGTGGATGCTTTCATGGTCAGTAAGGTAACTTAACACTCCACTTCCCTCATGGAGAGGTTGTGCCACAAGCAATTTGTTCTGGCGCAACTTCTGCACTTCAGTAAGCTCAGCACCCATTTCAGAAAAGGAAGTCTGCATGGTAACCACAGGAGAACAACTCTGCTAGAACTACTATGGCTAAGTTGCTTATGGTGTTAAGTCTTAATACTAAAAACTAGGTTAAACACATATCATTTTCCACTGCATAGTGAGACTGAGTCAGCAAAGACTAAAAAGGGCTTAAAGGACAAACCAAAGACATTGCTTGGGAAAAAAAAACAACAAACAAACAAAAAATAACAACGACAACAAAAGCCCCTTAAAAACCCCCCAAACAACTACAAGTAGTTCTGAACTTAATCCAGCAAGATGAATAAGAACTCAGTGCAGTATGTACTCAGCAGTGTTTTTCACTCATTTGCATCATACTTTGACACGAGGATTTACAAAAATTGCAAACATCTTCCTCCCTTTGGAAGATATCAGCAGGTATGCTGCACTATTTACAGAACTTCACAAGGAAACCAGAACGGCCTTATTTACATGTCAGAACAAGCTGGTGCACATGTAACACTACGTAATGGAACAGACATACTATACTTTTTATCACGCACTAAAATCACATCTTAATTTTTCTCAACAGCTTTAGATGGCATCTGTATTGTTGTACTTCACAGCAGCCTAGCTATAGATCCTGTATTCTTCTTGCAGCATCTTTATAAACAGATGAAATCTTATTTTGATTTTTTTCAGACAGGGTAGGAGTTAGTGGAGTCAAGTAATATTTTGTTCATATAATATCACAGTATTAACACAAAAGGAGTGCTTTTTTCTGTATTAAAGATGGTAGGCAGATCAGCTAGCTGACAAAGAAAGCATCCAATACCAGGAGTGCACATCTAACACCTCGTACGCTACTGATCCAGAAACCAAAGGATCACAGTCATTGCAGTGAAGCAGAGGAGAAAAAGTTGGACTGAAAAAAGGGAAGGCTGCAACTATGTGCAGCATTGAGGAGTCAAGAGAAGACAGCAATAAAATGAAAAAGAAGGGAACAAGAACCACAGAAGCAGATTTTGAAATATATGAGGTAAAAAATTCAACCTCGAAAAGAGACAATGTGCAAAAGGGCAGGAGACCAGCCAGTGGTCGTCTACTAGCCTGGAACCTCTAGAGATTACCAGCATTAATACAACAACAAACACCATTCTCTTTTAGATGATATACATACTGAGCCTTACAAGACCAGTTTAAGGTCATAAATTTATCTTGCTGCGTGATCCTGCAATGGCCAGCACAACCCAGCCTTAATTATGCCTGGTTGGACACCATTAACAAGATCTGGATGTTCATCTTTAGGACTTGCACAGCTACAAGACTTGTAAGGAGACCTTTGGTTTACTTTTTACCCAACACAGCTATTTTAAGTTCAAACTAAGAACTTAGAGAATTTATAAACTTCTTCAACTGCAAAAACAAATGTAAAAATTGAAACTGGAGGGCCCAGAGGGGGAAGTCAATGTCATTAGAAAAATTAAGCAGAAAAGATATTTACAAACAATTTTTCTAAAACCAACAAAATTACTGCATGCGTAAATAATTGTACTGGAGAACTGACTGCAATGCAAGAATTGGGTAATCAGTTGATAGAAGGCTCTGCATCAACAGCCTAGGATTGCTCAAGCCAAACAGCTCCAGAAAATTGTGCAACAAACTCCGAAGTGCCAGTGCCTCAAATTAGGAGAAAGGAAACACAGCTTCACACAACCCACTGCCATGCTACAGCTTTCAAACACAAACTCCTGAGCAACTCACTCAGATATTATGCCTCCAGTTGACCACACCTGCCCACTACAGAGGAGCTAGACTTAAAGATTATTACAAAATTACTTTCAGTTCCAGAAAACAATATCAAGTGAAGTGGAATGGCATCCTACTTCTGAAAGGTAACAATTAAGCAGCAACTATGATGAAGGTAGGTGGATAATCAGTGTTGTCCTAGTGAGAACAGAGGACTATTTCACACTAAACATATCAGGCACAGACTTAAGACTATGTTGCTGCAGCAAGTCAATGTTTATTCTCACAGAGTAAACTCAGTCTTTTGATGTGAATACACCTAGTCTTTACTAACTCTTGAAGACACACATAGGGATTAATAAACATATCTAAATTCTCAAGCTCTCTCTACTGCTTTCGTTTCTTGCTTCCTACTATGCTGAACTTGAATTGCCATCTACCAGTGACAGAGAAAGCCCTCGTGGAAGAGATGTTGATTTAGTGAAGTACAAGGAGCTCAAGAGCAAACTGCTTCTGAGAAACTCCCAACTCCCTAGAGCAGTCAAATGTGTGCATGGGCACACATGGGAAGACACCCAGGCACACTTAAGATCCCACTTTCTTAGCCCCACTTCAAGAGGCTGAATGGAATCAACGAAGCCTACAAGGACACTAATGGTTCTCCAAAAGAATTAGAATTCCATTACTAGGAGGGAATGTCTCATCATTATGGCAAAGATAAAAATAAAAACCAACAAAACTTGCCTAGTAGAACTCCGCCTAGACTTCCCCTCCCTTGATAGAAAAAAAGCCAGACGGCAATCTTGAAGTCTGAAATGTTACCACATTTCCCTAGGACAAAGCCCAAGAGACTGTTGGTGCCAAAGCTGAACAAAGCATTCTTGTTTAAAGGGACACAACTGTGGTTCTTTCTTTTCCCATCTCTTTCCCTACACACTGGAGGTACATTCCTTAACTGCAAAACTTGCTGCTAGGGCATGTTAAAGCATCTCCACTGAATTCAGAGAGATTTCACATCTATACCTACACACTCCCAAGAAAAATAAAACAAAGTGAGATAATGTAAAACTATCAAAGGGCATGAGGCTTCAGCATATCCTTTGCCTTGCATATTTAAACAAAATAAGGCAGACAGATGGATATCCATCCACCCAGCTCTTGAAAACCTTTATGGGGAGAGACCTCATGGCTTCTCTGGATAACCTGCGCTAGTGCTATGCTACCTTCCCAGTGGCATGATTTTTCATAATGTTCAGTGTAAGCCTCTCAAGCTGAAAATAGGTCTTTGGTCTTGTTACATCATCTGTCACTACCAAGACAAGCTTGGCTCCAGCATAAATGCCCTTCAAATAGCTGCCGACTGTTATTAACTTGCTCTACACCAGACAAGACCCCCTCCCCTCAGCCTCCCCTTGCGGGTCATTGCAGACCATCCTGACAACCATCCACTGTAACATCTGCAGTTTCCTGATATTTACTTTTCTAGTGGCCCAAAAGGAACATTCTTAGTAGAGGATCCTCAGTGCCAAGGACCGAGAAACAATGATTTCCCATAATCTGCTGGCTACACTCCTAATGCAGCATAGCACCAGATTTACTGACAATGATGGCACACTACTGGTTCATATTTAACTTGCTTTCAACAATGATCCCCGGTTCTCTTGAGCAGAGCTGCCACTTGGACCATCAGTTCCCAGCTGTACTGATTCACGGTACTGTTATGCATCAGGTACACAACTTTGCACTTTGTGTTCTTCTACTTCATGAAGCTTTTGAGGGCCCAAGCCTTAAGTCTCTGAGGATCCTCTGGAATTTATGTTTTGCCATATGTCATGTCAGCCACTCCCACTGATTTAGTGCAATTTGCAAATATATGTCATCATCCAAATCACTACATATTGAAAAATATAGACCCCAGAACCAATCCTTGGTGTACTTCACTCAGTCAGCTGCCAGCTGGATGCTGAGCTATTGATAATAGTCCAGCTGATTTTCAACCCATTAAGCAGCTTGTTCATCCAGCCCATACTTCTTTAGACTTCTAAATGTGAATGCAGTTGGTGGCATTATTCAAAATCTTAATAACTTCAGAAGGTGACACTTCTGTCCTTCATACAGACAGACCTTTTGCCACAGAAGACAATTGAGTAAGCACACTCCCATTAAATGCACACTACTAAGTAGTAAATTCTTGACCATGTATTCACAAACTTAACTGGTGTGGAAACAAGCCATGATCCTCCCGGGCATGGAAATAAGGCTGACTAGCCTATTACTTTCAGAGTTTTGCTGTAGTTTTTTTGCAGATGAGCATATGATTAGCCTTTTCCCGTAATTTTCCCCTTATCTAGTGCTATACATGTAGAAACCCTTCCTGTTAATCTTCATTAGCCCTAACTCTGCTGGGCTTTGGCCTTCCATTTTTCATTCTTAAATATCTGAGTAGTGCTTTCATACTCTTGCTGCTTGTCCATGTTTCCACTTCTTAAACGTCCTTTTTCTGTGATTTTTTGTTCATAAAGAAGTCTCTTGTTCAGTCAAGTGAGCTTTTCTGTTCAAAGTCCTGATATTCCTGGAAACTGAGATGGTGTTTTCTTGAGCTGTCCAACAGCTCAGATTTTTAAATTTCCTTTTCTAAGTCCTTTACTAAACACCTCTCCCAGGGATTCTACTTTAACAAATTCTCAGATACTCAATAGCTCAGTCCACAGGTGAATTTTACTGCCCAGCTTCCTCCAAATCCTGAACTCATGATCACTCAAGATCCACCAGACTCTTTCATCTTTGCTGTAGGGCAAACAGAGCATTAGCCCCATCTGCTAGGAATTCATGAGTTACAACTTCTAGGAACCTCCAACAACATCTGCCCACAGTTTTGAGGCCTTCTTAGCAGACGACTGGATGGCTGAAAGCCTCTGTGATGGCAATGGGCAGGAGACTTCTAGTTGTTTTCAGAAAGCATTAATCACAGTATTACAGGGCATACAAAGCAGATGATGGAGGAAAACACTAGAATGTATTTACCAAGGATAAATCTGCTTGATCAACGCAATTGACCACTATGATGGAGTGACTAAATCTGTGAATGAAAAGGCAGCAAAGTTGCTCACTTTGACTAAAGAACTTTCAACATCATGTCTGACAGCACCCTTGAATACAGGTTGGTGTATTGATAATTAGCACATCAAGACTCTGGGTGGATGAAACACTAGCTGGATCATTTGGCTCAAAAGGCAGTGGTTATCAGTCCAAACTATACCTGGAGAGCTGTTACAAGTAGAGCTCCTCAACCAAAATGCATCCTCACTGAGATTTGGAACACAGGGAGCTGAGGGGTCTAGTCACACTCAAGTGCAGGGCAGCCACTTGGAGTAACCTCTTGGCTGGCAGAACAGCCAAGAGGAACATTTCTCATGAAATTCAAACATGGGCAAATACTAAGTTCTGTGCTTGGGACAGACTAAGCCGCTGCAGTGGTACAGGCTGGCCTCTAATTAGCCGGGAGCAGCTCTGCTGGAGAGGACCTGACACTCCGAGGCAAACCAGGAGTATGCCCTGGTAATGAGGAAGGCAACAAACACACTGGACTGTAGCAACAGGAGCATTACAAGTAGACTGAGTGAACTCACTAATCCTTTTTACTCCATGCTTCTTATATCACATCCAGGAGAAGGCAGCCAGTTTTAGGACAAGTACGAGAATGATATTGGTAACTGGAGCAGGTTCTGCAAAGGGCAGCACCTTCCCCATGAAGAACAGCTGAAGTAGCTGGGATTGTTTAGCCCAGAGGAAAGAAGGTTCGGAGAACAGAAGAGCAGTCTGATAGCTAAGCAGAAGTAACTGCAAAGACAGAGCCAGAGTCTCCACTGCGATGCATGGTGAGAGAACAAGACACAAATCGAAACAGAAAAGGTTCCAATTAGATGTCCTAAAAACCTTTTTCCTTAGGGTTTCCCAGAGGAGTTGTAGCAGGTTCATCACTGTTTTCAAGATGAGATGATACCCTCAGTCTGAATTTAAAAAAAAGTCTAAATTCAGTTT
The DNA here is from genome assembly GCF_029207755.1 of Chamaea fasciata. Lineage (NCBI taxonomy): Eukaryota > Metazoa > Chordata > Aves > Passeriformes > Sylviidae > Chamaea > Chamaea fasciata. The sequence goes on along the minus strand of NW_027094086.1, from coordinate 66,083,426 downwards.
TGACTCTGCTTTGAGTAAGTGCTTGGAACAACCCACATGACTGTGAACTAAAAGCATCTAGAAGGGTCTCTAACAACAAGAATATCCTCTAGTTTTAAGAATTTTTCTGTTCAAGTTCCTATAAAAACACAAGGTTTGGACAGCAACTTTCCCTCTTTATATACCACATCATTTTTTCTTCCACTGGAGTATTCCAATTGGTTTTATAACTTCAGGCTTTTACAGTTCAGTACTTTACCAAGTATCACCTTCTGACAATTCATTATGGCCTCTAAACGCAACATGTCACCAAAGAAAAGAAACTGAATTCAAAGAAGGAAGAAAACACCCCTCAACATTAAGATACTCCAAGGCTTTTCTATGAAAAAATCAGAATTAATATCTATATTTACTGATAGAAGAAAGCATTTGAAGGTATTTCCAACATTTTGAAAGTTCTTCTGTATTGAAAAGTACAGAAGCAACAGTCAATATGTTGCAACACAATACACAGAAGAACACAGACCACAGTATCTCTCCACCCGTAAGAGAGGGGGGAGCGCTCTTTCAGTTCCTGATCCTTTCTTACAAGAGTAGAAAGGCTAATAAAAATACTGCACTGACCAGCAGTCAATAGAACGATGGTCAGAGATCTCTGTGGTAGATGGCATTTTCTAGTGGAAAGAAGAAACAGCCTTTTCTGCAGAAGGCTGGAATAACTGATTTCAAAATAACACCGAACAACTCACGAGGTGTCTTGATTTGCAGACAGGCCATGAAGCATTAGTTTTACTGTGTCTGTACTTCTGTCCTGAAGGGGCCAAGGTAGGAATCTTTCTGCTCTATTACAAATGGAGGGATCTACATGCTGAGGTATAACTATACCTCAGGAACACAAGCCTCAAAAAATGCCAGCTGTCTTTCTCCTCACAGGGGTGCAGATTGGTCTGGGACCCTGAACCTGCACAGCCCCACTACCAAGCAGGCTGCAGTCAGAAAGAAGCTTTGCACTGCTGATCCCAACCAATTTTCCATGTGCCCTTTTTTTCCCCCAATATTCTACTTTTAAAAGGAAAAAGTCAACTATTTATTTTCTTTTGTCAATATATGATACCAGAAGAGCAAAGCTGCTTTCATAACCAATCATTATATGAGAAAAGTTACCACTGAAGTGGAAAAGAGCAATATCCAAAATAAATCCTCATAACAACACAGAGGCACCTCCGTGAGATAAATACAAAGTAAAAAACTCCCAAAATATAAAACAGTCCACTCCAAGAAAGCAGTTTAAGTAAGCTCTTCCACACAATTAGATTCTATCTCTACTAATTACTAGCAAGCAAATTCACATTAAAAAACCACAAGAAAAAAATCCTTCTGATACACAATTCAGGTACCACATTCACTTAGAACAAAGGTCCCAGAGAAATATTTTTTAAAATTTATGGGTTTTTTCTCAGTATACCTTAGAGGGTGGCTGAATTCTCCAGAAAATGGTATAGCAAATAGTATAAAGTCAAATGCATTTACAAGTTAGGACCCTATTTATATACTATTTCTTCAATGCTACTTACTTAAATAAAAAGCCAAATACTCTTGTGCTACTTTCCCCAGCTTGTGGCCTCTATCAGAATAGGAGAGGACTGCCCTCTTTCTCCAGTTAGAACGTGCTGGTTTTGCAAATTCTCAGTATTTCAGGTTTCAATGTAAAATACTTGGCTTCTCTTCATGGGAGAAGTTTGTATGAGATGCTGTGATACTTTGTCGTTTTTTTCTTTCCCTCAGACAAGGGCATTTCAAGTATTTTCACAGGACATTTTACTTTCAAGGTTTCCACAGGGACCCAGGTCTCCCACTTAAAAATCGAAGTACAGAAGACGTATCTGAGAGGAGGACTAAGACAGATGTTATGTAATGGCAAACTTCCCCCATTCTATTCCAGCAGAGCAATTAACCCAAAGATTGAAAGGAAAACCACAGGCGAAGTATTAGCCTATTTAAATGTGCTCTCAAAACATTAATTTTCCTAAGTATACTCTTAAACAAGTTAGAGAAATGTAATCTAAAGTACAACGATGTGGGGACTCATATCCTTGATCAACTGCACTCACAAGACAGCAGCTAAATAACCAGGAGATGGACATTTTAAATTATTTCCTGGATGTGATTCTTTCCAACAGTTTTAATTCTTGGCTTGGATGACAGAACAGGTATGCTTTTAAAATTTATAGACGTTATCAAGACACAGGTCAAATAACTTAGGTCAAAGTGTCCAAAATAAACAATACTGTACCAAGATTTTTTTTTAAAGATTAAATCAAGAAAATCAAAGCAGCACTAGTAAAGAAAGCATCAACCAAAAGAGGTTTCAACATTAAAAAAATAAAATCCATTAGACATAAGTTACCATACAAAGAAGATAAAATCAAGAAAGCACTAGAGCAGAGAGAATGGGGTGGTCACAGTGGATTAAAAGCTTCATGCAGTCAGTACTAGACTGTTGCCCAAAGAAGCAGGTCCAATTTCTAGCAGGAGTGTTTTCCTCCTAGAAGTGTTAACAGTGAGGTCTCTGGAAAGCAGTCACAGTTCCTTGGTGCTAATAAAAAAACATAACTGGAATCCCATACTCAGTTTGCAGCACCATATTTAAAACTGCTGACAGAAGGAGAAGAAAGCATCCAAGAGAGAACTGCAAGGACAATAGTTTTAGCAAATGTGGCTTATATAGAACAAAACAAGGTTGCTTGGATGTTTGTTTCAAAAATGCTACCATCTAAGAACACACCCCAACCACAAGAGTCTCCATATTCATTCCTTCAATACACCCAAGTGGTTTATGAAGAGGACAGCAATCAGTGATGTTCTATATGGAACAAGAAAATTTCAAATTGCAGCTGAGCTTATTTGGATTAGAAAAAAGTTTTAATAGTTAGAACATTAAAACACTAAAAGGAGCAAGATACCCAAGGATGTTGTGGGATCTCTTGCCTTTGATGATTTGCAAGAACTAGACTGACAAATACTCCAGAGACTTGATTTCGCCCCAGTATCCTGGGCAAAGGAACAATATCACTTGCATTTCTGTGGTACAAAATATTGCTGTACTAGGTCCACGGTATCTTCAGAGTAAATCTGTTCTTTAATTTAACAACTGCCAATGTTAGAAATGGAAATTGGAACAGTTGAGGTGGGAAGTGACCTCTGAAGGTCTAGTTCAGCTATCCTGCTCAAACAGGGCGAGCTATAGAACTCTGTCCTGGACTGTGTCCAAACTGCTTCTCCCTCCATGGATGGAGACTCCATGACCTTTCTGAACAACTTATTCCAACGCTTGGTCATTTTTACAGTAAAAAAAACTTCTCCTGATGTTCAGATGGAGCCTCCTGTGTTTCAGTTTGTGCCCATTACACCTGGTCCTGCCACTGGGTGCCACTGAAGAGAGCTCGTCTCCATCTTTGCACTCACCCTTCAGGTATTTAAACACACTGGTAAGTTACGTGTATCATCTATGTGTCCCCTCACCCACCATGAGATTTCTCTTGTACAGGCTAAACAGTCACAGCTCTCTCAGCCTTTCTTCCTATGAAAAGCTCCAGTCTCTTAATCACTTTAGCAGCCCTTCATTCAGCTCTCTCCATGACTCTTTTGTACTGGGGAGCTCAGAACTGGGCCCAGCACTCCAAGTGTGGCATCACTAGAGCAGAGCAGAAGGGAAGGATCAGCACCCTTGGCCTGCTGGCTACACTCCATCTAGCCTGGTCCGGGATGCCACTTGCCTCCTTTATGGCAAGGGCACACTGCTGGCTCAGGCTCCACTTGCTGTCCACCAGGACCCCCAGGGCCTTTCTGTGCAAAGCTGCTTTCCAGCAGCTTTCCTCCAACCAGTGTCTGCTGGTGCCTGGGTTTACTCCTCCCTTGGTGCAGCACTTGGCACTTACCTTTGCTAAGGGACAGGAATGGAAAAGTAAGACTTTATATTCTTCCCTTCAAGACTGATACAAGCAACCTGCTTCCCAACTGTCTTATTTTATACTCTCTCTATACCCTATATTCTTCCATATTTCTCCATCTTCTACCAAATCTTCCTGCAACATTTCAGCATCTATTCAGAGCTATAAACTCCACACAGATCACATTTGCCTTGCTACTACTTACACTTTAAGACCTTGTCAAGCCTGTTCTTCAAGGCACACACACCTTCAAGCTAAAGGAAACACATTTAAATGAAATCTGAAATTACTGCTTGATAAACAGCACTGCACATGTACCGTGTCTCAGATGTGACTCATCTCTACCAGGGGCTAATATATATGCATGCCAAGATCAAACAGAACAAAACAAATGCCATCAAGATTAAGGAGAAACACACATACACAGAGGTTTGTATTTACAAAGCAGCCCAAAGGAGTGTGCACCCAAGTAAAATGAAGTGAAATTCAGGCACACAGCACCACCCTCCAAGGCACATAACCTTCAGCTATACTTCAGCTTCAAATAAAGAACAAGTAAATTAAAAAAAACAACAAAAAACCCCAACAATCAAGGCAGTAACCAACAGAAATAACTCAGCGCTGGGAGGCAGACTTCCCTAGATTTTGTTATTGCTTGAGTCTCTTGTTTTTCCAATTTGTTAAACAGATGTCTATGAAGTTTTGAGATGTAAACAATGTGCAGAGGATGATATTACTTTTAATTAAGCCTGCACAAAGTCCAAGTAATTTCATTGGAAACATAGTTTATAAAAAGCTGATTTTGTTTCCAATAATATTGCTAGCAAGAGTGTTCTTTACCGAGGGTCATTGTCCATTTCTCTCTGCTTCCAAGTAGAGAAGCAAACTCTCAGTTACCAGTCAGCTGTTTCGACACCCAAAACTCAGATGGAGAGATGGTTTGTAATGATTCTTTCTACACAAGTTTCTCCTCTGTATTACACTCTGCAACAAGCAAGCTATGACTGGTAGAAGCTTGCTTTATTCCAGGCGATTTAATAGCACTGAGTTCATATATCCTCCAACATATGAGGAACACTTCTTGATAACACACATCAGATAATCCAAAAACGCAGGTTCAGCTTTTACCTGAAGAACTGCTGCTTTACTGCAAGCAATTAGGCTGGTTTCTACATACTCAAAATGTTTTAATTTACTGAAACTTTGAAATTCTCTTCTATCTGGGATTTTCACATTTTACTGGCAGAAAAGTGTTCCATGCCCTCACAGTGTGTTTTTGGGAAAACATATTTAATGCCATTGTTCCTACAGCTCTAATTGTCTCATTAATCCATTTTCCTATATGAAAGCAAAAAAAAAAAAAACCAAACCAACCCCAAAAAACCCCAAAAACCAAAACACAACAAAACAAATAAAAAATCCACAAAAAAAACAAACAAAAAACCAACCAACCAACCAACCAACAAAAAAAAAAAAACCCAGCAAAAAAAGCAAATTAAAAAACCCAGCCAAAAGACCTTAGGTTTTATTTATTTTTTTAAATGTTATCAGCTTTCAGGGAAATATTTACTATCTTCAGAAAATCAACTGACAACATGTAAAGGTTTCTGCAGATAGGATTAAGGGTCCCTTATTCTACGGGTGTATCTCCTTAACAACTAGGAGGAGAAGTACAACAAGAAATTAACCAAATTTGGGTTTTCTTTGCAGTTATGTAAAAAAAATAAGCAATTCCTCTTGACATGTATGTCATTTAAGACTAGAAAAAGAGAACCATCAAAACAGATGTCACTAGTAAAAGCTGTAGCATAAATGTCTTTTCCAAGTTTCAAACACATACAAGAACAAACAACATTCCAGCCTCATTCATGTTCAAATTAAGATTCAGAATACCTAAAGGCTGCTTCGAAAACATCTGTTAATTCAGCCCTTTTTTGAGGGGAAAAGGGGTAAGACACTGTTATTTAAGCAGCTACTCCAAGAAAACTGATTATCTCTCCAAGGGAATTTAATTCTGCTACCTTTTCATTCAGCAACTGAACAAGGTATACATACCTGCTATACACAACAAGATTGAGGCATGCACTCACAAAAGGAAACAAAAACATTTTTGAGTGCTTTCAGCAAAATTTTCTTTACATGGCAATAGATTAAAAAGGCACAGAAATGTTTAGCTTCTTTAAGTAGATCACAGTACAAGTGCACTGCAAACATACAGGAGCTTTGTCAGAGTATAAGAGAAGTAGAACACTACTAGAAATCTGTGCCTTAGTTTGAAAAAGAGCAAAATCTTCCCTGAAGTACACATGCAGGTTCTGAAACCCTATCCTGGTATCACAGGCAAGCATGGTAACTGGGCAAATATAAAAGTTCTTGCCAAAGGTCTTTTGTGATGACCAGGGAGGGTTGTAAAGATATCTACAATCAACATAGCAATTTGTGTGGACAGTGCTGTTGATTTTTTTCTTTTCCTCTTCCTAGGAGATATTGTTCACGGCATGTTATACAGGTACTGTAACTATACAGTTAACCTGAAAATAAAATTAAGCCTACAGGAGAATTAGCATAAAAATCATTATGTGCTTCTCTTATCTTCTGGATGGCTAATTATCATACAATAGCAGATTACAATACAACAAGAAAAGCCTTATACCAAAGGTTAGAACTGTGAAATTTAGCTGCAATTTCTATGTGTATCAGAAGGCAGGCAGGAGACAAGGGAATGAAACCCTCATTTTCATTTCAGTGCCCAGAAACATTCCTCTGTTCTGAGCTTCTGCTCAGCCCTCTCTCACTCTTGGGAAGGCTAGAATATGGTTCTAGTTTGCACAAGGAAAGAGTCTCCGGCATTACTTCTCTTTAAAGCTCTTTTCGAACCTAAATGGTTCTGTGATTCAGTAACTGGGTCTCTATAAAGAAAACATATCCCTGTGGATTCCAGATCTCCCAGGCAAGCAGCTCAGAGTTCAGAGTGTATCAGCTGGCACAGTGCATGGAGACTGCTCACCTGCGCAGAGCGTAGACTCCAGAACTTCCCAATAACCCCAGATGTGTGCAGTTTCTATAGAAAGTCAGCTTAGGCTCTGCTGTCCCACTTTCCTGCCTAATGTCTCATCATCATCATCAACGATGGGGGCTGAGGAGGAATGCAAGTCAAGTAAGACTCCTAACCACGGGTTTGCAGAATCTGAACAACCACAGGTTGTGTAAGATCTGCTCCCTCATCCCCTCACATTCTGCCTGCTCCCATCCCACTTGTGGCAACAAAAAAGTAAATCCTCAAAATCTGCAAGATAAGAATCTGAGTCCTAGCTACCTTTAGCCACCTAAATAAGAACAAAAGAACTGGGCTCCTGCTGAATTATTTTGGGGAAAGGAACACCCAGGATGACGCAGCAGCCCTACAGACATCCAATACACAAATACTTCACACAGACAGAAGCTGCCAGGACTTCTTTTTGAAGTGGAAAAGAGCATTTCTATTAGCTAGAGGTCTCCTTGGGCAAACCAGGAACGAAGTCCTCATTTTTTCCCCACAAGCAAAACTAATGGACCTAAAGATCTTCCAGGTGTAAAAGTGAGTAGAATTAATACTCCGGTTTAAGTGAAAAAAACCCAATGTGCTAAGAAACTGGAATAGGAAAAGTATGTAGGAGGACCACAGCAGCACCTCAGCTCAAGTTAACTAAAGCAGACAGAGCTGGGCTGGTCTCGGTATTCAGACTGATGTGTTCCAGGGAGTAAGCTTCAAGAATGAGCATCTGAAGACAGTACATCAGCAGGGCTCAAAAATGGCTTATGATATAGGCTGTAACACTGGAAAAGCAAAATTGCTGAAGACACAGGAACTAGGGCTAACATAAAATACACCACTAGAATTTTTTAATAATGAAATGTAAGACATTAGCTCAGCTGAAAACCACCTACTTTTATCAATAATGCAGTCTTGCAAAAGGTTTCTGGTACATGATGGACCAGTCCTATTTTCTTAAATAAAAACCAGTTTCTTAAATGGAAGACAGCGAATCTGAAGGGTATCTAAACGCTGTTGACTGCTAGATTTGCACTGGCCCTCTGCTTTCTGAAATCCCCACCCCACAAACCATACTTAAAAAGAAGCAAGCATAGAGAATACAGAGGAAAAAAAAGGCAGTCTGAAGCTTGACACCTGCTTCAAAGGATGATATTTTCTGTATAGAAAAACGGATCTGCACCAAATCTGAACTATGAAGGATGAATTCATCATAGCTGGCTACATATCATCTGCCAAGAGGGTCTACCAGATCAATGTTTGTTCTGGGCAGGTGAAAGGCCTATTGAGATATCACTGTTTGCACTGCTTCCTTGTCTCCTGACAAGGGTGGAGCACTGGAATAAGCAGGTCCCAGCTTGTTAGCACTATAATAAACTGAAAAATACTCATCTTACTCTGGTTCTTTCCAAAAAGCTGCAGTTGTGCCTTCCTGAGTTTCGAGTACTGTTGTGGAGTCAAATGGCTCCCTGGGACAAAGATCTGGAATGAAATATGACCTGAAACACGGCTTCAAGGAGGGAAATGCAAGGGTATATAGGCTATATCTGTGATGCTACTGAACAAAAAGAATACAATCTCAGTATGCCTGAAGTGTACATCATAAAAAAATGGATCCAGGCAGGTAAAACACCCAGTTACAAATTACTACATTTCACTGACATTAGCAGCGACATACTTTTAGCACAAGCCTCTATTTAAGTAAGTACCAAGACAGTTCACATTTAGTACCAAGACTGATAGTATGTCACCGTATCATCTTGCTTAGAGCCCTTAATTAAGGGGATACACTACAACTTTTCCTTCAGTGCTTTTTTCTCTCCCCCTGCCTCCCACCGCCTTATATCACACCCATAGGGAAAATAAAATCATTCTGAAACAGTTAAATATCCTTCCAGTGTCACAGGCAGCTATCTTACAATTTTCAGTATGAATGAACACTGGCCTTATATTCATTTCTAAGGCTCATTTACAATACAGCTGGATCAGTTCTTTCCTAGTTCATTTGCTTTCAATAGGGGCTTCATTCTCAATTCAAATGACAAATTGCTCCAGCAACCACACATACACATGGCTTCCTCAAGCCTGGCAGTTTTTAGGTTTAATGAGCCCCTTTACATGACTGTTGTTTAAATTACTATGTAGCAATATATACATGTTAATTACCTTGGAAGACCTGTGCAAAGTAGACAAGCATTCAACTTTAACACATAAATATTGTGGCCAAGGGTGTTTTAGCTACTGAATAGAGTTCATACTGTTGATTCATTTCATCTTTCATGTATTTTTCTGGCAAAAAGCTTTTAATAACATGAACTAAAAGAACATAATCCCTTAAACATCAGGAATAATACCAACTCTGTTGACCTGAATCTATTCCCATCAACTTCCTTTATCTGAAAATTGGCATCCAACATAAATAACAGCATTTAGTGATTGCTATTTGCTGGATAAGCTCCTCTACTTTTCCAAATTACTCTAGGAGAACCGTATTTTTAAAGTAATGATCTTTTTTCAGATATTGCACCCTACTGAATAATTCTTGCTCATTTCAGGCTGCCAGAATTCTTAATTTGAGAAGAAAGATGGCACAGTCATCTCAGTTTCTCAACAAAATAACATCATAATCTTTACTTTATCTTTGCTAGAACTTTAAATTGCACAAAGGGCTTGCAAAGCATTTATTACTAAATAACATTAAGGGCAGGAGGGAGGAAGCAAGAAGTAGGATTGGAGTATGTTACAGATGTGTACCTTGCCTACATTTGTTATTAGCAAAGTGCATGCACATTCAGTGTGTTTAGGCAGGAAGCAGGAGTCCTACTCCATTCTGTGACACTGGCTGACATGGAGAGGTGATGACTATCAACAAAAAGAGCTTGTGATCTGGAGCAGTTCAAGGTGTGCACATGACGCAGCCAGCAACAAAGTCACATTCTTACTGCCTTTGCCCTTCCCCTCAATTCTACTGCTCTTTTATTCATGTGACTTTTCACATTAACACAAGGTTCTCAACCTTTACACCACACCTTCCCCAGCAGCAGCTTTAGTCTCATTAGTTTCCAGAAACCTTATGTTAACCCTGATTTTAAAAACTATGTCAGCATAAAAATTTTAAGGAAAAAAAATCCAACACTAGAAAATGCAAGCATGACAGTTCAACCTAATTTATACAAAGTACAGATCGTTTGATTCTCTACAACAGAAATGCTGTAATAACCAGAAATCATTTGACTACTACTTGACCATAGAAGATTATTATCCTAATGACAACATACAGGTTTCCCCCTATTTTATCAAAGAACCATTTTCTTTTGGAATACAAGTCTGACTTTACCCACAAACCTCTTCTTTCTTCCTCCACTTCTCTCCTTAAACTAAACAAGTACATCCTCAACGCTGGAAGAACAAAGGCAACAAACCTCTTCTTTCTTCCTCCACTTCTCTCCTTAAACTAAACAAGTACATCCTCAATGCTGGAAGAACAAAGGCAACAGGTTTTTTTGGGGTTTTTTTTGATAAACTCATTATTTATCTTCCCAAGTTCAGGTTTGCTTTTACATCAACTTTTCCCAGCACTGTGCCAAGTACTGTTGCCAGTTAATTTATCTACTGATTTATAAGGTTTTATCACTCGCTAAATCTTTGGGTCCCAGAGCTGTACTTTGAGTTTCCTTTGCCCAAAGCAAGTGCAGAGTGAACCAACATACAATCAAGATGGGAATTCAGGCAACAATCATCAAAAATTCATGTGAAGAGCATAACAGCTTCAGGAAGCAAAACCCAAAAATTGTTGAGTGTCATGAGTTTGGTTTGTCACCATAGCCCATCCCCGGATGAGTCACAGTTACTCAAAACAAAGATCATTAGAGTCACAAAGCATACATAATGAAGTTTTCTTGAACAACCAGGTGCACTTTAGCATTATTAAAGCAAAACCACGAAGTTACTTCATTCTATGAGCTTAAGATCACTGAGCAATGCAGTAGATTTTGTTCAAATATATCAAGTGTACTGGTATAAAAACCCCCAGTCCTATCTCAACTCATATCATCTCATATTTGCACCTATTTCTATGCAAATTAGCAAACACTTTCAAATTAATAAAGGTGAGGAAAACCCCATATTGACTAGCTCTGGTTGATTTTTTTCCTTAAAAATGTGCAGCAAACTGAAGATCCATTATTTTTGTCAAAACTGTTACGTGAGCATGCAAATTCAGCACATCAAAAAGAATAATGATTATGCTGAGTTGCATGGCTTGTTACATTCTTTCTTCCTATTATAAACAAATCATGATAAATTACACAGACTTGCAACAGTTAATGCAATTTCTCCTTTAACACAAAAATATAAGAGTTCATCACTGTTTAGAAAAATGCAAATTGAATGGACTGCTATAAGCTCTTCAGTTTCTAACTTCAGTATTTTGCCAATAATCTTTTCATGTGTTAATGCTTAACATTCCATTTAACTAAATCCAAATATCACTAAGGTTATAATAACCAGTTTAACCCATCTTTTGACTGTGATTTTTTTTTACTGAGCTACAAGACATGGTCTTATTCACTAGAAGGCCTAAGCAGAACAACTTGTCAAATCTTCTCCCACAGGTTAAAGAAATTCTGCCCACTGAAGCAGCAAACTCCAGAGCTTCATAAAGGTCTCTGACTGTCTGAGGAATATTTCCTTTACAAAGTCTCCAAAAGCCAGTTTACAATATTCCTCCTCACCTAATCAAAACAAATACAACAGTCCTACTTCACTTATTGTCTAAAATGACATTAGCAGTCTGAGGTTGGCAAGCATCACTTTCCTGCCTTATTCTTTAGAGACACTTTTACAGATGACAGCCACCAGGTATGCCTTCCAAAGAAATGAGATTTCCACCACTGGTTTACTTTTTGAAGGAGGCAGACTGCTCAAAATCTAGATAAAGTTAAGACACAGGTGGTAAAGACTTCAACACACTCTCATCAAGCACCAAAACCACACTCCACATCATAATAAACAAGTTCTAGCCTTGAAACATTTCTAACAAAAGATGAAGTTCAAAACAAAACATCAAGAGAAAAGAGAAGGCTCCTGCAGATGTGGGAAGATAATTACCTCTTGACTAACTCATGACCCACAGCATTTATGAAGTATACATGCTGTCCACCAGGATGGAAAACAATATGCTATAAGCCTGGCACACCAGAACAGAGTATTTCAGAGTCAGAGGATGAAACAAAGTGCACAGAAATGGCCTGAGAAGGACGATCCTTGGGGGAGACAGGTGATTTCAGTTAAAGGCACAGTAATACCAAAATTCAGCTATAGCACCAGCCACATTCATGTAGAATCTTTGATACATTGGCCAAGGCAGTTGAATGAGATGGGAAAGGATTATCATGGTAAAATAGATGACTTTGCTACCAGCAGCATGAAGTTGGGAGAAAGCTGCAGGAGAAAGATCACCTTTTCTTGGGAGAAAGATCACCAGGCAGATTCTTAGGTATTTACATATCGAAAGAGTAGAACATCCACATCTTTTAAGTACTGATCAGGAACACACAAGGGAAAAAAAAAAAAAAAAAAAACACCAAACTAGAGACAACAGTAAGACAACCATAAATCTAGCAGTTCAGAGTGAAAACAATTTAACAGAAGTCTGCCAATTTACAAGCACACACCTATTTCATTGTGACTGGCAAAACTATGAAGAAAGTATATTAGAGCATTTGAGATGATGCACAACGTAAGAATATCATATTTAAACTTAGCTGGTCTTGATTTGTTTTACACTGACAGTGAACTAGTAACCTGTGTGCTTAGACAAGTCATAAACTAATATAAGAAAAGAATAGAAGTCTAACAGGCAACAGGTTCAAAGTCTCAAGTTCTATTCTGATACATTTTTACCAGGCAAATTTGTTCTCTCTCCCTCTCTGAATCAGCAGACATGTTTAACAAAAGTCTTAAAAAAATCAGAGGTCTTAACTCCATAAATTTGAAACTGCCTCCCCAACCTCCCTCTTCCACCCTGTTAATCTAAAGTACTTGGGATGGAGGAACTTCAAAACAGATTTTATCCAGCAATTTGAAAAGTTCATGAAAAATATTTGTTTTTCTGTGATTTCAAGTGCGTAACAAGTCACTAATAAGTAACTATAATACCTGAACATGTCTAGATTTGCTGCAGCACAGACAGATTTGTATTTTAGCAAATTATCACCTTTGTCTATGCTTTATCACTGTTCTTAACCAAATTCTGTGCTGTCAGTTTCATGCAAAAAGAGGTGCTTTTAATTTAGACTTACTGGTTGTTCCACAAGTAAAGCTCCTATCTTCTACCCTTCAAGGTTATCACAAGACAGTCACCTCAATTCAATAAAGAATGTCAAAGCAAAAAGAACTTTGTACTGTAACACTGCAATACCTTTAGTCAGCTCCCAGTATTTGTGTAAGGTGAAATTCTGCTTCTAGAACAAAGTCCAGATAAAGAGGCACTACAGCTAAACTTGTTTCCTCAGTCTCACACAGTCAAGGGGCTTTGCATCCACAGAATATGTCTTAAGTATCCAGACTTTAACAATCTAATTTCTCTCTCCAGCAGTGTTTCAGATCCTCTTTTGGCCAGTATAGAACTCAAACATTTACTCCCAAAATACAGTGGCAATAGTTTGCAGGGGCTTTCCAGACAAAAATCTGCACAGAGGAATACTGTGGGTGCAGAAGGAACAATCCAGAACTGTACCAAGAAGCCTGACAGGGCAGCCTTACAGAAGCTGTTTAATACATTGGTACTCTATCAAACCCACATACTCCCATGACTCTGCTAGAGGTCACCACTTCCTGCACAACACCACACATACACCTTTACCTCAGTCACTGCAGCTCAGTGTCTCTCATGGTTTAAACTCATATCTGGTTATTCAGCAGACCCTTCTGTCAGTTTAGTCACACAGCGAGACAGCTAAAGGCAATCTCTGGTAATCTTTTCTGCAGCAGTTTATCAGAGCCTCAAGTCTCCTGTCCAGATGGGGATAACAGACATTGTCACCTTAGTAGCCAGACAGCATAACACCTCCAAAGATGCTTTGGGAGTATCACAAGAGGAGTAGCAAGTGCCTGCACCTTAAAGTAAACAAATAATAGTTTTTAAAAATCAGATATTAAATTGGAAACCTTCCCCCATGGACACTAAAACCAACACTTCCCAGCTCTGGTCAGCATGAACTTTTAAGTTTCCCAGATCCAAGCTGATCTCCCACCCCAAAGCTGCAGCACAACAGCCCTGACTGCAAATGGATGCAGGCATGCATGTACACAAAGAAGCACCAGATGGCCTGGGAACTCTGTTTTCTTTAGCATTTTGAAAACAGGATTTATCCCACAAGCCATCAAAAGAACACATCTACTTAGTCATAAGAAAGAAAATCCTGAAGCAAAACTTTTTTTTCTGTTTTTTTCCCCAATTAAAAAAAAAAAGAATGTTTATTCAAACATTTAAAATAGTTGTCATTCTAGTACAAACCTGTTCTAATGTAACTTGTGTACTTGGAAGTAAAAGCATATTTTCCATTGGAGCACTTTCAGCATGATTCAGAGCCATCAATTTGTTCTTTCAAGACAAATAATCTTCCACTTGCTTCTTAAAAAGCATTGATTTAGATCATGCTCTTAAACAAAGCTTCCTTCCATAAATGCAGTAATTTAATAGTAAAGCTTAAAAGGTTAATTTAGAAAATGTAACAGGAAGTCAAATTCATCCATAGTCTTATTTTCCAAGTGAGAGACTAAATTAAAAATAATTGAGGTATTAGAAATGGAAAGATAAAATTTAATTGACATTTATTCACAATTAAGAACTACTGAATTTGTAGTAGCAAGACCCATTTCTGGAATATCTACAAATAGAGATCTACAATTAAACTCAGACCACTTGAATTTTATGGATCCCTGATAGATTATGAATCCAGGCTCTGCTCAATGCAGCAGTCGTTCTTCCTAAACAGCGTAATTTCCTTCCACCTCACCTGCAGCTAGCCTTAAAGGGATAAGGGATGCATCACAGGATATCCAGATCGAGTAACGACCCTAAGACCATCTTTTCAGTCCTGTTTCCATTTGAAACTCCACTGGTGAAGCCTAGACAAAGGTGACTTTCTCTGAAATTCCTAGTGTCTTTCTAAATTCAGTATCAGCTTTGTTATTCTTATCAACTCTAGCTCCCTGAAAATAAAAACTAGAGACAGCTGGGTCCAGTCAGCAATGGATTAGATAACAGCAGCATAAATTATACCACTCATCATGATCTCAAGAAAATTGTCTCATAAAAAAAGTTTAACTTCTTCCTCCATAAAACTACACTGTTATTTGATTACAGCAATAAGAAACCTCAGATAATTTTCTGCAAGATCTGACTTCGGAGCAGATGAGCTCTTGCAGATCTAGCTTGAGCTCTTTGCCACAAAATAACATGACTGCAGCAGAAGCAACCGAGCACTTATTTTTTCTCCCCTTCACACTAACCTGTCTTACTTTGGTGGGGCAAACCAGAAGCACTCACATGACCAAGCTATGATAGCACCAAGTACATGAATCAATCCATTCCTAAAGTGATTATGTAGAGCCTCATGGCCCAACTCAGCAACACAGGCTGTTGCAGAACTTTCACTTTAAAGAGCTCCTGTGCCCTCCTGTCTACCGCTTGGCCCTTTACTTATGCCATACTTTTAACAAATTTCTGACATTCAATGCTGCAAATGCCTTTTTTTTTTTTCCCCACGATGAAACATCCCTGGGTCTGATCCCTGACCTGGCTTTCAGCACAGCCCCACAAACAGCTGAAAGGGCAGATGTCTGTCTACGCACCATGATGGGATGAGAAGCCAAGAACTGTTTCAAATTAAACTGACCACAAAGCACCCACACTCTCAAAACACAGCTGATGAGTCTGACAGAAGCAAGCATAAGCACTCCTAAAATAGATGTGTGTAGTTCAAAAGAGGCAGATTGTTTTAAAAAAATTAATCACGAATGGAAAGGAGGAAGGCAGCCAGCAAGAAGCACTGTCAGTGCAACCCTGAAGTGTTCTGCTCACAGTCACCAGTTTTCCCTGGGAGGGAACTAATAAAATTACTCTTACTGAACAAAACTGGCACAGTAGCAGGAGATGATGGGTCTTGCTGGTTGTACATACTGATTTGCAAATCCTGGGGATGCAGAACTGCATCAACACACTGTAGCTGAATTCAGTGAAATCACAGGTCACATAGAGAGGAACGTGAGTTACACTCACACTCGCTAGGTCAAAGACAGTGCCCTGACTTTCAGCAGCACTGCAAGAACCTTGGTATAACAACAGAAAAACAATGGACTGTAACCTCTCAGTGTAAAGTTACAGCCAAGAAAACAAACCAGGGAACATTAGGTAAGAAGCAATACTACTTCACAATACAACATTGCTGTGCTCAGCTCAAACATCTGCACAGTATTCACAAAGTCAGAAAAAAGCTATAAACAGTATTTCTGAGCCTAAAAAGCATCTGTAAATAAATTTTGTTTTTATCTACTTAGACACAGACAAGACTAAGAGGTGGCATGTGTATGAATTTCACATACCTGCATGTGGAGAATATTTTTCTCCATAGTTCCATGACTTTTTGTTGCCTGCCTGCTCAAGTACCAAGACAGGAGATAACAGGGACCATAAAAATATCAGATACAATAAAAGACCAATTATTATACTGACAAGTCCACACGCAACATAAATAATTAACTGCTTCTCATTAAAGACTCAAAGACAGATAAGCTAATGAGATCCAAGGAGAGTACTCATGGTAAAAAAGTGACAGGCTTAAAACACAGTCTTGGAAGAAGTTCTAGAGACTGTTAGGGAAGGGGAACAGATTCAGTGTTCACAATGGCCCTTTCTGACCTGAAACAAGTCTACAGTTCAGATCCTATTTATTTACAACCATTCACATGACTCTCTCCAATATAAAGAGTGATAGAAGAAATGATGTCTAGGAGAATTGACAGTTGACTTCCATTTAATATCATCCTAACAGCCTTAACAAAAGATGTTAAGAGGAGGAAAAAATGGGAACAGAGTCAGTTGGAACATCTGCTAACCACTAATGCAAAGTAAGTTTTCTTAGCAAATGCAGCAGCTTGGCCAGAAGTGGTGGTGAAGTAAACAGGTTTTTCGGGGTGAATGGGGTGAAAATAAAAGCAGGCAACAATAATCTGTGATTTTCTGTACATATTTGCTTCTAATAAATCCCTTTGAAAAATGATTATTTGTAAAAACAAGGAGTTCTGTTAGTAGGCGTAAGTTTGTTATCTTTTAGTCAGGCCTTTAGAACAGTCTCCCTCCCTATTCCAGCACAAAAGGAAAATGTGCATCATAAATCCTAGCTACCTCAAACATAAATTCCATTTCTTACTGCCACCAGGAACCAGCAGCCTCACAATGGCTTTTGAGATACAAAAGGTGCTGTAAGTAACACTCTAAATTCATTTAGATCTGAAACCAAAGCTGCAGGCTTGTCTATGGTTCCATTTCTGCTTTTATAACCCAACCTTTAGCAGTAAAAACACCCCAAGTTTATTAGTACTGCGGGTTATGTTCATGTACAAGACAGAAACAGAAGTATACTCCAAAGCATTTCTTTTCATTGTAGAACCACAGCATCATAAAGGTTGGAAAAGACCACTAAGATCAAGTCCCAACACTAATCTAGCATTGCCAGGTCCACCACTAGCACACATATCTAGGCATCACATCTACATATTTTTTGAACACTTCCTGGGATGGTGATTCCAACACCTCCCCAGGCAGCCCATTACAATGCTGACAGCCCTTTCTGCGAATAAAGGTTTCCTAACATCAAACCTAAACATCTCCTGGCACAACCTGAGGCCATTTCCTCTTGTCCTATCACTTGTTACCTGGAAGAAGAGACTGACCCCCACCTGTCCACACCCTCCTTTCAGGCAGCTATAGAGCAGTAAGGTCTCCCTGAATCTCCTAGAACATCATCCCTACCTACACCCAGCCCACAGCGCCCTGGTCCACCCCTCAGGGAGCTTCCACTGCCATCTGTGCAGAGGCAGATGTTACCCAAGCTTGGCATTTCACGGAAGATACTTTCCAAGCAAAGCAGACAACAATCTCAGAAGCAGAGGAAGTGGTCACATTTTGTCCCTCTGGAACTGCACTGAATTCATGTTTTGCTTTCAGAGTCACTTTTTCAGCACCACAAACTGGAGTTGGAACGCACAGGGTCAGTCAACTATCTGCTGTTTCCAGTGAGCACTTTCACATCATGCACAAAACAAGAAACAAGAGAACTTCGTCCTCCACCTCACCTGTATCAGCTCTGCAATGCAGACAGATGACTGCACCATTTAAGAAACCAGTACAAAAAAAAAAAAAAATAGTTTCTAAGACTCAAAAGGAAAACTGGGAGAAAAGCTTCCTTCCCATATACAGGGTCTTGGAGTCTAATCCAAAACTTGTGCAAGGAAAGCAGGCAGCACAGCTCAGTGAGCTGCTGTCTGAAGGGAGAGCTCCACAGGCCTGAGGCTTTTCACAAGATCTATATTTGCTGGCTACTACAAGTCATTTAATGCTGCACCAGTCTTGACAGCCTTATGTTGTTAATGAGGTTAGTGCACATGCAATAAGGAGGAATTCATATTCTTTAAATGTTTCCCTATCTCTCTCACAACCTAACCAGTTGTTTGCCCTGTAGCTTGCAAGAAACAACTTTTCCAAACACTGAAGATTTTGGTATTATGTAAAAGCTCTATCTGCCCTAAATTAAGAAGTAACTTTTGATTTCAGTAAACAATAAGGTGCCTTACAGAATGCAAAAGAAACAAAGTTCATTTTGCGGGCTATCCTTCAAGCCAGCACTTGCACTGCAGCTTTCCCACTCTCAACAGCTTTTCAAAGTCACAGCAAGCTCACACAGAGGTGTCACACAGAGGTTCTTCAAACTATTTTCTCTTCCTAGAAAGCTTCCAGCATGCAGCTTACTGAAACAGCTGGGAAAGTTCTCCCCTCCTGGCATTACACAAATGCTGAGAAACTGGCAGCTTTTACAGAGAAAAATCTGCTTTCTGAAACAGAATTTGGATGAACAGTATTTTCTATTTATGAAGAGCATATCTTTCTGCTTTGTTTGACATTTTTTCAAGAGTCTGATCATACTGGAAATGCTAGCAGATGATCTGTTTTGCTTTTTCAAAGTGAGATGAAATTCTTCAAGAACAAACCATTCTATCAGTAGCTAATATAATAACATGTAGGGGGATTGAATTCATGGTACACTTTCCTGACCATAACAATGTTGTTAAAGCAAAATGTTTGCTGAGACAGATGAACTTTCTTTTTAAGAAAATACATTTTATGATCAAACCACAGATCAAAATATGCTGGGTATTTAATGTGAATGTACATCAAAATCCAAGCACATGAACTGTAAAATGAGAATATCTGCTGGCAAATTTCAATAGCAGCAAACAAAACCCACTTGTTTTTGTTTCACAGCACTGAATTTTTCTATTCCCACTCCCTTCTGAGAAATGCAGTCATCAACTTAGGCCTATTTTTTTGCTAATATACAGACAAATGCTCCAACTCCTTCCTCATTTTTTTCCATCTTTAAAGTAAACACCTTTATTTTCTAAAGCCAGAAATGACACATCAGAAAAGCTTTACTAAAGGATAAATATTAATGCATATAATGCATCAACATGCTACACAGGAAAAAAAAAATACCCAATTGTAAGTAATATCAACAAAAGAGGGGATGGCTCAGAGAATTCAAGGGAAAAGATGAAGGCAGTGGGTAAATAACTGCATCTTGTTTTCCATTCTAAGTTTAAGAATACTGTATAAAATATTTGTGGGTGACATTATTTCCTCATAGATTGACCTCCCGAAATATACTATACACCTTTCACAAACTAAACCCCTTTAATTAAAAGAAAAATTCCTCTCCAAGTGCCAACAGTTTACCACAATTTGAGTTTTGATGCCCCAAAGGCACACAGATTTTCACACCTGAAAACAAGGGGTTTGATTTTTTAAGTTTTGAAACAGTTCATTGAACAGAGAAAAGCCAAACGTGAAATATTGTTGTATGAAAAGAGAATGAAGGGAGACAGAGCACACATACAGGCTGATAACAGCTAAAGCAATCAGCTTAAAGGAGAAAGGGAAAAGTGCTACAGTCAACATTTAATGTCTTCACTGGCCTCTGTAAAAGGAATCAGTGGTCTCTGCTGTCTTAGTAAGCAAGTTTCCCCATTAAAAAGAAACCCATCAAAATTAATATCTTCTAATTAACTGGAAGTCAAGAACAAAACTCCAGCGCGCTGCTGAGAGCTGCATGCAGAATGAATAGTGCCAGAGGGATGCTGGGCACACGTGGAGCCGCCCTGCAGCTGGGTGTTCCCGGCCCCAGCTGACTGCGTGCCCTTGGCATTTGAGACACTTAGAGCAGGGCTGCAAATGCTCCTCCTCAGGGAAAGACCATGGCAGCCACAAAGAGAAGCATTTCCTGCCGCCCTCTCTCCACTGCTGAACAGCAGGGAAAGAAACTAAATCAAACCCAGGAACGTGAAAAGGCAGGAAGAGGGAGGAAAAGAAATTAAGTCTTTTGCACAACAAAGTTATATTGTTACACTATTAAACCGGCTCCTTCCTCCACAGAGCTACAGCAGATGTCTGAATTCAGATCAATTTCTATCGGCATCCGAAGACAGAAAAATGAGAGAAAAGTGGATGCTGCCCACTGGACTTTACACTTGCAGGGTGCTGCCCTTCCTAGCAATACAACCTACTTTGAAGAATACCACTGCTCTTCACTTTTTTGCTTAATTCAAAGAGATAACAGACTCATCATTCATCATCTCTCAAAGCAAAGCACTCATGGAAGCTTCATTATTCGGGAAGAATTTCTACTCAGTAAGTAGCTTGAATATAAAACCTCCACACTGAGAATAAGCATCTCTGCTGAATAGTGATCTTTATTGCAATACAATGATTGCACTGAACACTGGTGTGCTCAGACCTGCTCACAAGTTCTTGAGTTTGGTCTTTTTTACATAAATGTAAGCTCTTAATTTAAAATCATACCATTATCATAGATCCAGGAACCACTAACGAGGTATGAAAAAGATTTGTTTAAATGACACAAAGCAGCCTTGACCAGTTCTGGATGGAAACAAGGGAGAAGGAGGAAAAAGTTTCATAGGACTGCTTCTTTTCTCAGAAAATTTGGAAAATATTCACTTGAACAGTTAAAGCAGGTAACATTTGGACCTCATACCAACAAGTGAGATGTGATGCAGTTAGCCTGTTAATTATTTATCAAAATTAAAGTGAGAATTTGTTCAGAACCTGGGATAATTTTAAAGCTTAGCAAAGAAACCTGAAATTGTTTATCATCCAATACATAACCTACAAGACCTCACATAGTGAAATACACACAACAGGAAACTTTAAACTTAAAAATGGGAAGCAATATCCTTGTTTAGTCTCAGTTGAGGACAAAAAAGAAACAGGTGCTTTCCCTGTCAAGACTGCTACATTACAAAAATCCTCTCAAGCCTACATTTATTCTAGATACATATATATATATATATATATATATATACACATACATAACACACCAATACAAATAATACAATCAATTACTAGTGCTACGAAGAACTACTGAGAAAAGCATTATTTTCAAACAGTCACAAAAGAATGAATCCTCATAAATGATCGTAGAAAAGAACTGCTTTTCTAACTGTATATTTGATACCACTAAATTCACATAAAGTGAAGTTCTTCAAAAGAAAGAACCAACATTCTCCACGTATTTCTGTAGTTATTTGTAATATTTCACAAACATTAAACTGGTTCTTCTATTAGCATTTCCAGTCTCTTATCATACAAACTGTACCGCATGTATTAAGACCATGAAATACAGAAAAAATCCAATGTGTTTGTTAGCATACCTAAAGAAAAAAGGGAAGGGGAAAAAAAAGACAGCATTTGGTATTTGTTTGGATAAACTATCTGCGGTTCCATAACAACAAGGAAGGGAAACAATCTGAATCAGTACAGATCAAAACCAAACAGTCAACATAAATTAACTCTTAATATTTTTCATGCTTCATAGCCAGAGTCTGAGTCTGTAGCTTCAATAAATATTTCAAAATAATCTCATCACAATATAGCTAATGGTCCAGGACACATTTAAATTGATGCACAGAAATAAATGGAAATAGTAAGTCAAATGAAGAGCAGATGGTCACTCCAAACACTTCATTACCCTCCAACCCTTTTATTTCTAATGTAGAAAAAATAAAAGAACATTTACCATAGTCTACATTGTACTAAACAAGTAATAAACTCCCTCTCTTTCTCAAGTATTTAAAATACTAACCCAGAAACACCGTACATACTGCTAGCAGCTGTTGAGTTCATCCTTCTAGCAAAAAAAGAAATTATTTGTACTTATCCTTATCCTTCTATTTACTTTGCAAAGAGCCTACAAATTCAATGATGTGTTTGCTCTCCCTTCTTCACTCCACCTCCTGTCCACATCATTTGAGTTTTCCGGTCCATTTTTATTGTCTCATGTGAAACCATACGTTTTTAAAGTACAGAGGTTTAACCTTGGAATTAATTATTTCACCGACAGCTCCCAGTGTTTCCCTCATGTCGGCTCTACAGATATTCACAACAAGCTCTCCTCCACCTGCACCATTTGTGCCCTGGTAGACAGGGCACCTAGGCGGGTCAAGCTGGCTGAATGAGCTGCCCAGCCAGTCACAGACTCATGGCCACAGCTGGAAAATTTAATTTTCCTGGGGGAGGAGCAGGACTGAGGAGCATTTCAAATTTCTGACAACTGTGGAAAACGACAGAAATTTTCTAAACTAACAGAAGGGAATAGGACAGAGAACTATGCTCAAGCCCCAAACTAGAAGGAAGCAGACCTCTAAAGCTCTTTAAAGTGCCTCCCAGAAGTGATCCCTCACAGCTTGTGTAGCTAGCTGCTCCTAGGAGGAAAATAAAACTACTTTTACAGACTGGGAAAACAAAGTCAAGTAAAGGAAAACCCACAAAACTAAAAGAAACCTGCTCTTATTAAAAAGAAAATTTAATAGGTATCGTGCTATTAATACAGACAATATCCATACAGAAAAAGTACAGATAACTGCACAAGGAGGAGACTGCAAATGAAAAAGGAGAGTTGAAATGGTTGGGAATTTAACAACAGAAGCCCTGAATTGCAAAATGGACTTATACTTGAAGAAGGTGAGACACTAAACAAAGCCAGCCTCTCAGAGAAAGTTACATAAAAAAGGTATTTGCAGAGGAAATACAAATAGGAGCACAAGGAAGTGCATGAAGACCAAGCATGTGCAGAGAAGCAGGAGTAGAGATAGCTGTCCCCTTTCTGTTTCAGAAAAGAAACAGATGAACAATACATCCCTTACTTTCTATATAGTTTTATATATATAGTCTCTTCGCCTTTTTCCTTCCTGTACCATCTTCTGCAATCCAAACAAAACTAGTCCTCTGCTTGCTCTTACACATGTACGGCACTTCCAAAGTCTCTCTGCTCCTATTTCTCGCCTCACAGGAACTTTTTACACGGCCAGATGTTCTTTTTCCTCTTCAGGACTCCTACTAAGAGCCTGAAGCTACAGGCTTGCCACTCAGCACTACAGGCTAGAACAGAACCACTGGAATAAAACCACAGAACATATTATATGTACACTGCTAACAAAAAAGTTCCTTTACTGTCAAACTGTTCCATAAGCTTCCTTCTTATAGACCCTGTCCCCTCAAATTCACGGTGGTCTTCAAAGTTTCCCCAAGGTTTGCTATTGGACAGGTAAGCCCAGTGCAAACACCTGCTATGAAATGCATTTTGGTGCTAATAAACGAGAGCCGCACTGACATTTCACACGGTCACTCTCCTAAGCATAGCTGTCTTCCAGTCCGCTGCAGAAAGGCTTCTGAAGGAATGCATACAACAACCTTATCTTCACCCCATCTCTCCAAACACATAAGCTCTCCATCAGAGAATCAGTACCAGGTGCTCTGCTCTTGCTTTTGCATTACACTGCTCTCATTATCAGCTTTCTCCCCCTCCCTGGTTGTCAACTCTTTGCAGCAGCACTCCTGTCATCCTGTCTATCTGTATTACACTGAAAAATTGTACTGGTTTTCATTAATAACTAATGGAACTCACAAGCAGAATTTCTCTTACCTATGCGAAAACAAAACGCTGCTTTTGTCTCCTTTTTCTACTAGGTACTCCCTTTTCTACAATGTTTCTTTTATCTGCTGTAGATTTACTGGGGCAAGCACATCAAGGGCCAAAATTTCCTCTTCTCTCTCAAGAGCCTGACATCGTGCATTTCTGAAGCATGGCTGCAGCCACGTATGCACACCCCATCTCATTTCTCTCTCTCTGGGGCTGTGCATGTTCCTGATTCTGTATGTGACTGTACTGTGAATGCCTTTCACACACCTTCAGTACACGCTGCAGCAATGCATCAAGGCATCTGGAGCAGGGATAACATAATTAAAGGTTATTACCTGCAGACAACACATTGAGTTCTAGCTGCAGCTGCTTAATCAGAGCTGTAAGGTACTCAAAAGGCATTTCAACGTGAACTGGAGAAGCAATAATATCCAGCCTTTTCCACCAACAGAGTCTGATCAGTTTATGAAGGAAATCACTAGTGCTGGTGCTCACAGGAGCTCATGAACATGAGAGGCCTTTCCCTTGCCAGTGTTGTGAAGATGCTTTTAGCATTTTTCAGCAAGTACTCTAATTTTATATTGTTCAAATGTAACTTCTGCATAAAGAAGGCATATTACCAATTTTATAAGTGATAAAAGCTTTAAAGAATTTATTAAAAATCCCATTACCTGTGTGATGTAATATATCTGTTGGAGGGGGGTGAATGTGTGTGTGTAACTCCTTAGTTAGGAAACTCCAGAGCATGACCTGAATCCAAGTGTCTACATGCATATTAGTGCATTTCTCTAGAGTTAATATTCATGAAACATTATTTGGAAGTCATGTGTGATATGAAAGAAAGAAAGAAAAAATGAGTTGCACTTCCCTCCTGATATTTATAACTATATCAAGTCAAACACACTAATCAATAAAACTGAGATGGCTGCTCAAGAGTTAATGTTACACTTACATTTGATGTAAGCATAGAGGCCATGCAGCAATTTTTGCTCTGTTCATGTTACCCCAATAAGAAAAGAACACAACACATAGAAGATCAGAGATTAGAAAACAGTATTGAAGAACATTTACTATTCCTATCCTGAAGTGTTTCCATAGCAGCCAAAACAATTATTAAAACAGATACACCAAAAAAGAAGGCAAAGAAATAAAGCAAAAGCCATTCATCTGTGAAAATAATTCACAGATTTGAAGCATTATATTTGAGTTCTTGATTAATTTAATCCTTAAACATTACATACTTTCTAATACATCACACAAGTCTTTATAATGGTGTTCGCAGCAGCAGAGGAATTTATCAGAGCAAGAAGATTTTTAGAAAGAAGTATTTATAACAGACAACATGTTGACTGCTGTGGATTCACATCACAGAAAATGTAAGGTATCTTAGATCTGCTTTGCAGGATGAGGATTTTCATAGTGGAGGAAGCTTATCGTTTGCTTCTCTTTTTATCCCACTTAAGACTACAGAAAGCCAAGAACACTCTACAAATGTTCATTCTCCTCCTGCCCTCCCACAATTTATCAGAAAATACCGTTTCCAACAGCAGTAAGTGATATTAATTTCTGCTACTCTGGACAGTCCCACTGAATAGCCATCTTTCATACCTGCCCTTTAAGCTTTCATAAGATGCACCTAATTAAAAATCAAAGGCTCAGTTTTTAGAAATGTCAGCATTCATACCTTAGAGTTAAGAAAAATTTGCCTTTTTGGCTTTAGCTGAGAGCCATCTATGTATTAACTAGCAGGCACAATCACTGCTGCCTAAATGTCAATGCGCTCTCCTTGCACTCCTTCTGTAAGAACACAGCATCACCTGCAACCAGTTTTTCTTTCATTAAAGTCAGGAGTCCTCCAGAAAAACAGAGGCAGGATTGTTTTGGCAACAGTGAGCAAGTGGCCTTCCATCTACCTACAACCAAGCTGCAAACTCTGACCAGGTCATAGCCTCCTGTGTACGTGAGAGTGCAACACAAAAGATACTACACAGGTTCCCAGTGGTTAAAAGAAATACACATAGAGCTATGTGTGAGGGAGGAGGGATTGTTTCTAATGGAAGTGTTTTTCTCCTTGCATCAATTTTCATCACTGGATTTCAGATGTGCAGACACGTGGTGTCAGGTCAAGAAGAAGTAATGACACCATTTATGTTCCCCTTCCCATGGGAAATCACCCCACAGCAACAGAACTGGTCAACTGCCACTCACTCCTGTATAACAGATCCAACCTTAATAGCATTTCACATTCAATACAGGGCCCTGAGGAACTCGTGGGTTTAAAAAGCCATCCAGTGCATTATTCTGTTTAGAAAGAATACTTTTAAAGTACGTGATTCTTGCCTTAAGAATGAAGAAAAAAAAGCCAGCATCATTAAACAATCCTTGAAATTTCATGCGAGAAGCTGAGTATAGAAACCATTATCCAGGGGTATCTGCAGTGCTCAGAATAATCTTATGTTGACATTTGTGTGGGGGCAGCTGGGTATGAAACAAGTTTGTGAAAGCCAGAGAACACCTACAAATGAAAGAGTACACAGCATGCAGAAGGGCAGGCTAGCAGATGGGGTAGTCCAAGGGCAGAGCACATACAGTAAAAAGAATAAAGTGCAAATGCCCCAGTAGAAAGAGGGTGTGGAAGCACAGATAAAGAAGAAAGAGAATTCTAGTTCCCTACTGCTATACAGCCTTGAGAAGAAGGAGCTAAGGAAGAACTTGGAGATCAGGGTAGTTCTCTGCTTCTGTTACCACCATAAACTGACAAGAGTTTACAAGACATGTACTTTCTGATACAGACACAATCACACAAATTGTAACACTAACCACAAAGACAGTTATCAACTTACTAATGTAGGATTTATTTTTCCAACAGCCCTCACCTATAAGAAAGCACTGTGGCAGAACATGATACGCTTAACTTGGGCAAAAGTTTCAGGGTTTCAGTTTTATTGGAATATTAAAAAATGAAACAATAACTTACAAAAAAAAACAAACCCTGAACCTTTTTTTCTGTGTATATTGCTAGTTTTCCTCCAGTCATGTCTTTTCTGTGATTCCTCCACACAAGCAAAGAGACCCCGTAGTCTTTGAAATCCAATAAACCTTTCAATTACTTCCAAACAAAGTCTTAGAGATAGCCTAAAAAGTTGTAGTTGCAAGAGTATTGTCTTCTAATATCAACACGTTTCTTTTTCAGCTACAAAGGCAAGAGGGGTGCAATGTCAGCATGAAGAACACATTTTAGAGATGCCAGTATCTCCTGAAATAAGTGCTTGCAAACACAATCAGCAGCACAGTGAAATCCTCTGCAATCATCTCTGTACTTGACTTCATGAGTAAGCTGCTCATTGGTGATGAAGCCCACACTCCCTCCTTTTGATAAAATTTGAGCTGAAATGAAAGAAAGCACCATACACTTTTTTAAGAAATGCTACTCAATTCATTCAGCTTAACCAGTCCCGTACCTCAACATCTGAGTATTAAAGCATATTCTGTTTCACGCCCTATTCCCATAAAATCTAGACCTGCAAAGCTCAGAGAAACTTTACTGATCAACTTCTATAAATGGTGCAATGCCTCTCAATTTTTCTAACTCTCAGTGTGGGCGTTACTTTCTCTGAAAGAAAGGAAAAAAAAAAAAAAAACCATGAGGAACAGATATGTAATTCAACAGAACAGTTTTTAATCCTCAAAACACTGACAGGAATTACATGCTCCAAAGTCCTCCATCAGTCTAGGGATTTACATGAAAAGAAAAAAAAACAAATTCAACTTCTTACTCAGTCTTTGGACAGCTGAGCTACAACCACCACATGTGCAGCTCATGTTCAGAGAGCCCTGGCAAGTCTAAGCTTAATCTGGAGGTCAGTTCAAGCAAGAATGCTCCACAGCTTCTCTACTGGGCCAAGCAGATATGTCCATGTTTTCAGCACTCAAGGACTAAGAGTGTCATTACCTCACTTTCCGATCCTACAAATCCTCAGACCATCTTAAACAGGCTCTACAGCAAAATCTGACCTTTGATAAATCAGAGTATAACTTTAAACAAAATATTCACCAAGCTTATTGACATAGACCTCTGTAAGTAAACCCTTAGCACACTGATAACAATCATCAAGTCTACTTTATAAAAGATTTGTGCTGAGATGCTAGGAGGAGCGCAGCAAGTTGTGAGGGAGACGTGAGGAGAGGAAATCTATTAGCATTTCAAATATCTGGAAATGTGCGATGTAGTCTGTAGGCAAGGGAGGCCTGAAAATGCTGCAGCAAGTATCTCTAGGTGGCTCCGTTCACATACTTCTGTATTCACTTGTAAGAGTCTTACTCAATCTCTTCTGTTTCTTTTAAGCAGAAACAATAGGGTTGCCAAATTCCCTGTTTTAGTGAAATGATGCCAATACATACAAATGAAAGTTAATATGAAAGGCACCTAACAAGAGTCTACTCTGAAAAAAACCTCTCTTTTATACTGCTGGAGATTAAAGCAGTACACAATTTCTCAGGTTGTTACATTTCCTGTTACTAAGTTCTCCCACCTGTTTTTGGAGACCAAGCTTAATGGCTGGTGACTGTTTAGGTTGAAATGTAAAGAAGATTAAGTGTTCTTCAAACATGATAAGCTTCCATACTATTTCATGGGAAACTTGAGTTTCAAGAGGGAAGTAAAAGGTCAGCAAAAAAGGATGGGCAGTGAGTATTTCGCAGCTGTGAGGAATGAAAAAAAAAAAACAAAACTGCAAATTACGGATACACACCATGCAGCTGCCTTTGCGAGAGATAAAAGGACACACAACGGGCTTCGGGGACGCTGAAACACCTACAAATGCGGCCCAACCTCAGTGAGCAGGCACAAACAACACACGCACAGCCCCGCAGGCCAGCACCGTCCCTTCCTCATTCCTCCTGCACAGCGGCGGGAGGGGAGAAAGTTCAGCGCCGGCACCGCACCCGCGGCCCGGGTCGGGCTGCACCCCCGGAGCCGCCCGGGCTCACCCCGACCCCGGCCCCGCACCCGGCCGCCACGGGACGGGGAGAGTGCCTCGGGCATCCCGGAGGGCCCTTCCGCCCGCCCCGGCAGCGGGGGCGGTGGGAAACAAGAACTAAGAAGAAGGAGGCGGCGACCCCCGGAGACCCCGAGCGGCGGGGGCAGCGCGGCCGCGCCTCGCTCTCCCCGCGGCGCCACAGGTGCTGCGGGGCCGGGGGCTGCCAGCCGCGGGGCAGCGAGGCCAAAGGCACCGCTGCTTCGCAGAGGCTCCATTCTCCCCCGCCTGGCACACCGCGATGCCCCCCATAGCCGGCGGTGCCGTCGGGCGGGCTCAGCGGGCAGTCCCCCCGCACCAGCCGGGGAAAGGCACAGGTAGCGCCCGCACCGCGGGTCGGCCCCTCCCGGCGGGAGAGGCGCCGCGGAAGGCAGCACTGCAAGGGGCTGTTTTCTGCTGCGCAGGGGAGGAGGAGAGCGGGTGCCCACCTCCCCGCAGGCTCCGGGGAGAGGGAAGAAGGGCGCAGACGGCTCCAGCCGGCAGGACGGGGGCGGGCGGCGGTCATGGCGGGGAGGCGCGCCGCGCACCTGGCAGCAGGTGCATGCAGGCGGGGACGGCGGCGAGGGCGCCCGCGGAGGGAAGGACGAAACTAGCGAGGCTCTCCCGGCGAACGGCGCCTGTTGTGCAGCCGGGGGGGGGCACTCGCAGGTGCCCGTCGCCAGGGAGTGGGGGACGATGCGGAGGAGGGGAGAGGGTAGCTGCAGGCGCCGTTTTGCAGGCGGCGGAGATAAGCGCACGCTACTCACCGGCAGCTCCACGTTGACTTCGGTCCCGTCCAGGAGAAGGACGCGGCACTGCAGCACCGGCTTGCTGCCGCCGGCCGCCGGGATGTGGACGGGCGCTCCGGCGCTGTGCACGACCCCTCCGGGGAGCGGCGAGGAGGGGAAGCCTCCCGAGCCGACGGCGGCGGCGGTCGCTCCTCGCAGCCCCCCGTCCCGCTCGTCCCCCTCGCCGCCGAGCCCACCTCGCCCGGCTCCTCGCCCGTAGCGCTGCATCGACCGCCGGCCAAAGGTCCTGCGCAGGAACCGCAGCATCCTGGGGGCGCCCTGCCCGGCCGCTCACACCCCCGAGCCCGCAGCTCCGCGCCCGGCCCCGCGGCGCCTCCCAGAGCAACGCAGCAGCGCCGCCCGCCGGGAGCCAGCCCGCGCCGGGCGCCGGCCGCGCCGCCCCGCCGCCCGCTCCGCCCTCTGCAGCGCCGCCCGGCAGCGGCACGGCGGGGCGGGGCGGGACGCGGCCCCTCCCGCCGCCGCGCACCGGGCTGTGCGAGCGGCGCGGCGGGCAGGGGGAGCTGCTGAGGCGGGCGGCGCGTCGCCACCTGCGGGGGAGGTCGGGGCGAGCGTGCCGAGCCCCCCTGCTCCTCTCCTGCAGAAACTGCCCCGGCTCGGCGGGCGCTGGGACGGTGTCTGCGCGACGGCAGCCCCTCGCCACCGCCCGCGTGCCGGGGAGGGGAGAGAAGCGGCGGGGGCGCGGAGCCTCTTTCCCCGGCCGGGCGGCCCCTGCTTCGCGCCGAGCTCTCCGCGCTGCCCCCGCCCCGTGTCCCTCCCGCGTCCGTCTGCCGCTTCCGCCCCTTCGGACGGGCGGGAGAGGGACGGGGGACGTTATTTGGAAATAAAAAAAAGACAAGGGGGGGGGAATGGAGAACTGGGCGCAGGCAGACGGACGGGTCTCGCCTGTGGTGGAGGTGGCCGAAGCGGCGGATCCCGCCGGGAGGAGGAGGAGGAGGAGGAGGAGGAGGAGGGCACCGCACCGCCTCTCCCGCCGCCGCCTACATCCCCGTGCACAGACACGTCTGCCCGGTGCGTGGGAATGCCCCCGCATTTGCCTTTGCGATCAGCGCGGTCTGGTGGTTTAAGGAAACCGCTGTGAGAACTTGGCCACGTGGAAAAACCAGACCCTCCCCACCGTCCTGGTGTTTTAATCTCTTTAGCTTCTATAGCTGTGAGGAAGGGCTACGGGTTTGTTTATCTGTCACGGCAAATGCATAGGTACAAATGCTGTCAGGGTCGCTCTGCCAAAAAGTTAAATATTTATGTATTCTGGCTCGGGTGGGAGCGTTTTTGCTGGATTGCTACGTATAAAATATTGGACTTAAGAATCATGTCTTGCAGAAACAATCAGTGAGGCTAATTCTGTCCCCCTATGGTCAGATGTGATCTGAAGAGCTTTGAACTGTAATAATTTGCTGCTTCTAAAGTGTGGGTTTGGGAATTTTTTTTCTGCTGCGAATTTATTTCTCTTAACCTCACTTCCAGGCCCGTTTACACAAGCATTGTCCTATTTGGTATTCAGAAAGCCTGCCAAAATGTCTCAGCTTGTCATTTTTTTATTGAGACTTGATAGTATTAGGTAACCGCCTGCTGCTTCTGCATCCTTTTCCATGTTCCTTCAATGCCCTGGATCAGGTCTTGAAGTGTCTCATCAGCCAAGACCGTCACTAAATCTGCATGATCTTTGGCAGAGATCTACCCGCAGCCCTTCTGCACTTTGTGGCTGCATGAAAGAGCTTTTATAGAAACAGAGTGGAAAGGTGCTAATCTCTGCCTGCTAATGTTCACAATCAAAAGTAGACACTTATTACAGATTATGGGGGTTTCTTCCAGGTTTTTTGGGTTTGTTTTTTTTTTTTGGGGGGGGGGGGGGGTTTCCCTTGAATTAGGAGCAGATTTTCAATTTTCTTTCAGATCCTGAACGGTGCAGTATACCTTGGGGTTCTTTCGCTGCTTTGAACAGTGTGATGATATCTCAGTCCTATCAAGCTCATTTGCATACCACAAGCAGCACAAATTATCTTAAGTGTTGGAAATTCACCAGAAATACTCCTTTCTCTTGAGGGAGCTACAGCAATTCT
Source organism: Chamaea fasciata (assembly GCF_029207755.1). Classification (NCBI taxonomy): domain Eukaryota; kingdom Metazoa; phylum Chordata; class Aves; order Passeriformes; family Sylviidae; genus Chamaea; species Chamaea fasciata. Next base: position 66,051,306 of record NW_027094086.1, on the reverse strand, counting down.
GGGGCAAAGGAGAGTGGGATGGAAGAGAGGTCTTGCATCACTTGGGACTGGACTGGGAAAAAACTGAGCAAATCTTTTGCCATGCTAAAAATCTTTTTTACTCTGAAGCTGTGAGACTTCAGCCCTTTGTTTCTTTCAACTTCTGTCATGGAAACAGAAGCCTGGTATTTTAAAATGCATAAATGTGGGCTTGTTTGACTTACATTAGTAGCACACCTGATACAGGCCAGTGGCCATACACCAGAGGCAGTCCTGCATGTACAGAACTGCCACAGAGATGCTGAGGTCCCATTAAGGCTCATGTTAAGAAATACAAGGCAATGCTCACAGTAAAGGATCTTTTAGAAGGAGCTGCTGGTGGGAGGAAATAAAGCTGGTTCCTTAGTACCCAGCCTCTCTTGGAGTAAAACAATTCCACCGTTATTTTGTCTCATGTTACCAGCAGAGCTATCTTTAGCTGTGAAACAAAAACCTTGAGCAACAGTGGTACTGAGGATGCCTTGAGAAGTATTTAAACTAGCATTTATGTTCAGATTTTTGATATATGTTTCACCCATCTACGTCCTCTCTCCATTTTCAGATGGACAGGCCCTGGGGGGGGTTGATTTGCTGGTACCTGTCCTGCAGTCCCTCCTCAGAGTGCCTGCTACTTGCTTGCTTTCCAATGAGAGACACAAGCTGAAACTGCCATGGTCCTCATCTGTGCTGTAGTTAAGGGCATTTTCTTTAAATCTTTATCAAAATAGCCTTCCACTGCAACATTGACCTCCCAAGGAGTACTCCAGTCTCCGCTGGAAGCCATGATTTGATTACTGCCATGATTTGATTAGGAAAGGTGGTGACCTAGGCAAACCAGTTTTCCTAACCCATATTGAAGTTCTGGTGGCAATCCGTGCAAGTAACCAGTCTTACCCATGACTTTGCCATGGTGCTGAGCAGTATGTGAATGGGCATTTACCAAAATCCTTCCTGACACTGGTAAAGCAGCAGCAAGATGGGGAATCTCTAAACATTGGAGCCCCTGTTGCTGCTTGTCGCTGAATAATTACATAAAAGTTTGATAGGCACTTTATTCTCGCTCTTTCCTTCAGCATTTTGGTTTTGTTCAAATCTTTTCTGGAAGCTTTTGGAAAGCTTGGAAATGGAGGCAACCACGTCATAGGGATGGGGGAGCAAAGCCATTGACAGTTCTGTGAAGAGACTTCTCTTGCACAGGGCATGCATGTGCTGCCTGGACATCAGAGACCTCTTTCTTGTTTTGCTTTCTGTCACTGCAATTACATTTATGGATTTTTCCTGGCCTGCCAGACTTTCACTCTATGCAAAGGAGTGTTCTAAATTTAATTTACATGCAGCTAGAGTTTCTTTTTCTGCATTTTTGAAGAAATGTTGTCTTTACTGAGTAACTTAAACAGGCTTATATTTTGCAAGATTCTGCCAGGGTATGTTTTGTTACAGTCATTACTTGGAGGAAACTCACATAAACAGATTCAAAGAGCAAGTATCAGTGCAAACCAAATGTCTATGTTAATGAAACTGGGCAGAAAAAGAAACTTGAGAAGTTGTGACATAAATTCACTCAAGCATTTGGATATTAATTTTCTGGGGCTTTTTTTTTTCCTAAGCACATAAATGAAATTAAATTTTTATATTAAAATTTTTATTAAAGGAGATACTTTTCAACATTAGCACTCATTCCATTACAGCATTCGTGCAGCAGCTGGCAGTTCTATTTGTTTATTTTCCACAAAAGCATGTTGCTTATATGAGCAGGTCTAATGTTACCGGTTTTCAGGATTTTTATATACCCAGATACCGATTTAGAATAAAATACAAAGGTAATTCTGAGTTATGTGGCTAAGGATAATTTGCATTTCTAGTCCATCTCTCAGCTAGAGAGATCCCAAAGCACTTCCATTTAAAAAAAGGAAAACTATATGTAGAACTATTTAACCAACACTGAAAGGCAGCAGCTGTTTAACAGCAGAGAAAAATACTAAGAAAAATACTAATACTAAAAATACTAAGAACCTCTCTCATACAGTTGCAATGGAAGTATGTGTTTGAATAGGCCGAAAGTTACTCAAACCATAGGGCCATGATGCTGGAGCTGGTGGATGAATTCCTGCAAAAGGTACCACATGATCATAGGTAGTCAGGATTTTCCTTTGTCATGTTCTGCTCCAAGTGTTTCAAAAGTCCTCCATTAAGAAAAAAAATTAATACTTCTCCACTTAGAATATCAGTGTTTTAGTAGGCATGAATTTTGGCAGCTATTGCTGTTCATGTTAATCCATATATACAGAAAAAAAAAATCCCTTTTTTATCAGAATAAAGAAAATAGTACCTCACTGAAGAATAAATTTGTCCACTCAAAGAGCTGTTCTTGTATAGCCAGAGAGGTTTGTTCATAAACATGTAAGAACAAAAACCTTTCCATTAGAAAACCTACAGAAAGAAAATGTTTCTTGGTGAGTGAACACTTTACAATGACTCCCATCCATCTAGTAACCACGTTTAATATGACTTGATCGTATGTTCTTATCTTTAGTGAGAATTTTATCAGGTTTGTACTGACTTCAATGCATAGAAATAATATTGAATATTATTTATATTCAAAATTATGATTAGGTTTACAGCATTAATGAAAAAGTTGTTATGCTTTGTTAAATTGCAAAGATAACAGATGCTCAGCTGAAAAATTGAGCAATCTTTCCACTGGTGGACTGTTTTGATATTAATCTTTGGTGAGCCTAGAAGACTCCTTAGAACGTTACCTAAAAGCAGACATCACATGCTGAAAAAGTTTTCTAGAAATATTTTCTAACCATCATTATGCATCTTTTAATTATATCTTCACTGTAAATAGTTATCCATAGCATCTTTTGCTGTGCATGTATTAGTAAGGCAAAAAATTGGCAACAAAAATCCCTTTGACTGGCACTGCAGCACTGAATGATACCTCATATAGGTCTCATGGGCAACGAACCACTTATGAGAACTGCTGGAAACCTTCAATATGTATTAAAAAATCAACTGAATAATAAAATAAAGGTGAGGGTTATTATGAACAAGCATCGCGTTAGACTTGATTAATTAAAAGAAGTCAAGTCGGATACTCTGGGTACTCCACTGCCTGGATGTTACACTGGTGGCAGAAAGGAGATCCCCTCCTTGTTTGGAGACTTCAGCTCTTCACCTCTTCAACTCTTTGAGAGAACGAGGGACAGGATGCAGTCAGGGCACTGTACTTCAGGAGGAGGAACTTGTTGGAGGCAAACTAGTCAGTGAATGAAGAGATGAGTCAATAAAAGTAAGTATTTCTGAGGGAGCAAAAATGGAAAAGCAACAAAAAAGAAAAAGATGAAGCCACTGTTAAAGCTGCTGAATCAGTTTATTTGTCCTGTGCCTACCAGTAGCAAGAAAATAGGAAGGAAAAATCCAAACTGAAAGACTGAGCCATCAGTGCCAATTGTTTAAATAAAAATAATTTTTGGAAAAAAAATTCTATTTTTATTTCTAATCTTAATTATCTAGCACAGGTTTTACTGAAACCTGATGGATGAGCACCCAATTTGTTGACATACTATGAAGTTGTTTCATAAAGTAGTAATGTTCTGTAACTATTGTTTTTTAGAAACTGCATTTTCCTGAACAGCAAACAGCTCATTCTAAGATGTAAAATAAATACTAATTATAATGTTATCTATATGTGACTGATAACATGGGTATTGAATGAAATAACACCATCTACTTCCTCATGAACTCTCTTTTGTGTATATGGACTTTAGCTTCCTAGATAGATTGTCAGGCACAAATGCGAATTTATCCCAGTAAAAAGAAACTAAAGCATATGATAGGATAGGAAAGCAATATCTCTTCATAATATGTGACCTGGAGGGGAAAATCTTTAAGAGATTTTGTTACTTAATATCTACTCGATTGCTTGAGTTTCCTTACCTGCTACTTTCCTACTGAGTTTATGGGGTTTTCATTTCACAAGAACTACAGCACCAGCTGAAGGAAATCTATTCTGAATCTTTCTCCTCTCCTTTCATTCCTCCATCAAATATTAATGATGTACGTGTACTGTCATCTGAGGCTCCTTCTTGCCCAGCATTTTCCTCTTTTTATTGCCAGGCACTGTGCTGTGCACACACTGTCCTATGCCATCTTGCAGTGATGGCATCAGAACACTCCAACGTTCTTCTGAGTCTGTTTTCTCTCTCTTGTCACATAAACACACTTTTATTTATCAGTATTTTTAGTCTCTCTGCATCCTCTGTCAGATGATGGCAGTGTAAGGTGGAGAGACGCTTAGACCACAGAAAGGGTTGTGATGCTGCTGAAGGGTAGAAAAGGGGGTTCATTTCATCCTTGTTGTGAGATATTCCCATGCCTATGGCAATTTACCAGCTGGAAACACTGGGAAGGACCTCTGGCAGGTTTTCAGAAGCCCTTTCCCAGAAACAAAAGTCAAGTCATGTAGACTGGCTGTAGTATGCAGAAAAATAAGATCCTCCTTATATCACTGGGAGGAAATTTGTATCCTTCAGATTTATCACGAGGAAACACAATGAATCCCAAGCAAGCAGAGACATAAATTTATTTTGCTTATCTTTCTAAAGTCAGGGATACAGAATGATACGTTTCCTCTAAAATACAAACATGAAGGACTATTCTGCTCAGAAGACAGGGCTGCATAGTAACACGCAGCAAAGTGCTGGCTACTGCATCTTGAGCCAGAGAAGTTAAAAAAAATAGAAATTATTAAAATAGTAAGTTTCCTTTTCAGTATCCTAAGGCTTAATTATAAAGAAATGGTTTTATATTTTCATAAGAAAGTTTGGTAACTTTGGCAATATTACAACACATTGCCGAGGAGATGGAAACAACTATTTGTTTGTTTAGGTCTTTTTCCCATAAGTGTAGTCCAAGTTACAGCGCAGAAGAAATCTGTCTAAAAATCAAGTAGTTCTAAAAAAAAAAAAAAAAAAAAAAAAAGACTAATACAGAGAGTTCTGCCTGAAATGAACAAATAAATTTACATAGCATCATATTTATGTGAACAAAAATTCCCATAGTTATTTTCTCCAAAATGCTTGCTGTGCCTTCAGCCACACCTGAACTCAGTTGACTGGATGCAGATTTCTTTCAAAAGCAATGGCATGATTCTGACTCCTTTACAAGTTTGAATGTATGAACTCTTCCAACATTTGTAGCACAGAAAATATTTGTCTTGCACCCTGACAATAGGACTGCTTCCAGACTTGAAAGTCACTGGGCAACTTTAGGTGAAGGCTGGAGATTCGTGGAGTGTTCCTTTCCTGTTCACTGGTGTGAAGCCATGCAGAGAGAATTTTGCTGGGCTAGATGGGATTTTTTTACCCTGGCAACTCATAAAAGAGTAAGGCATGTGTCATTCAAATTATTAAGATGTAGTGAAAATAATTGTAAGCCTATTTAAATGGAAGTTCCTTTATGCTGTGTATAAGATCATTGTGTTAAAACTTGTAGCAATTAAAAAAAAATCTGAGCCAGAAATAAAGAATGTTAGTAGTTGTACCTCACTGTAATCTCTTTTCCTGCTGAAAGCACAACAGATGTTTGATTCCCATGTTTACAGTTTTAGAGGCAGGCGTAAAAAAAATTGTGCTAACAGGCAGGCAACCATAAGTATTCTCTGTTTGGATATTTAAGTATTCTCACCATCATAGATGAGCAAAATTAAATGGGAGAATAGACTGGGCTGTAAACATTTGTTCATTGAGGTTGCTTTGCATGATGCAAGAGGATCAGTGGTAGGGTGAGGGGTACTGACTGCTCCCATCCTGTGCTCCGGGGAGGTGAGGGGGCCTTTTGAAGAGGGTTGGAAGAAAAGAGATTTCAACTCTTCTGGACCTGGTTCTTCACAGGGGCATACCAACGTGCTGCCATCTCAGCCAGGGCCTGAAACTTATCATAGAACAATTGAGCCAAACACTTGCAGCTATCAGCTTGGAGCCCCGTAACATTCAAGGTCCATTGTGTCCAGGCTAGAATACTATTTAGTGGAGAAATGGAGTCAATATAGTTTGTTTGACCTGAGTGAAAAAGCATCTCAGTGCACTACTGGAATAGCTCTTCAGTGCGAAGAAACGGACTGCTTACTTTTTGTCAGGAAGGCTAATGTTTTCTCAGGCTTTGCTAGGAGATTAAATTTAAAAATGAGAAAAAACCCCAGGGTTTTGTGGTTTTTCAACGTCTTTTGAAAGTGCTGAGCAGGTTTATACAGTTATCCAGCAAAGATGAACAGAAAGTTACTGGATTAGGTTTACATGTAAGCATTGAGATAAAGCATTATGCTTGAAATCTTGCTTTCACCATCTTTCTTAAATGTTAGCAGCTGCAGTTGTGTATTTTCAGCAGTTAATGTTTTATTGCATTTGAAAACTAGAGCAGAGGGAGACTCTCGAGCACAGAGCTGCAACAGGTACATCCAGTGACAGAAGCTGGCAAAACCCAAGTCGGAAGGGAAGTGCAGACAAATGCTGCAGTCTTCAATGGGGGCAGAGCCCAGGCTGTAGGCAGCTGCTGGATGCTGTGGGAAGCTGGGATTGGGTCGCTCCCCAGACTGTGGGAACACCAGGGCTGCATTTGCATAATGGTGCAAGCTAATATTAGGAGCGGCTGCGCTCCCAAGCTGGAATTTACCAAGGGTTCTTTCCCTGTGGGAAAAGGACTCACCTCCCAGGTTAAAAAAAAAAAAAAAAAAAAAAAAAAAAAAAAAAAAGGTAGGATGGAGAAAGTGTTTACTTGATGCACACGTTCTTTCAAAGACCAACTTCTCAGAAAATTGTGTTTTGGATGCATGTGGCCGCCCCCCTCAGCCAGTCAGACAGTTTCTGTGAAACACCCACTTAGTCGTAGGGAGAAGGGTAATCCCGTTTTATTTTCCAAGAGCAACAGAAGAAATGGAACTGTACCCAGCCACGCCTAGTGTCACCCTGTGCTTTCTCTAACTGTCATGCTTACCACCCTTTCCCCAAACTCAGAAACGAAGCATGCATTTTATGCTTTCTCTGACCCAATCATGAAAATTTGGGGGTTTTTTTAAGGGTGAAAACTATGAATTTTTAAAGCACATTGGATAGAAAGAAATTACTTTAGAGGCTTCAGATAGCCCAGAAAGGAACACTTCCATGTACAAGTTAGAACAGAGGTGTATCTCTGGAAAGTTACCTCTTAACTACCTATGTTACGAGGGCCAACTTCATCCTGCATGGTGAAATAACTCGCTTCCTGCTTGCCAAGATCAAATGTGTAGCTGAGGTATTTATTCAGTTCCTAAAATGTATCTGTACTGCCCTGGAGGCACATCTACACAGACTAGAAAGTTGTTTACCTAAAAAGAATGAAACCCAGAACAGTGCAGCCTTCTCTGGTAAAAGTCAGACAAAAAAATCCCCCTCGCTTATGTGGACTGAAAACCCTTCAGGCCTGGTTTCAGGCAAAAACCCCTGCAGATAAGATAAGCCTGGCTGCAATCCCAAACTGAATCCCAAACTGGAGTTTTGCCTAGCCAACTGGGAGAGCTGGGAGCTGTACAGGGATAGTGCCTCCAATTCTGAGATTCAGAGGATGCATCAGAAAGGGTGAGAAGAGCTTCCTGGCTGCTTCTGCTGGAGGTGGGGGGAAAGGGTGAGCAGGGAGACAGCCAGTCTCCAGAAGTGAAGCTACTGACTAAGTAGACACTGCAACCTGTGCTGCACGAACACCAGCCTTTCCACAGCAGGAATACATGGTGACAGACGGGCAGCTGGGCTGCTGGTGGCTGTTAGTGGCCTTGAAGTCCAGCCCCAGGTAAAGCACATCCTAAATGCTGATGCAGGACAAAGCTAATGATCATCCTAACAAGAGTGGTGGCCTGCTGGAATCTTGTGCCTGGAATCTTCCTACTGCCTCCTTTGGCAGTCACAATTTTAATAGCACAATTACAGATCTCGGCTGTCAGCTAATGTATAATTTTACAAATCTCAATCAGCAGTTGATGAGAAGCCCATTTCCATCATGGAACCTAGCTCTTCACCCATCAAGCAGCAGGGTTGTCTAACATCGCACATCACAGCAGAAAAATGGCCCTTTCTAGTCTTCCTGAAACAGATTTGTAGGGGACTTTTGGAGGTATAAGATCATTCAAGCTGAAAAAAAAAATCAGAATAAAAGAATTTATGTTTAAAATAATTAAAAATAAAATAAAATATTCTGACAATATGATCTTGGCAAAGAAAAGAATAAAGCTTCATGTAATAAAATTAAAGAAATACAGAGCTGCTTTTCTATTCTTTTTCTTGTCCAACTGGTGTTGTTGTAGAAGCATGGAGCAGAGTTAAAGCTCTGCTAGTCTTCCTCCTGAGAAGTGTCAGGAAAGATTAGTGCCTGTCCTACTCCTGTGCTTGTAGTGAGTTGCACTGCTTTTGTTTCCATCCACCCAGTGGAGGAAAGATCTGATCTCCCATCTACAGGCAGAGGAGCAGTCATGGTCATATTGCTTGCCTAAGAGGATGGTCAGTACTTTTTTTTGGTTCAGAATCAGCACTATTTGTGCATAGGGAAAAGGAAAGATTACAGAGTTGGTTGCTAGCTCAAAGCTCATGCTGACCCTGAAAGCAGCACACGGGGATGTAACAGCTCATCAGACCTCTCCACTTGGGAAGGTTGGTTTTCTGCCTCCCTCCAGCTTTGCTTAGGAAGAAAAGAACATTGTGTGGGTCACTCTTTCTCATATGAAGGGAAACGATCCCCATATCTGGCCACAGAGGAGTTAGCATTCTCCTCTTCCTTCTGTTCCAGAAGAATGAGAATAGATGTAACAAGACCTGTTGTGGAGTGAAGGGTGTGCTTAAACAGTAGAGTTCTTTTGTCGAGTACACAGCAACTCCAGCTTAGGTATACTTCAGTTTGCCTTTTTTAGGTGGAATTAACAGAGTTCGTGTGCACTCCCTCAGTCTATTTCTAGGCTTTGCTAGTTTATGTAACAAATCTTTCACATCGGTTTGGGCCTAGATCTCATAAGAGTATTCTGAGCAGATTTGAAGTCCAGGTGATGGTCACAAGGAAACAGAGGGAAATATACAGCCAGGAGTGAGCCAGTGGCAGAGGAATGGGCTGGATGGCTTTGCTAATGATGGGATCTGCAATTTTATCTGACTTTACTGTTCAGGAAAGAGCGACGAGAGTGTTTGAGAGCTACCCACTCAGTATGCCAATATGCAGACACCTCACCTTTGTTTTTCTGAGCTAGAGCTCTGTCATCTGATAACACCTAAAAATTAAAAAATAAAATGAACCAAGAGGCAGATATAAAACCTCACAGAAGCACTGAACTTTGCACAGTTTAATTAAAATGCCTAATTGGATTAGCAAACAATAATTTGGATTATTAGACTTGCCATACAACAGTTTTCAAATGCATGATGAATCTCAACAATGCAAATTCTCTCAGTTAAGTGGGGCAGCAGTTGAAGTGCACTAATTGTTCCAAAATATAGCATGGAAACAACTTTATGAAATTGTTATTAAAAACAAACAAACCAAAATGAGGAGCAGGGTGTCCCCTCTCTGAAAATGTTCAAGGCCAGCTTGGATGGGGCTTTGAGCCACCACCTGTTGTAGTGAAAGGTGTCCCTGCCATGGCAGGGGGATTGTTCTAGATGATCTTTAAGGTCCCTTCACACCCAAACCATCCTATGATTCTATGATGGTTCTATGATTCTCAGGAGCACTTGAAAAAAAAAAAAACAAAAAACAAAAAACAAATTGAAGCAACAACAACCAAAAAAAACCTTGACAGGAACTTTTTTGGCAAAGTTCCAGGATTGTCAATAGCAACTACTAATCTCCTCAGCCTGATCTGTAGCTCACATCAGTAGCTTGACTTTTGAGGTTGGACTAAGTAACTCTGCCTTGAAAATACATATCCGTTTATGCCATGTCAGGTATCTAAACTGAGCAGCAACATCAAACATTTAGTGTTGGTCTGTGGTCATTGCTCCGACTCTGTATTTGCTACTCTAAAAAATCTTGCAGTAAAAAAGATACCGTGCTAATGCTCAAGTTTGAGAATACCTGGGAGCCCAGGTGTCCATAATAGAAGTAGCAAACAAACAGCATGGATTCAGCCAGGTTAGTGGCTGCTATTGTCATTACAGACAATAATCTTCCATGTCTGACAAAAGACAAAGTGATTTGGATGTTTGACATTTTGCCAACATGGTTAAAATGTAAAGACTGGAAACACAGTGAGGAAGTCTGGCACTAATCAGAATAAAAAACCCCAAAGCCAATGAGATGTCTGTTACTTAAAGAGATGCCTAGGGATTGGAACTGCTGCAAATGAATTTTCACTGTAGAAGCTTGCTGGAAGTGTTGCTGAAATATGATTCCCAGTAATTATTTGTAGCCCCGGACAAGTGTCATTGTTCATGACCAGCAGTGTGAAAGTAACATAAAGTGAATATGTGGAATTCTGTCTAAAACAAACAGCTCGACCTTATTTGCTCAGCTAGTGAGGAGCATTGTTTCTGTGAATACCAGCCATAACTGAAGTCTAAGCACAATATTTCAATAATAGCTTAAATAATCTTTAATCAAAGAGCAACAGGGTGGTATTAAGAGCCAGACAGATTAAATCTTCCTCAGAGAAGAATATGGAGTCCCAGAGCTCACCTCTGCTCCAAATAAATTGACTGGAGGGACTGGTCGTTTCTCATGCAAGGGATGCATCCAGGCAGCATGTGAGCAGGGCCATGTTCCTTGGGCAGGGCTGTGGTGACACCTACCTCTACAGGTGTAGAAGGAGGACAGTGAAAGATCCCCACAGAGAGGCACAATGTCCCCACATTGTCCCTTTGACTGCCTGACTCCTGCTCTCTGACAGACCAGAGGTACAGCTTGGGTCACAGTGCTCCCTGTCTCGGTGCTGCCTTTCTCCATTCACTTGCTCGGTTGTTCAGTGTAGCTCACAGCAGTTAATTCTTTCCTGGCCCAGGAAGTAGCAAAGGAAGAATGATGTGAAGATGACGGTCATCACCTGCTGCATGCTGTAAGGTGCAAAATGAAGGAGATTGTCCAGATGGACACATACCTGTGAGACACTGTGATTGCATGGGTTTATGTGATAGTAACCCCTCTGCTGAGTGCTGCCAGATGCCCCAGGCCTTGCTGTCTGGATATCCAGTGTAGAGAAAATAGTAACACGAAGTGTGAGTGTGTGAGCAGGCAGGACAATCCCTTCTATCTCCCTGCAGCACACTGTGGACACACCGCTTGCTTCCCTCCAAGAAACTCTGCCTCAGCCACCTTATGCAAGCTATAGCCCATGGCAGAGGAGGGTCTGTGGTAGCAGACCCTGGTGTCAGCAAAACAGAGCAACTCCATCACAAAACTCCAGTTCACACGCTAAGGAAAAGGCATTTGGATGCAATGCTGTCACCTTATAATACTGCCACTGCAGTACAGGAATTCTTCGGCTTCCTACCTTTAATCTGTACATACCTGTGGCTATCCCTAAACACAGAAAGAGGGCATTAGAAAGGATATTGTGCATTCAATTCTTGGTATCACAGACTATCCTACCATCTGGGTTTGTACTCCATTTTAAGGTGGATCTTGGTAAAACAAAGTTGTTCGCCATCTGCAGAATAAAGAAAAAGAAGGTGGGAAGTGAATGTAAGGGGATTTCATCAATGTCTCTGATTATCTGAAGGGAGGGTGTAATGGGGATGGATCCAGGCTCTTCTCAATGGTGCTGAGCAATAGGAGAAGAGGTAACAGGAAGACACTGGAACAGAGGGAGTTCCACCTGAACATGAGGAACCTCTTTCGTGTGTGGGTGACCAAGCATTGGAACAGATTCTTCAGAGAGGCTGCGGAGTCTCTCTCACTGAAGATATTGAAAACCCATCTGGACAGTCCTATGCCATGTGCTCTAGGATGACCCTGCTTGAGCAGGGAGGTTGGGCCAGATGACCCACTCTGGCCCTTGCAACCTGACCCATTCTGTCACTCTCGGCAAGTGCTGCCCACCATTCTTAGGAAGAGGCACTCCCAAAATGAATCCTGCCTGCCCAAGTATCAAGCCCTGCAATGGTTGTCTTTGAAGGTGTACAGATTAGCAATCTCCAGTGTGTACATACAGATCCTGAGTTATTCAGGCAAGTCTGGCAGCACAACATCAGCCAGCTGAACTAAAAAAATTTACTTGTTCTTAGTGCTTTCCCTCATTACAGCACTTTACAAAACATACCTTAATTAAAGTTCACAGCAGTCCTGCGGGTTAGTAAAATGTCATTATCCCAGTTTTACAGATGAAAAAATTGCAACAGAGAGGTGAGATGCTGTGCTTGAGGGCACAGGAGGAGACAGTTTTAGGGGCAGGATTGGGAACTTTACGCTCTGTGCGGCACAGCCAGCGTCCGAGGGCACTGAATGGGCTCTCAGAGATGCTGAAAATACCAGGCTCCCCCTAGGGCTCCTTTGCAATCTCTGTGTAGTGTCTGTAAGGTGACAAAGGAGACTGGTCTGGGATCTGGGTGCTGGCATTTGGTATCCCAAACTCACCTTGCAGAACTGGGCCGTGACAGGCATGAGCTAAGAAGGAGAAAATCAGCACCATGACCTTTCTTGGGCTATTGTGGAGTCTCAGAGAGCTGCTCTGTGAACAAAGAGGGGCCACAAACAACTTAGAGAAGTCTGAGGCTGGGCCAAGCCACAGCAGGCACTGTACCACCTTTGACCGCTGCTGGATTCCAGAGGGCTCAGGACTTAATCCCCAAATCATGCTGCCTTGTTGAGCCAAAAACATAGTGGTGACCACAAACATATCAAGGACGTCTACGAGCAAGTTGAGGCAAACACAGATCCAAATGGTGTGACATTGGCAACCCATCCGGAGTGGTGCAGGGGGCAAACTTCTACTCTGAGTCATGCAGCAGAGATGTGAAGCTGGGTCTTCCACCTTTTGAGCCACCACCCTAGCCAGAAGGCTCAGATGCGTGCAGCTGGCACTCCTACACCTTCTATTTTCATGTAAATATTCAGAAGGCTTTATTTTTCCTAATAAGAAAGGAAAACCCCCATTCTACATATTAAAAAAAATGCTTCACCACAAAGCAGAATCACTAGCTAAGCATAAAACATTTGGATCAAAAGGCACCTCAGGATGTCTCTAGTCCCACTTCTTGCTCAAAGCAGGGTTAGCACTGAAATCAGACCAGGATACTCAGTGTTTTATCCAGTTGTGTCTTGAAAATCTCCAAGGATGGAGATTGCACAATGACCCTGGGCAACCTGCTCTAATGCCTAATTTTCCTCCTGATGATTTGTTTTTCCTTATATCCAGTTTGAACCAGTTGGACTGGTGTCCTAGAAAGAAGTGTGTTGTTTCACCTGTGGCTACTTCCAGAATTTTTTTCCTTTGTTTAAAGTTCTGCTGAAAAAAAAATTAAATTAAATTAAATTAAAATTTAAAAGAAGAGACCATGGAAATTTTTCAGTATGAATTTTAGTGCAGTAGAACTCTGTCAAGATCTCAAGTTGAAGGCTCATAATTACATCAGAAATATAATAAAAATATATCTTTTTTTTAATGTGACGGAATGCACCAACTTTTTAAAAAACGCCAGTGTTATTTCATTTCCCCCCCCTTGTTTTTGTGAGACAGCGTCTTTATGTCCCTGTAATGGAACACAGGTCAGAGGTCTCTAAAGTTCTTAAGTCTGCATTACATCTTAATACCCTAAGGCATAGGTAACATGATTGAGATTTACTGCTGAAATTCACCTATTATGTTCTTGTTACATCAGTAATATTAGTCACCTGTTACTTTCTTGAAATTCTTTTATAGAAACATAATACTCAAATTTTCCTGTGAAATTATTTCTATATTTACTTCCCTGACTTGGGGGAAGGGGGAAGAAAAATGCGTAGTGCAGGATCTAAACTTCACCTGAATCACTTCTCAGTAATTATACATACACAAAAGCCAGGAACCATGTGTGCCATGCAAATGAGCGAGGTAACATGGCTCTCATTTGGCTTTGTTGTGACAAACCACACCATAATCCTGTGTTGGAGTAAGCCTAACATTTATCTGGTTGTGCCTGTAACTGTGCATGGCATAGCTGTGAAATATTCTGCTGTGTTTACTTTGTTCAGTGGGCAGGAGTTACTTCACCCACCTCCCAGACAGACTTACTCCATGGATATGGAGTATTCCTTTGTCTGGCAACCAACAGAAATGTAGTGTTGACAGAGCTCCGAAATGGAGTGTCCCAGAGATCCATGGACAACAGAGTGAGGAGCTGGATGTAACTGATAAGGGGGTGTGCCAAAATTGATGCCAGCATATTCTGCAACTGGTATCTTCTGACAGGAAGTAAATGAAGGATCCTTCCCATGGGATGAAATACAGAGGGATACGATGCTAAAGCTGTAGTGGTTCAGCCTTCAGACTCTGCCATTTGCTCATGCATATTGAGGTCCATGCCTCCTACACCTCAGACTGCAAATGAAAGCGTAGTAACCTGCGGCCACTTTTCCTGGTGAGCACTGATACGCCAGCCTGAGTCATCCAGGACCTTGCTCTGCTTACTCCTCCCTCGTGAGTTCCTTGTTGCTGTTGCTATCTTTCCTCTCCCTCTCAGGTTTCAGCTGATCTGCACTGCATCAGCAGGAGGACAGCAGACAGGGCAGCCAGCTCTGCCATGCTTGAAGGGAGAAATGAAGCAGGGAAGGCTGATTGTACCAAAGGACTGAGATCCCTGAGAAGCAGAGGGAGTCACTCCTGAACTGTGGCTCAATGGTTAATGCAGAGCAGCTGTCATGAATTGTTCTGGAGAATATTGACTTTTGTAACTCTCACTGTTCCTTTCCCCCACCCCCTCTTTTTTATCCCTGTTTTCACTGTTTCTACACCTAGTTGGGGATCAGAGATACAAAGCCATGAGCTGGCTTAGGCACGGCTTAGACCATAGGTGCCACGGTGATGCTGCCAAAGGAGCTGGCTGATGGGAGAGGTGGATTTGCACTGATGTCCCTGCTGCCAAGGAAGGCCTGGGAGAGAGCTCGAGCCTAACTCAGGTTTACTCATGCGACCTGCGGTGGCTGCAGTGTAGACATATGGTCTGTTTCACTCAAGGCCGAAAGCCACAATTATTTATAACTCAGTCTTAGGCTGCACTCTTTCATTTCTCACCAAGATGAGTAAGATGCAATAAGAGGGTCTTATTCTTATGCTCTTTTTTGTCTCCCCCCTCACCAACAGAAAGATTTTGATTGGTTTCTTGTAGCCCTGGTTCCATGCCTGAGGTGTTTTGGTTTTCTGAAATTCTTTTCCCAGGGAATTTTCTGTAAACAGGAGAGATGTTTTTGTAACTGTGACTTTGTTATTCATACCTTTTCCTAGGAGGGACTTCTTCTTGATGTCCCTCTGGTCTGACCAATGTGATTGAAGAGGTTTGCCCTTGTTTCACCAATCAAATTGGTCTGTGTGGAATAGTATAAAAGGGAGACACATTCCCAAGAATAAAGGAATCATTTTCAGCCTTCCGAATCTTGGAATCTGTGTCTTTGCGGTGTAAAACAGGGTCAGTTTCTGCTATCTTTGTTTTGAACACTCACCTGATTTCATTGTGAAAGTGTCTGATGTGAAAAATACCTGTCTATACTTTGACAGAAGTTGAGAAATAACTTCTGGATGAAGTTCCTGCATTTGTAAACACAGAATCATTGTTTAGTGTTCAGAGTTCTGCAGTGAACCACCCATATAATCACTAGTATTTCACTGAAATTTGGTACAGAAGTTCTTACCTGGTTTTCTGCACATACCCTCTTTGGACAAAATGGTCAAGGGGAACCTGTGTCCTTTTAAAAGCAGGCCTTTGATGTTTAGGAATGACATCCTGGTAAATGGGACATGCAATCCTATCATTTTGTTTCCCCTAAATTTAGCTGTGAGGATCTTATTTGTGCTAGAAGGTTCATCCTGCTGTCCCTGGCATCTCGTTCCAGAGCCCAAAATGAACTGAAAGTACAGAAATAAGGTCATTAAAGCTCATAAAAGGGCAGGGTGACATGCTGGCAGGAACCCCAAAGTCTGCAACCCTAAGAGGTAAATGTAGTGACTTGTGAGAAATGCTGTGCCAGAGCTCTTGGTGATTCATGTAGCCTCAGAGGAAAAGTTGATGAGTTTTCTCTCTCCTGCATCAAGGATACCTAGAAAGCAGCACCAAGCACACTGGTGGCTGTCACCCACTGAGGTGCACAGGGCTTTCCCCAAACAGAGCTCAAAATGAATTTTTGATGACTTGATACATGTTTTGCCTAAGACCAGGTTTTGACTTTCTAGTGTGTCCTGGCACTGTGAGCAGACTCCTTGAAGTCAGTGGGAGTCCATGCAGAGCAATGTATAATTGCAGAGTAATGTATAATTACAGAATAATTTATAATGACCACAAGTCAATGCATCACAACATGTTTCAAATAATATTCAAGGGCTCAAATCCAAGAAGCACATCTCCATCTGCTAGAAAATGCATCAGCAGAGAACTTTCCCTTATTTCAATAGAATTATCTGCAAGGATAAAATTTCCCACATCCATAAATTGAATCAGGACCTTGAAGCATATTTCTCCTGGAGCCAGGATTGAGTATCTGAATTTTTGTGAGCATAACCAAATATTCTCCATGTGCTGAAATCACAATAATAGACCCAATTTTTTGAATCTGCAAGAAGGCCTACATGCCTGCTTTCATGCCTGCTCTATTTTCACATGACCAAATACCTGCTGTAGGAAAAATACCCAAAAGAAACAGGAAGACCCCTGCACCCTCTGCTTGGGGTAAGGCTAGAAATGTTCCAGTTCCCAGAGGTTTGTTCCATAACCAGTAATGAAGTGAACTCTTAGTCCATAAGATGTATATTGAGAGAAAGCAGAATAAACAGTAGCATATCTTAATTGTGTCTCCACAAAAACTGAGGCATTTTGCACTTCTTATAAAAGAACACGGAATGGTTTGAACCCCACTGCTATTTTATTTAAATTATTATTTTGATTATACATTATTTTCATATCTGTGGTGAAATATTTTTAGTTAGGAAAGAAGATGTACATAAGAAAGTGCTTATACCTGTAACTCCAGAGTTCCGGGGCATGTAGGATGTATTAGGCAGTTTTGATCATTGAAGTAATAGAATCTCTTCCTCAGTGTGAGGAAAAGAGTGCATGGGGAGTCAGTTATCAGTCGAGATATCTATCACAAAACAACCTCTGTGACACCATAATAGTGTCCAGTCCACTATAATAGGTTCCAAAACATGAAGAGTGAGAAAGGTGTTTTTTGTCTCTTCCCTTTCCATGTCCTGAAATTGCCATCTATTTCATCCCTATTGGATAGTGAGAGGTATCATCTGCCTTTGATCTTTAACAGGAAAGCTCAGAAACAAATGACATGGTATAAAGGACATTTTTAGTAGATTCTTAATATTTCCCCAAATAAATGCGGCATGAAGAAGCAGAGGTCAACAATGAACACATGGTCTAGAAACTCTGTCTTCTGACAGCAATGCATAATTTGCATTAATTATGTCTATAGCAATTACATCTGACACCAGTCTAGGCTTCTCTAAGCAAATGAGAAATGCCACATTTGTACAAAGGGTGTTGCTTTGTCTGCCTGTGAATTGCCAATTGAATTCTGTCTTTGAGCAGGGAGCTTTTCAAAGAGGTGTCCAATAGCCATGTTTTTTACAGTAAAGTTTCTCTGTTTAAAGCCTTTATCATTGATGAAAGAATTCTGCAACCTGGAAGTGATTATATGTTGGATTGTATTCAAATGATGTTTGAAATGCTGAGGTGCTTTTTTATATGTAAGATTTGCAAGTTATGGTTAGTTATACATACCAAAAATAGCTTTTTAAGAATGCTCAGCCAAATGGTTTGCTTTTTTACAAGAATATACACAGAGACCAAACCAAGAACATTTTAGATTTAGTCAGAAAGCTATTGCTTAAATATCAGTCAAAATTTTCATGTAATTGCAATGTGAACTGAAGAAGAAATCTTGAACTGATTTCTCTCTGCAGCAGTTTTCTTGGTTAGCAGTTCTTTGAAATGTTTCCTTTTCCCCATGAATAACTGTGAAGTCCTGCAAGACAGCTGCCTTGTTATTCTGGCAAGTGTACTGCAACACATCTTTAGTAGCCCAAAACACAGAACTGCTTAGGACTTTCTGACCTGAGGCAAAACAAGTGTAATAATAATTTATCTGCTTCAGTGCAAGTATTGTCAGAAAAATGTGAACTATTATATGTATGTAAGATCTATTATATAATTAAACGTGCTGTCTATATTATTGAGTGTAAATTCTAGATTCTCTTTAAAATCAAACATATATAGACAACTGAATCCACTTTCTGCTGACCTTCTTAAAGGGGAGACTGTTTTGACACACAGAAACTTCGGGAATCCTCTATTCTTTAGGAATCTATTTTCTAAATATTTGAGCAACTATTTCCACAGAGGTTCTCAGGCTAAAAGTGACTAAAATGTAACCATTTTTACTACTACCCGGAATAGCATAATTATTCCCCATCAATTTCATATACTCATGAATATGCATGCACTACTACTTTCTCTGCAAAATGGGAGAAATGTGAGAAAACTAACTTATGGTTTCAGAATATGTTAAATATTTCACTTACAGGAATCCATAAAGACCGATTTCCCCCCCCACCCCGGATTCTACTGGCAACAGGAATTGATTTGCTGCATTCTCCTCAGAGAAAAGGTGCTTGGCACAGCTGCAAAGAGAGTCTGCCTAATAATTTTACCTATACAGATAATGCATATGTGAGTGTATACACATGCTAAAGTACCATTGCTTGGAAGAGCTACTGGAGCTAAGCATTTAGCTTGGGCCAAGCTGACCTAATGCTGTGAATAGCTGCTGGAGGTGTGAGGAAGTGAAAAGGAGTGAAAAGGAGTCCCACTGAGAATAGCAAAACCACCAGCAGCACCATCTACCAATTAGTCCTCCTTGCTCATGCATACTTAAGAGGACTTGACAATCCTACACACCATTGTATCAGTGAGCATCAAAATAGGTGCAAGCTGATACTTTGAAGAGCCATAGAATCATAGCATCAGAATTATACAATAGTTTGGGTTGGAAGAGACCTTTAAAAGTCCCTAGTCCAACCGCCCTTCAATGAGCAAGGTCTTTCAAATCAAGTTGCTCAGAGCCTGGTACAACTTGGCCTTAAATGTTTCCAGGGATGGGCTATCTACAACCTCTCTGGGCAACCTGTTCCAGTGTTTCACCAGCATCGTTGTAAAAAAGCATCCTCCTTATATAAGAATATATTCTTACTTCTTTCCATCCACCAGGTTTCTACTCAGCTCCCCACCCCCAGGAGACGTCTGCTAGTGAGACAGAAACTTGTGCCACCGCTGAGGGAACTGAGAAACAGGCTATTGCCAGTCCCAGCAGGACCAGCCTACTAACCAGCAGGGACATGCAGCCCATTTTCAGTGCTGCTGCTGACATTGGGACAGGCAGAAGGGTTTTTGTGAAGCACTGTCAGTGCTGACTGCCTCACTTGTTTAAAAATGAGCCTGCAAAATTTATTAGATGGAGCCATCTGCTTCTCAGTCATTCTCCTACACTACCTCTGACAGTGACTGACAGGAGAGAAACAATGAATTTACAGCAGTGGGTGAGAATCAATTGCATTTCTGATCCCTCTTCCTGAGCTGCTTGGAGCCCTTACAGTTCAACCTGGAGTACCTGGTAACATGTCTCTTGAACTTTTAGGATGCAGAGTTAGTATTCTTGGTCACTTTTGCTTTGCTCCTTGCAAAAGCCAATGAAGAAGAGTATGCAAAGGAGTAGAGTGTTCGCAATCATTATTGTTAATCAAGCTAGGAAAGGAGGAACTACACTGTGACAGTCCCAGGTTTTCTTTTGTTTCTTACAAAGGACCCATTCTAAGGTCATGTGGATCTTAGATAGTCCAATAGATTTAAATAGTTCAATAGGTCTTAGTGTGGTTATGAGTGCATGAGTGCATGTTTCTTGAACAAGCAGTTTTCATTAACAGATTCCAGTCTGGAACATGAACTTTTTCTGTCACAAGTACACAATCTTTGTTGCAAAATGCATTGTAGTTGTGTATGTTTCTTTTGACTATGTTTATTCCATTTCTAACGAAAACTGAAAGCATTGTGGATTGGGTTTTTTCTGATATTTATTTGATGTGAAAATCAGGTGCAAAAATGAAGTTTTGTCAAAACAAGAAAAGAAACTGCTTTGATTCACTTGTATTGCAAAGAAATGTATTAGTTCTGCTCCTTCCACTCCAAACCTAAAAAAGAAACCGTATGTCCCAAACTTTGGCTACTCTTCGAATTGTACCAGTTGATCTAGCTAGCAATACTACTTTTGCCTGCAAACCTCAGAGGACAAAAATATGGACTCTCTTGAAGTTAATCAGTGACTTAAGGCAGCAGCATAGCTAATTTGCTTTAACTCGGGAATTGTCCTTGGGAATTAGTTGATTATCCTCTGCATAAGCTGTGTATGTTCTTGGTAGGGTTTGTGAAGGAAGCCACGCAGGAGCAAAGAGGATCACCAGCAGCAGCTCAGCAGAGAGAGGAGCCCTCAGTCAGCTGTTTTATAAGGCAGAACACAGGTGCCTGATCTTGCAGTGCACGCTCGGTGGCAGACACCAGACCTACTGAATTGGATCTGCTTCTTATTAGCCTGCACCCCTTTGCCAAGGGCAGGTTTCACCCCAGGCTGTCTGCATGCTTGGGCTTCCACTTCTCCCAGAAAGCAGCATCCTCCTGGCTTCTTGCTGGCCAAGCACCCACCACTCACTGTCTGGCTAAGGTGAAAAGTCCTGAGAGAGTGATGTCTCCTCCTTCAGCAGGCTACATCCTATTGCATGGCTTGTGGGCTCTTTCTGTGTAATGCCTTGCTGCTGCTGCTGGCAGGGCCACCCACTCACAGCTGTGCTCACCACAGACTGGAAAACAGGCAGCATCCTGTCTGTGTTGGCTGCCAGCCCCATACACTCAGGATCCATGACCAGTGCTTGTCACTATGTGGTCAGCTGCTCTTCTCTACTTTAGGATCCTCTCTGAGTGGTGGCTGTGGTCATTCACATTTTAAAAGGCCCGTGCTCCAGGCAGGGTAGTGCCCTGGTTGACTTGGTGACCTGTGGTGGAGCTGCAGGGTGTCAGAGAAATCAGCAAGCCAACACGGGAGCTTGCAAGCAGCCCAAAGAAAACACTGAGGGTAGGTTGTCCCTTAAGCGTGTCCATCTCAGGGCAGAATACCGGGAGCCACTTCTCTCTTAAAAATGTGCAAGTCTTTACTGTCCCCTGGAGACTAATCCTTAAAATTCTTGTGTTTTCCTCCCTTTGGTATTTTTGAAGTATTTTGGTGTTATATGTTAGTAGCCAGCTCACCATACAGGTGACAAGAGGCTGCTCCCTGCTCAAAACAACTTAGGCCAATGTCTCTCACCTCCGTAGGCTGTAACACAGAGAGAGAGAGGGAACTTGGGGCACTCATGCTTCTCCTGGGGGAGCTGTCCATCTTTCCATGGCATTGCTAAGCACCTGCTGGAAGACAGAAGAGATCACAGGTAGCCCAAGGCCAATTTGGTCTCAGCATTTCCCTGGGGAGAGGGGAGGGTCTGCGCTCCTTTCTCTTGAGCACATCTCAGATCCCGCCTGCCTGTGCACAAGCTCACCGCCAATAACTGTAGCTGTACGGAGGCAAATTCAACCTTGTGCTCCTTCTCGCCCTCAGTGAACATTTATTTATCCCATGCAAGGGGGGACAGCAAAAATAGGGCCCTGTGCCTTCCTGGAGAACAGCAGTTGCAGACATCCAGCCCTTGTGGCACATTCCTGGGCAGGAGCTTGACACTGCCCTTGGATCAGGCTCTGCTGGTGGGACAGGAAGAGGAGCACCTGGCCTGTGACTCCCCAGGGGAGGGAGATGTGTGATAAGGGACTGGCCCTTGTGCTGCTCAGCATCATCAAGGCAGGAGCATGTCAGGGCATGCTGAGTAGCAGAATGTGGCAACCCTGAAAAATGCAAGTTTGGGAAATACTGATGCATTCAAAATGAAATTGCTGTGTCAATTTTAGGGGAAAGGAAGGCTGCAGAAACAGTTCATCTGTTGTTTGTGAGCAGTTTGTGGTATCAGTAAATACAAAGTAGATACAGTGATACCAAGAACTGTTTGAGCATTATTAGGTAAGATGTTAGAAACATAATGTTGTACTGAGCCATGTGACTGGGTGATGATTATATTCCTAAACCTACAAGACACAAATGTGTGCTTTATAAAAGAAAGGAGAGAAAGGTGTCATGCAAAAGAGGAAAAAAATGTCATGTTATCTGTTGGAATTGCTGCAACGTGATGAAAGTGATTTGCAGAAATATACACAACTCACCAAGAAATACTGCCTGTGTCTCATCCCATCCGTAGGAGAAGAAAGCTGGCATGTGTAAAGCTTCTTGATGAAAGTTCTGAGAACATCCTCCTCCTTCTCCTGCCTTGCCTGGTGGCATAGCAAAGCATGTTTAGCTTTCACTAAAATCAAGAGCTGGGGTCATTTAACATCTACCTGAAACATTTTGCATCTTGCAAAATAAGGTACTGTGAGGCTTTTGGGGGGTGTTTTTTTGCCCCCTTGCTGTGCAGAGTACCTGCTAAGAGCAAGTGCTAGAAAGCATAGGCAGAGGTATTTTCTGGTATTCTCTGGAGAGGTTGTGCTTTAGTTCCAGCAATCTGTGTTTTATTTTAATAACAGCACCTCTCACTGTGGTATCTTACCATTTGATAAAAGGTAATCTCAGTGAGTAAATACATGTCCACTCCTCTGAGTTGCCTAGATTGGAATTTGTCCTTTCATTCCATGTTGTGGTGGGATTGCTTATGTAACAGATATTTTTTTTTCCTTCCTTAAACTAAGGTTATAATTCCATGGTACGTAGAATTAGGCAAACATTTCATATCATAAAACTACAGCCTGTGGGTGTGATGGGCTTTGGGCCAACATCTATGAACAGACAAATGTTTTTTGTCATTTTGAGGAGTTGGGAAATCAGACAGATTACACAGAGATGAGAAATAGTAAATGTGTTTAATTAAAAATTATTTTCTCAAGATGGTTTCAACAAAAATATTGAACATTGGCAATGTCCTAACACCTTTTTCAGCATTGCAAATGTAGGCCAGCAGGCCTGTTTTAAAGGAGTTAGGGGAAGCAATAGGAACAAAAATGGATAGAAAGTTTCCAAAAATCCCAAATATGTCTCTGTTTCTTAGGGAAGCAATCAGTTTAACACACATGTTGATGGAGAGGGTGATACACTTTCTGTTCAGAAAAAGAACTTGGCAGGCACAGTTTGAATGGCTGCCTGTGGGACACATGCATGGTGTCATTTTGGTGTTTTGTGCAATGTTGGCTTTCCAAGGATCAGTGGAAACCACCCATGAGCAAGCTGGTGAGCTGCCCTCTCTGATTCTTCACAGAAATGCTCATTAGACCAACTGGAAAGGTTG
Organism: Chamaea fasciata; assembly: GCF_029207755.1. Classification (NCBI taxonomy): domain Eukaryota; kingdom Metazoa; phylum Chordata; class Aves; order Passeriformes; family Sylviidae; genus Chamaea; species Chamaea fasciata. Next base: position 66,027,680 of record NW_027094086.1, on the reverse strand, counting down.
ATATAGGCAGGGTGTGTTCTCTTTCTGTAGATCTGGGCAGCATCTCTGAGGTCTGACTGAAAGCAGCTCACCATTTAGAGTAACACCCCACCAAACACTGGCAGGGTGGTTCCTTCTAGGACTTTTATTCTATCTGTTTTCTTCTACCTTGTGTATGAAGGATGAAATTAGCTTAAGCCAGTCAATTCCACTTGAAGAAGCACTGCTCTGGCCAGCCTCACCACTAGAAAAATCAAATCTTTGTCTCAGGGCAGAGCGGCTCTATGTCTTTCATCTCCTTGATGGTTCCAAGGCCAGCTATCCCATTCACCTGGGATGAGCTATGAGTAAGGCTGATGGAGCAGTTGGCACAGGGAGCCAGCATCACCTCCCAGAAACAGCCAAGCCCAAGGTACGTATGACCAGATTTTCTGTGGTGTGGAAGAAGGCCAACACTGCTGGTCGAAGATGAGAGGAGTGATTAATTAGCTGCCCAGGAAGCACTGTTTTCCTCTGAAAAGCACTGTCTCCTTTGGAGCTGGGAGACACACTGCTCAAGCTGCTTAATCACTCATTTGGGACACCAAGATACAGGCTCACCAAAGCCCTGGGAGGAGTTGGGGCTTGGAAGGATAATGCCAGATTCCCATACTGTTATCCCAGCCCTGGGAAGGTTTTCTGTGGTGCCATGATCTGGTAATTTCTGTCTTTCTCCCTTCATTTGCCCACCTGAATGAATTAAAAAATGGGCTTTGTGGATTAATTGTCTAATAAATTATATTGTGCTTTGAATACACAGCACATGATTTAAGCATCCTCATGGCAGTTCATTAAAAGCCCTAGAGTAGTTGTATAACCACAGGTAAGCATATATATTTTGGCAGCCCCAGCTTTGCAGATGCATCTGGTTATAAACAGATTTTACTGTGACTTCAAATAAACCATATTAAAACAAACTCTTCCATTTGTCTGGATTAGCATAAGCTCTTCCTCCCCTCATCTCATTTCCTGCATGTTTAAACTACAAATACAGCTGAATCTGAGTGTAATCCTCATGTCTTTACCAACTCATCTTCACTGACAAAAGCACATCATTAAGAAATAGCAGTGTAAGAAGGTGGGGAGGATGGCCTAGTCTCCTGTTTCTAAATGTGATAAAAGCAAGCCCATCCAAATCTGTGTTAGTGAGTAAAAAATTTTATCACCTAAGCACAATAAAATTGCTATCACAGAGCATACAGGCACACACACACACACACACACACAAAATCTAGCTTCAGGATTACCAAAGCATTTCTGTAAATTTGGGATGCCTTTCTCAGTTCACAAACACTTATTACATGTAAGGAGATCCAGTGCCTGGAGAAAATGTGCAGTTTAACCTATTATTGATTACTTTTACAATCTTCAGAAGCAGCCGGATTGTATTTCAGAGCAGAAATGGAGAAGCTGAACGTGCAGTGCATACTCTGGAGAACTGCCAGTTCTACCTGTAAGGTAACAAGGGGTTGATCCAAGCCTGGTGGACCAACCAGGGAGAGGCAAGTGGTCATAACCTGATACCCTGATCAGGGTAGCAGTGAACAGTCAGTGTATGTTTGCTTTGGGGATGGGGTTTTGGGGGTTGGTACAAGATGAGCTGCTGCAAGAGACATCATTAAGACAAGGATGAGTGTCTAGGACCTGAAGGAACTAATCTGGAAGTTGTAGAGAGATCCCTGAAGACTGATCCAGCTGTAGCTTGTTTTGCCCTAGTGAAGTCTGGGACTGTGAGAACTACAGCCAAATGTACCACCAACCAGATCTGCAAGTGGTAAAAGTTACTTCAGTGTAGAAACCTAAAAATCACTTCTCAGGAAGATTTTGAAAATCCCTCCTCCCCAGTTTAGATTCTTCTCTGTTATTTCCTGTCCTGCCTTGGAAAAGATAGTGACCACTGAAATAGATGGTTACTGAAGGCACAGAAAAGTGTAGCTTGATCATACATCCACTGCCACAATAAATACAGAGAGAACTGAGACATCAGAGTTGGCCTGGTGCAGCTCTTGTCCTGTGGCATGAGGAAATACACAGGGAAACCTGAGGCACGTACACACCATCAGAGACATCAGAGTGGCCATCCTGAGTCAGACTATTTCCCAGTTTGACCCAGTATTGAGTCTCTGACCACAGTCACAGTGGACAAGCAAGCAGCAGTGCAAGAACAGGTTAGGTCTGTTTTCCTGGAATAATCTCCCAGCCTCTGAAAATTTGAAGCTCCTGATCTAGGAGAGTTATTTTGGTACTTAGAAGCTGAGGTGGATATTTGTAAATTCACCCAGTTGTCTTTGGTCCTGTATCTGTGAAGAACTGCTTCCTTTTGCCAGTTCTGCCCTAGCCACTCTCTGGTGTCACTGCATCCTGGTGGGACATCAAACTCACGTGGGACAGCCAACAGTCACTCCCTACCCATCCTTCCATGATGCTTGGTGGACCTAGAGCACATCAGTCCCTGGACATATCCTTTCTTGGGCTGAACAATTCTGTTCTCTGTGACTGCTACTGGTGTAAAAGCCATTCCACAATTATGAATTTCCTGATTAACCCATCTCTGAATCTTTTCCCATCCTCTTATTTCTGGGATGATGACAGATGTGACCTTTGGGGAGCAATAGTACATTTATGAAGTGCCAGCACTGCCTCTGTTGCTGAGACCAGTCTTTTATCCAATACTAGTCACTCTTCTGAAGATGGCCACTGCCTCTGCAGCTGAGAATCAGAGCACAGCTGGGCTACAGGGCACTCGCCAGCCCCCAGCAGTGATTTTGGCAGGGGGTGACAGTTGTGCCTCCCCTGCTCTTCCTGGTTCAGAGTTGATTCCAGGAGCAGATCCCTGCAAAACTGGGCAAGCTGGGGACAGGGAGAGAATTCATGGAGGGAGGTGCTTGAAGGATAAACACTTCTGAGGGCACCAGCCTTTTCCTCACAAGTTTAATACTTGATGGCATAACAGTAATCTTTTTTTTTTTTTTCCCCAGCATGCCAGTCCTGTGGAATGAATGTCATTCTTTTCATGTTGCCCAGACTCACAACTATGAGCTTTGCTTTTACAGGCTGCCCAGCCTAATTGCCATGCCACCCTGGGAGCTTACAGCGAGTTTCATGGCTTTTCTGCACATCATCTCACCCAGCACTTTTCCAGCATTGTCACTTTCTAAACACCTCCAGCCCCATCAAACAGCTACATGTGTTTCTTCATTTCTTCTGGGTGTATTAGCTTATGTTGTTCAGGTTGGATTTTATTACTTTATCCTCCAGATAAGGCTGCTGCCTCTATGATAAAGTTTTTGCCACCTACTATGAGATTAGCTGCAAATTTAATTTGAGAGCTATTCATCTCCTCTTGATACCTACCATTAACAACAACAAAAGTAGAAATCACAACTGAGATTCCCAGAACCCTTTGGGTACCTGGCCTTATTTCAGTATACAGTTGATGATTGTTCAGTTTTATCTATTTACAGTCCTTCAAGTAGTGTTTGGTATACAGAGCAGCTCTCTGACATGCTATTAATCACCTTCTTTGAAATGCTTGTAGAAAAGATGTTGGGCCAGGAGTCAGAAATTCTGGGATCATGTTAACAGTTTCCTGTCATACTTCAATTGCTTGCACTGTGCAAAATAACCCAAGATATCCCTCCCTCAGGGTATTAAGTAAAGATAGCAGCCCCTGTCATAAGGGAAGATTCTGAAAAGCATAAACCTGAAGGGAGAAATTCGGTGGGAAATAAAGGGCAAGAGCATGGCCAAATGGCCTGTTCTTGCACAGGGATTGCATTTTTGGAGTGCATGCACTTTTTAGGAGGATCCTTGTTTCTCCAGCATTCTGTCATTGCTACAAATATTGGGGTGCATTTGGGTGGTTTTCAACATCCAGAGCTTTCAGTTTATACAAATTTAGAAAATCCTTAATTAAACAACAGAAGGCATATTATCATGTCTCCTTTCATCAGCTTGGTACCCATCAACTACAGCTGGCACAAGCCAATTATCCCTGTGGCAACCACAGCTTTTGACAGCGCTTGACACAGACCATTTTCAATTTGTAGGCACCCCATGCTATTTTTATGCCTCTGCAGATGATGGATGCACTGTGCACCTTCATCTCTTGGACTTGTAGTGCTTGGCAGTCAGGAGGAGGCTTTGGGATTGCCCTTCACCAACAGCAGCAGCCAATGCTTCCAGTACAGTGGTCACAGGGCAGTACAGAATCTGGCCATCCTCATTCTTGGGAATGAGGGCGTTTCCATCAGGCTGAAACTGGTGCTCCAGCTTTCTCACAGTGGCTGTCATTCCCTGCAGCCCAGCACTGCCAAGGTGGGTGATTGTAGCCTGAGATAAGCCTGTGTGTTGGAACTGCCCTCCTGTGACAGCCATCCCACTGTGCAGGCTCTGGGATATTGTTCTAGACTGCCTACAAAGCGCTGCAATCACCTGTTGGCTGTGGAGCAGGATGCAAGGTGACAGAGAACTGTTGCAATATTTGAGAGGAAGGGGGCAAAAAACCAAACTGTGAGGTCTTTCAAGTCAGCAATGTCAGCTCACAGCTAATTAGAGGGCAGGAGTCTCTTTCCGGGCTGGCGACCAGACTGGATGTGCTTCATGGCTGCTGTGCAGCTGACAGCAGGCCACAGATGACTGGGGGCTCAGGCTCTGGGCTGGGTATCACCACCCCACTCAATGCCAAAGCCAGCCAGCAGTTCAGCAGTCACCTCCCGTGCAAAGATTGCCTCCCGGCTCAAAGGGAGATTTAGCATTTTTCTTACTTTGATCCATTTATCCTTCTCCAAGAGCCCAGGCCAAAGGCTATTGACTTAAATGAGCTTTGCATTGGGTTTCCAATTTGCTGCAATGAGACACATATGAAATTGTCCCAAATTTCCTCATTTATAAGAGTCTTACTTATGTTTCCTCTGTGCTTCATTCCATTTCTAACAGAAATCCGAAGCATGTAGTAGGAGATAGTTACTACCTTAAGGACAAAAATTGTATTTTTCTTTGCAACATCCCCCCATAGATTTTTAGTCCAAATCTCTTCCCATGGAAATCAATGAGCATTTTAGAAGTGAGATCAAGGAGGATCCAGAGCAGAGTCCCTCAACACTTTTTGTTTACCTCAGCTGGGCTGCAAACCTGGGTTACTTTTCTCTCTTCTTTTAACAGAACACCGTTTTCTGGATAAACCTGCAATATACAGACTTTTAGGGAATCAATATAAAGATTGTCAGAGTCAAGAATCATGATTTCCCACACACACGGAGGATTATTGGCTTGTTTTGGTTTTTTGTTTTGTTTTGTTTTTGGGTTTTTTGGGGTTTTTGGTTTTTTTTTTTATGAAAAGCAGAATACCAAGTAAGAGTCTGAGGAGTAGGAGAACAATTGTATTACCAAATGGAGAACATTCCTAAATTCTTGGTGTTTACCTTTAAAAGGAAATCTCTGAGAGCTCAAAGATGATATTTGATATGTTGCATTTGTGTGTATTTTCTAAAAAAAAAAAAAAAAAAAAAAAAAAAATTTGGGGAAATTTTTCCTCAAGTATCTCCACAGGTAATTAACTGGATTGACATTTCAAAAATTGTGTCTTCAGCAGAAAGATAACATTTTGTAAAGTTCTATATTATAATTAAATGGATTTTTATGAAGTTGGATGACACCATCAAATGTTTGGATACCTCTTTAATGCACTGGTAGTTTAGGCTCTATAATTTTAGCCACTGGAGGGCTCCCCAATTTTTTAATTAATTTAGTAGGACATATAGTATGAAAGAATGGAGGAAAAATACAAAACAGGGTGGTCCTAGTCACTACTATCATCTCCACAAATACTAAATTTAATGTAAATTCCAGGTATTTTTTGGCACAACAACTCAACCAAATATACTGGGAGAAAATAATTTTAGTTTTTTTGGTAGAATAAATAGTTCACTATGAATTGACCAACCAGCAAGACTGGGTTTAATTTTTTAGCTAGATATGCATAAAAAATAAAGTCTTACAACTTGGTAGCATTACACAATCAGGTAAATTCCCACAGAGTTTACTCTAATATATCAATACTTCAATATATCAGGTTTTTCATGTGAATGGTTTAATTAGCATTGCAGCTTCCCTATGCTCCAGCCTACCAACTCACCTCTGTATTGCCACTTCACTGATACCCTTTCCAGAGGCAGCTGCTCAGAGAAACTGTCTTGGGGTTCTTTTAAAATAATTGTCTACACAGATATTTCTATGCTGAACATGGCTGTTTATGGCTGGATCAGGTGGCAGCGCAGGACAGAGTCTGCTCCTGCATCCTGCTCTAGCTGTTGCGTTCTGAGCACTGAACTAACCATCTTCCAAGATCCTAGATCTTGTTTGATGCCATGGGAAGGCTGACCTGAAACAGAGACTGGAGAGAGCTAGAGATTAAAGTAGGTATTTATTGAAAGGCCTCCAGGATCCACCTTGGGCAGGACAGGAGCCTGACCAGGGCTACATCCAGGGTGGACTAAGAATGGTCACAAAATGGCTGACTGGTCATGAGATCTTACATTTTTATAAGTTTTGGTCCATTTGCATATTGGGGTTTAATTGTCCAATTACAGCTTCAGGTTGTGAGGTCTCATCCTTCTTGTTTCTCTCTTCAGCCCACTGTTTATGATGTTGGGCCTGAAAGTTGTCCTTGGCCCTCAGCAGAAAAAGGATTTGTTTTGTCTACCTACTCTGTGAAGAGAGCTTACTAGCACTTAATATGAGGCTCGCAAACACACCTAAGCAGCACAGAATCTGCAAATATGAAAGCTAAAGTTTCAGGCATCGGGTTGGGTGACAATATCCATGCCTGCTCTTGTCAGAAGCTTGATGGCATTCTTGCCGCAGCTGACTGCAGAAGGGAAGGCCAATAACCCCAACCATGACACATCTGCTGGTGAATACAAGAGGACAGGTCATGGGCAGGCCTGTCCCACAGGAAACTATGTCATCAGAACTAGGTCAGAGCAGTTTTTATAGACGGTGCTGCAATTCTCTCTGTCCTACTGACCTGCCAGCTGCCATCCTGATCAGACGCAGACCCAGGGATCTGGTATGGTTTGGATGATGCGGCTACACAGTGGCTAGTATGTACTGCAGAAGGCAATGTGAATGGAAAAAAAGCTAAACTGTGAGACTCAGGCTTGCAAATCAAGGCACAGAGAACACAAACACTCATTGATATGGATGCATTTGGTGCACCCAAAGAAATTAGAAATTTCTTAGAAATTAGAAAGATAAATTAGTGGTACCAATTGTTCCTCCAACTCTTATCTTTCATACTGCCATTGTGTAAGGCAAAGGTACTCATACCTCAGCATGGTGAGCAGTAGTTGTAGACTCCTTAGCAGAAAGGCATATTTGCTGCTAATATAATATTAACCCAGATGAAGGGCTGGTAAAATATTTAAATATCCAGCATTCCTCTACTCTTCAGCTTCCCAGCTGGCACAAATCACTACCATGATTTGGAATCTGATCAAACATGTTTCACTGGTACAAAGAGGCTAATTTATAAAGGAGGATTAAACCCTCTGCAAGACCAGGCCGGTAGGAGTTTCTCTTTCCCCTTTTCATGCTGTAAGGCTCTTAAACATTCTTCCATGCAGCGCTTTTCACTAACTTATCTTACAGCCTTTTGAGGCCACATATTTTAATTCAGAAACCTGACGGCTGAAAATTCCTATTTATCCACAAGGCAAGTTCTATTTTGCCGTTGGCCCTATGAACAACTCCGCAGTAACCCTTCAGCATACTTCAAACTTGATCCGTAGAAGGGAAGACAAGGTAACAGCAGGTCTTGGTCCCAAAAGAGATGATGAGCAGAGGTGGAGAATCATGCCAAATGTAGTGCAGACACCTAGAGGTGGTGCAATGAAGTTTGCCTGGGTAATGGCAAGTGAGCGGAAACAAGGGGAGCACATGACAACCTTGGCCTCAGGTAATGCAGGTGCACATACCATGGTGATGAAGGCCACATTTCAGTTAGAAGTGGTGTGGAATAGTATTGCTTTTTTGTGTTAAAAGTAGGCTGCCTCATCATTTCAAGGGGTGGGGTACCCCTCAGCACTCTGAGAAATGGGACAGAGAGAGAAGTTCCTGTACGTGTCCTTTTGTGGCTTTGCTGGTTGACCTCCTTTTCTTCTCTACTTCAAGCTGACAGAAACCAACTTAGCTGGTACCGAAACACCAACATCACACAGAAATGCCTTAAAAAAAAGGATCACTTCCTTGCCCCAGGAAAGTCTGAGTCTTCTCTGGCATTTTGAAGAAAGATGCCCTCCAAAGTTTGCCTTGGAAACAGACCCAGCTGGCAGCATATAAATGATATCAAAGGAATGCTGTAATCTGAAAGGTGGATTTTTCACCTCATCCAGAACCAACTACCTACCCAACTTACTCCAGTGGCCTGGGACAAGATCCATGCCCCACTTCGTTTCTTGTTCTACTCATCATCACCACACGGCTGCAAACACACACACAGAGGTCTTCCAGACCTATGTATAGATCAATTGCTAGGTAAATAAATTTAAACAACAACTTGGCATTAGATGTATCTTGGAACTTTAAAATCATTAAGTGTTCGATTATTTCCCAGGAAAGCTTTGAAGCGGTGCTGCTAGATTCAGCTCTCCACCTGCTCTCAGTGAGCTGCAGAATATGACATTTGCATACTCCTGGCTTGGATGCTGGCAACTTTCCTGTCTATTATTTTATTGGGTCTAGGTGCAGATTGTGACAATGATGTAAAGGTTTGTCAAAGTGTTTTTTTATTATTTGGTTTTAAATTTACATTACAAACACCTCTTAAAGAAGATCCAGTTAATCTCAGCTTGGCCTGTTGCCTGGGAAATTTTCTGTGTGGTGTTTAATCTTAAATATAGCTCTTGAAGATTTCTTTATTTTCTGAAGTGTTTATATTTTATTTCTGTTTTCATCACGATTTGAAGTTGGTTATTCCAAGAGTACACAGGTAAGAATGAGGCTTTTCCTATGCTTCATGCAAAAATCACCATTATTTTGTTAATCACTGCAAAGATGTTGCTAATACAATAGCCTGCAGAAGATGAGAAAGGGAGAACTGAAAGGTTTCTGTAAGAATGCCTAAAGAAATGGCAGAAACATGATACAGCTTTCAAACACAGACAAGGCTTCATTCTTTCTGTCTTGTTTGATAAAAAATGAACCACATAGTGAATGCTGTAGCTTCATGTTACTCCTGTCAAATCTTTAGTAAGTGGGTGTCCAGGGAATTAGATCATAAGCAGAGGGAATATTCCTCTCATTTGAAAGATTTCTCATTGTGTTTATTAATTAAACTGTTGATTTTAAGAAGGCAAAATATGCAATTTTCAAAAGGATTCAATGAAGTGAAATCTGCCTGACCTCTTTACAGGCTATTCTGAGAGACACTAAGCCTATGTATCAATGGAAATACCCAGAGAGAATACATGTAATATAATTATTCATAAAAGAGAGCTAAATCGCCAAGCAGTTACACATCACTTAGGCTGAAAATATCTTCAATTAAGGTAGGAATGAAGTAATATCACATTTTATGCAAGTTCCCATCAATAAGCCTGACACATGTCAGCCCTCATTTAATAACATATTTTACTTCTAATAATTCTCCTTTTTTCCCAGGTTCAAAAAATATCGAAGAAGGCTCAACTGTTCACAGAAATGAAATGTGGTTGTAGGAGGAATTAAGGTTTCATGTTTCAGGGCACAAAATAATCCCCTTCTGAGCAGGGTAAGATGCATTTTCCTGTTTGGAAAGGAGCACCAGCATCACTGGAATGCCTCATCACTGGACTCAGGAAATAGCAGAAGTGTGAGCAGAGGTTATAACCAGCTTGACAAGTCCCGTGGTTCATACACCTCCATTTCTGTCCTCAAAATGTTTGGACCTTTCTGCCTGATCCAGTGCTAATTACCTCATAAGGAAATGCAAAGGACCATGTCGTTCTGGCACACAAGTGTTTCCAAAGCATTAGGCTTTCTCAAATTAGGTGAACAAAATGCAGCTTCATCCTGAGTAGCAATTGGGAAGGGAGACAAATGAAAAAAGCAAGGTGCTGGAGATGGGTTAGAACTGGGGAGTCATCCTGAGTGGTGGGCTCTGAGCAACCAGAACAACTTTTCCTGCCCAGGGAACACCGCAGCTGGAGAGACAAAGCTCTTTGCCCCCATTAAACACCCTAAATCCTGCTCTGCATAGATTGCAGGGCACATAATTCCACCCCTCAGCATCTCAGTGTCTGCAGCATGGAGAGAAACCAGGCTGGGAAGGGAACCAAGAACACATAGAAGCCATTTCCACAGGGAGCCTCACTTGATCCAACCCCACACAAACACGCTCAGTCAGGAAACAGAAGGGCTGAAGCTCCTGCCAGGCAGCTCCAACAGCAGTGTAATCAGAGGGAAAAAGCAAATCCATCCTGCAGCAGCTCTTAAAAAGAAGCTGCCAGGCTGCAAGAGCAGCAATGTAGGCAGCCGTAGTTAGAAACATGAATTTCCATGTCAGCGTCTCAGGCTTCTTTCCCTCCATTATTTCCTTTAGTGAAAGAGGTGCACACTGGGATTAAGCTCTTTAGGCACATTTTGGGAACCCTCAGGTTGCAGAGGAGTTTGCACAGCACTGGCAGATCACTGGGCCAGCCACTGGAGGCCAGGTGGCAGAGCACAGAACATTTCTAACAGCATCCCAGCCCCATGTTAAGAAAGTAACCCAAGGTAAACTCAGAGAAATCCCAACTTGGATCTAAAATTAGAGGGATGAAGGGAAAAAATGCAAGGAATTATTGTCAAAACTCTAAATTTAGTTTCTACAAACACAGACATAAAAATGTATTTGTGTATGTTTGTATAAAAAAATAAAATGTATTTTTGTAACATACTATTATCCATTGTGAGACACTTTATATTAATTGAATGGGAAATATAGTGAATTCTGCATAGCAAACCCATTTGCTGAGATGTTTTCTGATGCATCTCACTAGTATTGTGCCTCCAACAAGACCCAGATTTTGTAAGCTATGTGGCAGGAATGATTTTGTTTGGTTTTTTGGCCATTTTTTATATACTGGGATATGCCAGCCCAATGTACAGCCTGGCCTCATTCATCTCACAGAAACCAAGTTACTTTTTAGTTCCAGTGACAGCGCTGTCAAATTTCTTATGATTTTAAGATATGGGAAGAGTGGGAGTAGAACTTGAGCTTTTCTTGCTGTCTTGCTTAAACCTATTCATATTGATATACTTTTATCTGTAGCTTACTGGTATTTCATAACAGATCAGTTCTTCCCATGCTCATTAAAGAGAAAATATGGAAGCAAGAGGGACCAAGGAAGCTGCAAATTAATGCTGATGAAAATGAAGAGGACAGAGGGTATTCCAATAACTCTTTCTTATCTCTCCCAAGGTGTGCTCCAACAGAGAAATAATCTGACCCTCCAAACTGCAATCTAACAAGCGCAGGATTCCTTTCTGGCTATAAACTACACAGAAAGCCCCAAGTGTAACTCTTGCTATACAGCCTTTGGGAATGTGATGATTTCTTAAGTAGACACTGTTTGCATCAAGTCACAATGTCGAGGCAGAAGAGATTCTCACTGAATGATTTATGGGAATTTATATTACATTTCAGATGTCATAGCTGTAAATGAAACTAACCACAAATGTAAAGAAAGAGAAAGGTCTTTATCATGTTGAAATAAATCGCTCACACATGACTCATGAGAAAGTTATTATGTACCAAGTCAATATTTCCCAGAAATTCTGGGTAATGCAAAATTTGAGTTTTCTTATATCCTTAGAATGACTTTTCCACTTGTATAAAATGGCAGGATTGTCCTTATGAAAGACATTCAGGTTCCCAGCAAACTCTGCTGTTGCTTTGTTCAGCTCTGGTTCCGGTCTCCCAAGCTAAACGAATATTGTTGTGTGCATTAACTCTGCTCTTATTGGCATGAGCTGGTTTACTTCACCTGTTCAGAAGCCAGTTAGAAAGTGTGAGGTGTCTCTGAGCAAAGGCTTAGAGATTTCTTCCGTCGTTCATTACAGCACATCTTCATGGTGGGGAGAAACATTGACTGCAGTGTTACCCTTCTTGAATAACATTAGAAAGCTTTATGGTCTGCAATCATGAGCTCATCTCTGTGCAGCCTCTTGATACAGCTGTAATGAACATACCTGTATTTATTGACCTGTAAGCTGGCTTTAAGATCCACCTGGATAACCCCTGGCAGCTGTCCTCCATTGCTGTTCTCAGTTATATCCGCCTGGTTGGGAACAAATGATCCTGATTTCTCTGGAGCTTTGGGATCTGGTAAATGAAGTGTGTATGTGATTTCGCACTAAATGAGTCTTATATAAAAGTAATGATTTAATGCGTGACATTTGTTTATACCTTAAAAACATCATAAACCTTTGCACAGATAACGTGGCCAAGGCCTGCAGGGATCGAGGCCGGTGTGTTGCAACAGGCAAATCCAGGGAGGAAAGGCACAAAAATGGGGCTGCTGTTAAGGGCAGCAGGGAATTCTTGGAGGGAAGCGTGAGGGCACACATTGCATTCCAAATGCCCCAGAGCTGCTGCCAGCATTCCTGTGAGCTGATGGGCAGGCAGGGCACAGCAACAGCTACTCGCCCCTTCAGAGTGGGCTGAGCTCTTGGTATTTTGAAAAAAAATACAGGAATGACAGGGTATCAGGTACAGCCCTGGACAGAGGAAGGAGGCTCAGACATGGAAATCAGGTTCCCAAGGAAAGCTCCTGGTTGGAGATTACTTGTTCACCCCTCCTGGTTTCCTAACTGCAGCTGAAAGACCTGAGGTTTATTTCTGTGGAAAATACTGATGTCCTTCTTGGGAGCTCCCCATCTGCAGTGGATGCCTTGGCTCCAGCAAAAACCTTGGCAGGTCAATGCCAAGGGAATCAACTCTTTGGTTTACAGGTGCTGGTTTCTCTGATCTGGGGCTCAAATGGCCAAAGCTAAAAATATGGGGAACATGTGACTCAGAGTTTAAAACTGCTGTGGTTCTGTGGGGTAAACATTATTTTAAATGTAGAGGGTATATTTTCATGGGCAGTGAACATTCAAAGAAGTTCCCATATAAATTCCTTTACCACAAGTCATTACTTTGTTCTGATGAAACATATTATACAAACACAGCATATACAAAATCTATAGTGAGAGAGGGCAATCCTGTAACTGGCTTTACGATAAAGGAAAGAATAGGAACACCAAAACAACTCTTTAAAAGTCTCATAAAGCAAACCAGATTGAAAATCGTTAGTGATAATGCCAATGTAATTCCAGTTTAACTCCATTACGCTGAGAAATCACCAATAAATGACAAAGAAGTGCTTGCTGCAAGCCAGAAAGCCCAGACAACAGATTTTGTCAGCTTTTCTCGCATTATCTGTATACAATACTGCTCAGCTTCTTAATGGAAACAAGGTTTCATTAAGCTGATTTTGCTTTGTTCCAAACAATAGGATCTCCCATTGGTGTGGCATGATTGCTAGGTATTTTTTCCTGAATACACACAGTCAGTTCCTTCTGCCTTTACATTTAAAGGTGTTATGCATAAAGACAATGTCCCATAAAATTGTATTGTACAATCTGTGACTACATTGGAGTTCACACATTCCCTGGATAACAGTGGAATATATTTGTTTGACGTTCAGTAGTCACAAACATTTTTCACTCATTACCTGTTGGCAGATTTGTTTGCAGCATACCATAGACTGTTTAAATCCCTGTTTTACATTTTCTGAGAGGCTGTGTATTTATTTTAGCACACCTGTACACACTGTCAAGCAGCCAGATTCAGCTGGAAATTTCTTTCACATCAATGGGTTTTTCTTTGTTTCCTTTTTTTTAATAACACTTCAGAAAAATCCACAAGAGCACAGCAGTGTAAAATGGGCATACATAAGCACATGTATCTAGTCAAGACTAGAAAGCAAACTCCCAAAAGCATTCAGAAGGAAACAAAGAGACAAGGCTACCCTTGAATCAAATTGCAACTCCTTTCAGCAGTGTTACCAAATACTTTTCTGAAGAACGAATATTTTCCTCTTTTCCAGGACCAGTTAAAAATGTTGAGTTCTGCTCTGAAGGCTGCCTGATATTACATCTATTTATTCAGATCTAATCTCTCCATCACAGATGTCACATGTTTGCTTCAGGAAAAAGATTAAATAACTGCAAGTTGGGCATAGCAGAACTCTGAACTCGGAAAGGCTGCTCTGGCGTGTGTGTACAGATCTGCAGATATGCTTGTGTGTAGGCAAGGGGACAAGGCCAGGAAGGCAATGGGATAATCAAGCAGCTGGGGAAATAGGTCTATCTGTCCTTAGAGCTTTGCCATTTCCCATCACCCTCCCCAGTGCCACCAGAGCCCCCGGGGACTTGTCAGAGCAGTTCCCCCACATTGCTGGGAGCAAAGCTGATCTACCACAGACTGCCAGGAAAACTCTCCTCCAGGCTGGGGCAGTGTCAGGACCTGTGAAGGGAAGCCCACAGTGAACCTGGTAACCCAGACCAACGGTTCAAACCAGGATGTAAACACAAACTGATTATGAAATCCAAGTCTGAGTTTGGTGGTAAGTGTGAGTGCCATAACCTAACGCTGGTCAAAAATGCCCTTGGAAACTGAGTGCCTTTTAGGGGTGCTAATAACACCAAGATTGTAGGCTTGATCCCTGTAATGGCCATTCACCTAAGCACTGGGATTGATGATCCTTGTGGGTCCCTTCCAACTCAGACTATTCTGTGATTCTGTGATGCTGTGATGCTGTGATGCTGTGATGCTGTGTTTCTGTGACATGCACAGAAGCTGACTTCCAAGGATGGGACTCACCTGTCATCTCTCTGGATGCATCCCAGTGTAGTGCAGCAGATGGGCACGAAGCTGGGTAGATTTCTCCTGGAAAGGTTCAGTTCATGAGGGTAGGTGTGCAGTGACCGAGCACCAGATTCCTGTAGGCACAGTCATCCTCAGGGAGCAAGGATCTGTCTGGCCCAATCAGAGGATGACTAGGCAGTGACTCTTCTCAGAATGGGGTTAATCCTCTTTAAGCTTCTGATTTTGGCCCAAAGCCAAAATTTACACCATGTAAATTTCCATCCACTGGGCTAAACAGGGAGGGAAATGTAGTATCTCAAACATCTGCCTCATGTTGGAGCCCATTTCAAATACCCAGATCTTGGCGCTGCCCTAGTACCAAGTTGCTTCTCTAGGTGCTGGGAAACGGGGGGAGGAGAGAGCAGTGGCTGGTAGCTGCTCAGAGAGTTCATGTGGCCTGGTCTAACCTTCAGTACAGATGTCATCCATAGGTGGGATGTGATAGATCATGTGTAGGGAAGGCATTTGAAGCAATCTTCATGTTAAATGAAGATTTTTTTTTCTCCCTGTAATTACCAATTATCATAACAAAGAAACTGAAGGGGCTGATCAGATTTGTATTGAGAACAGTTTTGTTTCCACTTCTTTTCTCTTGTCTTGGGAATAAAACATGCAGGGAAGAAACTTTCTTATAAATTGTTGAATTATAACTAAGCATGCATTTCAGAGGTTACTTATATCTATGTATACACATAGATATTTAAGAAAGCAAAGAAAAGCATCAAGTTGACAGACATAATTTGTCTTGCCTTATGACTAATGTGTATTTTTCCCTTCCTGTATTTGCCATCATAATTTCTCTTACACTCAACTGCCTGCCCCTGCCAGCCAAGTTAACAAGTCAAAATCTTGAGTTCCTTGAAGAATCCTAATTACTGTGCCCCACCACTTGGGGCAGACAGTGAGACACCTGCACTCTGTGATGCTTTAGGATTTTACCCCAATTGTTATATAAGCAGAAATGTCAGAGTGCTGCAAATATAGGTGAGTAATACCTGCTTCTTCCTTTTCTTCTGTTTTACTTGTGATCAAAGCAGTCCCAGTTTCCACCTTGGCTACTCTTAGGACCTAATAAAGCACATGTGCTGTGGAGCTGCTGCTTTCTGGGCTCCAGTTCTGGTTTTCTGGAAGTGTTGCATCAGCTGCACTGGTGCACAGTAGCCATGCAAGTCACTGGTATGTTTATGTGTCAAGGTTTTGATAGCAGGGCTGCAAACATCAACCTCCCATGTGGTGCCACCAATGGGGCTCTCAGCAGTATCAGGAATCTGGAGGATCCTGGTGCCTTTGGCCAAGCCAGGTGGAATCTAGAAACATTGAACTATGAAGTAGTAACAGCCCTCCCCATCTAGATTTTTTAGAAAGAAGGAAAAAAAACCCATATACCCAAAGAAACATGTGTGAACCTGAATTTTTGGAACTTGCGGCCTTTTCTACTGACTTCCCTTCTTTATGCCTCAGATATTTGAACTGCATCAAAGATTTTCCTTTCCCATCAGTGATTTTTCCATTTCACTTTGTGGGTAATTTTAGGCTTAGAAAGTAGTTTCCCTTTCTCTATCTAATATTCAATATAACTTCAAAGCATCCAATTAACTTTCTGTGCTTGTCTTCTTCTCTACCTTGCCAGTTCACCATGTTTGTTCCAGGCTTTTCTGACTTCTCACAGATGTCCTGCTCTTCCCTGCCACTTCTTACATTGGCAGTTAACTCCTGTCATGTACCTTACCTTTTTTCCCCTCCTCCTCACCTTCTGATTCTTGTAAATCCACTTGCCTTAGGGTGTATTCCTGTGACAGAAGCTGTCTCTCTTCTGTGACCCTCAGCATTATATCTCATGGGCTTCCTTTGATCAAAGTGCCTCCAGGGGAAATGGCTTCTTTTCACTGTTCTGTGAACTTTAGTCAGTAAAGCTCCAATCCACACCTGCTTGAAGAAATTTAAGCAGTTCTTATATGGGCAGCAAGAGCACTGTAAACATCATCTTTTCCATAGCAAATACAAGGTTAGAAGGCAGCTCTGCACTTGCATTATTGGGAAAGTGTGCATAAAAGGACATGCGATAAATACTTACAGCTCTGTAATGAACTCTGGCTACCATAAGATTTGCTTATTTTCCTGCATTAATGTACCTTCTCTGTGGGGCTGAGAATGAAAGCTTGACTGGGGCGTGAGTGCCTTTATACCAAACCTTGTCTTCTTGTTTGTCTGCAGATACTCTTTCTCAGACAATTGACTTTTCCAAAGTAAGTCATGAAACTTGAGAAAACATCAGGTTATTCGGCACAAAGGATTAAACCCAAAGAAATTAGGCATTTTTTTTGCAATCTTTGTCAATTTAGCTCTGTTTTCTTTTGAAGATTCTTATTAAATAGTAACCACATTTGAAATGTAGTCTAATTAAGAACAATTCACGAAAGAGAAGGGGAGAGAGAAAGCTTTGACGTGGTTAGTAATTGATAATAGTTTTTCTACAAGCACATTCTAATTCTGCATCATTTGCCACAGCTGAAGTGTTGAAATTTCTGAGCCTTGACTTCTATGTAAGAAATAATCCTAACTTCTATTCTTGCATAGGTGGTGAATAGTCTATTTTAATTTATTTTGGTGCCTGACCAGCAATTCCTCCACATGGCTGAGTGGCTGCTCCTTATTTACTACATTCCCTTCAGCTGCATCCATTTTATATGTGAATAAATGTCTTCCTTCTGCTCCTGAGATTTGAGACCAAGAGCTGCAAAGATATTGTGAAATACTGTCTTCAAGCACTTTATCTGCTTTAGACAAAGAGGATTTCAGAGTTTACTCCAAAGCCTACGTCTCTGAATTTCTGCAGTTCTTTATTACTTTTACTATTCTTCCAAGGCTACTTGCACTCTGACTGCTCAAAAAGTTCTACTATTTTTCACAGTTATTTTCCTCTCTTCTGTCTCATGTTTCTTATAACCTGCACTCACCAGCTATTATCCCCATTATCTTCTTTTAGATCATGCTACCGTCTTCTGGGCACCATAATTAAAAACATAATTAGAAGGGAAAACTTTGTATTTGTGGTGGAATGTGGAAGTCATCTTTTTGGGTGTCCTACATATTATTGATGAATGCCACCTCAAGACCACCATCACATTTAGGTTGTTCTTACTTTTGCTTTTCTGTTAGAAAGCATCCAGTGTGTTGTTTGGTTGATGTGACAAACCCACTCTAAAACAGAGCTCATAGCACAGTAGGGTCACTTACAACAGAGTGATGACACTATCTGTTCCTGCTTGTCATTTTCCAATTCTATGCTAAGTCAGGTGCACTCATCAAGACACTACATAGTTATGTTGAGAGATTTTCTGATTTTTCAGGCTGGGTTTTTTTTAGTAGATGATCTTTCTCTTGTAGGGACAAAATTTCAGTGTTTTCTAGGCTTCGATGCTCATCTGAATTCAGCAGCAGCTCAGAGTAGGAAAAAACAAATCTCTCCAGAGGAGAAATATAGCAAAAAGATTTTCTCAGCCACCCCTTGTATATAGCATCTAAGCAAAATCAGAAAAAGTAATTGGAAAAAAGTACTGTGGTCTACCCAAATATCTCTACTAAAATAGGCTGCTAAAATAGATGGCATTTTCATCCACAGTATATGAAGTGATACTGATATGGAGCTATTTTATCTTTCCCAAGAGAAAATGTTGATAAGGTGAACCAGAACTTTTCCATGAAAAGGTTCAATTAACTTGGTATATTGATCCAGTAGGCTTACTAAGCCCAGGATTGATTCTGGGAGGTGAAAGTGACTAAGATTCACACCAACCAGTACTTAATGATTAAAGCATTCTCCTGAGATTCATGAGGCACAAACTGAAATTCTTACCTCTCCTTTTAGGCTGGTAATTATTTGGCTAAATATATAAAAAATGGTAGTTTGATTTGGGAGGTAAAGGTATTTCTTCATAAATCTGTTTGTCCAAGAAGCTGCTCAATCACGGTAAAAGCAGGCAGACTTACTCCTGTGACCACCACATTCAGCCAATTTCTCTCCACAGAGTAATTTCTGGGTTATTGTTTGGACTCTCGTGTCTAGGTTCTCTTTTCTAAGCAAGGTGATTTTCTTCTCACTCTGTTCAGAATGGAAATTTCAGACTCCCAAATTTCAAAGAAAAAGCAAAACTCCCCAGGTTTTCTGGCCCAAGCCAGATTAGATCTGTGTAAACGGCTAAAGCCACAAGAATACCACATTCTGCTGATGTATCCCTGCACAAGCCTGGACCTATCAAACTTGAACAGTGTAACTATCTTTTATAAATCTGCTTGAAATGGGATTTCTGTCTCTTCCATAATACTTCAGATATCTCACTTTTTGCTGCTCCTCATTACTCACAGAAATTTTTTGTACTGCTTGCTATTTATCCTCTGGTCAGAATGAAAGCTGCTGACAGTGAGAATGAGGGCTCTGTAATCCTTTCCCACATCTGATGCTCCCAGTATCACAGGTGGCCCTGGGACATATGTCCAGAGAGAGCTCTTTTGGAAAGTGAACTCACAGGGATGCCCAGGTGTTGGCAGCACATGTGAGACAATGCTTTTGAAAACAAAATGAGTGAACATATTCATGGAAAGAACTTACAGTACTGGGGACAAACACCTTCCAAGAGATAATGATCCCTTGTCTAATGTGGCAATAATGTATTTGGTTGATGTGCTCCTGCTTGTCTTAGCTAAGTCCTCTGAACTTATGAACTGAACCTTTGTTTTCAGTGTTAGCATTACCAGACTTAGGTATGGCAAGAGTTGCTGACATGTTCAGACACCAATTAATTATTGAAAAATGTGCCTCTCCCTGAGCCTGATTGGTAGTCATCATGCACTTCAGAGGTAAATAGCACCTGTGGTGAACACTGAATCCAGCCAGCAGGAGAAAAGAATGCTTATTAAATCACCATTTGTGTTAAGGTCGATGCAGCAAAACCAGATAAATGAGTTCTGTTCTCCTATGTGATGCCTCTCTCAAGATCATCTCTTCAATATGCTTCTAAAGCCCTGAATTATTATAATGATGCATGTGATCTGTTGAATTTGAAAATTAATATTTAACTGCATTGACTTGTTGGTAGTTGCATCAGAGACAGATCCTGGATCCTGTTTTGATAATGGGAAATGAAAACAACAAAAAAAAAGAGAATGGCTTAGATCTGTTTTATAAAACTGTCATCTGAAACGGTATTTGTGTTTGCATTTTTAGAATAGGGGAAAAAAACCTTGCTATACTGGAGTGTAAGTCTCCATCCTCCATTTTAGAGATCTAGAATGAAAGATGCTAAAGCAAGAGCATGTCAAAGTGTACACTGTCTGTGAACATAAATCCTACCCCGTATTGTAGCAAAAATCACAGTTATATCGATGATATGCCTGACCAGATACCAGGTGGTGGGAGTTTTCTAAGTGTATTAACATGGAACTAAAGTCTAAGGAGATACATGTCATCCTTACTTGTACATGTATAAACAGAGAAGTTAATTTTTGCTTTCTAAACACTGTATTTAAAATAAGCAAAAAGAACTATAGCATGACTACTGAGTGACTTAAAGAACAGCATTTAGAAAATCAGGATGTCACGGTTCTCATTTAAGTTCTCATTTTTCATAGCAGACTTGAGTGATTTTTATCAAATAACTTCATCCTGCTGTGCCTCATATTCTTCTCTAAAATATCAGGACAGATACATCTCTTATAGAGTGTTTGAGGCAAAGATTTGCTGTCAATCTGTACATCACTTTGTTAGAAAATACTGTTGTTTTAAAAAATGTGCATTCAAAACACATAAAACCTGTAATTTCCATCAAGAAACGCAAATAGTTTTTTCAGAAATATTCAAGAGTCCTATAGTGCTGGAATTCTTGTGAGGATAGGGCTAGGAATACTTTACAGGACCCAGATATTGTGCTGCGCAGGACAAGTTACATTGGTTTCCATATCTTCTCATAACTTTGTTTTGAAGCTAAAGAGGATAGTGGTAACTGAATGTCAGAGCAGGACGTGCTCAGGAGCAGCACTGTGGCTATCCGGGGATATTCAGAGATCAAACAGCATGGCTGGTGGCCTTCACCAGCAAATACAATCTCACATCTCCAGTGAGAGCCCACCCATGGCCTAAAGATCAGCAGCTGAGCAAGTTGTCATTGTGGAGAAGAACAGTGCTTTTTTCATGGTGCTGCTGCTCTGTAACCTCCATGTTGCTGCCCCTGGGGCTCTGTGCACCCTTCTGGTCACTTAAAATCATGCTGAATGGGTTCAGAATGATCTTGAGCATGTAAATGTGATGACTGGGGAAGGTAAGCATGGGCACAAACAGCTGGGGACAGGTCACAGTGAAGTAAATTACAGAATGGCAGAGACAAGATAAAAGGGGAACAGGAAAGCTGTGCAAGGAAGGAGCTCAGGTGGTTGTTCCCTTAATTAGGACAGGAGCTCACTGCCACAAGAACTCAGTGAGTCATTCCTAAGATAATTGAGCTGTTGTAGGTGGCAGATTCTGGGAGAGATACAAAACCTGTTTCAGACCACAAGCCAGTTTTGGATTACTGAGGGCTGACACCCAACATGGGTGCTGTTCAGGTTTACTCAGTTTTAGCGCAACCAAACCACACTTCCTCAGCTATGACAGGACCTTAAACTGAAAAGGTAGCTCGAGCAATCCAGCCAGATCACTATACAGCAAAAGCATTTTAGGCAATGATGATAAAACTCATGTGAGTAACAGAATCAGCTTTTGTCATTACTTGCAACGAAACCTAGGTGATTCATCTACCCTCAAAAATTTATTTCCATGGTACTCTCAGTGTCATTTTTGACTGCGAAAGGTTCAAGTGAATCATTTATGAACATATTCTGGCAACTCAGCCAAGGGATATTCTTCCAAGCCTGGTTTCTTGATCAGACAAAAATGGAAAACGAAAACCTGCACCTGATCAAACTAGAGCTTTTTTCAAAATTTCACCTCAACCCAGGAAAACTGAGTTCAAAAATCTCCTCTGGTCTAGGGCCAATTCAAACTTAATGTCTCTGCTTGTCAGAAAGGATAACATACAATTACTTACCTCACCAGGGCTTTGCAAAAATTAGTTATTATTTGCATAGAGTGGTTGAATAATTTAAAAAGCTTCATCTCAGCTCTCATAAAAGATTTTCTTTCTAAAGTAAAATAAAGTACTAGTACTTTCAGATTGGTAGTAGAGGAGAAGGCAGGTCTCCAGATCACAACTTGAGTAATTCAGTGATGTCCAAAAGAAACAGACAGATACCAGGGAACAGACAGGATGTTGTCCTAGGGTGACATTATATTCTGTTTATGCTGGATATTAAGTTCTGCACCTCTAAGACTGGTTCTGAGAGCAAAGGTGGGGGGAAGAAGAAATGTGCAGTTTGTTTGCAGAAACTGCACTTGCTCCCCTCCGGTCTTCTCACAGACTGTGTTATCTGCAGCACAGACAGCAGGACAGAGATCTCCTTTGCTTTTCGTTAGGTTGTAGTTAGCTGAGGCAGAGAAGTCCCTCAGATTGTGGAACTTCTCTTTTTTTTGGAACTGATCAGCCTGCTCTGGACTGAAAACCCAGAAGAGCACTGGGAGCTCACACCTGTGGCCCACCAGGGCCCAGGATGGCATTTTCCAGTGCTGGAGGGACTGATAAGAGACTGAGTGAGCCGAGCTACACCCCACGGCAAGCACTTTCTGAATCTGCCATCTCTTCAGAAGAGTGAGAGGTTTTATTGTTTAATATTATTCATTTTTTATGCTTGTGAATACTTTCCATGTTAAAAAAGCAGGTTTTTCCACTTTTCTCCAAGGAAATCTTTTCCCGAACCAGCAGGGGGAGGGGCCACTTGAATCTGCTTTCTAGAGAGACCCCTTTGAAAGTTTCCTCCCAAATTTGCCCTAAACCAGGACAGATGTGAAGGACCAGATAGCTTGCTTCTCCAGCGGACCTCCTCTAATAGGATTTGGGACCACCTATTTTTCCTTCAGATGAAAGACAGAAGCAGTAATTAAAAACATCAGAAAGTTTCTTGGGTTTTTGTTTGTTTCCAGTTCAACTGCCCTGCACTTTTATCTCAGCTTTCCCTCATTTCTTGGTAAGTCGCCTCAGGTCTCAAGGGGTGCTTGTGCCCCAAGTACACTGAGAAAATGCACGTCCTCTGCTCAAATCCCAGGATTTTGTGCTGCTTTAATCTCACACAGCAGAACTACCATGACAGGGAAGCTGTAATTTGGTTTTGGTATTTAGATTGCACTTATCAAAACAGTTCATTTGCATTCACAATCTCACTCTTGATGACACCTGATGTTTGAAGTCCATTATATTTGAAAATGTCTGGTCTGTCACTCGCAAGATAGGAGAAACAAGGTGTGCCGTGTTCCCAAAAATTGCACAGCAAAAATCTCTTCTCTCCACTTACTTCTTCAATTCAGCATTAGTTCTTGTTTCCATCTGCTGTGATGGGGGTGGCATATCAGGACTGAGCAGAGCTATGCAGAAGAAACCTGCTACAATTGGTTTTTAAGTGCTGAGCTGCAGTGCCAGTAGCTGTGGTCGGGACCCCGTGCTCCATGCACCACCCTCACAGGCCAAGGACACTGGGTCTGCATCAGGGTTTTTAGGGTAGGGACTTTCCAGTTAGAGTGTATCCTGGCTGCACAGCGTCAAGAAAGCCTGACTAGATTTCTTTCTTGGTTTGCCTGATTCAGAAGGAAGTACTCCAAATTTAAATTGCTGCACACTTCTACTATGATTTATTTAAAATTCTGGTATCCAGGTTTCCTATATCCTTAAGACTAGTGCCCCTTCATTCCCACAGGGTGTCACCACGTTTTTTTAACCAGGTGAGATATATTACGCAAGATACGGTGCCTTGGATAGGTTTGCAAAAAGAAAGAACTATAACAATTTCAGTGTAGAAAGCTTTTACTGTTATATTTTATTGTCTGAGTGTTTATAAGCTACCTAAACACCCTTTAATCCCTACATAAAGGGTGGAGGAAGGAAGGAGATCAGGATGGGATTACCAAGAAGACAGGGTGTTGAAGAGTCTCCCTGAGGTATGGGAACATTAGTTTGATCTCCTAGGTTTGTGCTGTCTACTCCAGTATGAACTTTTGTGATTTCACCTTCAGAGTCACTTGGGTCTGTAAAAGTGAAAAAACAGTAAATACAGGCATTTCATTTTTCGTTCCCAGGGAAGACCCACAGACATGGTTGGGTTTGATCATTCACACATTTGTTTGTATCAAAACAACTTTCCAGCTAGGAGTTTCCTGAGTGAGATAGGCATGTATTTTCCCATACCATGACATAATGAAGTATTCCTATAGGAGCATAGGGTTTACCTTGTGCTTTGCTCCTCTATCCAGGATTACTGGAAGAAATGAGAAGATAGATAAAACAGAGAAGCAAAAAGGGACATACAGAGGAGATAAAAATGAGCTGTATGCTCACCCTGCTAACCACTGAGGAATATTCTTTCCTAATTGCATACACATTAGTTCTATTATCTCACTGCTTCTCCCCCTCCCTCTCCCCTCAGCTTTGTTTGGGGTTGGGATTAATTAGCATAAGATATTACAGCATATGAATTGCAGCAAACTTCTGCTTTATTCCACAGCTGCGGTGGCCAAAGCACTTAAAAGCAAATTCTCATTGATGTTTCTGGGAAAAGATTCAGAAAGGATTTTAACCTACATAGTTTTGATGTGTAACAGGCACTAGAGGAAAAAGGATTACATTAAAAGAAAAAGATATCCATCTCTACTCACCCCATCTTTCAACAGTTCATTTCAGTTATTTATATAATGAAAAACAATAGTTCCAGCAGAGAGGGCAATGTACTATGAATTTTCCACTTCTGCGTATCTACCCCCTGTGGTACAGTTCATACCAATGACAAAGAAGCTCCTCAAAAAGAACAAGTTTTGGGTTTTTTTGTTTTGCATTCACAATACCATTTATAACTAAAATCCCTCTGAACCTTATTAAGAAATTCAAACAAAGATTTTTTGCTTCAGTTTCTCACTTATATCAACCCAAAGGCATAAATTAGAAGCTTATGGTTACATGCATATGTTCTGCATGTAAATGTCCTCAGACATCTGCATTCATATGAGAGCCCTAGGTCTGCAGGAATATTACCAAAAGATGATACAATCGTGAAAATATCTGTAAGAGTGCCTTTTGAAAAGCAACAGTCCCTGAATATGTTCTCACTAATAAGTATTTGAAACTGGATATCAAGACTGGAAGCACTTTTCTTGTGAAACTGGGTTGGTTATACAGAGATCTGTGTGACTGGTGGAAAAAGACATGGAAGGTCCAAATGCACCATTCCATGAAAGACCCCCTTACTCTCTTCCTATTCTAATAAAAGATGTTTATTTTTTTTCTTTTTCCCAAAGCTATTTCCTTCCCCTTCCTTCTACCTATGAGCAAAAAGTACACTCATTAAGTGCTGTGAGATCTACTTTTCTTCATTAAAAGTATATTAAAAAACACAAACCAGAATTAGAGCTGCATAGTGCAGTCCCCATCACATGATAAAGTACCACCAACAAGAAATATTGTTATCAACACTGTCTTATATTCATTAAGCAAACACTGCTTGCGATGGTGCTCAGATTTTCTTCATTTTTCAATTACATTATCCATCTGACTTTATTTTCTTGTGATTATGGAAACAACTGAACATTACACCTGTAAGTTCTAGTTGCTTGCTCCATCCTTTTCTTTTAATAGGTTTCAACAGCAAAGATAAAATTAAACCAGGGAAATCTTGTAACAGAAAATGAAGAATACCTGATTATGTGCATTCAGCAATTACTTGGTGGTGAGGGGGGGTGGTGTGGTGTAGCTCTTTTTAAGCTATGCCTACAGGGTACTTCCACTGCTTTGGTACATAGGCATGCAGTTTGCCACTCACTCATATTTTGTGTAGACATTTCACATAAAATTCCAACTACTCACAAGACAGTGCTTTGATACATGCTTATCCGAAATGGAGCACAGACTGGGTTTGCAGTTCAATCAATGGGACTGGGTTTGCAGTTTATCCAACAAATGAAAATGGACTTAGGCTTCAGCAAAATTCCAGCAACAAACAGAAAGGTATCTCTCACAGCCTGACTGTGACTGCCTTTAAGGTGCCTAGGCCCACTGTATCTGACTGAAAACCTGCACGTGCACTCAGCATTGTCCTATGCAATAAGGGGCTCCTCTCCCAGCTGGGCTGAGTGATCATGAACTTTGTTTCTGCTAAAACTTAGTACAGTTCAGGAGATTAGGATGCTTCTGTCCATGGAAAGGGGTGAGCTGCCTCCAGTAATCATTGCCTGAGCCTGCTGGACTGATGGCACAGGGCACAGAACAAGATCCAGCTGTTGACATTTGGAACAGTGATGGAAGCTGTTGCACTCTCAGTTTCCATGTCCCTAAACCCTTCCAAGGTGCAGTGTTTCCTTAGCAGTGGGGCAACTGGTCTCAGGAATTCAGCTTCCAACAAAAAGTCAGTAGGCTGCATCTCCCTGTGGAAGCTATGCCACCTTGCTGGAAAAGAGTTTAATCAGAACAAGGAGGATGCAAATGCCTGTAGTGTCAATGGGGCATTCAGCTGTGAAAGTGCCTTCGATTCATGAGGAGTCTCAACACTGCCACTGGATTTTATGCAGAAGCTGCAAAAATAAGGGAACATACCAAACCAAACAAAACCTTACCAGTGAGAAACTCCTACTCTGTCTGGGTTTTCTTTAACGAGACATGGATATAAGGTGCCATCTTTCCCCATGATAATGTTTTAGATCTCCCCTGTGGCCCTTGACAGGTGCCTAAGGCATTGCCTGACTCGACTGCTGCAGCAGGATGAAAACTTGGCTGATTGCAGGTGACTTCTAGCGCCCCAGTCAGGCCAGTAACTAATGCTAGTAACTCAAGAACTAATGCCTGTTGCATGCAATCTCTCCTCAGAGCCAGAGAGGTTCTCATAAACTAGGTTCTGCAAAGGTCACATTTAGCTTTTGATCCTGTTGCTACCAATCTCTTGGGCCTCTCTGGCAGCTCAGTACTGCCTTAAAAGGGAAATTTAAGTTCTCTGCAAGCAAATTGCAGCAATATAAAGAAACCTGACTCTAAAGGAGAGTCAGGCATATGTAGAAGATATATGTGCAAAGCTCTGCTGGTTATGAAAGGACTCTTTGTTTCCACCACAGCAGCTGGAGATGAACTACCACCATTCTGTTGCTACTAGGGCAAAGACAGCCTGGTTAAGTTCAGTTGCCCTCAGACCTCTTCTGTGACAGAGGCATCATGCTGCAAGAAATTGATATATTCTGTGGAGGATAAAATAATTCAGCTAGAGATTTGCCTGTCTTCATAACAGCAATTGTATGCTGATTGTTACCTCCAAAATTGTCCTTGTTTTAAGGTCTACCTAGAATCATTAAATAAAAATCATTTGGGCTTGTAGCTGGAAGGAATATGGTCCTACCTTCTTCATGCATAGAGAGCACTTGGCTGTTTGTTGCTGGAAAATGTCTCACACGAGAGAAGGACTCAATGTCAAAGTAACAAAGCTGAAGGTAATGCTTGGCTCAGAAAAATGTGCCATGAAATAACTCCATTCAGCTCTTCTCTTCAGAAGACAGAAAAGAGGAGTTTGTGCTAGAGCATCTTGCTACAATACATATCAGATTGCTAATCTCACTTTTGAGCTGAGCAGCATTTCAGTGCTGCTGACTAAGAGATAGAACAGCTCCACAGAAAAGCAGCCTCACGCTGAGAATATTTGTGACCACCCCACTGGTGTAAGGGTCTGAAGCCCCATGAGACTTTGCACGTCACAATCAAGGGGGCACAGTACATCTTTTGTGAGGTTTCCCACCATGTCCTCAGATATTGCAAGAACTCCCTCTCTCAGGCATATCTCCAGGGGTTGTTCAAGGACCATCTATGAAGACAGTATTCTAGAACTGCCATGCTTTGCAGTTTGGGAGGGTTTGCTCCTTTGTTTTCCCAAGTAGGGAATTATTAATACCTGTTGCTGTAAGAAAAAGAAACAGTTCAGAGCATACATGCACCCTTTCCTCTGCAACTGGTATTCACAAATGCGCAAACTAATGTTTCTTTTAATCTCACATGAACACAAGTTGTTTCCCAAATGCTGGCTTTAAAATCAGCTTGTGGTTTTGGAGAAATATAGGGCAAGTAGCACAGCCAGATTTGCTGTGAGTGCTGTGGTTGCCTAGAGCACCTAATGGAGAAGAAACCGAGACTTCAGCACAGTTCCCTCTTGTCTGCCTCTCCAGTCTGTTGCAGCTGTAGCTGTATCCTGCTGACTGCTCTGTTGCTATGCCAGCTGCAGTCAGAGGTTATCTGTGTAGTAATACACAGCTGCTTACAGGCAGCAGCACTATTTAATAGCCTAATACAGAGTAAATGAACAAAATGAACATAAGTTGCTGGAGGACTGCAGGGCACTTTCAGGAGCAGCATAGCACTTGCCACCCAGCCAGGTAACCCATGCTGTATCTGCTTACTTTCCCTTGGCATGGGCTTGCTGAACAGAGTTCATTGGCAAAGTCAGCACATCCACATGGCATGCAAGGAGAATATATGTGTCCGTGTGCTCCTGCCCCGGGGAATTTGGTTTCCAGCCTAGTTACAATACCTCGGGATGTTCTTCTCGTACCCTGACCCCCAACTTGGTCACTCCTAATGATCTCTGTGGGTCTCAGCCCAGTGCCTGTGTTGTATAACACAAGGTTCTGCCTTCTGGTCATTGTGATTTAATGCTGTATTGGTACCTCCACTAGACATTACTGTCCCAGTGACAGAGGCAGTGCCACTTTACCAGAGCTCCATCAGATCAAAACCCCAAACCACTCCTGATTTCAGCTTGTTCGCATATTTTTAGCAACAAACTGCGGTGGATGAGGAGCAGAGGTGCTTACTGTTCTGCTGCCTTAGCTGGCATGCAGTAGCTCCTTGGGGGGGTGGCTGGGCGTCATTCCACCTTACATTCACCTCCAACATGAATCCTAGTGCAGTGGAATAATAGAATTGTTAAGTTTGGAAGAGATCTCTAAGGTCATCAAGTTCAACCATTAACTCAGTTCTGCCAAGTCCATGTCACTGTACTGTGTTCCTTGGTGCCACATCAACATGCCTTTAAATACCTCCAGGGATGGTTACTCAACCTCTTCCTTGGGCAGCCTGTGCCAATGCTTGAGAAACCCTTCTGTGAAGAATTTTCCCCTAATATTTAATCTAAACCTGCTCTGCCAAAACTTGAGGCCACTTCCTCTCATCCTTTCACTTGAGATATGGGAGAAGAGACTGACCCTCACCTGGCCACAGCCTTCTTTCAGATAGTTGCAGAGCAGTAAGGTCCTCCGATCTTTCTTTTCTCCAGGCAGTAAGGTCCCCCGATCTTTCTTTTCTCCAGGCTGAACAACCCCAACTCCCTCAGCCACCTCTCATCAGATATGTGCTCCAGACACTTCAGCATCTTTGTTGCCTTTCCCTGGACACACTCGGGCACCTCAACATCTTTCTTGCAGGGAAGGGCCCAAAACTGAACACAAGATTTGAGTGCTGAGTACAGGGGAAGAATTATTTCTCTAGTCCTGCTGGCCATACTGCTTCTGATACAGGTCAGGATGCCACTGGCTGTGAAAACAGCAGGTACCCAGGAAAATCAGGTTAGGTTGGTTTTCTTTTAACTGACAAAATTACATCTTAATAGAAAAAACAGAATCATCTAGTGCCTGATTTTTAACGCGACAGCTTTCAGTGTGACCCAGAGACACGCACTGGCTCAGGCCACTAAAGATGGCAAGATGTTCTTTCTTACAAAGTCTGTAAGACCAGCAGATTCCTAGAAATTGCTGCTCTATGTTTTTTGTTTCTTTGTGCCCCATTGTTCTTTCTCTCTTGTTTTTGCATGTCTGTTTGCATTCCTCTATCCTGAATCTTTTCTGCAGTTTCTTATACGTGCCGGTGCCCAGTACAGCATAATACAGCTTGATTGGCTCACAATCAACACTTCATAATAGAAATCACGTACTATTGTCTGATAAGTTATAAGTCAGACATAGCAGAGAATAATCTAATATTTTTGTCTCTCTCATACTGAGAAATTTGAGGACATTTTGGTAATTCTGCTGTAATACTGTGTGTCTCTTTGGAGACCTTCAGAGGCCACAGAGGCATTGCAAATAGATATCAATTTCTGAGACTCGAGCAAGCTTTATGTAGCAGTTTTTGCTTAACTGCAAAGAGCACGAAGTTTGCCTATAAACAGGTACTACTTCCTATTCTTTAGGGATTTCTTTGGTAGGAGGAATGATATTAAAAATAGACACTTTTAGTTTTGCAATTATCTCAGAAATCAAGTTTAAAATACAGTTTTAAAGGTAACCCTTTACTGACAACAGATTTTGCATCAAATTTTCTCCCCTGTTCTGTGCAGACTAATTTTTAAGCCGTGCATTATGGTATCACTCTATGAGGTAAACTGAGATTTTGAAATTAAAGTCCTTTATTGTGCAACTTTCCAAATCTTACTCTCCATTTCCGTGTCCTTGCTACACTACAGGCTGCCTTTTTCATCAGGTTTTTATCTTCAAGATTCAGATAATACACTTCAGTGCCATGAAGCCTCAGCACCACAAAATTCAGATATAGGCTTGATGGTGTGAAGATGTGTCAATCTCTTTTTTTCAAAAAAAAAGTTAAACTTTACACTAAACAAAACATACTGACATTGGAAATTTGTACTGAAATAAGAGAAAAAAACTTCTGCCTCCCTTGAGAGGGCTGTATTACTTCAAAACTGCCATTACCTAGGCAGGCAGAGGAGTAACTTACCCGCATTGCACAAAGACTACAAAGGCATCTCACTGTGAGATGCTCTGTCTACAACACTTTGGAATGGGGTGTCACTAGACTTTACCCACCAGTTGCCTCTTGAGTGGCACTTCTGTGGCTTTTAGGAAAGCTGATATCAGACTTCAAATATTTTAGCCCCAGCTGGCAACTAAGAACCAGGGACCTGCTCTCTCACTCCCCACCCCTGCCCTTCCCCCAGTAGGATGGGGAAGAGAATTTTTTAAGAAAGGGATAAAACCTGTGAGTTGAGATAAGAACCCAGTTTAATACATGAAAAAAAACATCAGCCCCCTCACCATCATCATCATGTCCTGAAAACAGAGGCAACAGAGAGGAATAAAACCCAAGAAACACAATTGATGCATGATACAATTGCTCACCGCATACTGACTGATGCCAGACCCTGTCCCCCAGCACTGGTCAGCTCCTCCCAGTAACACTCCCCCCCCCCCCCCCCCCCCGCCGCCCCCAGTTTATATACTGGGCATGATGTCCTATGGTATAGAATATCCCTTTGGAAATTTGGATCAGCTGTCCAGGGTTTGCTCCTCCCAACTTCTTGTGCACCTCCTCACTGGCAGACCGTGGAATGCTGAAAAGTCCTTGACTTGGGGTAAGCACTGCTAAGCAACAACCAGATCATCAATGTGCTACCAACATTATTCTCATGCTAAACCCGAAACATAGCTCTGAAGCAGCTACTGCTGAGGAAAAAATTAACTCTCCCAGGACACCTGGCTAAGTATAATGCAGCAAGGTGAAATAAGAAGGAAACTTTTCTTCTGGACATTTAGTCAGCAAAAGCAAGACTTTAAGAGGAAAAAGCCAGACACCAGTCATTATGGCTTAGCATTAATCAAAGAGCAAAGCAAAACTGGAGAGTTAGCCAAGAAGTGAAGTCATGCTGAACATCACAAAGTCACCTTCTAGGTGAAAGCCTTATGTGACACCATTGCTAGTATGTTCCATGCAGGTGGTGTGGTTCTCCACATCAGCATCCTATCACCTAGGAAAAACCTAGTAGTTTTTCTCTAGTCCTGTGCAAGTTAGGCATTAAAAAGCCTCTCTAACACTGTGAACAGGACCAAGCTGGTCCATAAGCACTAACATGACAGATTTTTAGAGAAAGTTTCCAAAGTTTCTGTCTTGCTTTTGGAAATGGCCAACATGTCAGCCAAGATTGGGTCCCTCCTTTCTTCAAACAAGTAAATACAAACAAGTTAGTCTGAGGCATCCCTGCAGCCGGAAAACATCTCATTCTCATATTTACTGTCAGACAAGGTTAAAATAATTCTTTGTATGAACACTAGTGAGGACCTGTCAGGTAGGAGGAGCCTTTGATGACAAATGATAAATTAAAAATCTAACAATCAAGAAAGGCCTATGAACTTGTCTCCTCTGCAATTAGGGTGAACATGCAATGTATAAGTATCTTGTGCCCCATTTTTTCTCAGTTTCTGCTGTGCTTAGGCCAACTTGTTGTTTGGGTTGGGGGTGGTGTAGTCCCAGTGTTAGAGGCACACTAGCTAAAGCTGTCCCTTTAACTCAGGAAGTACCATCTGCCTCTGCTGTCCATCCCCCTTAATGTTTTTCTGGCTTTGGCTGGTAGCTGAGCAGAAAGGGCCTCACTGAATTAACTCATCACTTCTGATACTCTCTGCAGCACCAGGCAGGATCCTGCTAGATCTGAAACTCACTAAGAGAGTCAGCCCAGTGCCACCTTCAACTTCACGGCCATTCTGGATCATCACAAAAGACCAAAACCAGGAGAAATCCAGGATTTTATTCCCTATTACAATTAATTAAGTTACTAAACCAAATGACATGTACTTGGAGTCGTGCAAAGCCTTTGACACTGGTGACATGGGACAGGTTGCCCAGAGAAGTTGTGGTTGTCCCATCCCTGGCAGCGTTCAAGGCCGGGCAGGATGGGGCTTTGAGCACCATGCTCTAACGAGTGGCCTACATGTTTATGGCAGTGATGCCTTAGGTTTTAGTTTTCATGTTTTCCAGATTCTATGCTGCCTAGGTGTGTAGTTCTGAGCCTCATAATAAATGTTGTAAGCTCTCTTCACAGAGTAGGTAGACAAAACAAATCCTTTTCCAGATGGACACCAAGGACAACTGTTACAAGTTTCCAGGCCCAAAAGCATAAACAATGGTGGACTGAAGAGAGAAACAAGGATGGGACTACATAATCTGAAGCTGTAATTGGACAATTAACCCCAATATGTAAATGGACCAAAACTTATAAAAGTGTGAGACCTTGTGACTGGTCATCCATTTTTGTGACCATTTTGGGTCCACCTTGGGTGTAGTCCTGGCCATGGTCTTGTCCTGCCCAAGGTGTATCCTTAAAGGCCTTTTAATAAATACCTGTTTATTTCTCTTAGCTCTGTCTAAGTCTCTGTTCCAGGTCAGCCTTCTCAAGGCATCAGCAGAGGGCTGGAACTAGAATGTCTTTGAGGTCCTTCCAACCCAAACCATTCTATGGTTCTGCAGACCTTTCTGACAACTTCACAGCATAACAAGCAAGAAATCTTTCAGAAGATCCCTTCAGTAGTTGTCTTGCTCAGTGCTCACCAGCTGTTAGAGGCAAAGAAATCTGTATCTCTATAGCTTCAGGCCTAGAAGCTGAAGGCTTGGCTCAGCAGTCAGTGTTCCAAGCCACTTTTAAAGGAATTGCTAACTAACTACTCTTTGCTATTATCTGTCACTAGACATTAATTTCGGGGTAGAGATTGTACATTGGATGTTTTAGGAGAATGGTAATGATTTTGTGGTAGGGGAGGGGAACCTTTTGATGCCACAGTAACTGAAGAGAGAGAAATGAAGCCAAAATATTGCAAACCAGTAATGAATTTAACAAACCAATACAATCAAATGGAGCAAAAATCATTTTAAGTGGCTTTGTATTTGCATTCACCATCAAGGTCTCATTTATGCAATTATTGTAATATTGATCCTTTTGCAAAGGAAAAGATGCAGTGATTTTTTTTTTTAATATAAAAATAATTTTTAAAAATGTTCTTGTAAACAGGGATGGGCTGGAAGATTTCAAAAACATTTCATTATCCTGAAGTCTGGAGCTCAATTATTTACCAGCAGTAGTTCAAATTCTAAATCTCATTCTGCTCATCCAAATCACTTATGAGAAGGACTTGGTTTACAGTAAATTCATTTCCCTTGGAGCTGTGGCCTGCATTGTATAGGCATTTGCAGATATGAGAAGTGGGCAAGATTTCTGGAAGCACTGGGTTCCTAATGTAAATGATTATGTGTTTAGGATGATTTTCTGAAATATCTAAATAACTTGTAATTTATTTCTACAGGTTTCAGTTCATTGTGATACCTCTGCAGACTTCACCAGGTATGTATTTGAATCCCAAATGCCTTAGAAAATATACAAAACATACTGCAACCACCTCTCCCAGTTTGTGTTACTGAGTATTTCATAATTTATCTGCATTTTGGAAATCCTTTGCATACATTTTAAATAAATATATTTCCGTAAAACACTCTCCGGGGATGAGATAAGTGCATTTCTGAGAAATTGTAAGAGAACCTGGGCAGATCTATCTCAAGTAGACTGTTGCCTTTTCATGAGACAAAATGAAAACCCGTTTCAGTTTCAGGCTCAGTGCATCTCCTGAGGTACAGGGAGTTTGCATCCAACCAGTATGTAGGGCTTGCCACTGATTCCACAAAGTCGGCACCTATTTCACAGTTTTAACATAGGTAAACCAAGCCTAGATTGAACATTTATGCTATTCCAGCAACTTGTAATGCAAGTCAGTCTGTCAGTCATGCCCCCACACAGATCTATTATTCCATCTGATTGCCAGATACAAGCAATTTGAAAACAAATGCTCCTAAAATGGTTTGATTGCTCTTCTTGTAAGTAATCAATTACTCCTTAATTGGCTAATACATGATTTTATGATGTCTCTTGTACTGTCTCCCTCTCTGTTTTGTCCATTTGCTCAAAATACGTATGTGCCCTATAAAAACCCCTCCTCTTTGCAAGCATCACAAAATGATCCTCAGCCAGCAGCTGAGGTTGTTTCCAGCACAGAGTAATTTAGTCCAGCACTGGCCTTTGACAGCCAGCTCTGATCAGGGAAGGACTAGCAAACCCTCTGAGCATGGGAATTGTTGAATTTCAGATGGGGCTGGGAAGAACTCTATTCATATCAACCTGCTCAGCAGCGCCTGAGAGTAACAGGATCTGCAGTGCTGTGGGGGCAATCAAATACTGGGTACTTTGGTTAGGCATGAGCAGAACATACTTGATAAAAGATAGTTTGTGAATCAGTCATAAACCAGCTTGTTACCACTAATGGGAAGATAAAAATTGAATTTCGTGTTGTTAGGATGTGACCTCCCCTGGAAAAAAAGTCAGACATCAATGGACCACTTCTGCTAAGTGTCTGGGAATAACTTTGTATAGCTCTGGAGAGTGCCATTTCTATGTCAGTTCAATCTGATCTAGGACTTGATTGCTGTTGAAAATGATGTCCTATTCCCTCTTCTCACTTGTGGTTTCAGGTCCCTCTGCCTGACTTGCAGTAATGCAAGTAAAAGGGCAGGAAAACATGAGGCAGGGGGAGGGATTCCTTCTGACTGGGGCTTGCGTGGTGCAGAGCAATAGCCAGGCTGCCAGCTGAGAGGACAGCCCCTGCTGTCTGGTCAAGTACACAGAGAGGAATCATACTGAAAGCTTTCAAACTGCTAATAGCACAAAGGAGGTGATGCACTGCAGGAGTAGCACAAATCTCCTTTCTGCAGTGAGTACTCCTGCATTGCCTAGAGGGAGACTGCTGCAAAGGCAGAAGATATCGTGGCAGAGCAGCAAAGTGCAACAGCAGCACATTAACACTGAATTCAACTTTCAGTAAATGGGAGTTGGTTAAGCTTAGTGTCTCAAAATCAGCTATCTTGTTGTTTTGCCTTTGAAATTTTCAGTGTGGGAAAGAACAGTAGGTAAAGTCTCAGCCACACTTAGGAAATGTGATGTTAAATTATTGTATTTGAAGGAAATTAAACCATCTCCTTCCCAAGTGCTAATCCACAAGCACATTCAATTTCTGCGTTTCTACTGCCCAACTTCAGACCAGAGCCATGTCTTTTCAATTCCTCAGTGTGCTGTTTTCTGACTTCCTTGTGTTGCATCTCTGCCCAGCATTCACCCCGCAGGGGGACGGACTTGTGGGAGGGAGTTTAGTCCTGGCAAAGGGTCACTCAAAACAAGCACAGGGACCATGACCCTCCCTTCACAAGGGATCCAGTTAATGTGTGCAAGCAGCCCCATGAGAACGACCTGCAGCACCTTTCTTCTCATCTGGAGCACATCTGGGCAAGGTAATTTAGTAGCTGAACTGCCTTTCTGTCAGCTCAGGACAAAAGCCAGTGCAGAGCAGTTTCATGGGTTGCAGTAATTCAGGGGGTGAAAGCTTCCTGGGCTACCTGAGCTTTCATACAACCACAGGGACAGTTCCTATCTGCCTAAGATTTGCTTTGGAACAACTGAAATCACATCCAAGCCTTGGCAGAACATGGCCTCTTTAGCCCTCTCCTCTTGGAAAGATTGAGTGTTTAAGACATCACAACAGCCTTCAAAACCAAAACCAAAACCAAACAAAAAAAACCAAAAACAAACAAACCCCCAAACCACCACCAACAAAAACCCCAAACAAACAGACAAAAAAACCCCCTCAAATCCCCAATTACCCATATTCCAGAAGGATTTCACCAGAGAAGAAGTCTGAAATCAGCAGCTCAGACACTTTTTGTTCGTCAACATGTGTGGAGCTGTTGTAGAAGTTGTTAAGCTTTCTGTTACCTGTCCTGCTCTTCTGCTGTCACTTCAGCTTCAGGAGCTTGCTAAGCTTTGCTGTAATACATCTTCTACCAGACACAAGGAGAAACAGGAAAGCAGCTGCAGTTGAATAAAAAGGTTGAAAGCCATAACAGCAATGCAGAATCTCTGATGCTGGTTCTCAATCCAAAGCATTCATTGTCCTGCTCTGAGCAACAACAATTTTCCTATTCCTACCTGCTGCTGCAACCACAGCCTTGCTTACCATTCATTTAGTGCAGTCTTTAGGAAAGGATGTTTATGAGATAATTTGTCTCTCTTCATATGCGTAATAAAGAATAAATTAATAACTACTTTAATAAAGCAGCTACATTATTATAAGTTCTTTTCTTTATTGCTAACATAAATCATGAATGCCCCTCCACCCAAATTATAACACAGAGCACAATTCTTACTCATAACTCAGAATTTTCAATTATTTTTTCAATTTATAGCAACTTACTGTCTCTACCTACTATATGTCCCCAACAATTCTACTGCCTACAGGCACTAACTAGGAACAAAGCATTCAATAGAACTTGTAGAAATCACATTGCTACCTCAAAATGTAAGCAAAGCATTAACCAAGTTATACATATCAAGCAGTGGGTTAGCACTGCATATTTCTTCTCAAATGATTGTGTAATTAGTCCTCATCAACCTCCAGCCTTCCTTACCAACAGCTGGAATTGCTTTCACTCTTGCTTCCGGGCAAGTATTGTGAATGATGACTACAGAAATCCTGTGACATTCAGAACTTTGACATGATGAAAATTAATCTTCATTTTAGGAACATGGGAGCAAGCAAATGTGAATGTTAATGTAATTAAAGGCTTGCCAGTTGGGGAATGTTGGGCACGAGGCTTGAACTTATGACTAACATCACTTTTTCACGGCTATGATGTACGTGTTTAGAGAGAAGAGCGATGCACTGAATTATAAACCATTTAACATTTGCAAATAGGTGTCATACCCACTCTGTGTAGTTGAGTGTAATTCCAAATGCAGCCACCAAACCCACTTCCATCTTCTACTCGGGATATTATACCTGCCTTTTCTTTACATGCTGCAGCTCTTCTAGTCCCAGTGCTGGAGTAGAGGGCAAACCATAAAATCTGGAAACATATTCAGTTTTCCACATCGTTCTCTATTTT
Source organism: Chamaea fasciata (assembly GCF_029207755.1). NCBI lineage: Eukaryota > Metazoa > Chordata > Aves > Passeriformes > Sylviidae > Chamaea > Chamaea fasciata. The sequence continues at coordinate 65,989,811 of NW_027094086.1, read as the reverse complement.
GATCCTATAAGTCAGAAGGAGGTTTCGTCTTCCCAATTTTCTTTGCTTGTGGCCAGCAGGAGAACATATTGCAGCAAAAAAAGACACTTCTTACATATTAACCTAATCTCATTCACGAGAAGTATATTTCTTCTAAAAAATCTCTTAATGTAAGACTGTAATGACTAATATTATGCAACTGGGCTAAAGAAATCCAAAAAACAGCATGATCCTTTCTATTTATCTACCAATATTGGCACAAGAAGACGGTACATGACTGTGTCACGGGATGTGTGGTACTCAAACACTGAAACACTTGGAAACACACAATATCTGGGACCAAATTTATTTCCAGGGGGTAAGTGTTCCACAGACAGTTATCCATTACCAAACATACTGAACCCAGCCTTTAGACTGGCATTTGCCCAGAAAAACGGCCGTTACCTCCTTTTCATTTTATTTCAGGCAGAAATTAATTCATTAGCAGTTGAAGGTACCCAACATTCATTTCCCAACTAGGGGAGGGCTAGTGCAAAAGTAAAAAATCTGCTGTTGTCTTTCAAGGTCAAAGGCATGCTGTCCCCAGGGTTAAATGTACAACCATAACAAATATTTCTCTTCTTTTCCCCAGTCTGACCTTATATGAACAGGGTGGGTTATAGCCCAAAGTGGAAATGCCACATCCAGGTGCTCAGGAGGACCCCAGATATTCAGTAAGTCTTGAATTTAGATCATATTTCTCTGATATACTTGCCTTCTAGGCAGCACCTCTCTAGTCTTCCCTCCCAGTCATAGCTTGTCCTCTTGAGCTTCAGCAGAAAAAGAAAAGTGGATTAATATTTCTCTTTGAGACTGAAAATGGCATGTGATTTCCCTTTGCCAGGATAAAACAGGGAGGCCTATGGACCTCAGGCCCAGTCTAATTTTTCTCTTCCCTTCTTTGCCTCAGGGAAAATGACAGCAGTGGAAGAGTGCTTGCTGTCAGGTGCCCAGGACAAGAGTAGGGCACTCACACGCTGAAGGGACTTTCCTTCTCAAGGGGCTTCAGCTCTGGCTCTGCCCCTCAAACCCCTTGGTCCACTTCTGTAAGGAAAGGAGTGCAAGCCTCACCTCTCCTAAGAGGAGGTGGAGGGGATAGGCAATAAGAGACTGCTCCTACCACTCCTTGAGGCCAGCCTTAAGGACAGGAGAAAGAGGACCAAGGACAGCCTGGCCATCTGTTCGGTTCACTTGATAAGCACCAACATATTGCAGTGGGATATGCTGAAATGAAAACATCCTTCACCTACTCTTTCCAATGAGCTACATTGTGGGATCCCTCATTTCTCCTCCATTCTTCCTTTCCCAGGAAAATGCAGGAATGGACCTCATCTGCCGTGAAAGGCAGTTTACCCCCTGCTTAATGAATTTACCTCACTTATAATGAGTTTCAGCATACTTTCATGGAAGGTTTACATGCACTTATCTTGGTCCTCTTTTTTTTCAGTTCATTAAACCGATAATGAAGATAAAGCTCAAGTACTAGGACTGTTAGAGAGCTGATCATGGCTAAAGTGGAACACCCATTAAAGTTCAAACTAACTGTTTCAGGTAGACTTTCTAGTTATGAAACTATCGATTTAAAGATTTCACCATCTTAACAAGTCCTGTTTCTTTCATGTACGTAATAAAAATGAATCTATTAATCTTCAATGTGCATATCCCCAGAAAGAAATGAGCAGGAACATTTTAATTTTCAATCAGCATTTCTGGTGGATGAACACAATTAAGTACTGTCATATAAAATATCTGGGATAGCTTAAGGGTGTAGAGTGAATACATGAATAAATAAAGGAGCCTGTGAATGAATCATAAAAACTTACATGTAAACCACTGAATTCTTTTTTAAGATAATAAATCAGGGTTAACCTAAACACATGCACATATTTGTGTGTACATACCTTTGTGCTCAACCTGCATTTCAAATCCCTTCTAAAAGATCCACCTCTTTTTTAACCGGTGAGCACATGTACAGTGTGATGTTATTCCAAGCAGCAAGAAAATGGAGGTAATCAAAACATTAAAGTAAAATATTTATAAATATACAAATTCTGCTCCATTTCCTGTTACAATGGCTGCTCCACAAGACCAGTTGTAAAGGCTTGCTTTCCATTATGTCCCACATGTCTGCTCCAGGCAAGCTCCAGGTTCTCCATGCATCCTGGACAATCCTGGCAGAAAATATTGCTATTAAGATGAAAATGGGACAAGTGATAGACTTGCAGAAGAAGCCAAGACACAACAACTGTGGGGGTACCTGGTCACAGAGGTGGGAGGAGAAGCTGAAACAAATAGGGCAGGAGCATAAAGAGCCACTGGGTAATGTTTTGACAAGCAGGAAGGATATAATGAGAAATAATAAGGAGGGATTTCCTAGGACAGAAACAATGACAGATATAAGAGAGATATTTACTGTTGAACTGGAGCAATAGGAGGTAGACAGGAAATGAGGACTGATGTCCTGGAACCAAGGAAAGAGTAGGGTAGAGCATGGAGATTAGATGAAGATTGGATGGCATTCACTGAGCAAATATGTGGATAAAAAGCAAATAATGACACTTGAAAAAGATTTCTGTGGATACATCTGAAGAAAGAAGATGTGTTATAAAGTCGTGGTGGTAAAGCAAAAAAAGAGAGAAAACATATCTCTACATGCAAATTTATTGAGTTTTCATTGCACATTTTTAGGAAGGGTGGGATTAATTTTTCATTTCTATTGACCATTTGGATTTATTAACTTTTTTCTTCTCTTTTTCAAGCGTTTTGGTGCATGGAATTTATCCTCTGCACACTCCCACAAACACATTTACCTATGCCACAAAGAAATGAATTGCTGAAAGAGAAAAGGTACTAGCTAAAAAAGTGTTAATGAACTCCTCAGGGCTTTGAGAAGTGATGAGTAACAACCACCAAAACAAATATACTCAGTGAAGAATATTTTTAAACGGACTTGTTCATAGAAGACTTTTCCCAGACATATTTATTATAAAAGACTGTGGTTTGTCTGGATTTTGAAGAAGAATAGCCTGGAAGCTAAGTCATAAGCAAGTCTGTAATAAAAAAAAAAGGAATGAAAAATGTGCAAATAGACCATATTAAAACTTGCTTATTATATTTTAGTATTCTCAAAATGTTGTTTACTGCATATTTTATCTTTCCTGATGGTAGATCCACATTTCATTTTTCTTATCTGTCAAAACTATTTCACTTACAGTATTTGTATCTTAAACACTTTCTCAATGGCAGCAATTGTATTTCTCTGTTGTCTCATCACCTACTTCCGTTCAGGTATAAGTTTTAGCTGTGGCAATATAAAGCTAAATGTGCTTGAAAATTGTTTCACAAGATCTATGGAGGCTTTAAATTTCATTAAAAGTTTATTTATTCTACTGAATATATGTACTATTTCAGCAGTGTGAGAATTATTTCAGCAATGTGAGAATAAAATTCAAAAAACCAAAAAATCAGTATAAGGTCTGCTAACAGTATTTGGCTCATTAAGATTGGATTTGAAACAAGCTACTCAAAATTACTATTTACCTTCATTTTAACAGTCACAGAATACTTAAATTTTAATGTCTATGGTTTTTATTGAATTAAGTAAAGATTAGGATGTCTATAAACATAAGATACTTATTCTTGAATTGAACAACAAATAAAAAGTTCTTGTTCAGGTTCCTGCACTGCAGGAAATAGAAGCAAATATATTTTATATTTAATGCCATATACAGCAGAAGAAGGCAAATTTTTCCTACTTAAGAAGTGAATCTGCTTATTCTTCATTGAAACGGGCACATATACCTAAAATGTGCAAGAGTGGCAAATGCCAGAGGTTAATATTTAATAATCCTATGATCAAACTGGTTTTATACATCCTGTAAATTGAATCAATTTATCACTCATTACCTTTTTATCTGGTGTCCAGTGTTGGGGGTTTATTTCAACAGTAGTTGATGATGAGAGAATGTTTACCAGTCTCCTGCAGATTGGTAGACATAATTTGGGTCAACTTTTAATGGCTGGCAGAGATCAGCAGTCTGATACTTGAGAGATTTTAATACTGAGCATAGAAACCAAACTCTCCTCAAGTGAGGAGGAAACTTTACCACTCCTATCTGGTCATCAACTGTCGAGCAAATCATCAATATGTGATGGAATAAGATTTGGAACAGAAAAACCAAATTTGAGAATGTCCTTTTTCCCCCTATTTTTTAGTGCTGGTTAGTCCTTTGCAAACTCTTCTCACCCTAAGGCCTTTCTTGTGGAACTGTCTTCCCTGGAGTAAGTTTGCTTCCCTGGTGTAAGTCTGTTCCCTACTCCAGTGGACAATATGAGCAGGAAAAGGAGTAGAAATGGAGCATGTCCTGCCAGCCCACAGCAAGATTAAGTGTTCCCTGGATGAAGAATTCTTCTTGAAGACCAGAATTTTTTTTAAGTATTGCATTTTTTGACAAGAAAATATAAAATCTTACCGTCTGTCAAAGTCACTTGTGAAAATCTGCAGCTCTGACTTGCCCAACACTGCCTCCTTCAATCTTGTAGCAACATTGCCAGAAACAAGACCTCCATAGAAATCATAAAGGCTTTGGAATACAGTGCTATGCTCCTCCACAAATAGCATTAAAGCCAAAGGTGTATGTGTCTCATCTCAGTAAATCCTCAAGAGGAGGCCTTGTGGCTGAAGTATGGAAATGGTCTAGAAATGAGCTTTAGGTTTGGTCTCTTCTCCACCACTACTTCTTCCCTGAGGACTTCTCTGTTGCACAGTTATCTTTGCTATTTTTCACTGGCAGGCAAGTGTATGCAAAATCCAGTCCAAGCAAGATGAGACATTTAGACTGACTGAATATTTGCAAATGGACCACAGAAGAAGAAGAATAAGAATTGCCCCACGCTGCCCCTTTGGATGTGATTTTGCCACATCTTGCAGGGCAAAATTACATCTGAAGCCACAATTACAGCACAGAAAACACTGAGTCCCTGATAAAGGGCACTTGGTGTTTCCAGGAAGCTGAGGACAAAACCTTAGCTCCTGAGATGATGCACACTGTTGCTGAGCATACACATAGGAAGGGAGCATCAGGCAGAGAGGAGGATTACATGGTGCAACACTGAGCTTGAACTGAACACAGGTGTCTGAAACAAATTGCTCTGGAGGACCCATATCCACCTCTCTTCAGATAAAATTTGATGAAGAAATTGTATTCCCACCGAGGATGGCAGATGGGACAAAATATGGATCTACTCATATAATTTTAAGAAAGATCTGACAATTATTAATAGTCTTTAGATAGTACTTTACATTTACGAATCTCAGTACAAGCTGTATTTAATTAATGATAAGTCCTTAAACACACTGGAGTTGAACTAATGCAGCTTAGAATGACTGATGCATGAAGACAGAAGGATCGTTAACCTAAATGAATCATGTTTGGGACAGTGGATGGAATAAGTGTTAGAAGTAAACATGGACAGTGTGTGACAGGTTGGTAAGATGAAAAATTAGTCACCTAACACAAGCTGCGTTGTAGTATTCCAGCTTCTGACTGTTCTCCTGGCAGATTGATAGTCATGTGGTGAGTTGAGGTTGCAGTGTGCAGTGATAAGAAGATACACAGTGCTTGCTCATGGTGCCACAGGCACTGGTTTCCTCTGTCTACTACCAGTACTGCCAGGGCTCTTGCTGATTCCTGAGGGTTTTAGCAGATGCAGAATCAAGTCTGTGAGTAACCATTACCTCACTGTTACTTTCAGGCTTTTGGAATGGGACATAATGGAGTACTACTAATTAATGTGTATAATTTTAACTTCAGTAATGTCAGCATAGCAGATTCTAAATGAAAGACCTGAATGAAGAACATCACTGTTTGAGCAGATAACCATGATAATTTTGTGGTATGAAATTACTTGAGATGAAACTGTTGCCTCCCCAGCCAGGCTGAGAGTGATTCTCCTCTGGGTAGAACAGCACTTCAAAAGATTTGACCATCCATTAGTTACAGGCACTGCATCCTCATAAAAACCCTGCAATTCACTGGCTCTGTGCCCTGTATTGCTTTTTGGAAATACCAGACACTATCTCAATCTAATATATTTACAATTGCATTTTGAATATATCTAGAATGACTGGCAGACAGATCAATTTTTTTGATAAAAGGACTTTCTATTAAAAAAAAAAATCTGTCCAAGCAGTCTGAATTTAAATTTTCCTATAATATATTGCTGTTAAACTTTCTGTGTCTGCCTCAGTGTTTATAAGTAACACCATTATTCCATGACCAGATAAGCACCCTTCATTTTCCGTTAAATTTTCTCATCCTTAGTGCTTTGAATTGAGGGAAACGGCAGGCACATCTGATTCAGAGGTTGCTAGCAGAAGCTGCTGCTGAATATCAAGTCACATGAGCACAGATTACCCACCCTTGCACCCACGGGTGCCTAAAGTGCTCCTCCCAGCCTTGCTGCTTAAGCTTCCTTATCTCTACTGAGGCAAAAGCTGGGTTTGACTGACATTTGTTACTGACTCCAGAATTCTTGCAACAGCATGAAAGTCCTCAGGTTGTAAAAAAATCCCTTTCCCAACCACACAGTTGTTATTTAACTGCACAAAAAGCCATGGCATAGAGCAGGGCAGCAATGTCCAGGTATAATCACACTGGTTGCTGTGGTTAGACATTCCTATGTTTCAAACTTATATGCCATTACTAATAATATCATAAAGCATCTTGATATTATTCTCACTTCTTTAATTGACCTGCCACATTAAACAAGTATTTATTCTTTCAGTCATGTAAGAGGCTTTGCTCTTTTGTGCTCACACAGATTAACTCCCCCCTGCAGAAGCAAATAAGAAGAGGACACAGCTCTTGCTATAAGTATAGGTAGCCTTGTAGCTATGGTAGCAAGACTTTGCTGGAGTGAGCCTTGTTTTGGAAATAGCAGTGCATAGGTTACATGAAGTAAAATAAACACAGATTTGTTTACTAGTAAGCTGCTGTGATAAATGGAAATGAAAAGGATTAGGCATTCCTTTGGGAAATGTATCTCTTCTTCATATTAATTACACTGACAGTACCTTATTAATGCTGTGTCAGTTTTTGTTTACAGTTTTCCCAGAAAAAAAAGAGAATTGATACAACAGAATGTGAATATAGACATTTATTTTTCCGCTCGGTATGTGTTTCAGTGATTATTTAAATCAACAAATGAAGATACCCTCACCATTACAAGATAAAGCAGAAGAACTGAACTAAAATTCTAACAGAAAACTGTCAAAGCTTCACATTTGGTGCTTGGGGAATGCATAATACATGTAAGATTTTCTTTGTGGAATCAGAAAGTCATCCTACTCAGTTCACCTTCAATCTCATTTTCCCAGGTGAAGTTTCAGCTTAAATTTTTTGAGGGAACATGAAGAGCTCTAAGTCCTTGAGAAGCCACACTTCTTGTTCTTTTGCTCGGCTATGAAAATCATCACAGTATGTTTATATTATAATGATATAGGAAATTCTGTATTGGTCCCCTATAAGACATTTGTGTTCCATAGTTCCAGGAAAACACACATAACCCCCTCCCCAAACACAGCAGGAAAGGCCTGTACTAAGGTCATGCTGTGGCATGTACATTCCTGCCAAAGTGAGCAAGTAAAACAGAGGAAACTGTCTGGGTTTTAAAAAGAAAACAACAGCAATCTGTTTTGTTTAAGAGACTGAAGTACCGAGGGGAGAGCTAAAGAAATGGGTTGTGTTTTAAATACAAAAGAAACTTAGTGCTTGATCAGATCTCTGTTCTAGTAGCTGTACAAAACTCTGGTCTTGCCTAATTTTGTGTGTAGTTGTATCAGCAGTCCCATCAGGACCGTAAGAGAATAGTGGAAAAAGTTGGTGTGCAAGTGTATTATGCCATAAAGACCTCCTTTCCAGTTGTTTTTCTGTTTAGTTGATTAATTCTTATCAAAGTTCCTCAACTTTTACTTTCTCTCTCAGGAGTTTGTTTCTTTGCTCAGGTGGTTAGAGCACGGTGCTAATAGTGCTGGTGTTGTGGGTTTGATCCCCATATGGGCCATTCACTCCAGAAATGGATTTGATGATCCTTGTGGCTCTCTTCCAACTCAGAATAAATATTCTGTAGTTATGTTATCCTGCCTCAGTCCAGATGGGAATACCAGGGATCTCAGTAGCAGGTACTTCACTCCCTAAATTGGGATCTTCAAACTGAAAATGCAGTAATTTTATAGCAGTCTGCCCTGCCTGGGATATTAATCATGCATTGTTTGAGGGGGTTAAGACTTGGTGCTTTGTCATAGAACAAACTCTAAAAATATAAGTACCAGTAATAAAACCACTCTGGCTGGCTGGGATGTGCTGCTGAGGTTTACTGTCGGAGGCACAGGGAGAAGCTGCTGGGTCCAAAATCTATCACCCTGAGTTGTCCCTGGCACGTTTCCCCCGGTGCTCCCGGCACCACGGTGAGTCAGCCACCGCTACTCAATTGCCAAACCTGCGTCAGCCGCCGGGGGTTAGTCAGAGAGGGACCAGGGGACACGTCTGTCCCTCCTCGCACAGCTGCCATTAAAAAGGCTTGGCCCCGAATACAGAGTGCTGCCTCAGTGGAGAGGTGGCCAGGCCCTCAGAAGGCTCCAGGACATGATGGTCCACAGCTTCACAGGGCCTGCTTGTTCTTAATTGCCACCGTCCTGTCTCCTGCTGTGTCACAGGGCGTCCTGGTGGCAGGACAGGGTCAGTGGTTTGGGTGTGCCATCGGGGGCAAAGAAGGGGTCATTCTTTGTCCAGGAATGGGACGGTGTCCCAGGATTTGGGGTCCTGTGAGACTTTTATGTTGTGCTGCCTGGCATGACGGGCTGTACCTCAGCAGGGCAGAGTGTGTTGTGCCCAGCACCTTAAATGACTCACTCGCAGCCTGGCACCTCTGCTACCCAGGAGATTCAGGATGATGCTTCAGAGACTAGGGGAATGCCCACCCAAATCTCTGGAAGTTCGATGGGACTAAGGTTTCTAAAGAAGTGGCCTTTCTCTAGAAATCCCCTTACTATACTGGTGAATATTCAGATACCTTTTAGAAAGGCTGTGAAAATCAATAGAGGAGGGTGTGTGTTTGCACACATATACTTATAATGTAAAACAGATGTTCAAAACCCATTATTTGATCTCATGCAAACATTTTTAATGTTCCCCTAGAAAGAGGCAACCTTCTCTTCTTTGGAAATTAAATGCATGTTTGGCTGCATTGCTATACATTGATAGCATCTATTTGTTGTCAAATAAACAACTGACTTAAATAAATAAATGAAACTAAATAGGAAATTATTTCTCGCTTTTTCTCATATTACTTGTCTCCTCACATACAGAAAAGAAATTTCCCAAAATCCTGTGTATGTAGCTGGTGTTGTATAATGTTTGGAGTCTTGAGAGCCTTGCTATTTTAAGCATATACAGACATAAAATAGCAATATAGTGATCTTGAATATTTACCATTACTGTAGATGGTTTTATTTATAGAAATCCAACTGCCTAAATTCTATTTTACTCCTATTTGGGTGGATGTTCTGTCATAGATTAAAAAAACCCGACCTGATCATACATCAAACAGATGGGTTTAGTTCTTCTGGGTCTGGACTGACATTTATTACTTCTGGGAAATACAGCATGGATTGTCAACTGAAGTTTTCTTGCCTTAAGTTGCCACATGTATCCATAGCATATGGAAAAAGGGAAAGAAAGAGATAATTAAGGACCACATGCCAGAAAGTGAAAAAATATTAATCTAGCTAAAACCTCAGAAAAATCCAATCGTTTCAAAGTATAAATCTTGACAAGTCAGATCCCTTCAATGCTAACACAACATCATCAATGACAACTGTGTCCTGAGTGGAGTCATAAAGGGGAAAGCCTGTAAAAGAATACTTGCATTTTTTTTTTTAGACACAGAACAATATGGTCATCAGGCAATAATCAGCCTGACAGTAATCATTCCAGCTACATGAGAGGACTTTTCACAGTGCAATATGAAAAAGGCTGCCTTTTGATACTCAGGATTTAGCCTTGCTGTTGTCAGGGTGACTGGAAAAGAGCTGTACATAGAGAGGGATAAAAGAGAAGAAAAATGATGAAACTTTCTTTGAATGAAAAAAAAAATCAGCTTTACAGAAAGAAAATACTGGTTTCAAATCATACCAATCATGAAAAAAAATACTAGAACTAAAATTTAGGGCAAAAAACTGAAGTCTGACATGACAGAATGTTTACAGAACAATTTCTTTTATTCTAGTCAACATTGAATGAGAGAGAAAATTACTTGAATGAAAGAAATGAAGGGAAATAACATGCAATGACATTTTTGAGTGACTTATCAGTTGGGCCACTCTCAGATCTCATAGCTTCTAGTCTGCAGGATTTCACTCACTTCAGTGACCAGCACGGGCAGAAAGTTTCACAGATATCCAGCTGCGAATCAGGTGCTGCTGTGCTCCTGCCTCACTGCTGAGTGTCCTACCATATTGCTGACCTAATGCAAGATGACCCACTTAGAAAGCTGTAATGGCCCTACACCTTCCCAGAGAGGCAGTTCCTTGGCTTTAGTTACTAACTTAGCCCCAAGACGTGTTTAAGACCCAGTGCTGTGGCACATGGATTTGAATGAGTCATGTATGTGAGTAGGACCTTGTTTTATCCCTCAGTGATGAGGGGGAAGAGAAACGGCCTCGCATTTTCCCATTCATATTTTAAAAACCTAAGACATGATACAATAGACCTCCTAGAATTAGGTAACAAATAAAAGGCTAGAACTAATCTGTACATTAAAACAAACAAAGAAAAAAAAAGCTTTCAAAGTGAAATGCCAAAGCTTATCTGTGCTAACACTGAAATCACCAGAGAAATTTAAAAGCAATTCACTTCCCTACCTCACTTCTATATACCTGATTGCTGATTTGTCTCTATCACATCTCGTGTGTTTTTCAAAGAACTCTGCTCCAGGATGGACCAGTCTGTGGAGCTGCTGCTTTTAAAATGCAGCTTCTAATCTGTGATAAAAAAAATTTGCAGGAAACCTGCAAAGCAAGCCATGCAGCAGGGAGAATGGTACCCTCTGTCCCAGTCCATCTCACGGCCACAGTTCCTGAATGAAATCCTCAAGGGCTGGTTTCTCTCCCTACCTCTGCTGAGGAAGAGAAGCCAAGCTCTTTTTTAATGGCCATGAACTGTGGAGTCACTACTGCCAAAATGCATCCCTCAGGGTGGGCCCTCTCTGACCGAAGAAGCATGGCAAATAAAAGTGTTTGTCAAGTGCTGCATAAAAGCCCACAAAACAAAGAATAACTCATTTCATGTACAGCACTTGGTAAATAGCCCATTAAATGATAAAAGAACAACAAAAATTTATGTTTACCCATAAACTAGGTACTCTCCGCTTTGTGTGTGCCACAGTTTCCTGGGCATAAAACTGCAGTCATGCAACAAAAGGTTTTGTTATGTGCAGGGGGGGATGACAGCCCCTCTCTTCCCGCCATTGTAGCTCTCTACTTAGCGAGCACCATGGCCCTTTAGCACTGCCTCCTGTGTACAGTCACCTTATATATTGCTATTTTCTGACTCAGCGCAGGACATGCAGACAATGCTTCTTGCTGAGGGAATAAATACTGTAAGAAGGTTTTTTTCACCAAACTGGAAGAGAAACGGAAACAAGCACAGAGAAACGGGCAAATTCACAGGGAACCTACACGTGACCATGGTCTTGCCAGGTGGCTGTCAGTATTGTCCCCAGATAACCTGTGCTTAGTGGGGGCTGAAGCCACGTCCAGTTCCTTGGGATCTGAAATGATGCAAGGATGGCTGAGGAGAACAGGAAAAGAGAGTCAAGTTTGGTCAAAACAAACTCAGGTTACTTAAAACACATGATTGGTTTTCATTTTTTGGCTGAAACAACTCACTGAAAATGTCTTATGTGATGACAGAAAGAGGGAAATTGCCATCTGCTGGTATCCGATACAGCCAACAATATTTTCCTATCCAAGCACCAAAACTGCTTCTGTCCCATATATGCTTGAGCAGCTGGCAACCATAGCAGAGCAACAAGCTGCTTCAGTGCTTTGACACATGGTTAAATGAAAACAAAAGGAAAAAAAAAAAACCCAAACAGTGAGAAGATATTGGAGAGTGGTTAGAAACTGGCAAGTTGTTAAGCACTAATCTGTGTCTAGACCCCAAATCCTACATAGCTCTCAGTTGAGTGGATCTGTGGTTTGGTTCTCTCCTTTCAGAAATGCAAAATTCGTCTTCCTTCCCATGCTGAAGGCACCCAGCTAATACACTGGAATCACCTGCAACCCAACAGATTTAGCACGTCTCTGTGTTTATGTGTGCTTATGCTCCCAAGTGACTGATATGAGGAACTGCAGCAATTTGCTGCTTAGCCCTGAAGAACACCTCAGCTGCAGGACAGGAGAACTGCAGCGTGCTCCTCACAGGCGGCCCTGACATTCACTGATACTGCGGCATGAGTTACCGTGAATGATCAGGAGGCCACAGATACCTCTGCAGTGTCATCTCTGTCTCCGTTGGTGTTGGTTATGACTGACAGGCAGGAAGAAGGCAGATGGAGACCCTGGAGAAGCAGCCTTTGCAAAGCCGATGGATAAGGAAAAGCCACGTGATTCTTACTGGCACAGACAATGGACCAGTAGATAACACCTAGTATGCCTTTCCTATTTCAGAAACGTTTTTAATTTTTGGGCAATCTGTATAAGACAAGCCTGCATGGGCTTGCCCTTTTTGATAAATAGCAGGTCTGGCTTTGTTTGCTTTTTTAAACAATGCCTGTGGTTTTGCTAGCAAGTCTCTGAAGTTTTCTGTTTGCTTCCTCTGCTGACATCTCATCTCATCAGATTAGGAACCTGTGTCTGTGTACTGGTATAACCAAAGCACATATAAACTTCAGGTGTGAACTTCCAGAGCTGCTTCTTTCTCCAATTTTAGCTGTCTCATAATTTTTGTTTTGCTTTTATCCTTCTCTCAATTCCCCATGTCACTTAATGTGAACTTCGTTTCTTCTTTGAAATCACAGTATCATAGAATTGGCAGGGTTTGAAGGGACCTCTGGAGATCATCCAGTCCAACCCCCCTGCTAAGGCAGGGTCACCTGGAGCAGTTTACACGGGAATGTGTCCAGGTGACTTTTTAATGTCTTCAAAGAGGGAGACTATACGACCTCCCTGGGCAGCCTCTTCCAGTTGTCTGCCACCCAACGTAAAGCAGTTTTTCCTCATTGAGATATTTATGTATACTAATGAGCTCCCATCTCAGTCTTCTCTTGTCCAGACAAAACATCCCCAACTCCCTCAGTCTCTCCTCATTAGAGAGATGCTCCAGACCCCAAATCATTATTGTGGCCTTCACTGGACCCTCTCCATTACCTCCTTGTCTTTCTTGCGCTGAGGATCCCAAAACTGGACACAGCACTCCAGAGGTGGCCTCACTAGGGATGAGCAGAGGGGCAGGATCACCTCTCTTCACCTACTGGCCACATTCTTCCCAATGCACCCCAGGATCCCTCTGGTCCTCCTGGCCACAAGGGCACTGTTGCCTCATTGTAATCTTGTCATCCAGCAAGACTCCCAGGTTCTCCTCCACAGAGCTGCCCTCCAGTAGGTCACACCCCAACCTGTGCTGGGACTTGGGGTTATTCCTCCCCAGGTGCAGAACCCTGCACTGGCCCACATTGGACCTCATCGGGTTTCTTTTCACCCAATTCTCTAGCCTCCCAAGGTCCTGAATGGCAGCTCAGCCTTCGGGTGTATCAGCCACTCCCCCCAGTTTTGTGCCATCAGAAAACGTGCTCAGGGTACATTCTATCCCTTTGTCCAGGTCATCGATAAACAACTTGAATAAGACTGGAGCCAGTATTGATCCCTGGGAAACATCACTGACTACACACCTCCCAGCTGGATTCTGCTTTGCTGATCATGACCCTTGAAGGTCTGCATTCAGGCATAGCTTGCCTATAAAATAATCTAAGCAAGTTTGGTCTCAGAAAAGACAAGCTACATAAGGTGCACCCTGGAAAAAGAAACCACCACTTCTTTTTTTTGCATTTGAGAGAGGAAAACAGGCTATTTTGAATTTCTTCAAAGGATGATACCACTTGTTGCTTCTTTTATGCTTTTGCAAGTTTCAGAATATCTTGGGATTGGCTATCACTGATCAAGAAAGAGAGAGTGTTAAGATGGGTGGTGGAGGTATGTGATTTCCCGTATTTTTCTGTTCATTGTATAACATTTTCCGCATCCTGCTGCAATATGGGTTTTCTGGCTGATGCACAGACACTGTTATGTGCAGTTCCACTTCGCAGCCTTAATTCCTTACTAAACATGAATACAAAGTGCAGTTATATCTGGGATTTCAATTACTATTGTGGAGAAATCTCCTGTTGACACAGAAACTAAAGAGAAGCTCCCTGTGTCTAAAAAAAAAAAAAAAAAAGGTTTGCATCTTCCTTGAAGAGCTGGAATAATAGAAGCTTTCAAAATACTCCATGGCCTGTCATTTGTAAGCCTCATCTGGGTCTGTGTTTCAGACACAGTTGGTGTATCTCCTATTCTACACTGCAGACTCCCAGAACTGCAGCTATTGGAAAAGAGGTAGTTTGCTGACAGAATATACAGCAGAGGTATTTCAATTGCTTAAACACGGGCTCCTATTGCCTTTTTAGATGGTAGAGAGCATCTTGGATAGAGATGGGACTATCCATCTATCAAGACTAGCAGGACAGGACTCAAACCTCAGGAGACCCCCACAAGTCTGGGGAAACAGCTGAGGACCAGATTGTTTGTAATACCTAAAAGGATCCAGGATCTGTGTGGGGAAAGGGGCCAAGCCTTGTAGCCTGCACTTTATTCAGCTACTTGTTTCTTTCTTTCTTTCTAGAACTTACTTCCAATATAAGAAATAGGCAATGCTTTCAGTGTTACTCAAAGTATGTTTGTTTCCAGTAATTTTCTTTCAGAAGCCTGTCTCTCATTTTGGGCTTCCCACTTGGACTTACAGATGTTTGAAATATCAGCACCTAACCCTAAGTTACTTGCCCTAATCCCTTTAGTCTCTATATCCTATCCGTGTTCCCAAAAGACAGGCACTGTCAGCTGCTTGCGACCAGAGGGAAGAATTGTTAACTGAAACTACGACCAACTGTAGGAGAGAGAATTTGGTTAGACTGGACACTCATTTTAGGAAGGTCAAAACTAAATTAGAGGCATCTTCCAGTTTGAGTAAGACAAATATTACAAATAAGGCCTTCTGTGCTGCACTTTCATCCTGAATCCTGGTGTTTCCACAAGTTGCAACAGAAGCCTCACTCTTCAAAGGCAATCAAGCCCTCTCCTTATACTTTGGGAAAGTCCAAAGTTCTTTGTCTTGCTAACTCCATTATAACCACTAATAGCAAATTTAAATACAACGGTATAAAACCTTCCAGTCCATTAGTTAAGGAAGATGCACTCACATCTATACAAACACAAATAACACAATGCTGTCTCTACAAGTGTTGATTAGACCTTGAATGAGGAAAAGAAAACGGATTTTCCATTCCTGGAATGATAAAAAGTGCTTAAGTTAAAAAAACTCATCCGTGAACTGAAAGTTTACTTTTTATTTCTTGAGATGCGAATCACTTTTAGTGAGCAACAGTTTATCTAAAATCGTCATTCTGGCAAGCTTCTTATGATTTTAAGGTTTTCCAGACTATTAGAAGGTGACAAAGATATATGGAGGGTTGGACAACTTCTAGGTTTCCATGTTTTCTTCTTTATTTACCAGTAGAGAAGATGGAATTGTGAGAAGATCCTGAACAACATGGACCACTTTGAGAAGAGACACAGGGCTCAGGTTCACAGTTAAACTCTATTGAATTAATAGGTTTTGCATCTGTTTGTTCCAGGGCTGGGAGGCACGTCCAGCTGGGCAAAGTGGCTCAGCTCACACACAGGTGCCATGAGAATGCATATTTCAAGTCTCAGCCTCACTGTATTGTGAGAAGCTGTGGGAATCAGCTGGATTCTTCATCAGCTCTGAAAGTGCTGCCTGGCATTCCAATGTGGTGAGATGCCTTGTACTGCCCTTGATTATCAGGCATTTCACTTGAAAAACAATTTGAGATTTACACTTGTGGATACACCTGGCCTACAAGAAACTCTTCTGCCACAAATTATGACCCTGACACAGGGCTTCAATGCCTGTAGGAGCCTCAGAATGCTTTTCAGCCCATCTTTAAGCTATGAAGAAAGATGACACCACTGATAGATGTTGGTCTGCTAGGTACTTCTCAGAGAAAGTCAGTAAATAAAATGTCCCAAGTAAACATTCCAAATAGTAATTGCTACAGCAAGAATAACAAGGAATTAAGATAGCATCATTATTCATAATGCACCATTTTTCAAAGAAAAGAGTAATTTGCCAAATATATCCCATTTCATGCAATGGATAAAATTCACCCCTATATGGTATAGCATAATAATTACCCACAGAAGTGACTTTGGCCCATCAGTGTGATCAAGGCTTTGGGTCACTCCAACAAATATATTGTAATTTATATTTTTCTCCAACCCTCTTCTTTTTTTTTTTTTTTCTCATATTAGTCTGCTGAAAGTTTTTCTCATATTAGTCTGCTGAAAGTTTCAATTTGAGTTTTCCAGATGCTTCCATTTGCAGAAGGTGGTAGTATGGAAGACAGCATTTGTAACAAGTAGGCATTCACTTCTCTGTGATAAATCACCTGTACAAAAAGCCAGCACATAACTTATGCTACACTTCTGTAGACTCCAGCTCCATAGTAGAAACACTTGGCTACGTACAGGGAGATCTAATGTTAAACAGGTTATTCCCAAAAAGAGTGGGAAAGACTCCATGGTGAATGAAACACCATTTACTTCAGTAGCTCCACAGATGTAGGCAGAGAAGGAAACATGCACAACTCAGTCAGAAGCAGAAGCACTTTGCAATGCCAGATTATTTGTAAGAGGGAGTATTTTATAGTACCTATCAAGTGAATTTGGCAGGATAAAACACTGAACATGGCTCAATCACTTAGTTACCTGCCTAGCCTAACCATCTGGTCAGCTTTGTAATTTGTACATCACTAACTTTTAATTATACGACATCTATGCTAGGATGCAAAGGAAGAGAAGAAAATATCTTGGTGCCCGCATACTAATGGATGTGCCCAAAGCATATTTGGAATATGTAGATAGAAATTCAATATGCTAACCCTTCTCTAATCCCTCTCTCTAATAGTAAAATTAATCATTCCTAGGGGTAAATATTTACCCAAGGTTTGTCCTATTCCTCTTCACTTCGTAGATGAGTACATCCTAATGTTACTCTTATCATGTCGTAGATTTACCCAATACAGTCATTTGTTCCTGAGGTAAACCTTCTTAAAAAACACACCATACCTAAATGCTGATGGTCAGGAGCTGATTCTGGCAAGCAATTTGCACTCAAAGAGCGACTATCTATACAACTAAAAACTTTCACAATAAATTACCCAGACATAAAATCTGGTTCTCACTTTCCTCTGCAGCAGGAATTCTAGGCTATGTCAGAGTAACTAAATGGGAGAAGACGCAAAGCAGCTAACAGCTTATATATTAAAAGCTTTTTCTAAATTTCCAGCAATAAACTCTTTCCAAAAAAGTCCTCTCAGGGAAATGGGTCTGCCATTTACTTAATGTAATTTTCTCCGGGTATGTCTTGATTTGCTATCTTGATAAATACTGTATTGGCAAAGGCACTAGAAGAACTAGCACACAGAAACATGATACCTTACAGGAAGCTATTGCTAATAATGGAGACCTTTCAGGGAAAAAAATAATAGATGTACCATGTGCAAATGCATTGTAATGTGGAATCAATGGAATAAAAGTGGCCAGGAATACCAAACATAAAAACTGGATAAGTCGGTGTGAAAGTAATATGTTCTGTATGATTTCTAAAAATAATTTTTGGTGATACTAATTATAGTTGATGGCAATACCAGCTGTGTGAAAATTATCCTCCTTCCAATGTATTCTTTAAACATATAGTCTTCCCTACTACAATAAGTATTTACACACAAGATATGGCACTGTCTCAGTAAGACTTGTCTGTACATCAGCTATGCTACCAAGTAAGCTGGGATGTGGAACTGAAGCCACCTGAGAGCGCCTTGGTGCCAGACACATAGAAAACATCTCCCCCAGCTGATGTGTATACTGTATCATTTTCTCTCCTCCCCATTATGTTTCATGCGTAGCTTTCATCAGGTCCTTCCTAAATCCCACCCTTGCCACAGGCAGACCAGAATGTTCTGCCTCTCTACACAGTTCTGAGAAATCCAATTCCTCCTAGCTCAGAGGCAGCAGTGCTAAAAAACTGGCAGTGACACAAGGGTAGAACATGAAGTATGGACTAGGGAGGCAAACAGTGTCAGATATAAAACTGGAATGAGAAGGGACCCAGTAAATAAACCACTTGGATATTCACTTATGTTAACCTTGGCCAACAGCCAGGCATCCACCCAGAGACTCTCTCATTCCTCCTTCTCAACAGGGCCAGGGGAGAAAAAATGATGAAAATCCTGGGAGGTTGAGGTAAAGACAAGGAGATTGCTTGCCAGCTGCCATCACAGGCAAAGAAACCTGTGGATAATTAAGCTAATTTATTGCCAATTAAAATAGATTTGGGTAGTGAGAAACAAAGAAAAAAAAATGAAAACAACCCTTTCTCCCTATCCAAACCCTGTGTTTTTCCTAGACTCAGCTTCACTCCTTTGTACCTGATTTCTCATCATCCCACCCCAAGCAGTGCAAAGAGTTGAGCTGTCCTTGATGTGCCCATCACTGACTGCTGGGCTCGGCTGTGTGTGGGTCCAATGCAGACATGGCTGTGTCTGGCACAGGGCAGTCACTGGCTGCTTCTTACTGTGTTTTCAACAAGGTTTTGAGCAGATAATAGGCCCATCTGTACTGGTAACACCTTGACACCTACACCCGAGTCACACTTCCATTGGTTTTACTTAGTGTTGTTAACAGCTGAAATCCAGCTGAACAGAGTGGTGGGTGGAAAGAGGTGGGGCATTTTATTGCATGGCTCTAACACAATATTCTCTCTTTATGGAGAATATCAGCTTATTCTCCCTTGCTGACCTTCCCTGTTATTAACCCATAATGCCTCACACACACAACTCATCTTGAAAACAGTTTAGGAACTCGTCATCTGCTTTTTGATTAACCTTACCATGCCTTTGCAATGAGACCTGTCATTACCATTACTGTTCCCTGGCACAGAACCCAAAGTGCCATTTGCAAAGATAGCTGTGTCTCAGTCAAGGCAGGGTGAAGCCAGAAAACAACACAAAACAACACTTACAAACTGCTGAATTTGAGTTTATTATGTGCAACATATGCAGAATCCCCCTGAGTCCTGGAAGATGGAGTCCTCCTAATTCCCTTCTGATTTGGTGCCTCTGCCTCCAAGAGCAAATACAAATAACTATTACTTCTTAAATGAAGCAGAGGAGAATTTCTTGACTTTAGGGATCTTGAAAAACATACCCTAGCTTTCCCAGTGGAATATCTGTACTGGTTTATTTTTTATTAAATGAGTACTAAAGCAGTGATTTATATTTACAGCATCTGACTATGTATTTTTTTTTAATAAACATGTATTGAGTAAGAAAGCAACACCTATCATTATGAATAGGTTTTCATTGTTGCAAAGCTTTCCCTCTAAGGATTTCAAGCCTGTTTAATTTGCAGTCCCTCTAGCTTATCCCTGGGGACCTTCCCCCTATGTAAACCTGAAGGAGGTTGGAGGCTTGGCTGGATTACCATTCAGACACATGGGCAAACGTAGTTAGGACTATGCCTGGATGATTTCGATTTACAAAACTAGGTTGGAAATATTCATCTGTCTCTGGAGGAGTGAACAGCAGCTTGTCACTGCTTTTAACATCCCCCTTTCTGCGTAGGGGGTAAATACCATTGGATATTGCAAGGTGAGCATTTAGAGTGGGGAAATATATTTTGTTTCTTTATAATATGTACGTATCCTTACTCTTGCGTGAGCTCCTGGGACAATGCTACCTAATTCTAGTGAAATATGTTTTCAGGTTTTTCCCCTACCAGCTACATTCTTCTCCACAGCTCATGTTCACAAGTACTCCTGGTTTGTAGACTTTAGAAGTCTGTGTACCCTATGCACTGTGAATTTCCACTGTCCTTCTGGTGCTATGGCTCTAAGATGTAATGAAACAATGCAACATGGGAGAGAGGATCTCACTTTCAGAGATGATGACCCCTGATTCAGGCTAAATCCACCCTATGAAGGCAATGCAGAGAAAGCGTAACCTCCAGGCCTGACTACAGATACCGTCTAGCTTTCAGGAATGGTTCTTGCAGAAGGAGAAGACCATCTCCTGCCTTCAGGGTCTGTACACTTTCTACCACTCACACTCTGCTAGTTCTCCTCTTCTTGCAATTCTCTCTAATGAAGATGGCTGTAAATAAAACCACAGATGCTGCTCTACTGAAAGTTTGCTAATTTGATGTCCTTCCTTGCTTTATTGCTGGTGGTTAGAAAGACTCATTTGCCATAGCACTGTTATTAGAGATATCTTTTCCTGAAGAGAAGAAACTGCTTATTTGAGTCTTTTTAGTTTTTCTGTCCTGCCTAAAACAACAAACTTGTCATAAAGCTTTTATGTAGATTATTACCAACAACATTAGCATATTAATTATTCCTCTGTGAATTTCTAAAATGTTAATTCAACATGTACTGCTAATTAAGGAGGACACAGCCATGAAACTAGGCAGAGACTACAGTCCAGTATCCAACAGAATTTTTTGTTACCTGACAAATAAATCAGCTTGAAAGCACTGCCTGCCTTGACTCACCAACACATAGTGGCTTGCCACAAATAACTTGGCATCCTCAGGCTTGTTCCTAGTTTTGCCCAATAATGTGGACTCCTGGATATCACTATATGCTCTCGTTTCACTCTTTCCAATATTGGCTTGGTTTGGAATCAGAAGCAGGGATTATTATCCAGTTATACTGTTTGGACTGTGGATTGGACCATTACCAATCATGGACAAGCAATTTGGCTTGGATTTAACTTGTGTGCCACGTTGCATCTCAGTGCACTGGTCTCCAACTCAAAAGCCAGTTTCAGTTTAAGGTATGTTTATGCTTTAGACTACAATTTCATTTACAAATGCTTTATCAGTGAACTGAGGAGAAGAGCCACTACTGCCACAGTGCAGTGAGCTGGCATCACCAAACCTCCCTTTTACCTTCCTATTGAGGATGTGTTCCAATGTCCAGCAGAACTAAGCATAATTGCTGGTAGCCTACAGAAGTTCCTACTTCAGAAGAGGGAAATTTCCAGAGCCTGTAACTTGCATCTTCCTAAGTAATGTTTCAAGATCTGTGCTGGTCAGAAGGGTAAAAATCACACGTGAGGAGAGGCCCAGGCCTAGGTCTGAGATTCAAGGAGTACATATAGCACAATGTTCAGAGATTTTTTGTTCATGATTTTTTAACTAATAAGTGCAGAAAATCCACACCTACTTCTGATCTGATTCCCTTTTTTGACTAATTATTGTGATAGATCCATGTGAGTACATCTTCTTAAGATTTGCTGGTTTACTACCCTATGTAGCCAGCTAATTTACTAGCGAATTTTGTGAAGAGAACCCCAAACTACTGTGAGTCTTTTCTGCAAGGGATTGCAGGAGATGGAAAGTTTGGTTACCAGCTCCATGTAGCAGAAGTTTGCACTGCATAACTTCTCACTCAAAATCTCAAAGCCTGATTAATCAGACTGCAGAGGCAGGGGCATGTTAGAAGCTCTCTAAAGCCTGCTTTATCTCAGAAGATGAACTGACTAGGTTGAAAAATACCATTACTGGAAGCAAAGAAAGAAGATAACATACTCACAGGAGGAGAGCATCCCTTTGTAGACTTGAACGGCTGAAGTCTGCAGAACAGAACTGAACAAGTCCCTTGGCTTCCTGATCTTGGACAGCTACAATTTTTCATGGAATCATATGGTCACTAAGATTGGAAACAACATTTAAAATCTGTGAGTTCAACCACAAATCAAGCCCATGACTCTAAACAACATCTCTCAGTGCCATATCTACATGTCTTTTACATACCTCCAGGGATGTTGACTCAATCTCTTCCCTGGACAGCAAATCAACACTTCTATCCTATTTGGTGTTGTCTGCAAACTGCCTGAGGGTCTACTTGATGCCCTCATCCAGATCATGGATAAAGGTATTAAACAGGACCACGGCCAATACTGAGTCCTAGGGAGCTGCACTGATGTCTCACCGTTTACCACAGCTCTCAGGGCCCAATCATCCAGACAGTTTCTAACCCAGTGAACAGTGCACCTGTCCAAGCCATGGACAGACAGTTTCTCCAGGACAATGCAGTGGGAAAGGGTGTCAAGAGCTTTAATAAAGTCCAGGTAAAAAAAATCCATAGCCTTTCCTCATGCACTAGGTAGGTCACCTTATCATAGAAGGAGACCAGGTTGGTAAAGCAGGACCTGCCTTTCACAAATCCTTGTGGGCTGGACCTCATCCCCTGGTTGTCTTGCATGTGCCACCTGATGGCACCCACTATTACCTGCTCCATGACCTTCCCCAGGATTGGAGTTCCCTGAATTCTGCTTTGAACCTTCTACTGGAAGGCTGTCACATTTCCTCACATCCTGTCAACTGGGATCTCACCAATTAGCCAGGACTGCTGGTAAATGATGGAAAGTGGCTCAGTGAGCACATCCACCAACTCCCTCCATACCATCAGGTGGATTCCATCTGGCCCCATAGACCTGTGTGTGTCTAAGTCTCATGACAGGTAACTGATCATTTCCCCTTGGATTATGCTTCATTCTGCTCTCCATTCATCTCCCAGCTCTGGGGGCTGTGTATCCAGAGAACAATGGCCTTACTATTGAAGATGGAGGGGAAAAAAGGCATAATGTACCTAAGCCTTTTCCTCAGCTTTTGTCACTTGTTTCCCCCCACATGCAAATTTTTCTTACTTTTTCTTTTTTATACTCAAGGTAATGGGAAGTTGTATTTAGACTTACTGCTAAAGGGATCCTCCAATGAGGAGTGTTGTAAAATGTTCAAGGCACTGTCAGACTGGGAATTATCTAAATCACAGGGAATTAACTAAAGAAGATAAAGCTATTAAACATTCCATAACCCAGTTGTTTCAGGGGAAATGTGGAGAGATAAGTATTAATGGGTTTTTTAGAAGATAGAAGAGGGAAGACATGAAATACTGATAATATGTCTTTTATTCCTTAAATAAGAAAAATAGTGTGTCCAGAAAAAAGAGAATCCCTTTTTCTTAGACATAAAATTACAACAATTACAGAAAAAAAATCCCACATGCATGTTGTTCTCTCATAATTCCTAATAGGACTTGAAAGCATGGTTTGAAAGTCTGTGTTTTTGGTAAAGATGCAATATTCTTTGCAAATTCATGTCAATGTTACATATTTGATGGAAGGATCCCCAAACTCAATATCATGAGTATATTGCTTTGGCGAATAGCTATGCTTTGCATGAGGAATATTGCTTCCATTGGTCAAACAGAGATGGTTTGATGAGAGCAATGGAAAAAAACAAGACAAGCATACACAGCTCACATGAAATTTCAGTTGATTGGCATACACCACTCTACCGAAAGAACAGAGGACACAGTGAGCAGAATGATATCTGAGCTAATCTGTCAAATAACAATAATTTTTATATGTCACCACAACAATATTCTAGGTCCCAACTCCCTCCTATGTACCTTCTCAGCAGAAAAAAACGTGTAGAACAAATAAAGCAAGCAGAACCCTCAGGGCTCCATTACTGCTGCACCTGCTAAAGAAAATGCAGTCCAATTTTAAAGAGCATGTCTACTACAGTACTGGCTCTCTTTAAATAAGTGTTCATACCCAGGTCTTCTTTAGGCTGCAGTCAGTATTTTACTGGCAGCATTGAGACATACCTTTCCTACATAACTCTTACAGTTTGAAATGATGTAGAGAATCCTTATTAACACCTTACGGGCAAGATAATGGCAAGTCTTTGTTTAAGCCATTTATCTGAGCACCACGTTCCACTTCTTAGGAGGGGATTTAGCCCCAAAGCTGCCTGAGTGCCTCTGTCTATCAATTTCAATATGTTTAAAAAGAAGACAAAGAAAAAGTAGTATATCTCTTCTCACGAATACAACTGGTTTTAAGATTATAGCCAAAGGATGTATTTTGAGTCAAAGCTGTGTGCGATCCAGCTGAAAGTCATAAACCTCCCTAGCTTCAATGGTTCTGCCAGAGTACCCTTATTTAGCAGCTATGAAAGCATAAGGCAAAGGCACTTATTGGGAAGCAAAGTTTGTATCTGGCTCTCTTCAGCTGAAGTGAGCCCTTGGCTCAGCATGGCTAAATTGGTCTCTCTGCATGTCGGCCCCTCTCTGCCTGCTGGCACTGACATTGCTGTGCTCCTTAGTGCTGCTGCAGTTTTGCTGCTCATCCTTCCCCTCCTCCTCCTCCTCCTCCTCTCCCTACAGCACATGGAAGGCAGGAACATAGACACCGTAACAGAGGAAATGTTTAACTGCAAATGCCTCTAATCCAGGTTGTAAAAAGCACAGAGCAACCAAAATCCAATTTAAGCACAACACAGAATGCAGGTCCTGGAGCATTTTGGAGCTTATTTTCCTCTCTGCATATGAAATCTCAAAAGGCAACCAAATCACAGTGGCATCAGGAGAAGCTTAGCTGGTAAACTGCCTGCTCAAGACAAAGGAGATGCTGAACCAATTGTGGTCACAGAGCTAACACTCTAATAACTAGCATTTGTAATAGCCTGACAATACATTTAGGGCCCCAGATTACCCTCTGGAGGTACCATACAAGGCTGCCAACACCAAACTTGCTAGCTGCACCTTGGTTTGGCCACAGCCCCTGAGCAAAAAAGACTGGATAAGGAACTGACTGTACCTCTGGGATGCATGATGTTGTCCTGATCCTTGTATTTTCATATATGATGTAATCTGCTTTTTGGCCCTGCTCCCTGTGCTCCATCCTGGGGGAAAAGCAGCTAGAAGAGTTTTTCTTATTGCCTTCTGATGTCTGCATGCAAGGTCTAAAGGCAAGCCATTCTCACAAGGCAGGCTGGAGTGCAACCTCTGTCCCGGAATGGAGATGTATCACTTTGAAAATAGTCCAGCCCTTGGAGCACATCTTTTCTGGAACTACAGATGGAGGGAGAATAGCCTCAGCACTTGCAGAATGAGATTTTTTTTTTAAATAAAAAGTGAGAGTATGTTAAATTCTGGAATGGAGTTGGGAAATATGATGACGAAGAGACAAAACTGACACAAAGAGAGAGAAGGATACAGCTAATGTATTCATAATGCAAGACTTAGCTGTCTCTCCTGGGACAAAATGAGCATGAAACTACCCAAAGCAAAAGAAAGAAGCCAATTTGCATAGTAAGAATGGGAAGAGCTAAGTGTACAGTAGTGTGTCATACACTCCAGGGTTCTGGTTGAAATGTGGTGTACTATTTCCATTGGAAGTTGCCAATTTCAAGATCTTTATGGAAGGAAAGAGAAAAACAGGTGGCAAAAAAGAAAGATATATCCAGGGATATTCCCCCCCCCCCCCCCCCCCCCGTCTACAATCCTCAGCTTGCAGACGAACTTTCTTCAGTGACATGTGCCCATTCCAGGCCTTACTTTTGCTCCAGGCTGGGAGCAACTTGGCTGCAGATCAAGCAATCAAGTGCACTTTCATTAATTCAGGGCTGAGCTGCCTTGCCATCACTTCTAACCTTGTCCTCTGACACAGAAAAATTTCCCCCTCCCCACCTGCCCTGGGTAGCACAAAGACCTGCTACTTGGCACCAGGGAGGATTCAAAAAATTAGAGTCCATGTTCAGTATGCTCAATGGAGTGGAAATGGCCTAGGTATATTAGTAACACTGCCAATACAGAACCCATAGAGAACAGCAGCTTTATCAACTTTGAAGCAAACAGTAAAAGCTGTCATTAGTGGAAAGGTCATCATGCTGTCTGCAGAGTGAGCAATGTGACAAGTCAAACAGTTTAGCATTTTGAGAATGCTGCCCAGGAGAAGACCATGTGTCTGGCATCCAACAGTGTTGCTGCCTGGGGTGCTGGCATCACTGCTCTCCTTTTTCCCAAGATGACACCACAAGAGAGGCTTGGAGAAGACAGTCTGACCAGGGTACCACACGTGGGTGAGACACCTCCAAAATGAGCTTGGCAGCCAAGCACAGCACATTGCACAGCTCAGGGTATGTTGTTGTGGTACTCGGTAAGGGCATCAGCAATAGCTCACCTCAATGCAGTGCCTTTGTGTGTGGTAATAGGCCCTTATGCCCACAAGATACTATTTTGACCTGCATTAGATCAGTCCATTGCAAATTTCAATTCCAGCTGGGGTTGCAAGCATGTAAATAGCTGCAAATGGGTAATGCAGAGAGATTCTCCATAGGTTCATCTATACCATGTGTTGATGGCAGGTTGAATATGAGTCAGCAATTTAGGTTTATTGATGAATTAGGAAATTTCAAAATATGTTACGGGGGTCAATGGATGCATCTCTTTCACATAGCCCATTTCTTCTCTCCTAGCCAGTTCGACACAGACTGTTCTCTCTGCAAATTATGCCAGTAAGGGCGACTATGCAATGCATCTGAAGTCCTGATAGTGCATACTCCCATTAGACAAATCCCAAGGATAACTCAGAAGCTAATGAGAATGGTTACAGATGCATTAACAAGGTCACTGATAAGAATATAGTCACAAATCACCTAATTAGCAGGGGGAAAAATCCAGGCAAGCGCTTTTATATTTCTGTTTTACAAGTGACTCTGCAGCCAGCTGCTAGCTATTGTTTCTCTTTCCCCTACCTGTACAGATGGCTGCCAAAATATCTCTCCCAAGCCTTGAGGCCTGAGAAAGGAAGAAGGAGTAAAAACTCCTGAACTGTGGTATTTTGATCCAGTATGGAAAAACTAATTTGTGATTCTGAGAGTATTTCTTCAGGCCTGCTTCTTTTGCATCCTGCAGGGTCCCTCACACCCCCCTCCTACCCTGCCAAGTCAGTCTCATTCTGCACTTATTTTGTGTCAAAGGGCATTGATAGGGGTGTGGCACTTGCTACACTGAATGCAAACCCCACAGAAATAAAGAGAATTATTAATCTGTTTTTCATAAAATCGAACCTCAGTATAAGAGAATTTGGGTCAGTGAAAATCAATTCTGGCACCATTAGAAAATTTTGATTTTTCTGGGTTCTGTTTGCTTGGCTAGAACCAGGACAGAAAAACAGACACACTTGTATTCCCACGGGACAGAATAAAATCACATTTAAATCTGGTTAAATGAATAGTCTGGAACCTAACACCAACATAATACTGTCATTATACAGGAAATATAAAATTGACATGATGCATTCCAATTTAATCAAATGCTCTATATTTCTATGATGTCAAAATAAACCCACATCAAATGTATGAAAACAAAATGTTTCAATTTAACCAAGAGTTTTTAACTTGGTTGAATCAGAACCTTTTGAAATTAAGAAAAAAAAAAGTTCTTTTATAGAATTTTGACTCTACAAAGAGAGGCAAAATAACAAAATGTCCTGCATCTGGAGCTGTGCTCTAACTAATGCCTTACTGTTAATGGGCAGGAGATTTATTCTATTCCTAATAATGAGAATGTACCTGTTAAAATATAAACTACTACGACTTGATTCTATGATGGGTTTATAACACAAACAATTTGTAAAATTGCAATGATGCATCCTATATATAGTTACGATAGTATGTATGTAGAAATATAGAATACTATAAATACTGAACACACACATTTATAATAGTTGTAAAAATCCCAGACCAAAATTCTTACGTAAGTTATACTGGCTGTGTTTATATAAAAGCAAAATATATATGCTGATTCTAGGAGAGGACAAAGCCTTGAAAGCAGAGATATACAACCACAACATGGCCTTAAGAAAGAAATTTATTCCCCTCTCTGTTAATTCACTAAATCCTGCTTACTCCTGGTCAATACAGCAAATTTTCCCTACTATTCCCCATCTAGTGAGGCAACTTCATTCTCTGCTGGCACTTTCAAGGTTACTTTCTGCCTGAACAAATGATACCCATGCTGTCTTTTCCTGACTTCGACAGAAATCATCTTGTCCTTCATGATCTGTGTGCAAGTGTGTGAGCGCTAATAAATAACAGCACTGCTCATTCAGACAGTGTCCTTCACAGGAGTACTTTCCAATCCCACGAAATTAACAACAACATCAAACAAAACCCTTGCCAACTATAAAAGCTAAACCACACATTGATTGCATGAGTAAGAAAAGAAATCAAGGTAAGGAAAGAATGTAGAAAATTTATTCATACATTTCTGAAAAAAATTAAGTGAACACTTTTGCAAACTTCATGGGGAGCCATGCTGGAATAAAATTTTTTTTGGGGGGGTCTCCTGGGTCATTCCCCCTACCCACATAGGCACAGAGCAACACATGAGGACTTGTTGGTGGTAGAGAGTTTCCCTGAGGGAAGAGAGGTTATTTCATCCTCTGGGTAGTCAGGGAAGCGCAGATACTGAAATATTAAGGTAAGTCTTGCTCTCAGGCAGCTTTTAATCCCTGCCTAGAAGGCAGGGGGGGGAAAGGAGCAGGGACAATGCCCAGAGCAGATGCATAAGGAGCCAGTTGCGGAGTCTGCTCAGGACCACAAGAGTGGACTGGCAAGACTTTCAGCTCCTGCTGTAAAGTGACTGGGTGGTGTTCAGTTTGGTATTGGTACCCTAGAGGCTTAGGCAGACAAGAGCCCTGAGGGTCTATAAATGCACTCAGCAGCTCCTCCACATTTTAGGTCTGACCCTGCTGCTGGCTGCAACAGAGCTTTAAAACAGAAGGGAAAGGAAGTTTAAAGTTAGCAAGAAGTTACCAATTCAATGTTAGCACTACTTCAGAGCCCAAGTTCCAATTGAAATCAAAATAAATCAGTAGTCTAAGAAGAAATCTGACTATTTTCCATTTTCAAAGATCTTTATGCCCCTTGGATGAGCAGTACATTTAAACTACCAAGTATACTACTTAGCTGGAAAAAGTGTATAATCAAAGACTACCTTTATAAAAATGCCAAGTACCACAGGTAGTGCTCAGAGCTGCGATGGGTTGGTGGAATCTCAGCAGCCAGAAGTCTCCACTGCAGCAAACATTTTTTTGTGATCAACAAATTAACAAGCCAGCCAGCACAAGACTCTGAGTGAAGCCCATCAAAGGCAGTACTCAAAAGGAAACACAAATGAACAGCAGCTTGTGAAAGCACAAAAGATAAAATAACAAACCACAGACAATCCTGAGTGTATTTTAGTGCTAGTCTTGAATGTCCCCCTCTCCACTCCCACTGATATCAAAAAATGATACAAGATTTAAAAGCTATAAAAAACACATTCCAAACCTGTGGCCCAGCTTTTCTAGTCACTGCCCCAGACTCAGCAGCAGCTGCTGGCCAAGGGCATGCACCCTTAGGGGCAAGGAGGGGGGAACAGGGGGATGGAGGAGGCAGCTGGATGGGTCCTGCCATTTTCAGGGAATATATCAGCAGCACCTTTCTCGGCAGACTCTAAGACACCAGGCATATGCATACGCAATTCTGCATATGATTATTTCTAGTTCAAATTAAAAGATGAAATAAAGTAGGAAGTTCATCAGTGCAGAATAAGACAAAGAGAGAGCAATCATGCCTGACAGCCACAGGTTTGTGGAAATTCATGAACTTGCTCTGAGCTACTTGCGGAGGTTTGCACCCACGTCCCTTCATTGCTACCATGCAGCTCCCATCTGACTTAATTTCTGGAGGCCCCATTTATGCTCTATAGCTTTAAAGAAAACTGAGGCATATTTAGAGGATGGGGTTCCTACTGTTTTTGTTAAAAGGCCAAACACTATCTTTTGGGGTTTGGAAAAAGCACTATTGTATGTTGGAAAATTCAGACTCTGATCTCTGTTCTTTCCTCTCATTATGAAAGTTAGGGTATGTGCCTTAGTGTTTTCTGTAAGAGCTGCACAAGCAAAGCTTTTTGCCTGGTTTTATAATACAGATGTCTAAGCCAAACAAAAAGTCTTTGTGTGCTTTTTTGTTGTTTCTTTTTTTTCTTTTCTTTTTAAACATAGATTTTTAAACAGTATTACCTGTAAGACCGAGAAAAGTAAGACCTCTCTCTTGCAGCTGGCATGCAATAGAAATCATAGATTCTGATTTAATCTCTTTGGTTCTAGCTAATCAGGTAGAAAAAACCCAATAATAATAAAAAGTTGCAACTAGAGCATCAGTCCTTCCAACTTACTATCTTCTCTCTTCCTAAAAGTCACTTATTTATTCTAACGTATACCTTACAGTTTGAAGGCAAAGATATTCATTTCTCCTGGATCTGAAGGAAAATATTTTGTACGTTGACAAACCTTTTGCCAGCAGAGACAAATTTGGACTGCACATTAACCCTGGGCCTGCAAAATACTGTTTAAGAAAGGGGGGGGGGGGGGGGGATGTAATGTTCTTCATGTGTGAAAAACACCCGATTCTTCAAACTGAATCACATTTATTTTCACAGACAGGTCAATATTTTATCTTGATTTGCCATATTTAGTGTTCCCAGAATGAAAGTGGGTAAAATAAGAAAATCTCCTAATTGTCACAGATTCTGTGCGAAGCCACAATGGCTGTATGTCACCTTGAAAAGCAGCTTATCCAGTACAAGAGACCTGCATTCACAAATTAATGTAAATTATGTGAAAGCACCAAGGAGTGGAACACAGGGCTATTATTCGCTGAAATGAGTGACTCACAGTATTGCTGCTGGAGTAGAGCTCAGAAAAAAATCCCTACTCTTCAAAATCCCAGCTTTGGTTTCATTTTACAAAATACTGTAATTCCATTTTCTAATGAAAGTAGATTTGGTATTCAATTCATTGGCCTCACCATATTAAAAATTGATCAAATAAAATTTAAATTAATATTTTATTCCTTTTTTTCCCCCACGGCCTTTCCTTTCTGAAGGTAGCTGCACTTGGGTGCCACTTGCACCCGCAGTGTCCTACAGGCACTGACCCATCCAGGCTGCAGGAGTACCTCGATGTGATGGCAGAGCTCCTGCTGGCTGTGAAGGATGTGGGAAGGGCCCCACACCCATCTTGTGGTTCTGTGGCAGAACATGTGTGGGTTTGTCCTGATGTCATCTTGCCTGGCGGATACAGTTTGCTGTGGGCTCCCTGCCCTGAGGAATCACAGTTCCCAACCCACGAGGCATCTTATGGATTTTTGGGCTGGCCCCCTTCATCCCAGTGCTTCACAAAAGAATATCCAGATGAGCTCAGCCTGGAGCTTCCCAGCACTGCACAGGACTTTGTCCGCTGAACACCAAGCTCAGAGTTCATCCAACACAAGCTGCATGTTGGAAAAGCTCTTCCCAGCACCAGGCGTCCAGCCAGCCAGGTGTGTCATCCAGGGAGCTACACAAACTAAGTCTTCTTGTGTCTAATCCGATAATAATTCCACATGGTACATATTTTTTCCCCCCACCAGATTAATTTTGTCTTTTTCCCTGAATTATAAACAGTGGGGAAATGCTCTGGTCACAGTAAAGTTATGGTCTGCAAATGTTCTGTATTCATGTTCCATTATCACTTATTAAAATCGAAATGTCTCGAAACTTCACAAATGTATACAGCACTCAGAAGCTGCAGGAAGTTTTCTTCCCTCTTCTGTTTAGAAATTCCCTAAAGGCTGGTGAAGTCCCATCTTGAGTACTGTGTTCTTTGGTCCCCTCACTGCAAAAAGGACATTGATGTGCTGGTCTGTGTCCAGAGAAGGGCAAGGAAGCTGGTGAAGGGTCTGGAGCACAAGTCCTGTGAGGAGCAGCTGAGGGAGCTGGGGTTGTTTATCCTGGAGAAAAGGAGGCTCAGGGGAAGCTGGATTGCCCTCTATAATTACCTGAAAGGAGGCTGTAGTGAGGTGGGGCTCAGACTCTTCCCTCATGTCTCAAGTGGAAGGATAAGGGTAAATGGCCTTCAGTTGTGTCAGGGGAGGTTCAGATTAGATATTAAGAAAAAAATATTGACTAGAAGAGCAGTCAGGCATTGGAATAACTTGCCTGGGGAGATGGTGGAGTCACTGTCTCTGGAACAGAAGAGGCATCTGGATGTGGCACTTGGAGATATGGTTTAGAAGTGATTATTGTGGTGTTGAATTGTCAGTTGGACAAGATGATCTTGAAGGTTTCTTCTACCCTTGATGATTCTGTGAAAGACACACTTTTCTTTCAAGATGTAGACAGAATTTAACAACAAATGAGACAGAGTTTATTAAGCATGATTTGTCATGCTCTTGTAAAAAATCCCAAGTTCTATATCAGCAAAAATTTAAAGTCTATCCATACTTGTAAGCTTCTGCCCTCAACAAGGAACATCTACATGTTGCTCTCAGTCTTAAATGCTTCTACCCTTACTTTAGGATTCATATCCTAAGGCTATCCACAGCCTCTTCATGGAGTAGCTGTAGATCAGCCTGTGACTTTGTCTCCTTTTTTTTTTTCCTCCAGAGCAGGCTTTGCCTCCACTCTTGCACTGGGACATGTCAATTCTGGGTCAACAGGGTTTTGATTTTTTTTTTTTTTTTTTTTTTTTTTTTTTTTTTTTTTTGGTTAACTCTCACCAACTGCACAGTGGTTTTGTGCCTCCCCAGATCTTCCATCTGGCCCCCCTTTTTAATTTCTGTGTTATCATATTTAATTTTAACTTTATAAGATTCAGTCATGAAAAAGAATTTTACAGTATAATCTATAAGATAGATATTTCACAAAATAAAAAGCTGAAATGCATTTCTCAGGAAACAAAAAAAAATGTTCAAAGATGGTATGGTGTCTATTTAAGTTATTTGCCATTTTTAAAATGCTTTTTCCTCTGCTGCAAAAACTTCACCCACTCTTGTATTCCAGCCCACGGCCACTGTGAATAGTTTGGAGCACCCACACACATGTTCAACTTCCACAGGTCTAATCACAGAGTCCTTTTCACAGTGATTTTCAGATCAACATAGATGGAAAAAAATAATGAAAATTTTAAAATCAAGGCTGATTCAAAATCCTGAAAATTTCCAGGTGGTTCTGCAGAAGTTGAGTCAGGCTTGACCATGAGATAAGCACTGTGACAGGGATGTTTTGCTGTACCTGCCTCCCTGCCAACAGCTGATGGCACTTTCCAGTCTTTGATCTTTGTGCACAAATCCCTGTTATTGCTGTGAACAGTGGACATCCACTAATTAGGCTTGTTATTTCTTTTTTATACCCTAACTGTCTTATCTTTTTACCAATGAATGTAATTTCAGACGAATCAGCTTAAAAAGTAATGGCAGTCACTCTCTTGCCCAGTGGGCGGAGAAATAAAAGATAAGATCATTTTTCTCCTATCTGCCTTTATAATGACCATGAAAAAAAGCCTCTGAAATTAGTTGAATGAATCTTGGCACTTCTTTCTTGGCTGAGATCATAATTTCATGGTTAATTATTCTGTATCTAAATTCTCTCTGTTTGCAGCCTCCCTGAACTTTTATTACTTTAACTATATGCCTGGTTATCATAAGTCTCAGTTTCTGTTTACCAAGGCAGCAATACCCACACTCAGGACAAAGTCTTGGCTTGACTTTGGGCTCTCTAAGTTCAGGGTTTCTTGTAAGTATACATGGCAGCAAGTGGAGTTACATATCTTTTCTAGTTGCATTGTAGCTATTGAACAGCATTAGTGGAGGAACCAATGATGTTTTGTTTCTCTTAAAGGTACAGTAACTTAAAATTAAAATCTGAGGAACAAGTTTGGGAAGCATCTGTCTCTTCTGTCCATCACACTGCCAGCTGGGCTTTGCCATTCCTAAAACACCTTTTACTCCTCTATTGACGAGAGACGCAAATTCAAAATTTCATGCAAAATAGAATTGAATACTCAGTCTGGGAAAATGGAAGTGTGGGTTTTTCCCTTTAATGTATTTCAGATATGTAATATTTGCAGTAATATTTTTTAAAATAAAAAGTGCCTAGTAGACCTGTGATTTTACCTGTGTGTCTCTAAAACATTGCAAGGAGAAACTTATATTTTCATGCGAGTACTAATGAATAGATGTCAAAACCCACTTTGCACAACAGCAAACAATACAAATGCTTCCCACCCCAGATTGATTTTAATTTGGAATTCCAGTTCAATGAACAAGAAATAAAAATTTAAAGTCCAGTAATTTTCCCTTTGCCTCATTCAGAAGTGATTTTTCTCCTTGGCATTACAATTGACTCTGGTGTTTCAATGGGGAAAAAATAATTGTTGGTGTGGAGTCAATAACTCTGAGTAGCTGGGACAGGATCTTGCTCTTGAGTGTTGCTCAGGAAGGGCTCTAACAATTTCAGGTGGATTCAGCTCCTGGCTGAATGTGGATTTGGCTGAAGGCCTGTGTGGCCACAGGCACTCCTTGACCTTCAGGTGGCTTTCCACAGCTGCTGTCCTGCAGCCATTTGCATTTACAAGGAGCACGGATAAGTAGTCACTGACTGGTGTCTCCTCAGTGGAGGAGGCTCCCATTTATCCTTGACTTCAGAGGAGGCTGAGGGCACTCCAAGTGCTGTAGGATCAGAGAGTTAATCAGCTCTCTGCAGGATTTTCAGGAGAATATGTTTATCAGCACTAGACACTGTCCCTACTGCGCACACTCGTGCAAGCATTTGTGTAAGAGCTCCTTGGTCGCTCCTCAGGCGCCAGCAGAGATTGTTTTGACAACACAGCTCTTCATGATGATTCCCCCAAATGGAAACATTTCACAGCAAAGCTATTCACGCTCTGGGTGAGATTTCTGAGCACAACCAGTGCGCCCAGTGGCTGCTACTTGAACCACTGAGAAGCTGTTCACTGGCTGACAAGAAATGAGTGACTTGGGTCTAAGTGTGGCTCTGCAGCAGGGTGGAGTAGAGAATTGAAGCTGAGCTTTTTCCTCTTAGATAAAAGTTCTAACCATTGGGGAGCTGGCAAAGAAATATTTCCACTTTTAGGAGCTAAATTAGCAGGCTTCTAGACAGGTAGAACAGGAAATATCTTGAAACTAATATAACTTTTTGTCATGGGATGAGGTAGCCTTTTTTGGGTCCAGTCTCTACATTAGAAAACTGCTTTTCAGGTGATAAAGAAACATACTGCATTGCTAATGTGACAAACACAGCCCAAGACTGATATACTAGCCCAGTAGCACAAATATTAGAGTGTCCAGTAGACCAAACTCATGCTGGGATGCACAGATGTGCTGCCTAAGGATGCACCTTTTCACCATGTAAATCCTCACCAGTCTCTGAACAAGCTTCTTTTTCCTCTCTGTGTGAAAATAGTAGATTTTTTAAAGTAATGTGGTAGACAATATGGCACTTTATAATCATAGGCATCTTCAGAGTGCAAATAGACATCAACAGCTCAGTGCTCCACACCAAAAAGTGAAGAGACTGCGAGAGAGCCAGTTAAAAATTCTTATAATAACAGTAAAGTAGCCATAAATGAACGTTATGGAAACTAAAGGTTTCCAACTATTAAAATGGCAAAATCCTGGAACAGCTCTGCAGACATACTCAGACTAGAGAAAAATTAGTAAAAGTAAATGAACAAAAACAAAAACAAAAACAAAAACAAACAAGCAAAAAAAAAGCCCAGCCAAATAAACTAATGTTGGGCTACCAAACTTCATAAAGTTAACAAACCATAGCCCTTAGTACCACAGAACTCATCCTTTTGTTGGGTAAGTTAGCCTGTTTTGACCAACCTGCTTTACTGTCCTTGGAAACAAGCAAAATCCTAGTTATCTCTCAGTATTATTTGCTTTTCACTCATTTTCTTCTTTTTACTTTAGGCAAAAAAAATGGATAAATAAGTATTGCCAGCATCAGGTACAGGGATGGAGTTAAAAGTCAAGGCAGTAGAGAGAGAGAGAATGAACAATTTAAAAAACTGTCAAGAAAAATCATTCTTAGGAAAGGAAGAATGAGTATTCAAAACTAAAACTAAAACTTTTGTTTTTGACAAAGTTATATTGAAAAATGCTATTTTTTTCTTACTTTCTTCTCCTCGAAGATCTGTATGTTGGGGGCCCTTCTGAAAATTAACTACTGGAGAAGACTCATCTAGTCTGTTTTGATATGGGGTGAAATATTCCCAGTGCAGGAAGGCACTTCTCCAAGGAATGGCCACACAGGAGACCTTACCAAGGCAGATGCAAGTGTCCAGTTTAAGGGTTTGTAATGTTTTCCTAATCAGAGAGTCGCTTGAGGAATACCTACACAGCTAGGCAGACAGATGCAAAAAAAGGTTTGCCATTGATACCATTCATGACCCTTGGGAGACAAAAAATGTTATGTAGCAGGGAATCCATAAATTTTCCTGTATATAGAGTTCCTGTGTTCAGTGTTTAAGCAGCACTAACCTGGATGGTAGGAACAGAGCTGGAGAAGAGGTTGTTTTCAGTGCTGCAGAGTATCTGAGAGAATGCTGGCTTGCTGAGTTGCTACAGGAATTATTTTCCCATGTGTGCAGATTTCAGGCTCTTCTTTTCTTTCCTCATGAGCACACAGATGTACATATCATCATTGAAAGGCAACCAAGGAACATGAGGTGAGAAAAATTCAGCTGATAACACTTGGGTCTCTTCCCTTATTCTGTCAAAGGAAAAACTCACTCAGCCAAGAAAGGGAACTGATAAACCTTTGAGACAGCCTAATTCATTCAGCCCATCAAAAACCGAAGAGATACACACACAGCCCCATTCATCCTGGTGCCCTTGCTGTACATTAATAAGAAATGTATTCACCCTTTCAGGGGCTCTCAGTACATCCTTTCATTTTGGACAGTGCCTCATTCACCTTCTCCTGAAGTGCTTCTTTCCAGTAACATGAATCTAGGAGGCCATCAGCCCTGCATACTTGATAATTTCCAATTTAAACAGTAACATCTGCATTGTATAGGAGGAAAAAACGCTGGAAGACTAAGGAGGCCAATTTCTAAGTTTAGATATTAGAGGTGAATGTAACCTAATTTAAATGTGATGAAATTAGACCATTTGTCCTAATTTTCATGCATTTAGCATTGTCTCAAGAATACTGATGAGGATAGAATGAACACCTGAGAGCAGCTGGCAGGCAGCATGGTCACTGTGCTACATCACATTCAAGGTTTGATTTCAGATGGAAAGATAGAGTTATAAAAATAAGGGATAGAGGTAGGCTATCTGGCTCTCCAGATTGTTTGGGAATGGGAGAATACCAGCATCTTCCCTTCAAAATCACACTGATTTTTTCTTCTTCTTCTGCTAACCTGCTCTTCCTGTTTATTGAAATAAACTCAATACTGTTTATTGTTTTTGGGGAGAGGGTTGCTCTTTGAGAGGCGTTGGTGGGAAAATTGAGATGTGGGGGATCGTTTGCTTGCATTCCATTTTTTAACTAAACAGAGGTAGGAAGAGGAAAGCATTGCTCCTTGAGTCAGTTCATAAGTAGCAAAGACACTACTACTTCCATCTATTGGTAGAAAAGTAAACATTTTTTTACTTACTTTCCAAAGGCAGGAATTACAAGAATTTCTAGTGCCATCTATGAGTGAAGAGAGAGAATTGCCAGTATTCCTATGCCTTATTTTACACACACACACATGCAGACACAGACAGATGTATAAAATACAGAGATGCACATTGCTCATCTGGCCTTCTCTAAGTCCACACAACATCTTCGTAAATAAAATCATTTTGCAGCTGTTTAAAACACACACTTGAATAAATCCAGTTGGAGTTAGCAAAACTTTAAAACTCATCCCCATAGTTTAAGGTATCATCCAAACCAGCTGACATTCAATATGTCATCACGATGCCAAGTTCTGAAAAGAAAGCCTAGAGGAGATACCTGAGCTCAAGTCTCTAAACTTCCTAAATGGCAGCAATCCAGGGTTAAAGTCTGCATTTGACTCATACCACACTGAGGAGAAACCACCAATTTTCCCACCACCCTTGCTGTAATTCAGGTTTTTAAAAATACATCTTAATTCAAAATCAGCTGAAAACAGCAGGATTCAAAATCCAGTTGTTGTCCTTCACTCACACCTGAAAAGACAAGCATGATCCACCTGGAATTCCCCCCTGGATCTTCCTGAGAAGCAATTTAAAACCTCAGAATTGTAATTATCTTTTTCTGACACTCTATAGGTTGAATTTAAAATGCTTTTGAATACTCATCATTAGAGACTGTCAGAAGCAGGGATGTGGGAAATCACATACTGTAACATTTCCTTTTTGGATGATCCCAGATGTATCAATTTCAAAAAGTGCAACTTATGCCTGGGAGAGACTTTTTATTTTATGTCTCCTCACCCATATCTTTTTATTTCCTGGGTTTTTTCTCTCCAAAGAGGACAGTAGCAAAGAGAAGTGGCAATCCAGAAAATAAAAAATGGTTCCATTAGATTCCATGAGAGAAACACATTGAGAAAAGGACTACAACATATCTTGGAAAACACATTACCTTCCCCTAGGGAAAAATTTAGGAATTCACATTAAGGCAATATTCATTTGCAGAACCTTCTTAAGACAAATTTACAACATAAAGTATTATAAAGGCTGTCATAAAAACTGAAGCACCAAGAAAATATTTCCTGGTATTTTTTCTACTATTGTTAACCAGAGCAGAGCCTCTCACCAAGCAGAGCATGTGAGATCAGCTCAGCTCCAGTGCTGCCTCTCAGCTCTCTGCAGGGACGTTCCTTGTGCAGCAGCACAGGCAGTGTGGACATTTCCATAGCAAGTTTCCACACCCACATTGCCCTAAATCAAGTGAGTACAGCCACTTGGGCCAAGTCATGTCCTGGGTTTTCATATGGGAATAGACAGTGCCTCATTACACTGTGGAGAGATGTACATAAAAGTAAAAATTGTGACATCCACTCTGGTTATGAAGTTATTTTTAGTTTTAGGGGAATGTTCACAGAAGAATCTTGTGGAGTGTGGCACAATTTCTATGTTGAACAGTAAAGAAAGCGTATTCTTTGTTTTGTGCTTCCTTGAGTTTCTCTCAAAAGCAGGAGACTCTCGAAGGAGACTTTCATTAGCTGGGGACTTGCATTTTCCTGATTTCAGGTTCACAGTAATAATACTGCTAAAAATGGATTACCAAAGGAGCACTTAAACCAAAAAATGTCCTCCAGAAACAGAACCCCAGAAAGAAATGTACATAACAGTGCATTTCTCATCACTGGGAGGCATCAATGGAAAATGTGATGGGAATAGAGGGGGATGTTGCATCCATTGTATTTTCATCTAAGTATTTTTCCTCTGAATAACATCTTATGTTAGTTCAAAAATGACATCTGATTATAGTAGAGCTATAGTTCAGTAGACTGAAGTAGGGACCATTTTCCAGAATCAAGCACAAAGGTGAGATAAAAATCGAACTGCAGAATTTTTAAGTTAATACGTTATAATTCAGGGAATGTGAACATAAAAAAACATAAAAAGATATGCATTTGCTTTTCAGTAACCAAATGTCAGCAAATAACTTAGAAGGGCATGGTACAGCAGAGTCCTTGACTGACACCCTTGTTTCAAAGCAGGTGTAGTTTTGGTGAGTAAGTTTGTAAGGATTCTACATGGGATTCTGGCATGATACTGTGAAAAACACTTTGTCTTGCTCTAATCTTTCCCTTGTCCTTATAATCCTTCAAATTCTGTGATGTTTGTATGTTTCCAGAGTGTATATACCTAGATTTTGTCTTTATTCCATCACATGGGAGATCAGTTGGGAAGGTATGCAAGTACTCCTGACATTGGGCTTTCCACCCACGCCCTAAGGCATAAAGTTCTTCTGACAAATCCATGTGTGTCAGTAATTAAAATATAATTGCAGATAAGTATTTCCCCTACACAGAGACACTATGGCATGCCTCATCTTTCTCTAAGCCATTTATTACAAGACAGCAAAACCTTTGATTTCTTTACCCAGGATTTATCTATTTTTGCACCTCAAGAGTCTGTGTAGATACACGGTGAGAAGCAATGGCACAACTGCTTGTAAATTTATCATGGGACATGTTACTGCAATTTCAGCACATTTCCAAGCAATAAAGAAAAATAGGTTTTTAACAAAGGTCCTTTTTCTGATCTGGTTGCCTGAGGAATTACCTTTCTTTCTGTAAGATACCATCATGAAAAAGATGAGGTCTGGTTCCTCAAGTGGAAGAGAACAAGAAGAGGTTCAATTCCCCATGCATATTTCTTCACGGGAACTGAGCCTAGAAGATGCCCTTTGGTTTTGCCCTTGAAAGTAGTGCATCAAGGGAAGAAAATTTCAATTAACTAGAAAGCAGAAAGAGAAGTTTTTACAAAATTCTTCTGAGAGTTATGAAAATAGACCCTTATTTTTCTCTTCTTTATTGCTACACACTGCCTGCATTGATGTAGACATAAAAAATTGGGCAGAAACACAAATCTCTACTAAAAGAAACCAGCAATACAGACAAAGCAAATCAAATTAACACCTTTTGCCAAAAACAAAGACATTAGGGGGGCAGTTTGTTTTGGCTTTCCCAATAAAAATAAAATAGTCCTTTCATCTTATCACCTGGGCATAAAATCTTTAAACATAAATTGTAAAAATGCATCCAAAAAGTAATGAAATTACCCCCAAACTTCACAGAGCAGGTTTCACACAAAAGGCCTTGTTTGGAGTCAAACTGATGAACTTTTTCCCCGCTTCATTTTAAAGTAAAAAA
The DNA here is from genome assembly GCF_029207755.1 of Chamaea fasciata. Classification (NCBI taxonomy): domain Eukaryota; kingdom Metazoa; phylum Chordata; class Aves; order Passeriformes; family Sylviidae; genus Chamaea; species Chamaea fasciata. The sequence goes on along the minus strand of NW_027094086.1, from coordinate 65,948,849 downwards.
CCCCAACCAAACAAAAAGAAGATGGAAGAGAATTAATTTTTCCCTCCAAATTTTTAGTTTAGATATCAATTTCATCCCCCTTGCCACTCAAGTTCCTTGTTCAGCTTTATGTCTGACCTTTTATTTTTAAAACAAAGGGGGAAATATGAAGAGAACTTGAAAATTCATGCAAAATAAGGCTACCTAATTTACTAATGCAAACATTCATATTTAGAATCCTGGAACTGACCAGCATATTAATTTGTTCCTGACATTGAAGTTAGGATGTGAAAGAAGGGTATCTCTCCCACTTGCTGGAGATTCAAATGTGTCATACCTCTGCTCATATCCTTCCCCTGCTCAAGCTGAAAAGGATGAGCAAGAGTAGTCCTATGACTCACTGTCCTCCCTGGAGAGCCTTCAACCATGGAATTATGAAGGTAGTAGTTTTGTTAATTCAATCACATGAGTGTTTGCCTTCAGCCACTAATGATGGCAGAACGAGTCCTTCCTTTCATATTTTAGGAAATCCATCCTCCGCATCCTCAGTGGAGTCAGGTTTGGGGGGGACGTTTGACCAATCTGTACCAATTTCTCCCCAGTTTCATATCCTTGACTGCTCAGCTGGTTTGGCTCAGAGCACTTCAGCTGGCTGCTGTTCTTGGCATGGGATAATAACGTGGCAAATCACTGGTGTCGGGGAAAAGAACCTGCTGCTCTGCCATGGTATTTCCGCGGCCCAAAGCAGTTTGTGTGGCAAGGGCTGGACTACAGCAGTGGAGTACCCACAAAAGTACAGCTCGCTGCCGTGCTTGTGCCATGAAAATCCCTAAAAGTTAAGGTCCCTACACTCATCTATTAATGGACTCATGACAGGAATGGACTAAATAAAAGCCTGCTGGAATAAACCAGAATGATTTTATTTTTTTCACCTATGTAGAGTTAACAATCATTTGCACTAGTTGCAAAACTGGCCTCTCGTGTGTAATGGATGACACAACAGAGCTGTTGGGGAGGAAGAATAGATATGTCCTCCCACTTCTTTATGAAGAAGCTTCATTCTTTAAAATGCTCAACAGATAAAGCTGACTCCTAAGAAGTCAACATGCATCATGTTCAAAGATCTCAGATATTCCACTGGTAGGTGATAATTTTATTTTATCTTCAGCTGTCAGTGTTAGTCAATTGTAATGTTAAGTAAGGTTGCATCATTTGCTTTCCGCAGGTGTAAGGAATGGGATGTTTTGCACAGGTCTGAGCAAATTTTTGCTACAAGCTCTCCAGCAATTCTCAAGGTACACTTTGAATTTATAAAGCTTTTCTACATCTAAGACTAGGAGTGTGTTCCTCTTTGAAACAGGTTTGATTTATTCCCATGGCTGGTGCAGCTGAAAGAAGAGAATCAGCAGCAAACAGCTCCATTTGTTGTATATTAAAAGTTTGCTAGTTGTTTTCTCCCTGCAAACATATTCCAAACAATAAGCCAAAAGTTTTCAGGAAATAAGTTTCTTTACTGCTAGTAAAGCACTTATAAGTTGGAGTTGGATCTGTCTGCCACGAATATCAAAACCGAAGGGCTGTGAGAGTCATTTCTTAAGAGATGTCTGGTACTCCTGCAACAGAAACTAACGCTGGGATGGCTTCTTTGAGTCACCATCCTCAAATGTTTCCTTTCCACAACCCTTTACTGTGACAGAACAGACAGAAAAACCTTTCATTGCAGCAACTTCTGGCTTCAGCACTGCTATCTCAGCAGGATGTGGAGACGATAAAAAAACTAGCAGTGACTTTGCCTGTAGATGGGTCAGAGAAAATTTTCATGAAAACAATTCCATTTCATCTGTAAGATGAAGTTCAATGACTGCAACTAAGTCAGGTCCCAAGCTATTACACGTGTAAGTAAACAGCTCAGACATTAATATACAGCAGAGATAATCTGTGAGTTATTTTCCTTTTGTGGGTTTTTTTTTTCTGTTTTGGGGGTTTTGTTGTTGTTGTTTGGTGTTTCTCTTTCTTTTACTTACTTTATACTTGGGATTTAGATAAAAAAGAATTTGCGAATGTGTCTTTGCAGACACATGACCCTGGTTGGGCACCTGCTCCAAGTACAGTACATTTTTCCTGTGATTTAATCCTCATAAAGGGCAGCAAAATAAAATCTAATATTAAGAGTTTATAAGACCTGCCACCACCTTTTCCTGACCCATCCAGAAAAATCAGGGAACAGCAACTGGCACTGCACTGAAGTAACACAGAGCAACACAGGACTGGCCCAGCTTTTCCCAAAGCAGCACAGCGTATATCAAAGAACTTAACAGAAAAACCAAGTTTCAACAGAGGGAAGTTTCAGAAAACAAGCCTCAGATTAGATAAGCAAATGCTCAGCTCTGGACAGCTGAAGGTGAAAAAAAATCAGAGGCTCAGGGGCTGAGCACTTGCTGTAGCATGGTGCAGCTGTGCCCACCATAGTGGAAACCAGCAGAGGAGACAGCATGACTGGTGGTGAACAGCCCTCTTGAACAGTCTGAGGACAGAGGGGATTTTTATGGGTGGAATAATGGTGGTGCAGAGGGGTGAGCAATGCTCTCCTCCTACCAACCTCTGGCAGGCAGCTCACAATGATCCCCCAAACCCCAGGGCAACTGCAACATCCAGAGGGAAGCTGTTGGGGTTTTTTTCAGGGCATCTGCAGTATAAGTGTCCTGTGCCCAGGACCTCATGTTCAAGGCATAGAATGGGCAGACTGCCCACTGTTTTCTGCCTGTTTTGAGCCCTCTGAGGATAGCTAACTGCATCCGAAGGGGACACAGATAATTTCCACCAGGCCAAATGTGAGTAACTGTGTGTGTTTGGAAAGGGATTTCAGATACAACGCTGCAGCAAGGATGACCTTGCCTGCTGTGCTGTCCAACATATGGGAGCAATCTCTGAAGAGTCCATCTGTAAAAGTGGCATGCTGTGACAACCTCCTCACTCCTCCATGCCACAGCAAAACCATTGTGAGGATGGCCATTAGTTCAGGACAGCATGCATTAATTGAGCATGCACGTACCTTTTCCTTCAGTCAGGAAAGGTATTTATTATAACAGTAATTTGTACAGGACCAACCTACCTGTACTGACAGGGATCTAGGAATGTGGAGATAAAGCTGAGAGGTCCCTTCTCAAAGACACAATACCTGTAGAATAGCAAAAGTGTATTTCTGGATCAGTGGAATGGAGGTCATAGAGTGTTTTCCATCTGCAGAAACTTTTTAGCCCACCAAAGAAGAGCATTTTTATACTTGTATCCAAACACAAACAACAAAGTTGGGGAATTTTGACCTAAATGTTGCAAGTGTCTTCCCTACATTACTAAATGGCCAAGAAAATTGCTCCTTATCCATTTCTAGATGTAGATAGGAAGCATGGTTCTGTCAGTGAACTCATTTCCAAAAGAATTATTCCTTGTATTACATGACTACCTCGCAGATATCTCTGATACAATCCTTTACCATGTTTGACTAAGCCCTCATAGGTAAGTAGTTGGAAAACTGTAGTAAGCTGTACTGTTACTAATTAATCAATATAAACAAACTGCTGTGTCTTGAGTCGCTTAAGAGGAACAGAGGAAAAGAGATAGCAGCTATTTTTGCACCAAAGTGACTCAGGGGTACAGCTCTATGTGCTGAGCAGTTTGTATTTTCCAGAGACCATCCACATCTTTTCATTTCAACAGTAAACTCCAGAGAAGTGCTCCTTCAGTTGAACATACACTCCACAAATTTCTCACATAAACCTGAGAGACGATATTTAAGAGTCATACACTTAAAATGTGCCTTGAATACTTGAAAAGGAGAGGTTTTGATGTGTGTCAAAATACGAACTATTCAGCCAGGAATTGTCAAAGTGAGAGCTTAAATCTTACAAGTTTAGCATTTCCACCTGGAAAAATGAAACACTAAAAGAGACTTGAAGACCACCACTAACCTGAGAAAAAACCTTCCAAGCTAGTGAGGACAAACTTCAGTGGCTCAAGGAAAAGAGACGTAACCTTATTTGAAGGAAAAAACTTCATGTGTCAGGAAGAGAATAAATTTGGACAGTAGAGGGGCAACAAGTCACTTTACTGCTGTGACTTCCAAACTTTGGGGAAATCACACAGGGGACGTAAGCAGCAGAGGGCAGGGCTGGAGACACACACCTGTGTGCTGGATCTCTTTGCTGAGGAGGACCCTGGAGCCCACGAAGGACCCACAATGGAATGAGGAGCAGTGGGTCGCATGATTCAGCAGAAAAAAACCTTCTATGCACCAGCCCAACCTCATGGGTCACCTGCCACCTTACTCAAAGGGACAGGGAGGGACTGAGTACAGCATGCAGGGAAGTGGGGACCAGGAAAGGGGGAAGAGAACTGTTGGACTGAAGATCAGTATGGGTAAAGGGAAAGAAAGATATTTCCCTCAGGGTTTGTTTTATTGATGAGCCCCTTACTTTTCCTCCCAATAGCCAAAGTAGTTATTAAAATTTCTGTGATCAGAAATTAATTGAATTGAATTAAATTAAATTAAAATCCCTGAGTCAAGACTGCTTTGCTTGTGATGAGGGGTCTTAATTTACTTGGCATATTCACACAGGTCTGGGATGCTGCTTTTTTCCTTCTTTTTTTTTTTTTTTTTTTAATTGCCACAACATGCTGATAGCGGGATATTTCTTCTATAGGATAGGAATGCTCAACATGCAGCAGGTGATGCCTGTGGAGGGCAATGAAAATGTTGGCACTTCCTGGCTATCACTTCTGAGGACACATTGTCTTTTCCCTGCCACAGTCCAAACCAACCTGGGGACAAGTGGCAAAAGCAGCTGTGCTCTAGCCTATTTCTAAAAACAGTGTGAGAGGAGGCTACCACCCTTGTTGCTTCCTACAGTCTTGCACCTGGCTGAGAATAAACAAGGACTTACCTGTGCATAAACACCAGCTTTTCTGGATGCACCACCCACACCTACTGCATGTGTATTTGGGAAATCCAGCCTCCCTCAAGAGGCAGTCATGAACCTTGCAATCACAGCAGCAGGCTGGGTGCATGCACAGCAGAGAGACCCACGGCAGCTCGTGAGGAGTGGCACTTTTGTGAAGCTGCAAGTGACAAACCCAGTCATCATCCACATGGGAAGGCCCAAAGGAACTTCTGCCTCCTGAAAGAGACTGTACAGCTTTTTGTTCACACACAAAACATTATCCTCTCCTACCCATGAATCATCATAGCTCAGGAGAAACTAATGCCTGCATAACAAAAGGATTACAGAGCGTTCCTTATGAGGTCAGGAGAGTCCAGAGCGTTTCAATCAGCTCTTTGATATTTGCAATCTAGGCAAAGTCCCGGGCCACTGGTTTAAGGATTAGAAAAAGTAACTAAATATTTCTTAAACTGGTTTTGAAATCTGCAAATGTTTTATGCAACAAGAAGACCGGGCTCCAGGAACAAGGCAGGGCCAGCAGCCTGTTCAGCAGCACAGGAGATGGTGCCCACTCAAAAAATACTTGATTTTTTTGGGTGGGACCAGGGTTCATTGGGTACAGAAGATAACAGAGCTGTGTGAGGTTTTCACAATTTGGCATCCATACCTAAACACTGGCTTAAAAATGAAGCTGTATTGGTCTCAATTAAACATTTCATGAATGCTTAAAATAAAAGCAGACAGGAACACACTGACCTCCATTAACTGTTCTCCACTGTTGGAAATTGAGTTCCATTTCCAAGATTTGCTGATGACACTGAGCTTTTTTGGGTGAATTCCAGAGGAAACTGGAGAAAGGTGGAAAACCAGACAAAATGTTGTCACATTAAAGACATACAATTTGAACTGTTTCCAAATCATACTAGGTACTGAATTGAGTACATCAATTCAGAAGAGACACCACTGTATTTTAATAAAGAATTTAGTGTCAAACTCTGGACAATCTGCCAGTAGTAAAAAAATAAAAACAATTCTAAAAGGAAACAAAATGTTACAGAAGATAGAAAGGCTTTCAACTAACTCATCAGATGAGTTAGTATCTAGCTAATAATTCAAATTCTGTTTATCTTCTTTTGAGCAATATAGCTAAGGCAGAGTTTGAAGGTATCACAGGATAAGTGTGTGAGTTCCACAAGAAGTTGGGCTGATATAAACCACCTTTTTAAATAGACTAATCCAGGACATGTGGCTGTAAATGCTGACCATATAAAAGAATAGCCTTGCTTGGGGGTGGCAGTTGTTAGCACACAACATAAGATTTTTAAAGAAATCAAATTATGTGAGTAGTTGCAGTAAACTTTACAAGCCCACCCAGTGAAGCACCAAATGCAGACATTTCTCTGTCTTCAGAGAAATGTAAAGCATCAATGCTGCCTCAAAAGTTTCTAATGCTAAGCTCTGTCAGACTCAGGAAAGTTCAGAGGGCCCAGGATGCTGAGGGAAGAGATGTGGGAAAGGTGCTTTTAGAGAGAAATTTACTTTGTCATCTGTCACCCACAAAGGCAATGGCCACAGGGAAGGTTCAGCATCTGTCTCGTAAAGCCCAAGTCCTTAGATCATCAAAAATATGGCAAAGGCTTTCAGGGAGGAATCCCCTTCAGCATGAGTTCCATTTAACATCTGCATGAGTGACTGGAGAAGATGAATAACATGTTCATGATATTTACAGATGCTGTTTAGTTAGAAAATGACGCAAAGAGTTAATATGCATGTTATAAATGATTAAGAGCCAATCCAAGATCAAAGGATTTATTTATCAATTTCAGAGATCAATTTTGAAATGCCACAATAAATCAGGACAACATCGATTGAATTCTGGGTGGACAATGGAACAGCAGCAAGGGTGCCTTCCAGTCTTGCCCACAAATGTTGGGTCTCAATGTACCGTTTTTATACAGTTTTTCTGCCCGGAGGCAATGTCCATTGAAAAGTCTGAATATTCATGTATTCCTTTATTTCCAAGTGGGGTTTGAAAGGATTTCTTGGTGGAATGAAAAGACATCCCAAAAATCCTCCCAAATCTTCTCTTTGGGTGGCTCTGATTCAGTCATCCTCCGGATTCTCCACCAAGATTGATATCAGGTCTTGAGTAGCCATGAAGTGTGTTCCACCCTTCATGAATGGCCCATCTCCAGACCAGCTTCAATGTTTCTGTTGCAGATTTTGTGGTTTTCACAACTGAACAATAGACTTTAGAACTTTGGAGACGCCCTTGATTTGCTTCAGAGAATCCAAGTTTTAGTTACAATGTACAACTTTTCCAGGTACAATACTTTATATGTGAATTTATGCATTGCATCTATTACATGCAGCAGAAAGGCAGTAAGAAAAATAAAAGTACTGGTGCATGAGGCATACACACAGTCAACGTGCACTTTTATATGAGTGTGCACATCAGCTTCCAAACATAGTGAGGGAAATTATTTTCTGAATTACTGTTTTTATTGACATTGGACTCACTCTGTTGAATGGCTGAATGAAAACACTTTTCCATCAAATGAATCCATCTAATATCTTTTACTGCTGTGGCCAATACTGCTGATCTAGTTCTTTGCTTCCACGCAGGTGATTTCGACCAAATTCCTGATAATTTTTTTTCTTCCTGTCTTCTGCTTTATATTTTGTACATCTGTGCTGTAAAAGCAGCATGAGAAAGAATTCCAGGTTAGGTCCAAAAGGGAAAGGTAAAAGTACAAATTAAAACTTGATAATTTTTACCTGAGAAATCAAAACTTTGGTTGAGATATGTCCTGGACATGCCCTTGTAGTGAGAGGAGGAACAGAAGGGGTGTGATTCCTGCAGATGAACAGAGATTGCAGTGGCTGCTGGAGCTGGGTCTCTTTGCCAGGCAAAACACACCCAATGCTTCCGAGCCCTTCCCCTCTAACTGGATTCCAGATGGGGCTGCCTGCTGGATGTGATAGCAGGGGAGTGGCAGCCAAGGCCTGAACGTCTTCTCACCTGCTTAAGGCTGGCAGGATGGTTCTTTTCTTTGCAATTACTCTGTGACCTGTGAAAGAAAAGTTTTTCATTTTTCACTTCTGTACTCTGGGAGTCAGTGCAAGGTCAAACCACTGAATTATTGCTCGATTTCCAATGTTTCCTTCCCTGGAAAAACGGCTCTGCCCCTTTTCACAAACTGCTTGAAAATCCCAGATTTGATTACCAATGCCAGGTACAAGGATGAGGATGTGAGACAAGAGGGTTGCCTCCCTGCAAGCATCAGGGGGAAGGAACATTGATTTGTGCTGTGCACTCTTACTGGCCACATATTTTACACCCAGATACACTGGGCCAAGGAGGCCTCAGAAAGCTGAAAACATCTCACAGATTTGAGTGGGGGCAGATTTTTAGCTCTTGAATATTAAGTCTAGCTGTATTTAGGGTTGGAGGGTTTTTTTCCTTTTTCATATACACCAATCTGAAGAGAAGAGGCTCCTCAGGAAAAGCTAGCAACTCTCACATACACACATACATTCAGGATGGGTTGGACAAGTTGCTTCAAAAGGTTCATTTTCTTTGAATCTCTCTGATAACAAACCCAGCCATGTATTCTAGGTTAGAGCTGCTCTGTGAAAAGTCATGTCCCAGTTTATTTGGGGCAAACTAATCACTCAGTCATGCTAAGGCTGAAGCAGAAGCTCCTGTGGCAGTGCTGCTGACCTCCTGCTTCTCCTCAGTCCCTTACTCTGGCTGTTCCCCCAAGTGACTTCCGTGCAATACAACTCTGGTGTGTCACAGGAAATGTAGGAAAAGAAGATGCAACTCTGCAATAGCCAGGTGATAAAGCCAGCTGATGTTGTGTCCAGGGCAGCATATATGTGAATAAAATTATACTGGTTTTGCTGGTGTGGCCTGCCTGAAGTCATTTAGCTTACTGGGTGGCCTGTAGCACATCCTTTCCTACACCTCAAATCTACTGTGCTATAAATTCAAAGAAGAGCCTGCAATTTCCCTGGCGTAATTGCCACAGAAAAACCTCTTGGCCTAATGAAGTCATTCAGACTTTTATAAAATGACATGTACAAGAAAGTCTGACAATTTGACTATAAGAAGCAGAATTAGTGTGACTTTGTTAGCATATTTGCAAGCTGTCACAGCAATAGAAACACATCAGCTCTTGTAACTCCTTGGGTGTCAAATCAAGATTCTTTCAGAAGGCAACATAAAACACAAACCACCCTCCATTAGCAAAGAGAACTTTGATAGCATCTATGTCTCTCAAATAGTTTCAGACTGTGGCAGGCAAAATCCCCAGTTTTTGCTCTGAAAATAGGGGTAAGTGCAGGAAAGCCTTTGTGAGTATCCATATTTAAGGCTTGACCTTTCTGGCTGCTGGTGAAAGAACAGACACAAGGTGAATAAATGTGCAGGAGCTTTGGGATAACTCCATCTCAGCCAAGAGGAGTCACAGCTCTCCACTCCTGCCCACCTGCCTTCCCCTCACACCCAGCCAGGTGTCCTGCCCAAGGACCTCTCAGTCCAGGCTCCAGGTGTAATAGATGTACTGTATTAAATTTGTGCATTAAAATTGTGTGTATAAAACTATACAGTGGGATGTAAAAAACCCCAGACTCCTGAAAACAATCCGAGGGCGTCTCCTTACATTCCACAGTCCTTTTTAGTCCAAAGGTGTTACCTCGACATCTGCAGGAGAGATAACTGGGAAACAGCCCATTCATCACGGGCTGACCAAATCTTCACAGTTAATCAGAGGATCCGATATCGATCTGGGCGGATATCAGCAGGAACCTTTCAACAGAAGATTCAGAGACTCTTCATTCAGACTTCTTTTCATTTTCTCAGGAAGCTCTTTCAAACATCCCTTGCAGGATACCAGACATTTCAAAGATTATTCTATTTGCATGATGTCATGTTCTTTGAGTGAATCCGCGGTTTTTGTTACCGTCTTTTTTTTTGCCTCAGGGCAGAAAAATGGTATAAAACACCTACCCTGAGACCCCGAATTTGTGGGCAGCACTCCGGAGAAGCACCCTATGCTCCTCCCGGATTGTCCACCCAGCATTCGATTGATGTTATCCGAGTTTATCGTGACGTTTTCCGAAATTGATTTTCAAATTTGTTAAATAAATCTTTTGATTTTTGGAATTGGCTCTGATCATTTATAACACAGGCATTGCTGGCTACTGACCTTGCTGCTTTATTGGGGTTACCAAGCACACCTGCAGCAGAGCAGGACATGTGCCTCAGCCCTTCCACCAGCAACAACAGCCTGGAATCTTACTGCAAGGCTGGTGTGCTGCTGTGGGAGACACTGACCAACTGCCTGCTCCAAGAGAAAGGAAGCTGTGTTTGAGTGAATATATCTAAACCCAAGTGTTCAAGCCCAAATCCAGTAGCTCACTTATTACATTACAATGCCAAGATGTCTCGCAGGAATTCATTCTTCACTCTCTTCTGCACCAGCCCATGATCCAGTGCAGTCTCTCCTGGTGCATCCAGTTTCACTGTGGCAGCTGCAGCATTGCAGAACATCCCTGAGCACAAATGGTTTGGTTTTGTGTTCCCACATAAACAACAGCAGTCCAGGAACGATCTCTCCTATGACCACTGAAAAAACAACAGTGATGTTTGTGAATAAACCACTGAAAGAGAAGAATTTCATGGCTAATTTGTAGCACAGTCAAAGTCCTTGTCTGCTTTGGAGTTTATAGGTCTTAACCACTGCTTGAGTTCTGTATGGACCTGGGAGATGCACCAGCAATGTGGTGATTCCCTATCTCTCATAGTTGTGACATGCCACATTTCCATCTTTCTTTCTGCAGGGATGATTACAATCCATGCACCTCATTTGCATTAGCCCCATCAGGCCATGTGGAACTTAATCAGCTAAATATCAAATCCAGCTCTTGCATTTCTGCTTACCTAGAAGAAATAAAGCTGAATGAATTGAGGAAAAAGTAATCAGCTTACATTGTTCTGATACAAAATATTTGAAGCTGATCTGGGATCATGTATCTGGGTTACTACATTGGTATTTAGAATATTGTGAATGTAGGGTATTGGGTGCCCCAGTAAAACCCTTAATAGGAGAAGTTGTGACTGCTGCTTGTTTTTCGCAGCATGGAATCTGAGATTTGCAGCACACCCTGCACCTTCTCCGGTAACTCTGACATCCCAGAGTCCAGAGGCAGCAGTTCCTACATGCAAGAGACAGAAAAGAGAAGTATGCTGGACAACAGCTGGCCAGAGGAACAATTTTCCAAAAATCATGGAAAATGTTATTCTTAAGGAATACTTGATGGGACTTGTACCATTCACAACCCAGAGTCTTGCTCCAGCTCCTAGAGCAGGCCACAGAGTCAGGGTCCTAGTCATTTGCCTGACACTGCTGTTGAACCAGCCCTGGGTGAATCAGTCATCATCCATCTCTGCCGCTACACTATCCTACAAAAGAGATGGTGACTCTGCGTTTTCAACGGCATTGGGAAACAGAAGGGATGTGATCACGTCTTTCTAGGACCAAAACTCAGATTAAAAAAAATAAAATTAAAAATTCTCTTTAAAGATTTACTAGTGGAGATTTTGTTCTAAGTAATGAAAAATGTCTGATCAAACACAATACTCCTCTGCAAATATTAGTGTAACAAGGCAAAGAAAGCATGGAGTGAAACTGCTCATTTTTTGAGATTCTGCCTTCTTGTGGAGCAAGAGACTCTGAAGACTGTTTAATTTCAATTTCCCCATAATTAAAAGCAAGTTCAAATAAAGCCCAGGGCACATATATCTTTGCACTTACTAATCTGTACAAGTTAAGCGCAAATGTGACACACACAGACCTATGCTATTATTTGAACTGTGAGTCATAGAAAAAAGGAATGTAACACCCAGCAATAGGACAACTGAATGAATTTTCATCAACCTCCTTGATAACGATGTGATAAACTGTCATCAGGGGCTTCCTTTTGTTGCCAAAGAAAGCCCCATGACCAGTCAGAGCAGTAGAAACCCCTGGCAGAGCCCCTGCCAGGTCTCAGTATAGGTACGGCAAGTCCTTGGTCATGCTTGATAAAGGCAGCTTACACATGAAGTGTGGGCTTCATCAGATGATCACTGAAACCAAATTTGCTCCTTGGAAAACATGCACACATTCCCACGGTCCAGGAAACAGTGGGCTGCCAAAACAGATTGCCTCGACTGACCTGGCCCAGCTTTTTTGAGGCAGAAAATACACATTGAAGATCTCTTAGGCCAATTTGCCAACTTCTGCAAAGATGAGGAAGACCTCATGGCCTGTCCCCATCTAAGTCATTGAATGGGCTCATAACTGCCCTGCCACAAAGGCTGAAGGCGAGCAGCCAAGACGATTTTACCCACCTGTATTCCCACAAAAGGTGAGCGCAGTGTCTGGATAAACAGCTTGTGTGGGAGTTCCACAAGAAACCAGTGAATCTGCTCAATGTTTTAACTCTGTATTCTCAAGGCTTTTTCTTCCTTTCTTGGGCATGAATCCTATCACACTTACAGTTTCAGAGTCAGGAGGTGAAGGGCAGCTGGCTGCTGGGGAATTGATGGGAGCAATAAAGGGCTCTCATTGACACACAGCTCAGTGCCAAGTTTTCATGCCAAGTTACAGCCTGCAGTGTGCTAACCACACTACCCTTAGAGGCATAGGCACAGAGAAATCAGGCAGCAACAGGCAATAAAGTAGTTTGCCATATAGCCTTAAAAAAAAAGGGGGGGGGGGTAAGAAAGTATAAAAGCACCTGGATTTAGTCACAATTTTGCCTCAGAACAATGTGGTAATCTCCCTTTCCAGAGAAGGTATTATCTTGAGCTTTGGGAGGTGGGTTCTGGTGCAGGCTCTTTCACAACTCCCATTATAAGTTTCTTCTGCCTAGAAACAGCATTAGCCCATCCAGACCAGGTGCTCTATTTGAGCCAAGACATTGTAAAGAGACCTCTGAGGCCAGTTTCTGATGGGGACCCAAGAGTGCCTGGGAACACAGGCACCAGCTTGTATTCCTTGGTTCCTCCTCATCTGCAGGGGGCAGGTTGGTGATTAGGCCGGGATCTGCCGTGGTCCTGGCTGTTCCTTGTCTCTGGGAATATCACTAGGTGGCCCTGTTAGATTGTCTATTTCTAATGAGCAAGTTTTTAATCTTCAGAAAAATATTGTACTGTTAGGCACTGGAGCTTTTTAAATTTTTTTTTGCTTTCTTTCTTTTAAATAAAGGATTCTTATTTTGAAAGAAAACATTACATGATTGTGGGAGCTTGCTGGGAGGTTTATTCCCTGTATTTTGACAGAAACCTTTCAAAACCTCAACTCTGGGCTCAAAGGAATGAACTTTCTTTCAGAAGAGGTTTTTTTTGTACACGGTTTGAAATGACCTTTGCTCTAAAGTTAGTAAATGCATATAAATAGAAGTGGGCTTTGAGCAGCTAATAATCTGGTCTGCTTCAGTAGAAAGGTAAACCAGAGGTTTGCTACAGTTTGGCTCAGTGCCAGGAGGAAAAGGACAGGTTTTTTTGTGGGTTTTTTTTTTTTTCAAGTAGAAAGGCTGGTACTTTTGCAAGGGCCCCTTACATTTACCTGGCACTGCACAAGGACAAGGTATCAGCTTTTCAATCCTGTCATGTGCTACTTGTCCTCCAAAAGGTTATTTGTACTTCTGTGAAAGGCCATTGCAACATTCAGCTTTTCATCGCAGTCTTTTCCAATTAGAAAAACCAAGAGTGAAGTTTGTAGCCACTTGTACAGCTGCAGCATGAAGGCATCTTGGGAGTGAAAGAGTTTGTAACTACAAAAAAACCCACAATCACATCAAAGCACTAAGGATCTGGACCAAGGCTCTGTGTTTCACTCCTTGTACAGCTGCTTGGCTACACAGCACTGTGAATTTTAAGGAGAGCACATTGTGTTGAACTTCTTTTGGGTCTGCTGGGAGAAGGGAGACATACAAGGTCAGAAAAGAAGAAATTATTAGTGCCTGGGAGAAATAATGGGAGCAGAGGACATGCTGTGTGGAAAAGTGTCATGCAAGCTCTCAAAAGTTATTTTTGAGTTATTGATGAGTTATTTCCTGCAAGCAGCCACCTCTGCTACCAAAGAGTGGTTGGCATTCCACCATTTAAGGAAAACCCAAAGACCAGTTTGGCTCTTCAGCAGTGAGCTGACCTTGCAGTCTGAACACTTGATAACTGCTGTAATTCAAGATCGTGCGTGCTCCAAAAGACCAGCTGCCACAACAAAAGTCATGGAGATGAAAAAACCAATGAGCAAAGAAGCCCACACCTCTTCAATTTATTCACCAAAGTAAACAGGGTGTTATAAATGATAAGCCGAATCCATGAATTAAAAATATTAATAACAAATTTATTAATAAAAACAAAAAATTAAGAATTTGAGAAATAGAAAAACCCTGATAAAACCACAACCAAAGATCAGTTCCGATCCCGGAAATCGGCTCTGGGTGAACCGAAGATCCTGCCCCTATGGCACGGAATCCCCTTCTGGTTCACAAATTCGGAGTGTGCAGGGCCCCATTTTTATACAGTTTTTGGGCTTGTGCAACCGATTACTTCATCGGTTCTTTGTGTAATATGGTCCTCGATTCATGTTTGTATGGTTTCCTTTTTAGATGTGAATTCGGTGAATAGTTTTTCCGGGGAGACATAAACTATAAACTTATGTCTGGGTTTACTGGAACCAGGTATTAAGATGTATGTCCTTGATGAGATTGGGACGATGGATATGGGGTGCTGAGCTCTTGGCCGATGGCCGATGATGGCAGTGCTCAACTCCATCACCCATGGGTGGTGCCTTCCTTTCTTTCGGTGATGGGTGATTTTCTGCTATTCAGCCGAGGAATGTCTTCCCGGAACCCTGCATTCCTTAGGCTTAAAACAATATACAGTAACACACAAACTAACTCTATATACGTTTATAAAGTATCATAAAAAGAAAACACGAATTAATCCTACAATATCACACAGGGCAAATCTTCATCCTCAGCAAGGTGTCAGTGGAAAGGGGAGGGAACAATCTATTTATCCAGCTGGCACATTATAGCCAGAAAGACTGTGCATTTTAAAATGCTCGCTGTCTTTACACAGGACAAAAGAGCAAGGAGTGGGTTTTCTCCACTAGCATCAACCAGCAAACACACCAGTGATATTTGCTGATGTCAGTGGAGGGAAATCTGTCCTGGATACTGCAGAAATGATGGTGATAGCTCTTTATATACAAAAAAAGCATCAGCCCCAGTAAGAGAACTAAGACCAGGTTCTCAAAGCAGATTTCTGTTCTGAACATCCAGACTGTTATAAATACATATTATAAAGTTGGCTTTTCGCAAGATGTGTGCTATATGATTTGTTATAAATGAACAGAGCCAATTTCCAAAATCAAAGGTTTAGTTAACAAATTTGAAAAGCAATTTCGGAAAACGCCACAATAAATCAGGACAACATCGATCAAATGTTGCGTGGAGAATCCGGGAGCAGCAAAGGGTGCTTCTCCGGAGAACTGCCCACAAATTCGGGGTCTCAGGGTAGGTGTTTTATACCATTTTTCTGCCCTGAGGCAAAAACAAGACAGTAACAAAGAACCCGAAGAACATGACATCATGTACATAACATAATCATTGAAATGTCTGGTGTCCGCAAGGGATATCTGAAAGTTTCCTGAGAAATTGAAAAGACATCTGAATGAAAAGTTTCCGAATCTTCTGTCAGAAGGTTTCTGTCGCCATCCACCCAGATTGGTATCAGATCTCTTGGTGAACTGTGAAGATGTGGTCAGCCCATGCTTAATGGGCCGTTTCCCAGTTGTCTCTCTGGCAGATGTCAAGGTAACACCTTTGGACTGTGAAAAGACTGTGGTATGCAAAGAGATGCCCTGGAACTGTTTCCAGGAATTCAGGAGTTTTTACATTCCACTGCAAAGTTTTAATACACACAATTTTAATCCACGAATTTAATACTATGTATCTATTACATTATTAATAACATTGTGGTAAGGATATAAGTTTTTACTTCTGCTATTAATAAAGAATGTTAGGCATAGTGGTAGTAGTTGATATAGTGTGCTTAAACTGCCTGTTTGGCCGGGGTAACATCCAGTGAACATGTAAAGAAGACCCTGCTATTGAGATACCATCAGCATTGACTGTCTGAAGAAAGCATGGACCAAGGCCCAAACTGGAGGTGATAAGGAAGACACGGGCAAGAAACATGCATGCTCTAAAAAGGCGGACCCAAGGAGGGGCCATGCAGAACAGTTCCTGGAATATGGAAACTAGTTTATGGAAAAATATGAATATTCAACAGACTGATGCAATAGAAAGGGTGTTAAAAGAATGACTGATATAGCAGTGTATGGACTTGGCTGAGTGCCAAGTCACCCAGCCAGCCAGACTTTGCTTTTTTATCTCTTAATAGTCTTACTTTTTTTAATTAAATCTATTTCTTAAAATTTACATAGAAAGTGAACCTCGTTTTCCACAAAACTAATAGAAACATGAAAAGTCTCACTCAAAAAGACCCCTCCTCTTTTTTGAAGCCATTTGACTTCCACAGTGCTGGGATTTCTCTGGGAATTTGCTGGGGGGCTGTTAGGAAGGCTCATGACACATGTAAGATTAGGCAGCCTCTGGGATCCCTTCCTTTCCTAAGGACAAAGCTTCCATCCAAGAAGAACATTAAGATGAGCCCATGACCACCTTGCTGATTTGAGTTGGCCATTTGCAGGGCTTTCCAGGGGTTATTTGCTTGTTCTAGCCTTGCACTTGAATAAACTAAGCCATCACATTAAGTGGCAGAAATCACACAACATCTGTAAAACCTGCTGTCTGAGCTGTCTGAGAATCCCCTTTGCTCACCCATTATTGCAAGGAAGGTTTTGCAATCAGAAATGGCAAGGCAATTTGGCAGAACAAGAGGCATTTCCCACTTAGAAATTCTCATGATTACACGGGATCAAGTGGTGTCCAGCCATACACAGCCACACATGGGATGGTGACAGAGTTCTCTCTCAAGCACTACAGAAGCCAGCAGGCTTATAGCTGTAAGCTCTAGAGGGACGTGTCACCTTTCAGCCACTGTTCTTAAACTGGAGCACATGTCCCCTGTTACGTGCCAAAATGTTATATGCAGCTGAAATAGAAATAAAAGGATGCTTAATGCAGGAAAACCTCCCAGAGAAGAGGCTTCTGCTGCCTGCATCCCTTTCTTCAACAGTGGGACCTCTTGTCCCAAGAATAAATTATCCACATATTTTTAAGCACTGAGGCAAGCAACAAGGGCTTTTTACATCTCTCCCAGACTTGCCTTCTCCATACAACACTTGTTTTCAATTACAGCCAGCTTCCATCAGCATCTCTCACTCTCCTTGCTTGCAGGAGAAAAGTTAGATACTGACTTTGTATTTTCACCTTAGCTGTTCTCTGGGCTGTGGGGGAGGAAAGGGAAAGAAAGAGAAAGTGAATGTAAGTGAATATCAAGAACCTGCCTTAGATAAAATATTCACATCTTACAGTGAATAATATATAGGAATGAAAAACATTTTTCCAGCTACATGCAAGCCCAGTACACTGTAGCAGAGACAGTACCAGCTTGGCTAGTAGCACCTTACAGAGGACCAAAGGAGGCAAAAAATGCTGCATAGCTTCTGTTCTTAACTAAATTCCCCTTCAACAATGCAGCAGCAGACACAGACACAGCAATGCATACACTCACAAACACACACACATTCTTTACAGTTCTGCTGCAGCAGTGTGGGTGCTGCCCTCACATGCAGCAGAACAATAGAACTTTGTCAGAGGTTTCAGCTGGAGGTTGGGCTGCTCCCTGCTGCTGATCAGAAGGAGCTATCCCCAAGATGATTAATAGATTTCTGCTTTGCAGCTGCCATATCACCACCACTCTGCACTCCTGAATGCCCCCCCTCCTCTTTACTGGTGGCCATAGCAACATCCCCAACATTGCCTGCAGTGCCAGCTCTTCCCTCCTTTCAAGCAGCCTCCGCTCTAGAAAACGATCCTCGTGAGTAGCAAACCTGTGTTCTCTACACTTCCAGGCTTTTAAATCTGTGACCATTCCCAGCAGGACATTCACCAGGTGCCAGTGGCCCCTCCCCTGCCCATCCCACCACTGACTGCTGCTGAGGAGCTTCCCAGGAGTGGGACACAGCACACACCAGGCTCAAAGCAGGGCTGGCTTTCCCTGCTGGCAGCATTTCATGGACACCCTCTTGGAACCACTTCTGCCCTTCACAGAGGGGATGAGCCAGGCCTTGCTGCAGCACTGCTTGGTGCACTGGCCCAGAGTGTCTTGCCTCTCCTCTCTTTGCTCCTCTCTAACCAGAGGGTTGGCTGGATTAAATCCCGGCAAGTCCCTTTGTAAGAGCTGCTGAATCAACCTGGGCACCAGCTGTAGCTGGGAAAATGTCATCCCACTCCACCGGATGGGAAAATGCTCATCTAAGGACATACTGGGCTGCCTGAGCATCCATTTTATGGGTGCCACACTGCTGTGGGAGCAGCTCATCTCCCTGCTCTGACCAGTTGCAGATGTTTTCTTCAGTGCTATTCTAGTTTCAGGCACAAAGTGCACAGAGGCTGGAAAATAAGTAGCCCTAAGGGATTTTGTGAACCCCCCATTTGCTGCCTCAGGATACACATGCACCTGTGCTGTCTCAAGGCACTGTGTACATCCAGAAACCAGGGAAAGGAAAGGGGGAAGGAGAGGGAACACAGAGGCCCTCCATCCCCACTCACAGGCTCTGGGGAGCAACTCAGCACTTGTATAAATGCAGGGACAAGAGCCTGCACTGCTCCGCAGTCAATTCAGGTAATGGCCATGCCAGGCTGAAACTGCTGCTCTGGATCAGCTCTATTCATAGCATTCCTCTTTCCAATGGCTGCTTGCACAAGTGTTCCAACAGGCTTAGCTTTCAAAGTACTTATTGCTGTTTAAAAAAAACAAAAGCACAGACTGTCTCTAAGGCTTCCAGAAACATACACACAGCTTGAAGGAAAGATTTTGTTTACTTTTTAAGCCCTTCACTGCTTTAAGACATAATTCATTTATGCAAGGAGATAAAAATGTTACTTTTCGCAGGCCAGTGTATTTCCAGACAGAACTAATCATCGTTAGCCTTTCTGATTACTAAGTAAACAACCTGCTCAAGTATTGATCATAAATCTATGGTATCGCTTGGATTCATTTTAACTTTGCACATTAATGTCAGCTGCTGTGAGATGCAAATACAATAGATTCCAATTGCTTGTCAGAATATTGTACATGTGCTACTGCAGTATTCCAGGCTCAGATATTGCATTCCTCCCCTGAGGTCTAACAAACAAGAATTTCAAGAGGGCAGCAAATGAATTTCTAGCCTGAGGGAAAATGTTTGATGAAAAAAGTCACATTGTTAATAGTTTTCATAGAAAATGAGATGAAAGTGGGGTTGAAAAAAAAATACTGGAGTGGTTTTAGCTGTAAGTGCCTCTGAGGGCCTGATAAGAGCTGTACCTTGTCATTTTTTAGACTAGTCTCTTGCACACTAGGGCTCCCACTCAGGCTCACACAAAGCATTCCTCGCTGGGTATAAGGTAGGAGGAAGACTGCTGCTCCCCATGCACAATGTCAGGAAAGAGAGTCTGCCTGGTAAAAGCTAAAATATAATTCAGGAAGCCTTATGATATCTGGATTGATAAAAATCATTATTTTTATTGGAAGTATTCTTTCTCGTGGTGAGAAGTTCTTTACTCCTGTGAATAGCTAGCACTTTCCACAATAACTGTGAAAGCCCAATTTATCCAACAGAAATATCGATGGAAATAATTTTGGCCAGCTTTCAGAATACTACCCTGCACTATGAAAACAGCAAGCAGAGTAGCCTTCCTGTTTTATCCATTATGAATCAATGGCAGACAGGCCAGGTGGATTGGACAGCAATGGGGTTTTAGTGCACAGAGCTGCTGTTCAGCTCATGGCTTCATCACCAGTTGAGGGAAAAGATGTATTGGGGCATTAAACAATCACTGTGTGCATTACCACATTGTCCCCTTGAAAGTGAGGCATGGTGACTATGATTTCATGGTGACTACAGAAATCCTTCTGTATTTTTCTTGGATTCATTATGAGCAGTAAACTGATGTGCAAAAAACCCCCAACTACAAACCACATATAAAATCCAGGCAGCCCTAAAGTGCCAAGAGATTTCGTAGGAGCCCCTGGTGAGGCAGGATGCAGCTGAGGTATCTGCTTCTCCAGCCTCCTAATTGCCTTGATCCATTTTCAAGCAAGAGGATAAAATGTCACGATGACATATTTCACTTCAGCTAATCAATGCTGTGGGCTGCAAAGCAAAAGAAAACAGCCCCATTAATTCACAATAACCTTCTGAAACCTTTTGGGATTTTATGCTTAGCTGCTGCTAAACAGAGGAGATTAAATAACAAAAATGCAGAACAACTTGCTTTGCTTCTCAGCTCTGATAGGCAGCCTTCAGAGCAGGCACAGTTACAAGCTAAATGCTGTGGTATGATCCAGACCAGACACAGCAGCTCCCTCAGGCTTCTCTTCCAGCTGCATTTCCAGTGCTTGCATCAGTCACTGCTGGGCTTCCTCCTCTATCCTCAGGAAGCAGCAGCAGATGCTCTGGGGAGCAAGGGAGCCTTCTGAGGAGTCTGCACTGAGCTAAAGCTGGAGCAGTATTAGGGCTCAGGACAGCTGGAGGGCTCAGGTGGAGAGCAGGACATGTCAAGCCATTTGCTGTGTGCTTCTTCAAAGGCCTGCATCAATGAGCCAAGTCAGAGCTCTCGGTGTGGGCTGTTTTTATTAGCTAGTTTGGGGGTTTGGACTTCTTTTGTTAAACATGAACAGAGGTTAGGGTTATTCAGGGAGGATGTCCTGTCCCTAGTTTCCCAAAACTGTCCTCTGGCCCTGATACAGCAATGCTTTCCCTGCCTCACTGCCACACTCAGAGGCTTCTCTGATCCCTTTGTATCAGGCTCCCTCTGTGCTCCATATCAAGTGGGCACTGAGAGGGCAAAGAAAGTCAACAGCTTTACTAGGATTAATTTTTAGCAAAAATTACTACTTTTTTTAGCAAAACTTACTAAGTTACTACTACTACTTACTAGTAGTAGTACTACTTACTACTAGAAGTACTACTTACTAGTTTAATTTATTTTAAAAATAAAAACACTCTGAGGAAAGCTTCCCTTTAAAAAGCAAGCAGACCAGTAGTTAAAGGAGTTAAAGCAATTAATTTCAATGCTATTGGAATACCAAAAGCTTGATAGGTGACACCTGTGGCTGGGCTATTGTGGCATAAGTTTATAGCTGTTTAGAAAGGGCAAGGAAGGGTAAAATAATTAGTTTGGCATGTCAATGGATAAATTTTTAAAAAATATATATTGTTTTTAGTCTAACAGGACACAGGATAAACTTAGAAGTCTTTACTTAGTAAGGAAAATTAAAGAAGCAGCCTGAGACACACGAGAGGTCTGTTACAGGTCATCTAACAAGCAGCATTAGGTATAGAGTTTTATTTATTTTCTTAAAAAAAAAAAAAAAAAAGAAGTCATTAGCTGAAGACTTTGGTAACCTTCTCCCTTCCCAACACAAAGCTATGAAACAGGCAAGAGATTCAAGAGCTTCTTGGGATAGGATAGGAATGATTTTCTGCAAGTTAATGGGAAGAGGGAGGTTCGGAGGATGGGAAGCTCTCTGAAGAAACAGTATTAAAAGCACACACACACACACACACACACACACACACACACACACACACACACACACACACACACACACACACTCTGCCAGTGCGGAGGAAGCAGGAGAGCAACTTGGCTCTGCCAGGAGCTATGAAACAGCCTGAAACTTGAGAAGAATAGAAAAATAGGACATAGGGGAAGTTGCTCAGGAGAAGCGTGACAGAAGAGCATGAATTCATAAGGGTAAAATCAAAAGCCAAAGACACAGAACAGGCCTAGAGAACAGCAATATGACCAGAAAAGTATGTAAATTAATGCATTTGCAAGAAAATAGAGATCACTGCTCAGTGGGAAGGGAGCAGCTAGCCATGAGGAATGAAGCAAGTGCATTCTACTTTGCACTGAAAAAGACACAGCTAGGAGTGGATGGGCAGAAGAATAACAGCCAGGGAAAGGGTAAAAAGAGCCAAGATGATACCAGAAGAGAACAAGCCATAGAGTACTCTGGTAATGTAGAAAATGCCTGAAAGCTTGTTTAACGGGTTAGACCTGAGGAAATGTACCCAGACTG
The DNA here is from genome assembly GCF_029207755.1 of Chamaea fasciata. Taxonomy (NCBI): domain Eukaryota; kingdom Metazoa; phylum Chordata; class Aves; order Passeriformes; family Sylviidae; genus Chamaea; species Chamaea fasciata. Next base: position 65,926,610 of record NW_027094086.1, on the reverse strand, counting down.
CTCATCAGCCTATGGGAGAACATGTCAGAATGACCAGAAAGTTTTGTTGAGCACTTGGAGAAAAAATAGCACTGGATAATGGGAAACAGAAGAGCAGAATGATCCTTTAAAAAAATTACTTAGATGTCCAGTGGTAACAGAGCAAGTGGCTTCAATTGCAATTCCTAGAAATGCACTGGAACAAATTATCTAATTATATGTGAACATGCAGTAAGCAAACATGTTACAAGCAACAACACCACCAACTCATTAATAAAACCCACATCAAACCAATCTAGTTTTTAACACATTGCCATACCAGAATATAAAATCTGAGAGAGGCTTTTGGGCTTGGTTTGGGGAATTTTTTGTGATCCCCTCCCTGTCATTTTGGGTTTGAGCTAGGTTTGGGTTTGTTTTTTTTTTCCCCCACATCCAGATAGGTCTGGAAAGGAAAAATAATTAGTCACCGAGTGAAACAGAGGAACCTCAGGGGACTTTGGTAATACAGGAGCTTAATAATGTGCCATGAAATTAGATCTCTTTAAATATTTCTCTTTATTTGTATATTTTACAATCACTGCTTTGTATGTCTGGCTATTCAGATCACTCATGCTGGCTCCCCACCATGACACAGGTGCTACAAAGCATTTCTTTAAACAGCACAGTAGGAATAAGGTTTACAAGGAAATCTGGGGTTCACAAACACCAGATGAATGCAAATACACATTTCTGTGTGCACATGAAAGCGTACTGCAGCAGCATCCAGAGCTGTTTTAAAAATAATTACGTGCATTAGTCATGGGGTTGAGCAAGGAAAGGTTTCATAAAGGCAGAGTTGTCAGCCTCCATCCACACACAGCCGAGTGTGGGGAGGTGCAGGCAGAGATCTAATACATGAAACTGGCTGGTAGTTACCTTACACCACTCAGCAAGAGAAATTAAGCTGTGAAAACCATACAACATATGTGAATTATCACCCCACATGGAGCGGGACTGGCTCTGAGGACAGAGGCACAGCATGTCAGCCCCTGGGGCAGGGGGTGCTGAAGAGATTCTCAGTCCTGCAGCTGCCTGAGGACAGACATGTAGGCCCAGGGAAGTTCTAGTGAGAAGCATGAGACAGAGATTTCAGGGATCCACAGGAGAAACCTGGTGGGTGTCTGCAGGCTTTTCCTTGTGAGGGAATGTGGGCAGCTTTCAGGCCATGGTACCAGGCTGGGCAGGCATGGTACGAGGGGCAGATGACCTGAGTAGGGATCTTGCTTGCAATAAGCAATGGGTACGTAACAGAAGATGGGAATACCTGGAAGTTGTGGACTGTGGTTCAGATATCTGGATACTTGAAAGTTATCGAGACACAAAAAATCATTGGTTAGATTCCTCTTCTCCTTGGGTTACCTTGGCTCAATACATGTCTAAAGAAACTAAACAACTGACAACCACTGGCCACTGAAAAAACCCAACAAACTAACCTCAACTTTCCAACTTGTTCCAATCCAAATAATTAAAAGAAAAGTATACAACCTTTTCAACAAAAACTCTAATTTTTCCCCTTTTCCTTTAGCAACCTCCTACAACACATGAACATAACTAGTGGCTGCATTGCAGACACCATCTGTTCCAGCACAACAGCAACTCACCCACTTCTACCCACTCAGCATGACCAGAATTTAGCAGTGCAAGCTGCATGTGCAGGGGAGGCACATGTGTTGTAAGTGGTGGAGAAGAGCAAACTAGGATAAGGGAGGGACAATCACTGCTAGAGGGGGAGCAGAGTGCAGCTCTGCAATGAATCCCTCTTTTTGAGAGGATAGCGAGTTATCGAGGAGGGTGAGAAAAATTAATCCTGGGATAAGCAAATGTTTCACCATCTTGTAAACTGCCTAGTACTGATGCAGCCATCCAAACCTATTGCTTCCTTGCCACCAGCCACAGCCAGCAATCCAATTATTTTTAGTGTGAAAATCCTCTAGTACTGTGCTCCACAGTACTGTGTTTTCCACAGGGATGGGCACCTCATGGAATATGGGTAAGTCATTCTGGTAGTCAGCCTGGGAATTCTGGCATCAGCCCTGGCATGGCCAGAGGACCACAACTTGTCCCTCAGATTCTCTTCCCTGATCCAATAGTTTTTCTCTGTGAGCATGAGATTCTGCTCCTAACTTTGAAAGAAAGATACAAATAACTGCACCTCACACAAATGTAAAACAAACTTTGCTTGGCAACAAGACACTGACAGTACCTGATCTGTGGAAAGCTATACAAAAATGTAAACTCTTCTGCTGAACTTCAGCTCTTGCTACTTCCCCCCATTGCCCCCAACAGGGAATGCATGAAATCTACCAAGACCTCTTTCTGTAAGAATTTTAAACAATTAGCACAATTCCATCAAGGAGCAATTTCTATGAAGCAACAGGAAAACAGTGAGAACAAGGTTGTGCCCAGGGTTTCAATTCTCTTTGCAGAAAGGGCTCTGCACTGTGAGCTCCATCCCAAGGCATGTTGCCACTGCTGTACTTCCAGTTTCTATGATTTTATGCTCTCTTGCTTGCTATACTTGGATAATCCAGGTTCCATGCAGCATCATTCCCTTTGCACTTGGATGCTTTGGTAATTCCATCAGTTCACACAGCTAAACTTCTGCTCTTCAAACATCTGCTGAAATTATATCTGCCTCATTTCTGTAATTGAGCAGTTATTAAAGAAGCCATTTTTTCCCACATTTAACCCTTGTGTCACACCCCTGTTTCCTTATATACCATCGCTTGGTTGACTGTGCCTGCATAAACTGTTTTGTCTCTCCTCTGAAATAACCTGAAAGCTCATTGGAAGTGGGATTGCATTTGATAGTTATTTGCTCAGCATCAAGCACCCTAACAATATCAGATTACAAACTTGAATAAGAATTGGCTTGATTAGAGCAAAAGGCATGATATGTAAACCAGTGCTTGAATATACACTGAATGCAATCATTGCTGCATAAAGTATTTTATTTTTCCTATTATCTGCCATCTAAACTCCCTGAAATATCAGGAAATCACTTTCCTAAGTCATTACCCTTAAAATAATCCTCAATCTACATAACCTTGTAATGACAGAAGAGTAAACAGTTTACATAGATGGCAATAAAGCAAGCAAGATTCAGTATTACTTGAAGTAGTAAATTATGCATGTATTATAGGAATCTATAAAAGCAAAATTCTATGCATATAAATAATAAACCCAGCTTATATACAGTTTTTCCCCAACAGTTTGAATAAAGTTTTTACTTCAGTACAAAAACTGCTGTAGCAGGCTAGAAAAAACCCACTCCTTATTTATACATATTATTTATATTACCTGTATGGCCAGCTTCATTTTAGACTGACCCTTTTTAATACTGTTTATGGCTGAGACGTCAAACTGAATGTATGTGCTCTCTGCCCATTTTTGGAGCTACTTTTGTTATTCACTTAAATGTTCAGTTTTCTCTTTCTATGTATGTGCTCACATACACATCTCTCTATATATATATACATCCCCCTCCTCTCCTGTTCTTGATAAAGAGATAATATTTGAAAGTAATGCCATTTAAACAAATCTTTAGGACTCCTGTGACAGCACTTGCCAAGATGGAGTTTCTTAGTTACACAGCTGAGGAGCTTTAAGCCAGGCCAGTTTTGAGCAGTTGCTGCCCTAGAGGGTTAAATAACAGAGTTAGATAGTTAGATAGAAGCCGTAGAAGTTAAATAACAGAGGCCAAACAGGAAAAAAACAGCATGACCTGCATCAGTCCATGAGAGAACAGATGACTTTGTAGGAGTGAAGAAACCTTCCCACTCCAAAAGGAGCTCAGACTGGCTGTGGCACTCCCTGCCACAGGGACTGATGGAGAGCCTGTTTCCCTTAGTAAAAATCCAAGGGGACTGGGGAGGAGGAAGAAGCGTAGGAAGCTCCTTGTAAATAGTTATCCTCCAGCCTTCAGCAGGTCTAATAACACTTAGGGTTCTGTAGGTTTCCTGCATAGCATCTAGGCTATGTTCAGTCCTAACTTCAGCTGGAAGTTCTACTTCTCCTCAGTTTCTGCTTTACTTACCAAAGTAGGGGGATTATCCACTGTATAAGAAAGAGTTCCTACAGAGGTGGCATTTTCCCAGCTGGGTGCCTGAGACAGCTTGAGATATTTGCTCATGCACTGACATCTCATTTGACAGAGCAGGCAGAGTTACTGAGGTAGCACAGGTGCAACATCACAGTACTGAGAGCTGTTCTCATGGAGGACAAAACAACATCCTCTATTCAAAATGCAAGTGTTGTCAGCAGTACCATGCAAAGAGCTTTTCTTGTAATAGTGTTCCTAAAACTAAAAAAAAAAAAAGCCTAAAACAAAACAAAAAACCCCGCAAAACCCCCATGAAAAACACCACAAAACAAATGAGAAATCAATCCAGCAGCACAGATAAAAATAACGCAGCCCTAATTATTCTAAAAAAAAAAAGAAACAAAAACAAAACAAAACTTAACCAGTCAGGAGGCAGCAACAAGTAACTTCATAGGCAAAATATATTTCAGTTTTTGGCACGTTACCTGAATGCTGGAGTCACTGCATCCTTTTAGCCTAAGTATTACACATAAGCAAATTTGCCCCATTTGAAGGCAGCAAGCTTATGCTAACTTGGAATCTGTATAACTGAATACAAAGCTAAAGAGCTACACTACATTTCCATGACATTTGTATGAATGTGCATGAGCAGAGTTACCCAGATCAGAGCTGAGGACTCTGATCTCAAAAGGACAAATCACTTAGCAGGGAGTAACATTCAGTATTTAAATGAGAATTTATCAGGTCTAAAAGAACAGGGCATTTGTACTCACATGGAAAGCTCTGAAGGCCAAAATTACACTTAAGCGGGAACAATTAACCCATTAGCAATCAGCATTCATATTCCCACAGCACTCCTGGCTATATCAAAGTATACAGTAAGGGTTTCCACACAGCTTTCCATCCTGTTATTACCATCTGACACCCCAGTTCACACCATCATTTGTGCCAGTGCAACCTGACTGTCCCTGAGCAATTAACCCTTGGGCTTGAGAGACAGCTAGTGCTGAGGAAACCTTTTCATATCAGTGCCAAATAACTAATTTTTAAACTGTAGCTGATGCACAGATGAACTAAAATGCTCCCGTTATAAATGATGTTGCATCTTTTGTGGGCGGGTGCTAAACTCAATGAAACAGAAGTAAATCAGAACACCTTTGCTTAAAAAAGGTGTTGCAGGTATTTGAGCTTCCCAGTAGCAGTGTCAGGCCACACAGGGATACCTGAGTGTACAGAGGAGTCTGGCCTTTTATCATGCCACAGCAAAATATTGGTGCCCCTTATTCCTGAAGATGGACCTAGGAATCTGAACTGGCTCTGAACCCAGAGACCAGCAGCAGTGACCCCAGTCTCCCCAAATGAGTCTCCCCAGGTTTTCTCACACGGTTCATTTTAACAAATTGTGAACTTTGAATTTTGTGAGTCAAAATGAAGAAACAAGCTTTCTTAGCAGATTGGTTTTTTCACATGCCACCATTGCACATTTATTTTTATTTATTTTTTAGTACATGAAACCCAATTTACATTATACTAGGACTGACAAAGAAAAAGAACTTAATCCCAAATCAACATGAAATCAGATATTGATATAGTTTTTATTATATTAGATAAAATATTTTACTTCAAGTGCTACAAGGAAGATTATCTACATTGAGTCACTGCTTGAAAATGTTTATATCACTGAACTAGGGCATGAAAAAGCTAGACATGAAAATAATATACGGGGGAATGCCATGTGGCATTTATATTCCCAATTGTTACAAATTCAAGCAAGACTGTTAAAAGGGAAGTACTCTTGCATGTGACTGCTCATTAGGTGACCTTTGAGTTATGTAAAGGCACTCCTTCCATACTCCTGGCTCCCCAGTGGACCACCTCTTCTCTGGGGTAGCCAGTACCATAAGGATTTTAAAGGATTGCCTTGTATGGAGGAATGGAACACCTTCATGTCCAAAAATCACGTGTAACGCTCAGCAAGTTAAAGCCCTCTTCTCCCCTCTAGCAATCAGTTATGACACAGCTACAAGCTTGGAGTTTACTTCTGCCTTATCTCCTCCAAAAGGCCCTTCATGCACCCTATCTTGCTATCAAGCGGTGAAGATACCAGTCCATCTTTCCATAAATGGCTTTATTTGGATTTCCAGCAAAATCTTCATCTTGATAACTCTCTATGTATCTATAAGAGATTCCAACATGCACACATAGCCCGTGTCCGAGCTGTCCAGACTGTTGATTTTTGGCCTTGTACTTCCTTTCACTGAGATTTTATTGAATTCATAACTTCATCATGAAGGGTTATTGGCCTCAAGCTTAAAAAGACTAATCAATTTGCACAGCCACACCTTGTAAACAGCAAAAAGTGCTGGCTAACAACCATTCCAGTTCTTAACAAAATCCCAAACATATTTTCAGGTCAATGCTCTATCCATCTGTTAGTGTTTCATTCAATGTGTTCTCTATTTTGAACCTTATGAACTTGCATTTTAATATGCATGTAAATAGAAATACTTCAAGAACAGCACCACTGGGCTCTGATTTGTTGTGAAAATGTGATAACCACCATGGGGCAACAGACGGTGTAGAAGATAACTCAGACATGCCTGGTGAGTTCCCTGAGAACACGTGAAATCCCAAAAGGAAGGACAGGCCGCACATTTCACACACAGGACCAAAAAAGAAAATCTGCACTCAAATAGTTTTGTGGCCTTGCATGACATGACTGCAAAGGTTTATTCACCTAATTAATCAAGACAATTCTCTTTCATAAAACTTGTTGCAAGTGAAATATTTCTAAGAGTTTGTGACTTCCTTGGTTTCCTTTTTTACTGTGGTATATAGACCAGACACTTCCCATATAAGCTTGATTGCTTAGATAAAATTCAAGCTGCATCCATGTGTGATTTCTTAGATGATTCCTTTCCTATCAAAAAGGTCAGTAACTTTTTAATGTAATTCTTACTTTCTTTTTTAATAAGCCACAGTAAAACCATGTAGCCAAAAAACGCTTTATTTCACCATTAGCCGTATAACCAGTATGCATAAAATGGTGGCTATATTTTTGTTCAAAACAGTTCCAAATCCCAAGAAAGCTCTACTGAAAACATTAACCAACCCTTTGTTCCTATAAAAATAAAAAAGAAAAATTATACATTCAAGAGGTGTCTATACTTTTAAACAATAAATTAAACTTTGTAATATGAACATCAATTTACATTTCAAATGATAGAAAAGTACAGCATAGGGTACAAAATAATCTCTTTCCTTACCTTCCAAATACATCAAATACATTCTTTTATTCCTTTAATGCACTGGCACCTAAGATCTTAGGAGAAACTATAGAGTGCCACAGGAAAAGAAAAAAAAATTAAAATCCCCCAGCCAGTGTCCCTAAATGGATATTACCTTCCAAGATTTTGCTGACAAAACTCTCTGACAAAAATGCTAACTGAACTTGCATGAAAATACAAGCTTAGTGACTTAGAACAGTGAAATCTTCTTCAAAACTTGTAAAAAAACCCAAACAACTTCCGCTTTCCCAACTGCTATGCAATTTATTCCAGTACTATAAACATGTTTCCATATAAGTTGTAATCAAGGTCAGTTTTAATCAGTACATAATTTGTAAGAATGAATGGCAGGCAGATTTTTAAAGCTTTTATAGGAGTGTCCCCATTATATACCTTATATCTCTCTATTAAGGTTACACAATGAAGTGTGAAACATTATGTTTAGTGCTCACTGTACAGGTCACTGGAATGTAAGCACTGATACTTGTCATTTATTTTGCAAAACCTGGATTAGAAATAGAATTACATTTGAACCAATATACTAACTCCCCACCTAATTTCTACAGACAGTAATTTAATTCCTGCTCAACCCCAAGTTTTCAATCATGTATGCAAATCTCTGAATTAGAAGGGCACTGATCAGGACTAACCCAAGTGCTGCCATGCTCACCTGCTGCTTATCTGAAGTAAATGAAGTCCGTTATAACTAACACTGCTAGGCTGAGCTTTTTTTTTTTTTTTTGGGAATGGAATGCTTTGATATTCTTGCAAACTTATACAGATACACCTGATCTCACTTTGAACTAGACTGCTCAGGTTAGATAATACAAATACAACTCCACTAAGATCGATATAGGCTGTGGATTTACTGTGCAGGATTTCAGCATCCTTCCCTAAGGATGGCAGCCCTTTTTTCCTTACTCCTGAATCAGGACTGCAACCAACCATGTGCAAAAAGATTGACAGATAAGCAGGCATTTGGGCTGATAATGCACTTTCTGTGCTTTAGTGGCCACACTAACTGAGAGTCAATTTGCATTATTACTAGGTAAGCTGCACCCACAGCTAAGAAGGTAATTCCAGCAGCTAACCTTTGTATTTTTGCAGAAAAACTAAATTTTTTTTTCCTTTTAAAAGGTATGTTTTGTACAGAATTTGGTAAATAGCCATTCCTTACTTGACGATTCAGATTTTATTTTTTGGGTTTTTTTATTTTTTAAGCATAAATTCTAGCTTGGTGCAAGATGACTTCCTGATGCTTGGGAGGGCAAGCTCCAAGGACTATTTACAAAATGTTTATTCTGCAAAAGACTGATAGAAATTCTGGGTTAAGTTGGTAACTGCTGTTAGGTAATGGATTTAATAGCCCTAACAAAGCACCTGCTTCCTCTTAAGCATGCAGGGCAACTTTACCAGTTACCCAGCTACATGCAGGTTTCATTTGTGTCTCAGAAAAAGACAACAAATGAAAACAGCCAATATAGTTTTTAAGAGGAAAATATTTAAGAGGGTTTTTATATGTTACTTAAAAGCACAAACCAATAGATGAGGAAAATGTTCCACTTAAAATAATTTTCTAGGTGGGTCTGAAAAAAAATTAAATCCCATGGCCAACAGTATGGCTCTTTACTAACGAAACTGTTCCAAGAGAAATGATGTGTTTAAAACAGAGAAGTGTTTCAAAGGAAAAAGAGAAAAAAAAATTATATTCCCCACCCCTACTTTATCTTAAAATCTTAAAAGCATTTTTCACATTCACAGTGTTTGATTTTTTTTCTTTTAATATTTAAGTTAAAGCCAGGTCTTACCTGCCCTAAAGACAACATTTCTTACGTGTTTTTCCATATATCTTTATGATTTCTACCACTGCTAGCAGCACTGTTTAAATTCCTCAGAAAGGAGATCAGTTGAGACTGGTCTGAACACCACACTGCCCCTTCAGCAGGTGAAAAACAACATCCTTTCTCAAGCAACAGCAACATCACTTTGCCGGTCTGAGATACAGCCAGTTTCACACTTGTAGGAAACCTCAGTGATTTTATAAGGCAATACAATGACATTTCAGGAAACAAAAATCATGAAAGCCAAGTAAGCACAAGTTAAACAGTTAACAGTAAACTGAAGTGTTTCACTAATGTCTATCAAAATAAATGCTCTAATATTTTAAATACAACTTTAATTAAAAGGTTAACCTGCAGCTAAGCCCAAAATAAAGCACAAACTAAGACTACTCTTATCCAAGTAGTCTGCAAGAAAATGTCCCCTCTTGAGATGAATTTGTCTTTTAAAAAAAAAAAAAAAAAAAAAAAAAAAAAAAAGGACAATACTTCCGGGTCTCTTATAGTCCATTTGATTTGTTTTTTTCCATAATATTATTGATCCTCAACATTTGCTCTTTATATGAGTGGTAAGAATGCTACTGTCACAGAGTTAGTCTGAGCTGAAAAATGGTTAAATCTATTGATATTATGTGGTACTTCTTCCTTTTGATTCAGAGAAACTTTTTTCTTTAGAATGACAGGCTTCAGTGACTGTAGATGCTACTGCTTGAAGCTCATACAGTGTTAAAAGTACACTAAAACTAAATCATATTGTATTAGGTATATTTAAACTGTTACTGTAAACTACGGTTAAAAGAGCCATTTGAGATGGCAGAGCACTATCAGTGTCAAAACTTAAATGCAAGAAACCCATATAATCAAAACATTGTTGTATATAATGAATTAATCATTCACTTGGTGCTTGAACAAAATATTTAATGAAAACTTTACCTACTATATAGCTACAATTAATAATTGCTGTTAACCAAGTAGACTGGTTGCAGGTTACTATTCAAAATACAAACATTTCCCAGCACATGTTCTCTGGAAAGGCTGAAAGAGTAAAATAAACTTGCATTTAAATGCCACAATTCAGGATAGAAAAATAAAGCCATTATTAGTGAAATAACTATGTTTAAATTATAATTGACTGAGTATGAACCATGTACATCTATTTTCAACATTTATGCATTTAGTCTGACACAAGAATACCATCTACAGGGAAGAGCTTTTTTGTAAAAAAGTATCATACCATACTTGTTAAAAAGCCAATGCAAAGTTCATTATATAGTTCACAACTGGAGTTCTTTTAAAATACATATATATTTAACCAAGTACTGTATAGTAGGGAATATGATGGGGAAAAGGAAAATCAACTGGAAAATCAAGTCAAAAAACTGAGTGTATATGAAGAATTATTGCTGAATTCATGGGTACATTTTGACTGCTTGTAATTTAGTATCAATACCTAAAAGACAGAATAATTAAACGCAAACCCCTGGATTACAATCTTGGATTTTTTTTTTTTTTTTTTTTTTTTTTTTTGAAACACCACCATTGTTTAAGGTTTGGTTGTATTTTAATGATTTGTATTTCATACATCTGATTACACAAAAGGCATTCATGGTTTAGGGCACTGTTTTTCTTATTTTAAATAAATAGCAAGACCTGTCCCTTTCATCTCTGTCTCAGAAGTGTTCTCCTGTGAGATTTCTGAAGACCTGCTGAATAGGCAGTTTAGTTACTTCCATATCAAATATAAAGTCACTAAGTTAAAATTTGTTTAATTCTGTAGAAATAAATGGTAGTGTATTTCACAGTGATGAAAACCTCAAGGGTTTATTACTCCCTCTTCATCCACCACTACACCAGCCATTTTGAATACTTATTTTCATGATCATGGCAGCACAGGAGAAACAGAGGGTAAAATGTTTATGAAGGTTACACAGAAGCTCATCTTCACAGCATTTTCTACCACTTGCCAATTGCCTGACAATTAAAAACTTTGTGGTCACAAGTTTTAACTCCCAGCAAAATGATCAATTAAATCTATGTCTTCGTGATTTCTTAAATTTTGTGGAAACAAACGCTGGTGTTAAGATGTTTTCATAATTATGCTTTCACTGCAAGATCAGATCTAAGGCATACTTCATTCAGTGCAAAGTCATCACACGCTACAGAGAGAAGACAAAACCCCTTCAATTCTCCCCTATGGACCCTACAGGTACATGTGCAAAAACCAGCAAGACTGAAATAAAGATGGACACAACATACAAGATACTTGTGTAGTTAATATTTCCTCTAAGGTATTTAAAACAAACAAAAAACTTACAGAGATTACTATTTATATAGCTTTGAGTATTCTCTCTGTGGCCAGCAATTTCAAACAAGTTATTGAAATCCAAGAGCTTCCCAATGGTGTTACCAAATCCATCCAAGTTTACCAGAACAAGAGCAGCATTTGTTGTCACAATATGACAGTCATTATTTAAATGCACACATACTAACCCAAGTCAAGCCTATACCATGTATCTTGAGACTGGAGTTCTACCAGAAATACATTTACAGTGCTTTGGTAAGTACATATTAAACATGAAGGAACATAAATAGCAATTAGAATATAGGAAAAACTTTGAACACAAAGAAACCATGAGTACTTCCATGAAAGAAACGGATGTCACAAAGATGCTCTAAATATTTTCTTACAATTTATTTTCTTGCCTTTTCTCACTTCATGACAAACTATTAAATGCAAATCATGCCAACTGCAAGGGCTGACTCTGACCTGGGCACAGGAAAACTTTTTTTTAAAAAAAGAGATATTTTAACAGACAGGCACACACATAACAAAGCTTCCCAAGTAATATGTGCATGTCCGCTATCATTTTACATTTGGATTCACAAACAGACTGAGCTACCCGATGCAATTTAGCAAGATAAGAGTAAACCAGTCTTTTCCCTTCTAATCTATGCCCAATCAAGCCAGATGATAGTGATCCAAAATATTACTGAAAACTCCAGTCAAAGTGAAATCTGGAATGCAGTGTGTAAGGATGAGCACAAACCTATTCACCATTCAACCTAAAAAAGCCAAGAAGGTTTCCATGTTGCCAACTACTCTCCATATTTCAAATAAAACTCTTTTGATCAATAAATAGTAATCAAGTATCTTCTTCAGCTACAGCTAAAAGTGTATTATTGGAGAAAGGACCAAGCCTACAAAAGACAAGTCAGCAATTTAGCTCATCCTACATGCACTTTCTAGTTATCTCCTGGGGGAAAAAACCGTAATCTTCCAGTAACATGAGAGATGCATATTGTACAGCTGTGATAGTTTCTATAATGAAACTTCAGCTATAAATGATAATATCCATAATACAAACCATAATTCTAAAATACATCTGAATATGTGTGTGCATATATATCTCTCTGAAAAAAAAAATCTAATTTTCTCATTTATACATATAAACATCTGGCTAATATGCCCCAAAATTTTTTTTTTCCCTATTTAGGACTAATTTTTTAAATAACAGAGTTTTAAACAGTCCCTTAGAATATTTTTTAAACACTGTTAAAATTAATAACTACCTCAGGTTAATCAAAAAGCACACACAAAATAATTTAACATTATACAAATGTGGTTATACTGTTCAGAAAGTCCAATTCTCTCATCTGAAATGAAATAGAGACCATTGTACCTTAGGGTGAATTATTCATCAATGTACAAATTCATTCTCTCTTTCCACGTAAAATCTTCAGGTGAATTTAACTGCATTTCTGTATATGCAAGAAACACAGTAAATCTGGAGAACTCTTGCAAAAGGGAGTCATGTTTCGATGGGTAAGAGCGCTTTGCTGGAGGGCAGCAAGTCAACATTTTATCACCATCTGAACACTAGCAACACCTGTGCCCTTGTAAGCTTCACACCTTGAAATAGCAGCAACATATTTGATGGGTTCAGTAGTAATTTTTCTTCCAGTATTGGATTAGACTACTTTGCATATACAGTAAGTCAAAAGTCTAGTACTTGTGTGCAACATTATTCCACATCACATTTACATCTGAGAACTCATAAATACACATGGAAACAAACATTAGAGAGAATTAAACCTCGTTTTAAGTCAAAATGTTTTCAGTCCACATATTGAAACAGCAATGAAAAGTATAAAGGAGATGGACAGCAGAAACAGAAGAAAAGAGGTGCAATAACTAAAACTGGAAGAAGTAGGTTCCTGTCAAAAGGGCAAGTTGCAAAATTGAGCAACAGAATATGTAGACTGTACCATCTGCATAAATGCCTAAACGCAGCATTATTTTCACATCACATACAGTAGATGTGATTTCTAAGCAGCATATTATAACAGCTGGCATACTTACTAATAGATTTACGGTAACTGAATACTAAATTTCTCCAGCTCAGTGTACAGTAGTTATGCAGTAGCCTTTAAAGCTCTTTTAGTCAAGGTTACAGTTCCATGGAAATTTAGTATCCCAATAAGAAAGTTACAAATATTCACCTTCAATGAACTTTCATACCATACAAATACATTAAATACATCCTTAAGATGAATAATTTCAATAATAGGAGTTTTCTTTTTGCTATTTCAAAGGAAACAAGAGGAACTTTGTAACTTCCAAAGTAAAGGGTGTTTTAAGGCAGTAAAAGATACGTGTTAAAGTTTCCATGATTGTTTATGGTTGACTATGGGAATAAAGCATATTACACACAATTAGTGTCATATATTTACCTACGTGACTTTGTTATACTGTACATGATTTAGCAATCTTCTTGAGAAATTTAAAGTGCCGCAGTTCAAATGTGCTCATCTGTCTTTTCATGGGCTTCTAGTCTGTTCTAGTTGCCTTGAGAAACAAGCCCTTGCTTTACTTAAAGAGCAGGTTTTTTTAGCCAAAAAGAGAACTCATCCTTCACTGCTGTGCTAACTGGAATCCAGTGGTCGAACCAATCCTTCTTTGTAAACACGAAGAATAGCTTCACAAACAAATTTGTATTGACTCTGTGCAGGAAAGAAAACACAAAAACATTTATGGATGTTCAGTTAAACTGCTGATTAGACAGTATTATTGAATAGGACTAACAGTTCCACAGCTTCCTTTTTTCCTGAGCAATGACAGGAGAGGAGCTACAAGGATGGGAGAAGAAAATTCTACTCTCCTGCCTGTGTTCACAGTAAACAAAGCTGACATTTACTCTTCCTTAAAGCACAAGCATTAAAAATCACATTCCAAGGAAAATACAGTTACCTAAACTAAAAGAATACATGCTTAATTTTCAGAGAACGAGAATTATTTGTAAAAACTGTGCATAACTTTTGACTAAGTTTAACTTGATCTTTACCTTCTTTAACCATCTCATCTATTTGGGGGGGGGCACAGGCAGGTCAGTGATTTGGTAGTTATCTGATTATTACGAATATTCTGAGCTTGCCAATCCTGCAGTTACATATTACAGGGCACAATTAAGGTTCATGACCAAGGCCACATTTTAAGTTGCCATATAGGATCTATAGGTGCAGCTACTTAACTGAAACCCTTTTTTTTTCTTTTCTCCCCCAAACCAGTACTGCAGAAGGAGTCATTTTATTATCAATTTTTTGTTCAGACCACATATCTCCATTTGCAAGAGAAGGGGATAAAAACCTTTCAAATTAATATTTTTGAAGATCAGTAGCCACACTAATTCTTCTCTCACCCAACATTTTGATCTCAATTAGATCTTAAAGTCTACAAATTACAGTTTCTTTTCTGCATTATACTATTACAAAGATTAGTTCTTCCATGACCTTGTAATGCAATTATTTGTTAAAAAAAATTAGCTTCCTCCTAAAAAGTGATTCAAGAAGACATTATCAATAGGACTAGTGTAGAACTAAAAATCCAGGTAGCCTGAATAAATTTTTATGACTAACATGATCCTGAGAACACAAGATGATTGAAATGTAAGAGAACTTACATTATCAAAGCATCCTCACTTCTTCTGTTGAAAGTACTATTGCCAAAACCCCCAAATGAATCCTTTTCTCCAAAGTTCCATGTCATATATTCAGAGAAGCAAAGCTTCACATTTTTTACATCCCTTTTTCCATCTTTGAAATGTTCTCCCAGTTGCCCTTGTATTGTCAAGGAATGATGCAATACAATTGTCAATGGAAACACCCTCCCACTGTCTCCCAAAGGACAAGGCTAAATGACAACGTTTGGACTGTTCAGGACCTCAGGTTGCCTCTATGTACCAGAATGTTATTCTTGTCCATAACATAACACAACACAACACATTTTATTTCAAGGACAGAAAAACTTAAGGAAAACAGGAAAGTGGAAATGAGTTTTTTGCATCTCGATTTTCCTGGTTTTTCTTTGAACCTTTCAGTCAATTACTCCCACCTTCAATATAACTTTGTTCTTATTACTTAATTACTTTGACTTGTCTCTTCATTGTTACTGTCATTGCCATATTTCTACTGCCTGAACAAGCCAGGTGTGTTATTTAGCTCTCTGTTCAATACTTCTGTTAACTTGTGTGATCAAGTTACTGAACAAATAAAAGAATGAGCACTTCAGCACTGCTTCCTCTGACTCAATCTCTGACTACTTGTTTTCTTTGCTCTTAACTGTTGCATGTATTCTTACTGCTCACTCAGCTGGTACCTACTTCTATTATGCACAGCCTAAGCACTGTATTCTGCATTGTTTAGATACCTAATTTCTCTGTATTTCTTTCTTTTTTTTTTAATGAAAGGCCATACAGTTACACCAACTTTGTTATAGCTTCGTCATTTTGGTTGAAGCTTTTTTGGCTGCTTAAGGAAACACAATTACTGGTCTTTAAGAAACTACAGTTTTCACGCCATTAACAACAGAGACTTAAATGACCAGGTAATAGCTCTGATTGGCCCATTCTTTTTGGATATGCCCTGTCACAACATGCATCTGGCAAATCATATCACCTTAGAACTGGAGCACACACAATCCCCACGGGGCAGCTGAACATGCTTTAGGCAAGGCTATTAAAACTGAACAATCCCTTTATTACAACTGAAAAATCTCTAATGGCTCTCCCAGAAACCCCTAAGTGTGATATCGAATATGAGCCGTGAGGCTAGCTGGAATGCAGGCATGGGAATGTGATAGAGCATCCAGGATAGATTGTAATATTAACATGCATCTCTCTGGTATTCTGTTTTCTCACAGCTGAGTGCTTGCTTCTGTGTCTTCTTTACAGCACAGTATGCCAATTTTGCTCACTGGCTTTTCACAACAGTATCTGCTTTCTTCAGAAATAACAGGTGAATTTAGTTTCACAGCATTGCTCCTACAGATCATCCCTCTCCTAATTGTGCTGACAGCAAGCAAGGTAAAGAATCCTATTTGAGATAGTAGTTTTCCATACCGGGAGTCTGACTGTAGCTGTATTTATTACTATTCCCCGTATTTTTCAGTTAAGTCATAGTGGGGCATGAAAGGACAATTCTGGCTGATTTCTGTTGTAACAAAAGGGATTCAGTCTTCTGGCAGCTGAAGTTTCCTTCAGGTTTTTACATCTGGTTCTCAAGAAGACAAATTCTAGAATGTTGAAGCTTCTTATAGAATTTCTACTCTAAAGTGGCCTTTTGAAAAGCCACTTCCTTCTTTTCAAGCCAGCCCACAAACACTTTGATTTTACCTTCAACTTAATAACTTCCTTGTACTAGAATAAAAAGCAAAAATTTGTTCTAGCTTCTTGCAGAGCATTTAGACAAAGGACCCTGAACAGATGATCAGTACAAGTCTGACTTGTACTTATCTTCTAACTAAGAATGTATTGAAATAAATTATATTTTTGTGGCAAGATAAGAAGTATTTTAAAAATAGATAAATACCTCATTAGCAAAGCAACCTTTGCCACTGTGCTACATTATGCTAAACTTATGAAGTTTGAAACATAATGGCAACTGAAAATTCATACTAGTAGATCCTTAAGAAAATTTTGGACATGTTTTATAACTTGACAAGTGCAGTACATGTACAGAAAATGATGCTTCCTCTCCATCACTTACTGATGTTTGCACCATCATAGCTCTCTGATCCCGCATTTTCCGTACAATATCCAGTGGATAAACAGGTTGGTTCCTTTCAATTAAGCACATGGCTGTTTCCATAGTGACCAACACACCAGTGCGACCGATTCCTGCACTGTGAAATGCAACAGGAAAATAGTCTATAAAATTAGGTTTTTGCAATGCACCAAATTAATATCACAGTCTTAACAGTAGGACAGCCTTGGAAATTACAGGAAGACCCTAGAAGAATTCAAAGAGAGTGCAAAGTTTATTTTTACAGCAATATTTCAGTAATATTTTCTGGCAATTACTAAAAATAAAATATTTTTTAATATAAATAAAACTAAAACTTCACCTAAAGTAAATGCATTTTTAAACAGTTAAACTGCTCAAACTGTACTGGTTTGGTATTTTTGTCTTAAAAAAGGTAAGATCTAATTGACTGTTTTTATGACACACATACTTGAACAGCAGGAAAAGAATTTTTGCAGTACCATTCAAAATGAGATTACAACAGTGGTAGAGGATAAAAAACAGTGAACAAATTAAATTGCAGATTATCAGATCTGTGATAATTACGTGACTAAGCCATTTCACCAAAATGTTGCAGGAGAAAGGGAGACAAAGTAAACTCATCCTTTAGATGTGACATCAGCATTTCTTTCATCAGCAGTAAATGCTCGTAGCGCACAGTTTAACATATTAATCTAATTCAAGGAATCTCCTGTCTTGCGGACCAACTTTTCCCAACAAATGCTTATTCTAAGGCTGGAGCAGATCTATAATCAGAGTTTTAAAACACAAGTACCTGCAGTGAACAAGAATGGGCTCATTCTTTACTCTCTTTGGTCTCATGCAGGTCACGAACTCCAAGAAGTCCATGGAGTCATCAGGAACACCATGATCAGGCCAAGCTACATACTGGAGATGGGTGACGGTGTGTTGTTGTTCTGTCTAAAATACAGTAAAGTTTTCAAAAAATTGCCAGTGTTATGACTCCTGTATTAATGTTTACTAAACATAAGTCATATTTTCACAGCAAGTGTTTTCCGCAGATGCAATAAGAGCTAGATGGTGTAGAAAACGTTTGTGATTTTAAAATTCAGTGTGAAGTATGGACATGTAATTCTTGGAAGGAATTCATAAGGCATAACATTTTCTAAAAAAATCAGGTATCAAGTTTAACTTCTGTGATCTAAACATTTTAATTTTTTTGATTTATTGACTGTTACACTTTGACATCATTGATTCATCTGAGGTAAAAAGCTACAAGAAATAAGCATAACAGTACTATAAAATAGTGTAGAACTGGTTGGTTGGAAGAAACAACTGAGAACAGCAGAACTACTGAGAACAATATCAATATACCAGGGGTTTAGGGTCTATACAATCTATTGTAAATATGACTGTGCACACTTACAGATTCAGGTATAATAAAGTTGCCTGCAAAACTTGCTAAATCTGATTTCTGTTAAAAACAGTATATATACATGTATATCATTCATATATACATGCTGATTGTATTTATATATATATATATGAATGACATCTGTATGATCCACAGGAGATACTTTTATGTATGGAAGCAATATAATTAGTTTTAAAAGTCTGTTGTATAAAGACTTCTTGCTTTCAATTAATTATATGTAAAACCCCCACGGTTTTACAGAAGTTCTTTAGCATTTTGTTAACATTGATTATGAAATCACTCAATCATCTCTGCATTCAGATTGGGCTGAACTGATATGCTGCAGATGTAACTAATGGTTAGGGTGGGAAGGAAAAGACCTAAGATGCTCGTGAGCTCTGCTGCCCCGTGTAGTGAGGATCTCAGTCTTTACAAACTGAGACAATTCTTCATGTTCCTTTATTCTTTCCATACATTTTGCAATAGTTAAGCTGTTACCTGCATTTAATTTATGTCCATTACCAGACTTAACATTTGGCATCCTTCTTTATAAAACTCTCCTTTATGACTGGATTAGTCTATAAAAGCTGGCCTTTTCCTAGTGGTCCACACAGGAATGTTTTTGTGATGCTAGTGACTTTAAAAGATTTTTCCCCTTTCCTTTATGCTCACAACTGCTGAAATATAGAACCTGTTTTAAATGTCTTCAGCTGCTTGTTTCCCTCTCCCACTTGAGGAAGTTCCATTCCCAGGGAACAGGCTAGTAGGACACAAAAGATGGAATAAGTACTACCTATTCTATACTATAAGTACTAAGTAGAGTCTTAGAGAATACATTTATTCCAGTCAAAGCAACTGCAGAAATTTACAATTGCCCACAGGGACAAAAAGAAAAATGACACAGTTCATACTTTGCTTCTTAAAAGCAGAGCCTTAACAATTAAAAGGTCCAGCATAAGGCCCACATGAACAATGTAATCTAACATTATTGAACATGCTCACTGTAGTACAAATTACATTGGGATCTACCATCCATGTCATCAAAAGATGCACAATGATCAGGATCTTGGCATGAAAAAGCATGCATGGCCTTTTGCTATCCAGCTCTACTGAGTAAAAAAAGTTGACCCTGATCAAATGATTACCACTCACAGTTTTCTGAAATGCCACAAATTAAAAAAATACAAAAACATGCCTGGAAAATGTCATTAAAAACCCTCCTTTGAAAATATGCACATGCTTAATCAGAACCTCTTCAAAAGGGAAAAGAGGTAAAGTGACAATTACGACTAACAGTTTGAGCTGATTCTCTTAAATCAGAGATGTTTGAATTACAGCATCCTGGTGAAACAAAGACTTGATTAATTTGAAAATTATCCAAGACTGAGTACCCAGTTGCCTTCCATGTGCTTCAAGAACTTAAAAGCTACACAACATGGATAAGTGCCAGTGGCACATCTGAGAAACAGTGACAGTGATCTGTAGGAGCAAAAAGTCATTTTGCAAGCTCAGAACAAAGGGAAGTGCTGATTGACTTTTTACTTATCAGTACTTCAGGCTCAAATAGAGTGAGCTGCATTTAGTTAAAGAGTTTACAGACATTAGGTACAAAAAGTACGTTACATAAGACTCAGAGTGAGAATACACAAAGAACATGCACTTAGTCCTCAAAGCTGCTGCTTTTGGTGTAAGCATCTTCAGTTTCTGTTATGTGTTCTGTGTGTTATGGTGTTTCTTAATTATCCCAGGTATGCCTCAAGCCTCAGTGTAGCCTTCCAGTTATTTCTGCTTTGACATGATCAGTTTTGATTCTTTTGTTGAGCTCTTCTGAGATGATTCAAAATGCTGAAACTTGACTATTCTGCCACTTGCCCTCCAAAATGCACAAGTATTTTAAAACACTTTGTTTTATTAGCTATTTAAACCAAATGTAAATACATTTATGTTAGAATTAGTTTTTCTATGTCCAAGTTTTTATGTCTCATGCAGAAAATGTCAAAGCAGTACTCTGATAAACTCCAGATTTTTAAAGCTTATTTTTAGTGAGGTTTTTGGATTTTTAAAAAACATAATATCTTCAAGTCTAGTGAAAGTAATTTTTTCAATACAGAAAATGACAGCCAAACAACACCCCACATGGAAATAACTTACATTAAAAGAACATCACAGTTACTAAAATCTAGCACTTATACATAAAAAAATGCTAGAATTGTAGTTGTTGATTCCATAGTTAGCCCTAGAGTACATGTTCTGTTAGCAATACTTATTTTTAAACACTATTCCTGTCAGATCTTGCTCTTTTATACAAACCTGATAATGGAAAATAAGAGATAACTTCTCATATTCAAGTTATTAATCAAACCACGATTCTCTGCAACTCAGTTTAAGTCTTTTCCACAATTTTTTCTTTCACCACTGAGGTTTTCAATGACAGTCATTCTAATGACTGATAAATGTATAATTTTTCTTCATAAATATATGGCTTTACTAGTCCTGTTTTATGAGTTTTGGAGAAAGCGAGACAGCAACAGCTGCTTACGGCTCAGTTGCTATTTTTGCTTAACTCGACCTTGTACACCTTGCTATTCCAGAATTTTTTTTTTTATTTTTTTTTTTATTTTTTTTTTTTTTGCATTCATGTGGACTGATTTCAATGGAATTCATGTATTTGGTATTTCTCCAAATCAATTTAAAAATGATGAACTGAAAAAAATTAGCCCAAACAACAGACTTCAGTAACACTTCAGGATTATGTAACTTGCCCAGTTTATGATCAGCCCCTTGGCCAGCATTTAGCTTCTTCATGGCATTGATCCACATTTACTTTTTAAGGAGCTACAGAGGTCTAAGACATCATGTTTGTCCCCAGCTGTTTGTGGTTGTGCTTCTGATAATGGTTCTTTTCATTACAGCAAAATCGTTCAGCAAAAAAAAAAATCTCTGACAAAATGATGTACTTGTCCCTACCCATCCTGAGCAAATTCAAGATACCTGACCACAGCAGCATCTTCATTGTGCTTAAGATAACGTCCTAGATTTTGTACAGAAGCACGTGTTCTTTTCCAGTGAGCCTCTTATTTGGGCTGAAACTCCTGACAAAGAATAGGGCTGTCACAGGTAATGCTTCAAATTGCTGCTCCAACACTTGGAATACAGCTGTACTGTCAAGACCATAGGCACAAAAATAACCATTTTTCATCCTTCTGCAGTTTGCAGCCTTGCTTACTATAATTACATCAAAGGCAAATTTCCTTATTTCATTCTCCTTAAATGATAGCCTCTCCCTGATTAATAAAAGATTTGTGTGCTCTTCAGAAAATCAACACAAAGAACTGAGAATCATAATGGTCATATAGAAAGTAGGAAATTTAAACTTGAAATGTCAACTTAATTCTTACTGTTGTTAAAAACCAAGGAATAGATTTTGCATTTCAATGTTTCCTTTAATGTCCTTTTTCACAGAGGTTATAACATAATCTTCAATAATGAGACAAAAAAAAAATCACAATGTAGAACTAAATTAACCCTGAAATGGTCTTTTTATCTTCTAAGCAGGAAAAGGTATGCTCTTTGCCAGAAAGCTTCACAAACATACCTTGAAAGCTGAATCTGAATGATCAGGGTTAAAGTCCTTTAGTTTCTAAAGAGTAGATACTCTGGCAAGTGGCATTTGGCATTTCTTGGACAACCGTTCACACATTTTTATGCAGCCATACACACTTGCCATAACACTTCTAACTTACTTTTGTTATTTGTCTCTTTATGTTTCAAAACCAGTGAGATTTAATGGCCAATCATACATTGCAAGGCATTTATTTTAAAGGAAACTGAAAGAAAATTTGTTTCTCGGCTTCTTATGCATTTTTGTCAAGGATCATAAAGAAATACATATCTTGATTTACAAAATAGTGCACTGTGTGATGAACTCTGCACTCTCACTACATGATTTCTTTCTGTTTGTTCTGGTCCCCGAAGTGTTCTGAAGCTTTAAAAAAAAAAAATAAAAAGCCTCAACCAACCCTAAACCCCCCCAAACTTAGTGCTACAGTATAGATTTCAATCTTGGTCTTGAAAAGAAAAAGCAGGAAATTAAACCTTTCTTCATTTTATGAGCATTAGAAAGGTTACAAATAAATGATTTGAGTGACAAGGACTAAAAATTTGGGCACATATAGTTGCAGTACTACTTTTATGAGGTTAATTTCTTCTGTGCCAACATTCAAATTGATCACTTACAGAGTAATTGGCCAAAATACAGAAACAAATATCATGCTGCTCCCTGACTGGGCAGTTTCTTGTATCTAGAAACAGAAGTACTGTAAACTGTCTTAACTGAAAAACCTTTAAGTACTGACATCTGACATCTCTCACATGACTGCAAAGGAAAACTTAATCACGTTAAAACAAATTTGGATGCACTGTCAAGTGAGAGAGTGTCAAGTTACAAACGGATGAGACTAAAGTATTGGTCATCTTGCTGTAAGAACATTGATTAAATTTTATATTTTAAAACAGATATAGCCTTTTCCTTGCTCACTCATTAATACTAGCAATTCTGGTAACAGTAAAAGCTACTTAACTATACAGAAGTTTAAAAGACTGCAAATTAGCCTTTGGTCAGCGTACAGTGATTTCTTACACATCTTATGATAGCATAAACCCTTCATCTTTTTAGAAAATACCTGTGGCCATAGAATTGCGGAGAAGAAGGGAAAAGGTATAAGAAATGCAGGTCAACTTAGAAACAGAAAGCAAATTTCAACTCCTACAATTCAGGTTGTAGGAAGTCTAGATGTGACCTGAACACAGATTTCACAACACAAGATAATATGCTGTGTTTTGCCTTCTCTTTGCTTCCTCACTCCCTAGACATTAGCATGAAAGTATTAGGAGTTATGGAATATAAGTATTTTTCATAAATTGAACACATTTCAATTGAGATGCATATGAACCTGTTTCTTTTTTAAAATCTGACTAAAGACAGTGAAAAGGAACTGGTGAGATTCTGCATTTCCTTCAAAACAACTTTATTATGCTTCACTTCTTTATTAGCTGCATGTGCTATTAACCGAGTGACCCATATTTCATCCTTGAAAGAGCAGAGTTACTTAGGATAAAAACTCTCATTATAAATCAAAGCACTTATGAAGAGTCAGTGATTGCAAAACTGTTTAAAGAAAAGCACTAAACTTCCTTATGACGCTTATTATAGTACCTGTATAGCATAACTTATTCTAGAGCTTCAAAAAGTGTGTCTTTGAAGAAGCTCTGAAGAAATAATCATACCATGTTGGTCCACATAATACACACATAATCTATTTTAAAAAAGTTGTCTGCGTGTATATAGTCACACATCATATCCACACACAGAGATATACATTGCCACAGTCTTTATCTACCCACCTCGGAATGCATTCATTCAGCTTGTTTGGGGATAATTAAAGGCAAGGGGCATTTACCTCAACATTTGTAATGACCATTTCTCTGACAACATAAGCAATTGTGCAGTCTTCAGAGTGGCATTTGACACGGAAGCAGCCATATTCCATGACATCTGGTGGATCAGGCCAATACTGATGACATTTGGTCTGTAAAGAAAATTAGGCACACATCAAGACTGTTGTATGTATACAAGGCCGCCTGTTTCCAGCCTTCCTTCCTATGTCATGGTTCAGGGAATTCAAGGAGGTACAAAATCTGTTTGAATTTACTGGTGAGATTTTTTTTTCCATCCAAAATGAAAAATAACAGGACAAAATAGGTCAAGTTCTCCATAAACATCTGTTTTAGTGATGGGTCAATTGGATGCATGATGCTTTGTCTGTTGTTTACCTGTAATTGCTAGAATGACTTCTCAAGGCATAATGTGGGAGAATAAAGATGGATTTATTCTGTCTTAAGAAAAGAAGTGCAGGGGTTAAATTTGAAACTAACTTTAGGCATCTAATAGCAGGTTACAGCAAAGGCAAAGCCACACCTGTCTTGAAAGTGAACAACGAAAGGACAAGAGGCAACTGTAAATAAGTAATAAGGGAAATTCTGACTAGATGTTGGCAAAAAAATTCCAGAAAGAAGAATAAGCACAGAAACAAGAAGCCCTGTGAGAATGTGGAATCTCCACCTGTGGAAATAATTAAAACTTTGATGTGACACTGCAACCTGCGCAAAATTTAAAGTTTTTGTTGTCTGTAACTTTCAAATTGATACAGAGTAGCATGAGCTGGAATTTTTGAGAAGTTAAAATTTCTTAATTTACCTTTAATAGAGCTCAATTTTCAGAGGCTTGAAATCAAAATTATAACCATTATGCCTGAAAGTTTTACTGTGGTAATTTATCTTAACTATTTTCCCCTTCAAATTTAAGCCAAAATAACGTATCCATTTCTGAAAAAATGTTCATTACTGTGGAGAAAAAAAAAATCCTATCATATAAATCTTAACAGCATTGGAAAGGGATAGTCTGGAGTGTGAAACCTCCAAGGACTAGGAAAACGTTTGGCGTTTGGCATTTGCCAATGGGGACATTCTTGACAAGGACATACATCTTTTTCTATGCCTGAAAGTTCACCCACAAACTGGGCAAATCTAAGCAATTTCTGAAAGCAAAAAAACTTCATAAAAGTGTCTGGTGTGCAAAGGTACCAGCAGGATGATTAGAAGCTATCAACAATTGCCTTGAAGTTTCCAACTGACTGTATGAACTCCAGACTATTACTGATCTGGTTTCTGCTCAATAGAAGGAAACGAACACACCAATACAATCAAAAGATGAAGGGAACATTTTTATGTCAGGTGATGCTCAATAATGTCTGCTTCCATGAACAGCTACATAACATGACCATGGTTAGAACCTAAATGTTGCTTAACTGTACTTCCTTACACCTCAATTTTTTGGTGTTTAAGACTTAAAATACTCACTCCCTTGCTTTTTTAAAGACACTGGGTTCTGACTGGGGTGCCAGATAAATTTGATAATGTAGGACAAATCGCATATGAAATATAGATAAAGGCTACAGTGAAGGCATAGAGGAGTCACCACCTCCACCTCTTAAAAAAATCCAACTGTTGAGCTTTCAGCTTCTAGAGCTTCATAACCAATACCCTCTCATTTAATCTAAAATTTAATCTTTAAAACTACAAAGGACAAATTAAATCATTATATACCAGATTTTCACTGTGCTATTCCAAAATTCAAGGAGAGACAGAATTTTTCTTAATTAAAAGAATTATCAGAGCAATTCTAGGAAGGAGCCTGAGATGTAAATAAAAATAAGCAAGTTGAATTCTGACCACTAGTACATACCACAATGCCAGACTCCTTTTTACAGCTAGACTACAAGGTTTGCTCAACCCACTCAATGCTTCCAGACATTTTCTGAATCTTTTGGAGAGAAACTGCCACATGGAGGATAATACTCAAGAGAGAAAAACAACAGCACATAGTACCAGTCTGACCAACACAACAGAATGAATGCAGTGATTTCTGTTTATCAGACAGCTGATTTGTTTGCAAAGCAGCATAACAAAAAGCAAGTTGAGGGCCATCTGCTCTGTCTAAGTAATTCAGAAAGCCTGGCCTTCAGAAGAATGATTCAACAGCGTAAGTCGGCCTCTTGTAGGGTTATTTAACCATAACAATGAAAAAAGTTCAAAGGTACAGTACATTTCTTCAGCATACAAAGGACCTGGGCACTTACCCGTCCTCGTTCGGTGAGAGTTGTTAACATGATGATCAGCGATAATTTGTGATCCCAGACCACCTGCCAGAAGTGTGCACATGTGTGTGGAAGAGGCCCCTGAGTAGCAATGTACCGGTTCACAATGCCAGCAGAAGGAATTTCCATCTACAGAGGGAAAGAAAAATCCTATGTTAAGTTCACTCTCACTATTCAAGTACCTTTTTAACTCAGCATTTCATTCCAACAGGAAGCTCTGAGGGAAGATTAAGGCAAAAAGCTAAGTAATAAGACAACCAAGATTAGAATTTGTTATATGAAAAACTTTAAAGTCATTAATTTAAAACAGATGCAAAGCATGGATTCTATGGTCCTTTGTGCTGAACTACAAACAGAGGATTAAGAGTGAAAATGTGTTTGAAAACATGAAACTGCAAAGCTTTCTAAATATTCTTTAGTATTTAGTAAGCAATGATGCAAGGTACATACACCAAAGGTATAGCGAAAGCTGTTTATTGCCTGATACTAAACACAGGAAGTTAATAACTGACTCTGTGTTTTAGGTACTTAGCTCATGGATCTGACCGAAATATATACACATTTTCCCCTCTTTTCCCTGACTCCCAGCCTACACTTGATTGATTAGGGAAATCAACGCTCTAGTTTATCTTCTGGATCCTTCATAGCATAGCTGGTAGGTCATAAGTGGTTCTAGAGGGGAAAAAAGGCTGAGTTTTACAAAGACAACCTCAGCATTTGAAGTATATGGAAAAATAAAACAATTTTTACTGGTTAAAGACTCTGCACATATCATAGTGCATCACTACAGGGTAGCATCCACAGTGTATTAGGATGGTCACCTGTTTCACAACAGGCACTATTTTTTAGGTTATGAAATTTTACATCTTTTGCATTTACAAATCCCCCAAATTAAAACAAAATATCCTTATTTGAAAAAAAAAAGTCTAATTCTGTCTGCTTTAGTAATATAGAAAGTGAGTAAATGCAGGTCTCTATATTACTTACATTCACATAATTTGCATTAATGTAATCTTCATCTCCTTGCAATATTATCCTTGTGGCATCATCTGCACACACACAAGAAAGAGAGAACAAAATTAGCAATTAAAAGACATACTTCCCCTTTATTAAATTTGAAAAAAAGCTGAGGAGTTGCAGAAACACAAACAGCAGAATACAAACAGAAGAAATTACCTTTTGGAAAATAAAATGATGAATTATATGACTTCAATTATATAATGAAATCTTTAATCAGCAAGTTCAATACAGCAGTTTTAAAAAGGAAATTAGGCAGAAACTGTACTTGAGACTCACAAGGTAGAACATCTTTGTATCTATTCTTGTCCATATTCTGAGGTACCTTTGCACATGTAACAGCCAATCCTGGTTTCTTTCTATAAAGTTGCTGCAAAGTAGAATGAAAAGTTATAGGATTTTGAGGGATGTGATTCTGCTATACAAACACTAATTACATTCATACAAAAATATATAGACTAAAAAAAAAATACATATTTCCTTTAATGCTTTTCCTATCCTTCTGCAAAATTCACTTAAGAGATTTGTGTATTTAACACAACAAGAATTTCTATTATTGGTAGCCCATCAGGATAGGTAGAAGAATTTCTAGGGAAAAAAACAAAAAACAAAACCAGCATGTGAGCATCATGGATATGAAGTGTTGCTCTGCAAGTTTGCCTTCTGCTTTTAAAACTGCAGACCAGAAGGATAACAGTGGTTGAGGGTGGAACAAGAGAGCAATGAATGGCATCAGAACAAAAAAACACCTGCAGAAATACTCTCTAGAATCAATTATAATACAAAAATTTTAGAAAAATTTTTATTTTCTGGACTAAACATATCCATTTCAATCCTGCAAGTACCTAAAAAATGAAAACTTCAATGTATCTCTTAACATGTGACTTCTTTGCTTTTGGGCCAAGCCCTATGTTGCAGACTTTATCTGGAGTAAACATGGACATATGAAATGGGGTATATATAATATGTGCATAACCAAAATTTTGAGGTTGGTGTTAGGTTAATGGCTGGACTCTATGATCTTGGAGGTCTTTTCAAACCCTAATGATTTTTGCTTCTAAGGACATCAAACAAGACAAAAAGAGGAACAGAGGGGAAAAAACAATAACAAAACAAAACAAAAAAAAAGCAAACCCCCCTCCACAACAACATCAAAAAGAAAAAGTCAAGCAAACCCACAAGAACTGTCATTATACAGCTATAGCTTTTGTGCATTAAATATACATGAAAGCACCTTACAACTGAGTTATTAATCTGGCTGTGCCAAAGTTTTACATCCTTCACTGAACACTTACCAAAGTGGTCATTGTATCTTACATGTTTAATGAAGATTTTGAATATGGTTCCATATATAAAATGGAATGACACAAATAGGAGGCTAAATTCCCCTGCATTCTGGTTGAGAGGAAAAGAGCAACACACCAAAAATATTTATTCTACTGAGATTTGTTGGGCCTTAAAATTCTGTATCACAGTTCACTGCACTTTTCAACTTATGCAACATAAACAAGCCATGTGAGGAGAAAATGTGATAATATATGTAATGGAAAAGCTTCTATCTGTTATACATCCTACTTTACTAAAGCCAGGTTGCAGTTTCTGCCTTTTTTAGGATGACAAGGAAGAAATAATTTAAAGTCAAGCAACCATTCTCGAGCCTCATTGTTGCCTGGCAAACAGTCATTTGCGATTGACAGACCTCCTAAATTCTGACTAAATGGAGGAAGATATTCTGGAAAAACTTGATAACTTGATTATTCACACTCTACTGGCTAATTATATACTATTTTATACTAAAGTGACTGAAGAGTTTGAGTCATCAAAACTGATGAGGAAACACTGCCATTGCCTCTGCTTCTGAAGATCACTAAACAATGAACTCAAAGCAAGAAGGCCACTAAGCTGTCCCCTAGTTTATTAGATTTCAAAAAGCTTTTGTGCTTTTTCTGTAAAATCCTTTTATAAACAGTGACATAAAAAAGGATAAAATATAGGATCAAATATCCTATGAACATAATAACACCACATATCAGAATATCATGAAGGATCAAATAGCCTATGAAGTTCACTACAAGAAATTTGTGCACAAATTAACTCAACAAATTTGACAATTGAGAAAGTATTGAAAGGTCAGTTCACATTCTTGAGCTACTGCTTCAATAGCCAACAGCTTCATTGCAATCGTTGCACTGCATCCAGTACTGTGGATTTTGGAAAGCAGTTATGAACCGTTGTCTACAATTCCTTAAAACCAGGGGAATTTTAATTCTCAGAAATCATAAAAAGAAAGGAAACCTCATAAAAATAGTGGTAATACAATAAACAATACCACAACTCTTCAGCCATTACTATTAAATTTTCCAGCTTTAAAAAAAAAAAAAAAACAAACAGTGAAGGAAAAAAATATCAAAAGGGTGAAAAATTTTATTGTAGTTCTACAAGTTTTCAGTGACAGAAGGGGTTACTCCAGAACTCAATGCCAATTTTATAAATCATAATAAACTAGGGCTTATTCAGAGCTACTCTAAATGTTTGAATCTACAACAGTAAAGCAACCACAAATATACATACGGCACTCCTTTGCCATTGGAGAGGCAGCTGAATTATCCTTTGGAATTTCTTACACTAATACTGAAGAAACTAATTTAATAAAATATAAAGCATTTTATTACCTAGTTTTCTATGACCTTCCTTGCTAACACATTGAAGAGCATAGAAAAAGAAACAAAGTGGAAGAAGAACCTCTGTCAAAATCTCACTACTCTACTCAATAAAACAACTGTAAAAAAAATACTAATTTGGTGAACTTTGGGTAGTTGAGCCAGAAACATATTAATTCAAACACATTTTTCTCAGGAGGTAGTATTATGTGCAAGACTTAAAACCCGTTCTTCTCTTGTTCTAAGAAGTGAAGTGTGAAACTGATGGGCAAATCACATTGTTGCTCTCTTGAGATAAGATTGAAAAGGAACAAAGAGAATTGCAACTAATTACAACCCCTCCATTGCTCGCTGGTTACAGCTATTGTTCTACACTAACAGCATTATACAGCTGAGTATTACCTACCTCAAACTGAATAAGGACAGTCCCACTTTCTAGCCCTCTTCTTAGCTGCTCCATAGACTCCTCCAGTGTATCACCACCATATTCAGAACAGACAGGAAGAATAGATTCTGGCAGTGTGTGGGAATCAGCTTCATCTTCTGATTTGGGTTCCACAAACGGTTTAACTACTGAAAGATGTGTATGAAGTTACAATCCATTATATAGAGCATAAATGTGTTTTTGACAGATACAAAAATTTACCAGCTTGAAATAGCAACAGAGTTCACAAAACCTCAGGAAAGCGAATAGCAACACATTTAATCACATTTCTTTTTGTACTATATTACCGTAGCAACTATAAAGAGTAAAGTGTCCCTATGACCTTTCTGGCAGAAAAAGTCCAAATACCTGTTTATGAAGGCAAAGAACTTGAATTCCTAGCACAAGGAGGTTTTTGCAACCTTGTCTTACAGAATGAACTGCTAAATAGGCTAATGAAACACAACATCCACCATGGTAAAAAAACAAGGGAGTTTTACCTAAAAAAGTGTAGATCATAATTGGTGGAATATCTCTACAAGAAACTTATAGAAGTTTGGACCTCCAAAGCAAAACAAATGCAAAAAATCCCTTCATCACAAAAATCCCTCCTTTGCCAGTAGACAAGACAGAATTATCTTTTACAATTTCTTATGCTAACATTGAAGGAACTAACTAAAGTTAAAAATAATAATTAGTCTGTTTCCTACAACATTCCTTGCTATTGAAAACCATGACAAACATTAATGAAGTAATCTGCATAGCAGTTCTGTCCCTATGAAATGTATTTTATCACCAGACATATCCAGCTGCGGTTATTCTCTGCAGTGATGGGAACAGTTCATACCTGCCAAACTTCAGAAAATGGGGAGCTGGTTATGCTCATGCCTATAAAAAATGACTGGTATGGGGCTACAGGTTTTCTTTAGATAAAAGCAGATTTCTCTTATCTGGAAATTGGAAGGGGACTAGAAAATTAAGGGAAAACTAAATGCTGCAAAAGCCAGTGGAAAACAAAACAGAGTCCATCTCTAAGTCTTCTTAGAAACACAAGAAATTTTAAATAAAGCCAATGTTACAGATGTACATATCACTTTGGCTGTTTCATTCCCTCCAGTTTCCTAGTGATGCATAATCCCTTCAGATTTTTATGTCTTCATGCAATCAGAAACTCTGTGCAATTGTGTGTGCTAATGCCTCACCACACTGCTTAAGGAAAGCAAATAACAAATTAATAGTTTGACATCATCTGAAGGCTCTTGGGATCTACAGGTGTTTAAATATGGAGAAAGCAAAGCCAAGATGGATGAGTTCCTCATTTTTAAACATACAGGCTTAAGACCCTGCACATTTCAAAGATTGTCTCCTCTTTGCAAACAGCAGCTCTGCAAGCAATCAGCACAAGTTAATCTCAGTATTGTTACAAAATGTCTACTGTAAGAATGAGGTGAGGAGCAGTTTATTTGACTTGTTTCATCACATAATTATGTAGGGGAACAGCCCATGAGCTTTTGCTAATCTGCAGCTGGGGGTTTTTAAAATTATGCTTTATTTGCAAAAAACCCCCAACACCCCACATCACAAAAAACCTCTTTCAAGGCACAATTTATTCTCACAGATTTTTAGACCAAAAAAAAGAAGAAATTGTAACTTGCTAGATTCTTTGTTGCAGTGGCAATAACCTATAGAGTTTAAACTACTTGTACTACTAATTCAAATTTAGTGGACCTACTTTTGCACAGACCTATTCCAAGTGCACTGAGAACACGTTTATGCAAACAGAAGAGGGTGTACTACCAACCATAAGAGCAACAGACTCAAAAACATTAGAAGTGAATAAAATTAGCCCAGTTACCTTTCCTCCTGACCAAAAGTGCAAGCTCTCTTGTGTGAGATTCACTGCTGGCTTTTATGAACATGACCACCTGGTCATGTGTGTGCTCTGAGATATCTCGGCCATTAATTAATACTATCTGATCACCTTCATTCAGCTTTGGAATGCATTTATCAGCCTGTTTCAAGACCAAAGAAACACGTTAATGTCATCACAACCAGTTGTGCAAGCAGGAACATATCAGGATATTAAGTACATTGTGCAAGCAATGTCTTCACAGTTCTCCTGACAAAGTTTCATATTCTGTATCAGAGGTTCTATCAAAGGTTTCAGCTCTAAAACTCTCATGCTTCAAAGCCTCTCCATGACAATAAGGAACAGTTCAAACAGCACATTGATAGCTTTAGAAGGAATTCACATTAATCAAACAGCCATCATCAGATTGCTCTCAAAGATCTGTATTTCAGACTCCAAGCCTCAACAACCTCTGAATTTCTGGAGAAAGTGTTTTGGGCACATAAGATAATCCAGTTCACTTTCTACGCAGTGAATACTAAGAAGTCCAACATGATTTTCATGAACATGATTTAAGTAACATGACATTCCTCAGGCATGCACTTCTTAAATTTCAAAGAAATCCACAGACATTTCATATCTTTGTTATTTCATAGAGTCTTTTTTAGATTTAGATTAACTGCTGGACTCCAGGGTTTGTTTGGCTTCTTTTTCAGCCACAGTTCTCAGTATGCTTAGCCCTACGTCTAGCACAAAGCAATTAAAGTTATGGCCAGAATATGGTGATGATCATGCCACAAAGATATCTAAGGGACTAGAGCAGCTCCTGCATGAGGGGGAAGGCTCAGAGAGCTGGGAGTATTTAGCCTACAGAAGAAAAGGCTCAAGGGGATCTTGCAATGTACATAAATACTTAAGGGGAAGGCACAGAGAAGATGAAGCCAAACTCTCAGCGGTGCCCAGTGACAGGATCAGAGGAAAAGGGCTGAAACTGAAACACAGGAGGCTCCATTCAAACATCAGGAAACAGTTCTACTGTTGTGGTGACTGAGCACTCCAGCAGGTTTCCCAGAGATACTGTGGAGTCTCCCACCTCGGAGCACTCCAAAGCCATCTGGATATGGTCCTGGGTAACTGACTCTAGGTGACTCTTGAGCAGACCAGACTGGACAAGAGGATTTACAGGTCCCTTCCAGCATTCTGTGCTTCTCTAATATGAATGTTTAGAATTCTACAATCTTTGAGTGTCAAGTAATGTAACAATTTTATCTTCATTACTTTCCAAATCTTTATTTTGTCTAGGAAGTTTCCAGCTACACAAGAGTCGTATACAAACACTTCATTTCATTTACTATATGAATGAGACATAGACCTTTACTGTTTTTATATTTCCATAAGTGTTCCCTGTATTTCCTTAATAGCCAGCACACGTTCCCTGAGCTTTATTCATCCAATATCATTAGCCCTACCAAACAACCATTACCAATCCCCTGTGAAGAAGATATTAAAATTAGATCCAATCCTGATTATGCCCTGCACCGATGGCTCCAAATATATTGATATTACCAACTAATAAATAAAAGATGCAAAGAAGAAATGATAATGCAAAAAAAAAAATCAACAAGATGAAAAATGCAGAATAAAAAAAAGAGGTAAGAATATGAAGAAAATAAATTTGGGGTCATTTGTACCAGCAAGCAAAGTTAAAGAAAACTTAAGACCTGTCTTAGTGCCACAAAACAGAAAAAGAAGAGAAAGAAGCAAGAGAAAAGAAAGATGGATGCAAGAGGAAAATATCCCATGCAGAAAAGCTGACTAAAAATTTAAAGAAGGAATAGTTGCCCCAAACTTTTTCCACAGAAATAAGGAAAGAAAATAATGAAGGATAGGGAAGATTGACAATGATTCATAAGAAATGCAAACAGAAAAAACATGGAAATTAGCAACAGCCATGATGTTCTTCAACACTGATTTAAGTAGGTATTCACAGCTCCCCAAGAACACCCTTGCCATATTTTGTACAATTTACAAAGGTAAGTGAAGAATGTAACTATGAATGACTTAATAATTTAATCACTCTTAGATTTTATTAAGTTATTTTCTCTGAAATATAAATATTTTAAAAGATAGGTGGTATTAAGACCATATCAGGTCAGTCTAGAAGAGTCAAGATGTACAAGAGCTTGGAACTAATGGTTTCTGAGCTCCTATATTTGCCTGTAATTTAGATTTCTTGGCTGGCTGTTATTAGTCTTTATTACAGATGGAGACTGATATCTTTGCTCAAAGATAGCAGTTAACTTTGTTAATCATGTGATATGTTAATACATCAGCTTTCTTATTTGAATCATCTGACTATATAAAATATATCTCAAAGGAGAATTAATTCCTCCTATGCAAGCATAATTTACAGATTTTTCAGCATCTGAGCTTTTTCAGGCAATTTATTATGTCAAAGGCTCTCTGTCCTATTGATACACCCAGTGTGTCATTTTATGCTTATCACTTTCTATTGCTCCAAGAAGCAAGAATGCTTTTTTTTTTCCATGAAAAGTTCTATTAAGTAAAACCATAATGACCTCTTTAGCACTTGAGAGCATTAACACTTTTTGTGAAAAAAAATCTGTATATAACTTTAATTAAAAAAAACCAAAACAACAAAACCAAACAGATGCAATAAATGGTTGTTCCTTCACTAAAATGTGCTCTAAGAAAAATTTTGGCTACTCAGTCCTACAATTTTCCAAGCGTTCTACATTGCTACTTTATTAAAGGATTTTTTAAAAATAAGTTTAGGGTATGTAAAGGACAATGCTGCCTTATATTGGGGAATAAATTTACTTCCCCTCCTCTACAAAAATGCACATCTTTTTGTAGGAAAGTGGGGAAAAAGGTGATCTACAAACCTGAGAAATAATCTTAGCAAATAATATTACCAAATAGCATCCGTGAAGACAATTTACAGGGTAATGAGTGAATCTAGAGCAAGTTAAAATAGCATAAATGAAGGTAAGGCATAACTGAGCTAAAATAATATCAAAATGCATTCCATAGACCTTACTTTGAACTTTGAAATATCAGTTACATTTCATTAAACAGTAAAGAACAGCCAAAATTTTGTTTATGGAAAACAATATAATAAACGTCCATCTGCCATTCTTTAAAAATAAGTATATTTTTTTCCTCTTGCTATAACATGACGTGATTTCTGTAACACTGCTACTGAGCATATTGTATTGGATATCTGTTTCCAATTTTTTCTGTGATCCTGATAACTTGCTCACTTTGTGGTTTACTAGGCTAGAGAGATAATTGGTCACTCTTGACCATGCCTGTGACACCAAAGGGGTGTCAATGAAGTGTTCAAAGTTAAAAGACCAGCCTTTTTTCAATCCAAGAGAAAAAAACACAGATCAATACTTTCCTATATAATTTCAGAATCTCAAATCATCCTTAAAATAGTTGTTAGGTTGACCATGAAATGTCTTAGGGACTGTTTCATTTTCAATTTCCAGATATAAGTTATAATTTCCTACCAAACATTTTTCAAATAATTATTATAGTTCATAAAGAAGTGCTATGAACTGTGTAAGTCAGGCCAACAACCATAAATGTGACAAAAAAACCCCCAACTTCTCAAGCAAGCTGTTTTAGCTTGATTTGCATCATGACATTTAGATATCAGTCCTGTGACTGCTTATCAAATTTCAGAAAAGTCAGAAGATTCAGAGTGTATTGTATTTTTAGGATTAAGTCAGTAATATTTCCTAACAAGTCTGCACTATAATTACTTTATGAGTTAGGAAATATAGTTTAGAAAAAAACAAGTGAAAAAATTTGAAATAACACTTGTCCTCACAAATTTATGTAATAATTATTTAGAAAAAAAGTTCTAAAAGATTTTATGTTCCTATTATTATTTCACAATTCAACAGAAGATTTCAATAACTCTACTGATTCTTATAAACATTTTACCTTACCTATAAATATTTCCATAAGCAAAAAGTCTATGGCAAAATAGGAACACAGCAAACATATGCTTCCTCTCTATATGCTCCCTCTCTCCTGCCAAGTACTCTCCCATTCGATAAATATTTTTAGCCTTAAGGATTTCCTCAGCCTATTGTGGCTTGCTTAGTCAATAACAACAGGATTATTTTAACCTTGGCATCCTTTGTCAAGGAGTTTCACAGGTCTGCTATCTTCTGTGCAAAGAACTACGCCAAATATGAAGAACCTGACCTTCACAAACGTAATTTAGTAGTCCATATTTCTGCTGGAATTCCTTTTTCACAGTTCTCCTAATTTTGCAGATCCCTACATCTCCCTCAAACCAGCTACTTTTTCTAGGGTGTGGGGGCTCAAATTATTTACTTCTTCAGTAAAGGATGTTCCTTACCCCCAGTCCTTGCCCCTCATCAAGCATTTTCCAGCAGGATGCAGTTTTTCAGATGACAGGAGAACACAAATATACTTTCTACTTTCATCTTGTTTGACTAACTCTTCCAGATCTTTTAATCTCTGGTTTAAGAAATCACTGGTCAAACCAATTCCTAACAAGAACAGTTCTGCTGCAACCTCATACTGGTTACAGGTGTCCAAATTTCTACGTGCACAGACCTTTGAGAGGGAAAGAGTAACAATGGAAGGGATTAAAAGCCGCAAGAATTTACTTACAGGTGATCCTGGAGTTATTCTTGATACCACCAGTGGCATTTTCTGATCTACACCACCCTAGAGGAATGAGAGAAATGTCAAGTAAATAGCAACCATAAATCTATCATTAAGCATAAGCAGCATTTAAAAGAAGCAATTGCTCATTTTTTCTTTTATATAAAATTTTTATGATGTATCATCATAGACAGGGTTGGTAGGACTGAATTTTCATCAGTAAATGGAGAATTAGGGAGTGGGTTGTGGTGCCTTTAAATCTACCAATTTCAGTAAATGAGATTGGGCGTCTCTTTCAGGCCAGAAATTCTAATAGGCATAAAAATATAAAATGGAACATTTTTTGTAACCCTGTGCTTAAAGCAAGCCTAATTTAACACTTGAACTTGCAAGGCAGACAGTTTTCTTAGATTTTGTGACAAATGTGCAAGGAATCTGGCAGGATCAAAGCTCCAGACAATTGTACTCCCTTATTCTCTTTACATTACATTCAGTTGCTGCTCCACCAATAAATAGCCAAGGTGAAATGATCAAACTCAGCTCTAATTTTGGTATTATGGCAAATTTACAATACTCTGCTTAAATGGATTTTCAGTGAGGGAATGTAGAACATTTACAATAGTCAATTATCAATAGAAATTTTCATTTTCTTCATAAATTAATTTTCAAATTTTCAATATGATTTCCAATGGATATAATTAAATGGAACAGCACAAACTATTTAAATTGTTTTATAATAAAGAGGTCCAATTTTCCAAAAGTTGATGCCTTAAATTAGGCTTTCCAGTTCATATTTCAGCAGTCAAATAGGCAGTGTGTTTTGGATATGTGCCATGCCCATAAAATACGCAACAGAAAACCAGAGAACTATTAGATGCTTATTTCTGTAAGTGTTGCTTTAGCACTTAAGGATTAGGCTGCCACTTCTAAAAACCCTAGTTCATAGGATATTCCTGAAAAATATACTGCTTTCTCCCAATCATTATGTTAATAAAAAATAATTATGAAGTAAAAAACATTTTATACATAAAGCATTTAAAAATAATTAAAAACCAGCTGTTTTACCTTTAGATTAAATCCAAACTTCCCTTCTTCATCTGGTATGATACGCACCAAAAGCAAATCTCCCTGAATTAGGTCATTCTGCAAGATATGGAAAAAGAAAGAAAATGTTCTGATTTTAAGAAAAAAATATCAGCAAATTAGAAAACAGTGCATCCAAATATAGATGTGCTGGACAAAAATACTCTATGTAAATCCACCTTTGAGATAGGAAGAGAATATGGTTGTAGAATATAACTATGGTAGTAACCTTTTAAATAATAAAAATAGCAACAAACATCTCAGCAAACATTTTCCGGTTGCTCTGTCCAAACATCGTTACTCTCATCACAGCTTTCCTTCCCAACTGATAAATCCTATTAAAGTTTCAACCTATTGTCATTAAAAGCTTAGTTGCAACACATGAATAGAATTGATTCTATTCTAAGAACTGTGAAGTGACTATTTTTCCCCTTGACTTTTCTCCTTTAAATATAGGTGTATTTTTACACAACAGATCCACAAGGCAGAAGAATTAAAAGGTGTCAGCAGCTAATGGGCATGTTGGAAATGACAGAACTATTCTAACTAATTTTAGTTAGTTGTTTTAAATTAATTTTACGTGCCCACTTTTAGCCAGAACCCCTCTGGAACAGGCTGGGGAAGAATGATCCACTACCATAATGTCAGGAGGGAGCAGCTGCTCTCCTGCCAGGTCAGAACCCAAAAGGATGATGTTTAGCCATCCTTAAGAGATGCCTGGGATAAAGCAGTTGTGTCTGCTTTTCAGACACGTAACAACTTGAGTTAGCTGATCTTTTCCCTTGGAAGAAACAAGATTTAATCATGTAAGGATTTCTATTCCAGTGGGAACTTTCCCTGAAGCTTCTGGAATGCTGGACACTTTGGAAAACAATGCACTTGGTAAGCTTGTCTATCACAAAACCTTGGATAAATGTGAGTAGCAAGAAGAGGTCTACTCTCCTTACTGCATAAAATCTGTCCATGCTGAAACACAGCCACCACTTCTGTGCACTCTCAAACCACAGCTCAAAGTCACATTCACTACTAGCTCTGGCTTTAAAAGCACACAACTGCACCTACCTTATCACAGTAGTACTGACTGGAATCCTCCGTGGAGTTACTTTTTGTAATGTTGTCATACGTTTCCAAGAACTGCTTGTCCACCCCGTCCAATGGATAGGAGCCAGAAATGTTGCCAACTCCATTGGGAGACTGAGCCAAGGCTTTAGGTGAGAGACGGGTCAGAGAACTCCGCGTCGGACTGTTTCCCAACACGTTCCATTATTTTGAAAGGATAAATATTACAAAGGTACTGTTATCCAGATTTTTAAATTAAAAGACTCAAAAATGATCAAGTTTTAAGAGTTAAAAGATTTCACACCACTTCTAAATTGAAGCACAGGGAAACAGGATTGGAGTGTGATCTAAGCCTATCATTTGATCAGTGGACATTCAAAAAACGGACAAAAATTCTGGAATAGCAAAACCATTTTAAGCAAAATATTTGGATGTTAGCAGTGAAAGGCACTGTTGTGGTACAAGAATTCACAGTAACACATGGAGAGGGCTGAACTGCAAGGGAAAGGCACTTCACCTGCCAATTCGATTCATGAAAAATCTTTTGCTGTGATTCCACTGTCATTCCTGGAAAGCACTTTTTTGTTTAATTTTTTTTTTAAGTTTCCTCCCTCTTACAAGTGCCATTTCAACCTTATCCCTGTGGAAGAAGGCAGTTTGCAGAAAAGCCAGAGTAAATTGTCAGAGAAATAGGAAATGAAGTGACAATGAAAGATTTAATTTCAGTTAATGTATTGTGTTATTGAGATAGTTATAGCCACATGAAAAGATCCAGAATTAACTTAGGGTACAGATCTGGCATTCAAGAACTTAAACATTCAATGATAACAAAAGTCAGTAACTAAAACCTTCCAATCTGGGAATTGGCCGAGTTGCCTGATGGTGCTCCAGGACTTCCCAAACATTAATTTAGCTACACTCTCTCTTATGAAATGGATGATATGCAGATCTCTCATACAACCGACTCCCTTCTTTAACTGGACCAAACTCACAGATACTATACTAACTGCTCCATCCTTACAAATACCACCTAATGTGAAAATAGCTGTCTTGGAAAAAGCTCAGGTATAGCAACGTCGTATTTTGACAGTGATAAAGTAGCAGAAGTACATGTCTTGCCAAGTAAACCTTGGCATTAAAATTTGTAAATTCAAACATTTATTTCTGCTTTGGTATTCGTGTATATATGCAAGCAGCTATTTTGAGCTGTCAAGGAAGAATTAATTCTGAACTCCAAGGAGATTAGAATTAATTCTTTTAACATACAGGACTTGTATTGCAGCGGACTTCAATATTGCAAACACTTGTTTCTTGGCCTGTGAAAATCTGAACACAACAAACGTAAACGTCCTGAAAAATGCCATCAAGCAAATGTATTCTTGCCATAATACTTATGACTTTCAGTTAGACTACGTGTGTACTTGGCAATGGCAATGAGATGTTTCATGCAACATTTGCAGAATTTTCAGTTACTACAGAAAGTGGTACTTTCTGAATGCATTCAAAGTTTCATAAAGCTTTGAAGTAGTGAACTATCATTACACTGCCAAAATTCTGGTTTTATCTGATAGCTTCCAAGACTTTTCGTGATTCCAATGAAGTCAATGTTAAACAAGGAGGAACACTGTGTATGTAAATACGTCCTAATAAGTTTTTCAGAACATAGTCCAAAAAAACATTTCACTGAAAAGTTGAAATTACAGCCCATGTAATGATTTTTCAATGTAGGAAAGAAATCTAACAATACCAGAAAAATATGATTATATATTTCAGTCAATGTCATCTGGCACTATATAAAGAGTCACCACATAAAATTACCAGTGGATTTTTGCATCATTAAACTTTTGCAACAGTTTCTAACCAACTTTTTCTGTTAATAGTGATGAGAGATTTATTACTACTTAAGACGTTCCAAATCCTGACCCCAAAACTTGTTTTTCACAAATCTTTACAATCTTCTTTGATTTATACCTTTATTTGTGTCTTTTAATCATACAAAACCACTACTTTGAAAAATCAGTTGAAATTATAAATTTCATTATTTATCTTAAAGAGATAGGAGAAAGTGTAAAGAAAACTCACTTTGGTGATTCTTGTTCAGATGACCTGGTAAAAAAAAGCACAAACACAAAAACAACATTAAATGAACATAAGTTAAATCTTCAAGAAAACAAGAATTAAACTCCAATTTAAAAAAAAAAAAAAAAAAAAAAAGCCTGGCATAAAAGCCAAAAGGTGCGCTGATAATAAATTACAGAATACTTAATCCCATGGTGAAAATCTGAATCAGATAATTAGGGTGTTTATGCAACACTCAATAAAAATCCCAGAGCAGCTTTGATCACTCATTTCTGCTTTTGATACGAGCCCAACACAGGCAGCACACATCTGCTACTGCAACTCAAACTATGCAGGAGTTTAATTTACAGGCAATTATTTAGCCAGATACACTCCATCATTTTAGTAAGTTTTAGGTGTGGATTATAATTACAGATGTCACCAACTGCATTTTGTAAAAGTCAAAATGTAGCAAGATCTTTATGTTTAAGTAGCCAGAAATCAGCACAGGTGGCTTCAGAAGCTTGACATTTCCAATGCTTGTTCTCAAGATGTGAGAGCAGTGAAGGTGTTGACAGAAAACTTTGAGACAAAGCATAATGAAAGTAGAAGTGCAATGAGGACATTCTAGAATGGAAAAGAAATCAAAATTTGCAATACACAGCATTCTCCAATGCATTCAATTAACTTCATCAAAATCACCTGAAACAGCAAGCTAAATTATATGACATAAATTAAAATAGCATTGCTCCTAAGACAAATTTTAACATAAAAGTTACCAAAAAAGGGCTAATAAAGCAAAGTTTAAGGCAGATGGGATAACTTTACAAATCATTTAAGCAATGACCAAAAATCCTGGAGTGGATTTTTGTATGTCCATTTCAGTATGTCGATGCTGGAAAAAATATGCGAGGTAGTTCAGTTTGAAAGCAGACTTGCTGAATTGCCAAGTTATAGGAGGCAATTCACAGTATA
This sequence comes from Chamaea fasciata, assembly GCF_029207755.1. Classification (NCBI taxonomy): domain Eukaryota; kingdom Metazoa; phylum Chordata; class Aves; order Passeriformes; family Sylviidae; genus Chamaea; species Chamaea fasciata. The sequence continues at coordinate 65,884,460 of NW_027094086.1, read as the reverse complement.
CAGTTAAATTTTCAACTCGTGCTCTCCAAATCATCCTTAATATTAAGAATTACACACTACATTTCACCAAAATGACAGTAAAAATAGCACCAGTATCAGTCTAGATTTGATTCCTTGTATATAATTTGACAATATGAAGAAATTCTTCCTTGAGAGGCAGAGACGGTAAAGCTTGATCCCTAAGAAATTTTGGAGGTTTGAGATCTGTGTACTTTTAATACTTTTAAAACATTAAGCTTCTTCCCCTTTTATTGCAGTCATACCTAACTTCTGACCCCACTGACATCCACCCCCACTCACATACTAATATCTCTGGTTTTGTTTCTACACAATCCCCAGAGAATTTTTACCTTCCAAGTCTAAGCAGATGCTATGGGAATGTAAACTCACCAGCTGCCTGACCACATCTAAATGGGACAAATACTGAACTTGTACTTTAATTGCCCAGTGAGAGGAGTCACCCTAAAGTGTTGGGGTTTTTTCCTGCCTAGTCAATGACTTTCACTAAACCTGAGAAACTTTGCATATTCAAAAACTCATGTCCTACAATACATTTGATTGTATTGTCCAAATATTCTCAGGTGGAAACAGAGGCAGAGGGGCTATACAATGACATAAGCCTTATTTCCTTAGAAGTCACACTAAAAATAAAGAAACATTGAATTTATTTTAATTAAGCTAAAGGATTTCCTTGCAAGGCAAAGAACAATGAAACTGTACATCTTTGTCTACGCTTTGCCACAAGACACCTATAGCTCTATCACCAAATTCTGTGCAGAATCAAAATTGCCCTGAGTTAATCCTTTCAAGAGTCTTCATCAAAGACTCACAGACATAGAACTGTGATGAAAATCAATACAATGCCCTGGTTTTAATATATTATCTCCTCTCTATCTTCCCAAGAGAAAGAGACAGTTGGAGAAACCAAAAAAAACCAACTTGGGCATTCATTCATTCATTCATCTATTCATTCATTCATACACCTTCTATAAACTTACAGTAAATTTTTCATTATCTCTACCTTTGGAGACTTCAATGTAGGATATAATTTTTTAGTATTACTTGATGATTTATTCGTTAAATTATTGCACTTTAACTCAAACACATTAGCTCTAAAAGATTTACTGAAAATTCTGTACCCTTTTAAATTGGGAAGAATTGTGACCAAATATTTGAATGAGAAAAGTGAACAAGTTCAGTGTCTAAAAGAACTCATCACAGTGCAGCTGTGTCTTCCTAAAGTCCTTAGCATGTCAGCATGATAGGGCTGCAGAATTTTGCACTGCAACACAGTTAAATAGTATTTCTAGCATTTAATTACTCAGCAATATGATAAAATACCTTAAACATTATTAACTAGGTGATTTTCTTTGGCTACACAGTGTTACACAGTTTACTAAGCCATCTTCCTCATTTCACAACATACAAGGACTGTATTTTAAGTCAATGAAAGACAACACTCACCAGACCAGCCATTCAACTTTTTCATCAAGGAATAGAGCCCTTCCTTGCAAGGAGATTAAACTTTCCATTGGTGCAGCAAACAAGCAAACACTTCAAAACTTCAGATAATTTCTCTTCCTCACTTCACAATATAACTAAAACCATGCCACATTTCAATCTTGCACTCAGTATGGACTGATCTATTGATAATTATCTTTTAAATATAGGTCTTTGCCCTGAAAGTATAACTTTCTTCTTCTGCCAGAAGAACAGAATGGAAAGGTCATAAGGAAAGACCCCTCCTCCTCATTTTGGTGTGACCTACCAGGGAATTCTGCTATTCTGAGAACCAAGGATGATAAATTACAGCAGAATAAAACCCCGAGAGAAAAGGGTCAACTGAAACAATAGCACTGTAGCAAAACTCCCCCTTTACAAACAACTGAAGGAAACATCTGTAAGCTTTGCCCTTGAGCTGTTCTTGAAGTTCTTAAAGCTTCTTACATTGTAACACCTGCAGGGCTGGGGAGACCAAATATGCCAGCACACCCATTATTTTCTGAGGACCTCACCATTACAACTAGGTTTTTTATTCATAAGCAAAATAAGTGGAAGGTACTTGCAGCAACATCTTTCTGCTGCATTTTAGAGGAATTTTTACACAGAACATTCAGCATTTCTGTGAAGAGGATGACTGTGTAAGGTATCATAAGTTTTTTGTACTGCATTATTAAGAGAACCAGTACAGAAAACTTGGAGACTGCAGAAGCTTTTCAGTGATTTCCTATAAATTCCAGTCATTCACATTTGTAAGCTGCTATCATCACCTTTAAAGGGATACTTGGTTACTCTGCATTGCCTCTACTGACCATATTCCAGTTTACTGGCTTGCCATGAAAGTTTCATGTATTTAGATACACAGCAACTGCTTGGATTCCTGCAAGGTTTGCCTTATCACAGATTTGCAATTCAACTTTGAGACTTCTCATTTGGATGCAAAATTATTGCTTTTTGAACTGGCAAGGAAAGTGTAGTACATTTCAATAAGGATATAGATTTAAAAAGAAAAGTTTACATCTAAGTAAAATATATACATGTACTATTTTCATGTACATTTGGGTGGAAAAGCATGTAAAACTTAAAGTCTACTACTAGTAGCCTTAAAATTCTAATTTGAAACTAATTGAAACATTCCCAGCTCCACTGTCCATTATTAGGATATCTTCCTTGAGAAAGGCGGAAGTACACAAACAAGGACACTGGAATTTTGTGAAATGCAACAGATTTTGTAAGAACAAAGAAATTGTCATATCTGTGTATGATTAAAAAGTAAAGATAAATAGCAGTTTAAAATATGGGGAGTGGGTTCATCTAATTGCAATTTTTTACCAGGAAAGTAGCTACTGAGACTGGGCTGGATAAATCTGAAGAATATTTTTATCAACAATAAAGCTTTAAAAAATTTCCTCACATGAAAAATCATATTTTAGTTGAACTAATGATGTGTTCCCATAGCACATTCACCAAAGCTCACTACGCAGCCACAGTTTATTGTCTATCAAATGCTAAGCTAAAAGAATTGAACAAATGCAGCATCCGTTCAGGAAATCTATTTTCAGTGCAATACCTTCACCAGATGATGCATCACACTCACACCAGGAACATATGTGCACTTCCAGAAATTCATAGCACAGTGCAAGTGAATTTCCTTTTTGTATATTAGTTCATCATTTCATTTCCTTCCCCTCCAACTCTCGGGCTGCATACATTATTCCATCTGTATCACTAGCAAAAGACAGTTTTACAATGTAAATTGAAAGATGTTTATAGCTTTGCAAGCGTTTCAGACAAAAGCTTATGAAGGGGTATATTGCATTTATAACAAGAAGAATTGTAGACTCAAAATAATTTATGTTGGAAGGGAACTTGAGAGATGACTTAAACTCTTATTCAAAGAATAGACATCAAAGCTAGATGAGGGTATTTGGGCCCTTGTCATGATGTGTTTTGAGGTTCTCCAAGGATGGAAATAACTCCATCTTTGATGATGTGTAAAAAGATCTAAGTAATCAAAATGTGATTTCCCCACCTCCCCCCAATTATCTTTTGAACATTTCCCTAGCTATAACTTGTGTCCAACACCTCACGTTTTTGCTCTGCATCTCCAAGAAGAGTTGGCTCTATATTCTTGATAATCCTCTTTTGGCAGAGCAAGGCAACAATGTGACCAACCCCTCTTCAACTCCCCCAGCCTTCTGGTTCTCCTGCATCATATGCTTGCACCTGTGAATAACTTGCCAGATTTATCTCATCAATCAATGTATGACTCTAAATATATGATCTATATCATCTCACCTATCAAGAAGATTTTCTTGCTGACTGTTACTATACCTTATCATTTAGAAATATGTTTTACAATAATCTTCTTTCTGGTTAGACAGAAAACTTCACAGCTAATCTTTTCTGTTAGGCCAGCAAATCTACTCTAAAATAGTATCAAAACACTTGCTCCTACACAATCTGCTGTTCCAAACCAAACAGACATGTTTGGTTAATTTAATTACAAGGTAAACAGGAGAAACTGAACACAATTCTGATAACAAGACCTTCCACACTGCTTATCAGGTTACTTTTCCAAGCCAATAAGCCAGTTATTTTTTTCTCTTTATACTGTGCTAGTTTTGGCTGAGGTAATTTTCTCCACAGTGTAGGGCTCTGTTTAGGATTTGTGCTGAACACAGGGTTGATAATACCAAAGTGATTTTATTATTGCTGAGCAGGGCTCACACGGAGCCAAGGCCTTTGCTGCTTTTTGTGCTGCCACACTGGTGAGGAAGTTTTGGGTGCTTGGGAGGCTGGGAGGAGACACAGCCAGGACAGGTGACCCCAACTGACTAAAGGGATATTCCAGACCATATGACATCATGCTCAGTATATGAAGTGAGGGGAAGAAGTAGGAAAGAGGAGAATTTGGAGTGATGGAGTTTGTCTTCCCAAGACACTGTTACATTTAAGGGGACCCTGCTCTTCCCTCTCATCCAAGGGAAAGGGGAAACAACTCCTGTACAGGTAACATGACTAAGATTATCCTGAACTGCCAAAATAAATTACTGGCTTTTTTCAATAATCCTTTGCATGTAACACCTTCTTAAAGAAACCTGAGCTTACTAACATTCAGTTAAGAGGCAGACACAGGTGCCAACCACAACACATCCTACAAAGCCAGATGAAAATCTTAAATCTGTGAACAGACAAGAACGAAGTATACTCCTCTTTCATACTAGATGGTAGAAAACCATGCAGCTTCCCACACTTGGGTTCTTGGAGGTTAAGAGGATCAACTAACACAGTGGTCTTCAGTTTGCAGTTCTCATCATTTGTTTGTTTTCATTTCTCATTGCCTAGTGAAGGGTGAACATCTGTATCACACCTCATGAACCCAAAGATGCTTGAGAAAAAGGAAAGAAACAATGAAAACAAGGAAAAATTAAAGTCCAAAGATCCGTAAATAGTACTTGGTTACATTGGCTTTACATTTGCATGGCAGACCTTGGTATTTCAAGTTCACCAAGTGTTTAAAAGTGTATTATTTAAACATTTTAAATTACATTTTTAATTTAGAGCAAATGTCTTAACATAAAGGCACCAGCAAAATCGTTACAGCAGTTTAAATTTTCACTTATTTACTTGAGGGTAAAGGGCAGGTTTATTTTAAGGAGGTTTTTTCGCTTCTTCTAAGGGTCCATCTATGAAGAACTCTACACATTAAGTTGCATTTTAATTTTTTTTTTAAGCTACCGATGCAAAGAACCAGACCTTGCACTGCGGATAACCAGTGCAGCCTCTCAGGAGAAAACCTAATACTTGATAAAAGATCAAGCATGTCAGAGTTCATGATTCCGAAACATAACTAGTCTACTGTCCCAGTTAAAACCAAGTTAGATTTGAAGGTTACTGCATAAATCAAGGATGTTTCTGAATTTCCCAACCTGGAAATACTGATATTGAAACAATGTCACATACTTCAGTATGAATATTGTATTTTTCCTGTACCTTTTGCCTTTAAATGGCACAGTAGCATATAGATCAGAGAAAAGGGAAAGGCAAACCAGCAAGGATGACTTGTTCTTCTACATTTGTGAGTCTCTCCTTATTCCAAATTTGGAAACTGTAGTGGTACCTTTATCAAGATAGACTGCAACACTGGTAATCTTCAAGCACTATACCAGGCTAGACAAAGCAAAAATTGCAGCAAAAAAGAATTCCCTGAACAAGTCCATCAGTCTGCCTTTAAAAATAACCAGATGCGGCTTAAACCTGATACACTGAACGAGAAATATTTTTCTCATCTTCCATGAGCTTTACTGAGGCTACCTATCAGGACAGCCAGAGGGCCAGGATGAGTTGATGCCAGGTAGCATGTTGGTATGACATCACTTTGAAAAAACTTCCCAAATTACAGTAATGCTTCCACAGAGCTAACTTTAGAAATAAAAAAGCCTCATAATATAACTTACTTTGTATCTTAAAGGAAAGCCAGTTTGCATTCATCACTTTTCCCTAATGTATATCTCAGAATTTAAGCACTTCTGAAGATATGTAACCTCACAGAAAAAGAGAAGTTTTCCACTTTGCTTAAGATACGAAGTTTAAAAAGTCAGTAGCAACAGTGCTCCAATGAAGAGAATGCAAATCTCTCAAAGAAAACACCTTCAGGGAAGCCAAGACTATGGAAAGCAAATTCTCTCTGACAGTTATCAAACAAGTGCACTTACTAATTAGTATGTTTTATCTCAATGCAGTTCTTGCAATAATTTTAGAACAAAACAGTAATGGTACCATGTGCATATACATGCAGGCGTAGTATAACCAGAGTGACAGAGAACAGAGTGGGCTACCTGTTCTGAACTGGGGAGACACAGCTGTGGTAATAAGTTTTTTCATAATTTTAGTCCCTCAAATGGTTTGTTCTTTAACCCCACCTCTCCTTCCTCATGTGGTTGATTTGATCCCACCCTCATTCCTGTGTCCAGAGGCCACTCACCCCTTGAATTCCTCCATTGATCCTCCTACCCACCCTTGCCAATCCTACTCTGTGCTAGTCACTCCCACTTTGGGTTCAACTTGCCCCCTGCTCCTTGTGTTCCCATTGGTCATTCTGTTTGTTCCCTCCCTTGAAACCTGCTGTTTATAAGCGCCTTCGAGGCCAGCCTCGAGGCTCCACCCCTGCCAAGCCTTTGAGCTAAGGTCGCTTTCAGTTTCTGTGAATGAACACATGACTTGGAGCGGTCTCCTGATTTCCTACCACCTGGTGGGTGCCAAGGACACTCAGGAACCCTGGAGAAGTGTCACAGCCCCCCTTGCTCGCATCCCTGGACTGAGGCTGGGCTTACAACAGCTGGCGCGAGCAGCAGCAAGGATTGCGACAGAGCTTCCTGAAATCTTCGGCCGTGTGGGGAGACTCTGAAGAGCCCCACTCGGAGTGGCTTCTGCCTGTCAGGTGGTCTTGTGGCCCGGCTTGTCCGGAGGACCCGGCAGGAGGAGTCGAAAAGAGTATGTCCGAGGCACTCGCTGCTTCGAAGTGAACTCCAAGTTTTAATGGACTAGCCTGGGAGTGGAGCAGTTCTTGTGGACGGCAGAGAACCGCTTCAGATTGGGGAATCCTGTAAGCTGGAAAAAGCACTGTCCTTGGATTCCAAAGAGGATCCTGGAGAGGAAGTCAAGTGGGTCTGAACCCCAAAAATTCCCCAATAGTCAGGGCCAGGCTAGTGGGGACCCTCCTCTGCTTTCCCTAGGGAACCCTATTGGATTCCTAGGAAAAAGCCACGAACCAAAAAGCCACATAGAGTTGGCTGCAGATAACAAGGGGGGGTGGTAGCTTACAGAAGGGTTCTTTCCAGTTATAGTGGGAAGGACCAGCATAGATATGTCATCTTTCATATGCCAGCGAGAGGTTTATTACCCCTTTAAGTTAGTTTTGATTTCTTATTACAAGAAGTTTAGGAAAGAAGATCTAAAAAGGTTAGCCCGGTAGTTTCATGATACCTTCCCCTGGCTACCCACCGAGGTGATTGCTGATGGATGGGTTATAGAAAAAGTAGGAGAAACTTTGAGAAATAGGATGTCCCAATTACTGCCTATTGTTAACATCGTTCAGAAGGCCTTATGCCATCTTAGACAAGGCCAGGGGTCCCAGCAATAAGTCCTTCCTCCCACAGTTTTTGTCCGTTCCTGTACCCCTCTTTCCTCACCCCTCAATCCCAGATCCCGGTACCCTCCCTGTCCTAAAGGGTGTTCAAACACCAGGGACCTTTCCCTCAACCCTCAATCCTGCCCCTCTCTCCTGTGTAGTGATCCTCTCTTTTTGGCTTCAGTGAAGCGCCCCTCATCCTCTTTCCCTCAGACTCCCACAAAACCTTCTCAGCCCCCTGTCCGGCAAAATATTGCCCACGTGGCCCAGCTAAGACTCACTTTCCAAGACGGCGATGGCCACACTATCTGGAGTTTGTTTTCCTACGCTTGTCCTTTCCCTGCCCCCATCCCCACCTTTCAGCTCCACTCAACCGTCCACCTCAGGAGGCAGTGGTTGCTCTACAGTAAGTCCCTCTCTCTCCGGGGGAAGCAGAGCCTTGTGAAGGCTGCCATCTTGAACTATCCCCCCAGGATGGTGGCCTCCATCTCCCCTTCCTTATCCCTGTCTCCCTAGCCAGATGCCAAATAACATATTGTCTGGGTATAGGATTCAGGTCAGCAATGCCTTTCTGGGAAGAGATCCCCCCATTGATATCTCTACAGGTTCCATGCAGCCAAGCATGCCATTTGCTGTTTGGGGAAAACATCCACCTCTTACATCCCCAGTTGCAAGAATGAACATAACTGTTTTTCATCCAAGACTTAAAGATGTGATTAGAAAAAGAAAAGGAACCATCATTGTTTTATTTCAAACTAGTTAAAAAGGGGGAAACACTGCAGATTGTTTGGACCATTTTAGATTCCTTTTTCTTGGTTTAAAATATCTGAAGTTTAAATGTGTCATGTGTGAATTGTATCCATTTCAATGTTCTGTTGTCTTCAGTAAGGCTCAACTAAGTTGTTATTGTAATCATGATTTCCCATATGTTCTATGCTCTGATTTTAAGTATTCAATAGTATTGGTGTTATTTTTGTTTGTGCAGCTCTACTTACTCTCTTCCGACTCCCAGTTCCTGCATTCCTCCTTTTGGTTCCCACATTATGGAGACCAGGGGTGACGGGCCTGGGAGCTGGAACTCAGAACAGGAGACCCCTCCCTTCGCTGTCCCAGTTTTAGGATGGTAGGGGAAAGCACGGAACATTTCTCTTACCCAGGTATAATGAAGCCTTACGGGGCCCAGAAAGAGTTTGGGTGAAGAGGTAGGCATTTTGGTCCTGGTGGGGAGGGGCAAAATGCCTTGTGGTCCTTTGTTCCCAAATGTTCCCCTGAGAGCACAAGATGGATGTGGCCACGCGGCATAGCCTCACCATGTGCTTCCCCTTCCCACAATCCCTCTCTCCTCCTCCTCGCTCAACCCCTTCTGGTCATCCAACTCCTCCCATTTCTCGGGTGCATCCCCTCCCACTGCATCCGCCCCTTCAGCTAAAAGGAACTAAGAGCCGCCTCTCTCTCTCTGGAATGGGCAAGCCCCTGGCGGCCCCATCATGCTTCCCTTACCTCACAGGAGGGGAACTGGTACTCAGGGATAAACCCTCTAGACGAAAAGGGGCTAGTTCTCTGAGACATGAAAAGGTTTCTAGGAAGCCTACTTTCAGAGCTCTGGTGAGGGGCCCCAAGCATGCCTCTGATGCCATTCATGATAATAGCCAATAAACAGCAAATGGGTTGGATTCCTTTAAAGAGAGCTGCCAAACACTGTTAATATGTCTTTATATTTTCCTTTCTACTTTTAAATTAATGAACACTCAAAATATGCTTGTGCAAACCAAACGTTTTAAGTTAAAGTGATACAAATAGTTTCAATTTTCATTTTTCCTATTATTTTTGGCCTTCCAGAAGAAGGATATTTTCAGTTCCTAAAATTCTAAATCTTGAAGCCTATCACAATTTAATTTTTCTCGTAGATGTATTTAATTTACAGGTTTTCTTCCAAGAGAGGACCTCTGAGGGACCCCTGCTCAGAACTTCAGAATGCCAAGTGCAGGCCCCGTGTTAGTGCTAATTTTTCAGTGGCAGTAGCAATCAGCTGAGATGTTCAGCAACAGGGCAACAAAAAGAACTGAGAGGGGACACCTTCCTCACAAAGGCTGGAGAGACTTGGGCTGAACAACAGTTCCCTTGAAGTCCTCTTCAGCACTGTCTTTTCTGGCAGGTTTTGTAAGCAGCAATGATTTGAGATATTGAGCTTAGATAGGCAAACCTATTCATGCCCTGCAAACGAAGTTCTAGATAATGTATGTTAATTTGGGATTAGAGCAATTTTTTGTCTATAATACAGATGCAATTGACAGCTCCAATCTTTTCTGTAGACACTAAACAGAGAGAAAAATTGCTTCTTTTCACTATGTCTGAGCCCCAAGAGGTTCTTGAATGTGAAAGTACTTTAGATAATTTGGGTAGCAGGAGCAATGAAGCTACACCTAACACTGCTCACTAGCTTGCCTTGGCTTTTTGTCGTTCACCTGTGTGCATGACTTGCACGATTTTCCAATTTTCTTTTTTCCAGTCACAGCCTGTGGTACACACCTCAAATTTCAGTTAGCACAGTGTTCACACAAAGCACATTTTGAAAACAATTATTGTGTCCTTAAGAGAAACAACACAAGAAATGACAAAATATTATTGACCGTCATTTCCAGCATGTTCATTAAAAGGATTTTAACATCAAACATAGTTCTAGATGATGACATGTTGATACAGTACTGTATCTTCAAAGAAATTGAAGAAGAAATATAAACAACTGCTATGTTTTATGCTCTCTAAACTAAGAGCTGTTCCACATAATTTGTTTTCTAAATTGTGTACTGTTTCATAGAAAGAAAGTAGAACTTGATTGATTCCTATATGTGAGTAAACAGAGCAAGGAAGAAAATCAATTATTAAGAAAATAAATATACTTAGGATTGTCAGGAAGGAAAAAAAAAGCTGTATAGGGCAATAAATGCAGGTGTATGTACTTTTGCCAGCAGTGGCTGCCTCTACATTTCTGATACACAAGGTTCCAAATGTGCCTTGGCAGGATTAGGTAGACTGCAAGCCTTGAACATGAGTTTTATCTATGATTTGCCTCAAAAACCACTCCATCACAGCAGGTCAGTTTGAAGGTAGGTCTATCCTACCTTCAACAACAAACCACTTGTTTTGACAAAAAAGGTGTAAAAGAGGGAAGACTACCCCCACCCCTGAAATTCTGATCGGAGCTGGAAAAATAAGTCGAGCCACATTCCATGCTTACTGCAGCTTGCACAGTCTTGCTTCAGAAATAGTAAATGAAACTGATGTTTACTTCACAGAAATCAAGCTATTGCAGAATTATTATTATTATTAATATGAGGTCACAGACATAATCATTCAGTGATTAAATGCCAGTATTTACAGCTGTTTGCCAGCAGCTCTCAAACTGTTTCAGATATTTTTCATGCCAAAGCTGTTTAATAGTTATAATTAGCATTAACTAACACCTTTATTAACAGTCCCAGAGGGCTAGGCAGTAAATAAAGGGCCCCCTAAAGACCATGAGTATTAGCAGGACTAAGGGAAGCTACTCTTGGCTCTCCTCCAATGAAAAAGGAATTGGAAATCTGGGGTGGTTTTCTTCCATAGCCTGTTTCTATTATGTCAGTTCAAATTCACTGAAGACAAGCATGGCAAAAATGGGTAGTTGGCTTTACAAGATTTATCAGTATCTATATAATAGAAAGGTGTTTTATAGTTAATGTCTAAATATTCCCAATGTGTGGCAAAAGCCCAGGGGAAACATCCATATTTAATACTGAAGATATGCAAGGTAAACTTTTTTCTTACAAAACAGATGTAGCTGATAGGGTAAGATTCCATCCATCAATATGGCATTAATGGAAAGAAAGATTTTACTACACATACTTACTGAATTTTGCATCTTTCAGTAAGGGAAGTGAAGCAAGTAATAACTACTGTAAGATTGCAAAAGGAAGAAAAAAACTGGAATGTGGACTAACAAACTTCAGTATAGAGAAGAACCTTTTTTTTAATGGCTACTTTGTATTTTACCTCAATAGTTAAAAAGGAAATTATTAATGACTAATTTACTTCACAAAAGTCTAGCAGTCAATATAACAAAGGATCATTTATTCCATTCTTTTTCCAAAACACACAATTTGAATTTAACTAATCAGATTTATGCAGGTATTTTTTCGTTTACCTGAAGAGTATCAAATATTATAAATATACCACAAAAAAAGATAATGCATTTGGGAAAAATGTAGGAAGAAAAACAATGGTTTATATGAAGTAGTAACAGTGAAAATCTCCACAGTGAATGATATTACTCAGATTCAGCACAGTCATTTGGGCTCAAAAATAAATGAATGTGCTATTTTCAAATTTAGAACATCCTTTTTTTTCGTTGTGTGAGAAAAGGCATAAAGGCCGGCTTTTCCACTCCATTCTCAGTAGGTATAAGATAACTGAAACAGGAAGAAAAAAAAAATATCTACAGGGAAGAAAAGAAAAAGGAAAATAAAAGAAGTCCCACAACGTACTTACTGGCAGGACACAATTTGCCAGTCACAAAAGACAGCATGGCAACATAATTTTCTGTCTGCAGCTTCTACCCTCATCATCTGTTTTTATGTCTGCCTCTCAGTATTTTTACTCAGTAAATACTTCTAAAAGTGTATCATTTGCAAACTTTAAAACACAGCAAAGACATCATTTCCTATCTATGACTATTCACAACATCTAAAGGCTTAACTTTTATGTATTATCATGGCTACCAATGCCATTAGTACTAATATATAGTATTAAGGTTCAGATGTCTTCCAGTCAGAAATATAGAAAAATTAAGCGACAAACTCAAAATACTTAATATACTCAAATGAGTGAAAAAATCCAAATATGCAAACAACATGTCAGTTTTTCCTTTCTGTTATTGAAAACTCTCTGCTGTAATCTAGTAATAATGTTATTACAGAATTTAAAGAAAATCTTTTCAATCAGAATTTAAATCTATATTTAGTACCTGCACACTGTCACAGAGGTAGGTGAGTCCTATCAGCTTCCATTAAGACATTGCTTCTCAAAATACACCTTGCCTTGAAGTTACTAGGCATCACTAAAACACATTTTTCTTTTGCAATGCTACAAAGGAACATGCATTTTAATACACAGCATTCTCCCCAGCTCCAAGTTTTAAAGTAGCTGTTTTCTTTTTAAGACCGAACAATTAATGACTTCATACATTATTTCTGAAGCTGATTCTGTGATAATCTGAAGTTATTCATTAAGAAATGAATGTAGCCATTCATATAATGTAATACATGAGCAAATAAATAATCAGAGTGCACAAAGACAAGAGCTTCAACTCCTGGCAGCAAACCTAGCAATTGTTAAAGCACTGCAGAGGAGAACATAGTTGGTCCTCAAGGAGTACAGCCAAAAAACAGTCACGAGCCATTGACAGTTCCTCTGAAGAAGAAAAAGATGGATGACCACAGGCATGATGATGTTCTTGTGTATACGGAATTGCAATACCTCTTTCGACTGACAAGGCTGAGCTGACGACGTGGAATGTGAGTGAACTCTCAAAAGAGTTCACTGAGTCTTTCTCCCCACAAAAAAGAGTTTTTGACAGATAGGAAAGGGTTGAAAAAGCTACTAGGAAACAGGATATTACAGATTTGAACAGACACGCCTTATTAGTTCTTCTAATTTTACTAACAGCCTAACTACTGTGTATTGTTTAGGGATGAAGGCTTGGTTTGCTTTTGTCATTTTGTGTCAAGCCATTTGCAGTATAGCAATTGGTCAAAATAAATCTTGTGTAAGCAAAACTGTTTGAAGTCACTGTAACATTACACCTGACTGCTAATGTTTTACAATACAGCTCTTTGGGCTTTTTGTTTGATGCTTTTAAAAAAAACAAAATAGGCAATGGATTGTTTGCAGAAGTCCTTACCTCCTCTGTGGACTACGATTTTGAGAGAACTCTGAATCACTGTCCTTTGATGTTGGAGAGCCCTTATATGTGTAAAAAACATCCTCTGTCTCAGTAATATAACTAATCTCATTCGTAAGGTTATCTACAGATGAGTGTCGTGGTTTGCGGATTTCGTGACGTAGTCTAGGACTCCGCCTGAAAAATACAGAATACAAACACAAGCAGGAAAATTAGAATATTTCACAAAACTTTATAAAAGAAAAATTTCTATCCTATTGCAGTTATGATCTGAATCTTCATAACAGGCCTATAAGTCTCACTTCAGATAATCAATTTTTAAGCATTCTGTATGGTATACTAGGTAATCATACATTGCTAGGTTCAGTACATTGGACTGATTTGGTGTTTCCCCCCCTGCAAAACGCAATTTATATTATTAAAGTTTTAATCATAGGATAATTCTGCTTGGAAGGTACTCATAGGGGTCCTCTAGTCCAATCTTCTGCTCAAGTCAGGGTCAACTAAGGCCAGAGTAGGCTACTTAAGGCTTTATCTACTCATATCTCAAAAAATCTGAAGGATGGAGACTGCACAACTTCCCCAGGCAATGACTGTCCACGTGGTGAAGCAGTTTTTCCTATATCCTGATAAAACCTCTTTTGTTTCAAATACTTGTTGCCTCATCCTCCTACTACACAAAAGTGAAAAACCCGGCCTCATCCTGTAGGCTGGTTCCCTCCTAAGTAATTCTGGGCTGTTATTAGGCATCTGGGAAACCCCTGCTTCTCCAGGCTGAACATGTGCCACTATTGACATAGCCTCTCCTCACAGGATAGGTGCTCCAACCTCCTGACTGCCTGGGAGCTGGTGGTCTTTGCTGAGCTTGCTCCAGTTTGTAAGGGTCTTGTATCTGCAGACAAAAGGGCTGCAAGCATTCTAGTAAAATCTACAGAATGCTGAGCCAAAGAGGGTTACCACTTCCACAGATCTACTATCTATCACTCTGCTAATTCTGCTGGGTTGGACTACTTTGCTGTCAGAACATACCAGATAGCTCATGCATCACTTCTCCCTATAAAGATTACTAGGTTGTTCTCCAGAAAGCTGCACTGCAGACAATACTGTAATACTGGGTTCTTATTTCCCAGGACACTATGTTTGTCTCCATTGAATTTCACACATTTCCTATTGGCCCATTTCTCCAGATTATCGAGATCACTTCAGAGAGCAGCCCTGCCCCCAGGCTTATTGACTCACACCCCCCCCCCCCCCCCCCCTTCAGTTTGGTGCCATCTGCAAACTTTATGATCAAGCATACCATTGCCTCCTCCAGGTCATAAAGCTGACAGGACATAAACAGGATAAACAGGACAGATCCCAAGAGAGATCGTTGCTTGCAGTCATCTGCTTTTCATTCTTGTCCATTCTTGTGACCCATTAACAACTCCCCTCTTAGTCCAGTCATCCAACCATTTTAACACATTTTTTAGACTACCCTATTGTCCACCCATCCAGAAACATAATGTCTTAACTTGGGCATAAGATTTTTGAAGACAGCATGAAAGCCTTGCTAAAGTTGAGGTAAGTGACACCCATCCTTCTGTTGTCATATGTATTCTCAGAATAAAACTGTTTAAATATATATGTACACACTACATAATTATTCTGCTAGAGTACATACAATTAGAAACGGTAGGAAGCTAGAAGGTGTGGAAAAGGCTGAAAATGGATTTACCAATTGGGGGTAACAGGAGGTGATCGAGAAGGAAGGCTTTTGGTTTCTAGGTGCTCAACTGATAAGGATCGTCTCAGAGATGGGTTCCAAACCATCCCACCTATCACTTTTCTGCAGTACTGGTTGTTTACAGACCTGAAAAGATATAAGACAACTGCACGTGAGTTATTTTGCATAGAAAACTAAAATGAAATAAAATATGCTTATGAAAGTCAACTTCACAATTTAAAGGATCCCCTGTGTTTACCCCTCCTTACTTATGCAAATTCTCACAGAGACATTTGCCGTCCCTCGTTTGTGACAATAAAAGTGATCATCAATCCCTGGTACATTGTTAATCACAAGCCAGGGTAAAAATAACTTTCTGAGACTTATTTTTAACCCAATTGTGTTTAAGAAGACAGAGGGGAAGACAGGAAATTCAGTATGTCCTACTGGCACTGAACTGAGTGCCTAACACAGTTCAAATACATGTAATGTGTTCTGAACCTTCCCTGTTAATATTCACAAAAGGGTAACAATTCAACGAGAGCTTCACAGAGCACAGGACAACTTTACCCGTCCACCAGCTGCCTCATCAATTAAGGGCTACACCAGACAACACTATATTGCAGAAGGAAGCCACTTTTGAGTGATGTATTCCTTATAGAGATAAACCACTAAAAAAAATCTGACATGAAAACAGGATCTCTAGGTCTGGATGGCTTATTGTGACAAGAATCTGACAAGAAAAGGGATGCACCAGGATAAAAACCACAGCCTGGAAAGCAATAAAAATATTCTAATAGTGAAAATACACAGCATAAAGGAAATCTTTAAATAGACTGAAATTGAGATAAACTAACTCTTGTGCATCATTTTATACAGCATTCCACAAGTCAAGCTGAGAGGTAAGCTGCTCATCCTTGAGTTTACAAGCCCAAGATTTCTCATGGAAGAAACAATTTATTAGTTATAGAGAAAACACCTTTGGCTCATTAAGCCCTGAGCTGCACATAACAGGCAGCTAGGATGTCAGGCTATGTAAGGACCTTACCACAGGGCTGAAAAGTCTCAAATTTACACAGCATTTAAAAAAAAAAAAAAGAAGTGTTACTAAAGCTGTGGGTATTACACTAAAATCTAACCTTAAACATGCTTTACATTGTACTATTTTTGCTTATATAAACAAAAGAAAAAGCAACCCATAATTTTTTTCTCATATATACTGAAGTATTTCATATATCTTGTTCATAATTTTAAAGGAAATCAATTCCTTCAACTTCTAAATGTACTTTAAAAGCTTCTCCCAGTGTAAAAAACAGAGGAAAAACTTAGCATGAAGCATCTACATATTAAAATCAGCTACCCATGTACATTTTCATGCCTAATAAAGAAAGTCCATCAGCTCAGGAGAAGCTTTTGGCTATACTACCCATTTTATTTTTCTAAGACTTTTTAATACAATGACAAGGTACCAGCTACTCATCTTCTTCAGAAACAGAGTTCTTTCAAAGAAACCTTACACAGTTGTAGCAGAGGGAAAGACTAGAAAAAGGGGATGCATTATGAAAAATGCATTGTGAAGAACTCCACATTAATCAGCTTTTCTTTTATACAAGTGGCTGTTGATGCATTTTCCAACACAGACAACTTGAAGTGCAACATAACTCATGTGATGGAAGCCAGAACCCTAAACCCTAACTTTAATCTTAAACCCCTAATCCTGACCACAAAATCACTTACTGGGCATGTCTCTAGATATTTCAGTTAAGGCACAGAAGATAAATAATCTCCTGAACTTCAAGTAGCTGCCCTTCAGATGCCAAATATCAGCATATTTTTCAGCAGACATTCTGGGAGGCTGCCAAAGCCTTTCTGGAATGGGCTGTACTATCTTGAAATGATGCTTCCTTTTTCCCATATATTACTGAGTCTATCCTTGGTGAAAAATATAGATACATTTTTAGCTTCTCAACAAGGAATGAGAATACCTCTAGGAGAGGTTATTCAGCATTCAGTCCAGAATTTACCTCCCAGAATCTGGGAGATGTGATTCAGTTTGCTCCTTGAGCAAGGCTTACAGGTGATTTATACAACTCAGCAGCCTAATTTAAATGGAATGCCTCTAGTACCTTAAGCCAAGAAAATCAAGAAGGGCACAGGTATGTGCAAATAAGAAATTGCACTCAAGTACTGCAACTGTTTGAACTGATGTAATAAATGCTAGGCTATCTGTCTCAGATAAGTATGGAAGAACATAGAACAAGAAAGCCATAAATTTCATAGGAAAATCTGTGATACTTAAGATGGTAAAACCTGAATGTGGCACCCTTCAAAGCTGATGGAAGCATGAAAAGATTTATTACACATGAGTCAATCTTAAAACCTCCAGGACTGCACAATGTGGTTGGTGGAGTTTTTGTGTGCACATTTGGTTTTGTGGTTTGGTTTGTCTGCTTGTGTTTGTTTGATTTATACAATGCAAAAATTTGTTCCCTTTCATATGGGAAAACGCAGAATCTCTTTTTTGATTGTGCAGCCTCCACATGAGTTCAGAGCGACCCTTGAAAAGGAACATGTAAAATCTTATAACATTCCACAACCATAAACAAGTTGGAAAGTAAAAAATTTCAGTATGTGAAATATGAACCTCAGGAGTTACTTTTTCCACAATTTTTCTTAGATCTTTTTAGAAAATAATTTGCTGAGTTCATAGGAACTACTGAAAGCTTTTCAAAATTACTGTTGCTTCTTATGTAGTTAGGCAGTCTTTCATAGCAATGGTTGCTGAGTTACTTCTCAATCATGTAGATCCTAAAATTCATGCTTACTGCTGGTATAAATAAGGCCAAAGAGGTTATCATTAAGCTGATGAAAGGTATCTCCATAACTGATTCTCCCCCTGGAGATTCCTTAAAAGTCTAAGTGAGCAATTCAGTAGAGAAAATGCCTCAGAGCATTGAAATTACTTGAAAAGAATTTTTTCTTAGTAATTCAGGTAAACAATAAGAACTGTTCTATATGCTACAGACCATTAAGAAATTGTAACAGCAGATTTGTCAAAAAGAAAATGTTTGAAGCATGTTGATATCATTCAGAAGTCAAAGCTCATCCAAATAGAAGACAGAAAATCAGTCTGACAAATGTAAAGTTAAATTGTTAAGGGAACACACTACAAAAAAAAAACCTCACAAAAACACACCACCCATGAACAAAAAGAAAACCATAAAATAATTCTCCAAAAATCATGAGAACAAGCAGGTTTCTAGAGAGTCTATAGATTGTCAAAGGGTCAAAGAACTCCCCAGAATCTCACATCCAGAGATGATAATGACACAATACTTTCTCTTTAATTCTCTATTAATATGAAATATATTTATATGTTTCATTACAGAATGTTTTGGGGGTGGGGTAGGTGAATAGCGATGGGATGGATAAGACAAGGAAGACACAGGACATGACAACTTTGTAGCTGAATTGCTGATAAATGCAACAACAGAACAAATCAACATAATGGAAGAAATCACTGTGACTGATACTTATCAAAAAAGACTAAAAGCCCCTAAAATAAAAGAGCAGAACTACTTGAGTAAAACCTCCCACTTCAAAAATCACACAATATGGCCAAAATAAATACCAACTGCAAAGAAATGGAGAAGGGCATTACAATGTCAAGTGACTGGACAAGAAACTGGCAGCTTAACTTTAATGAAGATAGGGCCCAGTTACTGCATGTGGGGAGGAATAATTCCAGCTTCATATAGGAAATTTACAGGCTCTAAAGAATTATTTCTGGGTAAGTAGATCCTAGATAACACTAGGAAACTACCAGCTCTGTAACTAGAAGAATCCAATGAGGCAAATAAAGGATTAGAAGTGCCACAACAGGAGTATCTTGAATACCTGAATGGGAAAAATGTTTTCATCTTTACGTCAGTAATAAGTGGTTGGCATGATGCACTCCAGAAATTGCCCTAACGTATTAAACAGAATGTGTACATGACACTAATGGCTAAACATTTCAAAACAAATCTGTTCTGCAAATTCTCTTACCGGATCATTAGCTACATGACATTTTTCCTTTCCAGTGTTTTTATACTTCACACTGAAGCAGCAGGTTGAAAAAAATAGCAGTAAAACATATATCCAAACACCTTTTGAGGCAATTATAAGAAAAGTTCTGCTGTAAGGAGATCACATTGCTGAAAGCGAAACAACCATATAACTTGTCAAATGGTTTGTATATAGACTGGAACAAAGCTACGGACAGGATTAAACTCTGCCACTCCAACTTGAGCTACCACTGACATAAATCCTCCCATTCCCATCATAGAGCAAAACATGCTTTCACACAATACTTACTTTGCTGGATTTCTAGAACCCAGAGTCCAATAATGTGATAATATCTTTTTTTCATGAGGTAGTGACTTCTTTGACTGAAAAAATGTGTGATGCTCTACACAAGATTTCCAAAGATTTTTGCATGCTCTGTAATTTAACATGTTGAAGGCAACAATATGCTCTCTGGATTCATTCTGTAACAGTAGGGAACACCATGTTTCAACATATACAAGTAGATGAAACAGTAAACAAGATCATAAAAAAACAATAAAATTATTTTAAGCTTAAACATGAAAAACACATTGAGGCAAACAAACAAACAAAAAAATCAGCATACAGCAGCTGGAGATGGCCAAAATACCTCTGTAACTATATGAAATTCCAAACTGCAAAATGTGCCCTTTACAAGTTAATGAAATGTTAATGAAATACTTAAGTCCAGAGCAGTAAAGATTTTGTATATACAAGTATCATGTTATGTCGATAAATATAATTTCAGGTTTCCAGTCAGATTTATACCACCTAAGACAAACAAAATTCTCTAAAACATTCCATTAAGGGTGCAATGTCAAAAGGTAAAAAAACCCCCTTATTCTTTGAATTCAAACTCTTCATGTAAGGCTTCAATTCAAAAATGTTCTTTCAAGTGTCATAGTACGCAAAAAGCATATTCTTGATAGTCTTTCAGAAGAAACTGAAGCTGTTGAAAGTGCCCTTTCTTGGGGGAAAGAAAGTAGGGGCTGGGGCTGCTGCTACTGCTGTTGAAACCCACTCCTGCTTGGATGACAACATAAGGCCAAAATGAGGAGGATCAGAAGGCAGCAGAATATAAAACTTGTGTGTCTTGGTGCAAACCTTACAAGTACCTTCAATGCCAAAGTGCCAGTGAAACACAATTGTGCCACCGATGTTTGTCACAAGAGTTTTGTACAAGAGAAAGCGTTGGTAAGTTAATCTAGTTATTGATGCAAAGAAAGTGGAATGAGAGCAAAGCAAAGAGTAGAAATAAAGGTAACATGAGACCTGAGTCAATTGCCAGCACAGCTCAGCACTTGAGTGAAAAAACACAAGTTTTCATCACTCATCTTTTTCAGCTTCTCTAAATTACGAGTGATTTTGACATCTCAACATATAATTAGGCGGGCAACCTTTTGCTTATTCACAGCAACAGTCTTGTTGGGAAGTAACTACAAACAATTTTGGCTGGAATAGTCAATCTGTTTTTCTTCTGTTCTTCTTATTTCTAGGCAGCATTTTACAAATGCCACATATCTGAGACCAATCCTGCATTTTGCAAATCACTTTATGTCTAGTCCAGAGACTCTAAGGCTTCAGACACACTTTTAATAAAGACAGTGAGACTTGTAAGAGAAAAAAAGATTTGCCTCTTGATTTTAAGTAAGCACTGAAAACCATTTAACTGATTACAATCTTTCAGGAATGTTTTCCCTATATCTATTAAAGCACTTAAAAAGTATTTTCTTTTCAAGATGTGGGTTTGTTACTTGAGTCTTTTGCATACTGGAACCAATTCATCTTTGTCAGTTCACCACAGTTGCTTCTAAGTAGTTATGTAAAATAAAGCAGGAAAGCATACTGAAATCTAAACTCAGAACTTCTTGAAATATATAAAGCATACATCACAATGATTTAATGGCAAATGCCATTTCTGACGTACTCCCTTGTTTGTTGAACACCACTTGAAAGGTTTTACTACTCCAGCAGACAAATGGAAAGGAAGGTATCTATATCTATATATTTTTGTTGGCCGGAAGCGCTGGTCTTTCAAATTGCCACAAAAATTATTTTATCCAAGCATCTCAATTACATTGAAAAGCATTACATTACAAAGATAAGGAATTAAGTACATCTAATATTCTGGGTTTTTAAACTTAGGTTTGAAAAAAGTAATTAATTTTGCTTGTTACAAGTGTGCTTTTTTGTTGTCACAGAACCTTCTTAGCAACTTTTAAGTAAGATGAAAGTTTTAGCATGGATTTAAGCTAGGAAAAATCTTTTGAGGAGTTTCATAAAAATTTATTCAATTTTTAGACTAACATAACCTTTTGTTGATAACAATCTGCCTCACTAACAGGCCACCTTGCAAGTCATGCTGGTAAATCTGTATATTTTTTAAAGGTGAGCAGAGTTCTAGTGGGATCCAAGGATCTAATGCCCATCATACTTCTCAAATTCTAAAAGAACAGCATTTTAATAATAATCAAGAAATGAGGATTAGAGAAATTTCAGGGCATTAAGGTAAAGGGAGAAATTCCACACAGCTAAAGTGCCTGGCTAGTTCAACATATAGAAGAACTTCTACATCAGTTGTATGCCTACTCCATAACAGAAAATCTGAAAGTATCTACAGCATAGAAAGTAAAGATATATTTTAGTATGCAGCAAATGAAATTGATTTTAAGCATTAGATAGGCACATTGAAAATAAAATTTTATTTCTGAAAGGTACAAAATGTTGCCTGTAAACAGCAGCATTCCTATTCCTACCTTAAATCCTGCACCCTTCATTAACCCTATATGTCATGAGCTTCTATAGCACCAGACATTCACTGATCCATCAGTCTTGCTCCCCAGTCCTTTTCTGGCTCTTCAGTAGTCAGTAGAAACAGAAATACTGCACACTCCTAATCAAGTAGCTGATCAACAGACTGGAGCAGTGGGAGGGTAAAAGAGAAGGCGAGTAGCAGGGAAAGAGTGAGATAAGTTGATTTTCCAGAAGAGGCACGTAAGGAAAGAAAAATGGAGTAAATGAAATAAGGAGACTAAATCGATGAAACATGGCACATCCCAGGGGACTGCAAATTCATTGCCTTCGAAAATTTTCTGCAGATTTTTGTAAAGAATCTACATATGACATACAAAATATAAAAGAAGTGCTATAACATTCTCATCAGCTTTAGTCAAACCTCATTTATGAATATGCAGTATCTGCTCTGTTTTCCCCACATTCTTTCATCTTCTTAACTTTCAGATTCATTTACCTATTTTCTTCTGTCTTTCCAAACAAAAAACTGATCAGTACAAAGACTGACACCAATGCAGTCATCTGCCCTCACACATCCCTCAAGCATCCCACTCTTTTGGCAAAACCCCTAAGACTCCACTCCCCTCTCTCTCAGTACATGGCACCAGCAAGCTTTCCCAAGCAATACCACTTGAGTACTGCACACTTGATGCCCTAAATTTCAAGACCAGATGAAAAAGATGGATGTATCCACAGATTTAG
Organism: Chamaea fasciata; assembly: GCF_029207755.1. Taxonomy (NCBI): domain Eukaryota; kingdom Metazoa; phylum Chordata; class Aves; order Passeriformes; family Sylviidae; genus Chamaea; species Chamaea fasciata. The sequence goes on along the minus strand of NW_027094086.1, from coordinate 65,861,603 downwards.
TGGCACACCTGGTCTGCTTTTTCATATGTACTGAGAAGGAGTAAAAAGGTCACGCAGCTGGCCTTACTTGTCTAACAGTTCTGTAGCTCTTTAAGCGTGACACTGTGTGCATTACTGTCATTCCTGTAGGTTATGAAACAAAGAACTATGATCACTCAAGAAAAGGTAAGCTAAAAGAATCAAGAGCCTTAAACTGTCATCATCTTTCAAATGTGTAACTGAACAAATTAAGATTGCTGCTCTCTTCAAAAGTGACACAGGTCTCCAGAGACAAAAAATTCTACTTTTGACAGCAGTAAAGTCTTTATGTAATGAACACACATATTTTACATTATGTCCACAGATTGTTCTATATTGACACTTTATTCTTCCATATTCCAAAACCACTCTAAGTACACTCATTTATAGAGAATCATAGAATGGTTTGGGTTGGAAAGGACTTAAAATGATTGAGTTCTAAGCCCTGTTTTACTCATCATTCTCACAGAGTTCTGTTACTACATTTATTCTCGCAGACGCATTTGGAAACTGCTGTCTGTAAGCCTGTACTTATCTGTATATTTGAAAATATTTAGATTCTAAAATTACAATTTATCAGTGAATTTTTAATCCTCAAACCCAGGAGAGAAGTTACTACATGCAAGTGTTTACACTCACAAGTGTGTAGAATGGTTTATCAACCACTCATTTCTTGATGCAGTGAAATATATATGAACAGACTGTGACATATCTTCATATAAACAATATATTTAGAAACTTAAAGCTAGTAAAAAAACCTTAAGATGCCCCCACAGTGTTTAAAGACACACCCTGTGCATGCTATGTGTTTGTGCAAGCAGTACTGCAGTAACGCTATCTCTGGATACTAACTTTGTTTAAACACAAATCCTGAAAAGTAACATGTACATACATACTTGCACACTCCTCAAATTTCAAAGAACCCACCAAACTGGGAAAAAAGAAAGACACACAGAAAAGAAAAAGAGAAGAAAACACTTTCCTTTTGGGTAAAAAAAGGCCTCCCTAGAAATCTTTGTTCAGCAGACCTTCTAATCTGTGTGGGTCAAGAGGTAGTCTTGTAACACAGTTCCTATAAAGTTAAGAGCTTGTGTACTACCAGAAAGAGCCTTCATGAAGTTTAGGTACAAGTTAACCCTTACCTTTTACTATGTTCTCAATTTTTACCCTCAACTGAATTAAAATATTTATACATCTGCTGGATCACTAGTTTCTGAGAAGTTTTTTTTTATTATAATATTAAATAATCTATGCTCTTTGCAAAAATATACCTATTTTTTTTCATATTGTGGCAGCACAATAATAATCAGAAATCAAGACTTGCTCCACCATTACATAGACTAATATTACAACTGTTCTGCAAAGAGCTCAAAGCAACCAATAGAAGACAGCTCTTTTAAGAGTTGAAAAATTTTACATGAGTTTTATCAACTGTCTTCACATAACTTGCCAACTCCTAAAGCTCTCCATGTTACACACACCAGGCGGTGTGTTATATCCCTTTTCAACATCATGCTTTTCAGCTACAAAGCTCTCCTTTCCTCCAGGAACCTCGCTTTCTTCCTGAGCTCTGAGCCCCATAGGCTGAAGGGACCTCTCAAACTCCCCCTAGATGGGAGAGGCAGTTGTTTAGCAGATTCACTGCATTAAGGAACTCCACAGTGCAGGGAGAGCAGCAAAGGAAAGAGCAGCAGATGGTGATGAGAAAGGGGAAATATGCTATGTGAATAAATATTGGAGAAAGGATGGACACCTGCATTTAGCCGAAGTCTCCAAGGGAGAAGAAACCTCCATGGGAAAGATACAGTCCAACAGACTGAAAGTGGAGGGGTTCAGTGTTGGAAAAGAAACAAAAAAAACCCCCAAAAAAACCTGAAATGGAGAGGGAATAAACAGACCAGAATAGCAAGACCAAGTAAACAAAACAGAGTTTCAAAGGCAAATTACCCCAACAGAGCCTTTTGATCAGCAGTTTGTAGGTTACATTCAATATAAAATACTGAATGTGGTCACTTGAGCAAAACAAAATTAGAGGACTACTTACGTGTTTTTGTCGTTGCTGTATAAAAAACTTTTTCCTTTTAAAGGAAATTTTTAATATGTTCACCCTAAAAGAAAGAAACAGGCCATGAAATACTGAGCAATGCTTGGAGTGATTAAACAACGAAAAATAATACTGCATACAGTGAGCCTGAAAGATTATAGCTGTAAAATATTCAATGAATAATATGCAGCCATCTCCTGTGTTGAGTGGCAAATAGATGTCCTCGTTTAATCTTTAAATAGTTCACAGCAGTTCTCTCCCACCAAATCTATTCTTGCAGCAAAAACTTGATGACATCTTCTACACTAAGCTGCACAAATGTTAAATGTGTCAACTTTTGTATAACTTTAGAGTCATATGACAACTGTGACTAAAGGAACAAAATTTAAGACCCTAATGACATGACAAGGTTGGTCTTACAACAACGGAAACCTTGCTGAGGCTATGCAGAATTTGTTTCATAATGTGAAAAATTTTTAGTGTTAATCACCAAACAAAACTTCTAGATTAAATCATAATTTTAGACGGATGAAAACTGAGAAGGAGTGTTAATATATTTTTCACTTCATTAACATTGGTATGTAATTTATGTGGTAATTTTAGAACTGAACACCTCTTTTTACACAGTGTGAATACATATTTACTAAGGTAAAAATTACAACTGAAATCGGTGCTCAAGCAATTTTCATTTTAATTATATAATTATCAGTTTTGCTAAATTAAACAAAATTCCACCAACCCGCACACCTTCCCACAGCAAAACAAGATTTGTCTAAAATACCTAAATTTTCTCTGCAATAGTTCTACTTCAGTAGCTGAAAACCTTCACTTTTTGGATAAAGAAATTTCTGATCTGTGGTCAGCTGGAATCTTATAGAGGCCTTAAGGAAAAAAAATCATGAAAGGGTTTTTTAAGTTTACTGCTAAATGTCTCATAATATTTTTGTGACCTTATGCTTCACAGGATGTCAGATATCAGGTATGAACTATGTTGAAAGTCCTCTCAGTTTGGCATAGTTTTTGCATCACTCTCATCAAACAGGATGGCATAATGCTCATTCCCCACTGCACACAGGAGAGGCACTTGATTTACAAGCAACATTCTTTATGGATACAGGAGAGTATATTTGCCAGTTACTAACAAGAATATTCATGGAATTGCTTATCCCTCTTCCTGCACAAGAGGTAGAAAACAGTGTGTGCCATTTTCAGAAAATGCTTTTCTCCATCAATTACAGAACCACAAAAAAACAGGTATTTCAACACTATTCTTTGACAAGACAAATTAATGGAAAGTTGAAATCATATCCAACTCTCCTGTTAGGCCAACTCTTAAAATACTTGTGCTATTTGACTTGCTACCTCAAACATCAGTGATCTGCTTGCTCATCTAAAAGCTTTGGATTTTGAACTACCTGACAAGTCATATAAATTTCCAGTTGTAATTGAGCTGCAATTCATTGTATAGTAATTCTTTCTTGATTCTAGTGCTACTCTGCCTGAACTAGTACCACTCAAGCTTTGTGATTCTGGGTCTTTCTTACCATGTTTCTTGACTTAGATTAAACTTCAACAAAAAAGTTTTTGGAGTTACTTCAACAAAAAAGTTTTTGGAGTTATTCTCAGCTTACACAGTTGCTGTCATGGTCTGCTCTTAACCCAACATGAAGGCAGCAGAAATGCAGGACACAGAAAACTAACTTTGCAGATGAAGCAAAAAACCTCCCACCCAACAACAAAAGGGGAAACAGCATCCCAAAGTACCAAAACTCTCTCAATCCCTCTCCTCTACTGCTTTCTTTTTAATTAAAAACAAACAAACAAACAAAAAAAACCCACTCATGAAACCAAAACAACAAACCCAAAAAACTCCAAAATCTCACCAAAACCAAAGCCATGATTCATTGCATGACCATATAATCACTTCAAGCCAAAGCAGACCTATAAGTCTCTTCATTTTGATACTCTCTCTGCTAAATAAGAGTACCTCTCTTGATTTCATTAATTCTTAAAGTACAACTAAACCTATTTAGTTCAGGCATGTAGACCACTTGCTACTCTGACATTTTTATTTAACAATAACTAAGTATCTTCTGCAATGCTCACAAATGTCTGAATGTTCACACCTAGAAAAATCTACAAAAAGATCCAAGAGATTAAGGTGTCAAAGGATTTAGACTTAGCAAGTTCTTGAAGATGTCATACCCTAAAAATATTTAAATGGAATGCAGTTACTATTATTGTAATTGGTGGCTCAATGGCCCTTCTCTCTCACCAATGATCTCTCCAGTGACTATGCAACATTCACGAATCATTAAATGTCATGGTTTACTTATAAGGCACTCACTTGTTGAAGTATTTCAAGAATGATGGATCTTGTGCGTCCCATCTTCCTATCATTCACAGGCATCAAAATAGATTTGTCACTCCGTGAGCTACAGAATCACTAGTTTTTAATTAAACTGGCAGTCCTGTCCTAGCACTAAGTACTAACAAGTACTAACAGCTGGTACTTGTGACCTAAAGCAAAAAAAAAGTTTCTTTACCTAGAAACCCTATACTTTGCTGCTGAAAAGAGGTGCTGTCTAATTTGCTATGTAAGATGGTTGTTTTCCAAGTTTTAACTAGCAATGTATTATGCATTCCTCCAGCAGTTTCTCTGAAGTTTTCAAAGCAGTGAAACTACATACACAAAATAGCATTTAATACCTAACCCTAGTTGCTGCTGATATAGAGGGTATTTCCGGTTTTGCCATTAATATTTTACATGCAAAATCAATTTGGAAATTACCACAGAACAGTTAAGCACCCTTGAGAATAACTCTGCAGAGTGTATAAAATACTGCATTAAATCCAAAGCTATTTTTTAAACCTATCTTGACTTGCATTGCCGCTGACTGATCAGTCAGCTCTTTATGTAGGTTGCTTTGATTGAAAAGCTTCTTTTTGCCAAGGCAGAACTCTCTCACTGCCTCTGTTCCTGAAAACTTTTGGTCCCCTTTGACTACTACCATATGGCATAGTTGTATTGTTGTCATCTACTGCAGAGTATTTTACTTAAAATTTTGGAAAGAGTGCTTTGATGGTGTTTGCTGCCACCTTGAGTTCTAACTCGTTCAAGGTAAAGTTTGCACAGTCCATAGGAAAAACCACTTGATACAAATGGTGTTACATGAAGTGCCTAAATAAATACTACTTCAGGCATCACAGAAATATATCCTGCTTTGAGATCTAAAATAAAAGTGAGATTCCATACTACAAATACATCCCAAGCAACTCTGCTCTGGTGGCTTTCAGTGTTTGCTCATTTTGGCAGGATCAGGGAATGGACACCATTCCTGCACAAAGAATTATGATTAACTCATGCAAGATGCCAGAAATAAAAAAGTCAAAAAGTTAGCCCCTGTGTAGGGAGCTTTTGCTTTCAAGATGAGAAGAAATTTTTAGAGAGAGAGAGAGGGAGATAGAGATGGAGCAGTAGAGTAGGAAAGCTTGGAACAATTGTATTAACAGTCAGCTGAAAATATTACTGCCTAAACCTCATATTTTAGAGTTGGCAGTATTCGAACTGAAAAACCTGTGGGTTTTATTTCCCTCAACTTTTTTCTGTAAATGAGAGTAGGTTTTTGTGAAAAATGTTTTAGCATCTGTGTTTTATTCCTCTGTGCTCTCCAGGAGTAAAAGTAGCACAGGAAGTTGTGGATTCGTCCTGTCTTGTGTGCTATAAACTTCTTTTCCCTTCCCTAAAAAATTCATATAGTCACAGATTTTAAAATGCCACTACTCTACGGTTTGCAGGAACAACTATTACCCATTCATACCTTACTTAGGTCAACTAAGTTGGCAGAACAAGACTGGCAGAAGACAGAAAATGTGCCTCCAGCTGGCAGTTTTTAAAATTTGCAGCGGTTCTAAGAAGCTGAGAGGCTGATGTATGAAAGAGCAGCACTCAAGGCACAAGGATGAAAAGTAAGTCTTTTAGGCTTCAAAGTGCATTAGAAATGGAAAAATACAAGTTTTCACTGTGCTGCAGTATGAGAGCATTAATATTATTCTTATTCTTCTTATTATTATATTTCAACTCCCAGGGAGTTGAAATGCAACTCACAGCAAAGAAAAAAAAAGAAAAAAAGAAAAATCCAGAGACTGTGCAGTGTATTTTCTCCTAGAATTTTAACTGAAACTGATTTTATTGCTTTTCTATAGGAAATACTTGTTTGGTTGGGTTCATAAATGAAAGGATGTAATGACACTAGTATTTAATGAATAGAGCTAGGGAGCCTTTTTTTAATATGATTAAGGGCCAAAAAAGCAAGTACAACACATTGGAATGCATTTTTCTTTCATGATTAAGAACACAGTACGATCTTACTGACAAAGTTATCCAGAAAAATTATTACAAATTCAAGAAAGAGCTCACATGTAACATGACAAAGCTATAGTTTTATCAAGCATAAAAAAACAAGTTCATGCTTCTACTAAAAAAGAAAGACTGGAAAAAAGTTTTTTGTGATCCAATCCAAAAACCTTAAGAAAATGCCCGACCTCCATATAATTTCTAATTCAAGTTACAATTTTTAGTATGGTATAACTAATAAAGTCCAAAAGCACTTTAAAAAATTATAGCTTATGTAACTTCTCATGTCATTCACATTAGAGTTCTCGTGCACATTATTTCCTTGCAGAGGTTATTTTCTACAGCACAATCATGCATTCTAACGTTTTATGTATCAGCGAATAATGTGAAGGTCTCTTGCCTGCTTGTTAATATTATACACCCATACTTGATGAGATTTAAAAATGTCTAAATTATATTATCCTACCTCCTGTAAATCTGAAACTCCAAATAACTCATTTTACATTTCTGCTCCAAGAAGTATCTTCTTGCTGAATGCCATGTTAAAAGATTCAGACTGAACTTAATTCAGACTGAATTAGGGGCTTAGCTTTAATAGAAATACTGATTGATTTTGTTTTTAAAGAGACATATTCTTGGTCATAACAGCAGCAAATGTCTAAGACCACAGGGTCCTCCTAATCATGTACTCCTACATGTATGTAAATTAACTTGATCAAGACTTCATACAGTGCAAGGACTTCAAAAGTCTTAATGATTTAAAAGTCTAGGCAAGTTTTCTTTTTTATCTAAGCACATGGAAATACCACAATACAGCATAAAGAACAAATATATGAATGGTAGGCTTCTTTGAAATAAATATGAAAGCAAATGGAAGTAAGATTGAAAAAACTGGACAGAAAAAACTGAAAGAAATTCCTGTATTTCTTTACAATAAAGGAATTTACCAGGGATAGAAGCTTGTACAGATGAGTTTTCTATACACAGCAATTCCACTGGATGCAATCCCAATCATAAGATCTAGATTATGGAGATCCTGCAAAAGAAAAATACCATAAGAACACAGATGTAGTTTGTGTCATTCACATATATCTGCTAACAAATTTATTTTCGCGCTTTCTATACCTAAATTGCTACACTTGAGGAAAAAATCAATGACAGTTTTGAGTTTTGATTTTTGCGCATCTCTTTCCTTTGATGTTATCTATTACACATTCTAAATATTATTCATGCATTAAAACAAATTGCCATGTTCATCTTACTACCCTGGATGTTCCTTAGGTCTGAATCAAGAGTAAGTTTGCAAGTCTAGCCTTATTAATTTCAGGAAAGATGTTGAAGTACTTCCCAAGATTAGTCAGGTAAATGTCACAGAATTTTGGGAACTGAACAAAAATTGCTTGATTATATGCTGTTTAAAAAGAGAGAAGGAATAATTCTTTACTTTTTCTTAAAAGGTCTTACCAAGAAAGACTGTACAGGAAGTGACCACAATTTTGCATATGAGAATATGTTGGAGAAATACACATGTACATGAACATTTCATACCCTAAATGAAATCCATTATTAACCAAACCAAAAGCTGTGCATTAGCTTAACACATACAATTGGAAAAAAAATCATAAATTTATAATCTTTTCTTGGTATTGAGATACTTAAGTGAAAACACATTCTTCCAGATAAGCAAACATTTGAGTTAAAAAAACCCCCAAAAAGGCAGAAAGGAGGATGCTGGATGATCATTTTGAGCCTAAACCAAGACAGATGTTAAAGAAGTTGCAAATCTTGGCTTCCCATTTCTTATGATCAATGCACACTAATGTGTTATTAAAGAGATTTCTAAACAGAGCGAAATGCATACATGAATCCGCATGTAAGAAGAATCCATTGTTTAAAATACCAGGTTTGACTCAAAAGCAGATTCAGACTGTTTTTAAAGGACAGACTCTCTTAAAGACTTCAATAGCACAGCTGCTCCTCTAGATGGTACTCTGGGCTCAATTAACACATGTCTTTCCTCCATGTCCAATCCCAATTTCCTTACGTTAGTAAGGTACAGGGAAATAGAACAGGTAGCATGTGCCCTGACAATACTGTGGAAAGTGTACAATAAATCCTTTAAAAATAGTTGAATATAAGTGTGATACAGGCACATGAATGAGTGAAGTCCAACCCAATTTGCAAAGCATAATACAGGAATCCAGAACTGACGTCCTTGTATTTTAATACTTGAGAAGAACAATGAGGTATTCAGAAGAATAACTGCCTATAGTTTATCTATTTTTGCCCTGATATGGCCAACCTAAAGCAGGGTAGAAAATTGTATTATTAGCACTTGGAGCTTACTCCAGGTTCCTGCTTTTAAAAATCAATATTGTGAAGAAAAAGGCAGCTTTAAAAGTAAAAGCTGCAAATCGACATGATTTAGCAGAAATAAAGGATTATCTAAAGCACTTGATAGGGATTAATTAGGCTAAACTACTCTATTTTCTCAAGAAGCTTTGTCAGAACAAAGTTCATTCCTCACCCTCCTCTGCACCAGCCCATACCACTAATCTCCCCTGTTATTTGTTATTATGAATTCTCTTGTGTTGAGCCTAAGAAACACAAAATCAAGATGCTGGAATAGCACAAAGAGAGAGTAGACGTTGTAAAGATAAAAAATTATCATGCCAGGCATTTAGCTAGTTAAGTACTGATTCACATATGATTTAATTTACAATTACCATCTTGATTTCTGTAGATATGGAAATCATATTGATTCAACAAATTTCCTATCTTCCACTCTCTGAGTAAAAATGAATGATGAGTTAACAGCAGATTAATTATTAAGCAGGATAGCGGTCCAGAGTGAAAAGGAGATTAGGAATTCAAGAAATATCAATACAGTTCCAAGATATTGACTTCACTTTCCTGAGTCTCCTAACACTATTGTATTTTTTAATATTTTAGCAGTTCAGATTTTTCATCAGAAGAAAAAGCAGGAGTCTTTCCAGATGAAAACTGAGCTCAGATTAAAGTTGCATGTTTACCAAGTTGCTAAAAAGAAAGCTCACACTTATGTTAAATATTTAACTTTGTATCATCAAACAAAAAAATAATGGAAGCTATCTATTCATCTGCTCTTCAAGAAACATTATCCAAAAGTATCCCACTCTCAACCACTGGTACAGGAGTACCAGCTTCTTTGGGCCATGAGTATAAAAGCCAGGTGTTATCTGGTTCTTCTGCCATATACAAGCTAAGAGGAACAAGATCATCAAAATCCACAGATATAAAATCTTTCACAGAGAGACAGTTTAATTAGCCCCTGCTAAATCTGGTCAAGGCACTGGGATGTGACAAAACTGGAAGGATGATTTAAAAGCAATACTGAGTGGGGAGAGGATATCAGGAGGCACTGTCAACATCCCTGCCAAAGCAGGGGCAGGACACATCCTCTGTGAAGAAGCAGCTTGTAAACCTTCACTGCAAACTTCTTACAGGCCTGCAGGAGCAAGGCCAACCTCGTGCTGGCTGAGAGGTTTGTTTTCCTCACAGCATTCAATCCAAACAGTGACTTGCAACTGCTGTTTTGGAATTAGAAAAGTTCAGAGACAACCAACTACACCCCTACTAACAACTCCCCTTCTCAGCTTCAGGTCATTTACAGCTAGAGGATTTCCTGGTTTAGAAAGCTTCTTTCATGTTCAATGGACTCCAGTGACTGCGTAACTGCTCCTGATGGCTATTTCACCATGGGCATGCATTAAATCAGAAGAAATGCTTACAGTTCAACTGCAGCCTTATGGAGAAAGTTCCTTTACTTAAGCCTGAAGATCCTTAAACCTTTTATTACCACAGAAAAAAAATATGTTGTCTATTAACATTCTCCATGCTGTTCACCTGCTACAGAAGGCTTTTCCTTAAAACATTCATGATTTTTATCCTTCTCTGTACTTTTCTTTTTCCATTTTTACTCTGAGATAAGGAAGGGAGAGGAAGAATGAAGCTCAACATTCAAATGATACCAAAACTCAATTTGAAAGGCATTATATTTTCTGGTTTGCTTTCTATTTCCTTCCTAGCAGTTTCTAAATGTCTAGATGTCTAGTTCAGCTGCTAAAAAAACCAGATCACTTCAAATATTTCATCCTTAAAAAAAACTGAATTGCAATAAAACTATTATTTGGAATTGAAACAGTAGCAAGATGGTCTGCAGTGAAATTTCATTTAGCTGAAAATGTCTGAATCCAGTCTATATCTTCACTGCCTGGTACTGGTATGACCACTACTGACATCCTGCATGCAGTTCGGGGGCTTGCAGCTCAGGAAGGATAATGGAAAGTGGAAGAGCTTTCAGAAACAACATCCCGTTAATATTAAGAGACTGTCACATAGTGGAAGTCTTAGCACTCAAGCTGGCTTATCAAAATACTAGGCTATAATAGAAGTTAAAAGGCAAGTATCCAATCAAGTTAAGTGCATATAGTGATCTCAAGTGTAACACTAAGAGATTCTTCAATAAAGTAGAAAGGTGACAGATGACCCAATGAACAGACTATACAAAGTCAGATTTAATAAGATCATTTCCTTTCCTTTCTACTTTTCTCCATTCTTAAAAAAAAGCATCAACCTTTTGAACACTGCATTTCATTAATATTAATGTCATTACAGTGGCTTTATACAGAAGTACTTTAGGAATTCCTAGAAATCCAATGCAACGCTCACTTATTTGTGGCAGCATAAAGAAAAACAAGAAGAAAATATGTGAAAGGAAGCAAATTACTCATTCTATTCCTTCCTTGTCAGGATTATTAACAAAACTCAAAAAAATGTTAAGAAAACTAGACGTCATCTTCACCTTGGAAATCAATTATCTGTAGTACGCTTCCTTCAGTTTTTACACTACAAGCATTATACCAAAACAATTTACTCTTGCATAGAAGCACAAAAGGTAACTTGCACAGTAGGATGCAAATAAATAAGCATTTTGGGGATTCACTTCAGATGAACAGTGTAGTCAAAAAATTAAATAGCAGTAGACAATGAAATAGTAGGACATATTTCTTATAAATGTATACCCTGTATCTGAAAGATTTCAAATAAATTTTTAGTGGTCATCTCTCAAGATGTTAAATACTTCTTAGATTTAGCCTGGAATCAGGGAATATAGGAATTTAAAGAAAAAGAAAAACCTCTATATTCTTAACACTTAAGAAATCAGTGCTAAAAATTCAGAGAAAATAAACCCTTGAAACACCTGCCAACTAATAGTATTAAACAAAGCATTCATTTTCTTTCATGCTAAGACAGTCAGAAACCTTTGTAAAATTATTAAGTAAAATATATTGCAGTCATTAAATAGTTTAAAATACTTTGTTACACTTTTGAGGAGCTCTAGCTTATTTGGCTGAAATTCCAGCACCTATGTAACACGTAAGTTATTAAAAAATTACCCAGCTCTAATTAAAAATAACACCTGATAAACTCAGTACTTAAATATTACCCTTTTTACTGCTATTAATTAATGTTTTAAAAAGTATACAGATTTTTTTTCCAAGGGAAAAATTACAATGTAAACATACTCTACCACTGTGCAATTCCACTCCATAGAATTCAAGTGTTCTTGCTATATTTATATAGCAGGACTCTGCTTCAGATTGCTTGAGGCCACTAAAAGAAGGGAAAAAATAATAAATATGAACCACAGGCAAGTAAAAAAAAAAAAAAAAAAAAAAAAAAAAAAAAAAAAAAAAAGACATTATATCATATTTATTCCAAATGCATAAAACCCGAAGAATGTGAAAGTCCAGTGCCTGAGAAATAACCCCACATTAAGAAGTGACATGTTTTCTTTACTGGTGAAGGCCCTGCTAAAGTACTCTCAAAAACCTGAGTGAGTTATACATGATATTATTACCTTAGCCATTCTGGACCAGCTCTTTTTAGAAAAAAAAAAATTGTTATCTGTTATGTTCAAAGGGATGAGGAAACAATTCCCCTTAAAAATCTTACTTTTTAGTAAGAAGCTGTATCTGTAAATATTGTATATTTCATAGTCTCTCAGAAAGAAGTCACTTAGAAAAAAGATGAGAAGCATGAATAAATAAAGTGGAGAGAACAGATTAGATGTTAAAATTATGAAACTCACCAAGGAAAAGCCATCCAGGTTTACCTAAAATCTGTAAGCCCTAAAATATTTTTTTTCTCCTGCAGCTAAGACATACAAGCATTTGACCTTCTTGTCTTCGAGAAAGCTTCTATAAGTACAGGTAAAAACAACTCTTTGCCAGGTGAGCTTCCAAAACAACATGCATAAAATTACATTAATCAAATACAGTTTCGGTACAACCTGCAAAAAAGCTGACATAACATTGAATTATGTTAAGAAAGCCAGCATCTATTACTTCCAATTAATATCTCTCCTTTTAAATGCAAAGCCATCAAAATATAATGCCCTAAAACAGCCACTCTAGGAAATATTACATCATGCTGCAGAATTGAAAGCTACTTTGAACTGGAAAGCCATGGCCAATGTGGCTTGAGGATGTCATTATATCAGGAAAAAAGAGAGCAAAGATGAAAAAAAAGTGCTGTTTGTCACAATCCTGAACTGATTTCTCAGATCAACATGTACGCTACTGTCACCTTGATTCTGAAAAACTTTAGTTGACCTTATCTCTTTCACTGTGTCAGAAAATTTCAGAAGTAAACCAATGTGAAATGGCCATCCTGTTATACAAAATCTTCATGGAAAGAATGTTTAAATACCGGAATAGTCTGCCCGGGGAGGTGGTAGAACCACCATCCCTAGACGTGTTTAAAGGAAGACTGGATGTGGCACTCAATGCCATGATCTAGTTGAGGTGTTAGGGCTGGGTTGGACTCGATGATCTTGAAGGTCTCTTCCAACCTACGCATTCTGTGATTCTGTGAAAAGGGTGCTGAATATGTTTACAAGAGTACATTACTGTCATTTTAAATAATTTGATCAAGTACTTTGTTCAGAAGGTCTGCTGCACACTAACAAGATATGCCTGTAAATTTTAATTCTCAGTTTGTATACTCCATCTTCACCAGACCAGTCATGCCTTGTGTTTTGAAAGTAACCAACAAGGATCTCAGCACAGACTTAGTTTTTTTACTCGTTGTTGTTACACCCTCCTACTTAATCAGAGGTGAAATTAAACCTTCAGGTCCCGAAGCAGATGGTAATTATTCAGTGAGATAAACAGGCAAGAGGAAGCTGGTCTTGATGTTTCAATTTTTATAGGTGTTGATACCCAAGGACTAGCGAACCTCATCTGGAATACAAGCATCCTATTTAGTTTCAAATGCATCCTTCTCTTCAAACTGATGGTTGGATCTAACAAGCACTATGAAAACCTTACCAATTTGGAGAATATTTACACCATAAGATCTCAGACTCCTTCTGTAACTAAGCAAAACACAGCAGGAAAACCATGTTAGAACCAACTACATACAGAAAACTTCCCCTATGGATTTAGGGATGAAGACAGAAGGAAAATTTCTGAAGCTACACCAGTTCAATATGACAATAGCTGCTTTCTTAACAGCTACATACTGTCCATTGAACAGTGTGACGTGGACTTGTTCAGGAAATACTTCCTCGGATTTTGCAAATTAACATAAAATCTAGGTAACAAAACCCTTGCACTGAGTTACAACACATAACAAAAGACATAACTTCTCAAGTCTGTATTTCAGCAATTCAAGCCTTTTTATTTTCCTTTGTGAAAGTTTCCCAAAGGATAGACACTAAGGACTGAAAAAAGGCTAGATGTTCATAGGGTTGGCTTTGAAACCCTGTAATCTAAGAATAGCAGTTTCAAAGCTATGATAATTTACAGATAACCTATATGGTTTATAGCAATATTTTTTATACCAGATTAGCAGAAATCTCATTCCAAAGAAACAATGTTCTCTCAAAGGGTAAAACAAAAAAAAATTCTTCCTTTCCATCTTTCCAGCAGCTCTGGTGAACACCAGAACCATTCTTGTATTCAAGTATGTTCTTGGCACTGATCTAGTCAAATTCATGTCCAAGACATAAGTATTCTCTACAAATGCCAAAGGAGTATGCAAGAAATACTGCCAGGAGAAACAATAAATTGTCTGACTCTCCTTGCACTCTGAAGTAAACTGGCCTTAAGAGCTAAGCTTCAAAAGAGGTGTTAAAACAACAAAGAAACTTTTTTTCAGTCCAATTTCAGTATTTTTATTCAGACCTTCAATTACCAACATCTCTGTTAATTCCAACACAGAAGTTAAACTTCTCAACCATCAAGGCTTCACCCCACCAAAGATACTCAGTGAAAGCATTGATATCACTGAAAGGACCCAGAGAAGTAAGAAGTCTTTCCAACAGACCCCAGCACACCTTAGTCTGGACCAATGCTAACTTCTCATCTTCTCTCTGCAGAACATAACCAGTTCTATATCTCTAGCTAGCACAGCACCAAATACATGAGCTCAACCCTGCCACTCCAAGACTCTTCAGAAACTTCCCTCACTGGTCTCCAAGATGACTGCTTCCTAAAGACATGCAGATTTATTAATTTCTGTTCTAAAAGTCCACCACAAAAAGCTACTGAGCCTACTGGAAACTGCAAATTAATTTGGAAGGAGTAGAGACATCCGCTACTGTGCGCCTGAACATGAACTGTTCAGAAAGCGGTCCAGATTAGCATCTCCAACAAAGAGTTGGAGTTAAGAATTCAGTGGTTATCTCCTTTTGCCCCATAAATGACAATGCCTGTTCTGGATGGCTAGGGAGCATATGTGAAGTTCAGAACTACTCACCACACCCACTAGCAGTAAAGAAACTAGATGGAAAAGTAGGAGTATTGAAAGATGAGAAGGAAACAGCTGAGGGACATTAAGAAGAGATGAAAATGGAAATATTTCAGGGTATAAATCAAAGAAACTAAGAGAGCGGGGAATTAGCTCTGCTGCAGTTAAGATACAGGCAGAGAAAACAAGTCTACAGAGATTTGGATTTCATTTGCTCACAGACAATTTTAGATTGGTATATTTGCATTCAGCTTGCAAGTATCTGATCAACACCACTAATTCCAAAGCTGCAGTCTTACAAGAGACAAATCAGCAGGGTCAGAAAAAATAATTAGCAGCGCACTGACTGGAATAATCTGTTGCAGCCTTTGTATTACACTCAGGAGAGGGGAATGAAAGCACAAAGTTAATTGAAGTGTTTTATGGTTGTGGCATTTCTTCGAGTTTTTTCCTTCTATAAACAAAAAAAATCTATAGAATTTGAAAAATTATCAAATGTCCTTCATGCAGCAAACCTCTCAAATATCTAATAAATGTTCTAGATTGTTGTCTTTAATAATGTTTAAAGCTAATTAACCTACTAGAAGTTATAACTAGAAATTTATTTAAATGTTTCAACACATTAGCATCATACTCTGAAAATAATTAATCTAGCACCTCTATGATAAACCCAAGTATTTCTTTTAACAGAGGCTACATGAAATACAACTGGCTGTTGTAATGAAACTACTAAGAGCTTGAGTCTTCCTTTTGACATCTTTTTTTCTTTAAAAGCTCAAGAGGCAAGAGAGAACTAAAAGTTCACATTACCTGTGCTGCTCATGTAGCGTTTCGACTTTGGTAAGAAAATCTTTGTTCTGCTCCGGTATAAAGTTGTAATTTGAAAGATATCCTGAACAATGTACTGAAGCATTATAGTCTCCAAGTTGTGCTGTTAAGAAACAAGAAACACAAATACAAAGTTTTCATAGTTAATTGGATTTTTGTTTAGAAGAAATTCCTTCTCATTAAAACACATACACATATGGGAAAATGCAGAAATTATCAGTTATTTCCCAGCAGATGAGAAGCGTTGAACATAGGGAACTGTATGACCTCAGTGAGGTAAGAGCTTTTTCAAAATACACTTACCACAGCTATAATCTCAGGCACTGAATGACTCAGTACTTTATTTAGTTACTTATGTGGCCTCACTTTTGCATCACAAGCTCTAACAGCACCAGACATACGTCATGTGCCATGCCAACACAGACGTGCAGTACTGCAACATCA
This sequence comes from Chamaea fasciata, assembly GCF_029207755.1. Classification (NCBI taxonomy): domain Eukaryota; kingdom Metazoa; phylum Chordata; class Aves; order Passeriformes; family Sylviidae; genus Chamaea; species Chamaea fasciata. The sequence goes on along the minus strand of NW_027094086.1, from coordinate 65,845,116 downwards.
GAGAACACCAAATTGCTTCAGTAAGAGATGGCAAATGAAATCAATTTGACACGTTTACTTGACTAGAACATATTAGAAGTCTTCAACAAGATCTGTCACTTAGAGCAGGGGATAACTAATATTAGCATTTATATATATTCAAACTGCATGATCTATATGGCCCAGAAAATGAAACCACAATGACACAAGACAATTCCCAGGGAAATGCAGTCAAAAGCTAATACAGTTGCACACCAATTGTCAGCATCAAGAGAAATATTTAAATAAAAAAATGAATGATAAAGAGTAACTAATTTACTTTGAATGCAGATGGTCTTACTTACTTAGTTCTTTCTTTTTAAAGGTAGCCTAAACTTTAAATTAGCAAATGGTAGACAAAGGACTAAATATTTAGCATGAGAGCCAAAACACATATTTGAATATTACCGTAAAATTTATCTGAAGAACAAGAAACAAGAATGAGAAAAAACAAACCAAAACAAATAAACCCCGAACCAACCAAGACAGAAGATGCAGAATTATCATAAGAAACTGAAATTATTTTTAGAAATAGCTATATATTGACAAAAGTCCAAGTCAGCCAATGCTAAGTCTAAGGCAACAGAAGCAAAAATTTGGAACTTTTAGAACTAAGTAGTATGCTTATAACTTAGTGTAAAATAAAACCCACAATTTCACAATTACAGTAGTTAATTGAGGACCCTTTCTTTTACTAGTCATTAAGACAACCCATCTTTTCTACGAAACAATCTACATCTTTAAGGTTTGTTGCTGGCAGTTTGAATTCCAATCTTGCCAATGGGAAAAGACCAGATTGCCAGGTATAAGATAACGTAGCTTTCTACTTCAGTTTTCTTTGCAATAGGAAAAGATATTTTTACTGTAATTTTTCCTTCTCTAAGGGGGACAACTGTTATTCCTTCCTACACTATGAGGCAGAGTCTTCTTTCTAACCTTCTAAATAGGCTACTCAGGTTTTTTTCCCCTCTTGCTACTAGCTACCCAAGGCCATGCCAACAAGGGGAGCAATTTAGCTTCTCCAACTCCCTAGCCAGCTGTTACAGTAGGAGAGAAACATCTTACAAGACTAATGATCTTGTGTAAGATTTAATTATCCAAGCAGGAAAAATAGTTAGGACATATCAAGGCACCGGCAAGAATAATAACCCATGATGCTTCTGTCTCTTTACTGGATTTCTCCAGAAGGAAATATTAAAGACCTATTTCTAATCTGAGTTTCTCCTGACAGAGTTGCTTCTCTGATCATGAGTCAGCAGATATAACTCAATGAAGATAGAGTATAAAAATAGTATTTTAACCTTTCTTCATTCTAGATCACTGTTGCTCTTTGATTTATTATGGCTGGAAAACAATATAGAGCAAAGTGAGAGAAAGTGGAACCAAGGATGAGTCAAAAAACAAACAAACAAACCCCTGATATTTGAATATCAGAACATTGTATTTTGTCCTGGGTTGAAGTATATTCTATCACCATCTTCAAGAACTGTTGAAACCAGGTGAGGCAGTGCTCCCTGCCGCCTCCACTCTGGCTTATCTTCTGTTAATGGGCCCATCAGCACCTTTGCTACACAGCTGACAGATAACCCCCTCCTGGACTACCTCCTGTTAATGGGCCCATCAGGCCTTATCACATGACTCACCATCCCATTGTGGGATGCTCCGCCCAGAGGGAGAAACCAAGCATTCCAGCCTGGATATAAGCTGAGACTCTGAACACCAGAGGGGCGCTTACCCACTGGATTCCCAGAGGACCCGAGCTACCAGACCTTTCTACAGGATCACTGCTTCAGGAAGACCACCTCATCTGGACTGCTTCCATCACCCTGCTCAGGTTGTATTCTGACTCTGTCAGTGGTCTTTTGTATTATTGCATCTATTTTATTTTACTTTCTTTCCTTTTTTCCTATTAAATTGTATCTCTGACTTGGAGCCTCTCATTTGTTTTGCCTTCAAACTACTACATATTTTAAAGCTATATGAAAAGCTTTATGTCATGTGTGTATATATATATATATATATATATATATATATATATATATATATGCTACATGCTATGTTGTTATATGAAAAGCTTTAAAGAAAAGAATGTGATGGACCATTCATTTAGAAGGCCATATTCAGTAAAAAAGAGGGTATTTATTTTTTAATTCCTAGTAAAAGAAGAGTTCAATAGCCAAGTAGCCATGCTGACATGCCAAAACACTAGTTCCACAAACTTCCAATAAAATAAGAGCTTGTGAGTGCTTGAATCACAAGTCTTGAGATGTATGTTTACAGAGCATAGGATCTGCCTTATCAAAGCCTAAACAAGCCATACATTCTTCATACTTTTTTCAAAAGATATCAGATACCCTTCAAGGTGCAGATGACCTCGTTCTCCAATTCTACAGACTTAGCTTGTAAATAATAATAATAATAATAATAATAATAATAATAATAATAATAATAATAATAATAATAATAATAATAATAATAATAATAAATTGCATACAAAGTAATAGCACCAGAACCTATTTCAGTACATGGGCATTTCAAGTAACTTCAGGTATAAGAAGGGAAATGTATGAATGGCTCATTGGCTAACCATGATGAGAAATCAGCTATAGATCATATGGAGAAATTGACCCAAAGGAATGCCTACAGAAGCTAGTCTTTAGAAACTGGTTTAATATCAACTTTCTAGACCTGATAAGTACACCAGAAAAGAATTAAGCAGTTTCATACTGAATTTGTATTTTTTTTTCAATTTTAATATTTCAGCTCACATGAATAAGCACAAAAGTGAATTGAGTTGACGGTTTTAAAAAAAAGGATAACTACATATAAAGACCAGGTTTTCAGGGGAATAAAATTAACAAACCACAGAAGGAGTCTTGCATATAAATTGTAAAAATCCTCAGGTATAAAAATGCAGTCCAGGATTAAAACATAGTTAGGATCACATGACTGGCCTCCAAATCAGGGGAGCAATAATGACTCACATTCCTAAGAAGAGGGTAAAATGTAGTATTAAAGGCTAATGATTAATTTATCTTCATATGAACACCGAGGTACAAAAAGAAAAGATACTTAATCTATACAGTTTAATCAGTTTAGAAATTAAGTGATTGCTTCTTGGCATGAAATGAGAACAGAAAAAAGATTAACTTCCTAGCATAGACTGTTTCTCAACGGTAACTACAAATTATTCAAGTATTAAAAAGTTTCTGGAATCAGAAAACAATCTGCTATAGCAGAATTCAGTTTCAAAGAACCAACAGAAAAATGTAGACATTTATTAAGGACAGACTAAAATGATACATTAGAATGAGCAAAATGACACCATGTTGAAAATGGTTTTCAGAGAGAAATTCCTAAAAGGACCAAAACCCTTAGAAGTGAATGTTGAGAGAAGGGAAGTTGTTTCAAACAAGCGGAACCTGTATCCAAATAAGGAACATGAACACTAACCCACTCAGACCCTAAGTAATTGTGATGTTCCTACAGGACAAGTAGAACTAGCTATCATGCGAGTTAGAACTAACTTGTTTTGTAAAAGGAAATAATGCTTCACACTCAAGAGCCCTTACAAAATGTTCAGCCTAGGCATGACTGTAAATAGCTGCTTATGACCACTTACAACAGCTGGCCATTTTGTGGTGAGACAGAATGAGAAATTAGGCATTAATAAAAACAAAGGAACATTTGTAGAGGAAAAAAAAAAGAAAACTGTGCATGCACAATGGTAGTCTCCAAGTTATTTACCACTCCAGAATGAAATATGAGCCAGTCATTGTAATGCCTTTTATTAAAAGAACTAAAAAATAAAAATCAGCAGCTCAAAACCCAGACACAGTTAAACAACACAAAAAATAGTCCCAAGGAAAAGGAAGAAACAAATTAAAAGCTATAAATTATACTGAGTTGCTGTTTCTGCATCTCAAATACAACATGTGCTTCAGAAACCATACAGACACAATCAAAAAACTATTGAGAAAAGCAAAGTATAATCCAAACTACAAAGAGTATTCATTTTGAGAAAGTATTGTGATAAAAGACTTAAAGCAATAGCTATCAGTACTCCCACAACATTGTGACACTTTGCCAAACTAATGCATCTGATCCTCTGCCATATATGTTGTTTCTTAGCATTCACCATTACTCATCTCAGAATCACAAAGTCATTTAGTTTGGACAAGAGCTCCAAGATCATTAAGCCCAACCCTTAACCCAGCACTGCCAAGTCCGCCACTAAACCATCTATCTCCATGCCGCATCTACAAATTTTTAAATAGCTTCTGGGATGATGACTCAACCACTTCCCTGGACAGCCTCTTCCAAAGCCTGACAATCCTTTTGGTGAAGAAATTTTTCCTAATACAGAACCTAAACCTTCCCTGGCACAACTCAAGGCTGTTACCATGAGTATAATACTGTATTACATGGACCTTGACCTTGGGAAATTTTTCTTTCTCCCTTTTCAGTTACATTACACAAAAATATTTAATAGGTTCATCCAACTTAAAACACAGAAGAACAGTATCACGTCTATGAGACACTGCAGAAAGTCAACTCCTTCAGCTACAGCACTGGCCAGTATCCCAGTCTGGGGTTCTCCACTCTGGAGATTGTACCTTGTTTTGAAGTGCTTTAGTTCAAAAAATTATTTGTGGCTTAATGCGATACCATCACATAAACAATACTTGAAGGAATGATCTCCTGAAGTGGCCTCTGTATTGACTAACACAACTGTAAAATATAATTAAGGAAAACCAGCCCAAAAGAGCTATAAAGTTGCTGTATAAAATCAGGACACACTTAGAAGATCTGTTGTACAGAGATGCTAGCAAGCTCAGGAGCAGCAATCTAGAATTCAGTGAACCATATGGAAGGAAATGGGAATGTATTTCAATAGATATTTCCAAGTTGATTCTTGTATTGGGAGCTTCATCACCATCACACATCACCACTGCTGATGACAGGTACTGTAAGATGTGATAAAAGGTACCTCTGAACAGCACTGATGCAGGCTTCAGAAGAACAGATGTGACATGTACACAATCCTCAGACTACCCAACCATATCTAGGAAATTCAGCCCAAAGTTCTCTCTATTAATCCAGTCTGATTTTGATTCTAAGGCACAAGGGTTAAAGATGCCCTGAAAAGAAGCAGAAGCCTGGCTAATCTGTAAGCAAATCTCTCAGCTTACATGAGATGTCCTTCTGAGCACTATTTCACTTCAAGAAAGCATGGATGGGGAGCACACACAGAAAAATCCCCAAATGCTAACCATGAAAAGAGAGGTCGCCATAAACTAGGAAGTCTGAGGAGTCAATCTAATTTCTATAAAGTAAGGGAAAATGAAGGCAAGTTAGAAGAAGGAGTCAGTCCTCACTCTGGAGCTGCTGTGGATGTTTCTCTAAGTCTTACAGCCCATCTCTACCTCTGGGATATCAATCTTCTGACATTCCCAAAATTCTAACCCTCTTATTCCCAGTTCCTGAGAGACTTTCACACTAAGTTCAGCTTTTTTTGACTCCTCATCATACCAGCCTTCTTTCCTTAGAGGAGGTTTAAGTCCATTTGAATCCCTAGCAACCTCTTTCTGAACAAAGTCCCAAAGACAGACAACAGTGTGCTAGAGATGATTCCTGGTTCTCAAAGCAGGGCTGAGAGGAGCAGTACCACAGGAGAAAAGAGCAACTGGTGCTCAGAAAAAAATAAGCTTAGAAGCATTCATAATATCTTTGCTGGCTTTATTGCTCTGCTTCAGATTCAAGTCCCAAGCCAGCAATGGGTTTATTAACATAAGAGCATATTCTCACAAAACCCATGGGATTTCTTACATACTAGTAACTGGACATTTAAACAATGGCCTGGAAATGGCAATTTGCAACATGAAGTGATGGAAAACAAGCGTTGTTAAATCAGTTTTGTGACATTTTAAATTAAAAAAAAGTCGTACTGTATAGGTTTCCTTATTTAGTTTAATAGATGGTACAACATTCCCATTTCACACTACTAAAAACACAATTTATCATTAAGATTTTTCAGTGTGAGTCTATCCTTCTAACTTCACAATGACAAAATTATTTGAAATGCACCTTAACAAGTTCTTAAAAAAAAAAAATTCAAAATCCACCAACTGTTTTGTCACAAAGAACATTCCTGATAATACACTAACAACTTATTCTTGAAGTGTCTGAACTATGCTCATAATCAGGTTCAGTCACATGTTGTTCAGACACAGGATTCACACCCACTTTCATTCCCCTGTAACTCAGCCCCACCAGGCAGTGCAGGGTGTGCTGCAGCAGGGCAGAGGGATGCGTCAGAGCTTTATTTCAGAAACAAATACCTGCACAAAGGGCACTACAGCATCCCGGCAGCACAGCAGATACCACCAAAAACTAGCCCGTTGCAAAATTCAGACAAAGCCTCTGAAGGCCAACCATACAACCAGCACATTGAAAAACTTCAGTTAAGAAGCAAGTGCAGAAATATCAAACACCAGACTCCATACACCATGAAAGAGATCTGCTTCAGCCCTCCCATCAGCAAAAACTGCTACACCTTTTAAATAAACAACCCACAAGGTTGTCAGATAACAGGATTTCCCCTTCTGCATACAAGGGAAGCTACAGAAGGAGAGAGCAGCCAAGAAGTGGCAGTATATAGCTCAGGTAGAACTGATTAATGGCAACCTCAGACAATGGATTTTTCATACCAAGAACTTCAGCTCTTGTTATTAAGTATGATTAGAAATTAAAACACTAATAGAAAACCACTAAAAACAATTTCAATTGACAGGAATCACAGCAAACATGACTCAGTAAGGAGACTAAAACTCTTGATTTCAAAAATGTCTTCCCTATGCAATCATCTTCAGGTAAAAGCAAAAAAAAAACCCACCTGAAGGGAATATATCTTTTTATTAAACATTTCATTCCTCACCAAGGCAGAGAATAAATATCAGTATTACACAACAAAACAGAAAGTATCACAGCAACAGAAAGGAAATCAGATAGGAAAATAAGGTTACTTTTGGGTTTGGGGTTTTTTGTGCTTTGGTTTTTTTAATTAAAAAAGAAAAATAAACAAAAAAAATCCCCATCACTTGGTAAAAGCAGCACTATGAGACTTTCTATCACTGTTAGAAAAAACAGGTAAACAGTTCAATGGGAAATTCAGACTCTACTATGAAAAACACCTACCAAAACACTCTAGCACCCTTTGACAATCTTCACTGTCATTCTCCTTTAGTACAGATAACTGCATTAATAGGTATAATAGGTATTAATAGGTATTAATAGCCTAAGCACTAAAAATGGAATAGTCATAAAACTGAAGGGGAAACAGGAACAACTTTGGGATTTGGGGTACACTAGATATGGCATGATTAATTTCACTTTGTGATAAAACCTTTGCATTCTTCATTCTTGAACTTTAGCACAATTGGATCACTAATAGTTCATTTAGCAATCCCAATGGTGCAAAGTGTTTCAAGTGCCCTTACTGGGCCTCAGAAACACCAGAGCAGGATTCATTACATTTGGCTCCAAAACTGGGACTGCCACATACTATGGAAAATTTCAATTGTTCTTACTGAAGCTTGAATCTGATTACAGTTTCATTTTATAAAAGGGTGCAACATATGACATGCTTAAAAAAAAAAAGCAAACATTTTATAGACTCTTAGGGTTTGAATACATATTAAGAGTTTATCACATTCTTCTTTGAAGACCACACTTTATTTTAGCTTGGTTCTTATTTCAAACAAAAATTACCTCAATTGTTTCTGTGGGCCTTGTTAGCCTTTCCATAAAAGAAATGAGATTCAGCCAAATAATTACACAACTATTCTTGCATACTTTCCCCTGACTATTTTAACAAGTATGCAAACTCCACTAAACCCTTAACCTGTTTTTTTTTTTTTTTCTTTATTTGTTTAATGAGAAAGATCTTCCTCCAGCTGTTTTTCACTATCTGTTGAGGATGCTTGTCAGACTCCAATTTGGTTTTCCTACAGAAGACGTTTTTCTAGTATCATCATTTGAATTTTTTTTTGCCAGTTGAGGGCAGATGAGAAGGATGCAAGTTCTTATATGTAGAGTCGCCTTAAATGTATTGCAGTGGGCCAGTTTTACATGACTAACAAACCAAATTCCATGAAACAAACATTGTGTAAGAACACTGTAGTTTCTTAATCATGAGTTTACCTTCCTCTTATCTGTTCTCTAGATGACCACTTATTTCCTTGGAATGCTTTCCCTTAGCTATTGTAACACATAGTAAGTTTCATGGTTTTGTTTCCCCTGACAAAGCAAACCTGACTTTTTTGTCAGCAGTCAGAAGCACACATAAATAGCAACATTATTCTTGTATCAACTCTTTTTTTTTGACAGGCCTAAAAAGTATTTTTCTTTTTAGACTGTCTCTGGAGGCTGCTTTAATAACCTGTACCTGCATACTGAATATTCTGCACAAATAGATAAGGAAAGAAATCTCTCTTGACTTTTCAGTGCCAAACAGCCAAGAAAGTAGTTGGTCAAATAGATTTATTAACAAAATAATGGTTGGTTATTACTTACATTGTACTGCATATGACGCCAGGACAACAGCAGAATTAATGGGGCATGACAACCTGGAAAGGAGAGGAAATAATTTTATTTAAACATAGGCTGTATGTATATCTTATTGAAAGTGTCTCACAATTAGTTCGGTATGCAAAGACTAATTCATCTTCAAAGAATATCCGATATTTTCTTACTGAGTTTGATTGTTAAAGCACAGTACAACTGGATATTAAACCTTTAGGTGAACAGAAGTAACTAATAGGAAAAGGACATGCTCAAATTCTTGCTGGGTGCTTATTCAGGAAACAAAAAGGAGAAGAGATTTTTATGGGGCTCTGGACATTAATTTAACAGCTGCACTCTGGTGTATTTAAAACTAGACACAAACACTAAAATTACCCAAATGCCAAGCACAAAGACAGCTCTGATTTTATGACCAAAACTGACTCTATAAAGAAAAAAGCCAACACCTATAGGCAACTGACATTTGGCAGCAAATACTCGAACCATGTTTGCCTTTTTACTTTTTTTTTAATGTACAAACACACAGAAATAAACCACTGGGTATATGCCCACCATATAGGTAATATAACCCTGAAATCAGGAGAAATTGATAGCATGAACTGCCCGTTGCTACTCCTGATTACTGCATTAGGTAGTGGATGCCCAGGTTTGGAATTCCATGACTGGCACACCAAGCCCGGCCTAAATATCACTGTGGCTGATGTCGTTCCTGTTGACACACAGCATCTCCTACAGCTCATTCACAACAGACTTCTAAACTGTTCTTGATAAGTCAGCTCTGAGAAAATTTGTAACATTTCCTAGCAATGTGATTTTCCTTTAAAGCACTGTTTCACAAAGCATTTTTATGGGATAATTGGGATAATTTTACAGCAACAATACCCTCAGGTGAAAAGCTTTTTGATTTTATTTTAAAAAGAATTATAGAGAAATTTAAGATTCTTTTAATTACCTTCCTTCTGCAATATCAGTCTTCAACTGCAGAAAGAATAAGTGCCTAGAAAAGATTTTTTTGGAAAAGAAACAAACGTGCATTTAATATTAAATTGTATTATTTAAATAGCTACATATATCAGTTGTATTTCATTAGATTTCCCAGCAAACTAAAGAAACAGATGAACAAACACTAGTGGCGTTTACAAATATGCAATCATACACCCACTTAGTCTCACAACATTTTTAAGGATCTTTGCCAGTCTCTACTGCAACTCCAGGGGTACAGTATTAATGCTGCAATTAACACAACAAAAAACCAAACCACTACTGAACTGGGCTCTTTTTCTCCTCAGAATACTCATTTTGAATGTAACTTTAAAAAAAAAATTTAAAAAAGGCAAAACACCCCAAATCTCAATCAAGGTTGACTGAGAGTCTTTCCCACAGCTACTCAGTGAAGAATGAGACATTTCTCTAGCAGCATATGCTGACAAAAAAACTCTTAAACAATTCTCCAAAAGCAGTTCAGTCTTCCTCTTATTAGTGTGTTTGACAATATTAGTTTATAGTGATACTGAAGAGTGGGCATGTGAATAACCTTAAAGAGAAGATCTTCGAATAATAGAACAAATACCAAAACAGGTCAAAAGCTAATTTTTCTACAAGAAATATAATTTCACATGTTGTACTATTTATATTCCCAAGTCACTGAAATAAATAAGCAATGAAAGTGCTAAGAAATGCCAGATTAAGGGCCAGATTAATGTGTACCTTCAAATTTGAAACTCCAAATTATAGGCACTGAACAAAACAAGTATTCAATTAAAATCTTGTGACAAATTAATTGAAAATTGCTTATAATTCATGCGCCCCACCACCCCAAAAACTCAAGAGACAGGTTAAAAAAGAAAAATTTAGAAGTCTACTGTAAACTGAAGCATTATACATCTTTGCATGTTACAAGTAATGGGCAAACTAGAAAATAAGAACTGTTACCTGTTCTTCACCCCCAAAAATAAACCCCACCCTCCCACACCCTCAGTATTAAATCTTCTACATGTGTTCAAAACTGACTCAGTGTTCATACAAAACTTCTAAGATAGACAGACCTAGGGCATGCAGACTCAAATAAAAAAAATTAAAGATGCAAGTAAAGGTACTTTTAACACCTACATCTTTGTACTAATTTACACTCCAGCTGTATCTTGGAGTTGTAAGCTGTGTATATCAGAAACTACTCATCATGAGTATGGCATCAAGCTCTCCATTCCAAATGCATTCAACACCAAGAGATATACAAAATTATCTATGTAATCTATGTAATAAAGCATAATTTGCCCAGGCTGCAGACATGGGCAAGACATATTCTTAGTTCATGGAAGCAAACATCAAACAGAAGTTACCTGGTTTGTTCTTGCTGAAGTGTGTTAGGATCAGGTATGAAAAACCTTACACGAAAATGAAGCATGCAGGGAAAACCTCCTGCAATATTTTAGAAGAGCAAATCAATCTTTGGTTTAAACTGGAAAGAGCCTATTATTTTCACTTCTATATTTACAGAAAAATTTCATGAACAACCACATAGAAATCTCATGTCTTTTTTTTTCATGAAACTAAAAGAAACTATGAGGATTATCTCCCCATGGCCCAACACCAACTTTGAGAAGAAAATACTCTCAAATGTAGTAATGCTTTCATTTAAAGTAGTTTGCATATGCTACTTTGCATATGCTACTTCGCATAAAAGGCATTATTGAGCTTCCTTTGCTCCCTAAGTATCAGAAGAGAGAAAAGAACTAAATATTTTTAAGGTGTCTCAGATGGCATAATGCTCAGTTCTATCTTACATATAAATACATTAAATTACAGAAGTCCAACATGCTACTTTTGTGTAATAAAGATGCATGATCTGTAGCACAAGATAGAAATGAGAGTGCTGAAAAACAAAGCTCGAGTGTCACAGCAGAAACTGGGACAGTGCCACTCAGGCTTCCTAAGCTGCTCTCTGGCCAGGCTTATGCTGGCCTGTCCTTCTTGGTAAGCATTCTGTTACCCAAAGCTGTATAAAACAAGACATACTAGAACAACAAATGCACCTGGAGGTGTGTGGTGTTGGTTTTTTGGTTAGCTGTTTTTTAATAAAAATGCATAAATTTGGGGGTTCTTATTGTATGTGAGACAAGAAATTGCCAGAACGTATACATGAAACTGGCAACGCCTCCCTCAATCAAAACCCCCCTTCCTTTGCTTCCCTCTCAGGAGGAATTCACTGGCACCACAATAAGACTGCAGCTTTCTTGGCCATCTAAGCATGTCTAACACTGCTCAGAAACCAGGTTCAGCTGCTATTATAGCATCAGGGTTAATGATTTACCAGGTCTTATTTCCACTCAAGTAGGAGTAAGAAGTACAAGGATCTGCTGAAAAGGTTAGCAGACACAAGAGTCACTCTTGAAGAAAAACTACCATCTGGAATACATGCATTTGTTCTAGTTATAAGAACATAGGGAAACAGAACTACAAAGTTACGATTAAGATAGTAAAAACAAGTCTTACCTTTTAACTGTTTTCTAATAGGTTTGCTTGGTTCAAGCCATCGCTGTGAAATGAAAAACTATTAGATGGATTAAAAATATTTACAAATAAATACTGTTTCTTTATGTGCATGTGTGTGCATGAATATGTGTGCATACATACATGTGTATATACCTATACACACATGTACATGCACACACATTTATTATTTACTATACTTACAGGTGAATCTACTGAAGTCTCATTTTGCTGTAAACCAAAATATTCTTTCTCTGTCACACCCAGCTGGTTATAGGTCATATCCAACAAAATCTGTCCAGTGTCTTGTTTCTGAAAGTAAGAAAAGTTTAGAAGTGAAACCCTGCAACACTTACACATTTTAAGATACAATTAATTGAAATTAATTTGGGTTGGTTTTTTTCTTAATGTAACTCATGAATAAAAAAAGCTGCTAATTCATCAGTTCAAAGCTTTTCAGCAATAAGAACTTTTTTCTGATAAAGGTTTGGGTTTCTTCCCAAAATACCTCAGGCACATGAAATTTCCCAACATGAACAGACACTAATTCCAGCCCTTGATGTGGGTGCAGCAAATTAATTGTAAGAAGGTCACTCCTCCCTTGCCCACAGTGGGAGCAATGACCTTCTCAGGAGTGGCAGCCTGCAGGGATGGCTTGCAGACACGAGGGGCTGCTCTGGCCCCTGCTGTCACCACAAAGCAGAACGCTGTGCTTCCACATCAGCTAATAAAAGGCAAAGTAAGTATGCACTAAGATGGGAAAAAAAACGGGGGAGGGATTCTGTGATCCTGCCATAAGATGCCATACTTCAGCCTGCACTCTCACCTGCCCCTCAGCGTCCACATGATCAGCTGCCATTCAGCCACCCCATTTTCTGCCTAGATGTCCCCTGTGACAGGAATCACAGAAGAACTGGTGCAACACAGTATGAAACAGGCAGCAGAGATCAGAAGTCTAAGGCTGGTCTAATTTCCCCCAAATAAAAAAAAAGAATCTCCATGCCATGGTATTGTAGAGAACAGATTAAGCAACTTCTGCCAAAGAACACTGTGAACCAATTATATTAAAAAAACCCACCAAACAAGGAAAGAAAAACACAAAACCTCCTCAAAAAGACTGCAATCCTAAATGTGCTAATAAGTAATAGATAGCTTGCTATATTGGGTTTCTGCGGATAGATTTTGGTACCAGGGAGGAACCAGAGCAGAAATTCCCCTACAGACCATGGTGAAGCAGCTCTGTCCCTGCAGCCCCTGGAGTGCCACAAGAGACACAGAGATCCACCTGCATCCTGGGGAGGATCGCATGCCAGAGCAGATGGATCCTTGAAAGGAGGTTGTGAATCAATGAGAAGCCAGTGGTGGAACAGGTGGCAGGGACCTGCAGACACATGGAGCAGTTTGCTGGTAGAACCTGTGACCCTGAAGGGCTGTACCTCGGGGAAGAGTGATTCATATTGCAGCAATTTGTGAAGAACTGTGGCCTGTAGGAAGCCCATTGCAGAAATTTGTGGAGAAATGTCTCGGGAGGGAGGACCCCCATGCTGATGCAGGGAAAGGACTTCTCTCCCTGAGCAGCAGGGGAAACAACCTGTGGCAAACTGACCAAAATCCCCATTCCCTGTCTCCCTGTGCCACTGCATGGGAGAAGGTAGAGCCTGAGAATGATGGATGAGTGGTGGGAAGGTGTTTTTAAGATTTATTTTACTTCCCATCCCACTCTGATTTTATTTGTACTAAATTCAGTGATTATCCCCAAGTTCAGTCTGTTTTGCCTGCAATGGTATTTGGTGAGTGCAGAGCTGTATGGCATCTTAGCTCCAGATTTTTATATACAGAATTGCTGGACAGAGCAAAAATCAGGCCAGTCTGCTTTTTTTAATTGAAAAAAAGAAAATCAAAGTAAACAAAGTTTCCTAATTAGTTTAAGATTTTTCCAAATGTCTCTCTTAAAAGCAGAAATAATATGCACACATAAAAACTCCAACTCAAAAAAAACCCCAAACCAAACAAACAAAAACTCAGACGAAAATTATTCGAACTGCAAAATATAAGCACTTTATTCTTTAACAAATTTCTTTAAAATTCAGCTCTAGTTTTATTAAATTCTGATTTCTTAAGAAAGTGTCTTGATTTTTTGAAAATATTCTCTTGAAACAAAGAACGTAATGTACAAGCCACATTACTGTGCCTGGGCCCAGTTGTGCTCAGTATAAGTATAAATATGTAAGCCAATATTTACAAGCCAATTCAATTCTTTGCTTAAGCCCAGTAAGTCCTGTTCAGAAGAGAGATTTTTTTTTTTTTTTAAATAGGGTACAACACTGTTGAGATTGAGTGCTTTAAATGGCAACATATTCCATAGTCCCCTTATCTCATAGGAGCATTCTTCCTATTTAAAAAGATCGGAAAAGAAAACCAAAATTTCAAGCAAAGGGCACCCACTTGGCCTATCTTATTTTGGAGGATGGAATATTATCCAACATTTTCTACTGCTAGAGCAGAACTACTAGCAGCTTATTTGTGACTTGAATGCTCAGTGTTACCATATCAGGCTGTTGGCCTCCCGTGAAAAGCTGTGCCCATTTTTCTGGAGTAAAGTCATATGTGGAGAAAACAATGTATGCAATACCCAACTGTTGAGAATAATTTTTCCTCTCCAGCAGTCTCCCATCTTATTTAACTTCCAGAGAAAACAGTTGAGATCTCACAAATGTTTTGTGCCCCCCTTCCACCCCACCTGCACATTCCCATTCCCCATCTTTCACAGAGACTTCTGGCAAAGTGAAACCACAGCACTGATCCAATCTCACTTTTTTTCTGAAACAGCACAGGTCTAAAATCCATCTTAGAAACTGAACTGTCAGTGACAGGTAAGGGCCAGGCAACCATGCATTTCTTGTCACACAAAGCCATGGCACCATGTAGCTGTCAGGCAGCTCAGTCCAGCTCCATCAGGGATATTGCCTCCACCATGCAGACCAAGATTTGTCCATCAGAAATTATCCATATGTGTACACAAAAGGGCCCTGTGGAAACAGCAGATGCCACCCTCTGAAACAATGGGCATTTCCTGACATCAGTAAGCTCATCTTTAGCACCGACCATATTCATTTCCCCAGGGCTGGATTTTAATAAGCAGAAAGATAAGACACTTTGAAGTGTCATCACAACACCTGCACAACTCAGAAGCCTAATTGCACACCTATAGCACACACTTGTGACAGCACCTAAATTTATATTATGACCAAAAGCAGTTATTACAGGGGATGGGACAGATGAAAGAAGGTGTTCAAGAATATCAGGTTTCACTACAAATGGGGCAAGACAAGACCACAAAGATGGATTCTTCTGCTAATATTTAGTTTGGATTTCAACACTTCTTATTCCATTTGGTCTCCTTTCTTCACAAAAGCATTATCTCCTAAATTCCTTTCTCGATTTCCATGCTTCCAGTCTTTAATCCCAATTCAGATGCCGTCACCTTCTCTCTCCTCATCCCCTCACAATTGCATTCCTGCCTCTCCCCCAGCATATATGAATTCCTAAGCCTTCTCATTGTTTCCCTGTAAAGACAAGCAAACTCCTCGCTATGACATTCTTGCTCAGCAGCCACAGCTCTCTCTTTGCAATGTGCCCATGGGTCTCCCAACCCTAAACTCAACTGTTCAGCCAGCACTAGTCTCACCCACCTAACACCTCTATTTACTTCTCTTCTGCCTCTCCACATTTCCTAGAAAAAAATAATTTCCAGCATTACTTTTATGTGGTTCCAGTTCTTGCCCTCTGGTACTAAAAGCACAGGTTTTGTTTTTTTCCCAGTGCCTAGATCAAGCACCCAGTCAAGGAATCTAAGCTAAGTAAAAAATGTTATTTTAAATTGTTCAAGTCTTCTTGTTAAAATTCCCAGCTATAAGGGAGTTTGTTGTTTTTCAAGGAAATGTTTGTTTCTTTAACTTTGGCATTGCTTTAAGAAACATTTGAATTATTTTTCAGTCTATATACCTAAAAATGACCCCACAGCTCACGCTGCACAATATTCAATTTACTTAGTAAATTAACAGTTTTGAGACCTAGGTGTAAAGTGAGGCAGGCTAAGCACATCACATCACCACTTTTGAATGTTGACATCCATTCCAATACAATTCATAGCCACAGGATATTCAAATATTACAATGTGTCAAGTGCTTTACAACACATTCTATTTTAGCTCCCCTGTGCCATAGGAGGAAGGCAAAACAACCTGAACACTTCTCAGCTATACTGGGTATTAGAATCAAGTTCTCCTTAACCCTTCAATCATTAGAGCAAATATTTAAGACACTCCTAATTGAGCTCTTGGTTTTCTACAATGAAATTTAAAAATAGATGGATTTTCCTCACTAGCCTGCAGTGCTATAATGACACAAGCTCTTAAGATAACCTTAAGAATTTCAAAAGTTTTACAGAAGAGAAAGATTTTCAAGAAGTTTACATGTTTCCACCTGTAAAGGACTTTCCATTTATTTCACCTTCATGACATCTACCAACCCTTATTCTGAACTGGTAAAAGCTTTGCATCAACCACCTCACAACCACACATATTCACCTCCATTTAAATCTGTCTTCAAATCAATTACAACTTAGGTTGGATAGGCCAAAAATTAATACTTAAAGCAGTCATAATTAACACCTATTACATTCTACCTGTGCCAAAACAAGTTCCTACAACATTTAGGCAATTTGAATTAGTCAAATTCAATTTCTAGTAAATTAAACAATTGTGAAGAGAAAAAAGCCCTTCATTATTTTTTAATGTCAAATATTGCCTAGAACCTGGAGTGGTCAAGACTCACTGAGCTAAGAACTACATAAACTTCAGGTGAAATTGTTAGAACCTTGGACTAAAGAGGTAAATATGCATGTAAAGTTCCTCAGGTTGTTAACTTCTAGAAGGTAAGTGGTACAAAGTGACAATTTCAGAGGACTGGGCAATGTAAAGCGTATCTCCCTGTCCTCTGCAGAAGCTTTGCCCCCACTTTCTGGTAACGATAACCTCCCAGATAAGCACCACTTAAGCTTTTGCAAATCCAGTCTCACTTCAGACACAATACCCACTGCCCCTCATGTGCTGCTGCAGGTCACCCTTTTCTAATTTAGCCTGTAACACTCATTCACAACCAGCCAGCCTGTGTCCTTTGGTCTTAAAAGGTGCATGAGCCTGAACACAGTGCTACCACTTTCTTTCAATTTCCGCAGTAATTTTACACACAGCTAATTTGTTCTTCTGCTGTCTCTGTCCTTTCTCTTCCTGGAATTTATTTACCCACCTGACTGTCTTATTCAAGCATGGAAGACTTTGTTAATCTAGAATAAACAGAATAGGCTCTTTCCTAAGGTCCAGTCTTCTGCAGAGATCCTAGTTTTACTTTCTATGCCTGCCTGTGGAACTTCCTTCTTTTGTCTCCAAGTGGCCAGGATCCACATGTGACATTCCCTGGAGGGTTGCCTCTATGCCAAGACTAACATTTTTAATACTTCCTTGACACTGGCTGAAGATTCTTGCCTGGTGCATGAAAGCACTCACCTTTTTCTGAACAGTAATACATGAGCAGCTCAGTCTGCAAACTGCCACTGTTCTCTATTGTTAGCAACTGAAAACTGAGCTTAAAAAAACATTACCTCATCTTATAAAAGCTATTGGTTTACACTACTGATTTCCCTCACTGCAATTACTCCTTGTTCAAGATAACCTGCTACCTCATATTCCTATATCTTTTTGTTGTTAATAAAGGCCTCAAACTTAATATTTTTGAATTTCTGGAAAAGTTTCAAGAGGGATATATTAATGAAATCCGACAGTCATGAACCCGTTTTAATGTCCTTGCACTATCTAATATCTCCTTTTCACCAAGATCTACAGTCACCTCCTCAGCAGACTCCTGGCCCATCCCTTAACGTTTCTAGATTCCATACACTTAGCGCAGTATTTTCCTATATAAAGGTCACCCAAAATATTTAACCAAGGACAGAGTTTTAACCCACTGCATTTCCTCTGCCTCACAAAATGATTTAAAACAAACATATATGTGAAGTTAGTAATTTCTCCTCTAACTTTGGAAAAATCTCCCCTCCACTAATTCTTTCCTTCTGCACTTGTTATGAAGTCATGCCCCACAAAGAGCTAGCACTAACAAGCCTGCTGCACGGCAGATCACTTTCTCACTGTCCTCAAAGGCATTATCGAATTTCAGATTCTCTTACTGCTTTCAAGTCAAGTATACTGACCAGTCTCAATACAAAACTAAATATTTGTTGCCAGTCTGAAACTTCATACAGCAGTTCTTCCAACATGCAGGGACACGGAGTAGCATTAAACTGTCTTGTATTATCAAACAATACTGAGTAGGAAAACTTGGTGACAGACATACAAAAATCCTGCATCATTGCATTTTTCTATGCATGGTTTAAAACTATAAAACTCACACCCACAATCAAAAAGAATCTCTAAGACTTATATCTCCATTCATTATTTTAAATATATCAGTAGTAATTGTGGGTGATCTTTTTAACAATCATATTCCTTCTGAAATACTGGAAGAAGAAACTTAATTGAGGTGGAGGAAAGGAAGAACATTTCTTACAATTTGAGCTTCAATTCCTGCAACTTTCTGAATTATTACAGCCTCATTATTTTATTTCTAGAAGAAAAAACTATTACTAAAAGCCAACTAGTCTAAAAGCAAAAAACACAGGTAACGAGAGAAAAACATTAACTCAGATAGACAATGCAATTCAGAAGTGATCTGATGCTGCCAGTTTTATCCTTTCTCAAAAGTCAGTTTACTGGAGAGATGCTTCTCAAATTGTCATTTCTGGTGAATTAGTAGAAGTAGAGCAAAACCAGAAAATTCCTGCATGTTTATATCAAAAGTTACAGACAAATTTGCATTACTGAACAATGTAATATACATAGTATAATAAATACCTATTAAACACACTCAAACATGGTATATGAGTAGATTCTGTATATAACAGAATGACAGCTAACATTTTCTCCAGGTGAAAAGCCTATGCATTATAGTCTTAGAACACAACAGAGGTGACATTAGGGACAGAGGTGAGTTAACCTTGTTATAAAACTGAAACATCCAGAATTTACTGGGAGGCTTCAAAAAAGCCTGGGTATAATTAAAGTCAAGCTCAACATTTATCATTAAATGCAGTCAAGTCTTTGTCTCAAAAGTGGTTTCGAAAGAACATTTCCAACTCTCAGCCTCCATGCACCTTCTATTCTTTGCCTGGAGTTCGGACATGTTCCATCTAAGTACTGAAACACATAACAGTGGAACAAGAAAGGCCATTTCAGCTTTGCATAGTTAACATACTCTTTGGACTGTAAGCAATGTAGTGGAATGTGTCTGCCTGTACTCTCATGTGAACTTTCTTGATAATGATGACCTAAAATCAGCACATGCCACAGGTTATACCGATGAACTCTTTGTGATACCATAAATCCAAATTTCAGATTCACTGAAATTGTAGTATAACAGTTTTAAATAAAAACATTGAATAAAATAGCCAATCACTTCACTACTCTGCCAAAGCAACAAGTCCAGGAGAAAAATGGCACTGCTCTCTTGCAATTAAGACTTTATTTACAGCTGGTCAGGATACCAATATTCTTTGGGATAAGTGATTAATAAGAACAGTTTTTCAGAAAGGGAATTATGCAACTGTCTTCAGGTTTCTCAATAGATACAAAGTTCCTCTGGTTATACCCATATGCAAAATCTACCTTCCTTTTTCCTTTGTCCAGTTTCACAATACTTGGTTTTTATTCACCTTCCTACTGACAGAACCACTGGGAAAACAAAGTAACATCTGAAGTATCATTCATCAGAATGGTAAAGAAGAAAGAAACCTCTAAGTATAACTAGAAAAGTGCCATGACATTTGGTAACAAAATTGGATGAAAATCAGCTCTGTGGGCTCTATAAAGATCTTGTTCCTAGAGAATGAAAAGCAAGTTTTATCTCTATTCTCCCTGTTCTCTGAAATATACAGTATTTTTAGATAGCATGAATGTTCTACCATAATTTTAAAGATGTTAGTACTAGTTCAGAATTCCAAAATATATAAGTTGTTCTCAGTGTTGCAAGTTTAGAATATTTAATCAATTATCTTTCTATTAAATTTAAATCCAGTCCATATTTTGTAGTCATGAGCATAGGTACATTGTCAATAAGATAACAGAAATTACAACATAGGAATATCCATTTGTCTAAACTTATAGTAAATTTATCTTAAGTTTCTTCTTACCCATGAGGTTTTTTCCCTTTAATGTCATTTTATATATAATCTCCTTACTACTTTGAAAGAAAGAAATCCTTTCGCAGTAAGAATTCTGTGTTCAGAGAGCTGCTACATGACAAAGCAACGCTCAGTTTTTTTTATTCTACTGTCATTAGAATGGGAGAACCCTCCAACCCCATTTATGATACTAAGTGGACAAAGGCCAAACTTCAAGTATTCTGCTTTTCCACTTTTACTTTTTACTATTTGTTGATGAAAAATATTATCATGTCAATGAACATAAAGCATATTTATGTAAATGTGAATATTAGCCGGATCTTATTTCCAAGCGTAACATCTATCCAAACTTTGACCCTTCACAGATCAGAACCAGATACAACTAGACCACAAACTACCCTGAAGAATTCCCAACCTTAACTTCCACCGATAATATTGAAGTTCTTTTAAAGAGAAAACACTGAACTCTATGCTTTAGAAGAGGTGATCCTGTTCGGGTCCAGTTCTCCAAAGTCTGACAGAGGAGAAAAATTCAACATATTTCACCAATAATTGTAAAAACAGAGAAAGTAAAAAACCTAGAAAACTTATTTACAGTATCCACAAGACACAGTAGGTCTTTTTATCCATGTATCTTGTATCTATGTATAGTCGCTTCAGAAAGAACCTTCATTTGAATAATGTACTACTACATCATTTAATACTTTTCTGCTGATTTATCTTCAGGATAATTATACCATGTGATATGCATATTTATCTTCTTTAAAATATGGAACTGTCAATTAGCATGTCATCCAGAAATGAATTAAATGTGGAGAAAAACATCTTGATACGAGAAACAGTTTCTCTAAAGCAACACAGAAAGACTTCACTAGCGGGGCAAAACTCGTCCTTCAGTATACGCTCCGCTGATTCCCAGACTGACCACAGATCCAAGTTATTCTTTGCTCACAGACAGAAAACTGAATTATGCTGGCAATTAAAATAAACACACAAACACAGAGTTAGGCAAAAACTTCACAAAGCTGAATTTTTCTGCTAATGTAAGCAGAAATTAGATACAAATTTTCTGCAGCTGGCTTCAAACCCTTTTGAAAAACGAACCTTATGACACTACCAGAGTGTGGCAAAGCCTATTCTTAGGCTGATATCAAGGTTAGATAATCAGGAAGGGCCATTCTCACAGAAAAGTGCAGCCTCCCTCATTACCAGTATGACAGCTCAGTACTCAAGGAATATAAATCTTCTTCGAAACCTCTTCCTTTTCTTAGTCCAAACACAGCAGGGAAGCCATACTCCCCGCTTGTCTTAAGTAGAGCAATAATGAGTCCTACATCACCCCTATGCAGTTCAGCATCACAGCTGCAGTAAAGGAGGCCCTTACAATTCCTGGATGAAGGAGGTAACCAGCAGTGGTACTCTAGGGATACACTGAAGGTAGGGAGAGAAATCAGTTGGGTTCAGAATTTAAAAAAAAAAAAAATCATAGAATGGTTTTGGTTGGAAGGAACCTTAAAGATTATCTAGTTCCAACTCTCCTACCATGGCCAAGGACACCTTCCAGTACTCCAAGTTGCTCAAAGCCCCAGCCAGCCTGGCCTTGAGCACTTTCAAGGATGGGACAACTGCAGCTTCTCTGGGCAACCCATTCCAGTGCTTCACCACCCTCACAGCAAAGAACTTCTTCCTAATATCTCATCTAAATCTACCCTCTCTCAGTAGGAAGTTGTATCACTACATGCCCTTGTACAAAGTCCTTCTCTAGCTTTTTTTAGGTAGTAGAAGGTACCTAAAGGTCTTTTAGGTTTAAAGGTCTTTAAAAAGACCTTCAAGGTACCCATAGGCTTTAAGGTCTACAGTACCTTCTCAATGGTTCCCATTTTGCACTCACTGCCTAAAGGAGGAAATGGGAAGCAAATTTCACTTGTACAGGGCTGGACTTCAGGCCAAGCACTACATATAATGCTGTTTAAACATCTGTTTACAGAGAACAAATATACTACTATACATTTTGAATTCCTCATTTTGCACAGGTCCTTGTGCAGGGCAGGTGGCAATTATGCCAGGTCACTGACAGACAAAGCAATTCCTACGGCATTCTGGAGACAAAAAATGGAAATTGTATACTAATGTGTTGCTCCTTCTCTTACATACTCTCCTTCTACTCCCCTCCCCAATATTACACACACATATATGCACATAGCATGCAAAATATTTACTAAAATTAAACTAATTCTGTATGTACTATGGTGAAAATAAACCTTTTGACCTATCAGATAATTTATATTTCAATTAATATCCAATAGACAAAGTTCAAAAACAAAATCAGTCTGCATCAACTGTAATAAGACTTGAGAAAATACAACTTTTGACTGCAGTTTTGAATGTTCTATTAGTACTGTGTAATCTAAGACATCTAAACAATAGAGCTTCCTCAGCAAAATGCTTCTCCTCAAACAAGGTAAATTGGATAAAATAAGTATCATATAAAGAAAAACACACAAATCTTACACACAATTCTACTTAAATTTATCCACAGTTTTTCTGCATGGTTAGATAATTCTATTCAAAGTTGATTGAGAAGTGAAGCTATTTCCCTTGTTTTCATTTTAAAATGAACTGATACTTTAAATCATTACTAAAGGTTATAAACATTGCAGAATAAAATACACTAAAAATACAGACTATAAATTTCCATTAATCCCCTTTCCCTCCCTACACCCAAATAAAGAAACTGTATTGAAGCACAAAAGACTGAACAGAACAGTCCTACTGATTTCCACAACTTCTTCATTATTTCCATCATCTTCGCATTTCCGAAAATATGTACTGACATCACTACAGGAATTTATAAGGCCTCCTCCTTTCAGGGGGAGTCCTTTTTACCAGTCCTTTGAAGGAGGAGCACATCCCAATTTGGGAGTTCACTTTAAATATGAATTACATATTCATAGTTGATAATTATCACCAAATCTGTTTCTTCATTGTTCCCATATCATAAAGAAGACCTTTCTCCAGATACAATCTGTATGCCATGACTTTATAACATTGAAGTTGGTTGGCCTGAAAGTAAATTAAGACAACACTTTTTAAACCCACATCATGAGCAGTAATTCTGCAATTTGTTATGGCAAAGCTACATCTTCAACATCTTTAAGAGATACTATACCTCATATACCTCAAATATTTCATTTGCAGCTTTCAAACAAATTTCTATATCTTTAAAAAGAAAGTAGTTTTCCAAACTCACGTTGACTTTGAAGCTTTGTACTGAGCCATCCAAAAAGTGGACGTTACAGATGATTTCTGACCGGGTTTTCTCTTTTGGTAGCTCTGATGCTCGTATGTTATTTATCCTCCCACCTAAGGCTCGTAAACGGGAGTTCATAACTATTGCAGAATAACCTATAAAACAAAAATTATGTTTAGTGACAATTCTTATAATTCTCTATGTTTGTTTTTCAGATAACATCACAACTCACAACGTCATGAAGACCTCATTACATCCCATGTTAACAAATGTTTCTTGTGGAAAAGAATAAGTTGTAAAATTAGCCCGTTGTAAACCAGAACAAAAATGCATAAATATAAAGGGGTTTCCATGACTGTAAATGTGAACATTATCAAGAGAATCACAGGTAATCCCTGCAATGTATACCTAGGTTATGCATGACCCACTGCCTTAGTTTCAAATCAGTAAAAAACCCCAAGCACCTACTATAAAGTAGGAAGGCAATGTCAAGACAAGTTTTTATCATCTGTAACTAGGAAACCCCTTACCCCCTTTTCCATTTCCTACATATTTCTGCACTTACAAGACAAGTTTCACTACAATAATTATGTTTACTGTCAACTGACAAAACAGCCTTGAGTTAATGCAAATCCAGTTCTATCAAGTAATACTTTTTTTCAGGAATATAAACGCAAACACCATATGTAAGGCAAGCAGAACTAAGCTTAAAACATGTCAATATTTTACAGTCTAGCTCTAGCATACATAAATTCATGAAGCCAGAAATTCATATCAAAGAAGAATATGCCACCCAAAAAAAAAAAAAAAAAAAAAAAAAAAAAAAAAAAAAAAAAGTTATTTTGTTGCTTAGGCTTTTTTCTTTTTTAAAAAAACTCTTCATGAAAACCAAAACTCTGAAAACCACTACTTACAAATTAAAACAAACAAAAGAACATCCCATCAAACAGAAAAAAGCCATTCATTGAAATAAGAGGTGAATTAAATTCAGACAAGCCCGTAAACATTTCAAGCCTCTCGTCCCTGGATCAGTTTACCAATTAACATCACAGCATTTAAAGCCAGTTGGCAAGCGAAGCAGAGCATAGTTTTCCAGGTTAATTACCATACCAATTACCAAACCATATTTCACTTGTAAGGGGACAGCTACAAGGGGACTTGCATAATATGAGTGTTACATAGACTGCTGGCCAAACTAGACAGGACCTATATGAGTACTACTTTGCCATCTCCCCTTTTTTGTGTATCTGCTTTAAAACACAGGCTGGCTTTTCTTTTACACAGCTACAGAAACAGAACAATTTAGAAAAAATACATCACTTAAAACACCAAAGCATTGCATCTACTACACATCTCTTTGAAAGGGAAACATGAAAAGCATGAAGAGGCATGATATGTAAAATTGCATAAAGTGGGCTTTTTGGGGTTGCAAGGACAACAAAGCAGTGCAGTGATCCATCTTCACTCAACTACGTGTAAACTACACTCAGAAGCAGCTAAAACAATTGCCTTCTCACAGACAGCTCAGAAGTCAGACACACATTAACATTCAACACTTCCAACAATACTCCCATGGGGTTTTCTGTCAGCCAATTGATAGTTCACCATTGTATATTTTCTAAAATCAAAACTCTAAGCTATCAAGACTCATTTTTTAGTTAGCATGCATTTTTTTTTTCCTCAGAAAAGGGGTGGTTTGGGAGTTTTAGCTTTTTGTTCTCTCTGGCTCCTTTTTTTTTCTTTTGTTTTTAAAGCAGGGTATAAAAAGGAAGAGGTAATCTTTAGGACAATTATGAACAATATTTCCATATAAACCACCAATCACTCCTATTGCTTTGCAATTGTTCTTGATATACAGTCCGCAGTTAGTCATAATATGTTATTTTAATTTTTTTTTTATACCCTGAAAATGGGCTAATTCAGGAATGGTTGCTGTTAAATAAAATATACAATTAATGAATTATCAAGAGTATACAAAAAGTTGACGACAAACTGTGATTGTAGAGGAAGCCTTCAATCTCACATTCTCTAATTACCTAGCAGCTAAGTTTTAAACTATTTATTCAGCACTGTGTTCACCTTTCACCAAAAAGTCAAGTGACTAAATGAATTGTACTACAAAGTCTTTTCCCCACTCTCCACCTCAGTTGGCAAAAAAGCTCTTGTCATTTGCAGAAATAGCTCTCTACCCACTAGTCCACTGATGGGTAAGTGGAAGGTTATGCTTCACTGTGGGCAGCCACTAGATGAGAGAGAATGTTTTGGTAGCCAGATTCAAAGCTTCATCAGCCTGGCCTTCAGGGCTCGGTCTGCACTGCAATGCCTGATGGTCCCAGCACACAGACCTCTCCATTCCTGGGAAAAAAGGCTATTTGACCCTTTTGCTTATAATCCCCAACCTATCTTACACTTTTACCATCCTCTTTCTGTATGCCCTAATTATATTCAAACTTTGTCAGGCTTCGGCAGAGAGCAACAATCACAGGAGTCTCCAGCACCTTGCTCCTGATCTACCCAGAGAGAGGGAGCAAACAGTGGTCATCCCCCGAAGTCCTAGTGCAGAACATGCTGCAGGTTTAGCTACACTTGGAGACCCTTCAGACGTTTAGATACCTAACCCTAATCCCTCTCCAGGAGAGCATTGTTTTTTCAAGTGTTACAATATAGCAGGATCTTGCTATTCACTGGTTCAAGCTTCAAATGCAGAAGACGATAAAATAGCACCAGTAACATTTATGTGTTTGCTATCCAGAAAAAACCAAGAAAAATACACCAGCAAAAAACGAGAAAACTCTTACACCTGCAAAAAAGTTAACCTGAATAAACCAAATTGATGATTTTTATTTAAGTGACTGTGCATAGCAGCACAGGTTCATTTCATACCATGGGCCCTCTGTAGGAAGCCCAGCCAGTCTCCTGATTAACCTAAGCTAACCAAGAACTAACAGTGACATATATTTACATACTGCAGTTCATTATAAAATGAGAGGTGCTTTGTTTGAAATTTATAGTCTTGTGCTAGTTTTTCAATTACCTTTGGTTTAATACCTTCAGGTGACCGGTTGGATGCTGGGTTACATGACCAATGCCCCAAGTGAAGCAGTAAGTTGGAAACTCACCATGAGAAATTCAAACCTGTTAGCTGACTGGTTTGCATTGGGTTCACAAATGAAAACCTGCAATTCCTTTATTTTTACCATTTGATGTAAAATCACACCAGGAACACAGAGTTCATGGTTTGTGTTTACAGCATGCAAAGAGCCCCAGCTGAGGCTGTCCTTGACAAAGCCAGCTGACCGCAGGAACAATGCCAAGCCAGGCACAAATGTCTGAGTGTTTGGGGGCCACAGCTATCAGTCAACCAGAGCTCAAGGGGACTAATCAAGCCCTAGGAAACTGCCACCAGCTGGAGTCCCCGGCAGAGAAAGGCACACCTTCTACTTCCCACCTCCATAGCCTTGAGCACCAAAGGGCAAAGTGAGTTCCTCAGGGAGCTGTGTTATGGGTATCACACAGCAGGAACCTGCCCACACCACTTTTCATGTCCCACCTCGGTGTGCTCAGCAAGGCTGCTAGGAAATAACTTAGTGAAGCCCCAGCCTAAAGGGCAAGGGAAGGAGAATAGGAGGCAGGTGAGCAGCTGAGTTGTTGGCATCTGCTCCATGACATTTCAACCATAAATGAGCTGTGTTTAAAGCTGTGTTTTAAATAGGGCAGGATTACTGGAACGGCTTATGGACCCCAGTGCAACACGTAGAAGCACACGAAGGAACCAGTGATGGCAACTGCTTTTGGGGAAGGCAGATGGGCCACTGAGATCCCCAGCATGACCAGAAGCCTCACGTCTCTAAGACTAGGGCTATTAAGACCCAGCAATCACCCTTCAGCCCTGAGCAACCAGAATCAGCCATTACATGCAAATCTCAGTTCCTGTTCATAGCCTCAGGAAGGAGGCTGATTCAGAAGCAAAACAAAATTAAAAAAAAAACCAAAAAAACCAAACAAAAACCCCCAAAAAACAAAACAAAACAAAACCAAAAAAAAAAAACCAACCAGACAACTATAAGACAATTTAACATTATCAGCATGTCAATACTTCAATATTTTTTCCCCTTCCCTTAAATAAGCATGTTTTCCCTAAAAAAAAAATCCAGGAAGTTGGGAGGTATATTTTAATTAAACAAACAAACAAAACCACCTCAAAACACAGTTATTCTCACAGTTACAAAGCATAAAACAAACATGTGGAATTCTATCCCATAATGAAATCATGCAGTAGGCTTACAGGAGAAATAAATACAAGTACAGCTATGGAAAGAAGTTAATGTTTTCCAAGTACATTAAACACATTTCTGGACAAGTTTGGTTATGCATGCCTTCTCCTACAGTAACACTGCAGTCAAGCAGAACAAAAATAACATGTTTTCCTTATCTTTTGTATTGAAGACTGGCTTTTAAAAATACTTTTTTCCATACCAGCATTTGATTTCTTCCCGACTGCTTGGAGGTTGTTGTTTTTTAAAAAAACCAAAACCCTAACACTCCAGTATCAGTATAACTACCATTAACTTCTCTTTTACCAAGTAATTAAATCAAGAGCAGATTCGCTGAGTATACACTCAAGGATCTTCTACATATAATCACACTGTGTATAACTGTTAATTGTTCTGTTGTGATTGTTTGAGGTTTTGGGTTTTTTTAAATAAATTATTTATTACCTCCATTTCTTTGGGCAAATAGGGATAATTTACTCCTGTAAATGGGTGCACTCATGTTGTTTTTTTTTCTAGGAGGAGACTACTGCATTAAGTTTTCTCACTTTATTATAGTCTTGACTTAAAACGTTGGCCTCTCAAAAAATCATATATATTAGAGAATCTCTGGGAATGTGATTTACAAAAGGATAGTGCCTCCAACCCAGTTTCATTGTCTGAGTGATCAACCCCTAAGTAGGGCAAAACAGTAGTGCTAAGAACACGGCCAAGCCTTGTGTGTTGTTTCAATAACAGTTACATTTTATGGTTACCTGTTCCTATACTTAAAAGATACAAAATAAATTACATGGAAATGGAAAGAGGTTTAACAAAGTAAAGGTGTCTTTGTAACAATGTATATCTCTAAGACAATTGATACAAGCGCTCCTCAGCGTGCGTCAGCCCATGTAGTTAAGAATTAGTTACACCCCTCGGAGCTCTATCTATCCTCAGTGCATCTTAACGACGATTAAATTATTCAGCCAGATTTTCCAAATAGAAGAATTTGGCTCAACTCACTACATATGAAAACCAGATTCTGCTTTCACCTTCTGCAGAGAAAATGTTTCATCTTTTCTACATCCCTAATGAGAAACTAGATGCCTCCCTATCAATAAAAAATTCAGCTCTTCTATTTCACTGGTAAATGCCAAGAGGTATTGACCACAATACAAATTACCAGGCATTACTAAAGCAACAACCAAAGTAGAAGATAAACTTCATTTTGAGCAGTGTGTGCAGGTCACCATTTTCTCCTTATTTGTAGTTATTTCATCACAAAATTTTCCTGACATTTTCATGTAAGTTAGATAGAAAGGGTGGCAGCCAGAAGCGACATGATGAAACTTCACAACACTTGGAAAAATAAAAGCTAAAAAAATTCCGATCCAAAGCAATTAAACCATAAATATAGAACAAGCATGAAAGCCTTAGATAATTAAGCCTTACAGCTTATGGTATAAAAACACCTCCAAATTAAGATAAAAATAATAAAAGACTTGCTGCAGCATAGCCTTCCTTAGAACAGGAATAAAGGTTAATACCCATGCTGAAAGTTGGTGCATGTATGTAGATACACAGCTTCCAAAGCAGCAGCTTCAAGTTTTCAAAACACTGCTCTTTAAGAAAGGCAGCAATATCATTACAATAGAGACTCTTTATGCCAAGGTTAAAATCAACATTAAAAAATTAAAGCTATGACTTTCTTAGATTTGTTTCCAGTGGCTGACACCTATGATATTTCAAGCACAGCAAAATTATTTTTCTGCCCTGTAAATAACCATTAGTTCTAGCAAAGCATTCTAAGAATGTTATCAAAAATTGCACTAATAAGGCTTAAATCATTCTAGTTATTGTCTTAGGTCTTCCAGAAAAAAAAACTATAACAAAAAAACAACAAAACAACAACAACAAAAAAAACCCAAAAAATAACAACCATCATATAGGCAGAGATTCTTCACAGAAAATTAGTCCATTTAAGCAAAAATCATAGGCATTTTGAAGTTATACTTCAAACAAGCATAACGCATATTGCCAGCCCAAAATTTGCCAGAACCAGTACAGAACAGAGCAAAGAGAAAACATCCTTCCACAGTAAAATATAATGATACAACTTCTTCATTTAATAGTCCTTAATGCTGGAGTTCACCCACCCAAATAAGCCTTCAGGGCAGACCACATAGAGTATGACACCTCTATTTGTTTATTTAGAATGTACTCCAAAGCATTTTAGTTTCAATGAAGGTAGGTACAAGGAAGAAAGGCTCATTCTAAAAACAAAAACCAGACCACAAGTAATTGTGAATAATCTTTCCTCTTCTAACTGGCACAGAATCAGAATCTAGTTTTATTTCACTTTTAAAAGCCAGTAAGTACATAAACTAGATGTGTTCCTATGTCTAGAAATCAAATATCTATCTACAGCAGTCATCACCTTTTAGAAGAGAATCCAATCTATGCAAGTTAAAAAATTTTAAAAAATCCCTACACCACTGCAAGAGGTTAGATGCTTAATTAGTGCATAAAATTGAGTAATTAAGCGATTTGCAAGCCTTCCCTGCACATCATTTAGTTTTTTATTATAACACAACTCTGGGTAAATCCATATTGCAAAGAGTTTTCATGGGAAATCCAGTTACTTTAAACTCTGGATTAAGAAAGACCACATATGAATGTCAAAGACAGACCAGAAGACATGGATGGGAGAGGAAATATGCTTTTTGGTACTAGCATTACACTGTATCCTGACTGACATGTGGCTGAGATCCCACTAAACCAATATCATACTGATGGTTCTGCAAGCAGTGTGAGCAGCTGCAGTGTCTAGGGCAGAAAAGCCATGCACCACAAAAAGCCACCCATCCTTATTTCAGTTCTGCTGCCTATGTACAATCATGCAGCTGCACTAGGGACAACATTTCTGTTGGGGACCATCTTACAGTGGCAGAGTAAAAACACTAAGTGACTAAATTATCCTTAAAAAAGGTGTAATATTCACATCAAACATTTGTCCTGTACACACATATATTACATATATATTCATTCCAAGACAAGTTTTAGAGATAAGGACTCCATTTCAACTTTTCTGAGACCCTTCTTCCTCTCCCCCCTCCCTTTTTGAAAAAGGTGTGCTTTACCTACAAAGATTTAGCAAAAATAGATTTTTAAAAAGAATCTTAAAACATGCACAGCTCCAGGCATCCCAACAGTTCTTGTTGTTAAGACTGAAGAAGCAGAACAGGCTGGCATCACAGGGTAATTGAGATTATTTGACCAAAATAACCATACACCTTACAGAGTAATAGCCTTTACATGGGGGACTGGGGGTTCGAAGGATTATCCCAGCCTTTCAGCTGTATGTTCAGCAGCAAAGACTGCTTAACTGAAAACTTAATCTTGAAATCAGATAACCCACAGGTAACTAAATTCTAGAAAAGCTTATTGATGGAAAAAACAATACTGACCATCATTTTCAGTGTTGTTCAGATCCTGTGTTTTTAACATCCGTTATTCCAACTTCTGAGGTAAATATTTTGGTCACATTTTCAAAGGATCAAACAAGATTGAATGAATAACTCCTGAGACTTCAAGGGTATAAATCCTGTCATGCCAACTTCACAATTTTTTTTTACATACATACAATAAAACCATGCAGGTAAGCCGCTGTAGGATCGAATGTGTCATTTCGAAGACAATGAAGCATTATTGCTAGACCTGTGATGCAGGATTAGCACAAGTACAGAAATAGTATCTACTGCACACAGAATGAGTGAGAGCAGAAAAACTACCGGGAAGAAAGAGACCTGCTCCCTACACTGATAAAATACAGGTAAGAACAAGACACACCTTTAAGGCTTTCACATTTTTTGCAGTTTTTAGTGCTCATGTCAGAGATATTTATGATGTTTATTTTTAAAAACCATTTATAAAATAACACCTTCAGCCAATGTGTTGAGGGCAGTAAACAGCATGCTGCTTCACTTCCTGCACCCTGCCAATCAAAGCGTTCAGGAACTCTATGGCTTCCTCTATTGCTTGCCTCAGCCTTAAGTAGACCACAGAACAAAAGAAAATCATCTCACAAAAAAATGCAGACTAACACTACTTTATTTTCCAAATAATGATAATGCCTTTGGGAGGTAACTAACAATGTTGCAGGAATTCAAAATATAAACTGCAGAATGAAAGCCGAAGTTCACCTTCCCCAGCTTGGTAGTGTCCTGTACTAACAACACCGAAGGGTGGAAGTGAACACTTGAGTCAAAGTGAAAGCTGAGCACTGCAGTGCCCAGCTATCAACATTTCCCATAAATATATGAGTTTATATAGAATAATTTATTACTTCAACTTTTCAAAGCCAAGCATGTAAGCATTCACCACTGAAATTTATAAAGAAAAGCAACTATAATATTCTGAGATCTTGGTTATCAAATTAATCACCATACCAAAACTGAAATATCAAAAAAGACCTCATATTCCATTAGCAATAAACTGTGTGCCATGAAACTTTTGTATGACACATAACATGAAACAAGAACCATCATGTCAATTCTCCTGTCAAGTAAAGCTGTGATATTTAAGTAGAATTGTAATCATCTGCATGAGAGATTCAGGAAGAGATGTAGAAAAATAACCAAAGCTCTAAGGATTAAAACATATTTCCAAAACATGCTTTTAGAGGGAAATTCTATGTTTTTTACTATATCCATAGTTTGATATTAATAAAATAGTCTCAAAACTACCTGTTCTACTGATCTACATTGAAACATTTCATTTGCCAGTGCAGCGTGAGGATGGCCTACAAAAAAAAAAAAAATTAAAAAAAAAAATCACAAATTGCAGATAATGCCTGCAAGTTTTCAAACCACTGCTCTTTAAGAAATGCAGCAATATCATTAAATACAGGAGTGTTTAAAAAAACCCAAACACCAGCTTTCTAAAACAATCATCTCTTCATATCCAAAATACATGCTTTAAGTAATTTTTTCCTATATATATTAACCTGGCAAATAAAAAAGACCTTTAATAATTTTTGCCTCCAATTAATTTAGAGTACATTTTGCATGTTAAAGCCACAGTTATCAAAGATTTCAGTCCTTTCAACAGGACTGATGTCATTGTACCTCACATTTCGTCCTCTTTCTGCAAAGCAAAAGAAATTTAAGCTGTCTTTTCAGAAGGAGGAAAGCAGCATTTTGTAGACAGAACAGAGTATAGACTCAACACAAGGCTGTGAATCTAAATGTTCACATTCTATTTCTGATGTTGGCACTATTGACATTTCGTGAACCAGCGGCTTTCCTCCTCCTCAAATTGAACATGGATCATGACAGAAATAACTGCCAAAGCATACTTTCCAAAACTTTGAAAAAGCACAGGTAGCTAACCAGGCTGTGGATACACTTCAAAACCTGTTCTTCTACAGAAGGACTGAATGGCCCTTAAATCTGTCAGCTCAGAAAGATGATGCTGGCAGTGGTGACTGCCCTTTATTGCCAAGGGGGAAAGAAGGAAAGCAAACACCTTAATCATGGCGGTGGGAGTATTAATGAGTACTAATGCCATGGAAAGCTAACTCAGCTTTTAAAAGAAACAGAAATTCCACTCAAAATTCAGTGCTGGATTGTTGGGAAATAGCCTAAAATTGAGAAATAGCCTGAAATTACAGATGACTGAAGTTTCCTTTGTGCATGGACACAGCTGAGCAGTGGATCAAGACCTGCCACTGCTACCCAGTGTTTTACATTGTGGGCAACACTCAATCTGCTCCTCAACAAAACAGAGGACTGTGTACCATTCAAGCTTGGGAAGAAAAAGTCTCATCACTGGCAACAAAAAACCCCAGTCCATACTTTTTGCAAGAAAGCATTTCAGATCTCAGAAGAAAACCTACCTTGTAAATTGCGTTAATGAACAAAAACTCTCCAGAATTACTATGAATTATCTTTCTGAACCCAGATTTTTCTTTTAGAACTTAAAGCTTAAAACTTCACAGAACTGTTTTCTATACATTCCTGTTTCATATATTTTATAATCCCCATTCTGCCACAAGCTTTAGAAATACATTCTGTTAAGCATGACAGAAACCCTTAAAACCCATGGCTTCAAAAGGTCCCCAAAGGGATTTGGAACACAGCACTGGCAATCTGCAGTTAACCACAGAATACTACTGAAAAAGATAAAATGGTAAAATAATCAAATCACAACAATTCTTCCTTTAAAAGAAAAAGTAAGGACACAATAGCAATATGGAAATTGAAAGTTATGTTATGAAGGGAACTTCAGGTTGCACGGACAGAAAAAAGTATTTCTTTTAGAGACTATAATTCTATAATGCAATTTATACTCCAGGGCTGTTCAAAATGACACAAGTTCATGACATCCTCAAGCTTAAAGCTAAAGGAGGAGAAATTTAGTTTAGACATTTGGCAGAAAATCTTCACTACAAGGATGGTCCGGCACTAGAATGGGTTGCCCACAGAAGCTGTGGATCCCCACTCCTGGAAGTTTTAAGACCAGACAGAATAGAGCTTTGAACAACCTGGTCTGGGGAAGGTATTCCTGCTCATGGTAAGGAGTCTGGAACTAGGTGATCTTCAAGGCCCCTCCCAACCCAACCCATTACATGATGATTTGTAAGTCAAGGAGAAAAAGCAAACACACACTGTGGAAAGCCTGTCTAGGAACATCTGCATTTAGTAAATAATTGCCAGAGATGAACAGCTTACTGCCATTCTTTCTTCTCTTCATCTCATCTTCCTCCCCCATTTATGACTAACAGAAATATTTGTATTTTAAGCTTACCAAAGCACACTTCTTTTTTCCCTTTTCAGTTTGTTCCTTCAAAACATCTAGTATCACAAGAATTTGTTATCAATAAGATCAAACTGCTCTCCAGGACCTGCAGCAGCACTGACTGCAGCTCTGTGGCTTTTGCACAAGTCCTCCTTCTCCTGCTGCACAAAAAGAACAGGCAAACAAAGGAACACTGCCACCCAAACTGGATAGACATTTTTCCAATTCCTGCACATGCCTGGATGTCCTCACTTTGAAAGAAGAAAGTAATTCCTCCAGATAGTGAAGAAAAAAATAGAGTAAACATACTACAGTCCTAGCTTGCAAACAATTTGTGCTTTCTGGTTTTCCATCAGTATTTAAACAGTGTATGTTTCAAACCAGCAAAATCTAAACATTTACATCCCTGTTAGGCAATTTTTTCACCACCCCACAAGATTAACACACACCCTGTGACCATGGTGCACCATACCAGAAGGAGACAGCTCCAAAAAGCTTTTACCTAAACCAGATGCTCCTGCATCTTCCCGCCACTGCAAACCCCAGTGGCAGCCATCTCTTGGTCATTCTCTCCCTTTCAACACAATAATTAACTTAAGCCCCCAAAGAGCCAAAAAGCAACCTCCCAGTCAGGATTCAATGCAGCTTTGGTACCAAGATCAGGCTGGACAGCCATGTCCCTGGCAGCCCAGATACCTCCCTAGACCAGGGAAGGCAGAGCATTCCTCCACCATCACAGGCTGGGGTGAGTATATTGGACCAGCTTTTAGACAAATACCTGCTAAACCTCCTGCCATGAGGCCACCAAAGTAGAGTGAGCATGAGCCACACAAAGCGAACTGGAGTTTGGGGGACTAAAATGGAATGGATTAGAGCAAGATTTTGTAAAGGAGTCTGGTAAAGAACTGCTTGCTCTTGAGTGAAGTACTACTTTGGTTTTGTTGGGAAATGGGGCAGAAGCTCTGTTTTAGGTTTTTTGGTGTTTTGTTGTTTCTTCTCCAAATCTCCTACTGACATATAGCACTTACAGAAATAATTCAAGACCATTTAGGTTGTATTTGTTCATTTTTAACACAGTGATCCAGCAAATGGGCATTTATAAAAAAGCCTCCTGTTGCCATCTGATGTAATGTCTCTTCAACCTCGTATTTACAAAGTTATTAAAACTCCCATGCACAGCCAAGATCACTTAATTTACAGAATTAAACCATCTCATTTTTGAGAATGCATCCCAGCGTGCATCAACTGCTGCTGTTTTTCAGAGTTTATAATTCAGAGGCTAGTTCGGTTTTTAAGTTTCAAATAATTCAGTGCACAAGACAGTGCCAGGCGTTTTCAAACAAACACATAAAATTTTGCCAAGTAGATCTGACATTCCCCAAGTCCTTCTATTTCAGTTTTTGTATTCCTGGCTGGCAGGTAGAATATTTATCTACTTCCCACAAAGCAATCTTAGCATGCTGTGGCAACCAATCACAGAGGAATGCAGGCACCAGGCCAGCATTGCTGGTTTATACTGAAACAGGAGCAAAAAAGGGAGAGCTCTGCTTACAGTGCTGAGATCCAGTATCTCACCCAGTTTCCTCACTACTCAGCACTTTTGCAAGGCAGAGGTAATGGGCAATGCCTCCCCACAGGCAAATTCCTCAAAGTCTAAAGTAGAAGGACTGGGAGAGGTAGAGGGGGTTGAATGCAGCGTCTCATCAGGAAAGAGCTATGATCATGGAACAGCTGGAATGAAAAACAGGACAGAAGTCCCAAACTACTAATGTTTGTCTTTGTGTTTCTTTCATGACCCAGCAACACACCAGAAGTGCATTTTAAAGGAAAGGCATCAAAACAAGGACTACTTCAAAACACAGTACTGTATTTCTAGTTTTGCTTAAGACAAGCCAATTGACCAAAAGTAAGCAGTAAAGCAAATCAATAACAAACCAGCCTTTTTTTCTGGAAATAACTGATCATCATGAGAGTTTTAAAGGAGAAATAAATTTGAAATGGGTTCTTTGATGTCATCAAGCTTATTTTACCTTAGCAACTGAATAAAATAGATTAACAACTTAATTTTGAAAGCTATTAGCTAAACCTTTACATAGATCTCTAATATTTAAGCTTACGCTGTAATCAGTAACAAAGGTAATGACTCCCATTCCAGATTGCCTACCCTAAATTACACCTAAATAAAAATACTCAGTTTAGTTTACTTAATCCTAATTGCTTTCCTAGTGCAAAATGTACCTTGTCATGACCAAGTAAGTGGCCTGCTTGCCCACGAGAGCTTTCTGAATGTGACATCAATATTTACACATGCTGAATGCTCTCAACTTCTACCTGATCTCTGGAATCAAAGTACAAATTCTGACCTACACCACACACACTTTCCTACTATTAATAAAACCTAGTATTTTACCTAAGCAAGTTTGTCCCTTGCAAAAATGGGGTGGGGATTCAGCTTCAGCATTACACTGCAAATTAACTGCTAAATCTAGCCAAAACTTGCACGGTATGTAACCTTCAACCGGGTTAAATTCATGCAGCAGCATAGAGTCCCATTCTTGAAGCAATACAACAAGAACAGAAATTCTTTCAAAGTAAAGGCCATTTGCAAGACTAGAAAGAATAATTGGTAGGATAGTTCTGCTGGGGACTGAATGCAATGACAAGCTGGCTACCTGAGCCAGCAAACACAAAGCAGCCAATGTGAATAGCAGCAGAATCTTTGGAAGGGAGGTCTAAGAGAATTTCATAGCAGAGCTCTGGCTGGGAAGCACTTCAAAACCTTGAGGAAAATCAAAAAGGGAGTGCCTCCTGGTTTATTTCTTATCACATTCATGAAGAAAGAGCACCCCTTTCCATAAATTTCAAAAGCATTGTATCAGATGATGTTCAAACATAAAAATAAATCAGAACTGATAAGACTAATTGAATCAGGAACTAGTGCAGGCTCTGAAGAATATAAGGGGTTTCAAGTAGAATAAACAGAAGACTAGACATAAAAACAAGTACTGGATGAATAAAGCATAATGGGATGGAACAAAATAAATTGGGTATGACATGGGTATGACAATCATGCAGAGACTGGAAGAAGAAACTAGATAAGATAGTGAAGGAAAATTACCTGGCATCTTTAAAAAAACTAATTAAGTTTGCTCCTGAAGAACTAGATCAGTGCCAGAAAAAAAAGCAAAAAAATGTATTTAGGATTTGTACAAATTCCTACTACCCCCATTAAAAAAAAAAAAAAAAAAATAAAAAAAAAAAAAAAAAAAAGAGAGAGAGAGAGAGAGAGAGAGGGGTTAAGCCATCAATTAGTGTGAAATATATGGTGTTTGGGGCTTTTTTTTGGGGGGGGGGCGGGGGCTATTTTGGGGGCAGGTCGTGGTTGCTAGATTTTTTTAAATGTCCATTGAAGTTTCAGTATCTTTTGTGGGTTTCCCTCCATAAATACTAGATATGATTTCATGCTGAGTCTGAACTGCTTCCTTGACAGCACCTCTCTTTAGTCCCAGCCAGTCTCAAGAAATGTTATCTTGGTGAGGAGTCAGATGCATCTCATTCAACTATCTGGCATTCTCTTACTACTGAATTTGTCACCTTTTTCTCCAACATGAGTCAAATTATTCGTGTACAGACAGCTAACGGTGACCACATACACACGTTAACTTCTGTGCCAGGCATGCACTACTACACTTAAACATCTTGTTTTACAGATAAAGGTTTGACCTGCCACAGTATAAAATGTTTTGCCATCATTCACTTTCAATGCTTTGAGACCAACTCCTCACCTCCACCTTATTAATATCTCCAGGAGGAGAGGGAAATGAAAACCACAGAAGAACAAAGATGACAGCTCTTTCTTCTGGTGGTATTATTACAACCATCATCACAGACCATACTAATTACTTTCTTCTACCCCAAGCTTTCAGTATGCAACAGTTTAGCAAACTATCACCTTCTTATCTCCAAGAACTTGTTGCTCAATGACCAATATTGAACCATGAAGGAGAAAACTGGCAACATTGTCAAAGATGTACAAAATTAAACAAGTACTGTAGTGTACTGAGCTTGTAAAAAAGAAATGTGCATTCTTACTCATGTAGGTGGAATCAGAGGAATCATACTGTAATTTGCTGCAGGAAAAACAAAACTGTTTCGATCTATTAATCAAACACTTGGAAAGCAGAAAGAGCAGAATATCAATGTAGTTGAAGTAAAATGAAATCCTCATGAGGCTGCAGCACTTTTTCCTAAACTTACAAGTCCAGCTACTACCAAGAGTTATCAAACCTAAGAAATTCAGTAACAAAATACAACTCTCACTACAAATGCAGTAAAGAAAGGATTAAAAAAAATTTCAAAACGCAGATTTCAGATGGCTACTTTCCTCTGGTTTTCAGCCATGCAAACCTCCAAAAGAGGTTTGAAAACTTGGAGGAGAAGCCTGGCTGTGCTGGGCCCACCGCCACCCCCAAGAGCGTGGCTGCAGGGCTCCCAGCCCGGCACACCCTGCCCGCTCTGCCGCCCGCGGTGACTCGCTGGGAACACGGAGCTCCGGGCTACTCATTAACCAGGGCCGGGCAGGAGGCTCCCAAAGCCCTCCCGGAGCTGGGGGTGCTTGCGGAGCACCTGCGAGCCGAGCGAACACGGCGGGTCCTCTCGCCAGGAACAAGGCCAGGGGAAGGAAGGTTGGACGCTGCCTGCCCCGGGACAGTGGGCTCAGCGCTGACAGCGGCGTTCGAAACCAGCAGCACCTCTATTGAATCCGATTGAAGTCCCTCTCCTCCCTATCCTCCTCAATTTAGGAGCTGTCACCTAAATTACAATATTTGTAACTGTGCCAACAGTAGTTAATTATAAATCTAGCTATCCAGAGAAAGGTGACAGCACACCAGCGCCTGGAGCAGCGCTGTTTGAACACGGCCCGTGACGGCTGCAATTATGCTAAGGAGTCGTGGAAGAGTAAGAAACTTCTACATCAAACATCCCTTCTCGAAGGCAAGCACAATGCCAACACCTTGGTGCCCACTTCAAGAGCAGGTCCTAAAGTGGTTAGGTGCCAGGAAAACAAAAAAAGTAGGGCAGATCTAAATGCAAAGAAAATAAAAATCTCCATCAATTTAAACAAGCAACAAAGAAAAGAATAAATCATTAGCAACACCAGGTTAAAAAAAAATACAAATTTTTCATTTAGAGGAATGCTGACCTTGTAACTGTTCTTCTCCCTGCTTGAAATACTTTTCCTAGCT
This sequence comes from Chamaea fasciata, assembly GCF_029207755.1. Classification (NCBI taxonomy): domain Eukaryota; kingdom Metazoa; phylum Chordata; class Aves; order Passeriformes; family Sylviidae; genus Chamaea; species Chamaea fasciata. The sequence goes on along the minus strand of NW_027094086.1, from coordinate 65,805,190 downwards.
TAATGAAAAGAAAAAAAATTTTAAAAGAACCTGAGGAGTCATTATAAAGCAGGCTTGTAAAGTATTTCCGTATATATGTACTCCACTTCTATTGCAAAGTTAAGCACAGGAAACAGTATCTAAAACTTGCTAAATATACTCAAGCCAAATCATAACTAAACCAAGTTATCCCTGCATCTAATTTTACCCGAAAATCAGTCACAGGTTAATGTAAAAGTTTTTGAATATTTAAGTATACTCTCCCATGAAGTAGCTTCCAGGATTTTGTTTTCTCCAGTAAGAGATCCCTAAGTTCCACTCTGAAAGACAGGTCTAAATTTTTAGGTCTTCTGCAGCACTGTACAGATTTCACATAGTATACAGACAGACATCACCACAGATCTCAGGATTATTTCCTGAACCAGTAGACAGCAGAATTACCTTGGCAAAATTTGAAAGGCTAATTTGAAATGTCATACAGGGAATGCCAATAGATTACATTGACTTTGTAACAACTTCTACAATGAACTGCTGGGACAAAACCAAAAAGACACCAGGAAGGCCAACCACTACAGCTGGCCAGTTTGGAAAACAGACAGACAAATTAAAAAAAAAAAAAAAAAAAAAAATCCACCCACAAAAATACCCAAAAACCAACTACAAACAGGATATGTCTACTTCAAAGTGTTTTGAAACAAATATAGCTCTACCATTTACAAGCTTGTCTTAACATGCTCAATTTGTTCTGCAACAAACATATCAACATATGTTATTTTTTTATATATACATATACATACGTAACATGCATAAGCCATAAAACCTACGTTCAGGTATTTATTATTTACATATAATCAATAGTAAAGGGGAAGAAAGTATTTGCTACTAATAGTCAAACGCTTTCTGATTAGGTTTGAAACTAGGTTTTTAAACACTACTCAAGCAGCATGGTGTGCATCAAGCAAACTCCTTACAGGATGCAACCTCACTAAGAGCTCTTTCTGCTCTCATGTAAGTAAAAATAACTGAGTATCAGCATTATATCTATTTCTCTAATATAGAACAACAATGTAAATTCTTTCTGTAAGTTCATCATTGTGTACTGGCAACAGTATTGCATTGCTGGACTGATTTGCCACATTTATTTTCAACAGAAAAAAGTCCTTTATTTCATCAAGAGTAATGTAATTTCCACCACACTACCACAAATATTTTAGAAAAACATGGCTATATACGACCTAGGTCACAGAATCATAGAAAAATCTAGGTTGAAAGGGACCTCTGGAGATCATCTGATCTAACTGTTCCTGAAAGTAGGGCTTTAAAATAGATTTTCCAAGGTCCCATCAGGTCAAACCTTGAATACTTCCAGCAAGGAAGACTTCAGTACTTCTCTATGCAATCTATTCCCAGAGTTAAACAGTTCTCAAAGCAAATATTATTCTTTCCCTTATATACAGACATCTAATTAAAAAAAAAAACAACAACAACAAAAAACAAGTCAACAACAACAACCAAAAAAAAAACCCCAAAAAACAAACACAAACAAAATTATAAAAACAGGAAGCATAAGCACCATGCAAATAAAAGCCGACTAATAGAATTTAATGTTTGCAGAATTTTTATTTCAAGCAACTGCAGGTATATAGTAGATCTAACTGGTCAAGTTCTATATTTATTATTAAATAAATGGGTAATATATCAGTGGTTCCTTTTGGTGAGTACCTCTGGCACCATCCACTGTCCTAAGAGAGTCACACAGGCATTACCAGATGTCTCTGGGCACGCACCTATTACTACTCTCATCTGTTAGGATTCCAAGCTGCCAACACTCCAAGCCTGAGCCCTTCCCCTCTTCTCCCAGATCCCAGGCCTTTGTGAGTCCCACACTTTCCTCCCTACAGCCAGTCTTGCCCAGCCATCAGACAGAAGATGTAGAGAGCAACAGTGGAGGTAGTGACTGAACATAAGTCAAGCACCTGCTCACCCTCTACCCTGTGGGCAGAGCAATACAGACATCTGCAGAGCCTCACACAGAAGTCCTAGCCCCAGGGCAGGCAGTAACCTCTATATAGTTCACAGCTTGATGTCTTTAAGGCATTATGCAATAAAATCCGTTGAAACCAGGAGAACCAAACATTACTGGTGCAGGGATGGACAACCAGCACACTTTCAAAACAGCAAAACTCAGGAGTGGAGTGTTTATTCGTCCCAATGTTGCTTGAGGTCAGCTGCCAGTACATCAGAGTTAAGCATATGAAGAAACACAAACTTGCACCTCATTTACTTGTCACACACCAACTGCCAAAAGGGATCTCGATGAATGGAAAAGAAGGACATTAATAAAGCCAGGCTCCTCATGCTGTCTAACCTTATCTGCTGGTGAGAGGCACTTTGCTGATTGCCTTGAAGTTGCCTCCAATCAATCCAGTAAAACAGGCTTTTTTATTACCCATGTTAAAAGTTCAACTTTGCCTTATAATATGGAGGTGGTTGTAAAGCCCGTTTTTCTCCACACTGCCGGAAAAACAAAGCAAACGTGCTTGGAGGAGTGCTGTGAGCCATCTCTAAACAAGAGAGAGCATTTCACAGCTCTGGGCGCTGGCACGTGGCAGCTGAGGACCACTGATACACACAGGGCTCCTGCAGGGCTGTGACCATCCACACAACTGAGGTGACACCTACAGCAACACTTTCTTCAGAGCTTCTACAACACTAGGCCTACAATCAACTTTTGCAAAAAAAGTTATAAGGATAAGCATAGTATCTTGAGCTTAGAAGTAATTTTACTTCATTAAATAAACTAAGCCTTCTGGTCCTTAAAGGGGGACTACAAAAGGAGAGGGAATCTTTTACACAAGCATAATGACAGAGAATGTCTTCAAACTAGGAGAAACTAGATTCATACTAGATATTAGGACAAAATTATTTCCTGTGGGGGTGGTGAGGCAGTGGATGCCTCATCCATGAAAGTGTTCAAGGCCAGGCTGGATGGGGATTTGAGCAACCTGTTCCTTGTGTGCAAGGAAGGTGTCCTTGCACACAACATAGAGGTTGGATGACGATCTTTAAGGTCCCTTCCAACCCAAACCATTTAACGATTCTATGTTGGTAAGCAGTGTAGGAGACAGACCATGTTTGGTGCTTACATTAATGTGTTTAGAAATGTCTGAGGGACAGAAGGCAGAGGGACAAACGTGGGCCCAAAAAAATCTACTTTTGCCTTTGGTAAATGAGGTGATAATGAAGCTGCAGTGCTAGACACTTGAGAGAGAGACCAAGCAACATGCAGATTTATTTCCTTCAAACCTCGATAACAGGGCTTGTAATTGTCTTTGGCTGCTTACTTTAACATCCAAATGAGAAATTTTAAGCCAGTTGTTTTACACTGGGAAAGATTTACTTATTGGGTAATCAGTTATTAAAAAAAAAAAAAAAAAAAAAAAAAAGCAAACAAGTATGACTGTAGTAAACAACAGGACACTACTACAAGTCAGCCCAACTTAACACGGACTGGTTAACAAGTAACAGAGGTTGTAAAGGATAATAGTAACAAAATCGCTTGCTCCTGAGAGTAATTGGTGACAGAGCTAACTTTAGACCTCAATACAACAGATTCTAGAGGCTTGCTTTTAAGACCACATTAATTAATTTCTGAAAATTCTATCTTCAGAACATATTATCCTTCAAAACTTCTTTTAATAAAGGGTCAGAGTCCTTATTCATAGGCTAAAGAAAATGGGGACCACACCATGAGAAAGGTTGATTTCCTGTATGAAATAATCACAAGTCTTCTGCAATCCTTTTGCTCCAAGAAGATGGAGGGTTGTTTTGAAAAAACATTATTTATATTGTGTTTTCAGAATCAAGAAGTCAACACAGATAAGTCATTCCAGTGACCAATTAGTTTTATCAGAATCATAGAACCATTCAGGCGGAAAAGATCTCCAGGATCATCAAGTCCAGCCGCTAGCCTAGCACTGACACCACTAATCCATATCCCTAAGTGCCACATCTACACACATTCCAAATATCTCCAGGGATGGTGACTCCACCACTTCCCTGGACAGCCTGTTCCAAAGCTTGTTAATTCACTTGGTGAAGAAAATTTTCCTAATTCTGAATACGCAAAACTTCATATTCCACTGCATCATTGTTTGATTACCACAAGACCTTTGGGGGCTCACAAGTCAGATAAATTTGTTTAGAAACCAAGTATAGTTAGATGAATGACACAGTCAAATCAAATGTACTGCTACCCCAGTAAGTAAAGCCAATATATATTAACATGAAATAAACAGGTTTCCCAGTTTACCACTGATTTTAAACAACTGTGTAATTGTGTTCTTCTGTTCATAGTGACAAGGAGAAGTAACTGTGATGCTCTAACTCCATGCAATCTGCTCCAACAAAAATACGATGTTTCCGACTCATTCCAGGGAGATACTACCTGATACACACAGTGCACTGGTGAGAAGCAGAATGCTGTTGGCCAGTTCAGGCTCTGTAACTGAACAGTAACAGGACACTTGCATGATACATCAGTTATTTGGTACCTTTGGTCAAAGGCACCACGTATCACATGAATGAATGGAAAAATTAAATATTTATCTGAAAAATAATAAAGCACTCTCTGTTCAAAAAAGGCATAAGACAAAAAACCCCAAAAACCACAAAACACACAACTCACAACTTTTCCCACTATTAAACACTGAATCACTTCCTAGTTACCAAGAGCCAGTATGCTTCCTTTAATCCTGGTGCCTTATCAGCTGCCAAGTGCCAAATCACAGGCTTCCTTAAGATAGGTACCTTTTCTCCAGATGTGCATTTTCAATACAAATAGGAAGTACACTAACCAAAGCTGGAGAATAAACATAAAAAACCATTGAATTCAATGAGCAGAAAGCTACAATCAGGACAGCTGCTTTACTACAAGAGTATTCTGGGGAAAAATATCTGGGATTTTTGGTTTCTTGTCACATCAGTAGTGCTCCCTGAATGGTGTGGTCCCACAGAAATTTCCCCACTTCTGAAACTTTCTGGCAACTACTTCAAAGAAAAACTGTGTTGCTAAAGTCTGAATAAATGTGAAAGGAAGAAGAGGGAAAATCCTCCACGGTGGCTGCAAATATAAAACCCTACACCTACTGCAGTCTTATTAAAAGCTGTTAATTTAATGTACACAAAGTACAGTATCACAAATATTTTCACAAATGAGGAGTTGCCTAATATGTGCACATCTGAATTTTCTCAGTGATACCTCAAATTGCTTATACTTTTGGAGTAAACCAGAAAACATTGATTCCACCCCAAACTGTTCTTCACAATTCTAAGTTATAAACAAATACTGGATTTTTATCACTGGCTTGCAACATTCTATGAAACAGCCATCGAATGCTGCATATCTCTCCACACAGTCTATGCTGTCTTGTCTTGTCTCCAGTGATGTCTTGCTTTACCATTGCATTTTTTAAATTGCATCATTAAATACATGGAAAACTTAAGTTTTTTTAATTCAGCAGTCATGCACGGCTAAATTCTTAGAAACCTTTTCAGGCACCAAGTAAAATAAACTAACTTACAAAATCATGCTGTGAAGATAGAAAGGTTTATGATCATGACAACAATTAGGTCTTTCTATAAAAATATTCCCAAATTACATGATCTCTTTTCAAACTAATTATTAATAGAATAACGAACAACACAATTTTTACAGTGGCTCATGCTCTACTCAAAGTCAAGCTCATCAATGAGTTTCCATCAAGTGAGAATTTTGACATCTTTTTTAGGCATCTGAGAATGCCATGGATGAAAGCAGCAAAGGGCAGAACAGATACTAAAATTATAACCAGCTTTATACTATTATTAATAGAATGATCGTTCCCATAAACAACTGCACCAATTCACAAATGGAGATAATCAAGACTTAAAATTGAGTTAGGCATAGGAAAAGGTGGAATCCTTAATCAAACAGCAGCAGTCTAGGCAACTCTATGTGAAAGAGGAAACTATGGGAGTTCAATAATTTTATCCCTTTAAAGTCTTTTGATAACTAACACAATCCACTGACACACTGAGCCCAAAAATAAGAAGCCAGGGACATCATAAAAGCTTGAACTATACCCTAACTATGAACTTAATGCTCTCAGTAGGCCTGGGTGTTAGACAAATGTTTTTAAACAAATTTCCTAAGTGCTTTAATAAATCTTTACTGATACACACACACACATATATATATACACACAAATATGGCTAAAAGCATGTGCAAAAACCAGAAATTATCTCATCCTACAACAACCTCTGAAACCAAATAAGGACAGCTTGTGCTCACTAGGTTGTTCAAAGATGCTTTTTTTACCTACAGTAAACATGGACTCACATATTCTGAAAGAACGACATGAAGATAAGGCAAGCTGTACTTTAACACGTGCTAGCTGATCTTCAACTTGACCAAAGTACAGACAGCTTTATCTACAGGCTCTTAATGTGTTAGTTAGAATATCAGCAACACAGTCAAGAAGATACCTTCTTCCAAACAAACTACTCGCATTGAAACTATGGGAATAAAAATATTTGTGTGCCCTTAACTTGAGGTACATGTTCACATTTGCCTCAATCAAAAGTTGTGCCTCTCTACACCATTATAGTTCCAGAAGCATAGTCCTTTCCCATCTATGTAAGAATATGCAAAAAAAAACCCAAAATCCCAAATCACAAAAGTTATGAGAAGTATTTAGACTGACACAGATGTAGAAACAGGATACAACTGCACATACATCCAATATCTGGGATAAAAACCTTAAGTTTAAACAAAACAAAACACTACATACCAAAACTGAGCAAAACTGCAGAAATCAGACCTCTGCACACTTGGGCAAATCCGTGGGGAACGCCCCATGTTGAACAAGAGGATCCATAGTCACAGAACTGTAGGCAAACAACACAAGAACAACACCACAGTACGAAATCCCATATGTATACAAGTCACAGCTCAGGCTCCCAGCTTTGATTCATAAAATGCGTCATTGCAGAGAGCGTAACTGTATCACATAACTTGCTAGGGAAATAGCCATGGTTACTCATCACAGCTTGGTGTTATGAACTGCAGTCTTTCCATAACACTGCACACATCAGATTAAAATCTCTCCGGGGGTGGAGGGAGAGGATAGCAGGAAATCAATGAACAAGATGTCAAATCTTAACTACTTTCATACTTCAAAGTGCAAATAAAACAGCATCTGACTTAGTAGTGAAATATTTCACTGTTGATTTCAGCTGCTTACAGCTGCTCCTTCTCTAGAATTATTTTTTAAAGTCTTGCTAAGGCTAAGAAAGGAAAAAAGTCTGGTTCAGAATAAATAATAAATTACTTGAAAAGGGCCTTTTTGTGTCTTGCTATACAAAAAAAAAAAAAAAGGTAGTTTTACTTTGTGCACATGCATGTTCAATTTAACCTTTAAACCATACTGTTGAGGCACAAGCCTTGGTTAGTACTTCTGGCACCTGTCAATCACCAAAAGTAGAGCTACCACTAGAACACTGTAACTGTATTTGCCAGCTACGAAGGCTGAAGCATTTATGATTTCACACAAATTTTACCATTACTACTTCTTCAGAAAATATAAAAGAGAAGCATATTTTGTTCTGTCCACCTTAATATCAGAAATCAAATATTTTAGCTTATTAAAAGGTTATATGAACTGAAAGGAAGAGTTCACAATAAGTTTTATATTACATTGCAATAAAAGAATAAAGAGTTGGGATCACTCTCTGTACACCAATTTTGTTCATCTTGTAGAGAACTTTAAAAGACACTGATTTTATTTTCACTTTGAATAATTAAAAACCTCTTGAACTCCTTTTAAAACTTCACCTGTCACTAAGATAACACACATGTACAGGTTTGAATTGAGGACTGGCTTTTTCTTCACTTTTTATTAATTTCTATGAGCAACATGACTTAATATTAGTGGAAGAGTTCCAAAAACAAAAGTAGTGACTGGACCAAGAGCCCTGTGACTGGTAATTTACTACCTCAGTACTACACAATATTGATTGAGAATAATTACCTAACCAATTTCAGAGTGCACCAGCCACCAGCTTGAATGAGAAAGATTAATGCTGGTCGTTGACAAAGATGATAGAGTAGGTGACAGTGACAAGGGGTTACTACCTCGCTTCTTGAAACATATTTACTAGATTGGTCGATAAAAGCAAGAACGCAACTTATTAGCTTGGCTATATTTCAACTTTGTGATGCAGGGAAAAGAACCCGTTTCACTTTTGGCAAAACAACACCTTTCAGAAAGCCTAATACTCCTTCCGCTAAAAAAGGGATTGAGATCACTTATCCTGAAGAGTTCCTCTCAAGTCCAAATTCTGAAAAACACAGTTTCCTCAGCAATGTTTTTAGTTATAATTCAAAGCTTGGGACTCTCTCTCTCCCCCTAACATATGTTGCTGTGCTTGTATCAAACCTAAACTTGCCAAGAGAGGGAACTGATGAAATTATAGCCAATATGACAGATTAACATATGCTCATAGCATGCACAAACTTCACTGCTTCTGGGATTTCTGTTTTATTTGTAAAACAGCATTACTTGTCTAATGTTCTGTAATCCTCGTATTGAAGAGACATTTGCAGAAGTTTAACAGTGGGAACTTAGTCAAAGAGATACATCAGACAAGACCACTCCTAATGATTTTCATTTCAAACAGAAGCCATTAGGATAATGTGCTGATTCAGATTTAAGGACCTAGAGCCTGCAGAGATCCACCACGTCCCTTATGCAGTGATATGCTCTCCTGTTGAATCAATGATGACAGTTCTTGGACAGAAGAACTGCATTTCTTAAAAGGAGAAGTGGTGTTATTGGATGGAGATACATGCTTAGAAGGGATAGTAAGTGTGAGACAAGAAGGTTCTTGAACCACAGAAGTGTGACAGACAAAGCCAGAGGAACTCTAAGACCAGTGAAGAGGCAGATACAGTTCTGCTTGTATCTTTCAACTTTTTTCTGGAAACCGATTAAAAAATACTTCACATCTTCCTGAGGAGTACCAGATGGATAACTTGTATTCCAAATATATGCACAGAGCCCATATTTTGCTTGGACATCTCTAACTTGTAACCCAAGAGCACATGAGACTCCTGAGGTGAAAAACAGTACAGAAGTGCACCAAGAACCTACAAGGTTTTCAAGTCTCTCTTGATTCCTCCTGATCCAGAAGACAGCAACACTTCATTACCATGACTCATGTAACGTCTGGAAATCTAAACCAAAATCTAGAAGACAGGCATGACCAGACTTCAGCATCACAGCACAACTCAAGCAATAAAATCATGTACGAAGTATCAATGTTTTCTGCAGGGAGAAGGCTCTTCAAGACTGTGAATGCAGTTTCCCAATAGGAAGAATAATTAAGAGCAAGAAATAAGCTTTATAAACCAAGCTATTAGACAATGCTTTCTATAGTATCTGATTTCGTAGCATTCCATGAATGCAGGGATATGAAAAGAAGAAAGAGAAGGAACACAAAGTCCCATGGGGGGCAGGGGCACGTGACTACGTTTCATATTACAATGCTAATAATAGAAATTAGAACTACTCAGTGAGGTTCAGTACATGCTGATTGAAGGCAATGGTATCTTAAGGTATGGGGAGATTAGAATAGATTATCTCAAGGTATGTCAATATGAAACTTGCAGCACATCTGTTATTCCACTCCAATTGTGTGTGTGCCTGCTCTTTCTCCTTAGTAAACACCTCGACAGCAGAATAACTTACCTCCCATAAATTCCCACTTGTCATGAGGAAAGCCCACATACACTTTCTGACTTCAAGCCTTTGAGAACAAGAAAACACTACAACTCATAAGAAGCATCCAACTCAAAGACAAAACCACAGGCAGAGCATTTCTAGTTGATACTGACACTTCCCTTGCCTGAATTAAGTTGACTAAACTCTCTCTTAAGAGACAAACCCAATTCAGTTACTTGATTGACTCCTATTCAAGTGAGCCATCCCGCGCTCCAGCCCAAGGTATGGGATGCTTCCATCAGGGACTACAATGCCAGAGCTATGGGTTCTCATCAGTGTTGTGCCAAATCACCCTTGCTGACTAACATCATGCACTCAACACCACGAAACAAAATGTACACTGCACTGCTACACATAGGGAGCCAGAAGAGAAACCAATGCTACAAACACCAACAGATACAAGGAGGAAGCAAGACAAATATTTTTTGCTTAATATACTCAAAGCTGTAGTTTTGGGAAAACAACTGAAAAATGTTGCTGTCTCATTTTCCTGTGTAAACTTTTCAGTAGATGAGCAGAAAGTGTTGCCTCTGACAGCAATCATTCTCAAAATCACAGTTATGAAGCTTAGGGAATGTGTTTCTCGGTCAAAAAACAAACAAGCAAAATAAAACAAACAAACAAAAAACCCCAACAACTAAAATCAAACCCACACCACAAGGTTTGTATAAAACTTACAATGAACATTTATCACATTTAAAACGATGAGATTGGTAACTGTGGTCCTCATCACCACTAAACTACATTTTACTTTTGAGTGGTCAAGTTTTAATGAACAAATACCCCTATGCATAGATGCCAGCATGGCAAATATTATTTACGAATGAAGTGACAAAATAGAAGAACTGCTCACTGTACTGGCAGTCAGTCCACCTTGGAGAATTTAACATTAATGACTTCTGTGCACAAGACTTTTGATGTTGTACCTGTGTAAGGTTACTCTCACAGTGTCTATGTAAAGCTATCATTTACCCATCAGTATAAAAATTAGGTCACAGCTTAGAAAAGTATGCACAACTGTCTCTGCTATAATACTGACTACTAAAAAAACAGTCCACCCAAGATCTTTTAAAATCAGCTGATATTTTAGACTCCTGGATTGAATGAAAATGTGATTTATCACATGGTAAGTCATGAACATATTCAAGAAGAGACGTTACTATCACAAACTTTTTTGTTACTACTTTTTTGTTGTTTCTGTCTACTGCTTTAAGCATCTAATACAAAATGATTGATTGAGAAGCAGTTATAGAGCTTTGCAATTTAACAGCATATCACTTAACAATAGTTTTATCAGTGTCTTACTTTTTACTGAAAGTATTTTGGAAGCATGAGGGTAAAGAGTTAAGTATTGTAAGGTACAACATGTCACTGTGATGTTACCCAAATTTACGTCCTAAAACAATGAACTGTTCCAGTTTTAGAATATGCAACAAGTTGATAATGAAAATAATAAAAATGCTTATTAAGTCAGAGAGAGAGAGAGAAAGATGACAAGTGTTAAGAGTTCTTCCAGGAATCCACTGCCAGCCATATTAGAGTGTTTAATGAAACAAAATTTATCTTATCACAAGTTGGTCCTTCAAACAAGCTGTTCTGTTAAGTGTACTTTGAACTATGCAGAGTATTACCTTTTTCTTATGAACTAGAAAACAAAAATGTATCAGGTATTTGTCACCAACCTATCAAGACATTTTTGCCACAGGACAATGCCAGAGAACACCACCATCATAAAAATCTAGTATTTGTATTGCATTAGCCAGCAAGCCTTTCTAAATATGGTAACTGAGCAGACTCTTCTTCCCCACAGTTCTGTTTGTTGACTGTTTCCCTTATGATCAAACCCACTTAGGTAACAGGGACAAGTTCTTGTATAACTACTTTCAGAAAAAAATTTGTTTTAAAAAAGTGAAAGTGCAACTGCCCTCCAAAGCTAAGTAAGTATTCTACACATCTACATCCACTTTTTATAAATAATCTTTCAGTGCAACACTGTGCAAAACTAATACTTCAGTAATGTATGTACTTCTACTATAAAGACACTTTGTGATTAACTGAGTAGCAGTATCAATATTTAATAGCATTAAAGAACTAACTTGTTCTGCTTTCAGTTACAGAGGTATCAGAGCACTAGCAATTTGTGTGACAGGCTGAAGAGTGCCACAAGGGAAGCAACCATCCTAGCAGGGAAGACAAAAATTCCCAACTGTGTCGTTGAAAGAGAGGAAAGCAAGGAGAAACAGAAGGAGAGACTGACTAATTACTTTGGATAAGTTCAGTCAAGAGAGGAAACGAGAAGTGCTGCAAGATGAATGAGAATTTTATATTAAAAGAAGTATCCTATTTTACTGCTGCTGCATCTGTTCTGTATCACCAATGAGGCAAATAGTTGTCACACTTGACGTATATGGATATATTATATATGTATCTTACATATATTACAGATATATTGGAAATTTTTGTTATCTCCACAGGGCAAGTCAGCACCCAAAATGCTGAAAAGTCCCCGCTGTGAAGCCCCGGCAGCCTTCGTGGTGGGGCAGCAGCTGGTAACTAGTCCGTGGTCCTGTATCTCCGGGCTTCGGGGCTCTGATGCGCGGGCAGACCCAGCCGGGCAGGGGCACGGGCAGGGCCACTCTGCGCCCGCGGCGCTCCTCTCTCCCCCAAACACGCCCGAGGCTCTCGGGGCCCGAAAATACTCCGAAGTCGGGTGCCCTGCCAACGATTTGGGGGAAAAAAACCAAGAATACAGAAGAAGCCAAACTCCCCCTGTATTACCAAGGAGCAAAGGCGAGCGCAGGGGAGCCCGGGGACGGGACGGGACCTTCCCTGTGCCCTCCCCCGGTGCCCGGCGCTAAACACACAAGGCGCGGAGCCCGACAGAAAACGGAGGGACAACGCAGAGCAGAGCAGCGCTGCCCCCCGAGGGCATGGCACGGCTCGGCGGGCGACGGGCTGACACCCAGCCCGGCACGGCCGCTCACCTTCCCGCTCGCTTTCCCCCGCGCCAGCCGCCGGGAGCAGCGCTCGCCCCCGCTCTCCCCGGGGCCGGCGGACAGCCAGGCACCGGCGCGGGGCCAGCCGCCCGTCCGGGCACTCCGGCGCCCCGCCGAGGTGCAGGAGGAGGAGGAGGAGGAGGAGGAGGGAGGCGCGGAGGCGGCCCCGGCGGCACCGCTGCCCCCGCCTCCCGGAGGCGCTCCGGCGGCGCCAACTTTCCCCGCGCCCCGCGCCGCTCCCGCCGCCTCGCCCGGTACCTGCCGCGCCGCCCCGCGCCGCCGCCGCCGCCCCGCTCCCCCAGGGGGCGCAGAAGGCTGTCACGGCCGTCGCGGCCGCCGCCACCGTGCGGACCGAGGAGAGCAGGTGCGGAGCGCGGGACCACGGAGCCGATCCCGATCCCGCCGCCGGCTCCGGCTCCTGCGCCTGGGCTGGGCGGGCGGGGCGCGGCGGGGCGGGGCCCTGAGGAGCGCCCGCCGCCCGCGCTCGCCCCCTAGCGGAGGGAGCGAGCGGACGGGCCCGGCCCGGGTCGGCCGCTCGGCCCGCCGCTGCTCTCCGCCTCGGCTCCGCTCGGAGCCCTTCGGCGCTTTCCGCCGTTTTCGCACGGGGAACGGGCTCGGGGTCACCGCGGGTGGCGGGGCTGGGGTTGTTCCTTCGCCTCCCTTCCTGCCCCGCAGCAGCCCTGGCGGGGACTGCCACCTGTTCCCGCACGGCCGTGGTGGCCGCGGTCCCGCCCGGGTCCCTCCCTGCCCACGGCTGCTCCCGGGCTGTGCCCGCCGGCAGCGCGGCACGAGGAGCTGTAGTGAGTGGCCGGCTCCAGAGGCTGGCACGAGCTTGGCACAGCGCCGGCTGGCGGACCCTGCCAGGGGACGAGGAGCCGGGTGTCCCTCGTGCCATCGCCTGGGGAAGTAAAGGGGCCGGCACAGGAGGTGCGAAGTGTCACCACAGCCCGCAGCTGCCGTCACGGCCCGCCCGATCGCCTCCCCCCGCGGGAGGAGGAGGAGGAGGAGGGCAGGTCTGGCCGCCGGCGAGGCGTGGCGAGCTGCCCGAGGCGTGGGGATGCGCCTCTGCCTCCGGCTTCCCTCGCGTCCCTGCTCCCCGCCGGGCACTGCGCTGCAGCGCCGTGCCGAGGGATTAGCTCAGGTCCTGCAAGCGGAGTAACTGTGTCACAGCAACTCTACACCCATGCTAATTAGCTGAGCCTTTCTGCAGCGCTAATTAAGTGAAGCAGAATACCTCAATGGCCAAGCAATCCCCTGACATGTTTTCTCCAGTTTTAAAGAAATTTCTAGGTGCTTGGTCCTTGTGCCCTTGTGGCACTGTTGTGCTAATGCGACTGTCCATGCGATCAACGAAACAGTCCGGGTTAAAGTATTCAGAAAAACCCTCTGAAACTGTGTGAAACTTGGGTGGTGTTCTCCTGATCTGTTTTGGCCCCTGCCTTCGGCCACCTCTGTTTAACCCAAATGCGGGGATGGGAGCAGGGGGAGAGTGAACAGATGTACCAGAAGCTCCCTGCAAGAGACCTCAGATCCAGAAGAAAAACCCCAGAGACAAGCCCGAGAAAAGCATATCAGACAATTTCTTGACATGGCTGTATTGTTTCAAATTCCAAATTGCCTTTCCAAGCTTAGTTCAAGGACCTCTGTGCTGCAGTACACAGTATAAATATGTCTGCTGTGGAGATGGGGCATTCCAAAATGCAACTTAGCTCTTGCCATCTGCTTATCTGTACTGCTCTTCTAGCGAGCCATTTCTTGGGATGCCACGTTCTTGGCTAGTTTGGGGAAAGTAACTTGAAGGCAGCAGCTCCAGTGAAGGCAGAAGAAAGGGAGCCAATTTGAGCGTGTCTACACAGTACTGCCTATCTGAATTTGAGACCTAGGAGGAGCATAGCTATGTCACAGGTTTTCCCACCAGGTACAATCCCCACTGCTGCTCAGCACAGCTGATTCATAGGATTTTGCAGATTTCCTACAGGCCTCTCTGAATGGTTCTGTCTTATGCTCGTGTTCACTAGTATCTACCCTGAAAAGTGATCTATCCCAAATGTTTGAAGAAGCCATCTAATAATCTAATCTCCTGTTGTTTATTAAAAGTACTTAAACTTAATCTTCCATGCATTTAAATCCTAATGGAATATTGACAGGCTTCATTCTATTTAACTGTTTCTGAGACTCAAAGTGAGAATTAGTTCACTTGTTAATTCTGTAACATTACTCCACAATGTGAGCTTATTTAACTCTGGAACAATAAGAGTCTTAAAAAGCATTGCCATTGCCATCCCAAATCAGCCTGTTAGGTCAGTGAGTTTCCAGCAGAACCTCTCCTACTTAATAAGTAAGGATTAAGCCCATCTAACACTTTGTGTCGCGTGGAAAGAAGTTAATTATTCTTTGAACTGATGCTTGGCATTTTCCAAAGTACTTTGCAAGCAATAGTCATCATCTTTTCCTTTAGAGAGAATGCAGGAAAACGGTGCTACATAACAAATAGACAAAGGGGCACCGAGGGGCAAGCTTCTGCTCCCCATATTGAAGGTTACTGCATCTTGCCCTTCACATAGTCCCATGTAATACTGTAAGAGCATTAATTCAGAGGCATGAGAGCCTATCTATTCCAATTAATCACAGTCAGGGCCTGATGACTTTATAGATGAAATACAAATGTATGATCAGACTTTTGATTTAGTGGTACAGTTTCTGGACTCAGGTCCAAATCTGTGCAGCAGACAACTCTCATTACAAACATCAGAAATTCTACTGCCTGGCCTTGAAGAAAAAATGTAATCCCAGTCTCTCCCTGAGTTAAAACTACTATGTATTTTATCAAGCGCTATCAGTCATGCCAGTGAAGAAGAGTACCCTCCACTTTTGATTAGGAGTTGCAGATTAAATGGGAAATAATTTTCTATTGCACACAATTACTTTCGGCTCCAAAATTCTGTTCTTGGAAAGCACTTTCTCAAATTTCTTGACTTTTTGGAAAGGCAGAAAATCCTATAGTGTTTAAGAGCATGAAAGAGAAAAAAGAATTTAATACCTAGGATTGCCACACACAGGATACCATAGAAGTACTGTCTCTCACCAAGAGATGATTTGTCTCTATAAATGTGATAGCAAACACTTCTTCTGCGTGTGAATCATCTACTCATCACCTACTTGTTAAAGTTGTGCTAAATTAGATAAATATTAATTAATTTAGTGTAATTTTTCCTATCACATGATCAAAAATGTGGACAAGATACTAATTCCATGAGAATAACAACCTCAAGTTTAAAAAAGAGCCACTACTCATCTCTGAAAAAAAAACCCAAACAAACCCCACAAAAACAACAGGATAAAGGTTGTGTCTGTTATTTTCACTTTTTTGTGGCTGAGGCATTAATTTTTTCCATAATTACACAAACACACTCTCTTTCTGCAAGATCATCTCCCATTCACTGCGTGTTTCAATGGCTGCTTCACTCTTCACTGCACATGTTAACCCCTACAGACTGGATAACTGCTCTCATCCTCTTGAGTATCCAGCTGAAGACATCTAGGACACAGTTTTTCAACTAAATTCCTCAGTGTTTTTATTCACATCTCTGAGCACTTCCTCAAATAAAAAGAAATCACAACCTGAATCTCTTCTCAGTTTACTCAGAAAAAACCCCAAAAAGCTCACTTATTGATCAGAGAGAAGAAGTCCAGCTGGAGTAACTTCCTCAGCATCACCCAGAAATGCTGTCACAGTAACAAACATCTCTGAGAGCAGTTTGAGCAGCCACCTAACCAGGGATCAGGTACTGATTAAAACCAGATGAGGAAAAAACCTGTCAGTAGTGTTACTTTTAATATAGATAAATTCTGCAGCTAGGTTAGCCAGTAGTGATTTGAGGAAAAGTGTGCAACTGTAAAAAGCTGTCGATGTTCTATCCTGAGAAGTGCTAAAGGGCAGGGTGGATAGATCTCTGAGCCACCTGGTCCAGTGGAAGGTGTCCCTGCCCATGGCAGGGTGGTTGGAACCAGATCTTTATGATTCCTTCCAACCCAAATCCTTCTATGATTGCATGAAATATGTGTGCCCACACACACACACACACACACAGAGATTTTCAGAACTTAATCAGTCAAATTTGGGAGGAATTCCTTCAAATCAATAAAAAACTCCTTGCTGTCAGAACCATGGACCTGCTAAAGCATCTCAAAAGATAGTTACAAATAGGGAGTTTGTGAGATTGTTTTTAATTCGCAATTACTTATCTTAACTCTTCTTGAAAAGCCAAAATTTTGATCAGTTCACCCAGAGGCAGAAACTCATAGTGGGAAACTTCATCCCAAATATTTACATACCAAATAATTACATTCTTGCATAGTTGTAACAGAAGCAGGATCTATACAAGAAAAATATTTGACAATCTGAGCCGTGGTCACTCTGCCTTATAGATAGATCTGCATATGCAAGCACAGAATAAACTTCTCTCCACTTCCAGAGACACTAAAGATCTAAGCACTGTCTTTATCTCAAGTTCGCAGGACATTTAAAAACATAAACCAACGGTGAACTTTCAAAAAAACCCCAAAACCCTAAGTGGCTGAAAGTATGTTCACATTATCACAAAACACCAGTTTAAGTGAATACAGACTGGGCGTGTGAATACACACAGACAGTGAATGTTCCCAGCAGTTAGACAGTAAATTGTCTGGCCAAAGTAATTTATGTGCTTGCACAGTCTTCATGGATATTGTCCTCCTCCCACACTTTGGCTGATGTTTCTGAAAGTGCTTACATTTACTTACAAGCATGTATGAAGCAAGTCCTGTGCTGATTCATGAAATGTGTATCGTGAAATATTGGTTAAACAGAGTGGAAGGGTGCTGGAAAAAATTGACACTGGGGATGTGCCTACAGTGTTGCACTTACACCTAAACAGTGAAAGTTGTACCAGACTGTAAATAAGTATTTCTAAGGGAAAGACTGAAAGTACAATCAACTCAGCCATTTAAACTTCAATACATTAAAACAGGTAGCTGGGAAATTATTTTGCATGTACATGTATAAAAAAATTAAGTAATCATTTTTATATCTGCTTTGATTATCTGATCAGTAGTATACTGAATATATATTTACATAAATATTGGCCCTTCTGTTAATGACGAGTTCATCTCAAATTATCATTTTAGCAGAGTCTACCTTTACTGTTCCTTATGGCCACTCAAAGGTTTCCTCTTATCAGTAATATATAACAACTGTAAGTTATGAAAGAGGGAGATAAATTGCTGGAACTAACAATTTTATTTTTTTCATTCACCTATAACAGTTCTTTCCCCACTCCAGGACATATCTTTTTTAATCTCAAAAAGTATGATTCATAGGAAAGAAGTGTCAAATAATTTTTGTTTTGTCTAAAATTTGCAAATGTTTTACATTTAGCAATTAACCTTGAAAAGCATATTTAAATGAATCTTATTTAAATCAACCCAGTAGATATATTTAATATAGCTGCACAAGAGAAACAACATGGTACTATGCTAATATCCTGTAAAACATATTTCATTCCTTTCAGAATTACCACTCCCTGAAGTAAAACAGGAGTCCATTTTAAGTTCTGCATCATTTGAATTTGAGATGGAACATTGAAGAAAGCTGCTTTAATTGAAGCTTAAAAGATATGGAATTGAGCCTTTAGGGAGTGTTGGGCACTTTTCTTGTCGTTCTGGTTGATTGATTTGCATGATGTGGGTGGGGAATGTTGTTGATCAGGCTGTCCATTTTAATTTTGTACTGGTTGTGTCAGCTTTAAAGTGAGGGGTGAGCATACAAGCTTTAGTACAGACGCTGTGCTGCAGGCCAAAATAAGTAAAATAGCACTATATACACTCTTGAAAAGTGTGATATTTAAGTCAACTCAGAATATCATATGCTGCAATACATTATTTTTAGTCTCATATTGGGTAAGTGTCTTCTCTTTTTTTCTTATCCTGATTCACATGTATATAAACAAGGTGGAATAAAAGTCTTTAAACCTGACATGTCACTGTCCTTGTTCCTTGAGAAGTACTGTTCTGACTTTAGCAGACAAACAACAAACCTTAATGATGAGACTTATGATGTCCCCTAAAGAAAACAAACATACAAACAAACAAACAACGCTCCCCCAAAAAACACCCCAAAAACAAACCTTAAAGCTTATTTTGCTCTTCTGATTTACATTGTAGGGAATGCCAAATTTGGCTGTCATCCTGTGTCTTACCAAGGCCTGATATCCTATAAAATCACTCTACTTAAGAGAGGCTGGATCAGTCTCCTTATTTATTGTTGTATACACACCTATTGCAATTAGACTTCTTCTTTTAAAAAGGCAGAACTCTGCACTTGCAAATTATTTGTGAACCATTTCTACCCAGGGTGTTTAACTGGGTAACGTTCCTGCTGCACTGCTTGTGATACTGCTGTGACCATTGTGAAAATCAAAAGCACCTTCCAACAGATGGCACACAGGCCAATCAGTGAGACTGGTGCTTCTGCATTACTTGGTGTCCTATGAGAATAGAACAAAAAGCCTTCCCCTCTTCCTGTGTTATCATACACTGGTGTTCATTAAGACTCAAAAATTGGGGAAAAAAACCCGCCACCAAAAAACCAGGTCTCTCTTCCCACTCACTCCCCACCCCATGACAAGGAAACTATGTTTCAGGAGATGAGTAATAGAGCAGCTTTTTTTCTAAAGGTTACAATCAATGCGAAAAATTTATTAAACTGTAACTGTATTTCTATTTAAGAGGTTCTTAATGAAATGTGCAAATGCCTCAACATTTTTGTATTCAGCACAATTCAGTCCAGTAGCACATGGGGTTTTAATGTACCTAAGGGGAGAAGACATAAAAAATTAGGTCTGGAGTCTGGGGAAGTCAAAAGCTTGACTAGACTAATTGATTTTGCAGGCTGATGTTTTAAAAACCTATACAGTGAAAATACTAATGAGTTCTTTTTTGGAGGAATGAGAAGATCTAAATTTAACTATGAACTTTCAGTTACTTTCAGTAACTATGAGGTATTTGGCTCCAGGTATTTAGGATATAAAGCAGCTGGAGAGGTCATCCTCCTACGAGCCCTCCATGTCTCAGATATGCCTGACCCTATTTGTTGTGACAGGCACAAAGAACAGAGTGTACGAAAGAACTTAAAAGCTGAATGTTGTAGCATTGAACATACAGATGCCCGGCTCTGGAGTAAAATCAAATATTCAGAGCTTGGGCTGCTTCAACAGAGTACATAGGGAAAGTTTTCCAGTTCATGTTGTGTTGGAGAACTGCCAACACACTGAATCAGGAGTGCTTGGTCACTGTCTTCTGCAGAGAGATGCCAGTGTGAGGAGTTGGAAGTGCTCCCTACACAGGTACCTGTTAAATCTCACATCTCTGCCTCAGGTGCTCCAGAGAGGCACTTCTGTTCACATGGGATCTGTTTCCACAAGTGTGCTCTTGAGTGTAGGTAGGATTTATGTCCCTTATTTCTGGATTCTAATCAGAACCAGGTATTCTCCAAGCTGTGGTTTCACAGACCTGTTACTGCAAATGTGAGTTGTGGGCAGAAATGGAACTCAGGGGACATAGACCATGCATTGCCAACCCCAGGTGCAACCCCAAGGTCTGTAGTTTGTTGTCTAGTAAGCATTAAGGGTTGTAATACAGGAGTTTTAGATTTAGTCCAAATCCTACTCTAGACTTTCTAAATACCCATGTTGTACCTGACTTTTCATGCTGTCCATACTTATGAACTAACTTTCAAGAGAAATAAGCTGAGGCTCTGGAAAGACTGTCATCAACCTGTGGATTACACACATAGAGAAGAATTGAAAGAGATTAACTGAAAGGTGTTAAAATAATTCAGATTTATAATTCTGACCTCCTGGCAAAGTCCTCAACTACGACATCCCTTTAATATTGGAATATTACATATTCCCTGTCTCAAAGCTATCTTTTTGGAGGTTACTGAACTGTGTTAAAATATTTGCCACTTTTGAGAAGAAACATAACCTCCAGGTTTTCTTCCTCTTTCTTACAAGACCATTTCTTAAGTTCAACATGATTTCTCAAAAGTTAGACTTCGAGGCAGCACAAAGCTATCCAGACAATGGTGTTGAGTTTTCTTCTCCCTGAATTACCTTGTGAAGGAATTTGCAGTGAAGCTGATGTCCTTGCAAGGCAAAAACAGGAAAACAGTCTCTTAGGTGCTGCTTTAGATTGACTCATTCCTGTCCAGAGTAAATAGGAAGAGAGTTTATTATCCAGGTGCCAGCACTGCAGTCAAGTGCTCTTGTTTCTAGTTATTCCAAGCAGAGTAAGACATGTTTTGCCAAGAGTGACCAGGTGCCTTAGCAACCTTTAGAATTGCTTTAGTTAGAGAAAGAAGTCTAATCATTATCTCCTACTTTCCTAGCAAAAAATGAATGCCAGCATTTCTAGATTAGACATGTGGTAATAGTGGCATCTAATGGCTCTGAAATCCTCAGGATGATGGAGGACATGCTAATTTTTAAAGGGTCACATATAGGTGTTTTACCATTTTATTAGGAAAGGTAGGAACAAAACAAGGATATTAGGTGCCTCTAGGCACCTAGTTTCACTGGGATCTGCAGTTTTTGATGCTCAGATGCATGTGGATCCTGTGTGGAGCTAGTTTGCTGATGTGAAGAGTTTGTGTACCCTTGGTTGACTACCATCCCTATAAATAAATATATAGCACTGTCACGCGTTCTTCCTTTCCTGTCTTCCACTCCATGTGGAATTTTTATAATTCTTGAATTACAATATGACATAATCACCAACATTTCCTCTGGCAGCACTATATCTCTGAAAAGCATGATAGCTAACAGAAACTGTTTTCAAAGCAGAGCTGATCTCATTGCTGATGCTTGTCCATAAAGATGTTTTGGCATGATAAGGTTCTGTATAAACTGATGTGTTTGTTATTGAAACAAACCTTAAGTTTTCATATCTATTCAAAAAGGAAAAGAAAAAAGATAGTAACTTCTTTACTGGATGGAAATGGCAAGGCAAAAGGATTTTGGAAATTTTCTAGTTGCTGAAAGGCTATCACAGGTATGGAAAGAAACAAATTAAGCTGATAAGGGTAGGATATTTGGCCTTTATCAAATGATTCCTGACACTTCTCTTCCAAACCTTTCTTTATGAGTCAATAGCTCCAAGTAGCACACACCGAACACGGCTGTAACCTGGTATGCTGCTATCTGGAAATTTCAGATTAGACTCTGTTAAAAAATTGTCAAAGAATAAACCAGAAAATAAAGGGGTGGGGGTGGGGAGGGGACGGGGAGGCGGTGGTGGTTGCTTACAGTGGGTTAGAGGCTGCTATTCTGGTCAGAGAATTATTTGGAGCAAAATAGCTACAATTATAGGTAGGGAATATAAATGGAAATTTGAATGAAATATATACAGTTATATGACTAATGACTCCAAAAAAGGGCATAAGATGGATGAGTCACTGTATTTTAAATATAGTTCCCTACTGCAATAGTTTTATGATCAAACAAGGCTCCACTTGAATTAAAGGGAAGTGAGGGCTGTATGATGGGGTCCTACAGTTATGCTTAAGTGACAACAAAGGCAAAGGCTACACAAGTTGTTTCCATTATAAGCAATATAAGAGAGAAGCATTTGCAAAGGGGTGACTCAGATCAGAGGGCTTTCAGTTTGACTCTGCTACAGTTGTTCAGATAAATGCGCTCATTATTTTCTATAGCCTATGACCTTTCCTGATTCATAAATAGTAACATTTAGTTTTCTGCACAATATTTATTTTAACACTGTTACTATTGATTTCACTGTATTTCATCATTTGTTCCAATTGTAAAGTTAGGCTCACTAACTAATATAAGATCAGCAGCTTTCTTAAGGCAAAGAAAATAGCAAAGTCCTGCTAGGATTTTAGCAGCTGGGAACAGAAATAGCCTTTGACACAATGCATTTAAACTATTTTTTTTACTATGTGACACAATTTGTTTTTAAAGAGCTGTGATGTATCTCACAGACACATGTCTGGCAAAGCATAGTCATTAGAGAGGTAAAACAAACATAATGACCTCTGCTTTGCTGGCCACCAAAACAGCACAGGCAAGGAAGTGAAGAATTTTTAAAGGTCCTTTGGAAATATAAACCCAGAGACTATATTGCAAATGTTCTTCCTATCATTTGCAGTTCTGTCTCTGAAGGTCATTTCTAATTTCAGTCACAATTTGCATGAAGTGAAAAAGTAATTCAGATAGACTGCTGAAAGGTTTGTAGGTTTAAGAGACCATATATTGCTATGAGAAGCTTCTTAGTGCAAATATGCAAAAATAAGTCTCACAACTTCAAGAGATTTTCTTTGCATATTTGAAAAAGTGAAAGGAAAATTCAGAATGATTAAAAAGGTAACCTATTTTTTTCCCATTTCCCCCTCCTGCATCACATGAACATATTTCTAAAGAGATGAGAAGAATGAACTTCATTGCTGCTCTGCTGCAAATGTCTGTAGAGACAAACTTAAACAATGATTTATTTCTCAGAATAAACGAAACAAACAGCAGCTTTCTTTCCCTGGAAATTTTGGCATCATTTGCTGATATGAAACCACAAAGAACCGTTGGTATTTAAAAGCTACTAGGACCTCAATCCAGCCACCCTTTCTGCTATCCCAAGCTTGAATGTATTGGCTTACTCTCAGGAGTGAACACAGGATGAGAGCACGGGGTTTGCCCCTTGGCATGGGTGACTACTGTGGAGTATTGCCCAAACTCATCCTGTCAGAGCAATAGAGCTCAGAGCTTAAGCTGCCCTTTAATCCCTGGTTTAGCACAAGCTTTTTATAAGCTCTCTGGTAGCTTGTTAATGGAACAGTTTACATTGATTATAATGAAACCAAAGAAGTAATTAAGGGGGAATATTTTAATTGTTCCTCAATTGAACTTGTCCTGTGTTGCTATTCAGATCATCTGGTGTGCATATAACCTCACCTTGGAAACATATATGTAAAGGTACAAGGTAAAAGATAAAAAAGTAGATAAAAGTAGCACGGGAATATAACAATATTGTATGTGAGAGGGTGCAGTTGTGACTGATTTCTCCCTGTCAATACCAAGACAACTGTTACATGCAAGAGATTCTTTGGGTTAACATGTTCAATAAATTCAACCTTTGCAACTGTGCTGACAACCAGCATTAGGGTTATAGACATAAATCCATAAAAATCTTTTCTCCCATCTATTGTGAAATTTGGGAAGTGCAGCTCAAAGAAATGGAAGAGATATAGCAGGCCTGAAGCAAATACTGAAGACCTTGTGATTTCCCCGTGCTTATTTATGTGATGAGTCCTAACAACAACATGGGCATTTCCTGCAAGTCACATTTGTCTGGGAACCTTTGGAGATTTGTGGCAGAGAGGGCAATGTATCCTTTCGTCTGTAACCTGTGCATGCCTTTTAGGAGTTTCACAGGTCTATCCGGGTATTCCTTGCAATTAAATATCTCAGTGTCTCTTCCACACACTGAGATAATTGCCACCATGGAAGATGTGTGTGTTACATGTTTAGACATATACTCATGAAAATCTAGCATTTTTAAAGATATGCAGTTTCAAATAACTCACTTTCATAATGTTCATAACTTAGTGTAGAATTAATAAGATTTGTAGTCCATGCTAGGAGTATTTTAGTACGTAAACTAATTTGTAGGAGACCAACTGTACAATGCTATTGCCATTAACTTTGCAATATCAAACTTCATGCAAAAGTTTGGTTGATACCCTCAGTACCAAGTGCCTAAATATTAATGGAACTAGCACAGACTTTCACATCAAAAGCATGCAAATGTTCAGAACTAGTTATTTACTTTTTATAGTTAAGACCTAGAAAAAGAGTCTTAAGTAAAATATTACAGCTCTAATTTTTTGATGGACTTATTATAAGGAGCTCGGTAAGTTTTGTTAAAGAATTATTTGAAGAAACTGACAGTGGTAATCTATATAACAATGGAGAAAAACTTAAGGCATTTTCATATGAAGGTAAATACTTTTGAAATATCTTTTATGTACTTTGTATAACAAAGAGAACTTGCTTCAATACAATATTTAATACTGAAAATAATCCTTTGCCAAAGGTATAAAATATGAAGATTGATTTTCATTAAGTTTTTCAGCCAGGCAGGCCTTGGTATATATTAAAAATCAATAACCATTTTAGTCTCTTTTAAATCTTATTTATTTCTATTCTAATAGAGGGGGGGAATAAGAAGCCCCCCTGGTGACAAAACTACTATCTTTGTATTAAAATGGGTATTAAAAAAATCACATTATGTACTTAGGGACCTGCATTTGTCCAGGTTCTTTATTCTGTGCCCATGAAGGCGCCCATGGAAACAGAAGAGGACTGTTCATGTTCATGAAGTTAAAACACATCTAAGCACTTGTAAGCTTTAAAAATTCATTAGGGCCATCATTTTATTGCCTTTATATTTCCAGTGAAAAGAGGATTTGATACGTTAATTTTTTTTCTTTTTTTTTTTGTCAGACAAAACTCTGTAACTCTACACATTCCAGGAGAGAAATGAAATGCAGGAAAAAAATCACTGTCAGCCAAATTGTGTAAGAAGTTTTCTATGGGAAATGTTTTTTCAATATCTCAAAGCCACTCCTCCAGATTGTATTTCAGGGACAATATGTGAGTTTAGACTTAGAAAGTGACACCAGGGATCTAAGCAGTGGAAAGCATTGCCTGTCAGTCACTTCTGAGGACAACTTGAAAAGGATTAATGCAACAAAATAAATTGAGCATGAAGTCAAAAACTTGGTAAAGTTGAGTCATAGCAAAAATTTCTATGATACTGACTGCCTGAGAAACCAAGCCTTTCTGTTTCATAATGGCACAAACGACTTTTTAAAACAGTCAACAGTGCTGTTCTCTGGTAATGCAAAAAATCTTCCTTTACACAGAAGGCAGATTTGTGATTTAGTCCAACTTAAAATGCAGGTGGAGGACCATACCTGCCCACACACTGTATTTTTTATTTATTTTATCATTTGCAAAAATGCGACATGAGGAAATGGCTTGAAAACTAAATGGCTTGAAAGGAAAAGGACAGTTTATGCCATAGATGAGTGGGGTTCCAGATCTAATTCTAGGGGGTTTTTTTGCTGAAAGGAAATGACCTTATAATTAATATAAGATGGTGTGATCAACCAAATAAAGCTTTCCATTCTGAAACTGCAACATGGGGGTTTTTGAGCATATGGAATGGAGGAAACCACTTTTAGTACGGTCATGCATTTAGCTGAGAATGAGCAAATAGATTATATTTAAAGAATGCTTTTTCTGGAGATGGGGAGTGAGGTTCAGAAACAAATCCCTTAAACCACTATTATTAGCCATCTCAGAGGAGAGAGATATTTTATCTGGCTCTGCCCCAGTTTGAAGACCTCTCAGTAAAATGAAGAAATTGAAATAAAATTATATGAAACTCATTTGTCCTAATTTCTAGGGCCTACTAAAGGGATTCATATTGCAAGTCTAATCTAAGGAATGATGCTTTAGAGGGCTAGTCCCCTGTTCCCAAACATAAAGCTTTCTTCCCACCACCAGCTCTTCTCCTTTGCCCTAGAGAGGTTGTGATTTTATTTTATATTTCCAATGTAAGTGGAAGTCTATCATCTTAATAGTAGTTGGAAACATTTAAAATTCAAGATACAGTTTCTTCATAATGGCAGAATTGTTTTGAGGCACAGCCTACAAGCACCACTTTCTTGTTGCATTAATTCATTTAGGGACAATCTAGGTGTAGACTTCTAGTTCAAGTTACATTCAGTCAAATGGCTAAAGAAAAAGGTGTCTTCTTCTTATTTTTTTCTTTTTTTTTCTTTTCTTTTCTTTTCTTTTTTTTTTTTTTTCTTTTTCCGGGGTGATAACCTTCCAGAAAATACTACTCTTCAGAAAACTGCTGCCTATGTTTTCAGTACCCTGGAAGACTGGTGGAAATTACCAGAAATGTGTGTCACTTAGAAAAAAAAATTAGGAAATCTGTGTGAAATTGTAGTATAGCATTTCCTATGACGGCACCAAAAACTCATGAAGATTTAAGAAAAAAACCTAAAATGAAACAAATGCCACGGTGACCTGAGTGGTTGTGAAAGACGGTGACCCAGGAAAACCACTAATCTTCAACAGCCAAAAATACTGTGGATTTCTGCCAGCCTTGTCTTTTTAGGTCTGTATCAGTCCATATTTTCCCTGTCTTTCTATTGGCTACTTGACTTCTTAGTACCTTAACTAAAGGGTAAGGAATAAAGCTATACTTGGCCAGCAGGCCATACTGATGAGTCAGTATAAACTGCTTTCTTGGAGGCAAAAAATACCTTTCTTATGATGGAATAATGGAATTTTATTTAAATGACAACTAGTACCTATAGCAAGTGTCCATGCTAAAAAAATAATGATCTGGATACTTGAGACATGGAGGAGACTGCAGAGCTAAGGCATTACTTCCAGTGACATCCAGTCAAATGGATACACCGTCCAAGGTAGCCACAAAGTTTATAAGTTTCTATGGGATTCTGAAGCATGAAACTCAAGAAAGCAGACTTTGTAGATAGAAGTAAAATTTCATTAGATGAACTGATAGATGAAGCATGCTGTGCTTGGTCATAGAATCTCTGCAATGTGTACAGCAATGTCTGTTGCATCATTCTAAACAGAAAGTATATCGCTTCCATTTCTGCCTGTATTGTGGGGATTTTAATAGGTCATTTATGGTGCTTGATGATTGAAATGAACAGCATAAAGCTCCTGCTCAGCCCTGCTCACTTTCTAGCACAACAAGTAAAGAAGAGCACAATCTCATTTTGGATGCGAAAGGAAATATTTGTTGAATAAAGTCAACATTTGAACTGAAGAGAGGGTGTGAGCAACAGTAGACGGCTATCTGTGAGTAATTTTGTGCATGAATATGCTGGTTGTGGGAGAGGAGTGCTGCTTTGCAGGTGGGTAGCTCATGGATGAGTCAGGAGCAAACTCTGGTGACAAACCTGCAGGAAGTGTAATTCGCATAAACCATTCACACTTCAACTGCCTTCGAGAGAACGTGTGTCTGCAACACCAAATACTCCGACAATCCACAGCCAATAAAATTCTTCACAAATCAGGGAGCTGAGATCAGTCAGGCCACAAGAGCAAAGCCCGTGAAAGTGGCCTCAAATTACTAAAAGAAAGTCACAAACAAAATGATCATTCTCAGAAAGAGTTGGGGGAAAGAAAAGAGCCCACAAAACAAAAAGTCCAAAAGAAAACAAAAAAAAAAAAAATCCCCTCTCAGAGTTCTAGCACTTCTGAGAGTTCATAGGGTAATGGAAATGCTGCTGCAGGCTTTGTTTCCTTTTTTTTTTTCTCTCTAAAAAGGGAAGAGAGAATGATATAAACATAAAATTAGCTTTAACCTGAAAAAACCTAATTCACCAGCATGGCTGTGAGGCTGTTTTTCCCCGTTCTGCTGGAGGAAGATGCTGATGTGCTCCTGCACAAGTCCTGTGCCGCCCTCTGGTGCCCGCGGCCCGTCTGCGCTTCCCCCGCCGGGAGCGGCGCAGGGCGGGGCGCAGGGGAAAGAGGAAAAATGCCATTGCTGCAGAAAGAGCCGATCCTGCCCGTGCTGCTCTGTTCACCTTGGGTGGTACTTACACAGGCTTGTACCTCCGGGGAGGCGCATTCCTTCGTTCGCTGGAGGTGTGCCCTTTACGTGAACCCGGGCCTGGGTGTCCCCGGTAATCCCGCAGCTTCCTCTTTCCTGAGCAAAGCAGTTTTTATAAAGCTCCAGATTTGCAGCACTCAAGCATTGTGTAGAAATGCCCCAGACCTTAAGCTTTCAATCAAGCAAGAAACTGTAAAGTGGAAGTCTGGAACTCTAAGCAAGCAGAGCCTTTTCTGCATCCAACAACGCCTTTGCAGGAGATCCACGCTGCTGTTTGCATTGCAGGGCAGCCGACCAGCCTTAGTCATGGGCCAGGAACCTGTTTACACCAGGTTGCAGCATGGTAATAACAATTTATGACTTCTGGAAATGAAGGGGTTTTGATTTGGGTGGTTTTTTGTTTTTGTTTTAAACTCTGTGACATTAGCTGTAAAGAAAACAGTGGAATTCCCAGCTGTATTAGCCCTGGTAAACTGAGCTGGGAGTTTGTTGTTGCTGATGCTCCTGTGGTTTCTGGTGTGTTGACACTGAAATCATGTGCAGTAACAGCCAAAATACTTAAACACAAAATACAAATCCCCTATCTAAGGATCTCATTCCGTAACTCCATTTATCCTTTCTCAAATCCTTTCCGATGTGTATTGCAACCCTCCCACTGCACAGTTCTTCTTCAATGTCATTTTCAAAAGTTTTGCCTTTTTCTTTTCAGAAAGCAGCTTACCATTTCCCCAGGATGCTCCCAGAAACTCTGCTTCTCTTTTGCTACTTATCTTTGTTATGATGATACACTTTTATGAGTGTTTGAGCCTTACAATGTAGATCAAATTAGATTCTCTGCAGAGAGGAAGCAATGTAAATTGAGGGCTTGAGAGACATGTTGGCTGCTGGAGGTCCTTGGCTGTTCAGCAGCCAGCAGAGCTCAAAACTGAGACTGAACAGAGGAGATGAGTTAACATCAGAGAGGGGAGCCATTTGCTCTGAAAGAAAGAGAAGGAATAAGACTGTGACCACACCATCATGTGGCATATTCCTGTCTGTGTCTGTCACGATGGGAGGAGGTGTAGTATTGAGCAAGCCACGCTGTTTCTCATTGCCTATAATTACAGATACACCCATAACTGCACACACAAGCTTATCAGAAAGAGGATTTCACCTCCCTTTGGACATGAGCAATGCTACTATAATTTCTGTTACAGGCAGTACCTTTGTGCAGGTGGAATTTGGTAGAATTCTCCAGAAAGCTGTAGAGTCTTAATTTTAGTTTTCTAGCTACAGTGGTAATCTAGTCTAAATTATTCAGTACTGTAGCTCGGATGCCTGTTCTGGGTCATCTCGTGTAGTAGTGACCCTCTCCACTCTCAGGAATCCCACAATGATAGCAATATATGCATATTTAACAAACAAACAACCAAACCAACATCAGTTCCTGTATAAGATGAGAGCAGAGACTTTAAGACCTGTGAGTTAAAACTGCTTATGATTTACTTCTGGTGAAGTCTGGACCTGTCCTACATGCCCATAGCCAGTGTCCATGGCTGTCATTTTTCTAGCCTAGATTCCTAGCTTTCCCCAACTGCTGACTCAGCCCTTGGACCTCTCCTTGGCATTTCGTACTGTGATAACCATTTGGCTCCTTGAAGCTGTCAGTGTGCATAAGGACTTGCTGGACTGGGGGCTTAGGGTCCAATCCATTTCTTCACTGAAGGTAAGAGGAAACATCTTCCTGGCATTGCTAGAAGTGCAAAGGGACTACAAAGATCTAACTACAGCAAAATGAGGGAGACTACACTCCACATTTTCTTTCATAGCTTTCACAACTTCCTGGCACTGGATAAAGAAGTAGTTCTCCTTCACCTCTGAGCAATAAAATCATCACAGCCAAGTAAAATTAATATTTTTTGTGACATTCAATGAAACATCTGTATCAGCAAAGCATATCAACAGGCTTGATCAAATACTTATAATACTTACTGATATTTTCTAGTTTTATTTTCGCACTTCCCTAAGATAATGAAAGGGAACATGGTAAATACATGCACAAATTTTCAACTGAGGTGTGTTGCATTAGTTTAATATGGGTTTTAAACAGCTTTAATGAACAGTTTGAAGGTTGCTACCCCACTTACTTCTAAATTTTATGCTCAAGATCAATTTTATGCTCTTCCAGTTTATTCTGAGGTAACAGTAATTACTCCTATTTTTAGCAACTAACAGTTTTGAAATTAACGTTTATTTGATGCTGAATCTTCCATTTGTTTCCAATATAGGAATAAGATTTTTCCTACATGCAGTTGCCTGCATTAAACCTTAATTAGAAAAATGGAAGAACAGATCTTTGGGAATTCAGTTAACATTTGCTAGCACTTCATTAACTAATGCCAAATGCAGGAAGGAAGAAAACATTCCATTCTTTAAGAAAATGAATGAATGTTAGAGCATTATTATATGGAAAAAATAACATCGGAAACATTATCACAGGCAGAAAGTGTATTATTCCATTCCGATACCAGAGAAGGAGAGGGAAAGCAAACTCCAACTTCAGTTTTGACCAGCTCATACAGTTACCACTGTTGTTTTACAGTAAAATTTGCATTGTAGCTGTTTCCAACAGCATCAACAAAAACATGAGGGTCTGGGTTTACCCGTTGCTTTCCCTGGCTGTAGCAAGCACTGCCCATGGTAGGGGTGATTTAAGCACTGCCCATGGTAGAGGTGATTTCAGCACTGCCTGCTCTCCCTGTGTTTGCAGAGGCAGTGAAGTGCCAGGGTGTGCTGGTTGGCACGGCCAGCCCTGTGTTTGCTGCTGCTGCTGCTGTCACTGAGCTCTGTGTGACCTGCATGGATGCAGACAGCCCTGGCTGCCCAGAGCTGTGATGTTTTTATCCACTGTGTCATCTAGGGACTCATGCTGCAGATAACCTAGCACTGGGAAGTGAGTGCCAGCCTCTGAGTACCTATGATCTCCAGAGATAAAACCGAGCAACCTTCCTCTGCTCCCAGTTATTGCTATCAACCAGCAACTGGCTGGGACCCTTGTTGGCCACAACGGTGTTGAAATTCAATGTCAAGCACTGTTGTGGTGGCTGTGCCTCCATGATGATTCCTGCCTTCCCACTGGTCTTGGGACTGGTGACTGGGCTGTGAACTGCCCTGCACACATGTAGAACAATACACCCATATATATCTCATCATCTGCATACAACTGTTTGTAAAGCTGAAATACTAATAGTCACACTATCCAAAACAGAACTGCAGTAAGTATTGAATGTATAATGCTTCTCAGGATAAATAAATCTTGAGAGTCACAGGGAGCCTCAATAGCAAAGGCTCTTAAGTTCAGAAAGGAAGAGGGGTGTAAATGTCATGGCCTTTTAGGGACTGCATGCTTGAAGGGAGATGCCATCACAACATTCTGTCCTTTACCTCTTCCTTTCTCTTAGAGATTTCCTGAGTCTCAGTGGTTTTGTGCTTAGCTGAAAGGGAAATCCACATGAACATCATACACTGGGTTCCCCAAACTTATAAGGCTGTAATGCTCTCTGACTATGTTTCAGGATCATAAGACAGGACTTTTTATCTCCTCACACCAATATATGGCCTGATGAGAGTAGGTGCAACTTCATTTCAAGGGCTTTAACTTTTCCTAGCTTGTTATGGTGCTAAATAGCTTTCAATCACAGCAATAAACAAAATGTCCAGCACCTTGTGATAACAAATCCCAAAACTACTGCTGTGGAAGTTGGACCTTCAAAAATAATTAGGGTAGGATTTAATTTATAATTGTATTTTTCATGCACAACTTTCGGTAATCTGCTGATACTTATATTGGTAAAGAAATGTTCACAGTGTGCATTTGCTCAGGTGGATTCCTACATGATCTTAAGAAAAACAAAAACTGGAGGCAATTAGTATCTATAAGTATCTGAATCAGATGGATCCAGGGTCTTCTCAGCTGTGCTGAGCAATAAGACAAGAGGCAATGGGCAGAAAATGACACTCAGGAAGTTCCACCTGAATATGAGAAAGAACTTCTTTACCATGCTGGTGAATGAGCACTGGAACAGGGTGCCAAGAGAGGGTGTGGAGTCTCCTTCAATGGAGATATTCACAAACTATGTGGATGCAATTCTGTGCAATGTGCTTGAGCACAGAGATTGGACCAGATGATCCGCTGTGATCCCTCCCAACCTGACCCATTCTGAGATGCTCTGAAATATCACCCTGGGAAAGGCTGGTCACTGGAGAAATGCCTCGCTGCCTGGCTAATCTGTAACTTGTCCACTGGAAATACCCTTGGGAAGGTAGAGCATCACTGAAGGCTGTTACTTCACACACAGGCTTGTGGGCACTCCTGATGGTGATTGTAAGCTATGGACTTGCCCAATCCTGTGTGTTAGGGACACATTCTCTTCAGGCTTGGGTGAGTATCCTGAAGATTTACACTTGTTGCTAAGCGGTAATCTATGTGAATTTGAAGAGTCTCTGGAGGAGAATGATGATTTAAGTGTCGTACAGAGATAGTGTAATCCCATGGCTTTTTAATCTTTAAAACAACTGGTACATACAAACTGATGGTTCAAGCACTGTGAAACTGGCATTTAGCCCTGTACCAGATCCTGTCCTGGAAGAAAAAGGGCATTTCTAAAGGCATAAACCTTTGCAGGGCCAACCAGCAAGGAAGCCTGTAGTTTTTTCCTCCTGCTCTGCACTCCCCTGGGCCCTGGTGCTAGAGGTAACAAGTGGGGAAGGGTATACGAAGTGCACTCCAGGGCATGATAGCTCTGAAACCTCCAGCATTTCTCCAGGAAAAGAGGAAAGGGAGAGGGCAGAACACACCTTCAGCTTTTACCTTTTCTATGTGCCTTGATCCACAGGTTGAACTCATGTGAAATAGTATGGGAGCCTTAATAGAACAGCTACCCTTTCTTTTAAAGATAGGTATATTTATTTACACAATGAATCCAACACCGATTCCGTGACAACTGCAACATTACCAATGGTCCCAAAGGTAATGCCACAGCTTAGATTGGATGTACAGCTAACATAATGCATGAAAACTTTATTGAAGCCAATGATAATTTAAGTGACTTCATCTTACATGATACATGGAAAGAAAACCTAGTGGCAAAGCCACTGGGAAAGAAAGGACAGAAAAAAGTTGGTAATCTTCACTTTGAGGTTGTGTTTTGTTTTTTGGTTTTTTGGGGATTTTTTTCAGGTTTTTGCCTCAAATTAAAATCGCTTAATGAAGTTCTTAGCTATGGACAGTAGGTTGATTACTGTAAGGATTACATTTGTCTTTAATGAAGTGAATCTTACTGCAATTGTTCCTGCTCAAGGATATTCTAATAAATGAAGTCTGGCATCCTAATGAGTTGCAAGCGTACTAGAAAGTTGTGAATAAAAAAAAAAAAAAAAAAAATTATGCAGGGATTTTCCCCAAAGTGAATCCATCTCAGACAAGAAGGTGGCTTTAAATACCTGGTGGTTTAAGAAGAACCATTTCCAAAGGGAGTATTAGAAAATTAATCTTTTACAAATACAACGCTAATGGCACCAAGTAATTAATGAAGCTGGAAATCAGCACAACTTTAGTACAGAAATAGATAAAAAGCTATTAAAACACAAGCATCTTAAATAGAAAATCTGATTTTTTTCTTCTTGGTTATATAAGAATAAAGTCAAAATTAGACTTTCGGTTATAAAAACTTCCTGAAAAATAATCTTTTCTATCTGCACAATTAAGACTGTGAGATGAAGCATACCTTAGGCAAGAACCCCTTAGTTATTGTCACGTATCAAATCACCACTGAAATAACTGGAGCTATACTGATAAATCCCAGTAGAGTGCCTGAACCATCCAAGTTTCTGCACAGAAAAGAACTGTAGTTTGACACCTGCCTATTCTATGGATATTTCAAAACCCATGTGACTTCACCTGATAATAAAATGAGCCAAATCCAAATTCTTCAGACATTCTCCTTGCTAACCCACCAACCTCAGTTATCTTATTCTCTGCTTGTGGTTTCTGCTTTTAATAACAAGTCTGATCATCTCAGCTGAGTTAAATAAT
This sequence comes from Chamaea fasciata, assembly GCF_029207755.1. Lineage (NCBI taxonomy): Eukaryota > Metazoa > Chordata > Aves > Passeriformes > Sylviidae > Chamaea > Chamaea fasciata. Next base: position 65,770,607 of record NW_027094086.1, on the reverse strand, counting down.
TCGGGGTATTTTGGTGCAGTAGCTAATCCATCTTTGTGCAGCCATGCAAAATTATCACTGACTACTACCACAGAATTTACACCTCAGCAGCAAGCCAACTAAAGCTGTGAGAGTGGGTGAAGTGCCTCTGAACTCATGTCCATAGGGCATAAATCCAAGCTGGAAAATCCAACCAGACTTCCATCTGAGTAGGAGGAGGCAAGGTTAATTTGATTAGAAAGTGGCTAAGGTGCCCATTCCTGCTACCACTGCTAAAATAATAGCAGGTGAGGGCAAAAAATGGAGATGACACATTTGCAAACAATCTAAAAAGAAGCAGTCCTCAAATTTACCTGTTCCACAACCTTCCAATGCCTTTACTTCAAGGGATGTGGGTTTTCTTATGACTGTTTTTCCAACAATAGAAAATGACTTGATGTCAACTTCTGTTTTTGAATGGCACGGACCGAGTTGGGTGGAGGAGGAAGGAGCCAGCCAAGAGGAAATTTGAGGTTTTTTTGTTTCTCACTGTAAGCAGGTATGCGTTGACTGTACTGTTTCCAAAGGCGTATGCTGCAACTCAGCATTAATAATAGCTCACAAAAATGTGGCTAAACCTGTATAATACACAAGATCTAGTCATAGCACTCTGTAGGACAGCACCCATTATAGTGCAACCTCAAGATGTCTAAGTAGTAAATCCTCTGCCCTCTGCAAGTCCACCACATTTACAACCTATTTCCTCTGTCTCAGAATGAACCTATCTAATAAAGGCAGCAGAAATCAGAGTCATGGGATTTTCCAACAAAATATTTTTTACTGGAAAATTCCATTTCTGAGAACAAAAATGCTTCTCCAAAATGTAACCATTAAACAACAAGGAAATAAGACATCCTGAGAAGATACTCAGTGGGCTCTGATGCTCCCACATCTTGTAATGCTTTTAATTACTTGTGGGTTTTTCATTCAGACTCCTAAACAGCCTTGCCACACGGGGTGAAAAATAATCCCCAAGGTTTCTGCTGCAGAAGCAAGGGGCTGGTAACCCTGAGGTTTTATCTTCACTCTACCTTAGCTTTAGACTCAGCAATACGGGGCTGAGAAGCCTCAAATCCCTGTTGATTCAGAGGTTTCCAAACTTATCTCACAGCTGGTCCCTCTTCTTATTGAATCTTAAAAGCCATGTGGCAACAGTGGAAAGTGAACTTTCAAACTCAATTTTATTCCTAAACAAAAGATTTTAACTGTTTCCCAAACTTCTTTTGTTGGTTTGGGATTTTTTTTTTGTTGTTTTTGTTTGCTGGGGATTTTGGGAGTTGGGGGGATTTTTTGTGGGTTTTTGTTTGTTTGTTTGTTTTTTGGGGTTTTTTTTTGTTCAGCCACTGTGGAACATTTAGAACATTTTTTTCTCTATTTGTCCTTACTCAGAATTTTGGATTCCAAATAAAAAGGAAAAGTATCATTTCCATCAGCTTTAATTAAGGTTAAAAAATAGAAAGAAAGAAGAAAAAAACCTCCCAAACCTGTAGTACAATCCCCGACTTGGGAAAGCCATGGAGCTTTCCATCCTAACAGCAAAATTGCATCATTGGTTAGAAAAAGCAACACTCAGAATGGTTTTGCATTGAAAATACAGATGAACAGAAGAGCTATGGCTTTTGTCATCATAAAAAAAAGAGTTGATCCCATTACTTATATAAGATAAAGGTTTGTATTTCCCTGCTTTTTATTTAAATGCTTTTTTTGAATCTTGGCCAGTCAATAAAGAAATTAGTTGAGAGATTTCTGATGACGTGAAAAGAATGAAAAAGCCACACTTTTTGAAAAATTCATTGAAATGTTTTCACTAAACAAACTCAAATTGTGACCTTTTATTCCAATTCACTCAATTTTTATTTTGGAATATTGTGGAGGGTGAAAGAGTTGTCTGTAATACACTTTTGTCTGGTGTCCTAAGAAAAAAAGGATTACATTATCATTCTCTCAATGTGTCTCTGCTTGCCTGTCCTCCTTCTCTCTTCCCACATCCCCAAAAGGTTTTGAATCTAGTTTTGATGAAATGTGTCAGAATGTTCTACAATTCTTACAGTCTCAGCAAAGTAGGCTTGTGAGTGAAGTTGGAAAGGAAAGACTATTAATAGACCATTAGGCGTAAAAGAACAAGTATAAATCTTATTAAACATGGGAGGATTTGCACCAGAATTTCTCATTATGGTCCCACCACTTACAGATCAGCTCATTAACAGTGCTGGGGAGTTTAGGTTGTCATTGCGATGGTCTTGGCTGAAAGCACAAGGCAAATCCAAAAACTTTAAAGAAACAAGAAACGGCAAAATAGAGACAAGGAAAATGCTCTGAAGAAACAGTAGGGAAGACAAATATTCAGGAATTGCCATCAGCTAGGAATGGTCTAAAAGGATGTTTTCTTCCCACATTTGATCACAGTGAAAAAAAAAAAAAGAAAAGAGAAGAGAAAAAGAGTTCAAACTATTGTTATTGAATCTGGAAATCTACCGAGGCTGAATCATCTGATGAAGTGCAAAAAGGCAGGCCCTGAAAGAGAAGAAAAAACCTCCCCACCACACAGAACATTGCTCCCAGACAGTGATGGAGATCTAGGTTGAAAAGAACAAACATGTGCTTTCAAGGAAGTATTCAGAGATAGAACACTGGACCCATTTCATCCTTTTTTATAATGTATTATGACTGTGAATAGAAGAATCAGTCATGTTTTGAAAAAACTCTTCACAGGTTATTAGTTAATCACTTATATATCTTCCATAGAAGTGGCCTTAAACTTCTAAGTGCGGCTGGGCTTTGCTGGGAGCTAGACAGGGAGGGTATGGCAATACTGGGATGCCACTAGGAGTGGTTGCACTAGGGGGTCCTACAGCCCAAGGCAGAGGAAGAATGAAGATCACACTTGGAAAGGGTTGAAAGAAGGATTGTAAAAAACCCAGGCAGCACGGGCAAGCCTGAGGGAAACATGGTATAAAGCCAAAAGCCATTTAAAAAGAAAAAAAAAAAAAACCAAACTAGAAAAATAGTCTTTGAATGATTGACAGAGGAAACAAGACGGTTTTTGGAGCAGCTTCTGGTGAGTTCCCACCTTACCTTTTTCTCTTCAAAACAAAGCTCTCCACTGTAAGTAGTTCTTACTCAAGTTTGCTGCCTGGGTGTACTAATCAGAGGGCTTAGGGGGTCAGTACAGGTGACAGGTGATTGCCTGTGCGAGGCAACAAAAACAGCCAAGGTGTATTGAGTGCTCTGTAGCAACTGCCCCATAACTGTAGTCCCTCATAGTAAGCAAAAGCAGGATAAACTGGTCTGCAATTACCAAGAGGGTTAATTCACTCCTTTTAACATAAACATAGATCTAAAATGAGATTATATTACTTCAAGAAACAAGGCAAAGTTTGAGGATATTTGTTGAAAATTGGCCTAATGACTCTTTTGACATTGTAATTCACACCTTTCACCTTGCTAATATCCCGCAATTGCAAATTGGCATACTACCAGAAGTAGTAAGTAGTATCTTTCATCTCTCCTGTTTGTTTTCTGCTCTTTCCCCTTCTTTCTTAGATACTTTTCAGACATGATGGACTTTCTTTTAAAAGCTGCTAATCATTTCCAGTTTGTTACCACTGTACAGCCAGCTACCTGTTGTTTGTTTTTAAAACAGGAGTCTCTTTTTTTTTTGGCTAAGCTAATGACATCAAAGTACCTGTGCAACTCTGCGCATTTTACAGTCCCTGGCTGACTGCAGATTACACCAAAAGAAATCAGGGCTCCTTAACACGTCCTATACCCACCCAGGGCACATGACCTACAGGCATTTTGTTGAAGATAACAAAGAAACTCACAAGGACAATTTCTGGAGATACTAGACATTTTCAAAGCTTTTCTAGAGCTGGCACAGAGCCAGCGGCCTGACCCTGTAGAGACCCAGAAGGGAGACCAAGCCATGAACTGGTCTGCCCATGTATGGAACGAGGGGTGCCGTGAGCACCTCCACTGTAGGATGGGGAGAGGGCATGGTGGGCAGTAGGTATGGTGGTGTGGGGATGAAACCCTGGAGAGGCGAGGAAGGATGACAGCCCAGGCTGTTTTGGAGGTGATATTGCTGAGCTGGGCTGAGCCCCAGCTGCTGGCCTCGCCTGGTCCCCTCCCACAGCAGACAACCCAGAGTCCTGCAGAAGCTGTTATCATCTGCCACCATTAATTACTCGCAGAATTTCTCTTCCCTTTAGTCCTCCACCAGATGTCTTGTGGCTCAGATTCAGGAAAATCACTACACCCATCTTGGACACAGTAGACAAATCTTCCAGTGGCACTAGAAGCAAGGAAGGAATTTGCCATGCCCTTATAAAGACAAATTTTCCTTGTACCCAGGGTCACATGGACTGTGGGGTTAGAAACTGCCCTGTTTCAATTAACACAGGCAACACTGCCCTGAGGGTGATGGTAACATCTCCTACACTGATATATCTTTATATTCTATAGTTTGTTATTTATTAACTATTCCTTTCCAGAAGAATCATCAGAGAGGAGAGGCTTCCCTTTGCCGGGAAGCTTCTTCTCTCAAGATTCCAGTTCCATGAATCAGATTTCTGTTTAACTCATTTGTTCTGGCACAAAATACAGCAGATTCATTCCATGCAGACAAGTAACAGCAGAAAGGGATGCAAGCGTCTTTCAGGAGAGAGTAAGCTAGCATATGAAGGGAAGAAGCTAGTATATCAAGTCCAATTTGGTAGCTTTCTTTTCTTCAAACACACAGAACTTGCCAAGTAGATGCACTCTGCTGTCAGGTTTTAGCTTTCTTTCTCTTCATTATCACTCTGTTAGGAATCAACACTGATGTTTTGTAAACACCTGCACCCCAGTTTAGGAAAGAACTATGGCTATGGGGGCAGCAGGAAGAATTTGCAGGGTTTGTTACAGTGCTGACATGCTCTCAGCAGATATAGGGGCATATTGATTCAAACAACATCTCACAGATCTGTTTCCCTCCCTTGGCTAAGCAAGATTTAATCTGTTAGAAGGTTTGGTGGAAAACTTTAAAAAATATGAGCTTTGAAAATACCAAATTGTGACTCTGAAATAAAAATACAGCTTTGCAGCCACTGACAGCCTGAGGTGCATGTTGTTTGCTTAATCACAGTAACCAGTCTGGTGCATCTTTCCATGTTTTCAATATTAGATTATCTGAGGATGTAAAATCAAGTTGGCAGAATGAGTCAGCTGATAGATTATTGCCTACTAAAGAAAAAGCACAGGAATGTCATTATATTTGCCTACAAAGAACCAAATGTACCTATGAGGTTGTAAAGATAATTAGCATAAATTCGATTACTGCTAATATGCTCTGCTTCATGTCTCAAATATTTCTTTTACATAATTTTTTGTTAACATCCTGGAGTTGACAAAATACTTCAGAGAAATTAAACTGATGAATACTGTTTCATTTGCCTCATTAGAAATACAAGCAATAATACCACAATAGCAATAAGAGTTATTGTTAAAAAAAAATAGTTTCAGCTCAGTGGTATCAATTACAATTAAGAAAATGGCTCAAATGTTAACTCCTATGTTAATAGGAGTACAGTTCACATTACTAAAATGCTTTTTTTTTTTTTCTATTTTGGACACCACACCTAATTCTCTTTTTTATAAAGCTGAAAAAAAAATCACTTTACACATATATGTTATATATTGCCAGCTAGAGCTGGGATAGACGATTGCTGTCTGGGAGTTGCTGCTGCTGCTACGCCTTTACAAAGCAGAAAAAAACCCCAACAGCAGCCAAGCAGATGACAGTGGTATTCAATTAATAGTCCCTCTGGAAGTTGAAAACAGTTCTCCACTCTGCCACTGGGAGCCTGAACATTCTCCCACTCTTTTTCCTGACATGCCTGTGGTATAGCAACTTGACAGCTCTCCTCAAGTTTTTCCTCAGGTCTGGTCTGACCAAGGAAATAGATAATAGCTATACATACCATAAATTTATTTAGCTATAAATACCATAATACAGTGGGGCCCTTCAGGGAGAGTTAGAGGGAATCACAGCAGGAAGGTGGTCTGAGTAAAACTGAAGGACTGATGGAAAGTGTTACCCAAGGTTCACCAGGTAACAAAGGCTGTGTTTCCATAGATTTGGATTGAAACCTCACAGCCTTCAGCTGAGTCCGCAGGCAGTGGGAAGGCCTGGCACTCTTCCCCACCAGGAGCACTTTGGAGGTAAAAGGTATCTGTGGAAGACTGACTCTGTCTAGAAACCAAGTGCTCATTAAAGCCAGTGAGTCCCTCCCACAGGACTTAGTCCTTCAGGAACAGGCTGCTCCAGTGTGGGTGTCCCATGGGTCATAACTCCTATCAGCAACCCTGCTCCCATGTAGACTCCTCTCTCCACAGGGCCACAGATCCTGCTCCAACATGGGCTTCCCATGGGGTCCTTTAGGTACATCCACCTGCTCTGGTCTGGGCTCCTCTATGCGCTTCAGGTGGATCTCTGCTCCAGTCTGCTCCTTCATGGGCTGCCTCACAATGGTCTGCTCCACAGGCTGCAGGGAAACCTCCTGTGCCTGGAGCATCCCTTGCTCCTCCATCCCCACTGACCTTGGGTGTGCAGGGCTGTTCCTCACACATATTCTCACTCCTCTCTCTCGCTGCAGTTGCTTTTGTGCAGTAAGTTTTCCCCCTTCTTAAATTTGTTATCCTAGAAGTCCTGCCACTGTTGCTGATGGGCTCAGCCATGGCCATCAGCAGGTCTACTTTGGAGCCAGCTGGCACTGGCTCCATCAAACATGGGGGAATTGTCTAGCAACTTCTCACAGAATCCATACCTTCCTCTAGCTCCTTCTCCAGCTACCAAAACCTCATCACACAAACCCAATACAGCATTCCACCCTTCTGGCCTCCCTAGGGGAAGGGCAGATATCTACACAGCTGGCCATCAGTCATCATCCAAGGTCTTCTCCACCCATGGCCAGGAGCAGAGCCCTCTCCAATCATCAGTGAGGGGAAGCTGATATTGCAAAGGAAGAAAAAACTAATGTGGAAGCAGCAAGGAAAAACAGCAAACTGTAATACTGAGATGTGGAAAGAAGGCAACTTGCCTGAGCCCGCTCACAGCATACCAAAAATTCAAAATGGCAGAGCAGAATGACAGTTTCCATAGGCTTTTCTGTCACAGAAGCCATGACTGCTAGTTATTAAAAAAAGACTCAATGGTCAATAGCTTCCTGTCATCTCAGATATTTACAAAATAAGAGGGACGCAGGTGCTGTCAGCCCGTCCTGTGTCATGACCATGGTGACACTCACACTGCACACGTGGGGAATGCCACAGCTCCGGTGAAGTGACAGTCCCTCACTGCTCCTGAGGGTGATCTCCACACATAGAGCAGCACCTTCCTACAGCAACAGTTTTTTTCAGCCCCCTGGATAATTTCTCACTAGTGAAGTCTAGCAAAATTGCCCAGTGTTGCTTTCTCAGAGCATGAACTGCTTGTAGGATGGTTGACTAGCTCCTTCCTGCAGCACTGTGATGGGAGGAAAAGGCATGCTCTCTTTAATTTAATAAGGAAAATAAAATTGAATGAAAATGAAAAATATTCTTAATGAAAGGTGGTTGTTTTCATTTTTTCAATAAAGAAGAAAAAGCTGAGTAAGAGTAGTGTCCCAAATAGCTCTGATAAACTTCAAAACTTCTACTTGAGGAAAAAGAGTTACTGGAAAACATTTCTGAGGCCAGGGAGAATTCTGTATTTATTAACAGGTAAAGTTCAAAAGATTAATCACACAGTGTTTGATATTTTATCATGCAAAAGAATAATCCTGATAAGAAAAATGTTTTCGCAAGAGCACCCTCACTGTTGAACACATGATGGTTACTCTGGAAGAGGGAACAAGATCTAGCTTGCTGAAATGGCACTGCAAATGCAGAAGAAAAGCAGGTTTTACTGAACACTGGTTCTAGACACTTCTGTAGGTGTTTGTCCAATTTCTTGGACTACCTCTCACACACCCCACTGGGAGGAATGAAAATAGAAAAGCCATCTCATTCATGGCATTTATTTTTCCTGTTTCTCATTTCTGCTGGTTTTAACATTGGGAAAGGATTCTCCAGGGGGATCATAAGGTAATTTGTCTCTGAATCACAGATAACAACAGGCAGCTCGGTGAAAAACCACTCTGGGGAAAAAGAAATCCGAACCACAAACCATCAAGGTGAGTTAGTATTTCCACCCATGGTTTTGCAAGGGATTAACTATTAATAAAGATTTAACTAATCTCTGCTTTGCCTGTACAGCTGAAATATTTATAATGGCCATACATCTTGTAGATCTGTTGTATTTCCTCCATGGCAGGTGAATATAGCTCCAGGCTGTTTCTATATTACTGAAACTCACACCACTGTGCTTTTCTGACCCTTCTTCTCTATTATCATTAAAAAGAAAAAGGAAAAAGTGTTTTTTCCACTCAGACTCTGTTGTCACTCTCAGACTCTGTTGTCACTCTCCATACCCACCATATATTTTTTTTTTCTCCTCATTATCTCAGCCACGACAGTAAAAGTACGGAATGAAGCACAGGTGAAAAGCCTGGAGCTATCTTAGAATGCCTGATGTCACAAGAATTATCTAACTAGCCAGCTTCCCTTTGCAATCAGATTTGATATGATACCATGGCTGGAAACCTGTAAGGTGTTTTTAGTTCTGACTTTACTTCTACCTCTCTCTTGTTTACATTTTTTGTCATCTCTAGAAGCTTGAGCTTTATTTTCTTTAGTTTGATTTCACAAATATTCTTATTCATGTTTTTGGTTGCATGAATGTCTGAGGTTTCTAGAACAGACTAAAACTTCATTTTCAGGACAACCCACAGCTTCTGGTGCTATACTAAAAGCCTTTTCGCCGCAACCCATAAAACATGCATCACTATGGAAATTTTTTATTGATAGCCTTTTTTTCTCTCCTGGCTAGGAGGTACCTCAAACTTCAGGACAACTTAATTTCTAGCCTAATAATTGCTTCTAGTGCTATTAGCTGTATTCCAGCTTCATCCCTCTGTCTCCTCAGGGTGGGAGGAAGGGCAGGGAAGGTGGGCATCCATTGTCTTCCTAACATGAAGGAGTTGCAGGGACTTCAGTCACAGATGGCTTGGAAACAGGCCAGCTACCACATGTGGAAGCCAAGTGAAGTGCAGGTGGCAGTCTCAGTATTTTGAGCTGTTGTGATCTCATAATATGACACCAAATTAAAAAAAAAAAATAAAAAGAGAGAAAACTAACTACATCAGATTTGACCTTTTCCAGTTCTGGGCAAAATATTATCAAGCATGCTTTTGCCTTTCATCTCTCTTCAATTAATATGTACTGCCCTAGCAAATATTTTATGAATCCCATTGGTTTCCGTGCAGCAAAAACAAAAGTTAAAAGACACCAATCTAAAGGAAATGGTTTGGCTTTTGGAGTGTTGGGCTTTTTTGTTATGTTTTTTTTTTCCTTTTCTTTTTTCCTTTGGGTTTTCTTTTTATCTCTACTTTATTCTTTTGTCCAGAAATTACAAAATTGGTTCCCAGCTTGGAACACAATTGTTTATGACAATAAATCAGTTGACTTCACTGTTTCAGTGCCATCCAAAATGACTTTGTAATCTGGAAAAAAAATAATTGTTCTGAGGAGAAAGGGAGCAGTGGACATTTCCCAGGCTTTTTTGACCTTCTGAGCAAGAACTGGAACTTGCCTAGTGGTTTACATGCTAATCTATCTACCCAGTGTGTGGGTGTGCTCTGAGTCACAGCCAACATGTGCACTCACTTCTAAAACAGGGCTTCCTAAATATTTTTGTAAGGGTAGCTTTTGTTTAACTTTCATTTGGCAAAGTCCCATACTGGGAACAGTCAAAAGCTCAGGAAGGACCATATGTTGTGTGTAGAGCTGCTAAGGACAACTTCGAAAGTTTTCAAATCTTTTTCTCTCATACTGAAGAAAAGACTCGCCCTTCTCCCTAACATGATTCAATATACTTCTTTTTTCTCACCCACTTGCCAGAAAACCACATCTGTCAGACTTCTAGTATGCAACAACTGTCTGTCCACAGTGAAGATAAATGTCTTTTTGTCTGTTTTTTTTTTTTTTTTTGGCTATTGGGGGGGGGTGTGTTTGTTTTGTTGTTTGGGGTTTTTTTAGTGTTTTATTTCATTGGGTTTTTTGTTTTGTTTGGGGTTTTTTTTTTTGGGTTGTTTGTTTTGTTGTTTTTGTTTGGTTTGCGTTTTTTGGGGTTTTTTTTTGTTTTTGTTCTTTTGGGGGTTTTTTTTTGTGTGTGTGTGTGTGTGTGTTTGTTGTATTTATTTTCTCAGCCCCTGCCCAGCTACCAAAACTCAAGCGGCATTCTGCTGAGGATGTTCCAGGCAACTGTAACTATGTAAGTCTGAGCAAACAGGATACAGTGCCCATATACAGGCAGTGGGTACTGCAGAGATTTCTGCAAGGAGAAGTTTTGTTGTTTTTTTCGGGTTTTTTTGTTGGTTTTTTTTTTGTTGTTGTTGTTGTTGGTTTTTTTAATATTGCTCTCCCTATTACATAACTGGGAATGGGGGTAATGAATGTGTTTCAGTCAAAGCATCAGAAGTGTTATGAATTGCTTTCTCTCTAGGAGGCCCTGTTATTAACCCAGTTACTCCTGGTAATAATACCTGCTGCTCTGCAAACAAGCCTGAAAAATGCACTGGGGCCAGATTCAATAAAGGGCTTTGGTGACTCAGCGTTAAGTTGGTGTAATACCCCGTGTTTAAGATCTCAGGCCTTTGAGCAGAGTCTGAATCCTGAGCAATAGATCTATAAAGTGCACAAAGAGTGTTAGGAGCTTGCAATAACAGCCCCAAGCAGCTTAGCATGTACCTGCATACACTTAGCCAATCAAGCTGGCTGGGTGGGAAGAGAAACCTTAAAACCCACCTGTCAGACCTGCAAGGAGATACTTGCATCGGGTTGGGATCTGCAAACTGGATCCCTTCCAAAATATAACTTTTTGGACTCCCTTCCCCCCCCCCCTTTATTTATTTTCCTTTTTCTTCTTTTCTCCTTCTCTTCAGAGAATAGTGCAGGTCTTAAGCTTTTTAATGTTCTCTCTTTGCCACAGTTGCCACACAATCATAGGAGACGCTGCTGCTAAAAGAAGTGACCTGGGAATTGGATGTCCTAAGTTTGGTTCCTTGCTTTGGCTGCACAGTGTATGTGGGAAAGGGGCTGCTATTCCTGCCCACCCTCCTCCCCCCCAGCTTATGCCATTAGCAGCTCTAAAGTAGGTCAGACTGAGTGGGCTGGAGGGATGTGCTCCTCATCCTCCATCTGCAACTGTGCAGGGAACATTTCAAGAAACACTAGTCCATAAAGAGAAAGAGCATTTTAGGCAACTGAGTCAGGTTTCTTCATGCTCAGGACACTCACCTGGCATGAGGACATCCAGGTTTCTGGTCCTTTCTGTGTTTTAACCACTGGCAGTTGAATGTGAATGACAAGAAAAAGAAGTCCCAGCAGGGAAACTAGAACTCAGGCTGATAGAGCTCTGCTTGGAGTGAGCAACCAGCACCAGGCTGGTGGCACGGTTGAAGTGGGACTGCCTGTTGCCAGAGCAGCCTCTCTGCTGCTGGCATGGGTCTGTCTCAAGAGACGGAAAAGATTTGAACCTTCTCTGTTCAAATAGGGAATGAAAATCTCCAAGTCCTCTGAAGTAAATACTCCATCCACTATGAAGTGCTTGGGCAGAGAAAAGGAATTTTGCATTTTGGCAGCAGAAAGCAAGAGTCACTGGACATAATAAGGTGAGAAATATGTCTCTGAAAGCTGATTATGTTTAGAATACACTTGTGAGAATAATTGTCCTTAAAAATAGCTTAGTTAGGGGTATGCATAAAGTGGCACTTGAATTACTCACTCAACTCCACTAAGATTGGGACATCTCAGGATAGGCACAGACATACAGCTTCAAGATCTTGGTAAATTGAAGAGCAAATAAGTTTTTGAACTTGATCACCATCAGCTTTGTTGGAATTTTAGTCTTAAATGTCTCAGCTGGGTCAAGTTCCAGGTCAGAAAATCTGGTATGGATTTGATACCTTGCTCCTTTTAAAGGAGAAGCAAGGAATAGAGTCTCCTGCACACTGCAGTACTCCAATCTCCAACCCTCTAGAAGGAAACACCATGCAAATTTTTGTTCTCAGTTACATCATTACAACTTTGACAGCATAAACATACGGGCTAAAAATATGATGGCAGGATTGGTTTGCAGATTTTTTTGCTTTATTTTTAATAGGAAAGGTTATGCTATGGTATGGTGAGAAATACAAGTAGACACGTCACTACCAACAGCTTTATGTGGCCAGAGCAGTAGATCCTCTACCCCCTGGGAAGATACCCCCTCTCCAATACAGCAGAAACCTTGCAGACATGACTGAAGAAAAAAACATCTCAAGAGAGTCAGAAACCTTCCCAGACCTAGGACTACAATGGGCTGTAGATGTGTATGTGATGCCTTTGAGATGTTACCTGTGATACTGAAAACGTGTTCTGGGTCCACTTTAAACTTCCTTCTGGTGTTTTCTCCCTGAACATTGTCTCCACTTCTTGCAGAGTTAACCTAGGCCAGCCGCCCACTGTCCCTCAGAGCCCATCTTCCTGCACGGGGAGCTGCACGCCTCCAGCTGCTGGTAGCATTCCCACCCTCGTTACCACAGCAGCACAAACAGCAAAACATTAAACACAAGGATGCTGTGTAGGCAAAGTCCCTGCATCCTCCGGGTTCCTGAGCAGCCTTTATCCAGCTGCCAGGCCCTTGGAGGAGCCTGCAGAGTTTGGGTGTTTGCTCCTTTTCTACCTAAGCCTGGCATTTTTTTCTGGGGCAACTAAAATAATCTGTGCAAAATGAGTAGTCAGCAGTGGTTATACCAACTTTATGCAGAGAAGGTTTTTAGTGGCCATTCTACTCAGAAGGAGCATAACTTAAACCCTTTTCCCAAGTATACTTCTCTGTAACCTTTGACAGGTACATTTGTCCCCCTTCCATTTCTGCCTAGGCTCCACCCCTGCATTGCATAAGCCCTTCTTCCAACGATAGTTCAACACGCAGGAATTCAGATGGAAGTATGTATCAATGTGGCTCTGAGTGGAGAAGCATGGGAATAGAATGTGCATTACTTTTGGCTTGTTTTCAGTTTATTTTTTCTTCCTTTGGACTTATCTGATCTTCAGGAACCAAGGAGTGATACAGATATCATTTCCTATTAGCTGACTACAGCTATAGATTGGATTGACATGCACTGATGTGTTAATCTGGCAAGATACCGAAAAATCAGCCAAAAAAGTTGTCAGTCAGCACAGCTCCCTGGAAAACAGATTTCCTTAAATAAATCTTTTGTTTTGACAGTATGACAGCTCTGTTCAAGAACTGCATCTGTACTGGAAGAGTATATTTTGATTTCTCCAAGACATGCAATTTAACTGCGCATGACTTTTTTTTTTCAAAATGTGCATTTACTGGAACATACAGAGAGTGTGTTTGATTAGAAATTGATTCCCTGTTAGGTTTTAAAAAGGTAGCTGCTCATCAGGAGATAACTAGGGTTGTTTTTCTTGTGATCCAGTTCTCAGTCTGACATGATTTAATATGTTACTCCACAATTCAACAAAACAAAAGAAAGGAAGTCTTTACTGGCAAATTTGAGAAGTGATTAAAAAAAAGGATGATATTGTTAACAGGTAATTACCTTGCTTTGAGGATGATCATTAATTTAAAAGTCTAAATCTAAACAAATGCATTCTCACATGATCAAAGAAAAAATTTAGATTTGAAAATGAAAAAGAAAATTGGATTGAGAATGAGCAAGTGTCTGGGAAAACTGTTTCAGATAAAGACTTTTTAAATACTCCTCCTGGGCAACCACCACATTTTTGTCTTCTCAAGACAGAGAGAGAACGGATATTTCCCACATCTCATCAGCACACACATAACACCACAGTGCTGCTCTTAGACAACAAGAATGAAATATATTAATTTTACAAAGTTTGTTCAAATCTGAAATCTAAGAAAGCCATCCTGAAAGTGCATTTGATATTTCATAGCTGAGAAACAATCATTTAAAACAAGCAAATTTAAAAAAAAAAAAAAAACAGCCCTCACTTCAAACACAGTTTTTGGTTGAAATATCTTTGTTTGGATCTAACATAAAGGCAATTTGCTTTTAGAATAATTGAAAAAAAGGTAGTTATTAAGTGGGACAGAAAATTAAAGTACAAGCATAAAAGTGTAGTTTGTTTGTACTTTTTTTTGTTTGTTTGTTGGTGAGGTTTTGTTTGGTTTGGGTCTTTTGGGGGTTTTTTTTGTCTGATCGGTTGTTTTGGGGGGTTTGTAATAAAGTCTTAGACCAGTGTATTTTTGTCATATGCTCTTCTAGAGTTAAAAAAAAAAATCTATATTTGGGCTTTGAGAACGTACAAATATTACCTCAAGAAGCATCCTAAAATAAGATATTCAAGATACATTAAAACATATGAAACCATTATTAAAATAAATAGTAATACAAAGGGAGAAGTAAAAAAAGGATGGCTTCTGTTACTTTCCTTGGAAATTTACATTTGCAAGCAGCTGTTTAGGAATACCTGGGACTATGTCACAGTTTAGAAGTCTGTTTCTCCTGTTCTAGGAGCAACTACATATTTGATACATTTTTTTCTTTCTAAGAGGAGTAAAATCCATTATAATGGCTATTTTACTATTTTTTTCTTTGAAAGCTGCCTCTGCCAAGAGAATTTCTAATGGTATCAACAAAGTTTGCTCCAAATACCTGGTGAAATAAGGCTACAGACCACAGAAATCCCCAGCTCATGTTCCCTTCAAGGGAAGAGAAAGTATTCACCCATGGACTGAATAACACGGCACTGCAGCACTAGACCATCACGGTTCTTTGGAGAACATGCCACATGACTAACTACAGGCAATTTTTCAATGTTGTGACCATGCTGGTGTGTCTTGGAGGTCAAAAAAACCCCAAACAGCCCAAACCACAAACATCTTAGATTTTTCTTGCAAGACTTTTAGGGAAACAAATGGCATTAAGCAGATGGCACATGGAAATGCATCATCACAGATAGCTAGACCTTTGAATCAGGTATAAAGTTTAGTGTTTCTTGTTGACTTCACATAGCAACACATAGAAAACCAACAGCTCCCAACAAGTCGGTCCAGACTTCCAAAGACATACCATGCTCATTTTGCTTACAAGAAAGAATCACTTAAAATATTTAGGTTTTTATTTATAAGCTTAAATCTACAGTGGGTTGGCCTTTTGGATCAATCTAAGACATCACTTAGTTTTGAGCTGAAAAGCATCACCTACTGAGGCATAATTTGGCCCTTTACAGCTAGAATGGACCCATTCAGTACTCTGTTTCTTTTTTTAACATGTCAGATAGGCACCCTACCTGTTCTGGGCAAGAGCTTAATACAGTAAATGCAGCAAGGCTGGTCCTCCAACATAGTCCTTTCTTAAGCCCACAGGGTAACTCAGTTGGCTTCAGGGGGGTCACTGCTGATTCATGTCACCAGAAGGTGTAATTAGTGGACCCAGCTCATCCATCCTGAGGTATTACATGGCTTCCTTCCTCCTATGGATTTAGTTCCTTTGGGCTTGATTTGATTTCTCTATGCAATTTTTTCAGCCCCTACAGTGCCGCACACCACGTTTCTGTGAATTTGACAGCCAAACTGAGACTGAGTCTCTGTCTCAAACACACATGCAAATTCAATAACACCCAGTAAGAAGTTAAATTTCATACAAAAACTGAGCAATTTGAGCTGTCCAATGACCTTTTACCAAAAAAGGCAAGTGGATGATTTTAACCCACCATGACTCCCATTTTCTATTTAACACTAAAGTGAACAACACAATGAAAAAAGGAATGCTCCATGAAACAAAACCAATCATTTATATTGCTGGAGTTACAGCAAAGCTAAAAATAAAGTATGGTTATCCTGCTTTTAAAAAATCTTTAATAGGACAATAGGCAGCAGAAGGGAAAGTATGGTTTGGTTGGGTTTTTTTTAATATCACAGGTATTTTAACTCCAGGTTTCACTTAAGCTCTGTTACAGTCAGTTGATTATGAGCTTCTAAGTCAGCTCAACAGGACACTGTGGTAAGGATGATTTTTATCTCTCTCTTGCCTTTTGCATATACAAAGTAGAAAGTAGAAAACAAGACAAAACTGAAAACGTCTCTCCACAGGTAAACTGTATCTTTGCTGACATCCTTGTCCTATTCAGCTTCTGATAATGAACACAAAGCCCTGTACAAAGTGATATTTTTACAAACAGAACAAAGACCATCCTTCAATCTGGACTAAGTTTTAAATAGCCTCCTCATGAAGTTGCCAAAGCAAGCTAGGCCATTCAAAAAGCAATATTTCTTGAGTTGAAAGGGAGCAGGGTTTTTTTCATACTGAATTTTGTTTTGGCAATGCGCTGAAGTGGCTTCAGGATATACCAGTTCCATTTCTACATTTGCTTAATATTTTGTTCAGACATGTCCAGTCCAGACTTAGTAACCTTACTTTATTGTAGTCAGCTACATTTCTACCTTTCTGTCATACCCGTCTTTGGCATGCTGGAAATCTGACTTGGTTATTTCATTAGTCTTTTAAAACATTCCCAGGCATTTTAAAAGCCAATATGTACAGATTTTATTTGGTTTGTTGCCTGTATTATATTTTTTGGTAATAAAAATGAAATTTCTGGTTCACAAAGGGGTTCTGTGACAGCATGCTTTCAGGAAGGAGGGATGGATTTGGGTATATTCCCACTGTACCCTAATCTAATTTGGATGCAATATCAGAAAGTGTGCCAATGTCTTGGGAAAAAGAGGCATTGCATTGTTAAAAAAGCCTAAGTCATTGGTTGGAATCACACCATGTCTTTCTTGAAAATGCCTTCTTTGCACTCCAGTCTGCTCCTTAAGTTACTAAATCAAAGCTTGTTGTTCATGCTCTCTACCACACAAGAAGCTCCATGCTATAGCACTTTGCAAATACAAGCAGAACGTCAAAGATTAAAGCAAGTTTCTTCAAGAAGCTTTTATATCAGAGTTGTGCATACAAGCATCCTTTCTTTCGCTTGCAAGTACGCTAATCGTATTTCAATTGCATGCCTACAATATAAAGTTAATAGCTTCCTTATTTCCTTCTTTCAGCATTTCCCCTCTACTCCCTCAGTCTTTTCAATTATACAACCTAGATAATTTCTTTCATTTCCTTCCTCCAGTGTCCTGTTTTCATTTCTTAAACAAAATCATATTTGGTCACTTACACTTTTCTTGAGGATAAGCACACGATAGCAGCATCTCCTGCTCCACCATGGTGCTGTCTGTTGCAGAGATCAGTGGTCCCTTGAACAGTGCTTTAAGAAAATATTTTGGAAAGCTGAGCTCACTCATGCAGGCTTCTGATCTTCTCCAGTACTCTTGGCTTCTCTGTGTGCTGTCACATGTTATCCTCCCTCCTGAGAAACCTGTGAAACGGGTCTGGCAACACACAACTTGTGTGTCAGAAGAGTTTTAATTGATTCATTGCAACAGGTACCCACCCTCATTAAAAAAAAAGCTGCTGAAAGGAGTAGTCTCTTAGCGCCTCATTTGAAATTAGTGAACCTGCCCAATGTCACAGCCGGTACACTTTAAAGGGAAACTACTTGCTGGGTTTGCGAATATACAGGAAATAATTTCAATTCAATCTTAACGTGCCAAATAAACCACAAATAGCACTAGAGTTTGGATGCTTCTGTACTGCGGGAATGAAGGAATCCTTCTACTGTGCAATGAGGTGGTGAGGGCTGCCACTGCATCCCTCCAAAGCACGATGTCCTGTGGGACAAAGCAGCTCTACATTGCTCAACAGAGTCCTCTGTCCCCATGATCAGCCACTCTGATCCCTACTGAAGGGAAAAAAATTGTGTGGGTCTGATTTCTGAGGAATGCATCTCCAGGAACATGAGGTTATTAGTGCCTCAGTGCTTGGAGGGAGGATTCCTCCATGCATCAGCCTTGGAGGTTGCTCTGCCTTTCAGCAGCCTCTGTCTACCACCCAAAATTCGGTGAGGAGGCCCCAGCCCTGCCCTGCAAGCCCCTCTCAGATCAGTTATCATTTACCTGTTACCCCTGTGACCAAGAAGAGCTGCATGTGGACCCTGATTCTGATCCTGTACCAGCTTCACTTCAAGGTGCATTTTGTAGTACTCCCATAGCAGTTCCCTACTGCTTTTACAAGCTGGTGATACCATCTCCAAGTGAGGTTGTGGTTAGCAAGGATGCAAAAAGCAGGAGACAAGGGATTTATGCCTGACTCTGCCTCTAATTTGCCCTGTCACCTTGGGCAAATTGCTTTACGTCTTGGTGTTTCTGTTTCCCCATCTCTACCACGTGCATAATTATAGTTCACTTTCTTTGGGAAATGCTTTGAAATCTCTTTACAAAATGCAGCATGAAAGAAGAAGCTATCATTATAGGACACTTATAAAATATTGGGATGTGGCAGACTATAAACACCAAGCATATGAGATTTTAAACGTGTAAAGTATTTTGTTTTAAGAAGAACTTGGCCTTATTGTAATAATGATTTTTAAAGAGATACTCCTACAGAATTTGGCAAAAGGCCAGATTCTATTTTCACAGTGGAATGATGAGAGAAAGATTAAATCAATTCTCACTTCCAGGAACACTACGCCCTCCTGGAAATAGCAATTCCACCCGAGGTTCCTCAGTGGAAAATGATATAATATGGCAATTTCCTGCTTTTCTCTCACCTAGGTTAATAAAATCTCTCATTTTATAGCCTACGACTACTTGCATTATACTCAATAGGTCTAAATCCTTGCCCTCATTTTCCTCATTTTCAAAGATGATCTCTCTTTGAAAACTGAAACTCAACAAAGCTTACAAAGATCGGTTCTGTTTTAGTTTTTTCATGTGCAGGTAAGATTAAACAGACTGATGCAAAGTATGGTTTTTCAGAGGTTAAATTCACTTATATGGGAGACTTATACTTCTTTTAGTACTTCAGTGAACAAAATGAAAGAGGTGCCAGAGAAGTTGTGGATGCTTCATCATTGGAAGTGTCCAAGGTCAGACTGGTCAGTACTTTAAGGAACTGGACTAGTGAAAAATTTGCTACTGGCCATAGCAGAGGGCTTGGATTAGATGATCTTTAAAGTTCTCTTCCCACCCAAAGCATTTTGTAGTTCTGTGCATGTATTCTTCCACTTCTGCAGTGCTGCTCATCGAGGAGCCTTCCTCAATGAGGAGGATCGTAAAGGGCACAACAGTGAACTAATTTTTCCCTGGACTTTAGAGAAAATAATGTTTCACCTGCTCTACTTGGGAAGACAGCAGTAGCCAGGTTGTGAGAAGAGCAGGAGGATATGCCTTGGCTTTCCTGCCTGTGCTTCTGCTGCCATAATCCATGTACTGTCACTGTGAGATGGAAGGAACCTCAAACAATGGCAACATTCTTGAGATGATACACTGACTCATATAAGTTTGAAAAGTAAAACAAATTTGCAAAAGTTTTCAGGAATTATATTGTTTGTGTGGTCTGTGAAGAAGCCAAGTTACTGCTTTTTCCCTCTGCATCCTCTTTCTGTAGGACAGTTCTCAATAGATACTTATTTATCCACTGTCCTGCATATACTAAAGTCCTTAACATGGGTGATAGCCCAGAGATTAAGCTGGGCAATGCTGAACTGAAGATAAGTGGATGTGGAAAAATAACTTTTTGTGAAATACCTCTTAATTGCACATTAATACTGACACATTCAGAAAGCTTACCTGAGTCTTGAAACATAATTCTTTGCGTGACTTAACATGGCCAGCCAGCATTATTATAGACCAGGATAATAATGCATATAATAAATGCATAACCTACTTGATTCTTGCTCCATAATCCACTAACTTCAGACTCATGTTCCAGGATGTCCTAAGGTTACTGCACTGACAATTTATAGTATGAGGTGAATCACTTAGAGCTGCAAGCTCAGAAACTCTTGAAAGGGCATTTGCAGAAGAGTGTGTATTTATTTGTATTGTCTGAATACATACAGTTGCAGTAGGTGACTTCTCAATAATCATATTCTCAAATGAAGCACATTTTCAAACTCATATTGGGCATCAGATAAGCATAGTCTGATTTGAATGTCAGTGGAAACAACTGTTATAAAAAAAAAAGTAAAGCTTTCTGTCAAGAGATAGTATAAAAATTGCACAGGCAATACTTGTAAGGAATTAAAACATGTAGGAACATGTAAGGAATTAAAACAGTTCCTCAGTTGTTGGAAAAAAAGGCACAGTGTGAGTTGTTTCCCATTTTTTACAGCACAGAAGTGAAAGGTATAAATTGAAGGTGTGCTATTTGTTTGAGATAACACTTGGATGAGTGAATGCATTTGATTAAACATCAAATCCTAAAAATCTGAAAGCCTTCTAATAAGTTAAGTGAACCAGTATTGCCAAAACACCAGGAAGAGTCAACTTTACATACAACACTATTCTGTTGCAATCATGAAATTAAGAGTATGAAGTGGTATCAGCCACCTATGCCTTTGGACAGACTCCAAACATTCAAACTGATGCATACATTTCTATGTCAATTACTGCAAAGAGTGTTCAAATTACAAACATCCCATAACTGCAGTCCTCAATCTTCCAAGAAGCTCACATCTATATTTATAACCATTGCCTGAAAAAAGCCCAAAACAAACAGTGCAGGTTTACAGTAACTGGGCAATAGATGCTTTTCTCCACTTTTGTCACTGAAGTGACAAAATAACCAAATCGTGTTCTCATCTGTTTCCTTACAATGCTACGTTTGCCCTCACCTCAATATCTTGCTGTAACCTACAATTTTGTGTCATTTACTTTCCGTGGAACTTAACAGAGGTTGTTCAGTTCAAGGCTGATTTGCGAATATGCCAAAAGTCTGAGGGTGGACCCTAGCTGGCGTTCAATGGAACAGGTTTAAGCAACTGTTTCTTTAAACAGCACAGGTTTTCCACTGCAGGTAATAACTCTGTTATCCACTGCTATGTGAACACCAAGTCTTGAATACATTGGTGCAGAGAGGCATGTTATGGTGTCACTCAGACCATTTGGGTAATCTTTGCCTTTCTGTTCTAACTGAAGAACCTTAAAATGCTTAATTCAGCAGAACAGCGTTTATTTGAAAAAAGATTCCATGTATTGCTGCACAGGTTACAGGACAGGGGCAAGCAGAGCAAAGGGAGCCAGAGCTCTCTTTGGAAGAGATGAAGCTCACTTGGTGAGAAACTGTGCTGAAACTGCTGCCTTGCCCTGGAAGCAGTGAGCCTAGAGGTTATGAAACACCGAGATGCCAAGTATGGCACTAGGGGAGCAACATTCTCAGCAACTGTGAGCAGGTGAGAGGCACATCACACACTGGGCCCAGAGCTGCTGCACGTTAAAGGCTTTAGGAAGTGTAATCTTGTTCCATGTATACATTTAGAGGAGAGGCTGTATCTGTAATTCCAGACACCTGTGGTGTAGATCCCTGTGTGTGAGGTGGTTAGCCCAGGCTTTCTCCATGGTCATGGAGAGAACCAGGCATGCTGAGGGCATAAATTGAGTGAGCTGTTCCAGACATATTCTTTAGGAGGAGGTGAGCCATGCCCTATTTCCCTTTGTTCACTGATTCTCTCTCTGTTATCTATAAAGGGGGCTCCCCACGACCAGCTCTGAGGTGAACTTCTGTGCTTACTAAGATGAATTCTGCTTTCCAGACACTGCACAAAACGAAATAGATTGCGTTTTTTTTCTAGTCCACTTTTCTATTTTCTCAGACAAGGAGATGAATAGTTTCCACTAAGCTGTGCCCTGCAGACTCCAGGATGACCCTGGGACCACAAAAGCAAGAAGAACCACAAAGCACAACACAGCAATAGCAGTGCTGAACATGTCACTGCCTAGGAGTAAAATTAGGGGACTTGTGTAGATCACCTGAAATTTTTCCTAACACAAGATTTTTTGAACATGATATTAAACTGTTGATTTTTTTTTTGTTAGGTTGTTTGTTTGTTTGTTTTTAATTTAAATTCAACAGCAACTCAATATTTTGATTTCTCAAGATCACAAACCAAATGCCATCACATATTTTTAAGCAAAATCTAATTCAAACATCCACCGGCAGGGTAATTTCTGTGTGTCGTGTATCTGCTGTCAGATACAATGCAGATTTCTGAAGAGCAAAGAGTGGTAAGATAACTTGGTACACTGGCTTCTTCATCTGGAGTCATTTCAAGGAATGCAGCTTTAAATACCAGCCCATTCAACATTACTATCAAAGTTTTTCCTTCTAAACTTCCAGTTCCTTTAGGTAAATGAGCAATCCCATCAGACTGAAAGGACCATGGGAATGAAGTCAGCCTGCTAAGTTGCTGCAGAAACCTGAAGAACTCCAGGGACAAAAGGCTGGGAGGAAGTGATGTGCTTTCCCACTCTCTGTGAAGGTGATGCAATGTGTTGTTATCCAGTGCTATTTTTTTTTCCTAACTTCAGCTCAAGGGATCAACAAACACACCTGAAAGGCAGCAGGGATGTGTTTAAACAAAGGACATATGAACAGATTCAAACCTCAGGCTTAAAACAGGCAAACATAATGACTGCATAAGGGAAAAAGGAGGCTGTTGTAGAAATTGCAAGGGCAAAACCATGCAGAATAAAGAATCCAGCAATAAACTGTTGCCAGCACACACAGATTTCCATTTAAGTCTGTGGGCTGTTCAACTGCCAAGTCCTGCCTGATGAGGAGGGCACAATCAGGTAGAACATTTTTTAAAGGATTAAATTCTCTTTCCAACTTGTTTTCTCTCCATATTTGGTTATGTTGTGGTGTGAGTGTTTGGCTGACTGGGTGGTGAGCCAAGAGGGCTGAGGCCTGCATTTGCTTCTGCTGTATGCTCCCACTTGCAGCAGTTGCCCTCACAGCCCCACTGACTGGCTTCATTACTTGCAGCTTTGAATTGCTGAGGTCTGTAGCTCTTTGTTTTGCCAGTACTGAGTCATTCTACTCCACTATGGATGAAATAAAGTCAGATGGAAACTGTGAAACCTTCATGTTAAAGTCAAAATTCCCTACTCTGGAGGTAAAGATTGTTCTCGCTGAAAAAGGTAGGGAGATGTAGATATTCATGTATCAGCCCTGGAATTCTTTATAATGACAAAGAAGGACAATACATAATAAATTCTCTTTTAGTGCTCCTACACTAAACAGAAATTGAAGGACTTTATTTGTTGTTTCCATTCAAAATGTATTGATAGAGAGCAATGTGTCCACCACTGGTTGTGCTTGGATCCTTTTCCACAGTCAAGCTCTGTGGATAACCCCAAAACAAAGGAATCAAGAAGCCCAACTAGTGTAACTCAAAAAGGGAGGATAGCTGAAGAAAAGAAGGCATAGATAGATTTCCCTTGGTTGTGGAAACCTTAGTTAGGTGCCTCCCTCAGGAACCATTTGCAGCTGCTCCCATGTCTTAGAGCATCTGAGTGTACATCAGGGAGAAGAAGCCTCCTTGAGCAGTACTGGGTTAGGTGAAAGCAAAGCTGGCTAAACCCCCTGTTGGACACATTCCTCTTGTTGCTTATAATTTTAAGCGATTATCTGGAATTTAATCTATTTTTCAACTACAATTAGCATAAACTGGCACTTCCTCACCATTAGTGCTGAAACGTATTTTTGTCATGAATGAAAAAACTGGAGAGGTATAATAACAAGAGGAAGAGGATAGTCTTCCCTATTAGTCAGTGCCTGTAGCCAGATTCTTTTAGAAAACAGTAATTAAGCATAAATAAACTAGATCATAGAATCATTGAATATCCTGAGTTGGAAGGCACCAACAAGGATCACTGAAGTCCAATTCCTGGCCCTGTCCAGGACATCTCCAAGAATCACACCTTGTGCCTGAGAGCATTGTCCGAATGCTTCTTGAACTCTCTCAGGGTTGGTGCTGTGTCCACTCCCCTGGGGAGCCTGTTCCAGTGTCCAACTGTGCTCTGGGTGAAGAACCTTTTACTAACATCCAACCTAAACCTCCCCTGACATAACTTCAGGCTTGGTCTTGTCACTGGTCACCACAGAGAAGAGTTCAATACCTGCTTTTCCTCTTCACCTTATTAGGATGTTGAAGACTGTAATGAGGTCTACCCTCAATCTCTTCTCCAGGCTGAACAGGCCAAGTGACCTCAGCTGCTCCTCTTTGGCTTCCCCTCATGGCCCTTCACCATTTTTGTTGCCCTCCTTTGGATGCTCTCTAATTGTTGTCTTTCTTGTATCGTGATGTCGCCCTGATTCTTTAGCCTTCTGATGACTGTTTACATATTTCTAGTGGAGTCTCTCACAAATGTAACATAAACAAGTAGATTGCTTTCATTCCAGTCTGTGATGGACTGGTGAACTGACCACTAGGGTCAGACAGGTGTTTCTCTCATCTACCAATCTTTGACCAAACTCCAAATCCTATTTAAATCGCAAATGATAATAGACTTTCTCTTTCTCTGCTCACCTCTGAACCTGAGTGAGTGTGGTTCTTTCATGTCCCTACCGGTGACATTGTGACACTCAAAACTTCACACAATATTTAAGGTGAGGCCACCCCACTGCAGAGCAGAGAGAGACAATCCCCTCCCTTGCCTGGCTGTGATGCTGCGCCTGACGCCCCCCAGGACATACCTGTCCCTCCTGGCTGCCAGGGCACTGCAACTGCCATTGACTAGGACCCCCAGGCCCTTATCTGTGGTGCTTCTCTCCAGTATCTCATTTCCGAGTTTGCATGTTTGTTTGTCCCATTCTGGGTGCAGAATCCAGCACTTGTCTTTGTTAAACTACACATGGTTGGTAGATAATTCCAATCTTTGCTGGAAATGATAGGCAGAAAGTAGGGGACACACTGAGGGTATTAAACGTTCAGGAGAATCCTAGTATGATTTTGTACGTCAGCTGAAAGAAGGGGATTATTCCAAGTGGAGGGGAAAAATGCAACCACAAACATTCATTAAAAAAAATCATAAAACTGATCATTTAGGATATAGGAGGTTGCTCAGAGTTAGCTGGAGGGTTTAATTACCCTGCATTTCTTGGATGAGTAAGCTTCTTGACTTCTTTTCAATGTGTTGACCAGAGGACATATGTAAGCTTCACTGTATTTAGTAAATACCTTAGGGTAGACGAATTCCAAGTGGCATCCACATGGTTTCATGCAGCAAAATGGTGACATGTTACCACCACCATGTTATCATCACACAAATTGTCAACATGGCTATGTTATTCACTAGTGAGTGTGACACCTTAATGACATGGAGTGACATTTTGCTTCTTTTCCCCCCCTATAAATCTCAGAAGTGTGACTCCTTCCTAACCTAGTTTTAAGTCCCATTATTTCCTTTGTATTGACACACAACTGTGATTCTTGCACACACACAACAAAGCAAGAAGTCTCTACTAACTATATCTCCAAATTTTTTCAAGGGCCTAATACAGGAACTGGCCACCAAAGGATCCTGAACAGCAAAAAGGCCCTGCAGAGGCAATCCAAAATTGGGCAATCTCCTAATAAAGCTTTAACCCCTGCCATGTTCAACAGCTGAGGTGAATTTGAAGCTCCAGATGCATAAGCTTTGTGCTTAAGGAAGGAGCTAGAAATACTCCTGTACAATTTTATCTGGGATAGGGAGTCAGATGTGCCCATGCAGATCAGCAAAGAAAATATCTCCCCGTCAAGACAATGGGACGTCCTCTATTTAACCATCTCACTAAGAACTGTGAAAACTGAGGGTGCAGATCAAAAGTCAGGTTAGTGCCCAGTTAGATGTTTGTCATCCTTAGATGAAAGGAAGTGACATGTGTGGTACACATTAGCTTAGAGAACCATGGCAAGAAACTGTTTTTAACACTGCATAGGACCAGTATTTCAAGCATATGAGTTCCAGAGTTATTCTAGATGAATTTAATCCTTCTTCATTTAATCCTTCATTACATATAAATGATGCTTCATCTTCACATAGAGCTCCAGATTTCTCACATCTATGTGTGATATCCTCCATACCTTTGCACTTTGAAGTACTGTACCCACTGATGTCTTTTCAGCTAGGCATAGATATTCAATTTTAAGAATTCTTTTATATTTTCAAATGCTGTCTGCACTAGGGGATCACATCTTATGCATTATCCACTCAGCTACTGATTTCTTTGGTGTCTGTGCTTTGCTTGCTGGGGATCAGGAGATTCAACCAAAGACATAAATTAAAAAAACCACATCTAGGCTGAACTTTATATTTTCTTCATTCAGGTATCTTAGATGTAAAAGTTAAACATGTTGTACAGTAGATGAGCTTGTTATGCAAAGTAAACATGACTGTTGAAAAGAGAATATTTTAATGCTTGTTCTGACATTAACTTCCAAGAGGTGAAATACTTGTTCACATAGCTATTCAATTTAACTTCACTAACAAAATAATTTCTGTTCAGTTTCTTGAAAGTATCATGCTGGTTTTATGGTAACATCTGACGGAAATAAGAAAAGTTAAAGCTCTATATTTTACACTATGTATTTTAGGTATATACACACTTCTAATATTATGCTTCAGTTTACCAAAAATATACCATCCCTTTGCAGCTTTTAAAAGGAGGTCTGTGATAAAAAGACAGCATAGACCTCTCAATATTTCTTCTGTTAATTGCCCTGGTCTAGATCTGATGTAGATTATGAATCTACATGGATGCCATGACTGAAAATCTTACTGCTTCCTGTGTAGTCACACACTTCAGCACAGAGAATGAAGGAATTATCTGGTGAGCCTTATAACTATTTTCTAAAAACAGTGGGAACGCTGAATATCAGGAACTAATAGAATGCTCTTACAGCTGAAGACATTAACATTACCTGGAAAACAGATCAAACTTGTTTATTATCCACACAAGGATGCTTCTCTGCGTATGAAGAAAGTGCCCCTAAAAGAAAGCAAAATAGAACACTGAAGAGTTTGGAATGCATTGTCTTAAGGTGCTTTCTCATAATCTGTTACTCCTTTTGAACAGTACAACTTTTCAGCCATAAATTCTAACCAAA
This sequence comes from Chamaea fasciata, assembly GCF_029207755.1. Classification (NCBI taxonomy): domain Eukaryota; kingdom Metazoa; phylum Chordata; class Aves; order Passeriformes; family Sylviidae; genus Chamaea; species Chamaea fasciata. The sequence goes on along the minus strand of NW_027094086.1, from coordinate 65,743,451 downwards.
ATAGCTGATAACACAACTTAGTCCATGAGCTGATGCAAGTGTTTCATTACTCTCTTTAATAACTCTCAGTGCCTTGTTCTTATACTGAGAGTATTGATTTTCTGTTATTTGTGGCTTTTTATTATTTGGGAGTTTATTATTTTTTAATTATTGTATTTCTTAAATAATTTGTGGTTTGCAATCTGATCTTTTGTGATATGCTCCTTAGGAACAGGTACAGTTTATAATTCAGTGAGTGTGAAAAACAGAAGTGAAATGATGGTCCACTGGTAATTGAGTAAATAAAGGAGATAAGGAGATAACTAACAGGAAACTGATCCTATTCTTATTTAGCATGTATTTTATGCCTTGAGAAAAAGGAATCTTTTTCTGTGTTTGCTGTTAGATGTAAATATCAGTGGTCACTACAGTCCAAGTGCTGTGAAGCAAAGGCTTTGGAAAGAAGAGTGAGCTATCACTGTGTTGTGCATTTCTGCTTTTAAGGCCAAATATTCTGTTTTTTGATTTATATCAAAGTAATATTTGTTCCATTAGATATATTTAGAGTGATACAAAACAAGAAATAAAAATAATTGATAATACAGTTAATACCCTGAGCAAAGATCCACTAACCAAAAATCCCAATTCTTTTGCAGAATTTTTCTGGATACCTTATTTCATCAGGCAGTGGTACCTCAGCATGTAATGTCTTTCAACATCTAATGACGTAAGTAGACGGGACTTCTTGCTGTGAATCAGCTCCATATTCATGATACATCTTCATTAGCATTTTAGTCCAGGTGAGGAGGGTGTACTGAAGTGACTCTCTCAGTTCCTGTACTTAGCTTTGGCCTAGGAGAGCACGAATTGGATCAAACTGCAGCCAAAAAAAAAAAAAAAACAATTCACTATTTGGATTAAAACAATCCCTGTGACAGGGATTTTGGGCATGTTCTGTAGAGCCCCTCCTCTTGCTCTGTGCTGGTTGCTAATGTAGACACAGCCTCAGAGTGCTCAGCATTGCTACCTCAGTAAAATATTGGAGGTTTCTTTGGTGACCAAAGCACATCACCTCTGACAGTGTATGTGTCTTTAAAACAAAAGATCTTGGGGGGAACAGACCATACTAATGGAGGGAATGATTGGCAGGATAATTAAAATAATTCAGTACTATGGAACTGACTGGGGTGTGGAAGTTGGGGGCTTTTTGATTGACTCCAATTGCTAACAGGATTTTAGATTTTCTACCCATTAAGCTAAGAATTAAGGTATTTTAACTTTATCACAAATGTATTTTAAAATTATTATTCTGTTTCCAAATGAGAATATATTACCACAAAACAAAACAACCAACCAATTAATGAACAAAAACAATATCTCACCTAAATCCATGAAAAAAAAAACAAAAACGTGATTTTGAAATACCAGAGTTTCTTATAGGACTAGATTTCATTTTCAAGGAAGCTCTTTGTTTATATCATTTCTGAATGGGCACAACTATATCAGATATGGCCAAGCACATGTTTTACAACAAAACCATGTACTCCAATTCCTTTCAGGAGCTGCTGCCACAATGCAACCCCTCTCTCTGTTGTCAGCTATTATTTCCCAGGAAAAGGCAGCAGAAAATTAACTTGTTCATCCAGATTTGTAGTAAATGCCCAAGGAAGTTCATCTTTGCACCTGTTAATTTGTTCTCCTGCAAAAATGCTACAGTGCTCTGCATTCATGAAGTTTTGTGAATTTGCAGAGTCAAAAGAAAACAGATTTCTTTCTAGTTGTGCAGGCTCTGCCCCCTCCGAGGAAGAATGTTTCTGAGCAGGCAGAACAGCAAATATTCCCTTCTTTTCCTCACCTAATGCCCTGCCATCGTCCACAACATCTGGACTCCTCCCAAGGTCAAAAATGGCAGTTTATGGCATTAAAAGCATTAACCTGTGTGTGAATCTTTGTGACCATGGAGCTCACCTGCCCTGCCAAGGCAGTGGAAAGATTTATAGTTTCTAATTTATTTAGGTTGTACCACTTCTATGGTGGTAAAAATTATATTGCTTTTTTAAATCCTTCTACTGCTGTTCCCAGACAGGAATAAGTGGATGATACAATGTGTTTTTTAAGGATAGCCGCATAACAGTCAACTTTGTGCTTATACAACAGGTTTTGAACATTCTGGTAGAACATCTAAGGTTGGGAATGGGCTTTGCATTGACCCCAGTTATGGCCATTTGTCTGCAGGCATTTTCGTTTTATTGGGCATTGTCTTATCTCACTTTTCTCTGCAACTTTTCCCGCTTGCCACCCAGCAGGAAGGTCAACATTTACAGTAGAACAAAAACCCTCTAGTGATTTCAGCAGGGAAGATTTCAGCTTCAAGGAAGCGAGGACCAGAGCGGGGAAAGATGCTCACGATTAGGGCAGTGGTGCTCGGCTGGAATGGTTCAGGCAAAGCTGACCCAAGGAAAACCAGAGAATGTTTTTTGTTATCATACCATGAGCAGCAGCTGACAGCTGAGGCTTGATACCGTGAACCACCATACGTGAGAGGCAGTGGAATGATTTGAGGCTATGGAGTGTCTGACTCAGCCTCCTGGGCAGCAGGGGTGGAAGTGCTGGGGCTGACCTGCTGTGGCCATTTGGGTAATCCAAAGGCAATAACCTCATCTGAGTAATTCCAAGGTTTCCAACAGTTTCTTAATCTGTGGGTAGCCACCCTACCGTGTCATGTTTTTTAGGGAGAGAGAGGCATCTTTTCCAGGAATGGCCAGCTTCCTTTTCTCCTGATTCACTTTCAGCAGTTCCTTTTCCTGCCTTTGCTGGGGCATGGAGATAGAAAAGAATTATATATGTGTGCATATATATATGTTTAAAGTTGCTGTTTATATTGGAAAGAAAGGAAAAGGTTGATACATTAGCAAAAAATTAAAGAACTTCCTGAAGGTCATATTAAGACATGCTCCCTGACACCAATTTCAATTAGCAAATGGACTCTGATTGCTTTGGAATTCTGCCCATGTCTAAGAGCTTTCTCCTAACCCTTGGCTTGACTTGTTTTCAAAAATTAAACTGCAAACAAATAAAATCAGTTTGCCAACACTGTGAGCAAACCACATGTTACTTTTACTCTTGCTAAAAAGCAGCCAAGCACAATGCCCTGTGACTTGGTTATTCATGAACTGGTCTAATTTTCCTGTGAAAACTATAAAGAAACTTTTGAATCGTTCATACACAAATGCTTTTTGATCAACTCATCTCTATTTCTGGAATGAGCTTTCATGAACACATTAGCAGTCAGTCCCTCTCATATTTATCTTTTTCATTCTGCCTGAGTTTAGGGGAAATATGTGTCATTCATAAATTGGCTTATTATAGCTTTGTGTTGAGCTCATATGGGGAACACACTGCTTTAAATTAGATTCCTTCATTATTTTAAATTGTAGCCCTAACAGAGGAGCTAAATACACAATTATATACTCATAATAACATGACTCTGGCCAAAGGGCAGTGGGGAGGTGTAAGATGCTGAGTGAGCCAACTGGTCAAGCAACAACAGAAGTCCTTTTTACAGCCTGACATTTTCCCCAGGGCTTCCTTGAAACCCAAAGAACACTGTTTACATTAGAAAACCTTCTCACAGAGGAAGTCCAGGCTGGGTTATGAGCACTGGCTAGCCTTGCATGAGGCTTTCTCCCTCCCTTCACTGCTCTGGTGATGCCTGGCAGCCCTGGCTTGGCTCTGAATGTTGGACTGGCCTTTAGATGCCACGTCCTGTTCATAATGCCCACCTATCCCTGTGTACAGGAATATACCTGACTGTGACAGTGCATTACTGATGGATTTCCATCACAGTATTATGCTGGGTCTCTGGGCCTTTGGTTAAAATTTATGATGTTTTTAATGAGATCTGGGATGTTTCTGCTCTGGAGAGCTGGAAGCTGAGTGCAAGCAGACAAAAGCACTTGATACTTACTAGGCACCCTGAAGGATAGGTCCTGCATGGAAAAGTCTCATGAACTGAGAGTTAATCACTCAAAGAAAAAGAGGAAAGATAGCAACAAGATGTAAGTCGTGCTCTGGAAGAGCAGATTAGGGATGGATCATTTGCAAACGCCATCCGGCTGGCAGCCAGTCTCGCCCTCCAGGTAATGAAATACACTCAGCACTTGCTATCAGTATGAACACAGTTTAAGATTATGTATAGGCTGGACTTGCAAAGCATGACTTTTCCAAAGGCACAGAATTTTTTAGCATGTCTTCATCACACATTTGGAAGTATGATCCACAGCTATCAATATATACTGCAGTGCAGTTGTAGATGTCCACCATATTTGTTACTGAGATAAGTAAAGAAATTCTTTATTCCAAAGCTCCATTTCATTAGTATTATGAGATGTTTCTGGTTTGTGAGGAGTCTCATAAGATACCTATACACATGCATTTATAGAATGTTCTTGAAATTTATATCATCAAAAAAGTTGGTGATGAACCCAACTCGTGAAGTACTGCAAACCTCCACCCTACAGCACATTTAATGAGGGAAACAGAAGAACACAAGCTCAGACTTAACTCATGCTGTGCCTAAACTGCTTCTCAGTAAGAGCAATGCAAAGGAGGTGAAAACAAGAGTCCAAACTGTAATAGACTCATTGCTCACTGTAAGTGGAAGAAGGAGATTGCAACTTGCCCTTCTAATTTGTTCCTCCCTCTTCTAATCAGGCTGAACAACTTATCTGTGTGAGTACTTCTGCACCCAACAAAAGGGTAATACTGCGTCCATGCACTGAGCTCCATGTGAGAGAGCCTGTTCTCTGTGTCTGCTCCAGCCCCAGGCATAGCCTGAAGCAAAGGATATAGGGGTGTGTTTAATTTGCATGACCTACTCCTTTGCAAATAGATAACCAGGGCAAAAATAATTTCCTTGGGGTCATTCCATTGATTCTTACCTGAAAGCACTGTAAAAATACAATACAAGATATATAAATATTCAAGCACCACCCACAGACCCATTTCTGAATTGTGTGAGGAAGAGAGGAAATAAAAGTGCCTAAAAAGTCAGGGCCTGGATGACTACATGTGTATTCAAAGCATCAGTATTAAAAAAATAGGAAGGAAGAGGAGACCTTAAGCTTGAGTAAAGCTCTGCTGCAATATACAGTAACCACACCATATTTCCATGAGGAAATATATCCTCTCCTCAAATTCCCTTGCTGACACACTGTCAGAGGCCACTGTTTCCTTCACAGCTCTTTCTACATAAGAGTCTGTAACATCACCATTTTTCTCAGCAGTTGCACACATTATCTGATAAAGATTTTCCAGCATTTTTCTGGATGCTTTGGGACACTCTGACCTTGAACGAGAAGGTCTACACGCACCTACCTGCCAGCCAGGGGCATCTTTTTTGTGGGGTGAAAGGAACGCCTGCAGTGGAAAAGCCAGCAGTTCAGGGGCTGGTTATTCCTCCCTGCCATGAGGTAAGACCAAGGCCATGTTGTGCAAGAGCACATTGCAGGCACCCGCGGGAACTTCGGTCCCAGAGCACTTCTCCTCTCACTCCGGGGGAAGGGGTTAGCGCCTCATTTGTGAGATGCTCAGAGCCAGAGGGCAGGGATTCCCACCACCCCAGTCGGTTCAAAGGGATATGCTAAATATATACAAAGGCCATGAAATCAGATGCAATAAGGAAAGGGAAGGCTGATTATCTGTGGACCTTCTGGAAGGCTGCACTGCACTGTTGCCTCAGGGAGGAAGAAAAAGGCTCCTTGGGACATCATGTGCACTGGGTCATGCTTGCTGCGTCCTCGCTTCTAAGCAGAGCCAGTTAACCTTTTTTTCCTCTCCTTCAGCAATAAAATTAGGGGTAAAATCAAGAGAAAACAAAGGGTGTTGGCTCGGATCAGGACAGACTAAGCTGTCAGAGCTTTCTTGTCAATATAGGGGAAATAATACTTGTAGACAATACAAGAATTCAATCATGTTTATGGATAGTAGTGGCCAAGATTATATTGCCATGCATTTTATGCACTGGCATGTAAGGACATGGCACATTCTCCTGTTCATTATCAGTCAAAACTGATTCAATAAAAGCTGAAAAAATTACATTAATCCACTTCCCCTGCTGTTTTGAAGGACAGTTGATGTCTGATCACAAAGTGCTCAGAAGTGCGTGGTGACCCTAAGCCGAGGAAATGGTCTCCTGGTGCCCTGACTGGGATGCTTATGCAAGAGCCAGGCACAAACAATTATCTAGGGCAGGCACTGTCCCCAGGGGAGGGGAAAGGCAGGGAGCTCGAGGCAAGAAGGAGAGGTGTTGTCAGGGACAGGAGAGTACGATGCAACGTGGCAGCAGAAGACAGCGACCAAAGAGGCTTTTCTCTTCACGGGGGACAGATGAGTAACTCTCTCCAGATGAGTCAGCTGAGATGTCATCAGCAAAACTGCACAGAGGTCTGGGTATCCCTCTTCTAGAAAGCAAAGCCTGCTTTCTAATTTCTGTCAAATCCTTGACCAGAGGGAGGTCAAGTAGTGCCAGCAATCTTTTCTGAGCTGGGAAGACTGGCTTGTCCAAGCTTGGAAAACCGACTTGAAGAAAATTAGGAGAGCTTGGGTAAACTACAGGCAGTTTCTGTGACAAGATTATTTGAAGGGTGGAGGTGAAAAAGGGAGACAAATCATCTAAGGCAGAGCAAGCACTATGACTGGATCATTATATACTTGTACAGCACTTAAAGAGTGATCACACATTTTATAAAACAAATAAAAATCCATAGACTGAAACCCTTATGCTCTAGACAGAAGCATAACAGGATGTATGACTGAAGAAATGAAGGCAAGAAAATGGAGATTGAGGGATAGAAAAATAAGTAATATGCTGGAACAAAGACAGGACAAACTTGAAATTAAAATTCAAATAGATTATTAGGGTCATTGCAAAATCATGCAAGAAAACTGATTAAAAATTCCATTTATCACACCTGAGCAAAATGTCATGTATAGTATCTCTTGCAAAAATACATGAAAGGATTTCTCCCTAGAGGAATTCACAAACTGTTTCACACAGGAGAAGGAGCAGAGGTGGGGTCTCAGCAAGGAGAATGCAGAAACAGTGCAAACATCAGAGGACTGGACACAAGCATTGGTTTCTGTGGACATTGTCTCATTTGTCCACAGAAAATGAAGAACAACAAATATCATATAAAGATCCATTACACCACTCAACTGGGGTTTTCATAAATACCAAGAGTGTTTTTGGAAGCTCTTTCTGTCATGTCAAGTGTAAGGGCTGGGCCTGTATGCTGATTTCCAGAGAGATATGGGTTTGATTCTTTGTCATCTTGCTTCCCAGGAAATCATCTAATACCATGAAATTTGTAATACGATTCTGTGTCCCAATAATACCACCCCACTTAATTTATAGCTGTTCAAAAGACAACTTAGGCTGCAAAATAGCTGTTCTCAAGTACTATTTTTCTCTGGGTTTGAAATATTGGATGCAAACAAGACCATCTTACAGGAATTTTATGCCAGGAAGAAATATATGCCGCTGGTATAATTCCTAATTACACAGGCCTTAGATTGGGATCAGCTCTCAGGGTAATTTTATTGATTTTCTCATTCTATTTCTGGTTTCTTACACTCATTCCTCACTGATTTAGCACAGTGGGAATAATGATCAGTGTTAATGCCTAGAAAAGTTGGGGCAGAGAGAGACTTCCCTCACATTCAGCACAGCAAAATGCCTCTGGGAGTAAACTGATCCACATCGTCATCACTAGGTGAAGTAACAATATTTGCAAAATAAGCCATCTTTCAAAAAAATTGTCATTGTTCTCCTATACAAATCGTATTCCACAAGTACACATTTCTCAAGATCTTGGTGCATCGTTAGTTTTCCTACAGAAACTTGTTTAGGAGCCTAGGAGCTGATATTCCAGAACTGAAGGAATGGTCTGAGTAGTGTAGAAAGTTTTTTGCAGTGTGGCTGAGCCTGAACATACTCGCTTTTGAACAGATAAGATAAATAGAACAGATAAAGCTTGCCATCTAGAGGAACAGTACAGAAATCCACTTTTCTTTCTACTGAATCTGTTCTTGCAATTATTCATTTGAGTGTGAGCATGAGCAGACCAACAAGAGCAAGTGACATGTTTTAGTACTGATCATAACCCACCAGCGACCAAGGAGATTGCAACAAGATGACAGGGAGACCTGCCTTCAACTTGTCCTTTTTTCCACCCAACTTCTCCCTCCTTTTGCACCCAGTATAAAGATGCCTGTTCCATCTTGCTCCCACAGCTACTCCATGGTGAGATTCCCTTCCTACTGCTTTCTGTGTAATAATGAGAAGGGACAGCAAAGAATTGAATTCATGCCCTGTTATTTTGCAGAGGTGGAGTCTGGAGGATAGGCAAGGGGAATGCCTCAAGGGACTGAAATATCAATTCAGGACATTATTCTCTGCTCACCACAGAATGACAGTCTTTAGGCCATGAAGAAGATCACAGGGACAGAAAAAGATGCAGGTCACTAGCTATTGGAGCTGTCTGAAGAATGCAGGTGATAAGGCAGGGTTAGGATGGTACAGCTGTGTCCTGCTAAAATCTCAGGGGTACATTGCAGTCCCTGGGTAGGAGATGCCTCTTGGTGGGAGCCCCAGAGCAGCCACATATGACTTGCTTGGTAAAGTTGACAGGATTTCCAACCCTGTGTGTGGATTGGAGTGGAAGGAAGGTGACCGTGGTAGGCAGCCATGAATGTATCCAGGCAGCAAGCCCAAGGAAAATCAGGTCTCCTGCTCTTGAGGTGCAAGCAAGCTGTCCTGGCTGTGTGCAGTCCAGTTGAGCTGCTGTGCCACTCACCCTGGCCAAACACACCAAGTGACTCCCAGCTACTTTCTCTTGCATAAGAGCATGTTATGTAAGCACCAGCGGTGGTACAATTATTTGTCTGGATACAGCACTGGGCGCAAGGTCAGCGACACTGTTTGTTAAATTGCCTCAATTTCAGACCTTAGCTTCCGCCTCGAGTGCAGATGCCTCAAAGAGATTCTGAGAAGAATGAGTACTACCCTCATTTCACTGGATGGAAAGTAATATGTCCTTCCAGCTTCAGGCCTAGCAAAAACAATAAACAGAGCTTCTCATGAATTTCCATTACATTTGGGAGAACTTCATATAATTAGGCACATAGCCCTGTCCTGCTTCTCCTGAAATCAAAAGGAGTTCTGCAGTTTACAGGAATTAAAAATAAAAAAGTGTTCACTGTGCTTTTGCCTTTTCACAGCCTCATTGATATCAGAAGAGTCACCTCGATGGAAGTCAGGGAAATGCTGCCAACTTACACCAGAGGCGGACGCAACTGATCATGAGCTGTCATTCCTCAGGCTAATTATGAGCTCATCAGTTCAAGGATTCTTCTGAGTTCACTTTTAGGGATCAGTGTGGTTAATCCTCCAAACCAAATTTTTAACCTTACAATGACATACCTCAGTACCTATGTTTAACTTCTGAATTACCACTCCTTTGGGCTGGGAAACTGATAACAATTGGATGAGTCGTCCCCAAATCAGTGCTGGCCTCATATTTCACCCACCCTGCTGTACCCTATTGTTTAACCATACCTCACTCCTTTTAATGAGACTCATTTATCTTTCTGTCAAGTTTCATACTATTTCCTGTTTTACTGAACTTGTGATGAAAGCAACAGAAACACTGCTAATTGATGCCTTTCAGGTGACATTAGCCCTTGCATGAGCATCAATCAGTGGCGGTAAACATCTGTCTGATCAGAATTTTCCTTTTTATATTCCACTTTGGAAATTTAAAAATAGCTAAAGCTCTGCTGATAAAGGATAAGCAATACACAGGCTTCATCTGAGAAATTACAAGGACAGGGAGCATGGTAACAGAAGTCTCTCAGATCTCTGGTGGCATGGTGGTGATTATAAGACCAAGTTAAGCAGACTGACAAAACCCTTTCATCAAGAGCTGCCCTTTGCACATTAAGTTACATGAACATAAGCCTGTCAACACAGTGTCTGTAATAGTCTGTGTGCACTGTCAGACTGTGTCAGCCCAGGGACAACAAAAGCCTCCAACTTCAGCTGTTAGCTTGGTCTTTGGCCCATGTCAGTTACCGGGCAGAAAGTAAAACTTGTGGAGAAAAGCAGGAACCGACTGACTGAGGCATTCAGGCCGGTGCAGAAGCAGACTGAGTGCTTTGGTCCTTAATGAAAATAGTTCCTGCCGCTTTCTGTGCCAGATGGAGAATGATCCTGATTGTCACACAGAGAGCTCTGTGTTTTCAAGAGCAATTGCCCCTAGATTCGGGCCTTGAGGGCACTGATATATCACAATTATCCTGAGTAGTCTCCCAGAATCCCCCTCTACCCCTACTCAGCCCAAGAGACCTGTCTGTCCATCTGGGCACTCTGTTCAGCACTGCCCTCTGCTGCAACAGGCTGGGGATGAAGAATGTTTGAGCTAGGGGACCCTTTTAGATCCCTTTGTCACCTGCCAGGTGATGCACTGCTATATTTGGCGCTGGCCCAGGACTAAGGGAAATATTTGATAACCTCTCAAGGACTCTTCTTCCTCCATTTTGCTGCTCTTCTCTAATACACCAGGATGATGTTCATCTTTGAGATCAAATGCACATCACTGCAAATATTGTATTCCTGGGAATCTTCCAAGTGATCTGCTGGAAAAGCCCAACTTTGTGCAACTCCTCTGTAGTTCAGCTACATAACATGCAAATGAGGATATCCCATCAAAGGAAAGAAGGGCCCATAAAAGCAAGAAATGTTGACTGACTTACTAACAACCTCTGCCTGGAAGTAAAAGACTTGGCTGCAAGGATTTTCAGATTCACAAACCTCAGCTGCTATGCTTGCAACATTAGCCTAATACAACAGGAAAAAAAAAAAAAAAGTAAAAAAATGGGGAATTATTTTGAGCTTTGCCTCCTCAGCAGACAAGGAATTTTGGTTCTAACATCTTCTCAACTTCTTTACAAAACAAACATCTTACTGATCCTGGTTCAGCATCACCTTGGAATTCATGTAGGTTATTCATCACCTAAGTATGGGGATTTCAGAACGAGACTCGAGGGAATGTTCTCTGCTCCCATGCGATTACAGTTTTTATCCATGTGTTGCACTGGGACAAATAAGCATGCCAGGTGCCAGGGAAAGAAAAATGAGGCTGCTCAGCAGTTCAGGCCTTATTTCGTTCCCGTGATCGCCTGAAAATCTCATTAACCTATTCTGCCTGATTCACACTTTTTGCACTATACATGCTAAAGAGAGAAGCACAAAGATACAGTTGTGAACAGCTGTCAACTTCCTCTTGCCTGCTGGCAGTGAAACAGCTGATTAACTGCTTTCAGATGTGGTTCATTTAGTAAATTAGGATGTGGTATATCTTTGTCTAAAGTTTCAGAGGTACTCGGGCTGCATGGATATTTGTCTGTTGCACTGTTCAATTAACCCAATTTTTATTGAGTGTTCAGCTCATACTTCTAGAAAATCAAATTTGCTAAGTGTCCAAAACAGGGCATGCAGAAATGGAACTGCCTCAGTTGCACAGCAACTTTCTGATTGTTGTGGAAATCCATTTAGAACATATTGAGGGAAGCAAATATGATTACTGCCAATCTAGAGAGAAAATGTGAGTTTACTCAGCAAAGAGGAGTTTAGTTCTGCTTCTGACTTCATTCAGACCAAGATTTCAACCACATTCCAGTCTTGCAAAGAATGGGCTAAACACACCCTCTCTCCCAGTCCTTGAAAATAAACCCCTAAATTTTCCTTGATTAAGTCAAAAGAAGAATCAGCCAATAAGTCAATGGTAATAGACTTATACCCTGAACTCAGTGTAAGGTTTCATTTAAAACTAAGTTCAGAGGCACTCTCTGAGGAGCAAAAATGGATGTAACACAGCCAAGTCTCTAAACTGATAATAATGTAACTTTTTTTGACAGGCTTGCCAGGGAAAAGATGCCTGCATGAACTGTGTGGCCTTTTTCATTCACCAAAAGAACAGACGAGAGCATGCTATCCAGCCCCACTGGTCTGGCAGCAATTTTTTGAGTTCTCTGGTTTAAATCCTCCAGCATTCAGCACAGGATATTTAAGTCACACATGATATTTTTCACTGGAGAGGAAGGTCTGAGGATTGCAGCACATGATGTATGAGATGATGCTGAGGGAGTGGGTTTCTTCAGACTAGAGAAGAGAAAGCAAAGGGTACAATTACCTATGGACCAAGGGTGGAGACCAGTCTTCAAAAAGATGCACAGTGAAAGGACAAGAAGCAACAGCCTGAAGTTGAATTTTGGTCTAAAGAAAGACTTCTTCATCAGAGGGTGTAAAAGCAAAGGAAGAGGTTGTCCAGAAATACTGTTGGAGAGACTCAAAACTCAATTGGATACAACCCTGAGGGACCTGATCTAGCCCTGAACCTTGAAGTAGTGTTTTGAACTAAAGAACCTTCAGAAATCCCTTCAAACACAGTTACCCTGACATCGACAGCTCCATTACCAAGAGGCTTACCAGAAATTAATTAATGCTAGTAGCACTCAAAACAAAATTTCACATGAATGAATAATGTAAAGTCCATCATACAAATTCTTAAAACTTTATTAAGGTGCTATTGCATGGCAATATTTTGGCTCATTAAATTAAAAAAAAACCCTAGCTTATAATGAAAAAGGATTCACACTGAAATACACAGCTTTCTAATCTCACAGTGTTTTCATCCAGCTTTACTTTCAGAAAGAAATGAGAAATAGCTGAAAGATGGAGGGGAGAGTTCACTTTTAAGGCAGCATTTTCCCGTTCTCACTTCCATTCATGAATCTCTAGCTGTATTTCCAGATGGATTGCTGGGCTCATGGCTCCTATTGCTGTAAGGGCACCAAGGGTCTTGTTCTACTTACAGGCTCTTAAGAGGCTTCATCTCCTCTGCCATTCATGTTCAGGCATCCTCTTCCTGCCAGCTGCAGTTATTTCTCCCATGGAAAATCCAGGTTAAGAAAGGCTGAGTATATGTCACAATAATGCCAGCATCAAGAGGTCAAAAATCATGATGTTTCTGAACCAATAAGTCTTGCTACAGCTAGAAAGTTTTTCAGCTTTTCATTGCAGTATTCAGGTCAGAAGTTTCCTCTTTCTGAGAAAGAGTGTGTCTCTTCATGAAGCATTCACGTATGATTTTAAGGTTTCTTTGTCATATAACTACATTGATTAGCAACTTTAGCTCCATGCCCACATCCAGCATGAGTATCTTTGTCAAGAATAAGCTGATAACATAACTATTTCAGGGACTTCTGTCCATGATCTGGTAGTTAGGGGCTGTAATAACAGGAACAGGTAAGATGAACTGTGGTTTGGATGTTCAAAACCCAAAAAATTGCTTTTATTTATATTAATGCAATCTAGAAGGCTTAGATGGTTTTATTTAGTTCTATTAGTCACTTTCGTACTTATTTTCATACGATTTTTAAATTTAATTTTTTCCTACCAAGAAGGCTGATACCACTTTTCCTCTCAATCTCTACCTGTTCCTTCTGGCATAAAGCTTGTCACCAGAGACTTCAGAAAAATAAGAATACCCACTTAAAATATATGTCCTAATTTGGGCAGTTTCTGAGGGAGATGTGTGTGTGTTATGGGATTTCTCTTCCAGCAAGCATTCCTTTCTAGCCATAACGTGATGCCTGACTGTGTGCTTCTCCTCCTAAGTGCAGAATCACTCCCACTTTTCTTCTCTTTGACAAGTGTCATGGCCATTTTTCCAAATGGCTGGTTGTGTAATACCACTATTCAGCTAACTTGTAGTCTCTCAATTCAGAAAGCTGTGCCTTGTTGAGGAGTTTTCAAAGTTCAACTTCTCTTAATAGATGGAAATGATAATTTTAAAAAATATTTGCCCATCAATATTTTGGGGATCATAGATGCAATCAGAAGAAATACAACACAGGTTATAATGACCCTCCCAATCCAAACATTCTTATTTGAAGCAGAATATTGATTTAATACATGTGCAGGTAAATATGCTAATTGCAATGCCTGACAATCTCATTTAGATCACAAATAGTATATTAAATACATGATTGATGGTTTGTATTGTCTTCACATTTAACAAAAAGGGCTGGTAGGAATCCACTTACATTTTTCCCAATGTTTCATGCAGGTACCTGCTCCACACAGTCAATCTCTCAGTCTTGCTTGACTGATTTAACCAATTGTTTCAGATTACCCACTCAATGAAACCTCAGATTTTCTCTTCCTCAACATAGTCTTCACTTTGCACATAAGTAGCTCCAAATTACCATGTTGTGCCAGGGGGAAAGGCAAGGGAGACTGAGTGAATACCAAGTGACTCCACGATGCCAGTAAGAGACAAATAATAGTATAAGAATTTGACAAAGTCCTTCCCTCAGAAAAAAATATGCACAACTAGTTAATGAAAAGTCCTCCGAGGTTGGTAAGCTAAATTAGCAATGACTGTTGGCTTTTAATTGTTCTAAAAGTCTCTGGTCACAATATGCAACTCCTGTGCTACAGCACAGGGCAGCAGTGGCAGTGTTCCAACATTGTCCCTGGACCACTATGCTGTCTCACTCTCTCTCTCCGTCTTTTTTTCTAACTGACCAGACATTTCTGAGGACCACTGTAGCTTTTTTAAAAGTTCTGACTGACAGATGAAGCAACTCAGATGAGAACCTTTTCTTTTCAAGTGTATTAAATCACTACATTGAGCTTTGGATAGCAAGTCAAACACAGAAAACTTACATTCTTACAATTGTAGAGCCGTTTAGTCTGGAAAACACCTTTAAGATCATCAAGTCCAACTGTTAACCCAGCACAGCCAAATCCACCTCTAAACCATGTCCCTCAGAACCGCATCTGCACATCTTTTAAATGCCTCCAGGGATGGTGACTCAGCCACTTCCCTGGACAGCCTATTCCAATTCTTGACAACCCTTTTCATGAAGAAATTTTTCCTATTATTCAACATAAACCTCCTGTGGCACAACTTGAGACTGTTTCCTCTTATTCCTTAAAGCAGAATAAAAACAAACATTTGACCCAAGAAAAATTTATTACCATTTCAGTATTAAGGGGTTTGATGGGAGAAACTTTGACAGAAAATGCAAAGGCTCCAAGGATAAGAAATAATTGAAAGCATTTTGCTAAACCAGTGAAATTATAAATATTTAATACATGACTCACAGGAATTACATCCATGAATGATGGATACTGCAGAGGCTCTTCTCCATTTGTAGAATGGGTTCAGCAGCGCAGGGCCTTCTAGTCTACTAGTTTTTTGTAACTTCTGGAAATAAAAACTCACAAACTTTTCAACAGCTTTATCTGATTCATCTATCATAAGTACCAGGAAGCAGCAGACTTGATATTAGATCACTGCTGGCTTTTAAAACACAGTTTCATGGAAAACAGCCCTTTTAGAAACCAAAAGCTGATTTCTCTTCTGGACTGAGGAATTGTCTCTGCATTAACAATCCTGGCCACAGTGCTTTAATCCAGATGGGACACTTATCTCTGAAAGCCAGTAAAAAGCATGAGAGGGGCTCAAATATGGAATATATTGCTTGTCTAGAAGATGATATTGAGTTCCAGATTTGAAGTGTGTTGAGACGTTTTAGTAGAAAGTTTGGAATAGATTGGCTCACAGAAGAAATTTGGTTTAACACAGAAATGCACTGGCAGAGTCCAGAGCATTCCTCTGGGTGCCCTGGGAGGCCACAGACCTCGGCAGAGAGGTTTGGGACCTGAGCAAGAGGGTTTGAGATCTGTACAGGGGGGTTTGGAAGCTGTACAGGGAGGTTGTAGACCCTGGCACAGAGCCCAGGAGGACACTGCCTTTGACTTCAGTCCATGGGAACGGCTTCCAACGTTGAGGGAAGAATTACAAACCACAAAGATGTGAAAAAAGTACTTCAGTTTAGTATAGGATGAAAAATTACGTAGTTTTGAGTTTTTAGAATATAGGAACATGGGGGACAAGATGGAGGATTTAGGGTGTTGCCCTTAGTTCTTCCTTCTCCCCTGACCTCCATCTTCTGGTGACAGTGGCACAAAGTAGTTTAAGGAGATTGGATTAGAATAAAGTTGACCCTTTTAGTATAGGTGATAGGTATTGGAATTTAAGTGTAAACAGGTGATACGTAACTATCTGTAGAAAGGGACTGTGACGTCCCACTGTGGGGGGAGTCACCTCGTGTCCTAGCTGCTGTTCAGATCTCAGTTGGGCACAGAGAACATTTTAAGATATGAAATAATCAACAACACGATATAACAAGAAAACTAGACTGTTGTATTTCTCTGGGGAATGTTTTTTCCCCCCAAGACCCCTAGTGTCTGTAAACATATGGTTTGACCTTTCCTTCCTTTCTTGACCTCATTGGCTGAGTGCCAGCCATCCTCCCAGAGTGGGAGACTAGATAAGACTCCTGTACTTCCTTGTTCGCTCTCTTACCCCCTGGAACCCTTCTGGAATAAACGTCTTGGAATAATCCTGGGGTAAGTGCCTCTTTTGCAATCTTTTGTCCTGTCCCTCTGAGATATCCCTCCAAAGCCTCTCAAGAGCTAGTCCCAGGCGGGGGGGCTGAGGGGGGATATTTACACTAGACCTTGAAGACTCCACTTCTTTCTTGGGACCTGGCTTGGGGCTTTCAGAGGGAAAAAGACTTTTTTCCACCTTAATCTTGGGTGAGGAGACCAAACCTGAAAATACACCTAGTTATAGGCTATGTCTGAGCCACACAAGGGAAGGTGCTTTACATTTGATATCAGTGTCCTTTCAAATTGCCATGAAAATGTTGTACTAAATCAAATTCCCTGATTTCTCACATTTTATCTTGGTGGGTATATAAGAAACCCCTCAGCAATTCTGAGTGGCAAATATACAACACGCTTTTTTTTGTTGTTTGTCCCCGTTCCCCATCTTGCCTTTGCAGTGATCTGTTCCCCAACAGCACAATGCTTGAATATCACCCTTACAGGAAGACGTCACAGCACCAGCAGAAAAATTACTAACATTTTCTGTAACACGTATTTCTGGGATTATTAGGGAGGCTTTTGATGTACTCTGCCCATGGCAATATATCAAAGATGCCCCATCTCAAACTTCCCTAACATCTCTCCCTGTCCATAGTCCTGAGTGAGTTACTTCACTCCTCATGCAGGAAAACTGCCTATTTTATTTCCCAGTGGAATGGACCCACAATCACCACCTCACCAAGTGACCAACCAGCAAAGCAAACTGGTTGGCATGAAAAGAAGGGAAGAGAAGCGTCTTAAATGGTGCCTTGTTTAAGAGGCACCTCTCTGTCAGTGGCTTACTCTGAGTTCTCAGAATGTGATTTCTCAGAATGGGCCTGAGGATACCTATGTCCTTTATTTTCTGGGAAAAAAAAATCACAAACTGGGTGATGAAAGCATGCGCATCTCAACTTTCTCTTAAACTCTGTCTATAAGAAATGCCACTTTTCTTTCTCTCCCACATTTTTTCCTGTTCACCCTGGCCTTGCCACTGGCACACCTACCAAGAAGTCAGAAACATAGGTACATTTTGATTTAATCTCTTGATGACTCAAACTCCTATTTCCCCTAATGGCCTATTCCAAAACACACTTGGGAGGTTCTTCTCTATTCTTGATGAAGCTCCACCTTTTACTTAAACACTGGTGGCCAGAGGAAGGAGACAAGGCTGCCTCTGGAAACCCAGTCTAAAAATGGGGAGTGGAAAGGAGCATTCTGCCATCTCCTCCCCTCTCTGGGGGCTATGCCTGTTTTCCCCAAGCAGTTTCCTCATGACAGCTGTATAATGGAGAGACAGGGATATACCCACATTTCACCTCCATGGAAGTGACCAACCTGTTGGGTTACAGAGTCCTGCTCTTCTTTCCCTCCCACACTCAGTGAAACAAAAAATGCATGAACAAGTAGCTCGAAGTCACGTGCGGATACTGCCTCACTGTGCTCATGTCTGTCTCTTGCTGGCCCCGTGAGTCACAGATCATTTCCATGTAAACCTCATGAGAAAGGAGGTACAAGCCTTCCCTGAGATTCCTACACACACCAACTCCTTTTTAGTCTCCTTTGCCAGCTGACAGGTTAGACAGTGAGGAAAAACAGTGTTGGATCCCTCCAGGCAAAGGAGAGGGAAAATAAACCATCTTTTCTCTCACCATCTCGCTCTTGGTGAAAGCTCCAACTTCTGGATAACAGAAATGGATTCAATAGGACTGACTACATATTTTAAAGGAAACCAGTGATTATGAGTTCATTTTGTGCAGGGCCTAAGTGTGCAGCTGACTGGCATGTGGCTACATACACAGAGGGAACACCTCACCTGTGAAAACCAGAAGCGATGAGACATCCCCCTTCAGTCCTGAGCCACATACTCATCCATGTGCCCAGGAGTGCCTCCAAGCAGAACTGAGCACCTCATGAGCTCAAAGGTCAGAAATGCAACCATCATCAGCAGACACACCAAACACAATAGATATTTTATTGGTTTAATTTCCAAGGAAGTTAAAAACCAGATGAAAGAAGACTTGCATAGCATAATCTCTACAATTTATGAAGAATAATCACATTTTTTATGCAGTCCTGTAATTTTGACAGAAAGATGACCTAAAATTTTTACTATTTTTTACTATTTTACTATAGTCTTTTGAAGGACACCACTGAAAGTATATAAATCATAAACTAATCTGAAATATCTCAGTCATTTCAGAAAACACAGAGCTCAGAAACTTCTCCTAAAAATGTTGATTTCTGTTCTGTGATTTCAGCCTCCTGGCAATTATTAGAGCTTGTAATAATCACCATTTTTATCTTGAGATTTGAGAAGGAGCTGAGTCTCACAGAGAATGGAATGTGTCTGAATAATTCATTGCAAGTAAATAAGGATTTGGTTTTCAAATATATAGAGGACTTTCTACATATAGCACTCTGGAAATACAGTATTAAGTACATTTATTATCCATATAAGGCAAACATATATGTGAAACTATTGCAAAGATTTAATTTTGCAGTAATTGGAGTATTTAGATCAAAAAGCCTACATTCATATGAAATGGTCTTATTTTCTATATACTTGGAAACTTAAAAAATAAACCCTGATAGAACATACACTTTTTTATATAGCGTTTCAAAGTGTTTATGCCCCTTTTCTACCTACAGTCCTTGGGGTTGCAGTATGCTAAATTTGTTCTTCCTTTGAATTTTTTTTTTTCACATTATGGAAGGGATGTTCTTTCTGCAAACTTACTGTAAAGTGCATGCCATTTAAAAGTGACTCTTTGTACTTCAAGATTTTCCACAGAGTTTTGTCACTGAGAATTCTTCTTCATCGATGGAAAGACATATTAGTACTGGCAGGAACATTCCACTCACTAGAAGGGAAATATTATCCTTTATTTAGCTGAAAGATTCCTTATGTATCTTGCATCAATCTGAAGTGTTGTGACATTTCCTACCACTGTACCACAAGGATGTTCCTTCTGGGAAATGCACAGACTATACTAATGAGTATGTTCATACATCACAGGAAATCTTTCTTTTCCCCCTGTAAAATGGCAAAATTATTCTTGATCTAATACTACTAAGCCACAGCAAAGAGAATGTGTAATTGACTGGAAACAATAGGTCAAAATGACCAAGCATGACATTTTTAAAGTTCAAATCTTCTCATCCATAGTTATCATCCATTGCATTATGGATATTCACAAACAGTATTTGTCAAGTCACTGTGTACCAAAGTGACTTATTTTGTACTAAATGCAATAACGAGTGAAACAGAGCTTTTTGAGGTTGCTTTCAATTTCATTTTCTAACTTCTGTGCCATTTTAAACAAATGACACAGTGGTGAGGTGAAGAGGACAGAGCAGAGCGCTAGAGATCACCAAAGGTTAATATACAACAGGTCTCTTCATATTAAATCTGCTAGAGCTATGCTGGCTTTCTACCCAACAAAGCAATGCTTAGATATCAGGAAACTGCTTTTCAAGGTTCCAAAAAACCCTGCTCATTACAACCTCAGATAATTGACTATTAGAGATAAACCCCCTGCTTTTCAAAGCAGGCATCAAGGAGCAGACCTCGGTCTCCGAAGTGGAAAGTACAACTCTCAAAACTGATTCTCAGTTTACATACATACGAAAAACCTCTCTCCATGTATTTTATGGCAGATTGTAAGAACCAGATAATGTTCTTCTCATTTCCATTACAAAGCTCTGCTGAGAGACTGTTCCAGCTGAAGTGAGTAAAACCAGTTCTTCAAAAGAACAAAAGAAAAAAGAAACCATTATACATTAAAAAAAAAAAAAAAAAAGAAAAAGAAAAAAAAAAAGGAAAACTAAAAAGAAAAAAGAGCATTTTTGAATTCTGATTTGTGCTCTGGGTGATGAGCTTCCTTTTTCCCATTCTGTGCTGCTCTGTGGTAGTTGCTCCTCTTTCAGAATGACTGTATGACCAACTCTTTCACAAAGCTACCTGCCTCCCTCTGGGGATATGCTCAAACAACTCAAGGATTGCTTCAGCCAGAAGCACTTTCACACAGCTGGAGCCAAAATTGCCCCAAGGAAGATCTAAATCATATTGTATGAGAGTTTTGACGGTGCTTTAGTGGGGTCAAAATTTCACTTCCCAAATGGCAATAGAGCAGCCAATCCAGGAGAATTTTGTCTACCAGGAGGACTCCTGGAAGCATGAAATCATCCCATAGCTAGCTGGACACATGTTGAGGGTCAGAAAACGCCTGGCCTCAACGTATTCAGTCTTGATTTACATAGACTTTCCATGTGGGTTTTCCTTTTTGCTCCACAGCTTCCTTTATTTATTTTTTAGTAATCTTCACAATAATTGATATTTCAGAGTAAGTCTTAGGTTTCAGATATTTGCTCTCAGAAATCAGAAAGCATGAGTCTTTTTTTAGGAGCTTTCATCAGTCATTTAAGAAGGACACTATGAAATGAACAAAGGTTAAGAAAAATTACTTTGAGACCTGTTCACAATGGAGAAGCATCCAAACTTTCAAGAGTTCCCTTAATTGGCAATTAGAGATTGCTGAGGATAAACAATGTTTGTACAGAAAAATACTGTATTACTTGAAATATCTCTAATTAGAAACAAAGTGCCAGCTTCCATAAATATGTAAGGAAACAAGAATGTGGAACTCATAGAATCATGGAATGTCTTGGGTTGGAAGGGACCTTAAAGATCATTTAGCTCCAACTCCCCTTCCATAGGCAGGAACACCATTACATAAAAAATCCCAGGGAAGACATCACATAAAATAAATCAAATGGAAAAGTAACTAATGGAAGAGAAAGAAGTTGAAAACAAATGGATGGAATTCCTACACGGAATGTGTTTTGCAAATGGCATCCCTACACACTACTTCTGAAGGGGGAGACACAGATTTCCCAATAATTCCCTCTCTTCCATTGCTTTCAGACTGTATACACATCACCTTCAGCTTCCTTCTGGAAAAGCTGAATGCACTGCTACTCTCATTCCACTCTCCCACTGTTCTCTTCCCACCCACATTGTTTCTAAAATATGTCTTGTATCCTCTCTTCTAATTGGGGTTTTGACAAAGCACTAGAAGGAAGTTGAGTATTATTGTGTTTACTTTCCTTCATTGAGATGTGGCTTCCTGACAACCAAGTCTGGCTTGTTTTTGGAGTCATCCACCAGTAAGACTTGATCAAACCTGTTGCATCCTGAAGCAATTGTGCAAAAGAGAGTTATGGCTGCTGCAACCTAATCACAAGCAAAAACATGTAGGTGAGCAGTAATTATCAACAGTTTTGCCATCTGATAACATTTACAGCAAACAGAAAATTACCAGAAGAAAATGAATGGAAGATTTTTCCTTTTTTTTTTTTTTTTTAATGAGTAACTAACTACTGACTTCTCTCTGTAGTTGCATAAAAATTTCATCTCCACCAGAGAATCTATCCTGAACATTTTTCTTCACTGGATGTCGGAGGCTGAATTTCTGTATTCTCCTTCAGCACTGGAAGTACTTGAGACCCAACGGATAAAATATCTGAAAAGGATGAGAGCAAGGGCTGGTTCATCAGGTATATGCCAAAGTTTGTCTGAAAAAAAAGCAAAATATTTATTAAGATGCAATGCATGTTAGAGTAATCAAATCTATAGAGGATCTCACAACCCAGATATGCTTAGAAGAAAAATATTGCTTTCAGAATAAGAAGGTATGTACCATGTCCATGTAATTAAGAACATTCTTAACTCATTAATTATAATAGACTGGTAAACAGAAGCTAATGCCATGCTATTCAAGAAGAATAGCTTAAGTAAGTGGATAAATAACACAGTATTTCATCATGAGCTCCATAGTATATATGTGATTCACACTCCCTCACAATCCTGTTATTTAATGCCTGCTCTGGCTCGTTGACAAATACACTTAAGATATTGTCACAGACAAAGGCTCTGCAGCATGGGAACACTGGTATGTTCCAACAGTGAGGAAGTCTTGCATCTCCTACCATGAATTATTCGCTTTGTTAACAGAACTTCATTCTGCCTAGCCTCTATGAGTTTCCCTTCATTTGTTTTTATGAACATTTTAGTATGTTTTACAGAAAATATTCAGAAAGTTTGTTTTATTGTTGCTCCGACTTGTTAGGTGTCATTATCTGTGAATACATCCTGCATAAATATTAGAAATACTTAGAACTTATCTTTGGGATACTGAGTAATAAAGAAAAGAAGAATGAAATATCCACTTTGCCCACTGACCCTGCAAACCTCACAGGCACCAAAGACCTCATCTGAGTGTCTGAATTCTTATGTGAGGTCTTGATTTCAAGCAGTTGAGTGTTACAGTTGTGAGTGTGATCTGGAAATGTCACAGCAAGAGACTGATGTGGTTTTGTTTTCCAGAAGTGGAGAATTTAGAAATACGCAAGAGAAAGATTTGTCATCTCAAGATATTATTTTCCAAATAATTAGATAATAGTTAATCAAAAAACATGTAAAGTAGGAAGAAAAGGAACACTGAACAACACCATGTTAAACTGATAACAGATTTTTAGGCTTCAGAAAGTCTTTGCTCTTTAAACTGAGAATCTTGGGAACCCAATATTACTTTTCTTGTCTCTTTTTGCAGGTTTCAAAAAAAAAAGTATTTTGCTTTGGTAGACTACAGCTAAAATGTACAAGTTATTATAAAGTGTAAAGTAAATAAATAAGCACACAAAATTACTTGAAAACAAAATTCTATTATCCTTTTCTATTTCCTGATTACATTTACTGCCATTGTTCAGATCAATGATCCTGAAATTGAGTGAATTACATTTAGAGCAGGTTAAAAAAAAAAAGTAGGTAAAAGGGATTGCATTAAAGGAAAAGAAATTAATTTAAGGGAGCATATTTCACAGACTAGATATGAAGGCAGTATGTTGTCTCCTATTCTTGCACTGTGTAATTAAATAAAGATGCAGCAATGAGGTAACACAGAACAGCTCTTGGTCTTTGAGGAATTAATGAGAGGTAAGGCTGAGACCTACTCTCAAGTAAGAGAGATGCTGTAAAGCAGAGATCTATCCAAACATGGCATCAGACCTGAACTGGGTCTTTCTGTTTCATTTGCAATCCTAAACCTCAATGACAAAAATGGGTCCTGAGCTTAGGTATTTTTGGCTACCGCTGCTATTCCTTCATCTCACTGACATGTGACATGTAGAGGGAATGAGCTAGACCCATCAGGTCTACACTACTGCTGGCACTTTCTGGGTACCAGTGGCTCTAATGGTGGACACAGGGTACATCCTTGGGGTCAGGGTTCTAAAGCTCATGCTGGGGAGTGACTGCAGCACTGTAAGATCGCAGCCCTCCAGCACAGTGACTGTTGGATCAACCATGATGCTATAATGGTGCTGATAACTGTTTCCTTTAAAACATTAAAGTACGTAGTACATGTCATTTTTGCTTTTCTCTCATTTGTTAACAAGTTTCTCTATTGGCATAAATGATACATTTTTCAGCCTTGTGGTTAGTAAGCTGGATTCACCTCCTATACCCTAGTGCAAAAATGACAGTTGCCATGATATTGTTTTTTTTAAAAATCAGGCAATTACAAAAAAAATATTGTAAAATTATTACTAGTTCATGCTACACCATATTTCACACAGGAAGGATTTTTATAACTCATCCATGTAAATGAGCTTATGTGATGCATGAGAAGTTATTTATATTTACTGTATTGTCAATCTTGATGTATCTTAAAATGAGACTAAAATAAATCTGGGCAGATTGTTCACTGTGAAGAACTTAATTTACCAATTTTTGTTATTGAAAATCATTTAGCAGGATTTTTTTTTAATGCGTCTTAAAACATTCAGAATTACTTAAGAAAATGCATGTCTGAATGCATCTTGTCTTCAGGAGTTCTCAAATACTGCTTTAATACTGGTCCTTAGTACTTTTTTTTTTCTCTCATTGGGCATCTAAAGTCTCAGTGGTTTTTTCAGTGAGTAATGCCTAAGGAGTTTCCAAGGCAATGATATACTGATGCTGAGGGTATACATATTTTAGTAATAATGCCTGTTTGGAAATGCCAACCTTTTTTTTTTTTTTTTTTTTTTTTTTTTTTTTTTTTTTTTTTTGGTGAATGTTCTTAAACCCAAAATTTAGCCTGTGATTGCCAGAAGTGGATTTGACATCTTTTAAGGAAATTTCCCTGTTTTTTCAATAATTACAAATAATGACTCAGCAAGTCAATTGAGTGAATTTGACTACTGATAATAGCAATCACACACACACCCCTGCCAAGCAACCACAAAAGCTGCATCTGCCACTTCAGCTCTGCTTCTCACATTTCTGATGAAAAATGAGGCTTTCAGATGCAGAGATTACAGCCTGCAGAGTTACTACAGTGAGCTGCATAATCTCTGCCTGCTGCTGCTACGTTTTCCTGACTTCAAGGGCATTTTATTCTGCATATAATCTTTCCAGAACACACCAAGAACTGGGCAGGGAGTACAAGACTGTGAGCTCCGTGGTTTTATGTGGCAGTAGAAACTCTTCCCACGACTGTAAAATGTTACAGGGAAAAAAAAATTAAAGCTTCTTGATTAGGAAAAAGCAGACCACTTCACTGCTGGGAGAAACAGAGAGAACATACATATTCTTGCCAACAGTGAATCATATGATAGTCATCACACTCACTTAAAGGAGGAGCTGTGAAATGCTATCATTCTTGCATGTTGTTTCAAGTTCATTTACTGGATCAACAGTAATATATTCTGCTCAGAAATTCACTGACAGAGAAATACCCTGTGTGCACTATCCCTTTTCGTAAGACAGAAACCTGAGGGAGTACATCTGCCAAAGGCCTGAGGTGAGGTGCCTTTGAGCTACACCTCCTTAAGGGTCAGTTAACACAGACTAGAACCTGGTAGAGAAATGCCCTGCTAGAACGTTTAACAAGCACATAAATCATACTGAATGCTAATACCTAGCTTTGGAAGGATGAGTTCTGGCTTTTGCCTCCAGATGTAGCTCTCAGCTGCCATATCTCAGCAGATAAATTTACCAGTCCAGGTCTGATAATTTATTCATACAATAACATAACCTCCCTCTCTTCCAAAGATTTGGGAGATACAATTATGAAAGTTGATTTTTTAATGTAATAATATTTTATTAGCTTTATATTTATTATTAAATCTAAAGCCTTACAAAATAAGAGAGGGGAAGTACTCATTTTTGACATGCTGATTTTTCATATTGGAAAAAGGGATATTTTTAAACTGGCGTCAATAATACTCCATGTTGTTCTGTTGAAAATAACTGGTCTGTAGAATGTTTCCTTAACAACTGATTTGCCTTTGCTCCATCTTAAATAAATGCATTTTCCAGTTCAGCTACCAATGAGAAAAGAGAACCATATTATTTCGGAGGCTTATTAATTACAACAATCACTGCTCTCAAATGCTCCAGATATTTGAATGAAAAGCATTGCATGGTGTAAAGCCCTGCATTACTATGAAAATTATGATAATGACACATCAGATATGAGAGGTAATTTGCTATCCTTGCTAACATTTCAGTAAGCAATCCAAAGGCATGGCATCTAATTCTGCAGGAAAAGAAGCTCTCCCAAGGCACAATGAGATACATAAAGGAGGATCAACAGCCCCCAGGAAAAAACACAAGCCTTTTAGTGCATGAAGGCATGTGCAAACATAATGGATTTCCCTTGATGTGCTGCTATCCATACATTTAGACCAGGGCAGACTGCTAATGCAATAATTCCCTTTGCTACCTCGACAGCAAGTCCCAGCTTATAGCACTGCTGCAAATTTACCCACAGGGCTTCTGCTATCATTAGCAATAAACGGCATCTGCAAAACACCAAAGAAAGGCAGGAATTCTGTGTTCTCCCTTTTCCATCCATGTGTGTTTTGCATCAGGTGGTGAGGCATGTGAAACAGCATGTGGCTATTTGCTTAATGGAGTTATCTAGTCTTTCCTAATCCCCTGCAGTAACAGAAAGCACTCTGTCACACGAGGAGGGCTCATCTTTCCCTACCAGTCAAAAAATTACAGAAGGAATCCTTTATGAGTATTTCTTCAGAAAGCAGAGCTCAAGTTCACTTTATAGTGGTGTTTACATTTTATGTCAAGCAATGGCATGAAAGGTTTCATAAAAAGTAGCTGGCAAGGCTTCAGCACCATGATTTACATTTACCAGGAAAGATGCAAATTGCTTGTGTGGCTAGTTACAGTAGCTGGTTCTGATATTCAGCTGCAATCTATGTATGCAAAGGTTCCATCTTTCAATTTGAAGCACTAGATTCTCAGAGTGTCAGAGGAATGGAGAAAAACAGGATTTTAGAAATAGATAACGAACTACTTTTTACAAGCCTTACATTATTATACAAGCTCATTATTGAAGTTCATTGGCAGTGCTGCTATTTGGGCTACTTATTTGATAAATTTCAATGTAATTTTACAGGTTGATGTTCTTGGAAAAAACAAAATAAAATGGTAAATATTGACATCTGGCTCTCTTTCTGTGTGCAGTATCTTTAATGTTTTGGCAATCAACTTGCTACAGCAGCTTTCCAAAAACCTGGGAAATTATCTTAAATCTTATTTTTCTGCAATTTTTTTTAATGTTTTGAATTAGATTATTGACAGATAGGAGCAAATGCTGCTGAATTCCTTCGCTGAATCTGCATGTGATAAAAAAAAGAAAAGAAAAAAGAAAATTAAGTCTATTAGATGACTCCTTAGCAGAAAAGCACATGGTAGAGATATGAGTCACCAAAGGATTAGCTCTGCAAATTAACACTGTCACATGAACTCGATGTTCTTCCTCCCCACTGTGAACTGTGAAAGGTTTGGATCAATGTCCTCTGTTAGGTCTGCTGAGCACACTAAAAATGCCAGTCTTTCCTGGGTGTTGCTCACTGATAATCAGCTGGTGCCCAACACCACAGAGGTGACCTGCAGGAGGGATGTGCTCAGAGGTCTCAGAACAGACCAGGCAAAGCTACCAGTTCAAACTCTCCCTTTCAATTGTCAGCTAAGCCAGAGGACTCACCCTTACGCAGAGCAGGACATGCTCACAAGACCTCACCTGTCAGCAGCACTGAAGGCTGGGAAAAAATAAAAAAAAAGGCTGAATGTCTGTGTCTTTGCAGCGTGAATATCAGCGCTGCAGAGGGAGAGAGAGCACTCCCCCGCGCTGATTTGCAGCGCCCGCCTCGCCTCGCCGTGCGGCTTTTATCAGGCGCCAGCTCCTTCTCCAGAGGCTGGATTGCTCTCTTTGCCTTAGTCCTGTCTGAATGAGCCACTTGGTTCTAGCACTGCATCAAGAAAATCTCTTCATTGTCGAGTTAATCAGAATGAAAGAAGAGCTCATCTTTGCTGTGAGAAGCATGCAAAGATGCTTCGCCTCTCCTGAGAATCTGCGTCCTGAGTAAGGTTTTGTTGCCATTTTCTCGCTGAATACAGAGTGCTTGCTCTCTACAGAGGTTTCAAGTCATCACCCAGTAAAACTCATATGGACAGAAAAAGTCTTCTGCATACTACACCTCATGTGGCAGCAGGAAGCATCCCTGCCCTGAACGCCCAAATGTGCTCTGAAGTGTCTCAATTGCCCAAATACGCTCAGAACCGTCCCAGATGCTGCAGCTGTGGCTCACTGTTACTCAGAAAGGGCCCCTGTACTCAGAAAGGCTCCTGTCCACCGTGGCCAGGAGCTCATCTCACAAAGGCCCATGTACTGTTGTGACCTGGAGCAGAGGCTGCTGTGCAAGCCTAAGTCACCTCAGGTCAACGGGAAGCTGTGCCTCGACAGCTGGCCCTGCCCGCGCCTCTCCCCAGCTCACTGCACCTGGCCGGCTCCGACACGGAGGCAGAGGAGCTATTCACCAAGGATAACAGCCAACGAAAAGAAAGCCCTTTGTTTGCTTAATGAGTCACTGAGACGAATCAATTTATTAGCCTTTTTTTTTTTTTTTTCTTTTCTTTTTTTTTTGTCCGAACATAGAATGCAGTATTTGTAACTTGTTTGTGCATTGTCTGGTTGAATGATTTTCAGCCTATTTGTTACTGCTCTGCGCCGGTGCTGTGCCTGTCTCTGGTGTTGGGCGGGGACTGGCAAGGCTCCCGAGCCCCACTGCCTGAGACACTTTAACAACAGAAGCTTAACCAACAGGAAGCAATGAATTTTGAATAAGGATTTTCAGCTAAATAAATACGTATGAGGAGATTTGTGGAGCTTTTGGGATGCCGAAGCGTCTAGCCATAATCTTAGTGCTCTCAGTGCCAAGAAGCAATGCAACCTTAGGAAGAAGGACCTCAAATAAACCCCTGTATTTCACACTTATTTTCTGGTCACTTTCCTAAGCAATTAAGCTTCACTTTGACTATATTCGCATCTGCTCTGTTTTCCCTGCTAACTAATTTCTCAGGGTAAGAATAAAGTTTAGCCTTACACACCAACTAATTTCTCAGGGTAAGAATAAAGTTTAGCCTTACACACCAACTAATTTCTCAGGGTAAGAATAAAGTTTAGCCTTACACACCAACTGTATAATTTCAAACACTTTCTGATTTTTCAGTGTATTTCTTTTCTTAAAAGACATCAGTGCATCAGCTTGCGTTTTTAAGACCAAAATAAACACACTGTAAAGAAGTACATACTGAAGAAAAGCAAGCACAGTTAAAACTAATGCATATTAATAGTCCATTTCTGAATAAAAAATGTATTAAGCATTTTATAGAAATAAACCATGCCATATCTGGGTGGTAAGTGCATCCTCTTTTTACAGAAAAAATCCGAATGGTAACAACTTAACTGTGAATATTCTCTCAGCAGATATTTCACTACCCATGCAATAAAGTCACTACATCTTTCATTTCAGCTATTTTGAAGTACTGTACTGACCTTTCTACCTCTGGCAGCAGACAGGGACTGCAGAATTTCTTTGTTTCGTTCCCCAGACTGTTGATCAATGCAGATTATTTGGCATCTGCTACACGGACCCACAACCTGAAATTTTAGTTAAAGAAAGTTCATATCTGTTCATCAAAGAAGTACTGCATTGAACAGTACAAGCTTCTGACCATCATGATATCTTAAACACATACCTTTTGCATACTTTTTCTGTGGTTTTTCAAGTTTTCATTATGCAAAAGGTCAAGTCTGTTCACCTAATGTAGTAGGTCTACTCGCAAAAGTCTCATTGAGTTTTTAATTCACTTTTTTCTTTTCTTAAGGAAAACTTTCTCAGGGAAAACGTGAGAAATACCAGACATTTACATATTGGTATTTCCTGATGGCTTCACTTCTTCTGTGGGTTAGCAGGGCTGCTTGCCCAAAGAACTGAATACAAAATTAAGCCAATGCCTCAGGATTCAACCTAAGGAGGATTTTCTTGGGACTATTTTAGTGCAGCTGAAATACACAGTATATTTCTTACATGCATGGCACATATAGATACTCAGAATGTAAAATATTTAAATATACAAGTTTACCTAATCAAAAGAAAAAATTCACCCTCTATCATCTATCACACATGATGTTAACATCATATGCAATTGTTCTTAAAGTTAATTGTTGTGATAACAAAAGTTTGGTTTTAGGGAAAAAAACCAACCAAACAAAAAAACCCCAACCCTGCAACAAACTTCTTAGAGCTTTAAAAAGAAGAAGGATGACATATTGTACTTTCACTTAACACTGCATCCCTAACTTTAGCACAGCTATACATTACAGAAATTACATCTTACAGTATCTCAGTATACACATTCTACTTTTTTTAAAACGTGCCATAAATTTCAAATTGGGCAAATAATTAAACTGTATACTTCAAACATTTTCTGTGCTGATCTGAAGTGATGTTTCAGGTTTTTGAGATGCATCTAGACTGCTTGTATAAATCTTCAGCATAATCATCAACGCCAAACATCAGCTACTTTAGAAAATAATTTTCCACAGCTCTTTTTTTTTTTTAATTAAAAGAACAACAAGACAGAGAAGAAAATATTTTTTCCTGCTTTACTTTGTTAAACAGCTTCTACCATTTCTGTGGCATAAAAAAAAGCATTAACATAATTTCAACTGTTGCTACATCAGTATCTGAAAAAGAACCTAGCAGAGATGGGAAAAGGCAATGCAAGTTGCATAAGCCTTTCTATTTTTGCCTTGTATTCCTAAAGTATATCAATGCTAGAAATTGGAGTGCCTTTTATTTTGTAGTTTTACAGTAACTTATCAACAGGATCCTCAGCTGAACTCTCCAGTGTAACTCCAGCCTCCAACAAGCTATACACCATGGATTTTATCCTTTGTGTTCCTCATTTCTTACTTATAGGAAATTTTCCTCAATTTTCTGTAACTCATATTGCAGCTTACTGATCAAAGTACACATAAGAAGAGAGCAGATAAGCAATATTTCCCACCCTTGCTGAAAAAGTTTCTTACAGCATGCTGACCAGAAAAAAAAGGAGTGATGCCTATCACATCTTCTAGATTTGTTCTCGTACTCTTGTCATTCACACTTAAATTATAATCTCTAAGAAAACAACGAATAAGCCACTTTCACATTCTAGGCAAAGCATCTTCAAATACATATTTCATATCTCTTGGCCAGAAAAATTCAGCAGAACATTTAACACACGTATGCATCATTCTCTTAGGTGTCATATGTAGCTTTTACAGATTCTTTCTTGGGAGTTTTTCTTGAAAGAATGTATTTACAAACAAGGCCTGACTCTTCAGAATTTTCCTTACAGTACAAAGGACATTATGTTGTTAGCTATGATATGAAGCCAAACATACCAAAAAACCCTACCAGGCTTGAATTAGAAATATTTCTTGAGTGAATAGACCATGACTGTTCACTTGAATTCATGTCCAGTCTTTTGGCAATCAGTTGCTTGATTTGCACTAATGTGAGGTTATATTTGGACTAGTGTGCTTAACAGCAACAAATATTCTCTGCTGACGTGCTGGCTAAATATCTGCTGTAAACTCTGCCTCAAAAAAACCTGATTACTATTTGGTTCAGATAGATAAAGATAAGAAATACTATGAATTATGAAATTCAATAGAAGTGTGGAGAAATATGACAAAACCTCTTAAATATATTGAAGTATGTTTGTCACAGGACACATCACTTTTTTTTTACACACTTCATAAATTTCACTTGCACAAAGCGTGCTGCCCATATTTTAGTCAAAGCCTTGCAAAAAATGGTTTGTCTCCAGGATCCAAGATGCTTTGTGATACACTGAGGCATGGACAAGAGAAAAAAGGTCACACCTGGAATTGCAGAGCACCTATTGAAATCTCAGCCCACTCTTCCTCTTCAAAGGACTCTGGTGCACTGACGACAATGTTGGCACGGAAACGTCGGATCAATTCCTCTATTTCCAATGGCTCCTTCAATCTGTCTCACAGAGTTGACAGAGCACAAGAAAAAACAAAATTATTAACTAATTTTGCACTAGATGTTTGTGCTGTAAGAATCTGGTGGCTCATGTGATTAACAAACGCTTCTCCAGAATAACCTGGACCAAGTTTTACTACAAAGGCTATGGAAATGGCACAATTCAACTGTAATTTTTAACCTCTCAACTACAATATATAATCCTCTAGGTGGCTTCTTCGGAGGTGTAACCTGGAACTGTAAGTATGAAAACATGAAGATAGGTGATTGTGAACCATGCATATGAGAAAATTCCTGATTTGTTATCATATGTAAGACTAATGGTAAGAAATAAAAAGATCTTCTCATTTAGCAATCATTTGACTTGTTAAATATTGTAGAAAGAGCAGCTTCTAGAACCAAAGACAAATGAAACTTTATTCTGCACATGCTGAAGTGTCAGAAGGGACAAAACCAGAGGTTGCTGAAGGTGAAAAAGGCCAGTAAAATAATTTTATGAGAGAATATATCCCTCATATTATTATTATTTGCCTTTGGTAGGCAGCAGATTGCACCAAATGATAGGTGTTTTAAAAAAAAAAAATCTTTGTGTGGTGATATCTCCCCTTTTTTACAAGCATTTGAGCTGCCAGAGTGTAGATTTGTGTCAGTGCAGAGAATCTATATGAGATTGAAAGAGCAGCAGACTGCATACAAATATCAGAAATACTGCTGCATCTTCAAATTGTCATTCTTCACTCTTCTTCTAAAGGAGAACTTGAACAGTACCAGAAAAAAAAAATACACTGTAAAATTTGCCAGAGGGTTCTCTCAGTGCCACTGTTAGTAGAGAAGAACACCTCTTTTTGCATTAGCTGTTAAGGACAACTTTGGGATATGATATCCTGCAGCAGAGGCAGGAACCTGGGTGAGCAGTGAAGAGAGGAACTTCTGTCCCAAAAAAAAAAAAAAAAAAAAAAAAAAAGGAAAAGAAAGCAGATACTGTTTAAAATGTATTTTAGTTAGAGAAAAAAAACCCCATACAAAATCAATGTACAGGGAAAACTTCACATCAAGCAGTCTTGGCAGAGGAGGCCTGTTAGGTAAAAGAAAAAAAAGCTTGGTTTTATTTAAAACAGTCTGCAGGATTTTCTTTGGCAGACAAAAGTGCATAAGGATAAAGTGCCTGTGCAGACTTTCAGTCAAACCACAGAAGCCCAGCCCTACCAAGCCCCGGTGTTCACAGGGGTTCCAGCAGCCTGGGGGTAGAAGGTGGGATGGGAAGCTGCAAGGTTACAGGTTTTTCCTCAAGATCCCACAGGTAATCCCATGGCTGAGACATAATTTGTAATGAATGCAGGAGGTGGGAGCCAACAGGAAGAGTAGATTATGCCAGTGCTCATACAAATGAGGAAAATAGCAGTTACTTGTGAACATGCTCAGTTTTGCTGATGTGCTTCCCAGCTTTGCTGTGCGCTCTTGGAGCTTGGCTGCTGTGGAGCCTCTAGTTTTGAATGTGTTCTGCAAAATCTAAGTGCCTGCCACCCCAGCCTGTACTGGTGGGGGCATCAAAAGCCCCAGTAACCTCAAAACTGGGCCTGCAGTGTCCTGAGACAGCTGCTGAAAAAAACCTTCAAGCTCCTACTAATCTACCTCTTGCTGCTGAACTCAAAGACTGCAATACCCCTGCCCCTGACCTCCCTGCCTTCAACCTGCTTGGGCTCATGTCCAGAATACCTCACCTCTCTTGCACCTCCCCGAGCCTGCAGAAATGCTTATAATTACTTGGCAACATGTATCTGAGTAAAGTTCAATTATTTTTCCTCCCACAAAACATGCATTGGTTGGATGGAATGGCAGGTACCTTCATCCTGCAAATCCCAACATGGACCTGTTTTGAAAATCAATGTAATGTGCCAAAGTCAGCCTAGGTGCTTTGGATTTTCACAGTAGTGGGCTCTGTTACCTATATTTAACAGGCAAACCTGAAAATTAATATTTATATCCTCAGACTTATATTTCTAACAAGAACATTTGAGCATTAGGCCAGGCCATAGGGATTTTCATGGAGGTGGCCTATAATGGAAACACCAGAGAGACAAATGTCTGCAGGTAGCCCTCCAACAGTACGCTGCATTCTAATTTTTAATTGAATTTCTGTTTCTGTTTTAGATCACTTCTCAAGAGTCAAGTGCAAACTGGAAGAATAGTTTTTACTTATGGAATGTACAAAGTGAAATTGTGAAAACTTAATTGAAAATTGAAATTGTTTTGTAAAACTTAGTAGGTTTCCATTAAGCAAAAACAAACCCACATGCCAAGAAGCTAAATAATACTTTCTAAAACCCCTCCAATATATAATAAAGACCCATAAGTCCAGATCTTGAAAGTACATTGGATAGTTCAATATTTGCAAAGTTCATACACCACGATTTAGTAATAGTGCAAAATGAGGATGCTGTATATCTGAATTTATTTCTCCAGCATCAGGAGGAGGCATCACATGGCAAAATGCATGGAAGGGAGGACACTTCCAACTCATGCTGCAGAGTGGGAAGCAAGATGCTTCTCAGTCACCACTGCAGCTCCAGTCACATCTGGAGTTTCCTTTGAGGAAAGGGAGATTGCAAGTCTAGCTGTGCTGGAAGATATTAGGAGTAAAATCAGTGTATCATCCGACATTGAATGTTTTACTGAAGTTCCTTGTTCACCTTTGTCCTCACTTGCTGCTTCTTACTCTTCATCTTTGCACTCAAATCCCATATCTGGAAGGTTCCTCACTAAGTCTTACTATGGCAAAAGCCCATCCTGAGTAAAGGATGTCTGCAACAAGTGCTCTCCCAAGGAAATGTAACCCAGCCAGTCATGCCTCACAAGAAAGCATTGTCACTGAGAAAAGATAGTCAAAACACTGAGGGATGGACTGATTCAAACCTTTTCTACACACATTTCCCATGATATTCTGAAATTGCCCAGTTGCTTTCTCTTAAAGAAGGAAAATCCTCAGACAATGCAAGCTCCAGTGGTCTTAGTGATGCTTCATTTAGTCAGTGGTTTTAAATCCTGAAGCAATATACATATCCTCCTACAGATATATAGATACATATATTCCTCTTCAGGAATTTTCAATGCAGGGGACATGTTTGGTGAGCGACTAAGAGGAGAGAAGATGACTCTAGGAAGAAGCAAGCGAGAAGTTTTGAGAGACAGGAAAAGGGGGCTCAGAGACAAATGCTGGGGGTATGGGATGCAAAGACATAATGGAGGCCTTGAGGGAAGACTTTTTGTGGAAGTTGAACCTTTCCTAGTTACATTCAAGGAACAAAAAATTCCTATAGCCAATATATGAAAATTTGGCTGGTAATGGGTTTGTTATCTTTGAACTATGAACTATGGACTGACTCAGCGTTTCATTTGCTGCTTCTATCTCCCGCTTTTGTATAAGTAAAGCCAAATTAAATTAAGAAATAAAATTATTCCAGTCCTAAAAGTACTTTTAAAGTATTTCTGTTGTGCATATTTACTCTAAATCTTAATAATTCTCATGGGAGAGAAATAGTTCTCCCAGTAGTAAGACTTTATTTTTTTACCTGCCAGAAAATTAATGTTGAGAAAACCTATTTGCCCTTATTCCTCTGACAAATAGAAGCTGTCTGGTTCTCAATAATATCTTTCCAGCAAATCATTTGACAAAAAATTAATTTACATTTTCTTAAACGTGATTGGTAAGACAGATGATGCTCATCCAAATTTTCAGAAATCATAAAATAATTAGTAATTATAGCAGTTTAGTAGCTATATATTTTTCTAATATTGGAAAGTAACTATCTCTAAATTTCTACATAAATTTCTATTATAAATTTCTATCTATATTGGCATCTTATGGCAAGATTCTGGAATGCAAGATTGCTGACAGACATTTGGAGACAGAGGCATCTTACCTTGCAGAAATGTGTTCTTTCAGCTGCAGAATGCTTGCTACATTTATCAGGAGGTATTGTGCTTCATTCACAAGAGAGAGTGAGATGTTTGTAGCACATGACAGACCTAAAAAAAATCAATCCAAGATTCTAAAATGATCATAAAAATTACTAATTTCACCTAATCTTTCCTTTGACCTCTTACTCATTCTTATTACTAGTTTATTCATTTGGTTCCAGGCACTAAGGAAATATTCCAAGAATGCCCTCAAACCTTCAAATGATAATGATGCCATGCAGTTAGAAACTGAGATAGAGTTGAGAATTTATCCAATTTGTAAAATAGTTTACAAGGGCAATATCTATGCATTTTCAATGCTCTTTCAATTTCAGTGCTCTATCAATTATTTTTATAATGGAATTTACTCTCTGAAAAAATTCTTTGATTCTTAAATTTTTATGATAATTTTTCCAAATGGTCATTGAGTTTCCAGACAAAATCATGGTCATGATGATAACTTCCCCCCGCATACTGGTGCACTATTTTCATCAAATCTAACAAGTAGAAAAGAGCAAAACGTCCGTTTGGGTATAACCATACAGACTAGACCAATACTGGATAACCCTTTCAACCTTTATCAGGGTACCTATATACTCGGTGTGAAGTCCAAGAGCCTGGTGTTTGCATGAGGAATCACAAATATTTTTAAGAATGACAACATACCTTTTGTATTTTTCTGATGTGACTTGCTTTTCACATCTGAACTTTGTCTTATCAAGCGACATGGACGACCAAGAAATGTAGAGAGCCAGCCAGCAACTCTTTCTCCACAGTCATATGTTTTTACCCTATTATAAGAAGAGAGGAAGTTTAAATTTGATTGCCCAAACATTAATTTGCAAAACAGAAGTCAAACTGTGATGATGTTTACTCTGCTTCCTTCAATACAAAGTACAGAATCCATATTGTCTGATGAATATCTTCGGTAAAGATGCACATGACTCTAACTGCCTGTTTCCTCAACTTTACTCTGTTCCCCTTGAAGTAGACTTTTACAAGATCTAATTTAGTTTACTACAGAAAATTACTGTGGAATAAAGGATTAATCATAATGCTGAAGACACTGACTCTGAAGCACAGTAAGTGGTTGCCTTTATAACAATATTACAATACTACAATACAGTATTACGAAATAGTCACACTCTGGTCTGTACTGCTTACTAAAAACAGAGAGGAATGATCTGAGTTCAATTTAAGATTGCTCTGCTGTGTGTAATTTTTAATGATCCCATCAGGTACAATGATGTTACTTCTCTAATTTAATTCATGTTAGTACAGACATTTAACATTAAAACATGGCTCCACTAGAAGAGGTCAAGTATCTCTCTAAAGATGATTTCCATTACTTGTAAAATGTCTAGTGAGTTATGCAAGGGGGCAAAAGAATTGCCGAATCACCTTCTTTACCTGGATGTAATCTTTCTTAGAGGGACTTTGAAATCACCTCTCTCAGTCCAAGAAGGCCACAGATCAGACCACTGGCAATTGATCCTGTTTGACATTAAATTCCTCAGCCCTGAGTAAACTTAATGTCAATCTTCCAAATCCAGACTTGTAGTTTAAATCAGTTGTCTGGGTTTTACTCACAGATAATGGAAAGAAGCAAGTAGTTCCCATCTATATTAGACCTCAGGATGGGATGACTCTCACTGTGGGAATGTTCAACTCTCTATTGACTACATAGAGAGATTTGACTGATACCTAACTTTAAATGTAAGAGGAATATGGATTCCTATGCTGATTTAGGGAGGATTCCTGTAGCAAGGAAAGTGAAGTGGTTGTGTTCCTATGCTCACCCTGACGTCATGCCATGCCAAATAAGTTGATCTGCATGGAAACCATCTGCTTTGTGAAACAGGAAAACAGCTACTCTCTGCAAAAGGTGCTAAACCCCAGGATTGAGAGGAAGTGGCTTGGCTTTACAAAATGCTCTGTGGGGTTCAACTGAATTACACAGGTACAAAGCCAGCAGAAATGAAACCAACAAGATTTTATAATCCTGCACGGATCAGGTGTCTCTTCAGTGCTTGTTCTGAATTTTGAATTATGGTGCAGGTCTGCATCCCTCTCCCCCTCAGAGAAAACAGATGTCAACCACAGCTGCATCTAGCCAGTGATGCCCTAGAACTGAAATGGTGTTCTAGTATGAGTATGAGATGGAGGCACTGTGTCAAGAAAGAGGCCAAAAGGGGAGTGTCCACATGAGATTTCTCAGTCTGAACTGTGCCCTTGCCTGCCACTGTGTTAGGGAGAAGGCTGTTAATGAGAACACATGAATCATCCATGATAACGGTGCAGGTGAAACAAATTCCTCCAGTGTTTTTCTCCACCTTCACACAGGTTCTAGGGGTGTTTAAAATCTCTCCTGAGCCCATTGCCTCTGGCAGTCTGTTGGAAATTAATACTGTATAAATTAGGAAGAAAATTTTGCCCTGTTTTTATACACTTATTGCTTT
The DNA here is from genome assembly GCF_029207755.1 of Chamaea fasciata. Taxonomy (NCBI): domain Eukaryota; kingdom Metazoa; phylum Chordata; class Aves; order Passeriformes; family Sylviidae; genus Chamaea; species Chamaea fasciata. The sequence goes on along the minus strand of NW_027094086.1, from coordinate 65,705,084 downwards.
GAGTCACAGCAGTTGAGTTAGAGATTTACCATATATATATACACCATTCTTGGTATTTCATCAAATGTCACTGTGTAGTTTTTGTATTCCAAGACTCCGGTGTTTTCAAATTGCTTTCCCTTATTGTCAGACCATTTTCTGAGCAAGTACTATCATCTCTTCAAGGTCTTAGTCAAAGTCATTCTGTTGTAGCTCAATTCTACTTGTTTTCTGCTTGTGTTTATTTTTGTGGAGTATAACTTTACATCTGTCAGCATTACATTTCATTTGGCACATGTCAGGCAATTTATAAAGGAGAGCCTATTTCTCTCTGATTTCACTTGCTGTTTGCCTTGAGTTTCCCACTCATCTTTCTATTATGTCATTTAGCTTCAGTGCATTGCAACTGGTCCCTCTAGCAGGGTAATTTACAGAACAAGAAACAAGGACAGATGAAGTCTGAATATTGATCCCATGAGATACAATACAACGGGCTCAGTTCACTTTGTTCTTAACTACACTTTTGTCTTCTACCACTGCTACACTTCCCTTGATCTCTTTGATATTGCAACCTGTCAAAGAGGAGGCTGTGTCCCTGCTCATTTCAGTAGAGCAGCAACCTTGAGCATTTAGGGTCTTCTGCAACATCAATCCTATCAACATTAGCTTCTACTTTCATCTGTCCACTGGTAGGCATTGTACCAGAAAACCATGTTCCTCTGATGTGAGCAGTACATGCTGATGGACAGCCCCTTCTGGGGTGAAGGCTAACGCAGATGAATTGCTTCAGAAGGAAAATTTGGGCTCATTAAACTTCCGGGGCTGCTGCGAAAATAAATTGCCTCACATGACTGCTTGCAGATTCTACATCGTGTACTTCTCTCAGTTATCTCAGTCTAAATTCAGACTAAGCCAACAGAACTGGACCAAATAACAGCATCAGAGCACAGAATTAATAAATAGAAATTCACTAGGTGTTTTCTCAAATAAAAGCCTTTTAACAAAGACTTTTTGTCCCACTTCTCACCTTAGACACTTTGCAGAAAAGACCCCAGACCACAAATCACCTCCTGTCCTCTTGCAAAGTACTGTTTTTCTCATTATTTTCAGCCCTGGAGGCTCCTCTGCTGAAACACTGGAAACTGGAATCAATTGCTATTGGATCTCTGAGCAGTTTCAGAGCCTCATCAATGTTGTTCATCCTTCCTTCCTTCCTGTCTTGTTCATTTGCTATTCACAGTCCACTCCGTGCAATTTGTTTTCATATTCCCTTTCTTATTCCTTCAGTCCTTTCCTTCTTCCTCAGAACTCTAAAAGTTTTCCATGAAAACTTCCAATTTGATACAATAAAAATGACACAGTCAGTTACATGGAAGAGAAGCTACAATAAACAGTATGGCAACAAATTTTATGCACACAGAGAGAAAGATAACTCAGGCTGTTTTACAGCCTGTAATAGATGGGCTTACCATGGGGAGGCTAAGGATGAGTCAACACCAAGGGAAGTGGGACAGATGGTTAAAGCAAATGACTCTTGGGTGGATTCCACTACCTGAGGAAAATACACTTCTGAGGAAAAGATCCTCTTTATCATCTGAATAGCTACTAGAAAAGAAGGAGAAGATAATTTTCTGCATGGCTCCATGGGGAAATTGCCAGGTCTTCTGCTGGTTTGTTTATGTATTACTCACAGAAGCAAATGTAGAGGGTTACAAAGAATCAGTATACCTTGGTGAAAGGAAGACATAAATCTTTAAGTGGCTCTTTTAGTCGGACTTACCAAGAGACTCATTGAAAAGAAACATAGTAGATAATGCAAATGTACTTTAGGAAGGCACTTGATACACTTCCACTCAGAAAACTTAATGAGACTGCGGGAAGTTCTTAGAAAATATGATGAATAAACACTTAAGTTTATGGATAGGAAATAAATTTATTCATAATGCTATATTCGCTGAAGTGGTATGTCTCTTGATTAGAATTAATGTTATTTAACTTACATACCTGCAGTCGAGATTGTTAAGAGGACACTGAACAACATGGGTGGTCAAAAAAAAATTAAAAAGGGTTGTAAATATGGAAAGCTGTTTGTAACTTCAGAAGGTTCTAGCAATTTTAAATCCATGCAGTATGAAATGGGCAAAATTGCCAGCATCATTACTATTAAATGAGGAACTGAATTCAAGTCCTGCTGAGACCTCCAGTTGGCATTTGGAGGTAACTGGGGACATCGTCTCCTTTTCCTCATGCTTGGAGCAAGTGAAAAAAAAATCTCACTCATCCAAGACAGGGCTAAGTCAGTTTACTGTCCTTCCTCTCCTTTTTATTTTTTTTTTTTAATTTTTTTACTGTTTTCTATCAGACATGCTTGGCATGCCATCTTACTTATTTAAATAGGACCACTCTCCTGGTCCACTAATCATTCATTGCTGTCCATCATTTTTTCAAGGACTACTGTTTGTGTGCACATCTGTTCACATTCTGAGTGCCACTAGAGTGATTTTCAGCATCAGCACCTCTCTGCTCTCACTTACCTGTGTGAACAGACTTTACTCTCACAGATCACAGCCTCTTTTCCAGTATTGTCTTCCAGTGGCACAGATATTGGGTCCACGCCTAGGTGGGCAGAGAGTAAGTCTTATTTAAATAAAAAATTGTGAAGAATAATAGGGTCACAAAAAAAGTTCTTATTTTTGCTCCTTTTCACAGTCACAGCATCCTCACAAACAGCAAATAAAAAAAAACTTTTCTTTTTTGCTCGAATTATATTCTCTGCCGGCAGGTGGCTCCAAATGATAAAACAATGAACAAAGGCTGCAGATGACCTTGCTACTCAAGGCATTTTTAAAAAATACACAATTTCAGCTTTGAGTAACTTCCTTCTCTCTTTATCTCAGGCAACAAAACTGGAACAGAATTATGGCCTCAGCCACAGTTTCTGTTGACAGGATAGTTCCTCTGACAAGTCAGAAGATGGTGTTCAACACTGTCATGTTGGAGCAGAGATTGAGTGATCTGAAAGATGAAGGAGGGGGGATGAAAAAAAAGAGACACAGTCTGCTCAAGAAAAGAAATATACTGTTAGAGAAAACTACAATAATTTAAAGACAAATGTATGGAAAACTGTGAATGAGACAATTATTCCCATCTATTCATCTCCAAGTTTAAACCAGCTGAGGATTCTCTGGTTATGATCTGGTTAACAGCTTCTCCCACATTTTTCTCATCTTGAACAGAATGAACCAAAGAGATGGAAAGGGTACTATAGTTTACTAGAACCAAAAGAAAAGCAGTACTACTTTTCTTTCTGTTAATTGAAAACAATTAAGAGAAAATAATCTTAAATGAAGAACGAAGTTTTACCGTGTGGCTGCAGTGAATCCAGGTTTTCCATTACACTGCAACATGTATTAACCAAGATTCTGACCCCTCCCCTCCCCGCTCCCCGCCCCATTTCCCAAAATTATAACCACACATTTTGATATTATATAATATTGTAAAACAAATAAGAATCATGCTCTACCAGCTCCATGATATGGTAACATCAAATTGGTTTATTTTCTTCTGAAGAATGACATATAACATGACTATCGACTCTGTTTCATGCACGTTTTACAAAACAGAAACTGGTCTACTTCTCTATTTCTTTGGTTAATTATGTTAGTATATATCATAAGTGAAGACAGAGGGGGAAAAGTTTGGTTCACTTAGGAAAATAAACATGTAATAAATGCTTTGAACTCCCCTGTAAAAACCTGATGTTATCATCTTATCAACTAGAACTCTTGGACTTCAAAACAATTAAACATTAGCATCATTCCTTCTGGAAAAGAAGAGTTTGAAATATTTCATCCTGCATGCACTCTTAACTGTTATATCTTTTAAATACTTTCTAAGAAAGGCATACTCATAAAATTCCTTAAAATAGAATTTCAGGGCTTTAAAAAGGCTTTTATACACCAGCAAGTGTATCACATTTTATTAAATAGTACACATTTTACAGTGATGTTTAGGTCAGTTAAACACTGTTAATTACAATTTTATTCTATCTTTAAGGCAAAAAAATAAAGTAGAATATTGCCAGTTACTAAAACGTAAAAGCTGTCATCCTGTTGGTCATTTGCTTGATAATAAAATTCACAGATGTGCTCACAGTATTGATATAAAAAAAATCTTATCGTTATAGCTCCTATTTTCAGTCAATGAGGAAAATTAGAGATCTGTTATTTCAATAGACTGAAATATAAGCCATTCATGTATATTCTTTCATCAGTGTATGCACTTAATTCCCATTATTTTTATTGGCAGTAACACATGACTATTTGAAGGCACAATAAACTCCATAAAGTGCAATTAGCTGCTCAGTTTTGCAAGCATCTTTCTACTCCAATATTTTAAAGTGCCTCCTCGACACTCAGAATTTCTCCCACTGTGCAGTGGCAAACTAATGCCCAACTTGCCAGAGTAATGCTGATTGTTAGCTAAAATGGAAAGAGAGAAATTAGTTTTTTCCAGAAATGTATTCTCAGCCAAATTCTGTTTGGATACACATTTGTGTAGGTCAGGAACAAGTGCAATGTAATCTGTGCTCCCACGTATTTGATGGAGGAGGACAAGGAGATTTCACTTGATTCTCACTCAAGTAATAGGATTTCTGGAAATGAAGGCACTTGCTCCTGCCCACCTTTAAGTTACTGGGAGCTAAACCTATAATAACTTCAGTCAAGACACAAGAAGTATTTTCTCTCCATGGGGGATGATTTAGAGTTAGGTACACTGATTTTCTCAAAGTAGGTTCTGTGATAGCAAGGCTTTCTTACACTCTTAACAGTAAACAAAATAGGAAACACCTGTTAACAATCACATAGCCTAAGAAATAATCCTGACAAAATTAATAGATGCAGTTTCTCAAAATTAAAATCTCACTTCCCCTGCTAAAGAAAAGTACAACCAGTGAGAGAGTACACACAAGCCCTTCCTCTCCCTCTGCTGTCACTTAACTCCTTTGTCAAAGATCCGGGAGGAGCTGGAGCTCCCCAGCTGCCATGCAAGCCAACTAATTTTGCAGGCATGCCAGGCAAAGATCCTAAGACTTCAGGTGCCTTTGGGCTTGTGTAGAGCCCCACTCTGCCATCCTTGCTACCCACACTGGTAGCAGGATTGCGTAGCTGGGTCGGTCAGACAGCACGTTCTGCCCATCCACAGCTGAGGCTACAGAGACACCCAACATGCAAGCGTTCAAGAACGACCCAGAAAGGGTGTCTCGGTGCATAGAGAATTGAGCAAAAGGTGTTAAAGTAGTTACAGTCACACTAAGTCATGTTGACAAATTTTTCTTGGACAGAGAAGACAGAGAATATGAAGCCACATTGAAATAAAATAGCCATAAACAAATTTTCCGCTAGCGAAAATTTCTAAAGGGAGAGGAAATCATGTGCCTGGAAGGGAAGAGGGAACAGACTCATTACATTTTAAAAGTGGCACAGATAAAGTCTTCACCATAACCTAATAGTGTAACAGCAAAAAAAAAAAATGCTGTGTACTTCAGCTAGGTGGGATTCGGCCCACTCGGCTTTAGGCACTTACCAGAGGCACCTATTCCAGCAGCACAGTTGCCTTAGGCTCTCTCTTTTGGAAAGAGGCGCCTCCAGGCAGCCAAGCACGCTCTGAGCGGGGATCTTTGCCACAGCCCGCTCCCACAGTGAGGAAAGCGCAGAGAGCAGCGGCACTGGCAGAGAAAACACAGTGGTTACAGCGCCATGCAGAGGGCGGGCGGCCGCCCGACTGTGCTGGTCACCCGTCACCTGGGGCCACTGGGCCCGCACAGGCACCAAAGAGAGGGCATGGCAGAAATGGAAAGAACAGAGAAACTCAGCACAGGGACTGTGAGGGTAGGGGGAGGAGAGATGGAGGAAACAAAACTCGTCTTGGAAAGGTGCATGCTGCTGTGGCTGAGGAAAGGTAGTTTGGGTGGGTGGCCTTCCATGCGGATGAAGGAACAAAGCAGGAAAAGACGTGGAGGTGGCTGTTAGTCAGCAGGCCAAGAGCTACGGATCTGAAATAACATCAGCCACCAACACAGGCAGTGAAGGTTCTGAGCTTCAGAACAACCAACCTGGCTGGTTGAAATGGTGCCTTAAGTTTTAGCTTTCGTGTTTTCCAGATTTTGTGCAGCCTAAGTGTGCAGTTCTGAGCCTCATATTAAGTGTTAGTAAGCTCTCTTCACACAGTAGGTAGACAAAACAAACTCTTTTCCTGCTGGAGACCAAGGACAACGAGTACAAGTTTTAGGCCCAAAAGCATAAGCAACAGAGGACTGAAGAGAGAAAACAAGAAGGATGAGACTTCACAACCTGAAGCTGTAATTGGACAATTAAACCCCAATATGCAAATGGATGAAAACTTATAAAAGTGTGAGATCTTGCAACCGGTCATCCGTTTTGTGACCATTTTAAGTCCACCTTGGGTGTAGCGCTGGTCAGGCTCTTTGTGCTGCCCAAGGTGTATCCTTAAAGGCCTTTCAATAAACATCTACTTTAACTCTGTTCAGTCTCTGTTCCAGCTCAGCCTTCCCAGGGTATCAAGCTGAATTTCACTGCTCCCCACCACATGGATCACATGCAGCATTCAGCTTCAGGTCCTCCGTTAGCAACCAGCTACAGACAGGCTGGAGGAGTGGTGACAAAAGGAGCAGGGATTAACGTGGCATTTTCAAGGGAAGAGTCAATTTATTAAATTAAATTTGTCTGCCATGAAATGGTTTAAGTGGAAGATATAACACTGACCCATGTTTGTGAAGGGATAAAAGAAAAGAATTAAAAATTTAACATCAAAAAACAAATAATGGATTTAGATAGCAGGTAAGAAAAAAGAAAACATAATAAATATTGAAACAACTTCCTACAGATTTATCTGCTCAGTCTTACCCTGCTGATTTGTATGTGCTCCCATCATTGTGCCATCTTAGGAGCAGTAAGCTCTGGAATACACTCCCCAAGGAAAAAGGAGCCAATATCTCACCATCAAGAATTTAAAAAAGAAATTCAAAAAAGCCACAGGTTGCAAGAAAACCATGAGGGTAAAAAGAAGCAGGACTACTAGAAAAGAGGGCCCAGATCACCTCGGGCTAGGATTTTGGTAGCTAGAGTCATTATACAAAGAATAAAATGACTCATTCTTACACACTGACTGTACCAAAGCAGACTGTAAATAAATGGCCATGACATTCCTGTTAGAGCACACTGATCAACTACTTTTGGGTAGAAAAATGATCAATAGACTTGGACTTCTGTGGGGAAATGGTTCTCACTTTAATTGGAAGGAAGGCAAATGACAATGAAAACGCCAAAAGACACACAGTAAAATGTAGAATTTAATGGCAAATCTCAGCCTGGCACTAACTGTGGCAAGAGATTGTAAATCTCAGTGTGAAATGGGTGCCTTGACTGTCATTTTTGTCTGAGAGAACTTCCTCCTGATGCCTTGAAGTATGTCAGGTGCTACTGACAGGCATTATTGATAGGTGAACATACTAATGGGTATGCACTTCTCTGAACAAGTGCTAGCAAGGAAATGAAATGAAGAACAGACTCAGAATGTTCAGAGGGAGATGGTAAGGAAATAAATCTCTGGAAATAATTAGTTCTGAAGCACTTGATAATTTAAAAGTTGTGGGAGAAGGCTATCTGTGCAACTGTACTACAGAAATTTGAGGTGCAAGGTGCTCCACATAGAATTGAAATGAATTAATGATAGATTTTCAAAGAAATAGTACGGAGGAAAGGGGGAAGGCAGCAGTGTATGTGCCAGTGAGCAAGTCTGGAATCCCTAGGAAAAGAGTAGATTGTATTTGGGACTGGAAATACAGAAAATAGCACATAATTAGTGGAAGTATCAAAATGTACGTTTGAGAAACCTATTTCAGATAAAAAGAATCAATGAGTCAGATTTAATTCTATGGAGAGTGCTCAGACAGTTGGAGATGACAACAACCTGAATGTGCACACAGAAAGGAGACTGTGGTTACAGATCCACTCATATGAATCTCTGATAAAGGGTGAAAAATCTGAAGATAGGTTCCCTTGTTTTGCTCTATCTGCTGAAAATGTGGGCACATATATTATTAATGGTTAAGACATATGGGCTGAGTAAATATTGGATCCCAGGGAAATGATGAACACCATTCAGACACATGCAAACTCATCATTAGTAACGACTTTTGTGGAATTCAAACCTGTTCCAGTGTTCAGTGGCAATGGCACTGTTATGAAAATAAATAATTTTCACCCCTGATTAGCAAAGATCTTTCTTTACACATAACACTTTTTTTTTTCTTTCCCCCTCAGCAGCAAATAAAAAGGATTTTGATAATTCCCAGGAAGCTCAAACATCATAAAATATTTGCCTGCTAGTGCAAGTATTTAACTCAGTCAAATAACGTCTGGTCCTTATTTTAATTTGTACTAATTTCCACTGAAGACTCTACCCCTCTAATCCCACAGATGGAAGGAGGAAGAGAGATACAAAATGGGAAGGTTTTTGGCCAAGGTGTTTAATGTTAGACTTTTTTATCTTTGCAGCATTAACAATCCCTTTAGGCTATGGGGCTTCATGCTATGGAGAGACACTAGTTAGTAAATTTCCATATCCGTCTTTCTCCATCCTGGAGCATTTCCTTTATGATTTCACATAGGGAGTCACTCTGCCTATCCCAACAATAATTTAGGAAGCCCCCCAGGGCTGCATATAACAGGTTGGGCTTTCACTGCCCACAGCTGGCACAGAACTTGTCCCTAAAGTCACAAGCAAGCATGCACAGCATTCAGTAGTTTGGTGGGAGCATGCAGGTGTCCCTGCCTAGAAGTCTGACACCAATAAAGAAGGGAAGGAAAGGATATTGTTTACTAACCTTCTGCCTGAATGACCATAATTTTTTGCTTCAGATCAATTGAGGGATTCACAAGACACAACCTTGGCTCCTGTTTCTGAGTCATGCAGACTCCATTCGGGTTTACAACCATCCAGTTTCGGTCATACAGCAAACCCTGGTTTCCTACTGGCCATTCTGTAACCTGGGGAAGCATTAGGAGGGGGTACAAGGGTTTAAAAAAATGTTAGCTGCATTAATAGATTCATGCTAAAAAGAAAAGAAAGGGAAAAGAATCCATTAATGAAACTTGTTGAAATGAGAAAAACTTATGCAAGTCTATGTCAGCTTTTTATTAAAAAAACCCAACCCCTTAACTGCAAATCAAAGATTTTAAAAAAAAAATTGCTCTAAGTTATTACATATTATCATACAGTTTAACAGAACTATAAGAATAAAAAATCTCCGAAACACTCTGAATACTGTCTTCAATTTTATACACATCCATTTTTAGAACCCGTTCTCCCAGAAATTTTAACTTACAAAGCACAGAAATTTTATGGGAATTTTGTGAATTAAGGCAAAAAGAAACAAACAGAAAGCAGGAAAATGGTGAAATACAAAATTCTGAAAAAACTTGTTTTTCATAAAATGGGATCACTTTATCAATTAATCCATTTGAGAAAATTTCCACCCCTGAAGCTTCTGGTTTAGCTGGGAGAATAATAGTTTCTTTAGATTCCCTTACAACAAAACACATTGTCATCTTGCTATCTGTTCTTTCATTACTTCTATAATAGTCTTTACATTCAATAGCCCATACGAGCGTATTGTCCTTGCTTTCACATACATTTTTCTGGTGAAAAGAACATCTGTTTCTGATGCTACACAGATGGTTATCTTGAAATCCAAAAAGAGAGCAATTTTAGTAATGCCTTTGGGTGACATTAATATCTGCTGTCTTCTCCAGAATGTTAAAATATTAATACCATTCTTGTAATATAAAGCTGGCCACTGACATATTCTTCAGCTCACTTATGCTCTCTAGTCACAGCTGAATATGGGGAAAAGTTTACAGCTGAACTTCGTTGAATTCTTATGGAAAAGCTGAGTACATCTCATTTGAATTAGCCAACAAAAGACTTCAGCAAAAAACTATTGAGTAAAATATACGTCAAGCACAGGCTGATACAATGACGCATGTCTGGAAGCACTGGCTAGATTAATTAAAAATCACATTTTTGTTTATCATGTGATCGACCCAAAACTTGACAGAACCTAAAATATCTCATTCTTACAAACTTTTCCTGTTTTTATAAAAGCCTGCAGTAGCAGTTTGACACCGACAGTCTGACTATAGGAAGCTAAGGGCAGGCATGCTAGAACTGAAAACTTAAAGCATCAAAGCTGAACTCAAAATAATTTCACGCAGTGCTACCAACTATACTGAATACAGAAAATAGGAAAAGAAAATTAAGAGAAGAAATGTGTTCTATCAACCCACTTGATTTATAATATTATTTGGCAATTTTTTATGCAAGTGTGGATGAAAAATTCAGTGATAAATAGAAATTTTAGGTCTGACAGTGTCGTCTGAAATCACACTATCCAAGTACCTCAAAGTGTCAGCACTGCAGTTATATGTGATCCTTTGTCTTGTCTTTTTTAGGAGAGGAATCATAGCCCAAAGACTGCAATATCAGCTGAAGAACACACTTCTGTTATTAGTGGAAATTATTCTTTGGAGAGACCAGAATTTTTGGTTATCCTGTATAATTAGTCTTCAAAATGCATTTGAACAGCTGGTGATCATCTGAGAGCTACAAGAATTTCCTGCTAACAAATCTCCCTTCCAAAAAAGAAGATCATTAATTGGTAATACATCATCCCATGAATCCAACAGATCTTTAAAGGATTTGCAAGATATAGAGAGCAGAATAAACTAAGAAAGCAGAAAAATAGAAAAAGACCACAAAGTTTCTCAGTTCCCTATTGCAACATTCAGTTGTTTTGACTCCACTTCAGGACAGCAATCTTATTCAGGAAATAGCTTAAGTGTTTGCTTACCCTTCACTGAAGGCAACCTCTCTTTAAGCAGAGCTTCAAGTAGTTCTTACATGCTGACAGGCATTAAAGGGTAAGCCCATCTGACTAGCTAGCTGATATTTGGAAATAATCAACACCTTCCACTCAAGATACCTCTGAGTGGTCCAAAATAATGGCAACTAACTCCATGCTTCATTCCTACCACGAATGTGATGCAGCACATGACTACAGGTCCTCAATCCATTTTTTCCCCACTTTTCTGGTATTTGCCATTGTAGTGAGAGTTACACATGTGTGTCCCTGTCATGTCATGGATATCCTTTCTGCACTGTCAAGTGCCCAACTCCGTCTCCACTTTTTAGCTCACTGTGTTGCACATGTTGCTAGGACCCTGGTAAAGAAAGTTGCAACAACAAAACAACAGTGCCCTGCTTTAGATGGAGAGTCACAGACGGCTCTAAACAGCCAGAGCTGGTTTGCTGCTGATACTGACGCTGGAGATGAGCGTGGAAGAACACATTCATTTCTTCTCTCAGCACTTAGGCCTGTGGCCTGTGCAGAGCATATCCTGCCCTTATTTCAAAGAGGCTAAAGGGATTGTTAAATAAAGTAAAATAGAGCAGGTTAGCATATGTGGCAGTGAGCAATAGTGCATTATATAGCCTGTAATGTGATTCCCTGCGTGACTGCCTGGCCATCTCTGGCTACTGAGACAAATTAAAAGTGGGAGAAGGAAAGCAGGGAGAGCATGGTTTTACTGACAGATATCAGCATACAGCTTCATTCCAAGCATGGCAGCAGATTATGCAGCCCAGGAGCATTCAATGTAAGGTCTTCTCTACCTGTCAAGAGGATCGTTGCATAATACAGCCAGTACTTGGTACTGTCCCATCTGCTTTCATCCATCTTTTCTTTTTGCAAAATAAAAATATCCACTGCGAAAACATGTGGGGTTGTTAGCTTTTCTTTTTATTTGAGGATTTTCTGTAAAAATTTTTGGCCTGCATTTCTCCAATAGTTCACAGTAATGGCATCATGAAGGCTAACACAGTTTTTGAACACATTAAAGGAATCACTGAAAATGCTTTAAATTATCTAAGTTTAAAAATATTAGTGGTCTTACATATAATTTATCCACTGATCACTATGAATTTGCATTGTATTTTAAATTAAAAGCCAGTTTGTCTTCTCTGTTGAGGTGCAATTTTTTATACTCTCAAATCTCCTACAAGAATAATAAAGTTATTAATTAGTTATTAGTTTAAATTCCTAACCTCTTTCACTGGGCACATTGCATTATATAACTATGCAAAAGTCATCAACATGAGAGATGTGCCTGTTTAAAAATGCATGTTTAAAACACATTTTTTTGTTGGAAAAAGGAAAGTAGTCTGGGATAGAGGTTTCTCCTCTGCTTTTCTCCATCTGATAAAATATTTGTTGAGAAAAGAAAACACATTTGAGAAGTTGAGTTAGAAAATTCGGCCCTCTGCTTCCTGCACCATGTGTACAAAATCCGTGGGACACCAGTGGCCAGGAACACTCCATAAAATTGTGCAGAAACCACCCAACCTGCAGCAAGCTTACAATCTCCATGCCAAGTTTCATCCTCCCAGCTGCCAAAGCACTGTGCACTCTCATTTTCTCTGGAGGTCAAGAACCTCTCATACTAAACCACTTAGAATAGAACAGAGAAATCAGAGTTTAGGAGAGGAGGAGATTATGTGACTCTAAAGAGGAGATCAAACAGCTGTGAGTTTGCACTCACATCCTCCTCAAGTTTGTCCTCCTGCCACTAATCATCTATCCTGCAACCAGCAAGTCTGTGGGCAGACTTCACTGACAGATGGGCTGAGTCCTGCACACAGTTAGCTGGAATTTTCCACTGCACATATTATTTTAGGAAAATTAAAGTGATCATTTAGTTACAATAAACCCTAGTTGCTGCACTTGCTAAAGATTTGACCTCCCATACCAGTGGGAGGCCTCCACTAGAACATACAAATCTGTGAACTTCTGATCTCAAGCATCAAAGCATTACAAGGTGAATGAATTTACTACAGCTCAATATTTGAACCACTTTTACCTTTTCATATCAGCTAGCTGAGAGCTACCCTATAACTGATAAACATGGAGATCAGATTTTTAAATGGGAAAATACTGTTCTAAATTTCCAGCAACTACAAAGCATCTAAAGCTAATTTAGATTAAGAACAAGACCCTGAATTTCAATTATTGGATTCCAATCAAAGAATAAAGCCACGCGATTACTACTTCAGAAGTTTATGCATTTCCTGAAGTAAGGAGATAATACAATATAAAGTGTGAAGTCTGTATGAAAAAAAAACAACTCCGCTAAACAAATGACAAAAGCATAGTTTTGCATATGATTCAGTCTTTTCAAGATAAAGCCTAGACATTCTGGTATAATCAATATTTTAGATGGCAAAATGATTTTCAGGATTTGGTTCCATTTAATGGAGGTAAGGTTTCTTCTCTAGCATGTCTTGCTTCAAACTCCATTGCATATGACATACATTTTTATCCTGTTTCAAGGTGATACAGGCTGAAGCTGAACTAATGACATATAAAAACATATATACAGATACATATTGGAAGTTAGTGCACTCTGCAGGGTCTGGGTCCTGGCAGCCATAGCTTTCTATTCTACTCTTACTCATTGGGAAGAGACTAAACCACTTGGTGATTTAGAATGGGATTAACTGAGTTTTAAAGTTCATTTTACAAATGGTGGTCTGTAAAATGGCATTTTTTTTCTCTTCTATAGGCAGACAGTGATATTGGCAGGTCTTTCACAGGCGGTTATAACCGTATGACAGGTCTAGAAATTCCAGTCAGACTTTTGGGGAGAAAAAAACATGAAGAACATCTGGTGGACAGGGAGAAGGTCACAAAAGCAAACATATTTTTTGCAGGGATTTACTTCAATACAAAAAACCCATCAAAATCAAAATACTCTTTTGACTTCAACTCCTGGCCTGCTCTCCCAATGCAGTGAAAGCCCTTTCCTAGTGGATTTGTTAGGTCAACTTCTACTGTTCTTTCATATGCACTCATGTACCTTCTATAATCCACATGGAAACCATGTGGAAATGCACAAAAAATACTTTTTAAGTAGAGGAGAAGAGCTAAATGCTCTTTATAGTGAAATTCCACTCTCTTCCAATACCATGCACTAAATCCAGTATTTATTTAATTTTCTGTTACTCTTGGGCAATACAGGCTCTGACAGTGCTTAGATTACAGGGCTCTGATGTAGCTGAGGCTTTGTCATAAAAAAATCAAAATAGACTTCAAAAATTACTCTAGACATGCAAAATTAAACCCCATAATGCAGTTGCAGTTTTTATATGTATTTTTAAATTATTCAGATCAGCTAGCGTTAGCTGCATAATCTAAGTTGCCTTGGATTGCTCTTGCAGTCAATGAAAAGAAACAGAAATATCCAGGAAAATTTATTTCTCCTACTGCAGATGCCTATTTTATGCTAAAATGAATAAGCAGGTATCCATCTCTCACTGCTTACAGAACAGTGTTGAACTGTGGAGGTGGAAGCTGAGGTAAAATGATCCCTGCTTTCACTCTGGGCCCATGTACACATGACTGGCAGAAGCACTAGGCATGAGGCATGGGGATTTCCCCCCTCCATCTAGAATTGCACTCCTGTCTGCCGGGGAGTACCAGGTCTGTGCGAATTTATCACCTAAAGCTGTTTCCCCTCACAGAGACTGAAGAGGAGAAACCCGGCTCAGCTTGTGGGGAAACATAAGCTTTCTTTCATACTGAGGTATGTCTTACCTGCTCCTGGGCACAATCACTTCAAAGCTTTCCTAGTGCTGAATGTTGTGGCATGCATCTCACAACACCAGCCTGCCTGTCAAAAATAGAACTTAACCCCAAAGGCACATGAACACTGCCAACCCATTTCAGCAGATTCTACACCGGGCTTCTGTAATACAGCTAAGAAAACTGTGACACTTCAACAAAGGTTAAAAAACTTTCACATGAAATGGGCAATTAATTTGATTTTCTAAACAGTTTGATCTAGTGGGAGGTTAATAAGGGGTGGAAATTGTTTGTTCAGATCTCATTTAATGCTCAGGATTGTTCCTCTGATTTAAAGACATCATAAGCCAACCCAAATTTAAAAATACAGAGGTTTTGTTGATCATTTAATGGTGTCTAATTGCCCAACATCTCTGCACTGAGAAAGAAAAAAACCAAAACATGATCAAATTAGCTGAGAAGCCCTATTTGAAATGCAGGGGATTCGTCACTGGATTTGACCCCAATTTTCTCTCAGATGTGAGACACTGACCTACACCAGTAAGTTTTCGTAGGGAAAGTTATACCATTATTGACATTCATTAAATCACTTCCCAGTATGGTACTATGCAGAGTGACATTCTAGGTCATGTGTGGGCCATACACCTATTTCATCATACATTATTTAAAAAAAAAAGTCACAGCTAAGGTGATAATAGTATTAACTTGGTAAAAAAGCAATTAAAATCTTCAAAGAGTGAACTTTCAAATAGCACAGCAATACTTAAATGTCATATTTCTGTTGCAAACGTATTTTTAATGATAACATTTCTTTGTAATGTAAATCAGCTGCCTCTCAATTATAACATTTTAATCAAGTTATTTCTCAATTGCTGCCTACTCATCA
Organism: Chamaea fasciata; assembly: GCF_029207755.1. Taxonomy (NCBI): domain Eukaryota; kingdom Metazoa; phylum Chordata; class Aves; order Passeriformes; family Sylviidae; genus Chamaea; species Chamaea fasciata. The sequence continues at coordinate 65,689,500 of NW_027094086.1, read as the reverse complement.
ATGCCTACAAGTCCATCACATTTCATTCTGTAAAAGAATACTAATTACTTGATTATATTTTGTTCAAGTTTTGCAAATCCAACCATTTTCTTCAAGACAGCATATTATGTGCAGATTTGCCTCTTGTGGGGGAGGGGAGCACAGAAGACACATTTACCCCTCCCCTGCAACTTCAGCCGAATAGAAAATCCTTCAAGGTAGCCTAACATGTGGGACTTGATCCCAGAAACTGGAAAAGAAGAAACACAGGTAGCCACACACTGCTTACTAGTATCACATACACACATCTCTGATGGAAAACACAAGGCTGAGCTGAAGAAACACTTCTGAATGGTTCAAAGCACATACCTCAAATGCAGAGCAGGATTTGATTGGGTAGAGATAAATTTTGGCGATGGTGATGGGCTTGTCACCTTTTCTACACGTTGGCACTGCAGTCTCGGACACAGCTGCTCTTATGCTTTCTGCCTCAGGCTCCAGTGGCTGCCACCTGCCAGTTGTCTTTGCCTCAGATGAAATATTCCTGAGATCCCTGTCAGAGATTTGCAGTACTGGAGACAATTTATCTGCATTGTTAAAAGAAAGGTGGTCATCTGGAACAGATTCTGTCATTGGCTTTGTAACTGTCTGTAAAGGAATCTCAGAGTCTGATTTGGAGAGTCTGGTGGCTATGATGAAATTCAAAAAAGTCTGTGCATCTTCAAAAGAAGACATATAGCCAAAGGATATTCTCACAGAACCAGTGGGACGTCCATCAACTAGGTCTATGTTATCTCCACAGACATGGCCAGCCTAGTTTGAAATACAAAGAAAAACAGAGAGCTGTCATGATACTTTGCTTTTTTTCTTTCTAATTTTATCTAGTTATTAATGATGCTCTTGATTCTAACCTGAAAATTTGTTGTAAAAAATAGAAGGTTAACTCATCAATACAAAGAGAAAATGAAAAAAAAAACCCCACTCAATCATCTTATGATTTACTCAGATTACGAAGATAATTTTGCTGCTTGTCCTATTCTACTCTAGGGAAGGAGATACTTCTCAAACTGTGATGTTATGCTCAGGTAAGTGAACAAAACATGAGACAGTTGATTTTTCTGGGGCAGTTTTCTCAATATTGATATCAGAAGAGTGCCCTTTTATACCATCAGTGGCTTTTTCAGGGCTTGTGTTGAATAGCCCAAACAGACAAGAACTAACTCGTCTGGGATAAAGCAGATACTTGAATCTAGAGCTCAGATATCCAAAGTGACCTTGGAATATCCATCAAATCTGTCTTGCTGATCCAGTCAACATATTGCTTTCAGATGAAGGGAACTAGTCTTTCCTCCAACACTTCCTCCTTTGAAGAGCACAAGTTTCCACTTGAAAAAAAATTGTTAAAAAATTCATTGAATGCCCTATAGTGACCAACATGTAGATACCCATCTGATACGTCTCTCATACAAGACTCTATGGAAAATTCTCCCTTAAGACCAAAAGTTCCTCATTCTTTAAGTGAGTCAGTGAGTGCTGCCACTCACCACCAGTGAAACAAGCTACAGTCCCCCTTTGTTCATCCCCTTAATATTAGCTAACCAATGGACTTAGGATTTAGTCCTACCTCAGCATCCTATTCCTTAAGCGCAGCAGCTGTTGGGGTTTTTTTTCCTAAGAATTTAATTTATTTACACATTTCTGTCACATTAAAAATGGACGTGTGAATAGTTTATTTACATGAGGACTTTTTTTAAAGCAAGAAATGTCACAGGACAGTGAACACAGATGCAATTTATGCCAGGAGAAATAAAAACCCTACATCTATGTCAAAGCATGCAACAGAGTAGTAAATATTCTAGTGCAGTGGGATGGAGTTTTTATCCTTGACAACAGAGCAGAAGCAATATTTGCAAAATTAGGTTGCGTCTGTTAATATACCCTTCTGTAACCCTTCTGCCAAGTATTGCTTGATTGACTGAGGAGAGAGGTTCCTACTGTGCAAATAAGTAAACGAGTTTCTACATAACATTCTAAGAAAACTAACCACACTTCTCCAGGGACACGTGAAGACAGAAATCCTCCCTCACAGGCATTTTATCATGTAAAACTTCATCAAGGATGGAAGAATACAGCCAGCACCCTGGGAAAAGATGAAACTGAAGCATATGTGGAAATAAGGTGATAAAAGATGCCTTCCTCTACACAGTAATGTTGTCAATAACTCCTCCTGATCCTTCTCAAAGCACTGATGGGAATGGAATGTCCCAAAATAACGACTGTGTAACTGAACCACCTCATTGTACAACCTTTGGTGATTAAGTGTCTCTCCATAAATTTAACTTTAGCCTATCCCCATTTAAATGATACAGACTTAAGTCACTCCCTCCTTGGCAAAATCCTCCTTGTATAAGGAGATCCAAGAGAACTGCAGCTGGTTATTTGGCATTTTTCACTTCACCAAAAGGGTAGACTGTTTTTTTGTTTTCTCAGAGGAGAGAACTTCCATGGCAAGTCAAAGCATCATTTTGCCAAGGAAGGTATTAAAGAACTGCAGCAGCCTTTAAGAACTTGTGCAGTCAGTCCTGCATAAAAATGTGTTTGCAAAATTATCTATATGTGTCTTTGAAATGATAAGGGAGCTATAATATAATTACAACCATTAGATTTTTTATTTTTTATTTTTTTTTTACCTTTTGAAGAACACCATTAATGAATTTTTAGATTGTTCTGAATTAATTTACTGTAATTCCACACTCTGACAAATATGCAGACAGGAAGCCTCCTCCACTTCACCGTAATACATCCTGCTATAAAGCTTTTAATAACAGCTTATGGAAAACATTAGTAATCTTGAAAACAGTCTTTACAGTCATATTCTAAAAATCTAATTGAGGTAGATGTCATCTAAATTTGCTTCATTCTCTGAGATTCACTGTGTATTTGCCTTTATTTTTTCCTGTCCAATTTGCATATGTATTTTAAATTGTAACACCCAACAGCAACAGGTCTACAAGACTTGAACACTACTACGTAGAATAATTAATTAGGATACTTAAACAAAAACATGAGAGGAATTGTCCAGGAAACTCTTTTCTGCTGGAAGTCTGGATATCATGCAATTTCCAAAATCAAACAAGAAGACCCAATTTCCTATTCTCCAATAAAATAATAACAAGCAACACACACTTCTCTGCATCCATCAAATGATTTTGTTTCAATATCTCATTTCAATGAAGCGAATTTCAGTTAATTTAGTTCTTTAACAAGGCAAGGGACTCGAAAGTTTGTAGAAAGCAAGTCAAATTTAACTGCATTCCTAAAGCCACATAGATTGAAAACCATGGGATGTGATACACTCCAGCTTTTAACTTCTAATCACATTCAGAAACTAACCTGCAGGTTCCTTTGGATGTCCTCATTGCTTATGTCCAAATGCATCTGGCAGGCTCCTGTGTTACAGAAGCAGCCTGTCCGAACATGTATGTTGTGGAGACTCGCCATGCTGTCCACCTTCCCAATCCAGCAGAAGATATAGGAGAAGAATGAAAAATCGACATTTTAAAGTTGTGGTCAACAAGATACAGTGTTTTAAAGGTAGAAATCAATGGATGTAAATCATGTCCCTAAACAATTAACAACTTACTGTAGCTTTTACCATTCCCATACAGATTTAGTATTTTTCAACTTTATTACTTCAACTAGAAGAAAACAGCAGTAGGAGCAGAGACTTTTACCTCAGCATTGAGCAACTACTCCACACAAAACACACACAGTCAGGTCCTGAGCCTGTAAATGCCAGTACATCTGCTGAATTTTAAAGCTGTGAACAGGTTTATTCACATCAGTGCTGCTAATTACAGACTTGCAGCCAGGTGTTATGCTGTGTCTTGACAGAGCCACCAACTGCAACTGCCTCTGAAGAGAGACTGAAGAGAAGCCTGGGGCACGTTTTCAGGTAGCTAAAGAAAACCTTGCACTCCAAGGATCTGAAACTGCAAGTCCTCATTACAGAAACTGATAGCATCTATGGGATTTTGGCACACAAATGCTGGAAGGATCAGCCCTTCAGTAAGCAGTAACATTTGCCAGGACAGGGAATGAACTGGAATATCTCCTTGAGTCTTGCACATACGACCCCCCAATCTACCAAGTCCCTGGTGCATTTCTTCCTTGTGCTGTTTGGTATTACACCATTTCTTTATCATCCACTGAATAGTGAATGGGCAGAAATAAAATACTTGATGACAAACAAGCATGAATAAATTATGGGAAGGCATGAAAATGATGTGCAAAGAGAACAGATGAACGTGCCCATATGTGCCTCAGAAGGAGACATATATATGCATGCGCTGGGAGGACAGCACTGCAAGGGATAAGCATTGTCAGGGTTTCATAGCACGGCTTAGAAACAAGGGAAGCACACCACAGGGATCCTCTTAGCACAGCTAAGAAACCATGGAACCTCACTGCAGGGACCTGGGAATGCTTTATATTGATCTCAAAAAGCAACAGCAGCAGCTGATAAGATTAGCTGAGATAACATCAGTTATTTTTTGTTGATGAAAAATGATGAGCATTCCTGGTCAAGACTGCAAGAAAAGACAGACAAATGCATGAAATCTGACCCCCACCTCTACCACAGAGTCCCAAAACAACCTTGCACACTTGCATTAACCCCTCTGTGCTTTTGCTCCCTTTCTACAAAGGGAGAGCTGAGAGCCCTGCGAATGACCATGCTGCAGACTCAGGGGACTCCGCTGCACCAGAGACAGAATCCTCCATGCAGGAAGCTTGGGCTCAGCTGGATGCACAACAACAGCTCAGCCTAAAGGGGCAGGAAAGGATGTGTCAACCAACCCATAACCACTTCTCTGTGAGCTCATGCTTCATCCAAGGTATCAGTATAGATACCTTCAAATAAGCTTTTGTAGTTGGCTTAATCTCTACTGGCTTTTGTTATTTTTAACATAAATTCCCTCTGTACAGGACAATGGCCCAATAAATATACCAAACACTTTCTGGTATAATTCAGTCTTTCTTCCATCTAGACATATCAATCTTCTATCTTCTGATCTCTCTGAGTTTAACTGTGTGCACCAAGCACCTTTAAAATCACTATCTCAGTGGCTAGAAAACCCAAGCCTTCTGTCAGAACTTATTCCATGCTGAAATAATTCAACCTAAATAGTATTTAGCTTTGCTAAAAGCAGATCAAACAGAGTTCTTGCTTTTTTTTTTTCATGTGTGGAGCATAAGGGTCTCTGCACAAAAATGTGCTCAATACAAAAAGATTCTACATTGCTATAGTGCACAAGTTCTCAAGTTCACATTCAAATGTGTTCTGCACCACCAGTTCAGTTCAAAATTGTTTGATTCTCCAACACAGATATAATCAAAATAACTCCATAGATACAGACTTGGAATGCAGAGAATACAATCAGCCCCAAGATCCCTATTGATGATTAATGCCTTGGAGAATGTCTTGTGTTTAAAACATATTTCTCAAATGGAAGTTTTAGTAAAAGGCATCTGTTGAGAGAGACTGTTGTGGTGTCGCTAGCTTAGTTTTGTCAGAAGACTTCAATATGGGAATAGTGACATTTTCTTGACATCTTTTTTCATTTAGATGAGAAAAGTTGTCATTATGCCATAGCATGGTTTGTCATGGTGCTAGTGACTTGTGGGTGGATCTGCTGTTCCGTTAATCATGACAAGCAAGGCAAAAATCATGACATACTTCACTACTGAAATCGTACAGTGTTTGGGCTTATTTACTCAGTAAACAAAACCCTTTAAAATATAGATTTTTTTTACTATTAATACTTTTTAAAAGGAACATTCCTCGGGCAGCCTTGTCTATCAAAATGTGTATAGTGTAATAGAGTTTCCATGACACATCTTCAAAGAATTGCACAGAAGATTTTTTTTTTTTGTAAAATAAATCATTGCTGTTCTTTAATGACAATAATTTCATTCTAGCCATGTAATCCAATAATCACCTATGATAATACTTTAATTGTAATATATATCAATCTGTACATTAGACAAGGACTACTGAGACATAAAAACATGATCATTAGAGGAATATGGGAATTGTGATTCAGGAGAAAAAAAAAGTTATGAATAGTTTAGTATTAACTGAATTTCATTATCACAAATGTGATAATGTGCACAGATCTTGGGAATGTGATACACACTTTTCACTGGAAACAATTACACCATGTAAAGAACCAGTAAAGGGAGTACTACAAAAATATCTGTCCCTTGAGTAGACACTTGGTTTTCCCTTGGACATATGTTTTGATTTCTTCTCGTTTAGTTTCACCCTAGAAATACACTACTTGGGGAGTTAATTTAATCTCTCTCTGCAGTGCTACCACATAGCAAAACAAATAGAACATAAAACATCTGTTACAGTTATTTCGATGAAGAAAAGCTTCCTTAAATAAAGCACACCTTTAAAATTGCCATAAGGAACAATAATTGATATTGAACTCAGGGTTATGAAATACAGAACGTCACTTGCAGCTCTGTCTGTAACAGCAGAGGCTGACTTTTGGGAGCCAGGACTGCATTCATCAATGTAATGATCGGTACACAGCTTAATGTACTTAGATTGTCAGTTTTGGTGATTCCCTGGGTCTGATACTTGGAATTATTGTGCCTTGGTCTTTTAGAGATTAAAGACTACAATTAAACAGCAAAACAAATGCAGATATCTTGCAGCATTTTTACTGATTTCAGTCAGTGAGGACATGGTAATCAAGCCATCATGCTATCTTAGCGTTCCTTCTGTCTCTCAGAGCCCCTTGGCATTCATTACTTCTTCTGAAGCTCTTAACTGTAGCCTGGCCCTGTAGAGTGCTTCACACCCCAACACTTCTGATGGCACATTCTCTTGATTTTTGACAAGCAAAATATGCTTTTCACACTTTCAAGTCACGGTCTTCAAATTTAATAAAGATACATAAAAGAAGTTCACCTAAACCAATTCTTTAAAACAGTTAATTTTTTTCCATCAGTGAGCTTTCCTTTAGCATTGCCATATTGATCAAATGCTCACATTTTGGTTTTCTTTTCATAGTGCTCCATCTGATAAATACAATTTTTTTAAAATATAAAAAATATTGAAGTGGAGAGCTTTCACTTTAATGCATTACCCTACAGTAGTCCCCTCTTGGAAATCTGGTGTTTTAGTTGACACTCATCAGCTGGAAAGCTCTGAGGAGAAATGAGATTCTGGTCTATCCTGCTTTCCCATTCCCTGTCACACAATGCACTGGTGACTTTTGTGTGTTTGCTAAATGACTGACTTCTGCTAATCATTCACTTCAGGGCTTCTGGGGCACTCAGTGAAAGCTGTAAGCTTTTCTCTAACTTCAGGTTCCATTGAAATAAGTCTGAGAGTGATTCTTACTGTAGGTAATGAGAGCATAGATTTACAAATAGCACATATTTTTGCATTATTCCTAATCAACTAAGTCTAAGAGTTTCACTAAGAATCATGAATGCTTTAGAAACCTCTGCTGAAGTCATTCTGATAGGATGCAATTCTGTAGCTTTTATTCAAGCAAGTACTTATTTGTGTAAGTTATCTTACTGAGCAGCACAAGAATTATTCACATGAATAAAGGAACTTTTTTATAATATATCATGAAGTGTTCTGAAAAAAACATCATCTAATTCAATACTGGCAAGTACTGTCCTTCAGAAATTGGGATTAGGAATTCTCTTTCTGCTTTCTACAATACCAATGATCAAATATCAGAGCAGTTTGTCTGATGGATTTGCTCATTACAAGAATTTCACTGCACACCACTGATGGCTGGTTATAAAACAGGTTTCATGATGCTGTTCTCCACATCCACTGGTAAATTAATTCACTGATTCATAGCATGGAATTGGAGAGAAAGTAAGCTAGCTCTTTCTGTCATCCAGCATTTGACTGTGAAACGCTGTTGCTGATGCAAATGCTTACTTAATCTTGTTTAATACAATTTAATAAGAAGTAGGTCAGAAGGAAAAAAAAATCACCACTTGTTTCCAAATCTTTGGGGGGGGTGGGTGGGTGGGAATTTTAGTTGAGTTATGGTATCATTAACTGTTTTAACTGCATGGTTTTCTGCAATAAGACTTTTTTTTTTCCATCTGAGAAATAATTTCTATGTGGGCAGATTCCCTCAGTATTGAGTAATCTGATCCTTTCCTTTTTGCTTCTCTAGTTGTTGACAATGGTTTAGATTAATCAAAGAGAGGATGTATATCTCTATTCAGTCTTCATCCATTCATCACTTACTCAGAGCAAAATCCCTGCGGTAGAAGGCAGTGAAGTATTAGACAGAGATATTGAAATTTACTAAAATCATCAAGCTCAGTGTCCTGAATATACTTATTCAGTATAAATGCTATCTTATCAGGAACTTTACAGTCAATGTGATCATTTTCTCAGCTAGTTTTAAAGACAGTCAAATAGCAGGTAAGATTGCATGGGAGAGAAGCAGGCTGGAAATATTAGCATAATTCAAAATATGCAGGTTGCCACTCTGCAGGAATTCCAGCTAAGGAGATGCCATATATACAGTGAACTTTTGGTTCTTCATGCATAAAGGAGAACAATAATTTTAATTTCTGAGAACCAGAAGCTAAAAGATTTCTTAGGGATAGGGTGGCTATAAAAACAAAACAAAACAGTGAAACTCAGTCTTATTAATGGTTGACCTAACATTTTTTTCAACTGTTTTTTTCTTTCCTTCTGTATATGAAAGTAGATTTGGCATGGACCTATTTGAACATATGTAAACTTCATGAGTCCAAGATTCAGCTATTTGAAACAAAACAGACTGATGAGCAAGCTAAACACCTTGCTTTTCTTTCTTTGATTTGGTGTCTTAATGACCACAGGTGTCTCCAACAAATGATACCTTCTCTGGTTTTTTGGGGTTTTTTTCCCTCCAGTTCAAACTGCATTCATTGAAAATGAAAATCTGGTTTGCTAAAATGATATAAGGGAAAGGATGGATTTCAGGATGAAAGCAAAGGAACTCAAACCCTCTGTGGTTTCCTAACTGATTTCAACAAAACATTCTCTTGTGAGTCATAGAAAAACATCTGTATCTCTCCATCCCATTGAGCATCCCCAGCTATTTTGTAGGCTAAAGGCTTTCAGTTAAATTGGTTCCAGTCAGAAATGTTGAAGCCAGAGGAAAACCACACTAAGCTATAACTCAAATCAAGAAGGATAAAGGGGAATGTAGCAGACTAATACAAGTGGGAACAATGCCTAGGAATAAAAATGTGCAGTGCATGCTACTGAAGGTCCAGTGACATAGGTTTAAGTCATGTAACAGTCAAAATCTCCACCTTTTCCTCTTTCTTTTAAAGCACTTAAATCCTCTTCTGTCTGTATTTAACCCCTGAAAACAAGAAAAATAGAACACAGGGAGGTTGTGGGGTCAAATTCACATATTCCTTTAATTACAGTCACAGGACCCTATATAGTGGTGTTGTAGGGCAGAGGGGTGAGGGGCCAGGAAGATGCAAACAAAGAAGCAGAGTAATAGAGAAGGTGGAGCTAGTCTCTTTTTGTCTTCAAAGGATTCAGATGGTGGACTGAAACTAGACACTGCTTGCATTCAAAGGCAGCTGATCTGCTTTTACCAAGATCAAGGACAAGGGAATCCAGTGGAACCTGTCAAAAGTGCAGTTCTTTTCCTGGTATCATGTGGTTTTGTCCCACATTTCTCCCATATGACAAGGTCTGTAGTTTAGAGCCACAGTTTGGCCCTGTTACCGAACAGAAAATATTTAGCCTCCCTCATTCATCTCAGATGCTTTCATCTGAACAACTATGAGCATCTTTCTTTTATCTCTTTTCGTTTCCTTAGCAACGTGCAAGGACACTCCAGAGAAACAGAGTCAGACAACACCTTCAGTCTAGTCTTTCATGAGGCTTTTTAACCTTGATCGGCTCTGATGTGCAGTTTAATAGTAGGCAATTTCAAGCACACTAACTCACGTGTGTCTATGTCCCCCTGCAACAAGATATAACAGAAAGAACTCAGCCTGTGCTCTGTCACTACTACCTCAACAAGAAGAAAGTTTCATTACCTACTAACCAGATCTGCACTTCTCACACTGAGTCTTTGAAGTATAGCATCTCCTTATGTTCAGTCAGTGATCAACATTTATGATTACGTTCAGACCTAGATCAATGAAGCTGCCTCCTATACCGTGAACTCCTTTATGGAAGGGCTGTCTTTGAGCACCCGGTGCCATGTCACAAAACCAAAGATCCAGACTGTAATGATTTCTTTCCAGTTTGAAGAAACAAGGTGCCATTTATTGACATGCCAGTGTGGTTTACTGCATTGCTGCTATCTCCCTGGTCTAAGACATCCAGAGCACAACTGGAAACTAATTGGAACCAAGGAAATCAGTATATGTTCAACAGGAATCTTCAAAAAATTCTTTTTTTCCTTATAATCCTGTTTGCATTCTATTGTGCTGGTCGATCTGCCATTCCTAGCTTCCTGAAATCAATGGCTAAATCTGTAGCTAAAATCAATAGTGAGTAATCACTTCAGCAATTTTTAGGTAGCTATTGGGAAGATGGCCAAAAATCCCATTAAGCAAGTTAGAGAATATTTTTCTTTCCCTGAGTCATCAAAATTAATATAATGAGTGGTTATGCTTCTAAAAGCATTAGTGTAACTAGCTCAGAGTCATATGACCATTGCTGCAAAGCCATTCTTAGCTGGAATTAAAAAATGCTGGATTTCCATTTTCTGTGGCCCAAATGAAAAAATGCTGCACTTACAAAACTAAATGATTGTTTTACACGGAAGTAAAAAGAAACAGATTGGAAAAAAAACCCTAAAAGGATTAAATATGAAGAGCAACAAAGATGTCTTGCTTAATAGCTTTCTATGAAGATTTATTTCAAATAGGTTTCCCCCTTCATTGCTCATTTTCTCCTGTGGGGATGTGGTGTGAATTTCCAGACAAGTACTGACAAAAAAGAGTACCAGACTCTGGTCAGTCTGATCTAATTAACCTGGAATCAACTTCCTGTGCATGGGAAATGCTCGTTTCTTTTTTATCACTGCTGTAATTCACATGTTGCCATTGCTCTAATTCTGTACCTATACACCATGTGTACAGTGGGCTGGAGATCTTCTAGTGAAACTAAAAATATCATCTAAGACACAGACAGCAATTATTTAGGGAAATCTATCCACTTCAGATATTGCCTGGTCCCTTTTATCAGGTAACGATAAGCAGTGATATGAATATGTATTGAACCAGCTGTGTGTATGTACAAATGCATCCGCCACTTGATATCTGAAGATTTGACAGTATTTAACATATTTTCTCTCCACTCCTGTGAGGTGAGAGTAAATTGGGAAGATAAGGCATTGAATCCCTCAAGGTGACACTGAAAGCCTACAGCAGAAGCAGGGCATTTCACCTGGCTGTTGCCAGGTTCTGGTTACTAATCTAAGTCCAGCTAAAACATTCCTTAAGAAATTACTAAAAGAAAAGGAGGCTTGAAAAACAGAATATTGTGAAACCCAATCAAAGAAAGTGTACTTACAATATGAAAGCACTTCTAGGACTGGCTACCACCATGATATTTACCTGGAGTAGCTACTTTTTTGTGCATTTCCCATCCTGCCTCACACCATTTTGTCCCATGTTACTTTTGCTTGCAGACCTGTCCAAATACAAGCAGATGGAATAATTTCTACCTGCATATACTCCTCTGTCTCTTCCCTTGTCACACCTCACCCATACAACACTGCTTCATGCTTCTTGTCCAATTCTTTTCTCATCTTGGATGTCTGAAATCCTCTTTTTTTCTGCTTTTCTGCACAAACTAGTGTCTCTTTCTTTGCCCAATACATGTTATAATGGAATTCAGCTGCAGTGAGAGAAATTTAGTTTAATTACCAGGAAATACATTGCAGTACTGAATATAGCTAAGTTCCAGAACAAACTGCCTCTGGTAAGAAAGGTTTAAGTAAAGATGACCATACAATTCTAAGATATATTTTTCTCCTTCTACATATCAAACCATAGGGTTGAATTTAGCTCGGTTGCTAAGCTGCTTACAAGACAATTAACTTACATAGAATGCTCCGGATACAGAAGGATAAATGGGGTTAAAAGGAAAACAAAATTTTGTTTATTGTGGGAGTCTCATTCTGATTTTGCCTTCTTCAAGCAAGGTGTAAATAACACCAAGGTTGTAGATTTTATCCCTGTATGGGCCATTTACTCAGGGCTGGACTTGATGATCCTTGCAGGTCCCTTCCAACTGAGAATATTCTTGGATCTGGAACTAAAGATTATACTCCTAACATATACTGCAAGCAGAAAGAGGCTAGCATAGTACAGAAGATGCCACAGTGTGTGGTTGGATGTAAGTGATTTGAGGCCACACATTCCAATGGAAGACCCTGGTCTTCACTTCAGAATGATAGAAAGCAAGGGAGAAAAGGAAAAACTCAGCAGTGGGTCATTGAGTCAATCCTTACATTACATTAATTCAAGGGTGGCTGAGATGGAGGAAAGTGAGTGACACAGTGGGTACATGCTATAGTAAGAGCAATCAAACCATTTTATAGATTTAAACTGAAGGGAGGCACACTAGAAGTTGTGTCTTGAGAAATGTTGATTTTTTCCTTTTAATTGAGAAATGGGTGAAGAAAGTCAACTCAAAGTCTAGACCACCCTTCACTCTATCTGGATTGATAAGGGTGAGCCAGGACATGCTAATGTAGGATCCTAGGCAAAACTGATGATAATCTATGTGAGCAGGGTTCTCAGTCTTGAGAGGCAAAACTTATTCATATGCAATGCTGCAGAAGAGCCTTCCTTAGGCAAACCAAAATGTTTACATTCTCTGTCTTTGGCAGCTATTCCTGTTATAGCAGTTTGTCTATCACACTCAAGTGTGAAGTGGTAGGCAGGAAGGCTGAGACTGCTAATGGACTGATGCTCATTCCCTTCCTGACAGGATCTTTAGGGGACATGGCAAGCATATATGAACACCAAGGGAACTTTTGCAGGTAAGCCAATCACAGCAAGTTACTTGTGCTTAGGTTCAGGCTCCAAGCTAAGGAGGCAATGTGAAAAAGCAGAGTAGGGATGGATGCTGGTAATCTACAGCTGAAATGTGAAATGATGGCCATTTTTCAAAAGACAGCCATGATAGTTTGCTCACTTTTTAAACCCCATTACTGGCTCTATTACACACAGGAGGAGAAAAGAATCTTGTCCCAGAAGATCAGAGTGGAAAAACAAAAAGTTTGATAAGGGAAGGGCTATTTTTCACTACTGGCATAACACTGAACTGAAAGTTGTGGCTGGGTAAGAGCTCTCCAGTGCATACAATTCAACAATGTTTCAGGTAAAATTCCATCTAGCCATCTGTGTCTCCTACTTCTTTCCCTTCTTCCTGCTTTTGAACTGACTTTATACAACAAAATGTGAAAGGATTATAAAATCACTCTGCAATTATCTACTGAATATACCAAAAGAATTTCACAGGTCTCATCTCGCTATCAAAACGAAGAGAAAATTTTATAAATTATATTAGCATCAAAGGTCTCCCAGAGCAGAGATGATGTTTTTTCACATCTGCAAATGTGAAGAGAACATACAACAACATTTGCACTTTGACCCACTTTATAACAAATCCGCTTTGTGTATGATTGTTGTTTCAAATCTATGTTGTTCTCTTATGACTGTTCCATCTCTTTGACATTCAAATCAGGTTGGACTTCATAGAGTCCTATGCAAGTTTTTCCTAAAACAAAACTTTTTAGTTTTTTTGACAAGGATGCAAATTGAAGCTGAGTCATTGCTGTTAGTGTTCGAGAAGCTGGAAAAGACTCGGGGATGACAGAACACACGACATCCATACATGCTGAAGGCTGCAGATATTCACTGTTAATAAATGAGCTGATGATTCTCTGTGTGAAGAGTTTGCTGCATTAGCTCAGCACCATGTATATATCTGTAACACCATCTTTTGTTACATCACAAGCCCTCTTTTAAGTCTAGGGCAGCTTGCTTTCTCTTTTTCACAAGGAAGCAGAAGATTGACAGCTTGCTGCTTTAATGTCAGCTCATCTGCTTCTATCCTGCAGAGGTCCTTCATCTCTACCCTTGCACTTTTGCACCTTTCCAAATTGCCAGTATGTCATCTGTCCACCTTTCATTATCAGCAAAAACTACAATGTTTGGGAATTATCCATTCTTGACTAGACAAGTATATATGAAGAAGCCATTAGGCAAAAAGGCCATCTTTATATCCTGGGCCTGTCAAGTGCTCATCATAATTCAACCCCTATTCATAACAGGGGCTTTTTGATGCTGCAGCGCAAGTAAACACTTAACAAAATGACAGAGGTGCTACTGCAGAGGACAGGCACCTTGCGTGAAAAGAATACAGGTGTCCTCCCAAGAGTTTTCAAGAACAAATTACTACCAATAGTAGTCTATGAGCCAGCTTTACTGAAGGAAATAATGTTCATGGAAAGTATTTGGTGCAGCTCAAAGGAGGAAATTTAATGCAGCTTTAGTGCTCAAAGATGAGAAGTTGATGGAAATTTCAAAACTGTAGTAGTTTTATTTCTAGATAAATAAGTGTTTCATGAAAAATCTAAATTAAAACCAAAGCTTTTGAGTGACTATTGTTGTTTAGAGTCCACAAGTCCCTCTTATTTAATTGTTTTAATTACCATTTAGAGCAAAACCCCCTAAACTAGTAATTAAACTGTCAATTAAACCAATGATACATATAGTATACAACACAAATTTATTCCAAGTGTAATATTCTAAGACAGTATTACCCTTCAACAAAGAAGTCACAAAGAAATATTTAAACAAAAAAGCAATAGCAATTCAAGTAGCTTGCATAATTATTTCACTCCCACCCTATCACTTAAATATTCTATATCATCCATACTGGGACAGGAGGCTGTAAAATTGCTGCCATCTCTGAGAGTACAATCATGGTGTGGTTATTTGTTTCCCACTTTAATGAAATGCCTTCATTTGCTCTTCAGTGCTGCAATGAAGGTTTTACTTAAAGATGAACCCGAGATTGTGGCTATTTCTCTTGGTGCAATTAACACTATGTATGTAATTCAAGAATGTTTGTGTTTACTGGCACAATATTGTTAGCTCTGGTAAGCAAGCCGATAACACTGAGAAATGGTTTTCAACCATATGAGCAGGTAAGAATAACTTCCTTCCTCATTGCTACACAGACAAAAGACATAATTTTTTTCTCTGTTTTCATTTTTCAGCAGTAGCATTACATGTCATGTATTTCACTACATGCCTTTCACATCCGAAATATCTTGGGCTTAGTTCAGAGTTTTAAATATCATGCCAATTATGCAAATCTTGAGGCTTAAATGTAAGCTTGGTATCCTCTGAAGACAGTGTCTACTTATGAAGTCTTTCTTGCCAATCTCAAGTGTTCCAAATAAACTGCTCCAATCCTTCTCATAATATTTTCTCTGAAATCAGTTTGCCATATTGTCCTTTTCAAGCTACCAAATGTTAATGTCCAGTCACACTGTGCTCTGCAATAGGCAATGCACACATAACAATTGCCTGTCAGAAAGGCATATAGAACTGGTTTGATGCCTGGTTATAAGTAATTAATTATAGATGGTATATCATCTATAAAGGAATAGAATATTCTGCAATTTCTCTTTCAATATGCAAAGATATCCTGAGTCATTAACTGGTGTCCACTAGTAGTAGGTGTGTCAGACAGAGACGCCATCTAATTTCCCCTTCATAAAAAATTCCCCAAAACGTTTTCTGGGAGTCTGATGAAATTGAGTTCTGTTGACTCCACTGGATTGCATTAGGAGACTGCACAGTGAATCCACATGAATGTATGTACAGACCAAAGACATGACCAAAGCAGAGGATACTATTTCACAAACAAAAGTATTGGATTTAACTTTGATTTGAATAAACCTTTATAAATTTAGACAGGCATGCAGGTATGAAGAGATTATATTGTCAGTTTGATGAAGTTTAATTTCTGCTGTATGTGTTTTCTTTATAATCATAAACAAGATACAGCAAAGATTTTTCTCCCCCATAACTTCTATAAGGGGCCTATGAAAGAATTTCATTCCATAAAGAAGCCAATTTTATATATACTACACCTACTGTAGCTTTTGAAAGAATAGTGCTTCTTAATTTCTAAAAGTCATTAAATTGCACATTATTTTAATTAAACAAGGTATTCTAACAGGTACTGCAGATAACACTGGGATGTGTTTGAAAATTTTATAATTCTTCATTCCATATACACTAGAAATTTTCAGAATCTGGTGAACAGCACAATCCAGATGATACAGATCAATAAAGAAGCTTTTTATGAGCAGCTACTCTAGCAAACAGGCACAATGGATTCATAAGACTATGAAAGAATTTTTAATTTGAGGGTACAGTTGAGTTTTAAAAAGTGAAACATGGATGAACCAATTTTACTAGGAAGTTGTGAAAATCAGAAATCAGAATAAAGGTTTTGATTTTAATCAAAGAACAGAAGCAACATTGAAGTGTTTGGGAGGTTTTACAAACACAGTTGTGTCAATATTTCCAGTCTTTTCTCAACATTGTCACACATATTGAAGGCTACATAAATGACTAATTAATTCTTAAAATGTGGACTGCTTTGAAATGAAATGTGGTGAACATTTGCCACTATTTGCTAGCATTGTCTAAAAAAAAGATGTACGTGTAGAAGTGCTTACTAAGTACTCTACATTTAGCCATCCAGTGTTCAACAGCCTTAAAAAAATGTAGAACTCCATACTTGCAGGCTGCACAACAAGTGCTTCTCTTCTGTTCTCCCTTGTGAGAAATGGAGCTCTTCTACTCTTGTAGACATATTTCCATGCTCTCCTCATTATCCTATTCTCTCAGGAAGCCAAGGAAAAAAAGAAGCAGTGAGCAAAACAAGAGCTTCTGCTGATGAGCGAGCTACTTTCCCCTCTGTGGGCCACTGCCTACATGGTGCACAGACACACACACAATTATGGTCACTCTCTGCTGAAGGGAGAAAAGCCCAATGAAGCTTCATCTTAAAGATACTTGGTATATTGGAAGGATAAAGGCTACAAAAAGCTGCTGAAAACATCTAAAGATTTCTTGAGCTTGAATCTCACTATTTAGACTAATCATTCAACCTTATACCATGGTTCCTCAGGAATATTACAAGAATGTAGTTGTTACAACTGAAGGGAAAAGAGAACTCCTCTTTCATTGGTGACTGCAATATTCTGAGATCTAATTTCACTTGTATGTCAAAGCTCCAAGGCAGTCCCTTTATCAGCTTTTCCAGACTTGCTCTTCAATTCCCAATTTTGAGTACTCCAGGGAAGGAAGCCAGCAAAAGATCCAACTGCCTAGTCAATGTATCCTGTTAAAACAGTCCACTTCCAAACTTCCTATTTGTGGAGTAATAAATCTGTAAGATATTGCCTCTGGCTACTAAGTATTTTGTATTGTGCTAGCACTATTTATTGGATTCTCTTTCTACTGCTTTAAATATGGAGCAGAGCTATGAAGAATCAAACCCAAAACCTCAGAAAGGACTACTGTGAATAAAAAGTTTCTTTTAGGATAAAGAATTAATCGTGAACATGCTAAAATAGAACCATAAACTCAAGTTACGACAAGAGAAAAACATACCTGTGAAAACCCGAGCACATCTCCATTTTCATCGAGCACATTAAAATTAATGATTGGACCTTGGACATCAGGATTGCTGAAGTCTGTATCACTGTAAATACGTACTACAGGAGCCCCATTGGCATATTTTAAGTTAGACAGCGCAGCATAGGTGTAGTGAGCTAATGCAAAGGTATGCTGTTTTATTTTCTCCATTCCACCTACAAAAGAAAAGGGCACATACATGTCAGGTATAGTATTTTTATGGCAGTGTAAAAAAAGGGATGATTTTTTCAGAATGGTGTAGTGTGAGGAAATCAGCACAAAAATGGTAGCTTTGTGTTTCTTTAAATGCATATACAATTTTTAAGTGTTTCTTTCCTCATGTAGAAGTTTCAGAAGTACTGTTGCACCAAGGATTTATCCATAGCTAATCTACTGTAGAAAGCTAAAGTTTCACTGAAATGGCTTACAGGAAATATAAGATTTATAGTTCCAGTCTATACATAAAGCTGAGATGTTCTGGTACAAATAAATTGAAAAACAAATCTTTCTCCAGATCTAACTCTGGCAATCATAGGAACACAGCACAGAAAGCAAACTACTATGTCTGAGATAAAATTTAAAAAAAAAATTCTAAATGTAATGATAAAATAAAAATGCAATTTTACAAGGAATTTACTTGAATAATGAAGAATTATTCTTCCAAGACTTCTTTCTGTAGAAGAAAAAAGGACATTGTGAATGCGTCATTGACTACACCCATGCAATCTGGGGGCTCAACAGAAACTTTGCAGACAAGTTTTCACAGAACTTGGCCTGGAAAAAGCATAAAGAGATTTTTTTTTTTTTTTTCTGTGCTACACTGTGCTATTTGGAAAAGAGAACTGCAGAGAATCAGAGAATTCCTGACAGATGACGATCTCTTCAACACCTCTGCTCTTTGAGGAGAAGTTGTGTCTTTGCTAGATGTCCCTGTTGAAGGAGCTTCCATTATGCACACTGTGCACTGCACCATGCTGGGTCTACATCATGTGGAAAGAACAAAAACAGATAAAGAATCACTAAAGACCTCTTGAAGTAGAAGAGCATTTTTCTTTCTGGGTTATAGACCCAGAGTATTTTCTGTAATGCTGAGCATCCTATTTGAGGCTCATGAGCATGTTTCACCTTTTATTTTACCTTTTTTTTATTAACCTTTTTAACTATGAATCTCACACTTACTTCTGCGTATATTACTTTTATATCTGAGTATCTGGAAACTTCCACACTTGAAATTATGTAATCTTATTGACTTCTGTGCCTTTATTCATAAAAAGACTGTGTCATTTATGAATGTATATAAAGGAAAAAAAAAAGATATATTTCTCCCAACATGCAGAAGAATTGCAGCAGCATCTGTTATTTCACTTTATTTTGAGTTTTTCTATTATGTGCTATCTCCTTTAGACAAGCAGGGAGAGCATACATTAAAAGCATAGTAACAAATTAGATATAAGGTGGAAGTACATTTTTTGGTGCTGAAGAATAATAAAGAGGAATAAGACATTTAAGATACTCACATGCAAAGCACTTGCAATGAAGCATGCCAACAGCTAATCAGTGCAATTTCTAGATGTTAGCCACAGTAAACTTGGCAAGCATCTCTAGAACATTTTGGTCTGAGAGATGATTTGTATTTTCAGAGTCTCCAAGAATAAAAGATTGAGTAGTCAGAAATGTCCTAGTCGTTGGGTAGAAGTTAAAAGTCTTGAAATAGCAAAAAAGAAAACCAAAACCACACACACAAAAAAGTTATTTCTGAGCATTTTCCAGAAAGTAGCTGTCTTAAGAGAAGTGACTGCCTTGTCAGCTTCTGAGATGTGTCTAATCTCCTGATTCAGAGCTTTTCCAAACTGACAGGAATCTTTTAATAGAAGATTAAACTACTGTCCTTGTGCCTGGTTGAAGAAAACTCTTATTCAGAAATTTCAGTCACTCATTCATAGCAATCATCCTGCTATCATTTCTATATTGTTTTCAGCTATTCTCCTTTAAAGTTTCTTAATCACATTTCCTTGTTCATTAGTGAGAAGTTGATGAGCCTTTTAATTATTTATTCTGACAAATCCAAATGCAATAGCCTGCAGTTGCTTTCTTGCCCCGTGATTGGAGAAAGGAAGCTGTGTTGCCAGGATCGCATATTTTTAAGTAGCAGAATAGGTGGTAATTAGGTCTGATGTCACAGAAAACCTTGTGGTAAAACTGCCAACAATCAGAAATTTATTCTGACAGAAAAAGGGATGTGTATTCAGAAAATAGCTGTGATTTATTTTTATTTTGTTCAACAAAATTATCTACACTGTGTATTACATAAATCCAGTGCTTACCTCATCTCTCTTGTAGGGAGAAGCATGTGAGAAAGAGAAAATAAAAACCAGAACAAATTTCTGTTTGAGAATAAAAGTAGTAACATATCATAAGCCTTTTGTAAGACTTACAATTTGGAAAAATCATTGATTCCTAGCACTTTAAGAAAGTGCTAGGAAGGACTCAAGTGCCCTAACTCCTTCTCTGTTTAGGGATTTTATTCCTTACTGCTGCATTATTTCATTAAGGTTAACCACTTCTAGTTGCTCTTAAAAGTTATTTTAAAATCATGAACACTTTATGCATTCTGTAATTTGGATCAGAATTAATCCCATGTCTAAATTACATTGGATGAAGTTTATCTAATACCATCCACTGTATTTACGTGTATAATAGGTGTAGGAACACATTCAGCACAAAGAATGGTCACGATCCACAATCCGCACTCATCAGTAGCTTCTTCCTATAGTAGAATTGTAAAGACTTCTCTGTTAAAAGGGAAACTTCTGCATTTGTGTGGATTAATATGCCCCTTGTTACTTTGTCTCCATGTGCATTTTTTGACATTACATTAAGCCAGACATGACCATTTAATGAATTCCCTTCCCAGTAGCACCAGATTTTTCACACAAATTGTTGCCCCAATGAATGCCATATACTTTTGCAGTGGTAAACTTTTTGAGCAGAAGAGATTGCAAAGCAATCTTGTACTTTTGTGTACTAACATCCTTGCCAAAGTATTCTAGCAAAGCTGTGGAGATACTGTTACACCTCATATTGCTGATGTATGTTTGCACACTCCAGCATTCTGATAGGTCAGCACCATCTCAGAACTGCCATCCCATCTTATACCTCGGTCTGGGTTATGGAAACTAATACTGTTCAAGCATGGAATATTCAGAGTGCCACTGCACTGGATAACCCATAGATAAATTTATAATGTCAGCTCTTCCATGGGAATTGCACAAGTACACATGCCTCTCCACAGAGACTGTGGGACAGTTAAGTCATCTGGAAGAGATGGAGAAGTTACGTCACACTTACAAGAGGGTAAAACCTATGTGCATTCAAACTATTCACAATTGTCATCATGGTGTAGTAAAACCACTGCTTGTCTTGCCTGGTGACAACATCTTGTATTTGCATTAATTCTGTCATGTTAGCTGCTTGTTCTATGCAAAATAGAATGAGATTTTATTTTTCCAGTGGAATTTTATCTAATCAGAGAGGTCTGAGATGTACACATGCCCAGTAAGTATTCTGTGAAGAATGATTCTGAGTTAGCAGGGACCTGGTTTTTCATTACACAATGGCACACGTGTAATAGCATATGGTCTCCTCTCTGAAAGAAAGAGGATTTCAGCAGCCCAAGTGTTCAAATGTTAGTTCTTCCTGAAAGAGCTGTAGACAAATAGGCATATGTCAACACCTATAAAAGATTTTGAATAAAGAGATTAAGATAAAGCAGAGACTGGAAAAGAGTTTCTAGAATGAAAGCTCTGGTGCTTAAGGTTTTCAAGCTGTACTCAGAAACCTGTGTGATCTGCATTTAAATACATTTTTTTATCTCTCCTATTATGAGAAGCTAAATACTGGAGATAAGGAAGAAGAGAGACATAAAATAAATATACAGTTATTGTTCTAACTGAGTGTGAAAAAGCTACAGAAATTGAGGTTTAAGCTCGACAAAGTCTCTGTCACTCCAGTAAATCCAATCTCACGTACATCTTTGGGTAAGAGAAAGATCAATGTGATTCACTATTCGTCAGCATCACCTAACAGATAGCAACGAGGCAGAGAAATAATGAGCTGAAATCTCAGCAAACCAATCAGCAGGGAGTGAAAGCAAGACGCAGCCACCTTCTACTGAATCCCAAATGAGACAGATCACCACGCAGGACCGGTGAGTCAATGTGCTAACGAAGCCATGAACCTGAAAAGCCTGTCAAACATTTGGAGTCCTTCCTTCACTTCCTCCAAGAAGGGTACATTAAGATTAATTTTTGAGCTTTTTTGGTGTTCTTTTTTGCATAGAACTGGATGTCTCTGACTGAGGTCTGTCACCTATTTAGTGTTATTCTTCCCACTAAAAATCTCTTGAGGATGAACTTAGTAACAGTAATTTTTTGTGAATTTGAGTGCTTTAACTTTAAACCACATTATCAATGAATTCTAAGCACTGCTATTCTTTAGCACTGCTGTTTTAAACAGAATGCTGCAAACATGAAAATAAAATATCCTTAAGATGATCCAACTCCCTGCCCCCAAAGTTAAACCCTGAAATGTTATAAATACAATACAAAAAAAGAAAATAAAGAGAAAAAAATATAATCAACTTGATCACTCATCCCTTGATAGAGCTTCTACATTTATCAAAAAAAATATTAAATATACCCATTCCTGGTGAGCTTTCCCTCCCTAAATTATGAGAATAGCTGCCCTAAGTAAGACCAAATCTAGCTACTGCCTGTTCCCCAGAGTGAAGACTAACAGATCCCTAGAGGAAAAGTAGGTATGTAATTTCTAATCAACTACAAGGAAGTAAACAGAATATATATATTAAAAAAACTCACCCCAAAGTATGAAAATGTCCTTATGAGTTGCCTAACAGAACTAAGGGTACAAAATCCACTCAGGGAACTTGAACATTACAATTAATACATTAACATTTCCTTCGTGTCAACAGAAAAGAGCACCTCTGACTTAAGAGAACTGCAGTATTGGTCCTAATTGTTACCAAAATCTCATTCATTTAATTCAAAATAAACCACTGTAAATGGCTTACCAGCCAATTCATTAAAAAATCTATCATCCACACTCACAGAAAAGGCATAAAGCATGGACATATTGCAAGCCCCTCTCTGACTCACATGACCAGTTCAATCAGCTTGATCTATAAAACACACGTCATAAAAACTGGTTTGGGAAACACAAAGTGGGGTGGACTATGACTGTTTCTGCAGCTGACTGCATTTGAGAGCAAGAAGGGTAAAATCTGTGTCCCCCATTGCCATTGGTACTTTTAAAAAAATAATGCAGGCTTCTTTCTAAGGTTAAGCTGTAACAAAAAGAATTATATAAAAGAAAATTTCGGTTATGAAACTATGGGGGTTTTTTTCCCCTGAAAAATACATAATGTGGTTTGAAAGTACATAATCAACTGGCAAGAATCCATTTCACAAGATCATTGTTCAGACTGAAATTTTAGATGGACTCTTGCAACCTAATTATGCAGTTTCTGTGTGTCCAAAACAGAGAGCCATGTTACACTCTCAACACAACTAAATCCATGCAGAATTCAGTGGGTAATAGGGGGACCTTTTACTCTCTCAACACTAATTCTTTGCATAATAGCTTAAATCCTTTTATTCTCCTCCTTCTCTCACACCATCTCAATAGTTTAAGACTGTGGGAAGCAACTGCTTAATCCTCTATTCAGAATGTTATACTGAAACCAAACATGAAACACATATTCGGTGTTTATCTTAACGAACAGAAGGCTCTTTGATGCCCCATCTCCCACTTCTTTAGAGCAGCTAATTCAAGCTCCATTTTCACACAGTGAGGGGAGTTTGAAGTCTCTGTTCTAAATAAAATGAGCAGCATATTCTGAAAGAAGCAGATCCTAATTTTTAAACTTCATAATGAGGAATACTTTGCCTTTTTAAAAATTTCTTGGGAGTTGCATGAAAGCGGGGAAGTTGTTAATGTCACCTGTCTGATTCACATTTAGCATAAATATTTTAATTACAGGTACAATTCAGTTTCAGATATCTGCTTCTAAGATTAATAGCTATCTAAAAATTCAAATAAGCTCCAGGTAAGATACATTTAATTTACTGTTTGCTACTACGAGATTTCTTTTTTGAGCCAGGGGAGGGTATGTATTTCTGTCCAGCCTTTATTTTCTTCCATGTGCCCATGTCATACTCTTAGCAGAGGTAATAATTTCAGGATGACTTTTCAAACCATAAAACCAGCAACATAAAAGATGACTAGGGAGTCTTTCTCAAAAAGGCAGAGTGCCTTGCACACCTCATGGAGGCAGCATTCAAACGGTACCTCCAGAGTGCTGGATGACATGAGCCCAAAGAGATTTCTCTGAGAACAACAGAATCATCCCTAAAAGTATGTATTTATTTGATACACACATTTTATCTCTAAAGGCTTTGTGTCCCAAGGTTTTTCTCAGTCCAGCAGAACAACTTCTGCTTATGATTCTGTCATCTTAAGGACAAAATGCAAGAGAAGCTTGTAGTATAAAAGCACATGAATCCTCCTGGCAGCTGTTACAAACCTGAATGTTACATATAGGCCTCTTTTCTGCTTTATTATGAAATATCTCTGTCCTTTGTTTAATGGAGCCTGCTATGCACAGTTCCTTGAAGTCAGCATGTGGAAGCTTAACTGCTGCTTGCTCCCTGGAATTTTTAACTCTCCACAACTAGTCTGCTAATATAAGGCAGAGCATTATATTTGTCCCACAGCTGTATCATGGGAATTTAGAAAATGTAAGATGAGGCAGTGAGTCTTAAGTTTTCAAGCCAATAAGGCTAATTTGTCCCTGATTTTGCATGAACACTTATTTATTAATTTTTAACTTACTTATTCAAGTCAGGAGCAACTTTCTAATCACTGTAACATAGCTGGAGGAGAACCTTTGTCATCTGCTTAGCTAAACTGATACTATCATCAGACGTGCAGTTAAATTGAATTTTTCCAAAAAATAACTTTTCTGTAAGACCCAGCCACCAGTGCTTCTTGACAGCATCATGATTTTCTAACATCCCCACAGTTCTGTGGGTTGTTTTCATTTTCCCCTGAAGGGAGGTGCAGGCCAATGGATACAAACAACTTGCGCCAAAATTAGACTGAATATAAAGAGAAATCCAAATGTTCAGGGGGTTTTGTGGGAGGAAATTTTCCCCTCAGCGTCAAGAGAACCCTTTGAAATATTCTGAAAGCCCTGACAGCTTCCTTCTTTTCCTTCCTAAGATGACAGATCCCAATCTAAAGCCTTGATAGGATATAAATCCATTCTGCTTCAAAGCTCACCCTGTCTGCATTCGGTGCAGAAGAATGGCTGATACAGTGCCCAGAACTCACACCTCGGTACCCATTGGTTTGACTCCAGCTTCCTATAGATTTTGTGTTAGCAAAACAGTTAACATAACGTTTTTGGAATCTCTCTGTTAGTGAAATACTTAGGTGTCCAAGGCAGCATATTGATTTGCAGTACAGCCGTTTCCTTACTTGTAATTTTGGTCGGACAGCTTTCCTCCCTTTCTCTGACAATCTCTGAACCAAGGCTTTTCCTGCCAGTGCATGAAGTAGTGGGATGCTCCATCTCTGCTCTTGTGCAGCCTTTGTATCCTGCTCTTTCTAAGGCTCCACAGAACTCTCCCATCACAGCAATGCAGAAAATACCACAAATTCATTTAATTCAACCAAGAATCACAATACACTAAAAGAAAAGTTTCCAGGGGACAAATCTTAAAGCATGATAATGAATAGTGATGGAACAAGAGGAAATAGAATAATTCAATTTTCCCATTCTCTGTTTGTATCATTCAGGAATACAGGAAGTCAGTAAAATAGTTTCTATCCATTTTTATGAAAAGAACAATATTTTTCTTAGCAAAATTTTGGATTTATTGATATTTATAATTTTTAATAGCCTAAAGGATGCTTTGCCATTTGTTTTTCATTCTCAGACTAGGTCTCTGCTGGTACTATTACTATAATAATAATAATAATAATAGCTACCATGGAAAGAATGGTGTCATTAATGAAACAGTGGTAATAAAGCAAATACAATGAATTATAAAAATTGCCTTGAAATGTCTCTAATTTGATGTCTTAATCATTAGGCAGCATTATGAGTCAATATTAAAAAGTGTTCTGAATTCTGGAACCTCATGCTAAACTGAACCATGCCAGGGCTTCTCCCAGGCTTTTTAACCATGCTAATGTTGTTTTAATAATTATCTACACTAACACTGCAAGAAAGACCTATAGCTAACCCATAATCTGCCCTGAGGTCACAGCATTAAGTCTGCTTTACATCAGTCACTGCTCCTGTGAGGACCAAAAGGTGACCCACTGACACATTCCACCCTGTGGTTGTCTTTTCTGGCTGGACATAGAAGGCTCACACCTCTTGAAAGTTTATTGCTGAGTTTGTGAGATGTGTGAACACACAAAACATTTCACAGATAGTGAAACCAAAATCTGAGAGCAAAAAGTGGCTACTTTGGCATAGGGTTACACAGTCTCAACACACAGCTTTCAGCAATGATGTTATAGTTCCAGCCTCACTTCTCAAGAGCTCATGCAATAAAAGTGAGATGGCAGTGCTTCTTAAAATATAGCCATTGCTGTGGGATGCTCAGCAATCACTCCTGTAAAACAGCATCAGGGGTTTTTATAAGCAGAATGTCCTGAAGTGTTGGCTGATATAAATTAACTTTTGGGAGGTTTCTATTACACTGCTCATTCCTCTGAGCTTCTGAAACCCACTGCACCTTCAAGATTATGTGGTCTCCACGTCAAGAGGCTGATGAGTAAGTGTGCTGGATTAAGACTGAACATTTGCAATTTTGTAAGCATGGAATAGGTATTTTACTCAGCTGTAAGTTTAATACGCAGATCTACTAAACAGAAGAAGAAAATGTTAGTATTTTAAAGTCATTTATTGCAGATTTTGCTTCCTTCTAAAGACTGTAGGTAGTGTGCTTCTGAAAAAAAAATAACCACTCTTTGCCTTATATGAGCTTCAATAAGCTATAACACCATAAATCAGTCAAAAGCTGTACTTTAGATTCAGTGCAGAAGAGTTGAAGTATTGGAGACATGAGCAATTCTTATGGGCACCACTTGCTGTCTCATGCTGTAAATCAAGTTCTATGGTGAGCTCGAGAACTGCCTCTGAAGACAGACTTGGGCAAGGTTAAAAGAAAGCACTGACGTGAGCAAGGCACTGCTGAAGGATGAGTGCTGCCAACACAGAGGGAGCCGCCGACAGGGAAAAGAAGTAAGGCAGCATGCACTGAAGAAGCCCTGGCCTTCTCCCATGGCAACCCATTACATTATGAGCTCTGCAGAAGGAAGGTAAAAAGAGCAGGTGCTGCTGCAGCTCTGTCAAATGAGGGACTTTGCAGTTAAGGTGTAAACAAATGGCTTAAACCCTCCCCCCACTAATTTTCCTTATATTTTCTATTTCAGATATTTTTTTACAACCGCAAGGCTGTAGAAATGAAGGTTCAGCTCACGGCACTGTTCACAAAATTCCATCTGTAGGTAACAAGGAAAAGGCAAAACAGCAAAGGTTCCCTTCCTGCAAGGTAGGGATGAAGCTAGGACGCTCATGAGATGAAGAGGGACCAAGATTAACTTATGTCTTCCCTTGAGGGCATACACACTCAAGTTTGTCACCACACATAACAATAAACCAATATATTTTACTTCCCTGGTTTCTTTGGAGCTCTCAGTTTTTGGAATGCTTTCTCTTAGATCCACCGAAGTGGTAATAGTGGCTACTGCTCTTCAGACTCTACTGAGAGATTCATATTTTAAGATGTTAAAGAACACTATCAGGGCTAATGAAGGAAAAAATCAGAAACAACAGCTCTTCTTGTGGATTTTTTTTCGGTTTATTTTTTGTTATCTAGTATTATCTACCATGCATTTCTTTCTTTCTTTTATGCAGCATTTTTTCTGAAGATATCTACAATGTTGACAAACACTTAGGTCCATGACCTTTGGCTACAGAGGTGCTGCACAACACAAGATATCCAAATGCCATACTCAAAGGAAAGAATCTGTTTTCATACCTTAGCCTTGAATTTAAAAAAATGTTGATGAAATATATTCATCCTTTTTTTTTTTTTTTTCCTTCTTGAAAGAGGCTTAACTCAATATACGAGATAATTTGAATGGCTGCAATGGCACACAAGACACCCTTGTAGGTAACACTGTCTTGGTTTGGAGTCTCTAGTTGACCAGTCAGGAGCCCTGGTTTGCAGTTGAAATGACTTAGGCCTATTAAAGATTATTATTTAGTCTGTTTCATTCATTAAGTGCAACAGATACTCTTGTCTGAATTGAACTAACCAGAATGGCTGTCTCAGGCTGCCCATAATTCTAATATTTATCTTGACTCAACCTCTCTAATATTTCTTTGACTCCACCTTCCTGGCCTCACCAAACCCTTGGTGGTCTTATATACCTAGGTGAGGATCCTAGAGGAATTACATCACCCTGCTGAGGTACTTCACAGGAGAGAGAAGACACCTAATTCAAAGCAGCAGCAAACTTCAGACCAATTAGAAGTGGAGTGATTGATCAAACTGTTCAAACATTTGACTGCAAACCCAACAGGAAAACTTGTATAATTTAGAAGTGTGAATTAAAATGCATGGCAATGCATTTAAAGGCTTCACATACCAAACATTAGGGTGGCTGCATTTCATGCAGAACTGGTATATTCACTTACTTCTCTGAAACCCTTCTACCTTCTTGGATATCGTAGGAAAAGGGGTAAACAATATGCAAATTATCAACCCTGTTCTCTTTTACAAAAACAATAACTGTCCCACAACTTTGTGGGTTCCCATCTGCAAAATCTTTTACTAGTACTCAGTGGCATTTTTCCATGAAACTCCTCAGTAATTTTTAAGAGTTCAAGAACATCTTCAATGTTTATTATAAATGGTTTGAATTTACTGAGCAGTTTTCAAAAGTGAAAGTTTACTAAATTGGTGAGACCAAAAGGCAACTGCAAGGACATCATCCTTAGTGTGTTGTTCTATTCTAGGGTGATCAAAAGTGATGCCCAGATCAGATGAGGCATTTATCAGATGATATTAGCTTGGACTGTGATATGGCTTCTCAACCCTTTTCCCTTTCTTTATAATACCGGTTATAACTCTCACCAGAGAGCCTTCTCAAAGGAGAAGGCATCAATACAAGCTGTGAAGGGAAGTCAGAAGATGCGGGAGGAGCTGGACTTCCATGGCAATGGCAGACAGTCGGCTTGAACTCCCCATGACAGACAAAGCAGTAGTGACAGCTACACAGCAAGTCCTCCTTCAGCAAGCTGCTGAAACTTCAGCGGTTTGGAACTGGCCTGGGAGGTATTTAACACACGTTAGCAATTTTCCTTTTTCTTGCCTTCTCACATACTTTGACAACCATGGTCTCCAGAGTATGAGTCTTATGTGATATACCCCTTGCTCTCAAGTCTTTTTAATAATACTGTGTTCTGTTTTTCTTCATTTCTTCCTAGCTATTCTGTTATCAAAACTTCCACGTAGTGTTGAGAAGTGATAAAAAAGCCTACATTCTGGTCTAAAGAGAGACTCTCTAATGTCCCAGAGAGTTCTACTATCTCACATGCCATCTGAAGATAGAAATTTCACAGGATTAAAACATCCCTTGTACAGCTGGAGAACAAGTAAATAAATTGATAAGTAAAGAAATGCTGGCTCAAGCGCTTCTTTCCTTCTCTATCTCTGAACATGCAAGAAATAAATTGATTAACACCCTTAACTTACGATGTATCACAGAATTTTTAGGGACAGTAGAAGCTGGGTTGAAACATTTCACCTGCCTTAGACACAGAACAGAAAAGGAAAAAGGAAGGTACTATAAATTGAAGGGTCAGAAAAATTAGTTTTAAAGTCCTGCAGAGACTTGTCTCACCTGTAAAGTCAGACCAATTAGTCAATCAAAATAATAAAAATCCCTCTTTTTGAGGCCTTGACAATGTGAGTCCTGCCAAATGTACTCATTACAGCTCTTCCCTTTTTTCTTTCTTTATCGGAATGATGCTGTCAAGTTCACAATGTGATCAAATATAAAAGCTTAGATCCTTCTTTATCAGAGGCGATAACAAGAAGTGTTGGTAACAAGACAGCATGTTGATTATTTCTGACTAAAAGCGGAACCTTGAAGGCTCACTTTGTTCAACAGCCAGAGACAGCAACTGCAGTCTTTATTTTCTTCTGCAACTCCCAAGCTTTGACATAACTCATACCACACTTTCTTGCAACGTATGATGAGCTCTGTTACAAAGGATTAATTTGTTTCTCACATCTCACACAGTTCTTTCTTTTCCCTCATTTCCACAGCTCTTTATGGATAATATTCACTGAGCTGGGGTATGTGTGATATGTTTGTAATTTTATCTGAAAATATAAATTCTGTAAGACAGAATTTAAACACATCACTATACTGCTCAGCTATTTTGGCTTTTTGGCTACGCTGGTATTACTTTCCTGCCTACTTTATCTCTTCATCTACAGGCAGGGAAGAGATGAAGGAGTATGTCAGGGGCATCAGGCACTGTAATGTCAGCTGCTTGTAAGCCAGGTTAGTCAGTAATGTATTCAGAGCCTATTAAAGCCAACAGGATCCTCCACAGCTGTAAAGCTCTCCTGCAGTAACCAGCAAGAACATTTTTCCATATCCTATGTGATGCTGAGATGCAGGTCCATCCTTCAAAGTGTTTTGAAATTCTTCCATGCTAACTGACTGCACCCCATTGGACTTCATCTTTTTAGTTTTGGTATTTTGTTTGCAGCAGAGACAGTGAGTATTTGACCCTAAGACAGAGGCTGGATCAGCCTGTTTCACAAAGCTGCTTGTTGAGCTGAAATTTTTTTAAAACTCTTCCCATCAGAAGAGAATGATCTATTACTGCCACAAATGGCAAAGTGCCAAGAGATAGATTTTGAGAATTTCTGCTACCATGAACAGGAAGATATTATCAAGTCTAATTTATGAAAAGAAGAGCAAAATACATCTTTAAAACCACTTAACACAGCCATAAAAATATATTGGTTTTAAATGCCTATGATGTTATTCAATTAATGAATTGGTATCACTACCCTCAATTTAAAAATTCCAATTTATAAGATTCTTAGACTCTATTTTACACCCTTCTTATCCCCATGCTCTCCATTTTACTCACCTCCAGCTTTTCTAAATTATTAAAGAAAATCATGAATTTTACCAGAACCATGGACAGGACTCCTATGCCACAGGACACTGGTGCTAGGAGCAGGGCCTGGGATCTGCTGCCATGGCTTGGAGATGCCCAGAGACCACCATGACCCTGCAGAACTGGTATCCTGGTCCTGGGGGGATTGAAGGAGCACAGAGGCCTGGTATTCCCAGCTCTCAGGAGAGCAGTTCCCTCTCTCAGGAGGCAGCATTTGGCAGAGGATGCCAAAGACAGGCACAGAGATCCTTTTGGAGAACACCAACTGCCAGCCTGCCAGGGGGCTGCCAAGTTTTCAGAGGAGGCACCAGGAGAGGGACGGGGCAGGAGGGAGAGCCCAGTGGTCGGATGGGGCCACACTGAGCTCCCTGGATGCTGAGGCCAGGCAGGCCAGGCTTGCCAGCACTGGGGGATGCGCTGTGCCAAGGCAGCCACTTTCATCCCACGCCTCTTCCTCCTCCTCTTCCTGCATGTGGGCCATGAGCAGCAACACGCAGTGCTTCAGGACAGCCACGGCCAGGCCTCGTCCCCTCAGGGGGACAGGCTGCCAGTGCTCCCAAACACAAAATGCTTGCAGGTACCTAAGCTGAGACAAAGCACAGTTTTAAATTTCAGAAAGTATTTTTATTATCTTTAAGCAGGTGACAGCCACTGCAGGTATAAGAACTATCTTCCTTTCTTGATTCCAGCCTTCAGTCTTTAACTTTTCTAAGCTTTGAAATGAAGATGTTCTTAATACCAGAGAAGAGGCTTTGCATATGAAACAAATTATTAAACTCACATGAGATGCATCCATTTTGGAGATGAGGGACTGCATGAAAGAGAGACACACTGTGATCTTTTCCTTCTTGTCACTTTCATATTAAAACAAACGCCCTGTCATTATTGGGACCAGTTTGTCCAAGGTCACTCAATTGTTCAGCATTTACAAACTGGCAGCTCATCACAGACAGAAGCAGCACATATAATCATTATTGATGCCGGCAGTCTCCAACCCTCACTAATGCTACTTGTTCTGTCAGCCAGTCCCTGGCTTGTCACAGGCAAACGGAATTATTCTTTGAGCCGTGCTCGGATCTGCAGTTCAAGGGAGCTGTTTGATGCTAGACCACAGCTAAGTACCAAATGGTGTCATGCCTATTTACAGAACATGCCAGGTCAACAGCTACTGTTTAATTAGGCTCCAATTCTCCCATCCACAGCTCAACATGAATGCCTTGCCACGTGGTGGGCATCGCTGAGGGGAAGTACCTCATCTCCTCCCACATGTGAAATGGCTGAAGAGCTGTCTTCCTGATGCTATTGCAGTCCCCAGTTGTAATGACTCAATTACTCAGCTCCCACTGCTACTGTGAGGCAGAGCTATAGAAGCTATAGAACTCCTGGCTCTAGAGCCTTGCAGAAAATTCCCTCTGCTCTGTAAACTTCAACAACTCTTCCCTCATTTTATTAATCCTCTTCAAAATTTGTCTTTGTAACTGGAACTGATGAAATTTGGCACTATATAAATGACAATTGTATTTATTAACATGAAACCAGGTATTTGAGTTTTCAGCCCAAACCTTTAACTAAATTTAAAGCATGATGTTTTTGGAGATGAAAAAGAATTCTGCTTAAAACTCCAGAGATAAATGATTTAATTTTTTTTTTTTTTAATTACTGAATGTACTTTTAGTTTATGTGTAGCTTACTAAATATGCGAAAGTGGTAAGCACACCTGGAATGCCACACATATGACACAGAGAGAAAACAAAATATACACTGCTTAATTTTGTTTGCTAGGAACTGGTGTTCCATTAAAAAAAAAATCCCATAAAGTCCACTTCCTTATGTTAGTAGAACTCAGAAAAGCTATTGACTACTTACATGTTATACCTATGCTTTTTTTTAGTACTTTGACAATTCAAAATTAGCATTGATCTAAACCACTTCTTGCTAAGAATCAATACATAAAACATATCTGTGTAAGTATTGTTTGCTGAGGGAAACACTAAAATCCAATAACAGAGATGAAAGAATTTGTTTTGTGAAGATCTGCTGGACTTCTTTTAGCAAGACACTTTTCTATAAAAGAATTTGTGAAAGGCAGATAAGCATATTTATGTAGATGTACATAAGAAATTTTAAGTTTGATGGATAAACAATGTGTATTGCAGATAAAGATTTAATACGTTTTCTCTAAAATGAAGATATTCTGCTTAAAGAAGTTACTGCATCAGCACTAGCCGCCTAAATTGCTTGAAAATAAACTTCATTAAGACCTCAATCCTGGTAGCAATTAATTAAATATCATTAACAGCTATTTGCCTGTAAGAGACGTCTTACAGAAAAATCTAGTAAAATCAAATCTGTTGGGCTGTCTTGCAATTACTGTGAAAGCCCAGATAGTTTAAGAGAGAGTTTTTCCTTTTTAGAGGTTGGAGGCATTTCATGCTTTCATATGGGATTCTATATCCAGTTCATAATTCTCTTCTAATTGCTAGCATATGGTTACAAATATAATAGAAAAGCTTTTATTTTCTATTAAATCCTTGATAGCTTTTTCAGGAAGGGCTAAACCCTAAATATTTAAGATTAGTTTAAATAACCACTTTGTACTATGCCCATAAAGAGCTTTACAAGCTCCACCTTCTTCTCTTGCTACCATTCCCATAGGTGTAGCATAGATGGATTCTTCTCTGAATGGTACAGTGATCTCATGAACCACAAGAATAACCCGCTTCCTGATTCTGTGCTCATGGAAATAAATGAGAAATTTTGCTAGTGATTTAAATTATTCCGGAAGCAGATACCTTGTCTACATACCCAAATGCCCGTTATTACCCACATGCTGATGTCCTTGTTCAACTTTTCAGAAATGCTCCCCAGCACAGTCAGGATTAGTGACTGCCAAAATTTGGTTTTAACCTGACAAGAAAAGTTCAATTTCAGGTAAAAAAAGCAGGTGTCAATGATCACCTTCTTCAAGCTCAGGAGTGGTTCATCCCAGTAAGCAGGAAACATGGTTAAGACAGCAGACCTACACGGATGAACAAGGAGCTTCCCACTAAGTAGAAAGGTGAAAACAGGACCAGGTGACCTGGGAGGAGCACAGAGCCATGGTCCAAACATGCATGGATGCAATTAGGAATTTGGTAAGGAATGTAGCTAGTAAAAAGAAGGATTTCTAAAAGCAGAAGTCCTGTTGAGGAAGGACACAGAAAAAGGTAAAGGTCTTTATGTCTTCTGTGACTCATTTTTCACTGGTGATCCTTGTCTTCAGGAATCCCAGGCCCTCAGCTCAGAGGAAAAGCCTAGTCCAAGGAAAACTTACCATCAGTGGAACAGGACCATGTTACAGAACCCTTAAAATAAACTGGGCGTAAACAACTTTATGGGCCCTGATGGGATCCTCTCCCAAGTGCCAATGGAGCTGGTTGCTGTTGCTGGTTGCAAGGCTAATCCTGATAATCTTTGAAGGATCATGGTGATTGTGAGAATTTTACAAAGACTGGGACTGGAGGAATGCAAATGTCATTCCTATCCTCAAGAAGGGGAAGAAGGAAGATTCAGGGAATTACAGGTGGTCAGCCTCACCTCAGTCTCAGGGAAGGTGATAAAACAAATGAGTCTGGAAACTGTTTTCATACACAAGGAGGACAAGAAGGTGATCATGAATAGTCATCATGGATTTACAAAGAGGATGGATTTACATGGATTTACATGTTTACAAACATGCTTAATCAACCTCATAGCCCTCTTCAATGAGATGACCATTTGTCCTCTGCAAATGACAGAGGAGCAGTGGATGCTGTTTATCTTAACTTTATTACTTCTTGACACTCTCTCCCATAAAATCCTCACAGACAACCTGGTGAAGTATAGGTTAGATAAGTGGACAGTGAAGTGGAACTGAAAAATAGCTTAACTGCCAGGGTTGGAGAGCAGTGAAAAATGGCACAAAGTCCAGCTGGAAGCTAACCACTGGTGATGTAGCCCAAGTGTTGATACTGAGTCCTTTGCCATTGAAAAACTTTATTAATGACTTGGACAATGAGGCAGCAAGCACACTCAACAAATTTCCAGATGATAAAACTAATGATTGCACTGCCAACCAGAGAGATCTCAACAAGCTGGAGAATTATAAAGAGGAATTCATGGAGATCAACAAAGAGAAATGCAAAGTCCTGCATTTGGGTAGGAACAAAGCCAGGCACCAGAACTGGTCATGGCCTGACTGGCTGGAAAGCAGCTTTGTTAGAAAAGGGTCTGGGTGTCCTAGTGGACAAGCTGATCACCTCGTGGCAGGGTAGGTAAATGGTATCCTGGGCTGCATTAATTGACGTTATCCCTCCCCTCTATTCAGTGCTGGTGAGTTCACATCTGCAGGGCTGCGACCAGTCCAGAGCTCCACAGTCCAAGACATAGTGGAGTGAGTCTAGTGAAGGATTACAAATATGAATAAGGGACTAGACCATCTCTAACATGAGGAGAAGCTGAGAGATGGAACTGTTCAGTCTGGAGAATAGATATTTCAGGTGGGGATCTTTTTGATGTGCATAAATACCCAAAGGGAAAGTTGCAAAGATGATAAAGGCAGGCTCTTCTCCGTGGTGCCCAGTGACAGGAAAAAAGGCAATGGGCACAAACTGAAAAAGAGGAAATTCCACATAAACATCAGAAAAAACTTGCTAGAAAGCCTTCAACCTTGAACTGGGAGAGCTCTTTTTTCTTCATTCTACCAAGTAAAACATTTAGTCTCTCTGTGAGCTTAGAAGAGACATGGAGTCATCCAAGCAAAAAGGCCTGCCTATTTATGCTGCTAGTTTAGTTTTTCAATGATAGATTCATTCTTCTCTTATATGGACACAGTGACTAACTGTTTTAATAACCTGTGAGCAGCCAGATTTGATTTTGACTCCCTTCATTTTATTATAAAATTCAGTCTCTTTGAAGGGAAAGCCGGGTTTCTACACAACTGCTCAAGAAATGGAATTCCTGTTATATATGAAATTCTAACATATTAAAAAGTAATTCTGATTTGAATTGCAAATATAAAGTGATGGAATTCCTGTAAAGTGAAAATCTTCAAAAATCGCCAGAGTTAATGCCCACGAACAAACATCTTCTCAGTATCTTATAAAGAGGTTTTAAGGAAGTAGCTGCTGGAGTTGCAGAACTCATTGTCCTAGAGAAGTGTCTTTCCATCAAGTACCTTCTGAATAATATAACTGAAAAACTCACCATGTTGGTTAGTTCTGACTTCTGAAAACTTCTAAAGTTAAAAAACTCCACATATCATTAATATTTCACAGCATTTAACAAGACTTAGAAAAAATAGTATATTTTAAAATATAAGAAAGCTTCTTAAAAATTAAAACACTTCCACATTTTCTAGGTACAAGATCAATGACATTTCTTTGAAAAGAAAAACAAACCCAAAAGCTCAGAAATGGCACATTTCCAAAAAGGGTTTAAATTTCATAAAAATTAAATGTCAGAGAATAATTTGGTGAGTAAATACATTGCTGTACAATACATCTGCAATCAAAGGCTACATCAATGGAGAAGACTCAGCTCTTTCTAGAGTTACTTTCCTGTGATTTGGTAGACTCTTAGTTGGCCTCAACACAGAAACAAAAGGAAAATCAGTTTCAGGATTTAACAGTGGAAGTGAAGGTCTTACAGTTCCTTGGAAATGTACCTTATCACAAACCATCATGAGCACTGCTTGAGTGACAATGAAGACTACTGCCAACTTTTACTTCTAGCTGTAGTCTCTGAGGCTCATCAGATAGAAACAAAGCTCCCATGTGAGCACATAAGGACTTCATATGAACTTTCTGGGAGAAAGGAATCACTGGTGTAAGATACCAGCTCATGACATTTCATGTGGCCATTGTGAATTTTCCACATTTACTGGAAGTATAGCTTCAGTGCACAGAGGTTACTCAGACACCTGAAATCATTGTTGTTGACTTAAAGGGGAAGGTTTATGAAGGGCTTTGTGGAGGAAAACATTTGCAGGTCTTTTTAGAGCCAGGAAAAGAAAAATCTGAGACTACTAAAACTTCTTAATTATAGAGGAGTCCTCCCCTGTGATGAACTATAGAGTAACATATCTACTTCCTGGTAAAACCTTCTCATAAAGATCTGTAAGCTATAGATCAGTGGATATAAACAATGCTAGCTCCAAGTCTATATAAGTTACAATAAATCCTATATAGCCTCAAAATGCAGGTGTCCTAATCCCATTTGTTCCTTTTTTTTTTTTTAATTTTCATATTTTCTAAATTCAGTAGTAAGCACAGGTCACTCAGACTTGCATCAGCTCATGCAATCTATCCTGAGGTTTGTTATTTATACATTCATTTACTCAAATAAGTAGTAATGTATTCAAAGTATCATGAAATCTTGGTGTCGAACAGGCTTAATTAAGATATGAATACCCAATTAATTTAACATTTATTTGGAGGAGGCTGTTATAATTTACCAGCAATAGTACAGTATGGTACTTTCGGCTACTGCTAATCAAGTCACATTGATATATTAATAATTAATAAGACCAGAGGGGAAAAATCCCAGTAAGAACAGCCACAACAAATTCTCCATAAAGGTAGTGTCAGAGGTTCCAGCAACAGGAAGATGAATCTCAGCACTTCTCACTGCTTAAAAGTAATGTCAGCCTCTGCCATCAGACAGTGGTAACTGAGCCTAGTGTTGCCCTCAGCAACCTCTTCTTGAACATTCTCTCCAAGGTCTTTACAAAATTTAAACGTTTATTTCATCACCACTAGCTGATGGACACAGAAAACTAACAAGATCTGCTGAAACATCAATCCACTGATGTCACTAATTGTGACTGTTGATGCACATCTCCAAAATATCTGCCCAGTAAAGAACTACATCCACACAGACTAACACAGAGCAGGCAGTGGTTATTCCTGTTGTTTTTCCCAAACATGCACCCTTTCAGCCCCAGAAACACAGGACCCACACAATTATTAAAACCTGCCATTTCATATGCTTTATGCCACTCCTACCAAACCTCTCACAAACATCAGTAGAACCAATCCAGGTACCTCAGACTATATCCATTCCTTTTCAAGGATGCAGAGAAAGCAAGTGATGAGACAGAAACTCAACAGCTCATCTGAGGGAAAGAAAACCTGCAGCAACTTAAGAGAACACTTCTGCAAGGTAAGCGTTTTTGGGGAAGTTTGGATAAGGAGTTCAAAGCAGCCCTCTTGTCAGATATATGAACTCACTGTTCTCTACTTTTGGTTTGTTTGTTGTGGGTTTTTTGTTTGTTTGTTGGTTTTTTGGTTTTGTTTTTGTTTTTTGGGGTTTTTTTGGATGTTGTTTTGTTTGGGTTTTTCTGAAGGTTTTTTTTTTTGGTTTTTTTTTTTTTTTTGGTTTTTTTTTTTTGGTTTTTTTTTTTTTTAACTATGCAGTGTTACACTGGCTTTTAGGTAGAAGGAAAGCATTGATGATGTTGCCAAGCTTTTAATTTTCTTCCCCTTGGCCCCTCAGGCCTCAGCTCCCTTTAAAATTTGAGCCCAGGAGAATCTTGCAAAAATTGCTTCTAACTTCCTTTTGATGTGATTATAAGTCACAAACACAAAAAGGTAGTCAAAGATTGTTAACAGAGAGAATGGCAAGCAATCTCCATGTGTCTCTTCAACCCCATGCTGTAAAGCAGATCTGGATGCTTTCTTTAAATCTCAAGGCATTAACACTGCTTCATAGCCATTCTGCCAGTTTCATTAATTGCACTTCTATTCCAATCATTTCATAAGCCGACTGTACTTATAATCTGGCTATTTATCCTAATGTTTGATGTTTCTGAGTCACATAAATACATTAAGTTTGAATGAAGAAAAGTACTTTGCATGACAAATTTGAGATTTCTACCGGAAATGTTTGACTGAAATTTAGTTTTGCTATCCATAGGGAATAAGCCTCTGCATTATTTGATTGTTATTCACATTTTGGTAATCGCATTACGAACCTCTACAAAGGAATGAAATGGCAATGTGCCTTTTTTTCCCCGTCTAAGAGCAAACGTCTCTCTCCCCCTTCCAGATGCATAGACCTTGAAAAGCATTAGAAAATTAAAAAGCCAACAGAAATAAAATAATGTATCCATGTTTGAATATTCATTAAAATACAACATTGCTTAGTCACTGCTCGCCATTTGGATGATGCATGGTGCTTAGGCAAGCTTAATGCAACAATGGGAATTCAGTCTTGTTTTTACAGGGTGGGTGGAGACTTTGGTGGACAGATTCCTAATGGTGCTCAGCTGTACTAATTCCATCGATATTTCTAGGCCATAAATCACCTTACATCAGTTGGTGATCTGACTTTATGTTGTAAATAATGCTTCAGAAAAACCGTAATAGATCTAATTTCTGGGCTTTATTCAGATCCATCCTGATATTTCTCATTCCCTCCATCAGCTGCTCTACCTACAATGCTTTATACTAAAGACCACATGTCTGTGTTGTCGAAATGGAGTTATTTGTCCTTGATGTTGTTTGCCCTTTGTTACTGTGGTATTACATATGCTCTTCTCTCCCAGAAACTTCTAGCAGCTCCCACGCTGGCAAAAATTTACCACACTTTATCTCATTCTGTCTAGCCATTACCAAACATCACAAGTACAAGAAAGGATGACATAAAAACATCTTTGGGCTGCTAAAACCCATGAGCCAAATTTATTTCTTGTTTCACCTCACAAATCACAGCAATCGGTTAATTATGTCCCCCACTGCTTTTAGATTTCATGAGCATCAAATCACAGCAAGTTGTTTTTTTTTTTTCCTCTGGAATTTGATGAAAAAAAAACCCAACAAAAATTAGAATAAACAAAACTCTACTCTTACCCTTTTTAACATCAATTTCCTATTTGGAATGTCTGATGTACTTCCTGCCCCTAACCATTTGGAAGCACTTCAGAATCTCCTTTGCTCTGTTATACTGTCTTGAAACTCCTACTGCCTGTGCTTCCACCAACTAACTAGCAGCAAACCTCATCTCTGTACTTGGATAAAACAGGAACATAAGTTGTGGTGGAATGAAGACCCAGGAGAACACACAGCCTCTCACCCCGAGCTCATCTGCTCTGCTGAACCAACTGTGCCTGTGCTCAGAATGAGGAGGAAGGAAGTGCACAACACCATGGGCACCTTCTCTAGCGGTGACCCAGCACCTCAGGCTCAGCCCTACCACAGGACAGACATAGGTCCTTGTAAGACATCACCTCCCAGCATTGTCTCACATACTGGTACAGAAATAAGGGGGACATTTCGAGTTTTATATTATTACACATAAAATAGTGAGGGAGAAACATAACAAAAATAATAATTGTATCCTTTTATCAGTTTGATAACTTTTTGTGCTGAATGCAGCCATTGGCCTAATCCTTTTATACCCTTTTATCCCCTGATTAGCTGACAAGAGACGCTCCTCCCCAGGTCTCTCCAACCACATACCCTTCTCACAATACCTTCTGCTAAACATACAGCATGATTTCAGATCTTTCACGTTGGACAATGAAATAATTTGGAGGCTTGTCAAAGCCAGTGCTTTGAAAATTGCCAGTTATATTTTAGCTTGTTGCAATGTAAAAGATAAAACACAGTTGCAAATCACACACAACATAGACACACAAGATTACCTATAGAATTGCTATTTTATAGGAGCAAAAATCTCAGAACATAATGAAAAACTTATGGTTTCTTCTCAAAATCTCATGACCTTGGGTCAAACTGTGCGCCCCTTAGAGGGGTTGTTCAAGTGACAGTGAGGCTGATTCTACCTTTTGCATTGTCAGTATGTCACGGATGCACAGAGCTATCTGGTTTACTTAGGTGATACTTCTCAAAAAGGGTAAGAATTCCTTCCAGACTCATTACCAATGTAATGTCTACTAGTCATGTAGTGTGTATTAATGCCAAAGACAGATAAGTGGCTTAGTAATTTAATGAAATTGATTAATAGAAATATGTCAACCCACTTAACTGAGTAATCATTATCTTTGCATTATGTTTCTCACAATTAAACTTGCACAATCCAAACATCCACATGCATTACCCACATCAAGAGAAAGATATTCTGGAGTTTGAACTTCATTGCTTTCCCTAATAATTGGATGTACCTAGCAGTTTGACTGCCCAGATCAACAGTGCCTTTTCGCTAGCTCAAGGCCCCCTCATCGATCTTTTGCACACATGGTAAATTATTCAGACAACAGCAGCTTGCAGACCCCAAATCCTTTTAATGTTATTGTTCTTATTGAATCAAGTGGCATTGGAACAATTGGATTGTCCTCACAGTTTCTTTTCCTGTTTCCACCCCCTGCTTCTTGAACACTGGTTTAATTCTGCTGGTGAATTTCTTCTAAGAATAGCAAATGCCCTGTGGAACAGCAGGAACAGGAAGCATTATGGGAATGCTTCAAACATGGCAAATCCTGTGAAACCAAAGATATGTGGGAAAACAGAGATTTGTGTACTGATAAACAGGGTTATAAGTCTGTACAGGCTTCCTTTTTTTTTGATAAGCAGAGACACATCCCTAAAGGATGCCACTGATTATTTTAGTCTCTGTTTATGTGCTGCTGTTCATTGCTGAGCACCCTCCAATTCTGTGTGGTGAGGCAATCAGGACTTCATTACACATTTTAGATTATTAGAAACATCTAATTTATAGGGTGGCACTGAAGGATCTTCCTCATTATTCTGCAAGATAGTACATGGAGCTTCTGTTCTCCATCCATTTAATATAAAATTACCAGAGGCTGTATGTCTCTACTGCCTTTGGACCTTACTCATGTTTTTAGCTTCTATTGACATATAATACAAGTCTCTGCTTAGCAGCACTTTTCAGCCTACACAGCACTCTGGCTATAGAAAAGGAGACAGAAATGGCAATCTCTGGCACCCACAGCCCTAACAAGGATTGTGAATTCAAGCATTCTGGTGGAAGGTTTCGTGATTTTTGTTTGTGGAGACAGAGGTGGATGAAACTTCAGGTAGTAGGTTGGGCTGCCACCTGCCTGAGCTGAGAAGTAGGTACTCTGACTACTCAGCCTCTAGGCATCAACTCTGGCCAAGATTTGGTGGGGGGTGTCTGGAAACAGAAATCTCTTAATCACTTTATCAGCAGTGATGATAATGAATTAGCAGATCATGCAAACCAGAGCCTAAGTAAAATCTGAATCTCATGTCTCTCTAGAAGACCTTATTTGTCTGAAAATAAGTAGATAATAAAAAGTAGATAATAAAAGTAATAAAAAGTAGATAATAAAAATAAGAAGTAGATATTCTCACACAAGACAATAAAAACAGTGGAGAAGAAAGAAACTACAACAAAAAAAAAATCTAATGATACTTGTTCCAATTGAAACTCAGTTGAAAAAATAGTTGAAGACATCTCCATTAACAGACATGATACCATTTCCAAAACCCTATAAAAATGACAACAGCAAAGCTTCCACTTTTCAAGAGGAAAAAAAGGAAAAATAAATGAAAAAAAAAAAATAAAAAGGGTGCCTGGAAGCATCCTGAAAAGGCACTGGCCAGTTGTTTTCAGTTGCCCACATAACAATTTTTGGCATACTTTAAAAAGTATATTACTCACCCTTGGGCCCTGGCTCTCTACTAATTAGAAGCTGAGTTTCACAGCTTAACATATAGCCACAAGAAGGAAAAATCATTTTTGTAATTATGTGAACTATACTGAAAAAGAAAACTTCTTTCAAGGCAGACTTCCACCTCCCTTCCGAAACAGGCTCTAACACAAATGTGTGAGCACCCAGCCTACCCTGTTGTCTACTCATTCACCTAGAATCAATCTGGTCCAATTTTTCTTTATACAGTATAGAAGGAAAATCATAGCACTGTAGCATGTTGCCAAAATTTATGAAAACTTATTTATATAAATAAAAACAGCACAATAATTCTGATCCCCAGCCTCACTCTCTAATTTCTGGTATGAAGTTCTTTTAAGGTGTGAGCTAGCCATGTTCAAGGAGTGAAACTAGCTCAATTGTTACAGGTCTGTACTCTGAAGATATCTGTCAAACCCATCTGTAAATGGCAGCTTTTCAAGCAACATCTCCATGATCTTTCCCAAAGATTTAGGGGTAGGTGGCACCAACTACCACGTCTCCACTGAAATCAATAAACTATGGCAGTTTATATCATAGAATCATAGAACTATTAAGGTTGGAAAAGGTCTCCAAGATAGAGTCCAACCATCACTTCCAAATCCACCACCAAGCCATGTCCCTAAGCACCACACCTAAGCCTTTTTGAAATACTTCCAGAGACAGTGATTCCAAAATTTCCCTAAGCAGCCTGTTCAAATGTTTGAACATCATTATTGAAATACTGAGTTGTGCTGCTGGACACTCAGAAGCAAATAGCCTTTTCTTCCTTAAAGGTTTTGTCAGTGTAGCTATCGTAGTAAAGTCCTAACATAAAGATGGTTCACACCAACACCTGTGACAATA
The DNA here is from genome assembly GCF_029207755.1 of Chamaea fasciata. NCBI lineage: Eukaryota > Metazoa > Chordata > Aves > Passeriformes > Sylviidae > Chamaea > Chamaea fasciata. Next base: position 65,645,959 of record NW_027094086.1, on the reverse strand, counting down.
CTCAACCTAGTTTGCTTGTGGAAACAACTAAGGAAAGGAGAAAGGAGGAAAAAAATCCAAAAATATTTTCCCAGCTATTACAGAATTGCAACAACTGCAATTAAAGCAGCTTACAAATAGATATTCATTGCCCAGTAAAGTCTTCCTTTCATGGAAAATAGGATGTGGAGGAAAATGGGAGAATAGGGGATGTGATACAGATAAGCAGATGTGTGGATCTCAAATCTGGAATTAGGGAAGGTGCACAAAGAGTCCTGAAAGCATAACAGACCTGAAATGGCATTAAAAATGCATATAACCTTAGACTAATATAAAATGAATGTTTGTAGGAATGTAGCACATAAATGCCCAAAGTAGGTTCAGAAGGATGAGTAGGTACAGAGAATAGGGACCTTATACTTGAATGAAGCTAATCTGAAAAAATTCACTCCATCTGAGCACCTCAGAGAAGACCTTTAAATATATTTTACCAGTAGTGATTGTGAGAAAATGTACCCACTCCAACTGGATGGATGAAATGTTACTTAGTGTCTTGAATCCACAGCTACCTGAAAATGCAAAGGCTAATTGTGAAATATTAAAGACCTTTTGTTGGGGCTATGTAATCAATCATCTGTGTCTTTTCAGTTCTGCTTTTGCACCTCTGCAAGGCTATACCCACCCCAAGGTGTGTGAGTGTCAGCAAGGCTGGACTGCAGAAGAGGCAAAGCTGCCAGGTGTATTTCCAGGGGTTCCTTCAGGGCCTAAGCCCAAGGGGGAGTTGATGGTAGCTCCGTTTGTGTGAGTCTTGTTCCACCCTGACAGCCTCTAAGTGTTTAAACCACAGCTAGAGCAGGTAGTGCACAAGAGCTGAACCCATCTCTAGAATGGCTCTATTGAGAGCAAAGGTTACAGCTGAGGCAGATCTTTATTGAAAAAAAAAAATTGCGAGTGTGGAGCAACCATTAGACATGAAACCAGTCCCTGTGGGCAAAACAGCTCTTCCAATTATATCCTGTGGTTTCCTTCTTTCCATTTTATATTGACTGAATCAAAATCAATGGAGACTGACGACAGTTATTACGTGATTTGCAATTAGTCCTGTTCATCTATAATGGATCATAAACTCCTTTTCTCTGATATGCACATTTCTTCTAAAAGTAGCCTGGCAGTTCAACAAGAAATAACATTAATGAGAAAATAGGAAAAAATTATTTTGCCTCTATTGATTTTGTATCTATTGCTATACTACTTAACGCTTTTTCCCAAAAAATAAATTTAATGCTGCAGCACATCTAAAAGCTTCAAAGCGGTCATTTCCATATTAGCAAGTCTCTCTTTCAGGAGATGGCATTGTAGGACCTGAGGAGGAGAATGCCAGTTACCAATTTGCCAGTAGATGTCCCTGCTAAACACACTGAAGGGAAAACACTCAGTTTGAAACTTCAGCGAAATGGAAGTTTGCACACTTCAGCTGAAGAGCAGGGTAGAACCAACTAGGTCGCTAGTCCTTTCTGAAGACTACTTTCACATAGTCACAATAAAAATGGCATTTACTTAAAGCTCGGTGACTCCCAACTTAGTTAAATATTGAACTTGTTCTCCTGATATTATCTCACTGAGTAAGGAAACTCAAGAAAGGCTAAGCTTATACATTAACACTCTTAACAGAAATGATGAGTGTAGAGTCTTTGGGAAAAATACTTAAATCATTTAAATCCTAACTTTTGTGAAAACAAGCAGTCCTTCCTCCTTCCAACAGAGAACTTCTTTATTAATTTTTTTTTTTTGCCTCAAACTAAAAAAAAAAATTATATACAAAAAAAATGTAGTTTTTGGCTGAAATAGTGCAATGCATGGTAGAATAATTATGCCTCTGATGGAAAACATTCAGAGGTTCTTATATTTTCTTTGTATCTATATGTTATTTGGCAATGGTCTTATTTGCAAAAGCACAGCACCTAAGCAAAGAAACTAATATTAGTGTCTCATAATTGGCACTTGCCGTTAACATACAGCATGATTTTCTGATTAATAGTAAAAAAAAAAAAAATCTCAAAAGGCACAGATCAGCTGGAAAAGCATCTGCTTAAAATACACACACGTAATTAGGAGAGGACGTCAAACAGACTTGATTACATATTTCATGGGTATGTGTCAAAGAGTGTAAAGCATTTGACTTAACCCCAGGGTGACTTCAAGAGGATTTACTCTGTCTAGTGTTTATGATTAGCACCATATAATCTGGATCTGCTGAACAAGAAGAGTTTTACATGATATGTAAATTTCATTTCACTTTAATTTAGCCCCTTTGGATTTAGCATAAAATCTCTGTGCTGCATGAAGGGCTGAAACAGCTGGATCCAGTTAGCTAGGAAATTAAAAATGTACTAAATGAACTATGGCAATCCTTGCCATGGTAGCCAGCACACATTAGAGTGGGCCCCTGATATCTCTGAGGGACGGCTGAAGGGAGCACCCTTAACACCAGCCAGACCATTTCCACAAACGCCAAAATACTGATCCTTCTCTAGTCACAGTGTGTTTTAGTTTTTCATAAAACCAAATTATTTCACCACCATGTCAAGGTTCATTTTCCAGGTGCAAGTTAAGAAGAAAATTGTTCACCTTATCAGTAAAGGAAATTAGTATCCACTAGGTAACATTTTATTTCCTTGTTAGTATATCAAGATTTGGCAAAGAAATAATCATCAATACATTACCCTGTTTAAAATGTAATGGAATTAATTTATTTGTAATTTCATTTGCTATTTTCCTTCCAGGTTTTAGCTGGAACCATACAGAAACAATCATTGAATATTTTATATGCATGTTTTAAGAATACAGCTAAACAAGATTCCCCCGCCCCCCATTTCAAAAGGGTATTCTAAGAATAATAAGGTCCCTCACCTAATCAATCACTTGAGGCATCAAAAAGTCATTGAAAGATCTGCACCCAAGCCTAAAAGCTGTCACTTCTGTTCTCCTTTGAAAAAGATAGGACTTTATCTCTTAGCAGTGATAATGACAACTTTGTAATGAAACTGACAAGTCCTTCAGGTCCTAACTATATCTGACGCAGAAAATGATCTTGGGAAAAAGTTATTACAGACAGAAAGTGCTTTTTCTCCAAGATATCCTTTGGCCAAATGTAGGCAATGCTGCATCATTGTAGAAAGGAGTAGATCTCAGTTTCATTACACTTGACTGGTGTTAATATTCCTGTGGCCTTTATTGAAGGTTTGGTCTTACAGTCATTGTGTCTCAGTGGGGGTAAAACAATTTCTCCCGCTTTATTTCCTGGAAGTGATGGATTTCACCATGTAACTTTAGGCAGAACTGGGAACAAGATTCTGGATCTGCAGAAAAAAGTAGCCCCCATTCATTAATCCAAACTTGCCTTGTGTTTGGCTGCACTTCCAGGCAGTTTCACAAGACTGCCTCACCTTCTTGATCTCTTTGTAATACTGCCTTTGTAATACTCTGTAATTGTTTTAATTTCATCCATAGTCATTATTAAATGCGTGCTCAGTTGAGCATGTTCTTCCCAATAAATAACCACAGTCCCAACAATGGCTTTTTTTGTTGCAAAAGAACCAACTGAGCCTTCTTTCCTCCTAATCTGCTGTAACCAGTCATTTGAAAATTAAAATCATCATGGACTTCTGAAATCAGCTGTACACACACATTCTTTATAAAAGACATTTTTTTATTTTTACCATAACATGCACATTTTCACCTTGGAGATAGATTTTTTTTTTTTTTTTTTTTTTTTGCCTCTGCAGGATAGTTTGCTGTCAGACTGTGAGTCTTCCCCCCTCAGAGAAAGCAATATCTACCTGAATAAACCTGGATTTGAAGCATGAAATATATGTTGGAAATCTGAAATCACTCCTAGAGTAATGGACAGATAAAGGTTTCACAAATAGAAAACCTCACTTCATGCTCCTCAGGGTTCTTCCAGAACGTTTCCTGTTATGCTTTACTGGTTTATTTCAGACACAGGAAATGTAGAATCTGCCCTGCTCAAAAGAAGCTGCAGATCTAAGGGAAGCAAAAAAAAAAAAAATCCCAAAACACTATTTCCACCTTAACTAATCTGACAGTTCAGCTTTCTAGTCCCAAAGGGATCATTAGCAGGAAAGTTATATAATTTAAAGAAATGCACTATACCACACTAAGCTAGTCATCTAAGCTCCTTTAATAGACAAAGAAAAGAGCTGCTGTTGCTGGCTGCAACTCCTCTCATTCTAAATTTCAAAAAATTCAGAGGGATAAGGCTGGTGAAGTCACTGTCTATTTCACTGATTTCAATGGGAAGCCAAATAGTACCTCTGACATCAGTGTTGACAGCAAGATAAGGTAAATGCCATCCAGAGGTTAAATGCAGATCTGAAAACATATTCAGTTACCAAACACCCTGTTCCCCTTAAGATTAGTATTTATGTGATTTAATAAATGTCAAGTAAATTTTGTGGCCAAGGTAAGGAACTCAAGTATCCCAATTCCTCACCTGGCTCCTCGGCCATTATATTAGACTTTTCACACCCCCGTTGACTTCAATGTAAGCATACAGCAGAGTCCACACAGATGAGTCCTCACAGTGAAACACAATGTTGCAAAACTGAAAGGGAACAATCCCAGGTAATTCCTCTGCAGAGGGTCTGACTCATCAGTAGGTCCTGGTTTAGTTTTGCAGCAGCCATCTGATGTAAGGCAATAAAACCACTTTTCTTATATAATCCCACATGTAGAAGACAGGTATGCACACTTTCAAAATATTTAGACTCTACAGTTGGTGCTCACATTAGTGAACCCCCAGATCCACTAAAACTATTATGAAAGCAGCACTAAGGATGAAAGCAGTAAAATACACAAGAATCACACCCACAGTCCGAGTTTAGGTGATGTGACCAGACAAGAGTAGGATGAAGCCACAAACTCTATACAAAAGAAATCCCAGTAATCCCTGACAATCTTATTTAGAACTTTATGTTTTTCTGCCCCCTAGACTGGATGATTTACATAACCTTCAGTGTTTAAACACAACACACATGAGAGTTTGTGCAGTACCATTAAATGCAGGCTGCCAAACATCTCATCACTTACTGCAACCAGTCCTTGATGGAGCAGGACAAAACACGACAAAAGTTCCAAAGACCAAGTTAAAAAACTAAGTTAGCAACACCATTTAACATGCCGCAGTACACATTTTGCTTTGGCTGTTTTGTGGTACAATTGTCTTTATGAAAGTCAAAATAACCTTTACTCTCCAACAACCAATCAAGCACCTGGTGCATTTAAAAAAACCTTTCAATTCATCATCCTTAGGAGACTTAATCTGCACTTTAAAATCTTTTTCCCATACATATTATATTTTCTTCTGAAGTGAATAAAAGTTTCCTGAACACACATTATAATCGAAGTAAACCTTATAACAATAATGCACAAATGATGCGACTGAGTTTCATTTTTAAAGTAGTTGAAAATTTACTAATAAAAATACATACCATAAACCATAAGTTTAAAAATCATATAGATGTAAGACCTCTGGGAATGGTCTTACACATGCACATCATTTTGCAATTCTGACAAGAAATATACCTTGTTCTAAACGGAAGTTGAGGCAGGTCAAGGACATATTCAGATAATACCAGAGTCAGAAACTGATCTCTGTGTTTCACAGCACTGACTAACACCAAAACTCTGAGTTACCTTCTGTTAGCGATTTCCCTCCCTACTTTCAATAATTACACAAGAAAAATCCAGCTACAGCACATCCCCAAAGAACTTCAGCAGTGCTTTTATTACACAGTAGGACATGATTAATCATAACAACATTTAGTTTATTTTACTTGTTTCTACTCCAGGCTATTTCCAATGCAGATTGAGAAGCATTGTTTGTGTTTGGGGAGTGCAAAGCAAATGCTCCAGCAGCTACAGCAAAGTGAGATTCAAAAGTGATTCACATTTGACAGTCCATTTTGCCACTGAAAAGTCTGAGAGTTGAAGTGGAAGAAAAATGCATAAAGAGGCTTAAAACAAATCTGCAGTCCTTCTGGATTATGAAGTGCTTCTACAGCATGCAATGGCTTTGTTTTATATACTAAAGTGCTAATAATCTCTGCTCAAAAGGAACACTTTTGACAGAAATCTGACAGAAATTAAAAAACCTGCAAAACTCCATGTTGTCAATGATATTTGGGGGAGAAAAAGATGGTGAGAGGAAATGGCTGCTGCAAATCCCTGAATCTCTTGTTGCATCAGTTGTACCCAGAACATTCAATGCCTACACAAATTGAAGAGCAGGGTCCCCAAAACCTTTGTCTCACAACCAGCACAGAGGAGCCAAGAGACCTGATAGGGCTGAGCCACCCTACACACCAGCTTTGAAAAACTGACACACAAAAATCCATTTTATGATGGAAAAAATCCAAATATGACTGTAGTTGTGTCATGTTATACTATCACCTTTGAGTGGCTTGTTTCATTGTCCTTCTATATGATTAAATTCCAATTAACAAAAAATACATCATATGGAAATTTTTCTACTTACATGCACAGATATGTAAATATAATCACAAAAGTTTTAGCATGAACATGTTGAAAGTTCCTATTATCTGGAACAAAAGTTTAATTCATCTTTGGTCATGGATAATGGTCTAGGACCAGCTTAACTTTGCAGAAATTTCTTGGATCATGTAGCGATTAAAATCCTTTACAGAATTCCATTTTTTCTTCCACTATGGATTTCTCCAGTCTCTTATAACTGTAAAGAGGCAGTGCTGGCACTTCTGCTGTTCAGTGTGGCACTCAAGAATCTGACTAGAGACTACTAAAGTACCTAGAATATACTAGCAGTGCTGAAGTTTTAAAATTCTAGTGTTTGTCAAAACCATTCTTTAAATTTTATTTTAAAATGTTCTCCTCCATAGGGGTTTCTTCTTGTTTGCTCTTTCAGTCTATGTTTTCTCATCTGCCTACATTTTAGTACTGTAGGGAAAAGAAAAGTTTTTAAATATTTAAATTATAAATATTCCTAAATTTTTGATTTTAATTTTTTATGAAAGAATTGTAAGTATGAAAACTTGAAGCCAATTCACATTTTTGACAACTGAAAGATCTCAACACACCATTTTTTATGCCTCTCTTCTACTGTATCATGCATTGATATTCACTTCATTCAGGCTGTTCCCCTCAGTCAGTATTAAGAGATTTTTCAATTGTTTAGCTAAAATAGGTACCAAAACCAGGTTTAGATGGATGAGAAATGCAACAGAGGAAGTGCTATCATCAGCTCTCACATTCATGGCAGGCAATGTTCCTACACATTAAACCAAAGCCCTCTTTACAAGCAAACATGTTTGTTTAAGATTGCACGTTTTTGAGAAGCATTCTGTACTATAAGAACACATACTATCAGTACTGGTTACTGATCCCTGGTCTCCATGTAGAGCAACATAAAGTAAAACATCCTTACTTGTTGGGCTTAGTCAGACTATTGATGTAGATGAAAACTGCTATTGATTTCCACATGAACAAGACCTGAAGCATCTAACAGAATACTCCTCACAGAAGCCTTGCACTGTGAGGAAGAAGAAACCAGAATCCTTCAGATAAATCATGACAATAAACCTCCACAAACACCAGCTGAAATTACACTAAACTGAAAAGTACATAGCCTGTACTCTCTGGACTCAGGCGTCTTTTACATCATGATGCACTTAATGGCTTTATATAGGAAATCGAAGAGTGCACAGGAGAAGGGAGGGTCAGACATTACAAATTAAGTAATACACATACCTGATCAAGAAACCCATTTCAGGAATATCCTTTGTTAACCTGGTACATTCCACATGTGGAAACATGAACATGTCATGGTACAAGCCTGCTGCACAGCCCATGGCACAAGTTTCCCTGGCCAGATGCCATCTCCTGCCCTTTTCAGGAGAGTTCCTGACCCATGGCAGCAAACACAGAGAGATTGTGCTTTTGGGATGCTGAGCCAGGCAGGCAGCAGTCTACCCTGAGTAAACAGGGCACATGAGTATCACCCTTCACATACAGGTTCTGGTCTGAAGATCAGCTTGAAGTTTTATTTGGGACTTCAGCGTTAGCTCCACGTCAAGGGCTTCAAAGGTTGACACAGTGTGAGTCACTCAGCTACTTTCCAGTGTTACCTTCCTATTGCATCTTTTTGAGTGTGAGGCAGATGAGAAGTGCTCCATGTATTCAAGTCTTGCATATCCAGAACAGTCTGGACCCTTTATTTTTTTCTTTCAAACCAGGCCAGAATAATCCAATAGGGAGCATGTGAATAAGCCAGTTACACTGAAGTCTCATCTTCAAAATGATGAACACAGATAGTAAAACTAGAAAGGAAAATTAAGCTAGAGCCATAATAAATATGAACAGACCTGTGCCCTGAGCATAAATCCAGAACTGCAGTGTTCAGTATTAGAGTTATATTAACTGACCTGTGAGTTTTTCCAGAACATCAAATCCATGTTTCAGAGCAATGATATCAAGAAAAGAGACTGTACCATCTTCAAACCTAAAGAACGGAATAAATGAGCACAGTAAATACAACATGCAGCTGTGGTACCAAGTTTAAATCTATTTTAAGAGTTACTATTTTTAGATTCAGTGAATTTAACTTGCAAAGTAGGAACTCTTCCCTTAGGGATTCATCTCCCAGTCTTGTAGTGTCCTGTGAAGGAAAAATATGTTCTTCAAAGCAATAGAGGTCCACATAAACAGTTGCACATAGAAAGGTATAACTTTCTCCTACATAGAGTAACTATGTACAAACCTACATTAAAATACTGTTTAACAGTTATGTGTCATAAGCTAATGTCACAAGGTCCTAAGTTAGCTTCTGAGAATTTAGGGAATAGGTGAGAATGTAGGTGGAGACTTGCGTCCATTCCCCCACCCCCTGATGTACTTACACCTAACACAGTTGAGTTAGAAGGCTCCAGTAACCTGGTGCAAAGAGGAACCAAAGAGATCACTAACAAATCTCCCTCTGTGTGCTTCTCCTGGAAATTAATTTTTAACTGACCTGACAAAAGAGCATAATGTAAGGATGGGGGGAGGGGTGCATCCCCTACCATCATCTTTTAAACAAAACACCAAATAGAAGCAAAACTGGATTTTTCAAAACAGAAAACTGCAGCCATTCCCACAGTCCAAGAGGAGAAAGTGAAACTTCAAGATGAGAAACTATTCAGGAACTGAGGCATGAAAGTATTCAAGGGACCAGAAGGGACACCAGGGAAGCATCAAAATGCTTCATTTAGGCTTTGTGTGCACCACAGTCCACAAGAAGTTTTAAGGAGAAATCATTTATTTTTCTCCATCACAAAGACAAATGCAGAATAATGCAACTGGTGAAGTCAAAACTCTACAGAACTCAGTAGTTTGCAAGGCTGGAAGTGGGGTCACAGCAAGTCTCTCAGGAAGGAGCTATACCCAAAACTGTAACAGTTAATGCTGGAAATGAGCTCACTCCAAATCTCATGGTTCAATTTTAATTTTAAACTCCAACCATGAGGAAGAGACCTCCAGAAGGTCCTGGTGTTTCTTGGATATTTCTCAGAAAGATCAGATGATATCTACATTAAAGAATTAGAGGACAAGGTGGAACATAAAACATACACTCTTGTCAAAAATACTTTAAATACACATTTTAGACTAGAAAATAGGGGATTATTTTTTTTCCTGGATGGGTAATTTTTCATAATGCATGTTAAAAGCTTTTGGTCCGACAATTAAGTATGTCTTGTTAATAGACTCAAAGCTTAAAAATGTCAGATATCAAATGCTTTTTCTTTAATAAAATAAACATCAATAGAATAACATAATAGCTCCCACTTCTATCATAATTTTTCTTACTTCCTATTTTATTTTTCTATAGTTATCAAATATTTTCAACACTGCAAGTGACATCATCAGGTGAAGAACATATTAACCTTCCAACATTCTCTGGTGAAGGTCCACATAAAAGAAAAATGCAAGAGTATTGTGTATATACGATAATACGTTCAGCTGGAATGAAAGAAGATAGAGGCAGCAAATAATTATAAACCAAGTGATAAGAGAAAAGTGGTGTACTGATATAAGGATGAATGGCCCAAAAGAGACCACTTATGTTCACATATTTTAACATAGCATAGGCCAAAGAATCCATCCTAGAAAATTCTGCATCTTGCCTACTAATTATTAATAATTGATCTTGAACTTTAGAGGAGAAATCTCCCTGGTTGTCAGTGATGAAATGCAAAATAGCCATTTGTGATTTGAAAGAGACCTAACACCAGGAATACTTTCACAGAGACCTGTGGACCAGTATCTGAGGGAAGCATTACTCTGTCCAAAATCCATAAAAAATGTGGGAGGATGAGGAAGAAAAGATAAGGTGGAGGCTAACAGTTTTTTTGGAATTGAATACAGAAACCTTTTGCACTGGTTGCAGAAAAGGTCACAGCAGCCCCACATGTCTGCCAAGGAGAGATTAGAGAGAGGATCTGTGAGGGGAAACTGACCTGCTCTGCTCAGTTACTCACAGTGGCCAGCAAAGCAAACAAAACACTGGGAACTGGACCAGAGCAGAGACACTGGCACGGAGCCCATCCAGGCGACTGCACAATCGCCAACGGTTTTATCACTATCATAGCGATAAAATTGTAGAGAAGCACTTTAAAGGGCAACAAAGGTGCCAGCTAGATCATCAAAGATATATGAGTCCTACCCATAGTAAAAGGGGAGGCAACAACTGCATTTCTGTTTATCAGATATGATTATAAACTAAGCAGACAACTGCATCCAATGATTCACAATAGGAGAGATGCATGGATGATGCCACTCTTCCAAAATCTTAAATATTTTTATGAAAATAGTTCAGAGCTTAGGACTCTTCACTCAAAAAAAAAAAAAACCAGACTCAACAAAAAAAAACCAAAACAAAAAACAAACAAACAAAAACCCCACAAAAACAAACAAACAAACAAACAAACAAACAAAAAAATCCCAACAAAACAAAAACAAAAAAATGGGGCAAGTAAACCATGTTGTGGGCTTTTGGCCAAACGTTATGCTCTTATGGTTAAGAACCTTTGTGTTCTTAAATCAGAACAGCACAATTGTTGTGGCAAGATATGCATCCTGCATTTAGTCTTTCTCTATCACAAAAAAAATTACCTCCTGGGAGCTCCATGGCAAGAACCAGATGCAACAAAAGAAATTAAAATAATGCTAAAAATATCTGCTCAAAGACATGGGCAAGTCTCTCTTTCAACAGTTTAGACCTGGACTATTTTGTAACATTCCTCTCTTGTATTATGTTTGTTCATATGACCACCCCCCCCCACGCCCCCCCCCCCCCCCCCCCATTCCTACGTTACCAGCTTTCTAGTTCTGATTAACAAACCAAGGATATTTTGTTATTCCTATAATATATATATTTACACTACTTCTGGTGCACTTGACCCTCACATGTATTCTTCAGATTTGGTGAACATCTGGTGTGCAACTTCATGTCAATATTTTCAGGAATAATGTATAAATTCTGATATTTAGCACATCAAGCCTTAAGTGCTATAGCAATAGTCCATGGCAAAACATGATGCTAGGAAGGGCAGCTATTCCCTCCTTGGGACACAAAGAGCTCTCCCCCAGAATATTTAACAGTATTTAAGATTGAGTGGAAACATGCTCCTTGAATAGCAAAACATTGGCTTCAATGGCTATTTTTCTGTTTGGTACATTTGATGCTTCAAATAAACTGTTTCCCCACTCAGTGGCAGTTGCAGTGTTAGAGTAATCAGTTCAGGAAGAACATTTGAATGCTGGTCTAGAAGCCACTTCCTGAAGTAATCAAGATTTTTCAGCTGATGATGTATAAAGGATACTTACAAAGGCTAATACTGCAGAATACCAACCCAAGAAACAAGCAGCTTACCTCTCTTATCTAGTTCTTATTATAATTGATCTCACTTAATCACATCTGGGATGAGCTCAGTTGCTTAGCTGATTGTGTTTGTGAAGTGCTAATAGCATTTCACATCCAATTGCTATCTGACAAACTGGCAAAGCAACTCATGGCACAACAAAGAACAGAGCAGTGTACCTAAGATCTTCCCAGGAGTTATGAAGCTGATGAGCTGCTCTCCCTTTCCAAGTCACACACAAATTCTGCTTTTAGAAGCAAATTTTTTTGAGTCACAAGAGAAAACTATTGCTTTACAGTGAGCAGTCCTACCTTTGGGATCTTCCTAGGGATGGAGATGGGCTAGTCTTTCTTTGAATCTTTATTCAACTGGTTGTTATGACACTTCTCTGTTACACTTCTGCATATAAATGCTATTTTTTAAAGTCACCATCCCACACTTCAGGGCAACAGAAACACAGAAGGAAACTGTGACATCTTGAGCAGTTTCAATTCATCCTGCCCTTAGCCAGGTCACCTTTACAACAAAATATGATGACAAGAATTTTGGCCTTGACAGACGTGATTGGAAATAAAGTGCTGAAGAACTAAAAAAAAAAAAAAAACCCTTCATGTTTGAAAATAGGACTTAAAGGAAATTTGGTGGCAGGCAAAAATATTACCCTGGAGTTGGACAGCACTTACTTAAGTCAAGACTCCAGAAATTCCCTCAAGACCAATCAACCAATGCTGAGGTGGTGAAATACCTTTCATAATATAAGCTAGTCCGCATAAAAAATTATCCAAGACATGACTTTTAGGTGTTTTGGGTGGAAGCATCTGCTGCTGGATTGGGAATGCTAACTTGTTTAGCAAGCAGATGAGTGACTGAGTTGTTGGAGAGGTTTTTTTGGTTTGGGGTTTTTTTCAATTCATTTGTCCAGATAAAGTAAATACAGATATACAGACATTCTATCTGTGCATAGTATCACAGACTCATAGAATACAATGTTAAACAGAACCTCAAGAATCATCTAATCCAACCTTTCTTGGCATGGTCTAGACAAGATGGCACAAGATCTTGTGCAGCTTAATCTTAAAAGTGTGCAATGTTGGAGAATCCGCCACTGCCCTGAGAAGATTATTCCAATGGCTGATTGTTTTCTTTGGGAACGTCCAGTCAGAATCTCCTCAGGAGTTACTTGTACCTATTACCCCCCATATTTCCTATGTAACTCCTTAAAAAACAGGGAGTTTCCCTCTTCTTTGTAGCCACCCTTTAAATACTGGAATATGGTGATAAGGTTTCCCTTCTAAAATCTAAGCCATTTGTCTTACTAGTCGCCTTCAGCATGCTCAGCAGGATGCCAAGCTCCACAATATTGTGAACACTGCAGAAAAAGCCATTGCTAACCAAAATATAAATGAAAGAAGTTTTTCTTGGTTTGCATGTAGCAAATCCAGCAGTGCCTCTTTCCTGGCTGGCACAGCTAACACATGCATAAGGAAGTGGTTCTCCACACATTTCCAAAACTTGATAGATGATATGCTGGTTACTGTTTGCTCTAATGGTGTTTAGGTGGTTGAAGTCACCCATAAGAACAGGGTTCTTGGCGATTTGAAGCTTGCTGAGGTGTCCCAAATATTGCTTTGTTGGCCTTATTGTCTTGGTTTGGAGATCAGTAGCAGATGCCTTCTGTAAGATCCTCCTTGGAGATGACCCTTGTGATCTTGAGCCAAAGGTATACATAAGGCTTTCACAATCTCTGTACTTGTGTCCATTCAAGACTCTCTTTAACTTAGCGTGACTCCTCTTCCTTTCTGCCTGTCTTTACAAAAAAGCCTTTAACTATCTATTATAATCCTCCACTCATGCCAGCTGTCCCACCATGTTTAAGTTATTTCTACAACATAACTTTCTGACTACGCACGGAGCTTCAGCTCCTCCTGTTTCCCAGGCTGCACGCACTGATATGTATACACTCAAGGTAGTTGGTGTTCTAGTTCTCACTTTGGGAGATGGCCAAGGAACATTTCCACATTCGCAATTTCTATCCCGAACACAGGCCACAGCACTGAAACTTTGATAAAATCCTGTCACAAGGTCAAAAATAATCCCGCCTATTCGAGAGCATTGCTGAGTCAATGCAAAGTGCAGCAAGGGAGTGTGGGGAGAACATCACTGTCAGCCAGCTGCCCTCCCTTACACCAGGGTAATGACTGCATTTAGGTCAAATGAACAGAAGTCATTCCCAAGTTTCTAAAGCAGGTAAAAGAGAATGCAAATCCACAGAGAGTGCATATTTCTTGAATAAACTCCTTATCTATTTTCTTTTTTTTTTTTTTAAACACTCCTCAAGAGTGGAGCTGCCCTTTGAAGTGAGATGTTACGAGTTTCTTTCATCTTTTCAATTCATTTATTTTCATCTAATTAAAAAGTACAATACAGAGAGGTTCTTGGTATGCATTTAAAAGTAGTTCATTCAGGTCCTATTTTTCAGTTCTTAGAGGTACTCCATATCACCACCAGATGAAACATCTGTCCTGGCAAATTCAATTTTTACATTTTATATATTTTTGTGTTTATTCTAAAGTGCATTTTCTGGAATTATAACAGCACCAAGGGTATACAGTATAAAGCTCATGGCTGTCAGAACAGACTGTTTTCAGTCATATTCGTATTCTTAGGTTAGTAATTGCCATCTCTGATATTAGCAGGGGAACAGATTTTAATTGGTCTCACTGCTTTCCAACATCAAAACCCAACATTTGCACAAAGAGTATATTTGTTTTGCTTTTCTTTAATTCAAAATATATCATTACTAGGCTACAAAACCTTTAGGGCCCTGCTCTGCTCTTTATAACTTTTATCAGCTCCTCCTGAGACAAAGTTCTCAGGTACTCTTCCAGGATATTTTTGTGTCCACAGGACATGATTCCCTTTGTCTGACTTTGATTCCCACAGGTGATACTCTTCATTATTAGCAATTTGCAAGTTGACTGTATGAGTCACTTTTTCAACTGAGGGAAATCCTGGTCACATTAACACCAAGAGCTGAACTTTAACATAGCATGTCCCAAGACCAAGCATTTGTCTGTGGGCTTTTTGATCCTCTACTAGTAAAATCTTTGGAACACAATATGATCCACAGACAACTAACCTCAGGTACACGCTCCATTTTGACTAACTTTGTTTCACACAGTGAATACCATCGAAGGAAGTAAATAAAATTAGGAGATGGCCTGTTATAACAGACACATATGCTACCATTAAACCATTCTTTCATAATTATCTAACATTTGTGTAATTGCCTGCACAGGAGCATACTACAGTAAGGCAAGAATTTAAATGGTAGGAGGGCAGTAACAAATGTTAGACCTCTGAATAATACACCTAATCTCAGCGCTTCAGCAACTCCTTTTCACCTGTGTTAGTGGCACATTACACAATCACGAACAGTGACTACTTCTCATACAATGAAAGGGGATCCAGTGCCCTAAAACCAGCCACTTGTGGAGAAGAAAACTGAATTAATAAATCAATCCATTTTTATTTTTCAAATGTCTCTGTGCATCTCTCTCTTATGTACAATTTGATGAACTCCTAGCTGGTAACTTTGATCACTATATATATCTAGAAAAATCTTCTCCATTTGCACTGAAAAGACTAGCAAACCTTAAATTTGTTACTCAAATTAGTCTGCATGACACGTGATTTTGCAGATTATCAGCTCCTCAGAGCTCTGAAGCAGTGAACAAGTTATATCTCAGGGATAACATACTCCCTCTGCCAATCCCTACAAGGACCCTCCAAAGTAAAATAATGACAAAACTACTTTTTTTCTTTTCACCACTAGAAGTCATTGGTCACAAAACAACCAATGCACTGCATGTCAGAGGCCAAAAGTTCCCTTCCAAATACATAAAACAAGCCAATATATTTTCATTGCATTGGTGTGGCAGAGAGGGAGAAACAAAAATAATCTTTCTCTTTTAAATTCCATTATACAAAAGGATATTTCCTTGAGGTATATCAAATTTAAGTCTTTAGGAACAAGAGGCCTGCCTGCTGGTTAACTACCCTCAAAGAATAATATGTTCAACTATCAGCCAGTTAGTTAGCAATTTATACTCATTCATCTTAACTTGTAACTTATTAATGTCAACAAGCACCCCATTAAGGTGCAATTCAGTGTGAGCAGGCGTATTGCAAATGATTTCTGTATCTGTCTGAGTATTTAACATTTGATATGCATTATACTCCCATCATTATATATCAATAATCCAAATGTTCACACCTCTGTTTCCCGTGGGAAAGTAATATCCAGATATAACCCTAAGTAATAGTTAAAGTGAGCAATTTGCCAAGTGTATTTGCATAAACTGTTCACTGATCAGCTATGAGTAATAAATCATTAATAAAAATTCAAAGCCCTTTCTTTGATTTTCTCCTTAGGAGGAAGGAAAGGATGAAAGACATTCTGGAAGTAAATTTTTAATGGGCAAGAATAGGACCAGCTGTAATAATTTTTCTATGTTCAGTATAAACAGATTTGTTTATTTCCTATGAAGATTGAGATGTAATCTTTCATCCTTAAGCAGGTACATTTAGGGACAAAGAATAACTTTGTAATTAACTGCTAAAGATTTAAATTGAAAAATCAGTTTAGGAATTGGCAGACAAAAAATGATCCGCTTGAACATGAATTCAGCCTTAAAAACCTACCCCTAAAAATACCACTGTCTAATCATGCGTGCCAGTGAGGCAGGCCCAGAGCAGTGACCTTGGATAAGATTAGCAACAACTTATCATCAGATAATGGAGAAAAATCCCTATGAGTGCTTTCCAATGGGTGGTCTCCGGTCTGTGCCTTAAAGGAGGGGTTGCTGCAATTCATGAACTTTATTTCCACTACAGATAAAAATGAGTTCAGCAAAACATCTGAGCATATTATTTCCTCAGTTGGGGGGAGGTGATGTGTGTGTATGTGAAAAGACTTCTCTGATGTCATCCAAAAAGCTTCTTTCTCTAGAAAAAAAAATCCTTTCCAGAGGTAATTTTCAGAGGCAATGTATACTCAAGATTAGCAGAATGCACTGGGAGCTGTGAATTAGGACCATCATGTTAAACCACTCCGTTGAGCCAGCATTTGGGAAAGATGTGCTCTTCTTTCATGGCAACCCAAAAACTAACTTAAAGAGCTTCAAATGCTGTTACTGTCTGTAAGAAAGAGGCCCAAAATGTGCTCATGAACTCAACTAGACAGGCCAATTGTATAAGATTTAAGAGGATGAAGTGCTGAGTCCTGTGCTTGGGTCACAATAAACCCAGGCAGTGCCACAGGCCGGGGGCAGAGTGGCTGGAAAGCTGCCCAGTGGAAAAGGGAGGGAGCTGGAATTGTTTAGCCTGGAGAAAAGAAAGTTTTGGGGGAACCTTAATGCTCTTTACACTTTTCTGAAAGGAGGTTGTGGGCAGGTGGGGGTCAGTCTCTTCTGTAATAAACAATAAGACAAGAAGAAACAGCCTCAATTTGCACAGTGGGAGGTTTAGACTGGATATGAGGAAAAATCTCTTCATAGAATGTGTTGTCAAGTTTTGGCACAGGCTGCTCAGGGAAGTAGTGGAGTCACTATCCCTGGCATTTAAAAGCTGTGTAGATGCAGCACTGAGTGACATGGCTCAGTGACGGACTTGGAGGTGCTGGACTAACTCAGACAAAATACAAGCAGGAAATAATTTTCATTCTTATAAAATGGAATGAATGTTAAGTGGATTTCAGAAGCTTTCATGCATGTACTGAATATTTCATAGGTGTCAGCAAGAATATAATGCTATCAGTGTTTTTGTCTTTTACTTCTGAGGTGAATATGTGTGTATGTGAAACTTTTGTGGTTGGTGGCATATACCAGCTGCAAGTAGTAACAAGTGAGCACTAAGCAGCTAAATTCTGTTTAATGCATGATATATGTAGAAACAACACTGTGTATCCAGAAAAGCTGGCAGCTTGACAGAACTGGCATTATTAAATTACTGCTATGAAACAGCTTAGGTTTAGAATAAGGTCTTATTAACTAGTTTGCATGTTGAGACCTTTGGGATAATTGTAAAATCATCAAAGAAGAATGGGACAAGACAAATACAAGGAAGACTTCAGCGAATGAAACATTCTAAGGTATATGAGTAGCCTTTTTATGCCTAGGGGATACAATCAACTGAGACTTTCACAAGGAAAAACGCTTACTGCTTCTGCACCTCTCTCATGCTTGAAAAAAAATTTAAAAAGTGTATAGTAAAGTCTGCTACACCAAATCAGGTGCATCCTGGTAACTACCTGGTTTACTGCAAACTATTTTTCCACCTTGGGACTATAATATGCAGATTTCTTCCAGTGCTTTTTTATTTTTCAGCATTGCTGTGAGGCTTGCTAATACTTCATGCTACCTTGTGAGGTCAACAGGTAGTTCCTCAGTGATGAAGTCTGGGAAGTCGAAGAAGTAAGCAACTTTTTTTTCCAAGGACCAACTCTAACTGATTTTCCAAGCATTGACTGGGTATTGGGACCTACCAAATTTCCAGAAAATTGAATTCACAGCAGCAATACTGAATTACCAAGTACTCCTAATTTCTCACTTTTTAAGTAGTTTGCAGCTTACACTGCAGAAACCCAAGAACCCTTTCCATGCAACTGCCTCTCCTCTTCAACAGGAGTGCAGTGATGCAGACCCCAGGAATTTCATTTCCTCATATAATCAAAGTTTTCCTGGACCTGCATTGATAAGGTCAGAAACTGGAGGAAGTTCTGGAAATCCTCCAGTCATCCTAGTCCAGAAGAAAGGATCATCTGAACAGAAAATTTCTTCAAGTCAGGAAAATTCTGGCATGTTACCAAGCATTGCTGATGCTTGAAGTAGGGAGCACAGGGAGATGACTCCTGTCCCTGGCTTTGACAGAAAAGAGCATGAGTCACATAGCTGAGGAAACAACAGGGTAGAGGAACAGCAGAGAGTTAGGAGTGTGTGCATCAATAGAGAAATAAAAAAATTAATATTCATGGAATCATTTGTTATGTAAGCAATATCATCCCAGCTATCACTCAAATAGAAAACAGGATAGTGAGTGGGTGAAAAAAGCAGAGAAGTTTATATGCTAAGACAAAGTATGTGGGCTACAAATTGGAGGGATTAGAGCCACTCTAGGACACTACCTTATTAGTATATGGTTGAAAAACAATCACAAACAGAAATCATGCTAAAGAAAACATAAATATAGGAGACACAGTGGTGAAGAAAACTGAAATGTTTTGAATTGAAATGCTTTCAGTGAGATGTTCAAAACAAGAAGGACTAGTTGCTAAGATTCTGCTACAGGCTATGTAGGAAAAAGAAAAAATGTTTTGGGTCCAACAGGTACTTTTCAATCACTCCCACAGAAATAAATATAACTTTAACTTTTCTTCAGGCAAAACCAAGATAACAGAAAGGGTTGGGTTCAATTTTTACTTAATATTGGAGCCAAACCCAAACAAAACCTGCTACAAATAAAATAATTACCTGAAAAACAGCTTTTACAAACAGTTATACAATACACAAAGGGAGACTTTGATTGATTGAAACCCTGGTCAGAGGAATTACAAGTTTACATGTCACAGATGGATAAGCAACCTCAAATGAGATTTTGAATGTGACTGGGGCAAAATGAGACATTAATGAAGTTATTTGGCAAGGAACACTGAACTGAAATAATCACACACTTAGATAAAGAGGAGACTTACAGTTACTTGAAGTTGAGATTAAAAAATATGTGGAATTTGCATCCCAAAAGTATGAAAGAAATAAAGAAAATGAACTTTTAGAGAAAGCCTCCAGCAATAACCTGCACTAAAAAAAACCCCTTCATATGAGAAATTTTAGTACTTCTTATTAATGATGACATGAAATCAGAAAAAGTGCTCTCAGGGAAGGAAGCAAATGAGGGAAAAACAGAAAGCACAGTGATAAAGTGAGAATTCCCAGGAGCCAAGCCCTGACAAAACAAACCTGAACAGCAAACTATTCTTAATATACAGACAATGAAAAATATTAAGGATATATAATGTATAAATATTACAAAAAAGGAATATAAATAAAAAGAAAAGGATTATGATTGTTATTTAAGAAGCAAAGAGCTGGTGGAAAAGTCTGAAAACTACCTGAGTACTTGGACTCAGATTTTAAGAAGGACTGATGAAAAACATAGGTCAGGAGAGGGTGAGTCATGGCTGAAGGTGTGTGGAAAGTATCAAAACCAGAAGTTATTGCAACTGGTGGGGAAACTCACTTCAAAGGTTTTAATGTAGCTGAACACCAGCAGACAGATGAACTATGTCCCAGAATTATAAGAAATTGGCATGAAAAACTCTGTAAGCCAAATAACACGGGCCAGTAAGCAAATTTTTCAAATCAGGAACAGAAAACAGAAAACACAGTGTTTCTACTGAAGAAAGGGAAACATGGAACAACACATCTGTTAGCTTGACCTCAGTGTTATGTACGTTCTGAAAACAAGTTCTGAATGAAAGCACAATTAAATGAGTAAATAAAAGCATGTTCAAATGCACCATGGATTGTGCCAATGGAAAATCAATCCCAGAGAGGCTGCCATTTTAAAAGCACATTATTTTTCTAGGCAAAGGAAATGCAGATCTAATTTATCTGGATTTCAGTAAAATATTACCTCCAGTGTTATATGAAGAATTATTATAGAACAAAGAATATTAGAAAAATGTTACAGCAGGCCAAGAAATTGTGCTGAAAGGGGAACTATTATGCTAGAAAAAGGTTTCCCATTTAATTCCTTGAGCACTGGCTTTGGGACAAGTATCTCTTTTAGTACTCTCAGTAATGATCCTGGCATATAAGGTAGGAATAAGAAGATAAAATGGGCTGCTGAATCGAAGTCTGGAGACCATCAGTGCAGGAGATGGAGCTGTATAATGTGTGCAGTAAGAAACAGATAATATTGAAAACCCTAAAAACAGAAACGAGATTAAATGTATAATATGCTATAATGTATGATAAGTACATCACCATGCATAAGCCCTATTATGCACTTAGGGATTACTGACATTAACTTCTTCCATTAACTGGAGGACTGTCATCCAAAATACTAGATTTGCCAGTCTATCAGATCAACTATCAGCCATCAGGATGACAAACAGGAAAACATGCTAGGACTTACAGATAGAAAAATAAGAACACCATCAATAAAGGCTTGATAAGATTTTCTGTGGCAGGCTGTATATGATGAACAGAAAAAAGAAAAGAGCATCTTAGAGAAGTGTTAGTATGGAAATTCAAAGCTAAGTAGAAATTCAAAGCTTGGTAGATCTAAAGATTGAAAAAAAAAGGTTATAACAAGGAAGGAAAAACAGCTACAGGACAAAATGCAAATAAATGACCAAACTGATCACAAAGTAGTATAGACTGAAAACTGAAAGTTTGTTAACATCCAAGACATGAGATTATAGAACCATTTCCCAACATAAGAAGCAGGAACAAATCAAAACCTCTCCCTGTCCCAGAGGTATCCCTTGCATTCTGCACACAAGCTCAGTATAAAGAAGGGGATTATACAGTGTGGATGTCTTTGACCACAAACAGTTAATTACATGATCCAAAAGGTTTTTGCCCCCCCCAAAAACAGAAACACCAAAAAAACCAACCAACAAACAAAAAAAACCAAAAACCCCAAACAAACAAACAACAACAACAAAAAGAAAATCAAAAAAACCCAACAACAAAAAGAAAATGCCAAAACAACTCCTTTTACTTTCTAAAACTGCATATGAACATAACACAAATGCACAAGTTTGTTTGGGAAACAACTTTGGGAACCTTTGAAATCCCTGGAGTCATCCCTCTTGATGATTTTCCTGTGACCTAGTCAGTTCCATTTGACATGCAATTAGGGTGATACCATCTTGCTCAACATCAGGTGTACAAGAGACTATTAAGATGAGCAAAATAAATGGATGTACTGGCAGGGTTTTTTCTTATAAATTTGTGTGCAGATTCTACCAGCCTGAGAGAATAGCATATTGACTAGTTCCTTATGCTTCCATAAGGAAGGTCTCTGGTGATGGTGGTGAGGAATAAATAGATAATTTTATTTAGATTGATTGTCACAGAAGTAAAAGGTGATATTGACAGCTGTACAATTTTATAAGATGATGTTAACACAATAAACATGGAAATACCCACTTCCTTTTTTTTTTTTTCTTGATTAAGAGTACAGAAAATCTCTCTGCCTCAATCTTACCAGACACAAAAGAAAAATTGTACAGTAACATTATATTACAAAATACAAAGAAGATATCTGTTGTGAGTAGAAATATCAAGTAGGAGAACCAGGTGACATTGCTCCAAATAGAGTACATATAGTTGACAAAATGTACATATCTTCTCTTCAGACTTGCTAACCACTGGAAATGGTAGAAAGCAGGTAGCTTTGTATGCAGGGAATTCATAATATACAGAAGAAAGTATAATCACACTTGAAAGTATGCTTAGTACTACACAAGCAATAAAGTATTTTGCTAAAACAGATTCTTAAGAAGACAGCAAAGAGAGCAAAAATTCATTCTTGAGTTACCAGGAGCTCTGACTGGGCCAGTAGGCTGCTGGGTGGTGCACCACTGCACAATGGGAAGCAGCACAAAGCATTGCTGCCCTCAGCTTGGCTGCCAGACTCCCAGATTCCCCAGCACAAAGGAGAAGAGTGTTCACCAGCAGAATGAGAGCACCCCAAAACCAGAAAGTTCCATGGTGGAAAATAAATGTGGATTTGGAGAGAAAAGGTATGTAGAGTTGCCATTTAAAAATACATGACACAATTTTAAGGGAAATATAGGAAACATAGTAGTATGAAGGCTGAAATACCACCCAGACTGCATTTTCCTGGTCAGAGGGATCCCTGATTTAAAATTTAGTTTAGTATTAGTCTTCTGTGTAAGACAGCAGAAACCTGGAATGTCATATGCCACCTTAAAATGACATAACCAGTAGGTCTCTGAAAAGTTTTGCCTTCAAAATAATTATTCACATACTGAATTCCAAATGTATTTCAGATTTTTAATCTCTTAATATATGTAGAAAATCCCATTAAAAAATCTACTAAGACTGTCAGCCCATTCAGTATTTTGATATATCAGCTATGCTTTCAGAAGACTTCTTTCCTCCACCCTCCCTTCCCCATCCGTGTATGTTAATGTTTGCTTTACTGGTTATAATTACTGAAAAAAAAATCAGTTGAGATTAGATTTCAGTTATAATTAATGATGAATGTGTCAAAGTATTATGATGTTGTTTATCACACTGCTTGCAATGTAATTTAGTGCAATAATACTAAGGCTTGCTATGTGACAGTTATTTAGCATTTAATTCTTCTTAAGATGCTCTGCAGAGTATCCTGAATGTTAACTATGGAAAGATTATTTTATACAAAAGCAGCTTCAGGCAAAATATAGTGACAACTTGCTAGAGCCCAGCAAAAGCTCTTAAATCTTATGTCATCTACGAGCTGAAACATAATAATTAAATAATCTAGACATGTTGTAAAGCTAATGAGAAATCCAAAGGATAAAATTAAAAATTGACATTAATAGGGCAGCTTAACCATATGAGGGAATAAACAGTCTTTGTTCTTTCTGGTAAAATTTCTGAAGAGATATCTTCCTTTTCAATATGCACATACACACAAAAGATTGAAACCTCAGATCCTGGGGGGAAAAAGAATTAATAACTTTGGATGCCATAGACAGACAGCTCAGGGTATTTTAAGGTAAGTCTTAGCTGTCCTAGTTTGTTGTGTTGGGGTTTTTTTGTTGGTTTGGTTTAGGTTGTTTTTTTGTTTTCTTTGTAGCCACTAAATTAATTTTCTTTTCACCTCAGACATAGTCCTAAGAATTTTTTACTGTCAGGGGGTCCCCGTTGTGTATTTTCTTGAATGCTTGCAAATCCTGTCACTGGCCTGGAGCCTTTTTCTGCAATGAATGTGCAAGTTTGGAGGAGCTGTGTACCAGCACAGCAGAGCTGCTGTACATGATCTCAGATTGAAAAGGAAAGCAGTAGTTTTACATATATTGCCTGTGATGACTAGGTAAAGGTAATTATTCGCTACATGTTTTTACCAGGAAAATATCAGGCATGGCAGGAAACAAGAATATGTTACTTATTTTTGTAGTTAGCATAGCTAAAATGAAAAAGTTTTAACATTCAGTCCAAATCTAGATGCAAGGTCTAGTTTAAGAAAACCTGTACCCACATAGAAAATCAGTTCACTTGGAAATATTGCTTTCAAGTTGCAGCATGCTGAAAATATATATAAAGTTCAAACTTCTCAACAGAATTTGTTTATTGTCTTGTGGTTTCTCACTGTGCCATATAGCATTCTGTGCATACATGACAACACATATAAAATTTATTAACGTGTTGTAATCCTCCTAAACCCAAACACACTTGAGGGACACAATTCTAGGCTCTGATTAAAAAGCACAAATTCTTTTGAAAACAAACCTAATGCTAAAAGTGCTGCCATTCTTCTAGAAAGAAATCTAAATCGTCATTGCTTTACTATAAACCTACAAATAAATATTACTAATATTAGTAATATTATATAAATATTACTAATTGCAGTCATGTGAACTGCAAAAAATCTAAAATTTCACTTGCAACATATGAAAATAACTGCATTTTCATAGCAAGCATATTCTCTAGTTTTTATGGTATCTAGCAAACTAGTGCTCTTAAGGCTATTTTCTGGCTAGTACTTTATATTTTGGGGGGAAGGGATATATCTTATAATGCACTGTTAAGAACATTATACCTCATTCAATTTTGCATTCACTAATGTTTTTAAAGATACATTTGTTATTGGAATTCAGCTCTGCAGATATGATGCTTAATACAACTTGACTAATGTATTTGTTCAATTAACCAACATAGCATCTATTAAAATTCTGGTGTTCAAACTCACTGGAGCCATTTCAAAGGGACCTTTGAGAAAACCAGAATAAGTGAGATAAGCAGAAGATTTTTGAGAGGTACAAAGTTTGATATTGGCACATTTATCATCAAAACAAAACTTGGGAAATTTTAGGCTATGCAGAAAGAATCAGCATTTTTTACCACCTTGTTACCATAATAGCAATTACCAATGAGGAACTGACTGAAGATAATGTTGACTACCCTTAGAGATAGATATTGATCAGCAAGAGAGATCCTGGTAAAATTCAACTAAAAAACCACTTGGCCACAGGCCTGGAGAGCCTGGCTATTAATTTAAAGTTGAGCTTCAGAGCTTTTGAATTGTTTGACACTCCTGATAGCAGCAACAAGTTCTATGGACAAATTTATCATCAACTCTAATCAGAATTTGTGACTCTTTCTCTTACTTCCTCTCTCTGCATGCAGGTAGATGTCACCAAAAAGAGTGTTTGGGCAGGTAGGTTGAGAAAGAGCACCACGCTGCCTTATTCTGCTTATAACACCCATGTCCACAGAGGGAGACGGTGCCTGGGGTATTTTCTGGAGAGACTGGCAGAGACACACATTGCTGGCTACCATCACAAGATGTTCTCATGGAGTACTGGTGCCTATATCCCAAGTTCACTGTCCTTTAGAACTTGCACTTTCCCTTGGTCTAACAGGTGCCATTAGCTATGCTGCCTTTACTTGCACTTTTTCCTCCAAAAGATTGAAGCTATTTTTTAATTTTAAAAAGCAACATTAAAAATGAAGATTTTCATAAAAGGTATGGGAGTGTCTTGGTTTAGGAAGACAGGTATCTGCTAGGTAAAATTACAATCAGAGGCTCTTTGGCAAAGATTTGGGAAATAGGAATAGCAGTTCTTTACTAGTATGTAATACAAAGCAAACAAACACAAAAAAAACTCCCCCCCCCACCAAACAACTACAGCATTAATGACAAACGACAACAGTACCAAGAACCTTGAGGGCTTTGTTTCACAAAACTCAGGGCAGTTTGGTTTCGGTGTCTCTGCAGGATCCTCAGAGCACTAAGCTGGAACAGTGGAAAAAGTCCCGGGCTGGTAGCTGGGATGGCAGGGTGTCTCGGCAGGCAGGGGCAGGATGTCCCGGCAGCGCAGGGGGTGCAGGGTCACGCTGCAGCAAGAGGAGCAGCGCCGAAGAAGGTCGAAGGCGAGGCAGAATAGCGGCGGCCCAGCTTCTGCTCGGCGTGCTTTGCGGCGGCTGAGATCCTCGAGGAGCGGCCGACACGCGTCTCTCGAACGCCGGAAGCAGAAAAGCACGCAGCTGCCTCAAGCTGTGTCTTTTACCTGCGTTATCTCCCCCTTCCACCTTTTGTCCATCTCTTTGTTTCAGCCAAGCACTCTCAAGTATCCAACACCCGGTCCCCTTGGCAACCCGTGGGGAAAAAATTCCCCAGAGAAAGAAGGAACAAACCCAACCCCCAACAGGGAGTCATCTTGACTTCCCTGCTTTTGGGCAGATACATAGGACTTAGTTCAGTTTCCGACCAAGTTAAATCGTGTAAGTCGTCCATTGATATGGGGAAATGTGAGTTGAGTAATTTCAGATTCCTTTCCTATACACCTGTGAAATGTAGGTCATCAATGTTTATCCTGATTAGGATAAATTAGGCACTTTCCAAAAAACTGCTCACCAGCTCAGGAACACATGCAACCATTCAGCTCATCCAGCTACCTCACACCATTCTGCACAGTGGGTCAGCTCAGTGCTAACCACTGTGAGCAGGTTATAAATTAATACCTTGTGTCCTTCCACAGACATCTTTCCCATTGTCTTAGGTTGCAATGCAAGGTGTAACCAAAAGTATGTATGCTATTACCATCTGTTTATACCAGGTAGGGCAGTGTTTCTTTATCTCTTCCACAACCCATCCACCCTCCGGGGGATATCTTCTGTCAATGGGCCATTGAGGCTCACTGCATCACTACATACGATAAAATTATATCATCCCAATGTGAGATGCTCCACCCAAGGGGAGAAGCCAAGTATTCCTACCTGAATAAAAATCTGAGATTCAGAACACCAGAGCAGCCTGTTTCTACCAGATACCCAGATGAAGATCGGACCCATCTCACCACCACTGGATCTTCAGAGGAGAATTACACCCTTCTACAGGATCATTGGTTCAACAGAACTACATCTGTCACTCCAAGAGGACTGCAGCCATGGTTTTAACTGGACTGCTACCAACACCCTGACCAACAGGGTGTCAGGTTGTATTTTGACTCTGTCAGTGTTTTCTTTTTTTGTTTGATTTTGTTGTACTACAACATTTTCATTTTAATTTTCCTAGTAAAGAACTGTTAATCCTATTCCCATATCTTTTCCTGAGAGCCCCTAATTTCCAAATTTTAATAATTCAGAGGAAGAGGGTTTACATTCTCCATTCCAAGGGAGGCTCCTGCCTTCCTTAGCAGACACCTGTCTTTACCAATCAAGACACCCACACAGAGAGATGCTAATGAAACACAAGCAATGAACAACAACCTAAATGCTACTCTAAGTTTATCTTCATTTAGGTTTTCCTCAGCCACTATTTAAAACCAAATCTTTGTGAAGCTCTTTTTGACTTTTTGCGTACACATACCAAAAAAAATACTGCTCTCCTGCTTTACAAAGGTGAACTGGAGCTTAAGCAGATGAGAGCTGAAGTTCTGAGATACTAAAATGGGAACTGCATTTGGGTTCTGTTTTCAAGTGCTGGGAATAGCTACTGCTCTGCCAACTGACCAATGCTGGATTTCAGAGTTTAACAAAGGCATCAGTGTTAAGTACATTAAACACATAACAGTTTGGGAAAATAAAATCTGTGTCCATTTTCTAAACCTATGTTAACCAGCAAAGACACATATTCTAAATTATAACAAAAAATTTATGGAAATTGAAAAATAGAGATGAGCATATATATAAATCAATTCTAATGATTTCCTTTAGTCACAAAATGATAGAATTATAAAAGTTAGAAAATACCTTCAAGACCATCATGTCCAACTGCTAACCCAGCACTGCCATGTTCACCACTAAAACATACCCTCAAGTGTCACATCCACACACCTTTTGAACACTGCCAGGGCTGGTGATCCTCTGCTTTCTCCCGGACAGCCTATATGAATGCCTGGCCAACATTTCAGTGAAGAAATTTTTCCCAATTATTAATCTAAACCTCCCCTGAAGCAACTTGAGGTCATTTCCTCCCACTTGTTACCTGGGAGAAAGAGACTGAATCATAGGCTATTACTCCTTTAAGGAGTCACAGTACACCGTCAGATTGCAGGCTGAATAACGAAGAGCAAGCAATCAGTATTGTGTACATCTAAGACACAAAGCTGCACAGAGAGACTGTCTAAAAACAGAATGTCATCTGAAATAGGACAAGAACTCCCTAAAGTGAGTAAAGAAATGAAAATATTTAGTCTCAGAGCCTCTGAAAAGCACAAATTAACACGACTGCCTAACATAGCGAGGAATGCTTAAAGTATCAAAGAACTATTTGAAGGCAACATGAAGAGGATACCAAATAAATGCATCATAAACAACAATAGCACCATACAGACTCTGCTGAATGTAGCCTCTTTTGCCAGCAAAACAGTACCATCTGAGAGACATGTGACCAGGTAACATGGTCTTGTTAATATAATTTGAGTACTTTGAGTCAGAAGCAGCAGCAGTGGAGGACCACAGAGCATTTCTTGACATAAAATGAAAAAATAAACAATCCTCTTTTTTCTCATCACTTGTCTTTTTCTTTTCAGAAATGAATCCTTCCAAAGCAAGACAGTGTAGGTACAGTTCTTGTGTATGTACATACTTGCTCTTAGCAAACAAAGCAAGCTGTTATGTCTTAGCTGTTCTGTCTCCTCAGGTGTCTCAGTACATACTGATTAGCCTAAGGCTAATATTTATGCTAAATAAGGGCATAATGCTAAGTAAGTCTCTCCACTGTTCCCTCTTAGAGACAATGGGTCCTCACTCAACATTCTAGAAGACTGTGCATCTCTGGAGAAGCACCCCCTGTGCCTAGTCAATCCAGCAACTATAAGTCTCTCATACTGCACAAGTACAAATTAACTATGCTTGCCAGGTATAAATAATTTATGTTTAAGGAAACAGCATTTTTAGGAGCAAACAGTCCCTCTAACTTAATGGAGGCTAAACTACACACACACAAAATTTTCATCTAGGAGGTTGCTTTGAAATTGAACCATCTAAACTGTATTATATTCTGGTGATAAAACTCTTCTTTCAAAGAAAATACCTTGTAATTGACAGAAAAATCCATGTTTACTTCCAACACAGTCAGCTAAAATCTCATTCTTCAACAATGAACACATTATGGCAAGAGGAGGTTAGAGATAAACTAAATTGAATATAGTGTAATTATATATAATTGTAATGATAATTATTTTTCTTAATTTGTGTATTTATCAAATGGCTGAGGAAATATTTATAATGTAATTGTTATTCACACTGGAAGAATCATAATTCACACTGTAAATACAGAGAGTTCTCTAAAGCTTTTCTTAAGAGTGAAGTATAATCAGGGGATTGCAAAACAAAACCAGAAAAACAATGGTGTGAGAACAGAATAATGAGTCAACAGTTCCTTAGAATAATCTTACAAGGAAGACCATAAAAATGCAATTTATAAAAAAACCCTGAAAAACAGTCACACTTAGTCTGAATGTTGACATTTTCTACCCATGCAGGGTTTCTGCAAACAGGATTATTACTGATGCATCTCATATATGCCTAGGAGGTCTTATTCTCCCAGGATGCTGCTATAAGGCAATGCTGAAAGGGAGAAGACAAACTTTGAACTTTTCAGTCATCAAGAAATCCTCATTTTAAATGATAATCAAATATCCAGGATCAAAAGGATTCAGGGTTTTATCACTCTATTGACTATATTTCTCCTGCAATTGGGGAAGTAATTGAAATAAAAATATTAAGACAGGGTGTTGGAAATAGTACAAGGTAACACTGTCTTCTTGGATCTGCTGAGACACTGCAAGAAGACCCAGGAGGGACCTCAGCTTCCAAATCTAATTGGGACTGTAGATACATACATCATTAAACAAATAAAGAAAACATGATAGACACCATGCCTCACTGATTTTTAGTTGCCTGAGGTTGCAGAGCCAAGTACATCTTTGAATGTTAGATGGTGTCTAAAAATCAAAGTATACAAAAAATTTAAAAAACCAAAATCATAGCTCTAAATACTACTGCTAACTAGTTTTCTTCCTTTTAGGATTAGGGTTATTTCAGCAGTATCTTATAAAGGAGACTGTCTTTCTTTTACTGTGCAATTTAGCTTAAGTCATGCAAAGAGTGTTTAAAAGGATATTTTTCCTTTTATTTCTGCAAACTGAAATAGAGGCTAAAGATGTTTTCTCCTGTGGAAATCTGAAAAAAACGGTACTGTCATTGCTTTACCTTTTTCCTGCAGATCAGTAATGCACATAGCAATTATATCACCATGGGTTATCAAACCACTGCGGTATATAAAGCCATAAAGTCTCTATTGCAATTGATAATTATGTGTTCCAGTATAAATGAAGTTATACTGTTCTTTCCTTCAAATTTAAGAACCAGAGTTCATCCCCTCCAATAAGGCTGTTCCCTAGAAATAAAACATTGTCAAGAGTTCTGGTTTTGACTTAGAGAGACATGGACAATGAACAGAGGAGAAGCTTCTGGATGTCTGTATTTTCTGTGGAGCACCAGCAAACGCTGATTTAATGGTGTATAAGCTTGTAA
Source organism: Chamaea fasciata (assembly GCF_029207755.1). Classification (NCBI taxonomy): domain Eukaryota; kingdom Metazoa; phylum Chordata; class Aves; order Passeriformes; family Sylviidae; genus Chamaea; species Chamaea fasciata. Next base: position 65,615,244 of record NW_027094086.1, on the reverse strand, counting down.
TGCAAGTTTTATAAAAAGAGGTAAACAGATTCCCCAGCTGTAGTGGCTGGTCCCATAAGTAAGGTTACTCCAACTCATGAGCCTTGACTCACTTGCATTTTAGACACTGTGACTACAACTCCCACATCCTTGGGGTCTCAGGGGCAAGAATTTGGCTGAACACTTCTGATTACAGCACTGTGCACTACCTGGACCACAGAAGCAGGCTTAAAACCTGCTCCTCCACTTGTGAAATGGAAAGAGATGTGTACAGTGTTTGAGTTTTCCCTCTTCACTAAATGAAAATTTTGTATTAGAAGATATTTCATGTATTTAGCTTTAGAATAGAAACTGAACAGATATAAGAACAATCCTGCATTAATGTTTAAATGATCTCTTATTAATGCTTAAAAAATAGCAGTGTATGCCTGAAAAATAAGCAGTTTGAAATGAAGTGATTAATCAGCTATTATTACAGACATCGTTAAGATTCACATTATTTATTCTTCAGGGCAGCATCACTCAGACTTTCTGGATCACAAAGAGCCCTAAAAGCATCAAGCCAGTACCAGTTTACAGAGTTGGTATGCAGATGCTTTCTTTAACATCAAATTCTTCTGACATTTTCAAACCTTTATTCTGTAGCTATAATCAATAGGTACCTCAGCACAGCCCAGAGAAAAGGTGAGTAGGAGACTTAGCTTCTGTTTTTACCTTCTGTACAGTTAAGCCTACAGACATGCCAACAGCAAGGCAGGGCAAATCATCCAGCAAGATTAGAAATAGTTAGGAAGAGACTATCATAGCTATTGCTCATCCTCTGATGGTGCACAGTGATCAGTCTTGTTTACCAGGTCACTGCCTCAGACACAGTTTGGCCAGACAGAATTCAAAGGCAAAAGATGTAAGATAAAGCTTACAGAACCACGTGGAATTGGGAAATTAACCTGTCACAAGACAGAGGGTCCCACTTCTTTGTTACTCCTTGTATTAGCTAGGCTTGGCTCTCTGGCAGTCTTGGAAAAAGAATGAATTCTGAAGGTAAGGTGTAGGAAGAAATATTTGTCATGCAATATGCTGTATCCATCCCTGTGGCTTAAACTTTCTTTGGCAAGTAGTTCCATGAAAAAACTAGTGGCATGCTCTCCTTGCTTGTTTGTATATAGTTTTCCTTTCCAGACATGTCATTTGCACCTGGAAAATGAGTTGATGGTGCAATTTGCAGACATAAATATAGTGAATATTTGTGATATGCCACTACAGATTTACAAAGTCTCTGAATGAACCTCTCATGATATGTAATAATGGTTGGGCTTTCCTTGATAAATTCTTTGTGTACCTGAGGAAAAAAGAATGAGGAATGTTAAATTAATGAATTATTAATCGTTAGCTTGGGAAAGCAGCAGAGATAAGAAAAGTTTACTTAAATAAGATGTTCTGCTGAGAATTCTTATGATTGTATAAATTTCTAACATTCCTGCAGCTATTTAAATAGCTGAAGGTAGATCTCCTTGGTTGTTATTACTGCTTCATTAACTACAAAATGGCTTCAAGATTCACATTCACACCTTTTGATCATAATTTAAATAAACCAGGCCAGGATAAGAAATCTTTATCTTTGACTCACAATTCTGATTGCCAAGCATTTGTGTTCATTAGACAGGAAGGGAGATTAAATGAGAATTTATTCCATACACTCTGCATGAGAGAAGTATTACATTTTCTTGCACGTGGAAAACTGAAATAAACCCTATATTTGCTGTACTTTAACCCCAGTTATATTCTAAGTTTGATTTGGCAAATAATCTGAATTTCTGAAATTTCCATATAGTCCATCTTAAAAGGTGCACATCCACTAAGGTGTGCATAGTATCACATCAGGATTTGGTGATAATGTTAATAGTGTGAAGATATTAGAGAAATTTTTAGGGAACACAAAATTAATATATCTACATTCCTATGCACAGTTCAAATGAATGGAGACTGCAGGTGTGTTTATGCTGTGGTCATTAATCTTCATATACTTTATTGCATAATAGAAGGATTTACAGAAAATTTTTAGGATGTCTGCTACAAACTGGCGCACTAACAATTTCAGAGACCATTCTACTTTACCAAGAGAAGAATAGTCCAATTTGATTAACATTTTTTATAGAAGGTGAACACATTCTTATGTCTTCACATACGACTTCTTGGCTGAAGGTAAAATTTTGCAACAGTTTCAGTCATACTATTAACCTGTGCTCTCCTGTGGACTTACATAACACAACACAGGATAAAGAATACAAACAAGAAAATGACGCAGGAACTCAACCTTCTTGAAAATGCAGCCATGTTACTAAGGTAAAACAGGCTTTATTATATCTTATTGTTTAAAACATTTTGCATGCTATGTCCCTCACCAAGTTTTGCTTAGCAACACCACAGCATCTAGTCTCCACTAAAATTTAAAATTGCACCTTGCACTTCTGTATGTAAAACTCCTTGTAAATCCCACCGGTTGGTATCAGAGAACAGGAAGAGTTACAGCTGCACAAATTTGTTACATGTAGAATGTACACTTACATGCAAAGTTTGGAGGGAGGAATTCTTCCATGGTTACTTGTCTACTGGTGAGTCTACTACAGTTTCTGGTTATGTATGCCCTTATATATATATATTCATATGCATAAAATGACAAATTCTTTAGAAAAATCAGGTGCATGGTCCTGATTCTTTTTGTTCTAATTTAAACATCACATTAAATGCCAAGAAAGTAATTCTTATGAACAGTTAGAGAGGTGATCGTTCTGTTCATCAACAATTCTGCAGCAATCTGCCTAGGAAAATAATCTAGAAATATTTAAATTGAGAATCAGTGAGATCCATGTACTTTTAAAAATCTATTCACTTGATTAAAATTGATTAAATTTGGTATAAGGAATATAACCAAAGGTTATATTGAATTGGGTCAACAGGCCTCTACACGGCAGTTCTATCACTCTTCTCCCAGAGAGCTTATGCTATTCACATTTACTGTGTCATGTTTTTGAATGCAATGAGCCTGCAAAGGCTCTTCCTAGGCTTTTAGCACAACCCTGCTAGGACACTACATATAGCCCCAGAAAAGAGCCATACTAAAGTATCTGATGTTTAAAACCTTATTCTGGAAGACTTCTGTCACATCTACTAGAAAAATGTTACTAATGTTTGTCATTAAAGTGATTAGAGATCACTCGGGGTCTACATATTGGTATTTGGCAGTGAAGGATGGGTTGTGCAAGGCTCTGTGTTAGAACCTGTACTCTTCAATATCTTTATAATTACTTGGATGAAGGACTGGAAGGGATAGTATGCAAGTTCACAAATGACACAAAATTGGAAGGAGCTGTTGACTCCCATGAAGGTAGAGAGGCCCTGCAGAGAGATCTCAGCAAACGAGAAGATTGGGCAATCACCAACTGAATGAAGTTCAAAAATCCAGGAAAGTGCTATTCTGGACATGGGGCAATCATGGATTTACATACAGACAGACTGGGGAAGGAGACGCTGGGAAGCAGTGCCATGGAAAAGGACCTGGGGGTCCTGGTCAGTGACAAGCTCAATCTGAGCAGTGCCCTGGCAGCCAGGAGCGACAAGCATGTCCTGGGTGCATCAGGCACAGCATTGCCAGTGGGGAAAAGGGAGGGGATTGTCCCGCTCTGCTCTGCACTGGGGCAGCCTAACACTGAATTCTGTGTGCAGATTTGGGTGCCACAATATAAAAAAAGATACTAAGCTGTCAGAGAGCATCCAAAGGAGGGTAACAAAAATGGTGAAGGGCTTGAAGGGGAAGCCAAATGAGGAGCAGCTGAGGTCACTTGGTCTGTTCAGCCTGGAGGAGACTGAGGGGGAGATCGCATCACAGTTACAAATTCCTCATGAGGGGAAGAGGAGGGGCAGGCACTGATCTCTTCTCTGTGGCTACCAGTGACAGAACCTGAGGGAATGGCCTGAAATTGTGTCAGGGGAGATTAAGGTTGTACATCAGGAAGTTTCTTCACTCAGAAAGGGTTTGGGCACTGGAGCAGGCTCCTCAGGGAAGTGGTCACAGCACCAAGGCTGCCTGAGTTCAAGAAGCATTTGGAAAATGCTCTCAAGGACAGGTGTGACAGGGCCAGGAGACGGACTTGATGATTCTTGTAGGTCACTTCTGACTCAGCATATTCTGTGATTACCTATATGTCTACACATGCTTTGCTTAATTGGATAAGAGCTCATACAAGGTTTATCTTTTATCTTTCTTAAGATAAAGTCAAATAATCTAGGGCTAACAACAATTCTGGCCATTTATTTTGAAACTTCCCTTCTAAATTAACCCATCAGGATAAAAAACAGAAAAATGTATATACAGAAAACCCAAGACCAAAATATGGTATGAAATGAACACCTTTTTTAAATACTGATGAAGGCTTCAAAGCAGTTGTCTTCATTCATATACTGACAGCAGAAAAAATCAAAAACATATACTTTCTTTTCTAGGAAGGGTTAACTGGGTTCCTGTTACTTGGCATCAATTCATTGATTTGCTTAAGAGGGCAGACTTTGCTAGATCTGTCATTGACAAAACCATCACACCATTTTCTCCACTTAAACTAGTCATATATTAGTGTAGCTAACTTAAGATCAATGAAGACACTTTTAATATAAAGCTAAAATGAGTGATAAGAAGAGTTAGATTCATACAAACCACTTTTTAGCAGTGAATATTATGGAACAAATCCATGCAATCTAAACTGCCGAACTTAAGACTGTTGGCATCAGCAACGATTGAAAAAAAAAAAGGACCACTTCAGAGTACAACCTGAAAACATAATGGCAAAATGTCTGCCATAAAGTATGAAAAAGAAGATGCAATCCTTTCAGCATACTTTCCCTGCTGTAATTCTAAAACTTCTTATCATTAAATTCACTAAAATAAAGCTGTTACAATCATTTGACACAGTAATTAAGCCATAGCAGATGATACTTGATAATATAAATGCCTAGATATTAAAAAAGTAGATTATTATAATACTAGAGAATCCCTCTCTGAATTTTTTAATTGAACATGAACAGACAAATGTGACAGCCAAGTGTTTAATCAAATCTGTGCATTTCCATTTTTGGAAACCGTTGCTTATATGTGAAAGTTAAGAAAGATTGTAAAACCCCTTTTTCTCAAGAGCATCAATATTTTCCTTTTTCTTCTAAATTAAATCTGTTTGAGAAGCCTGTAGATGTTTCTTTCACGGGTTCCCAAGAGCACAACTGCCAGATGCACTCTTGCATATATTAGACTAGTAAGAGGATGACAAAAAAGAGCCTAGACCAAACCCGTGCTTGTATTTGTAATCTTCAAATACTAGGTTGAGTGGTGTCATCCAAACAGGTAAACTACTCTTTTTCTAAATATCTGTTTTTTACCACTAGGAAGGTAGTTAACACTAGGCTTTTTTTTTTTTAAAAAAAAAAAACAAACAAAAAAAAAAAAAAAAAACAAAAAAAAAAAACAAACAAAAAAACTCCCTCTAGCTTAGCTATAAATAAAATATAAAATAATATGGGTATCAAATTAGAAGCCACATACTCTGAATCACTAAATTTAAGATAGTTCTGTAGGACTTCTGCTATAAACGGACAAACTTTTATGGCATTTCAGCTTGCTCTCTTGCATTCTGATGTCATTTAGACTGGAAAAACACATCCTTTCCTTAAATGATAAGACATCTATGATGATACTGACAAGTAAAAGTCTGATTAAGAACACCATTCCAAAAAGATTTTAGAAGCATGATTCTGAGTGGAAAGAAGTCACCAAACTAGAGAAAAAAAAAAAAAAATCAGTGACGGTAAAGACCTCTTTCAAAAGATCAAATCTGCAATTGCCACATGGAGGTGTCTCAGTCTTATTTGCTGGAGCCTCTACAGTGAGTTCATGGATCTCAAAGGATCCATGCAATCATGCTGAAACCCACTGATTTTTTAGTCCCTTCTTGCTGGGCAGCAAGAAATAGGCAGATAAAAGTAGGCAAGAATGATTAACATCAATTCATGACAGTACAATGTATTAGTACATTATAGTAGAGGAGATGTTTCATCATTCATGGTCAGGCACTTCCTGACATAACCATAGCAGCAGTTGCTATTAGAGGCGTATACTTCACTGTATAATGATTATTTACATGAAGAACAAAATGTTAAAGGAAATTACCTAGTTGCATCCCATTTTGGAGAAATTAAATTTGGATGGCATTCAGCCAGTGATTTGAATTGCCAGGAACTTTACCATGCCTTCATCTCCTCACTGTCCATAAAAAAGAATAATAATCCACACAGGTAGTATGGGGACAGGAACTACTGTGAGAAAGCAGAATTTAAGTATTTCCTAAAAAATTTGCTTCCAAATGGATCCATACAGAAATACACCAATGAAATTAGGATAAACTTATTCGACTTAAAGTACAAGCTGACATCCCTGCTAAAGTTTGGGAAGTTTCTTAACCAGAACCTGAGTGAAATACACATACTTCAGTCCTTTTCTGAATTGCAGAACAGATTCCCCTTCCCACAATTTTCACTGCTGTGCATTACTCTTTTTAAAACCCAACACAGTACTGTCTCCTAAGTCTCAGTTGTTTCAACAGGAAAGGTTTCAACAGAAAAGTGACAAAATGGTTGAAACCAAGAGGATTCCAATTGCAGGGTTTGTGCAGCCAGACAACCTTGCTTCTCGTGTATGTGTCTCTGGAGAGGTACCCCGGCTTGTCATGGAGCTGCACTTGCAAAGGCACCAGCTACCATCAGCCCTAGCAAACGGATTGGTGTGGGGCTCACAGTCTTGGTTACTTTGCTCTGCCTGAACACTGAGAGCCATGGGGCATTCAGCTCTCATCCACACATGGGAAAGTAAACTACATCTTCACAGCTGTGAGCCTGCACTTGTATGAGTCTTGAATCCACGTGTGGACCTGGGTGTCCTATTCTGCAGTGCAAAGTCCACCCAGCTAGCAGAAGGACTGGGTGGCACAGCAGCCATGCACACCAGGAACCTGCAGTTTGGACTCGTTTACTCACCAAAACAGAAAATCTGTGCCAGCAGCCAACTCAGAACAATTTCAGCATCACTTTGGAAAGTATTTAAGCACACACACACACCAGAGGATTCAGAGCACATAAAAAACTAGGTTAAAATAATGTTAAATATCTAAATTGACCCCCTGATAGTAGTTACAGCTCTTCCATATGTCTGCCTTAGCTTATGCTTTTGTCTCTGAGACTTCAGGAGTCAAATAAAGAACATTATACTAATTATATACTATACCATGGAGTATTTACAGCAATTCCTGTTACTAAGAACTGCCTGAGGTAAAAACAGAGAGAAAATGCTTTAATTCCTGCACTTTGAAGTAAATCAATCCCTTAACATTAATTCAATAGAACTTGTATATTGTAAATACCATCTGGGTCAAAAAGCCGGTCTCATCCTTTTATATCCAATATCACAACATTTTAAGTACACAGTATAAATGATGAAGAAAAAAATGTGATTTCTATGCCAAACAAGTTACCATTATTTTTCCTTGTATATCAAACAGGTTAATTAATAATAAATATAAAGTCTACATAACATAATAAAAATGTGCCATAAAATTATCAGCAGAAAACCAATTCTGTAAAGTCATAATAGCTGGTGCTAGAAATTCACAAAGCCTTTTAGAGAAGTATTAGAGAAAAGGTTTGATTCTAAGTATGAGCACAAGAACGCCATGGGGTAAAACTATGTTATGTCACTTTGCTAGCCACAATGACTGCAAAAGATATGTCCTGGTTCAAGAAAAATTTTTACGGTATTTGATCAAAGGCAAAAACAAATCCTGGTATAAACCAGAATTCCCTTATTCCTTGCTATCATGTCAAAACATTTATATTTTAAGAAAAATGCATTTTACAATGAGCTCCACATTTTTTTAAATGAATGTGCTGCAGCTTTCTAGCAGTTTATAAGGGTTATTTCATAAATCAGTAATTTGGTTCCAGTCATATAGTGGGATGGAGTTTCCCAACAATACAGATTGATGCTAGATGTGATTTACATGTGCCTCTCTTTGGTGGGCTGTTGCAGCAGCCCTCTTGCTAAAGGGCAGAAGTGAGCCAAGACACAGATTTCTTTTTTATCACAGCATGAAAAGGATCCTGATTTACTCCTCTTTACAGCTCAGCCATCCTGACTCCAACTATTCACCCACTCTGGCTGCAGCAAGCTCCTACTGTAGGTTTCCCTTGCAGCCTCTGACTGCTGGTTATTTCCTGCTAAATTATGAGTGCAAGTATTGATTTGCAGACTCTGAATGCAGGCTTTTACCTAGCTAGACTATGGCTGCAGGTTCCAACAACAGGCTCTAACTGTGGACCCAGACTGACCTCACGACACAGATTCTCTCTCCCCAGGACCCTTCTTCTTCATGATCCTCTCCTTCCTCAAGGTTCCTCCTCATTCATGATTCTTCCCTGCCAGCTAACCCACCCCTTTTTATCACATTCATCTTTATTTGCTATAGCTGTGACTCATCAGGGTTGAGGCTGTACAGGGTAATTAACACAGATATCTTATCTGGGGCAAGGCCACCTGTATTCCCTTCTCCTACATTAGGGATGTGGCTACACTGGGCCCATAATCTCTACTGACTTTCAGTGGCATTGCAAAACAAAAGAGGAAACATGATTAGTTGGATCAGCCTACTTCCAAGTAAGAGAATCCATGGTACAATTAAAAAATCCTTAGTATTTCTGGGTTTAATTGATTTCATTACACTGAACAAAAACTGTGCAAGATCCACTACCTTCCCTGCCTGAGGAAAACACCTCCTTCTGTATTTATTTCTGTAGTGTAAATTGCATCCTGGTATTTGGACTCTCCAGGAGTGTGCAAATGAATAGAGGTGGATCTGGCTGACTAACAGAAGCCATCTCTGCCAACTGTATTGCCTCTTCAAAGTTTTACCTATTTTATTGCTTCTGTTTGGGTGACTACCCACTAATCTAAGTTAACAAACATGTTTTCAAGTGTCTGGTTGTGCTCTACAAGAATTTATCAGATGCACTGCTTTCAGTTTATCCCAGATTCAGCAATTTAAGGTGAATCCCATGGTGAATGAAGATCAAAAGTAGTCCCCTCAGGATACCATTTAGGTCACTGATGTACAATTTTCGGGTTGTTCTGACTAAGCTGGGGAATGAAACACTTCAGTATTGAAAAAAAAAAAAATCACCTGGAGGATTAGACTGCAAAATGACACACTAATGCCTTCTTAATGGTGGGACTTAGAACAAAAAAAATGAGCAAAATTCCTTTGCATCAAATACTGAAGAATTTGGATGGCTGCAATAATGGCTGGCAGAAAAACACAGCAAATGTCAACTGCCACCTCAGATGTCCTGAGAAGTAGCAAAACAGACTGCACGAAGCTTGCCAGCAGATACTGAACACTTCAGCAGAGAAGGGAAAGAGAAACTGGTTACTTGAACCTTCTTACACTTACCCTTTTATTTTTCCAAAGCTCTAGTTCTGAAACACAGTACTAAAAGTTGTCAGGATTAAGTTCTATCAGTTAAATGAAAGGACTTGGCTTTTCAGACATATGGAACAGCTGAGTGAGAGTCCTACACAGTTTTTTTTTCAATGACCTTTGACCTCTCATCTCTGCAAGACAGGATGGCACTGGGAACTGAAAGGAAGAGGCTTGGTCTTGTTCCCTGTCCAGGCTTACAAGTCCCTGTCAGTGGCTGCAAACAGGTCTGCCAGGTGCAGAAGCCATTCCCATGGTGCAAACACCCATTAGAAATGAGATGAAGACCCCTGTCACTTCCCCATTATCTAATCTGAAATCCATCACTGCTTTTTTAAAGGGTGCTTGTTCAGGAAATTTACAGATTTAGAAATTCTCCCATAAATGGCCCTGTTTGGAGTTTTCTAAACATCATGAAAATGCCAGAAAGCAGCATAGCAAAATGCTTCAACAGAATGTGTTTTTTAACAGGGTGATACTTAAGTCCACTTACCACATTAAAGTAATCATAGGCAGATGGCCAGACTCCTCATGTGTGAAGCCAATGCGCATATGCCAGACTACAAGGTGAGCTTGCACAGAAAGACTATGCTCTTCTCAGCACAGTCAGTCCAGGCCCTAGGTGATTTCTCAGCACTCTGAAGAGCTTCTATGGAATAAGCCAGCACCTGTCAGTATATTCTTTCTTTCTATGTTGACAGAAACAATCACGCTAAAGAGATTGCTTCAAGCAGATCAGGTTTCTTTGCCAAAAGATTCTCAAGCTGCTGCATACCCACCACCCAGCCTCAGGATTTTGTCTCAGCTCCAGCTCCTTGGATCCTAGTTTTCATCCTTAGCTTTCTACCTCTATTTTCCATTACTTGCCTCCTTCCCTTCCCCTCAGCACACACAAACTCAGAATGCAACTGAGACCCCAAACCATGTCAGTACATGCTGCATAGGCATGTGCAGACTTGTCCCAGGGACCTCTAGCCACAGCATCAAGAATAAAGAAACCTGCTGTGGCTAACTGCAATGTGTAATAGGCTACAAAAGTGTGGGTGCTGCTTAGGGATTGTCAAATTATTCAAGCAGTAGATGCAAGAGTCACTAAAACTCATCAGGGACAAAGTCATGTCTTCTGGATTTCCAAATCTTTTGAAAATGCATTTGGAAATGAAAAACATACAACAGCAGATACCCAATTTACAGATAACACAACAACTCCTTTTCCCTTAGTCATAAATTCCAGGATGATCAGATTCTGAATAGCACTCCCAGATACAAAAGAAAAATAGGGCAGATGATGAATATTTTATCGCTGAATTCTTGCTATCCATAATCATATTATTTTATTATCTCATGCTGTGCAGGAAAAAAAAAAAGGGAAATGAGGCTAGATTTGTGAATGATAATAGTAATTTGTCAAGCTGTTTCATACAAGGGTGAAAATACAATAAACATGATTTTAAAATTTGAGATGGGAAGACTGGCTACTGACATGAAATGGGAAAATGTGGAAGTGATTTAAGGGTATTAAAGAAATGTAAAAGAGACTGCAGTACATTAATTTATATAGCAGGAACAACAAAATAAAGTAAAAGAAACACTAGCAAAAGCTGTATCTATTAAGAAAAATGGCAACCATTTTGACAGCCCTGGGAAGGAAAGATGGATAAACTATCTCATTACATGTTTCCACTTAAGTTTCACCTTGACTCCGAAAAAGCTATTTTCTTAGTACACGGCTCTTGGATTATGTGTGAATGGGGAATACCTTCTGCTGGTGGTTCTCAGATACATATATTCAAATCCCCTTTTCCAATGACATTTGCTAGAGTTCAAGTTTCCTTATGAATTACCACATGAAATGACATGTTTCAGTGTATTCAAGCTGAATACTAATCCCACACTGTAAAGAAGCATTTTTTTAAAAAAGAAGAAAATTAAAAATAAAACCTTTTGAAATTACAAAGACACGTCTGAAGAGATAATGCAGATGGAGCCTGGGAGAGGTGCACAAAATCAATCACAGAAGCACAGAGGTTGGAAAGGACCCCGGGAATCTTAATTCCAACCTCCGGCATAAAGCATGTCCAGCTGGAGCAGGTTATTCAGGGCCTTTGCCAGTTGGGTTTGGATGCCTACAAGGAACGGAGGTTCCCTGCAATATGACAGGGATAAAATCTGAATAGAGCTGCTGTTCATGCGACAAATAATAACCCAGGTGTTTCAGCCACTGGCAAAGAAATGGAAACTACAGATAAGGTAATTGTATTAACTCTGGCCATGGTGACCTGGCATTTCATTTAAAGTGTAGTAGTTCTGTTCCTAACTGCTCCGCCTGTGATTTATTATTGGGAAAACACTTCAAAAACATAACAAAGCAAAACTCACAGAAGCTGAGGGGGAAAAAAAAAAAAAAAGAATTATACAGCTTGCATCACATTGATTGAGAATGTCAATGCAGCATGTTGTTTTCACTCTTCAAGAAAGTTGTCCACATTCCTGACCTATTTTTGAAAACTTCAAGCCTCTCCAGGAAGAACTTTTAAGTCTCCATAGTTCATGAGAAATTACAGACCACACCAGTAATGCTCTAAACACGAACTTTTAAATATTGGCTTTTCAAATAACAACCAAAGGATCAGATGAGGCCAAGTGTAAATATTGACCTATGAACAATGACTTAGACTGTCTGCATGACACTTTGGTGTTTAATGGGAACTAGTATCCAGCTGTCAGTTTTGATTATTTTAGTTTTAATCCCTCATACCAAGATTACACATTGTGTACCCAGCCTTAGAAGTCAATTTCCTTTGTTTCTAACTCTGTAGTGGAAGAGGGTTAAAGCAGGCCCTTCTTCTGAACTCAGTAAAAAAAAGGCCTTGAAACAGTGGGAGACTCAGATACCTGAAAGGTTTATAATTAGTCAACTTCTGAAAACTCTTGAAAAAGATACCAGAAATAGAGTACCCCTCCAGATTCCCATATACCTTTCTCTTCTTAATTAAAGAAAGTATAAAAGCAGAACAGAGATCTAAAACACATTTCAGATATTTTTATCTGCTATGGAATCTCAGGAGTCATGTAACAATTACCTCTAGAAAAGCTCCTTGAAAACTAGAGACTGGCCAGGTGAAATTAAAGGGAGTTTTATCCTTGGCTCACAGATGATGCAGGAGCACCCTGGGATCCCGTGATTTCTATGCCCTGTCGTCCTGAATTTCAGTGAGAGTTGCACTTCAAAGCCTTTTTGGTTTGAAAAATCAGAAACAGAGGTCTGAATGACAATGTTTCCCTGTTCTTTTTATTTCTATATTAAAAGATTAACCGGACATACATGGTACCAATATCCAATTCAGAAATAATGCATGGTCTCCTATGGCAAGAGCCAGGTGAATGCAGCCAGCCTCTGCATTTGCCAGTCCAGAACCAGAACCAGAACCCTCCCCAGCAGCATTCAGAGCACACACCCAGAAGAGGTGGAAATGCATGAAGCATCATTTTGCATACAGTGAAAAGTCAGACATTCACAACATGGGAGATGCAGGACATCGTGCTTCTGAATACACATCCATAAACAATTGAAAGGAATTTTATACCATTTCCCCTTTTTACCTCTAGCCTTTCCCAAGGTCTATAATTTTATATATATACATATATACATATATATATATATACACATATATATATATATATATATGTATTTCACATTTGTTAGAATACTATGGGATAAAGCCCTGGAAGGAAGAGTGAGGCAAGAGAGCTGGTTAAGATTCAAGGGTCATCTATTACAAGCTTAGAAATGATGCATCTTAATAAAGAGGAAGTCAGGCAAAAATGCCAGGAGGCCTGCATGGATTACAAGGAGCCTCTAAACAAACCAAAACACAGAAAGCAAGTCTGAATGGGGTTGGAAGCAAAAACAGGTAGTATGGGAGGAACACAGAGCCACTAGGCATCAGGCTAGGAAAGATAGAGCCTTGAGAGAGTTAAATCTGGACAGGGACATCAAATAAACAGGAAAAACTGTACATCGGTAGTAAAACGAAGACTAGGAAAAATGTGGGCTCTCTCCAGAAGGGATCAGGACATCTGGTTACCCAGGATGTGCAGAAGGCTGAAGTATTCAATGACTTTTTTGCCTCTGTCTTGACCAGAAAGTGCTCCAGCCACACTGCCCAAGTCACAGAATGGAAGGGCAAGAACTGGAAGAATGAGGAATGAACCACTGTAGGAAAAGAACAGATTTGAGACTATCCAAGGAACCTGAAGGTGACCAAGTCCATGGGATCTGATGAGACGCATCTGTGGGTTGTGAGGGAACTGGTGGATAAAGTGGCTAAGCCACTTTCCATTGTATTTGAGAAGTCATGGCAGTTAGGTGAAGTTCCCACTGACTGGTACCCCCTACTTTTAAAAAGGGAGGAAAGGAAGACCTGAGGAACTACATGTCGATTAGTTGCACCTTGGTGCCCAGTCAGAACACGGAGCAATCATCCTGGAAATCATGCTAAGGCACATGTTAAATAAGAAGGTGATTTCTGCCAGCCAACATAGTTTCACTAAGGGCAAACCATGTCCAACACATCTGGTGGCCTATTACAATGGAGCTACAGCATTGGTGGATAAGAGACAAGCTAGTGACATAATCTACCTGGACTTGTGGGAAGCACTCAATACTGTCTTGCATGACACTGTTGCTCCTAAACTGAACAGGCATGGGTTTGACAAATGGACCACCCAGTGGATGAGTGGACGGATTGGCTGGATGATGACATCCAAAGAGCTGCCACCAGTGGCTCGATGTCCAAGGGGAGACCAGTGACAGGAGGTATTCCTCAGGGGCTGATATTGGGACTGACACGGTTCAACATCTTTGTCAGCAACACAGGCAGTGGAATTGAGTACAGCCTCAGCAAGTTTGCCAATGTCACCAAGCTGTGTGGTGCAGTTGACACACTGGAGGGAAGGGATGCCAGAGAGGGCCCTTGGCAGGCTCGAGAGGTGGACCTGTGTGAACATCATAAATCTCAACAATGCCAAGTAAAATGGGTCAGGGAAATCCCAAATGCAAATATAGGCTGGGTGGAGAATGAACTGACATCAGCCCTGGGGACAACTGGAGAAAGACTATTTACAAGGGTATATTTTGACAGGACAAAGGGAAATTCAAACGGAAAGGGGGAAGGTTTAGATTAGATATGAGGAAGAACTTTTTTAATGTGAGGCTGGTGAGGCACTGGAAAAGGCTTCCCAGGAAGTTCCTCAATGCCTCATCCCTGCAGGTGTTCAAGGCCAGGCTGGATGGGCCTCTGAGTTATCTGATCTAGTGGAAGGTGTCTGGGCCCACAGCAGGGGGAATGAAACTAGACAATCTTTAAGGTTCCTCACAACCCAAACTGTTCTACGGTCCTGTGATGAAATGCTGATCTCCAGCACTTCCTTTGTGCAGATGTGAGACAGGAAGAAAGACCCTTTATTGCAGTATGTAACTTGTTGCTGACGTGAAGCGGAGGGAGAGAGAGACCAAGCATCACTAAGAGTGGCACTTCAGTGTGTTCAGGAACTGGTGAAGCTTACCTAATTGCCCCGCATTTTCTTATATATGTATGTTTGACCTCCTTTAGGTGTCCTCTATTTTCTGTAGGAGAGCTTCAGAGCTACTTCAGAACCTAAGTCAAGGAATAAAAGCACCTCAAGCACTTGTTGCAGGTAGTATATTTTACTAAACTCATTATTCTGATAAAGCTTGTCTTGAGGGCAAAGCATTGCACATTTCTAGTGAAATACATAGACCTAACTTTGCAATTTCACTGAGGGTAGTTACACTGTGTGATCAACCTTGCTCTGGCTGCTTTGGGTGCAGCGTTTCTAAAACAAATCAAGTTTCCACTGAGGCACCTTAAATACAAATTTAAAAATGCATGGATTAATCTTCACGTCACTGAATGAAGCCTTATATTTTTAGCAGTCTTGGCAAACTAGATTAGGAAAGGAAGGTAGTTATTTCAGATGATGTTCTTTAGATAGGAAAAAAAGAACAATAAGACAAATTGAGTTAGATGTGAAATACCTATCCTCCAACTGCATAAAAAACACATGCATCACAACTTAGTGCATACGCCAATGCTGAGACATTTGTCTGATGCGAACAGTATCAGCAAAAAATCCTGTTTTGCTAAACAAAGCCTTACCTTTCTGCTATGGATTTCCTTGGGAAATAAAAATCCTCTCCTGCAAGGTAGGCAGCTGCAGTTCCACCTCCGAAATAGGTTTTCCTCAAGAGGGGAGCAATCCTGTTGTTTACCAATAATGCTCCTAAACCAGTTGGGAATCCAAAGATTTTATAGAATGAGATAGGGATAAAGTCAGCTTGGTGAACTCCCAGATCTAATGGAGAACTGCTCACGTACGAGGCTGCATCTAGTAGAACAAACCACTTCCCTGGTATTTTGATGGGGCAGAGTTTTCCAGATTTTATGTTCTGTATCCATGAAAGTGGATATTTGGTACCAGAAAAATTGCTCTGTGCTGGGTAAGAGAATAGATGAGGTGTTGTGCAGTTTTGTTCTTCAGCTGGTAACCTGCTTTTTGCTAACAAAATTTCCTTTGGTTTTATGGGAACTGACAAGACATTCATTTGAGCAGTTATGCCCCTCATACCAACCACAGATGTGTGGCTGTCAGTTAGGTAACAAAATCGACTGCTGGGTTGCTTTGTGCCTTCAGGTATCCAAGGGAATGATTCTGCTATCAGTTTAAGTGCAGCTGTGCATCCAGATGTGAAAATGACGGTGTAATCCTCAGCAGTAGTGTGAAAGTGTTGCAATATTCTGAAAAATAAAAAAAGAGAAAAATATCCATTTATTTTCTGATTTTTCTCTTTGATTGCTGTGTGATATATTTTGGTTTTCCTCACCATAAGTTCTACTGTGACATCGGATTTGAATAGAAGTAGACAAATTTTGCCAAACAGGACAATAAACTTTAACTTGAATCATTTTGCCCACAAGAGACTCTTTTCAGTGCTGAAGTGAAATGTATTCTTAAGAAGCCAATTTGCCTGGCTCCAAACAGAGTGGCCAGTCTGGTCTCTCAGTGGGATCAGGATCAAGCCTGCATATAATTAAAATTACACTGTCCTTCAGAGAGGCCAGTTTTATTTGCAAACTATGAGGGTTTTCAGTTTACAAAATATTTAGAGCAGACAGAATATGTTGCAGTTAAGATAATCTACTTAAATAGTGGGCATCCAAATTAAGGGTCACAGTATTCAACAGGGAAACCTTAGCAAACAGCTTTGCTCCTTGCTTGTTATTAACAACAGAAACAGAAAACAGCAAGAAACAACACACATTTCCATGGGTCTTATGCACATAAGGCTGTAATCTCTGTACCCCACAAAGGTAGCCCAAACCAGAAGAAATCGAATGTTTTCCAATGAGCCAAACTATGAAAAGCAAACTAGTCTCTGGAGGCATGTCTGTGCTACACATTCTTTGATGTCTTGAAGGCACCTCATTGGCTCTAAACTACCTTTTGTGAACACAATCTAACACAGGTTCTGGTACCCATGCTAGGTTGTGAATCTACTACAGTTTTGCAATGTGCAAGATGAGTCCTTTCTGAGGCTGAGGAATAGCTTCAATTCAGTCACCTTTTTTACCTTTGTCACTTGATCGACTTTCTCTGAATTAACTTTATAAAACTCCTACTAATATAAACAGAAAATGTAACAAACACCTGAGAGACATCAGCTTCAGTGAATGGAGCAGAGCAAAGAAAATTGAATCAAAGCATACATGTTACTGCTCAGAAATCTCTCCAAGCAGCTGGCATTCTGATCTGTGGAATTCCAAGATACACGTCAGCATTTAGAGTCTATGAACTCTGTTTTCCAATGTGTATCATAAAGTTTGTATGTTTTACACAACAGGATATTCCCTTGCTAGACAAGGCATAAAATGAGGATGGAGGTGCATTTAAATATAAGTTGCACAAAAGATTATGTGATAAATTCAAGTAAAAAATCCCAAAACATATGAAAGTGGTGAAATTCCTTAAAATTTTATTCATCCAGTCTGAAACACAAATGCTACAGGCAATGGGTTTTAGACCTGGGTGGTGGGTGCAACAGTCAAATATTAAACACTGGAAAAGAAACAATTACAATGGCTTTGATTCGGCAACAGCTGAGCCAAAAACCTACCCTAAAAAGGCCCACTGAAATGGTATTATGAATACTTTTCTCAGTTGGAGAAAACTCTCATGGTACTGGGAAGTACAGGAGGCAACAGATGGATTCAGAGGCCCAAATAAGCCTTGACTTTCTTCAGAACTTAAATTTTTGAAAGTTGATGCAAATGGTAGGTGTTTTATGTCTTCTGGAAATGAAGAAAGAACTGCAACTTTTATGAAGAAGCAGGTCATGGATTTAGGCTTTAAACATTCCAAGAAACCATTTGAAAGAATTCATAAGAATCTTTCTGAAACACATTTTCCAGGAGACAGTTGCTGCAAGCATTCACAGCTCCAGACATAATTTTTGAAGGCCATCTTCACAGAAACCAAATTTTCAATTAGAGTTTAGTTACCCTGTTAGGGCGAAGACAGGAACAATCACAGACGTTTTCGTATTGGGTATTGAGCTGACAGCCTGCCCCATCCATCGCTGCGACCTGCTCTCTCTGGTCACTGAATCCCTCCTCTTTCCCAAGCACAGAGCTGTGCAGCCTTTCCCTCCACCACCTGCTTTGCAGCCTGGAGCACGTGTTTGTGTCATATAGGACACTGAGTGAAGGAACCTGAAACCCTTAACCCAGCTGGCTCCAGGGTAAACACTCAGAACCATGCCCTGAATTTCAGTCTTGATATCATTCTGACTTTATTCTTCTTTCCTTGCATTTACCTAGATACAGAATGGTGGAAAGCAGAAAAAGCAAGAGTCCTAATTTCATCTTCAGGGGCAGAGTAGGAAAGCATTACACCTCTGTTTCTAGGGGAAAGGAATAGTGGAAAGTGGATTAGAAAGGAGGCTGGGTCTTTGTGGTTATAGGCATAATTTTTATATGTATTATCTGATGTGGCTTATTTTTGTATGCTCTACAGTCATATAGGACAGATTTTGGAATCATCACACTGATATAAACAAAACTGCAAAAAGGTTGTGCAATTCCAAGAAAAACCAACAACAAAGTATCCAAATCAGTCTATTTTTACCTCTGTGAGCTGTAGGACAAGTTATGTATTCACATGTATGTGTACACACAATACATTTTGAGCTAAAAAACTTGGTGATAGAAGCAAATTCTTAATATATAACATCTTTTCATAAGAGTGAGCTGACAAAAAGCAAGCTGAAGGCTATTATCAACTCTGCTCCTCTTTTAGTCTCTATAATTTCTCTGTTCTCCTCCCCACTCAGCCTCTTTGTGCCACACAGGCTCAGTGCAAGGTGAGATACACTGGATAAAAAGTGTTGCATAAATTTTGCATAAGAATAGCACCCGGAGTTGTCCATTGGAATTGTATTCGCTTACCACGGTATTTAATTTGACCAAAAGACACTGTAAAATGACTATAGCTGGAATGCAAAAATGGTGGAATGGGATTTAATAATGGGATGCTGTCATCCAACCATGAATATCAGAGCCAGTGAGTACTTTTATTAATAATTTTCAGAATTCTACGAAACAATAAATACTATTTTGGATTATTTAGACTCACAAATAGTGACAGCTCTATGTTTAATTCATAAATGAGTGAGACAAAGCTCATTGGTATTTTAACTGCATTTAATTTTAATTCATTCAAATTCAGAAATAGCAGAACAGTTCTGAAATGAAATCTCTGACACAACACTGATGTATTATCTATTCAGTTCAGTACCAGAAATTAACTTTCACATGAAAAAAATCAAGCTTTAGGGTTAATTTTCAGAAGACTCCAAATAAATTAGAGGGTTTTTTTTTTAAAGCCATTGAAGTTCCTAGAGCTAGAGAAACAACAAACTTATATTTCTAATTTACTTAGATAGAAAAGACATTCTTTTGTGAGTCAAATTAGCTACCTATTACATTTTGAGTCTCCAAATGCCTTATAAAATTGCTATGACTCCAGTACGTGCAAAAGAGCTGGAATTTTGATTGAACTATTTCTAACCTTGAAGAGGAAAATAAATAAATTAAGCAATAGCACCTGAGTTCAGGGAATTTTATTCTCCAGAATAAGGTTTATGATAGAATACCACAAACTTCTGAACTAGAGCAGCACTGCCATGAAAAAATCAGAGTACTCAGGGATAGAAAACTGCAATACATCTCAATGACTTCTGCAGCCCACAGCCCTACATCCTCTGCTTTGACATGGGCATTCTGAAGCACTGGCTATTACACACAAAATTCTTAATGCTGTCTGTCTTTGTGCAAGACATACCCCATTAAAGTGAAATGCAGCACACCTTTATTACACTCCAGGAAGATTTATAGCCATATATAAGGTCGCCATTGGCAGCAGGACTAAAGACTTGCAGTAGCAAACTGATAACTTGATCTACTATAGCTGACAAAGCTACAAAGAGCAGTAGCATTTTATACTATTACAAATTCCCACTTTTCAAAGGACTCCTTGGAAGAAAGGACTCAGAGGGTAATTGTTTCATTAAACATATGGACATGACTATGCCATCACTTGCAAGGTAGCAGAAAGGCTGAGGAACCAGTCCCTGGCAAGGTGAGGGAGGAAGCTGAAAGCTCCATCTTTGCAGGAATTTGAAAGCCACCACGAGGGGCCACCTCTTCTTGTCCTCTCAACGTCCCCAGGAGCACAGATTGTGACATAGATCATGCAACCTGTCCAGAGAGAAGGCACTGAAAATGCCCTCACTTGACCACACTCGCCTGTGCATTGTTTGTATTCTGAGACCTCTCTGTTAGCTGGTGTTTAATCATTTTTAAAAGTTACCAGGAGACTTTTTTAACTTTGGGACACCAGCTGAGCCAAAATGCCCTTCCACTTCAAAGTAAACACTGGCAAAGAAAGTCAATTTTTAACCCAAGCAGGCCTGCAGTCTCCTTTTATATGCTTAATACACACAAAATTAGTAATGAGTTTTATACTTAAAGATTTCTATAATCAAGTCATATATTTAGAGGGAATAGTCACATTACCTAACTTACCCAATACAAAAGCCCAAACTAATAGTTTAATTAGAACTACCACTCCACAGTACCACTGGCAGCTCTGCAGAAGGTAAAGGATACTATTTGTTCTGCTACCATAGGGACACTGTGACACCCGAAGCTGGAGAAAGTTTGGAGAGAGATGCTCTCCAAAGCTGCTGCTTGGCTGCCCTTCCCTCACGCAAGAAGCCCCATGTTCCTCCTTTCCATCAGCTCTTTGCACCTCTCAGCAGAAGATTAGTAGCAAACAAA
Source organism: Chamaea fasciata (assembly GCF_029207755.1). NCBI lineage: Eukaryota > Metazoa > Chordata > Aves > Passeriformes > Sylviidae > Chamaea > Chamaea fasciata. The sequence goes on along the minus strand of NW_027094086.1, from coordinate 65,594,279 downwards.
CTCACTCCCATACTACACCATTTCCATTACAGCCTCCCAAAATTCAGCTGATTAACATTGCTTTTCTTCCATGCTGCTAGGCTTAAAATATTTCTAAAATATATTTTACATCAATTTCTCTGTATTCAATTCTATTTCATTCTACTCTTACCTGTTTTACCTTTTGAAAACAGCTGTAAAAAGCTGAAAAGAAACTTATATTGCTAGGTTTTCTTCCCTCCATACTTTAATTTCAATTGGTGCAAACATTTCTATCTCTAGTTGGCAAGATCAAAATATGGTCAAGGAGTTTGTAGTTTATATGCTTTATATTTGTATTCACGATTTTACTAAGATTATATGAGTTTTCATAAGTATCATGAGTACAATGATTCCCTAGTCAGTAGCTGAGCTATATTAAAAAAACCCTTTTAAAAATTTAAGTATGGCCATTGTTACAGGAGATTCAGATTCAAAGACAGAAGCCTAGTTACCTATTCAAGTTTAGATAGCACTTCATAAAGGAAACTTTTCAGCTGCACGTTTACATCTAATTTTTTTTATTTTTTATCTTAGCATTTTTTCAGGGTCATGCTACCTAGATTCACAAATCCAGTTTGGACTTGTACTGAGAGATGCTTACCTTGGGCCTTAGAAATATCACATTGTTTTTGGAAACTCTGAAAAGATGTAATATGCTGTTGTTTAATGAATCGGTTTTGTACGAATGAAATTTAGAAGTCACTTCAGAGCCAGAAAATATTTTATTCTTGTTTAATTTTGTTTAAATGTAATTTTTTAAAAAAAATTAATTCTGTAACTGTCCTTTTAATCCTTTTTGCACAGAAGTGCAAGTCAAAGTATAGACAGTGGCTGAATTTTCATTTCTGGGTAAGAGTGTTTTAACATTCCCCATTTATTAATCAAGAGTCAGATCCAGCTATCCAAGCAGCCAATGGAAAAACTCCCACCAACTTTAATGAGAGTTCCTAAGGTCTTGTAAACTGCTGTGGCTGTTACAGAGCAGGGCCCACCCCTGCTTTCAGGCTTAATTTCAAGTGCACCAGCAGTTCTATATGTGTTTTTCTCTCCACATATAAAGAGAAAAATGGAAAAGAAGATGTGGCTATCCTCATTCAATCCAGCACAGAAAGATACCATAGAAAAGGATATACTTCTTAACATACAACCCATATTTTCTTTAATTTCTGTTGATGAGAGAAGTGACAGATTACATCTATATCCATGAAGGGAATGTTCCAGTTTACAAATTAAAAAGACAGGCTTTGTGGGTATGAAATATTTTATATTTTATTTCAAAAAAACAAGGTCTATTCAATCCAGTATGTCACAGCACCGAGTTATATTCTCATTGTCAATTCCCAATTCAAACAAAAGCAAACTGAAACCTATAAATGCTTTAAAGAATCAAATACATTCAAGCAAGAAAAAATTTACCTAACCTGTCTCCCTTCAGCAAAACATTACTAAATGAAAAAAAACTCGGTTACAGTTTTAGGTTTGGGGTGGTTTTCTTGGTTTGCTTTTTATTTTTTTTAATGCAATGTTTTCATCAGAAATATATACCATCTCATCTGCAACCTGGGCAGCTAATCCACCAGAGATCCACCAAATTGAAGGATTTGCCTATGGATTAATACCAGCATGAGAAAGAGCAGTGGGATAAATAGTCTTTTACAGTTCTCTCTCAAAGTTTCCCCAGTCAGTCCCTTTTCTGTTTCCGTTTCCTTTCTCATACTGATAATGCACAAATTTAAATTTTTCAAAGCACACGCTAACTGTGAAATAGCTGCACACTGCCTTCTTTATCCTCAGTAGTTACATACACATAAACTTCTTTTCTGACCATTTTACTTGGAAGGCACCCATTCTGAACCCAGTTTCTTTCCATTACTGCATGCAAAAGAGTGATTAGGATATTACCCATTGACATGACTGTTGTTTATTTGATCTCTGGAGACAAAACAAATGATTAGATGGAATGCACCTCATAAGTTCCACTTGGCATTGGCAGGTGATGGAAAAATCCCCCCCTTCTATTGGAAAGCACTACTTTCCTTAGGCATTCACACTCAGCCATCTGAATTGAAGCATTATAATCCCTCTACACTCATTCCCCTGCCCAGTTACTGGAGACACACTGTGGAAATACCCATTACAAAGGGTTATGGTCAGTCCTCACCAAACAAATCCCCTCTCCAGCTCTGCCAAGCTGGCAGCTCAGCAGAATGCCTGGAGTTTCCCTTGCACAACAGCTTTAGAAGAGCAGGGGCTCTTTAATGGCCACAAAACATCTTCCTGCAGGAAAAGATTCTTTGATGAGCAAAGCCTATGAGAAGCACACACCCTGACTGAGAGGTGTTGACCCTCATTACTCATTTCAAAGTGAACATCCAGAGGGTGTTCAGTGTCACACCTGGCACACTGGCAGGTACAAATAAAGGTGGTATTATGGCTCTGCATGTAATCAAAAGAGAAAAACAGTCAGAAGTACTCTTAAAATCCACAAAATCCAATGCTGTAAGCATCCCGTTGGTACAGCTTGTTCTAACACACAACTATAACTCCTCTCACTGACAGAAGTCTCTAATGCCTGTAACTTTCCAAATGTGGCAGAAACCTCTGGGTAACTGTTTCCTTTGAAATTAACTGTTATTTTTCTGTGCAGAGAGGGAAGATCAATAGCTACATGATTTTAGAACCACTTTGTGGATATTTTTTCTGAGTAAGATCAGCCAGATCTGTTTACTTCAGTACTTGAACAAGTGCCGAAGATTTGTAAAAACATCCATGAAAACCTGGTATTTTCATTAGTTATAACATAAGTGATTCTGAAAATTTATATCATAGATTCTTTAAAGGAAAATTCACCACCTAGTATTCAAGTAACCAGGAAAGAAATGTAAAATATAACCCATATTTTAAGCAACCATTTAAGAACTAGGCATAAACATCAAGCAGGTCATGAAAGAAACATTTCAAACTGTATTTACAGAAACTAATTGTCAAATTGAAAAACTACAAATTAAAATTAATCAGTTTTTAAATCATTCATGTCTTAGAATTAAAGCTATTTCTGCAAAAAATCTTAGGAGTCACCAGGAGTAAGCAAAGTTAAAAACAAACAGGAAGGTTTTTGCATGGACTAGCATATCACCCTAGTTGGTGTCTAGGGAACTCCAGCACGAGATGTTTTCAATATAGTATTCTCCTCATAAGTTACACCAAACACCTAAAGTCACTCTATATTCCTCTTACCTAGCACAAACCATAAGTTTTATGTTTAGGCATCCCCTGAACAGAAATGAACGCAACAAGATTTGATTCAATGGTGAACACTTGAGACAGCACAATACCAGCCAGAGGTGTCCTTTCTGCCATGAGTATGCGCAATATCTTATCCACAGGCTACAGGAACAAATTAAAGTGTGTGCATAAGGAAATTCGTATCACCGTAAGACATCTACACTGTGGACACAAGAGAAAATCTCTCTTTAGAGCCACCCAAAGACAACAGGCTCTGCATCAAGAAGCTCATCTGACCTAAGCTAGAGGTCTGCTTTAGGCTAAGGCATCTCACCGTGGACATGTCCAAATCCTTCCACTGCATGCCAAAGGCATCCAAATGCCTTGTGCACCATACACAGCTATGCTCCTCCAGCTTAACCTCAGCATCTTTGGAGTGCAAACATCCCTCTTCCCAATCTTACTTAGTGAGTTCTGATCTCTGACCTTTCCACACGTTCTGAGCTCCTGCTGGGAGACTCAGTGTTGCAGTGTCAAATTAATGCTGCTATAATGCCAGCAAGCCTCACTGTCATGAGGCCTGCCTACATGCCACAGAGATATCTGCTGGTAACTGGTCAGAAGTTACTACACATTTTCTTTTCTGATTCTTGGAAACTGGAGCATAACATTTGGCTATTTTCAGCAGCATAACAAATATAAATTTGTAAAGGTTGTTTCGGAATAAAAGAAATCCCATTTAGCTGTTCTGATGGTTCCACACTCACAAGTTTTTACAGTGACTAACCTTTTAAGTAATGTCAGATAAGAAATTAAATATTCTTTACGGTGCTAAGAAAACTTTGTAAGCTAGCCTTTTTTTTTTTTTCCCTCAAATAACATACCATTGCTTCCAGTCTTTTTTAAACATTATTCTTTGTTTAACTTTTATTTAGTGGAATTTGTTTCCAAACGAGATTTGGCCTTTAAACTGTGTACTTCTGTGGTCTTTTCAGCCATGGTGGGTTTTTTTGGTTTGTTGTTGTTGTTGTAGTAATTTTGTAGCCATTTTAAAAACTACAGCAAGTTTTTCCTGAAACAGTGTGTCACATTCCCCAGAAACTCTGACACTGGCCAATCTCTTTTCCCTGTAGGTGCCAGAGAATGCACAGGTGATGAGACCATGACCTGTTTGCAAAATGGATTTGCTGTGAGTCAAGCACAGACATATGCTCACTGAGATTGCCATTACTTATTTAGTATTTTTGGGGTGGTATTGCCTGGGACTAAGGAAGGTTTGAAAGGCAGAAGAGCAGTTGTGTAGACAAGCCTGTGCAACTCCCATACACCAGGTTTTCCCTACATCTGCTCCAAGCAAGTCCATCCCTGAGCCATCCTGAGTGCCAGGGATCTAAGCACAACAGCTGTGACAAACTGTGTGGGTCCCAAGCACTCCCACATGGCTAACAATCTTCTTCCACCACCCTCCTTTGGAAGGTTGAGGCGTCAATCACTCTGACTTGCCGTTATCAGAAAATGGATACACTTGAGCCTGTAGCCTGTGAAGAATATAGCTGCTTACATCCCTGGTAGGATGAGCCACTTGGAAGACATCTTGCTGAGATGAGATCTATCCAATGGTTTCTACTCCAGTTCCTGCTCCGAAACAAGGCCTCGTTCCTAATCTTGAAACATATCAACTACAAATAAAGTATGATCACATCAGTGATCACACATGCATTGCAAATTCTTTAATACTAATATGTTTCTCTGAAGTAATTGCAAAATACAAGGTGAAAGGAAACAAAGACAAAATGCTTTCACGTCAAAATGAATAAACTACATAAAATGTACCCAGAGTGGTAATAAAGTACTCTGATTCCAAATATCCAGAAGCTCACAAACTGACTGTTTCCAGTATAACCTCTTGGAACCACCTCTACAAAGTATTGTCACAGTATGACTGATGGTCTGACTACAAAAAATCATCAGACCCTCTGCCAGAGCTTTCTTGCTTAAAAGGAGAAAAAGAATTATGAAGAAAGGATAATATTTTGCAATTTGTAAAAGGCCTCTACAATGAGTTCACATTTACTTGAGAAATACTTAGGCCCAGAACTTTGGAGGTACTCAGGTGCTTTAGAGGGAATTAGATGATTTTGTGAATCTGGGTCTCAGTTACTATGGTGACGGAGTAAATGCTCACACATATATAGGCCTTATTTCACCAAGGGTAGCTTTTCAAGTACTGTGCTTCTGTCTGGAAATTACTTTAGATCAATATGTTAATCTGAAACCACCCTAGTCTGCTTTCAAAATCCAGAGGACTTACCTAAATCTATTTATGTATTTCAACAGTATTTCACTTTACATGGCATAGGTATCCCAGTAAATCAGACAAATCCTCAACAGCAATCTGTACTTCACCTTGTTGTAGGGGAAAAGCCACAAGAGTGAAACCTGGAAGATAGCTGGCCACCATTTATTTGCCACTTGTCTTTCATGTGCTGTGATGTCCCACTTCAAAAGGGTAGCCCTGATTCTGCTTCCTAGGAAGAGCATTGAAGCATTTTACACAAAGCTGCAAAAACTTCCTTAAGGGCAGTGACAATAATATGAAGAGCACAGCCAGTAAGTCTTGACACATAAACTCCAGAAACCTGCAAGGCTCCTACTTTGATAAAACACTGGACTATCTAAGTGCTTGTGAGCTAGAAATAAGACAGTATCACGAATTCTTAGTGGAGCCATCTTCATGACCATAATTAGAGAAATTCTCGAGAGTGAAAGACATTCCTGCTTGTTTGTTGAGCTGACCAAAGGATCCTTGGTCTTAGTGTGTCCTTGCTGCATGCTGTTCCCACTCAACCACATTCTTGTGTTGGCTCAGACAGCCTCAAGATTTCCCAGAAACTATGAATGGATGGTTTTTCATACAGGAAACATAATTTCTGCCTGTCAAGGCTCTCTTCATTCATCTTAAATCCTGACAATTGAGCTTCCAGCACTCCTGGCAGTTGACAGAGAAACTGTTTGACACATGATAGATGCAACAAGGCATAAATGGCTGAGGGATAGCCTTAAAACAAAGCTGGTGGCAATCTACAACATCAGGGAAAAAGGAACAATAAAAATATTTTAAGGAGCTCACAAGTGACATTTTTAGAATCATAAAATGAAAGCAGCTTGAAGGAAACTTAAAACCCATAGGATCATAAAACCTCCACATAAAAGCCATTGCTTTATTAATTGAAGAGAAAATATGAATAAAGCTCAGGAACCAGATGCTGCATATGTGAGAGAGAGCTAAGAGAAGTATTTTGTGACTTTCTGCAATCCTTCCCATCTTTTCTGTGGATCATTCTGTTCAAACCAAAATGGACATGACAATTATAAACTGAAACTAATGCTGTTTGAAGTATCCCATTAGCTAATCCTGTTATAAGTAAAGACACTATTGGTTAGAAAATTCATGCCAAAAGATGCATATGATATAACCCTTCCTTTTTGAAAATCTCAAGAAATAAAAAGTGACTAAAAACAAGTACTAACCACCACAATTTCATATAATCCTTCTACGTTTCAAGCTCATCTTTTAGAGCTTCTCAGCAGAAAATATTAATCAGAATATGTAGTGGCTGCCCTGAATTTCTCTTTTTTTTCACTATCTAGCCTCTAGGAGGTAGAAACCTGACCCAGGAGACCAGGACATCCAGATGTGAGATGGTCGATTCATACATCGAAAAACACACCCCATGTTGCCTATGTTCTGGGAAACATTCTGAAAGTAAATTCATCACTGCAACTCAGTAGAGCAAATTAAAACAAGGAGAAATACTTAGGAACCTATTTATGGCACTCCAAGGGTGCCACCCTACATTCCCAAAAAAAAAAAAAAAATCAAACATGTCAGGGAAAGATTCCCAAAATGAGCAGAGGACTACTCACACACGTAGGATACTGTCATCCACAAGATGACACACCATGCTCAACATAAAACAAAATACTCAGCATCTTGTGGGAAAAGAGCCACAGATCACACCTTTAAAACAGTGATTAAGTTGACTTTTTGAGTTCAAGTTTCTTTACAGAATAAAAGCAGAAAAAAATCAACAACTCAGGATGGAAAAACCTCAGCATGTTTGATTTCTTTTAAGTGCTATTTTAAATGGGATGATTTACAGTTTAGAACATTTGTAAAAATTTCTCTTTCCTATTCCAGATACGAGTAACCATAAAAAAAAAAAGTAAAGCAACATTTGCAGCTGGCAACTGAAATCTGCACTGTAGCCTTTCACCACTTGAGTTGACAGCCTGTGCTGAGCTAGAAAAGCAGAAATACCCATTCTTCTTAAACACATACAGATACACTGAAACTGTCTTATTCAAACTTGGATAATTTTACAGTACTGTCCATGTCCATGCACTGACAAGAGATTTGTTCCTCACTACATGATTTCCTAGTTTTGTTGTTCAGGGAAGGGGTTCATTATTCTTCTTGTTTTCAATGGTAAATGCGTGGTCATTTTAGCAGAATTAATGGTTGTGACAACACTGATGCAATTCCTGTCAATGGATGCATGTGTAGGGCCACATGTTTGGTTACACGCTCACAGCTGCACAAAAGGAAGCCCTCTCCCTTGATTACATTTCAAGGTAAAGTATGGTCTAGAATTACTGCTACTGGGATTCAAAAGTTCTGAAAGGGTCTTCAAGCTAAAGAAAAAAAAAAGTCTGGTTACATTCATGTATTATCTTATAAAGTGATGAAACCCTTCCCTTTTCGGAAAAATGTAATTAAGTGAATAAATCTAGACATAGATTTAACCTATGACCCTCTTGCATTAGGGAATATAGGCATACTATAAATTCACCAAAATTGGAAAGCTTTGTTAATGGCTGGAAAAAATACATTCCACAACAACTAGAAATTGCAATAGCCTCTGTGTTACCCTGCAGCACCACATTACAATAAGTTAGTTCTTGTGAAAGTGATCTCTTCTTAAATACAAACCAGAGGGCATGTTAGCAGTAAGATCTGATCAGAGTTTTAGAGATCTAGTAATGCTGTTTTGCATGGTCCTCAGCTCAAATTCCAACAGGATCAAGTCACATTTCTTATGCATGAAGCAGGAGAACAGAATTCCAAGTTCTTTATTAAGTTTTTTCAGTTAAAATCTTTCTGGTCTGTACTTTAAAACTCTCCCTATCATAATTTCAATACCATTTTGGAAGGGTTATCACACCTTTGATGCTTTGATATTAGTTTTGGTAAAATCTAATATCATGAGGAGCAGAATGAAAGTGAATATATTTGATGAATATTTATTAAAAGTTCTAAGGACACTCATGGTGTGTATGTCTGTGCCCTTTGTACATTGCCTTCTGCAAACATTCCAGCAAATGTACATCAAGTGTAAATGATTACAGAATGTTCTGAGAAGGTAAATACTGAACTTGTAATTGTACAGTAGAAATCTGATTATAAGAGCTATGTTCTAAAGGCCAAAGGCAGACGCTTAACACACATGCTGTATCTCATTAAAAGGTTCAAATTTTGAATTACAAGACCTCAAAATTAATTTCTGGCAAGCTTTCCCTTCAACAAGGCTGTCAGCAAACTATGTGGTGAATAACCAACTGCTGAAGAATATGCTGAAGAATAGTCTTACTTTTATGGACAATTTCCAGAATAAGTGATATGAAATTCCCAATGCAGAATAAATAATTATGTTCTTTGCCCAGCTCATGGTCATCAGCTCACTAGGAATTTGTCCAGAAATAGAATCAAAAGGCAACCTCTTTTCAGAAGCCATATTTAAAGACAAATAAATCCCAGAAGGATGAGTGAAAGTCCATTGTACTGCAGTATATATTTTTAGCTACTACACTTCAGTTTTCATTAAGTGTTTGTGCAATGTGACAGAGCAGCAGGAGGTAAGTGCTCTGGTGTATCATTTCATACTTTTAAATCATCTGTCTAGACCATCTGGCTGCAACTCAAAACTGCATGTTCCTAAAACAAAGGTAGATGCATGAATTGTCAAGAGATGCCATCAGAGTAAGTCACCTATGAGTATTAGCAGAAGTCAGAAACAGTAAGCGGTCTGCTATAAAAAGCAGAGGGGTACTTTGCTTGTGATTCAAAGACAATTAAATGTGAAGGGTACAAGATACTTTATGTGTTGCTGCTCATTCACATTATAGTTCTATTGGGCTCTTTTTCATTATGCATAATTTTTCAATGAAGAAAGGGGCAAGAACTGCATAGATATTTTTAAACTTACAGTTTGATTGTTTTGAAACTCTGACATTCCTCTTTGTACCAATATTTTCATAGCTATATAAAAATATAATTACAGCCTGTTGCACAAAACCTTCAAGAAAGCAAATTTGATCAAATTATTAGGCAAAACCTTGCTCTGTTGAGATTGGGCAGCTATCCATCAGGTTTTTATTCAAGATGTGTAGATGTTGCCTGCTATGCCAGTGCTCATTCCAGTATGTTTGACACTGCACGTATTGCTACATATTTGGGCATGCTGGGTCAATGGGCTGGGGACAGTGGTATGAAGCGCAGCACAGTGAAGTGTCAGGTTCTGCACTTCAGTCACAAAACCCCCTGCAGTGGTACAGGCTGGGGACAGAACGGCTGGAAAACTGCCCAGTGGAAAAGAACATGGGGGTGCTGGTCGACAGCGGCTGAACGTGAGCCAAGAAGGGGCCAAGGGGCCAACAAGGCCACTGGCATCCTGGCCTGTATCAAAATCAGCATGGCCAGCAAGTCAAGAGCAGTGATTGTCCCCCTGTACACACTCAAGTCCTGTGTCCAGTTCTGGGCCAAAGACACTGAGATGCTGGAACATGTCCAGAGAAGGGCAAGGGTCTAGAGAGTAAATCACATCAGGAATGGCTGAGGCAGCTGGGGTTGTTTAGCCTGGAGAGAAGGAAGCTCAGGAGTGACCTTACAGCACTCTACAACCACCAGAAAGGAGCTTGTAGCCAGATCAGTCTCCTCTCCCAGGCAAACAGTGACAGAACAAAAGGAAGTAGCCTCAAGCTGTGCCAGGGGAGGATCTGGCTGGACATCAGGAAAAATTTCTTCACTGAAAGATGCTTAAGATTGGAACAGGCTGCCCAGGGAAGTGGTGAAGTCACCGCCCCTGAAAGTGTTCAAGAAATGACTGGATATGAAACTTAGCACTGTGGTTTAGTTGACAAGGTGGTTTTCATTCAAAGGCGGGACCTGATGATCTTGGAGGTCTCTTCCACCCTTAATGCTTCTGTGATTCTTTAAGTCTGTATTGGCTCAGAGTAGCTTTGGCCACTATACTTCTGGTGCTCAACTCCTCTTGCTATTAATTAGAGAGCTGCTATCAAGCTCACCAGCAAATGGGCGTCAGCACTCAGTGATTCATTCACCTGTCTTACCATTTTGTTTAGACCACTTAGTCCCAATAGAAACACATGTTCTTGTTGGGTTCCTACAGTTAGAGGCAGGAAGCTAAGAGCCCTTGCTCTGTGCCCCCAAAAATTCCTATTCTAAAAGATCCTAGCTGTGTTTTTGTTCACCTTGTTTTTCCCACCAGACAAAATCAAGTTACCTTTACAACAAAACAGTCAAAACCAGAAAGAGTGAGATTCACTTGGTGACAGTCCTGTTCCAAGGTGTTGCACTTCCCATGGAGCTCCTGAGGTTAAAAAGGTGGTTCTGCACACTATCATGAACTGGGCAATTTCTGTACTCTACTGAGACCTCCGTCTCAACATTCTTGATGGAACAACCACTACCACTTCCAGTGTACTCGCTGCACATTTTGGCTAGAGGCCTGGCAGTATCAAAGTGTCACATTGCTTGTAGTAATCCAGAAACAAGTTTTTTACAGAAGAATATGAAAGACATAAAGCTCTGATGATATTTATTGACTCTTAATCGACTCTTGAATTACTGCTACACATATGTAGGGGTGCAGTGCCACTACCTTTGTACCATATTAAGAACTTCAAAGAGCTCGTGGAATACACATCTGAGGGCAAAATACCCACAATGGTTGACAGTAAAGCAGGTTCTGCTGCAGCATGTCAGTTTTTGTCTGACAGATATTGGGCAGGTTCTCCAATTCCCTGCATAGAGCTACTGATTGATTTGTTTCTTTTCTTGAAGTGGGAAGGTTACTGCTTCCTCTGCTGCTGTCTTCCCCTCCTCCCTCCCATTTGGCAGCTATTACAGAAAACTCCTGCAGCAACAGCTATCACTTCAAATCATGTCTATTTTTCACTGGAAGCAGCAGATGTACCCATAACACTTCACTAAAGTTAGAAAGGGAGGGTTGACATGACATATCTGTAGTACAAGTACACTGCAAGTTTATTGAGTGCTTAAGCCTTGGTAAGGAGAGTATTTAAGCATGTCTTTAACTCTCAGTGGTTTTCCCATTGTTTTCAATTTGTCTGCAATTACACACATACCTAAAAACCTTCTTGAAGAGAGACATTACACAATAAATTTTTCACATTCATCCTCCTTCCTCAACCCCCACAAATTATTCAAATGCCATAAATGTCATAACAATTTTATAAGATATTCAACAGTTCTTTACTCAATGTTGAGCCATACTGACTTTTTTTGTTTAACCAGAGTCAAGCAACAAAATGAAAGTAGACTGTCCTCTTACTGCTTGTAGGCTGGCAGAAGAGGGGAGATGTTGAGAAAACTCGTAATGGATTTTAGTATAGCCTTTTTTCACATCAATGTTGTGTTCTGGAGGTCTCTAAGGAAGAGATTCTAGATAAAGAAAGTTACTTTGTTTATAATATTCCATTAAGCTGCAGTGCTGATGTCTTCAAAGATCTCTGTGCCTACACATTTCTTTAGATATAAGTGCCAAGGTTAATTTTTTTCAAAATAACTCCATATACTAAGTAATAATGAAAATGATAATAACAATTATTACTATTTTAAAAGTAATGAAATATTTCAATTAATACTTTTCATATTATTGCTCAGTGCAAATTTTAGCAAATCTGTAATTGTTTCCATTGCCTTCATACTTCACCTAACATGTGATGGTGAGATTAAAAGATAAGGACTGAGCTTAAAAAAAAAAAGTCCCAACACCATTTCCTAGAATCTCAGTTCCTTTTACCATGAACTTGGAGTACAGACAGACACTTGGTCATTGTTGCTGTTTAATTATTTGCATTCTGTTACCACACAAGAAGCTCTGCTCACCCACAGGATGCCACTGTGAGAGATGCTGTATTCACACATAACAAACTAAATTCCCCAAGGAACTTCAGGATGGGTCTGATTGCCTTCTGAAAGCTTGTGTGTGCTGCAGAATTGGCAAGGTTTACAGCACAGCCTTGAAAAACACTTTACAACCAGGCAGATTGCACAAAGCAAAATCAAACACAAATTTTGTTTTGCTTAGATACATATCTGTATCATACATCTGTATGTATGCACAGACCAAAAAAACCCCTTTAAGCTAGGGAAAAAAGACATGCAAATAAAAAGAAAATTACTCCAGAATAGTTGTAAAGCTTTACAAGATCTTAAAAGCTATGCAAAGGAACAGAGCTTCTATGTGCTCCCCAGACAAAGATAATTGACTGTCAATTTAAGAGAAGGAAAAAACCTTACAGTCTAGTGATAATTTACTTTATTCACTGCATAAGACTTCATATGGACATATGGAGACCATTTGTGACTTTATTGTCCTTATTGTTCTCATGAGGATTAAGCTTTTTGTGATTCTCAGATATTGTTTAGCCGTATTACAAATGAAGAAAAAAAATATACCTTTGCCACAAGGTTGCATTCCTTTACGATCAACAGAGGTACCGTTATTTTACTCTGAACAGGAAACCAAAGAGAAGTTTGCTTTTAAGTCATGATACATAGGTGCTAAAAAGGTTTATATTTTGTACAATAACTCAATGAGCATTTTTACGTATTTTATTGAGTAACAACAGAGCTATCAGGGAATTCAAAAACTTAGGAGATTTTTTCCTCTCCTTGATCTAATTTTTCCCTTTGTGCTTTTGCAGAATACTTGGTATCTGATGCTCAGAAACCCAGGTCAGAAAAGCACAAGCATTGCAATGTTCTTGTACATATCCTGCTGATCTTGTGCAACCACTGCTTTGTGCAGCAATCAAGGTACACTGCACTTTGATCCTTTGCTATTCTTGGAAAGCTACAGGCTGAGGCCCTGACACAAGCTAAACTCTCTGCCATTTCTCTGTATGGGTTGTAACATTTAGACATTAATGTGATTAAGTGTCATATCTCAAATATTACAAACTGACATTCTTGCCAGTAATTCCACTAAATTTTTGCCAAATAAAGACTGCTTAGATAAGAAAATGTTGACAAATGTGAACATTTATTTCTCTAAGGCTTCCCTTACCTTTCTCTAAGTAATGTGCCTTGAACAGTATTATTTAATTTCAGTAATTACCAGTATTATTTAATTTCAACATTATTTAACTTAAACATTGCTTTCAATAAAGTGTTTCAAAGATAAATAAATAAATAAATCACCACTTTGAATCCCTCAGAGTTTTAGCTAAACTACACTTACACAACCAGCTATAATGTCCCAAGGCATGCTCTCTCTCACATGCATCCCTGTGTCCACAAGGAGAAAATATCTAATGCAAGTCACTTCCCTTAGCATTCTCTTCTCTGCCTTGGACATCACACCCTTCTCCCATTCCCTGCTAGTTTAAATTCTACTGCAAGAAACAGTTTCTTCCTTTGGCACTTTGACCAGCTCACTGTCCCCAAGTAGCTCTCCCCATCTCAGCTGAAACAGAAAGGGAATTTTGTTCTCCACTTCCAAGGTTTTGACTCTCTGCTGCAAACCTCACCACTTTTTCAAACAGTCTGATTTCTACTCTTGTAGGAAGCATCCACTTGCTTGTAGCAAGCATTCACTAGCAGAATATCCATTTATGGATATTGGATTACAAGTGTCCCTTGTTGCCTTCCACCCCTGATACCCTCCAGAATAAATTTTCTTTCAACGAGTGGGGCACTACCACTGTGACTTCCTGTGTTGATCTCTCTTGTCTGCTGGGTCTACTATGCTCCCTTAAACATCTGTGCCCACCTGCAGTTCCTGCTCTTAAACCTTGACAATAAATTTTCCAGGAAAGAGACTATCTTCCCCAGACACTAACTAACACATCAAGTACCACAGTATGCATCAGGTATTATATGCACTATCAGAGCACAAAGAAGAGGAGATGCATGATAAACATTTGTACCATAAATGTTTGAATGTAATCCAAAGTGCATACAAAACATGAAGATTTTGATGCCTGATCTGGTAGCACTTCTGAAATTTAGGCTTAAGTAACACACCTATAGCACCTACTAATGTTGATAACAGTTTGTCACATTTAACTGTCTTTTAATTAATAACTGACTATATTTTAAACTGATTGTACTTTAGCTGATCATTTTCTTGAAATTATTCACCCAGGAAATCACACAGAGGATGTATGAAAATGTAGATCTCCTTTCTTCAAATTACTACATAAAGTCGACTTCCATCAGCAGTACAATCTGAAATGTTTCACAATCAACATGATACTAAAGAGGTACTCATTAGTACCTCTAAAGAAAACAAAACATTTTTATGTGAAAATTACAGACCTATTTTTTAAACCGTGAAACTTAGCTGCATCTCTGCTCTCAATGTCAGAAAGCAAGAGAGTATACAAATAGGCCCAGCCAGAAACTACTATGACAAAATATTTTTAAAGAATTCAGCATCAATAAAACATGAGTAACTGACCAAAAAATCACACACAGACACACAGAAAGGAAAATGTACACTAAAGAAGCTTCTTTTTGAGATTACGGTATAGTGCTTTCAAGTGATGTATTATTTTCTTTGGAAGCAACAAATTGTACTGCTAAAATGAAACATCCACAGGGAAAAAGAATCTTACTAATGATAAATTATTGTTATATAAAAGCAACAAGATTAAAAGAATACTCTGTTAAAAGATACACTTTATTTTTTCTGCTAAGACAAAAATACCATCAGAATAAACATTCTGCAGTACAGAAAACCCTATCTCTTCCAAGAAGCCTCTGAAATGCTAAACTATTATTTCTAGAGATCCGACGTAATTAGAGTACAACCACTTTAAGTGCAGTCTAAGCTGGATTAATCAATAATGCATGAACTACATGCTCAAAATAGCAGGTCACTGTCACTAGGGATTAGCAGGGATCACATCTGGGAAAATGTGCACACAGAACATTTACAATTCACCAAATATATGACAGACCAAAGTACGCAGCCTTTACAGATCCCAGGATCAGCTACATCTAGTAGGAGAATAACGAAGCACCTTGGGGATGAGAGAGGCCAAGCAATTCTGCCGAGTATAAGTAGTTAACCAGCTCCTGCAGCAGCCTTGGTTAGTTCTATAAAGTTCTAGTAATTGAGTAACATTCCCTTTTAGATAAAGATATACATCCACAAAAAGGAATATGGGCCTGACAGCCAAGAAGGCAGGCAGCATCCTGGGCTGGATTACCGAAAACACAGCCTGCCATCCTCCTCTATAAAGCAATCATCAGGAGCACCACAGCATCAGGCCTCCAGCACAGGAAAGACAATGATCAAGTGCAGCAAATTCGGTGGAGAAACATCAAGGCTGAGCACATGACCTGCAGGGGTTTTAGCCTCTGAAAGTGAAGCCTTCAGGGGGATCGAACAGCAACCTTCCCTCACCTGTGAGGAGGTCATTAAGAAGACAGAGACAGGCTCTTCACAGTAGTGCAGTGTGAGGATGTGGGGCAAAAGATACTAAATGAAATGAGAAAGTATCAAATTGGATAAAAGAAAAAGCTTTTGCCCTATGGGGACAGCAAAACAATGAAACTTTGCCAAGAAGTATTATACAGACAGGGGTCCTTGGAGGTTTCCAAATGGATTTGGCTTTCAAGAGCTGTGTGACTGTCACCATGTACCAAACACTCCTTCTCCTTCCATTCCTAAGGTTCTCTACATTTAAAGCACAAGGGATGACTGATATTTTTGGCTGTATTCTTTTGCACTTTACAGAAACAAGAAAGCCAGAAGTAGAGCAAAAACGCCTCCCAAAGTAGATGCTGCTTTCGTCTTCACAAGTGTTAAAATGGATTTGATATATGTCACACAACAAGAAAAATAAAAATAGTTAAGTCTTAAATAATTAAGAACTTGAAGTCTGGCTGCTAACTCCAACTGGATGTGCTGGTGTGTTTTGTTTGTTTTTTTTTTTCAAAGCTGACAGTGCAAACCACTTGTCTAAAAATATTTAGTTTACAAGAACAAAAAATGACCCTGAAATTAAAAACAACACCAAAACCTGAACACCTCCATGCTGTTCTTCTTTGTGCTCATGTAATTAAAATAAAGCCTACTAATAAAAAACTCTATTCTGAACAGCAGTTAAACACATACCTAGTTTTAAATGTGAGCTTGTGTCCCAATAGAGACTTGAGATTTTACTGGATGCTTATGTGTAAGTCCAGAGAGTAAGAAATAAATGGAACTATCTTCTGGAGCGAAGGCCTGACATTATTTACCAGAAGGGAACTTTAAGTTGGCTAAGAGGAGGTTATAAAAACCTGTCCTGTCTGTGTGGGTCTTCCTAGCACCTACCACCAGAGATACCTGCAGGTCCTACATGAGAAAAGACAAGGCAGCAAAAAGGCCAGTGGGTCTAGCTTTCCAAACCAAAGCATTTAGAATCATAATTTACTTTTTGTTTACCTCTCTCCTTTCTGATTGCTTCAGCTCTGTCTATCAAACACAACATCCAAGGTAAAGGGTTTCCTGTGGTCTGAGGTTAATGTATCAGTATATAATTCTTCCTCAGTCAGTTCTTCAGAGGAAATATTGTTTTGAACAAATAAAACAATGAAGAAAATATGCAAGGAAGAAAAATATGCAATGAAGGAAAAAAAATCATATTTTGTACAATAGCTCTTTAGTGTATTTTTTTCCTTAGTTTCCCAGATTTCTTTGTATCACCTTGGTGTATGAATATCATAAAAATGTGAATACACGTTTACAATGTGTGGTAGTTTTTGCAAGTGCAAGATGAGGAGTTCTGATAGCAAATGAATTTTTAAATACCGACCATTACAGATTTGCAGAAGCCAGAAGAACTTGTCACTTAGTGTAGTCTGCAGGCAGAATAAAATTTCACATCCTAATCAGTCTCTGAAATACAATTTCTACAGTTTTAAACCATTTTTCAAGAGCAAAAAATGGATGTTTTCACTGCACTCTGCATAGCTTCCTGTGAAAAAGCTTACCAATAGGCACGATTGACTGAATTGGCTTATTGCTGCTTAAACAAACAGATAATGAACTTGGCTGATTTTAACTTCTAATACCACTAAAAAAGTCCTGGCTAATTATAGTTTTGCAAATGTAGAAAATCTTCGTGCAGAGTTCTAAAGACATTAAGCAGAAGTCTTATGGCACTGATGGTTTACTGATTAGGCAAATGTCTTACACAAAAAAATGTATCTGTATGTAAGGGAGAGTCCTACAGGAATTATTGTATGTTCTTTCAACATAAATAGGAGGGAAGCAGCCAAGAAAATAGCAAGTTATCTGAAGAAAAACTATGCAAGAGAGCGCACACAAAAAGATTTTTGTTTTAAAATGCCTAGAGCAAATACCATGTATTATTAATGCCCAAGTTACCTCTAGTTTACCAACTGTTATACGATCACTGGAAAAAAGCTCTTTAATTAAGAAATGTACTTTTTATTTAAGGGATTCAACCAATGAAGTATTTACATGTGATTAAACATGCCATTTTTCGGACTCATAAATTTTACCAAAGGTCAAGACCACTCTTGATGGAAATCATTCAGGTCTAGTCCCCAGATCTAGCAAGTTAAGCACAAGTTACTGGAAACAAATCCCACCAAAAATTGCCCCTGACATCATTTGAAGATGTGGCTTTTGTTTGCACAGGTAAGCAAGAGGCTGAGTATTCTGCAAGCATCCTTATTATGAGGAAGATATATGAAACAACCCTATTAGCACAGGGTAAGCTGTGTCTTCTGAGTTTCAAGGAGGTTTCACAGCTAGGAAGTTAAGGAACAAGACAGTTTAGCTGCACATATTTTCACATTTGAATCATATTATTTGCTTTTCATTAAGTAAAAAAGCACTTATAGAGACATCTTGACATAGCAATAAATTCCAAACCACTGAAAGTCCCCCTTGATTTCACCTTGAGACGGAGTGGGGTAAACCAGTAAGTATTTCACGGAGGGCTTTGGCAGCTGGACTTGCTGGGAGACACAGAAATACAGGATCCCACAGGAAAGTTCAGCATAGAGAGACAACTCTTCTTTCTTTGGAAACTTTGGCTGTGTAGTGAATATCAAAGGTGTGTGTTTATTTAAAAAGGTGTTGTTAATGTATCAAAATTTTTTATTAACAGTAATGTGGCTTGGAAAGTGACATATTAAAAAATTTGAAATTATTTCACTGTTTTCTTCTGTGGCTCACCTATAATCAGTACTGCTATTTACCAAAGCTTAACCAATTGGTAGTCCTATTCAGAAATGTCAACAAGAAATATGATTACTTGAAAGGAATCACATTTGTATAGCATTAAATCAACAGCTAATTAATGTAGCAAATAACCACTGATTTTTATTATAATCATGTAATCATTCTAAGTGTAATGGTTACAGCAACAGTAAATTTTATTACACAGATATATCTCTGTTTTGATAATGTTGTTAAAACATAACTGGCTGGCTGTTTCATGTATTAGAATATGCAAAAGCTAAATATCATGTTCTTCCACCTGTTTGGGTTGTAATATTCATTTGTTTGAGCTTTAAGATGCACGCCTGAAATTATCACGAGCATTAGCTGATAAAGAAAGAGAACAAGACATATTAATGGAAGACACAGTAATGCAGTACCACAGCATGCTCATGCATAATGCAAATAGCCATTTATTTCCCTCAAGTAATAATAAAAAGGTTCATGAAGATGCTAAGCTTTGCTATTGTGCCTGTAGAGCCCATTTTAGCACATGTATATGTAGCCAAGAGGCATGGAAAACCTCCAGAGCAACCAAACAGGCCAAAAAATTGAGTCCTAGAGATAAACACCTTATCACATACAGGCCATGTTCTTCAAAAGAACTAGCTAGGGACTGGTCTCCCTATGATACTGGCCAGCACTGAGACCCACTGCACTCTGAGGTAAACCTCTTTTATTTGTCCAGAACATCAGGAATATCTAAACTCATGTCAAAACATCTCCATATCTCCAAGGTTCTCAGAACTGTGGGCATCTATCCATTACCCTGTCCACATTCAGAAGGATATACCATTCTCTCACTGCTGACAGCGGTATTACACACAATGGACTTCCAAGAAAGAAAATGCAAATCACCATTTCAGTCAGCCCACATACAGAAGCCTAGAAGAGAAGAGGGTTAATTTGTATGTCTCAAACACCGATGGCAGGATACTTGTGGAGCCAACCAAGGACTATTGGTAACAAAACAGTGTGAGAAAGAACAGGATGTGACTAGACAGGGGGACCATATGGAGATAGGGCAGCACTTCTCTGGTACCAACATCCTTGTTCTGGCTTCTGTACACAAGCACAGCACACCAAATGCAAGTGCAGGAATGAAGGTTGAGAAGCAGGCCTGGACTGTCAACCAAAAGCTGACCCAGTAGGGAGGAATCAAGATCAATGAAGACTCCTGAGGCCTCCCAACCCCTTTCCAGAAAGGCCTAGAAGAATGGACAGTGCATGATAGCTAATTTGCATAGAAAGCAAGACACTAGTCTCCAGCTGAGTGTGTGTAACCAGTGCACTTGTTTGGAATTCCAGCCATTTTCTGCACAGTACTCTTAATAGCATGGACAGGAGGTCTAGTGGTTATTCCTATTGCCCAGCACTCAAAGGATGTTTGGATTACTGTGTTCAGTTTTGTGTCTTCAGTCTTCATAAACTGCACTGAGTTCAACAGTGGCCCACCATAATGGCCAGGAAGTTGAAGCACATGTCCTGTAGAGAGACTGAAAGATGGTGCATTCTCAGCCTGGAGAAAAGAAGGGAGGCTTCAGGAGACCTCATTACTGCCGTCATTAATTAAAGAGAGGGGAGTTATAGACAAAACAAAGCCAAACTCTTTTCAGACATACACAGTACAGGGTAAGAGGCAACAATCACAGATGCAGCAAGGAAAATTCTGACTAAACATAAAGAAGAAAGTCTTCCCCATGAGGGCAGCCAATCACTACAACAGGTTTCTCAGAGGGGCTGTGTCATCTTCATCCTTGGGGAGAACTCAAAACTAGACTGGACACAGTCCCGAACAACCTAATCAAGGTAGTCCTGTTTGGTGACACAAGCCACTCCAGAGATCCCTTCTAACCTGAATTTCATGAGGGAAACGAGGCAAAATTACTACAAAATGCTGTAAGGCAGGACATGACTGTGCCTTTGTGGAAGAACAACTAAAATTGAACTGATGCTGGGGAGAAGGAGAGAAGAGTGTGTCAAAAATCTGGATTCACACAACATTGTTTAAAAAATGGCAGGATAAAAACCTCAGAGATGTTTGAGAATAAATAAGTTACAAAACCACTGTGGCCACAACAACAGAATTCCTGCCAACAAACAACCTCTGACTAGGAAAAAAAACTGAGAAGACTCAAGAGCCAAAGGAATTGGAGAGGCTTGCAGAAGATCAGCTCCTTCTATGGTAAGGGCTTTAAAAGTCAGTGGGGTCAGTTTAAAATTGATCCATTGTCATTTTATAGGCAGCAAGTGAAAAGAGAGCTGGGTGGATGTAATGTGATCACAGCCACTCAGTCCCATGAGCAGCGTGAGGCTGCACTCTGCCACGGCTGGGAGCAGCAGGCAGCCTCTTGCTGGAAGCCCTGCTAAGAGAAAATTGCCACTGTTGATCCTCATGCTGCTGTTCAATTTGATGGGGATTTTTACTGCATAAATGACTGGAGGATCATAGCCTACATTAAAACAGCATAAACATAAAAAAACATGCTTTAACTTCACAAGCATATGGCTCCCACCGGTTTATAACCAACAGGATATCTGTGTCAAAGGGCAAATTTGGCTCCCAGCTTACTGTTGCATTACCTAGTTGCTCTTATAAAAATGAGGAAACAAAGGAAAAAAGGAAAAAGACGTGTACAATCATGGATACATTTCCATTTCTGACTTGGAGATGACCTTTTATTCTGAAAAATTTCTGGGCTTTCAAATATTGGAAACAGTGTATTTATCACATGGAAACTGATGTGTTGGCAACATCTTTTTAAAAAACCTCTGTGCCAGCCAAATGTCAAAGTCTGTTATTTCATGTTAAATGGATTTATTCAATTCTCTTGCAAGTCAGTGCACAGCCTGACCTTAGGTAGCAACTGCAATAAGGAAGCCTGTGCAAGGAAGTAATCTGCACTACATAACTAGTCTAGTACCAAAGGTACAGTAAGTTCACAACTAACCTTCACAACACAAACATGTTGATAAATCTCTAATGAATATTCTACTAATATCCTACTTTAGTGAGAATTCTGGGGAGTAAAGCACTTTCCTGCTGCTTTTCTTGTATGCAGCAATGGAAAGGAGAAAACAATAAATGTTGGCACACACAATTCTCCCCTCGAAGGCAGCTCAACTACATGCACAGTACTCAGCTGTGCTGAGCTTCCCTTGATAGATCTAGTCATCTAATTATTGGGAACATTTCCTCTCATTCTACATGGAAATTTAAAAATAAGCTATCTGTTTTCTTGGGTGCTGTTACAATATCAAAGAAGGTGACAGATCTTGTCACACTTCTTTAGACATTGTTCTGACATTGGTAGTAGAAGGAAAAAGAAGAAATGAGAGATTTTGCTGTTCATTAGATTTTTTTTTTTGCCCCCTCTGGTGCCTCTGTTCCATCACTATACTTGAGGGAAAACATCTGTTATCTAACTAAGAATTTGCCTTCCTTCTTAGATCTGTTTCCCTCTGAAATATCCTTAATTTTGCTGCACTGGCATTTTAGATGTCCTTTATTCTTTGTCTCCTTTCAATATGCTTAGGTTTTAACCTGCACAACTTTATTTTTCACCTTCATTCTAAGAAAAATACAAAAAAAACCCCCATGAAATATCTTCTTGGGGCAAGAACTACTTTTTTTTTTCTTATTTTTCTTTCTTTTATTTTTTTTTTTGTAGTTAGCTGAAGGATTTCTATCTATATCTAGAGAGTTTTCATGCAAGGTACGCATGTACATACACTGCATGGAAGTTGTACGTGTCTTGTTGCAAAAAACTCACTCAACTTTTTACCTGGGCATATATTCACACATACTTTGCTCTGTTTTTATCTCAAGTTTAAAATCTCCTCCACCAATAATCACTTTTGTGATTAAGACTGTTTTTTATATCCAAAACAAAGGGAATTCACATATATATGTGAAGAAACACTGATAACAAAGAATAACCTCTGATAACCAAGAACTTGGGATAGAATATTGAAAAAGCCAAGCCCCAATAATTTTTGACTCTTATGATGAATTTTAGTTCCAAGCCACAGTTGTATTATGTCCTTTAAAGTTATTAAAAGTTGTTCCTCCCAATCAAAAATATTAATTTATTAATTATATTTTGCCACCAGCATTGATAGCTATCCTAGCCAAATCTAAAGGCTCAGTCATTTTGCTTCAAAGCTGTAAGGTTCTTATATTGTGTAATCAATTTGACTTGCTTGTAGATAATTAAATAGCAGCAAGTGACATAAACTAGACAAGATGTATTGATTTCCATAGGATAAAAACTCAGGCATGTTCTCTGTGATTGTTCAATATACAAAAACCTCTCACAAGGCCACCATCGTCTTGGAGCTTAAAAATTACAGTAAATGTTAAAATGAGGTCAAGGATGATATATACATCAATCCTTCTATCTTTAGAAAAATACTGCAGTCCTATAAATGGTTCCAAGGACACCTGTAACTATTAAATGATAAAGATGGTGGCACGGACTTCAGCCCAAGTGCCAGATTTAAAAATCACCAAATTTCATGGCACTAACAAAAGGCAGTTTTTATTAACCCCTAATTAAAAAAAAATCTGAGTCCCTATTTGGATTATTGTGAAAAGTGAGCGAAGTGTTTTGACAGCCATTGCAGGTCTATGTGGCAAAACTAAGTCACTGGAAATGCCACCTACAACTTTGAGCTCTTATTGACAGCTCAGTAAAAATAATACAGAAATTTTCAACATCCAGTACTCCTATCACCAGCTATTAGACTTCAGTGTTCCATGAAGACAGATATGTATCTGTTCCTTGCAGAAAGAGATCACTGCACACCTCTAAATAAATATAAAACTGTTGATACACATAAAACGTAATCTCATGACATTGGCAAGTCTTAAAGTTAATTCTTCAAATTTCAAACATATTTTATCTTTTCTTTGTTACTTAGACAATGAATCACATGTATATCAATTATGAGCATGGACTTCAAAATCACTATTCCCAAATGCAGCAGAACTAAAAATTCTTCAAGGAAATCGAAGTCTCGGGTCATTCTAAGCAGACATGTCCACATAGTGCTTGAAAGATACTTTTAATTACAGTTGAGCTAACAGGAATCCTTCTCAGGTATCAGAAGACACTGACTACTTACTGCTCCTGATGCAACAGGAAAAAAAATATTATTTTCATGACATGTAATTTGGACATGACATAAGGTGTAAATTATAAACCTGAATGATTCCATTATGCTACCAGAGAGGCACTTCCAGCAGTTTGTTAAAAATAAAACAAGAGAAAATCTTACTGATCATAGGTGGTTTAGAGGGAAAATATTTCCTAAGAATTCACTGTGACCTGTCACCTTCCATGCAAAGGAAAGAGCTATGGTATTCTTGGGATCTTAAACAATGGTTTCAGGGTGTCATTTGAAGCTGATATTTCCCCAGTTATTTACTTTTCTATTAAAAAGCATGTCAGGTCAAGCCTAAAGTCTCTCAAAGGTACATTGTTTCAGAATAGAAAAGTTGCCACAACCTCAAAGGCATTAAGAAAAAAACTATTTGTCAGTTGCCACAGAATGCTACAGGGCTTTCAGTGGTCACCAATTAATTTTTTTCTTCTGTCAACAGCTGTCTGCAGATGGTCTTACTAAATCCAGAAGCTTTCCTTAACTTTCAGAATATATCGATCATTCCGCAAGAGACAGAGAGTATCTTTCCTGGTGAAAAAGATTTTTTTCTTGAAGGCTATATGAGAAAACTGTTAATTTCCAGCTGAATTCCTAAAAATCTATGGGACCTGATGGGATTCATCTGAGAATCCTCAAAGAACTGGTTGATGTCACCACAAAGCCTCTCTCAATGATTTTTGAGTGATCTTAGGAATCCAGAGTGGTCCCAACTTACTGAAAAAGCTTGTAAATGTTGTCTCAGTTTTCAAGAAGGGCAAAAAGGAGGACGCTGGAAACTACAGGCCTGTCAGTTGCACTTCAGTGCAATCCAGAGGTTACTCTGGAACATACCGAAAAACACCAGTCATTGGTCACAGCCAGCATGGGTTCCTGAGAGAAAGTTCTGCTATCAAACCTGATTTCCTTTCATGACAGGATAATCCACCTAGCTGATCAAGGGAAGCCAGTTGTTGTAAACTTTCTGGATTTCTGCAAAGCTTTTGATACCATCTCTCATGGTATCCTCCAGGACAAAATGCACAGCACACACCTGGACAAATGTATCATGCAGTGGATGAGCAACTGGTCCATGGGTTGGGCTCAAAGGGTCATAGTGAATGGGGAGACATCATGCTGGTGAGTTGTCCCTAGTAGGGTTTCACAGAGCTCCTGCTTAGGTCCTGTGCTCTTCAACATCTTCATAAATTACTTGGACACAGGATTGTAAGGGATACTGAGCAAGTTTGCAGACAGTACAAAACTGGGAGGAGCTCAGACCCTGCAGAGAGATCCCGACAAATTAGAGGGCTGGGCCATCACCAACTGTATGAAGTACAACAAAGGGACATGTCGGATTCTGCACCTGGGATGGAGCAACCCTGGATATACGGACACACTGGGGAAGGAGATGCTGGGAAGCAGCGCCATGGAAAGGGATCTGGGGGTCCTGGTCACTGGCAAGTTGACCATGAGCCAGCAGTGCCCTGGCAGCCAGGAGGGCCAAGAATGTCCTGTGGAGCATCAGGCCCAGCATCACCAGTGGGGAAAAGGGAGGGGATTGTCCTGCTCTGCTCTGTTCTGCACTGGGGCAGCCTCACACTGAATTCTGTGTGCAGTTTTGGGTGCTACAATATAAAAAAAGATATTAAGCTGTCAGAGAGCATCCAAAGGAGGGTAACAAAAATGGTGAAGGGCCTTGGGGGAAGCTGAATGAGGAGCAGCTGAGATCACTTGGTCTGTTCAGCCTAGAGGAGACTGAGGGGGAGATCCGATCCCAGTTACAAATTCCTCATGAGGGGAAGAGGAGGGGCAAGCACTGATCTCTTCTCTGTGATTACCAGTGACAGAACCTAAGGGAAGCTGTGTCAGGGGAGGTTTAGGTTCAATATTAGCAAAAGTTTCTTCATTCAGAGGGTGGTTGGGCACTAGAACAGGTTATCCAGGGAAGTGGTCACAGCACTAAGCCTGAGAGGGTTCAAGAAGCATTTGGACAACAGTGTCAGGCACATGGTGTGATTCTTGGAGATGGTCCTGCGCATGGCTGAGTTGAACTTGATGATCCTTGTGGGTCCCTTCCAACTCAGAATATGTGGTGATTCTGGATTCTGCAATTAATTTCGGAAGACTGACTTTCAGCACTATGGTATATTTCTATATACACTACTTATTGTAATTCAAAGAAAAATATCAGAAAAAAAGAATTATTTTAAGGCTTCTTTTGATAAGAGGCTTAAGCAGGTGATTTGAGATTTTTACTTTTTCAGTAAACTCACAAACAAGCTTTGCACATTTCACTGTTTGATGTGACACATTTTTATATGATGTAGATTAAGCTTAAACTGAACATTATCTTTCTACATGTGCATTTTCCTTGATTTCCGTGGGAACATAAATCCACTGAATTCCATTGTTAGTGTATGAAAACAGTAAAAAATGTGCCAGGGTCTCTAAGGTGCCTGCCCATCTCAGAAAATGTTTTCATAAATGTGTGTGTTCTATGCAAGTGTGTTCTCTTGCACATTAGTTTTAACATATTTTAGTCCATAGTTCCTTTGCCTCTCAGATACTGTCTCAGACGGTAAACTCAACTTCCTTCTTGCTATTTAACTGTCTACATTGAAAACAAACAAAAAAATAGACTATAATGTTTTTCCATGCATCTTTTCATTCTGGTACATGCACATGTCAGTTTTCTTCAACAGTCTTAACAATCTCTTGACTAAAATTCCCCCAGTTTATTTATGCTAGCAGTAGAAGTGCAGCATATGCCAGTTATACTCATGCACCTCAAGCCTTTTTGAATCACTCATTCCAAATTACAGATCTTTATTCTGTAGAAAGAAAATCTGCTGTTCACGTCTGGGTGCAGAACCTTTAAAACATAAATAAAAACAAGAAAATCTGTGCAGTGCTAAGTCAAATGTCTATCAAAAGATGTCATATGTCAAGAGTGCTTTCTCCCAATTAAACTCAGAAAAAGGTCTCAAGCAAACAAGATTTGTTTTCCATGAGTTTGATTTGCACATAGATTTGCATTAAGAAAGCTGCTACCCTTTAATATTTTACTGATTGAATCTTTCAGATAGATATCAGAATAGATGTCAAGCTCATGGGTATAAAGTTGCTTAAGTCTCACATGAGAACACTTTTGAACAAAGCCTGGACATTGCAAATGACACATCTGGAGTCCCCCCAGCAAGCTACGTAAATGGTAGAATGGTTTTGTGCATGTTTTCCTCTTCAATAAGTTAGTTATTAGGTTCACTTTTTATCTATCCAAATCATCTGTTAGTTGAAGAACTTAGTTCCAAATGTGTGTAATTTGAAATCCATAATTTTTCACAATGTGTGTAATCAGACTTGAATTATTTAGAAATTATCAATGCAAGCTGCCTCAACCCTTTGAAGGGTAAGAACATGAAAGGAGAAGAAAGCATATGCAATCAGTGGACTAAGTGAAATCAAGGTACATGAGGTCATGGTGACAAAACACTGACCTCATCTCATTGCCAAGACCAAAAAGCCCAGGTCACAGAGGTTTTGGAAATTAGCATACAAAAAAGCCAATGTTACCTGCATTGTGGTTGTCAATTATTAACTTGAATCACTCTTCATAACCCTAAGTTTTCATAGATACTTCCCAACTATCTGTGTGCCCTTCCCCCACTGCGTAAGAGGGGAAAAAAGAACAAAAAGTTTAAAAAAGGCCTATTGTAGACTGGGTTTTTTTACCCTCTTAACAGCTAGAAAAAAGATGTAATGCATCTCAGCAGCACAAATAACAAGAATCATCCTCCCGGTCAGCATCACTTTAAACTAGTAAACTCTATAATGCCAAATAGTTTATACACATATAGGACAGTGGGCATAAATTTCAGTAAGGAAAAAAGAAAAACCAATACCATCAACACTTTGCATATCTTGTCCTACTCAAAAGCATACAGGTTTAAATATAGTAATTTCAAATGTTTAATTAAAATAGAGTAAAAACCTGTATACACTTTGCTCACTTAAAAGACAAAATGAGGGAAACAAGGTCTGAGAGTCAGACCACTGGTTAGGAACTCAGAAAACAGTGGGTCATTTCCATAAACCTCATGCATCACACTCTTAGTCACTTAGGCAGTTATTTCAGAAGAGTTGTCATGATGGCAAAAGCAGTACTGCTCGTGACCACTCCTTCCACACAGATTTCACAAGAATAAACAATAGAAACATCAATACAAACCGACCTTAAACATCAACTCTGTGTGTCATGCTTTGCAAGGACATAGCACACTCTCAAATGACTTAGAGAGCAATTTTGAGTACTGACAAGGCCCTAGGTCTTGTTAACTGCACTTGCGTATAGACTTTACAGAATTTTAGGAGCATTTATTTCACAGCGAACCACCAAAAGCAGTATGGGCTACTTGTATAAGCATAAGATATTTATTCTAAGAAAACATCTATCTGTAACCTTGGTCTTGAACTGCCCAAAGATGACAGACACACTCCTTTTATAATACTGATCATGATAAAGTTCAGCTGCACATATTTCTAAAATTAAATCCAATATATTATTTTCCACTCAAGTATCTTACAATGATAAAAAGTATCCCCTTTTAAGCTTCAAAATACCCCTCTTACTCAGCGAGATTTTATCTTCACATTTTAAACATAGAGAAAAAGTTTCCAAGAAACTGAAACAGAGCCCTAGTACCACATAATTTAGTCTATCAAGAAGAATTCTAATTTTTGCAAACTTCAAATCTATGATTAGCCCTCTAACTTCTAATGAGAGTGATTTTTTAATGTTGCTATTCAACAGTCTCACAGAAGATTTGTAATACCTGAAATATAACAAAATCAAGAAACTGCAAACTTTTTAGATATATTTTCAATAATAGTAATGATCTACCGAGTATCTTGTGCCAAATTCAAGGGACAATGTAACACAAAAATCTCAAAAAGTCTGAAGAAACAGATTACTTCAAAGTTTGACCTAACAAGCTATAGAAGGCAAAGCAGTTTCAATATAGAAACCTCACTAAAGACTACAAGAAGATAGTGTTTTAATTATGTAGCACAATGGCTATTCAGGTTTGGAGGATTTAACCTAACAGAATTAAATTTCAGTAACTCATTGAAGTGTACACTTGCTGAATTAAAATAGGTTATCCAGAGAAGCTGTGGATACCCCAGCCCTGGAAGTGTACAAAGCCAAGCTGGATGGGCCTTTGAATCACTTGTTCTTGTAGAAGGTGTCCCTGTCCATGGCAGGGGGGATGGGACTGGGTGATCTTTAAGTGCCTTTCCAACTCAAACCTTTCTAAGATTCTATGACTCTATGTTGAGTTTCTTTTGCATTGCTGGGTTAAGTATATTACCTACAGTAGCCCATTTCTCGTTTTTGTCTCAACTTCACACATACCCTAAACCTGCATTTTGAATAGTCTGTCTTATGGTTCACCACCAATGCAGCTGGACAACACTCTGCCACTACCACATTCTACCTCTAGAAGAACACCTCAGGCAGATGTTTGTTAATGAGACTACAACCAACATATTCCCCTTCCTCTCCAGTACTTATTATTCACTGAAGTGCCTTCCTGTTTTACAATGTTTTTAAGTATATTAAATGTACTAACAATGCAGCCGGCACATTAGTAGCTGTCCCATGGATGAATTTAACTCTGAGCGTGAACAGCAAAGTATACACAAGGGAAGATTATATTTACATGCACACACACACCTAATGCTAATTAGGGAGAATACTGGATAGACTATAATTCTTTACAACATTTTCTACTCTGCATTTTGCCAGTGTAGCTGGGGCTACTTCACACTCAGTTGTTTAAATACTTTCCTTTAATAAGTGGGGGGTTTTAGGTAAGAAATACATTCCCTCTTTAAATTTCCTTCCCAGACTTCTCAAAAAATAAAAACTTTATAAATAGACCTTACTTTAAAATCTTTTTAAATAGACCTTACTTTAATTTTTTTTAAATAGACCTTTTTTTTTAAAGCATAGGTAAAAAAATTATTCATTATACATATCAGTTTCTTTGCTTCTGATAAGAGAACAGTCCTGTGCAAATGAAAGATTCAGCTGAAGCTTTCCCTATTTTATTAGCACTGGCTGAGTGCTAGCCCTAAGAACAATGCTAGGAGCCCCAGTACAGGTAACGTTATCTTTCCTCTCTCCCATACCTGTTGGTATTTGTAGTGAGGAATGTGTTTGTGAAAATAAGAAGTGAGCAGATTGGTTTAATTTTTAGCACTGAAGTCCACCTTGCCCTGCTAGAGCTGGGGCAAAAGTTTTACCCTTTCATGGCTTGTACAACTAAGGGTTGCTGCAAAATAATAGCCCTTTGCCTCATTTTACACCACCATTAAAAAGCTGTCTAGCACATTCTCTTAAGGGAAGAACATTTTAAAATATCCTAAACTCTTGTCACAACTCCAATATGTGGGAAAGTTTTACAGCTATATATATGGTACTGCATATGAAAATAACAGTGTCTGATTGTCTTACACGTTTTTTCTTTATAATACACATTCAACAAATAGTTTTACTTCTCTAAAGATTTTTATTAAAAAAATCTGTAAATTCAAAAGAAGCTAAAGAACAGGACATGTAACACATAGATATGCTGCTATCACCACTTGTTCTCCCCTAAAGAGGCTACAGCACAGAAGAAAACCCCAATGAACAGGCTCCTGCAAATAAGAGCTCTTCTCATTTTCACTTGTTCAACAGAGAGAGATGTATGGCACCACCATACATTCCCACCTCGCTACTTAAACCATCAGCTCTGCACTGAGAATTACATTGTCTCTTACTAAACTGCTATTTCACAGCCTCTGCAAAAGAAAGCTCTGTGTGTGAAGAGGAACAAAATTCTAGTTTTACACCTTCCTTGTTACACCTGTGGTTTTTTGTGAGCAAAAGGCTGGACTCCCAATTTTCTGAGCAAAAAGTTTTTTAAGGTTGTACTCCAAATTAAATAATATGGCAATTGTGTAATATTTGAAGGACAGAGAGTGCAGTACATTTTGTCTCCAGTCACATGTACTACAGTTATTAAGATTAACCATAATATCTGGTTATAAGAGGGTAAATAAACATAGAAATACTTTCTGACAACTGAAGTTATCGAAAGAAATCAGAGACGACTTACAGCAGTACAGACTGTCTGGCTTTGTGCATGTGGAATAGACTATAAAACTAAAGCGAACATTTCTCATAAAGGATGTGGATCCGTCATAATTTATACACACAGACTTATGGCTATTATCAAATAATGTAAATAGTACAATTGCTACCATCCAATTCTTTGTGCCCAAAGCTGTGTGGCATTTATTTTGTGTGATCAATCAGAGATGCTTACATGTGGGTAATTAAATTAAAAATCAGTGATAAAAGGAAGAAAAGTCCAGATCGATTCTCACTCGATAAAAACCCAGACACCACATCAATTTATCCATTATGAAAAACAGCTTTAGATATTACAGACATTTGTGGGATAAAATATTCTACCAGAAAAAAAGTGCACTTCTCCCTGTGCTTGGTAGCAAACCAATTCCAGTGACTTAGGCAGAAGAAGATTAAGATTGATATTGCAATTGCTGCAAATGGGTACAACTCCCTCATAGTATTATGAGTCTGTGCAATTACTATAGTAAGAAAACTTCACTCGTAACTGTTCCAAATGCTGAACAGGAAAGGTATGGGGAGAACAGGTTTTCTGGAACACACAAGTGTTTGTGGCTTTGTTTTCGATGCTTCAAAAGGGATAAGACCAAACACTCTGGGAGACGCAAAAGGAATCCCCAGAATAGCTAAAACCACATTTAAAAATGAGCCACAGTGTTTATTATGCAAGACTGAGACCAGGAAGCTCATACAAATTCCATTTTCCCATAAACTAGCTGAAAGAGACAGAGAAAATGTGCATCTTCTTTCTCCACTTAGTACTTCTTTCCCATATAACTAATAATAATTGGACAAAAGAGGTGTTTAGGGACCAAGTCTCTTGACCAATGGTTAGTGGCATCCTCACGGAAAAATAACATGAAGTTTCAAACCCATGGGCCAAATCAGGTAGAAAATACTGCTTAGGAAAATATACTTGGGGACTACATGCTAGACATGCACACATAGGATGTACTTCATATTTTTCTACTTCATACATTTCCTTGCCTCTGATTATCCAATCTCAGTTCTCTGTTGTTGGTGTAACTTCTCTGTCCTGTTTTTAGAAGCAAATCAGCACAATAAAAGCTCACAGAGGATCATAAAGACAAATCCCAGTGGTAATTGCGGCTTTTTGGGGTGATTGGGAGAACTTGACATTTGTGCCATTGCCACGACACAAGCTCTGGTAGGATCTCTACCTCAAGCTCTTCCTGAGGTGGCTGTCGAATTTCAGATCAGTACAAATGAGGGGAGAAGGTCTCAGAGACTTCTGGAACAGGAAGAAATAAATACTGAATTTCTCAGCTGCATCTGAAATAGACTCATATAACTACATCCAGTGAGAAAAAAGTGAGCAGGATGCTGCTGTATGCCACCTCTCAGGAGCCAAGCCAGGCAGTCAAGCAAAATGCCCATTTGAGACTAATAACAAGCTACAGTGCTCTTCACTAGTACTGTCAATCCAAAGGCATTCAAAAACCAAAAGGGAGAGACCACAAGTCTCCTAATATTTACAGAGACCATGTCAGGTTTTTTTTTGGGAGCAGAAGTCACAGCTGTGGGCTTTAACACCCAGAATCTCACAATTTCACAGTCAATACAAGCAGCATTCCTCTTGTAGACAAGAGCCACAAGTCTCTTTGCAGACATAAGATACAGGCCCAGGTGCAAGACCACGGAGTCCCATGGAGGCAAAAAGAGCTGGAATCTTAAATTCTGGTGTTTGTGTTTGTCTTGTTATTACTAGGTTAGCAGGTTATTAAATGCAGAGGGGATTTTTTGCTATCTGCTGCCATGACACAATTCTCATGTCCAAAGCATCCTTTCCAAATTTTTTTTAAGACAGGCACCAGGCAAGAACCTGAAGGCTGCTGCTTTTCTAGTAGCTCTTGAGAAGCAGCAGTGCTGATTCAAACTATCTATTTTACATAGACAATATCAGGATATAAGTGAGTTCATAGAGTTGTTTTTAACAGGAAAATATGTTGTGAAGTGCCTGACAGTGAAATCAGTGAAGAGGGGCTGAGGAGTTAAAACAGTCAGGTAAAACCAATGCAATCTGTGAAATGAGAAAAAAAATACTTTGCATACCAAACAAGCAGGAAAAAGACTGAAGATCATAGAAAACAGTGATGAATGGCAGTACATCTTTTCTCCTTAAAGTGTAACTCTTCTCTGGGCAATCAGTCTTACCCTGTTTCATGACGTGAGAGGATAGAAAAGAATGTCTAAAATCCTAAAATGTGGAGCTCAGCATTAAGAGGATGTGAAAATGGTTGAAAAACTTCTCAACCAGAATTTCTTATAAAACTTGGGTTTAAAAGGTGTGCTAGTGAAATGGAGAAAAATATAACCAATAAAAATAAAATCATGGCAGCCACACAGCACTATAGAAGCCCTCTGGGTTTTCAAAATTATTTTAGGGCCTCTCATCTCAGTCTGTTCCTATTTCTGCTCCCTGCATATGTAAAGACCAAAAAGTTTTATTTCTCAGTAGCCTACCATCCACAGATTTGAATTTTCTGGGGTTTTTTTTCCCTTCACAATACCAGCCTTCTAGGCACATCACACACATTACACAGCTATAAAAGGGCACAAAACCAGGATTCTGTATATAATGCTGCTCTGCCTTACAAAGCTCTTTCCTGTAGCCAAATCACTTGCCCACAGTAGGAGAAAAAACACATAATAATCCCTTTGCATTGTTATGAAATCAGCAGACAAAACCATAAGAACATATCTAGAGCAGAGAGCCTGAGGAAAAAGGAAGAAACACTTATTCAAGAAATGTAGAAAATACATGATTAAATTTGCTAGAACCCTGCTTCTAGCCCATTAGTCATTTTGGCCCATTACAAACTGCTGCTGGGACCCAGAAGAAAGTACAGAGAGTTACTGTTTAATTTTGCATCTGACTAGCAGTTCTCCTCTCCTGACTTGCATCCATTTCTGTGTCTTCAGTTTCTTTTCAGAGAACTCAACTATATGCTTTGGTGGTCATTTTTATCAGCAGCCCTAGCTTACTGTATCCACTGCAGGTAGCTTATGTAATTTATAGTTTTAATTTTTCTGCAAAGCACCTAGTAGAATGGTGAGAGGCTCCATTTAAAATTACCTACATAAATAAGCAAATATAACACCATTAGCATAACAGAGTGTACTCAGAAAACTATAAACACTTTAAGTACAGAAAGTTTAGTAGCAGTGTGATTACCATTGCATGAGGGAATGTGTATTCATTTTCTAATAGGGCTAACAGACCTTAAATTGTTGCGTAACTCAATAATAATCTTCTCACAATTTTCTAGGAAGAATTTAGGATTCTCATGTTCTTCTTTACATTGTATCAGTAGCTTTTCCTGGGCTTGTGCTAGACCCACTTGCTTGTGCTAGACCCAAAAGCTTTAAAGTTATAAATAGCCAAAATCCATCTACCACAACTCCTCTGACAACATTAACAGTGGGAATAATGTATGGAACCAGTTGAGAACAAAATTTCCTTATGCAAAGCCTCCAGAAAGCTGATCTCTACCAACTGATACCCAGGATCCTGGATTTTCCAGCCCCAGTTCCTCGAGTCAGTGCAAGTCTCAAGCAATTTAAACACCCACTCAGGGCACTGACAGAAGGCCACATTCCAGGACAGTACTTAACATCTTGTAGCTCCACCTTCAGGGACATGCCACCTGCCATAGGCGATATTATGAGCTGCTCTAAATCTGGTTTTGACCATGTCCATTGGCCTCTGCCTAGCTGCCTGCCCAAAATGACCAGTCTTCACAACAGCTGGTACTGTGCACACGTATGTGTCCCCACTGCATCAGCTCCACATTTAGCATTTGGACTCCAAGTGACTGTCAGGAGCTCCAGTCTGCCAATACCAGAGGTGTACCTCTGGAAAAGGTATGGAAGGAGCCCATGGGAGATAGTAACAGCACATGACCAAAGTTGGTAGAGCATTATTTATGTCACAACTCATCCCACAGCTCCCTTAAAAGCTGTCTTCAAACACAGAATGCCCCATCAGGTAAGTCTGCTGACCTCTGTTCACTAAATAATGCTTTGCTGTTTTTTCTTTTCCTTGTAAAAAGTGACACTGATCTGTATGCTACACAGAATAAATCACGAGAGCAATCCTTCCACTGTGGTTGTAAAAACAAGGTTAACAACACTTACATTTTGCTGTGATTAAACCTTCACAGAGAGTTGCCATTCACAAATTTTAAATTACTTACAAGATGCTGCGCACCTCGGTAATTATATTCTAAGTCATCAAGTTCACATATGCTCTCCTTTTGTAGCAACCCACATGTGCTTGAGAGAAATTGCTTCTGAACATGCCTAATTTCAAAGTTTTCACTTCATACACTGTATGTAATCAAACTTTTTATTAAACATTGGCAAGCAATCTGTCTCATTTAAAATGAGCATCTCAGAAAATGTAAAGGTCCATTAAGCTGTTAATTGTGCACTATAACTCCGAATTCTTGAAAAGTTATGTTGAATATTGTTTTCCCAAATGCTTAATTCCATATTTAGCTAGTTCTACTGCCATAGTTACTATATTGGTCAGGTATATGAAAAGAAGTCAATATAGCCACATGAGCAAAATTCTCACATCTAGAAAGAGGGAACAAAAAGAGAGGAATTTATTTCCATTTCTCTTGTTTGAGTTTGATGCAGGGAATTTCACTATATAGATACAAAACACAAATCTGATAATGCAGAAATATAAGTACACCCTAAAGGCAGAGTGATCCTGCTACAGTAATGGTTTTAGTGATTTGATAGCTCAAATTCATTGCAAGCAAACGTCAATTAGACTTGAAAATGAAAGTCAAGCAAGTGACATAGAAAATATTATATGCCTCTGGTTTTAAATTACTTATAATGGAGGTGAAAAATACTTTAGGCTGTGAAAATAAAACTGAGATGACTCCAAAACACATAAACCACATATAAACATATTCAAAAAGATTGCTACCTCTTATAAATGGTTCTGAAAGAGTTTGAATGCAGGTCTTTGTATGCAAAAAAACCTCCAGTGAAACACTTAAATTTGACTATTCCAAGGTCAAGAAACAGCAACTTTTTTAACATATCAGCTAACTAACTAGACCTTACTTCCTATTAGGTACTCTTGCCAAATAAAATCATATTTCTTATCCTTAAAAGACTTTATATCCCTCCTTGTTTTTTGTTTGTAGCAATGTGAATCATATGATACTGGAAGTCGAGAAAGAGGAAAAGGATGAAGCACATACTGATTTTTTTAAAAGACTTGTAACTCAGAGCACAGTAAGACACGAATGTTGACAGCTATTTTTCCTCTTTTTCCCTTCCTATTCAATTTGGTGTACACACCTTTCTCACAACACTGAAAATGAAGTAATTGTCACTGCTAAGTGTGAATTTATTACATCTTGTGGAAGACTTTGTCAGGGGAATTTCTCTCCTCCAAGCCTTATGATCCTTCTATAGGAACATCTTCAGCCAACTGGCTTTCCAGCATCTTACCACAGCCATACAATTTAAAAATGGCAGGGCACCCAGTAAGAATTTCTGGTCAATCTCTTTCCACTTCAGAAGGCCTGTGACAGCTCTGAGTTGCCAGGCATGAATTCTTCATATACAGCAACACACTTCATTGCACTGTCCACAGGGTGCAGCCACAACCAACAGCTCTTCAGTATTCCAGGTTCTACTCCAGGTTCCAGCACCAGATTTGAGGTGTTTTAGTTCTGTTGTTGATACTCATGCACTTACAGCTCTGATTTTCATGGGCCACAACCAGGGGGAAGGTTACCTTAGCTCTTTTTTTTTGCACAATTGTAAAAGAAATACCTGAGGAAACCAAAAGGGCCCCAAATTTACAAAAGAAAACAACATGAGTATTTTGTTAAGTTCAAACAGCTTTGAAATATATCAGCAGTATCTTTCAAATTACAATAGCTGTTCAGGGCCTGAGACTTCAGATTAAGAGAATTAAATTTCCAAAATTCAGTGGAGTGTGTGCTTACTTAATTAAAAGCAGATAGAATTTCATTTGCACTTCATTGTTAAGAATGCCACCTATAATATCACATTTTGACAGTGCAGCTTAACTCCAATTTACATTAAAAGCATACTTCATCAAACTCATTCTGAAGTTCATTAGAAAAGCTAAATGCCAGCACTATTTGCTATGGCAATCCCATCCCATTTAGGTGTTTAAATAGGCAAACACAGTCAGATAAACTCACAGCAGATTGTGAATGTTCTGTGGTTTTTTCAGATGAAGTCTTCTGTATCCGAACCACTACTGAGCTACATGAGGTATCCTTGATTTTAAATTTTCACAGGTATCGCTCAAGGCATTGAAAAACTATGTTGCTTGTATGTTTATAATGTAAACCAGCTTATTTTATTTTCCTCTCAGAAATGAAGCAGCATATTATACTCATCACTGGGCTATGTCCCACACAGCAAGGACTTCTCACAGACTGACAGAAAGTTACCCTTGTGCACTGCCTTTAGACAATGCAGATGTAAGGTTAGCACAAACTTTCCCCCCCACCCAAAGGAGCAAGAAGGAGACTTAAAACAAGCAAGAGCATTCCATTTGCTATGACAGCCACTCAAGACAGCCAACAAGTGTTCCTGGAATGCTGGAGGGCTTCCTCCTTCATCTAAGCCACTTTGACAGCCAAGTAGAGGCAGGAGAGGCACTGCTCCTACCTATTTTGGTTC
Organism: Chamaea fasciata; assembly: GCF_029207755.1. Lineage (NCBI taxonomy): Eukaryota > Metazoa > Chordata > Aves > Passeriformes > Sylviidae > Chamaea > Chamaea fasciata. The sequence goes on along the minus strand of NW_027094086.1, from coordinate 65,556,404 downwards.
AGGCATGTCTGGTTAGATGAACTATACCATGCTTGTTTAGCCTTCTTCTTTGGCTGAGGTAACCTGCTGCAGACAGATTTAGAAATTCCTTTCAGTCTACTTCTGCAACATATCGAGCTCATCACAAACACTGCCAGTTTGTGCCAGAGTAATGGACAATAATACAGAAATTACCTGCTTGTAACACACTCTTTACATAGGAGGAGCATGACCAAGAAGAGCTAGAAGGTCTGCTTTAATCTAGGCTCAACCACTGCCTTCATACACTGTCTCAGCCACAACACTTCAGAGGTCCATCAACTGGTCTCATTCCAGTTTCAAAGCATGGTAACACCCAAATTGCTAACGAGGCAGGCTGTAATAGCAGTAACTATAAATGTCTTGTTACATGATTTCAGATAAAAATCAAATTATCAAAACTGTCCATAAATACTCTTTGCAGGGTAGGAACCATTCCTCAAGCATGTTACTGAAACATTATGGTGTATATAGGATATTGAGGGAGTTCACGTTAAGTATTTTGGGACAGTTTTACGGATGTGGTGGGTTGTCTGGTCCTTGGAAGGCCAGACAGGCACTTCCCAGGAAGCTTGTACATGGGGGCTGGCTTTAGGCTTTGCAGTGCATTGGTGTGGGACTAAAGGCTTTATAGCCCTGCAAGATGAGCAAGGCAGCAATGGTCTAACAGAATGTTTTGGATTCTTGTTTTCATCTTTCACAGGAAGAGAGATCTGTGTGAAATAAAACAACCTTCAGCTTTTATGAATTTACAGCAAGATTGTACACATCTTGGGACAAGCTCTAACTGGCAGGCAGATCTCTCTCTCTCCTGTTGCAAGTTAACTGGACAGTCTTTGAACTGGAAATTTCACACCCAGTTTACCACAGAGCCAGGCTCTTAATAGAAGACAGAACTGGAAAACATACGAGATTTTGACACCAGGATTTTGAACCAACAGGTCAGTGAAATTTTTTTTAGGAGAGGAAAAATAACTAGGATTGTGCCTCACACCTCTGCTGCAGAGCGCTTCCCTTGTTAGCACAGAAGCCTCAGCCTTATATTCTAGAGGTCAGTTTTAGTACTGTTCATATCTTTGGTCTTTTTGTAGGTTTTTTGGGGTTTTTGTTCATTTTTTTCTTGGTTTTCTTTTCCTTCCTGTAAAGCAATACTGTATTCATACATAGTTTATTCACAAGTCAGAAATGTATGGTCTGTGACCACTGACAGATTTTGCAAAGAAGTGTTTCATGTGTCTAAAATCTCCTTTTTATCACATAACAGGTATTTGCAAAAAAGTACTGAAATTTTAAACACCTTTAAAAAGGTAAAAACATACAAACTAAAATAAACGGTAAGTGAATGACTGAGAAAAGCCTGAGTGTTGAAAAGCTTTTTTGAGAACCATTGCCTGTGATCACTGGATTCTTTTTTAAGAAGAGAATAAGCCATGGGAGTCTCCGTAAAATCCAAAGTACACACATCATACTCCTCTAAACACTCTCACCACACAAAAGCTTGCAATAAATTCTAAATTATTCACAATATGTCATTGAGTTGGCACTCAGTAACATCAATGATGTAACTTTCTTCTGCCTTCACATACCAAATACACTAATAAAATCTAGCAAATTAAATCTGGATTCACTAGGTATTATTAGCCTTAATCTAAAGGAGAGAGTTCTGTTGAGTCTTGCTTCATTTACCCTTCATGTTCCTGTATTTTACCATGACTCATGCCAGCTTTTAAAAGCAGCCTTTAATTTCAAGGACACCAACTTTGCTTACAACCTCCAAATTAGAAATAAAGTTTAAAACAGGTAAGAAACTTGAATCAATGGAATCAGCAGAGAAACAATAGAAAGAATAATGAAAGTCAGAAAGAACTGACTAATACTGCCAGCATACACTACAAAGTTCTGAGTTTTAGGAACTTATTTGCTATTATTTCAAATTACCAATTAAAGTTAGTGCATTTAGTTCTTCAAAGAACTAAATGCTTAAAGTGATCAAGTTTAATCAAATAATTTTCTCTCCTTTAAGTCATTGCAGTATCCGTAAACAAAAACTATGCGTACAAAATCTCACAATCTTTGATTTTTGCTCCATTCTAAGTATCAACCAGCTTATGGACCCCATTATCACTTTCAGCCCAGCATGAAATTTCATAACTAAAACAAACAAGAAAGCTCATGTTCCAACAAATTTATTACACTCTTGAAGAATTCCCAGAAAGATGAGCTTGTTTTTTCTCCGGAAATCTGTTGCGCCACCACATTTCCTCTGTTCGTTTGAAATGCTCATGCCATTTCCTTAGCTTTACAGTACTTTTGATCTTCTCATAGCACCCAGAACACCTGAGTATTCTCATAGCACCCAGAATACCACCATTTCAAGAATTTTTTAATCTGTCTCATTTACCAAATCCTCAATTTCCAGACTGCAGGATTTACTTTAACAACCTCATTCTATTCTGGTCACACACATCAGAAAGATTAAGGTAATTCAGATCAAGCCGAGAGACAGAGTAATTAAGATTGGCATAGAGGATGAAAAATGCATTTTGGAAGTAGTATCTAGAGGAGCATATCTTGTTCAGCCTATGAAAATATGTCTCCTCTACTTAAATACATCAGAAGAGGTTAATAGTAGAACAGACCACAAAGGCCTACAAGCAACTCAAAATTACAAAATTTTGGTGTAGGAACAAAAGGACACTGGTTTTTCAAGACCCAGTGTAAGAGGGAGTATTTTATTCCTTCCAATGGGGAAAGATCATCAACAGTAGATGAAAAGTACTATAATAGCTGGAGATGAAACAAAAACCCTGAAGGTTACTTACATTCCCATACTCTTAAATCATATCAGCTGGGATAAGTTTCTGACCTGGCTGTCTTGAAACCTGGCACCCTAAAACCTCTACTAGGCACGCACAGACTCATTTCATCCCTGTCCAGGTTAAGGTGTCTGGGTTATACCATACCCACACCCTTTGACAGTCACTGCCCATCCTTCCGCACTCCTCACTTTCTTCTCCTGCTGTAGTGCTCTGCTGGCTCTGCTCCCTGTGGTGTTCAACACATCCCCTGGGTTGACTGGAAGTTGTGCAGCTGCCTGCCTTTTGCCACAGTTTTCATCAAGGCAGCCACGACCTCAGCAACAGGCCACCACATATTTAATGAACAGAGCTAGCTAGCACCTGCCTGCAGCCAAGGGCAGTCTCAGTACTGAGGGGACGGAAAAAAGACAACAACTGCTAAGACATGGGATATTAACTGAGAATTTTAGCAAGTCAGCAGGTTGTAGAGAGCAGCAAACTAAAAACAACAACAAAAAAAAAACCCAAAAACAAAGAAAAAAAACAACCCAACAGTGTTAGGACTACAGCATCTAGTTTGGCTGTTGTAAACAAGCTGCTCATTGGAGAAAGGGAGCTGAAGGCTTGAGCCTTCATTTGACAAAGTAAATGTGCTTGCTCTGTCTATAAGAAGACCAGATGAGCTACAGATAGTCTGGAACAATGCAGAGAGGAAATCGGCACTATCACAGATGAGGTGGCTGCCACAGTTAAACTAGACGTAACAGGGACAGAAGGTAATTCTAAGCTTACATCAGAAATGAGAGTAAAAAGAAATGTGATGAAATCACTCAGACACTGCAGAGGCACCTATCCCAAAGTTACTACTACTTGCACATTATATCTGCTTCTGGAGAAAATAATAGCAGAAGATCCTGAAAACATTGCTATATTCAGGAGTTAAGACATTCTTCAGTAAGTTAAAAAGATATATATTCAAAATTTAAATAGTAAGTAATGAACTAGTTAGCTCCCATTCATAACAATAAAAACAAAGGCAACACTAATAGCTATTCACTTAGGCGGACTTTATAATAAAATTACTTAAGTGGATACCAGTGTTTAAAATACTAAAAATCCTGACCACTAAGGATCAGGCAGTGAGGGCAACAAAAACGGTACAAAGTGCCAGGGAAACAGAGCAGTAAGTAGAGTCAGAAATGGCAGTCAGAATTTTGGATGGGAGCAAAAAGACTCATAGTGCAAATAATGACTTTTTAAGGACTCAAATCTGCTAGTTGAAAGTGAAGCAAGGTGGGGCTCAGATAGAAAATAATGGATAAGTGCAAAACGGTCTGTCGTGCAGCAGCTATGACACCAGGGATCTCAGATTCATTCAGACACAGATGGCACCATGGAAGCCCTTGGGAATGCTTTAATGTGTCCTCAACAGCTTAATTACCACAATAAATGAAATACTCATATTGCTTTACTAGTGAAATTAATAAGATTAAAAATGGAGCTCCATACTGGGTTTGCTAACTTCACAGAAAGATTAAGAGACTATTACAAAGGGGGCAGTAAAGAATTATCTCTGTGTTTCTAAAAATGTAGCTCAATTAGTATTTCCCAAAGTTATGGTTTTAAATATGACATAAGGTATGAACAGCACAAGTTAAAATTATGCAGTCATGCACTTCTTGCTGTGGGATCATTGAGTCAGTTTCAGATGGAGCAAAACAAAAAGTAGCCATAGACTTAAAAAAAAATACACATCAAAAAAATCAGCCAAATTTTGAACAACATACATAACTGAAAGCTTTTTAAACCTTTCAAAATTTCTTGACTTCAGTCAGATGGAGCACCTCTCCAATGCTACATAACTTGGACTGAAAAACAGCAGTTCACTGAAGCCAAAACAGTTGTCAAGCTCAACAGGTGCACACAGGGGATGGCAGAAATTATATTTGTGCTAAATATCTGGTCTTCCAAAAGCCTTACTTGAAATACAAATAATCGTGTAAGCCAGTAATGAAGTTGACAGGCTCCCCTGGAGTTGGCAAAGGAACTGCTAGTGCTCCCAGCAGCAAGGCAGGACAATGTTACTGCTCCTTGAACATCCAAGGCAACACAAACGTCACCAGAAACGTCACAATGCCACTTCTCAGGAAAAGCAGCTGCAAACCCAGAAAAGGGTTTTCTTCTCTAAGTATTGTACAACCTTGGGAGGGGAAAAAAAGCTTCCATATAAATTCTGAAAAAGACAAAGAGATGGAGAAAATGAAAAAAAGGAATTTGCATTAGATAAATTTTCCTATTTTTATCAGTGTTTCGTTCCAGCTGAACTATCTCGTTCATCAGCTCATGTGCCCTTTCACAGACCACCCCATGGGCACAGAGGCCATTGGGTCCCTGCCAAAAAAGCAGCTGAGGAGGCATCAAGGCTGCGTGCATTTAAAAAAATGTGAACTAAACCGCTGGCCTGGATCCAAGTAAGCCTGTACCACCCTCTCTACTCTGAATGTTATCCAGAGAGTAAGGGCACAGAAAAATCACATTTAAACTTAGTCTCCATAACTTCTTTGTCACAGACATATTATAAAAGCAGAGTCCTGAGGGTTTTTTTCTGAATCAGAAAGAAAAAAAAATGGTTGCACACAGTCTTTTTCAGACCTCTATGCAAAACATTCTAGCCACTCATACTAATAAAACTCAGAATTTTCTAGAAAAATTTCATTCTTTTTGTTCATAAACTAGCAATCTTGACCCCCAGCTTTTAATTTGTTTTACTGAAATATTTATTTCTTTCAATAAACGAAGCATTCCAGATTTGACTCTCTATGCAACAAAGATTAGTCAGAGATCAGGACAGTGATTTTACTTACTACCCTCCATTTATACATATGAAGGTATAAAGCTGACTACCAGAAGAGTAACAGAAGGTATTAGCAGATTCATTTCTAAAGCTTCAGCTTACCAAGTTAATGATTAATTAATTTATTAAAATAGAGCTGAAAGTCCAGGAGCAAAGTTCCAAAGTAAAACAAAGTGATTTTACTTGTTCTTAACACAGACTCCTAACTGATTCAAAAATGTCAGCACCTGTTACCCTGACCAGAAGCTTTTTACTACCTTGCATAGGATTGCAAAGAGTAAACCCAGCAAAAGTAATGGATTGACTCATAGAAACAACTGTTTATAAAATGGAGTCCTTTGATAAAAGGTGAGGTCTTGCTGAAGGAAAAACAAGAAGCATCTGCACTAAAGCCCCTGCTGTGCTGTCACTCAGCACATGACAGAGCCCACAGTGAGGTCATCAGCCACTCACTGTGGGCACACTGATGTCATTTAATTGCATGCCTAAATAATTTCATGAAACACGAGGAAGAGATCACTCCTCTTGCCTAAGCTCTTCCGAAAACCTATCCATTATTCCTAATTATCTTCTAATGCCTCTCTCATTTGCCATGTAGAGAGTCACTGCAGTGAGCACGGTGACCTTTTGCTGGAATTCACTGTCTGTGGTATTTCAGAGTTGTCCCACTGAGCAATGGGATCAGGAAATGCAGTGATTGCAAATGGCGTTCTAAAACAAGCATGCAAAAGGGCTGAACCACCCTAGATTGGAAACAAGCCTTTCAAGTTGATGGGTGCCATTAAAGGAGGACAGGATGCTCAGATGTCACTCATCCATACAGTCTCCTGTCAATGACCTTTGCAAAGAACAAATCAATACTAGAGCAGATACTGTATCTACTACTTCTTACTGTGTAGGAAAGGTCAACCCATTTTCATGTATGTATCAGTTCCAACATTACTGTTCTCAGACACAGAATTGCTTAAACCTGGGAATTAAGAAAAAATCTCTATCTTGCACAAAACACCATTTCAAAATGTATTAGCTTAAAGAAAAGATTTGGAATGGAATCTTATTTCATAAGCAAGGTATGATGCTTGCAAAAAGAATTTAAAGTTCTATCTTGCTATCACGAAATGTTCTCTAAAAATACAATGCAAATGAAATTATAAACAGCATTTATGAGACTATTTCCTTAGCATAATCTGGTACCACCTGTGTGTTTTACCACAGAAACAAATGTATTTTTAAAACACTAAGCCATTTACAGTCATTTTGTACGTGCCTGCTGTACCTGGTTTTGATTGTATGTACTGGCCACAGAGATTAATCTCCTCTTACAGTTCACTTAGACAGCATATTTTGAGAAGCCTTTACAGAAATACATGTTTTGGTTCTATATTTTAACTCGATCCCATTTAGCTCAATGCCCAATTCTTTCACTTCAGCAAAAAAAAATCTGTAATACACATATTGCCACAGTCTAGGAGATGTTTGGTACCAATGTCATAACTGAAATTTCTGGCCTTTTTTAAAATATGTATTTGAATTCCCAAAGTATGATTCAGTTTAACACTTCATAGGACCTGAAAGTTCAAGGATGAACATCAAAACTCTATTACAATAGACATTGTGGCTAAATGAAAAATCATCCTGCTGTATACCTTAGACATACCACAAATTTCACACAACTTCAGTCTGGTTCTAGTTAGAAGACACTGCTGCACTATTTGATATTGGAAGTGCGAGATCCACAAGGACAATGTTTTAAAATTTCAGAAATCTAGTATTTCAAAATGCTTGCAGATGGGAAAAGGCTTATTTAATACTCAGTGTAATGAATTTCTGAGTTACATTAACTGCAGCATCATAAGGAAATATTGTATTCCTTCTCTCTAGCTGTATGGAAGTGGAGCAATGGCAGTGCCATACATCCATAAGCAAAGTAATAAAAAAGGATCTGTAATTTTTGATGCATACATTTAACACATTTCAGTAAGGTTTATCACATTTCTTGCTTCCTCTTTCCAGCATCACTCATAGTTAATGTTGAGGTATGCAAAATGTTTAAAATCACTCAGAAGTCCACATTAAGAAAAGAGAAGCAATGTTTTTAAGAATAAAATAGTCATTACTAATCTTATTGCACACGACTTGGTCAAGAGATAAAGCACCTTATTATAATTTTGTAAACCAGCAAAACATCCGCTGACTCAATAATTTAATTATTTATGTAATTCTCTTGCAAAGCCACATTCTAAGAATGGTTTCTCTCTGTCAAGCAGATATAAAGGTAGAATCAAGTCATTCAGCTTTGCACCATTGAACAGTGTACACTGACAGATTAGGAAAGCCTATTCTGATGCTGCTGACACACATATCAGCAAATATGAATCTGAAGTTTTGTGTTAATTTTTAATTAGTTGATTGTGCCATTATGTCAGAAAATAAAAAAAAATAAAAAAATAAAAAGAGCATTGTCTTGGAGTGAAACACTGAAAAAAAAAAAAGCTATACTTATGACTGCAGCCATGTGCTAAAAGCCAAATTACAAGCCAGCAACTCATTTTAAGATTTCTAAAACTACCTGCTGAATTATTATTTCACTAAGGAAATCCAACCTATGCACTGTGATGCAGGACAGAGCTGCCTGTCTCCCTGTCTTGTCATACTGCTTATTTTGATTATCTGCAATGGCAGAGAACTATGGATTTTTAATATACTTTTATTGCATTTTGGATAGCTGACATATTGACAGTAGGTTTGGGGCATTTTCTTCCTGAATTTTTATGACTATGCCTTTTTGATGACTATGCTTCTTAAATTTTTATTTGAAGTTTAAAAATGGCTGCATTTCTTTAGGGACAGATGAAAAATTCTATCAGGTGTAATACCAAAAATCTTCATTAGATGCTGAGGGCATTTAGAAAAAACAAAACCGAAACACACAAAAACTCACTCAGTATTAATACTAGTATGCTCTTTTCATCTCCCATTCTGCCCTTGAAAAAGTCTCAACCTTTTTTAAAGCAGGATCCAAAATAAAACATGCTGAAGATGTAACTGCTTTTTAGGCAATCTAGGTTTTTACTCAGTGAAAGCCTATTTCCTTACTCCCTAACAACGAAGAACACACAGTACAACAGTAATTATTCTAAAAACAGTTACACTTCCTACTGTGCCTTCACAACCAGAACTGTGAAACAGAAACATTGCAACAGCACTGAGTAAATGGAAATCAGAATGCTAACTCTGCATGAGAGCACACAGGTCTGCTCAAAAGACTCTGCAGACTGTGGGTATTGCTGTAACTGGCTATGAGTGTCTGCTTTTGAAGAGAGCTATTCCTCATGGCTAATCTCTTTCAGTTCATTTGGTCATACATTAATAGACTGTCATCCTGCACAGCATTAAGAGAGGGTTGTGGTAGAAGCAAAAAGAAATGCTTTCCCCAGAAAGCTGGTGATGGGAAGGGGGAAGCAGATTATAGCCAGCAGCAGCATCCAACTAGAAAACTTGGGGTTTTTACACTTCCATAAAAACAATCAGAGAAAATGCAGCAGAAAGGTATAAAACAGATTTTTTCATTACAACTGTGAACTCTACAATGCTATTGATCTAAATTCTGTGATGTGTTTTGGAGAAATATTTACTTTCAAGGAAAAAGATAAAATAGGAATCCATTACATTCTTTACTTGCCTTAAGAGTATCATTAAAAGCAGGCAAATAAACTCAAAGCATCCATATTCTGTGATAAAAATGTATTTTATAAAATAGCAGTGGTCTTCTGAAACAAATCCCTAAAACCAATAACCAAGTGCTTAAGTAGTATATTTATGTCATGACAAATCAATGGCAAGAAATGTACCTTCAACACACTCCATCCTGACATTTCAAAGGAATACTTTATTTAGAGAATCACTTCATTTTCTCGCCCATACCCAGAAGCCCCAACACTCAATTTCCCCTTTCTTTAATTCTTACTCCTAAAAGTTATAAAAAACTGCTTTTAAAGGTATTTTATTACTCCAACGGAAACAAGTACCTGCCATAAAACAATATACACATTTACATAAGCTTTTCGTAAATTCTCACAAGTCATTGCACCCTATTTAATTTTATCTGAATTTTAACCCTGTTTTAGCACCTAGTCCCACCTTACTACCTTACCATACCATCTTACTAATTATCATTTCTGAAATTCCAAGTCCTGCATCTTAATTAGAATTGTGGACTTGTATTACAGCACAAAATTAACTACAGGACTGAGGATTTGGGCATCTGGGAGAAAAAGAACTGATATGATCCAAGACTTGATTGTCCAAATACCTTGTGTTTTAAAAGTGAGGTGTTTTCTTTAGCTATGACAGATGTCCCTTAGAAAATGGTATCATATCAAAGTCATCAAAACAGTGAAGGCCTAACCAAAATGAAAACCATCAAGTGCATCATACAACATCAGGAAAAAAAAGATAATTCTACCTGTATCGAACATGCTCAATTGTGTCATATGTCAGCTTGCTGCTGATATTCTGACTATGAGGGTTGCCTAGGAAACAGCAAAGATACAGAAATTAATCAATAATCACAATTTTGCTATTAAATTTCTTTTTTATCAAAGTATTACACCAAGCGAGCCTAAAAGATGATAAAGGTTCAATGCATACTTCACAGCAATTCCCTGAAGCCCCTTAGTCAAGAGAAGGGAGATACAACAGGGTAAAGCAATTATGACAGACCCAGAAACTTCAGCTGGATCTCTTACTAATCCTTACGCAGTTTCCCTAAAAAGAAAATGAAACTGCATATGCACAAACATACTAGGAAAACTACAGACAAAATACACATTCATAACTGTATGTGTGCAGTAGCTAAGAAGCAAAAGACAATCTGGAGATAACAGACAATAACCACGATGGGACAGAAAAATTAATCCCTGGTTTTTTAGTGTCTGAAATTCAAATAATGCATTGTAATATAAATTTTATTGCAAAATGAGTGGCCACCTTAGCCCAGTTCAACACAAGCCTATGTAACAATTAAGAGCATGATTTTATCTTTTTGAGCAAAGAAGATTACAGCAATATTCACCCAGACACAGCACACTTTCCTATTAGCAAATACTGAGAGAACATGCTGAAACAGTTTGGAAAGCAAATAAGGAAAAAAGCTGCTATACTAACACAGTTTTTGCAGTAGGCTCCAACATTAGCTACCCTTTTCAAAATTTAAGTTACCCTGATGAAAGCTGTTGAGTGAAGGTGTTGAAAATAATAACTTTAGAGCTCAAACCCAAAACTAATACTTAGACTTTTCATGTCAGATGTTGTATTTCTGTAATTTCCAATTCAAATATTTTCAATTTAGAAGTGAGACTATCTCTTACTCATATTACTTTCCCTCATTTGCACATGTAACAGCTAAACTGCAGTTCTTTGGGCCTGTGGGTTATCACCAAGAAAATAAAAAAGCTGAAAGTCATATTCCTCCATTCACATCTGTGTTTGTTAAATTAACTCTTACTATACAGCATTTACTGTCCTTAGAGTATGAGGCTTAACTGAAAAAAAAAAAAAATTGACCATTCTGGAGCTCTTGTTATCATTTTAGATGAAACACCAATAAAAACATATAATTTGCTCTCCTATAGCATAATAGGTACTATGCAAATCTGCTCCAAACTGGCAGTACTACTATTTCTATTCATAAGCACTCAATTGATTCACAAGTAATTTTTTTTTCTACCACAGATGGTACTTATTAAAAGGGTTGAGCCCAATATTGTTTGAGATAACTAAGATCAGAGCGCATACATTTCACTTTACAATGTCTGTGGTGACAGAACATTAATTTTCGTACCACTGGCATGCACTTGAGTAGGAGATCTTGAAGTAGGTAATCAAATCGATGTATTTTGTTATAACAAAAAAAGCCCCCATCCCTATCAAGAATAACAGTTATTTATAGTGGAACCTAAATTTAAGCTCTGGATCCCACCCTTGCCAGCATTCAGAGAAAAGAATAGGGGGAATGACATAATGGCACATTGAAAATGAACATTACCCAAAGTTCTCAAGTGGCTTGCCCAGATGATAAGCACATGCGTGCCAGTGGTGGAGGGAACTAGCATTTTCTTGTAAAGCAGTGGTACCTAGTTCCCAAGTGAGGAATCCCTTTGTTCCATGTATCAGGGAGCACAAGCAAGACACAAAACTAGCAAAAAGGACACATGACCCACAGATAGTAACACACCATAGGAAATTTGATTACTTCAGTGGGACTACTCACAGCATAAATACTGTGCAGTATATTTTTTTCTGGTTGAGCATGACTCACTCTAATGTAAATTGTCTCACACAGTAACAGTATTTCTTAAACAATGGAAGCTGCTGACTTCATATAAAATCACACCCAGTGTGTGATTCTCGGTTAGATAATAACATCAAAAAGAAATTAAAGGCTTAGGTAGAGGATCTGGGGACGAAGTACTTACAGGTGGTGCTGTAATAGTTAAATGTCCACCCAGATATTACGCAATTCTGTAGATACTTTTACTCACATTCCTCTGCACAGGATTGCTTTGGCAATACCTATCCTTTTTCTGAGTAGGCACCAAAGTCTAATAGTCAGAGCAGAGCAAAGTCTAATAGCAACGATTCTGTGCCTAAATTCACTTGGGATCTTTGAGCTACACTTTTTTTCTGAATAAAATGCTTATACACTGAGTCACAGTATAAGCTCTTTGTGATGACTCTCTCTGAGAAGGAGGGTGGTTCTGGATTCTGGTCCTTGCATAAGAAACTGAGTTTTCATTTTTGCGTGGAAAAAATCACAAAGAATGAACAGCGCTTATGGGTGAAATGTATTTCTTTATCCCAACCCTGGTGCCTAACAGAGTCATGCAACAGAGCCATCCATGTTCACTTTGATCTTTCTTCTTCATCAACATCGACAGGTCTTTGGCCACCAAAAAATGAAGCTTGGGGTGACACGAAGGGCCTATGCCTCATTTGTAAAAGCACTGCTCTTCCAACTACTCTATAGCAGTATTAAAAAACCTGCAGAAGGTCTCTTCCAAGAAGCTCAGTTTTGAATGATTTAGATGGAGACTTCAGAACACTCACGGGAACGCTGCTTTGCACTTACCATAAACATTGTTTCTGAGGTCATCAGTAAAAGCTTTAAGTAGACTCTCTGGGAAAAGTGCTGAACCAGCATGATCAAGGTAAGTAATCCCTAAAATACAAATAAAATTACTAGTTTCAATTTTTAACAGATTTAATGCCATTTTCTCCCACAGATTACATTGTGAAGTGCACCATTCAAATACCCCTTTTCATTCACTAGCAGGAAATTAAAAAAAAAAAAAAAAAGGATGAGACAATAGAAGGTAAACATTTTGATTACCTGTGTATAATTTTTAATTAAAACCAAAGAGGTCCTTCCTTTCATGCTTAGATTCCACCTTTGGAAGAGAAAAATCTTTCATTTGGCCTGTACAAAACTGAGCAAGCTGGTGTCTTCAGACATAGCACCTTGCTACTTCTAGGCTCTACTTATTATGAAAACTACTATTACCACAGTGTTAGCAATTATTATTAACATCAACACCAATAGTAATGTTGTCTTCTTGCTGACAGCTGACACAACTCTCTCAAGAACTGACAGGACCTAAATCATGTCTGAAGCCCAAACACAGGACTAGAATAAGTTTTAATGTATTTGATCATGTCTCATCACTTTTCTGCACTTAACATTTAATTCATTTTTAAAATCTCCTTTTATATTATTAAGCTACTGCAAAACTTTTAAATAAATGCTTATTGGAAAATGGCTTTTTTCATGTTTGGCCATTCTAGATTTCTTAATCTTTAGCAATTATTCTTCCATTTCTCCAGCGTGTTTTATGTTCTTTATTAGTTTTTTTCATTTCACATACCTTAAGTATTTCAACCTTTTTCAAATTTTAATAATGATGAATATGATTAAGATTAGAATTTATTAAGTATTTTAAAGATCTTCCTTTTCCACATGGATTTAAAATTGAGTTAAACTTTAAACGAGAAGCCTTGACACTTGGAAATGTGTAATAATATATATTATGTTACTGTAGCAGTGATCCAGTGGGTAAAGCTGTGAGGCAGTGCTAATAATAAAACCAATCCAGACACCCACCCCTTATTTTCTAAAGAGAAGAGTCCACTCCTGATTTAAGATTTCCTCACTTGCAGTGCCTAGCAGAAGCAGAATTCTTAATGATGGCTTGAAGTCAGTCAAGTGTTTTAAGGTGCTCCAAGGGGTAGAGCATGGACAAAACCAGGGTCAAATTATTAGCTGTACAGATTTTAGAAGGTTTTATTTTTTCAGAAAAGAAGAATCCTAGGATGTTTCTTCCAAGCAGTTTGAAGCAGTACATACAAGCACTCAGGGGTCAAAATGCATATGGAGGTCTGTCCTGCTCAGTTCCCAACAGCTGCTTGGCTCTCTGCAGGAATGCAAGGCTTTGGAGGGAGAGAGGCACACTGCCCATGGCAGGACACAGCCAGGCCCCTGCTCAGCACTGTGGCACAGCTTCTGCCAGCAAGGGGACAGCAGCTATCCCTCCAGCAGGACATAAGCCCACCATGGCCACCCCAGGACCTGCAGCTTGTCACCGAAAGCTCGACCAGGCCCTGTGACATGGAGCTAAAGCGTGGAGCTACAGCCACAACCTCCATGAGCTCCCACAGCTGGACAACAGGCAGCCCACAGCCACTGGCTACAGCTGGGAGAGGTGGTAAAGGCAGGATTAGGGCTGAGAATGGAAAGAGGAAGCCAGAGCCAAGCACAGGTGGAAGGAGGGCTGTCCTGGAGGGAACCACCCTGGACAACCCTCTTCCAACAAAGCCTCAACAGAAGTGCCATTTGGCTCTCACAAGCACGAGGAGCACAGCCAGGTGATGCTCCTCTGGGAGCAGCTGGACCTTTCCAGCCCCAAGGATGGAGACAGGTCATTACACAGACCTACAGCATGAGCAAAAACCAGGCAACCAGCTGAGGCTCCTCAAAGAAAAACCATTCACTGACAAGGGGCAGGCACTTCCTGTCCTGACCAGCACTCCTGTGAGAAAATGTGGAGTAAAAAACTTCTAGGTAAAGGGCCCTTAAGTGGTTTTTCAAATTTGATTTCCTATGTAACTCATGATGAAGGACAATATAGCAGTTCTGTGAAATGGAAGTATAAAAACCAGCTAGTAATTTTTTAAACTCCTCCCATGGGTATAATACTTTTAAAATCTGTGAGAAAATTTGGCTGAGGAAGGAAAAATTATTAATTCTTAAACTTTTATTTTATATTTAATGCTGCTGTTTAATTGAAAACAGAGAACAGCATTTAATACTCTCTCCCACTGCCCAAAAAAAGAAATAGGCTCTCTCGTCTTTTGAGGCTGCACTGAAAAAATATCTTCATTGCTATTGCACTTTTATGATGTAGTTTTTCCTTGCTGTCTTATTTCAACAAAACTGTAGTTTTAAAGAAAAGAAAAAAAAAATGGCACATGTATAACACCACAGAAAAAACACATTAATAACTTTCATTGTGTTTTCTCCCGGTTTAGTAAGATTTGCTATTTTATCTTTATTGAATGCACATTAAGCAAAGAGATTTGTCAGTATATAGAGAACAATCCAGTTTCTGTTGTTTCACTGTGGTATTTAGTATATAGGCTGTCAGCACTATGAAATGATACTGTTTATGGGAAATAACAGGAGAAAGAAAATATAATATGACCAACAAAAAGAACATTAAAATGCAATATCCATCAGGACGTTGTTTCATTGCTCAGGGAAAATGTAAAATTAACTTTTAGTTTAATTTACATACTATTATGTTTGGAGTGTGTAACTGACTTCACCAGTCTAATAATAAACCAACTATTTGATAAAATCACATTTCAGAAGTAGGGTTTTTTAATACAAATATCAAAAATCATTCAATGCATTGGCATTAGTTATGGAGAGTTATTCAGCCAGAGTATCAGTTCATAAGATGCAATATTCATATGCTAATATCCTTGCAGATTAATTTTACATGGGGAACTCTTTGGGAACCAATACAGGCCAGTCTGTCCTGCTGAAAAATTCTCAGCCCAACACTCTGATCTCCTTATGTGCTACAATTCACCTAACAAAGCGTTTACTATCCCTGTGTGCTCTTGGCCCTTTGTAAAACTTCATGAGTGCACACCTACATACAGCCTCGTAAGTGCCAGGGGACTATCCAGTTTAACTGAACATTAAAATCTCTTAAAAGAAAAAAGATAATTTAATTTGGAGCATTTCAATATTAGAGCGAGAACACTCAACTGCGCAAAAGTCTGAGAACCTGCAAAACATACAAGACAAAGAGAAACTACCAGATTAAGCTTCGTGAGCCAAATATCTGCTTCTGACAAAAGCACACTTGTCTAAAATGTGACTCCACCTGACTTAGAAGAAATTGGAAGACATCATTTGATGAATTGAAAGTTGAACAAGGCAGTTACATCTTTACTAAATCTTCTAGTAACTGCTAAGCTGTGTTAATGTCTACCACCCAGAGGACAGTCTAGAGGGAAAGCACAGAGAAATACCCTGGAGGCCCTTCCTCCAATGGCCTGGTGCCACATAACACTAAGTGACTAAGCTGTCTCCTACTTCACAACCCACCCATAAACCCATGTCTAGCCACCCAGCTCCTCTCTGGCTAAATGATTACTACTTTGGTATTATGTAATATGTTCTTGTAATGGTTGAAATTGTTCTTGGTGCTACACATTTCTGAACTTTGTCTAAGTATCACTTCCAAAAATAACCAATTTACCTACACACCATCTGGACGCTCTGTGTTCACCTCCTTAAGCTTTTGTTATTCTGTGATTCTGCTACAGTCACCAGAACAAGCCAACCTAAGCTTCACAGATTATTTCTCACAGCTCTGACACTTCAAAATTCCTGCACTCCAGCTGATTATAGGCTGCCAGTTATACTGCCAAAAGTCTCATAATAAAGAATGAAATGTGTAGTTACAAGGCAGCAACTCTACAGAGTCATGAATTTTGATTGGTGGATATAATTGCAATTCAGTAGGATTATATACACAATATTACTTGGAAAGCAGATACAGAAAATGCCCTGGGGAGAGAATATATATCTTAAGTATGGCAATATTAACAAAACCAGTATGAAATAGATTATATAAAAACAAGCTGAAGGCAAAATTAAACATTATCTGTCAAAATATAAATATCACATTACCACATACCAAACCATAAGCAGGAGAAAAAAACAAGTGACAAAATAGGGAGAAGTGGACTCTACAGAGGTTGTAGACAAGTGGGATATCATTTGCTCACAGAGAGGTTTTAACAGGTAGAATCACATCAGGTACTTCAGGTGCATAGAATTATAGAACAGTTTCGGTTGGAAGAGACCTTAAAGATCATCTAGTTCCAACCACCCTGTCATAAGCAGGGACACCTTCCATTAGCCCAGGGTGCTTGAAGTCTCATCCAACCTGGTCTTGGACTCTTTCAGGGATGGGGCATCCACAGCTCTCCTGGCAATCTGTTCCAGTGCCTCACCACCCCACAGTAAAGAATTTCTTCCTAATATATAATCTAAACCTACCCTCTTCCAGTTTGAAGCCATTGCCCCTTGTCCTGTCACTACATTGTCCCACTTCATCTTTCTCATGGGCTTCAAGCACTGGAAGGCTGCAGTCATGTCACCCCAAAGCCTTCTCTTCTTCAGGCTGAACAATCCCAATTCTCTCAGCCTTTCCTTATGGGAGAGAGGCTCCATTCCTCTAATCACCTTGGTGGCCTCCTCTAGGTTGCTCCAACAGGTCTATCTCCTTCCTGTGCTGGGGACCCCAGAGCTGAGGCAGCACTGCAGGTGGGTCTCACCAGAGCAGAGGGGGAGAATCACCTGCTTCACCCTGCTGGTTGTGCTGCTTTGGATGCAGCCCAGGATATGGCTGGCCTTCTGGGCTGTCAGCACACATGGCCGGGTCACATCCAACCACCAGGTTATTTTAGTAATCTAAGTTGATACCCTTTTGAATCAGCTCCTTCTTTCTAGTCACTGTGTAAGATTTAACTCCTCCAAGGGAGGCTCCTAAATTAAATAGCAAAAATACCTTTAACTATGTAATGTAGTATACATAGCCTTTCTAAAAGTGCCTGAAATTCTTGACAAAAGGCATGATTTGTCTACACACTGTATGGACGGACAGATAAAGATCCTCATTATGCAAAACCATTAATGAAGTGCATTAAAAGAAAAGAAAATCCTACTAATGGCTTGAGATTTGCCTTCACTGGATATTTTCTGGATTAAACATTTAATGAATATTTTTACCTGCACCTTCAGTTCCTTTTTGGCATCGATTTAGACAAAACTATCACATCAGAATACATTTTCTCAATAAAAACATGCCTCTCATCTAAACAGTCCTGTTCTGCTAGACAAGGTAATGTTTTATTTCCCTTGCTTAGGGCCAAGGAGCTCTTCAAAAGACCACAAAAGCATAGTGCTTGATGGACAAGGCCATAGATGCTCAAAGGCTGAATAGTTACTATGCAGTTAAAGGAGACACTGTTCCTCAGCATGATCTGATTTAATTGCTGCAGGCCTGGTGAAGTAACGCAGCAGTCAGCCCACAGCCATGGGGCACATCCTTCCAGGGCCCCAAATTCATCAATTCAAGTAATCACAGCTTGACACGACTGCCAAATGCTGCTCTGCACTGGGCTGTGACCAACCCGGATAATGGTACCAATATTCTAAGGGCTGCTATGCAGTCACTGAGTTCCATGGGAAAATGGTGTTTAATTAATGTATTTGAGTGTTTGACTTGATGGACTCATTACAAAAAGCAAAGCATGAAATCTGCAATTACATTTATCCATAATAAGTTCCCATTATTTTTTTCATGTGCAATTGGCTTGCATTATTTGCTCTCACTGCGTTATTACCTACAGCAAAGTAGGCAGAACATCAAAACCCTTTACAGAGAATACCACACACTCTCTTTGCTTGTTGTACTCCTCAGCAAGGGCTATACCAACTCCACAAAAGCTCTTTAGGTTATTCAGTGTCATTATGCACTGACACTGTTCTATGTACATGAGTCCCTACTTGCAGCTTTCACTTTACAGCTTGCTACTGGTACTGAGGAAGAGAGGAGTGCAAAACAAAGCAATGATTTCACATTTATTAAGAAATCATATCCAAGCCTATGCATTCTTCAGAGCTACAGAAAAATTATAAATAAAAACTGCATGCCATCAAATTCCATCATTTGGCAACTCCTGTGTTTAATGAGACTGCAGTAAATGGATCAATCAGCAGGCCCCTTCACCCTCATGGGCCTACCTGTAAGGCATAGCTTTACTCAGTGCATCATTGGGGCAGGATTAAATATCGACTGCACTCAGGGATGTTATTCCCATGGACAGCTTTAATGGGCTGTGTAAGACCAGCTGAAGTCTTATTTGTGGGCATGAACCAGAGGTACTCCAGCTTCATACAAATAACCTACTGCAGCCTGTCTCTCTGTCATTGGATGAAATATACATCACAAGTGATTCATATTCATGCATGTCTTCAAACAATTGCAGCTTGCTCAGACAAACCAGCATTCACACCTCCCTAGAGAAGATAAGACCATCTTTCAATCTCTCTCTTTTCTTCCCCTTTCTCTCTGATGCAGTTGATCAAATGAAAGAAGAGTTGAAAGAGTACATGTTCCCCATTCTTCTATTACTGGAGAATGCTTTTGTTGGTTTTCCAGAAAACTTCACAGAAACATTCACATTTGTGTAGGAAAGAGGCAGTTTTGTGTAGGAAAGAGAATTCCCACTTGAGATGAAAACACAATGGTAAAAAACAATGTTTAAGGAACCATAATAATTGTTTATAATGGCAGTCATTACCTAAACATTCTAGTAGCACACTCTTGCTCTTTTTTCCTTCCTTTTCTTCCCATAAAACAGCCACAGACTTTTAAAAATGTTTGAAACTGACTTTTCTAGTCAGTTTTACTTCTTGCTCTGTGACCTGAAATAATAAGCTTCATAAGAAATCTAGGGCAAAATAGTGACACAATATTCTGACCAAAATATATCAAATGAATTGTGCAAAGATATATAGAAAGCCTTTAAAATTACTTTATGTGTTTCCATAAGCACTAGAAGATAAACTAAGTTCAGGAAAAAAAAAAAAAAAACCAAAGAGTTTTACACTTTTCTTCATCCTTTTCCCTTAGAACTCATTTCATTACACAGAAATAATTTTTTATGAGCTTCTGGCAGCTGGAGCCTTGGGTTGAACTTACAACCATAGCAATAATTAAACACCTACATAAGAACTGGTACACACAATGAACACTCAATGACAGAGAGCAAAAATCAATTATGCCTACTGCTGAGGCCCTGCAGAAGTATTTCCCAGACATCAATCCTTCCCAATGACAAGACCACGTTAACGCCCTGTTTGGCAAATGTACCAGTATTTCTCTCTGCTGCTTTTTCTGGCAAAGAAGCAAGGCTGCTACTGTAAACCAGTGGTAAAGTTATTCTCCAATGGAAACTCTTCACACAAGGTTCCCCAAAGACATTTAGGGCCCTTGATTTCCTTGTACCATCCAGCAAAAAGTCCAGGAACAAATTGTGAAGATCAATTTCAGGGATATAAGAATAAGTGAAGCATAAATCTCCGTTCAGCATAAATCTGATATTTCAGGGAAAAATATGTAAAACCAAATGACCGCATTAACAAGAGGAACTGTGCATAAATTCAAAGACTGTGGAATGAAGAAAGTGAGGACTTCAAAAACCACACTCACAAGATGAGATCTAAAAAGTTCCTCCTAGCTCACAGTGGGCAGTTCTTTGCTACAACACTCACCAGCTAAGCTACCTCCACATTAAAAACAAGCAGGTTGTTGAGACTATCGGCTCAAATCAGAACAGTACTTCGGAATTGCGTGCTTCTAGTAAGAAACTGCATCTCAACCTCTAGACTGTTTTACCATGATCAGTGTATTCTGATATCTCCCATGTCAGTGTTGTTCTGCTTTAATATTTATCTTCAACCACTCAGCTTTAACAGGTATTCTTCCCTTGACAACCCAGTAGCATCTCTACACCTGCTCTGGCTAAAACTGCTGTGTTTTCTTGTTCCTAATAAATGGTAATTCCAACAACTCGTTTCAATCCCAGTCATGCCTCTTCCAATTGGAAGCCCTTTCTCTGGGATCAACAGCAGTTTGAAGAGCAGGAGTTGGGGAGCAGAACAGGAGATGATCTCAGAATTTTGGAAATCTATAGTAAGTGTCCCTAACTTTACTGGAAAAATACCTCATTATACCAACACATCCAGATCTCTTGAGTTACACTCTTAATTGTTATTCCTCACCTGATTTACACTCCTAAATGATTGTAGTGTAGTCAGGAAAAAAACAAACAAACAAAACAAAACAAAAACCAACCAGCATTATTAAACCAGGGAAAAGTTCAAATGCTTGAAATGCCCATATATAATGCTTGACCAAGATCTTCTGCAGCTCCTTTTCACCAGTGAGCAGCCACCAACAAAAAGTGAAACCACAAACATATTGACAGCAACAATGGCATGCAAAAATGTTAAGTGTAGGAGTTTCAATATCACTACTGATTAAATACTTAAGACTTAATACAAACAATTTACTTTTAATGAGGCAGAGAAAATACTGAGATTTCATTAGGGAGATAGTAAGTATGCATAAAAAAATAGGTATAAGCTTTTCTTCTGCGTATGTATTGGGTTAATCTAGACATTTTTCAATCATAAAACCTTTTAGCTCCAAGTTCCCACAGATTATCTTCTACTTTATAGTAATTTGATCCAAACTGCTCTCTCAGGTGAAACAATTCAACTATAAACAGATCAACCTAAAAGGTAAGATTATACTCAATTGCTTTACCTCTGCTGAAGTTCATTGACCACATTAGGTATGCAGATATCAGTAACAGAACTCATCAAATAACCTTATTTCTTATTTAGGGATTTTTTTTAGTAAGAATTGTTTTGTAAAATTTTTTAAGATTGACTGTATTTTTCTTGATACCCCCACAAATTTGTAATACTTCAGTACAAAAAGCATCTCTGAATTGGAAAATCAAATTGCTTCCACTCAAAAACCCCCCCAAAAACAAAAACAAACAAACAAACAAACAAACCCCCACCAACCCCCCCAAAACAAAAACAAACAAACAAAAAAAACAAAACCAAAAAACAACCAAAAACTAACAGACACATGTTTCTGTAAATAAAATTTAATAGGTATGCAATTAAACATTGGCATAAATGTTCTATTACTACCTTATTGTACTCAGCCTACATTAGTTTCCACAGGTTATTTTCTATTTCTTAGCTATATTCCCAAGCATAGATTCAAATGCTCAACAACCATTTTCAGAAATGTTCTAGGAACAGAAAAATACGTTTATCAAAAATACTGTTATAGGAAACCAAAGGTTTTAATTCTGAAACAGTTTGACAAGTGTAGAGATTTGTTAACTAGTTCTGACAAAAAATAACAGCTTCCTAATGAGTAGGTCTGAAGACAGTAGTATATAAGAGAAATCCTAATTAACAAATCGGCTTTAAATACAAATAACAGCATGCAGCTTCCAGACACTAATTTTTTTTTTTAAGTTCCCTGATGTCCATATCAAAGCTTTCTGAAAGAAAACTAAAAATATCTTGAGCTATTGGCACAAACACATCATTTAAAACCATCTTCCTTAAAGGTTGGCTAGCATGTGACACAAGTTTTGCAAGTTTGGTGATTTTACTTTGAATCTGACTTGGGGCAGCAACAATGCACTGTTGGACACTGCCATAAAACTGTTTAGAAAGAGGAGTTTGTGGGTCTTCAAGAAACATTATCTTGTACGGGGTACAGATACTGTACCTTCAGAGGATAGGCTCTCTGAACTCAAAGGGCTGCAACCCAACAAAAAAAGTCTTTTCCAAAGTCTAGTGACTTCGAAAGGAACCCATGCAGAATATGATTGCATTTCTGTTGTACTATGAGGAATAAATTGTAGTTCTGCCAAAGCAGAACTTTGCCTTCAGGTCACAGAGACCTCAACTCTGCAAAGAGAAGCAAATTCCACTCAAACATGAGAACACATGTCAAGGTATCCAGAGCCTTTGAAGTAATTATGAGGCCCTGCTGAACTCTCAGTTAAACCATTAACAAATACACTATAACCAGCACATCTTAAACATACTGCACTAATCACCTTTCTGGTTCCAGGTCAAGTTAAAGAGCTGAGTTACAATCTTCACAGAAGCTTAAATGACCTTTGAAACAAATTAAATTTTCTTTTCTTTAATCAAAAGCATTGGAGTGCTCATATAGCTGTATCTTCATCTGTCATCTACAGAACATTTTCAGTCTCTAGGGTATGCATGCACTCTCTAAAAATCCAGCTGTCAATTTTAAAAGTGCAACACTTGTAATAATCCATAGACAAGAGGAGTAGGAGTGATGTAATAACAGGCAATAGTAATAGAATCTCAAAATCACATAAATCAATTAACTAGAGTCAGTTACATCAAATGAAGAACTGCTCCAGAGGTGTGTTTAAGGCATCTGGGTGATTCTCTGTTTCCTCCTAGCACATATTGTACACCTTTACTTACAAATATGCACAAAAGTGCCTGTGTATGCAGTGCTGAGATGGGTGTATGAATATATATACATAAGTATCCCCTTTAGAGGATAATTAGTGTTTTCATGTTGCTTCTCATAGCAGAACATAAGGAAAAGCAGATGTGAACCTGAAGACTCTCCTCCCTTACAGCTCTTTTCCACTTTCCCTTCTCTAGCGCTTTTCAAATTGTACATTTTAAACTTTTTGGCAAAGTCATAACCTAGAAGCCATCACATTTGCTTTCAATTAAAATTAACATCTACAGAATATCATCAACACTCAGCAGAAACAAAACCAACTTTCAGTAACAATACACTAACCACAGTTATCAGTGAATAGCTTTGTAGAGAGTCAGGCATACTTCTAATTTTAATAAATTTGCATCCACTATAGAATTCCAGCACTGGGGACTGAGTTCCAATCCTGCTCATCTCAATGCAAGTCTATTCAGTCAACTATTCCTTTTCATCTTTGTTTATCAGAATGCTCTATGTTTAAATTAAAGGAGTATTTGGGGCACCTGTGAAGTTAGTCCAATTTAAGTTAGTACCAAGAGATATAAATATCTGAACATCATAAAAACCCAGTATCAGACACTACTGATATAAATATACAGAATTTCATGTTTGGTAGCAACCTTACATTGGATTCCTTTGGCTACAAAAATAAGTTTCACAGTTCTTCGTGGTTTTTGGGTTTTTTAATGGACCCAGCAGTAAAGCAATTACAACGTCATCCCAGTTTTATAAGCATACACCTGTGCTTCACTAGATCACAGTATAATTTCTCTCAATCAAAGGGCTTCTTTCAATACTAATGAGTTTAGAAATTAAAGAGAATTATAATTTGATCATAAATTATTCAAAGTACTAAATACAAATGGCCTCATTAACACTAGACTAGCTTTGAAAATGAGTAAAATATTATGCAGGGGAAAAACAAATATTCCAGTTTCCCAAATCTCTGAACTCTGAGCTTAAATTCACAACTCTGCCCCAACACCAGCTACTGCACTTTTCCTCAAAGGATCTAAGAAAACACCATGTATTTAAAAATCAAGGTCTTCCCCACAAGCTGTATAATACTTGAATAAATGACAAGACCAGACACAATGTTCATACAACATATCTTTCTCAATTTCTGACACAAGGTACTTGAAAATGCTACCTAGATAAAACTAAACATGGCATACACTGCTTCCAGAAGTGACTACATTACTGGATTTCGAGTAGCAATTCCCTATATGGAGCCTCCTCCATCACTAGCACAGCCACACAGAAGTGCTAGAGCTGCCGGAATTCCTTATCCAGGCCAAATGCTGTTCTTTCTTTACAGACCACTTCTACAGATGCTATTCAAACCAGATAGCTAAACACCCTCATGTTTACACGGACAGAGGATGTCTGGTGACACATGAAGAGTTACACAAGCGAAGAAATTCAGGAACTGATTCCATAACATGAAGTGAGGATGGAGAGGAATTTTAAGTGAGGTGAGCAGTATTTATGACAATGAATTGTCTAATTAATAATGACAGTATTACCATAATTAGAAAAGTAATAGTAGTTTGCTATTTTTTCAAAGCTAACTTATGCGCTGTTAATTTTCAAATAAATCCTCAGACTTACTATAACTAGAAGTAACATCTCAGAATACTACTGAGATTCTGTAATCAGTTGATTTTCTAACCTCAAAATTTCTACTTTTTGTTGAATTTATGCTTGCAAACATTTTATTATGGTATTCCCCCAAAGCAAGTATGTTGAAGGCAACAAAAGTACATTTGGTTCCCATAACTTGCATTCTAAAGCTACTTATTTGTCATTAAGATGAAATTAACTTGTAATTATGTTTATTTTAAACAAAACCCCATGAACATTTTTCACCAAAAAACACTCAGGCTATGAAAAAATGAAAAACTTAAACACAACAACACCACATTCTAAAACAGAGAGTAAAGGCTCCTAGTGGAGCACAGAAAGGCCAAGGTACAGCTCAGGGCTTTGGAAACTGCAAGGGAGAGAATCATACGTCTAAACAAAAGAACAACAAAATCACATGGGTTAAATAAAAATTCTAATTTTAAAATTAGTATGTTAGCATGCCCTCATTTGTGTCCTTAGTTACAGCTACCTCAAGAAGGATCTAATTTCCACAGAACTGTAAGATCACAACTTTTGTAAATCTGGTTCAGTAAGACATCTGACAATCTGCCCAAAATATTTCAAATTAGACTATTAAAAATTCAAACAACTAGTGGGAAAAAAATGTGGGTCACAATACCCTGAAACAATGATAACTCAAAGAATGCATCTAACTCAGTGCATACAACAATTGGTTCTACATGTTTCATTCAAGCTCTATTTACATCCAAAAACTCCTTTCCAAACTTGTGCCATAAATACTGGAATGCAAATGATCCCTATTATGCCTATTATGTCATATAATCACCACCATAACAAAATTAATGGCTCCCCAATAGTAAACCGAGAATGAGCCCAGGCAAACAGCTGCACAGAATGCTGGTTTCACGTGAGATAACTGCATTGAGGAAGTTTGTTTCCACATGGAAAGCAAGTATTCCTCAATATTTTGTACAGACAGCAGATATCTGGTACTTTGCCTCCACAGAAAATTAGGATAAAGTGAAACTTGTGAGATCAGTTATTGCACAGTGTACAGAGTATTATATTTTTTTTGCTACAGAGCAAACTACGGGCTTCTCATTTCCCATTTCTTCTGACTGAGGGACAAGAAGAAAGGTATTAAGGGCAATTTTTTCTCCATGCCTATTCTACAGTTTTTCTCCCCACTCCCCTTCCAATTTGGAACAGTTTCCCTCCTTCTGCTATGAAAGATGATGCAGTGTGTTCTCGCCACAGTAAAATTCACAGATTTATATAGAGAGACCCATTTATTTGTAATTTTTGGTCAACATTTGTATATATGCCCATTGTGATGACTGCTCAGTGGAAAGACAATAAGAAACAATCAGTTTTGATAACAATAGATTATTCTGTATATAACTTATTTTCTCTAGTGTTTCGTATCTAAAATACTGCTGTCTACAAGCCAGGAACCACAGCCAACATATATCCAGAGACTACATATGTTAGACTAGACTGCTGTTTTCATCTGAGTCATTCCACATGGAATACACAGTGCAGTAAAGTAGACTCAACATACGCAACACTGGCTATATCTCACTTGAATTATGAACCTAAACAGTAAAGTTTCTCGTCTGGATTAGGCTATTTCTGTTCTCGAACTAAATTCAACCTATAGTAAAAAAAAACAAAACAAAAATATAAACCAACCAAATAACCAAAAAAACCCAAACCAAAAAAGGAACACCCAAACAAACAAACAAACCAAACAAAAAAAAAAAACGAAGATATGTAATGACTAGAATGACCCCAAGTCATGTAGCTAGATTATAAAACAAACCAACCAATCAAGCAAACAACACATACAAACAGAATCTCTTATTATAAAATAAAAGACCCCAGAGACTCCCTTCCTTGCTTCACCCCTCATACCTGGAAGATTTTTATAATTGTATTATAAATATCAGTTTTACTCATTTGAGAAATTTGCATGCTATTTCAATACATGTAACAATCCAAATAATTTTTAAAGGCAAAATACATTCTCTAAACATAAAGTTTAGGAAGAATGTGAAGAAGTGGCAACAAGGAAAAGATAGGTTTTCCCCAAAATTTCCAAATACCCCACTCTTTATAAATCATTTCACATATAAGATTGAGGAGAGATCATTGTAAATTAACAGCTATTTGATTAGTTTAGTGCCTAATCACATTCCTATGACTACAATGGATGAGAACAGAAGTGATGGATACTAGAGGGTGAATGAATCCACAAGATAGCCAGCATTCACATTTGAAGATCTGATCAGACAATTTTGGAGACATGACAGCTGTCATGAGATTATTTGGTACTGTTTCCCCCACTTCAGTGGCACTGAAGTTTATCCAGAAAGCATTGCAGTGTAATCCTTGTGACACTTTACAAGTACACCTATCCTTCTCTGTACTTGCAGAAATGAAAGAAAAACTGAATAAAGTTCTGATGGTAACAGCTCTTTAATACCTCAGGAGCTGTCACGCTCAGTGATGCAAAGCCTGGAGAATCAGCTGAGTGCCTTCAAACAGGCATTACACACTGTGAACTCCAAATCCAAAGGAAAAGAGGTTTTCTTTTTTTTTTTTTTAATGGATAACTTTAGCACCCATGAGCTAAAAAGCCTGATTTGCCTTTCATTATTGCTAATCAGAATATAAATATTCCAACAAAAGCAGGTGGTTTTAAATTTGACACTGGGGGGGCTGAGAGGGGAAGATTTCTCCAACGCTTGAAAAACAGCAGATGAAAAGGAAGCTCACAAAAATAAAGTATTGAAGAAACTCACTAGAATTTATACTTTTTCATCATTCACAAAGTACTCAACCTCATACTATTAACAGGCTTCTAAGGACAACCAAGAGGATGAGTTGTAGGAGAGAGACGTAGATGGCTTCAACCCCTAGAGGGCATTTTACTGGAGTAGCCTCATCCTCTGGGCAAGATGATTTTGAAAAAGAGGGGATCAAGGGAGGATTTGTTTCTAAACAGCCTACATCTCAAAGAGGCTTCCTGTAGCACCACATGAAGGGTTTGTTTCCTGTCCTCCAGTCTTTCCCAGTGGATCAGTAGAAGCTGGGACCATGTCAGTGCTCAGTAGAAGGCAGCCCTGGTTCCACAGCCCTGTGCTGCAGTGGTGCTTTCTGTGCTCTGCAGATGAGCTTCAACAAGCTCCTAACAATCCCATCATGACTTTCTTACTCATTCACAGAAGTTCGGGTTCTTTCCAAGGCATAGTTTACAACTAAAGATCAGTTTAAATTCTGTTTTCCAAACAAATACACTCAGGCCTCTACAAAAATAGAAAATGAAAAGTTTAAAACTCAACTTTACAATAAGCTGTTGAAGTTACAATTTAAACAGCTCTTTATGACAGGAGTAATGAATATTTTAAAAAGTTGGGGTTTTTTGACCCAGGTATCTGCCTCATTCCCTCTTTTTCATGCCTTACGTGTTTCTTCAGCTGAATGTTTTTGCAGAGGCCTTGAGGAATGTAACTGAAATGACTTGAACTCTTGATCAACCCTTCTCGACGAAAATATTTAACAGCAACAAATCCTAAATTGTTAGTATCCAAAAGGAAAAAAGGTCCTTCCCACGGAAAAGTTTCCTTTATGTTGGAGTTATAGTTGCAGCATTCTGTTTATAGGAGAACCACTTCAATGCATGGTAATCTCCTCAATGCTGTAGAGCCATTAGCTGTGTCTGAGTACATCAGTAGCTGCAATTCTAATTAATGAAAAGCTAAATTTCCATGCAACCCAAAATCAGAACCTTTACTCTTTCTGCAGAAGAAAAACAAATCATTAATTTTGTGATCATTAGACAAGTTAACCTATTACTCTGAAAGTGACCCCGAAGGACAAAAAGCAGATAAAGCTGCTGGTGCTATGACTTCTTAATCTAATTCCAGTTTAGAGAGTTTCACCTGAGCATGAATTTTGAATAATTTCACTGAATTCCACAACTCATTTATCAAATATACACAGAAAGTGGTTTTCCTTTTACAACTGTCATAGTCCTCTCCCTTCTGTGTTTCTGCTCTTGGTGAGTTTGGAATGATACTAAGACAATCCACAAGTCAAATGTTGACCGAAAAGCTAACAATTTATAAAAAGAGGTCTTCATTTCATAACCAGAAAACAATCTGTCAGGGACATGCACCTCAGTTATACCAGAAATGGAAAAACCTAAATGGTGAGGAGTTTGTGGGCCCCAGTTACATGGGCTGCTCTGTCCCCAGAAAAAGTGAGCTGCCATGCAGTTCAGAGGTGTCACACTCTTAATTCCTTAGTCTATCTTAAAAGCACACCTTTTGAGTCATCCCTAAAAGGTTATTTTTGCATTTTAATGTCTCTTGCATTTAATTTCATGCTACCCAAATGATAGCTTACATGGTTTTTAGTTTATTTCTTATGTAGTCCAAGTCTTCCAAGTCACTTCTGATGAATTTAAATGGCACATATTTTCATGCACTTATAGTGGTATTAAATTATCTCCTTTTTAGAAGGGTAAACATTCCTCCTGCACTTGTGATATCAGGCTGTCTTGGCAGCATTGTACTTGTCACTAAACATCCATGCTAAGGTAGTAAGAAGAGGAACATTATCATATTGCCACACTTCACGACAATCTTCCATGATATCAAAGAACCATGGAATCTTTAAGGTTAGAAAAGACCTCCAAGGTCATTGACTCCAAACTGTGATCAAACCCCACTTTGTCAACTAAAGCACAGCACTGTGCCACATCTTGAACACTTCCAGGGATGGTGACTCCGCCCCCTCCCTGAGCAGCACATTCCAATGCTTGCCAAAAATACATTACTTCTGAGGAATTTGCATTCTTCGGGAATTTACTCATTAATCAAATGCTTCATTTGTTGTGAACACAAACTCTATGACCAATATCAGAGTGCAATAACCTACATATAGTTTTGTCTGAACATTAGTCGGGTCAGCTTCCCAGCTAAATACTAGGGAGTTTGTGTGTGGGGGGAGGAGAAAGCAACATGTCTTGGCAAAAGCTTCTTTTTCATGCAGCCTTTAATTTTGAGCCATTCAGTCTGCCAGGTGGGGAATTCTTGCTAGGTATCCATTTCATTTATCCTTTTTATCCAGTCTCATGACACAGCAAGGTGCATTATCAAAGTAAATTGTCCATCACAGCTGAGATTGGACAAGGGATTACAAAAAGAAATGCCACTCTGCTCACTGGGCTTACACATGCCTATATTGATTAAATACGTAACAAATATTTTCCTACTGTGTGATGAATCAAAGACGATGACAGATTTAAAGAAAGTTGCATACTACCAGAGCAGCCAAGTAACATTTTGTTTTTAGACAATTCTAACTCTTTAATATTAAAAGAAATTAAAGGAGGCATACAAATAAAAATGCAACCATTAGACACATATAATTAGTTACACTCCTCAATAAATTGGGAAATCAATGGCACAGCAGATGAACAGGGTATTTTACTCAACAGTAGTACAAAGTCCTTTTTTCTAAAGAAAGGCAACATACACTGGAACCCGTTACTGATACCATCAGTTCCGAATTACTGAATTATGACATCTTTAATGTGCTGTGTGGCATGAACGTAAATGTGGAAAATCCTGGCCTTCAATTCCTTCCTCTGGAAGAAATTACAGGAGAAACTTTCTGATGACTGTAACTTCACCTGACCCCTTCATAAGTTTGCAAAGGGATACACACAGTGATATTTGGTGTTTAATTGTGCATTAATGAAATTAATTCACACACCATTAATTTAATTAATGAATATTTCTTCAAATAAGTTTCCTGTCATCTTTCCAATTTTTAATTTGGAACATTATTCTGCATATTGGCAGAAGAAATAAGCTTAGTTGTGTAATCATCCTTCACAGCTAAGGATGTCGCCAAAATATCACATCCTTGTGATCACATCTCTCTCTTCTAGGAATACCGTAAGTGACAAAACCCCTGTCCAGTCATGTTCTTAGCTTTCTTTCAAAAGCATTTTAGATCCTGGTGTTCCAGGGACTAATCTGAATGAGCACAGAACATCTTTTTTTTTACTTCTCATGTGAAAGCCATATATTGCCATGGCTGCTACAAGAAACCATGAGTGAGTCAGGACAATGCTGAAAGCAAGAAGGAGAAATAAATACTGTGGAGAGAAAGATTCTTCAAGCCTTGCCTCCCAATTTAATACACGTATTTCACATACTGGGGGGGGAAAACGGCAACTTCATGCTTTCCTGTATGTCACTCTGACAAGAGCTGCCTACCTGGGGTCACATCCCCACCGCAGGCATCTCACAGACCATCGCTTCTCTACAGCAGAGCAGAGGGTGAAGGGGCAAAGAGCACAAAGGCTCAGGATCTATCTGGGCTGGCACAAATACTGTCAGGAGCCTAACGACTTGACTCACTAGCAATTAAACTAATTAAGTCTGGCTTTTGAATGTTTTGTAGCCTGTCTTTACACCTCCCTGCCCTACTATACCTTTTTCTCCATAACTCTGTCATCCCTGTCCCACACCTTCAGTCTTGACACCACCCTTTTCCTAATGCCTCCTCAAAACACATTCCCTTCTACCAAATGTGACAGAAACCAGTCAGTGGTTCTCAATATACAGACACGGTAATAATGCTGGCAACAGCATTATCAACTTAGGAAGCAAAAATAATTACACCAACTCCAAGCTGACATATTCCTAAAAAGAATCTTCTTTGTTTTAGTCCCCTTTCCAAGTTCAGGAAAGAAAAAAAAAAAAAAAAATTAAAGTCCACCTTACAAGTACTTTAGTGTCACACATAGGAAAACATCTGCATTGATGGCTTGGGCCAAGGACAATGAGTTATAAAATGCCTGAGGCATTTGGAAGCTCATCCTACTTCCTAAACATCCTCTCCAAGTTAAGTATCCTACTGGCTTCCTGTTCTCCAAACATATTGTGCTGCCCATACATCGATCAATCTCTCATCTCAGTGCTTTTTACTATGCAGTGTTCTGCAGTATGGCCTTGCTGAATTCAGTG
This sequence comes from Chamaea fasciata, assembly GCF_029207755.1. Taxonomy (NCBI): domain Eukaryota; kingdom Metazoa; phylum Chordata; class Aves; order Passeriformes; family Sylviidae; genus Chamaea; species Chamaea fasciata. The sequence continues at coordinate 65,524,351 of NW_027094086.1, read as the reverse complement.
ACAGCCTTTTCACATCCAAGCAATGCCTCTGCAGCATCTCTCTGATACCAGGCATGCAATGAATCAAGCTGATCAACAAAAACTGACCTCTCACCTCTCCATTTGTCTGTTTGTCCTTAAGCAGGGAGCACCCTCTGAATTCTAACAAGCAGTGCAGAAATAGGAATTGCTACCATAAGATCTAATGGAAATTTCAAGGGCATCAGATTGCAAGTTCTGATTTGGTAGAGGAAATTCCAGTGTAGAGTGCAAAAACACCAGGAGCAGATAATTTCTTCTGGAAACATACATGCACTCTTTAATTATAATCTTCTATTTAACATTAAAAAAACCCCATTATCATACAGAAACATATAGAAATAGGTTGGGAAGAAATCAATACACATCTCACATACAGCAGCATCACAACAACCCAAGAGGACAGAGGAATCTAAGAGGACGCAAAGGCAGCAGAAGGCAGAAGGTACCACTGATGTGGTATTTTGTAGGAAAAAGACTTTGGTGCTTTCCCAATTTTTGAGTAAGAGATAAAAAGCATCTTGTGCTCCACTAAATAGAACATCTGCCTGTTTCAATACTTTCAAATACTAATATACATCTTGTAACAGCATTAATTTTAGAGATAATGTATCTTTTAATTACAAGTGCAATTTTTTTTTTAAAATGGGTGACTGATACCCTGCAGCATATGTGGAGTTCCATAAATTATCTTCCCAAATCTAATATTTTTTTACATCTACATATTGATTTTAAAAAAATCTAACGTTTATATATGATTATTTCTTCTTGTAAAGAATCTAGTCCCAACTGATTGACTATTTATTTTTAAAATATCACTGAATATTTGGAGTTCATGTCAGCTATATCAGGTTTATAGGGTTTGGGTCTTTGCTTTCCTGCTCCACATTTCTTTTTTTTTTTTTCCCCACTAACTAAACCTCAAAGTAACTAAAACTGTTTTCTATGCTGAAATATTACAATGATAATATCATTCACTACTGTTCATTTCGAGCTATGTCCATCATTAACAGCAACTGAAAGATCAGTCCTGCACAGAGCAGACCATCTTCTGAACCCTGAAATGCAACGTAAGGAATTTCTTAACACTACTTGTTACTTCTGTGTAGGCAGAGGAAAACATCAGAAATTAACACACAGCTATTGTTGCTGCATTTGGGACTAAATACGCTTTATGTACAACACATGCTTCCTCTTTGATATCAATTCTTTAGATTAGAGCTTATGCAGATAACTGCTGCTGACTTGAAATCACCAGGAAGCATTAAGGCTTTACATGAGCACATGTATGTTTTATTTTTATAAAACAATTGTCATTAGTTGTCTGGTTACACTTGCCATACTACAGCTTCTTTTTACAATACCTTCTCCACCCACTAAATTCATCTTCCCAGATGCCTTCTAGCATTTCAGACTGCTCAACAGCAGCTTCCTTCAATAAAGATAATTCCTTTTGCTTTCTTTTCCCCTCCAAATAAAAATAAATTGGTGTTTCACAAAATCAAATCACATTCTGGTGGAGAGGCTACAGAGAACAGGAGCAGGTTACCAAAGATCAAACAGCCACTGAGGAGAGTGAAAAGGCCTGGACAGTGGTAGAAAGAGGAGCTCTCAGCTTTAAACACCAAATTGAAAGGGTTAGATTTTTCCTCTGCTCAGGATGAGCTAGGGATAAGGAAACTCAGTTAAGTCATATTCTCCAGCACAATTAGCAGCTTTCCTAGGCTACACAGGACCTTCCAATGAGACAACAAAAAAGCAGCCTCGTCCTTCCCCTACACATTGTTTCTGCTGCCTTTGTGTGGGAGAGGCAAGTACTGGATTAACATTAACATATGCCAGGCTCTGTCTGTGGGAGAAATAATCTGCCCTTTCCAGGAGATGCTGTCTCAACTCTGGCCAGCAATGGGTGAGTGTGCTTCAGGGAATTCACAGTGAGCACTGCATCGGACCATAAAATGGCACATGCCTTGTTTCTGGTTTATGATAGTCTTCAGACAAAAATTAATTAAAATAAACATCCCTCACCATCAAACTGTTTTTTAAAGAATAAGATCAGATTTACCTACTTGGTCAGAATCCAATAGTGCTCAAAGAACTCAAATGTTTGCTGAAAACACAGTCACTTACTCTTCAAGAATAAGAAAAATGAGATGAAAAGGAAAAGATTCATCCACAGATAAAAATTATTAATAGTTAGAAAATCAGCAGAGTACACATATAGAAGATAGCTATCAGATCAAACAGAATGGTCTTATAAAAAGCAAAGCAAAATAAACAAGTGAGCCAATCCCCCAAAAAGCAGTCATTTTAGGATGCAAAAATACTTCCTTTTTTTGTTGTTGCTTTTTTTGTTTTGTTTTGTGGTGGTTTTTTGTTGGGGTTTTTTTTGGTGGTTTTTTTTTGTTTGTTTGGGTTTTTTTTTTGTTTTGTTTTTTTGTGTTGTTTTTTGTTTTTTGTTTTAAATAAAGAAAAAGCCTCAGGCACAAGAATGGTAGAATTACTGTTTGACAAGGCAAGCCTACATTTGCAATCAAGAGGTGAGCATGACTCTTGAGGCTCACAGTCCACTCATCTTCACAAGTTTCTTAAAGTGTGAGCATCAGTTACCTACCAACAAAATTACTCTGAATTCACACACCAGAATATATTTCTTACTTCTGAAGTTCAGCAAAAAACCTAGATTACCCCAAAGGTGACAAAACAGAAAGGCTTTTCTGTTCTCAGAGAACAGAGATGAACTTTACTAACCGAGCTGCTGAGGACTTAACTGCAGCATATAGAGGAGATCTGCTTTTCACATTCTCCAACTCACAGGAAAAGTCACCACACAAATAATTACCAGCAGTATGAGTAAAAAAGACTTATTGTTGTGTAAGGTCAGATCCAATACCCAACTATTCCTTAACTGAACAATACAATAAACCCTCATACAGGTGACCAGTTCATGGGACATCATTTGAGTTCCAAATAAACAACAGCCAATTCAGTTACTCAAAGCTCAGTCTGCCTTTCCTTTTTGTTTAACAGACAAATTTCATTATTATTGTTAGTTGTATCACCAATGTTCATACTACTAAGATAAGGCATGATGTTGAAGTACAGGACAGGACAGTTATTTGATACTAAATGGAACAGTCCATCTCAAGCTCACCTAAAGACTATCTTCAAATAGTCAGTAGCCCTTAAAGAATATCTGATTCCTAATACATGCTGATTTTTATTTGGAGGATGGATATCCACTGCTTACTGCTCTTGAAAAGCTCCCACTGAACTACCATAGTTATACTAGACGAGAATATTGGCACACAACTTAAAATGGAAAGGGTATCTTGTGATTAAATGCTGCATCCAAATCACATGTCAGCTTTTTCTTTTTTAAAACCATGATACAAACTGAAGCTATGATAAACATCACAGAAGCATATTCAGCCCCATTACTTAACAACAGAACATATAAACTCCTGCTGATTTCTTTATCCGTTTCTAAAGCACAATTTAAAATCCTACACTGCAGATAAGGGTACACTGCTCACAAGATTAAAGTCAAGGTCACATATTGCACATACGCTGCTGCCTGTGAAACAGCGATCTGTTTCACAGACTCCACATATATTTTTAGAAAGGGTTGCTCTAGTCATCAGCTAACAACCTTTGAATTACAGAAGTGAAGATAAACTTTGGCTTAAAAGGGAAAATTTAAGGCTTCCGTGCCTAAACAGACAAACCCTTGCTGATTTAAGGAAGTAAAACAGTTCTTTTTATCTCTTCACAAAACCTCAAAGGGAAATCCCCAAAACACTGAGTGTGAACCTTACTTTCCTTCTGATGGAGCAAAGAGTGAAACTCCCTAAGACTCTGATGCAACCACAGGTGGACCACCTTTGAAAAATCCTGGCTTCACAGTATGCCTGGTAGCTAAGCTGGTGCTCCCTCCAGACATCTGTTGCACCTTCTGTCCAACAGGCACCTGTGCAACTATTCATACTAAAGCTACAACAGAAACACCAGCACCATGTAAGCAATGGTCTGTAACACATAAAAGATTTCTGCCTTCCCCAGGCAACACCATTTGCACAAGATGTCCATAATGGACGCAACAAAATATTAGTAATCAGGGAAAAGTGAATACATTGGTATGCAATAATTATTACCACATTATGCTCATTTTAAAAAATTACACTTCCAAAATCAAACATTAGGCTTAATTCATGGATATCTAGAAGAGTACTCCAAAAATTCTGTTCACATAAAAAGTGAGCAGCACAATCTGGAGTTTTTAACCAACTTTAATGACAGAAAGATCTTTAAGCCATGCCCCAAATAAACAGGGCACAGATTGAGAGAGCTGGGGTTGTTCAGCCTGGGGAAGAGAAGACTCCAGGGAGACCTTATAGCACCTTCCAGCACCCAGAGGGAGCTTACAGGAGAGGTGGAGATGGCATGTACTGTTAGGACTAAGGCATGTACTCATAAACAAGGGGGAATGGATTCAAGCTGGAAGAGTTTAGATTAGTTTTTTGGAAGAAATTCTTTACTATAAGGGTAGTGAGAGACTGAAACAGATTGCCTAGAGATGTTGTGGACTCCCCATCCCTGGAGGTGTTCAGGGCAAGCCTGGGTGGGGCATTGAGTGACCTGGTCTAGTGGAAGGTGTCCCTGTCCATGGCAGGGGGGTTGGAATTAGATGACCTTTAAGGTCCCTTCCAACCCAAACCATTCTTTGATTCTATGACTATATTAACTCCCTAAAATAGCACTCGTTCTCCCATTAGCTAAAAACTGAGCCCTCAAAAACAGTTGTGGGGGATGCTGTAATTCAGGGGGAGGGACTTTCACATCTTGACAGATTTTCGTCTCCCGGGTGGCTGCTTGGCTGTGACATTGAAGCCACAAGAGAACTATTTCTTGTGGAAAAGTCTCCATGGTATGGCAAGAGAAACTCCTCTCCCTAAGTAAACTGAAGGAAAATTATTTTAGAGGTAGTAAACAGACTGAAAATACCAGGTTTTGGCTAAGTTGGAAAAGAAAAAAGAGTTGGGGGGAGGAGAAGTGTTCTGAAAGTTTATTCTGATTTCTTATTATTTTTCTTCTACTTCTTTTAATAAAGCTTTCTTTATACCTTTTAAAGTTTTGACCCTGCTTTGGCCCTCCTCCTAATCCTCATCTCACAGCAGAAAATGAATGAATATTTCTGGTGAGTGCACTGGCATTTGGCCAGCACTCAACCCACCATATTGAATTAGTACCATGCTTCCAACTGGTGAACCAAAATCACTAGACTTAATTGGTGTTTCTGCCCACTCTGAACCAAAACCACTACACTTTTGGTGCCACCAACCTGTAGACTAGCTGCCCTTTCTTTGCCTTGTTTCTGCAAGGCAACAAAATTGAGAGCTTTAAAAGACTTTTCATTATATCAACATCAGTGTGCTGAGACCTTTGGCAAGGGGGGATGCATGGCTAAGTAAAAGGAGGCCAAGAAATAAGTAGCATGCTTCTCGTCCACACTGCTCCACTGTCAGTCAGCTCATGGAGTCTATCCTGGACTAGCCCAATTAGTCAGCTTTGAGACCAAGAGATGTGTTAGGCAGGGGACACTAGGCCTAGGAACCTGTCCCTGGGCACTTTTCATTTGGCGCTGCTGGTATCACTTGAAGGCACACTTTCTTGACCAGAAATGTGTCACTGTTTTTCAGACAAGAAGTCCCAGACTTCCATCCACACTATGTGGATGCACAGCAATCAGTTACATTTCCTCACAGATGCTGAGTTTCCTCACAGAGGTGACGAATTTGTAGGACAAATGGATGACAATTCATGAATTGGATAACATGTTAAAATTCCAAGGGGAAAATCAAAAGACAGAAGAAATTTGCCACCTAGGTCACCTTACCACAGATGATTTTGTGATTTCAATTAGCTAACATCATTGAAGATTCTATTTTATGCCCTGTATTTGTTCATCTCTTTCTAGAAATATTCTAAGTTATCTACATCTTATTTTAGCAGGCTGCACAACTCAGAAGACTACATTAGCAAAAAACATTTTCAAATGGAGGAAAACTCCTAATGCTTTGCCTGTGCAGGAACCCCACTTTGGGAACGACACTAATCCAGCAGACATCATTTGTTAGCAGATACACTTTATTTCATAACTGGGGAGCCTCTGAGAAATGAGCCAGACTCTCAGGAGTTTTAAAAACTCATCTGCTTAAAGGCCTAAACAATGTTTCAGTTACAAAGTAGCCACTTTTCAGAAGTTAGCCTTAATTTCAGACAAGCAACTTCTTGTGTTCAAACTTTCACTGATGCAGCTATTATGTCTAATATCAGACGGTGACACAGACTTACTAAATCTTCAAGTTCTTCAAAGTGCCACTTAAGTTTTTTTCACATTCCTCTAGCAGCCAAGTATAAGTCCATTCAGTCTACGTGTGAGAAAGCCCACTCTTATATTCAATCACCAGAATTCAGTGAAATTACAGAAAATAAAAAAAGCAGTAACAGAAAACTCTCAAGAGAAAGAGCAGCCTAAATAACAGTTATAGGGCATCCAAACTGATGCTATTTACTCCACTCTCTACCTGGGACGTTTTGCCATAAGAATTTTGAAGTGCTGATATCATGGGCATTGATACTTCTTTAAACAGGAGAAATTACCGTCATATAATGATATAACCATCACGATTATATTTGAAGTGGTATGCACAAGGATGTTTAATGCGGGGGGGGGATTGGAAAACCTATAAAACCTGCAAAAGTAGCTCACAAACACCTGTCTAGCTGTAAGTTTCCACTAGAAATGGGCTGGTTTACTATTATGACTCTCTTTCCCCTCCTAACCCCCCTCTTCCTATCCATATCGAAAGCCTGTTACTGAATCCATGGCACCTTTGAGGCATTTGTTTCAGAGAGAGGAGGATAGGGACGAGAGGGAGGACACGGAGGAGAGGGAGAGCTGCCTCTCGTCTCCTCACTGCGCCGCAGAAATCACTGCAGCGCGCTGAGTGCAGCGCTTTCTGCCGGCGTCCCCGTCCCCGCCCCCGCCGCCGCTCCCTCATACCGGAGCCTTCCCGCCCGGGGCCGATCCGAGCCGGGAATGGCCCGGGCCTGCCCCGCCCCCGGCCCGCCCCCGGGCTGCCCGCAGTACCTCGGAGCCGGGGGAACTCTCGGTCCCGCAGCGCGCTGAGCCCGTCCCCGTGCCCGTAGCCGTACTCGCAGCCGGCGGGGCGGGTGGCGCAGAAGGCGCGGAAGGAGAGCGGCTCCGCGGCCATGCCGGCGGGGAGGGCCCGGCGCGGAGAGCGGCGCGGCCCCCGCGGCAGCGGAGCCTCCCCGGGCGCTGCGCTCCGGCCCGCTCGGCTCGGCACGGCTCGGCTCGGCCGATCTGCTCCGCCCGCCTCCCGCCCCGCCTGCCCCACCTGCGCCGGGGCCGGTCCGGCCGCGGCTGAGCCGGGCACTGGGGCCGGCACAGGGAGGAGTTTCCCGTAAGGGAGAAGGCACTGGGACATCGGTTTGGGGATGGCAGCAACTAGTGTACCCTCCCTGTTGAGGAATTCTATTTAAAATATTTCGTGGAAATCTCCCCTAAAATTTTCCAATTCGAGCTCAGATGTCCTTCGCTGCCTCTTCTAATGCTGCTAATAGCAGAGGTCGTTTTCTCGCACCTTGCACTTGGTGTACAATACTCCTGTATCATGTCGAGCTGGCTCTCTTGGCCATAGATGCTGTCTGGCCAATGCAAAGTACCACGGCCCAAAGCCAAAGGAGTGCCTTGGGCTGGTCATCGGGGTAGAGAGAACAGGCCAATTCTTCCGTGTAAAAACTACTCCTGTAAAAACATCTGCTTTGTCAGATAAATTATAACCATATACATAAACAAACAAAAAAAACATAGCCAAGTGAATGTGTTTGTTATGGTTGTTTGTTTGCTTTGATTGTTGTTTTGTTCTTGGGGTGTGTTTTTCTTTGGTGTTTTGTGGTGTTGTTTTCACATTAATTTTTTCCTGACATACTACTTGCAATGAATTTTTCTACTTACAGCTCTGCAGTCTGCAGAGCATTAAATGATCTCCAAATACCAAAATAAAACAGCACGTTAGGATGGACCTACATCCGAAAACTGGTAAGGCAGATTCTCGCTAGATTGTTTGAAATGCTACTAGTGGGATATCAGTGAAATGGGAAGCCATGTAGAAAATTGTAAAATAAGCCTGACATGACATATAGCATGCTGATGTGCTCCCTGCTTTATATATTAGGAATTTTCATCTAATTTAAGCACATAGCCCTGGCTTCAGGGCATATATTTCTATAACACCAAAAAGTGTGTTTGCCCCTGACTCTGTATTCATGATGGAGGCAGGTATATAGTGTATGACATCCTCAGGTGAAATTGTACACCTTTCAGCCAGCCAATGATTTTACCAAAACTTATTGCCAAACAAGTTACACCTTAAATATTTCCTTCCAGGTGAACTAATGCCACTGACAGAAAAAGAACAGTTGCTATCAAGTGGAAGAATTTTCTTGGCTGATCTCCTGAAGTCACTTAAAAAAAAAAAAAAAACTCAAAAAACAAACAAACAAACAAACTCCCCTTGTACCAAATAGATTTTTAAAAATTATTTTAACAGTTTATGCATTGCAATTTAGAAGATCCTGTGCCCTCACTATGATTTCTTTTATAATTCAAGTATATGTAGAAAATATCTGCTCTGGATTTCCCTTCATATTTCTAGCTTCCTGTTATCAATTTACAGAGCAATTTATTTATATTGATTGCTGTGCATAGTTTCCTCACCATTTTTATATTGTTTATGTCAAGTAGTTGTTTTCAATTCCTTATTGAAACAAGACTATTTTTGCCCATCAAAACAGATGACAGAATGCAGCTTTCTGATCTTACAATCAATGTGTCTTGAGGACCTAATTTCCATTCACATTTTTGTATAAAATACGGTCCCTCACAATTGATTTGTGTCTCTTTCCTTTGCCCTGATTTTTGAAGATCAGCCCTTTGGAAGCAACACATACATGGAGACAGTATTAATTGGGAATGTGCTCTGTTTGCACACTGTGTGTAACCTGGTGAGGATCACTTATTATTGGGGATCTACCAGTTACCAATAAAGAGCTTAGTTAATCCATCATAAACACTGAACAGAGTCTTTAAATAATAAGAGGCATTCAGGTTCCTCAGTGTCAGTTTTTTGTGTTTGAAGATTAGTATAACTTCTATAAAACTAACTAGGCTTTACTATTTATTTCTGAGGTAAAAGCTAGAGATTTCATGGAATTTTGACATGAAGCACAACTTTCAGTTCTGAACCCTATCACACCCACTTGCTTAACCATAACAGGACCAGCCCAAGGCACGTCTCACAGTTTCCTGCTTTGACAAAGCTTTACTGGCAAGGCTGGTATAAAATACATAGATTAATGCCGTAGGATTAGAGCTGTAGAATGAGCTAGGGCTTTGTCTCTGCCTTGGTATGAGCAGGAGAGGGTATCCCCTCCTTGTAGTAGCCTTAGATATAAATTATTGAAAACTATGAGTCAGAGTTCGTGGGCATGATGTGATATTGTATTAAAGGGTTGAGCAGTTTGGAATCATGTCACTGGAAGCATGCAGAATAAGAACCAACTTAATGCAGTATATGTGAAAACTGCAAAATAGATCTTGGAGGGTAAAGGTATTGCTCTCAGGCAGAACTTTTGCTAGCAGAAAACCAGATTCTCTTTGCTCCTCCACTGACTCTGAAAGCACTAGGAAATGAATGCTACAGCAATTAAATGATTGCACTAAGGTCAGCTCAGGCACAAAGCCCCGCCTTTGTGCTTCTGTGTTAGGAAACGCATTATTAACTCACTGCAACCCAGATTACACTTGTTACATGTTTAGGACTGACATAACCCTTCTTTCTTATTCATTAAATGAAAATTTTAGTTCACCGTCTTATATTCTTTTGCATGTTGCATCATGGAACAATAAAATACTGTTTTGCTCGTTGTAGAGATGTCCCAATGTGTGGACACAGTGCTCCAGTCTCTGATTAACTGGTTGGTCTGAAAAGATGTGCAGGATCAGAACTCTGATACTGTTGCTTACTAATTGTAAACAGTTTGATTTTTGACTTTGTTGACTAAGACAAACTTTATCTAAATCAGAACATGCTTACAATTAGTTACAAAAAATTCTACTAATTGCATAGCTCTTTGAGACCACCAGTTGTAAAAAAAGCTGCTAGGGCACATAGAGCAAAAGTCAAGATTCTAACTGTTAGTTTATTCCTGTGTGAAAAAACAAACCCACCCCCCCCCCCAAAAAAAAACCTCAAACAACCCAACAAAAAAAACCAAACAAAAAGATCACAAAACCAACAAAACCACAAAAACAAAACTACGCTCAAGGAAAAGAAAAAAATTCTTCACCGACACCTGGTATTCCGTTTTGCACACAGATGGTTGTTTTTAGTAATGAAAATGGCCAAATTTCTCATCAGAATTAGAGATATTGTGAACTGCTTAGACTTTTGGTCTGTGGCAATCTTTCACTCAGGGAAAAAAAAAGTGAAAAGGAATACCTTACGTACACAGTCCCCCATCAGTTGTACTCCAGTTAGAGCAAAGCAAGCATGAAAATATGGTTTTGGTGACTTATGTTGAAGAGGGTCTGTTGATTCAAAGAAGAGAAAATGCTTCAGCACTCAAAAGACTAACTCCAGCTCTGAAGTAGGCTTGTAAAGGTGTTACCATGAGACTTGGGGTTTATTCCTAAATAACTTATTAGCAGGAGAATCACTGAGAAAGCTGTCTTTGCTTTATGGCTTGCTACATATTCCCCAATATTACCAGGACTATGACTAAGAGGAACCATAGGTGCTTACTGCCACCTCAGTACCTGAGGAGAAGCACTGTAGGAAGGGAATGCGAGAGCAGACAAGGAAGCAACCCCTCACACCACTGCAGGGTGCAGTGGGAGAGACATAGCACTGGCAGAGTCATAACCCTGTAAGCCTCTGCACGCTTCAGTCCATTGTGGTCAACCACTTCCAGGACTGTACAGTCATATGCCTTAATCATTCTGTTATGAGGGCAATATTTCTAATCAAATCCAGATCAGCAGATTAAGAGGACTCCTGAGCCAGCAGGACAGGCCATGCAAGAAGCTTGAGCAGAAACACAGGTGCCATAATGATTTGGTGGGGCTAACCATATGCAGCAGGTAGGATGGGTTGCCTCTCAGTTCCCTGCCCTTTTTGCCCTCCTGTTCCACTAATGCTCACCATTTCCTCGTAGCTTCGGCCGGCACATACTTCTGACTTCTTCCTCCAGTCTATTTGCAACACCCCTTGTCTTTAAATTTGGCTAATCCTTGCCCACTAGTGGTGAATCCTGAGACAGATCTCCATTCCTGAAAAAAGTAGCAACTATCCTGAGATGGGAAAAAAACCCCTTGATCGCAAAGGTGGCACATTCTGCCCCATTTCCCCACTCCTTTCAGGCCTGTGTTTTTAAACTTTTAGCTCTGGAACGGAACCGTTTTCTTCTACTATTACTGACTACATCTGTTCAGTGTCTGTTGCAATCAGCCCCTCTTCTGAGGCAAACCCCAGTCCCAGCTTAGGTAGCAGGTGATGAACATCTAATGGGTTTAGGCCATAAGCACCAACACTCAATGAAAGTATTTAATTCCTGCAAGGTTATTATTAAACTTTATGTTCAAAGGTTTTAACAGTTATTAAGATGTGATTTTTTGCAACAGCATGACAAAGCTTTGTGCTTCTAATGAGAATCCAAAAGTTCAAAGGAAGACTTGATCACATAAGCCTCTGCTTTTAAAAGGCTGATTGTGTGCAAATATAACATGTATGGGTTTGACAAAGAGTAGCTAGGCCATATTTCATTAGTCATTCTGACTAAAGCAAACTTCAGTAGAAACACATTTGCATGCACCCCTTACCACCCTAAGAGTCAAGCAGGGCTCACTAGATAGAGATGTGAGAAAAAAAGAAAAGAACTGAATGAAACACAAGCCTAAAACACATTTTAACAAGAGGGACCAAACTCGATGTTTTTGGCTAACCTCATACCCCATGTGGAGATCAGAAGTGAATATGGTTTGGGATTCAGGTTTTACCACTTGTCTTCACCCATTACACCTGTCCTGACAGGGCAGTTTTTCATGAGGTGCCTGTTACAAGTCATTCCTATCCACAGAAATCAACATGCAGTGATAATGCAGGATTGGGTTCAAAATTATAGTCTTCATTTCATAAGACATCCACCATGACTAGATTTGCAAATGCTTGCAGCATAGAAACGGTTTTTGCTTTTAATGTAATGTATCCAGGAAATATAAACACTTTCTATCTGTGACAGGGCTACAAGCTTCGTAAAGATATTTTACACTGAATTATTAATGTGGATTGGGAAGTCATAATCTTGCTGGTTGAGGCTTAGTGATACTGACTTTAAATGGCAAAATGGCTTTTCACAGTTACAAAATCGAAAACATTTCATATATACAAATGCAGAAGTGCAAAGATTTCTCTACTGCGTAGTAGATGCAACACATCCACGTACATGTTGTTTATAACCATGAAGCTTATAGTTTATACCTGTTATCACAAGCTACCAAAAGTCATTCCCAGCAGGTTAGCTTTAACACACTGGCAACTTTGTAAAAATTTTAATTCTCTCTCTCTTTGAAATAACTTTACAGACTTAAAAATGTAGCTAAATCTGCAATAATGTTTCTCATCCAACTTCCCATTCTTAAACTTTCCGTTACCATTTGATTGTTCAGCTTGAAAGATTCAGAAATTTTTGTGCAGACTAAAAACCAATACGAAACAAATATATGATGAGCTACTGTTTCCAGTTGAGCTTCATTACTTTCAATATTTTGCTTTATTTTTAGGGCATTCTCTATGTGTGTTAGGTAATATATTTGACATCTCTCTTCAAATACAAATTAAAGTATATTTGATGCTGTTGACCAACTGTCAAAGTTTAACCCAAGCCAGAAATGAAACTTCAGAGAGTCACTTGCTCCCTTCCCTGCAGTGGGATGGGGGAGAGAATTAGAAGTGGAAAATCAAGAAAACTTGTGGGTTGAGATACAGACATTTTAACAGGTCAAGCAAAAGCTATTCACACAAGTTCACTAAAACAAGGATTCACTACTTCCCATGAGCAGGCAAGTGTTCAGCCATCTCCAGGAGAGCAGGGCTCCAGCATGTTTGTGGTAACTTCGGAAAACAAACTCTATCACTCTGAACATCACCCACTTCTGCCTTCCTGCTTCCCTCCCTTATCTGCTGAACATGACATCAGCACAGGTCTGTGGGGCCGGATGGGATGCACCCAAGGGATCCCAGGAGACCTCACCAAGCTACTTTCCATCTTTTACAGAATCACACAATAGTCTGAGTTGGAAGGCATGCAAAAGGATCGTCAACTCTTTGCGTAAATGGCCCACATGGGGATTGAACACATGAACCCTGGCATTATTTACTGGCAGCCTTGGCTAACCAGGAAGGTACCAGGTGACAGGAAGTTAGAAAATGCAACACACATCTACAAGAAGGGTTGGAAGGAGGATCCAGGGAGTTACAGGTCTGTCAGCCTGACGTCAGTGCCAGGGAAGGTCCTGGAGCAGATCATCCTGAATGCCATCACATGGCATACGCAGGACAATCAGGGGATCAGGCCCAGCCAGTGTGGGTTTGTAAAAGGCAGGTCGACTTGACAAACTGGATCTCCGTCTATGACAGGGTAACCTGACTAGAAGATGAGGGAAAGGCTGTGGATGTTTCCTGCCTAGACTTTACTAAAGACAGTGACGTAATTTACAACAGCATTCTCATGGAGAAACTGGCTACTTGTGGCTTAGACAGGTGCACTCCTCACTTGGTTAAAAAAACTGTCTGGATATCGGGTCTAGAGAGTAGTTGTGACTGGAGTTGCATCCTGGTGCTGGTCACCAGCGCTGCTCCCCAGTTCCTGGGTGTCAGAGTCTGTCCAAGGATGTGATATGCCTCACAACTGTCTCCAATGATTGAGGACTGAGACCCCAGACTCTGAAAGGAGCCCCTGGCCAGGCTGAGGTGGAACACTTGCCAAGTCTCAGAGGACTGGTATACATCGCCGTGAGAACGGAGTGCAAGAACAATGGCACAAGGGACTGAGCCCAGGCTACCTGTCCAAACTGGTCTGTCTGTACTGGAGGTACAGTTTGCAGCTTGTTCCCGAGCATTCAACCTTTACACAGGTGGTTCCTGCTTTGGCTCTGTGCCCCTCACTTTGGTTCCTGCCTTGACCAACCTATAAAAACCCTGGAGACCCCCGCTCACTTTTGTGATCACCCCACTGGAGAAGATCGCATGTATAGGCATCTTTACACCTTGAGGACTTGTCCCTCTATGTTGGTAGCTATAATCCCCTTCCCCTTTTTCTCTTTCTCACTATTCTTTATTTCTCTCCCCACTATCGCATTTGTTGGCACTAAATAAAGGTGCATTTTTGATTGAGTAAACTGAGTTGTCCCCCACTGTGTCTTTTGCGCTTTGAGATCCTTAAAACGAACCATCAGGTTCCCCACGTATATTTGCAGACCCTGACACTGGCCCAGTTCTGTTAATGTCTTTATCTGTGATCTGTGTGAGGATATCATCAGCTTGCAGATGACACCAGGCTGGGAAAGGAGTACTGATCTGCTGGAGGGTAGGAAGGCTCTAGAGAGGAATCTGAATAGGCTGGATAATCGGCCAAGGACAGGTTCAACAAGATGAAGTACCAGGTCCTGCACTTGGGTCACAATAACCCCATGCAGGGCTACAAGCTGGAAAACAGCCCAGTGGAGAAGGACCTGGAGGTGCTGGTTGATAGCAGCTGTACATACACCAGCAGTATGCCCTAGTGGCCAAGAATGCCAAAGGCATCCTGGCCTGTATCAGAAATAGTGTGACCAATAGGACCAACTAAGTGACCATCCTGCTATGCTTGGCCCTGGTGAACCCACATCTCAAATCCTGTGTCCAGTTTAGGGCCCCTCACTACAAGAATGACACTGAGATGCTGGAGCATGTCCATAGAAGGGTAATGAAGCTGGTTAAGGGGCTGAAGCACAAGTTTTATGTGGAGCAGCTGAGGGGCCTCGGGTTGTTTATCCTGGAAAAAGGAGGCTCAAGAAGGACATTATTGCTCTACACAACTGCCTGAAAGGAGGGTGCAGACAGGGGGTTGGTTCTTATCCATGGTAACAAGTGACAGGACAAGAGGAAGTGGCCTCAAATTGCACCAGGGAAGGTTTAGACTGGATATTAGGGAAAATTTCTTCAATAAATAGTTATCCAATACTGGATAGCATATAATACATGTCGCCTAGGAAAGTGATTGAATCACCATCCCTGGAGGTATTACAAAGACAAAGTGCAGATGTAGGACATGGGCCAGTGGTGGATTTGGCAGTGCTGGGTTAACAGGTTGGTTAATAGTCTTGAAGGTCTTTTCCAAACTAAATTATATTATGATACAGTGTAAGCACGGCTCAGCAGTAACAAAAACATCTCTGTTATCAACACTGTTTCCAGGACAAATCCAAAGTATAACTCCATACTAGCTACTATGAAGAAAATTATTTTAATCCCAGCCAAAACCAATTTTGACACTTCTGGCAGCACACTGAGGCATTGTGAATAGTGGCTTTGACAACAAATTTCTACAATACAGAATATTCCTCATAAAAATACTCATTTTCAAACCGAAGAACTTTCATTTCAGACACCTTTGCTCTTCATTTCTGAAGTGCAAATGGGTGGTGGGAAAAATGAAGATTAGTTTTGTTAATTTAAAAAAATACTATTCTTAATGAATTTGACAGTCTTTTTTGTGCTTGCAGACAGTTTTCAAGCTATAACAGACAGTTCACAAAGTAAAAATACCCTTTGTACACAGAGAATCTGACATTAGTTCTAGTGGTTTGGCTTTTTTTCTTGAAAATGTTGGAAACATTTTAAGAAGATATTGCCTCCAGTTTGGGATTAGGAGCTTTAATTAAGTAATTATTGTTGGTCTCTTGTCATTTGGACCTTTTCCAAAGTGATTTTTACTAGCCAGCAATTAAAAAAAACCCCAAAACAATCTTGTATGAACTCTTGATCAAGTGTCAACAACGTAAAACAATTCTTGTGTACTAAATTCTGAGAAGCACTGCAGACATCGTTCATAGCTTTAGAAATATTGCTTAGGAGCCTTACTTTATGTAAGAGAGTAATGTATACCACCAGCAATGATCAGGGAGTTAGATGTGATACAATGACCGGCAGCCAGGTTTTCACACATCTATAAGCAGTCCATTAGCTAAAACTGAACTGGGAGAAGAAAACCATCATATTAGTATGCATCTGTGATTCTGCAGCAGGGTGAAATAAATCCCACTAGAGAAGGGAGCGGCCCCTGGACTTGACAAAATAATAAGACCAGAAAAAGGAAGGTCTTAGGTTGCTGTTGTGGCTTAACCCAGCAGGCAGCTGAGCACCATGCAGATGTTTGCTCAATCCCCAGCATGTGGGATGGGGAGAGAATCAGGAAAAAAATTAAAGTTTGTGGTTTGAGATACAGACATTTTCATGGGACAGAAAAGGAAAATAGTAGTTATTATAAAAGAATATGCAAAAACAAGTAATGCAGAATCCAGTTGCTTACCACTTGCTGACCAATTCACAGGCAGTTCCTGAGCAGTGGGCTGCCACCCCCAGGCCAATCTCCCCCAGTTTTATTCCTGACCATGATGCTGTATGGAATGGAAGAACAACTCATTTACTGATGGGACAAATGTTTGAGTCCCAGGGGCATGTTAACACTAAGCAGTGCAGCATCTCAGGCTTCTGCCACTTAGAAGCAGTCATCTCCAAAGGCTCTTTCCTCTAACCTATGAACGGACTTAAGGAACGAGCCACAGAAATCAGCTCAGCAGGAAGTAATATAAACTAGTAGAAACAAACCACAGACAAATGAGCTTATAAGGACGTACATTCTGTTCAGATAATCTGTTTGTCTCAAGTCTGACTGAAAATAAACTGCTTCCTGCAGCTGGTGTTATGAACAAGTGCATTGAGAAGTGATAAACCCTGCAAGTTGGTGCTTATAGGGTTGCATAACTATGTCCAAATCTCTAATTCAAAAGAGGAACTTGAAATCCTGCTGCACAAGGATGCTATTAACACTGGGTTCACAGGGTCTTCTGCAGTATAGGTTCCCTTAGTGCTTATAGTCTGTTACCAGAGTACATGCAACAAAAAAGATGTTTAGTCTCAGTGGACTGTATCCAACCTGATCAATTTGACTCCAGAGTACTGTGCGTCCTGAACCTTCTTCCCACTCTGTATTCACCATCAAGTACATTTTAACTTTGCTGATTGTCTATTTCTGGATAAAAAAGAACTCTACTATTTCACTGAATCACAGAATTCTTTGGGTTGGAAGGGACCTTTAAAGCTCATCTTGTCTTCATTTTGAACCAGTCATCTGTCAATTCGATCAGACTGCTCAGAGCTCCAAACAACCTGGCCTTGGATGGTTCAAGGGATGGGGCATCTACCACCTCTCTGAGCAACCTGCTCCAACATTCTACCACTCTCATTTATAACAAAAGATCTGCCTTCTAACACCACTGGTATCAGTGAGGGGCACTAGAAGCACTTTCTTGGACTCTAAAGACTTCAGAATTTGATTCAAGTCTGTGGTTTGTAATATTCAAGAACTGCATTGCCAGCCAAAGAAAGAAATAAGACTCAGCCTTATGTTGAGTCTAAACAGCTGATAATGGAATTAAAATTAAATTACTGCACAATGAAACTTGTGCCAATTTACAGGTTAGAGCCTGGAGTCAGTTTTGCTGCAACAACACTACAAATCTTAACTTTCAAGCTATGCCCTTTAAAAGTTTTCACTTAAATTTTTTATGCTTAGCTTCATAAAAAATTAAAAGACAGAGTTTTCCTGCAATTAAGAAATACTCCATGTACTTTTAGGAGGGACTGCGTGTTTTAAAATGTTGGGAGGTAGCATTCTGTAATTGGAGTTGACACTTGGCAAAGTGAACATGCACACTTGACCCTGCCAGAGTGTCCCTCATCTTGCACATGGAGACATCCTTCTACACCATCTGACTGGCAGGCAGAAGCCCTAAGTCCACTCTCCAGCTTGCTGAAACACGTGGGTAGTGGAGAAGAAATAGCCAGAATTTATAGTGCACAACAAAGAATCAGGAGGTTTGTGAAAAGGAAGCGAAAAGGAAATTATTTCTTGCTTTTGTAAAATTCATAGAAAATAATAACAGCTTAAGGAAATGAGAGAATTTTGCTTAAAACTAAAAGGGCAGGTGAAGCACAAAGCAAGTACCCTTTCAAACAGCAGACACCTACCTGTCAACTGTCATATAGCGAAAAGGAGTTAATGTCAGACCTTGACAGGCAGGTCTAAGGAATTTGTTATGCTGAAAGTGGTCAGATTTGGGGCTGGTATTTTTTTGGTCTTTACAAGGCCTCTTAGGCAGTAGCAGTTGAAGAAATAGAGGGAAAGGGAAGCTCTGTAAATAAGACAAAAAGGGGGAAAAAATCTAATTAATATTGCGGTAGGGATATAGTGAATATAAATGTAAATCTATCACCTACAGCAACAAGAAGTTTCTTCTGGAATTTCCCTTTGAATGGCTGAGAGTATCTAAGCTTTTCCTATCTAGCCAAAACTGTGGTTAGGTAAACCCCTTTGTGCTGGCAATCTTGCTGTATTTGCTGCGTGGGTCTGGCAGCAGTGCTCTCACAGCCTTATGTTGATGTCTAAAGTTCACCATTTCTAAGAATCTGAGATTCTTGAATTTATAATGAGAAGTTACTGTCACTTGGGAAAAAATGTTGCCATACAACTTCAAATTTTTCAGCAGCCAAGTCATCCGAAGTAACCCTGTTGTACACCATGTGAGTTTTTCAGTCAGAAGTCTGTGGCCAGGTAGTGACTGGAAAGATAATCGGCTTTGCTCAATGAAATGCAACCAAGGCTTTTTGGGCTAATTTGTACTCTAAGAATTTCTTGTTAGCAGCAACTGTACAGTAGTTAATATCAAAAAAAATTGATATGCAACTGTCTGCACCTAGTCACAACTAAAACCATGCAAATCATTTAAATTATAGCAAGTTACATTTTTGTTCATTAAAACTCTATGTAAATAAAGAAAATGCCACACATCCCAGTTTTAGTGTGGTTAATAAAAAGAAATACTAGCTTGCAGCAAGAGAGACAGAACCATGCCAATATTTGTAAAACTGTTATTGTCAAAGTAAATCATTTATTTGCAATAACACATGCTCAACATTTTTGTCTCGGGATACATATTCAAAGATTAAAGAAAATAATGTGCAGAGTGTCACGTTTTTCTTATGAACAGTTTAAAACATTAAACAATGATACAAGTAAAATTAACTATTAAATGGAGACTAAGACCTGTCTGAGATTTTGAAATTTCCAGATCAGTTTATTCTTTGGTAACTTCATTATCAAAGAGTACTTTGGTAATGACAAAATACAAGCTCCAGATCCTTACAGCAAGAAAATTTTAACATGTTTCAAGAGTCAGAGCATCGTAGTAATAGAGGAAGTCAGCCCCTCTCTTCACTTCACATGCTTTCTCCCTTTCTACTCAGGAGAGAGAGAGAGTTGCTCTTGTCTCAGGGACAAAGAAGAAAATCTCTTTCTTGCTGTTAGAATTTGAAAAGTGAAATTCTTGAAATATGTATTTCTTCAAATAACACTTTGAAAAATTATTGAAAACTCCCAACTTGTCATTCCAGGTTGCATAAACCCTTCTAGGCCTATGGCTGACCAATATCACACCTCCAATGTTTCTATTTCTTGACATGTAAGAGCACTGTATAATAAAGAAATTAATAATAATAGTACTTTGGCTTACATAGTGCTTCTCAACTGAAGTTTTTAAAATAGTACATGAAGATTAACATTCACAAGGGATTTAAAGCCTCAGTACTCCACAGTATAAACCAGCCATACTGTGAAGCAAAAAGAACAGCAGGGGTAAAATTCTAAATTATTTCAAAATATCTTTGATTTAGTTTCCTTGTGCCTTTCTGTGGGGTGCATATATATATATATTACTGATCTTTGTCAAGGGCCAAATAGCATTGTGGTCCATAAGATAATGATTTTTGTTCCTACTCTGTTTTTCAGACAGAAAAGCCGTGAGGTATGGCTGAGATACCATTGTATATTACCAAGCTGCCTTTGAGTTGATCAGATAGAATGATTTAGACACCACCACAAACACAGACCTGCAATATAAATTTTCCCTTCTCAGTCCTATACTTTGACCAGTAGATCACACTTGTGCTCCCTGAGGCCTAATGCCTTCAGCATTTTCACAGCTGTTGTGTAAAATATGGTAACCAGGACCACTTGTAGCATATAAAGAAATGAAGTATTGCTACGTGTTTGCCTCAAATATATTATTCTCTTTTATGATAATATTTCACAACATAGCTAGTGGTGCTTCTTTTTATTGTGTGTTGAAAGGGGTTACATTTTTAAAGTAGAAAGTTGATGCAAAGAAAAAATTTGGAGTATATTTCATATGACAATTTATGAAATCAGCAAAACACTAATTTTTAAATTGCTGGTGTTCATAGCTTCATTGCAAAAAAGTGAAAGATTAAGGATATTTGTCAACTTCTATTGAGAACTGAATCTTTTCAAATAACAAGAGACTTAGTTGTCACAGTATTTGTCATAACTATCACACTACATCCTAACAGAATAATGAAAAACAATCATCTTCAGCTTGCACACATGCAATAGTCATCCCTGAAAGCTTTCCAAATCCCAGTGCAGGTGGTGCCAACAGAAAGGATCAGAAAGTGACGAGTGATGCGAGAGGATGCAGAGGAGTTATACTAGCAGACACAGTCAGAGGATTTTAAAAAGAGCTTTATCCCCATAATGTAGAGCTTTGTCCTAAGCTCTGTACTGCAGCCAGGATAAAGCCACTCATTTAGGAAACGTTGCAGAAAATATGAGCATTGTGAACAAACTCGTTTCATAAATCCACTGGCACTAGAACCAAAACCAGGACTTCAAATTCTGTGTGAGTCTTGGCATTCGTGAACCAACAACATTCATACACTTGTGCTATCACATATGACTTACTGGATTAACATTATGATATTTATTACAACAAAGTGACTCCATTCCTCATTCTTTGTTTAACAGAAAAGCTATGACTGAAAAGCATATGTAGCAAAACTGTACACATGGCATTATAATACCTATTGCTGAGCAGGCTACTTAATTTAGGCTTTTGAGGTATAATCAGTTTTTCTATTTTTAATGTTATCCCTTAATTTTTACTTTAAAGCACAACTCCTACCACTCTTAAGCGTTCTCATTCCTGACACACAGCTCCCCTTTATCTGCAAGCCATTGCCCTTCCTTCCGCATGTGCTCAGTGCACACACAGAATCTTGCAACTAATTTGAAGTTCCTATCCTTGGAAGAGATGAAAAACCAGCTAGGGACAAGGACACTTTCACTTCCAGTGAGATGAAGTGAAAAGCAGAAGGTTTAGTCCTTACTCAGCAAGGCCCACAGGGCCTGAAGCAGAAAGCAAAACTCAGGCCTGGAAGTGCAAGATCCAAATCTGAAAAGCCTCTATAACAGCCTCTTTCTTTATAGACTAAATATTTGTAAGATTGAAAAAAGCATTCTACAGCATGGTGCTGTGTACTGGGAAGATTATTTAATAATGCTGGAAAACAGGGAGAAATCAGCCAAGGGATAAAGGCCATACATGCAGTACATCCCTATGTGAAGCTGCTGGCATAGCTGCCAATGCTGCCATGCTGGAGAATGTCCTACTACATGCTCTAACCCACATCCCTTCCCAGCTGAAGAGCTGGGTGACCTGGTTACAGAAACCACCGACTGCTTGGCCTCCTCAAGTGATGTGTGTATATAACCTAGAAGAGATTCTTTTTTTAAATTATTTTTTTGGTAGCCTGAGTTCCTCATGCACAGCTTGAAGATGTCATTAGATTAGCAGTTCCTCTGAACTCATCTGTACTGAATTGTAAAAAATGGTTCAACATTTTTTGCATTTCTGTCTGACGTTAATTGGGGTTAATTGATGATAATGGTAAGGGTAATTAGTTTTAACAGGCACTAAGTCCCATAACCCAAGCCTCTTATGACAGAAATAGAACAGCAGTCAAAATGTGGCATGAGAAATAACATGGCAGCATCCAGCCATCTGCAAATGTCGGGGGGTGGAGATTACACAAGCATTTGAATGCACTTCCATATGAGTGCATGCAAACTACTTTAAATAAGGGGAAATCTTGTGCACTCTGCAGTTATTGACATTGACCAAAATACAGCAACCTAAGGTTTGCCAACAAACACTCCAGCATCAGGTTGGGAAGTTGGACCCCTCTGTCCAGGAAGAAACAATCCTTGAACTATTGTTTAAAACTAGATGAAGGGGTCAGTGCCAAGTTAAATCTTTTACTTTTTTGTAGGTACCCTCCCCCCTCCAAGTTTTATGAAGCACCCCATCTGAGAATAGAAGAGAAAGCAAAGTCAAAAGCAGAAGTTTCCATTCTTCAGACTAGTACAGTAGCTTGAAATCTCAGGCAGGCGCTGTTGCACTGAAAACTGAGATGGCAATATGCAAAAATTAAAATACTCTGTCTCACTTGGTCTTTTTCACATCACCCTCCCATTGCCTCCCCCGTCAAAGGTTTCCTCATTATCAGTCTGGCACCTCTTGGGCTGGCATCAGGCTTTTTAGGGTTTGCCTCCCTAGCAGTGAATTCAGGTGACCCATGACAGCTGTACCCATTATCCATGCTCCTGTTGATCAGCTGAGACTGGTCTACACATTGTGTGCTGGGACCTGTTTCCACACATTATTAAAAGTACTATTTTATTGCAGTATTGGGGGGAGAGGGGGGCAGAGAAAGTGGAATTACAAAAAGTCAGTATTCGTCCAGTTTTTAATGCAAGTACAGTATACCATAAAAATGGGTGAATCTATTAGTGTCTGAAATTCATCAGGGTGTAGAGTATCACATATCCTGACTGGACCTTAAGAGCGGCTTTAATTGTAGAGTTAGCACAGAGCAATCATTTCATACTAAGGTTAATGAAATCCACATTTTTTAAATCAACTTGTTCCAGAAAGCCTGATAAATATTTGAGATTGAGACACAAATATTTGAGAAGAAACAGGATTGTGTTCTAAGGCTGAAGGAAGATGGCTGTTCCTAGGACTACAGCATAGCAGTAACTTCAGAGATTCTTGTCTAGGCTGATGGAAGGTGACTGGGGGTGTAATCACAGTGTGACAAGGAAAGTTTATGGTTTGATGGCATAAAAGCCTGATCTTAAATTTTCCTAAAGTCTTTAAAACAGATATTAAAATAATAATGCAAGCAGCAAGCACTTGTAATCCCACTGAGCTCAATTACTTCTGAATGTGTTCAGCACTTTTGAACACTAAGGTATTTATTTACTTGTCTATGTGTATGTACAGACACATTTCTGTATCTTGCTTTAGACAAGCAAACACAGGGTTTAATCTTTCCACTGTCTTTCCCTAAAATAGTATCATATATCCTATAAAAGGAATAGGCCTCCTTCATTTCTGTTTTCATGGGAATAATCTGTGTTTCAAACACCAACATCAAGACAAACCAGAGACAACATATTACGATTTCAGCGTCACCTACTTGAACCTGGAGCATGAAAGCTGGATAGCCACTTCACTTCATGTGGTTACAGAGCCAACATGAGTGAAAGATGATTGTAAGTCCAGTTTAACCTTGAGACTGACAAATGTCCTACCTCTCACCCATTTTCCCCAAACAGCTTTCACTCTATTGATAACTGCAGACAACTAAGTTGAATTTTTATGTAGCTATGTTACGCTCTACTTACTGAATTAAATCCAAGGATTTTTAAGTGTTTTGTGAATGCTGGCACTATGAACACCATCACGGTTGCTCTGTCTGTAAAAGGAATTGGACATCACTGCATACATTTCAAAGTCACCAGGGAACTTTTTGGGAGGCCTGGGTATAATGTCAATTATATAGGTTCATCTAAAATACTGTAAATTAATAGGCCATAAGACCAAAAGTACCTGGCTATAATCCTGTACCCACACTGTGCAATGCATATTAGAGGAATTCCCCCAAATAAATTTATGTCTAAATAAGGTTTTGGTGGAAAAAAAGGCCCCACACTCTTGATATGCCAATTTCCAGTTATTTGCAATCTAAAAAAATCTCAGGCAAGTTGCACCAATGTCCAATGAGCTCATGGCTAAAAATTAAAGAATGTATCAGTTTTATCATAATAGATTATAATCAAGTATTGTTTTCCAAAATGCACCCAGAAATACTAATATCCTAATTTAATAGATACAATTTCTATATGTATAAATATATCTAAAACATCATTTTCCAATGAAAATGGCATAAATACAGAGCTCCATTAAAAACTGTGAGATGATATTCAGGTAAATTCTCTTCATAGGTTAGTGTCATTTTTGCTGTAGGCAAGACCTTTAGCATTATTGGTTGTGAAAAACCAGACATGAGCAATCAGAATGCTTAGAAAATGTCATTTTGATGCTACCTCTTACCATTCCATCTAGCACAGCATTCATCTTTCAACTCACTTTAGAGGCTACTTCATAAGAAATGTTTTCCAGAAATTTTGTGGGTAGAAGATAATATGCAATAGTGACTCTATTAATATTTATGGTTCCAGGAAACTCGTGGCAGAAGAGGTTTCCAAATTAAGCCAAATGTCTCCTTGAACCAGGCATCAAGAACATCAGCAGAAATGATAATATGAACCCTTGCCATTGGCACAGTCATGAATCTCCAGGCTTAGATTGAATAGAATGAGCCCTTTTAACATATTTAGGAACATAAAGTGTTGTGGCAAGTTTAAAACTAAAAGTCCTTTCTCCTTGCTATATGAATAAAGTCCTTCCTTTTGCTATTTATTTCTGGTTTTCAGTCAGGGGAAGAACATCCCTGCAGCCTCTGTTTTCAGTGTTTTTCTGAGCCTTCAGGAGCTGGAGGATTTAATTTTTATCACCAGCTCCAAACAGTGCCTGGCAGGATGCATCTGCAATGACAAGCACTCTATCAGAAAAACCTGGAGCACCCAAATTGTTCTTTGTATCTTCACTTTTGAGGGCCAGCTTTAATGTTAAAATAGAGTGCCACTTAAAACTAAATTGAAGACACTAACTTCCTCTGGGAATAGTTCAAATCTACAGGTATCCTTAAAAGGAATTATTGATGCATTTTAACTAAATGCCTCCCCTTGGAAGGTTTTGCTCCAGAGGCCTAGTATTTCTTCATCTCCTTTGACTCTGAGGTTAAGACAGGCTGCTAAGGTGGGCTGGGTGGGAAAAGGCAAGGAGATGAGCTCAAGTTCCCTGATTTTGATGAGACAAGCGCTGACTATGCAGAGAAGGATGTAAAGAAACTGAAAACATTTATTGTGCACTATTTCATCTGCAAGTTGATTAAACAATTTCCAGGGAAGTAGTTTTTTACTGAAAGATGCCAAGTCAATGAAATTTAAATGTGTCATGCAGTACTATTATAAAATGCTGACAAAAAGTTATCATACCATCGTGATAGAGTTGCAACAGTTTGTTTTCAAACACACAAAAGCCAAATGTGCATTTACTCAAAAGATTACATTTTTACTGTGATTTGTATTGTTTAAATTTCTCATCCTAAATTAGAAAAAAAATTTGATAAATCCTGCTATTAAAAAAAAAAAAAAGACATTCTATTCTTTGACTAACTCAGTTTAGTGTATCTCCATAAATGCAACACAGATTTGTTTGGTTTGCAAATAATCTCTCTCTGTGCCTTTCCTTCTCCAGTTCTTCCTAATCCCAACGGGTTCTTTTTCAGGAGTACTCATTAGTCAAATGTTTTTTGCTAAATTTCATCCTGAGTTATCCTGCCAAGCCTAAAGGTCTCTGATTGTGCTTTCTGTGACAGTTATCCTCTCCTTTGCCTTTGAATTGTTCCATGAATGATTCTTAACAAACAATTCTGTTGATAAAGTACAAGAAAAAGAAATCAAAGTGTCTCTCAGCAGTGGTACCTCTGCAGGGCAAACAGGAATAAAGCACAGTGAAAATGTATTTGTGTCACTCAGACTAGAAGATGGGAATCTGAAAGTGCTCTGCAGAAGATACTGTGAGAAAAGCCACCAGCTTAACATGAGTTCATTTCAGAAAAGAACTATACTCCAGGAGAAATAATTATCCCACTAGAAGTGGGTTCTGAGATATAATGACTGTCTTCTGGCTTGTAAAAGTTACTCATATTATAAAGTTGCAGGTTTTTAAGAACAGGTAGAAGTACAGAAAGTAGAAATGTGGATAAACAATTTCTCTGAATAGAGTTTGCATTGATACTAAATACTGTAAAGCCAAGTGTTTCTGGAGTTAATAGCTGCCTTTTTGAAAAGCTTAATCAATATGAGGAAAAATTTATGGCCATTATCTTTGAGATCTCTGAGTGTCACTGGCAAAAAATTATATTGAATATGGCACCAGCATCTTATTTGGTATAAAAATTGGGATTCTAAATCTATTGTCCTAAAAACAATAGATTAAAGAGGAAGAAACAGTCCAATTGATCATCCTAGAAGGGTAATCTGAGTTTTTTAGCAAGCAGCTCACCTCTTCATGTTGTTTAAAATCAGTAAGAAATGTTTCATTACCAGCCTCAACACATCAGCCCTAGGACATCTGGACAGGTGTCTGGTAACAAGCACACTGAAAAGCTGAACCAGAGGAATTCTAAACAATATTATTTCAGATATAATTTATCTTTATATAGAATTAAACTAGGAAAATACCAAAACTGAATTATATTCATCCACACTCTGAACCACTCTGGTTAGTCTTCAGGTTTTAATATTGTGTGATTTTACACATCTGATACCATTGACATATCACTGTTGTGCTACAGAAATAGACAATATACAGGCAGTGTTTTAACCGACTCTGATATCAAGCCTAGGTTGTAAATTGGCTGCACCACAAGTTCCAGAGAAAAAAAGTCACTAGTTTGATACTGAGGTAATGGTTAGGAAGCAGGGTATACCACAGGTATGCAGTAAGGCCTGTTCTGTTCAGTATCTTCATCAGCAGGTTTGATAGCAAGAGCACACCCTCAGCAGATCTCTAAGGAGGTTCAGTCTAGAAAGACCTGATAAACTTGGGGACTGAGCTGAGAGAGACCAAAATGTTAAAGTTAAATGGCTGAAACAGTTGGCCATTTGCAAAAGCAGTGGGTGCTTTGCTGATGGTGTGCAAGGAAGTAGCCCAGGTGCAGAGGGCAGGTGCAGCAGAGGATGACCATGACAGATAAACCTTTGTTTAGCAGTAAGTTGGTTTTGAAAGAGATGAGCAAAGACGCCAACAGGATTCTGTGAAACAGTGTAGTGCTTTTTATCTTGCCAGTGCCCTCCGCTACACAACTGGCTCAGATGTGGAAACTCCCCCTCATGTTTACACACAAGTCCGAAGGTGTTCATCCCTTCTGATGGGGCATAATTGTGACCTGAGAGGCAGCTGTCATGTCTTAGAAGGTGTCATAAACCATCAAAGATCCTCAAAGAACTCCCAGACTCATTTCCAGGGCTTTTCACCAGAGGAATGTGCATGATCCACAGTGCTGCATCAGACAACGTTAAACCAACCCCTAGGGGAGATACCTGGGTGTTCCCACATAGCCTGAGTATATATTAACACACTGAACTTTTCTTATCCTTCCTTTCTTTCTTTCTTTCTCTTTCATCTCCTAGATTCTTCTTCTTGAAATATAATGAAAGCCAGACTACAAAATTCCAGTCAATGCCTTAATAAGTGCCCTAAAGTGTCTGGATAAATCAGTTTGCTGAGTTAAAGCTTATGAAGTACCTTACTTTGGATGTTGTTTTAAAATTTCCCAAGTATCTTATTCTATCTTAATTTTCTAAAGTCTGCAAGTAAAATTTTGTTATTGAAGCTCCTGAGAATTTGGATTTTCTGCATGCACCACCCAGAGTGAATCAAACAACCTTCCCCTAAACCCACTGAGCATGTCAGGGTACAACATGAGCCAACACATGCCTCAAGAAGTTCAGCAAAAAGCCCAGAGAATTACACTGGGGATCAGGTGATCCAATCTGTCAGCAGAGCTGGATGAGGAGCAGAGCTGCTTAAATGGACTGGGGTATTTCAGTAAACACCAGGTCAAACATGAGCCAACTCTGTGCTGTACCTATCAATACAGGAAACTGGTGCTGGACTGCATCAGGTGGAGCTTTCCTGTTTGCTGTGGAGACTGCAGTTGGAATATTTTGTCTTGGTTTCAGCCTCTATATTAAAAAACAATACTGAGTAACTAATAAAGGGTACAATAGGTTGCTGTCAGGATGTCTGGGGACCAGAGCTGCTCCTCAGTGTGCTAAAACACACAGCTTAATCTGATGAAAAGAAGACTAAGGTTAATTTGCTAATAGCCTACCACTGCATGAAAGAGTTAAAAGACAATGGAACCAACTTCTTCCCAGCAATGGCAGAAACGTGTAAAATAAGAGGAAATGTCCAAGACCTTCAGCTTGAGGGGTCCAAATGGCACAACAAGAAAAATTTCTTCATGAGCAGAATAGCACAGCACTGGAACGAGTTAATTTTGGACACAGTGACAACTTTTGAAGGATTTTCTTCTTTGGCTAGAGAAAATCATTGCTAAAATATGTGGAGAACACATGCTCTGAAGTGGCTGAAGTAGATGATGCCTTGGGCAGTAGTTGAAGCAGAGAGCCTGCAGAGATCCATAACAACCAACACTTCTGTGGCTTTGCCATCAGTTGCTGATGGTCTATCTGCAGCTCTTGTCAAGGACACAGGACTGGTTTAACCCAGTTCTCCCTGTTTTCCCAGCAGAAAGACCTGTCTTAACAGACAATTCTTCTTTTATCTCTCAAGACTGATCTAATTTTTCCAACACTAACACCAACCTACTTTGGGAGCATGCGAGGCAACACTTACGGAGTGCCTCAAAGCAATCCTTGAAAAGCTCCCAGTCAGCAAAACAACAGCACATCTATTTCTGCCACCTTCATTAATATGTTCTAGATTTAGTGAATTCTTGCTGATTTTAACAGGAGTGTTCATCATAGATCTAGGGTAATAAGAAGGCCTTAATATAGATGGCCTCTATTTCTACCTCCTGCAAGAGTGAATGAAGATTTTCACAAATATAGCATTTAAATATCATAGTAAAGACTGTTTCATATACACTTATTTCAGAATAAAATTTGAAAACATCTTCAGTTCTGTTCAGCTTTAATTTTCCCATTTGCCTGGGGGATTCTTAATGGTCATAAATATATTCAAGAAAAATTTTGTTTGTTTTAAAGTTTCAGACATCTCAAGTCTGATTTTTGGACACTTTTCTAGGGAACAAGTTTCCTTAACAGGAAAGCAAAGGAAGATTAATACAGACTAAAGAGAAATTCTCTCTTCAAAATATAAAATAATTTATGTTTCTGAAGTTTTCATTTATTTCTCTTAGGAATGACATCAAAATATAAGATTGACATTAACACAGATGTTTCAGTTGATACATTCTGAAGTATTCTTTGTGGAGGGAAATTTTACAGAGTATCTCTTGCTACCAACATGAGACAAGCATATCATTCAATCTTGTCATTATTTTCATTAATCAGAAAGCTATCCTCATACAAGTTAATCCTCCTTCATTCCACTTCAAAATTTCAAGCTCATGCTTGAAATCATGGAAAAGGCAACATTTATGCACAGCAATATGTAATAGCTAATTTTTAGAAAATAGAAAACATTTACCATAAAAGTTTTTTCCTGTATTAATTTCTATTTTTCATTACATGGGTTCTTTTCATATCTATCTGATCAGAAGTGGAAATATACAGTGTAAGCAATACCAATACTGCTTTTTCTTCCTGTTTTCAGATCTGACCTTCTCCTTTGAGATACCGATGGCATTATCTCCTATCAGCCATGTGCCTGCAAGGATTTACCAGACAGTGCTCCAAACCAAAATAGGGGGAAGAATTCCAGCTAGTCACTGTGCTTAAGCTAATAAACTCATCTCTGCTGTAGTTTAACCCCAGCCAGACACCATGCCCTGCACAGCCACTTGCTCATTCTTCCACCAGCAGGTCCAGGGAGAGGATAGGAAAAAGTAGAAAACACATGGATTGAGAAAAAGACAGTTTAATAGGGAAAGCAAAAAATATGTACACAAGCAAAACAAGGAATTAATTTACTGCTTCCCCTGGACAGGCAGGTACTCAGCCATCTCCAGGAGAGCATGCATGCATAACAGTGACTTGGGAAGACAAACACCATCACTCCAAATGTCCCCCCTGCCTTCCTCCCCCCAGCTTTACATACTGAGCATGATATCATATGGTCTGGAATACCCCTTTGGTCAGTTGGAGGCACCTGTCCTCGCTTGTCTCCTCCCAGTTTCCCATTCACCCCAAATTCCTCACCAGTGTGGCAGCAATGGAAAGCAGAAAA
The DNA here is from genome assembly GCF_029207755.1 of Chamaea fasciata. NCBI lineage: Eukaryota > Metazoa > Chordata > Aves > Passeriformes > Sylviidae > Chamaea > Chamaea fasciata. Next base: position 65,493,660 of record NW_027094086.1, on the reverse strand, counting down.
GGCCTTGGCTCTGTGTAAGCCCTGTTTAACAATAACAAAAACATCTCAATATTATGAGCTCCATGTTCAGCACAAATCCAAAACATGACATAACTTAAATTTTCATTTAAAATCAGTAACCTTAGTTTCATGAGAAAATTAGGGGATTTTCCCACAAAAATAAAGGTAATTTTAATGAACTAGACATCAGCTGGTAGAGTTCCTCAATTATTGAAAGTCTGAACACTTACGAAGTCGTATTCTTTTCCTACTCTCCTTGAAAAAATTACATGATTGGAAAACTCTATGCTTTTTCATTAAATATGTCCTGAAGAGGGAAAGCAGAACCTTGAAGTGTGCTCATAATTTGCCCCTTTTTCTAAATTTCACTTTCTTCCATGAAAGTGGAATCATAGTCTCCTATTAAAAAAAAGTCTAAATAATTACTTGCCCTGTTTTCAGAAGATATAACAAAGTCGAAGAATGACAGCCACAAAACATACCTTTGCCCTCTGCAACATCTCAGTCCACTACAGCAAGTCTCAAATGGACCCACAGTGTCTGATGTTCAGCATCTGTTCTGGGCAGGGGAATTCAGAGTGTGGCAGGGAGCTTATGCAGTTACCATACAGAAGTAGGGAGGAACATTTGATCCAGCATTATTTCAATTCTACAACTACCTTCTGCTAAGGTTGGTGTGCGGATGATAAAGGTATTTTAATCTGTTTTTAATTCCTTTGTTTCTTGTTTTATTTTAAGCTATTTAAGCAGATACTATTTGAAGTAATAAAGGCCAGCTGCTATTACTACTACTTACTTGTTAGGCCAGTAGTTCAAATGCCTTTTGTATTCCTTTATCTGTGATCACAATACTTTGTGGAGTCTCAGCTGCTGAAGCACCAGTCCATAATTATGATGTTCAATCAATATTATGGATTTAAAAAAGAAGTGGCTTCTCTTCTGTTTCTTATCTTGTAATCAGAGTAATGTTCAATTTGTATATACAGATGTGCTCTTGGCATTTGTGAGGCTTTTCTTCTTCATTTCAGTACCTCATGCCACATTATCGCACTATCATTCCAGTTTCATTCAAGGGGCAAAAATGCTGACCTCATAAGGAACACATTCCAAACAAAAAGCCCAAAAACACCAACAAAAAAAAAAACAACCCTAAACAAACAAACAAAACACTCAAAAACTGAGTCAACAGAAAAAGCAGTATGTGTCAAAGCTCAGCTGGGAACAGCACGAAACAGCTTTTAGCCCCTGTGGTACTATGGGGCCAGATGTCTTGAGGAGTGCAGACTTCAGGAGCAAGGGGTAAAATATATACCTGCTCTTTGCGGTATTCCTCTCACTACTCTAAGAACATATATCTTGTTCCAGAGCAGATCTGTATCTCCCCATGGGCAAAACACGGTCCCAATACACCTCAGAAAGCCATGCTCCTCCTTTCCTGTCACCCATGGGTCCCTCAGCTCACCCTGCTGCTGTTGTAAGTCTTATAATAGTGAACGTGTTGTCCAAAGGTGGCTTCCCCCAGTTTCCTTAACTAGAAGTTATATTTGCTGCATATATCCAGAGATATATTGTGATAGACTGTGAGAGCAGACTCTATCTAATCAGAGGGGCCACCACTCTAACCAGGAAGGGAAGGCAAAAACTTCCACCTTCACTTGAGTAGGGAAGAAGTAATTCAGTGGGCAATGGACTGAGCCTCTCTCTCTCCTGCCCAGGTAGGTGACAGATTCCTTTTGTCTCCACGGTAAATTCACAACTAAAACTATTCATTGTAAAATGGTACTTGAGATTCTAGCATAAAACCTATTATTCTGTTATTGATTCATAGGTAGCACACCATAGTTAGGAAAATCAGGAAAGGGAGGTGATTCATGAAAGAATCAGAACAGGACAAGGATCAGGAGTTGTGCACCAAAGATTGGATTCAGCCAAGAGTTTAGTCCAATCTGACAAAAGATCAAGTGAAATATAGCTTTATGAAAAGTATTGAAGAAAATTTTTGTCATCAGTCATAGAAATACTCCTCTGTCACACAGATAATTTTTGGGTAACCATTATTAGGATGGCACTTATTTCTTTATCCTCATTATCATCCGTGTGCTCAGAAATCCAGAATGGTGCCATAAAAGAAGGATTGTAATACTGATGCAAACACAATGGGATGTGAAGATTATATAGCAAAGTTCCTACACACATGGATTACACTTTCTCATCGAACTGAAGGTAGCTACTTTTGAAACCCTGAAATAACTAGGCACACTCTACTGTAGCTTGGAGTTTTGAAGTAATGAGGAAAATCTGAAATAGTGCCCCTAAATAAAGCGTAATACAGGACTTCTCACATAAATGGGACTTTAGTGTGGGCAACTGAATGGATAAAATATTTAGAGGTTGGAATAAAAAGAAACTTAAATAAGAGAGTCAGATTTATTTTAGAAACAGGGATAAGTTAAAAAATGGATATGGGCAGATGGAAGTAACTGAAAAATCTCTCTAGGGAAAGGGTAATATTGCTAAAATAAATATTCTAAACTACCCTATATTTTTAGCACCTTTGCAGTATATGCATCATATGGTTTCCAGTAATGTGGTTCTGTTGCTTTACTCTCGAAGTTAAGTTTTTCTAAAGAGATTTCAAGATAGAACATACTTTTGGTAATGCTGTATCTCAATGAAAATGAATAGAGACTTCTTCATTTGTATCAAAATGATTCCTTGCAGTGTTTGCTATCAAGGGAGGACAGCACCATGACAGAATAATAATGATAGGTAAAATAACTGAAGAGCTAAGTAAAAGAAAAATAAGTGGATTGTTTTTTTCCAATTCTCTTCACTGTGTGAGACATCTAACCATTAAAATAGTTAGCAAGTGGAAAAGGTAATCAATTGCAACAGTAAAAAGGCATTATTAAAATTTGTGGATATTGTTATTTTGAGATAGTTTTAGTAATATTAGTAAGAACTTCTCCATTTTATATTCACCTACTCTCGGCATTGTCTGTAAGAATGTAAAAGCCCTCCAAAGAGAGTAAGGTTCCTAACTGTTTGGGAGGTGAAAAAGTGCCTAAAAGGTAACTATTGACAGTAGTCTAGTTTTTGTTTCTCAGAGGCACCAAATTCTTTCCCCATCCCATTTTGCTTGGTGTTTCTCCATTGAAGCTATTAACAAGTTCTCGGAATGCTGCATCTGACCCTGCTGGGAGCAATTAACGCAGGCAGAGCATCTGGCATGCCCTTCTGAGCATCTTTTGTCTATTATCTGTGTAAGCAGGTTTTCCTTCTTGTCCTGATTCTTTATGGGCGAATAGGAAAAGAATTTATTCATTTAACTCAAGCAGCCTAAAAAGTATTTGGTGGAACCCTGACAACTGTTATCACTGACATTCCCAATATGGCCTTGCTGAAACCAGAGGTTTTGGATTCTGCTCTGGAATTCCACAAGTCTTATCCTAATGTGCTTCCAGTGAACAGAACTTCTGTTCGAAGTCATTCCAAATGTAGAGATGTACCTAAAGGTAAATTTGGCCTTAAATGCTTTCCTGTCTGGGAATGCAAATAGAAGCAGCATGGCAATGCAAATGCTTCTCTCATGAACATAGGAGACGGTGATTTTGATCTCTAATACTAGAATCCATGTATTCAGTTGTGTTTGTCAGGAATTACTCCTCGTTTACACCTGTGACTAGTCTTAAAGCACATTCCAAACCAGGTATGCAAACTGCAAACCCAATTCACCACTGTATTATTCTGACATCTGTCTCTACATGCATTGAGAGCCTAAGGTAAGCACTAGGAGCAAATACACTAACTAAGCTCTGGGGTAGTGACTTTGCTTTCCCCTCTCATTTGTGGTTTTCTTAGCAAAAAAAAAGACCAATGAAGCTTGAGATCATCCAGCTCCGTAAAGTCTGAAGGGGTTTAGAAGAGAAGATCCTGGTTTGGTCTGCCTATAATTTGAGGTTTGGTTTTGTTTTGGTCATAATATGTGAAAATGAGTTTCTGAACAGGCAAATACAGATCTTTTTTCCACTATTTCCAATGCTGTCCACATCCTTTCTACCCTATTAATCTTTCCCACTCAAAGAAATAACCTGCTAACACTGATCTGCTTGCATTTTAAAATTGGGTTATACTTTACAGTCTGGCTTTATATAACACTTTGGTAATGGTCTTTGGTAATGCAAGCCTTTCCACCTTCTCAGTAACTCCAGAGTTGAGTGAACCATGCAGCAAACAGAATTATGATCCCCCAAAAGTGTTACTGTCTGTTTGGAGAAATAGTTACCAGAAGCACCCACTGAAAAATCACACTTCATTAGGTACATGTGTAGTGTACTAAAGAAGATTATATAAAAATGGACATTTAGTAAGGGATTTAAAAATCATCAGATTAAATGCCTACAGAGACAGCCAAAATCAATATCTTCACCACAATAAAATTGTGCCTAAAACTGGCAGCAATGTTTTAATCAAAAATCACCTGCTGCACAGAGCAAAAAAGCACATCAAGTCTGTATTACCCAAATCATCACAGGATAAAAGGCAGTTAATTACCTATTCTGTCCTTTGCTAAACATATTTCTATTAAACTCCAGGGTGGAATTTGTCCTTGTCCTGTCAGTCAGAGCTTTACAAAAGCATCATGCTTGCACCTTACATTTCAGTGACCAAGCTCAGAATGAACCTGCTGACCAAACATTTATTCCCAAGGTAAAGAAAACCAGACAGATTTCATATTCACAAAGTCGCTGTCCAAAGGTGTTCAGATCTTTCTGTTGCTCTTAATTTCCTGCTGAAGAAAAGCAGTCATTTCATTGAAGCACAAGGTGTATTTTGTCTGAGTTATCACTAGGATAAATATGATTCAATTATTCACCTGGCCACCAGAATTTAGGACATAAGATAACTTGGTTGACTTGTGATTAGCGAAGTATTATATTTATTTATACACATTTGTATCACTAAGAAATGTGCATGCCTTTGGGAGAGAAATCATTCTTAAGTTTAGTTACTTTTATTTATAGTAATATATGCAGATTTATAAAGTTTATAAATAAACTATAAAGAGTTTATAAAGAGTTAATGTGGAATTTAAAGATAAATTGCATCCAGATGCTGGAAATAACTTACTTTGCCTGTCCTGCAGCATTACTATTTGTTTATCATTTCAAAATTCACAAGGTAATGGCTTCATTATCCTTTCATCTAATTTCACCAAGAAATGACAATTCCTAGCTGCTGAGGTCATGGCCCATCAAAAATTATACTGTCTCTAATTTTATATCCGATCTCTGGTAGATCTTAATTTGCTTATCTCAGTTGTCATATATCGACTAAATTGCTGAATTCTATTAGAATCTCTACCAGCTGTCCAAGATTTAAGACTGAACTACTGAATTGAGACTTATTGAATTAAGACATTATTGCCAATGTGAGCCAGTAAAACAATGATTAAAATATATAAGATTAATGTGCTTTTTAGTTTCCTGTACACCATGTGAATTCATGCTAAATGTGGCTTTGTACACTGTATGTATGATATCTGATAATCCAAGTTAGTATGGCAAAATCATGTCCCTAGAGCTTTTTCCTTTATACAGTTACTGACCTCAGCTGCAATAGCTGTAAGAAACAGAGTTTCTTATTGTGCAAATTTTCATGGGTGTATAGTGGAGTATTTTCAAGTTGTATTTTCCTGTGTAATGCTTCAAACTAAACCCTATGAAATGTTATTCTGCAGTGCATACTGAAGACCACTCCCTCTGAAGACTTATACTTAGCACAGTATTAACTTCCTACTCTAATCTCCAAGTGTGCTCATGTTCCCTAAACAAAGAGCATGGCAGATACTCTGGTGATTGGTCAATCTCAGATCCACATTTTCAATTTTGGCCACTGCTACAATATTTTCTGTTACTAGAGGAGAGAAGGAGCTGGCACAAGCAGCAAATGCAGTATTTAATAAAATCCAGTTGAGTATTCATTGCTTGGGTCTGACAGGTCATGGAGAAATGTGACATCTTCACATCTCTTTTCATCCTGCATCCTTGCTGAGTGAGATTGTGGACCCTTAGGAGATCTCATTTGAATAGGTAACTTCCCAGAAGTATTATCTTACTCTGCTATCTTAGCACACTGCTAAGAGCTACACTCATCTACTTCTCTTCCCACAGAATTCTGGTTTCTGACAGCAGTTGCATTTCCACCACCTCTGGGTTACCATCAGGTAAGAGGACTATCAGCATAAGTTAAGAGGCAGTGATAGTGGCTGCATCTCCTTTACTATCCACAAATCTCTAAATTTGCAAACACGTGTTGCAGCTAGATTTGTGGTCTCACTGCCTGTTGGCCAGCATCTCTGCTTCACTACTTCATCACAGCAAAACTAAGCTAAAGCACATTTCTGAAAGATCATTTCCATTCTGAAGAGCAGGTTCCCAAGGTGACATGCAGCCTTATTTTCTACTAGAGCATGAAGGCAGCTTCTAAATGAAAGATGTAGTAGAGAAAACAGATTTTCAAAGTATGCCCAGAAAGACTGATTCTTCACTGAAAGAAAGATTTAACTTCTCATTACTATTTTTCTTACATGGCAGAAAAACACTCAAAGTCAAAGAATTTTGTAGCATTCATCATCAAAGGGGAAAAAAAAAAGGACAAAATGTGCTTACCAGCACCTCCCACAGTGCCACTACCTGTGTATGCATGAGACTCCAGAGATGATTAATCACAGGGCTTAAAGATCAGGTTATCATAAGCTGTTTTAGATATCCTTGGTACTTCATCATCAGTGTGGTATGGTTCAACAGAGAGGGAAGTCAGCATCAGAAAACAAACCCTGAGGTCACTTGCCTCTCTTCGCCAGAGGTAGAACTTTGATTGTTTTTTTTTTTTCTTGTAAGTAATTTGGTAGTTTGTTCAAAGTCTAATAGTGCATCACTTTCTGCCTGTGACTTCACTTGACTGTGTCTAGTGATAGCCTCAGAAGTACCCTTTCATGATGCTTCCCACTGGACTGTTTCAGGAAAGTGAGGAGATCTTGCTACATGCTGAGTTGGGTGACCAGGAGGAAAGGGAGGGAAAAATAATAGACCAGTAAAATATACTGCATACATATTCCAGGATACTGTATCGCTTATGCCCTTCTGTGTTGTCCCTCCAACTCTTATCAGGATGTTTGAAGTCCCCTGTAAGGATCTGGGCTTGTGAATATGAAGCTGCTCCTACCTGTCTATGAAGGGCTTCATCTGCTCTGTCTTTCTGGTCAGGTGGCCTACAGCAGACCCCACTGTGTCACCTGTCCCTGCCCTCCCTTCAGTCCTGACCCATAAGCTCTGAGCTCCTCAACAATCCCCAGGTGGAGCTCCATACACTCCAGCTAGTCATCAACATTGATAGAGAGGGTGAAACCCCCTCCTCATCCCCTTGACTGTCCTTCCTAAAGAGCCTACATCCAATCCATTCCAACACTCCAGTCCTAAGGGCCATCCCACCACATCTCTGTGATGCCAGTAACATCATAACCCTGCAGGCATGTGCATGTCTCTAACAACGCTTCTTTATTTCCCATGCTGGGTGTGTTTGCTTTCGTGAACACCAACTTCCAGGGCAGCTAACTAGAGACTCATTCCATACAAGTATTTAATTCAAACTGAGTGTATGTTGACTGGAAAATATTTTTCTTTTCTTTGCTTCAAAATGACTATGAACAAGTGTCCTAGGGTGACTAAGTCACCCCAAGACAACAAGTCATCATTTCTATCAGCAAATTCCTTAATGAAAAGCACTTGCTAACTAGTTTGGACATACCATTTCTGATGTCAAACAGTTCCATTTTGTTTGCTTGCTCTTCATGGTTCATAACTAGTTATAAGCTACATGACAGTATTTGTACTTTCTGATTAAATATATTTATATTTTAAATATATATAAACAAAAGATGACAAACAATAAATAGGAAATACTGAATTAATGAATGATGAACACCACATTTCTGGTAAGAATTGTTTGATGAAAAATCACCTACACTAAGGAATCAATCATGAATCATCCAGAACTTGTGAATATTTTTAAAAGTATCTGACAATTCTTAAAAATATCTAATGATATAACTAAAACCAGCTACAGAATGGAGAAAGCCCATTTATTCAGATTGTCTTGATGAATTTGCATTAATCCAGTATTTATTGTCCCATAAGGATCTTCCTCCCCACTGCTACAAAAAGTTTTGGAGTATCTTCTTTATTCTCATTTAGGCTCCAGACAATTACAAGCAAACATTATGTTATGCCTAGCACAACACAATTATTCAGAATTTGCATTTAGACATGAATAATGTGTTGACAGGGCTCCCCAGAAACATCCAATATCTTTATTGAGGTGTTGGGTCTGTTCAGCAGCTACCTCAGCAAGCTGCTGGTTACAATTTAAATCATGTGCTATTTACACCAAGGGCCGTGGCTTGCAGGCTGATGAAAACACTTCTGATTGTGTTGGGAACTTAAAAGCACAGGTATGCAATTTCAGCATGTGTTGTCTCCTCCCTACTTCTCCTTTACCTTCCATTTCCCATCATCTGGTTGTTCTTTTGCTCTTACAGTTCATAGATTTTGAGAAGAGTATGCATGTTCTTATAGAGACATTTTTTGCTTTTTCCAAAATATTCCTTTTTTTATGATAATGTAGATTTTTCTGCCCTGAAATTTCGCTTTGGAAATCAGTGGTCATAAGAATACAAAAAATCCTAAGAAAACCCACACTGGGTTAGATAAAAGGTCCAGGTAGGCTAGCACCAGCCTCCAGTCATACGTTAATAACTCATGCCCAAGGAAGAATTGAGTGAGGCACATAGCAACCATGACCCAGCATCCTCCCCTAACCTCAGCTGCTAATGCTTTGAGGACTTCCTGAAGCGGAGATGGAGCCTTAAATATTTAATAACCTTAATTAGCGTTTCATCCAGCAACATGCCCGATTCCTTTTCAAACTTCGAGGACTTTACTGTCTATTTCATTCTGTGGCAAGCTCAGCCACAGCCTTAGCCATGGGGCAAATCTCCGGTATTAACCTGGTCCATGCTGATTTCATTTGATCAGTAGTAGGCCCTGTAGTCCTTCTGTACACAAACCTTTTATTCCTGTAAATAAATGCATTATCTATACATACACACATAATAAAAACTAGTATCAGACCAAAATTTACTCTGTCAATGAGATCATTGTCACCTCTGTATCCAAAGCCTGGGAAAGGTGATAGCAGGCCTCCAGCAAACATCCTTGCCTGCTGCTTTAACACGAGGATTGTAACCATTGCTTTTTAGCATCACTCATGCCTATCGCCAAAGACAGTCTTCATAGCATTACCTGTCCCCTCAGAGCTACAGAATTCCAAACCTTGTTAAAATAACCTCATTCATTTATCTGCTCAGGGAAGGACAGGCTATCTCAGGTCCTTTCAGGATGGCTCTGGATGCCAGGCAGAATGAAAAGCTCTGCAGAAGCACAGTGTGCTCCTTGCAGAGCGAGCAGAGAAGAGGCACCCAAGCCCACTTACATAGGGGCACAGATCCATCTGTCAAACCCTCTGGGCAGCAAATCTGAAGAAGACCAGATCCTGCACTGCCATTACAGATTAAAGCACCAGCTAGGAAGTAGTTCAGTTACTTAAAAGACTCTTCTAGGTCTGTGCAACTGAGGAAGTAAAAGCTATGTGCAGGGTCTCTATCTATCAGGACCTGAATATATGCAAAATCTTCAGGTCTGAATCAGCATACCTCTCTCATGTTTGAAGACTCCCAGACACATCTTTGACAATATAAAGTATCAAGGTTATTCGACTTCAGAGTTGAAACTGAAAATTTCCAAGTTTAAGTTTCTCAAAATCTGCAAAGTAACATTTTGAAATTAAGTATCACAAAATATTACACAGCAACTTTTTACACAGTAAAAATCACAGTAACTGTATGATTGGGCTACAGCAAAGGCTTTGGTATTTGCCCCAGTTCTGAAATGAGGAGGTGACTTTAACCAGAATTTCCTTAGCAGCCAGCATATTGCCTACTCTGTGAACAGAAGCTCTGATGCTGACAATTGCTTTTCATGAGCTGCTGAGAAGATTTTGGTCCAAAGTCAGCAAGTGAGCTAAGAGTGACTAAGAAAACAAGGTAATAAACTTACACTTGCATAAAGTCACCCAGGCTAAAATACTTTCCTTATTCCTGGGAGAAAAAAACCCAACCACTATTCTGTGTGTGTTTTAACCAGTAAGACATAAAAAAAAAGATACTCCTATATAAACATGTGCTGGATTTTTTGGTGTATATTAAGTAAAGCAGTTCCCACTTTGTGTGCATTGTGTAATATTGCGGAAAAGGTGTCAAGGGATGGAGAGTCTACCAAGCATCATTACGTCCCTGTGATGAGTACTCTCCTATTTAATGCCTCTAGGATCCTGCTGCTGGAAATATTGCACTGACTAGGCCTGTTTACATGTTATCCATTTGCTGCAGATCCAAAGAGGAACACATTTTGAAAGTCTGTGATTAAAGCTATTTGCTTTAACTTAGATGTTGATTCTACTTGTGATGTATGGCCTGCCATACTTCTAAGGGATTTCCTGCAGAGATATATCTGGAGGAAATGAGTACTTTATCCAGTTTGCCATGGAGAGTTACAAATGCAAAGAAAGCAATCTTTGCAGCTTAACCTATATGAACAGTGTGGCATTCTAGTTTTAAACAGTCATGTAGAATTTGTTTTTCTGTAGATTACACTTTATCTTGTTAACTGTCATCATATAAAAAACATCATTAGTATTCTGTAAGATTTTCCTAATAAAACTATATCATATTGTGTTGCTTTTTTCATGAGAAATCACTATAATTCTAATTTTATATGGGAGTGCAACAGTAACTGCCATGTTACTATACTTGAACCAAATTCTGTTGCTGCCTTGCCCTTGGAAACAGTTCCATTAGCCTGGCTGGAAATGGCAAAGAAAGGATTTTGCACTTGGACAAATACCACTTTGGTCAGAAGGAGAGAATAACTCTTTTGCTGCCATCTCTGAAGCTAAAAGGCACTTTAGTGCCCAGGCAAGTGATTCTGCTCTTTGGGGAAGGTGGAATCAGATAAATCAAATGCATAAATTCAGGATATCTTCTCAGGCAATTCACATTAGTGAGGCCTATCCCACTGCAGGAAGCCAGACAACCCTGCTCTAGGTCTGCACAGAACTAATTGGTTTCCAGCAAGTTTAAGGCATTTCTCATTTTGAGCAAATCTCTCAAGTCTCATAAATCTAGGTTTACCATGTTTATAAAGCTGCAGACCTCCCAATTTGTACTCTAATTATGTTTTGTTATTGTTATTATCAGCTTATTCTTGCTTTGAATGTTTTTGTATCACTTGAAATAGATGCTAATACTCCTTGACATACAGCCTGACATGTATTAAGAATGCAGAAAATGAAATGACAGAACTAATTAAAAAACCATCTGTTCAGTTAATTTAGAGGTGTGCCAAACAGTTCAAATGAGACTTGGTCAGCAGTAAATCACATCCACCTGTACCATTTGCTTAGCAGTTACTGTCCCTAGTTGTGTTATTTCCTTAGAAACACTTCCACTATTCAGTCCAGAGACTGCACACTGAGCAGTGAGAGCATGAAATCACAGCCATTACTCTTGAACAGAAATAGTACACGTAAAAACGTAGTATAAGCCTGCTAAATGAAAAAAAAGATATACAACAAAATGCTGTATATCATGCAGACTCACTCCATTAATTGTAATGACTGTGCCTCCAAGACACGGAACAATCACATCAGTATTACCTATAGAGATATTGCAGCCCTCTATCCAGGAAAAATTTCCCCCTTAATGTCAATGGGCTGTACTTTTCTCTCCTGTAAGCCCATCAAAGTTAATAGAGTTGTACCAAGAATACATTTGGTCCCATCTGATTATGACACACTGAACATGTTATCTTATTGCCTGGCTGCTGTGTTACTGCTTTACATACAGAAAACATAATTCAATAAACATTCAACTGGCAAGTTAGATCTTTTTTCTTTTTAAAAGAAAGGAAAATAAGCATGTCTCAGTCTGATGAGCAGCAGTCCGTCATTTGGCAGAACCATATTACCACAATTAGGTATATTTCCTGTGCACCAAAGAAATTTTGCTAGAATTAGAATAGCACTTATATGTAAAATAAGCTCCTTGGCATTTTCTTCCTGCTCATTCTGCAGTCAGCTTCCCTCCAGCATGTACCACTTGGATTTGCATTCCAGACTCCCACACACAGAGGGACTCCCCTAGCCAGTCACTTTGACACTTGAAAGCTTCAACCAGTGGGCAACTTGAAAAAGTTTAAAGCAGACAGCTCCAATGGGAGACAAAGCAGACAGCAGCCACCTGCTTTTAGCATGAATCTAATAACACAGCCACTAATAAACAACAAAACATCAGATAAAATTATATAGCTAATTATTTCTCACCAGAAAAACTTCTGCTATTTCCTGTGCTTAGCATGGTTTCAGGTCAGTATTCCTGTTGGTTTCCACCAGCTTCTAATTTTCGTTTACACAGCATCATTTTGGTATGGTTGGGAATTTAACTATCTATAAGCAAATGAATGGGCAAGTGCAAAAACACTAAAAGTTGCATAGAGCCAGAAAGGGGAGGTCCACCAGAACTGGGATGGCAGTGTGCCAAGTTCCATGGACAGGGAACTTGCAATATCACCTCCCTAAACATGGGCATTAGGAGGGGCTTTCATGGATGCACATCCACACTTTTCTATGTTGCTACAATCAGGAAAATGAGCAGTGGGGAAGGGCAGAGCTGGCTGAGGACCACAGTATCAGTGTGGGCAGACAGAACCCAGAAGGTGTGAAGGGAGGGATGGGAGAACCCTTTTACTGAGGGATCTGGGAGACTTCAATGACCTGGGGAACACATTGAGAGAAAACTAAACAAGAGAGATGAGCAAAAAAGGTAGGACAAACGAAGCAAGGACCCTGAGTGAGTGAAAACTCACCTGCTGCCAATCCTTCACCTGCAGTGAGAATATTTCTCTCCTGGTTATTCCAAAGTCACTAAGGGGGTCATTTCTCTCTAGCTACATTAAGCCTGCAAAAGTGTGATGTGCCATTCCATAAGGGTTTGCATTAGGGAGAAGAGTGTTCATTTCAGAAGCATAAATTCCCAAATACTTGCTGGGGTTTTTTGTCTTTGAAAATCTGGGATAAATTAATCAAATCATCAGCATGGGTGCTGAATAGTTTTGTATCTTTCAGATCACTTCCATGATAACTCTTGTAATCTAGAAATCATCTGAAATACCACTGTTGGTATTTCAGTCTCACAACCAAAGTTGTGAAGCTGAAGGGCTGCACTCATAACAGCTCTAGTTTCCATACTCCTTGGGCTCACAGAATTTTTCAGGGAATCAATGTCTGATGAAACTTGAACATTTCCCTCATACAAAACCAACATCCTTACTCACTGCTAGGAAAAGATTCCATCCAGCAAGCCTGTACTCCAGGAAGCTTGTTCTTCCAGCCTGTACTCTATCTTCTGCAACCACAGTCAGGTCAAGGCTATCCACACCCACTGCCCCATCTGATCCTAAATGCCATTTTCAAGGCTTTCCCAGGTTTGCACACCAAGACTGTTGAATTCTGACACTGTTTGAAACCCACTTAGAGAAGCCCCAAGACTGAAGAAGCTGGAACCACCACAGTTTTAGCATAAATAATATTGGTAGATTTACATGGTTGTAAACCCATGAAACATTCTGAAAAGACAGATTCAAGCCAGCTGAGTGAAGAATTCAGTTTGGGGTTCATTTAGCATATTGCACCCTGCAAAATATTTCAAAATATTTTATTATCCAGGAAAAGTAATGTCTCCTGAATTGCTGAAAAGTACCTTGTATTTTTGAAGGAGAGGTACACCATATGCATATCTCTACCCTTTGTACATTGTTGACATTGCTTTACTTTTCTACACCCCATGATGGACTAAAATCCAAGTTGCTTATTTTGTCTGTCAGTATGTTTATACTGTAAAGTTTTAACAAAATGATGTTACTGTCATTAAATGTTAGATCCAGTTTAACATTTACTCTCTGTAACATATTTATAGGAGCAAATAGGGTTTTTTTTATTCATTTATGCAACATTTTGCCTAATGAGCTAAAACTTACTGACTCATTTTATTTTACTGAACGAAGATATTCATATGCACCAAGACTCATTTTGTTAAAAGGGTAAGCCTGGTAACCAAGATTCACTGAGCCAAGAACCAGAGGCTGCGTGTGAAGCAGTGTAATTTAGCATTTACTCAATGGATACATGATCAAAACAAGTTATCTATTGTGAAGATGGCAAAGAGTGGTGAGACAGGAAAAACAGTGTTGCATATTTTAATGTATACTTTCTTATATTTCTTTTCTGGCAGCTACATTCCTGACTGTAGTACAGTGTATATTAAATTATAACCAGAAACACCTAATTTCCTGATCTAAAGTTCTCTCTCCAATTCTAAAAGAGCAAAATGAAAAATCTAGAAGGAGAAAGAAGGAAAAAATGCTGAAAGACCAGAAAATATGGAATTCAGTGAAAGACCTCTATCAGTTTATACTATCAGAAAACAATGTAAGACTGTCCTGGGTTGTAGTATAGGATGTGCACAAAGTATTCTATCACCATCTTCATGAACTGTTGAATCCAGGTGGGGCAATGTTTTCCCAGACCCCCTCCCCCTGGGCCATTATCTTCTGTTAATGGCCCACCAGACGCCTTGCCCATGACTCACAGATAACTCCCTCCAGGAGTTGTCTCTGTTTAATGGGCCATCAAGGACCCCCTGCATGACTCATCATCCCATTGTGAGATGCTCCACCCAGGGAGAAGAACCAAGCATTCTCACCTGGATATAATCTGGGGTTTGAGACAGTACAGGGGGCCCTCAACCACTGGATTCCTAGAGGATCAGAGCTACCAAACCTTTCTACAGGATCACTGCTTCAGGAAGACCACCTCATCTGGACTGCTTCCATCACCCTGCTCAGGTTGTATTCTGACTCTTTCAGTGGTCTTTTGTATCATTGCATCTATTTTATTTTACTTTCTTTCCTTTCTTCCTATTAAATTGTATCTCTGACTTGGAGCCTCTCGTTTGTTTTGCTCATTTGCTTTCAAACCACTACAAGACATGGCTTCATAACAATCTTATCTCTTTAGCAAGGAAAAACAAAGGTTTAGGTGGTGGTTCTGCCAATACCTGGAAGATGATACTCAACAAATTTCTATTTGAACTATGTTTGAAAATTGGTCAACTATTGGAACAAGTTTCAAGGAGAGGTGACTTTCCACCCTCTTCTTTCATCACTGTCAGGCAGAATATGGCTGCTCAGGGGAAATGCCTGGAGACATTTCCCAGGAAGTGCCCACCATCCTCTGGAGAACACACAGGCCACCCCCACACTATCTGCTTCTGCCCAAAAGCACACCTCACCTCCCTGCTCCTGTGAGACAGATTCACCTAGAACAATTTCAAAGCATGGGTAGAACAAGCTCCAGCCTGCTGTCCAACAAAACATGTACATATCTTCCATAAAACATAAGTGCTCAGCCCAGTACAGCTAAAAGAAACCAGATAAAATACAACACTGATATTCAGAGGTCAGGCAGATGGGTTTCCTGTCAGCCTCAGTGCACAGCCAGTGGCTGCCACATCCCAGCTCCTTCACAGCAGTGTGCCCTCTGGTACAGACAAATGTCACCCACCACTTCCACACAGGCTGCAAAATACTTGAGTAGCTCAGCCAAAGTCATAATGCCTAAACAACTTATGTACAAAAACATATTCTAATCCCAGTGCGGAGAAGTCAACCCTAAAAGCACAATGTTGTGATTACAATACAGAAACACTGAACATGCAGAGAGGATGAGCAAGCCAATTCCTTGGGACTCATCTGCTGAGGCTTTTCCTCTGGGTAAGTTTCTGCCCAATTCTTTCTGCTCCATAGACTATTTAAGTTGGAACTGGCTTATTTCCAGAACCTGACTGCAAGTGTAAATTTTGTTTGGTTTTTTTTTTTTTTTATTTTTTTTTTTTTTTATTTTTTTTTTTTTTATTTTTTTTTTTTTATTATTTTACAATGATGGAAGATTAAAAGTTTGAGAACATCCTGCCAGACTCATAAGGGATGGGAATTTGCTATAATTGCTGACTTGGAGAGCTAAACTATAGAGAAGTCTAATTTGGGGACTTTTTCAATTCACTATGAAGCAAAAAAGGCAGTTCATTTACTGTGCTAAAGATACATTCAGCTGTCTCTGTTGCAGTTCAAGCTCTGAAAAAGCCCAGAATAAACCTCAGTAACCACAGACAGGTACTATTTTGCATTACCCCATAACCTTTGTGTTCTAGGATTTGATATGATGGAAGGGAAAGACAAAAAAGCCTGAAATCTTGCTTTCTTCTGAGACTACTTTATGTTTAAGTTTGGGCAAGACATTTGAAACAAAAGCATTGGTCCCAAGCTAGGCTCCCAGACCTATTTTTTCCTAAGTAGCACATTGTAATGTTTAAATGTGTGAGCATCAGACAAACTTTGCTTATAGTATTTGGGGATCCTCAGTAAACTGACTCCAGGGGAGTATAACCTATCATTCTTTAGTCCCATTTTGGTAATTTTTAACCTTGCATTAATTTTTCACTATTTAAAAATATAAATCCCCAGTGCTCTTATTGTTAAATATTTAGCCCAGCTGAATATTTCTTTGACAGATCCTTGATCATTTCACAGTACTGAAAGAGAAATTAACAGCATCAAATTGTAGCCCCAAATGATTATCTATTTGTATAACTGACCACATTCAAGCTTATTACAGAGGCAGATTTGTTCATACCCCTGTTTCATTGCTGGAAAAGTATTTCAATTTTTGTCTTTTTTTGGTGGTTTTTTTAAATTATTATTTATTTTGGTGGGTTTTGTTGTTGTTTGGTTGTTTGTGGGTTTTTTTTTTTTGGTTGGTTTTTTTTGTTGTTGTTGTTGTTGTTGGGGGTTTGGTTTTTTTTGTTTTTCACAAAGAAGCAAGGAATTTCAACCAGGAATTCCCAAATGTTAGACCACAGGACTTCTGCATACTCTCAGAATAGCCCACGGCCCACTATACAGCCTCACCAAAATAATTTTTTCCTGTTCTGCAGGGTTTCATGAGCCATAAGCTACAACCTCAGCCTGCTGGCTCTGTTAAGGAGACAATCCTATGAGTAACATAAGTAGCATTATTATTTTTGAACAACTTTCAGGGTTTTGTTCCAAAAAGGGAAGGAGAGAAGGTTTTCCCAGTACAGGGTATTTCTTCTTGGTTTGATGCTTCCTCTTAATGGTCCTTGTGCTCCTTTCTTTATACCTCTCTCCCTTATTTTTTCAAGCCAGTAATAATAAAGAAATAAAAGCTGTACAGCAATGATTCCCTAATAAAAAGATAGGCCATGCAAAATCCTTGAGGTCCTCTTCAGATACCTCCCCCACTCTTTCTTTCTCTTGCCAATTATGATGTACTTAAGATTAAAGTGTGATTTTTTTTCTTTGAAGAAGTGATGAATGTGTTTTCCCACTTTACTAATTACAACATGATATATGAGGCAGAAAGCTTTGCAAGAGGTAGCACAGCATGCAAGCACAGATGAATAATAATTAGCTCACATGTTTTAGAAATTAAGATTTTATTAGAAGGCTGTTATTTGAAAGTTTTAATGCTGTGTGTAAGTGCAGTTACTATAAGTGGGTTTTTGGGGGTTTTTTTGTTTTTCTTTTTTTTTTTTAATCCAATCAACCAAGTGCTGCTTATAATGTAGGGGCCTCTACTAACTCTCAGTAAATTCAAAGACTTCCACTGACTTCAAAGGGAGTTGACTCAATCCTAGAAAAAGGATTTGTAAAAGTGATTAGTGTCAGGGCTTTGTTTTAGAGCTAAATTGTAACTAACCAGAAAAAAAGTTCTTATTATAAAGATTTAATACACATCTGGGAATAAGAATTTCTCTCCCAGTTACTGTAAGACACCCAAGAGTGAGGGAGAAAGGATGGTCCTAATGCTTTGTTATAAACCCATGGTTTCTTCACCGTTCAAAAGTTTGTGCTGGCATTCATTGATACAAGAAAAGAACAGTATTTGTGTTACCAAAGTGTACATCTCTAGGGACATGCTGGGACAGAAGCTCGGGAAAGATGACTAACAAATTATGCAAAACCCATCTTTTCCAGCAGGGTATAAGACAATGTATCCTTAGCTTCACTTACCTAACGTTAAAAGAAAAATAAACCAGAAAATGTTGCTGGCCCCAAGTGAAACCCCAAGTGAAATTACCTTTATTTTTACACATAGTATTTCCTTGAATTATGAAGCTATTCAGCATGGCAGATTACACCAAGCAGGAGCACTACACCCTTGGTTTGGCGGTGCCAATCTGAATTGCCCTTCTGACTTTAAGTGGCCAATTCTCTGAATGCATTATTTCATCCAACTGGAGTTAGATGTCCCTCAGTGATGAACAGAATCATCACTGTACCTATTTCAGGAACTGCATCTCTTGCTTTTCCATTCTCCTTCAGTGCTGTATAGATCCAGCCAAAGCCTCAGCATTATTTTAAGCCCTTTACCCTGCACACAGATCACTGTCCACAGGTTAACATGCAGGTCTCTGTGAAGATCAGAGGGTCCACCAACACTGACTAAATTCTAGAACCAGGTATTCCAATATTTATTGCTTTAGGCCAACCCTACCTTGTAGAATTACAGAACCAGTTGCTTAGCAGTTTCTTAAACAACAGACATCTAGAAACATAGAAAATATTAATGCTGGAAAAAAAAAGGCAACCAAGACAGCATTTGTGATTATGGAATCTTAATAATAATCATAATTTATGGGTGTAATCAGTGAAAACTTAAATTGCTAGCCTGGACATACTCAGTTTTCAACCTATGGAAGAAACTCCTGCAAGACTTTTATACCAACCCAACCAAAAACTGAGGAGGTCAGGCACCAAAATTGATGTAATATCGGCAGCACAGAGTTCAGAATATTCTTTGCAGATCACAGCGAATCCTGGGGTGAGACATGCAATGTTACAGGCACCCACCCTAGTTTAAAACTAAGTATGGGCACACAGCACCTTTTGCAACTGCCCAGGGATAGCAGCTAGCAATACACAAAAAAGTGCAACTCTAACAGTGCTTTATTTATTCTGTGAGAGTTTCAAAGTGTTTAGGGGTTTAAGAATTTTTTTTAAAGTCTGGAAATAAATAATAACAAAAAACAGCAACAAAACCCAAACAAAAACCCAAATAAATGAAAAGCCAAAAGCAAAAGAAAGAAACAGCAAACCAACACAAAAAAAAACCCCAACCACAAAAACTCCAAAACAAAAGAACAACAACCACAAAAAACAAACAAGACAAACCAAAACAAATCAACATAAATCATAGATATGTGCTTTAGTTACTATGTTCAAATCCAAGTTCAAACCTTCTCAAATTCTGGTGGTGTTGCACTTTGGAATATGGTTCAGCTTAAAGACCCAGAAGTGAGGCCTGGTGGAGCAGAGCAGAGACCTGCAGCCACAGTGTGAGAGGAATTGTAACCTGTGAACACCAAGCAGTGGGCAGGATGAAACATTTGGGGTTGAACCTAAAAATGAAGATTATGCCCACAGCCTTGTATATGGTTTTCTTGTAAAAGCAGGTCAGCACAGTAGTTTCCAAATGCGTATCTTCCGAAAAGGAGCTCTTGCAACAGCAATGACACTGACAATTCTGCTGACATAGAAGAGCTTTCTATTCCACCACCATCCCCACCCCTCTTTACAACAAGATGTTTAACTCTGTTGGCAATCAAGGGCCTCTCTGTATCTGTTTGCAGTAGGTTATCTATTGATTTTAACTGCTTAAAGTTTAACAGAGCTTTAGTAAATTTCATATTGATCTATTAAACTTAATCATGATAGGTCTTATGGATTCTGTTAAAACATATAGTGGCCAGGTGTTCCAGTCAATACCTATACACTGTTTTCAATTAACTCACTTCAAGGGGAAAAATAAGCCTATGGAACATATCACTGGTTATTTATTTTGCTAGTCCCTGTCTTGACTGCTTATGCAACTGACCAAATCAATTTTTAAAACAATGTAACACAGATGCAAACTGTCACTGAAATTCAGGAGAAGTGTTCTAGTATTAACTGCTACAGTTGCACTAAACATACAAAGCAATGAAAACACCAATAATCTGTTTTAGTTCATTCTCAGATTCATTTTCACATAAGATTATGGTGCACACTTTTATTTGCACTGTGGACCCTTCATAAAAAGAGTTCTAAGCTTACCAAGAGGACCAAAAGGAATTAAAAGACGATGTTACACAGTGCAGAACAGCTCTGCCAACACCAGGAAAGAGAAGATTTTCTCAGTGTGTAAAATGTCAGCATGGCATGAGGGAAAAGAATCTTAATTTTTAAAGACTCAATGCCAAATGTTTTTTGTTTGTTTTTTGTTTGTTTTTTTTTTTTTTTTTTTTGTTTGGTTTTGGGTTTTTTGGGGTTTTTTTGATACCACATTTCTTTGCTAGTTTATATAGATGTGTTTTACAAAGATGTGAAAAAACATCCTTTTCTCTCATTCAGGACCACACTATTATTGTCAAAGATCTTTTTTGGGGTTTATTTCAGCCAGTGAAACTGTGGCCTGCCAGTTTCACATCAAGCTTATCACAGCTGGTACAAATCATTCCTGTCCATCACAGCTGCGGTATGCTTCTGTCACCCTCTGAAATTTAGAGAGAATGCTTTAATCATTTTACTGGCTTCTGCTGGTGTTCTGACAGTACAGAACTCAAAAAAAAAAAAAAGGAAAAGTTCTAAAACTAGGTCAGATGTATTGTTGGCATAATAAATCAGTTTGTTTAAAACCTGTTTTTATTCTACTTTGCAGTTTTGGAAAGTGGTAATGGTACATACTTCAAAATTCATGATTTAAGAAGAAACTCCTTATTTTTCTTATTTTCTTCTTCCAGATTATAAATGTTTTGAGTTCCATGATGCAAATTGCCATAGGCTGCTTCATAATTGGATACCTCTTCTATTCAGAAGCATTACTTGGACAATTGTAGTGAAGAAAATCTAACATAATCCTAACCTAGATTTTAAAATAGCTAGTTTCCAGAAGAGTATTGTATTCACAGGTGAAGTGGGAAATGTATTTAATTTAGCTTAGATTTTCTGTATTTGCAATTTATTTAAAACACAGTTTATCTCTTGGAGTTTTGAGAATGACCCTTTTAACCACATGAGTAAAACAAATGCAATTTTAAAACGACAACTCATTTTGCAAGGGAGAGAGATGTCAATTTGGTTTATAAGCCTTGAGGCAAACCTTACCGCTGTTAAACACAGAAAGAGTACTTGTTTAAGTTACATGAAAAAGTCTGTGTTGCCAGCACAAGGAATAAACTCCTGGAGCATCCATTTCTTCAGTAAGTCAAGGTAAGAAGGAAGTACAGAAGCTGACAGGCAACCCTCTAAAACAGTGCTTTGGCAGAGATTTCTCCCCTCCTCCCCATTTTGTTTAGTTTGTTTTTTAAGAGATGAATTCCTAGGTTTTGATTGCAAATGCATCAGACATATGTTCCAGTAAATCCATTTTGTTTAATTTCTGTAGTAAGAAAATGGACAAAACAAGAGCTAGAGGTTCTATTTCTGTAAAGGTACTATTAGGCATTAAATTCCTGGGTTTTGTGCACATCTTATAGTATCTGTTCCACAGCTGGCTTTATCAGGTGTTGTGTGATATTTGTATATCCATTTAATCAGGAGTTAAAGTGAACAAAATTATACAAGTTTCATCCCTCCATGTTTCCTGTAGAGAGAAGCTGACCATATCACACAGATCAGAAAGCCATAAAGTCAAACTGATAGGACAGCCATCATCATTCAAAACTCTTGTCTATCAGGTTTTTTGACTTTTTTTTCTGGAAGTGAAAACCCTCTTATTACCTTCTAAGGAGTTCAGAAAAGTATAGGGTTATCTGTAACTTGGACACCACCCTCAAAATGACCTAAAAATGTGAAAATTGCTTGCCTGCAAAAGACTAAAGTTTTCCATGGAAGATCTAGGAAGCTATAAAATATCTCTGCATAATTTCCTGTTAATGTAGTGCACCTATGATTAATACAGAATGACCTCCTGATTTCATGGTAATGGTTCTTTTAGTTTGATTTTCATGATTTTATAAGTAAAACAATATTTTTTTCAGAGTGTATGAAAAGAGGTTTTAAATTAGCATTCCTAAATGAACAAACAAGCAGTAGGGAAATAAAAGGGACAGGTAAATTCTTAGAGAGGAAGAAAAACCACAATAGAGTTGAACAATATGGGGAAAAGGACATTCTTCTTTATTTTGTAGGTTTCAACTCCAAAAGAAGAAAAATATATCTAAATTTTTAAAACCCCTATGGGTGGCAGATATGAAGGACGTGAATTGGCCATTGTGGAAAGAGTCTTGAATATTAAAACCATCTCAGACTCTTTACGTCTTTTTCAAACACAACTTCCAAAGCTCTTGAAACTTGTGGGTTGTTGTGTTTTTTTAAAGAAAACCTACCAAACCAGTAGCCCCTCATGATAAACCTATCAAGATCACAGAAGTTCCTGCAGGAAATACAGGACAGGCTAAAGAAGTTTCTGAGGAAAGGGTCCAGAGAAATTTTAATGAATGATTCCTTTGATGAAAATCTAGTTCCAAAAATCTTTTTAGACAAAGGTAGTCACAGGGCCACAATAAATACATGAGATAAAGAATGTGTAACTGAGATTCTAACTGAGGCTGAGATTCTAACTCATAAGGGAAACCATACTGCAGGCACAAGAAAAATCACTGTCAGTAGCAGAAAGGGGCATTTAAAGACTCATTGATAAGCTGTTGAAAATAAATTATTCCATTACCAGGCTTTCTTTTTCCACCTACTCTTTTCATGGCTAGATAACTTGTGAATAAATATCAACAGACGTGTGTTTCTTGATTTTTAAAAAAGTGACAATTAGCTTATGCCCTATTTTCTATCCCCTTTCACCTATTCTGATCTCATCATAAAAAATATCACATGCTCTTTTTAATGGCACAACCAATTCCAGGAATCAAAACTCTCTGCTCAGAACTGAGACAAGATCAGGCATATTTTCTCTTACAGTTTAAGTTTTAAAGGGTTTTAAAGACATCCAGATGGAAGATCAGGAATATAAATTAGATGATCTTTGGCCTATTTCAGAAAACAGTGACTCAGTCTATCATAGAGCAACTCTCCAGATTATTTATTGGGATGCCTGTCTCCTAACAAAAACATCAGCAAGCTTCTAGAATTGCATTAGGTCCAGCTGAAAAGAAGTTGTAAGTTGTCCTGAGTGAGAAGGCAGTTGAATTCTGCTCTATGTTTAGCAACAATGAGGCACAAATACATAAAAACCCCTCGTGTCTGTCTTCCTAAAAGGGAATAAAATACTTTGGCCACTCGTTATGTAGATTACAACCTTTTTTAAGGAGACATTACTTACAGCAAATGCAGTTGATGTGCATTAACTTAGGTGGCTCCTGCTGAGTTCCTTCTGAAGGACGGTGCCACCTCTCCCAAAGAAGACATGCCAGCCTTCTTGTGCACCAAGCTCGAGAAGCTGAGCTGCCTTTCAAGCTCTCTGGCAGCTAGGCAGCCCCCACCAGCACAGCAGGTCCCACCAGCCTGGCAAGTCTGGAGCAGGAACTAGGGGCATGGAACAGGAGCTCTGTGGCTATACACCCACCAGGGCTGCATCCCCTGCCTGGAAAGGCTGAGCCCACGGGAGCCTCACTACAAGGTACAATCCACCCCTGCAGCCTGGCACCACCAATGATACCATCCCAAGGTCTCCATCACATGCTCACTCTACTCAAAATATGCTATGAAACTCTTGAAATACTGGGTTTTGTGTCAAATACGCACATTGAATATTCAACAATAAATAAAGAAATCCTTAATCTCCAGAACACAGAAACCTTTCATCTTCATTATAAGCAGCCACTTAAATATCAAAACTCATTCCCTAATAAACCAGGTGAAGATGATTCGGGGGTGGTTTTTTTTGTTTGTTTGTTTGGGTTTTTTTAAACAGTATAAAAATCTACAAGAGAAAACAGACAAGCAGAAATATCACCAGCAAATCCCTGACATGCTGAGAGAAACTACTGGAACTATGAGTAGCTCATAATGTGCCACCCAAATAAACTGAGTCATCCTCTCTCTAGACACTGTTATCTACTTCAGCCTGCATGATTTGACCTTGGAGTTCATAAAAGTACATTGGAAAAGAAAAAATATCAGTCTATAAACCCAAGAGAAAATTTCTGAAAGCTTTGAAGAGAAAATGCCTTTTACTCTCTGGAGAAGAAATAGAATAGTTGGTCTGAGTCTCATGTTTGCACACAACTGCTACCACACTAAGTTTTCACCTTACTTATAGATGTACATCTACAGGCATGCAGCATGTTTTACCAGCAAACAACTATATGTCCCTTATACTGCAGCTCTGAACTACTACTGAACTCTGACACAGCATTAGGTACAAAGGTGGTTGAACACCAAAAGGGTGGGAAGAGTGCTGGAGGAGGAACAAGGCTGAGCACATGATGTACAACACCACAACTAATATTCAAACCATTCATTTGCAATCTAAAAATGCTTCCTCCATCACCAAATATTTACTCTTCATTTAAACTTGCAAAATGGTTAAGTCTTTGCATAACTTTTAACAGCTTGTCCTTAAAAATCTCTGCAGCTGTAATACGCAGCCACCTGATTAGGCAAATCCACATTCATTCTCCTTCACCACAAATCTTAACATCACCTGTCTTGCTCCTGCTCTTCCTAACTTCATTCAAAAGGTCAAGAGAATTCAGTGGAAGGGGGCCTATACATCTTTGGGGCATTGACATTTTGTGATTCTCTTCTGTCCTTACAGGATTTATTATCCATTCTGCTGTAGCTGGCTGTTACTACACAAACCTGAAGCACCATGAGCTGTATGACTCAGGGTTTCAAGCCTATATAAAGCAAAATCTAGACAGAAACTTGTTTTCTATAATGGCAAGAAAGGACACTAGGACAGCATCATAAAGCATTCAGGATTCATATGGCCTTTTACTTTAACTTGATACAGGCCAGACTTCTTTTTCAGAAAGACAAATAGAGATAAACCTCAGGGCTAGGAAGACTCTGCACTAATGAGCTAAAAGTTCACATCAGTTTAAATGAAAGCATAACCCAGATGGTTTTACATTAGCTTTTTCTTTTTCTTTTTTTTTTTTTGTAAACAGGCTTTCAATGCACAGAGGTAACATTTTAAAAGATATCTGAAAATCTGTGAATAATTTATGCAAAAACTATTAAACTGTTCCTCTGTTGGTGTGCTTCTAAGTTTTAACATGTATTTAAATGGTTGCATCACATTTTTATCTATTTATTTTGCTTCAATGAGAGCACATTTCTCTCTATTTCTCTCTTAGAAAGTTTACCTGAAACTCAGAAGTGTGACAGCAATATAGAGCACAGATCACATAGACCAAGCAGAATCAGAAAACTTGAAGTCATGCATAAAGACACTATTATCCTTTTCCTGTAACTCCATTGAAGTCAGGAAATAATTAACAAGAATAAAATATTTGGGAGGAGAATTTTTACCTTCTGAAGGAGGACAGAATTCCAGCAGCAAACCAAATGTTATGCAGATAGGTAGCTGGTGTGCTAAGGAAAAGCAGAGCAGCAATTTCATCCAAATAACACAACATTCAAAACTTAATGGCAGATGCACAGAACTGGAAAGGTAAAGGAGAACACCATCAGCATTTATAATGCTCTTGCAGGCATCTGCATTTTATAAAAGCTCAGAGGATGGTCAGGTGTGATCTATCAACAAGGCTGTCTGTAGTTAAATCCCATTAAGCAACTTCAGAAATTGCTGTTGGTCCTGTTCATTAACTGCTGCATGCACTTTTTAAGTGTTTATGAGTTTTCTATTTATT
The DNA here is from genome assembly GCF_029207755.1 of Chamaea fasciata. Classification (NCBI taxonomy): domain Eukaryota; kingdom Metazoa; phylum Chordata; class Aves; order Passeriformes; family Sylviidae; genus Chamaea; species Chamaea fasciata. Next base: position 65,467,538 of record NW_027094086.1, on the reverse strand, counting down.
GGAATGTCACTGTTCTTGGATATTCTAATTTCTTAAGTCTCAAAGAACCTAATACTTAATCCTGTGCTAAACAGAGTTTGTGGCTCATATTAAGACAAAAGCTTAAGATAGGCTACTTGTGAGGATTATTGATAAGAACCTTTTGGTAGAAGGCTGGGGCTTGGGTTATCCTCCTAAAGTGCAGGTATGATTCAGTTCTCCTTAACACATATTAAATAGGTGAGGGTTTCTGATCTGATCTTGAGCTTCTGCAATGATTGCTACTATGCAGTCTTTCCTGAAAGTTTATTCTTTGTCAATTTTGCTTTGTACTGGGAAGTTTTCCCTAATATCAAAGTTACATTTTTCCTCTCTGCTTGAAGCTTTGGTTTTTTATCTTCCTCTCTAAATTAATCAACCATGACTGTAGCATGCTTAATGTAGAAATTATATTTTGATTAACTAATTTCCTGACCTGACATGCCCAACTCTGATTTTTTCCTTATACAATCTTATTTTACTATTTACTGTTACTTTACTATCTCTAAACTGTTTTCAATTTGTCTGTCTTTCAAAAAAGACACCCACAATCAAGTGAGGAAGTCTGTGGGAGCAGTGAGTTCTTACTCATAAAAGTGACAGTGTAAGGTAATAATACCACTCTTGCTTTCTTATTATGCTGACAAAGAATTCAAGTGTTGTTTTGATCCATTATAATCCTCACTGTTCAAACATCTTGTCACTATATCTTATGGCTGATTGAAAGTCAGAAGGTATCAAATGTACACTGCAGGTAGAGCTGTCAGAGCAACTGGTAGTTAGGATTTGATTCTAGAGAGAGCACACAGTCTCTGTCTTTTAAGTTTCTTATTTTTAAGAAAAAATAAGGCAGCTCTTCAAGAACCATGAAGGTGTGGGAGGCCTGCTAGCTATGAAGAAGGAAGTAGGAAAGAAATAAAGTTTAATTAAATCCAAGCCAGGTAAAAAATGCAAATTTAATTTGGGACATAAGATGAAAATTATATGGGCTCTTCCCCAGAACTTCCATCCAAATATGCCAATATCCCATCTCACTCGTGTTGTATTTACATATATAAATAAGATTGTTCCTCTGGAGTTCAGAGTTCATGTATTTGTAAAATAAACCTCAAACATGGCATGGGAGACATCTGTGTTTACTGTCTCTTAATTTCTATAGTTTGGGCTCTCATATTATTGGTATTAAATCACAGTCCTGTAAACTCAACCAGCTTCTGTGGTTTCCAACTAAGGAAATTAAATTTTTGTGGAATAAATTGGGATGTTTCTTATATCCACAGAGATTCCGTTGTCTTCAATTTATGTTCTCAGTGACACTGAGCAAAATTTATAGCTGCAGATAAGTCTGTGAGTCTTGTTGATACGCAGTGTAGCCCAGCCCAAGCAGACTATTATAGGAATAGAGTAATTTTTAATTTTGCTAGTGCATGTAGCTGATAGACACTGAAATGCAAAGATCTGCACTCAAATCAAGGGAAGAGAGAGTACTTTAGGCATCTATTTTTCCAAATAAAAAAAAAAGATTTCATTTCACTTTCATTTTACTTTGATCTTACAGGTTGCATTTAAGTCATTCCCAAAACATGTTAAACTCCATCTTGGTGTGTATTCTTTCTGCATTTCTGCATTCATTCATTTCCTCATTCTGTTCTCCCACTTGGTATTTCAGTAAGATGCTGCTGAAATTGAGGGGCTGTGGATTTTTCTCTCAGTGTTTTCTCTTTTCACTTCAGTGTTGTTTAAACAGAGAGGTATGTGTGCCTACTGCTGTTTCAAGACATCCTGTATCTTATTCCAGATGATGCTAAACAAAACCAGAGTTCATTTTCTGTCATCTTTGCACTCTCTAAGCTGCAACAGTGGATATCAGAGCATCTGGGCACTCTGCTTGCTGCTTGGGTGTGAAGAGTCACACCTCGGACCTTACGGCTATCCACCACATATGTTTAGGCAATAGTTTCCCAATAATGTTTCCTGCAGGTAAAGTCACAGTAACAGACTGTCAGTGCCTGAAGATCCACCACCTCGTACAGCCTGAGTTACCTGGGTCAGCAAGAAGAGGATTAGTAAAAGCAGCTCTTTTTAAAGTTTAAATTAAAGTTTATTGGAAATAATCTTTCCATAAAATTTCTGAAAGCCTCAGCACATGAGGGAGAGATTGAGACCTATGCTTTTATATCTGCTCCTTGTATAGGATCATTTGTCATGACCTATTATCATGTCATAGATAATGCACTACAGGGAAATATTTTCTCCTATGGTGCTTTACTATGGCTAAGGACTTCACTCTAACCAACAAATCCCTGTTGAGCTTCTCTGACAACTTTTATACATAATGCCAATGTTTTACTGATATTTACTAGACATGTTCAGATTAGAAACAGATTTTTAGGGACCATACTTAGCATCCCATTTCACCTTATCAGTCATCATCAAACATCACAGCTTGTGCCATTATAATTGAGACAACTGTTTTTGTTTGCCTTCATTTTTTTTTAAGGACTCCCTTTCCCCAGATAGCTCTGTCTGAGAGTACTGTGCCAGGGCAATTGATGCCCAATTTGGGCTGCACTGTTGCTCTGAGGTCAGCACAGCAGTGGGGCACTGAAGGCAGTTTTCAGAAATGACAGAGACCATGACTGAGCTGGAAGTCACAGGGTTTTGTGAGAAAGTTTCCACCTGAGAACATTCAAACTGTAATTACTGACAATGCATCTTGGAATAGTTGAAAAATTCTCAGTGGCTTTTGGAAGAGACATGGATTTCCATGACTTTTTTAGAAATTTTGGAAACAGGGTTACAGCAGGTTATTGCATGTCCCTATGGTTTCCATGGTCTTGAGGAGAGAATTTAGGAGTTATAAAAGGGGAAAGTTATTCCAAAAATCCCACTTAGAAATTCTTTTCGGAAACAACTCAGTCTCTGATTTGTAAGGTTAGGAGTTGAGCATGCCTATGCTGTTCTCAGAGAAAATCTTTTCGCTGCTCCAGCAGGCTAAAGATTGTGCCATAAATAAAAAATAGTGTTGAAACATGAATGATATGGGCACTATTGATAAAGGGGTCCTTGGAACTCTTATGAAAACTTACTGCAGGTCTTTAATTCTATAACTATCCTTTACACTCTCCTGTTTAATGTATTGTCATGTACAAATAATAGATTCTTTATAGACTATTGGAGTAATCACAATAATTTAGAAGAAAACATGGTGTGAGGACTGTAAGGTAGTGAGGGTGAGTCATTTACTACACATTTCCCTCCCCACATGGATATAGAAATATATGCTCTGCACTGGAGTGCTTGGCATGTACAATTATGCTGTTTGCTCAAGTACACTCAGTATTGCAGTTGCAACTGTTAAGCCATTTTTCTCTTGGTGGTTCCTTCAGTACATTTACCTTTCTCTAAAAACTGTGTGTATTGTCAGGCTTGCAGCTGCAGACTCTTTCCCTCCTTGAAATAGTCTAGTCAAAATTTCTTAAGATATCTTTAAGGACTGGGCCCCCATTTTGAGAAATGAGGAGAACTGCATATCTCGCTTTCTTAAGCATACTTGAAAATCCCATTCTTCCCTCATGCAAGGTCAGGACTAAAAAGGTAAAAAACATATACTTTCAGGCCTTCATCTTGCAAGAATTTCTTTATACAGGTGAATTAAATATATGCAGAAGCACTTTCAGTATATGTATTTAAGTGCAGATTTTATTGTAAAAAGACCTTTATATGTGCAGGGAAATGCCATTTTAAAGGAATATTTTAACATACTGGTGTGCCTGGCTTTCCCAGAAATTTAGCAATAGAAAAAGTCAAACTTTTTAGCTCCAGTATAGCTTTGGATTAGCAAGCAGGTCCTGGACACACATTGTGTTTTATATACTGTGAACAGTTTCCTCTTATTAATCCAGCATGCAAGGCTTTCATTTCCTACCAAGGCCCATTTTTTTTATTTCTCGCAGATTTTAAAATCTGTTGTGTTGGCATTTCACTTCTTGGAGACCACTGGTGTCATTTTCTCCAAATTGTTAGCGTAAACAGTCTGTAACTTGAGTAAGCCAAATGTGGGTGTATTAATCTTCCTAGTGCCAGCTAAGCAAGCCTGGCAAGGCACAGTTTAATTCTGGTATCAGAAGGGCAGTAAATAATAATCACTTTTCCCTCCCTTTTTAGTGCTGAAAGACCCAGATACTTGTAAGTATATTTGGCTCTTGTAAGTTGAAAGATGAATAGAAGATGAAGGAAATTCTTTTTATAATCTTATACAGGAGCAAGGATGAGCAAATTAGGATAGGAAAAGAACAGCATGAAATATTTTAAATAGTGGTCAAAAAGTAGACTGGCATATACAGACAGCTGGCATCATCAGTGTTGGTTAAAAGCTAACTCCACCACATCAAATAAAGCAAAACATGACTTCATCAGTGTTCTGCAAGATTAATAAGTTAAAATCTGGCTACTGTTAGACATCATTCAAGATATCTGCCACTCTCCTTGGTGAGAAGGCTGTCACACAAGCCACTACATCAGCTTCAGCATATGGTTGCCTTGCGAAATATCCTCCTGTACAGTGGCCATGGGGTAGTCCAGGTCAGCTTCCTGCGGGACGCTTAAGCCTGGCTTTCAGGACAGAGGGTGTAATTCAAGCCTCAGAGCTTCCCCCGCGCTAGCAGAAGGTGTGGTGACAGATTTCCCACTCCTCGAGTTGAATGTCAAGAGTTGTTACTTCCACAGCAATGTTCCCCTTCCCCCGCAGCCCGCAGATAGAGCTCACTGGGTTTCTGGATCAGGTTAGATGGCACAGAGATACAGGAGAGCAGGAGGCAGGGGCATGCCAAGGGAGGGATCCAAACTGTCCTGGCAGCACTGTGCTTCAAACAAGGAAAATATGGAGAGCCTCAGACTGACACTAATGCTGTTTTTGCAAGGACATTGCTGGTGCTTCAGGAGTGTACATGGGCAACATGCTACCCCCAAAACATTTGAAATCTCCAGGGAGATTATCAGCACTCTGGAGCCAATTTCATGCCTTCTCCTAGGAGGGCAAATATCTCTCCTTGTATTTGTTACCAGGAAGCAAAGAGATCCCATCACATGCCCATTCCAGCAAAGCTCACATGTAACCTGAATCCCCATGGAATTACTAAGTCAAGCACTGTCTTTATGGATTTTATGCTCATATTCCACATTGTGTTTAAATGCTTTGCTGGGAGGGGGCCAGTGCTCTGTGCAATCTGAGCATGGGTTACCAGGAAAAGAAAAGCCTAACCAAACACCAGCTTTAGCCCCATAAAAATGTCATGGATCAATTCACCTACAGGCTTCAGTGTGACCTCAAATAAATCAACTAAATCTTTTGAGTTCCAAGTACTCATAATTACTGTTGATGTGAACAGTGACATGGGTTGCTTAGTATCCTATACCATCCCCAAACTTTCAGTATTACATCTATGGAAGAGGTCTGCAGACACACAGGGCCCTTGGTTTCTGTAATATGTTTTCCTCGACAGGAGATAATAAAATTCCTTGGGAAAATAAGGTTGAGTAATCTGTCCCAGAAGCTTTACACATAATAATTTACTGCTGTGCTGTCAGGTTTCTCTAGCACGCACAGCATTCCACACCATGGAAGAGTACTCATGTACTCTGTCAGAGCTCTGGTGTTGGCATATGAGGTCAACAACAGAAAGGCTCTGAAATAATTGTTCTGCTTTGTTTGCTTTTTGGTGAGAGGGTGGATCCTCCCTGATCTGCAGTGGCCATTCTCTTCCTAGCAAAACAAAATCTAGCTCCTTCCTTCTGGGCACGGATAGCCAGCTCAAACCTACTGCTCCCTGAATGCCATAGCTGATGCTTTTCTATGGCCAACAGAAAAGCAAAGAGTGGAAAGACTGCTGCTGAACCCTAGAAAAAGCATTTCTGGCTTTGAGCAGATAGGCAAACGCACACTCTTTCAAATTTTACTTTAAAATTTAACTGTAGCTACAGAGATGTTTGTGCTTAAAAGAAAGCATTGCCTTTTCCCGCTTGAAATCAATATTTACCATTGCATTTTCTCTGACATTCCTGAAGTGAATGCAAATAATCATATATACACAAGCAAGAATGATCTGTCAATCACTACTTTTTCTGGAAGTGAACAAGGCCAGAATATGGGACAAGAGCCAGTAGGAAAAATAATACTCCAGGAAGCTTTAATGCTTACTGTAACCACAGCCTGAAGCATCAGCAGTTCAGATATCAATAATTTACAGGAATAGATAATGACAATAGCTTGATTCAACTTTTCATATGCCCCACAGGAAACAAATCAACACAGGTAACTGGAGATACACTGCAGTGAGTTCTGAAATGCCAGATTTTGTAAATTTGGGTCTAGTACTGTTTCTGAGGCTAATAACAGATGTGAGGGGTGGGCTCAAATCTGTTGATGTGAGGCAGAGTCTTGCCATTTATTTCAACAGGCTTTTCAGTGAGGCCCTTTGTGACATTTCTCAAGAGGCTGAAAGTACCCGAACCAAATCATCAGCTTAGTCTCCACTTTGTCCTTTTGCAAAACTCAGATACCTGTGGGATGTCAGGCAGCAAACGTTAAACCCACAAAAGACATACTTGTCCCACTGAAATAAATGGGCATTTCATCGTTGGTTCTGAGACTAATTTCCTATGTTGATGACATACACAGGATAACACAGGAACAAGAGGAGCAGGATCACAGGTGATCTTTAAGGAAAGTCTATACCCACTCTTCTTAAGTGGAGAGTGAAACCTACGTTAAAACTGACAAATTCTGCCATTGAGACAGAAGTACATCAGCAGAAGGCTAATGTAATTGCATTTTTCTACAATGGCAATGCATTTTTAAATATCTTCAATTCATTCTCTTTTAAATAAAATACAGTGAAATAATAGAACAAGAACAAAATTCTATCAAATTATAATGAAACCAGCTACTTTAATCTGCAGGTGACAGAACCAATACCACCCTCATGCTTTATTGAAATGTGTTATAGATGGCCTCAATTTCTTTATTCCCTCCACTTCAGGACAGTTCACTATTTAAGACAAAGAAGTAACAGCATGGTTCATGTTGGATTGATACTGGACAAAGTCATTAGAACAAGACAGAAGATGAATAATAAACACTTTATTTTATGTTGTTGTTTTCCAGGTCTGACATAGGCGTTGCTTTGTACTAATTTAATATCTATGGTCTCATCATTCTGAAATAAAGTGATTTCTAAGTCCCAGGTATGTTCTATTGATTTGTGTGACACCTTGCTTAGGACTCAAGTAAATGCCAACCCTATATATTGAAATGCCAAGGGATTCAAATTAGTCATGAGATGGTTCTTGAAGTCATGAGAATGTAAATCAACTAAAACTGGGGGAGTTAAAACATATTTAAGTGGGGATTTATATGTACTTGTGTGACTGCTGGTGCTTTATGTAACACCAGCAATATCATGAACCCAGGCAACATCATGAAGCACCTTAAGTTAGTAAGACAAGGCTTGTTGCGAATCCCTATCTAAATAAACAGGCTCTGCCTGTTTGGGGGCTTTGAGCTAGATCTTAAGATTTTTCTGTCCAAAACTAATACGTCTTCTGGTTCATAGTTAAGATACATTCACATGTTTATCAAAAAAAAAAAAAGGTATCTACTGGGAAAAAATCAGATAAAACCTCAATTTCACTTACTTTTATTTCTGGGCTGAAACCATTACCACTGTGGCACTGCCACAAGGACATAGCCAATGGAAGTGGAGGAGGGGATAAGGCATCCCTGACAACCTGAGTCAGGTTATTCCCAACCTGTGCCCCAGTGGTATGAAGGGGACCAATATCATTCCGTGTCCATGTGTTGCTAGGGACTTAAGTTGGGGTGGACAAGGAAACAGAAACAGTGGGAGTGACTACACACAATTCTTTCTACTTATGCAGCACAGCCTTCCCAAAAGTGGCTGTTATCCCACCAGGTTCCTGGCTCATGATGGTCACACGTTAGGGGTTAGGTTTGTTCGTTCTTCCTCTAAAGAATTTTTTCCCCATAAGTTACCAAGGAGACCAAGTGTTGGATACTTGAGAGTACTTAACCGAAACAAAGAGGTGGACAAAGTTTGAAGGGGTTGATAATGCAGGTAAAGGGCAGAGCTTGAGGCAGCTGTGGGCTGTTCTTTTTTCGGTGTTCAGGGAAAGAGAACGGCTGGGCTGTTGCTGGCTGGAAGAGTTTCACTGTGGCCAAAGGGATCCAGTCCTGGGAAATCTACTATCACCAGTTCGGCCTGAATCCTGAGCCTTCTCTGCCACCTGCGGGAGCTGGGCCAGCTCTGCCTTGCCTTTGGCTTCTTCGGCACTGCTCCTCTTGCTACAGAGTGACCCTGCACCCCCTGCGCTGCCGGGACATCCTGCCCCTGCCTGCCAGGACACCCTGCCATCCCAGCTACCAGCCCAGGACTTTCCACTGTTTCAGCTTGGTGCTCTGAGGATCCTGCAGGGGCACCAAGACCAAACTGCCCTGGGTTTTGTGAAACAAAGCCCTCAAGATTCTTGGTACTGTTTTCTTTCAATATTAATGCTGTAGTTGTTTGAGGTTGGTTGGTTTGTTTGTTTGTTTGTTTGCTTTGTAACACATACTAGTAAAGAACTACTATTCCTATTCCCAAAATTTTTGCCTAAGAGCCTCTGACTGTAAATTTATAATTAGAAAAAAGGGGGGGTAGTTTACACTCTCCATTCCAAGGGAAATTCCAGCTTTTACCTGGCGGATACCTGTCTTCCCAAACCAAGACATCACACTTGGAGGGAATGAGTCTCTCAGACCTATTTTGGGTCTTTTTGCTTCCTACTTCTCTGCCCTGTGGCTAAAGCAGATGCCCAAAGGTGTCTGGGTGCTCTTTGTTAGATTTGACTGTCCATCAAACTGAAAGTAGCTCATGAACAGACACATGGACCAGAAACACACCTGACCCATTTGGTCAATTACACACAAGGGAGAGAGTATTTGAAAATCTAGGAAAAAGCAGCAGACTACAGAGCCCAGCACAGCAAAATGTGCATCCTTGGGGCTGGGTAACACCCTCCTAAATGCATACTTGTTCCCACCTTCACATGTTGTCTGCCACCACAATTGAAAACAATGAGATCTAAGCACCTTTGAAAGAGCCTCTCTCTCTTAAATGTTCCGAAATACTTTGAAAATCTGTCTCTAACAAAAAGTACAAGTCCTTTGAAAAATATAATGTAAAGGAAATAGGGATCGCTCTCCTACAGTGTCTCCATGGGGAAAGTCAAGAAAAACTGTGATGGGGAACAGAGGTTTCACCAGGCCATTTTTTATCAGTCACAAAGGTATCTCCAAATAAATCAAGTTAATTCAAACACACTGAATTTACATTTCACTTAATTTCCTTTCAAAGTTGTTACAAGTAATATAACAACATGGTCATTGTTTTAACTCCACAGGGATGTTGTCAAGGCAGTATATCACAATAGACAAAGTTAAAACCCCCACGTTTCCAAATATATATCATCATGCAATTTAGTTCCCAGTGCCATAAATTTCAGGTGGCAAGTTTAACATTTTGAACAATTCATCTGGAAAAGTGACAGTATATTTACTTCTACCTTATTTCTCCTCTGAATTCACATAATAGAAGTAACTGGAAAGCCATATCAGACTTGTAATGTAATAAATACAGCACTGTGCAAGGTATTTGGAAGCCTTTGACAAGGCAAACCCATAAATGTAGTCCTCAATAAATCTCAGGTTCGGTATAGCACCTGTTGACCAATGTCATTTCCTCTGCTTAAGTATTGTGCAAATGAGTTCTGGAGCAGATTTACTGGCAAAGGGAGAGAAATGAGAAAGGGGTTTTAATCCCAGCCATTAATCTCAGTGCTGCAGTGCTCTCTCTGTCTTTTCCAGATGACTCAGGGTAAGTCCAAAGCAACTTAACCAGTTATACTGAGGCTCTACCTTCCTCTGGCATGTGATGTGCATATACACATATATATTGTAGGCACCTTGTTCAGTGGCAGCTCTTACTTGTGAAAAATGCAAGTGGTACATATATGAACTGAATATTCAGTTCTTCTTGCTGGATAGTATAAACTGACCTTCAGTAATTTGTTATTAAGAAGCTCCAGCTTCACAGAACTGACATTATGACACACATAATATTTTCATAAACTGTGAAGGCTAGTGTTATTATGGAGTAAGCACTTCTGTATTTTCATGAAGTGCTCAATAGGATTGGACCTTCTCTAGAGGTAGGATATGATTAATATAACCTTGCCCTCAGATCTAAGAATACTTTGATTATTTGCCCAGATAATTAAAGCTGTTTACTTGTGCAATGAAAGGCCAATTTAAACAGATTGTGAACCTTAGCCTAGGGAGCATTCAAGAGTTCTGCAGCTTGTTACTGGAAAAGGATGAATTTTAACACTGATATAATTATTTCATCATTATGAACATACTGAGCTTGGTAAAGATATTTCCTAAAATTGGGATTATGATCTAAGTGGGCTGCAGTTATACAGAAAGCTGTCAGCTGTATTTCTTGAGCCTCCCTTGTGGGTAGAGATAAATCATTCTGTAAAGAAATGTGGAACACTAACTATAACCTTTAAACAGCTAAGGGAATTATGTTAACAAATATAAACATGCATGTGTGTGCAGCGTAATGGAGTGAACAAGTTACTATCATTTGGGGCACCCAAACACACATTAAACTGTATGATTTCTTTCCCTGCTTTATTTCACAGGTTTTTTTCTTAGTACTGAGTTTATCCATATTCTCTTAGACCTTGTGGGAGAATGAATTATTAGAGGCAGGCATGATAACCTAAAGGTACGGGGTGTAAAATCTTTGCACAGGGCTGGCAGGAAAAGAAGAAGATGTGTTACACGGCCATGTATATGTCAGGAGGTCATGCCTTTGTCAGGTACAATGGAAATCTAACTTGCATTCTTTCTATTCCTTTAACTCTCTCTGCAGGCATTCATATTCAGAAGTAAGAGAGAATTTTTTGGCTTGGGATTAACCAGAAGAGTTGCTGTGGGTTGAGATGGAGTGATATCAGCAGCCACTGCTTCTGAGAAGGATGCTGTGAGTTGCAAGGAGGGCTTGCATTAACAGGCTGAATGGATGCTCTTAATCCTCTTCAGTGCAATTGCCAAGGTTAGAGGAAGTGACCAGTAAACAACACCTCCTGCCTTCACATGGGTCACAAATTCAAGGTTTTCTCTGTGTGTGCAGAATTACTGATTGCCTTAAAATAAGTAAATAAGTAAGTAAGTAAGTAAATAAATAAATAAATATTGCTGCGAGACTGTGGAGATGTCCAAAATGTCTGTCTGCACATTCAAACCTCTATTTATTTCTTGAGCCCTGTGAAGACTTCTATTTTTCACTGTTAGCGAAGGTCAACAGAAATTGCATGGAAGAGTTTTTTCCAGTTTCTCTTTTGTTATAAATACACATAAACATTGAACTGATTTTGTTTTAAAGGCAAGAAAAGAGCAGAAAGAATCCTGACTGCAGTCCATGTGCAATTCAAATAGGACCTCTCATTTTCCCCCTCTAATTGTAGGCATAAGCTGCAAAATGGGATCTCTACCCAGTGGCAGGGAAAGGTGTTCTGTGAAACACTATACTGCCATAGAGGGAAATTACAAAGAAAAAGAAAGATGGAAACAATACTCAATCAATAACATATAAAATAGTGGAAAAGTAGCAAAAATACATTTGGAAGGGAATGTGTGAATTCTTGTGGGGACTATTTGGTGTAGTTTATACATCCACTGATATCCTAACAGAATGTACTTCTGATTGATTATTGTAACACAAAATTCCACCCAAGCACCATGCAGATTTATTATTTTTCACATAAAAATATATTGCAGGAAATAGTTTTAAAATGTTCCTAAGTTCAAGACACTGAATTTGCTCTTTGAAAATGTTACAAATGAACTTGGTAATGTAATATTTTGACCTTCTTACCACTGCTTTCTCTATATTCTTCATCTGGCTGTAGGCTAGATGAAGCATAGTCGACTGGATTTTTTCCATTCTTGACAGCAGGAAACATAACAGCAGAGAGAAAAACAAAACAAAACAAAACAAAACCAAACAACAGAAAAAAAATTTAAAACCTGAGCTGTTAAGAAAATCAAGAAATATTTGCCATATGAGTCAGCAAGGTCTAGATGCTCTTCACACAATCATGTGCAGAAATGACTCTGTGACAAGAAATCCTGTTAAAGAATTACATTTTTAGGTAGAAGCGTGCAAATCAAAAATAGGGTTTTAAAACCATTTTATCTCTCCTCCAAAATACTCTAATACTTTTCTAGAGAGCATTGACATGCTGGGACGCCATCCCCTTTGATTTAAAAAAAAAATGGTTAATGAGAAAAACAGAAAGCATCCCCTAACCTCACTTTTCCTTTTGTTCAGTTATTTAACAAAAAAACTAAAAATCAGAGTGAACTTCTCATACATGAAATGTTTTAATTAGAGTAGGCTAAGGAGGTATCTGTCCTCAGAAGACCATATGGCTTAGAAGTAAGTAATTCCACATCACTGGTTTGCTGGCAATAATGGAGTGAGGCAGAAGAATGAATTAATTTTAAATCACATCCATAAGGGAATGAATTGTTCAGAATGCTCTTTGTGCCACACAATGACTGTAATTTTAAACTGCTACTACCTTACAATAAGACCCATAAATGGGTTATTCCTTGCTTTTATGGGGCCAAATTCTTCTCTTTTGATGTTCTTGTGTAGCTGTTATTAAGATCAGTGAAAGTCGAGACAACTTTTATAAGTGGGGGTTTTGTTTGAAATCTATTTGGACATAGTTGGATAAAGTTGGGCTGCCCAGCTCAGCTGTTCCTCCCTGTGTGCCACAGAGCACATGAAGCATTAGGATGTGCAGAAAGGGGTTACTGCCTAACTACTGTCTCTTACCACTCAAAATGTGCCCTTTGGGTCAGGGATTTGTCTTCAATTTCTTTTTTGCGGTTCTCGCTAGGTCAGTGAGTGTCTCTCTATCACAGGTTGCCTGTGCTGGACCCAACTTGACGGGAAAACATAAAATGTGAGGATGTGTCTTTGGACACATAGGATGCATCTGACAAAGCTGAAAATAAAATTATTGATTTAAATAGTTCAACGTGTTGCACATTCATTACCTGGAGAAAAAAGCCACTGTTGTTTCACGTTACTCATGGTACAGTCAGGCTGGAGGCCTTGGTCTGCAGGATCAGTAGGAGATTAAAATTCCCACTGTGTCTGGAGTTATGCTATCCACTAGCAGCATCTACCACGTTGGCTGATTTTGGCTGATTTATATATGGGAGCATGAATACAGGTACTCAAACATACAGAACTACAATGACCATAGCTTTGAAGGACTGAAACTTAGGTGATAGCACCACATGGTTTCAGAATTTGCTGCCTAGTTTCAAGCTTGCCTGGATAGAGAGGCACTGTGTTACAGCCCTAAGGGCAGCTGGGCAGAGGGTTTGAGCTGCAACTCACACAGGGGCAAACTGCCCTGACTGTCCACAACCTCAGCAGGACACAACCCCCCAAGAGGGTGCAGTCTGAATGTGAGATCATGTCCTAAATCCCACTGGTATCACCAATGGGTGAGCCCCTCAATGTCTAGGTGCTATTTAATCTACAAAAGGGTCTGCCAAGCACCTACAGCTGCAACTGAAGCTCCACACATCCTGCTTAAGTTGCCAGCTCACCCTGAAGACATCTGAAGACCAGAGGTGCTCAGATACTCACTGACAAAGGTCCCACAAACCCCCAGCCGTGCCCTGAGCAGCTCTAGTCTGCAAACCTGGAGCCGCCCTGCTGATGCTGCCTCATAAGCTGGGCTCCATACAAAATGAGAGGGGAAGTGAGGCAGCTCTGCGTTTGTGGAAAACAGCTCTACAGCTAAAAAATTTGAATGTAGGAGACTTCAGTTAAATTCAGTCCTCTTTCTGAAGGGATTTGAGTCCACCTCTAGGAACCTGTGAGCCATACATAAAGTAGACAACCACAGAGACATTAGTCATCTTCCCTGGCAGGACTGCTCCCTGGCATGTGACATAACAAAAATACCCAGGCTGCAATGAATGGTGTTTTAACTCTAAAAGCTACACTGTTTCACTCAGTACTAAACAAAATAAAGCCTTGACTGGGGTAGGTAATGGCACCCAAGTTTCCATGATTAACATTGCTAAAAAACAGGACAAGGTCTGAACCCCTTAATAAGCTGAATATTTGATTTTTTTTCTTTTGTGCCAGACATAGAAGCTCAAATGAGAAAAACCCAGAGGAAATCAACTACTGTCAGGTGACAGAGCCATTCCTTTTGTACCACTGCAGGAAACTTTTTCAGGGGGAAGTACTCTGGCTAAACCTTGCTAACGAATCAGCTATGCCTCTGTGCAGGCATGGCCTTGAGATCTCCCTTCTACAAAAGATAAATGAGAGATCAGGATTATTAACTGTATTAATGTAGAGAAGCGGACAGAGAAACACAGCATAATCTAAAGGGGGAGGTCCATAAGAATCTGAAAGAAATTATACTGATGCTTTCCTCCATCATTAATATTTGTGTTCAGGTGCATTCTCCTCTGAAAGCATTCATCAGCAATCATATACCATGGAAATGTAATTATTTTTTCTCATATGGAAGCAGAAAACATACACCTGCATACTTTTTCCTGTATTGTTTTCCATAAAGTACATTTGTAAAAGAGTAGAATTGACTAGAAGTGTTCTGCAATGCTGTTAGTTCAGAGATAAGCATCCTACTCAATTCCTTTCTGTAGCTAGACATGCCAAAATGATGAAAAGAGGCAGAAGAACAGTGGCAGAAATAGAAGTCTGGTGGGCTAAAGTAACAGAACAGAAAAATTGGAAGAGGCTAAAAAACCTTCAGTGATCTTTTCATATATATAGGCAGTTTAGAAACACTGTCCTAGTTGGAATATATCCATTGAACCCTAATCAGCCCCTGAAATTCTTTTAAGAACAATGCAGAACAACAGCTACATTGTAAGAAAGGAGATAGGCTCAATTTTTTTTTTGTCCTTAAGGAGACTGAAACTTCAGCTCATGTTCCACAGACCAAAGAATCTAAACTACAGTGGGAGGCTGCTCAGAAATGAGCAATAGTTTTCTTCTTACAAGTAGTAAGCTCCATCAAGAATTGTAAACAAGCAGCTCTTCAGAAACGAACCCCAATCATAGCCTAGCCCAGTGACAGAAAGAATGGGTGTCTGGGTGCGTAAATGAGAGCCTGGTGTGCTGGGACCATGAATCTGAGCCAGGGCAAGCTCAGCTCATAGAAGAGTACTTGCCCCATGCTTAGAAGTGATTGACCTTGATTCCCTTGCTGTTGTGGGGTACCATCCTTGGGGTCTGAAGCAGCTACTGTTTGTGTCAGTTGGTGGAAATTGCCAAAAGAGGGGGCAAGTTTTGGATGCCCTCTTTCTCCCTCACTTATCTCTGCTTCATTCACTTTTTAGTTTTCCATGTAACTGTAATAAAGATTCACCTTAGTGGTTGCTCCATCCCAGTTTCAGTAACAGAGAACCCTTCAGCTGCCAGTCACCTTTGCAAAAAAATTACTTCAGCCGTACCAAAATATGTGGGAAAAAAAAGAATCACTTGGTCTTAACCAGTTCTCCTTGTTCATGGTGAGATGACTACAGAGCCTTCTCTTCTTGGCAGGCCATCCACCCTTTTTTTTTCCCAGAATCAATTGAGGTACATGAAGACTTCCCACAAAGTGAGATTCACAAAGGCACTGTCAGAGACAGAGGGAATGACCCTCATTCTCATTTGCCCTGAGGTTGATTTATATTCTGCTTCATGTGTGATGGACATCAGAGTGCACCTGAAAAAAATAAATGTGTTCATACCTCCCTAGCACGGCTGGGATGCTACAGTGGGTCCTTGTGTGAATTGAAACAGTCCATCTGCTCTCAGCTGGGACTTGCACTGTATTTTGCTTTTCCTGGGCACAGGCAGCGGCCTAATGGAAGAAAAATTCAATACAACTGCGCTGAGCAGCTCATGGAGGAGCACAGACCCTCGCTGAAACTGGAACAAAATGTCTTAAGTCTGGGTCTCAGAGGTGCACCCTGTATCCTCTGCTAGTGCTTACTTGAGAGAAAAACTGCCAGCCATAGCGGTCAAATGTGCAGTACTTTGTCTTTCAGAAGCTGTTGCTGCCACACTCTGCAAACACACTCTCCCCAGGCAGCAATTGCAGTGGATATTGTGCCAATGTAGCAGTCAGCACTAACGTTCTGTGCCCACATACACTTATTCAGCTGTCTTTGTTCTGCTCTGCCATTGTTTCACATAAGAAACCACAGAGAAATTCAAACCTTCTGAAACCAGCCAGTGGTAGAGTGATGTGAAGATAAATAAAAGTGGTGGCTCTTGTACAGCCTTGATTCTGTCCCTGACCTTGACTTACTTTGGGATTGTACACAAGTCATTTTATTACTTTGTGCATTTTTTGCCTGCAAACACTGCCTTTTCTTTGATGTTCTTTGGATGTTCTTCTTTCCAAATGAGTCTGCATCTCTGGGCTCTTGCTATAACTACATGATTAAAAAACAATAATGAATGGCATCTCTTGGAAAGTGTCTTAGTGACTCAGGAGTAGATTGGATAAATCCAGACTCTCCTGTGCACTTTTTCCAGGGGAACAGTGCATACAAAGTAAAACAGATCTTGACCTCCTCAGCAGCGAATCAGGATGGCTCCATCACCTCAGAAAGGATGAGCAACCTCTGCAACTCTGTGACTGCACTGCAACATTAGTCAGCCCTAGAGATAACGGGGAGATTATTTAATGGTACTGAGCATCAATTTTCTGGGATAAGTAAACACTTCTGAGGTAGAGTGCAGTGCAGGCACCACATGGTTCTCTCCTGGCTGATGGCAGCTGAAGAGCTGGCCCTTAATGTTGCTCCAGTAACACAGCTGCTCTGAGTTGTAACTAACTTTTACATGGTACCAGGAGCACTGGCACAAATCCAAAAGAGATTTTTAAAAGGTAACCAGAAAGATATGGCAGACGAAAAAGATAAGGGCTGGGAGCTAAGTCAGAATCAATCAGGCCTTCAGCTTCATTGCTTCCTGTAGAAAATATGGGCTGTCATTGGAAAAGCTAAAAGCTGTATCTCAGCAATTTGTGCAACTAAGAAGCCCGATAAACACAAAATAGCCTTGCTTCTTACAATTTTAGAGTCGTAATTGATAGCTTTAATGCATTACACAGGTAGAATAAGAAGAAAAATTATGGCTATGGCATTTGGTATCTTCTTTTTTTTTTATCAACCCACAGAAGATATTATTTGGGTGGAAATAAAATGCTGAAATGTTTTTTCATATTTTAGGTTTACATTTTATCAAAGAGTATATTCTAGCTTTCCATTGTTAGGCATCTGGAAGGTTTTCATATTTAAGTTAAATATTTTATTTACAATGTCTCTTGCAATTTTGCCGTTCTGCATCTATAATCCTAATTGGAGAATAAAGGTCATAAGTGTTAGTCACTCGTGGAGAATGATTAACCATTATGCAATAGATTCATATATCTGTTCTTATTATTCTTGTAAATTTATTCATTTTATGGTAAATTTAAGAAGCACCTACATGGTGTTACTTTTTTTTTTAATACAAATGCTCTATAAACAGCCAAGGCTATAAAGCTAGCTGAAGCCTACATTGTTTGGTCTCAAAAATTCAATACACTGCAGTAAGCAGGAAAGATTAAATGACTTGAGTTCAGTAGTTTAAAAATATTTTCCAATTCTCCTCTGTGAGAAGTTCAAGATTGTTCGCATGACTTTCTCCTGCTGAATTATGATCACAGAAAGAAAGCAATTACTCTTTCATGCTCAGTCCAGAAAAGAAAACTTGCATTGAAAGAAAACTGCTGAAGATGTACAGTTCAGCACTCCAGCAATAAGAGGTAGACACCACATTTGCCACACATTAACATCGCTGTATCAGTATCACCCTATTACAGATGGGAAATCCTAACACAGAGAGATTAAGGTAAAAAAATACCCACTAATTCTGGTTGCTCTGTCTGAAATACCTTGAACTTACTTTTTTAAAGGATTTACTGAATACAGCAACTCTATCAAAAGACAGTTTCCATGGATTTCAACAGCATTTGAAAGTTATCACTTTTTCTGCAAACGAGACCCTGAGGTATCAAATCAGATATCCAGAAAGTGAAGAAAACACAGCAAAAAGACCACTAGTGAAATACCTGCTTTATATGATTTTCAATGCCTTTTCCTGCATTTTCTTTCTGTGATGCTTTTTTCATTAGCTGCACCTCTTCCAAATCCCGCACATCTCCTAAATTCTGTGAGTGCCAACCCACAGAAAAGGAAGCTTCATTCCTGAAACGCTACACACCACAATCAAACTGCAAATTGAATATAAAATTAGTTTGATGCTTTCCTATAAGACCATTTTTTTCTTGTACATTGGTGATGTAATAAAAGGAAATAATTTTGAGGAATGTGCTGGCATGAATGCTTTGAATTTATTTTTTCTCTACTACAAAACATTAGCTTATTATAGCTTCAGAATAATACATGTATATCTGTAATTCAAAATCACTTTTTTAGATGTATTTTATTTAACATGGTTACAATGCTTAAAGGGATAAATGTCAAAACTTACATTCAACGTTTTGAACACTATGAATGAAAAACATGTCACCTGACTTTTTTTTCTTTTTTCACAATTTAGTTTGAAAAAAATGTTTGGGTTTGTTTGGTTTTTTAAAATCTTTGGTTTCCTTTGCCTTTTCAGAACATACCCTCCAGTCCCAGTCATAAAATTCTACAGTTTCATACAAACTGGAAAAACTAGATCTTGCAAATGTCACGAGGCACTTTAACACACATATATGGTCTGTTTTTCAAGTTGTGCAGTCTGGGCTTTTCCTTCTTTGCTCATAAATTTCCATTTTCCTCACTGTGTTTTTTTTCCAGACCCCTTCACCTTCTTTATCCACCTCTGTAGGTCCTTATCACCAGGTATTTTGCCTTCCCACTCTTTGCATCTCTTTCCCCTGTTGCTTACCAAACTCCACTCCTATTTCTCTTTCCTAAGGAGCTCCTTGACAAACTCTCCTTTTTTCCACAGGCTTGTTTTCTTCTTCTCTTTCTCTCAGAGAAAGCAGATTTTTTTTTTTTTTCTGAGCTCCATCATAGCTCAGATGGAGAGCTTTGAAGCAACCTTGTTACTCATGGTCCAGTTGGCCAAATGAAGATGAGAATGCTGCTGCTTACAGCTGCATTTGCCAGATGCTGTACAGCATCACACTGGATTGTGCTGAACACAGATAGGAAATTTGGGGAATTTTATCCACGACCAATGACCACATTTTCAGAATCTTTTATAAACAGCTTAGTCCTTGTACAAAGTTTACATCCCTGTCCTAAGTCTCTCCTCACCAAACTTCTTGACCTTACTTCAGGCAATGAGGAATAGAAAATAAAAATTACTGATGCTCAAAAAAAGGACTATCAGACTATCATTTTGTTTTTCAACCTGTGTGAAACAACCAAAGCTTCTCAGTCATTATTCTCTAAAACAGCTGGAATATATTGAAAATATATACCAAAATAAACCCAACAAAAGCAGACAGAGGCAGACACTTCATCAGCATGAATTTTAAACATCAGTAGTTTAAAACTTAGACAAAGTTATGAGAAACTGAGAGGAGTTTCAAGGGTAACATTTACCAATTTTAATAGCAGGCAGTGCTATCTATTCCACTGCTAATAAAATATGAAGTGAAATAACCCACGAGTAAAGCAATATGTTAGCAACAGTGTTAGCCGATATTAGTCTCCTCTAGTCAAATCCTTCTGGTGCAACATTAAACCTACAAGGTAGTAGAAAAAAAGTTGACAACATGCTTTGGGATTGAATTAGAGGATTCTAGCTTCTAAAGTTACCTTGCCCTTTTTTCGCTCAAATCACACAAGTGTATGATCAAGTTTCCAGTGGTAATATGAGCCCTGCTTGAACCTGAGCTGACCTGGGCAGAGCCAGCTAAAACGTCTTGGTATTGATGTCACAATTTATAAAGAAAATCCGGATAAAACGTCACCCATGGAGATGAAGAGACTGGCTACACTGACACTGCCAGTGAGCAGGACACCCTACAAAACTGTTGCTGTCACATGGCATCTGGACAGAGTTCATGAAAGATGCTTTAAGAGGTGCCAACACTGTATATCTCCTCAGCAATTTTTAAACAAACAGATTAAAAAAGAAAAAGAAAAAAAAAAGGAAAAAAAAAAGAAAAAAAAAAGAGAGAGAGAAATGTTGTGGCTTAGGTATCGTTTGCATGAGGTTTGCTGAGAATATTCCCTTTCAGCACAATAAAAGTGACTGATAATGACAAAAAACTTATTTCTTTTGTGGCAGCATTTGGCTTTATTTGCATCAATCATGAGAGTTCGTTCATTCAGTCTTTTTTATTAGGTTGGGCCATAGTGAATACGAAATGTCTGGCAGGAAACTTGGTGTACTCTGGAAGAACAAACTGTGTGGGCTTAGTCTCATCAAAGCCATTGTGCTGATCATGGTTATGCAGACAATGGTTAACAGCTGTTCAGAAAAAAACACAAAACCCAAAACATTTTTATTCCTTTTTGGACTTTTTATTTTTAAAGAAGAAAGAATAAAAGAAATTATTTTTAAAATTTGGCTGAAATGGGGATATATTGGGGTTTCTTGCATAGGATGAGGCTCTCAATGTCCAATCTTCACACTGAGTTAATTACAGATCTAGGATAGCTCTTAATGCAGTATTTAATTATGAACTAATGCAGTCATCAGTGCCTGTGCCCTTGAGATCATTGTGGTGTGTTTTGGGATGTCAGTAAATTTTGACAAAGTGGTCCATCCTCTCTGATTTGCGAGCTCCACGAAAATCCACACACAAAGCAGCTGCAGCCCAGCCTCCAGCCCAAGTTTCAGTTCATGTTAGTTATACAGTCTGATATTGGCTGCTTATAAATTGTCGCCAGTATTTATCAGCTAGTATGCTCAGTGGAGGAAAAGTATCATGAAACAAGACAAAAGCTATCACATGACAAAATGCAACACCATATTATTGTACTAATGCATCTAGAATTTTCCAGATACAACAAATACAACAGACTCTTGGAAGGCAAGACTCATTTAGGCAAGAATTTGTTTCCTTGCAAAAAGAGATGACACTATAGAAAGGCATATGGAGATAAAGATCTATCTCTATTCTAATATTTGGGGGTTGGACAAATTTTATTTGCAGAATCCAGGGCATGCATTTCAATCGCCAGCCTAAAAGTTGGAGAAGGAGAACAAACCATGATACAGATATAAAAAGTACTCCATTTCCAGAAAGAATGAGTTGTTTGCAAGATAATTGGCTTCATATGTGAAATTTAAAAAAAAAAAAAATTAAAAAAATTGAAGCATTTATAGAAGACTTCAGTTTGGCAAGTCTGACATGCTGTTTTTTGGGTTTGTACAATCTCTAATGTAAGATCAGATTGTAGTGGGCCTCAGAAACATGGAACAGAGATAAAAAATACTTCTGAAAATAGGCTTAAACAGAATAAGAAACTGAAACTTGCCAGCCTGCAGAATGTATTAGATCAGATTACAAGTTTTGATTTGTCTTTTTTCAGTTTCTTGGTGCCATATTGGTTTAGGTTTAAAAGGAAAATAAAACAAAACCCAGGAATATTCAGAGGGAAAATAAAAGTGAGCCTGCAAGAGGCTGGAGGAAAGAATGTCAAGAGGACAGTGATAACCACAGAAGTCAGCAGACACCAGCATTTGGCAGAGTTGCTCTCTGCAAAGAAATAAAGCCTTTACCACACAGCCTCACTGACAGCACCAAAGGGGGGAAAAGGCACATGTCTAAGGAAATACATTAGTTAGTTGTAGAAATTGTTTGAAACAGAGTCACATCCATTGTCTGGAATACTGTCTACAAGCTTTGACACTCCAGAGACCTCACAAGTGAGTGTAGTATCTGCAGTCAGAGTGAAAGATTTAGAGAGAAAATGTAAGCATAAGGAAAGATATAATAATGATGCATTGTAGAAAGTATTCTGTGAGTGGGTGGATGTGGATGGGGCATATAGGAAAGCCATATTCTTCAAAACAAAAGGGTTGGAATTGTTTTAAAAATTCTCAGGCTGAACACATACATTACACTGACTACCAATTAGATTTTATTTCATAGAAGAGAAGGCAGACAACAAGGTGGCAAACATGGATATTCAAATTAAATAAAGGGAAAGAATAGCCATGGTTTCAGCAACTAGCCATATAAAGGAAAACAGCTTTCTCAACTTTCAGAAAGCTTGGTAACAAAGAAAAAATTATGGAAATGTATGAAAACAAGATACAAAAAAGTATCACTTTGATCAAACTCATCTAAATAAAACAAAAAAATATTGGTTGATATCAGATTGGTTTGGGTCTCTTAGTGCTGGATCATTTGTGAGCCACTTCTTAATTCATATTCTCATTACACAGAAATAGCACTAAGACCATTTGTATTTCCCCAGCTATACAACCAAGCATTATATTAGGGCATTTTTGTTGCAGACATTTTCAGGATTTTTTATTGAATTTTTCATCTTTTGTGAAGTTTCCACTTTTAAATGCTCATATGTTTTTTCTGGCCTTTCACCTTCCTCTAGATTAAATGTGAGAACTGTATTTGTGAGACAAGAAACAATTCTGGAAACAGGCTAGTACTGAACAGTAAAAATTTCTGTTGGGATTTTACCACCCAGTTGTTACATTTCACTTCAAATATTTAAACTGCCAAGAGTGAAATTTATAATAATTGGTAGGTCACAGATGAGAAAGATCATTTTGCTTCTAGACAAAAAAGGTCTGCTAGCCCCTACAAATCATGAAAATGTTGCATTATTTTATGAAAGAAAAGAGGAAGACAAAAAAGCCCAGAAAAAAAGAAAACCAAACAACTTCTAAATCTTTAATCAGCTGCTCAGATTCACTGATGGAGAAATGCAAGTTCAGGAAATTTATGCTCAGTATCAAGAGGGAGCTTCCTCTGCACAAAAAAAAAGCATTTTGAAAAATCTTAGTAGTCATAGAGAGAGGATTACTGGCCCTTTTTAAATGCTTACAACCTGTTTATTATGAGGAGATTTTCACAGAGCATAAGAAAAAACTATAAGCAGCAGATGTTAGGGATCTCTTTGTAAGAGAAACAAAGCAATTTTTGATAAGGCAGGATGCAACTAATAAGCATAATTGAAGAAATACATATTGACCACAGCTTTGAGGTCTGTCTGTCCAGGCTTTCATCTCCAATGAACTCTTCCTCCAAGACAATAGCCTTTAAAGTCAGACAAGTCAGGTTTTACTGTAGCATTTACTAAGATCACTAACTTCTCTGAAGAGAGAAAATCTGAAGTGACTCTGCCAGATGGAGTCTAAATATCAACAATTAAATTAAAAGGTTCATAAATAAATTGTCCTTCCCACTGTGTCCTTGCAGGTGAGTCATTTCCTCAAACATACTTTTAATGACAACTCAGAGACTCTCTGAACTGCAGCAAAATTCACCTGGCAACTCCTGGTCCCTGGGATATTTTTCAGGAGAACTTGGCTCCCAGCTCTGTACTTACATCCTCTTTTCTGCCACACACAGTGGCCCCAAACATTTCAGCCCCAGAGACAGGTTCAGTTCTCCACAACCCTGTATCAAATTCTTCCTCCTGGTAATTTCCCTCAGTACAGGCTTTTTATGGAAACATAAAGCTATTTCAAGTAAGTAAGTAAGTAAATAAATAAATAAATAAATTTATATTTCTATTTATGTATATTTTTATATATTTTTATATATTTTTATATATTTGTAATACATGTGTATATATATACATACACAGACACATTAATAATATTGTTGTGTATGACTCGTGCATCTGATGTCTTGAAACAAGGCTGATATGAGCTTGATGCGAACAAACCAAAACATTTAGGTCTTCCCACAAAATGCATCAGAGCACTCTAACTCTTTCAAAAAGACCAATCCATTTTGGATGCCAAAAAATTTACATGGATACAAGTGGAAGCTAAAAGAGTATTTGGAATAAAATTCCACTGAAGACTTCTAAGCTTATGAAGTAAGTAGCTGACTGCTGGAAATGTATGAGGGTAAATATCATGTGCTTGCTGGGACAGAATACTGAGCCAGACTCTGGCCTGAATCAGCACAGCCCTTCATAAACTTTTGCATAACAAAGAAAAGCTTACAAAGGATTGTTTTTCTAAACCAAAGACATGGATGCTTACAAGTGAAGCACATAGGGAGTCTCATGCTTCTCAGCACACATATATATCTCAGTACAGATCACTAACACATCACTGCAGCAGTGTCTCACTACGAAATCTTGCTGGACGTATCTGCATGTGCACACGTGTCTGCATGTATTTATGTGTGCATGTATATCTGCATATAAGTAAATATCTATGCATGTATGGATGTGCCTATCTCTCCCTCTCTCTATCTACCCATTTTTAGCCCATCCTTTGGTTTTATGAGATATCCATTCTTTCCTCTGTTTTTCACAACCAGCATCAATCTCAGAGTGCAGAATGCAATAAACACCAATTACGACTTTTTATTCTGCAAGTGAGCTTTCTTTTTAGTTTTGTTTTCTTTCCAGTCATGGCCCATTTGCTGCTTTTATTCCTCAGAATACCTAGCTTGGATTATTTTTCCTTCAGTTAAGATTTGCTTCACATAAAAGCAGACTGAAAACATATCATTTTTAGATGAGCCACCTGGATATTTTCATTGCTGTTTTCATTTCCCAGTTTTGTATCATTGCATTTCATTCTTTACCAAATGTTTACCAAGTCTCTGTGGATCACCTTATCATTTGCTGACATATTGAGCACCAAACTGGTTTAATTATTTCAGGACTGGTCACTTCTTTTTTCTCTAGAACTTTTGAAGATAGTCAACCCATAAGGGATGGCTTGTCAATTTGACAATTTCTCAATATGAGATCTTTCTCGCAGTGACAAAGACAAAGAAGTGGCCAGCACTAAAACACTGGGAGATTAAATCAACACTGCAGGATTCAGGACAAGGAGCAAACACCAAGTCAGGCACAAATTTTCAGTCTGAAGGCACAACAAGCAACATCTAGGCAATGCCTACCTGGATCAGGTTTATCTACACTTAGTTATTAGGGAGAAGACAGCCAAGCCTTGCTACCATAGCCCCAAAGAGCCAGTGATCTAGATATGAACATATATTAACTAAGATTTCTCTTGATGTATCAACTGAAGAAATTTCCAAACCTCAAACAGATGAAATAGTCCAAAAGTAGTACTGCTGTACTTACTGCTTGTTCACAAAATCACAGAACAGGCAGGACTGGAAAGGATGACTGGAGGTCATCTAGTCCAACCTCCCTGCTCCAGCAGGGTCCCCTAAAGCATAGTACTCACAGGTTTTTTGAATACAGCTCAGTCCACATAGGCCTTGTAAGATGGTGTCATTAAGTTGTGCAAGTGGTACAAATACTGAATTTCACAGAAATTGGTCTTTTGTTGCACTGAAGTTACTCATTATGATCAGCGGTTTGAAGCTTATGAGCAAGGGAGATATTTAGTGTCTCTTAACTACCTAATTGTGACTGAAACCAGAATCAGCCAAGGTTTTTAGAGGAAACTGCCTAGACCTTTTCTTAATAATGAGAGCCCCGAAGAAGACTGAAAGACTTGAAACTCAGAAAGCCATTTTTTATTAAACCTTCGACCAAAACCAAAAGATTGAAAAGAAAAAGCACAAAATTACCAATTCAAGTAGATTAAAAATAAAGGTTTTCTAAATATGTCTTCCTTTGTTACAGGTTTGCTTTCGGTCAACTCAGTGGCTTTCTTAGTTTGCCACAAACTTGACTAATCCTCTCTCATCCTAGCTAGTCTTTTCCACCAGCTTCTGAAGTCTGTCTGTCTGCTCCTCCTGAGCTGCAGGATCCCAGTTCTCTGCTGTAACACTTCTGCGTGCCACACTCAGCTGTCTTGCAAAGTTTTCCCACCCACGTATGCCCAGCTGCTGGATAGACAGGAACCATCTGCTTTACCCTCCAAGGGGCTGCACCTGACCTAGCCTTCATAAAGGGACAGACTACGACCATGAACGAAGGCGAAAAACATGAAATTAATGTCCAGTAAGCAAATCTTCAAAAATTTGATGATAATCTGTTTATGGTTTTTAATATAAAAGGAAATCCTAACAATAATAGATGCAGCACCACTCTAAAATTAGTCTTTTTGAAGTATAATACAGACAAAGGAACACTGTTACTAGCCATATCCAGATATATTTGACAGTAAGGAGGAATATGTTAGTCATAGCCTTTTTAAAGATCTGATAAAGGAAGAGGGGCCACGGGCAGAAGCAATTAGGTTTTACATTTTCTGAAGTTGACACAACACAAAACAAGATCTTTTCTTTACATGCTAAAACATAGTAAACACATAAATGTCTCAGATATCACCACTGTGGCACTGGAATAGAAAGGGTTACCTGAATGAAATATCTTAGAATAGCAGAAGACACCAAAACATAGGGAGAAGAAAGCATTGCAAAGTTTTGAATATGGGTATAAAATGGTTACGTGAAAGTGAGGCTGATGGCTGTACAGAGGCTAGCCATGGTAGTTCCTCTGGTTCAGCATGAAGTATGAAGGATGAGAGCTCTAAGAAGCCAAGGAAAATCATTGTGTCATGGTTTAACTCCAGCCCGCCACCAAGCACTGAGCAGCCACTCACTCACTCCCCTACCAGCAGGACTGGGGAGACAATAAGAATGGTAAAAGCTGAAGAACTTGTGGGTTGAGGTAAGGACAGTTTAATAAGGAAAGTAAAAACCACACACACAAACAAAGCAAAATGAGGAATTCACTGCTTCCCATGGGCAAGCAAGTGTCCAGACATTCCCAGGAAAGCAGGGCTCCATTACATGGTACAGTTACTTGGGAAGACAAACTCCATCACTCCAAATATATTCTGCACTTCCTCTCTCTTTCCCTCTTGTTTATATGCTAGGAATGATGTAATATGATCTGGAATACCCCTTTGGTCAGTTTGAGTCACCTGTCCTGGATGTGTCTCCTCCCAACACCCCATACAGCCACAACTTCCTCGTCAGTAGTATGAAAACCAAAAAGGTCTTGGCTCTGTGTAAGTCCTGCTCAGCAATAACAAAAACATCTCTATTTTATCAACCTTGTGTCCATCACAAATCCAAAACGTAGCCCCATACCATCCACTGTGAAGGAAATCAACCAAAACCCCAGCCAAAACCAGCACATATGGGCATGGGAGATAAAGAAGAAGGACAAAAGGACATGGGTCTCATAGGGAATCAGCCCCGATCATCCTGCACATGCCTTATGCAAAGGAGTTACAGGGCTTAAGTTTAAGGCCAGTGCTGAAAGTCCAGAGCACAAACCGGTCTGTTAGACTCTGCACAGGATTTTACAGATAGGATTCTAATAGGAAGGCTGTGTGCCTTTCCACTACATGATGACTTCTGTGATCAGGGTGGCTCTGGCGTGACAAAATCAGGGAGATGAGCTGTGACTTGGTAAGGTTCTGCCTCTTGCATATCCTTTAGCTTTAGCTTGGGGGAGACTGAAAGGAAAATGCAACATTACACAACAGCCAACATTGTTGGCTGACCTACCAGCATGAGTGTCAAAACTGGGAAACAGTGGGCTCAAATGGCAAAGATCCAAAGGAACAGCTAAAGGCCATCAACTTGCCTATCTTCTATGAATTACACCATTAAAATTGTGTTCCAACTTAAATAGTATCAAGCTAATTTACTTCAATTTTACTAAGCAAATTAAATAATCAAACATTTAAAATCATGCTACAGTCTAAAAGAAATAGGCATATCCATAGGCTCAAATTTTAAATCACCAAATCAGTATAACATGAATTCAAAATCATGTCACCTCTTTCACTGAAACCTGACAATGGCAGCACCCGTTAAAAGTAGGTACATTTGCAAGATAATGCAAGTGGCAGAATCCCTACAGGAGGCTGGAGTAGGCTAGATTTGAAGACCCTAAGATAGGGCTCTCCACAGCCAGTCACGATTTGGCAATAATATTGAATAAAACACGCCTTGCACTTGGCTCGTGGAGAAATTTCATTTCAGCCAAATTGGTATATTCACTGATGACTGAAACCTTATTATTTTTGTTAAAACTGTCTAGTATTTTACTTCATTTGCTTCAGTTGTCAGAGCTCATTCAGTCTTTCTTTTTGATTAGTTTGGGATATAAGGGCTAGCAAAAGCTCTGTCAGCTCCAGAGGAACAAACTGTGTGGGCTGAATCTTGTCAGATTCACTGATATTATGCTGATCATGTTTAATATCTGTTCAGGGAAGTAAAAAACTTTTTTCCAGGAGTGAAATTATACTGCCCAGTACCTATAAAAAAAAAAGCTAATCTAAGGGCAACTGAGGGAATACTATTCACTTGTTAAAAATTCCTATTTTAAACAGAGTCTAAAGTTGGCTCTAAGCAAAGACACTTTTTTCAGATTAATAACCCCCTCCTTTCTCAGAATACTGAGCAGATTTACATAGAGCCCTAAAGTTAGTTCATAAAACGTGTTCAAAGTGGCATGAGAGAATTTTATGTTAGAAGAAATTTCACTGTTTCTTAACCTATACAAAAATGTACTCAATATTTCTATTTTGTAAGGGACCAGAAACCTATGGATATGTTTATTTACTGCCTCCTTCCTGTTAAAATATGTATTTTAAATGCAACCCCTCTTTATTCTCAAACTGCCAAAAGAGTTGCCTCTTTTTAAACCGGTCCTTTAAACAAAATAAATCAAGAGGCCAGAAAAGTGTCATACAACAATTCATTCATAGCTCTGAGTTTTCAAAAGATGCAAAATCAAAATGAGCCTGTGGCTTGCATATACAGGTCCTTGAAAAAGTGAACCATTAAACCTGCTTTCTCCTTTTCAGGTGCTTACAGAGATCCTCTGCTCTTCCTCTGCCTGATCTTCTCGTTCTCAGATCTCCAGCTGTTAACCTCTCTCCTTTAATTTCTTCACCACTGTGGCACAAGTATCTCCCCCACTCGTCTGCCATCACACTTTCCTTACAACTGACAAGGATCTTTCTTGGGTTTAGCCATCCCCTCAGCCCTCCCACTTAGTTGCTTGCCCTAGCAGGCACCTGGGAGTGAGAGACTCAGGGCTGCTGGTGGGCAGTCAGCCACACTATCCTGCTGGGAGACCTCCCAGCTCCTGCTGAACCTATCTTGTTCCCCAAGTCTTAATGAGAGAAGACTTCCTGGGTGGGTCAGGAGGAAAACTGAACCATGGGAAAGGCATGAGAGCACAAAATATATGATTTCCAACATCCCAAATGCTCCTTATGAAGTACAGGGTGTCCTTGTTGAGCTCCTCTCTATGGAATGTTGACTGTGTTCAGTAACTTTTTGGGTCAGAGATATATTGCAGCTAAAACTTCTGAGCCTGTTCATTTAGCAGAACTAGAATCCCAAGTGATTAGTTTTCTGAGGAAAATCTTCTACTGAAATATTCTCTGTCACATTCCTCCTATCCTTTAATCTATAGGCAGTGCCTTGAAAACTTATTTGGAGGTAATTTGAATTTAAAAGAGGAAATAAATCCACCCAAATCATCGCAACAGCAGCTGACTTCACTAATCAAGAAAGATTTTTACATAGCCAGGGATCTTTCATCAAAGCCATGAGGAAACCTTCAGTGGAGTCACTCAGGACTTTGCAGGATATTATAAAGCATCTTTCATTCAAGTCCTGTCTAAAATTCATTATTAAACTAAGACTGTCAGAAAACTAGTATGACATTGGGCAAGACTTGTGCGAACACATGAGGCTGTGGTCTTTCACAGAGCCTCAAACAATTCCAGCACTCATACTCCCCTCAGACATCCCCGGTGGGCAACCCTAGAGGATGAAGCCTGCTGCCCTCAGCCGTGCTCAGTCGTGCTGACTCGCTCATGGCACAAACTCTGTGTACTGTGAGGTGGCAATGTGTCTTCTCACCCCGAATTTTCACACTCATTATACTGATTTAATGAAATAAAGAGTTGCCTTAGTTGACATTTTCTGTTTGCTTTTGACTGTGGACATTTTCTCTGTGGCAGACAGAACTGCCTTGGTTTCTAAAGTAAAATTTCAGAAATATCTCACTGAGTGGGAGGATCTTAGCTTGATCAAGCTTGAGTAAGCTTGATCTCCCACTGAAATGAGGCTTGTTTCATCACTCATTCTGCACATGTAGGTACAAGCTGGTCTTCTGATTTCTAATCTATTGCTGAATCTCAATCAGATTTGACAGATTCTCTGAGTTTGGTGAAAACAAAGTGAGAAGATAAAGAGCAGTTAGTACCCAGTGGGAAAGAAGATAAATAAAATGACAACCTTACTTTTCTTGGGCAATCAGAGACTCAAAGAGTTAAGAGAGTGAAAGAGTGGAAGAAAGGTATGTTGAAAGGAAGGCTTTTTGTTTCCTCTGCCCAAAGAACAGCTCGTTCCATTGTTTGCTTTTATTCCTGGAAGCAGAAGCTCTATCATTCCCGCCACACTAACTATTACAATTCCAAGTTTCCAAGGTATTTCTGGTTTCCAAAAAATCCTTTTCTTCTTCTTCTTCTTCTTCTTCTTTTTTTTTTTTTTTTTTTTTTTTTTTTAATGGTTGGAGAAAAATCTGTAGAGGAATCAAGAGCTGAAAGAAAGGGAATCTTTTACTGCTTATGAACTGAAATGATGGGACTTGCTGAAGTTTTCCTGCTGATACCTTATATGTCAGCAGTCACTAAGTGTGAATTATTGACAGTTTCTGCTCTGCACTATTTTGTTCCCATCCATTGGCTCTGTAAATAGTGTGGCAGGTGACAAACTGCATGGTTCAATGCTCAGCTCTTACTAACCAAAGGGCTTCCAGGAAACACCAAGTTGCTCAGAGACCTTGCTGTGAGGCAAGTATGAATCATATTTGACAAAAAAACCCCACCAAAACCTTGATTAATAGAACAAATGTGATTTTTTTTCTGCTTATCATTTAGGGTAATCCTTTGTGTCCTTGAATTAGGAAGGCCAATGTCATGCCAGCTGAATTGGCGTGCTTTAAAATTCAGCCTTTAGCACAGAATAATGATGAAACTTGGCTTTATAGGAGAAAATCTGATTGCATTCCAAAGATGAAAATATACCCCCCCAAAATAGAAATAATGTTAGTAATTAACTAAAAAATAGTGAGATTCAATGACTTAATAGTACCATTCACAGTTTAAAGCTCTTTATAATTAAGAAAAAGTTTAGAAGAACAGATTATGAACTCTCCTGTTATGAATGGAAGTAGTTTGTAGGGGTGGTCTGGCAGCAGAGTAATTCCCAAAATAGAGCACTGGATTC
This sequence comes from Chamaea fasciata, assembly GCF_029207755.1. Lineage (NCBI taxonomy): Eukaryota > Metazoa > Chordata > Aves > Passeriformes > Sylviidae > Chamaea > Chamaea fasciata. The sequence continues at coordinate 65,435,969 of NW_027094086.1, read as the reverse complement.
ACTCCCAGCTAAAAGGAGCAAAACTTGCAGATGTTGCTAATGCAGCCAGAACCAGAACATATACATGTGACCAGATGCGGCAGTTCTAAGAATTGCATCTGGCACAGAACATGCAGCTGTTTTAGCATACACCAAGAAGTGTCACTCAGTTTTTATGTACTATATCCTTCAGAAGGCAAGCATTTTAAATACATGTTTAAATTAAATATGTAAGTAGTCCCAGTGGAATTACTGAGATGCAGAGGAACATATTTAAGAACCCTCCTGAATCAAAACCCTCAACAACCTGATCTAATTATGAGTCAACTGACTGACAATATTCACCACTTTTTCCTGGAGACAAAAGCTCTTTTATTTCTTCAGTGCTTTTTTGCCTCACTCTGTTTCCTTCAGATTTATTTCTTCTCTTGGGTTTTGGATTTCCTGCTTCCTATTGTTATTCTTCATCAAATATTTCATATACAAGAGCTTTCCAAAACAAGGCAATCAATCCAGAGCAACGTATTTCCAGTAATATATAATTATCTGAGTACTTTTTCTGTCATGCAATTGCTGTAGGATTTACAAAATTATTTTCTGCATGCATTTCTTCTGAAAAGCTAGAAAAGTAAATAAAATTTCATGCAAAACCCTAAAGAGAGCAATAGATGATAGCTATGCGGCCTCACATTATATATAACCACATTTTGGATTTTCAATTATATCCATAACATGATGAGGAGTGTTGGGGAGCTATCCACTTCACTACTTTCTTCTTCAGCTTCTTTCTTGAGCTCTGGACTGTCTCATCTGTCTTGCATTCATGAATTTTCTGTCTGAGGACTTCCAGAGTTGGTGCAATGCAAAGCCTTGAGGGCATTGACTGGTCATGGAAAATAGCAGATGACAAAGATTCTTTAAATAAATGAAAAAGTACAATACACGATTTCCTGCTTCTAAAAAAGGAGGTAAGAGACCTGTTGGTCAAATATTATAAAAACACTTTTTCTTTTTTATGTTCTTACTCTATATCCCTATTTATCCATGATTCTTTTTAACACTAAGACCGCCCACCCCCATCAGTGAAAAGGAAGAAATGGAGAAGTGTCATTTTTTCCCATCACCATATAGAAGAACTGAGTGGGTGACACATTCAGAAGGGGCGTTGTCTTCTTGTCCTCTAACTGGCCCTCTTTTTCTTAATCCTTGGCCTCTCTCCTGACTGCCCAGATCAACCGTTCCCCCTTGTGCCAGCTCTGGCGCTCTTCACTCTTTTCCCTGGGTCAGTTTAACCTGCTAACACAGCAGTTAGTTAGCCAGAGTTGTTCACTGCTTTTACTTTCTGCTCTCAGAGAGGTCCATGGCAGTTCACAGACAGGCCTGGCAATCACCAGAGCCAGCTTAAGAGAAGAGGTGGGAATGTGTGGCCATGAACAGGGTGGTTCCTGGGAGAGGGAAGTGGACATCCCTCACTGAGCATGGTGCAATTTGTCAACTTATCCACAAAGCTGTATGCTTGAGATGGCAGTTTTCCCAAAGAACTTGAAGAACCACTGGCAGTATCCATTTTTGATGCATGAAATTACCATATGTGGTCAAGGGATCATATAGTGCCACATCTCCTAAGGAAGAGCACCAGAAATCCCAATTCCATATGTTATGTCCAGCGCAAACAGTGCAGTGGGACTGGAAGGCAAAAAAACCCAAAAACTGAAATGAGTTTGCCATAGTGTACAGGCAAAATGGGGTTTAATTCTTTATACTGTTGGTAGTGAATTACTTAGCTATTTACCTAGCTCTAATGCTTTACCTACAAGAATATAATGAGGAATTGCTGTTATGTGTGAGGTGTTTTATGGATGGAAGTGCTAAGTATCCACCAGTTACTCCCACCAGTTGCTTTCCGGCATTCTGCAGTATATATGCAAGGGAAAGCAATGAATTTAAACAGGTTTTCTAGAAGCCATTTGATTGGAAAAAGAAAACACTCCTGAAAATGCTCAAAGGCAAATCTTCTTGCACAAAAAAATAAAAATAAAAGAACAGTCCATTTCATCATTCTGGTGCAGAGTGACACAGTAGACCTTGCCATCTAAATAACATGCTTAAAATCTTCTAGGTGTGTGAGAGAACTCATTCACCAGACACAGGAATGCAGTGAAATTCTTGTCCTGAGAACTAAAAAGCAGCTAGGGATTTCCTGATGCCTCCTGGAAGAGAGCCCTTTCAAAGCTGACCAGAGGGGTCACTAGGCTGTTTACCCTGGGAGCAGGTCACTCAATTAATCTCTGTTGAGGAGAGCAGAATAATTGACCTCTGAAGTAAAAGGTGCTCATTCAGATAAAATCTGGATGTTGCAAACTTTAAGTTTTACCTATTCATAGTTATTAACCTTCATCAGACCTAATTAAGCCCTATGGGTAAAGCACAAGCTGTGAGAGATTTTATATCCATGTCATATTTTTTTCAAGGTGATGCTTTGAGAGTCTACTTAGAACAGAGGCTAGACAGTGTTAAAGGAATAAAGTAAGTATTTATTAAAAAGGCCTTTAAAGGATACACCTTGGGCAGTACTAGAGCCCAGCCAAGGCTACATCCAAGATGAACAACAGGTCACACATTTTCACACTTTTATAAGTTTTGGTCCATTTACATATTGGGGCCATTGTCCAATTACAGCTTCAGGTTATGAAGTCCCATCCTCCCAGTTTGCTCTCCTCAATTCGATGTTGTTTATACTTTTTGGGCCTGAAGCTGCAACGGTGTCCTTGGTTCTCAGGCTGAAAAAGGATTGTTTTGTCTAACTAAACTGTGAAGAGGACTTGCTAACACCTTATATGAAGTTCAGAGTCACACACTAATGCAGTACAGAATCTGGAAACTATGCAAGCTAAAACTTAAGGCATCAAAGGGAGTCTAAGTACAATGTCCTCAACCCTTTTTGCTCTGTGAAGTGGGAATACTGTCATCCCTTGGTTTTCTGCAAATAGTGGATAACATCAGAGAGTACTCTATCTGGAGTAACCAACATTTCTGCAGTTCACATGGAACATTAAGCATCAACACTTACTTTGGGAACCCTAATTATTGCTGTCATATAAGTCTGTTTACTCTAAATGTTCCATGTAAATCCTACGTCAGTACTAAATACAGGACCAAGTGTGAGAAGCTCCTTGCTTTAGAGAGAGGAGCCATAGGCTCAAATATTTTGTTCAGTGTCTCAGCAAATAGAGCACACCTCTGTATCAATTTATTTGGATAACCATTGTCAATGCACTGACGGGTACTGTCATGGTAGAGCCATGCATGACCCAAACCTCAATTCTCAGTGTTTTTCGTACACTTTGATTGTTTTATTGGAAAGATGTCTAAAAAGAGAACTGATCCTTTAAGATTCACCACTGAGTCACACATAGCTGAGGTGAAGCTGATGTGAGAGATTCATATTCCAAAATTCTCACTGGGAAGCTCTGTTACGAGAAAAACCTGTGAGGGCTGTGCCTTGTCTGTCTTTACAAAAATAGGGAAACATTTTTAAAGTATTATGCCATGTCACAAAAACTGTACAGACAGTAAAATGACAAAGTCTGGGGTTTTTTTTTAATTATTATTATTTTTATTGCTGCAGTTCATTCCTAGATTTCTCCAGTTCCTGGAGGTTTTACCATTTTCCAGTGATTCACTTAGAAATCCCATGTTTGCAAGTGTCATGAGTTCAGTATTAAAACCTACAATGGTGATTTTCAAACTTTAGTCTTCTATTGTCTGTAAGGAGTCAAGTAGATCCATGATATTTCTGGCAAGAATACCTTAAAGCATAGAACTGGAACTGCTTCTGCTGGGACTGCTGCATTAGAGAGCTATCCTCAAGCCCAGCAGAAAGAAGCATCACCAGAAATTCGAGGCAGGAAGATGGGAACTACTGCTGCTGTAGAAAAAGCCACTGCACAAGACTTGCAATGCTCACCAAGAGAGGAGAAGAGAGACCAACAACTACTTTGGCTTAAGGATTCTTCTAATTAGGTGTTCTATCCATTTCATTAGAAGGGATGAGTTTGAGAGGACTGTAGGAGGGTAACAAGGTCTCTCTCTGCAGTTCATGTCTCCCTCTCCCAAGATGGCTATCTGCCCCATTCCATGCAGATATCCCATCTTCACCCCCTGCAAGGTGGTCCCCTGAACAGATGCTACATGCTACAACGGCCCTTCCCAGAACTGTAAATGGGGGTGGTGGAGTGCTGGTAGGTACAGGTCAAGAATAAAAATGGGCTGTTGGACTTTTTGCCTGATAAATCCCCTTCTCAGTCTCCAACAGGAGCATAAATCACTGCAAACAGCAGCAGTTCTTTCAGCAGTAGCACTTACCTTCTCATTGAACAAGCAAGAGAGTCATTTTGTTACTTAAGGCCAGAAGGCAGAGTTGCTTTGAAACCCCTCTGAGATGGCAAGAAAAACTCACATCTTCACTGAAGATGTCAGTCTTTCAGAGCCTTCTTCCCCTGAGGTTCAGTGTAACCTCACTCAGTGCATGCCAAACAAAACAGGGAGCTTTGTTCACTGAGTGGGAAGTTAGGAATGTTTCCAGGAGCACTGTCATCACTATCGTCTTCACCCACAGGTTCAGAGATGACTCAGTGTGTCTGAGGATGCCACTTTAGGAAACCAAGCTGAGTGTGCTGCTCGTGCCAGAGACAAGGCTGATGTCAGGCTTACTAAACAGGCGTAGCATTAGTCCTAGCAGTCACACATTAGTTTTAGGTGTTGGGGTTATTTGACTTCTTCAATTGAAGGGTAAGTGGGTTTACTTTACCCAGTTCTGTGGGTAAAGTCACTACAAATTACCCTAATCAGATCTGGTTGTGAATCACTAGTCAGAAATTGTGTAAGTACTTAAGTCAAATAATGTGAATGCATCATGGACTGTATTTGAATGATCATGCACTTTATTTTCAAAAACTGATATGCAAAATCTCTGTAGCATCTTCAGGCTTCAGTGAGGAACATAAAAAAGTGACAGGTTTTTCTTTGAATGCAATACTGTTTCCATTGATAACATGGCACTATCTTAAATAGTGGAAAATTGGTTTCATTTCAGCTTAGTTGACCTTCTTTCTTTTATATTTGTAAAGTTACCTGCTATTTCTAAAAATCATTCATGATCACTCTTAAAAAATATTTAGAAACCAAGCACATTTTTAAACAAACCCCCATTTTTCCTGATTGTATCTCAAATACTGGTGCTGAGCTAAAGACAGGAATAAACAACATGAACTACTTCACTGGAGCAGCAGAAGAAAAGAAATCTCCCAGGCAAGATTCGCTAGTACCAGATTGGGTGGCATGGTACATTCCAAGTGTTTAAAAATAACAGTATGACATTACTGTATCAATGGTGGAAAATCAAAGGACCGTTGTCCTGGTTTGTAGGTCAGAAGTCTGGCATACACTGCTATTTTAAGTGGTAGTAAAGTCTGCAGGGTGATAGTATAATCAGGAAAATGTTTCTAAAGAATGTTGGTCTATTACACCAGTGACTGAAGAAAAATTTCAGTTGCAAGGCCAGCTGTGCATTGCAGGTTGAATCTGTCATACTTGCCATGTATTTATTCTGGAAGGAGAAAAATAAACATAAAAATTAAAAAAAAAAACCAAGCTCCCATGTAAATGTTTGCAAGCAAGGTGGACATAACAAGAAGTGCACAGGTACTTGAGGAAAATCCATCAGTTGGAGCAAGATAGCACAACTTGTGTCCAGTAATTATCACTTCACTCTGGGGCCAAAGCAAGATGATCGTGGTATTGACTGCCAGAGTAATTATTCTATATTTATTACTGCATTTGTGACTTCCATCTTAATACCAGTGAAATTAAAAGGCTTATAAAAGTAGGAGCCTGCTCTGTTCAGCACATCTGAATGATCAGTCCAGGAAGGTTTATATTTTGCTGTCCCACATATATATCAAATCACTTGGATTTTTCAAAGGTAGGGAAATCCATCGCCTATCTTCAAACAAAGTCTTCTTTCCTGGGTTGCCACTAAAATGGACAAATTTCTCTCATTCAGAGATTTCATGATCAGAATTTTGTGAATAAAATTAATTTTCTGTCAAAGTTTTGCTATTAGTTAAATATAGAAATTGCAGAGTAACTCTCTGAGTGGATCATTTTAAGTCTTCTAAGAGGATTAAAATATCTGATTCAGAGACACAGCCATTAGAGGGATGACTTTTCAGAGTGAAGCAAAGCTCAGCCCTGCTCTGATGTTTATCCTGAAACTTCTATACTTATTAGAGTTCACTTTGAAGGTATGTTACCAGTGAGTTGATTCTGTATTCCACTAATGCTGAATGCGATTGCTTATACTTAAAGTGGCTTTTACTTCATTCATAAGACATATGAAGCTATAAATATATAAATAAGGAATGAGATTTTTTTTTTAGCTATGCTCACTATTGGCTTAAGTTTACTGGGATTTTGAAAGTCTTGCTTGATGCTCTGCTTTAGGATCAGACTTGGAAAATAACTGGACTTTTTCACATTCTAGACCTGAAATTCTAATGCCAAAAGGAAGTGTACTACTGCTGCTATTCGTATTGCATTGCAATGTGGTGCTCAGAGCTGCCCCTCATGCCCAGCACAGTGCAAAGCCTCAGCATGGCATGTCTTTCCTCTAACAGCTCATCTTGTTCAGATAAAAGATGATGTACCCAAGTAACATCTGTCATTTAAGTGTTTTCTCCAGTAGGGATGGCCATCATTTTGCCCAAACACCTTGTTGATGCTACATCAATTACTAACAAAAGGGGGTCAAGAACTGTATTACTCCTAACTAGTAGCAAGCTAAATTAGCTGTTGAACTTCCAGTGTTATTTCCACTTCAGCAATAAACTGCAGCACATTGTCCTCCTGAACTCTGTGCTATGTCCTTTTGTAGAAAGATAGATAGCCAGAAAAATAGCTTCATGTGCTTAAAAGCATCAGTCCAGATTTTGTGGCGAGACACAACCCAAGTATGCCAGCATGCCTGGGCTGTCTGTCTGCTGCTTTTCCCAATTTTTGCATAAATTAAAGCAAGTGGGTAAAATCTAAAAATGTGAGACAGAATAGGGCATCCTTAGTCACCTGTGACTCAGCAACAAATCAGACTCTGATCTAAAACAAAGCATTGCTCCAGCAGTCTTAAAAAGCTCTTTGCCTAAGTCCCATCAAACCAAAGTAGAACTCTGTAAGCTCTGGCCTGGAGCACAGCTTAAATTAAAATTGTGATTAAAAAATAAAGGAGTGGTCACTCCTTTTGAATTAATTGTGTATGAATCATTACCTTCTTGGAAGTGACAGCTGGAAGAAAGTCTTCAAATTCTGCTCAGACCATAACATGCTCCCTATGGCTTTCCATGGAGATTTGACAACACAGTTTATCAGAGAATAAGTTGAACATGGCAACAGTACTCTGTGAACACAGGACACTACTATTCAGTGTAGACAGCTGAAACTGGCAAGTACTTCATGGTGCTGCAACTCCACTGGTAGTGTCTGACTCACTCTGGATCAGTATGTCTTTTCCTTACAGAAAATTACTTTCTTTCTCCTTTTACCTTAGAGAATCATGGCCTTCCCATGGCAGGTTTCTTCAGCTGAAGATGCCTAATCCAACACTGGTTTGTCACATAGTTTTCTCAAAAGCATTTAGCCTGAAAAAAAAATAGAGTTGAAGTGTTGAGGTGAATTTACCAAGCTATGCTACCCCTGCATTTATATTCATTCATTCATTCATACATTCATTCAATCAGCTCTTTATGTTACTAAGTTATTTGCATGAACCTCAATAATTCAGTTTATAGACATCCAACAAAGTTTACCAGCTACATTGAAAAAAAGGTGCAATCTCCTGGGGAGCCTCAGGTTTTAAAACATCTGCTGTCTGTTTTGTGGACAGCTTTAGGACTGAAAAGCTATTTTCAAGTGCAAAACAGCAGAAATTAGTTTTATGAATTCCCTTCTTAGAGGGCATAGATGGAAATGAGATTAATTTTTTTTTTCCTCAAAGTGTGTCTTTTAGCCAGCCAAGGGTCAAGTTAAATGCTGTTAAGGCTTTCAAATGCTTGAGGCATGTCTTGAGGCAGATGCTTAGGATGCAGCCCTTGCAGATGAAGTTGGATTCTATAAAACGTGTCTATTAGCATGCCTGTCGCTCCTTGCTCTGTTTGTTCAGGACTTTCCAAGAGGACATTCTCTAAACACTGAAGGAGGATGGAGAGAGTCCTTCCATCTCTGTCACTAACTTCCTGAATTACTGCTGCTTTCTCCAGTCAGACCTGGCCATGTGTGTTGGATGAACAGTGAAACACATCCTTGACTGCTAAAAAACAGCCCCGATGGCATTTTACTGATAGCCACACTGAGAGTCTGTCCTACTCCAATGGGTGTCTGGCGATGTGTATTACAGAACAAATGCATGTGAATCTGCAATTTATATAGAAAACATTTTTTAAATGCTTACTTTCTCTAGGTATATTAATCTTACTGTCTCCAGGTTTTTATGGTTCATGGCATGCACTAAAGAGTTTGCTCAAATGAATAAGAAGCATTGAAAGCAACTGAGTTATTGAAAGTTTTTGTCTTTTTACAACATCACTGTGCTAAACAGCCAGATGCATGTGATGCTCTGTTTATTTAACACATCCCTCTTTATTCCCATAAAAGAACAAAGTCATCTCTTCTAAATTTGTAGTCTGATCTCCAACATAACACAGGCCCCACCATGTCTAAAATTATTAGTCAAAATTTTTTTCTGACATAATATTAGGAAATCAAGTTCAAGTTAAATAACATAAAAATGTAGATCAATATTAAAAAATATTAAAAGAAAATGAGACCATTAAAAAAAAGGAAGTAAAAATACTCATTCAATACCATTACCCTCAAACGTCCTCCACTGCACTGAAATTTATATTTTGAATCCAAGAACAGGGTTCATGTGTACTATTTTCTTGGAAAACAAGAATAATTCTGACAAAAAAAAAAAAAAAAGCAAAAAAAAAAAAAAAGCAGAACTTCACAATGGCTAATTGCATTTCCATACCACATGTGATTACAAAAAGAATAATAGTGATAAGGATATTCCCTTGACATGACTACCTATTCCATCCCATTCCTTGCAATAATCATTCTTTAAACAGTTGCACACTCACAGGGTTTAATTTTCCCAAACTCATTCTGTCTATGTGCAGAATAGAAGTAGTGATTAATTTTTTCGAAAGGCTTCATTAAAGCCTTCACTGTTGAAAAATTAGGCAGCAGGAACGATAACACAGAACATGATGGTTGCTGTTGTCTCTATAGTGCTTTCTCTTATGAAAGACTGGATTTCACCAATTGATATGTCTAAATACTACATTGAAATTGGCACCTGTTGACCTGAACATTGGATTTTTTTTCAACTGAGGAATAAATATTGCCAGAATTGAAGCTTTTTCCAATAATGACCTTGTCAGGATATAAATTTTTATACTGATCAGTCATCATATACATAGAAATTTTTAAATGCTTTTCCTGTTACTCTTTTTGTAACATTGCATAACTAGAATTTTGTGCAACAAGCAATGGAATGTACCAGGGAAGAGGGCACACCGCCTCTTTCAGAAGTTATCAGATGTCCTAAGCCTTAGTTGGGAACAGTACTGGCATGGTAGTTTTTTACCCTGAATTATAATGCACAACAAGAAACAGGAAAGATAGGAATCATGGCTGTAGCAAATCACTAAGCACCACAGCCACAGACAGTGAGTAGAAGACAATTCCCCAGGTGCCCTTCCCATCCAATTTTCTGTGCCTTTGGCACTGTCTGTAAGTACTTATGCTGAATCTCATGACCTAAATGCAGAAGGGGTATCTTTTCTTTTCAATCACCTAACTGCAGACAAAAGATAGGGTTTAAAACAGCACAATCCAGTGCCAGGAACAGGAAATTTCAGGAACTGGTCTTGCCTCTTGGTGATGTCAATGACACAATTGATCTCCTGATCTTAAACCAGTGAATATTGTAGCCGTAAGGAAAAAAGGAGAGAGAGGAACCCAAGCAACTCTGTATTATACAGTGTTTTCAAGCTGTATGGATTTAGTACACAGGCAAAAATACTCAGAGCAAGACAGGGCAGAACAGGGAAAGCTACTTCAAAAAAAGCTTCTTCAATTTCTCATTCAGCTTTCAGGCTGAAGGCAACTAAACAGATCCAATCTGCTTGGCACAGGCCACACTAAAGAAGATACGCACTAGCAAGAAAAGTGCCAGTCTAAGTTTTGTGAGAAGTTTATATTTAGCTTGCCAAGCCACAGAGCAACCCCTTACAGTATATTGTTACCATTACCTCCATCCCCTGAACCACAGCTCACATGTGCACCTCTACTTGCCATGCCATTGCATCTCTATTTCTTACACTTGTTTTCAACAGGAAGCATTGTTGTAATTCTCTAGGGGAATGGTTTCTTCCTTCTGACCCCCTGGAGTTTCCTTACCACATAGAATGACCCTTTCTTCCTCCTCTGACCCTATTGGCTATGGTCCAACTATCTTTTTCCGTGAGCGGGGGGCTATATAATGCCTTGCATTTCCTTGTTCACTCTCTTGCCCCTGGAACCCTTCAAGAATAAACGCCTTGGAATAATTCTGGGGTAAGAGCCTCTTTAGGAATCTTTCGTCCTGTCCCTCTGAGATATCCCTCCAAAGTCTCTCAAGAGCTAGTCCCGGGGGGGGCTGCAGGGGAACGTTTTCAAAGCATGAAAATTTAATTCCAAAAGAAAAGCAGATCTGATGTCTATTTGTTTTTCTAACCCTTTCACTTCTTTCCCCTCCATATTTAAGACCTTATTTAATAAATTCACTGACAAATCTGCAGGATTTTGCCTCAAGTTATGTTTGTGCCACTCACAAGGCATCACTGGTATCCCACCTTTGGTAACAGTCTTCAGGAGTAACACTACCCTGGGCACCCTATGGTATTCTTTCACCTTTCAGTACCACACTTACAGGCACACTTTATTCCTTTCTGTGCTACCCCTGATGACAGATGTCTGTTGTCTCTCCATTTAGTGTGCATTAAAGCAGCACCGGTTTTGATTTGCCCTTTGATCCTCTGAGTTTTACTTTGATTTATTCAAAGGCTGAGAAAACCATTCTATCAAGAGTGCATGTGAGTAGGTGCCCAGGAGAAACACAAGTGTAGGGTGTGTTCCCTGTGTTCAGCAGTATCAAAATAGTGTCTCTTTCCATAAAGATAGCTTGAAGGGGAAAAAAAGGAAAACAGATAGGCCCTTTTCATGTAAAATGGGACATCCATAATGTTTCTCTAATCACAGAAAAGTAATGTGGATACCTATGGCAACTAGATATTCTCATTTTGTTCCAGGTAATCATTTAGAAAAATTAAAACCGTCTCACATAAGTATGCGAGGATTACTAAAATGGAAGGCAGTGCAAAGATAGAAATAGAAGTAAAATAAAATTATTTTAAAATACACCCTCTATGCAAGATGTCAAGTTCTAGTCAGATTATAAAAGGGATTAAATAACTTCAAAGGAAAATTAATACATAAAGTTGGTTCTTAATATTGGAACCTGGTCTGCCTGAGCACAAATGTTAGAATTCCTTTAGATCTCAAGAATGTTAATTTCTTTCTGCCCTCTAACAGTGCAAATTGCCTTACTGGTTGAAGTGCCCATGGACAAAGGGCCATCAAGCAATTTGTCAGTTTTACCAGGCTAAAACCTCTGTGTTTCTTTACAAGACAGAAAATATAAGGAAGGTAGATGATGACATATGATAAACTGCCATCATTTTACTGGAGATATTCAGTAATTCTCCTATGGCTATTCATAGTCATGTTGAAATTTAGGAAAATTTACCAACCTGCTGGTATTGCCTTCCCTGTGGGGAAAAAACCCAGCTTCCTTACACATCTCAAAATTTTTATAAAGCAGTGAATAAAAATGCAGTAAAAGCTGAATATTCAGAAATTTTACATCATAACTTTTTCTCTCCAATTATCTGGTTTTTGTTTTTAATCTTGGACATTTTATGTTGCAGCAGGTTTGAGCACAATCCTGAACTAAGTTGCAGGTGACCTTATTCTTTGCCAGACTTCATTCATTTAAGGTCGCCTATAGAACTTAACTGCCCCATGAAAATTGTGTGGGTTTAGTTAAAATTGGTTTTGGAGCCCCAAACTAAGGACATAATGTAGAAATCTAGCAAATCTAAACATTAAATAGTGCAACTAAAACCTAGATAATTTTAGTGGAGTTTTTGCTTTGAAAACAAAATAGGAACAGAACGTCCACCTCTTTTAGTCTTGTAGAAAATATCCTAAACTAATAAAATTGCAATTAAGAATAAACTGGTATTTTCCACAGTTCATTATTTAAACAAAGATTAATTGAGAGTTATTTTTCTTATATCTGATTTCTCCAACCTCTAGGATTTTTTTCAGAGGTTCCTGAATTCAGAGCAATTGAAATAACTATTCACTGTGTCACTACAGGTTTTCTAGTGTCAATTTCTGATGTGATTCTCTTGTTAGCTTTTGTTGGGATTTTGCATCACCCATATAAATCTTTTGAATAATAAGGATTGTAGTGACAGCTGTGGTCACTACTTGGGACAGGATAATGAGGACTGCTACCCAGATCTCTGGGTTTAAGGGAGTATTAGATACAGACCTGCAGTCCAGAATAAAGCAACAGGAGGTTTCATGGATACTTTGTGTCAACAGAGGAATGGCAGGATTCAGGAATCACTGGTTCTTTTCTGACTCTGAGGAGAACTGATCTATATTGGCCACAGCCTAGTCTCTCTTGGTCCCTGTTTCTTTCCCCTCTCTTGTTCTTTGTTTCTTTTCTTTCTTCAGGTTGCTCATTGACGTCCTCATTCCACCCAACCAGGTTCCTCAACCTCGTCTCAGCTTTTCTCCACACTTTCAGCATCTGACCTTCCATGTGGTGTTATGTCGATACAGGTGCTGTATTTCATTATTTAGCTTTGCCAGCACCTCAAAGAAATATCCCTCCTTGTGAGGGATAAAGCCTTGTGAGAAGTCCTTGCCTTCCCAGACTAAATCTTGATATTCTGCAGTTCCAAATGAGGTGTCCTGCTGGCTTTGATATCTAATGTCTTCCCACAGGGACAAAGGATTGGGATCTTTCAGCCCAAATGACATTCTTTTTTTAGCTTAGGAAACTGCTTCCTAAACCAGAAGAAACTTTGGACAAAAAAAAATCAATGATTGTTTTCTCTAGATCACTTTTAACTTCCAGACAAAATTTAAGCAGATAAATGTTATAACTTTTATAACTTTATAGCTTTAACGATTTATAAACCTTTTCCTTTGTGTCAGTATTCCATATGCCATGTTAGCTGATTTACTTACAAATTGCAAGCATGTTGTCATAAGATATGCTTTAAACTAAATAAGTCTGCTCTTCTAATCCCCTTCCTCCAGGTAAAGTTTTACCCACTCATTTTAATTCTCCGGCTCTGCACCTGTTTGAGTCTGGATTCATCTTCATTAAACAGAATCACCCAGAACAGAGCAAAATATTGCAGACTTGGCCTTAGACATCAGCACTAATACTTTCCTTTCTGTACTAGAGATGCTACATCTTAAGCTTCCACATACTTTTTAAAGGCTATGCATGTCAGACTGTTGTCTCATATATTCCAATAATAGACTTAGACTTCCTGTTGCTCTATCCTCATTAATTTTTAAGAGTTGACAGGTTCCAAATTCATCAATGAAATTTGTGTTATTCATTGCTAAACCCACTTCCAGCTTCAGTACTGCACTCTACTTGTGCCACTCCAGTTGTCAGCAATATTCTGAAGTGTACCCTGAATTATATTCTAACGCTTCTTGAATATTGTCAGTGCCTTACGACTGCTTGTTATCACGTTTAGCACAGTGCCATTTTTGGTGTCAAGGTCATTAATAAAAATATTTAATGAGTTCTGTCTCAAGACTGATCTTTGAGGAATAATCACTCTACAGCCAGAAAGATGCTCTTTCAGCATATTCTAGAGCTTCCTCTCTATTTTTTTCCTTACTAATCTTATCATTCTTCTATAAGAATTGCATCTTCTACAGTTAAACTAATAGCTTCCTACATGACATCAGAGTGAAGAAAAGACAAATAGAAGGCAGTATCTCTTATCTGTAAAAATCAATTCCCTAACAAAGACGGGTGTGAAGCCAGTCTAGTGTGAGACATTTTCGGCAGAATCAAGTCATATTTTATCACATTTTCACTTTATGCTTTTAATTATTTTCCCCACAAACATTTCTGCAAATCATAGCATGCCCAGAAAGCCAAACACATGGATCCCATTATAATGCCCATCCCACCACCACACACACCGCTCAAATATTTTTATCGTGCTTGTTGACATTTTGTCATATGGTCCAAACCCGCAATAATTCTGTTCAAACTCCTTGCTATGAACCTTTCAAACATGTGTGCGAGGTCTTTTTGTATTCATTCTACCACTCGTGGTATATCCAGCCACAGTGGCTCAAGCACCCTGTGTTCTTTGTATGCTGTTTCCAGGTCAGATGAGCTTATTTGGAGTTCTAAACTCCCACCTCTTTTACACTTCCTGACTTCAACCCTGTGCTAAACAACCCATCCTTCTTACAGAGGCTGATATCTATTAGCTAGCTCTACAGATGTGCAGAATCAACAACCTCCAAGTTACCTGCTGTACCAAATACTCAGCACATCTGCAAACAAGGCTACAACAGGATCTCAAGAAGGGAGTGACGTCCAGCTGGCAATCATTTCCACACAGGAGGAGAGAGAATTCCGCTCCCAAGGGCAGATAATTTAATTACTTTATTTCTCCTCAACCCAAGATTCTCAGTCCAAGGTTCTGTGTGTCCCCAGATGGCCTTGCTCTCCTGCTAAGTTTTGCCTGTTGTTATTCCCTCATGCACACTGGCTCCAGGGCTCCAAACAAGTTAGGTATGCCCAGTCCACCACTAATTTGCTGTGCAAAGGAATGGCTTGCAGGGATGTTTCAAGGCACGTGGCAGACAGGCTAGCAGCACTGCAGCTGGGAAGGATGTGGCTTTCAGCTCTGGCCCTTAGGATGGCTCTCTATCTGGCACTTAAGAGAAACCAGATGAAACTGAGGACAACATGACTTCGAAGTGAGTTCAAGGCAGCAGGATGCATCTTCCAGCTGATGCTGGGATTTAAGGACACACCAATGCTACCATCCTAATTTGGGGCCAGGACACACACCAGAGCCAGAACCTGCTGAGCACCCACACTGATTGATTTGTAATCTAGCCCATGTCAGCTGGCTCTCCAAGAAGGGTGCAGGGCTAGGATATGCTGCAAGCTGTACTGGCAAGTGGTTGGCACTGGCCATGCTCAAAAAGAGGTTTCTTCTGAGAGAAGCTCAAGCCCACCTTCCTGCACAGCCAACAGAGGACATCTCACACTTCTGGACTCCTTTAAAACCACAAATAGTGTCAAAATGGTTCTGATATCTTGGTTATTAAGAAGCAGTACAGCAGGCTCTGACTATAAATGATTTGTTCAAAGTCAAGTAGGAAACCTGTTGGCACAAAAAAGGAAAAAAAAAGAGCTCAGTTTTTCCAAATTTCAGCCATACTTGTTCACACTTTAAAAGAAAAATTAAAGCTTTACAGTTGAAGATGGATGAACTATTCATAGCAAATAATGTAGCCATCAAACAGAGACTTTTAGTCACTTGATGTATTATCAATGAATAGACTGATTTTTATGAATATGCTCATTAGCTGTAATTGTTTAACAAATTATTTATCTGCAAAAGTTTCATCCCCTGAGTTGTCTCTGATCTACTTGCTTTTTGATTATTCACTAGATGTGGTACATTATTACTTTGCTCCCTCATAGAATAAATGAAATATTAGCAGGATCTGTGAACACTTGCATCATGAATATTCATTTGTGAATGCACATGTTATATGACTTGTCATTAAAGGCATCCATTATTGCCCTATGAAGAGTAGTTTGACTCATTTTAAAAATAAATGTAATTTATTGTGGCATGTATTCATTACCAAGGTTACTCTAAAATACAACTAAGTAATTACCTTTAAATGTTAATTCATCCCTTGATGCAAATATTTTTTCTTTTAAATACAAATTTTAAATGCTGCTGTAAACAGAGAAATGGACTTAACTCTTGCACTGCCAAGCATGGGTTATTTTCAGAGAATGAAATGTCTACACTGAAACCCATCATACGATAACAATTTGCATTCACATATACTATGTGTTCCTGAAAGAATTTACACTGTAAGAGGCTGAGAAAATAGGCATTCAAATATTAAAGAGAAACAAAGAGAGAAACAAAGAAATATGAGATATTCACAGGAAAAACTAAATTCCCAAGGAAACAATAAAAAAGCCATAAAGTAAACAAGTTGAAGTGCTGTGGAATGGTTAAAAAACTTGACAGCATGAAACAATAAATGACTCAAGAGAGGAGGACGCTAAAGATGGAAATTCTGCTTGTAATTCAAGCACATTAAAAGAAACCAGATCTGTAGCATTAATTTATTTGCTTACACTGGAAAATATTACACATTGTTTTGAATTTTTTTTTAAATCCAGAAATAGCATTCTGAGTGCTGCTATTGTGCTGTTGCAATAGCTTCTCACATGTAAAATCAATATCTGCTAAATATGGCATACCAAGTGAGATAGTGACAAATAATGGACCACAATATGATTTGTTAGGAGTTCTTCTGATGTTCTGCTAAAGAATATGGTTTTAAACACTCCAGTGTCTGGCATACCCACAGTGAATTGCCCTTATAAAAGCTCTGCTGAATATTTTTAAAAACAGAATTTCAAAAGCCTTAGAAAGAAATTCAGATCCCTGCTTGGTGACACAGACTTTCAGGGAATGGTTGTAATAATTGTAGAGAAATGTTTTCATACAGTTCAGTTGGAAGCTGACAATCTCTTATGTCATCACTACTGCTAATGAGAGTATAGTGTTTTTTTTTGTTAGCTATGAGAAAATGAAACAGATTATGTTATGAAAGGTAAAGGAAGTTAAAGCTCTTTCATCCATAAAACACTAAACATAAAAAGAACAGCAAAACATGGGTGCAGAAGGCAAGTGTCTCACTGGAAGACATTACCTGTTCACTGCAGAAATTGCTAAGTAGAGGTAGATCAGCAGGAGAAACAGGAGGTCTTCTCAGACACCTCCAAAGAAAGGAATAAAAGAAGCTGCACTCCAAGCCTACAAATAGTAAGTCAGAATGGACCAAAAAGGATGCAGTGGATCAGATGCCATAATGGAGTGAACTGTGCAAATACGTCCAGAAATTAAAGCCTGGGACCTACTGTGAAGGAATACAAGACTGAAGAGACTGACTACGACCCTTGTGTTATAAGCACTGGGTATCTTCAGTCAGGAAGATGGACATACTTGACAAAGCCCCATTTAGAGCTGGGGCTTGGCATCCATGGAGAATCCTACTGGAAGCCTGACTCTTGCTCTTTCCATGTGCTTCCAAAGAAAATTTTCACTATCTACCACTGGAGAACTACACTTGGTACCTGGAAACACAAGAACAGAAGCAATGGTAGTAAAACTGTGGTGAAACTAAGGAATTCAGTGTGTTTAGAGCTCTTACAACTGGGAGTAAAAAAGGGAAAGGCCCAAACAAGAATTTGGGATCTTTGTGGAGGTGGATAGAGCCACAGAAAAGAATAATAACTTGTTTTAATATGCAAAATGAAAATAGAGTAGACTCAGAGTGTGGAACAAAACACAGACCAAAACAGGAATCTGCTTTCGAACAGAGTTGCTATATTAGTGAGAAACAAAATCATTTTCCAAAAGGGACTAAACAAGAATAAAATGGGCTGATAAGAACAGCTGTGTATGTATTTTCAAGAAAGAAAGGCATTCAGGAACAATTAAGATCATTACAATAGCATCACTAAGGATTTTCAGTGGAAGAATTAGGTCCAACAACTTGAATAGTACCTTGAATATAAATGGAGCATGTGTTAAATTCAAATTGGATGGCAGACATCAAGTCCAGTTGCACATCTAAATTACAATTAAAGACTGAAAAGAAAGCCTAGTCATGTGGAACGCAGGTGGTAAATCTAACGTTTTACATTGGAAAGCCTACTTATAGTGTGAATACTTAAGAACTGTTAATTAAGTGAAATAAAATCCTGACACATTATGTAAATCGGCTCTGGTCTTCCTTTCCATGCTCTAATCTATATAACTAAATTTGATTTTAGTACAAATACCTTCAAAATTGTGCTGCTTATGATGGTTAGGGTACCAAAGGTAAGCCTGGCTATTCAAATGCTTCACTGTAAATTATTCTTTTCTGGTTCTTCTGTCCTAATATAGATGTTACAAATTTCCAAAATATAGCTAAAGCTATGTTGCCTATGCCCATCTTTTATATGGATATATTATTCATACAACACAGATTGAAGACAAATTGCCTCAATAAATTATGTTATTTGATGCAACACCGGTTATAAGGTTGTTCTTGTTGTGTTGGCACCATTGGAAAGATATTTCATTGTTGTAAAATCATGGAGATTTTTATTTTTTATTCAGTTTAGCACCATGCAGTTTATTGCTTTTAGCTGGTGTTTTGATTTTTATTCCTGTGCCACCAGATATTCCATTTAAAAATCACAATCATATGACTTCCTTTATGGTGAATGAATTCTACCTTGTAAAAATCCCTAATAGAATTTAATTGAATTCATTAGAGTTTTCAGCAGTTCATTCCATCCTGAACAGGAATAGACACAAGTTTCTCCCTCTCTAAACTAGTGGTGAAAATATTTTTTTATAATGTGAGACTTGGACTTAGGAATAGAATATTTTCTTAGATTCCCACTTGAAATACTGCACCATCGGTTCCTGGAATCTTCCTGGCATAAAAATTTTTAAGGCTGAAGTGGAGCCTGCAGAAAACTCCAAATCCCAGTATTTGCCTCTCAGGTTTAAGGAAAAGTTCATCTGAAATCTGGTTGCTTTAATTGATTGATTTTGTCCAAAATGGTGATGCAGTAGAAGAACTGCATGAGTAAAATTGGGAATTCTCTATATTTTAGCTAAATATATCTTCATAAATATTTATCTTAAGCCAGTGTGTTGGGTGTCTTCACTGATACTGTTATTCTGTGTGGATTTATTTGAATGAATAGAATTAAAAAATGAATAATATTTCAAGATTTGAAAGCACTGAGGCAACTTGTGCTACTTTTTCCAAGTGTCAGCATACAAACCAAAATGCATGGTGAAACCCTCTCTCTAAAATAATTTCTTGTCTTTCTTGTGAGTTTCCAAATATGTGACAAAAGAGAGCAAGAAAAAAAGAGACAAATATAGATGCTGATAATTATAGGAAAAGCCTTCTGGCACGTCCAGAAATAGAATGCAAACTTCTGACTCATAGGTCTGCATCCTGCCCACTGCACCACACTGCTTTTCCTAGAGACTTATTTTTATGGAGTAAATGCATATTTCATAAATATTAAGATTGATATATATTGCAAATATATGAGGTCACCAAAACCTCATTTTAAGTACTATTGAGCTTGCTGTGCTTATACACATTTTAAAATAATGCCCCAGAAGAAAGCACCCAGACTGCAAGATGTTACATAATTTCACTATAAATGATTAATATTTTTTAAATCAACAATATTAATCTATCTGAGCTGAGGAGCTATGAGAATCTTTCAAGTGTAACTAATTGGAATTTTGCAAGGATCTTTATTTTATGAAGAAATACAAAAATACCAAATGATTAAGGTGTTTTCATGAACACAGACAGTATGCTATTGTGAATTAAATTAGTTTTAGCTCAACATTTTGTCAACATAGAGGAACACTGTGTGTGTCTCTGATCTTTATTATCCAGTCTCACTTATTCCATTGCTTTTAGGAAGGCATCTCATATACCGTTTGAAGGATATTTTAATTAAAAAATCCTGAGTATAAAACATTCTGGTTTCTAAGAAATACATGAGCTTAGTATCCTAAATGTGTTCTCTGAGTGTTTACTGTCTTAAATGTGTGCCCCTTTTTCTCAGTTCACTGAGTTCTAGAAGCTCAATTTGCACTTTTTGAATACAAATATCCCCCTGTTTCCTGGATACATAAACTATTACGAAAGACTCCTGTACCTGAAGGAAGCCCATAGGAAAGATGGAGAGGGACTTTTTACAAGGGCATGTAGTAACAAGACATGGGGCAATGCCTTAAAATTGAAAGAGAGTAATAGACATTAAGAAAAAAATTCTTAACTGTGAAAGTGCTGAGGCACTGGAAGAATTCACCCAGAGAAACTGTGGATGCCTCATCTCTGGAAGTGTTCAAGGCCAGGTTGGAGGAGGCTTGGAGCAACCTGGTCTACTGAAAATTATCCCTGCCCATGGCAGGGGGTTGGAACTGGATGACCTTTAAGATTCTTTCCAAACCAGGCCATTCTATAATTCTATGATTCTATAAGATATATTTGGGAAGTACAAGAAGTACAGATCTAAAGTCACACATTTATGCAGATTAGTAGAAATAACACACATGCCATATGCTAACATTCTTTTCATTTATGACTTTTGGGCAAACCAGCACTGTCTTTAACCTATTTTAATATATGGAAAAGGAGAAGGTTTGCGGTTTGTGGAACATTGTTTTGCCTTCGATGTGCACAGGCAAACAAGCAGTCAGGATAGTCTACTTGGCACAGGAAACTATCTTCAGGAGAACAGTCTAGCTACAGCCACTGGTGGTAGGTGAGCTGCAAAAGTAGACAGAAATAAAATCAGCACCTATTTAGTTCAAAATCTAAATGCTGAGGAAAAAATAAATCAAAACGCCAGAAGACATGAAGATTCTTTATATGCTGATGTATGGGCAACAGGTGAGAGATATCCAGACTGCTTCCTTATTAGCACACATTTCATTTATTTACTGAAGCATGAAGGGGACATATTAACCAAATTTTTAAAAACCTGGTATGTCCTAAAATATTCCTTCTAAGGAATGAACCAGCAAAAGCAGCTGAGGAAGGGTCTTCTTGCTCATCCAGCACTCCCAAGTAATTGAATGGCTGAAACCAAAAGGTTTTCAATCACTATGTACCAGCATTCCAACAGAAAAAATCACAGTATGAATAAAGTGATCATGTTCTTCCTTCCACCAAATCTGAGTGCAGAGTGAGCTCCAAAAGTATTCTTTAATAACATGCAGGGAGGAAAGTTAATTACTGTCGGTTCTTTCTCACCATCTGACACATGTTTCAGCAAAAGCTACACTTCTGCCTCTGGAACCTGTGAAACTATAGGTGAATATTTCCTGACCTGTAACTGTGTTTGACTCTGGGGACACTGTAGGCTACAGAAATCTCTTGATTATCAGGCTACTGACGCCTAATTCAGGGGGAGTGATGAAGTCTGATTTAAATTTCTTATGTGGAAACAGAATACATAACTGTGTAACCAGCGTGTTCTAGACTTGGTGCTTTAATAGGGCCAACGTAGAAATGCTGAAAATAACTATGAGTCAAATCAGTCAAGAAAAAAAAAATAAATGGAAGCATCTGAGAGACAACTGGAACTACTTCACATTATATTCAAAATCCACATTCTAAAGAAGTGGAAAAATATCCACACTGCTTAAAAAGCAACTTAATAAGGGAAAAAAGCAGGAGCAAATTTATATTTAATTTATACATGTATGTATATGTATTTTTTAAATGAAATGGGGAGTTTATTCATAAATGTTCAAAGTGTTCTGACTGTGGTTCATTATTTTAAAATGTGTATAAACAGGGGATAAACTCTCAACATAGTGCTTATACTAAGCTTTTGATGAGAATACTCTTCATTCCTTGTTTAATATTTATGAAATAAGCATTTACTTAGTGAATGTAAGCCTCTAAGTGAGGCACATTTCTCTGTGACCAGAATGAAATGAATATAAATAAGTTAGAAAGTAAGAGTTATAGGAAATATATCAAATTAAGAAACAGAAACATGATGAAAAACCTCTAGTCAGCAGAGTTAAAAATAAAGCAAATTAGACTTTTAAGTAAACTAGGAACAAAAGAAACCCTGAACACAGTGTCAGTCCATTGTTTATAGATAGAAATTCTGGTCTCTGTCTTGGCTGAATTCAGAATTCCTCTGCAACAATGATGCAGTCTCAGTGCAAGAGGAGGTGGTAGACTTATTCCACTCAACTGAGGAAAGGCAAAGTGATCTGTCAGAAATGTGCTTTTCCAGCAGTGGGATGATGTAGCTGAGCCCAGTGGTGATGAGGGCACTGGCATAGTTCCCATGCTACCAACACTGGTCACTTCTGCTTCCCTGCTTCCTTAAGTGAGGTGTTCTAAAGGAGTACATCCATGTGACTGTATTTTACACAGATGATTTTTGTTGTTGCATTGGGTTTGCATAGCCAAGCTTTGGTAGGGGGGCACTTATAGGGATGGCTTCTGTGAGAACCTGCTAGAAGCTTCCTCCATGTCCAATAGTGCCAATCCCTGGCGGTCCCAAAACTGGACACGCTGCTGGTCAAGGCTGGGCCAATTAAAAATGGTAACACCTCTATGACAGCATATTTAGGAAGAAGGAAAAATAAAGATATTGCACAATTGTAATTTTGGCAAGAGAACAGTGGAGTGACAATATGTGAGAACAATCCTGACGACACCAAGGTCAATGGAGAAGGAGGAGGAGGAGGTATTCCAGGCACTGGAGCTGGGATTCCTCTGCAACCCAGGGTGGAGACCAAAGTGAAGCTGTGCCCCTGCAGCACACAGAGATCCACAGGGGTGCAGAGAACCACCCACAGTCCATGAAAAAGTGATCCAGGTTGCAGCAGTTCACAGAGAGCTGTTGCCTGTGGGACGGACTCATGTGGAGAAGTTTATGGTGAACTGTCTCCCATTGGAGGGACCCCAAGTTGGAGCACAAGGACTCCTCTCCCTGAGCAGAGTGAGAAACAATGTGTGATGAACTGACCATAATCCCCACTCCCTGTTCCCCTGCATCCCTTTGGGAGGAGGTATAGCTGGGAAGGAGAGAGAGAGGGGTGAAGAGAAGGTGTTTTTAAAGTTTTATTTTACTTCCTATTATCCTGCTCTGATTTTGTTAGTAATAAATTCAGTTATTATCTCTAATTTGAGTATGTTTTGCCTGTGATGATGGTATTTGGTGAGTGATTTCTCACACTCCTTTTATTAACTCATGAAACCTTTGTTATATATTCTCTCCTCTGTTCAGCTGTGGAGGGGAGTGAGATAGGCTTTGGTGCCTGGAATCCAGCCAGGGTCAGCCTTTAAGCCTTGTACAATTGTCTTGATCTTCCTAGTGGGACCTAAGTACTTACTGTTGTTGTTGTTGTTGTTGTTGTGGGTGGTTTTTGGGGGGTTTTGTTATTGTTGTTTTTTGGGTTGTTGTTGTTGTTGTTGGTTTGTTTTTTTGTTAGTTCTGAAGGCTCCCTGGAAGGCTGTGTGAAGAGGAAGAGGACGTCTGTAATATCTTGCATTCCCACCTCTCCGATAGCATGCTGGTCAGGCAGTTGCCAAAGAGCCTTAATCACCTTCCAACAAAATGATGGAGGGCCAGAATCCTGGAAGCTCAAAGATTACTGGCCTGCAAACTTCTCAGCACCTGGCTCTTTTGCAGTGCAAACTCTCATGGGAATCCAGAAGTCTACTAATGAGCTAGGGGAAGCAAGGGCAGCAGGGTCTTCAGTTAAGGGTGAGAGGGTTACATGAACTGCCCCAGAATCATGATTCTTGGCCTTTCCTTTTCCAAAAGGACTTCTTCATCTGTCAGGGCTTTGACTGCATACTCTAAAAGTGAATGTATTGCAAATCCTGTGCAAAAACCCCCTGTCTACACAGGTCCTGATATGAGCTACAGGAAGATGTTTTATATTGGAGACTTTTATACTAATGGAGATGACTTAAGCTCTAGCTTCTCTTTTGGGGAAGAGGAGGGGAAAAAATATCCCAGTACAGGACACAAAAGAGTTTTAGGTAGTGTGAGGTGGAAGAGAACAGCATATCAGAAATGTGTTAGCACAGATGGGAAAATACAGTAGGAGTGGTATTCCTAGTCCCATAGACACGGGCTCCAACCAATGTTAATACACTCATCCAAAGTCACTATGCCCCAAAAAATTATTTAGTCAGGCTGGAGCTCGGGGTCACCCATTGGATTGTCAATCAGTATGGCAGCATTGTTTGTGTGGGAATAGCAAGGTATTTACAGAATAATAGGAGAAAGGGGAGGTCAGAGGGGTTTCTGCAGGATCTGTAGCCAGAGGAAGGCACTGCCTGGAATTTCTGGACAAGGACTTGGGAGCAGGTCTCAAAAGACATCACAGTCATCCCACTGTACCTACCAACATGCTCTGCAGACATACCCTGTATCCCACAATAAAAAGGTCTCGAGATCTTTCCGTTTTGATGGATGCTACACATAAATATATGGTAGAAGGACTTCTCCATCCAAAGCAGTTTGGTAGACACAAAGAAAATCACCAAATAGAAGCCAGCTATTTTTTATGTTCTTTCTGGTCCACAGCATTTTAAAATGACTTTTATGGAAGCTGTCTGTTCCTCCTCCTGAGTGATGCTGTTCCTATGTCTTTGCTTAGTCTCATTTCAAAGTTTTAGTCCCTCAGACAGTGCACTTACACTCATCTGTAGGCAATGCTTCATGTGATTTGGGAATGCTCAGCACCTTTTCAAGTTAAGTCCTTCCTTTTCTCACGACTTCCTCCAACCACACAAAGTTAATTGTCACACCACTGAGAGCCCCATGCCAGAGATAAGTTTTCAGCTCAGTTCCTCACAACATGCCTAGACTAAAACTCACAGTACAGTCTTCCAAAAAAGGCACCATCCCAGCTTTGCTGTGGCATACTTAATTCTCTTAAAGCCCAGGGCATTTCAGCAATGCTGGACTGGAAAATCAGTGCAGTTCTACATTGCATTGAAGGTCACATCTGAAGGTTTTTTTATGTTAAGCAATCATAGACCTGTGTTTCCAAAAGCAATATTATTTTGGAAATTTCAGTTTTACAGGTGTTTTATCAAAAAGGCTGTAAAGAATTAATTTTCTCTGAAACTACTGAGGATTTGCCTTAGAAATCAGCTCTTACAAAAAGAAAAAACTATTAAAAAAGTAAAAAAGAGGCATTATCAGCTTGCTTTCCCTACAGTAATATTTTCCCTCATTTTTAAAACAAATTGATTTTTGGAGAAGGCATCAAATCTCCCTTTTCCTTTTTCTCTCTCCCTTGAAATATGGTTTAAACCAATTTTTCAGACAGATGTATTTTAAACTATTTATTTAAAATTGTGATTTGCATACTTCCAAGTATTTAAATGTAGTTGTAATTACAGTGGTTGGGAGTGACAAGCACCAGGAGACCATCTATGAAGCTAATTTATCTCCCTATCTGTATCAGTATCAATCCACTCACTGTTCTTCTTTTACAGTATCCAAGATAATATGGTATTTACAGTGTTATGTGTTTGCCAGATGCATGTTAATTAAGCAAGAGGACATTTAAATGTGTCTTTGGCTGGTTTCTTCATTCAACTCTCTTGAGAAATACTCAAAAGTAATTTCCATTAACTGCTGTGCTATTTACTGGTGAGGACAGAAATGGTCATTAGTGATTCCCTGCTGCTGAGTGCAGCCCTCCATCATAATTCTTGGGGAAGGTTTGCTTCAATGCTATAAGAAATTCTGTGTATCTTTGTCCCAAAACTGCTGCCTTGTCGCAAATGCCAGCATAGACTGATATTTAAAGATTAGAATGTGAGTTTTAACAGTTGAAACAAAATCTATGCATTAGCAAAGGGAACACATTTTCTAACAAACTTCAGGAAAGGGGAAAAGGGCAGTCATGGGTCCAATTAATCTGGTATTTTCATAAAAACTTAGGCCTGGGCCTTCAACATCTTAAACCAGGAAAAGCTTTAGGCAGACTTCTTTTGCACCTTTTCTATTTCCTTCTTTGTGCCAATATGGTGTGCAAAACTGTCT
Source organism: Chamaea fasciata (assembly GCF_029207755.1). Taxonomy (NCBI): domain Eukaryota; kingdom Metazoa; phylum Chordata; class Aves; order Passeriformes; family Sylviidae; genus Chamaea; species Chamaea fasciata. Next base: position 65,409,871 of record NW_027094086.1, on the reverse strand, counting down.
GGAACAAGATAGGGGTGGTGTCACTGCCAGTTAAACACAGGGAAATGACTTACTGCTTACCCATGCCCTGTGCCATTCTGGGCTGTACTCTTCCTAGGGCTGAATTTTTTAATGAATCATTTTAGCATGTACAGACCCTGTTTTTCAGGCCTTCCTGTGTCGTATTTTTCACATGGATGAACTATTCTTAAAAAGTTTCTCCATTCTATAGGACAAAAATAGACTTTTCTTTAACAGGAGATTATTACTGTGCATATCCACCCAGCTATTCCACAACCTGTGTATTTACTATATAACCAGTATAGTTATGGTGGAATTTGGGAGAAAATGTCACTTTGCATTATTTTTATAGTTCCCATGTTTTTTCTCTCGCTGTATCTCAAGGTTGTAGCAGACTAGAATCTTGTTCCTCACCAACACTGTGATACAAAAAAGCAATAAGCGGCTGTTGGTTTGGTTTTGTTTGGTTGTTTTTTGTTGGTTTTTTTTTTTTCTATAGTCTTTTCTATAGTATTTTATATTTTTAATACAGTATTTCTAAAGTATATTTTACTTCCCCCACAGCATCCCGACTGTTTAGGAACATGATAAACCTTATCTTGCTGGAAAGTACCTAGAGGATGATTTTTTTGTGGGAATTCAGTCCTACTTGAGATATACTATGTGAATACACAGAAGATATCAGTTTTCAAACATATTAATTAATGGGCTTAAAACCATCATTAAATCAATCCATGGAAATTCATGGTAGGGTAAAAAGGTAATACAAGGTATTCCCATGAATCACCACACATCTGGCATTTTCATGTGTTTAATCACTATGGAAAGCTGTCTCTTTTAGGTACACTGTCTTGCAAAGGTACCAAATGATATTTCACTCCATTCAAAATTCTCTGTTAGTCTTTTAAACAGACTCTCCCCTCCAAAAGAGCATATGAAATATTCCTTTAATTAAACAGGCACCTAAACCTACCCATAAATTGATGCTAATATGCATATCAAAGATTTTCTACAGAACCATACAATGCCAGAAGCACTTTTATGTTTCATAAAAATCTTAATGAAGCTTAAAACAGCAACGTCTAACATCTTTACTTAGAGATATAGAACCTTGTAGGTATTTTTAACGAATACGCTCACTGATTTCTTTAATTACATGCAATAAACTGTACTGGTTTATATACACATTGAATGAATAAAATGATGTTATCTAGACAAATGATGTTCTCATGCATGGAGAATATCTATTAAAATGGGAATGAGGACCCATGCTGAGTCCATGAACTGACTGCTTTGAGAGGAACAGAATGATTTATGACTTACAAGTGAGCTGTCCTCTCCACCAAGAAACTGCCTCTCATTCCCTTCCAATTTGGGGAAATTTTCACCATTTTTCAGCACTTTAGGTTAGGGAGTACTGGCCAGGCATGGGTTACAGACAACTGAAGAACAGAGGAAAATTCCATTTCACACCCACACAATTGTGACCAGTGGGAAGGTTTGTGGTTTGCAATTATTAAAGGAAATGCATAGTCTTTGAAAGTATAGGGTCCTACTTACTTCCTTTCTTTGAGAAATGATAATGCAGTAAATCATACACCTATGAAGTTTTATTAAATATTTATCATAAAGATTTACCAGCCTTATTAGTTTCACCTCTGCAAGCAGAAGAGCTTTCACAAAATGGAATGGGATTTCTATTTTCCACTTCTCAGCCTTTGACTACAATGCATTAAGAAAATAAAGTGACTTATTTTTCCAGATGTGTTTTTCTTTCTTTAAGCATAATTTTCTCCCTGGTTTTGTTTAATTTTACACTTGACTGAGGTGTATAAACTGAAGGAGCTGAGGCAATTTCAGGAAAATACATATGTGGGTCAAAAAATGTTTGAATCATCGTGTTGACAAAAAAACCCAAAACTATTTGTAGCAATAACATAATTACCTGGAGTCTGAACAGAATTTTCTTAAGAAAACCCATGATCCATAGCAGTGGCACAGCAGTGGTGGGAGAAATACTACTCCCAGCTTAGATCAAGTGATGGACTGGAGATAGGTGCTTCATTTCTAACTTGATCTCAAGCTTTTTATTCATGTCACAACTCAAGCAAGGCCATCTAGAGCAGGTTGTCCAGGACTGTGTCCAGATGGCTTTGCAATATCTCACAGGATTGAGACTCCACAGCTTCTCTGTTGAATACTGTTTCAGTGTACAACCACCTCCACCAAAATAAAGAAAAAAAAAAAAAAAAAAGAAAAAAAAAAAAAAGATTTTCTGATGTCCAGGAGGATTTTCATATGTTTCAGTTTGTGCCCATTGCCTCACATCATCAAGGCAAGGGGACCTTGAGGACAGTGGGACCTCACCATCCATTCAAAAGTGAAAAACCAAATGAGAAAAAAAGCCCTTGAAAATGCCTCACATTATGCATACTTAGCAATTATGCTAAATATGAAGTAAGATCAATGAGTCAGAACTGGAGTTTGGATTGCCTTCATGATGCAGGTAGCCAGTTTGTTATTTTAGGTCAAAATAATAGTTATGTACTGCTCTGTGCAATGGGAGACTCGCTTCCTGCCTGGATCTGTCCATCCTCCTCCAGCAACCTAACATGACTTCAGGCTTTTTTTCAATTTTGCTGTGCACTTCTGGCATTTTCTAAATTAAAGCAGCGCTGAATCATTAACTAAAGCCATTCTTGACATTAATAACTTGATATAGGGCCCTAGCCTTGCAAGCTGTGCTCCCCACAACATCGTGTCTGATCACTTTAGTTTGCTACTAACAACTGCTCAGAAGTGATCTGTCCCAGATGTGCCACCTCTGGGCTCCTCAGCTCCATGACTGTGTCTTCCACTGACTTGCTGAAAGATTGATCACAGGACTGGGTCACATCTGAGCACAGACAGGTTGCAGTAGAAGCCTGCTGTGTTTCCACCAACCCATCTGTAACTGGAAGGCATGTGGCCTGTATCCCTCCTGTGTACAAGCCACTGCCCAAGGAATGCCAGCTCTCTCCTGACATGAGACTACTGCAAGTTCTCCAAACCAGTGTGGTACTCCCATGTTTGCTAAGGTATAAACTCCATCCTGTAGCAGCAACACAGGATGGAAGATTTAGGCTAGCACTAGGTAGCTGACAGCCTTATGCACCTTCACTCCCGTCTTGTTATGGTCCTGGCATTGACTCCTTCTGTGGTGGCCATAGGTTTGAAGCTTGATTTCATACTATATGAAGAAATATTTTGTCCTGTTATGAATTTAGTTGTAGCCCTGGTTCATGCCTGAAAGGTTTTAGTTTCTGAAATTCCTTTCCCAGGGAATTTTCTGTAAACAAAAAACATATCTTTGTAACAACAAATCGTTTACATTTTTTCCCTAAAAAGAACTACTTCTTAATGTCCCTCTAATCTAACCAATATAATTTAAAAAGTTTATCTTTACTTCACCAATCAAATTCGTCCATATAAAATAATACTAAAAAAATCCCACATCCCAAAAACAAACAAACAAAAAATCATTTTTCAACCTTCTGAAGTTGAAATCTTTTTGTCATTGTAGTATACAATAACATCATTTAGTTTGAGATTTTGCTGTCCCACTATTTATAAAAACCTCTTCCTGATTAAAAAATTTGTTTGCAAAACACCTGAAAAGCAGAATAAAGGCATATACCACAAATTTTGCAAAGAAAATGCCTCTGACTAAAAAGGTCTGCCTTGACAAAGACCTTATGCCATTTCCTACATGCTGAAGTAGCTACAAACGTTTCCTTTCCCTAGATTCCCATCCTTAAAAAGAAATATGGCATGATGTGTGGGAGGGGAGAAGCAGCCCTGATTGTGTCCATGCACACAAGAAAGACATCAAGGTAAAGCTATTGATCTAAAGGTGACAGAAGCTGTGAGAGTTTCCCTTGCAATGACCTTGCTCATCTACTGGCCTTGATTTTTATTTCCTACTGCCCAGCCCCATGCCACCTCCCTGGGCTTTGTATTTGCCAAAACAGGAACACTCCTACCCCAGCTTCAGCAATTATCCAGTGACTCCTAAGCTTATGGCAAAGAACACCATTCTGTATCAAACCAACTTAGGGTCAATGGCTTTGAGCTGCTTTATTGCCAAAAAAAACTCCAAACAAAACAAACCAGAATGAATCCAAACCAAAAACAAATGCAAAAAACCCTGCAAAAACAAACAACAGAAGAAAAAATGCTGCTGTACAGAAACATTAGAGGTCTTGCATGAAATCTTGCTCATAACAAACTCTGGCATAGGCTACAGGATCATCCCTTTTTATTACAGGAAGGCATATTAAGTTTCCTTTGTACTATTAAAATCTGTATCTTTGAGAATTCCTTTACCCATGCATCCAGGGGAAAAAAATCACTCAGTGGGGTAATCCTCCTTCCCTAAGTCTTTAATTTCACTTCCTTACGTTCTACTACCTATGGCTTTTCCTTCAGTCGGCAAGTAACTGTTTCTGACAGCTCATTAATTGGTCTCCTGTATTGCAGTTAGGAATATGAAATGTCCCATTTGCTTTCAGCTTGTGCTGCTCCTGTGGTATTTATTTGTGAAGTTTCTCTTTGAGGTTTTCATGCCTTTCTAGCTAAACCCCTCCGTTCCTTTAATGTTTTGGATTTTCTGTCATGTCCAGACTGCAAACCATCCACAAATTAAAGGCTTGTATTACATTGCTTGTTTTGATTGGTAAATTCTATTTGCTTTAATCATAGCTTAATTCTGTGTCTCTTCTTTTCAAGATCTGTTCTCTTATTCAAGACACATGTACTGAAAATTGCAAGCCTAGCTCTCCAGTCTTGTATCAGTCAGAAACTCCTCTATGTTTTTCTCCCATTCACTCAATCTCTGCCAAAATGGATTTTTTTCTGTATATATTCATATATTTTCAGATGGAACACAATATTCCTCAGATTTCTGTAATACAGTTTCATAGGCAGCCTCCTCTTTCTGGGATAGCAAAAAACTGAAAAAAAAATGCTGCTTCAGAGTCTGCTATTATGAGAAATAGAGTGCCTCCGCCTGTCTACCTGCCTTCTACTGCTGGTGGGCACTTTTTAAAATCCTCTTTTATCTCTGATACCATGAGCTGTCCATGCTGAACCAAGGATTTTAACAAAGAAGTTTTTCCTACCACATCCAAATTCCAACAAATCAGCACATTATATTATGGGTTTTGGCATAAACCAACAACACTTTTACCAATTAACACCAGAAACTTCTAAAGGGTCCCTACAAGCTCTGTAGTAGTAGAGCTTCTGCATTTTTACTCTTTTTTTTTTTCCCCCTAAAACTACTCTGAATTGATTTCTAAGCTTCCTGGTAGTGGTGGTGGTGTTTTTAAAATAGTAAAGTAGCTTCACCTCAAATATGACTCTCTCCATTGATACCACTAATACATTTCCTACGGGAAAGGAAAGGCATGGAAACTTCACAGAAAAATTGTGTCTTAAGAAAACCTTCAAATCAGTTTGTCTCTATTGCTTCCTCATGGCTTCCCCCCCACCCCTTCCTTTAATAGCATTCATGAATATATTCAGAAAATTCAAAAACGGGTTTTCCAGATATGAAATTGTCACACTGCAATTCAAGTCTGAGGTGTTACATGTTCTCAGAAGCTTTTGATGTTTTGCCACTGCTGACTTTCCCAAAGAAAGGAGATGGCTAACATCTCTCTTCTATTACCCCACACAGAGTAAGGGAAAAGACTACCCCTACTATTTGTTAGGAAAGGACTAAAGGCAATCTAGAATGGTGATTCCATTTTCAAAGTATTATAAATTTGGTAGATTAAATGCCGATTACGGTTTATCTTTATCTGCAGTAATTTTGAGACTGTGTTGAGCTTCCTGCTTCTAATCATCTCTGAATCTGCATGTCAAAATCCCACAGGGAAGACTCAGTAACCCTAGCACAATTTAAGGTAAAGGGGAGTAGGAGGCATTCCATTCTATTCAGAAGTTTGCACAACCGCCCTGCACCCACCTGAATTCACTTGCTCACTATCAAACTTTAATTTTAGACCCCGCTTTGTCAGAAAAGGAGGGATCTGCCCCTCACTAACCCTCACTGTGAGGAAATGCCTCCCTGTCAGAGGTTGCTACAGACAGTAATCTGCAGGTGGAAAAGTTCACAGGCTCTACCTCACTGAAGAGAAAATGTATTTAAACTGTTTAACCAAGCTGATCTTGCCTACTGGGATCCCAGCAAACTGGGAGCATTCACCGCTGGTGACTGTGGCTCCCACCCCATCCCCTGGCACCCTGAACTGGAGATGCTCCAGGCTCAGGGCCAGGGTGAAATAAATCTGTGACACGTCTGGAAGACTATTAGTGCAAATGAGACTCTTGAACCACTCTTAAATGATCCGGGACAGTCCCTGTCTCAGGGGACACTGGAATTTTGATTCAGCTGCCTGAGGCATGTTTGTGCTCAGGAGTCACCAAACAATTGGTATTGAGTCCCAGAAAAAAACTGTTGGAGAAGGTCAAATTGATGAACAAAGATGCTTGTAAAATGGGGCTCAAGATGAAAAGATTCTTGAAATATTGATGGAGTTTAATATGTCAAATCGGAAACATAAACTATTTCTGTTGTTGGTTGAAGTAAAAATATCGAAGAATCAAATTATTCACAGAAGGAATCTGCTCCTTCCTAGTTGACATAATCAAATAATACAAATGAATACATGCACTAATTCAATTAGTTTGGCAAATTCCCTGTTCAACACCCAATATTTAACAATTTCAAATAATAAATATAATTTCCTCTTATTAAAATTAAAGTAACTTGAGTATGTGCCTCCCGTTTCCATACTAAAGGACTATGTCTTGTCTGATCTTGTTATCACATACCATAATTAGTTACACACCTTCTACATACCAGTTTAAAAATAAAAAGGCATGTTTTTTCCTGACAACCTTTACATTAGACTTGATTTAAACTATTTAGGTCAGTTCCATAAATCTGATGTTTCATGCATTATTTTCTGAAAGGAGAAATTAATTGTGGTAACTGAGATTATCAAATTTGTCAGATCATGCATGAATTTAAATATAAAAGTGAGAGTAAATTGGATTATGTGTCAGATTTATAAGCATAAGGATAAACTACACTTAATACAGTTGAATTGCTCTGATTAATTCACAGATAGCTATCTCTTTCCAAATACAGTCAGAAGTTACTGTCCACGATATAACTATGCAACCATTAAGTAATCTGTATGTTCCGTTGAAATATTTTTTATTCTCTTTTGTATTTTCACTTCACTTGTCCTGGTAAGTAACATTTTCATTTGTGCTGTGGTTCAGCTATTTTGAAAGCAGAATGTGAAATCCAGTGCAAAGAGAATCAGAGCTACAACTGCTGTAAAAGATTTGATAAGTTTTCTATTTTTTCCCTATATTCTGCCTATTAATTGAATTTAGACCATGAAACATGAAAAAAGTAAAACTGTGAAATATTAAAGGGCTGTCAGATATTTTAACACAACAAATAGGAATTCACATTATCTTAAAATATACTTCCGAAAGTGAAAGTATAAAATGATATTGCATTTGATTCTCATTTTGTGAAATTGCTCGTCAGTCCAAGGTTGACAAGGACAATGAGAACTGTGCCTAAAACTGTGATTAGGAAGCAAAAGGAAAATGACAGCAAGAAAATCTGAGTTGACAGAGAAATATCAGAAGAATTGAAAATGGAAGGGCTGAAGATACATGAAATTGGAAGTGGTATCATTAAGGTAAAAGAAGCATTTTTGACATGGGTTAAAAAAATACTAGACACAACTAATGATGATCTGATCTAAGCTCTCCTGGTGTAGAACTACACTCCGATTACTGCAAATTCAAATTTTGATTTGCTATAAGTCAGTAGTCCCTTCCTAATAAAGTAAACAGTGAACCAAATACATAACTAAGGAAAGAGCAAAATGTAGTTGGCTATGGACCTGATAGTACTTTGGTGACAGGAAATTCATGACACAGGTCAGGGCACAGACAGAAGCTGGGCAACAGAAAATAGAAACAAAGAGAAAAATAGACATCTTCATAGGAAATCCTACGGACACCCATGGCAAGTAGCGATACTTTCATCAGAGCAGAATAAGATGTAATAGTAAAAGCTATTACAGGCAATCTGAAGAAGAGAATGAAGAGATGAAATATAATGACTTAGTAAGATGTTTTCCCTTTTTGGCACAGTCATAAGGGCAAAGCTCCAGCTGCTACCAAAATAGGTAGGATAAACATATATTCTCAAGCTTTTCCCCTTACTTCCATCGAAGTGTTATTATCCTATAACTGCATTAGGCTTACAGGAACCACAATTTTCCTCCCTACTCTTTCGTTCCATCCCTTCTTTTCTCTTTCCAGTTCTCACAGAGGTTTTTTTTGTTTCCTTTTTCTCTAGTTTGTAATCACCCACCTGCTCCATGCTCCTCTTTGTCTTGTTTTTAAACTGGCTTATTGCTACACACCTAGTTTGCATCTCCTCTCCTTTTCTGTGGCCCCTCCTGTCAGCATAAAAACACACAAAGAAGTGAGCAGAGATAATTCCCTTATTCCTTTTACCACCATTTCACCAACAGCTCTTGGCTCTGAATGCACTAATAAGCCTTACTGGCACTAACCAACATTACCGGGGCCTTGACTCACACCACTGCCCATGGACACACAAGCTTTTTTAAGCTCTTAGCCTCTTTCTTGGTTCTGCTTCAGGAGTGCTTGTCTTGGGCTCAGCCAAATTTATGCCTGGCCAGGTATGTTTCTGATTTGCAGTCTGAATTTCCTGTTTAATCTCGGATCTCCTCTGTCACGATGGATGTGCTGAGAAATCACTGGACTTGATCTTGTCCCTGACTTGCAGATTGATTTCACACAAACTTTTCTGATGATCTTGATTTTTCTTGAACCTGAAAATGAATTTTAGCCTTGCTTTGTTCAACTTACTTGGCTGCTGTGAGATGAGATCCAGAGTAGGTCTACGGAGAAGATTACAGGACCAAAGAATCACTTTGATGAAGAGGAAAGGCTGACCAGATAGGCCTGTTTATCTGGAGAAGATGACTGAGAAGCAATCTTGTCAATACACACAAATATCTTAAGGGCAGGTGTCAAGAGGATGGGGCCAGATTTTCTTACAGTGATGCCCAATGACAGGAGAATGGGAACATGGGGCAATGCCAACAAACTTAAATTAAGGAAATTCCATCTGAGTAGGAAGAAAAAACTACTGTGATGGTGACAGAGCACTGGAACAGGCTGCCCAGGGAAGTTTTGAAGTCTCGTTTTCTGGAGATACTCAAAATCTGGATGAGATCCGGTGTAACTAGTTCTAGGTGAACCTGCAGGGGTTGGACTAGGTGTTCTCCAGAGGCGTTTTTGAACAGCAACAATGCTGTGATTGATTCTGTAATTCTGAGTGATTAATATCCTTGGGATGCAAAAATTTGAAAAGCTCATTAGAATTTAAAAGAATTTAGCTGCTTCCTTAAGAGAGTCCTGCTGAGACTTTTTTACATGTACAATGACAGAAGAGGGAAACTTCATGTCTTTCTGTCACAAGCATAAGAGACAAAGAAAACAAAGCAGACAAAGCTTGTGTGGCTGTGAGTGGAGCAGGACTCTTCCATATGTCACTGTTCTATTTCATTGGCTTGATCTTGCCAATGGTGTCCTGTAGCACATGCTATGAGCTATGTACATGCACTGTAAAGTCAAGAAATCTCATTCTTACTGTTCACAACATATTTGCAGTAAGTACTTGAGATGAGTTGTAATCTCTGACTCACTACGTATGATGGGAAAGACAGATTTGACAAATGAAGAGAAAGCTTTGACTTTTTTTCTGACAAATGAAGAACATGGACTGACAGCCAAATGAGAAATCCATTCTAGTATCCTTTTAAAATGAATGAACCTGTCAGTAATCTTCTTGGTCAGGTAAGAATTACCAATAAGTCTGAACAGATACCCTACCAAAGTTTAATAAATAAGCTAATAGCATGGGGGAAGAGGTGGTGTCATTCTGATCCATTGGAAAGAGCGTGTAGAGGTCAGTCTTATGTGTATGATGCCAGGTACCAAAATAAGCAGCATGCTCTCATGCTCGTGGGCAAACTGGGTGTGGTGCATTATCGCAGGGCATGGCATACCACTTTGTGCAGGCATAGCAAGCAGGAAGGGCACTGGGGCAATGCAGCTCAAGCAGCCAGTTTAGGTGGTGGCCATTGCCCTTGCCAAGAGAGCTCAGGTATGGTGTCCACTTGAAGGGGAGTCAAGTCATTTACACTCGCCAAAAAGGATGCAGTGACCCAGGCAAAGCTCCCCAAAAAATATGGATCCGTTCAGGTTTCAGGCTGCGGGGAGTACCTGAGCCTTTCACTGGACTGTAGCAGAGAGATCTGTTGGATCAAATGTGACCAGGTGGATGACTTGCTCAGCCTGGTATCAGTTACAATATGAAGTAGAAAGGTAAAGGAATATTACAGAATCAAAAAGCAAGATAGACTGGTGTAATCAAGCTCTGGACTCCCTGAGACAGAAGCAGACATCAGAAATAATTCAAGATCAAGGAGATCCTCTATCCATCCCCCAGCAAGGAGAAGGTAGAAGTTGTAAAGAAAGGAGTGCATGGAGGGTAGTCCATGTTGACTTTGGGTGGCAAGTGAAATCCTTTGCCCACCTCATTCCCTAGGTACCTTGGCACAAAATACATGAGGCTTTGTGGATAGAAGGCCAGCCAAAGGATGAAGAGGATGAAGGTCCAGTCATACCAGAGAGGTCACCACAATCAGAAAGGTTAACCCACCTCACTACAACCACTTCCAAGAGTAAGAAGAGGTGGGTAATATTTGCAGGCGATTCCATCCTAAGGGGAACAGAGGGAATATGTTGACCATGCCAAACCCACAGGGAGGTCTGCTGCTTCCCTGGGACTGGGGTTAAGGACACCACAAGGAAGCTTTGAGCCTGGTGCAGCCCTCAGACTTACTACCCATTACTGCTCTGCCATGTAGAGGACAACGAAGTGGCAAAACATAGTCAAAGAATGATCAAAAAGGACTTCAGGGCCTTGGGACTGTTGCTAAGGGAATCTGGGACACAAGTTATTTTCTCCTCTATACTTCCAGTTGGAGACAGTGACATTGGAAACAACAGATGGTGTGAGTCTACTAACCCATGGCTGCACAGCTGTTGCCACTACCAAAAGGTTTTGACAATGGAACGGCCTACTCAGCACTGGGCATGCTGGCATCAGACAAAACCCACCCTTCTCAGTGAGGGAGCAGAGTCTTTGCTCCTCAACTAGTGGGGCTCATTAGCAGAGCTTTAAACTTAGATGTGATGGGAGAGGAGAAATGTACCAGGCTTATCCCTGGCAAGCTCTGGGATGGTATGCAAATGTTAGAAGGACAGGGTGTTAGCAAGGCCAGTTTGGATGGGGCTCTGAGCAACCTGGTCTAATGAAAGTTGTCCCTGCCCATGGCGGGAGGATTGGAACTGCATGACCTTTAAGGTACCCCCCAAGCAAGCCCTTCTTGATTCTATTACTTGCTTTCTAAAATGCAATTGTAATTTCAGAAATCATTGAAATGGAATGTAATTTTGAGAACTTGTTGACTGTTTTCTGGAAGAAGTATGTTTGGTGGTGGGAGACAAATCCCATTGCATCACTTCTGGTGAGTTTGTGACACACCTGTTGAAACAGAAAAAGTGAATGGGAGTAATATAACTTTCATGGAAGTACAGTAGTCCTGGTCTGGGTGACATCCTTGGAAGGATGCAGGACATAGAGTGTTACTCAATAACAAAAAGCAATTAATTGGTGGGAGTATAGGGGCTGGAAATGCTCATCACCATCATCTAGAGACACATATTTACCAATTGGTCCTAGAAAGGACTGATGGGACAAAACCCTGTACAAGCCAAAGTATCACAAGTAATCCTTAATAGTTTAAGCAGTTTTGACAGGAAGCAGACACTTAAGTACAGCTGTGACTCTGGACTAGTGATCGCAATAGGCATTTTCTCTGATAGAGGGTAGAAGCTTTCATATTAACAGGGAACTTAAGATAACAGCTCTTTCTCTGCTGAAGGAGAAGGGATTTCCCTCCATAACTCCATCATTTGTCTACTCGAGTTCCAGCTGAACTGCTCTGCCTCAGTCAGGCACAAAAGATTTGCTCACAAGTGCACATTATTAGCCTGGTTTATGTTAATTCAAATTAATTTAAATTGTATCCAGATCTATGACAACGCTAATAATTTTAGAACAAAAATATGACAATGCATGTCATATTTCTATTAATATGTAGTTAGAAATTTAAAATTGCTGTAATTTGAATCAAACTGCAATCAAAAAGCAAACAACTCACTCAACACTACACAGTATAGGGAATGTTTATAATTTTAAAGACATGTAGGCTAGAATAATAGCATTTTAAAAGAAGCCTTTGATGACAATTGGCAAAGTGCATAAAAATTTTAACAAAACAATCAATAAACTATGAAATCATAAGACTATTCACGTTGGTGATCCTGTCTGAAGACTAGACTAAACTATTAATTTCAGTGTTGTTTCCTATTTTATTCCTTTTCAATTCAAAAGCCTGTTTTATCTTTTATTTCCTCATCCCCTTTTTAGAATTCTAACATTGCTTGTTTGTGAAATACCTTCCTTCACAAATGCAGTAAAATTTATTATTAAAACCCAAGGAACTCATGCTTCCATCGTGTTGTACAAGAGAAAATAAAGTTGCAAGGCTACACTCCTTACACAATAATAGGTGACGGGGAGATGATTTCTTAAAGGGCATAGTCTAAAGTAATTGGCATATCTGTGATCTCTGGGGACTTCCAATAATTTCAAGTACTACTGCTTGCAAATCCACACTAAATTTGAGAGTGTGCATTTAATGAAGGTTTTGACAACACATGCTCTGTGAAAAGTTCCCAAGAATGTCCATAATCTGTGAAGTGGTTATCACACCCAGGCATGACTGACAGATCTTACCATTCTGAGATGAAGCAGACAAAAGCCTAGACATCAGGGACAGTCACAGAATCCCAAATTGACTGAAAAAATAAATATATATATTTCAATTTATGTGTGATAATATTATTTTAAAAATCTACTGATTGGCCTGAAATTTACTTTCTAACTTACATTGATAAAACAAGCATCAGCACATACCAATAGCAAGGACAGGTAGACTGGCATCATGCCTCTTTCAGACATATGACTAACATGCACCCTTCATTTGATGCTTGGTGATTAAGAAAGAATTTTTTTATTGGGAAGGGAAGGGAAGGGAAGGGAAGGGAAGGGAAGGGAAGGGAAGGGAAGGGAAGGGAAGGGAAGGGAAGGGAAGGGAAGGGAAGGGAAGGGAAGGGAAGGGAAGGGAAGGGAAGGGAAGGGAAGGGAAGGGAAGGGAAGGGAAGGGAAGGGTTAGGGTTAGGGTTAGGGTTAGGGTTAGGAAGGGAAGGGAAGGGAAGGGAATATTTCATTTGGAAGGGACCTACAATGACCAAGTAGTCTAACTGCCTGAGCAGTTGAGGGATGACCAAAAGTTAAAGCCCATTATTAAATACTGACAGGCTTGGAGCATGGCCCACCCCTACTGGAAGCCTGTTCCAGTGTTTGACCATGCTCTCAGTAAAGAAATTATTCCTGTTTTCCAGTCTAAACCTCCCTTGTCACAGTTTTGAACCACTCCCATGTGTCCAGTCACTGGGTACCCAGGAGAAGAGCTGAGCACCTCCCTCCCTGTATTCCTTCCTGTATCGGAAGCTGTAGAGACCAATGGGGTTTCCCCTCAGCCTTCTTTTCTCCAAACTAAACAAACCTGAAATCCTCAGCTGCTCCTCGCAGGACGTGTTCCAGCTCCTTCACCAGCTTTGTTGCCCTCCTCTGGATGCATTTCAGGACCTTTGCATCCTTCCTGAAAGGTGGAGCCCAGAATTACACACAGTCAAGGTGAGACTGCACCAAAGGTTCACCGCATATTGGCTGCAGCATGGCTTTGAGGGAACAGTACTAGCAGCAGCGAGATCTGCAGACATCTACCACAGGCTGAATGGAAGCAAGGTGCTTTGTGGATGGGTCTACCCTGCAGAAGATAAAATTTCTGCTAATGGGTACTACTGACTGACAAGGGGTCATTGGTGGCCTGGTTCATATCTCTCAGCAGTAAAAGAACATCAAATACAGTACCCAAACTGAAGTTTTCATCTCTCTACTTTGCTGCTCTGTCAGCATACAAGATTTGTGTGTTTCATAATGAACAAAACAGAGTCTGTCTTCCTCTGGACAGCATGAATGAAAACCAGAGGAAAGCCCCCTGGCATTAACTGTTTGCAGCAACAGCGACACTCTGAAGCAATATAATGATCTATGAGGAAGGATTTTGTGTCAATTTAGATGTTCTGTTTTGTTCTCTCAATAACCTTTCTGACTACCTTTGGTTTATTTGAGCAATTTAGATAATTATCGCTAATGCAGATATACTGTCTTCTGGAAAAAAGAATTTCTACAGGAGCTCTGTAGATAATAAAAAAAATCCCTGATTTTAACCCTTGTCATCATTTCCATCCACTTAAATATACGTTTAAGCTGTAAAACTGTTTCCCAGCATGCAAAAGACTTGAGTGCCAAGTTATGCTTGCAAATCAGACATTAAATATGCAGATCCTGTGACATGGAAACTGAAACGTACATTTTACAAAGATACGCTGGCATTTGAACATTTTGTATTTAGGTGTTCCTGAACACCACCAGTGTGTGTGCTTTTCATCATTCAGCTATAAAGCCATTCATCAAAAGGGGGCTTTGGTTTTGTTATGGTTTTGGGTTTGTGTTTAATAGGAATAAAAAATAATAGCTCTGCGCAAATTTGGGAAAGTCAATAGGGACACAGAGCTATAATTGACAGTAAGTACTACCCTGATATTGCTGGGCACAGAGCAGCTAAGGCAACTGGCAATGGTCAGAGCCTCGCACTGCATATTGAATGGACCTGTGGTTTACAGTAAACTGATGCTTTTGTTACAGTGCAAGATGATTCATAAATATTAAAAACCAATGTGAGTTCATGTAAATACATGCTGAGATGCAGTTTCTTGAAAATGAACTGAAATTTAAGAAAATATTTACTAGCATAATGTATAAAACATTACCCTCACTTTAATGTGTGTTTCCTCAACTTAATTTTTGTAGAAATCAAGACCCAAATAGCACAAAGTTTATTTCCAATGCCTTTACTCCCCTTAGTGAGGCTGCAAATAATTTTGTATACATTTGGTTTTTTAAAAAAGGGAGACATGATCCAGACCCTGTAAACTCTTGGGTTCATCCTTTATACTGCTGAACAATTTGGTTCAAAAATAAATGGGAGAAGAAATGGGAACAAATTGAGCCTGTAACAGACAAAAGAGGATCTTCTTCCTCTGATTCCTGTGAGAAGCTCACTTAAGGAACTACAGGCTCTTATCTTATTTCTGCTTCATATGAGAGATTTGGAAAGTTCATTATTCTTCCAGTTCCTCCTCCTTGTAAACCCAGAACAAGCACTTTTATCTGGAGGAAAAGAAGGAGTTAAAATACAGAATAACAAAACTTCTGTTTCATTCTGAGGATGTATTTTTTCTATTTAATTTAGCAATGAAGTTCTGGTTCTAAGCAAGACTTGGGTTCAAAATATTTTACCTCCTCCTCCATTTCAGCTAGTAGTGAGTGGTAAGCCAGAGCACAGAGATAACTAGTGTATCCCTGAGAGCTCCTGTGGGAGTGCTCCAAAGGCACCTGTGATGCCAGAGCCACAATGAATGGCAAGTAAAACTAGGCACTCCACATTCCCTGCCCTACTACACTGATGGTTTGGCACCACACTGTTTGGCCACCACGACCTGCTCATCAAGGCTGCCTACAGACCCCCATCGGCAGCTGGTTCACGTAACATCCTCTCTGTGGGTACCCAGGACAGGGTTTAGGAGCAACCATTCCATACCCCAGTACCACCACAACACTCATTCCAGCTACCTTTATCTGCTGCCAGCTATCAACAGCCGACACTAGTGTGAGTGTCTTTCTCAGCACCAGGTTATATCCTGGAATATAAACCCTTTTACTATTTACTACATCTATTTACTATATGTACTTATGAAGTAAGTATGCACACTTACAGAGTTTGCATACTGGAGCGTATCTTTCTACTATTTACTATATGTGCTTATCTCAGCGTAACAGTGGTGCTGAAGCACAGCTTGTGTATCAGTTGCAGGTTATGGATCCAACAGCTTGGTCTGCATTTGCTCTCATCATTTATGGGACAATGCCAATGCAAAATCACAAGTCATAAACAGACATATTACTTGCAGTTGCTAATAGTGCTGTAGGTAGAACTAAAGCACTTTTTAAAGCTCATTCATTTATCTTCACTTAAGTTCCCCATTTTTTCTTTTTAGTTTTTTACTTCTTTCAGTCTAAGCAATGAAACGTAAAAAGCTGTCCAAAATTTTTTATATTTGCCTGCTTAAAAACAACTTCTACGGAATTTATTTTTAGTTACAAAGTACTCCTGAGAGTGTCAAGTCGGGTAAAATGCTTCCTTCAGTAACATGTAAAGGTTTGCTGGATTTTGTCAGCTGTTTGAGATAAATGTGTCCCGCCGACGGCCCTCATCAGCAAAATGACGCGGGTGGCGTCGTCCATTTGGACCAGGAAAGATCATCCACTGGCGCCGCTCTCCGTGAGCCACGCTTCTGTGTCGAAGGCACGGCTGAACGCGGTTTTACTACTTTCGATACGAATAAGTGCAGTTCTCAGCCTCCCGGCTTGTTACCGATGCTTTCCCCAACGACACCGAGCGACGTTGATGTGCCGCTGATAAGCAGCGTTCAGCTGTCAAAACGCCGGCTGCCTTTCAGTACGCCCAACTTTCGCCTCCCAGCCCTGAGCTCCCTTTCCCCGCCGGGTGCCGCGGGACGTGCGGGCGGCAGGAGCGGCGCCCCGCAGCCCTCAGGGCGAGCCCGGGTCCCGCACGGACACCGCGGGCGGGGACCGCGGTTCCCCCGGCCCCGCACGGACACTTCTCCCCGCTCGGCTCCGCGGCAGCCCCGGCCGGGCTGGCGGCGCACAGGGCCGCGGTGAGCCCACGCCCCGCCGCCGTCCCGGCCGGCCCGGAACCCGCCCGCGCCCCGGCCCTCAGCGCTGGCGGCGGGGGGCGCCCGCGGGCGGCGGCGGCGGGAGCGCGGGCGCGGGGGTGGCCGAGGAGCGGCGGCGGCGTGAACGCGGCTGCAGAGCCCCAGCCAGCCGCGGGAGCGGGAGCGCCGCGCCCGCCGCAGCCGCCGGAGCCGGGCGAGGAGGGAGCGCGGCCGCCCGGAGCCGCCGGGAGCAGGCTCGGGCCGCAGCAGCCCCGCGGGGAGGCAGCGAGGGGCCCCTCGCCGAAAGCGCGAACACCCCCCACACCCCCGCCCCGCCGCCTCCGCCCGCCCCCAGCGAAGAGAAACAAAACACAACCCCGGCACCGCCACGCTCTCCCTCCTTCTCCTCTCGGCATTTCGTGTTTTGGTTTTTTTTTTTTTTTTCTTTTAACATTTATTTTTTTCTTTTATTTTTTTTTCTTGGGGATTCTCTTCTCTCCTGCCAGACTGACTTACACGTTCTTGATAATTCCTCTTCCCCTCATTTTTTTATACTCTTCTCCCTGCTTCCAAACCCTGTGTCTGTGTGTTTCAATACTATCACAACCTCTGCTAAAAATAGATCTTTTTATACCCTTCCTCCTCTCTGACCCCATCCAACACCCCCTGTTAAGGTGAGTTGTGTCTTTTCATCACTTTTTTCCTTGTGTGTTGGTTTTTTGTTTTGGTTTTTTGTTTGTTTGTTTTGGTTAGCTTTTTTGGTATTTTGGTTTTGGTTGTTGATTTTTTTTTTCTCCCCCCCCCCCCCCCATTTAGGGCAGGTTTTAGGGAGGAGGGGATGTGGAGGAGAGAATTTCATGGGGAGTCAGGCAGAGCTTTATTTTGCCTTCTGCAGCCTCAGCATCACTCCGGACTGCTCCGTTTATCCCAAGGATGTAGCTGGCTGATGAAAGTGGGGAACTACTCTTCCTTAGCGCTGCATGCTTGGGAGCCACAGCAACAGCAGGAAAAAAAAAAAACAAGCTTCTGTTTTTTCCTTCGTCCTACCCCCCACTCCCTTCCTCATTCCCTCCTCCTTTCTGCGTCGTTTGTTTTTTTTTTTATTTTTTTTATTTTTTTAATATTTTGGTGGGATGTTTGGTTGGGATTTGGTGGTGGGTGGGTGGGTTTTTTTTGGTTTGTTGTTTTGGTTTGTGGTTTTGGGATTTTTTTTTAATATGTGTATGCTTGGTTTCTGTTTTTAAGCAATACACAGGGGACTTGGAATGATTTGCATGTAGTGCCAGGGGAGCTGTGCGTGTGTGCACGTGTGTCTCGAGAGTTAGTGTGTGTGTGTGTGTGTGCATATGTGCGTGTGCAAAGTGCATTTGTATTTCTTGTTCCTGGGATGATGGGTGTTAAAGCTTCCAAACAGTCCCTGAACATAGAGCAAGGAGCATAGCAGAGGCTGCTGGGGGAGAAACCAGTCAGGGATGCAGGAAGGCAACAGAGCTCTCCACAGAGTTCAGTCCCTCGTGCTCGGGAACATATTTCCATAGATCATTACTGGCACCTTCAAGGTGATGGCTCCCACTCCTCTCCTGGCTTCTCAGGGGTGCAGAAAAAGAAAACTTTAGAGCTAATGTGAAGGGACAGCATTTCTGTTCTCCAGCAGCCTGAGACAATGTTATTCCAGGCGTGAGTGGGGAAGATAGAGCTGTGATCCAGATCCAGAGTAAAAAGATAATTTGCTGTTACATATTAGTGTTCAGTAAGAAAAAGAGACATGAAACATTATCAGTTTGGCCAGCCTGCAGAAGCATTGGAGTCTGGCTTACTTCCCAATTCCAAAGTTGTTTTAGACTGTTTTTCATTCTTCAGAAAACTGTGCCTATTGATGGCAGAAATGTGTTTTTACGGTAAAACAGTCTATTATAAACCTGCTGGGGAACGTTTTATTATTCAGAGGCAATCAAGTAATTTATATGTTTCATGGATTTCCCCCAAGTCTTTTAGTGTGCCTTCCATTATGTATTTTACCTATGTGTGTGAAGCGGGGTAATACAGATTTTAGTTGCATTTTAACAAGGTGTTAAGGCATAACTTGCAGGGTGCCATTTGCAAAGTGTCACTTAATATAATGCAAAATAACAGCCTCTAGCTCTTTTTCATGGATTTTTCACATCTCCCTTGTTTGTTTCAAAACAAGTGGTGATTTTGCTTAAGAACTTTTAAGGAAAACTGCCTTCACAATGGTACACAGTTTCAGATGTTTGCTCAAAAGTATTACACTTGGTCTGGCTGTGAGACTTGAAATTACTTATAAAATCTAGGTAATCCAAAGTACATGAAAGAGCACTTTGTATACATGGTTTTCTAACAGGTTGAATCATTTTTGTATTTAAAAGTTTACAAATGAGCTAGAATGGTTGTTTTAATCTGTGTTTGGAGGCCCTCATGGATACAGGAACATTAATGTTTCCTGTCTAGTTAATGTAATTCCAGAATATCCTGTCTTTCCACATGCTGCATAGATAACACTCAGCAAAAATGAGCATTCATGGAAGTAGTCTTTTGCTATCAATGGTCATTTCATCATTTCTTGTTAGCCTAAATTAAAATATTTTACACAAGTTTGCCTTGGAATTTTTTTTTTTCTCCCGTGGCTGGCTGACTGTGAAAGTTGGAAGCATGCTTTGAGTGAGATGTGACATTCCTAATGCTTGATAGCTGTGAGGGGAGAGACACCTGATGTGCTGTGTTCATCATCCTTGAAGGGATGCAGGGTAAGAAAAACAGTTGGAAAATGAGTGCAGTGCACTGGCAGTTTAGATAAATAAATATGGGTGATGCATGTTAGCTTGTCAGCTGCTGTTTTGCTGAACCTTGACTGCTGGCTAAACATATTTTCTTGATAAGCACAGCGATGTGTTACAGTTTTCCTGATTTGATAGAGTTTGCTGTTAAAATCACATGTAGCAGAGAACAGCAGTTGTTCTGTAGATAAAAATCATGCCACCTTGTTTTAATCCACAGAAGGCTGAAATATCCACTATTCCTCCTGAAGTCACCAGGAGTTACTTGTGATCAGCAGTCTTCATGATTTTTTGCCTCGACATGTCAGGATTTAGGATATTTTCAAAGGATGCTATTGACAGCAGATCTCGTTTTGTTTCGATTTTACTTTGAGTGCATACTGTATGTTTACAGGTAGATATTGTCTTTTACCACAGCAACACTAAAATGTGTCAGAAAATGGAAAACCCTTAACATTGTTTTTCTCATGAGCTTTTAAAGGGAATTTTCCTAGTGTCCTTTAACTGTTTCCGGAAAAACCATGCTCACTTCACAAATCTACACACTAAGAACCTTAAGTTGGTTGCTTAGCTGCTGGTGAAAAAAAAAAAAAGGATAGAATGTTTGTACACAAAAAGAGCAAGTCATGTGTTTGGGGTTTTTTTATGACAGCTGAAAGACAGGAGTGCTTTTAGCTGGATATGAAAGTGTTGAAGTAAGGTTAATGTGGAGTTTGATCTGGGGGTTGTTCCCACTGGCATGAGTGACAGCACACCTACACTTAGTTTATTCTGTAATGTACTAACCTAGATTAAACATCTCTAACTTATATTTTAAGATTTGGATATGACATCAGACCTTGGATTTACTAACTTCTAAGCCTTTTTTGTTTGTTTGTTTTGTCTTTGATACAAGCCTTTTAAAGCTATGAACTGCTATAAACAAAGTAATGGAGTGTTCAGAAGTCACTCCAACTTTGTAGACCTTATTGCTCTGAAAGTAAGGTGGGATTTCTCTCTACTGCTAACCAACTGAAATTATTTTCTTGTATTATTGCATCTCATTATCCTGAAATATCAGTCTAAAATGCTTTGTCAAAGGAATTTTTATTCTGTGGATGTGGTGGTTCCACAAAAGAAGAACATGTATATTTTGCCTTGTCCTAAATTACAACTACTCATCATGTTCAGTGACATTTTGTTGCTGTTTCATTTGGATATACTTATCAAGGAGAGTGTATTGAGGATGGATTTTCTTAGATTTTTAACAACGTAAATGAAAGCTATCACAGGGCTGCCTGGTAGTTTTGGGGATGGGGAGCAGTGATTTTATCTGTATCCATGTAGAATGCAATCACAATATACATTAAAAATCAGTTGCATCTGAAAAAATTATTCTACTTTTCTCTTTAGATACCTCTTTCCTTACTAGTTTGAAAAGGTACTATATGTGTGTGTGTTTTCATCCAAGTGTATTTGTAATTTTAAGATGTTTGGATGAATGATAACTTATGCAAAGATGACTATTTATTTGCATTTTTCTGCTGGAAATACAGTTTTTATAATAAAATAGATATTTTTCTTCGGCTGTACTTGCTTACGCATAGAAGAAAATTTGTATTTTCCTCCTGGGAAATGTGTTACTCTGAAGAGCCAGATGCTGAACAGATCTGCAAGCAGTTCCCTTCGCAGTCTTGGTGCATGTGGATGAGTGCCAGAGGTAACAAGTGCTCAGGCATGGCAGAGAAAGGAAGAGGGTGGCTCTCTGGAAAGCAGGGGGTCCAATGATGTGGTGCTGCAGTGGCTGAGTTACTCCGGGCTAAGAGAGCAAAGGGCTCCCTCACCCTTACCAGTATTAAACTCCTCTGTCTTGTGGTTTGCAGTCATCAGTCTTCTTGGTTTTCCCTTTATTAGATAGGGAAGACTTAATTACAGTCTGGTAGTGCTAACACAGCTCTCTGATGACAACTGTTTGTAGGAGGTCAAGTGGAAAGTAAATCTGGAGAGGGGTCTCCAGCTACAGCATTTCTTCTTTGCAGCATGTTTTTATTTGCTCCAATTTTCCCTGGATTTGCATCCAGCTATTTTATCCTACTTGCCAGCATAGGCTGGAGATTGTTTTGTGTGCCGAAAGTGTTTGTTGGAAAGGGAAAAGAATATTATCATTAACTTTGGGCAACACAGTGTAACTGCTCCACCAATTCCAAGCAAATGCAACCAGATGCAATGGAGCTAAAATGTTCAGAATTTGCTTGATATAAATATGAGGTTTCATGTCTTGTGAGTTGAGACACATTTTTAAACATAATTCAAAGGGAATGAGTTTTTCGGAATGAGTTTCACTGTAAATCCCAGTGATCACTCATGTCCCATAGAATCTGCTAGGAGCAGCCCAGGTAAAATTGGGGTGAGGAAGTTTCTCCTATTCAATCCACTGCTGCAACTCCATGCTGGTAGATGGGTACCTGTTCCAGTACTGCCATTGTATCAGTAACAAAACTTAAATTTTGTTTATGGGGCAATATACATAATGCCCTATTGATTTCTGCTAGTGGACATGGCTTTTAACAAGGAATATGAATCCAATAATTTGGATTATGGATCCTGCAACGTCTGACTTTGTCATCTATACTTGAGATATATTTAGATGCTGTGGACACTTAATCCAAGGAAGCAAAATGCTTGTCTTCTCTGAATGACAGATAAAATACTTAATTTGTTCATTCAGTTGGCCTTTCAAGGTATGGCTGGCTCAGGACTATATCTTTCTTGATTACAATTTGGCTGTTGTTTACTTAAAAGTAGTTGCAGAAGGATTTATTAATAATAATTTTTGACAGGCTCATTTGTATGCATTTTAAAAAATAGTTTTATAGCAAGGTTTTAGGGCCAACCCAGAAGTTTGAAGTCTTAGTCATCTTAATAACTAGTAGTTAACATAAAATTTCATTAATATAAGTGACACCAGCAGGATGGGGCAGAGAGTCCAAATAAGAAAAGAAAAAACTCATGGGTTGAGACAAAGACAGTTTAACAGATAAAGCACAAGTCACACAAGCAAAATGTAGAAATTTTTCATCACTTCCTGTGGGCAGGCAGGTGTTCAGTCATGCTCAGGAAAGCCTGGCTCTGTCTCCTGTAACAGTGACTTGGGAAGACAGACACCATCTTTCCCCCCATTACCCCACGCCATCCCTCCCCTTCTTCCCCCAGCTCTATATGCTCCACATGGTGCCACATGCTAAGGAATATCCCTTGGATCAGCTGGGGTCAGCTGTCCCTGCTGTGTCCTCTCCCAGCTTCTTGTGCACCCCCATTCTCCTTGCTGGGGAAGCACGAAAGGCCTCGACACTGTGCAAGCACTGATCAGCAGTAATGAAAATATCCCTGTGTTATCAACACTTTTTCCAGGAAAAATCCAAACCTTAGCCCCATACTGGCTCCTGTGAAGAAAATTAGGTCTATCCCGGTTAAAACCAGCACATGTATATAGTGGCGTGGTCTGTTTCAAACATACTGGCACTTTGCATACAACAGTATCTTTTATCATGAGGCATCTGGAGCTCCCATAAAGATTTTTTAATCTGCAATCAAAGTTGGAAAATTTTATGCAAATCAAAGTGGTGGAGTTCTTTGAGCTCCTGTAGAATAAAGCACCATGACTCTGTGCTTCTCTTACCAGTCATACAATTGCCATTCTTTCACCTGGTGAATTCAGTATAAAACATCTGCAAGTCAACCTTCGCAATTTCAGGCAGTATCTTCAGGTCACGATGGCTGCCTCAGTAACCTTGAGTATACCAATATTCAAAGACAACATGGTGAAATGCAGGGAACATGAACTGGGAAGGAAATAGGATCCTGATGTGGGCTTAGAAAACCCCTCAGGATAAACAAAAAAGCCTGTCTTTCTGAAGGAGAAGACAAGTACCTGGCCATGATGTACTTGATGTACTTCCAAGCTTCTTTGGACTTTCTTGCCGGACAAAATTAGAGTGGTGATCAGCAGTGCAGAAACCTAATGAAATTTTGTAGAATCACAGAACCATAGAATAACTTGGGATTGAACAAGATGCTAAAGATCATCTGATTCCAAACCCTGTGATGGCCACCTTCCAGGGACACCTCAGAATAGATCAGGCTTCAAATTCGTATAACCCAGCTGAGGCTGTAACAGGAACAGAAATGTAGAACTTAGCAAATGTAAATACTTGTATTTAAATAAGAATGTGAATAGTTCTTTCTCGTGTTGTGATATCAGTGGAGAACTGTGTTCTGTTTCATTTGTGTGCCTTTTGAAAAGGTTTATACATTTTGCCTTATAGTATTGAATGGGGAACGACTTGGGTGATAAAAGTATGGAAATTCAAAGTTAAGGCTTAGCTTTCACTTAACCATTACAGATGCAGCATCCATGTCTCAGGAGTTCTCATGGCAGGTCTTAGAAACATCTCCTAAAGTGGCACTGAATGTGGGGTTTGTGCAATGCTGTTCCTAACTGTAAAATGGGATAGCGGAGCTATGGCTAAATTCAGCAATTCCTATTCGTGTTAAATAATTTCTTGACTTCAGTAGGATTTCTTGCCTAAGTGAGAGACTCCAAACAGGCTCGTAGAACACTGACAACAGGGAAGGTGTGAAGTATCTATTATTATTACTTCAGAGAGTCTTGTCTTCTTTGAGATGGCTCGTGTTTCAGGCAGTCTGCATAACTAAACCAAAATTCCTTGGCACTTTCATTTGATTTCTGCAACACGACACTGCTTGATTCCATCACAGGATGAAATAAATTGAGAGTTCTTTATAAAATCTGAGGTCTAAATAAAGCATATGCTAAGTATAGGAATATTTAAAATACAATAATTCTGTATGATACAAAAATATAGTCTTTTAGCTGTATGTTTCTTCTTGTCCATCTACATGCAAGAAATTATTTTGTCTGTATTTGGATTTTCACCTAATATAAAAGTATTTTATGAATTCTAGAAGCAGGTAGATACTTCATTGGTTACTCTGTACATGTCGGAGATGAGACGCACTGGTGAGGCACTGGAGCGGGTTATGCATAGAAGTTGTGGATGCCCCATCCTTGGAAGTGTTTGAAGCCAGGTTGGATGGGGCTTTGAGCAACCTGATCTACTAAAAGGCATCCCTGCCCATGGCAGGGGATTAGAACTATATGATCTTAAAGTTGCTTTCTAACCCCAACCATTCTGTGTTTCCGTGTCACAGATGTCCACTAATTACTCATCTCAGCAACCCCCAACCCTGGGTTTTGTAGCACACAGGCAAAATTTTAAGCAGCAGTAATAGTAAAATAAAAGACCAGGAATTAATTTTCCTTCTCTTTTTTTAATAGTTAGCTTTCAGTGGTAGTGTGGGGTAGAGACTAGAAAAGAATTGTAAATGTGACTGTTCCTAGCCACCAGCTTAGTTTTAAAATTGTGTTTTGAGTGGGGATAGGTGCCTGTGTTAGCATTTGGGATTGGCAGAATTCTCTTGCCTGGCAATGTGGAAGAATCTGGGAAGAGGAGGATTTTGATTCTTTCAAATCTGAAGGTGAAATCTGCAGTGCCATATGGATGATATCAGATCCTTCAGTCCTGTGAGATCTTTCCAGTATGTATTGCAAAGGCAAACTCATGCTTGATCTTCAAGGCTGAAATCTTGAAAGCATCTTCTAAATTTGCACTCTCATGCAGATTTTGCTTGTTTGTGACACCTACAAGTGCAGCCTAGAGGTGTAAGCAATGTAAGGCAGAATCAGAGATAGTAGAATATATGGAATCAGGGAAACAATTAATAAAAGGGTAACAAAGTACCTGCAGATGCAAAAATTAAAAAAAAAAAAAGTGTGAGCGAGTCCTTAAGAGAGGATGGAAGAGGGAAAAACATTGCTCTGGGATGGGATTAATAAGATTTAACAGAATGTGAGATAAAAAAGCCACATAACAAATGTCAGAGATTGGAGACTGGTTTGGAAGAAAGCACAACTAACGTTAGAAGGCAAAATGGCAGGCTTAAAAGGGAGCTGTACACTGTCAGTTTCAAGTATAGTTTCAAGATCAGCTTAAGTTGGTTTAAATTCAGCTGCTTCTGCAGAGGGAGTCCTGCACAATCTTCCATCTTTCCTCTGAACAGTGTGCTGCAACTGGTAATATAAAAAAATAAAAATTTATCCCAATCAGATCCTTGATCCATCTGACTAACTGCTCAGATTAACACTACAGCTGCCTCAAGGCGAAGTGGAGGGGAGGTGTAGGAAATGGCAGCATAAGATTGACTTAGGCTGATGATAGATCTGTACCCTTGGTCTGAAAGCCCTGATGAGATTCTGAGTTACAAATTATTTAGAAGAGAGAGTGACTAGGAAGACATGGAGTGGTAACACAATGGAAGGAAGAAGCCACCTGGGACAGTACTTTGAGTGAGCAGTTAAAATGGCTGCATGCAAAGAAGATCAGATGCTAAAAACAACTAAGAGGCAAAATCAAGCCTTTAAAAGTCACAAAAAGGAAGTATTTATGTTGTCTTTGCATTTAATTCAGTATCCATGGACACACCTGCTGATGCAGTCTTTAATTACATGATCAGTTGGGCATTTTTCCTACTCCTCACAAGCGGTGACCCTGTCGCTCATGACCCCAGTTGAGCAGAGCAGTGCCTGTGAGCTGGGGCTTGTTTCACCTACTTGTGTGATGAATGATAAAGTCCAGTGCTCAGCAGTCCTGCTGGAAGCTTCAGGCTTTCATCTCACATCCTTCATGTGCATCTCTATCATTGGCCCCCAGCATATTCCATACTGACTTTTTATGAACCCAGTGTTTATGGCTCCCAAACAAAACATTTTTCTTCCCCTTTCGTCTCAGAGCTGCACCTGCAGTGTGCCATACATGTGCAGGATGTTTTAAGCTTACTTTTAAATGGTAGTGCATGATTCAAGTTTCTATTGGAATAAGAAGAAACTATATAAAAGAATAAAAGTGAATTCAGAATAAAATGTCTTCAGAGAAAAGGAGGCAAAGATCAGAATATGTTTTGTAATGAATGAAATATAAAGCTCCTAGGTCTAATTGGTTATCTTTTTAATGATTTATTTTAAAATATTAAATGGTGAAATTAGATTGTGCAGAAATACACAGACACATGCTAAACCACATTATGGATTCCATTCTTTAAAAGAGAGGGTTGAAGAAAAGCAGTTTACCCAGCCCTGTGAGAGATAAGATGCAGGCAGATGATGTCATGCTGTCTAGACTGGAATAAAAAATGTATGTTAAAAAAAAATCTTAGCTAACTTATTTAAATAAAATATTTTGAAAGTCTAAGAAATCATAAATGCTAGCTGATGATCTTAGATTTTGCTTTGATCATGTTCTATGGGTTCTGGTGTCTTTTCATAACATTTTTTAAAAACTTTATTTTCTCCTTTTAAACATACCTATAGAGAATTGCATGCTCATAAGAAGATATGACTGATTCTTCTGGGTTATCTAGTTCAGTCCCTTGCTTTTGCAGCCAAGATGTCATACAATCCCTTTCATGTACTGATCAAACTCCTTCTTACAACTATATAGGGATTTTTTTTTTTTTTACTTCCCATACTCCGTTTGGAGGCTGTTCCAGTTTTCTGGTTTCTTTTCCCCTTAAATATGTTCATGGCCTGCTTTTATTACTTTGTCTTTGGACTACTTGAGCTGTTGTACTTGAGCTTCAGTGTAAGATGGTTACTGATTCAGTGTGGAGCAGTCCTGCTCACTGCTAGACTTAAAAAGCAAAGTTTTTGCTGGACAGAGGCCAGCTCTAGTGATGACTCCTAAATTCTTTTGGAGGGTAGACGATGGTGTAGAGTTAGGCACAATAGGTTTCTGGTCATGCCCCACATTTATGGATGACTAACCTTCAACCAGACTTCACTATTGACCTTCAGAGTGTAAATGATATGTCAAGAGCCTTACCCACACATCTCTTTTGGGAGGTTTGATCTTCCAGTGCATAGTGCTCCACAGGGTTTTTGCAGACTCATTTTCATTTGGCTTAGTTCTGCTTTCTCCCTATAAATAGTTCAAGTAAGACAGAAAGAATCTTTGTTTATAGTTTGAAAAAAAGTCCTCTTTCCCCTTTGGATTAAATTTCAGTTGGTGAGAGTTGAGTTCTTAACAATTGCACAGATGCAATATTCTTAGCATTAGTCTTTCAAATAGGAGGTAGCCATTATGCTCTAAGCAAAGTTATTTTCATATCAGACTATCTAATACTCTTAATCAAGAATGCATTGGATTTCATGTGGCTTTGGCACTCTGTTACAGATAAGTACTTCTTTTGGGAAGCCAGAAATTACTAACTTTTGATTCTAAGCACATTTTCTGGTTTTAAAATCACTGGTAAAGGGAACATGTACTTTTTATTTGTGATCCTTGAAGTATAATGTAAATAGAGGACAGGAAATTCAAGTGGCTGGCATTTTTATGTTTCAAGAATTTATTTCAAATAGCTTTCAAAAAGCTGCGGGTACCAATGCCGGCATACCCTCACCCTGAGTACTGTGTGCAGTTCTGGACCCTGCAATTTAAGAAAAATGTGAAGGTTCTTGAATGTGTCCAGAGGAGAGCAACAAAGCTGGAACCTATGTCCTGTGAGGAGCATCTGAGGACTTTAGGCTTGTCTAGTTTGGAGGAGGTTGAAGGGTGACCTTTCTACAGCTTCCTAAGGAGAGAACGAGGAGGGAGGTGCTCAGCTCTTCTCCTGGATAGGACACATGGGAATGGTTTAAAACTGGACCAGCAAAGGTTCAAGACTAAGATATGAAGAAACATTACTGAGAGGATGGTCAGATATTGGGACAGGCTCCTTGTAGAGGTGATTGATGCCCCAAGCCCATCAGCGTTTAAGAGGTATTTTGACAATAATGTGTTTGAACTTCTGGTCAGTCCTGAATTGGTCAGGCAGTTGGGCTACATGATCATTTTAGGTTTCTTCCAAGTGAAATAATCTATCCCTTCACAATGTTTTCCGTTTTCTATTTCTGTTCTTTTTCAAAAACCAAGGAGTAAAGTCATGATATCGAAGCTTTATGTCATTTGCAACTTCAAAGTCATAGTCCCCTACATGTGAAATATTCTAAGCAATTTTATACGTTACTATGTTATACAGGTAGTAAGTATTTAAAGTGGAATTACTGCCTTTTTCATTTATAAAAAACTACTTCTTTGCATATTATTCGTCATTTTTCTGTTGGAAATTTAACATGGATGGATAAGATACAGTTCTACTTACCAGATGTTTTTAAATACCACAATAAGTAGCATCTACTGTGACAGTGCTATAACTGCCACAAGAAGCAGTATCTGAAACAGTAAAATTCCAGAGTGAATGAAGCAGCTGGAACTGTAACTCGTGTATCAGCTGCCCAACACCAAACACTTCTTTCAGCCTTCTCCTGGGGCCATTGACATTTGCCTTGCCTGCAGAATGACTATGCATGTTATCTGCACGGCATTAATCCATTAGTAATGAGCTGCTTTTAATCCTGGTGTAAATATCCTCTTCCTGGAAAGGGGTGTGTGTCACAGCATCAAGATTTCTGTATACCTATGTGGGCAAATAACTTCCCTCATTGGATTTGTCCCATTTAACCTAGCGGGACTGCGGTTTCGCATTTGAGTGTTTGTAGGAGTCAGCTCTGAGTCATATTTGTCCTGCAGACCTGGACATGGAAGGGATTCAAAATCCATGTAGGGGAATAGATTGTCAGCGTGTGTGTGCAAAAAGGTTGGAGCCTGGAGTCCTTAGCACTAACTCTGTTCATCAATCCAGAATGCTTATGCTGGCTTAAAAGAATGCAGCAATGCACACAGAAGTGTTGTTTATGTTGCTGTTATTAAAGAAAAACATGGAAAAGAAAACCCCACCAGCTTTTTTAAAAAATTTTTTTAATGAATTATAGATCTGGAAAAAATATAATAATTATATGTCATGGCAGTGTCTGATTTGTTTTCCTGGGTTGCTTCAGATGCTTTTTGATTTTAAATTTCTTTTTCCACGTGCTGTTGCTATGGTAAGAATCAGCACATGAGGGAGAGGTACCATAGCAAATAATGTCATTGGATATAACCTATAAGAGCTTTTCGTGGGGCAGCATAGGGCCCATAGTTTGGAGTTATTACTGAAGCCCTCTCAAAAGAGTTTTCAAACTGTGGGTGGCATCTCATTATTCAGGGATTTTTTTTACATGACCAAAGCAAATCAAGAAAGTAAATCTTTTTATCAGTAAGATTACATTAATTACAAATTAATTCTTACCTCCTTTAGAAAATATTAGGTCTTCCATAAATCAAGAGGGGAAAATAAAATAAAATAAAATTAAAAGAAAAAAAAAGAAAAGAAAAAAGCCAAAAGGAAATATGATAGGGCAATAGAGATGAAGCTAAGAAAAGCAAAATCAGAGATTTTCAGCTTTTGTGGGGAGTATGGAGGGGAAGGAGGACCAGAGGATGATGTAAACTAAGATTTTCTCGACCTGACTTTCAGTAATCGAGTCATGATAAAATTGGATGAGTACAAGAACCTGGAAATACCAGCTGTGGCCTTTAATGTCATGCCAAGCTCCTACATAGTAAAGATTGATCAAAGTAGTTGAGTACTGAAGAACAGGTGGCATCTTCAGACGGTTCCAGACCTAATTGATGCATCTTCATTACCAAGAGTACTTTGTGTACCACAGCCTGCTAAACAGAGAGCCTGTTGAAGAGAGTTTTGAATTTACTGAACAGAGGTTACCTATGTTTCAAAATGTGATGAAATAAGCTTATCACGAGATGCGACTGTACTTTTTAAATAGTAACTTTAGTTGCAGATTAATTATATGCATGAGAAGAGGTGGAGAGGGGATTAGAGACTCCAAGTTCTCTGAGTAGACGAAGACATGGGATAACAGGCAGTGGCTTTACTGGAAGGTCAGGAGGTCAAAGGGAGCCCTTATATTCAGTGTCAGAAGGGAGTGGGTTTGCCAAACAACATGTCCAACTTCAATTCCTGCAACTGAAGAAAAATCTGTGAGAGGGTTCCCTTCAAAGTTACGGCTTTTGGATATAGGAGACTCCAATCTAACCTGCCCATTTGGGAGGCAGAAACAGGGAGACTGACCAAGAGAGTTTAATCCAAATTCAATGTTTGTCACCACAAAACAGGCCTTTTTTAAAAATATAAACAGTTCCATCAATCCAGATGTTGCTCTAAACTGCCACCTAAATGCCACGTAGAAGAGTAGCTCTGTAATATTAAACCATTTAAAATAGAAAGTACAAAAATATGTTTAGTTAGAGGTTTGGTTAATTCTTCAGACTCTACAATGACTTCAGTTATTTTTTAAGCAGACACCTCCTCAGTTGCAGTCAGTGGCCTCTTGCCAAGCCAAGCATCCATTCGGAATCATGCAGACTTTGCACTTCAGTAGTGTTTTAGCAATGTGACTGGCTTGCCTTCAAATATCCTGGCTGCAATTTGCTCACAGTAACCTCATTCAGACCCATCCATGTGTTCCAAGGGTTAGCTTTCTGCTGTTTAGCTGATGTTTTGATCAGCAAACCAGATCTCACTTGCAGGATGGTTTGCAAACTCACGGAGCAGCAAAGTCTTGGTGAAGGTGCCTCCTTGGCAGCAGAGGATCTGTTTTTCTCCCGAGGAGTGCTGCTGCTTGTTTGGTCCTCCTGCCTGTAAGCGTAAGTGCTGTCATGTAGTGTGATGACAATAGAGTTCAATAACAACTGGAGTTGAGGAAGCAGGAGGATAAGCTGTCCAAAAACTTAGACTTCTTGGAAAATCCCACTCTAGCATCACTCACTAACTTACATCAATATTAAAGAGGCTTTTACACCAAAGACCTCTTTGAAAATCCTGCTAAGCGTCTGTTGTTGTCAGTCTTAGGTGTGGGTATTTCAAATCAGAGAGCAGAATTACTATTATTTTTTAGACAGCTTTTCTAAAATGCTGTTGGCAACGTGCTTCTTGCCTTCCTCCTCTCATCTCCTGTAACTCTTGTGTTCATTCACTGATATCAGCCACATCTCCCAGGAGAATGTGGAGCTCAAAATACAATGCAGTCCCTAGAAATTCTTTCAGATGTGTGCCTGTACAGATGAGGAGAGCTGCAGACTCTCTGTGTTGGGTACCAAGCCTTGACAGCTCCAGACCCACAGCACACTCCAGCTAGAGGAGTCAGACAAAGGCTGGACCTTCTTAGACAGCTAAGAGACTTGCAATCAACAAAAGTTTGTAGACTCTCTCTGTAATGCTTTTGTTCATAACCGTGACATGGTAACCACCCACATCTTTTGTGGCTAACTATGGTGTTCAGGGATGCTTGGCACTGTGCAGACCTTTGTTTTGTGCTGTAACTTCTGTTAGAATTGTGCTAATTTGCATTGTTATTACAACTTCTGCTGAGTTTTGAATAGTCATATATTTCATTAAATAGTTTATTTTAAATGCTTCTTTGAGAAGGGTGTTATTTTGAGGTTTAAAAATGTGGACGGTCTGAATGAAAAGGAATCTTCTTTCTAGTCCTGTTTTGAGGATGTCTTCTGACACATGAAACTTTCATTATCCTTTAATTATTGATAGGAAGCATTTTCTTACCAGCATAGCACTTACACACAGTGAAATCACTTTTCAGGAGAAATTACTGCAAGCAGTTTTTGGATGAGTTTCAGTTTTGCAAATTGCTTAGTTTTTTTTCCTTTGTTTTTTCTTAGTATCCCATAAATTAAGGCACAAATTATAAGCAAGATCGTTATGCTGTCATGAATCACTCAAATACTAATGGCCTAATGCACTAAGCCTTAATTAGTAATATTGTATTTTTAAAAAGACAATATTGTGAATGAAGCCTGAACATGCACTGTTTTATAACTGGTCTTCCCAGAAGATTTTAAATGGATTCCTCTTCTTAGTATGTTTTTAAATAATTGATACGGCCACTTCAAGCCCTTGGTAGGCAAACGAATTATTGGCTGCTGGTGACAAAATTTGGTTTGGGCATAATAACTTCACAGAGACATGGCACTGCATACATCTGCTGCTCTAATTAGAAAGTTTGCCTAGGGTGCTCGTATCAGAAAGAGTGGGAAAAAATAGTGCTCCACAATCTGTTGTAACAGAATGATTCCTGCAAAATGTGATTTATACAAGATTTCTACTTAACTCTTTCACTTCTGCTGGAACACACTGATACCATTTTAGCAAATTTTATACAGGCAGGACAGTACTTGCCTCACCTGAATGGGCTGCCTGCTTGTCAGATTTAGGGCCTACAAGTGCATTGTGCCATGGTGCAAAAGACCATTTTGTTGTCTTTTGTAGAACAGACCATTGCAACCATTGCTGCTCTGTCCTACAGAAGTCTGCTAAGAGGTCTTGAGTTGCTCCAACCACAGAGAATAGCCAGCAACCCTAGTGCTAAGTCACTTTATTCCAAGTAGGCTCTCGATTTATGAGTTTTTAACACAGATAGTGAAAATCAGGACTAACAGCTTAAAATGAGTTTTGGTAGCCCTGGGACAGCCATATATTTTTTGGGGGAAGCTTGTTAAGCTGGGACTAAAAGCAGTTGCTATGAGACAATGATCAAGTGCATCTTGTTTAACTGGGGAACATATAGCACTGGAAACTAAGCCCCTTCTTACTGGAGTGGTTGGAAACCATCCAGTTGAACAGTATTCTGCTCAAAAAAATAGCTGTTGTTATGGGAAGAATTAATTGGAAGCATACAAGATTAGAATTTCTTGTTGCTGACTTTCATTTATCTATTCACCGAATATTTCCTGGAAAACTATTAGTTTCAACAAATACCATGTGGGTTCCATGACAACACACAGCAGGAGTTTGGCGTCATGGAACTATAATTTATTGCAGCTTTCTGAAGAAAGTTAGTAGGCTTGGTGGAGAGTGTGGAGGGCTAGATCTTGTTCTCCTTAGACCTCATTTAAGTTAAGAAATAACTCCAGGAAAAGGAACTTTAAGGGCTCTGAAAATAAAGTAGAATTAATTTAAAGAAAAGAAATCATGCCAAAAATGTTTATGCTTTGGAGAAAGTGAAATGTGGTCAGGCACATAAAATTCCCTGTTATCAACCAATCCAAATGTTTCAGAGAACAGATCAGTGTCTTAAAGGCAGGTAAAAATGTTGTGGGAGATGAAACTCTATTTTACATGTCAAATTACCTGTTCATACTATGCTATTGTTAAACAGCAAAGAGGCAGAGCAGGTCTTCACATATGCTAATGAAATGTTTATGAAAGCAAAATCCAATATCAGAAATTGGAGAAATGTAGCAACCTGAAATCAAGGTGTACTTTGGAATATCTGTTGTTGTTTTGAAGTTTCTTTATGCAAATCTTTACAAAGAAATGATGAAGCAGTATGATGCTGACATACATTTACAGACACACAGCCTGACATACAGCTGGATTTAAATTTATTTCTTCTCTAGTTTTGTGTGAGAGGACAGATAGAGACAGTACTGAAGGCAATCTTGCCCCTGATATATTGCAGTTGTGTTAATTACCAAAGAGTGAAAACAGCCTTGCCCTCACAGCTGTGGGTGTGATAAAAGAGTGAGTTAGCTGATAGAGGGTTAGTTGGAGTCTGCTGGCTGTGCTGTAAGGAGGAAGGGACAGGAGGTTGTGTAGGGGGCAGACAGGGTAAGACATCATACGAGGGACAGGCAGGGTTAGGTGGCCGTGCTAGGGACAGGAAGGAGTGAGCCAGAACTGCAGAAGGAAGAGAGAAGAAGCACAGAAGGAGGCAGAGCTGTGTTGAGTTGCCCATGGGAGACTACATAGAAAAGGTATGAGAGACTTTGGGATAATAAGGTGCTGATGCTTGAAGCCTTCTTTGGTGTCAGTTGTACCTCCTCTGTCACTTTTATGTTCTACCTAATCCAAGTATTTAAGTGTTGGTAACTCAACAGTTATGGTAACTACAAAAGTATTTATCTTGTTTTTGAGACCGCAAATTATGATGCTAGGATGGTGTATAGAATATTTATACATATCCACAAATATTTGCGTAAAGAGTATAAAGTATTTGTATTATTTCCAGGAAATATTAGAAATTTTCTAAATAATGAAAAGATAGTGGTTTTGTTCCAGGATGTAGGGAGGAATTAGAAAGGATAGAAGGAGAGGAAGCTACAAGTTGTTGTCATTTATTTGTTCCCCCAGCAGCAAAACACCTAAAAATCAAAGAAATCTGATTAGAGTGATGAAAGACTTTAGATCACCTGGAGCTGACTGTAAGTTTATTTTCCCTGTTAGGTATGCTTATAGTGTTCGATTTATGGGTATTTGAGGGGTTTTTAAAGTTTAATTTCTGCTGTACTGAAATATATGGTCCTAGGGAGACTCTCATATGGGAGAACTATGTAAAATTCCTTTCTTATCCTTCTAGGTGATTCTGCCTTTTCTATGGGTTGTTGGCTGTTATAAAGTGTGCCATGTTCATTTTTGACTAACTTTTGACTTATGTATTATTCATGTTGGGACTGGTACAAGTTTTATCAATGATTTCAGTGTCCAAAAGAAGATTAGGAAAAATTAGGAACATTTTGAATGCACTGTTACTCTACAGACTTGTTCATTTTGGGCATACACTGAGGTGTTTTACATGACTTTCTCAATCACTCTTGATACACAAGCAAAATTGAATTAAATACAAAATGGTATTTCAGCAGCAAAGATGCATTCCATTCTCATTTGTCCTGCTTGCCTCATAAGCACAAAAGACCATATATCCAGGTGAATTCTTTTCTGTCTTTTTCAAGTCTCCAGACAGTGGTTCAAGGCCAAAAGCATACCAGGAGGCAGTTTTTATGCTCAAATCACTTCCTTGTTTCAGAAATAATCACGCTTCAAATCTAAAATCTTAAAAAAAAAAAAAAAAATCAGAAGCTGATGGTTAAAAAGTGCAAATGAGGCTAAAACCTAAAATGTGACATCTTAGAGATATTTCCATGTCATCTTTTTTCCGTGGCCAGAAGTTCAGGGGGCTTATATCTTTCTGTGAACTTGACTTCCTGGCAACCTGGTATAAGGAGAGGCCTTTTTCCTTATCTAGGGGATCATGGGAATCTGATGGCAAACAGCATCATGGAAAATTTAGTCAAGCCAGAAAAATGAGTGGGAATAAATACATTTCACATCTCATGTAGAAAAAACTGTTACTTCCAAGTGCAAGTTTGCAAGCTTGGACTAACACCGGAAAAGCCTTTTGGTCAGTCTTTTTTCATGGGAAGTAAGTTTTTCTGCCAGAACAGGGTGAAAAAAGCAGGTGCAGGTGGGCATGGAGTGTTGATCTCCGAGGTATTTTTCTGCAGAAATCAGTTTCTGAAACAAAGTGTTCAATCTTGTGCCACAGCACCACATGAGCAGGATGTGGCAGAATGTTGTCATAGCACCGCATGATCAGTATAAGAAGGATGAGCAGCCAAAACCCCAGCTACACATATTTTTGAGCACCTGTTAGTAGACTCCAAAAGTGCCTTGGATCCTATCTGTAACTGTAACAGAGAGCTGAATGAAATACATGACTTGAAAACAATAAGGAAAAAGAAAAAGCACTAAGTATTTTGAATGTAATAGGACTATATGCCAGCAGGAAGTGGGGA
This sequence comes from Chamaea fasciata, assembly GCF_029207755.1. Lineage (NCBI taxonomy): Eukaryota > Metazoa > Chordata > Aves > Passeriformes > Sylviidae > Chamaea > Chamaea fasciata. The sequence goes on along the minus strand of NW_027094086.1, from coordinate 65,373,264 downwards.
CTCAGAATGAGAGTCTCATTAAGTTGTTATATATGTATTCATACAGAGAGATATATGAAAAAATACAAGAACTTAGATTTTATGTGATGTTGTAAGCAGAAAACAGTGCTTGATTATAAAAACCAAGGTAATGATTCTTTTATGTTGGATGACCTAAAGGTTGGATGAAGAAAACAAAGAAGTGCTTTCAGGTGACTCTGAAGGGATCCTACAATACTTATTTTTTAGGCATGCTGTCTTAACCAGTATCAATTTTGAAGTTACTGATTTTTGATAATCCTTTGAAAGTGCCAAATGAACAGTCCTCTGTTAAAGCTCTGTCAATTTTTTGCAGTGCAACTTATTGCAGGCTACAGAGCTGGAAAACAGACTAGAGTAATCTCTAAGAAAAAGCCTAAGATCTCAGTATGATAGTTCTCAAACAGAAATAGTAGAAGGAGATGCAGAGAGATCACTCTAAAAACCTGGTTGCCTTACTCTAGTTCATTACTATTGTTAGTTACACATGCTCCTGCAAATTATACCTAGAATGAGTGAGTGTTATTTGAGACCTTCGCTGGTCTCAACTATTTGTTGTGTAATAAACATCATCTGCAATGTTCCTCCTTTTCTTTGGTATAAGAATACAGTTGTGTATGGAAGAGTGTAGGAGACAGTTCAATATATTTTCATTATCGTTTCTTTCAAGGAGAGCTACTCTCCTGCCTGGGCTCCTACAGAGTCCCTCCAATACTTGAAGTGTATTTTCTGCTGGTTGGAGGGTAGGTTGGGTAGTTGCATTCACGTGAATTGGGGACTTAATGAGTAAGACTGCCTCATACAGATGCTTAAAGAAATTTTTTGTCCTGAGCTTGCTCATGTGAGATTTATTTTGAGGAAGACTAAAGACCATTCCAGGCCAGTATTTGCTAAGTGCTTAGTTACAACTGAGATTTTTTCAATCTGCTGTCTGCCTAGATATTCACAGTTTTCAGAAAACTCAACCTCGAGAAATGCATGTATGTGTGTAGTTACTGTGTGCTTTATTTCTCTGCAATGATATTGCATGGAATGCACTTGTGTATTCTGTGTAGAGAATCAGGTTTGAATTTCCTTATTCAAGGCCCAGTCTAGTTAGTCTTCTGTGGTTTTGATTTTCACTATAGAACTTCTCACAGCTTTACTGGTGTTTTATTACGAGTCATGGTAGTCTGCTAGTCTCATCTGTTTTTGCCTAATCTCATTTGAAAATTTTAAAGTAATACTGAGTTTCCTTTTTACTGAAAGTTTAACCTGTGGGATAAAACATAAAACGTTACTAAGATATTGCTGTTCAATGTGATTCAGCCTAGCAGTTATATTTCCTTCAAAATCCATTCCAGTAGCTAACATTCAGAAGCACTGAGGTTTCTGATGCTGTGGATAAGCTCAGTGTTGAAATCCCTCTTATTTATGTCACCATTTTGAACACTTTAACGTATTCCACCACAAGGTCTTTCACTGCACAGAAATATTTTAAATAGCTGTGTTAGAGTGAGTTCAAAGGATGATCTCTCTGACATGCATTCTTCAAAGCAAGACTACATTTCTCTGCAACAAAAAAAAGTCTTTCCTCTCCCCCTTCCTACTGTGAGCTGTGCCAGAGCTGTCATTTTTTCAGTAGGGATTGTTTATAAAAAGGACCTATATTCTGCTGTTCAGCACAGTAGAAATCCTTGAGTTTTCAGTTTCAGTGTATAAATATTGATTTTTGTACCTCACCGGTTTTGTTAGTTAACTCAGAGGTTATAGCATTTTTTTGTTGAATTAATGCTTTTAAGGAAATAAAATATGGCACCTTCCTGAAATCTAAGTGGTTGTGTCAGAAAGCGACCATTTAATTCCAGCAGCTAACTATGGTCTGTTTGGGGTATTCTGTCTTGGATCTGATGGGTTTTGTTGCTTGAGAAAGCCCTTGTCAAAAATGACCACAGATGGCTGTTTACATGCAAGCTATGCAAAATTTACATATAGATTCAGGTTAAAAGTCATCAAAGCTCTTGATTCTTGTTAGATGTGTATAGCTATTCATGACGCATTTCCTATAGCAGATTGCTTGATTCTTTCAACCTATCTTTAGATTAAACGTAAGTATTATTCCTCATTAAAAAGCACTCTATTTTGCAGGACCCTCTTGATTTCACATTTCTTTTTTCAGTACTTCAAGAAATTTGGAACAGAGGATAAGTTAGAACTGGGAATGGTCCCAGGCTTTGATCCAGTGAAAGTGCTCTTCATAAAAAGCCTTTATAGCTAGTTATCCATGGAAAAACTGCACTTTGAACCTCAGGCTCATGCTGTGGGATTTGATTCCTAGAAGTCATATTTGTGGCTCAGTGACCAACCTTTGCTCCCCTTCCTGTGAACCTGACTTCAGAAGTCCATCCAATTGGAAAGCACTTCTGCAACCAGAATGAGAACAGCCTTAGGCTTGCAAAGATTACAGATAGAGGATACTTGGCAATGTGAAAAATCCTCCTCACTGGTGTATATTTCAACACTTTCCTGAAAGCAGAATTTTGCAGGTTGTTGTGCAATGCTAAGCCACCATCAATTCCTTCTGAAACCAGTGGACCAAACCTTCTGCTTCATAAATCAGGGAAACTACTGCTTTCCCAAAGAGTTGCTTGATTATGGCACAAAAAAGTTACATCAAGCCTGAAGATGGTCTCAATTTTCAGGTCTATATATTTTAAGTCTTCAGTTCTACCCAATGCTTTTTGGTGCTAGGAAAACTTTCTGATCAAATAGATTTGTGAGGGGGTTTTGATGCATAAATTAGGAACTTCCTTTATTTTTTTCTTTTCAGAGACCATTTTTTAAATTATTTTTCCCCATAAGCATTGTATGTCTTATTCCTCCTCCATTGATTAGTAAGATGTGAAAAGCCCCCTCTGACTTACCAGCATTTCTTTATTCAAGTTCCTTCAGATGATTTTTGTTGAGTAGCACCAGTTGTGCAGTATAAACAGATGGCAATGTTTCAGTTAACTTGTGCGGGTAGTCTCTGCTTCTGACTTGATGAATTGAAGACTTGGTGGTTCCCCAGCAAATAGGAGAAACAGATCTTCATTGCATTGAGGAGATGGTGGAAAAAAAAAAGGGAGTGAACACAGCAGTTGACATAACTCAGTAACACCTGCTTTTGTCAAAGATTCCTCAAGTTTGACAAACACAAACAAGATCAAGGAGGGAATGGGATGTGGAAGGGTAACAAGTACTCTTGTGTTTGTACTTGTCCTCATCCTACAGTCGTCCAGAGAGCCTCATAAAGTGCTCCATGCCAAGCAAGGTTTTTCACCCTCTGAGCCCTGGCAGCTTACCCTTAGGGTTTCCCAGTAATTCCCACGGTCTTGCCTACATGGAGAATCACAACTCAAGGCTTTTTGTTCATTAGTGAATCAGAATTTGTCTTGCAATAAGGCATTCCCTGCTCAGAATCACTACTATCTAAATGGTTTTTCTTTCATATTTAATTCTGAATCTATTCAGCAGGGCAGCTACTCCTATCTCTCTCCTTCCTCTGCCAGGCTTTAATTCCTTCCTGTTTCATCATCAGCATGAGGGAGGTATTTCACACTTACCTGCAAGGCCTGAATGGCACAATTGTGGATTTAGTTTGGGGCAGCAATCTGACTCTAGTTGTGTAAGCCTGTCTTCACAGGTGCAGCTGTGGCAATTTTATCTGCTTCTTAGTGCATAGGTAGGAGCAAATGTTTTTGATATGCTGTTTATTTAGTTAGGAGCTGAGAATTACATCTTTCCCTTTGAATTGTACCTGAACATAAAGAAGGCTCAACTTTTCACAGCTGTTTTACAGTTTAATGTACTGCAGTTTCTTAGGTCACTGAAAGTCTCTACTACGAGGAAAAAACACCTTGCAAGCTGTCTCAATGAAGATATTGCCTCTCCATAACTCTCTTTCTAATCCTTTAAGCCTTTCCCAGCCCAAATTCCTGTCAAATTCATAGGAATGCAAGAAATCTAGGACAACAACTTAAAACAATTACCAAGATCAGTCTCTCTTTGAATAATGCAATAGTTGTATAAATATTGAAGTTAGGACTCTACATTTCTATTTGCATTATTTCTGGCAACTAATCCTTCAAGAAGCCGGGGGCTCATAAGTGAGAACTGCTGATAGCTTACATAACCTTGTGTTGATGCTTGTTTTCATTGTGAATCCTTGCCTGGATATCGACAGAAAAAAAAAATTGCAGCTAAAATTCCATTTGCTGCATATTAATTTTTTAAAAAATTTAATTGTCTTTTATGGGTGGCATAGTAGCTAGCAAAGAAGCTGCATGTGCATATATTATTTGAAATAACTTTCTATTTTTAAGGTAGGGGTTGCATAAAAATTGTTTGCATAATGACTGTTGGGGTATGGCAGTACTACACAAATCTTGTCAATAGAACTAGGAAGAAGAAAAACAATTGAGAGAGCACATTAGCACTCCAATGTATATACTGTTAGTTCCACAAGAAAATGCTTACTGAGCTGCCAAACACTGGGAAAGGTTTTCCTTGCTGCAGATAGAGTGCAGCTTCTCATTCCTATTTTAAAACAGTATTTGCAATTTAATGTCTAATCAATAAGTGTATATATACATAAAGCAGATTTACTGATAACTCTTTGCTTAAGCATGAGTGCACCCCAGTCTCCTTCTTTTCAGAGGCTTTGCTTCATACTGCTCAGCATCCATTTCCTGCTATGTACTGGTGCTCAGCATCTCAGGGAATTGGGGGGGGGGGGGAAGACTTTGAGAAAGATGGCACTTTTCACCCTCTTTTTAAAAAAAATGATGCAAATGCTAAGAAATTCAACCCAAACTTAAGGCTTAAAAATTAGTTTGGGACATGGGGCACTGACAAATGCTATAGCCTTCCATACCCTTTTTCTTGCCCTGTGCTCCTCCCAGGTAAAGGCAGAGTTCCTAGCAGTGTTTTCCAAAGGATGTGCCACGAGCAGTCAAGCTGAAACTGGTGTCCGAGCAGCAATATTCTTGGCTAGTTTTGAATCCTCTGATACAAAATACACAACTTGCTTTGATTAACCTAATGTCTAGAGAAATCTGTGTTGAACATAACCTGTGTGAGAAATTCTTGTATTTTCCCCTTTAGAGTGACCTAAAAGAGATGCACAGAGAACCCAGTCCCTCAAAGACACTAAACTTCCACCATGTTTTCTGTGAATTGTCACGAGTATCTTTGAGGATCTCAGTCCTGCCCTTTTGATAACCCAACCTGAACTGATGTACCCCAAGCCTTGAAGCAACTACTGCACTGAAATATTTTGTTAATCAACATCTATCACAATAAGGCTTCTTTTAGTCTCAATCAGATACACATTTTAGGATGAGATGCTTCTTCAGAGACCCATTGACTATAAATACCATGCATTTCCCTTGTAGCTCTTGAACAGCTCCCTTAAGCACAACTGTTAGTCAATGTAGAGAGCTGGGAATTTCCAGAGGGTCATTCAGTTACTAGATGGATCAAGGTACCCTCAATTTCAAGAGGACAAAGCCTTCTGGTAAATGAAGTGTTTTAATTTTTCCTGAAAATACTTAAGAAGTATTTATGTTGGAACATAAATAATTGTTGCAAGTATCGTAATGATTTTCAGCTATGATCTTACAGACCCCCAGGCATCCCTCCTTAGGGATCAGTGAAAGGTAATTAACAATAACAACTCACTGTTAAAAATTTTAATTTTGTTATCTAGGCATTTATGCATTCATCATAAAATTATTGGGGAATATAAACAGAAAAAAACCCTGAACAACACAGAGCTGCTTTGTCACAGCCAAATGATTTTAGCATGCCAGATTATGATACAATCAAAGATACTCCTTAAGTATCCAAAAATCATAAGGGTTTTTGTTGATACATCTAGAGACAATAGTTATCTTACACCACTTCCTCCTGGGAGCTCCGTTTTCTGTGTTACTGTATTTTCACAGGAGTCACTGAAGCTTCATTTCTCCTAAAACCAATCATTCTGAAATAGGTCTGTGTTTCTGAGTCAGTTCTTCCAGTCTTATATTTGAGTGAGAAAGGGGAGGTTTGAAGTGCGGTGCTGCAGTTGTCCTGTATGTAATGTCTGCTTGCCCACAAGGTAAAGAGTGAGACCTTGCAAGAGTCCAATTCTTTGAGCTCTTTCTGTTCACACCGATGGCAAAGAACAGAAGTAGAAAGTAATGTAAAAAGACAGAGGCAGTTCACCTCCAAAGACCACAGCCAGTGAAAGCAACCGGGGCATTTACGTGGATGTTGGAGGAGGTTTTGTGTTGAGGGTGTACTGGCGGAGCGGGGATCACTGATTCACCTTTATTTACTGCCCAGCAGCATTTGGAGAGTATTTCCTTTTCTCCTACTTGTGTTCATTTGGATCTATGCAAATTACCCTGCCTGAGGTTCTCATGACTAACCAAGAGGGACAATCTACATTAGCAACTTTATAGAGAACTGTGTAGGTAAAGTGATGCAGGCGGTTGAATAAGAAAAGATCACACAAAAAGGGTTTTGTTCAGAAAATGAAAATCTACAAAGGAAAATAAATCACCACTCCAAGAGGTAGTATAACCTGAAGTGAAAATTGTGATTGTGCAACATTGGCACGTTTAAACATTTCATTAAAAACACAGCTAGATTTACTCGGAAATAAACATTCTAATGCTCAATTTACAGCTGCCTACTTTTTTTTTTTTTTTCAAATTCAGATCAAAAAATCCCAAGCCTTTTTACTGAATTTATTCATTTGTGGTGAATTTTGCTAGGGCTGGCCAACAGGCTCTTTTTCTAGGTGCTCTACAGGGTGGCATGCCCAGACCTAATATCTGAAGTGTTTGAGTATGGCAGGTGCTAATTTTGAAAAGGTCTGTTATTTTTCTTTTTCCTTTTTTTTTCCTCCTTCAGGAACATGAAAACATTTTTGATCTGATTGTCATTGTCTTAAGAGGTCAAATGTCTAGTAACTGGAAAATAGGAAATGTTTGATATGGTGGTTTTAGTTAGGCTACTTAATGGCTGTTTAGTTGTACAGAAATAGAGTATTCAAATTAGTATCTTGTCTTATTAGCACATGAAAATTCCATTCAAATTATGCAAAAAGACCATAAGATGCTCTTTGGGCATGGTAATCTGGTAAGGTAACCAAACACCATGGAGTAGTCTTGTTTTTTTTTATAAAATCTTGCTATTTATGTGAGTAAAAGTATTGTGGAAAAAGATGAGATGAGATTGCTCATTTGGAACAGCTTCTCTTCAGGTAATTAATCTCTTCCCTTAAATGTTGATCAGCTACTCTGAGTTCCTCTGTGAAATCACTTCTGGGTGTAAACCTGCATTATCTGTGAGCAGTATGACTTGATGTAGGTAAGGGGAATGATGCAAATCTTCTAATTTCCTTAACATACAGAGTGACAGATTTGTCATTTTGGTGGTGTCTTTTTCACCTCTCCTTTTGCCATGAACATTTTACCATTAGGTAGACTTGAATTTTGAGCAAGTTGTTAATCAGTCGAGGGGTGTATGCATGTGTGTGTCAGAGATTTTAAATGCATGTTGTCAGTTTTTCAAAGGAGCTTAAGACCTAAAACGCCTTCATGTGTCACAGACCAAGATCAGGGCTCACTCTGGTGAGGTTTTATGAAAAGCTTGACGTAGAAGTAAGGAGTCAAACTCAGGTCTCACATGGTATGAACTCATGTTCTGTAGATTGATTCTGCTGAACTAAACCCAGGAAAGCCTTCAAGAGGCAGATACTTCCCTCTAGGATAGCCTATTAGATTTTCATGAAAGTGATTTCTGTTAGCTATCAAATCAGTGAACTCTTCTCTGCCAATATCCCTTTTCAGTTCTCAGAAGCCTCTCTGAAGCATCAATACATAATGCTAGAATAAAAAGGGAACAGTAAAGTCAGAGTTAATGTGGCTCACTTCTTCTCTATCCCTATGTTTACAGATTATAAGATGGGTTCTCTGAAGTAACTTGTTATTTCCCCTGAAATTTTCTGAAGTCTCCATACTTGTGAGATGATTGTCTAGGTCTCTATCCTACAAAAATGTTTGGATGGATGTGCTACTACAATGAAGTGCTGACAGGTAAAAAAATATGGTAATGTCTGCCACATATTGACCCTTACAAGGGGAGGAGTGCCACATTCACGTTCAAGACTGAAACTAGGCTGCTGTTCTTCTGCATTTATGGCAGCAATTGCAGGCTTTCGGGTGACATCAGGAGTATTCTAACATTTTGAATAATGAACCCACCTGTTCATCCATCATTCAAAGCTCCCTGATCTTGAGCAAATCCTACTCTGGTTTGGGGTCTAGAGTGCCCTCTGAAACCGATGCGTGTTCTATATGTAAGTATGAACAAAGTCAATGAGCATCTTGAGGGATGGGATTTTTCTTTCCTTTTTGGAATTGGTGTCACCCAAAGGGAAGGCTCCCTATAGACCAAACAATTAATACAAGTATTTCAATCAAAGTGAGGCACTTCAGTCAGCAGTTCCAAGATTCACTGAGTTAAGGTCATTGACAATGCTCATTAACATTAGAGCATTAAATCTTGCCACCTGTTGGGAAGTTCTTCATGAATTATGTTTCAACATTAGAAATCTTTGAAAGTGAATTATGATAGTGGCAGTGCTTCTGGTGCTTTAGTGGAGGGAACCTGTATCAGGGATATGTCATAAATAACCAGAGATGGTTTCATGGTTCTGACCTGAAATTTGGCAGGTGTGATTACTGGTCTCAGCTCTACCCTTGTCACAGGTTGCTTTTTGTATGAGAACCATATCTTAGTTTTCTAGCAATAAAACAGTAATTGACATTTTCTTACCTGAAAGTGTTATCAAGCACTTGGGAACAGGCTGCCCAGGGAAGTTCTTGAGTCACCATCCCAGGAGGTATTTAAAAGTCATGTTAATGTGACCCTGAGAGACACTGCTTAGGGATGGACTTGACAGTATTAGGTTAACAGTTGGATTCTGTCATCTCAAGGGACTTTTCCAACCTAAGTATTTCTGTGATTCTATGATGTATTTTTAGGGGGAGTGGCTTAAATTATGTGATCTAAAGTAGTTATCAAAATCTATGCATGTATTTATAGCAAGTTTAAGAAACTGATTGGGAAAATTATTGAAGAAAGGCAGTATTTCAGTCCTTGTTTCTACATTAACATTGTATAGTTCATCTTCCAACACAGTCAGCACAATCTTTTAAAATAGTAAATTGTGTTCAGAAAATTTTTTCTCAATCATTATTATTCAGCATTATTCAAATAAATTCATGTTGGTTCTCATTTGGTGCTTTCCCACCTTATTTTGATTTTGGGTCATAAGAACCATGAATTTATTCTACCTAAATATTTATTCTAAAACAAAATATTCTAAATAATATTTATTTTAAAGCAAACATAATAAAAAATAATACCTACATCATATGCTTACTTATTACCTATAAAGGCTTCTGTTTGTTTTCTCATAGTATTTTGTAAAATAATTTATTTTAAATTCAAGGCTGATGAATACTTTTGTACCTTGAGATAGTGTACATACATAAAGTTAGAAGTTTTGAAACTTTTTTCCAAGAGAAAAGTTAGTTTTTGTCATGAAGTTTTTGAAGGGCAGTATGGATCATAAAGGAGAACACAGCTAAGCAGACATCCAGTTAAATATGTTTTGAAATGACCTGTAGAAAATATATTTTGATGCCTTGTTTGAGTAAGGTTTTTTGGTTGGGTTTTTTTGCTTTACTTCAGAACACTAAACTTTCACATGTTCAATCCCGTATAATTGAGATAGCTCAGGTTTGTGGGGTGCCAAAGCTGCCCGTCCAGTCCTGAACTGTCAGTCAAGTTGATTAGTATGTGTCCTGTTGACTGCTTCTGTCAAAAGAAAGGTGGTGACAGCAATCATGACATTTTTTCATTAAGCAACATTAAAAATATTTCATTGGCTTGAATAACATTCTTCCTGCTCATAAACTTCTATTTTTTAGCATTCAAGAAGAGTCTGATTTAACTGAATGCAAATGTAAGTTGGATTTTCTCTTCTTAGACTAACCCTTCCACAATTCTGCATCAAGGGCTTTCTCCTTCATCTTCTGTACTACTATTTTTTAAAAATACTGGATTTCTCCTTGTAGTCCAGCTAGGTAGTATTCTGTCCTGAACTTATGTCCCTTCTCTGTTCAAAGGAGAATTAGCTGTTCTTCATAATTACATTTCCAAAATGTTAGTTACAGAGTATATTAGGACACCACTTTGACCATGAATAATTCATGCCAGCATGCTTTCTTTTGTTTTACTTTTGACTCAGTAGAAAATTCAGTAATAGAGACGCTAAGACTAGATTTTACTGATAGTTCAAGAAAAGCTGTTAGATATGGATTTTAGGGTACTTAAGAACATTCAGTTTTATTTAACTTCTGGTCAGGTACCACTCCTGACTTTTCACAATTTGTCTCCCTACTGCATTAGTCTTGTGCTACCAAATACCATTCCAGTGACTCCAAAGAAGTTTTGCATAGTACAGCAGGTTAATATAATAACAGCAAGTTATACTTCAGGTTGAATTGAATGATTCATCCTGGAAACAGTGTTTTAGAGGAACCAGAGGGTGAAACAGTTATGATAAATGAGCTGATGCACTAACCTTTTTCATGTGGCCGACGAATAGTACCTCTGTGTTGGTCTGCATTGGCTCTCATAACAAACTCAGACTATTTTCATGTTTTCATAGTTTTGCTTTGATTTTCTTCTTTTTTTCACCTTCTTGTGAGAAATACTGAACATTTTGCACTGGAGCTAAGACTTGTGTGAGGAAGTTGGTATCCTGTTTGTCAAGAGTAGAAAAGTTAACAATTAAACAGGTGTTTGAAGTTCTGACACAAACTTTTTCAATCTCATTTTTCCTGTCTGCTGTGCTGAAGTTATTGCAGATATCCTCTGCTTTAAATTATATAGAAAACATGGTATTTTTTTGAAGGAAGCCTCTATGAGATTTATTATTGGATAGAGTTGATGACTGATTTAGGAGTTTCAATACCACCCTTTTTCTGAAACCTTAACATTGTGCTGAAATGAATGACTGAGTGTTAACCATAGCCCCCTTTAATCCTTCATCTCATCTCTTTGCTTGATGTTTTTTAACACTAATTCGGAGTGCTTCCTCTGCTGTTTTGAGAAACTCTTAACTCATCAGTGACACTTTTGAAACTTAGGAGCATCATAATGCAGTGTAGTTAATAATGCCTTTCCATCTCATGGATTTAGTACTTTTACTGTAACCACTAGCAACTTAGTTTGCTAGGTGTGCAGTACAACACAAAATCTATCTCTTTTGGTTTGTCCAGAAATTAACATTGTCAGCTGGATTGATTAGGAGTATGCAGCAGTCCTTGATGTCACACATGAGAGTCTCTTTGGAGATCTGAAGAGTGCCTTGGGAGACAGAGGAGAACACTGAATTCTCTCTTCTTTTTTCCTCTCTAACTCTAATTATTCAAGGTATTTGAATAAAGTATGTTTCGATTTTTCCTGTATTTCCTATTTGTAGAACATGGAATTATAGGTTGGGTACAATCTATGCCATGGCTGGACCATTGTGGGAGAGATGTTTTCTTTGGCTGATTGGACTAAGTCTGGCCTATCAATCACTGCATTTGGGTAATGAGGGCAAGAAGTGAGTTTTGATTTTGCAGCACTCACCATTTCCCAAGGAGCAGAGAGAAAGTTCCTCCTCTGTAGCACAGTTATCTTTGCCTTGGTGAAGGCAGCGCATCCCAGCGTGTCTCACCAATAGCTCCTCTCTTCCCTAGTTTTCCCTAGGGTTGAAGCCTTGCCCTTGGCTCCTCTTGTTTTGATGTGCTTTTCTTCCTGCCTCTCCTGCTGCCTGCCCGTGGCCACAACAGGGCACTAACTCCATACTAGCTCCTAAGATGGTAAGCCATGCAGCTTATGACCTCTTGTTCTGTTCCTTGAGCAACTTACTGGAAACTCAGCTGCCCAGGGGCGTGTCTGGAGGATGGATGGTTCACAGGTATCACACTGAGCAAGAAGATCTTTTCCATTTCCCTAATGGCTTTTTGCTTTTCTTTTTGAAAACAGTGCTGCTGGTATTTTCTGTGAAAAAATTCTGAATGAACGCTTTTCCTTGATCAATGGTCTTTTGTTCTTCTTTTGTTCTCCACCTGTTTTTCTTATATGTAAAATACGTATATGTATATACTTATAAAATACATGTAAGTATGTATTCTCCCACAAACATGTCCTGGATCCAAAAGTCAGGCAAATATTTTCAGTTTACTTTTTGTCAGCATCATTTGTGTGGTTATATGTAACAGAAGTTTATGCTATGGAATGTGGAGACTTGCCATTGGCTAACTTATTTTGAACCGGACAATGTTCTGTGGGAGGGCCAGAATAAAAGTTGGCATGTGCAGTGACTGTTGTTAAAATACTTTGAAATGTAGTAGTAGTAATGGAAGTGGATAAATATTTTCGATTTATAGCCCCTGATGTTTGAATTCAACTTCATTGTGACTAGCAGAAAATGGGTCATATTCACAGCACAGCTATGAAAATTTCCCTTCTCACTGTGACAAAGAGAAAATGAGAAAATGTAGGGAGGTAAGATAAACAGGAAATTTCACTGCAACATTAGGTAGTGAGAACACCGAGGTACTATTTTGAAGAAAAACGTTGCAAATGCTGTGGCAACTGGCATTATCTTTGAATCAGTATTCATGAAGTTTATAATTAATTAGAATGTGTTGTTACTCTTGGAGCTGAATTTTAACTCTACAGCATTTTAGCACACTCTTTTTCTTTGACCTAAATCCGTCTAATTTTTTTTGTCTTTGTTAAAAGTACAGAACAAAACCACTACTGTCTTATGCTGTGCTCAAGCAGATGAAGTTTGCATTGCTAAGGAAAGCAATATACATTTTAGTCATCCCAGAAATGTGCGACCCTGACACAATTAAATGAGATGAGTGTCCACATGATGGAAATGTTAACTATTTTTGCTTAAACCTGTTTGTAAAACAGACAGTCCAATGGTGGAACAAAGGAGAGGGAGAAATCTGAAAATGTAATCAGGCATAATAACACTTAAGTTTAGAGAGGAGAAAAGCATTTCATTTGTAGATGTAAATGAAATATCATTATGATTCAGTGTCTTCAGGAGAGTTCTTCATTTATATTTGTTGTCATTTCTTAAGGGTGATTTAATATATATATTCAAAAGCTTTTTTTTTTAAGACCAGTAGATGATTCAGAAGAGCACAGCTGCATTCTTGCAGATATAATACAATCCGCACTTCCCAGTCCTGTGACTTAGATTTCTGTTCTAACCAGAAGAAAATGGAATACGTTTAAAAATGCTGTGAAAAATAACGAAAACACCCTATGAGCTAACACATTCAAAACAATTGCTCATGATATTATTAGATTTTTTTTTATTTGAAAGTTACTTCTATTTACTCTCTTAAAAAGACTTGATTTTATTAAAAACATGCTGAGTTTGTTGGGGATTTTTTGCCATAAAAGCAATGATCTTTGGTCTATTGGTAAGGTGGGATCACCAGCTGCCTTACAAGCTTTCATGCAGTCATATCTTTCTGGTGCCTCATGGCCCCAAGTGAAAGAAATTGTCCTTGAAGCCCCATGGGCATGTGTCACCATGTGCCTGCATGGCTAATCCTTGAAATGAGCCTGAAGTCCAGTGCCAAACCAGGACATGATGCTGCTGCCTGCTAAGAAATGGGGTGGCCACCAATTCTTTCTAATATGGCTGAAGAGCTGGGATTCTAGGACAAAGGCTGACGTAAATGTTTGAGTATTTCTCATCAGGAGCATGAGCCAAACAGGAGGAACAAAACTACATAAAAAGAGTCATGAAGGCTTTGGAACAGAGCAGATCCTGCAAACTACAGTGTCTATCGCAATGTTTATTGAAGAACCTTCAGTCTATGGCATTGATCTCTAGTTCACATCTTTTGCAAGATAAAATACTTCGATCCATCTCTAAACAAAAAAAGTATCAGTATGTTTTAAGTTTTTAAATAAGGTCTCTCTTTCTTCTATCTTTGAAACTTCTAAATGCACCTGCAGTTTTTCAGGAAGGATTTTGCTACACTGGATCTACAATTTGCTGTCAAATGCACATACAACAATTACCTATAGAAATTTTCTAAGAGTAGCCACTGGACAGCTATGTTCTGGGCTTTGTACACTTACTACCCTCCTACAGATAAACCTGTGGACAAATAAAACATCCGTGAAATGCGATGAACATCAGAAGGCAGGATTGTGCATAAGAACAATTGCATATTCAGTATCTCACAGCAAAGAGAAGACACATGACAAGCTCTAAATCCTGCTTTTAGTGTTTTTCCTCCTGCCATCTGGATCACTTTCTGTGGATTGAGATACAGAGGTAGAGAGCTCCTTTTATTTCCAGGAGAAGGATTTTCCAGGCAGATTGAAGGAAGATGTAACTCCAGACTGAACTTTTTGGTATCTTGGCTGTATGCACAAAGTATTGGTGTAGCTATACCAGAGTGAATTCCATGAGATGGATTATTTCTGAAGGTAGGCAAAGAGAGAAGGTCTGCTCGCCCTATTTCGGGATTGTTTTATCACATCTTTATTCTGCAGTGAGGATGCATTTATGCTCATATGGCTTTAAACTGTGACCCAGATAAAAAGAGGTATGTGTCATCTTACCATACCTAAGCCACCCAGTCTCCTTCTCACAGCTTTTGTTACTTTCTTGGACACATTCCACCTTCCTCCTCCATGACATTTCCTGCGTTTAGAAATATTAGAAGCATGCTGTTTTTTGAATAGCTAGGTTTCAGGTGTGCTGATGATCAAGTAGCCTAATTTTCAATGTTGGCAGTGTTACTTCAAATGTAATTGCATATTTCTCATGAATGTATGTTATTATGCTCTATATTTTGTTCTTTTTTAAACTTTGAATTGTCTGATGGTTTTTTCATCTGGAAATTCCTTTTTTTTTTTTTTTTTAAATTTTTTTTCAACCAGTCCATGGAGTTTTTCTAGTTAGCCAAGCACAGTCACAGTTGACATTATCTTTTGTTAGTGATAGTCCTTGTTAGTGATGGTTGGAGGTTTAACTAGATGACCTCCAGGGTTTATTTCCCACCATTATTTCTATGATTCATCATGTATTAGTCATTCTTTTTACTGTGTATCACAGGTGTCCTTAACTTTGTATTCTTCCTGTGACTTCTTAACAAGTTTGAGATGGAGGTGGAAGTCATTTCCTGCAGTTCTACAGCAGATTGAGATCTCAAGAGCAGCACAAACTTCTGTGAGCGGCAGGTGATGCCACATTCAGATAGCATGTGCTGTTAGTAAAAATGAGTTCTGTAGCTGGTGCTCTGATCTTTCCCTTGTGGAAGAATCATTGCACACTTGCAGTGATGGGGAAACCTCAGAAACTGAGTGTTCAGATTTATTTCAGTGGCTGTCTGAGAAGCTTCACATTTTGCACCCAGATCTCTGGGGGCGGAGTGTGATCGGATAGATAAATATCAGAGAAGAAGGAAAGAAATTACCCAGCTGGAGAGCAGGATGTAGCAGTAGACAGTATACATGGAGCTTAATTCACTGGGGTTTCTCCTGTACTATGCCAGCTGCAGTGTTGACAAAGCAATGTAGTTACTTGACCTAGACCCTTGATATTTGCTTGAAAAGACATGTGCAGAACTGTAAATGTGCTACATGTATTGCTGTATTTGTTGGGCCAAGGTGTGGTATCTCACCAAAAACTCCAGGAGACCCTGTACCCGTGCACTTTCACACAGCAAGAAATAAATAGATTGGTGGTGAGGAATGGAAAAGTAAGAATCAGTTGAGGAATGACAGAGGTTGTATAATGAGCTGAAGATAAAAAAATGAATAAAATTTAAATGCATATCTTGGCTAAGTGAGAGACAGATGGAGGAAATCTACAAATTTTGGGGGTGTGAAAGCTCTCCTGGAAAATGCAGCTCTGTTGAAATCAAAATACTTTACAAAGCAGGTCAACTGCAGTAGACTTTTGCTTCAAAAAAATAAAAATAGACTGTCAGACAAAACACATTTTAATATTTTGGAATGCATCTTTTTGAATTCTTAGTTTTGAAGTGATCCTTTGGATTCATTTTTTAATCTATTTTGATTTATTTAGAAAGAAGTGTGAACAATAAACAAATAATCAAAGGAGACATGGAATTTTCCTTCCAAGATGATTTGAAGTGTTTCAGTTTTGATGTAATTTGGAGCAAAGCCAGAGTATAAAACCCTTGGAAATTGCTGTCATCCATTCAGTTCCCAGGGGGCCTGAGAAGGACTCTGTTCTGTATCGCACTTCAGCTGGTATCTCTTGAGATGCAGAAATGCCAGTAATTGCCAGTAGCTGTACTACAGCTTGTTTGCTTTTGCACTCTGCATTGCAAGGGATTGAATGTGCAAGTGGTTTCAACACCCTGCTATGTCCAGCTGTAGTGGTACCTCTTCTCCTGTCACATGGCTCTGAAAAGTAGAAGCCTTGCTTTTTGCCCCAGGTGCTACACCAAATCTCTTTCAGGATCAAAACAATTTTGTAACAGAGGATTTTCCTATTAACGCTTTCTGGGGACTAAATAAGAGATTTAATAGAGCTTTTCTTTCTCTGCCTTCCTTTTTCCATAAAATCTAGTATGAGGTGACTGAGATAAGTGCTGACTGGTATATCTTGCAAGAAACACCGCAGTTCTGCTGTTGGCTATTAACTAATTTTTGTGTGCCATTGAGTGATTCTTCTTGTGTTTGTACATGGAGGGTTCTGTGATACAATCTGGTTTTTGAATGTTTACGGTATCGTTTAATGCCAAAGAAGTTATTGTTCTTGTGGGAATTCACAGAAAGAGTGTCTTGGAAAAGTGTTTGCTATCATTGCCTCCTTAACAGTCTATTGTAAATCTGTTGCATTACAGTAAGGTGGTTTGGTTTTCTGGGGGTTTTTTGAGAGACAAACTTCCTTGTCTTTCCTGTTATATCTTGTACGTAGGATTTTAAAAGAAACATATCGATAGGACCTCATTTAGAAGTCAAACAATTGAATGAGGTTCTCAAATGAGCATAAAAACTGGGGAAAAAAAAAAAAGGACCTGCAGTTTTCATCCTGTTTCTGGTCCTGCAAAGCAACCTTTGGATTCATCTGGTGTGAGAAATTTACCACAATCCATTCAGCACTTTTCTGCCCACTTTGATGCAGTGCTGTCATTACTGTGAAATCCATGTTCAGGGGCTTTTTTTCCTTTCAGGCATGCACATTGCTCCCACTGTGCATAATTGGTTATGTACGGGTAGCATGGGAAGAAGACTTTTCTAAAGTGCTTGCAAAGACGCTGTTCTGCAGAGCTGCAGTAAATAGCTACTTTAGCAGTGGTTTTAAAAACTAATTTATTAGTTTGTCCTTTTTAGACATGCCAACCTTTATGCTAACAAATACAAATTGCTTTATGGTTTAAAGACATCATCTGGCATTCTCAAGTGCTACTCAAGAGCTCTCTATGTGTTCAAGATCAGTGGTCAATTTCCTTTGGGGAATGGAGGAGCTAGGTGTTCCACCCAGCTATCTTTTCAGCAGATTCCTCACTAGGAAGGAAAGTAAATTTGTTCCTGTTAAAACTTTGGTTCTTGTGTTTCATTCTCTGTGGAAGCAGCTTTGCTCTGCACAGTAGGTAATGCCACTCCCATCTGCATCATAGGTGGGGGAGGGTAGTCAGAAAGTCTGTGGATTCCATGTGTGAAATGGAGACTGAGTTTTTCAACAGAAACGCCTTTTTATGATGGGAAAAAACGTCTATGCTTGTGCTTTGTACCACTTTAACTGGTATTTACTGTGTTTCAAGTAAAAGGTTTTTGTCATAAACCATAGAGAGAATATTCTATGGTTATTAGTAGGGTTAAATATTTTGGAATTATAAAGTGCTTTTAAAATTTGAATAAATTACTTTAGGATGGAAAAGGAAAATAAAGATTTAGCATTTCTGTATCTATTCAGGGAAGGTACTTAAGGGCTATTGTGTCTTTAACAGATAATTAGCATAAATAACATGGAAATTTGTGAAAGTTATAGGCTGCATTGTGAAGTCACAATTAGAGCTACCACTGTAAATAGTACAAAAACTATGGAGCTTCTTCAAAATAACACATTAAGAAATTCACATTTTGGGGTTTGTTCAGTGTTTGGTTTGTAAATGGAAAGGACCAAACTGGATATGAAATAAAAAGCATTATGTACAAAAAAGCATGTAATAGCTTTACATAGTATATCTTGAGTGAATGGCTTAGGTGTATTTTGGTGCCAAACTTCATTTCTTTGTGCATGACAGAGAGACTTTCTAATAGCAGATACTAAGGACTATCCAGGAATCTATGCCCATCTAATGACAAAGCAGGTTATGAACTCGCTTCATTCAGGACTGAGATCAGTGTAATACCAAGCAGAGGGCCATCAAGGTTTATTAAATTGATCTAACATTATCAGCCATACTTACTTTAAAAAGTACACGTATTATATGAAAGATGTAAAATCTAGAGCTAGTTTGCTTTCAAATTGCTCCTGTGAAAATTAGTCCCTTATGATGATTTTATAAAGCCATTAAATGGCAGGACCAAATGTATTACTAAAATGCTTAAGGATATATTTCATACAGCAGCAGGAAGCAATTTGTGTTCCTGTTGAGATGCTTTTCCATTCATGAGAGAAAATGTTCTTTTTTAGTATGTAAATACTGACTTTGTAAAATATATGTGGAAAAGCTTCAGGATCCTAGGAGCTCCAGTTCAATGCTTGGCTTGAAATATCTAAAGGACATGCAGATGAACCTTTGGAAGCAGATAAGCAGAAACAATTGTGGTTCATCAAACACAGAGGAGGCTCTTCAAAGTGGTGGAGACACATGGCTCAGCTTCCTTCTGGCCAGTAGAGTGTTTATCTATCACAGTCTGGCTTGCTGTGACCCCGAGTCTGGTCCGGCAAGCGTGGCAGAAATAGAGGGGTGGGAACGATGGACTTGCTGGAAAAATAAAGAACTTTATTAGTGAAAATAACAAACACAGAAACTACATGATCTGAGGGGCAACATCCAAAGACCAAGGGGCATGGTGAACTTAAAAATGTATGGGGGTATCTGAGGGCAGGGGTCCAATCCTGAACCCAGAACAGGTCCCAAACTAACTGAAACCAGAAACATGGCCTATCATGGAATGATTCTGTTAGCATACTAACTTCTGTCCTTTCAGTATCCCGCCTCCCATGGTCTCAGGTTGAAGCCTCCTGCATAAGCCACCGAGGCTAAGCCACTGCTCATCCCAGCCAGTTTGGTTGCCACATTTCTCAGAATTTAAGTCTCCTGGGGTGGGAAGGACTGTTTCTTGTCAATGCTGGGTAGCCCCACTGCTATCTGACTGCAGACCTGGGAGCTGGCTGTGCTGACCTTGCAGGGTGGCACAGCTCAGATCTGCTGGGATACACGCAAAAGTCCTAGTCCTTGGTTTTCTAGTACTACGCAGTTCTGATCTAAAATCCCTTTATAGAGCAGACCATGGTGACTCAGATTAACATGGTGCTTGAATGCTCCTAGCCTTTTCTCAAGATATATTTTGGTAACTCCATCCAACATGAGCCTCAGGTAGGCGGAGGTCACATTTTTTTGTGAATGTTCTGCAGAAGTGTCACTCCTGACTGCTCATGATGGCTGGTTTTCAGTGCTGTGCTTGTTCAGGTGTAGTCTCGTAGACAACCACAGTCACAAGCATACCTACATTTCAAGGTACAATGTGAGGATAAAGATAAGTACTTAATTTATATCTTAAAAATTTTGAAAAGCAATTCGTTCATGGAATTTTGACCTTCTAGGTGACATAAAAAAGTGTTCTCTCAGTGACTGAAGATTCTCCTTTTTAAACCTGCATCTTTTGTATCTTGTGCTGATCTTTTCCATGAGTCACTTAATTCCTGCCTCACAGGAATCTTTGTGGAGTAAGTCAAAGCTGTGCAGCAGTCCTGAAGTCCACAGATAAACAGAGAGAGCATGCTGAGGGGTTATTATAGAGATACTAACTGCTCTGTTAAAAACCTTGGCTTGCCCCTGAGTCAAAGATTTCTGCAGTATCTTGCCTTTTTTTCTGTACCCCTAGACAAGCCAGAGCCATTGCACTGAGTAAGCAAAACTCCTTTTCAAAGCCTTGCTAGATTTTCACTGCTATTTTTGTACTGGAGAACTCCAAAAGGAGTGTTTAGAATTCATTGATTCTATTTTTTTCCTGCAAAACATGTGGAGAGATTTTACTACATTTCAATATGTTTATTTAGTTAATCATACAAATAGAAACATGTGTTTCTGTCAGGGACATTTCCAGCTCAGTGGTCCATCTTGGAAAGTAAGAAAGTATAAATATAGATTTATTGGAATCTATGTGAGTGACACAAGTCTCTACTCCCAGGGAATATATCTCATAATGTCATCTTTATTGCAGTTTGTGAGCATCATACATACTTCAGGCCTTGTATGTTGAGAAGACAGAGCCATGGTGGGGGGATGGGAGAGGGATTAAATAGCTTCTGCAACATTCAAAAATTTGAACATCACAATAATAGTAATACAGCTTGCTGATTTTTTAATATGTTCAAAATATAGTAATTTTTGCTTATGTTCAGCAATTTATTTGAATCAATGCTAATTTGTTAATGGGTTGAAAGGGCTAGAGTTTTCAGAAATTAAAAAAAAAATGAGTAGGCTGAAGAGTCAACACTCTTCATGGAAACAGTAACCAGGTTTTTTTCAAATTCAGTTAATAATGACAATACTAATTTAATTGCAGGAGGAACTTACCATCCCTTGAATATGATGGAATTCAATTCTTATTTCACCTGCTTCTTGGTGATTGTGCAGCAAAGAAAATCCTAGACATGTTGAGTTCTAGTTTTTCCAGAAGGGCTTAAAGCAGTAGTGGGTCAGATCAAGTTCGTTTACAAGACCCACATATGCTGTAATTTACAGACCCTCTAGCTTATCAAACTACTAGTTCAGAACAATTTTCTTCTTAGAGGATTAATTCTTTTGTACATGAGTGCATTATTAATATAAATGATTAATACTAAAATAAGTCAACACATGAAATAAAGTAAGGAGTTAAAACAACTGCTTTTAGCAAAAAAAAAAGTCTTTCAAAAGAAATAAAACAAACAAGTTAAAATTTTATTAACAAAAAGTGAAAAAATTAAATTAATTCACTCTTTTTGTGATGAAAAATACTCCCTGATTTAACAAAATAACTTGAAAAAGTTAACAAAATACATGTGAGAGCCATGATTTTGCTTTAGTTTTATGAAGAGGCAATTCTTCTCCACGGGCTGAGGAGAATTCTTGTCTTTTTACATACAGAAGTGTCAGTTTTGGAAGCCATACAAAAGAAAAAGAAGTTGGTTGAGTGGGCCACCAAATATATAATATATTACACTGCACACAGATTTTGTTAAAATACAGTGGTTTCCCCTTGACTACAGCTACTCCTCATTTTATTATGTTTACTCATTTCAGCTTGCATCATTCGCACAATCTACAAAAGCTTTCTATAAGATTTTTTGCATAGGCTTGATGAAGAGAAATACAGAATGACAAGATAATATGAGGGCACGATAATCCTGGTATGCCCTTTTATGTGGTTGTGGCCAAGTGGTGTTATTTTTAGTTAGGGTCAGCACAGGTTTGTTGTCCTAAACCCTTCTGATACAGGTCATGTAGAATTTGTGGGGGTTTTGACAAGAACTATTCAGTTGTTCTGTATTAATGTAGATCATCCCTTCTAGATTTGCAGAACTGTTTTAGGCTTTGAAATCCCCTGTCAGAAGTGCTGTAGGAGCCATGATATGATGTTTTTCCTGATCTAACTTCCATTTTTCATACCTTATTGTTCTTAAAAACAGCAGGAGAGAAAAAAAATCACTCTCAAGCAAAACAAATTGTCATGGAGCAAGATAAATCCTAACCTATCACTTTAAAAAAATGGAGCATGTGACTTTTCTTACAAACCAAGGGGCAGCATCACTCCTGCATTAATTTTTATCACTCTTTCTGCACATGTTTCTATTGTTATAGCAGTAAATCTGTCCATGTGATCTGTCATGCTGTGGGTTATCTTCTCTGGCTTCTGGGATTTTGGAACTTACTGTTGTCTTCACCCGTGGCTCAGAGGGTGGTGGGGCCTGTGCAGTGAACAGAGCTCTTTCACAACCATCACGAGCTGTGGTGAGTCGCTGAGGAGGGCAGCACACACAGTCCACTGTCATCATGGGCAGGTGAATAGCAGTAATGGTGAATAGGTATTAAACAATGAAGTGTTTTTTCTAGTCCTGTATGGATGGGGGGGGTTTTGTTACTGAGGAACCCTCAGAGAAAGGCATTTCTCTGCCTGACATAGCCTGTCCTTCATTTCCAGGCAGCTTCACAGCCATTTCCAAGCTGGAGAGTTCCCATAGAGTGCAGTCTCTTTGCTTGAAAAGAAAAGTTTCTTTGAAAGCAGTGATCCTAGATCTGCAGTGTCTAAACATGCATATTCTTGATTACAATAAGCATTTTTAAGTGAGATAGTTCCCCCACTGGCTGGCTATTACAGCAGTAGGATTTATGCTTTTCATTTCCTGACTCCAACAGCTAGGTAACATAAATAGCTTTTTCCTTTTTTTTTTACTTTAAGAGCTTCTTGGAAATCTGAAATTTTGTTCTTCCTTTTTAGACTGATTCTAGAATTTTACCCTTTTTTAAAATAGATGCAAGTCTTTTTGAATTTTTTGAGGGACAAAATCTCTCAGGATGTTGTCCTGTCAATGAACTTCTTTTGTTCCAGATTATCTGGTCTTTAGGTTCCTGTGGATCAGTTGCACTTTTTTTTATAAGCTCTGATGGAAAAAACCCAACAGATTGATGTAATATTTTAAAAGTTTTTCTTTCTTTTTAGCTTTTAGTCTGTGTGGATGTCATTGGTCAACATTTTCTAATTAATGTGGTTAGTGTATACCAGTTACAGAGCTGGAGTGGCTAGATCCATGCAAAGCTACCCAGGATGATGCTCATTTGAGAGAGGCATCCTGTGATTGTTCTGATGTTGTAGGAATCACTTATTCAAAGCATAGTCATGGCGTGGTGCTCATTCCCCTGATTGAGATGTTTTGATGACAGTGGTTCTAGTTAGAAGCAGAGTACACTGTAAACATACCTCCAGAGGCAGGTCTGGGGTTCCCTGCGGGATTTCATCTTCAGGCTGGATCATTTTGGCAGTTCAGTCCCTACAGTGAAAATCTTGATCTTGTCTAAAAGTTTTGGAACTGCTAATCAGACTGGGATGAGGGAGTAAGAGCTGCTCTTGGTTAAACACTACTGTCCTGCTGCTGAAGCTGACAATACACGTTTTTCTCCCCAGGAGTATAATTGGATTGTAGGCTTTTGTAGAAAACCACAAAGTGGTCCAAATTTCTTCTCAATGAGTTTCTACTACGATTTTCATTTCAAATAACAAAAAGCATATAGAACGTCAACTGAAAAGGCTACATGGTGTGACCTTGCCCATGGAGAGCAGCCGACTGCTGCTGTCCAGGAAGTTTTATTTTAACAGCGAGCCTTTGAACATCAGGGATGCTGAGCTGTAGCATAACAGTCTCTCAAAATCTGTGAGATCTTTTGTGTACTGAATACTGAAGTAGGCTGCAGCAGTAGTAGTGCTGTTTTGTATAAATGTTAAAGCTACATATGTTGCTAGATAAAAACTACTCATAGGTTTATAAATGTGGCTGTGTAGGAATGTGACAATACTTCTCTGAACACAGCATTTTTTATTTGATGTTTATTTTCTGTTGACGGATATGTCAACTTTAAAGTAGCCATACGGTTCCCAGTTGATTATGAATTTGAGAGGGCTGATGCACATTGCTTAGTCTAAAAATCTAAAATAAGTTACTCTAAAGCTATTTGCTCAGAAGTTGCCAGACTTTACAGGATATCCATAAATAACTTTGTGCAAAACTTGAATCCACTGTCAAAGTTAAGCCATATGCCAATATCAAATCTCCAGCACAGAAGCATCAGACATATGCACCACTCCCTAATATTTTGGTGGAGCACATGGTTGATAGGAGACTGCAGCTCACGCCTCCTGGGGCGTTGAGTCAGTGGAGTGACTTCTGTTCACCACCATAGACTCTTGCTCGGGCACCATCTGTTGGATTTTTCCCCATGTTGGAGGTAGATAGCTGATTATTTGAAAATAGGATCATGTCTTACATAATATTATCATGTATTTAAGGGGCCGTTGAAATGGGCAGAGTAGAAGTGATTGTTTGGATGAGTCTGAATAAAACAAAGAATGCAACATATTACATTAACAATCCAACATTAATAATTAATCTCATGAAGGAGTAAACTGATTTCTCAGAGAAAAGCATTTCCTAAACAGATAAATCCTTCAGAATAATGTAGGACTTACAAGAAAAGAGTGTTGGAAAGCTCAAGGAATCTAAGAAAGGGGGATGAAAGGACCGAAAAGCCCTCCTTCCTTCTTTGCCCCATTTATTTTGTTCAGAGGGCCACAATGAATCATACGTCTCTTGTGAGTTGCAGGAATAATCTTACTGTCCAAATGGCTTAAAGAGAGTTTTCACTTGGAAAGAAAATAATCAATAGGATGAGATATTAAAAGGGAATTTTCCCCCTTCTTACTACAGGCAGTACTGTCAACTCTCTATTGAATTTATGATCTACAGGAAATTAAACATTGACAGCATCACCCACAAAGATAAGCATGTATTGCTTAGGGTTAATGACTTGCTGAATTTTCTAAATCGAGCTATGTATATATTAGTCCCTCAGATTTTTATCAAGTGACTGTTGGCAAGTAACCATGGATAATGATAGCAAACGAAAATTCCTTTTATAAATGACAGAGTCGTGCTGTTGCATTTTAAGCTCTGGCTTTCCAAAGATCTGCCTACTGTCTTGGCAAAACTCATTTGCATGTGTGCAGTATTTTGTTTGAATAACATAATTGTTATGTCATCCACTTTTGCACACACTTATGGAGCCCTAAAAAGGGAATTAGAGATGCTGAAGCAGTTTGCAGTTCAGCAGCTTTGGAAACATGTGCCCATGCTGGACTCCAAATTCATAATTAAGCATCTAAATTAATGGCTCTATTTTAAAAAAAACAATGCTGGGCTCTCAGGAGTCACTTTATTTGCTTGAGATATACTGATCTTAAAATTAGGCCCCAGCTGATTATATCAGCAGCTGTAATCAGACTTTTTCTTAACTTTCCAACTTCCCCAGAGCTGCAGGCTCCTTGTAGCTAGAGGAATAAACAGATTAAGCCCAGGACTTTTTAGTTTGCTTCTGTTTTAAATCACAGAGTGGAGGCAGGCTAGTGGCACGTCTGTATCCTTTTCCTTTCTGTGATATCAAAGACCAGTTGCCTTCTCAGACTTTCCTCATTGACCTACTGGAAGAAGGCATCCTGATTGCCAGGGCACAATGTCCTTTATGAAAGCTACACCATGAGACTGGTGATGATCAGTGGGAACTGGTTGATAAGGAAAGAGGTGTGTGATATGTACACAAACAGAGAGCATTGCTACTGTTGACATTTAGGTTATCTCTTTGGGAAAAAAAGAGGGAGAGAAGCTCCACACAAAGTGATCGGAATCATTTGGAGGAGCCTGTATATTTCCACTGGCCTGTGGGGGAACCTCATTTGTCAGTCTAAACTAAATATCTGAAATTCATGCAGCAGTTCTCTAGTGAGTCAGAGTTACTGTAGATACTGTTTTCTTACTGTTTTCTGTACACCATCTATGTGATCTATTCATTTTTCACTAAAATTAAAGGAGGCAGTTGCAAACCAAGTAATTTTTTTTCTTTTAACAATGAAATAGAGAGGCAAAGAAAAAGCATGTTTTGTCAAAACTGAAAGAAGAATCTTCAGAGCAAATAACATTTCCTTTGGGATGCATTAATGATGGTACATGCATCTCCTTTAATTTTCTTCCATTTAAGGCCTCTATTTAGGCACTGGTCAGACAGAACTGTCCCTTGCTTTGTGAGATGAAAATATTGAAGGCTAGATTGGTTTGGTGTGCTTGGTTGGTACTGGTTTTTCTGTTTTTTTGGTTTTTTTTTTTTTTTTTGTTTTGTTTTGTTTTTTTTTTGGTTTGTTTGTTTTGTTTGTTTTTTTCTTTTTTTTATATACTCTATTACTTGAAGCCTCAGGGGTTGACATAATACTAAGAGGAATAAAATCCAGGTCAAGTATATAGCACTTCTGATAATCCAGAGCACTGGCACTGGATTACCAGGAAAAAAAAAAGGAAAGAAAAGAGAAAAAAAAAAAAAGGAGAATTTTCACAATAAACCTATGTCCCTCTTACTGCTTTGTATCCAAGGCATTTTGTGGCTTAATCTGTCTTTCATAAAAAAAAATACAAATGTGAAATGAGATGGCAGACCAAATGTAGTTAATGCAGACCAGAAATATACCTTTCCCTTTTATGCCTCTCAGTCTCTACCACTCTCATCCTCTCAAAGTCCTATCAGTCAAAACCATGGCCAACAAAATAACTCTGATATAGGATTAAATAGAAGAAACATTGTTCATTCCCACTTTGAAGAGTGCTGAAGGCTTGTTACGGGAAGCAAATGCCATGACTGACACAGGCACAAGTGCCATGGTAGTAACATCTCTTCCCAGCCAAGAGTTAACTGTGCTGAAACTGTTTTGATTTATCAGACAGATGAAAAGCCAAAGAAATTCACTTTTCCTAAAGGAAGTGTATCAGTCTGACCTCCTCGTGTGTACCTACCTGTTAGTGAGCCATTAAAGAAATCTCTCTAGTAAATTCAAATTTGGCATAATTTCAAGACTGCAATTTGTCAGCATCACTGATAGGGCACTTTGGCTCTAGGTGAAGAACAGACAATGAACAAAAAGATATTAATCATTTGTCACATCGCAGATTCAAAGTAGGTGAAAAGCCAATATTTTATCACAGTTGCATTTTTGGTGGCAGTTTAGACTTTACCAATGTTCAAGAAGAATTGAGCTCTTACAGAAATATGACCATCAGAGTAACAATAGTACTACAAGAAAAATAGTGAAACTAATGCAAGTTCTATTACAGTCTTTGTTTTCCCTTTGTTTTTTTTTTAATATAAGTAAGTATATTTCTATTTAGAGGCTATTAAGGCAGCTTCTTTCTTAAGAAAACAGAAGTAAATGTTTGCTGGATAAAAAGGTATTAGTCATATTTCATATTAAATCTGGCATCCACTTAGCAAGATTGAGATTGATGTGCCACTCTGATGCTAAAAGCAAGAGGACTCAATTTCTAGTCTCACAGAAAAATCCTGAGCATGTCAGGGAGAAGAGGGTCTTTCACTGAGTTCTGGGAAAGTTGCTGGTTTTACTGTTTTGTCCCTGTGGTATCAGGGCTCCTCTTGCTTCTGAGGCCTCCCTTTTGCACGCTGCAATCTTCAGGGAAAGGCTTTCATTCAGAACACATACCTTGTTGGAGAGAGAAGTAATTTCTGTATTTTTGGTAGCTGCATGCGACAGCCTAATCACTTGGAAACAGTACATGTTGAATCTTGGATGACCAAGTTATGAAACACACTAGTTATGAAACTAGTGTGTTTCATAACTTGGTCACAGTAGGCAGGGAAAATTGCTGTATTGTTCTTGAAAGTTTAATTTAAAAAAAAAAAAAAAAAAAAAAAAAAAAGTGTTTCAGAAAGTATTCAAAGAAGATTTTCCAGATGTTCAGGATCAACTTTTCAGATAGGTAGAATCTATCTAGGTCTCTGGAAGATCAACATCTAAAAATTTGTTTGTAGACAAATTTCAAGTTGCAACCAGTTAGACTGTAAGGATGTGTTAAGTACCTAGAGAAGCTGGAATGCCCATAATGAGAATCCAGAAGTACAACAGTCACAGAATTTAGTCCAAGGAGGTATCTAAGTACTGCTAAAAATTCTTGCAACTACCTACATGCTTCTTTTGGCAGGAATAAACGCCTGTTAAAATCATTCCAGAAACTACAAAGGAATGTCCTAAACATCTGTTAGAGAGAAAGTGAGAGCAAATGGCTAGATACTCTAAATTTGTAGAGATTAAGAACAAAGGGAAAGATCACAATACAGGACGAAAATGGGATCACCTTAAGGTGTGAAGTAATATCAGTAGAATGGAATTTTACAGTGAGAATTGGAAGGTTATGCATTTAGGGCCTCATAAAAGGCTCTGATTTTTTTCCTGAAGAGATATTAGGCTCAGTGGCAGAAAAGAGCTATTTTCTGTGGAGCAACTTAAAGGTCGTGGCTTCTTGTTCTAGCAAAACAAACACTAAGAGCATTTTTATTTTAACAGAGTATTATTCTCTGTTATAACACTAAGTAGGTAAACATTTGAGATTAATGAACTAAGAGTCTGCATTAGCACAAAGAAAAAGTGGACACAAACACAAAACAAATGAAAAAGTTTTTAGCTATTAGAAGATGGGTTTCTGCAAAAGCTTTTTAATCTGAACAGGAAAAAAAAATCCAGCAAGTTCTAACATGAAGACTATGGCATTTGTAAAAGGCTTGATCTGGTGTTACTGGGCAGAAGTGATGTCCTAGTAGGGGAAAAGTAAAAGGTCTTTAGAGTCTCTAATTCTTGAGGGATTTTAAAAACTTTACGTGCTATACTATTGGCTTTAAAGTTGTGTTAATAATTCCACTTCTTAGCAAAATTCTCCTTAAACACTACCTGTCTTATTTTTTCCAAAAAAATAGATTTTTCCTGTTCCTGGTGGGGATTGTTGTTGTTATTATTATTACCACCATTATCAGCATGATTGTTATCTTGAAGGCAACATGGATAATCAAAATGTGTGAAAAATTTCAGCCAGGGTCTTTTTTAAGGAAAATTCCAAGGGGCTAAAACTAATTTTTCCTTTGTTAATTTTATCATATTTGCAGTTATTAAAGACGAGTGAGAATTTCTGAATTTGATGAATGTCTGCATATGTACTCATCACTAGAATCTTTATAGCTTGATAGAACTGATCTAGGACTACTGACCTCAAGGTTTATCCTTGCCTGTTGCATGATGAATATCTATCATCTTGCCAGGAAAATTATGAACGTATTTCTGGCCTCCATAGTGTGTTCTTCTGGCATGTCCCATCTGTGGCCTGTGAGTATTTTAGCCACTGCTCTATCCAGTCATTTTTTGTTGGTCTCTACTGAATAAGCCATGTTGTGTTGGGTATGCTCAACGTACCAGTGTTAGGAGCCCACTGGTTGTGTTAGGTGCAATGCAACAAAGTTGGTCTGTTCATCAGCTAAAAGATCCTAGGAGATCCAGCAGATAACTTTATCTAGCTATAGCTCTGTTATGGCCTGGATATACTTGATTGTTTGCCTTGTATTTGTTTGTTGATTACAGTTTCTAAACAATTCCTTCCCCCATTAAAATTTTGTGGAGTTTTCTGGGTTTTCACCCATTTTTTTTTTCCTTTTTTCCTCTATCTTCCTGGATGCACTGCTATTTATTTCCTTTCATTCATATATTGGAAGTAAATAAACACTTGCTCAGGAGCAGCTACCTTAACACAATGGCATTCCATGCTGTATACTCAATTCTGACTACTTTCTCAGAAGTAAAAAGCATTTACTGATATAAGCTAACTTTCAAGTATTGTTGGTAGATAAAAAATGCTTTCTGTAGTCCAAGAAGATTACTGCAGTTTTGCTTAAACCTATAAATCAGAAGGGGAATTGAATATCTTTTAGTTGTGTTACTGGTAAGACACTGTGGTCCTCAGTCAAATAAGGATTTCAGAAAGAGGACTGAAATTCTGAAGTGGTTTATATTAAAAACCTACTTCTTTTGATAGTTCCAGCCCCTGCAGGGGTGAACAAATTGTGACAAAGAATATAATTATTTTATTAAAAAGTAAGAGAAAATATGTTAATACAAAATGGAATTCACATTGTGGGCACCTAGTGAAAAATGCTGTCACAATGGTAGAGCCACAATCCAAAATCATCTACATGACAAACAAGGAAAATAAGAAATAATAATATTTTGCAGTACTAAATATCACTATATTGCTAGTTCATGAAGAGATGCATGCAAAGAAAATACAATTCAGTGCTCTACTTATGTCTGTCAGTACTTGCTGTTGCTCTTTTTCTTTGTGTCTCATTGTACAAGTCCTGAATAAAAAAAAGGAGTGGGGTTACTTCGCATTGGAGTTGGTATCTATGAAGAGAATTTAGGACATTCAGAATTCAAACAATTGTTCCAAAATTTCTGAAAATTTGGGAAGGCATCACACAATAACCTTGAAAACATGATTAGAATTTTTATTAATATTATGTGTGGAGAGGGGTTCTTTGGGACTTTTGGTTTTGTTTTTTTTTTTTTTTTTTTTTCCAAAACCACAGAGTAAAGAGATCTACCTGTCTACACTCCAGCTAGCCCTCCATCATGTGCATCCATAATAGTCTGGAGTATATTTGCTTTCTGGAATAATCTTTAAAAAACCTTGATTGATGCAGATTTAGGAAACATGCTTACTTGCTTTGTTTTTTGTTTTGTTTTTTTTTTAGAAGAGATCTGCAGAATTTTTTGTTAGATACAGCCAGCAAGATGATGTCCTAGGGTATCACAAACAATAATAGTTAGTATTACTCTTTGTGGCATATAGTGGGACAGATTCTTTCACTTGCTGAATCATTAGATTATCTTGTAAAAAAAACACTGAGAAAAATGATGTAAATTAGATTCTGTGTTCTGAAGTAAAAAAGCACCTTTTATAACAGGGTAAGGGCTGAATACTAAATACTCTGTTGTATGCAATGAAGATAGGAAGAAGTGAGGAAATACAACAGGGTCAAGAGAGGCTACTTTTGGAGCTCTCATTCATTGCCATCAGCTAGAAAGCCATGATGAGAGAGGTTTTCTTTTGAATTCTGTTTCCACAGAAAATTTCAAAGGCAAAACATCACCTCAGCCCAGCCAGAGATTGCTTTGTTTCTCACCTTTTTTTCAACCCACCATTGGCACAATGTGAAGAAAAAAAATAGTTTAATATTAATTCTTAAAATATTTTTTTAATTAAAATAGATCAAACTGTATTTTCAAGTACTTTTGATCTATGGCAAACAGCTTATTTTGCCTATTATGCTGATTTTTTTATTCTTTGTTCCCACCGTGTTACCATTTTCCTGTCTGCAGCTTGTGTAAAGGTATACATTCTGTTTGTTCTCCCACATTCCTGCTGACAACACTGGAGTTTAAGTACTGTAAACTGACATAGTATTGCCATGCTTCACAAATTTTCCTTTGACACCCATTTTAACTTCAGATTTCTTTATAAAAAGAACCACATTTCTATGCATCTCTGTTACAGAAAAAAGTTCTGCCAAACTGATTCCACATATATTTTTTTAAATTACCACAAAGTACCTATATATCTATGATATTATATTAGGTATCTGTTAGATACTTTGATGTTTTTAGCAAGTAAAAATGCCTTTACAGCTCAAAATATTATATTCTTTTCTTTGGCTTTTTGCTACTTTGGAAGCATTATATAGTGTCAAGGTGAATAATGTGTGAATCACAGTAATAACATCTCTGTATCTAGAGAGATGAAGGTCCATAGCATTTGTCTTATTTTTTGGTTTACTTGTGCTATGTAGTTGTAGCAGTAGCCTGGAGTGACATATAGTCCAGGAAAATAACCTGAGGTCTTATCAGAAGTAGAGGATTCATAGTAGTAAATTGCCCTTTTTTTGGTTACTGTTTTCCATAGCAACCCTGTTGAAATAGAACAGAGCTTCTGAGGAAAATGTGGAAGGCTGTGTCTCATTCCTTTCCCCTCTCCAGCAGCAGGGGAAAATTAGGACAGGGTATTTCACTGCTTATATTGCACTGTTCTGCTTTTGGATTATCATGTAGAGCAGAAGTCTAACCAGGTGGCCAGGACAGTCCTTCAAAGAAGAGTATCTGTCTCCACTAACTGTGGATGACTGTGGACAGCTGAGAGAGAACAGCCACCTTAAGCTGGTGTGTATTATGATCCCTCCCCTTCCTCTCCACTTGCCTTGGAAGTTCATGCAGATTTAAGTGATGAATTACAGGCCTATGTAAGTAATTGTATTTTTTTACCAAATGGCCTTATCACTTCATATATTACCAGTTTATCTTCCCCAGCACTAATTTGAGTGTTCAGAACTTTGGAATCACTTCAGATCACTGATTGTGTTTTCTAAATAGCAAGCAGTCCAGCACAGTGTTGTTTCTTTCCATTTAACCCACTGCTGCTGTGTCTATATTCAACAGCTGTCAGAGAGCACCACTTGCAAGTGATCTTCTGTCTGGAAGTGAGGCAGGTTGGGCTAGCAGCACACCCTACACAGCTGGAAGGCCAGAGCACAGCTGCTCACAAACAGCTCACTCCCTGAGCCAGTTAGCATCTTCCTGTTCTCCTTTGGCACTCCATCTCATTGATTTCAAACCGTCGGTGTCTTTGCAGACACACCCCACTAGGGGATTTCCTACACTTAGATGGGAAACTCATTGTAATAAATATCCTTTGCCATGCCGTAACACTGGTTTTTTTAAGCAGCCTTCTCCATTGATCTCTCCACAGTCTCCTGTAAACCAAGGGCCTGTCTGGCTCTTTAGCAATAGAGTTTGTTCAAGTAAGAGCAATCTCTGTTGTAGTCACAGGAATGCTTCCATGCTGAAGGAATAAACATGCCTTCTATTTTGAGCCTGACTTTGAATTGCCATTTTACCCATCTTGGAATAAAAGTTTCAACAACTCCATATTTCTTATTGCCTAGCACGTTCAAGTGTATCTGGGACAAGATAGCATTGAAATGCAAAAGCTTGGGAAAAGGCGATGGTATTTTCTTTCTCTGAACAACTGCAGTGTTTGTGCTGAGAAATAGCTCTGTGCCTCACCCTTAATCTCAGGAGATAGTACTGCAGCTCTGTGTCATGAAGTCCTGCATGCATCAGATAATTTGTGACTTCGCTGAGCTTTTATAGACCACTATAAATACACATGTGAACAAAATAGTGTGTTCAGGAGATGGTGTTCATTGTTCTCTTTCACCACCCTGGTCCTCTGCACATACACTGGGTACCCTGGAGGTACAGAAAACAAAAATTTGCTATGGACATCTGTTCTCTGGCCAAACAAGAGGAATTAAGTGTTTTACTAGAGATGCATGCCTTCAAAAGCAGTAATTGTAAAGGGATTACGTAGTTTTATATAGATGATGGCATGAATTCCTTCCAGCAGGATGTGTAAGATCCAGTGCTGTTCCTGAGGGAAGGGTACAACATGCGGCAGCATATTGATGGAGAGGCAAGCAATCTGTTTGCAGCCTTATCTCAGCCTCAGCTCCTTATCAGGCAACCTTTTATAGACATGCCTATCCTGCAGAGAAAGGCATCATTAGTAGCTGTAATTGTTTCCTGTGCTGGAGTGGACCATTTAAAGAACT
Organism: Chamaea fasciata; assembly: GCF_029207755.1. Lineage (NCBI taxonomy): Eukaryota > Metazoa > Chordata > Aves > Passeriformes > Sylviidae > Chamaea > Chamaea fasciata. The sequence continues at coordinate 65,339,620 of NW_027094086.1, read as the reverse complement.
GTATAGCACATATAAGTATCAGAGCAGCATCTGAAGAAGAGTGGTGACAGCCAGAGACATCCTTTTCCATGGGCAGACTGTGATTTTATGTTTAGTTTATGGAAAGATCAGTAATGTTCAGAAATATATTATTGCACATATAGAGCCATACATAATAAGGTAACTATTTGACAAGACAGAAAGGGTCAAATCTGACTATTCATGGTTTGGATTTATGATTTTACTGGGAAGTCCTGCTCCACGTGTTTTTGACTCTGGTGTTTTTTTACTTTTTTTTAATTTTATTTTGTTGTTGTTGTTGTTTGTCTTCCCTTTGCAGTGGCTCTGACTAGGTTAGCCAAAACTTTAAACCAAATTTGCGTAGTTGATATGTGGTTTAAAAATAAGCAGTGATCTAAATTTTCTGTTGGATAAACTGTCATTCTGTTTAACACAGTTTTTCAGATTGTAATATTTGCTCATAGGTATAATTTTAGATAACCACCCAAACACAGTGATAGTTAAAATAAGCGAGTATTTCCTTAGGAGTTTCAGAGATAATTTGTCTTGTTTCTGTCAGTTAGCAAAATGCTATCTTTGCATTACCTAATAAACCAGTGTAACATCTAATAAGCCTTTAATGAAGATCTTCAAAAAGCAATTAAATTAGTGCTGGTCAGCCTGCTCTAGGTGGCCCTGCTTGAGCAGGGAGTTAGAGGAGATGACCTCTAGGGGTCCCTTCCCACCTCAACCATTCTGTGAGTCTGTGATTCTGCAATGCTGTAATATAATTCCCTTTATTCATTGCTGAGCATGTCACCACTTGACATCTAAAATGCTCTGACCTGCCAAATTATTGTATACTGTTGAAATATAAGGATGGTTTGATTGGAGTTTCTTAAATAATAAAACTACTGCATTATCTTATTTTAAATAGAGAATGTAGATGGCTTCACTTCCTAAGCATCTGATGCAGATTTCCGTCACACCAGCATAGCTCAGGAGTAACAGACTAATTTCTAGGATTGCAGTAGCCTGTAAGCTGAAGGGTGATATAATATCTTGCTTGCTGTGCATATTTCTTCCTGTGTCATAATAAAACAAACAAAAAACCAAAAACACCAACCCAAGTCTTTATTATTCAATAAATCATACAAGTCCCTGCCATGGGGTATTTTTTCAGATTTTCTGAGCTGTCTTCAAAGTGAGGAAGACTGGTGTCCTTTTTTTACCTCATTTGGGAGTCTCTTCTGTATAAAACAGCCAGATTATGCCTATAATTTTGGGTGGTTTTTTTGAGTTTTTAACTAATTACAGGTGGAAAAAGTTAGTTTATGTTGAGCAGCTTTGCCTGTAAGAGAGAGCTTGATTGGTGTGAAGACCTGAGTATATCTGTACTTCGGATTTTAGTGATGTGAAGAGATACTAAAGTGAGATTTAAAAACATCTAGCTTGATTAATCAATGTAGTCTTGTCAAAAAAGCACAGAGCTCAGGGTCATAACTCCATTTTTAGAATATGTGGAGTTTCTGCTGTTTAGTAAAAATTCTTCTGCTGCCCAAAAAACACATTTAAAGCAAAAAATTAGCTGCACTAGATCTTGTTGTAGAAGTCAGTGTCACAACTGCTGACACCATTCCTCAAAGGGGAGAGCAGCTGACAGCCATTCAAGGAACCTCTCCAAATACATTGATTTGAAATGAGAGTCCTTTCCTGTAGCTCTCTGTGTCCACAGAATGGGGGAGTGGTCTACTCATAAATCTAGTCCTAGTGATGATGTTTTTAGTGTTATAAATCGAACTTTTGCCTCTTTAACAGGCCATGGAACTGTATCTAGGAAAAAAAAGAGACCTTTTAGAGTGTGTAATGAAAATCAAGGAACAGAAATATTTATGTTCTGGTCTTGTGAGTCAGAGCTGGATTTTGGCTGGAGGTCTCAGAATATGGTGGGTATGATGGCTGTATAGTAAGTGTGACTTTCAGCTGAAGAAAATTTAACACTGGGTTGGTGTCTGAGAATCAGATGGAAGTGTTGGTTTTCACTTACCTTTTATCACAAAAGCAATGCAAGGACACATTTCCCAGCGTGTGCCAAACTGGGCCCTCATTAGAGGGCAAAAAGAGAAAGATTCAGCAGTAAAATATACTGGACAGGACAGGAGTACAGAGAGGTGAGAGTATTTATAGAAGCCATAGATTATCATCCCTGGTTTATCTCAGAGTCTAGCTGTGCCAGTGGAGGCAGCCATGCACTTCTGTACCCAGGCTGACAGTACAGCTTCAAGTCAGAAGAAAGCACTCTGCTTAACCTGCCGCTCTTTCTGCACAAACCTTCCTAGTATAAGAGCTTCCCCAAATTGCCAAGGTATTTGGAGGTAGCAGCTTTGCATCTATAAGCCATCAATCAATACCAGTATTCAATGGGGTGACAAGTCCCTGATATTTCTGACATTTAGGTGTTCTATTACACTTATTCTGCGATCTTCTCCAGTCTTAGCTTCAAGTTTTCAATTCTTTTGGCTAATTTTGTAAGTAATGTTTATATTTTACTGTGTCAGTCATTGCAAACCTCTAAGCTGAAGGCAAATTTCAGTCCAGCCAACTTGACATCCCTGGATACAAAAGTTTCACATTTCTTCTTTGGTATGAGCAGATGTGACAACAAGTTCTGGCTTCAAATTTCTAAGTTCCAAAATATCTGATCTCCGGAAATCTCACCTGTGTCTTGTTTTTCCATTTTCACTTTTTGGTTTACATGAGCAATGAGGGATTTTTCAGGCATCTGTGAGGCTTAGTGGTACAAGCTGGATCCTAGTTCTAGGGGAACAGAAGAACCATGAGGCTGTGTGCCAGTATTTTTGTTTCCTAAGCTGCTCCCTTGACCAGGGCTAAGACTCCTCTTTGTACATTCCCATCTGAAGCCTTTAAGGGAAATGAACTAGCATATCTTTGGCAGCTGCATTAAAATAAGGCCTTACTGTCTATCTGTTAGGTGAAGGGATTAGTTAAATAGGAGCAATAGAGAGCTCAGCCAGCTCCTTGGATAAAAAGAGACCTCTTCATAACTTCAGTCAGCAGTGTTCCTCTTCACCCCAGTGTCTCCTGTTTCTATCCCCTCTGTTTCGGTACAACATTTAATGCATTGCTACAGGGAAAGGCATGCCTTTGTTCCTTTTATGAAGTCAGTGCCTTTAGAAATAGTACTAGATTATCTGTGAGACTTCAGGGTGGCATGAAACTGTAGTCATAAATGCTGTGCCTCCAGATTTCCTGTGGTAAAACAGTAGGATCTCAGTTGATTCAAGGTCCTAGTTGTTTGTGGGTGACACTCAAATATTTTACTGGGATGTGGAAGTGAAATATCAGGCACTTCCAGTCACGAGTGCTGTTGCCAACAGTAGCTCTTGTGCTCACTGGAAATACACTGCAAGTGCATTTCTCCTTCCTTACATTTTGAAATCACTTTAAAAATTATCCTGCAAATTCAGGTCAGAATTTGTGAGGACATGGGGAAAGTAATTTTCTGACCAAGGAGGAGAAGAGGAGGAGGCCAAACTATCTCAGTCCTACCAATAATTCCACATTTACTAAAATTGTAAGCTTAGGAATAGATGTATTTAGATATCTTAGGATATTAGGATTTAGATATATTGGAAAGTATTGGAGCATCAAGCCTGAACAAGCACTTGAGAGACCGTGGAATTGCCAGGAGGAGGCTTCTGTTAATTCTTCTTTTCACTTGGCAGCAACACCTCTAGATGTGAGGGTATCCCAAGCATTTGTTGTTGAGAGGAGGAATGGAAAGATCAGCTGTTAGACCAGGGCCCCTGACCATTGCCATTAGAACTGAGCTGGATTTAGTATGCTAAGTGCCAATAGAAGCCATTCCCTTAGTGGATGATTTTAGGGGGGTTTTGGAGTATTCCCTTTTTCTGGGAGTGCATTATTCACAGTTGTGCAATGTATTCTAAATATGCACAATGACAAATTGGACTACTTCCACAGAACATGGACTGAGGCATAAAATGTTTTAAGAGATGACTGTTCCTTCATATTATTTTTCTTATTACTCCCTCTTTTACCTTTTCAGTGCCATTTCCATATGGATTTAATCCTGTTCATGTCCATTAGCCACTAGTGCTGCATTAATATGGATTGGCCATATAAGATACTCCCTGGAGTATGGTCCTAGTTCCCATGGCATGTATAACTAAACCAACTTGGTTTCCCATCACTTCCCTCCTTCACTCCTAATGTATTTACCCACCCTGCCTACTTTTTTGAGTGAGTTTTATTACTGGTTATATTAATGCCATCCCTGACTAGTGACTTGGTTTGGAGATAAGAAGTATTGAAAATTGACCCTTAAAAGACCAGAAGCTGGAAACCAATAGAAAAACCTTGATGAGAGTGGTGTGTTCTCCTTAAGAACTGTAATGCAGCACTTTTTAATGATTTTAAATTATCTGAATATCTAAAAGAAAAATGGTACTAAAAACTATGTGTTTACATGATCTTCAGAATCTTTTTTTTCCTTCCTCAAGTAATTCATTCCTGCTACTAAATTGTTTTGGTTACTTTGCAACCCGCACTTTATATGGCAGTCTTATGTTGTGAATTTAACAGTAATACTTCAGCTTGAATACCTTTTTTAATTTTATGAAAACAAAGTATTTGTTTTTACTTTTATACTTGTTTACAGGATGCAATATATTTCCTCAATATTCATATTGAAATTGTCAGATGTGCATGTGCCCTGTCAAAATCACTCTAGAATGTTAAATAAATTTTGGCATCTGTGAGCAGCATAGAATGACAAAAAAGGATGACTGTGGAGAATAAATGTAATGGCACAATGGATAGCCAAGGAAACACGTGAAATAACTTTCAAACATACCTCTTTTTCTTCCTGTTCCACACCATACACTCTTAGCTGTCAAAATGAGCTTGTGTATTTTAGGTATTGCATATTTGTGAATGTGTAAAATACTGAGAAAATAGGTTCCACTCAAGGAGTTACTCCTTTCAAAATTTTTATACTTTTAGGGAAGGAAAAATATTTAAGAAGGCATTGTTTATGTAGATATGCACATTTATCTCAGGGTCACCATAGCCTGGGGCGGTGTGTGTAGCCAGTTTGCATGTTCTCCTTAGAGAGAGCTGTACCAGCTCCCTGTGCTGAAGACGACAAGGTCAGGGAGTGACCATGTGGGACAGGGACCGAATGTGACCTGTGTCTGGCTGGTCCTTTGCAGGGTCTCAGCCTTGCCTGGTGGGTATGCACTGCTGCCAGGGCTGACTGCCACAAGAGGATCCTGCTGAAGAGCCCTGTGGGGCTCTCAGCAAAAGGTCCCCCAGAGGCCCTTGGACAAAAAGGTAGCTGGTCCCATCCTCCAGCAGTTCTTTGGTGGTGGAGTTCACTGTTACCCTTTAACAAGAGTTAATGCAGGTAGATAAGTCTCACATGCATATGTAGGGTAATGTCCATCAAGAAAATAAAGGGAATTCTGCAAGTTGCAATCAACAGGAGGCTTTAATTCAGGAGATGTTGTGGTCCAAATCCAGTGAGAAAACTGTTTTCTACAGTTTGTGCTTCTAGTAGAGTTTTCCTTGTAGGGGAAAGCTAAAATGAAAGCAATTCTAGCCGATGTTTTTTGTAAGGGTGTTTACTACTAAACTGAACAAATCTAAAGTGTGTTTTAGACTTAAACTTGCCTAATCTATGAACTGCCTTCTGGCTTGTTACTGCTGTACAGGATTCTTCTGTTATCAAAATATTTAGTGGAATTGGTAACCTATTACACTTCCATTTTGTAAAATTTATCACATACCTACAGTAGGGGACAATACTGGTTATTCATATTTAAATTTGTTTAACTTTCTCTGAATTGTATGTTGTGCATCTGTTACTACATCAGGGACATGGTTCTCTGTTGTCCATTGTCGTAAAATAAATGTTGTCACAAGGAATGAGATGGGTAAATTCCATTTAAATTCATGCAAGAGAAATGATAATTTAATCTTGTGAAACCTCTAACTTGTATTCTTCCATGGAAACAAAATTGTACCAAGGGCCAGAGGGTTCTACTAGGAATTTTAATACCAAAGACAGTTAATTTCTACCTTTTTTTTTTTCTTTTTTTTTTGGGGGGGGGGGGATGGGGGAGGTGAGATGTGGAGTGGAGGAGTGGGAGAGGAGGAGAAGGAAGAAAGGCTTGGTTACATTTAACTGTAGTATGTTCTCATTGCAAACAAAGAACAGACAAAAGACTGTGGTGTTGAAGAAATAAAAGTAAAATAAATTACTTTTAGTCTGAAGCCATGATCTCATAATGCAGAGGTAGGAACATTTTCTCTTTTTTAAATATGCAGAGTGAATAACTGGGGGCTAATAGTAATAATTATTAAAATAAAATTCCATTGTGTTCTAACCACTGCAATCATTACAGTCTTACAGATGAAATCCCAGACACTGAAGTCAATCACTAAATGCTTTGAATAGGGCAAAATTATTCCCAGGGAGTAGTTTGATCTCTAGCACCACTTTCTTCTCTGATACGGTATCTGGATCAAATTATTACTTACAGTGTCTAGATAATGCTTTGAAAACCTGTGCTAATGCTATGAAAGGTTTCAAACAGCACTATGTGTACTTAGTAACCAAGAATGTGGCCTTGAGCATTTTTGCTTCAATGGTAGGAGGCTGATATTTTCAGACAGAATACAGGTCATACTTGAGGGAATGTGGGCTGTGGAAGAATTGTCTTCACCAGTCAAAGCCTCATGCAGCAGACTGTTTGTTAAGGTTATGATAAGCTGATTTTTTATTTTCTTTTATGAAAAATGACTCCTGCTGACACAAGGTCAGGTCCTTTGCAGTGCCATCTGCGAGATATTCAGCATTCCTTGTAGTCACTGAAAGGCCTCTCTCTGCCCATTTCACCTAAGGAAAATAAAAAGCCTTTTGAGTTGAAGTTTAAGCATGGCTTGGGAACCTCTGTTTGAAATATTTACATTGGATTCACTCAGCTCATGAATTACAGTTCTTGTTTTATCTTTTGCCTATAAGACTTTCCAGATGCTTAACAGAGCTCCAACATTGTGGAACTGAAGATAGATGACATATAGGAAAAAGCATTATACTTTTATATGTACTGGAAGGCAAAAGAAGATTTGACTTGGAGATGTTCTCAATCAGATCTGAAGAGCAAAGTAAATGCAGAGGATCAGAAGCATAATAAAGTAATGAATAGCAAATTAAACGTAGCTGTCATAAAGCAATGTTTAAGCTCTTCTTCTGGCTGAAATAGGATAGTGTGGCTTAGTAAATGAAAATGCAGGATAATATCATTAATTTATATGCCATTTTTTCAAATTTCTATCACCTTCATTGCATTGCTCAGTCTGTGCTTATAAGTTTGCTCAAATTCAGCCACCTTACAGACAGGCAGTAGGCAACAGTTTCATAGCATACTGCAAAACAGTGGGTAGGAGGAGGAATTTTGCCAAAGATATTGACATAAACTTCTCAAGAAAAATGATGCAGAGCAGGCATGGGATGCAGTTTTTATTACATATGGATGCATTCACACATGGGCAGGCTCTGTATAATCTATTTCATCTGTAGTAAGCTATAGGATGAAAAGCTATGATTTTACTGATTCTAGGCATCTCAGTCCTGACACATACAACCCTTACATCTTCCTTCTGGTGAAGCAGAGGCTTTAGAGAAAACTGCTTTTAGGGCAAAGAGATTTTTAAAGGTTGGGAATATGTAACCTGGAAGGCTTAAATTTATAGATGAAACTGTTATAGCTGGATATGGAAGAATAACCTGCAGACAAAAACAGTGTTCTTGGCCTGGCATTTCAAACGTACCACAGTGCTCATCATTTTTTCAAAATGTGGGGCTCTAGCCAAGTGTTGAGTTTAACTGCAGTCACGTTATATTATCAGTATGGAAATAGATGATGAAGTTTTCACTCAAGGTCTTGAGCAGTTAATAAATTGGTAAGTTGGATTTGCAGTGCATTCCTGCGTATTTGTTTTAAACTTGCGGATCCTAAATTTCTTTGCTTTTTCAGCTGAAAATGATGATGACTTTTTTTCACTTCCTTTTTGCTTTTACTGTGTCTCTTATCAGAGAGGAGCAAGGTAATAGAAGAAAGCATAAATGAAGAAGCATCCACTGACATTCCATGTTTTCAGTAATTGAACTGAAATCTAATAATCTAAGAATATTGTCTAGGCCCTTCAAAGAAATAACTATCATTGAATAAAGAATTTAAAATTATTTTTTCCCAAATCCTGTCCACTGTTCTTCCATACTCACTGTGAGGCTCGCCTTAGTGCCACAAAAACTGAAGAAATGCCTTCATTCTTTTCCTATAATAGATCATTAAAGACAGAAACATTGAGATGAGAATTGCTAACAGTGTTTTTCCTCCACCTGAATTGGGTGTGGTAATAGTTACATGTATTATGGATCTAACAGGCTGCCTTAATGCACAGATTGGCATTTTGCCATGGAGGTGTCATAAACCAAATTTGCTGAATATTTGTATTGGCTTGTGGTGGTGGCAGTGGGTGTTGGTATCATTTTGAGCAAGCAAAGGTGGAATATCTAATTCATTTTGTCTGGTTTACTTTAATCTCTGTTGAATCAACAATGACTCAGTAGGTTCAGCATAACAGTGATTGTTGGAAGTTACTTCAGTGTGCACTTTGGCATATGAATCTGCATTTGGAGTTGAATAATCACATTTCATGTGGATATTCCACAAAACTTAGATTGCATATAATCCTGACCTTCGGGTTCATGCAAAAGCCTTCACCAATTTCCTGGAGATTGAGAACTCTCATTGTGTTGTAAATTACAGTGGTTTTAAGGAATTGCCACTAAATAGGCAATTCCAGGAGGTATCTTTTAAGATCATTTGCCCCTTTAATTGACATAGATACTTTAAAGAATTCACTGGAACATATAATGTATGTAAAAAAAAGACAATTTTCCTACATTATCAGAAGAAATAAAACCATAGGCGCTTGTTTTCCTTGGCCTGACTGAAAGCCTCATAAGGGAAGTATTGCATTCGTATTTGAGAGTGGTAGGTGCAAGGCCTTAATTGGGTCGCCATTCTTTGGTCACCATTCTTCTTTGGCAAGAACATCCGTACTTTTTGGAGGTCTCAAAGAAATACTTTTTATTTTTTAATTGAAGCTTAATGACTTCATATTTTTCCCTGTTTTCAAGTTTTCATTCATGTGTCATTAGAGATGAGTTATGAACAGGATAAATTGGGTAATTTAGTTATATTTCCACTTTATATCTTGCCTGTTTTAAAAGAGCCTGATGTAACAATTCTATTTCACAGAATATTCAGATACTGACAATGACAATTTAGAGTCTAATTCTGCTGTAGTTATGTTACTCTAAGTATCAGAAGTCAGATGAAATTCAAGGTATTCTGTGCATTTTGCTGAAAAGCCATTTCCGGGTTAACATAAATGTATTTTCTCTCCCTGTTAATGCTCACACAATGCAAGGTGACCATCAGGTGATTTTTAACCATTTGAACTTTTCCCTGTCTTTGCCTTGCAGTGAATAAGACAGATTGGAAAAGTTCTTAGAAATGTTGAATTTTCCTCCACTATTTTAAAATAAGAAATGTTGAGAACACCTGTTCTGATTCTTATTTTTAGAATACTCCCTGGAAATCTTAAGGATGTATATCGTGAGTTCTCACACTTAAGCTGAGACAAGAGTTAACAAAAAATCTCTTGTCCAAACTGTCAGTCACTGTAGTTGCAGAAGTTTTTAAAGAAACAAAGATTTTTTGTGTCTAACAGGAACAACGCAGCTTTTCTTTTCTGTTTTGTAAGCTGTGCTTTTTTGATGAGTTACCTTGTCATTGTAGTCTACTGAGATAAACAATCTTTGAATTTTAAGTGCAAAAAAGTAGGAAAGTAAAGCCCATTCTTCCTCAAAAAGGAGGAAAAAAATTTATTCACCTCCTTTATTTAATGCACAAGGCAAAGAAATAGGAAAAAGTGGCAGTCTGGTTCCATGTTCTTCGTTCACTCTCTTTACAGGTAGGTATCCAGAATGACTTTGAATCCTATTTAAAAGGTTTTGCAGAAAGATTCCCTGCCCTCCTTACCTGTCCAGCCTTGTTGTAGTCTGGAAATGTGATGAATTTGGGTTTATCATTTGCTTTTTGCCTCCCAGGTAGCGGACACTGCATATTAGGTATGAACTGTACTGTACTGATATCAAGTAGAACAGAAGAAAAGGTCATGATTTGTTCAAAATTATTTACCACTATTAATAATTCATACGGGATGAAATTTATACTGGAGAAATGAGTAGATGTTAATGCTGTGGATGTTAACTCAGACTGCAATTACCCTATCTATTTTAAGGTTTTAAAGTTGATAAGGGAACAGTTAGCAAATAATTTCATGTTAAAAGCAAGACAGAATATTTTTAATAAATGATAATTTGTGTCTTTTACTTACAGATACGAGGCAGGTAGTGCATAGTCTACTTGACCTGGTTTTGCTAGAATGAGGAAAAGTTAAATCTGAAAAGAATAGCATCATAGTGTTCATTGCCTGAGGATTGATTTAGATTTATACAACATGGCATGTATTTCATAAGATAACTTATTTTTCTTAGTATCAGAATTACCTTCTTACCTAGCCACAGTTAGTTTCATCTCTGTAAATAAAACCAGCTCTATATAATGTTTTTCTACCTTTTCCCTTATTGTCCTGCAGCTTTAGTTGGATACCAACCAGTTTTTCTCAGATACTTTGATCTTGCAGCTGTTTATTCAGATTTTGTGTCCTTTGCTCATCGTTTTCTTGTGTTGTTCATCTTTCAATGGCTCCTTCTTTATGTTTTGCTTTTTAAATAGCATGACTCATCTGTACTTGTCACACCAGTTTACTGAGAATGATATTTTATCTTTATAGAGAAAATAAGGCTTAGAGAAGTTGTGTGATGCAGAGGTCAGAGGCAGCAAGAAATTTCGGGTCTTAATTTGCACACACTGCCTGCCCACTCATTCTACTTAGATACTATATGGTGACCTTAAAATAACAGTGAAAATCTTGAGGTGAGAGGAAGATTCAGGAAGTGAAATCCTATAAGTCAGAACTCCATGCCTCTGTGTGTGATAAAATGGTATGCTGTGGAGTAGAGTAATTAGGAAGAGGTGTACCCTCCTGTAACCTTTAATAGTTTGCAAAAGATTTGGTGGATATATGGAATCAGGGTGGAAGGATGGGGTCAAATTAGTTTGGGATGGAAGTGGTGTCAGCATGCATAGAATTTTTTTATCTAAAATTATGGACTGATGATGCTAGTTGTGTTGAAGCACAGCTAGTGTGTAGTGGTTTTTTTCTTACAACAGAGGGGTAAAGCACCTCAGGTAGAAGTGACCATAACCTCTGTGGTACTATACTGTGGGGTGATTTAAAGTGCAAGCAAGAGTCCTGCAGGAAATGCCATCAGATCACCAGTCGCCATCCTCATCTGGCTGATAGTGGAACCGGAGGCATTTTTCCACCCCCTGAAAAGCAACCAAATGCTGTCTGAGTCCAAATGGCCTTAATTAGTTAGGTTTTTGTTGTAGCAGAAAAAAAGACTATCTGTGTCAGAATATGCTTATGGATGCTTTCTATGTCTTTCAAGAAAATTTGTTCTTCATTAAATTAGCTATGTCTTGTCATTATACTTCAGATCAGCATCTACCACCAGCTCCAAAATAAGTCCTTGGAGAAGAAGATGCAATTTATAGCTGGACTGTGTAGAAGAACTTTGGAACTATGTTGGTTTTTATGCTTTCATGCTTGTTATACTGGAATGATTCCTTTTGTGTGCTTAATTTATTTACAAGATGGATCTAAAGCAAAGTATTGCCCATTTGGGTATTTTGAGGCAACCACTCACTAAAAATTATGAGGTAGCTAGAGATTGGATTTATGGTCCTCATTCACTCTGTTGGCCAATAGATTTTTTCAGAGCTGTTCAAGTTATGCAAGCTCCATGTTACATGCCATTTTATTCAATGGCAGACCGACAAAGAGAAATACTGTAATTTTAAGGGACTGTTTGGGGCATCCTACATTTTTATGAAAAGATTTTTTTTTTAATATTACGTTTATTTTGTGTCCCATGGTGGACCTTTTAGACTCATCAAGAGTTGCAAGTGTGAGTCCCATGGATCTTAACAAATAATATATACTGTAACCAGAGTTTTGCAAAATTACTATTCAACACTTTGTAGACTGCAGAAAAATGTCCCTGTTTCATTCAAAGTCTAATTATTGTATTGCATAATTTTGAGACACGAATAAGGATGTATTGAGCTTTTGCAAGCCTATTGCCAGTAGGCAATTTATTACTCAATAAATCCCCTACCCATGATCAGATAGCTAATGGAAAGTGCTCCAAACTTGAAGTAATAACATGTGATTTCACTATTAGTCCAATGCTTGCATTTAAAAGATCAATCAAAATATCTATTAGCACAATATCTACAAAAGAATATTCAGATTGATCCTGGATAATTGAAAATAATATATTTTTCATCAGGCTTCAAGACAGTCCCCAGGACTTTGGTTGTGGGGTAGTTTTTCCCCTAGTTTTATTTTCAGGCCAACAATGTCCTTCTTTGGGTTTTTTTTCTATGTCTAGGCTTTTTTCTACATCTATTGCTAATGATTATTGAACTTCTTTCTCAGCAGTAAAAATCTGAATTTGGTCCTTTATGTATTCCTTCTAGATACAGTGCTTTGCACAGTATCTCTCTGCAGCTTATCTTCTGTGCCAGCCGCCCTAGCTCTGGGGTCAGCTCTTGCATGGTGTTTCAGCAACTGCACTGTCAAGACAGAGCTGGAGCCTGGGACTGCTCTATAAAGATGTATGTGACTCCTTTGTGGAGACAAATGCACAAGGGTGTCATGATATTGAGATTGTCATGACATTGTTCAGTTTCTATATATTAATAAGAAGACAGGTTGGTTTGATTTTTTTTTTCCCTCAACTAACCTTGAGTTTACCATTTCATTAAGAGAAATACCACATGGCTACAATAAATTAAATGTTAAACCTTGAATTTCATTAGCCTTTGTTTGGATTGGCAACCTTAACCCACATAAAATCAAGAGCACAAATGAAAAGATCTATTTGTTGTCCTGTTTTTTCATTAGGACATGGTTACATTTGGAATTAATCTGTTTTCTGCAGTCTGTCTCATCATGTAGCAGGTAGGCCAGAAACAGAAAAGCTGGAGTCTAAAATGGCATTCAGCTCTTAATAGGTACTGTATATCTTAGGCCACAGCTAAGATTGCTTCTGTATGAGAAGTGTTGGAACTGCTCTTGCCACTAAATTACTGTGGATGTTTCTCATGTGTTGTAAAGAAGAATGTGTAAGTCTGTGCTCTCTTTTGAAAGTTGTCCTGAGTCAGCATACAGTATTGCCAAATTATTTGTTGCTCCAGACAAGGTCCCAGATATTTCCTGAGGAATATTTCCCTCCAGAGATGGCAGGATCCAGAATATGCATGGACTTGAAGAGTATAACATCTACATCATCTCTTTCATGATGCTACAGTCTGCCTGTGGGTGGATTGTGGGCAACTGCTGACCTCCTAGCTACTTCTGAGACATAAATTCAGACTTTAACTGAAGTATGGTGACTTCTTCCCAATGGCTAGGGATGGAAACCAACATGGAAGTCCTCTCAGACCAGTATGTGAAAGTTTTGCAGACACAAGAGAGGTGTTGCCAGATTGTCAGGCACAAAGAGCAGTGCATGCTATTTACTTACGCACTACTGATAATTTTAGATGCTTAATATAACAGATTTCTAACATTTTGAGCTCTCCTCTGCTTGTAAATATTCATTCCTTAGACAACTGAGAGGGGACCTTGTCAACACCTATAAATATCTGAAGGGTGGGTGTCAAGAAGATGGATCTAGGCTCTTCTAGGTGATGCTGAGCAGTAGTACAAGAGGCAATGGGCAGAAAATGATGCACAGGAAATTTCACCAGAACATGAGAGAATTTCTTTACGGTGCAGGTGACTGAACACTGGAACAGGTTGCTCAGCAAGGATTTGGAGTCTCTCTCACTGGAGATACATACTCAAGAACTGTCTGGACACAATCCTGTGCCATGTGCTCTAGGATTACCCTGCTTTAGCAAAGAGGTTGATGACCTGCTGTGGACCCTTCCCACCTTACCCATTCTGTGATTCCATGTTTTTTAAGACACTTCTTCATTCTAAATGAATTCCCAGGAATAAGAGCTTAGAAAAGAAGTGGAATATTAAAAATTTAGACTATGGCTTCATCATGAACAAACAAAAAAGACTGAAATGTTTGAGACATGCTGTATTGCCAGACCTATAAGAAGTGCGGCAGTGGGTTTTACAAGGCTTCCCAAGATACTTGAGCACACTACATCTTGAAAGTTTAGAGAGATAATAGACCTTGTATAGAATAGACCTCATATCATTTGGATATAATTTGGTTTCCTCAGATCCTACAGGCACTTGCTTTTAGGATGACATTTATTTGCTAAGCAGTACTCTGGGACATCAGGGTTCAAAATTATTTCCTTGGAAAAAAAGAGCTGCTCATGTCTGGATTAATAACAGTTTTATTTCATTAGGGTGCAGAAATATCCTGCTATCATTTCATCTGCTGGAGTTTACAACATGCCATTAAAGGTAGTGCCAATAGCAATGGGAGCAAAAATAAAAACAGGGATGGGAACAAAAAGAACCCAATTGATAAAAAAATGGAAGAGGAATTAAGTCTTTATTCTCATTGTATTACAACTCACTGAGTCACTGGGCTTGAAATGAGATCCCTGGATTTGCACTTCACTCTTGTGTCTTGTTCAGTTGAGATGTAAAAGCTTTCCCATCCTGAGTTAATTAAAAGAACTGCCATTAATGCAAGTTTGTTTGAAATTAGCTTTCATGCTGCATGCACTGGGAAGAAAAAGTTGGCAGATCTGAGTGGCAGAAACCTGTGCATGCATCTGTGTGCCTCTTCAGGGTCCTAAGTCATCTTTGAAATCCATCTCTTTTGTATATGTGGCACTCAACCTCATTGCTGAGATATAGTTCTCCCATGGAGAACTCATTTCAGTGAAGCGCTGGAATGCAAATCCATAAAAGCTGTTTCTTTTTCAGACAGGACATCTAATATCAACTGCAGAAGATGTAACAGTTTGTATTAGTTTGCTACTGGTTTCACTTGTCTCCTGTGCAAGGACTTCCAAAATTACCTTGGCACTTTCCTAGACTGCCAGCCGTTTCTCACTGCTAATTTAATTCTTTCATGCTCTGTATAAGACCACCAATACAGGATTTTATTGCTGCCCCACAATGTGTATTCCTAGATGGATATTTATTTACTCCAGCTCCACGAGAAAGTGTGATGACCTTACCAGCTCCAGGGTCTTTGGTCAGTTAGGATTTCATTTTACAAGATATGTCCAGCCATTTACCAAGATGAGTTCACCTGATGTTATCAGAAAATAATGTGAGATCCAAATTATGGGCAAAAAGACTCTCAGACCTCTGTTTGAAAATCAGACCCTTTTTCATTTTCAGGCTTAAAATGGAGGGAAAGAAATTGACTGTTGTCACCCAGATGAGGATACAACTGCTACGTATTTTTAACAACCAGATTGCTTTTTCTTCCATCCTCCACTGTGTTGCTTTCTAGGGTTTCTCTCCCGGATATATTGTGGGCATTATTTATGTTCACTGTGAGATATAAATTGTATATCAAACTGTGATGACCCAGATTGTTTCTCTATGCAAGTAAGCTTCTCATTCAGGATTATCTGAACGTAAATATGATGCATCAACTGATTAGAATAATGAAGACTTTGAAAATTGCTTTTATCTATCAAGTGTTGATAGAAAACCTACACCAGATAGATATTTTTCATCATTTACATTTTAAAGTACTCCCTCTCAGAAAGATTATACTGCATCAAAAGATTTACACTTAAGACATCATTTGAGTAAAGTAATGCTGCACAAAATCTTTGATTTAAAATCATATTAGAAAAGAAAGCAATTTTTTTTCTCTAAATAAAAGTGAAAGGTAATAATTTGCAGATAGCCTCCCAGATATAAAACTTCTGGTCATGTTGGCAAAATGCTGGGGAGAGCATGCTTTTCTTACTGAACCTAGATTACAGGCTTGTAAAAATGTTGTAGTGAAGGTTAACGGTTTGATAACTGAAAATGTTAACCTTTGCACTGCTGTTTCTGGGCTGGACGTGCACCATCCGTGCTTCATGTTTGGACTGACAGCTCTGGTACACACGTCCTCATCACTGGAAGAGCATTACATTTTCATTTCTTCAGTACAGCCTCTGATCAACATCATAGCTGCCCTCAGCCCTTGAAAATGCATTTTATAACTAAACAAAATAATAATTCTGAGATGAAATATGATGAAATATGAATAAGCAAGATGAACTTTTCTCCTTTGAGTAGAGGGAAGCAGGTTTCAGTGGGTGTACAGTGGCTGTAATGAAAATTGTGTGAAGCCTTTTGTTTGACAACTTGAATGAAAGTGTTCTTCACACAGTCACATCCTCAGAAGCATGAACTTGCTTTGGACTCCAGGAGCGTGAAATGCAAGGAGTTGAATGAGCTCTTCTGTAAAGTGGACGAGATCTGACACAGTTCTTTCTGTCTCTAGCATAGAGATACCCAGACCATGGGAAGGGGATTATGACTAAGTAGTTCCCTTACTAACCTTCTTGCTAGGGCCTGTAAGCATCGGTGTTCTGTGGGTCTGAATTCACCGTTGTGCTCAAAGATGGGAGCTGGATTCCCCTTGGTTTGGTGTTACCTGGTTGTCTGGTATCTGGCCCAAACATGTGCTAGCAAAAAGTATAATTAGAAAGAATTTACCATTATTTTGCATAGATAAATATGCAAATATTTTTTTGCTCTCAGTTATTTGTTTACTAACTGACAGCAAAAGGCATAAATGAAACAGATCCAGTTCTTGCTGGATGTGGACTGGTCATAGAAATGGAGCAATCTGTTGATGTCCTTACTCTTGATGCGTCCAGTATGGGTAAAAAGGGGACGTTGCACCAAACACTGATACAAAATGAAAGTTAAGTTTTCTTCACTAGGACTTTCATACCAGCTTAGTTCTTGATGATTGCATTCATAAGCAATAAAAATAAGGACAGTAAATTAACAGATTGGAGCAAATGAATGGAATAGAATGCTTAAAGTATTGAATTTTTTTTTTAAAGTAGAAGATGAACTGTGAGACTTTTATTTTCCTTTTTGAATCAAAAAATTAAATATTCTCTGAGCCACTAAATTAGACAAGCAGTTTATGGGGGTTTTTTGTTGAGTTTTTATGAATGCCATTACCTACATGGGCATTGAACTACTTTGGAAATTGACAGAAAAAATACTGAATGAAAAATGCCTTTTTTCTTGCTGAAATGAGCCAAAAAGAAAATAGTTCTTAGTTTGTAATGTCTCAGTTTGAAATCTTGCTGTGCTATCTAACCTATACAATGTAGTATCCCAAAGAGGGTTAATATTTTAACAAAACAGAAAAGCTTTTTGTTATTATCCTTTGACTAATTTTTTTCTTTTCAATAATCTCAGTTGTTCCAGTAATTCTCAGTAGTGCAATATCCAACAGTACCTTTCTGTTAAAACAGATGGCTATATTACTGTAGGCTTCTCTGCAAGATAGCTTAAAGATGCTGACTAATTTTGCAACACAGTATTTGTTTCATATTACAAGAATAAAAGGCAAAAATCTTTCTAATGTGATCTCCTCATGTGGGCCATTGAGACTAATCAAATCATATTATACAAACACCTTTTTTCCCCTTTTGCCTTTCTGTGTACAGCAGTTGGCTCTGTGATGCTCATGCATTGCACTGAAAATTTTATCTTGGAAAAATCACTGTCATTTCATAGGAATATCTTTATTTTCCTCAAGAGGCTGGTTTTTCATTCTATCTAACAAAACAATAGCATGCGTATAAGCACACGGTCTGGCTTGCATTTGTAGTATTTTCTATTGACTTCTTTCTTCACTGAATGTAAATAGTATTCAGTGTCACATAGATATGAAAAAAAATGAGGTCCACATACCTTGTTAAAAATTAAGGAAAAGGTTGGATGACTGAAGGAAAGAAGTTGGTAAGAGCTTAAGATTAATTGATGTTGTCAGTGGCTGAGTGTGTTTGGGAGAGTTTGGGAGAAGTTTCAGTCAGTATGAATTTGATATGTCCTGTCAGCTTGGTTAGCTCATCTTGTAATTCTTCTTTTTGCATTCTGAGGGGTCATAATTCCATGGTGATCTGTGCCAGCAGCAAACTATACTATGTTCAAGCAAATGTATTTCCTCAAAAAGTTAGTAGAAAGCAAAGTGCAACCAATTTGTCAATACTTACTCAAGTTCCTGCCAGCAGGTTGTGTCTTCCTCAAGCCAGGGTTTTTTTTCCTCTTTTTAGAGTTATCATCACAAGCTGTTAGATACAATTGGTCCAGCTGTAGGTTTTAGCGTTTAAAATGACAAATCAAATAAGGTTAGAAGTGGATCAAGCTCTTCCAGATCTCGCTCCATCAGTCTAAAAGGTTATAGCATCCTGTGGGCTGTGCCATCCATCCTCCAGAAGACAAGGGCCCTGGAGCAGAAATAACAGAGGAGAGCATGTATCAGCTTCTTGACCACAAATCACAGCCCAGCATGTCAACTTCAGCTGCCTCTGCATTCATATTCCAGGCTGTCAGCTGGAGCCTCTAAGGAACAGCCTGCTTGCTACGGGAAGATTAACATCCAGGGAAAGCGAGAAAAGAGAGGGTTCAACCAGTTGACAGTCGCATCCTAAATCTCTGTTGTTCATCTCTTCTTGAGGCTTTGGTAAAAGACCAAAGACTAAAATAAGCATGGTTGAAATTTAGTTGTATTATTGATGTCATGTTCAGTTTTGTTGTGTTTTCTTTTTTCTTTCCCTATATGTAGCTTTTTTTGTTTCTGCACAGCAGACTAAGTTTTTGGATTATCATGGCTTCTGCTTGCTTGGAAAGAAAATTCAATGCCACAAGAATCTTTTGTGTTTTCTTCATAAATACCTAGAGGAGTGCCCTCTTCTTTAATGCTGCAAAATACAAACATCAGGGATAACTAAGTTGTGAAATCTATCCAGAACAATAATTCCCACAAGCTTGAAAAGTGCATAATAAAGCAACTTAAACAGATCTTTTTACAATAGAAAATTTGTTTGTCCATCATGCTTTAAGAGAGGAGAATTTATGTAATAATGCTAAATACAGTGACAGTGAACATTTATTTTCTTCCACTATCTGCCAGTCCAAGCGTTGTATCCATCACATACATAATACTGAGCAGCTGGTTTTTTACAAAATGTCGGATGTTAATGATACAACATAGCTTTTCTTAAATATTTCCTTTAATCTTTATCTTACCTGTATGGTATTACTCAATAAATGTATGAGAATTTGAGGATCTGTTCTGGAAGACTTATGTTAGCCTTCAGATTAACTGAATTAGTCTGCTTGAGCAAAATAACAATGCAATGATGTTTTCACCCACAAATTTACCAAAGATAGGATTTTTTTTTTTTCATTTTGCAAGTACTAGCATGCTGATCTTTGTTCCTGGATATTAACATTGTGACAAGATTTGTGAAAATGCTGTTTCAAAAATACTGCTAAGTTTTGTGACTGAAAAGCTTACAGGCCCTATATTCTGCTTGAGTGAGCTCTGAATCTTCAATGGAAAAATTAGTAAATCCCTCACATATAATTATGGAAAGCTTCCTCTGAATAATATGTTCAGATGGGATTTTTCAAGGAGTCTAAAGGAATGAAGTGCCTTGTTGATTTATCTGTATAAAATTTTATTGTCAATGAGCATTTTCATCCCCACAGCTGTTAGAGAAGAGAGAAGAACTCCCTTCTCATGCATAAATGCCCTGTAACTTAAATCACAGTTTGCTGGAACGCATATGTCAGGCAGGCATGGCTGATCAAATTACTAAGAACACTGGCTCTGTATGCATTTTGCTTTTCAAAACTTGCTATTAAGCAAACAAAAACTACAGCCTCTCCTTTTTTATTGCATTTATTGCATTTTTATTGCAGGGTGAAAGTGAAAGGTGAAAGCTGTAAGAGAAAACTTCACTTGGAGTTCAGCAACACTTGAATTTGGCATGGGATGCTTTTCACTCTGCTAATATTTTTTAATAGAATACAAGTCACTAATACCTTGTGTGTGCTGGATTAGTAAGATAGCCCTGTCAAAACAATCTCTTCTATGTGATTCTCTTGTTTCAGTTCCCTCTCCTGTTTGCTCTGATGTTGCCAAGACAGACAGTTATAGGGAAAAGTAGGAAAGGGTAGGTGGAAGAGTAGGTGGAAGATTGCAAAAAAACCCCAACAAACAGTGATCCTGAGATGTTTATATAGTAGAAAAAATATTTAGTCCTGAAATTATTTAAGTCACCTTGCAAAGCTCAATTTAAAATGTCCTGTTCCCATTTAATTTAATGGGGAATGGTGTTTGGCTGGTGTTCCATCTCTTAGCTGCCCTGTTCCTCTCTTCTTCTCCCCCTCCTACTCATTTCATTACTGACTGATTGTCTGAAGGTCCTGCACGTTAGTAGGTGTGGGTGAGACTAGCACTGACAAGTGCATGTAACTGGCCTTTTCATTTTTGCTTCTGAGTGCGTGTGGATTAGCTGTCACACCTTCTGGTATTTATACCACTGGCACTGATGAAGATACTGGGCTTACTGCTTGAAAGCTTTTCCATTTAGGGAAGACTTTTTAAAAAATGCTGTAATGATAGTGCTGTTTTCTGCTAATAGAATAAGCAAACAAGAGCCTTAGTTATTACAGTAACAACAATAATCCAAGTACAAACAATAATCCAAAGATAATTTATATTACTGTGTTCCTCCCCTTTCCGTGCTTCTAGATGGGCAAATTATTTGATTCCTGTGCTAATCTGCATGAATCAGAAGGCATTTTCCGTTGAGCTCTACATTGCACGTTTTTTCACCTTTGGAAACGTCTGTGAAGAAGGCAGGGTGCTGGAGTCCAAACAAAGCAGCCCAATTTATACAGGCAGCTTCTTGAGCGTAACTGGTCTTGTTGTACAACTACAGCTCAGTTATGTGAGGTACAGAATACAGCCTGTTCTTTAAATATTTAGAAGGACTACTTGACTGAAGCATGTTAATTTTGTTTTATTTCACAATGTTCAGTCAAAGCTGCTTAAGTTCTCTCCAAATGAATATTTTTGGCTTTCTACTGGTTGCAGCCACACATTGCATTATGACAAAAAATATGTATACTTACAAGCAGGCATTTATCTGAGCCTGTATCTATGTGTAGTCATTCAGAGATTATTGGTAAATTTAAGAATAAAATTTTCTGTATTTAATTATTGGTCATGTTTAATGGCAGATAATGAGGTTTGTTTTTGAGGGGGATATTATAGCTTGAGATTTTTCCATGCATCAGTGAAGCGAAGGAGATTACATCACCCCACTGAAATACATGGATATATCAAATTATTTAATCTCTTGTCAAAAATGCAAAAAGCAGTCTTATGTTTTGCTTATGTGGTTTAAAAAATTAAGAAAAAGAATACCTGGCTTATGGCAGTACATATAGAGACTTTTATTTCACAGAATCACAGCATCATTGGATTGAGGTAGGAGGGAGTGTCTTGGGATCGTATTGTACACCCCTCCTGCTCAAGCAAGCTCAACTAGGGCAAGCTGACAAGGACCCTGTCTAGTTGGGTTTTGAATATCTCCCTAGAATGAGACCCTGAAACCTCTAGGCAGCCAATTCCAGTGTTTTTAGCAATTGCCATTGCTAGCAATTGTTCAGTAATATAGTACAAATTATGGTAAGAGTGAGGATAAGTTTTAAGGGCTTTTTTTTAAACTTTAGAAATAATGTCTTCAAATGCATACAAAATCACTTGATGGATATGAGACATAAAAACTTGCAGATCTGAACATTACCTTGATCTCAAAAAAACCATATTTTAAAGTCTAATAGAAGTACAGATCATTGTTTTATTTCAAATTTTCTGCATTTCCTGTGGTTTTGAAGCTGGGGTTTTGCTTCTGGCTGGTACACATAATAGCTCTAAATATTTATTTGAAAATAAAATGTAGGATTTAGAATAAGAGAGGGTTTTTTTATCTGTGTGAAGGTTTGGGGTTTTCCCCTTAGTATTTACCCTGAGTTTTCACATATCATATTTCTTTCACTATGTGAATAAACAATTCACAGGATATGTGCACTATGAGTTCTTTGATGTCAAGCAGTTTTCCACATCCTACAATTCCTATAGACATTTGGATGTTTGAGAATTTTACATGGGTTTGTAACGTTTTCTGGAGTTTGCAAGTTCAGTAACAGTCTCCACAAATGTTTTTCTATGATAGATATGTAGGCTATATTATTCTTACAGCAAATAAGAAAATGTAATTTAATTAAAAGTAGTTTGTTCAATAATTTTATATTATTCTTTGTGTCCATAAATAAACATGTCAAAGTGGAAATTGGTAACAAAAATATACATGGAATTTTGCAGGGTACTGGGTGTCTTGTGTATGATATGAAAAATTGAGCTTTTAGGTGAACCAAGAAGATGTAGATAGAGATTAAATTCAGAGAGAATTCATTGCCAGCCATTAGGCAGGAATTCTGAGATTCCAATGTAATAGTGCACCTATGTACCTCTGTGGATGTACAAAGCAGTATTTCTCAGTGGAAGCAAGAATAAACAGACCCTGCATGCAGCTAAACATGCTAGGGGAGGGCTTGATCTGACACTTTGGGCAGAATGAATGTTAGAGAGAAACTACCCAGACTGTGTCTCATGCTTGGTGGCAGAAATGCCAGTTGCAGGTTATAGAAAAAAATGGTCTGGAAATCTGTGGCTGACCCTCAGAAACAGGAAGAGGGGAGACTTCTTGGACAGACGGGCTTGTTGTAACAGAAAACCCAATCAAACCAAAGACAAATATTTGTTTTTCTTCATTTCTTTCTGCTGCATTCAGAGAAACAGGACTTCTTGACCTTTTAAATTTTTTTCCCCTTTGTGTGTATGTAAGCAGCATTACACTCACACCAAAATGCTTACTTTAGGACATAAAGCATTATAAAGGCCCCAGTTTTGGGTAATACACTATTTCTGTGTCCACTGCACATCTGTGAACATCTGTTTCATGGTCAGATCTGAATAGCCTGTATTGAATGACGTTAAGAGTTTTACTGAAGAAAATGAAACCAGTTCTTTCTTCCAGGAGTAAGCCTATGAGGTAAGGAATGTCTATACAGTAGCTAAAATCCAGAGACTGCATTTGAAAAGCTTTGGCTGAAAGACAGCACCTTTTAAATAATATCTGTCTTGTATTAGTCATTATAAATAATGACTTTAGATGCTGCTCAGTGATTGCAAGTCAGCTGGCCTTTGGGCCAAGATGGAAACTTGAGGACCCAATATTTATTTGTTTATAACTCCGAGTACCTTAAATATATTTTTTATTCTTTCTGCATAATTAGAGTATAGGTCTGTGCTAAGCATTGTGCTCCACTTTGAAAGGAATACTCAGATACTAACAGAACACATCTGAAAAAATCAGAGCTCTATGGTTGTTCACTAGCAGCTCATTGCCCTCCAGGTTTGTCAGGAAGGTTTTTTCCACCCTTTGGACTTTGTTGTGAAATGATATGATAAGGTAAGATGGCAAAAGACCTCTCTCAAATCCTGCCAGAGTAACCATTGATAACTGTTCTATTTGGGCATTGGGTCTACGTGGTAAAACACAAGCAGATTAGTTATTTTGTTCAAAAGTAGGAGCGAAAACAGAGAAATATTCATCTACAGATGCAGTGATCCAGTGGGGCTGGGCTGAGGACAATCTGAAAAGACAGCCTGCATTTCTGTTGGATAGAACTGGATGCTTGGAAAGGCAAATACAGAAAATGAATAGTTCAACGACAGTGCTTATGAGCTAGGATGACTTTTGTTGTGCTCCTCTGGGGTAGCTGACAACTCAAATTTAGTAGTTTCTTTCCTGTCAGACCTTCGTAACAGGGAGCCAAATAAATTCTGCTTTTTTAAGAACAGTTCTAGGAATGCTTGATCAATATTCACTTCCTCTTTTTGCCTGTGTATGGCTAAGTGATTTGTACCTTTGTTCTGTTACATAGCATCTGTTACAGGCTTCATTGTGCCGTGCTTATCACCTGAGAAGTCCATTACTTAGAAGAACACTTTATTTGATCCACATGGGACTGTCAACAAAAGTATTTTTCTTCAGAGTAGGATCTAAAGTTTCATTTTATAAAATAACCATGTCAAATTGCACAGAGGAGATATGGCAAATTTACCATTAACAAGTTAATTGCAATTGAATTTTTTGCCCTGGAATGCAAATAAGAGAGAAAGGACCATCCCTTCTCTTATAGTACAGTACACCAAATCTGTCACGTATATTCTTGTCCATCCTCAGACAGTCTTTAGCCCTCAACAGTGGAATGCCACTATCTGTAGTCACTTTGGGTAGAAAGCAAGAACACCTAAATAATTGTTTAAAACCTCAGAGAGTTGTGAAAGCTTATATCTAGCTACCAAAGTGTCAAGTGGCACAAAGTGGATTCACTTGCTCCATTCAAAAGTACAGAGCAATTTAAGCTTTACAAAGCGAAGAAAAGCTCTTGTGACTCAAGTGTGTGTGAGCTAACAAATTCCCTCACAATTTACACGGGGCTAGGAACTTTGCGTATTATCTTATCTTTGATGTATTGCACACAGTGAAAACACCTATCTCCCTTTCTCCCAGAATTATGTGATGTGTTAATGACACTTTTTGCGCTTGGCTTCTTTGAACTTCATGAGATTTGCAAGGCATGACCTCTCAAGCCTGCCAAGGCACCTCTGGATGCCAGCACTTCCCACCAATGTCTCAGCTGCTTGGTGACACTGGCAAAGCTGCTGAGGATGCACTCAGTACTGCTGTCCCTGTTGCCAACAAAGATGTAGAACAGTGATGGTCCCTGTGCCTCTCCCTGAGAACACCATTCATCACTGTATTCCACTTGGACATCAAGATATTAACAGCAAGTCTTTGAGTGTGACCATACAGCCAATTCCTTAGCCACCGAATGGCACATCTGTCAAATCCTTGTCTTTCCAGTTTAGAAACAGGATGTAGTGTGGAACAGTGATATGCTTTGCGCAAGTCCAGGTAGATGATGTCTATTGATCTTCCCTCACCCACCAATACTTTATTCCCACTGGAGAAGGTCACCAACTTTGTCAGTCTTGACTTGCCCTTAGAGAAGCCATGCACGCTGTCACAAATAACCTTATTTTCCATGTGCCTTAGCATAGTTTTCAGGAGAATCTTCTGGAGGTATCACATTCTGGAGTATCAAAATTTTTAGTTCCCTTTAGTAAAAGCCATTATTTTTTTTTCTGTCGCATGTCAAAGAAAAGATAACATTGAGTTCCTGCACCTTGTTGAATCTCCCTGAAAAAAAATTCTTAAAGGGCTTCACTATATATTTCCATCTGTAGCCTATGCTTATGGTGTTTGTATTAGAATTTACTTGACTGAAAGGATACTGTGGATAAATATATCTGCAGAATGTCTTCCACTTATTGTACTTTCTTCCAGTATCTAATGCACCATCTATATTTTAAGATTAACTCCAGGGAGCAGAGGAGTGCCTCATAGGTATGATTTTCCCATCTTTTTTCTTTTTTCTTTTTTTTTTTTTCTTTTTTGACTTCTATATAATTCATTAATGAACTTTGGAACTGATCCTCCTGCTAGCAATTCCAAACATATAAAGCCTAAGCAAAAGTCTTGATCCCATTCATCTTCTTTCAAAGTCAACTTTTCTAAAATAGGATGCTTTTGTTCAGAGAATCTTACTTGTATACTACTGTGCTTCTCAAATAAATGACTCTCTTGAGATGGAAGGGGAAGATAATGTAATGAAAACTGCCTTTGAAATTTCACAATTCCCAGGATTTTGAGGGGTAGAGTTACTCATGCAGAACATTCATTTTATTATTGCTCTTCACAGTGTCTTTCAAACCAAAGTCTTTGCTGGTTTAGCTACTGCATCAGACTAAAAATTTATATGGCAGTAGCAATTCTGTGTTGAAGTCCTTTACAGCAGACTTCTTTACCCATGTGACTTGGCTATTGGTGCTGTCAGTATGGTAGCTTGATACATGGCATTTCTTATAAATCATTATTTTCTAAGATTGTATTTCTGTCTGAAGTCAGTATATCACTGCTTGAAGGGAGCAGTTTAGTTTTGCACCAAAAGAAAAACACTAAGAATCTTTGAAAGGCAGGTTCTTTGCTAAACCAGAATAATGCAGAGTTTTTCCATAAATTTTTAGATGCCACTTAAAATCTGCCTTTTGAAGTAGCCCAGCTGCAGTCTGTTCTCTAGCTAGTGTGACTACAGGCTTTTACCCTCACAGTTTTCAGGTCTTGGTCATAGGCAACTTTATTTTCCACAAGATCAGAAGGCTGGACGTTGTTCTCATTGTTGTGAATCCCAAGATATTTTCCATAGGAAATTATATACTGCCAAAGTCC
The DNA here is from genome assembly GCF_029207755.1 of Chamaea fasciata. Lineage (NCBI taxonomy): Eukaryota > Metazoa > Chordata > Aves > Passeriformes > Sylviidae > Chamaea > Chamaea fasciata. The sequence continues at coordinate 65,312,933 of NW_027094086.1, read as the reverse complement.
AGAGAATGATTTTCTTTCTCCCAAAGAGAATTTTTTCATTCAAGTAGTATGTCTTATGGAATTTCGGGTTGGGGTTTTTTGCCTTACCATGGGAGGTTTTCAAAGACAGAAGGATGAATTAGACCTCTCTTGATTTTCACTGAGATCATGTATCCAGTGAATAGGCTCCTGAGTTTCCTCTGTGTCTTTGAAAACTTTCCATGTGATTCTTTTCATTTTTTGTGCATCCATTTCCCTGTATCTGCTGCTTTTCAAGCCTCTATAGAAACACTCATGGGAACCTGGAGGAGGTATGTGCTCTACAGTCAACTCCTAATTGCCCTACTGGGTCTATCTCATTAAATGTTATGGCTGATTATCCATCTGTATCTTGGCCTTCAAACATAAAACGTGACCTTGGTCTGTGATCCATCTACTAACTAGACAAGATCAGATTTCACTATAGCTTTCACAAGAGATCTTCAAGGGAAACTAAGGTATCTAAAAAAGGTTTTTAATGATTGCGTAGGTGACCTCAGTGAGCCACAGGATCAAAGAACCTGATATGTGCCATCTCACCATTTTGTGAAAGAAATAGCTGCATTTTACACCAGTTCTGACCATTAAATGCTTGATGCTATTTTTTCCAAGAATTGGTTATCAAAGAACATAAGCTTTACCTCTGCATATCAAAGTGCTCAAACCCATGTGCAATGAACTAAATTGTCATTCTGTCCCTTCAGGAGAAGTAAAGCCAGTGACTAGGTCCCATAATTGCTGTGGTTTTGGTAATCATAAATTAGTAAAAATCATCTAGTGGTTTCTGGTGAAAGCAAATTCCTCCATGGGATGAACAGTAGCCCAAAAAACCTCTGTTAACAGCAGCATAAACCATTTATTTATAAACCATTTATAAACCATATGAAATGCTCACTACATGCAATTGTTCACATAGAATACCTTCATGGTGTTCTAATAAGTATATATTTGGCTTCATGAGACTTAAAAATATGTAAAAATATGATTTAGGAAAAATTCTGACTGTTTTTATCGAATGCCTACTAATGAATAGTAACTCCCTCCTCCAAGTGACATACTAAACATGATGTTGCCCGTTTACACAATTTACAAGACTAATAGAGCTAGAAAAAGGCCTCCATTGTGACTTCTATTTTAATAGTTTTCATTATTTTAAACTTATGGATTACTACCTTAAAAAAAAGTGTTGATAATCTAGGCTAACAACATAAGTGTAAAGAACAGTATTTATTGTTATGTATAAATACATACACATATGCACACACATACAGACAAATGCATATAAACACAGTAGCTGTCTAAATGAAAACAAAATTGAGCAACTGTAATCCTTGTGGATGACATGGTAAAACTGCTTTTTTTTTCTGTGCCTCTTAGTCCTTTCTTCACTTAGTTACTTTTAAAGGTAAGAACTGATTCTGTCAGAAATCATGTACTGTAGGGAACTGCAAAATGTGTTAGTTGAGGGGTGGTGGGAAAAGTCTGCTTGAAAAGTGAATGAAGCGTTCTCTACAGTGGATACTTTACAGTTGGCTTCTTGAACTCAGCAAAGTAGGGGATGTTCCCAAAATAGCATTTAGAGCTTAACAGATACAACTGGTCCAATTCAGATGTGACATAAATAGGAGCAGACAGAGGGAGTAAGCAACACTCCTGGCGTTCGTGCTAGAGTTTACTGTGACATCATTTGAGTAGCAAAGCGATTGGAGAACAGAGCTGAAAAAGGCAGGCTGACTTGTGAGAAGAGAAATACAGAGTGCAGGACTGTTTCTGGATGACAGGCAGATGGGAAAGAATATATGCTCTATGTAGGCCAGAGACTGATCATTGAAATGTTTGTGTGTTCAAGGCCAGGACAGATGGGACTTAGAGTAACTCAGTCTAATGGAAGGTGTCCCTTCCCATGACAGTGGGGTTGGAACAAGATGACCTTTAAGGTTTCTTCCAACCCAAACTATTCTTTGATTCTGTGATGAGTATCTCCACAGATTCTTCCAAGTTCAGCTTTGTATTAGCAGTGATCTTAATCAGTGGCATTTTCCCATGGATCAAATTTGGCTCATGGGCCAAAGCAGCTGCCTGGCACTAGGATATGAAAATCTGTCTGTGTGTTACCAAGATGGAGGTGCTTATGGTGCCAGTCACTGCTCCTTGCTGGAAATACTGAAATAGTCTTCCTCTTTTATTGAGGAAGAAGGCCAGATTTTTTTTTTTCTACTGTTTTCTGGAGCTGAGATCTACAGCTGTTTTCAAATAATGTATGCACATCCCCGGTCACAGTCTGCACCCCTGCTGAGTTTGGAACTTAGAAATTATCTACATCAAAAAGAAAAAAACACAGTATATAGCATTTATCATGCTTAAAAATTGCATTGAGAGTGCTTTCATTTGTGCAGTACTGCTTCTGACAGCCCAAATGAAATCTTCCTGTAGTGGATGTTGCCTGTTACTGGATAGAAACGTTAATTAGGTCTAGTATGTGCTGCTTCAACAGACAATGAAAAAGATAAACAATTGATTGCAATCAGAAGCCAAAACAAAAACATTGCAATAATGTTGCATATTTGCATAGTTATCACAAATCCGTGGACAATATGAAAAGTCACTTTTAATGCATATACAGATGAGTATGAATTTAAGAAAAGGGCCTGGGTAGACAGATATCAAGCATTATCAGATTGCGCAGGGAGTTTTGACTGCTTTTGTACTGAATATAAAAGTCGTCCAAAGCCTGGAAAAGCCAAAAGAAGAATCTTGATTTTAAGCTTGATATTGAATGGGCAACTACTTTTGGGTAAAAATGTCAATCTGTTCTCAGATGAAGGTTTTGGTGGAGTTTCTGTATGAAAGTCTGCCTCTCTAAGATTAAAGTTTCTTTCTTCAACATAACTGACTGGCAGTTAATAGTGCTAGGCAAAGCCTACTACCAAAAGGAAGGCCTACTCCTCTCCAGAGCTCTTTGGAAATTGTAATTTCCATTTCACCAGCAATTCCAATATATTACAGTATATTAATTTCCAAAACAGAATACAACACCAAGCAACACCTTTTTGTTCTGTCTCTGAAACAAAGGTGATGGAAGAAAGAGTGCACAGAAAGATTTCTATAAATAAATATTTAATCTTTTTCTGTTCATGGCCATCTCTGGCTTTGGTATATACATACAATTGTATGTTGCAGTGCAATGGAAATACTGTAATGAACTGACCACTTTCTACATGTATTCTTCAGGAGTAAAGGATATAATTCTGGATATCTAAACCTGTCCCATTGGAAGCCTACATAGGGTTTCTTTTTTTTGTCCCTCTAGTATCTGTATAGAAACTCCCAATGACTTCAGTGGAAGCAGCACTGAGACCTAAATTCCCTAAAATGCTAAATTTAAATTAAACTCCAAACACAATGCTTCACCTCCTTCTATTCCAAAATGGACAAATACATTGATTTTTGAAGCCGTTTGGAGAATAAATCACAGATTACGTGTGAGGGTTTTTGGAGGCAGGAATTAAGAGTATATCAGTGGGAAAACAGTTTAAACAGATAGTTTATATTTCTGCCAGCAACTGCTTGGTTTTTGTAATTCAGCTTTACTGATGTTGCTAACTTAGAATTATGTATTGTAAAATGGCATAACGTCTGTTCTGTGGGGGGAGAGGAATGCTCATGTGAGAGCACCACTTAATGAGGAGCAGTTGATATATTTGTGGGCAGTTTTATAGTTTTGTCAAACAACATAAAAGTGTTATTCTAGATTTATTACAGGAAATAAAATCCAAATTGAAATTAGATTTTTAAATGGCACAAAATTCCAACTCTTTTTATGTCACCACTAAAAAACCCACACATCCTGCTAAATAGGAAGCCTTAAAGCTGCAGTACTATCTTGAAGGCAAAATCAGAAATATTATTTACTCAAGCAAAACTTCTTTCTGTGTTAGTGCCATTTGAAAATGCCTAAGTCTCTCTGTATTGTCTTTCTTATAAGTTGGTTGCAGTAATTGATAAAAAAACTGATTTCACCATATCCTATTAAATATGCCTGTAAGGGGTTCAGTTCTGACACCTTTTCTCACCATATTTCCATCTTGAAATCTCAGTGAGGTGTTATCTCTGTAACAATTTACTTGCAATTTGAGGAAATTTCAGGACATTTATATCAAATCTTAGAAGCATAATCCTGAACATTCTTGTAGGTCAAGTTATGGTTATTGACTAAGTAATAAATGTTGTTGCTTTTTTTCTGTTTTGGAATGGAATATTTATGACCCAACTGTAGTGGTTTGAAAGCAAAACAAATGAGAGGCTCCAAGTCAGAGATACAATTTAATAGGAAGAAAGGAAAGAAAGTAAAATAAAACAGATGCAATAATACAAAAGACCACTGACAGAGTCAGAATACTGCCTGAGCAGAGTGATGGAAGCAGTCCAGATGAGGTGGTCTACTTGAAGCAGTGATCCTGTTGAAAGGTCTGGTAGCTCTGGTCCTCTGGGAATCCAGTGGGTAAGGGCCCCCTGTACTGTCCCAAACCCCTGATTATATCCAGGTGAGAATGCTTGGTTCCTCCCCCTGGGCAGAGCATCTCACAAGGGGATGATGGGTCATGCAGGGGGTCCTTGATGTCCCATTAAACAGAGACAGCTCCTGGAGGGAGTTATCTGTGAGTCATGGGCACGGCATCTGATGGGCCATTAACAGAAGATAATGGCCCAGAGGGAGGGGGTCTGGAAAAACACTGCCCCACTTGGATTCAACAGTTCATGAAGATGGTGATAGAATACTTTGTGGAAATCCTATACTACAACCCGGGACACCCAACTCAACTTTGCCCCCTTATTTGATCCATATCATCAACTTTAATGGGAAGCAACAGACAGGATTTAACCAGTGGGCACATAATGTTGAAAAGTGGACAATTCCACCTTTATCATATTTCACATTTTTGCTTCCATTTCTGCCAGGTAGTCAGTTGTTTGCACTCAACTTTTTTTTTTTTTTTTTTTGGTTCTTTAGTAACAAATTTATCTCTCAGGGCTCGCACTTGCTCTGGCTTTAACTAATTTTATGACAAAGGTAATGGAGGCAGTAACCTTTGTAGAAGCAGATCTGCTTCTCTGTGGAAAAGTAAACCTACTTACATGTGCCTTCAAAGGAAGAAAAAACCCCTTTTTTCCTCTTCCTCATTAATATAGAAGAGAACCTCTTAGTAGAGTGTGAGGACAAGATAAATGATGTTTTTATTAAAATTAACCAAGCAAACCGTTTTCTCTAGGTTAGGTTGCATTAAAATATATTTTTCTCCTTAAATCGCAAGTGCAGTGACTCCCTAATCTAGAATTAAAATAATTTGAGGTTTTGCTGACATATTATCAATAGACATAGAAGAGAGCTTGTTTGCCAGCTTGTGAAAAGAATCCAGAAGTGAAAAAGTGGGACCTGTTAGTCTCTTTTTCTGACAAGCAGGAGTTCAGCAGGTAAATGATTTTAGCAGGCAAATCACAAACACTGCTGAGGATCACATCTTGTCTGGGAAGAAGCACTCAGAATGACTACAATATTGGGTTACAGTGCAGTACTTAGAATAATCTATCTAAATCACATTATAGGTATTCTTCCAATATATGTTTAGAGATAATGAAAAAGAAGCTGCATTTAACCTTACACTGCCCTGCTGTGATATCCCACATCCTGGGACCAAACTCTAGCCTGTGTCCCACTCTCCTTTCTGTTCCTTAATACAAAAAGGAAGGAAAGGAACAATTCCCTGGTGTTTCCCTCTGTCATAGGGGGAGGAAGTAAGCTCAGCCCATGGAAGAAGGGTAGAACTTGAAGAACTTGAATTTGAAGCAAAATTATTGGCTGAGAGCATGGCACAATGTGATTTGAGGTGAGAAAAAGCAAGGGTTTAGAGTGCAGAGCATTGAGTTACCTGCTGTAAGTATTGGTAACCAAAAAGGTATTTGTAACTGGAATATTGCAAAACTCTGTGGTCTGAAAACAAAGTAAGGTTGGGCAGGCAAAAAATCTGACAGGAACAATTTACTTGGATCTCAGACTGTGGTCTGAGTGCAGTCATAATTTTGGATAGCCATGGCCAGGTTAGCCTGTTGTCTTACTCCAACCTCAGGTTCCCTGAGAAGGGAAGTGATGAAGAAAAAGCACAGCCAAACAACAAATAGCTAAGAGATCTGGGGAATTGCACTATTTTCTCTTCTAAGTTTGGACAAACATTGCACTCCTGGCCAGCGTGCCACCACATTTTTTCTTATGGTCATTTCTTGCTGTGCAGCAAAAGTGGATTAAGTTGTGCTAGGAACTGCAAAGAACCAGCTCAGGAGTCAGGGAAATAAGAATGCTCCCACTCATATTCTTTACTTCATATGTTCCTCTGATTTATGGATGTAGTGGGGGATTGACCTTATCATGTTTGAAAACACAAAAAAATCCTTAAGAAATGTCAGGATACTGAGTTGAAAACAGGCCAGGATGAAGTAGAATTTTAGATGCTGTACATTTCCATATGTGTGCAGATAGAATCTGTCCTGAAAAGAGATCAGCTCCTGCACTAGATAAAGGAACCAACCTAATGTGTTTATTAAGGCATTTGACTTACACTGATGAGAATTTTATTGCGATTTCGAATATAGAAATCTTTCAGTATTCACAATAGAGTGTCCTAGGTGAAATATGCAAGTAAAATAGTTAGAAATAATTGCACATTAACCATGCATACATTTTCATATGCTTGCATTTCAGGTCCAATAAACTGATTGTGTATGATCTGAATGCACCCATTGTTTTAGAGTAATCAAACCTGTTTATAATTTTCCCTTTTTAGTCTCCTTAAAAACAACCCTAAAGACAAACAAAAGTAACAATTTTCTCGTCTTCTGGGGTAACATGCAAATGAACTGCTGACTCATAAATCCTTGTGTTAGGCACAGATTGCCAGCTTGAGAGAAAATGATGAGAATATGTAACATTTTTTAGTTTTTGAATACTGTGGATGCCAGTTGCTAATATGTACACAGGGTTGATTTTAGTGAAAAGGTTGGTGTTTTATCCTCTAGGCCTTCCATTTAAAAAATTAGCTTGTGATTAATTACTGCATGCTTCCATTACTGCAACATAGATGGATTTTAAAAGCCATTTGATAAAAAAAAATGTACCTTGGAGTATTTTAAATGCAGAAGCTGTAGAGCACTCAGTAATTTTTTGTGTTTTTTAATATTCATAATGACTGAAAAGGCAACTTGTGCTCGCATCACAGAATTATAACATGAGTTCTGTTCTTCTCCAAAGTTTGATTTTCTGTTTTTGTTTAAAAAGCTGACAATCATATCTGAAACTCATTGATTATCTGCTTGTAATAGCTCATCATCTCAATGGAACAGTTCAACAAACCTTTTCCACTTTGTCAAATGTATTCCAAAGAACAACAAAATGGGGCCAAAGATATTTGAAACTGAACTAGAATAATGCTAATCTGGTTTATTTATTCTGAAAAAAGCAGTATTTAAAGAATAATTCATGATCAATTTAAATGGATCCTAATTTCAGATTAAACGAATTGTTCTCTTCATTTTTTGAAAGAGTATGTATATCTATTCTATATTTATGTAGAGTATAGGATATAGAATATTTATTTATTCTATCACTGACTTATCATTTTATTTCTTATAAGTGAGAAGAACATCTTAAAACAGTGCATACATTCAACTGACATTACTTAATCTATTGATTCTAAGGTTTTCTGTCCTAGATTTTCAAAACAATCTTTTAAAATCCATTGCCCCACACACCAATTTTTCATGGTCATCCGCATAACTTGACATTTGCTACTTCTATGTTAAAACTCACCAAATTTACATTGTTATTCAAGTCTGTAGAGTTGAATGGCTTTCTTTTTTTTTTTCTTTGTACTTAAAATCCAGATAATCTGTTGGATATTCTTGTCCCAGTTCCTTGGCCTATTCAAACATACCAGAAAAGAGAAATGCATCCCTTCTATGATGAAACCAAGGCAACCCAACCAGTATCTCTGCTGAAGTTCACAATTGACTGTCAAAAATGAAAACAAATTGATAAATTACATTTTGCAAATCCCTACAATAGGAAATTAATTTAGGGGTTTGAAATAAAGCAAATTTCAGCACTTTTAGACAATTGCTTACGACCATCTGCAGAAGAAAATTCTGTCTCCTTTTCATTGAATATACAGAGATTTTTATATAAACAGAATTGAATCCTTTCAAGACTCAGCATTTGATCACAAGAGAATGAAATGATACTTCACAATGGATCTGATAAATGAGACATTTATATATGAACAGGCACATTGATTGACCTCTGATTTTTTAAGAACTTTCAAAAAGCAAAGTGGAAAGAAATGTAATTCCCTGCTATTTATTTTGGGAAGCAAGTGGTTGAGCCATGTGCTGTAAGTGACTCAAATCTGGATGTTTGAATTCCTTATCAATATTTTGACAGAATAGTTGTAATGCACAGCCTTAAAATCAGTTAAAATGTTGGGCCAGGACGACTGTGAACATAGAAAGTCGTGTATCATCCTAAAATACTGCCATTTGATTTTGGTACTTCAGTGCAGCAAAAAAAAGCAGCAGTGAAATCTGGACCTCTCAGAAACAGGTTTTATTTTAAGTAACAATTTTAGTGGCCAGTCTTTAATGTTAGCAATATGTAAAAACCTAAGGAAATTTTGGTATCAGTACTTATACCCTGCATTAGTTCATAGAAACACTAAGATTAGGAAGGTATGGCTGAAATTAAACCAGTTGACATTCTTACTTTGATCCCAATGGAGGTACGTGTTATGGCTGTCCTGTCCTGCACCCTTCTTGCTGTGGCTGAGCAACTTAGCTACCTTTAGCTACCTGTGAGTTTGTGTGACAGGGAAAATGAGCCATCCAGGGCTCTAGTGTGATGGGGCAGCATTGCAGCATCATGTCCTGATCTGTTTGCTACCAACAAACTGCCTGCGAGCTCGAGCTCGTCTTTCACTTTTAAATGAGTCAGGTTTCCCTTGGAGCCTTTCAGTTGGAAGAAAGAAATAAACACTTAGCACAGGCTACTGATAAGATCTACACTTTTGCTACATTTTTTTAAAATTATTATTTTTAATAGGAAAATGTGCAACCTCCCTTCTAGCAAAAAGATGTAAATTGTGAATTTAAGAAACAAATTCTGCTGCACAGCAGGTTTAGACAGGCTGCTACAGTCAGGGCCTTAAGGCATTCTGTGGCTTCCCTGTGGTAAGCCATGGTTCTCATTTGTAAAGCCAGAAGAATTCCCACTGTTGCTGTAATCATATGCATGATCCTTCTTCCATCTCAGTGCTTCCAGCATCAGTTAAAAAAAGAAAAATAGGGCAAATGTTCATTGTCAAGTAGTCAGCTCTCCAAGAGCTTAGAAACTTCACGTATTTTGTGGGATTTAATTTTTTCCTCAGGAAAAGAATTAAGCTTTTTAGTGGAATTCTTTAAAAAAAAATACAACTAAAAGAAAGAAAAGGGAAAAAAAAACCCAAAAAAACAACAACAAAAAACCACACAGGGAAAAAACCCGACAACAGGAAAAACAACACCACCACCAAAACATGTCCTGATTCAGACATGGCAGTGAAGACATGAGAAATTTTTTTAGGTAAAATATTCTCATTTTTTTCCATGAATTTTTGTTTTCTAAATATGTAAAATCTTTTCAGAAAAGGCCTCAGTTCATCCCATGAGCCTTGCTGTCATATAATCTTTGTATTGTGTCACTTCTGCTCTTGGTGACTTCCTGTCCAGTGTTTGATTCTGCAACTTTCCTATTAGCAACCCTTGGTAGACTCATTTTAGCATGTCTTTTTGATTCCCTTTTTTTTTCTTTTGATACTCAGAAAATATAAGTCAGTGTGTTTCACAGGTCAGTTATGTTTTGTGGGTAAAAGTACTTTGGTGTCTTTCAAGCCTTCCCTTTGAAAATTTTGTTTCATATCCCCTCCTTCCTGTACTGTGAAAAAGGCTGAAATACCTGTTCCCTACTTATCTTCTCTGAGTCTTTCATGATCCTGTAAACCTCAGTCTCCCCTCTTTCTGTCCTCTGTCTTTTCCTTTTCATTGTTAAGAAGTGCTGGTCTTCTGCTTCCTACCCACTGTGGAAGCTGCTTCAGAAATTTCATTGTGCCTGCTGCCCTCCCATCTAGAAGCAGGGAAAATCCTAGATCGGAAGGAGCCTCTGGTGGTCATCTGAGCTCACCTACAGCTGACAGCAGGGGTGTGGATTAAGTTATCCATTGGCCCAACAAGACAAGTCTTGAATTACTTCCAGTAAGGGAGATTCCACAACTTCTCTAGACAACCTGTTCCCGTGTTTGGTTATTCTCACAGTGAAGAACTTTTTCCTGTAGTCTGATGAAATTGCCTTTTGAAGCAACTGATGCTTATCGCTTCTTTTCCTCTTGCTGTGTCCTTGTGAAAAGACTATGTCCATCTTTTCTGTAACCCCTCTCCAGATATTGAGAGCATATGATCAGACTCATCCCTCCCTTTCAGTTGAGTAAACTGGATTCCTTTCACCTTTCAATGGGCATCAGCTTGGTGGCCCTTCACTGAACCACCTCCAATACTTCAGTGTCTCTTTTGAAGTGGGAGTCCAGAACTGGACACAATGTTCCAGTTGTGGCCTAACAAATACCAAACAAAGCAGTGATAAACTTTCATCTGCTGGGTTTACTTTGGCTGCTGCAGTCAAGGCTCCAGGTTGGTTTCATTGCTACAAGGATGCACAGCTCAGCCAGTAAGTCCTTGGCCTGTACTGCTACTTGGGATTATTCTGTCAGAGATTCAGGATCCTATAATTATCTTTGTTAAATATTATGCAATTCCTGTTAGCCCAGTCTTCCAACCTGCTGAGATCTCTGTTTGCTGTAGTGTGTAATATATATCTTGTTGTGTCTTACCCTATTTTTTCTCACAGAGTGTGGAGCAGAACTCTGTGAATCAGTGGAGGCATGGAGACATGTTATTTGTTTACATTAGCATATTAATAAAAACAAATAATAACAATAATATTAATATCAATATGAATAAGATTACAAAATTATTTTGATATTATCATTATTATTTTATTATTGTATTATTTATTATTAGTTGATAAAGTTTGTTTGGTTTTCTGTTCCTTTACATGTTATCAGTACTGATATATTTGCTTTTTTGACCAACACTGAAACCACCTAGATGTTTTCACTAAAATGCCCATGCTGATTTTGAGATAAGTTTCATCAACAGCAGTAGCTAGTTCAGACCTCGCAGGGTGTTTGAAGAGTAAAAAGGGTGTTTTTTTCTCTGTACATATTAATTTAAATTTATCCACACTGAATATTTTTTTATTGCCTAGTTTTTCACCTTCGAAAGGAGAAACCTGAGATATGATATGGTTGAATATGAAATGGTATTGTAAGAAAATCAAGTGTTCACTGTTTCTGATAACACAAGAAACAGAAGTCATCAGAAGAATTGGCAGAATTTTTAAAACATACAGAAATACTCTTAATTCTACACTATTTAGCTGTTGAAAGTATGTATGGTTTTAATGCTTATTTTAAAAATATATTTTAAAGTGACGTCTCTAGACTGAATAAGGATAAAAACAGTCCAGGATCAGAAAGTCCCAAACACAATGACTACAAAATTTTGTTATTTGTCTGATTCTTAATTCTTTTGTCACCACAAATATCTGTTTTTCCTCATTATGAAAGACAGAGTACTGAACTATATGCTGTGATTAAGTGCAGCCATTTCACATTATACTTCTGAAGAAAAACTTCATCAGCTGCTCAGTCCACCTTAGATTTAAGTTCCCTTAATAAAACTTTCATGTGTACTTCCTTCTCTTTCTAAAGGTGGTCAGGGGAAAAAAATGTTGTTCTTAACTGTAAAACATAGCCCAAGAACCCTGGTGAATAGCATATAATCTGCTTTAGAATTCATTGTAAGAAAGTTCATTGTAAATAGCCAAAGGAATGTGCAGAGAAATGTGTTGGAAAGATTCATAAACAGCTGCTCCTGTAAAAGTCCTTGTTAAGTGCAGTAGTGATCAGGCCATGTATAATGAGCAGGCTCTTCCAAACTCACTGAAGTTTGAGATGAATACTAGATATTGACATAATTTTAAAAATAAACCCTTGGGAGAGTACACAGACTGTATTTCTGAGAAATATATGGTTAAAATAACTAGTCATGCTTACATGACTTTATGTTTCAATTTTGGGATGTTAGCCCTAGAAGATTTACACCTTGTGTTTCCATTTTTGGTTCTGCACAACACAACCCCTCTTTTAAAATTCCCTTGTCTTCTCACAGACATAATTCTCCTTATTTGCTAGATATTTGTTACTCATCCTTTGGTATGCTTTCCTGTAAGAACGGCTTCAATTCTAGAGCGTTTGATGCCATAATTTCTGACAAGGTGTCATATTTTCTTCTTTCATTAGCAAATCATTGGAAGTATGCTCTTGGTTGGGTGTGGCAGATAATTCTGGAATGTGGAATGAAGAGTTCCTCTGGTTTCAGGTTTGCTTCCTTTTCTGCTTCTAGGAGAGAGGGTGGACATGAGATCAAGAACTTTAAACTTCTACTGCCACTGAAGGAAGAGATCCTGCCCTCCTTCCAGCCAACTGCTTTATTTTTAGCCTGTGTTTTCTCTGGTGTTACCACAAGTGTTTCTGGAAGGAACCAGCGTGGGTTACACCCACAAAGGCAGCAGTATTAGCTGAGATATCCAGGGCTACATTTGGTAGCTGCATCTGTTCATGCCAGCTTAAAGTATTGACACTTTAGCTTAAACGGGCTTTATTTGCTAATATTTGCAACATCAATGAACAGCTTTTACACTTCCAAATGGCTGTATAAATGGGCAGTCACATGTATCTACATCACAGCTAATCCCTTGAAGTGGTCTTGGCTGACGACTCAAGTTAATTTTTTTTCTTTTGCCTTTGATAGAGAAATTAAAAAAAAAGTGGTTTTAACAGTACACCCTGTAAGACCTCAAAAATAGTATGAAAAAGGTTAATTTATTATTTTTCTCCATTAAATTTCTTGAATGTTCTCCAATGAGCTTCTTGGTAGTGTAGAAGTCAACTTCTCACTGAATAAAATGGTATCAGTAAGTCCTTGTTAACTGAAGACATGGCCTGTAACTGCACATTTCAGTTAATTTTAGCAACTATTCAGACAAATTCTCACCTCCTCCTCTTTACAGATATGTTCTAATTCCCCAGGAAAAAGGCATTAAAAAGCCTGAAAATTATGTTTCCAATTAGTGTGACTTTCTCATATTTAATTTCTGTGTGGCTCTGCCAGATAATTGAATAAAATATGATACATTCTTTTGATCTTTGTTGAGATGATGTCAGCTGTAAATATTGTTTCGTTATACCGTTCATGTTGACATAAAATGTGTTGTGCCACTTATAGCTTCTTTGGCACAGCTCTGGAATTAAGTGTTCAGCAGTGATTAACGATCAAGTATACATAGACCTACTGTTGAGTATTAAAGTTCTCTCATCTCTGCTCCTGTTCCTTCCCTCAGTTCCTAGCTTTTAGTTAATGTGGCTTCTGTGAATGCAGCAGTTCTGGTGACTTGTCATACAGCTTGTACTGCCAGCAGTTACCGTAGTGGTAGCATAGAGCTAATGACCATTAAATTTTCAGTTTTCTTAATTCTTGCTTATTATTGTATCTTTGATGCCCTTTCTCACTCTTGAAATTTTTTACCTAGTGTTTAATAGAGAAAAGACTTTTAAACCTGTGCTAGAGCCTTTTATTCAGTCCTTGCACACTGTACAATCATTTAATATCCTTTGATATGTTATGCCAATTAAGTGATATGTGTCTTAACATAAATATTTGATAGTGAAAAGAGAGATCACTTTGGCCTAAAGCTTTAATTGAATTAGCGGCTTTTCAGATGATTGTCAAGATTAAACAGTCCATTATGAACATTTGCCACTGCAGGAGATTTCTGCTTATTGAAAGACAAAAGGGTAATTTCATCTAGTATTGCTGTAAACTGTACGAGTCCTTCATACTGATAAGGGAATTCTCCCTCTTCTAACCTTGATATGTACTGTAGTATTAAATTTATGAATCTTTAAATTCAGTCACATCATTATAGTGGGAATATGATATTAACACTGCCAAGTAAATTAAAAGGATGAAAATTTATCTACATAACAGCTAAAGAGATCAGAGTCAATACCAATTTGTCAATAATTACCATTGCTTTAAAAAGTAAAACTAACACGATAAAAGTAGGCAGCTATGAATCTTTGTTGCATACTAACTGGAGTTTGATTAATTCCAATGACAGACTTCACTTGCCAAACTGGAGTTTTAGAGAAACTAATTTTCCTTGACTCTGGGCTACTGATGCATCAAAACTATAACTCTCACAAAGCATGCTTGTGTTAATATGGAATCCAGCTGTTTCATTATCAACCCAAAATATTTCTGGTTTGGGGCAAAGTGTTCCTGTATTGCAGTTTTGCCTAATTATGTGAACATCTTCCACTTCCACAGATCAGAATCCTGGTTTTTTGATATGCTGTGGACTGTAGTCATGCATATATCTCACACTGAAAGCACGTCACAGCAGTTTCCTTCAAAATATAGTACAGCTATGCATAATGCATTATAAGACTAGAGAGATGTGTAATGTGAATCAAAGTTTTAATGTCCTAGTTTTCTAGATACTGTTATCTATTCACTGTGTTTTTAGAGGAGCTCTGATTAAGAGTCATGTCAGCTGTGACAAGCCATAAAGCCAAGCACGACTTTCAGTGAGAACCTGAAAAAAACTCTCTCTGAACAAGTTTTAATATTAAACTCATTATTGGGGAACCTTGTTCTTATTTTAGCAGAGGTGGAGGACTGCATCAATAGAATCCCACTTGCTGGCATCATGTTGTCACTGAAGGTCATAGAGCAAAGAAATTCAAAGCACAATACATTTCCTCTTTGTGTCTGACACAGCTGTCCACACTCAAATGGTTAGTCTGTATTTGCTCCTCTATATTTGTTGACCAGGTCTTCAAAAGAGCAGATGCAAAATTTCAACCATCCTTGCCATCTTGGGACATGCTCTAAAGTAACTGAGTGCCTGGCTCGACTTGAATTCTTATGTGCCCCCTTAGTCTGCAAAGCATCCAAATGTCAAACAGGCTGTTTGAATGTAAAATGTGCAGCTCAGCTTCGCCTCTGAGTGCAATCCTGTTGTGGGACTCCACATTCTTGAGTTAGCTGTTTTTCTCACTTAGACAATATCAGACTACTGGAGTCTACCTGAAATTTTATGCTAAATGCAGTTCTTACATAGGCTTCAGGCTTGTGAGCAGTCTGGCCACACCCTGAGTTGCTTATTGTCTGGAGTAAACAGCATGAAATAGTCAACAGTGTGACTGATGCTAAGGTTATGTCCATACAAGTGAGGGAAGTCATATCTAGTCATTCTAGGAAGTGAAAATCAAACACTTTTCTGCTTTTGCAGGAATATTGGGGAGGGTTCCCTCATTAATGTGAGAAGCACTTCTATTTTGCTCTAGGGCAAATGCTTGCTTAAGTAGGCAGGAGGTTTCTCTCTTGTTCCTTGGTTTGTGTCCCAGATAGTGAAGGAATAGATTTGTGGAGGTGCTTTTAGGGTCCCAGTCATGTAGCAAATCTAAAATTAATTATTTTGACTACTTGGATAATTCTGTTGTCATGATGATTTCTTTAATAAAAACTATTTACTGAGGTGTGTATTATTACGTGTATTTATTGAGTCAGCAAAATTAATTTGCTAATTTCTGTGTATTTATAGTTGATGGTAACTGGGGAAAAAAAGCAGTACAAAACTTATTTCTATACTTGGAATGATTGAGAACTGATTCTGTTTTATTTAAGAATTTTCAGTAGTATCATTAAAGCAGTAACCTAGAGGTGGGGTTGTTTGCCTGAGTGCTTTACTAGCCACTGGTAAGGGAGATGATAAATTTGTATTGAAATATCATTTGGAAGCCTAATACATGGGATGAGTTCTTACAGGGTTATGGATGTCCATTGATCTCTTTACTGGAGACAGTAAAAGGAGAAAAGGACTGGTGGGAGTGCAGGAACATGACAGTCAGTACGAGGAGCAGGTTGAGAAGGGGGGAAGAAATCAGACCTGTGAGGGGAAATGCAAATATTTACTTACAAGTATGTTAGTGCAGATAGGAGAGCAAGTGCTGGAGGACACTGCAGTAAGAGATGCCTACAAAATAAAGGAGCAAACTCCTGTAGTGAGGAGGGATTAGGAAAAACAGGCATTTCTTTATTCTGTGTTTCTCAGTGGTAAAGGTGGACTTTGCAGCTGTATCTCTGTCCTTGCCAAATGGTGTGGCTGGACCTGAGGCAGAACTGACAAGAGCAAGAGGGCCAAGAAAAACCCTTCCAGCTTCCCTTCCTCCTGCTGCCCTTGTATATGCCTGCCCTTACAAATGGGAGTAAAGCTGAAGGGCAAAGCGTGCCCATTCACTCGAGGAGAGGTGAACCTTACATATCAACAGCAGCATTGTAGGGCTGGTTTTGTCACAGAAATTGCAAAATGGGAACTGAGCTGGGCAAGACCAGTAGTCATTGAATCTAAGTGCAGACAAGACCACATGTTACAGGACTGGGAGATTCCCAAAGGCCACTAAAGAGCCAATAACTTGGACATCTCCTTTACAGATGACCTCAGCTGTTAGCAGAGATACCAATCTTCAAAGACCATGCCTGCCCATGGCATGTGAAGGGCTGCATGGATCTGCAGTAGGATTGCTGCTGATGCCTTCTGCCAATGAAGGGGGAGGCACAGTGCAGTCCAGTGTGTGCCACTTTTGCTTTCCCTCTCCAGGATGCTGACACTCAGCAAAGCACCATGAGGGTTAGAGGTGCAGATTTAGTGAGCTGTCATTACTGGCTCCAGACTGAGTGAAAATACAGCTACCCAGGGAAAACTCTGCATAGGAATGCCCCTCTTTCTTATGCCACATTGTCCTGGGGCTGTATAAAGCATCACGAACACACATACACTGCTTTTAGCTCAATGCAGAATCTAATGCTAACTGTCCTGCACTGTGTAATCATGAAATTTGGGGAATACGTAGTGCTTGTTGTGTTCAAAATTCAAGTTAGAACTTCAGCCAGCTGAAAAGAGTGACTTCTTTGAGAATGAGCTTGTGATCCTAAAGCAGTCAGACATAGCCACATAGTGAATTGGAGTAACCCAAGTAAAGCAAAACGCAAAACTCTGAAGAGAGACCATGTATTTGGTATTTACAAACATTATTCCTGCACACGTAGTTTAGTTCAACTCACCACAAAGAAGGGGGTTTGTGAATACATTTTTTGCAAATAACTATAAAACCCTTCTTTGTTTGCCAGTTTGGAAGTCCAATGAAAATTCAGCCTTATGCAAATTTCTTTATAACTTTGTAGTAAAAATGTCTGATAGCCCATATATATATATACTATATATATATAATAAAGAAGCTCAGGTAGAACACTGACCTGCCCAGACAGCATTTGTGTTTTTTTCTAGTTATCTCTTTGCTGGCCCTGTGATTCAGTATTATATAGGTGAGATATTTGCACTAGTACACAGGAAACCCTTGAACATGGAAAATAGTACTTACTAAAATAGATAGAATTCCCAAGGGGAAAACAGCAAAATTACATGAGATTCATAGAATAAGGAATAACTGAAATTGCCCAATTATTTAAACGGAGGTATTTTTCTATCAATGTAGTATCTTGCTGAGCTTGTGGAGCATAATTTAAAGTAGGCATTTTGCCTGCAGATCACAATATAAATATTTTATATCATCTCCCACACTATTAGAATAATAGAGGTAGTGTTATTTAATCCACTCCTGGCAAATAAGATGCGTGCCAGAATGCATAAAGCACTCAAGGACCTGGTTTTGTTGTCGGTGAAACTGGTTGGTTGAATGATTTATTTAATGTTCGATTCCTCATTGTGGAAGTGGATTTGATGGTGCTTGTGAGACACAATTTAAGGTTGTGTTCAAGCCTCATAAAAAAAAAAAAAAAAAGTTGTTGATAGAAATATTAACCATATGAGGATGAAAAAAGCTCCTTAAATATAAGCAGGTAAAGCAAGAGCCATGTCTGGGTTGGGAGGAGGGCTGGGAGAAACTGCATTTCTGCAAATTGTTTGATTTAGACTTAATAGAAATTGTGACCACAAAAAGTGAATTTGAATACACCTCTTAAAAAGCAGTTGCAAGCAAAGAAACTACAAGCCACTGCAGAGAGCATGCTAGTGCTGCTGTATCTTCCTAGTGGTCTCATAAAATATGTTACAAGCAGGGGCGGAGAAGTTAAAAGTTTAATAAAGCTTTTCCTAAAAACACGACCTTTGAAGTGGCATTTAATGCCTTTCTTGATAGTCATTGTTTCTATTATTTTTTTACCTGCAACACACGTTTCAGTTTTGTTATCTGATATGCCCTGACTACAGTCCTTGGGCTTGGGCCTGCGGTGGGTATTTGGGTGTTGCAGGATTTAGCGTAGGTGGCCCAAATACTTCTCTATCTTCCTTTTCTACAAAGTGGATGGGAGATGAGTATTGATTGCTAATCACCATAAATTTGCACACTTGAGTCAGGCTGTAGTAATCAGAATGCTAAAATTCTGTGGAAAATATTTAAAGCTATGTCCTTTCCCCGAGGTGATTGTGCCTAAAGCTGAAATGCATAGGGAATGATGAAAAGATGACCATTGTTTTGTGCATTTGTGTGTGATATACTGTGTCATTTAGCACTTCTTCTATTTATGCTTTGTTTTTCATGCTTAGTGTAGCGTTTATTTATGTGTTTGATAACATGGCATCAGCTGCAAAGCAGAAATGTTTACTCTGTTGGGTTTTTTTTTAAACTTTTCAATGTAGATTAAAAAACTGCAGCAGCCCCTGGATGGATAGACTAAAGCTGAAAATTTACATGTGAGTAACAAATATTATAATGCAGATGAGCCAGACAGAGAAAAGGAAATTCGTAATGAGGGGCTGCTCTGGCAGTAATAGTCTGCCTCATGTAGATTGTGTGATGAGTCATCCCGTGTCGCCACAAGGGCTGCTGCTGCTGAGCTCTGCCAGCAAGTGGGACAATGGAAAGTGTGCATCTAAGAGTGGAGGGGAGGGCACACACAAGGGAAGAGGAAAGGGACCAAAAAACCCCAGCTATTTAAAACTGGACATGTCAAACCTGGCCAGTATTTCATGTTATATATAACTCAGCCAATTCGTTGGGTAAGGCATTTCATATGCTCCATGAAATGGAATTTGTTTCCATGGCCAAGCATGACAAAGGTTTCACGGAACTGCAGTTGGCAAAGAGCTCTTCCAGGATAGTTAATTCAGGGCCTGTGAGATTGCTGAGGCGTCTTGTCAGAACATTAAATAATCACACAATGTCATGAGGGAATATCTAATTAAGAGTCCAATTTCTCAAGGGTCTGAGTACCTGTTACAATGTGCCGAGAAC
Organism: Chamaea fasciata; assembly: GCF_029207755.1. Taxonomy (NCBI): domain Eukaryota; kingdom Metazoa; phylum Chordata; class Aves; order Passeriformes; family Sylviidae; genus Chamaea; species Chamaea fasciata. The sequence goes on along the minus strand of NW_027094086.1, from coordinate 65,293,344 downwards.
CCTTAATTCCCACTGACAAGAGCGGCAGCTTAGGGTGTTCCCAGCAGGCACTTAATAGGATTGTGCCCTTACTTCATTTGGCTGGGGTAAGTCCAGGCCAGTCAGGTGAAGCAACAGTAATGAAACAAGACAAGATAATGACACAGAGGGTTACATTCCAGCGGGAATAATATTACTTGCAGATGACGAAACATACTCAGGTGTGAAGTCCCAGTGAAATATAGGAAAAGGTTTAAGGATGCATTCTTAGGGGTTAAATTTGTGCCTTTGAGAAAGATCTGTCTGTATTCATCCCATGCAAAAAGAGCTGTAAAAGGCAACAAGAACCCTTTATCATCCCAGACCATTATTATCATGTGTGGACAAGTGACAGAGTTCCCATCCTCGGCTTGGTTTCCAAGAACTTTAGTGATTTAAACAACCCCATGAGGGTTGTCTGCCTTACAAAGGCAGGCAGCTTTTCATCCAGTGTTTGGGAAGCAGAAAGCTTGAGTGGGGGAAATGTGGATGCTGAATTTCCCTGAGCAGCATTCTTGGTGAGACCCAAGAGATAGAACAAAATTTGAGGTGGACAGATGAAGACTTACCAGTAAGACTTTTCCTTCCTTCTTATATACCTGCAGTTATAGAAATGGGAAGAATGTTAAATGCACCCAGAAGAGAATAAACACTGAATTTTGGCTTATGATGTTCCTTGCAGACAAAGGTAGAAATAGTATTCTTTTTGCCCTGAAGAAGCATTACAAAAAGGACTAAATGAGTAGGGAGCATGGCATTACGTTAAGCACTTTTGGGAGAGTGAAAAATTAAAATCTTTGTGTTGTCAGGCTCTTAAGTGAGGAGTGATGCATTAGACGACCTGAATTTATTTGATTTGTTGGGAAACCAGAGCAGCAGTGGTGTTTCTTGAACAGAATTACAGGCTTCATTTAAAGGGAGAGGCAAAGCGCACACATCATTCTGGAGTAGATCAGCATAAGCATTTTCTATATCATGAGTAATGTTTACTGTAAGAAATCAAATTACTGTTACATAGACCATCTGTTTTCTTTGCATGCAATCATGTAAGTGTTTTAGGACAAGCCATCCTTTTTAATCAGTTGTAAATCTCTTATGGCAAGGCACTGTTTTCTGTAATAGAATCTATTTTTATGATAAATGTAAGAGTTTTAAATACTGGTTTCTCCTGCATAAATATAGTGTACGTATTGTTCATAACATAAAGAGTAGGGGTGTACATCATTAGTTATTATCTGTCAAGAACTTAATTTTAAGGCTTTTTGCATAGCCATTTTTGGATATTTGTTGGATCTGCAACTCAGTGGTGTTCAACTATTATGGCAAATAGCATAATAAGTAATATTGTCCATTTATAGGCCAAGAAGTTGATTCCTATCTACATTTAGTAAATGGAGAATAATAAGGTCTCTATTTTGTAGCATGACTGCTGTGATAAAAGTGATTACTGTGGAAGATTATTGTACATTGTCTAAATACTTCCCCTTGGAAATACTGAAGGAAACAAGGCATGGCTTATTAAAAAAATGAGCCTGTGGAATGAAATAATGACATTAAGGAAACTTGAATTTATGGTCCATGAAGGAGTCAATGAGAGAGTGTGATATTTACTTCATGTTTAAGGTAGCTCATTCACAGACATAATGGTCCCATTCATTTTAGTGGGTGCTGAATTGCACCTACTATTTTATTTTTTTATCACTGTCAGCTGTCAATTACTCTGATTCATGTATTGTCTTTGGGTGCACAGAGGTTGCTTTTGAATTCAGAGGAAGCTGAAGGTCTGCCTCTTTAGCAAAGTCTTCTCTGATTTCAAAAGCAGCTGTGTGATTGCCAGAATTTGCTCTGTATTGCATCAAATGACCCTGAAATAAAAGAAAGAAACAAGAACTGTAAGTAACACAGTTGGAAATTCCCTGAGCAGGTTGGCTGTCCTTCTCAATGAGGTTGACAAGCCTGAATTTCATTTGTTCAGACACTTTCAAATCAATGCTATTTTGTCTGAATAATTAAGCTGCTTACTCAGGCTTGAAAAGTGTATGGTGCTAAGTTCTTGTGCTTTTTTGGGTAAATATGAAGAGGCAAAGAGGGAGAAACAGATGGACCATGCACCTGGAAAAATTATAATGCCTGCAGTCTGGTGCCAACCCATGATAGAGTGGAAGTTTTCTGCAAAGAGAAATATCAGGTGTAACAATGGGCCCCTATAAGTCCTCTTGTGAAGGCTGGACTCAAAATCTCCATGTCCTGTGTATTGCCACGTACCTTCAGTGTAAGAAAAGAAGCAGGATAGGGTGAATGGCTTACAAAATCATACAGGTGATAGAGGGTGAAAGATAAAATTGTAATTAGCAGTCTAATAGTTTTACCTGTTAGCATTTTTTTGTTGTTCAAATTCAGTATTCTGTCTTTGAGAAAATTACTAAAGGTGTCATAATTTTTTGCTTTTTATTCCTTCTGGTTTTTATTCTTATGTTCACCCTTCCTTTATTCAGAGGGACGAAAACTGCAGGCAAATTAAATTATGTCATTGCATCATAGCAATTTGTTTGTTAGAATAGACTTCTGGAGGGCTCTGGAGGGTATCTCAGCAATGTCCTAGTCTAAGGAAGAAAAGATTAGATGACATCACTCCCGGCCTTGTTCTGCTGAATTTGGAGTATCCAGAAGGATGGAGATTTGCCAGCCTCTCCCAACAATCTATTTCTCAGACTTCCTTTTGTACCCCTAGAAGCTCATCTGGTTGTTTCTCATGTTCCTCACCAGTTTCAAGTCCAGCTGAGGTCTGACTTCCCCAGTTTCATTCTAGCAGTCCAGAGGAAGAAAGTTCTGCATTGCTCCCAAGTAACCCTCCCAACCTCTTCATCCTCTTTCTGTCCATCTCCTGTGCCTGCATGACCTGCCACATGGCAACCTGGAAGGTCCCAGTGCACTGGAGGAGCTGTTTCCAGCTTCCTCTTCTGGGCCCCTTTTGCTGTCTTGGCTTTCAGGAGACGCATTTCAATTGGAGCTGTCAAAAAAGTTGATGCAAATACTTGGTTTATATTTTTCACGTCATTCTTCCTACTTCCATCTTCACAGTCCTAAATCTTTTTCAGCCAGATACATAGGGTAAGATGAATAATATCAAAACAATCTGTTCCAGAAGGGATTCTTTTTAACATGATTTTTTATCTGCATGCGAGTAAAATTATTACAGTATTTTGATTTCTTATTAATCTTGTTGGTTTTATTGGGCTTTTTTGCCCAGAACTTTGGAGCAGTCACCATGTGAGTTTTTAGTAGCTTCAGTAGAAGAGACACTATATTCTCCAACTGTATGATCTGTTTTTATCCAAGAAAGTTATTTTGTAGAATTGTAGAATGTCTTCTACAATTGTCGTAGAAGACATTGGCCTAGTTTTAAGAACAGTAAATGTTAACACTACTACTTGCAAATTATCACATTTTTATTATCAAGAAACAATTCAGCAAAATTACTTAATTTGCTTAGTAGTAAAGACGGTAAACTATTAATTACTGTTGTCATAGCTACACTGTATTTTGATACAGTAGATTTGTTCATTGAAATCATAATAAAATAATTTGCTCTATAGCAAGTATTATGCATATCTTAAATTACAATGAATTACTTATTGTAATGAATATCTGAAAATATAAATACAGAGCTCCTGACTCCTTTTTAAGTGAAGTAAGTAGCAAATTCTGCTGTTTATTTTAGGAATTTCCTGTGTCTGCAGTGCTGATTACACTGAAGTGGGAATCAATGACAATGTGCCATATAGGAGACTTTATTTATAGTAGCTTTATAACTGATCTAAAGTGAGAGGATAGATTTTGATACCCATGACCTTTAATAGAAAACTCTCTGAAGAGAAGTTTCCAATTTTACCTCCAAAGTAGCCCCTACTGAAAGTCCTTTGTGTTTTTGACTTTGTGAGGCAATTAAAATAATGACCTATTCTTGGTTCCTTTCTCCCTCAGTTGCTTCTGTACCTTGGCTATTCAGTTGAAAAAATGGAAAAAAATTATTCAGGGGATCTCTACAAAGCTAGACATTTACCCATTTCTGCTTTTTATATTGTTCTTAAGTGCAGCATGTTTGGGATTTGCATGTTTGCTTTTCTCTCCTTAACCTATTGCAGTCCAGTGGTTGTAGAGGATATGATCTGTGCATGTGTTCCAAAGTCTCCTCTTCCACCTCTTCCACCTCTTTACCAGATGTGTTTTTTAAGGAAATGGAGCAGAAAAGTGACATAGATGATCATCATGCTTGGCTTTGAACTAGTATCCCTCAGCTCACTTGGTTGTACAGGAAGGAAAAGAGGGAAACAGAAATGCTTGGTCACAATTTTGAAATATATTTAGTTCTGAGCAGTTCATCCTTAAAGAGGAAAATTCTGTAGGTATTCAAAAAAAAAAAAAAAAAAGCCATAATACCAGTGAATAATCATTCTGCATGTTCTAGACTGAAAAACAGTAGAAAAAATATCTTAGAGAAGGTACAGGGAAGAGAAGATGTGTAGAATGGTGAGATTGAATTAATATTTCATAACAGATCATTGTAGTATCTGAGCAGTGGGATAGAAACTCAAAGTGAGTGCATCTAATTAAATGTACCTATTTGAAATGTGATCTGTTAACTAGTAAAATGAATTAAACCACTGAAAACTCTCCTCACACATATTATTTTCCTACAACTAAATAGGGCAGTGTAGAAGATTCTGGCCCTTTCTAAACAGTAATGCCCCTAGGCTTCTTCTTTTTAAATCAACTCGTGGGGTTCTTATTCCTCAATATTGGCTACTATTGAAGGCAGGAGGTAAGAACTACCTGAATTATGGTATGATTGGAAATTATTGTTCCAGTACATTCATATGCCACATTTGATCTCTTTATCCTCTCTGTCACAGGTATCTATCTTACACCCAGAGTGAGAAAAGTAAATTTACTTGGCTGTCCCATATCTATAAGGAGCCTGATGCATGAGTGTACTAGAGAAGAGAAAGAGAGAAAAACCCCAAAGACCTACAGATCATCTGGCTGGCAGGGTGAGTAAATGTCCTGTCATCTCAGTCATGTATTGTCAGGTACACGAGTGAGCCTGCTTTGAGCATTGCCTCAGGAATTATTTATCCAGTATTTGTTGAGAAAAAGATCAAAATAGGTCTGCTGTTTCCAGGACTCGGACACTGGTGCCTCATGTGCACTCGGAAGCACTAAGCTGAACACCTCCTATATTTTCAGTTTAAGCATTGAACATGGATTTAACAGACAGGCAGTTCTGTATAGGCAGGAGGGGTTGCTGTTAAATGTGTGTTGTTGTTCTTTGCTGTTAAAGCCATTTTCAAATGTGGTAGGTGAAACAGAAATATCTGTTACTGAATCAGTCCAAACTCCTCATGATTCAAAAAGAGATCCAAAAGAGGAAAGAAAGGCAGAAAAATTATTTTACCAGTGCTGAGTGTACTTAGATTCTTATGGATGTGGGCCTGTGTTCCCTGCTTTTCCTAAGCAACATTTTCTTGTTTACAAAACATAATAATAATAAAAAAAAATTACCTAGCTGAGAAGCAAACATGCCTTATGTAATAGTCAGAACCAGATTAAATTATCTCCTTTTCTTTCTGGCTTTGCCTATTTCAAAAGGTAGTAGAAGCAGAGACTGTAGCAGGTTCTGGACCATTTCCTCCAGTTCACAGCAGTGAGTCAGGGTTTCTGTCAAGTGTCAACAAGCCAATTCAAGGGAATCAAGAGCCACATGTATAGAGGATGACTTATTTTTCAAAGGATGATGCAAATAGAAATAGACGAACGTGGAAGAAAATATGACCCAAAGATTACCTCAGAGTTCTCTGTCTTGGTGGTTTGTGTCTCTACAAAAGACATAGTAAAAGTGTTGCCCTCCTTCACTGGAGTGGCTGATGCTTCCCCACTGTATTTGGACCTTCATATTTCTGCACCCTAAACACTGGTCAGGCCCCACATGCTTCAGTGAAAAGCATGACTACAGCAAACCCATCTTCCTGCAACCCAGGCCCAGTCTAAATTTGTTTTTAGAAAGGAAAAAAGCAGCTGAATTACAGTTTTGGCTGCATGAAGATCCACCCTGGCTAGGAACTCTAAGACAACTTACCAAAGCCTTCAATACGATAAAACAAAATAAAAGACACTCCAGGGTTTTTCCTTCAATGCCAACTTCAACTGCTCTCTTATAGGGGAAGCAAAACGTAGCAGTACGACCGTGCCTTTACAATTCATATTAGGTGTATATTTGGCTGTTTTTCTTAGCATATAAGCAATATTGTGACTTTGGCAAAAGTCTGCACTTTCTGACTCCACATTCTTTGAGGGCATCTGTCTAAATGCAGAGGTAGCCTGGACTTTGCCTTATGTTCCAGTTAGAGGAAGAAGGAGAATTTTGCTATATTTTTTGTTGTTGTGCTTTGGGTTACTTTGTTTTCAGTAAGTGCTCCTCTGAGTGTGCTGGAAGATAACTTCCATGCACAGAATTTTTACAGAAATCAGGTAATTTCCTCGGCCACCTAGAGCCCAACAGCAACAACCAGCCCTGCTCTCTGTTTCTGGACTCTGAAATCCATAGGAAAAGGTGTTCAGATGTTGATGAGATACTTTTCTGCTCTAGCAGCTGCTTCTCCTTCTGGAGAAGGCAGTGGAGCAGGTAGAGCCTGGGGGCACAGGTTTGTCTGTACTTCACAAATAAAATGTCTTCTGCAACAATGTTATTACACTCTCTTGTTTTAGTACAGTATCTTACTTTTTAAGCTACCATTTACTTGCCTCTTTGTTTTCTACTTTATTTTATATAGGATCTGTGCAATGTAGATGGGCCTGATGTGTTTTGACACAGTGATGTCACTAAATGAGGGCCAGTGTGACTGAGAGCAATAAGGGTGTTCAACATAAGATGTCAACATAGCTGAAGATTAAAGTTAATAATTTTTCTATTCTTTAAACCATTTCTATGTGTATTGCTTTTGCAGTTCACACATAAAAGAAAATCAGCCTCAGATTCAAGTCTTATTGAAGCTTCATGAACGTTACTTCAAGAAAATAAGACGTTGGAAAATGATTAAATGTGTAATTAGAGGTTTCACATTTAATCTTGCCACTGTAGTGATTTATGGTTTATTATTTTGTCTAAGTAATGCACTTCTTTTCTAGTTTTTTTTTTCCTTCAATGTTGTTAGTGTCTGTATTATTACAGTGAGGAAATGTGTCACAAGGACAATGCTTTTGTTCTCAGCTGCAAGATACAGAGTAGAGTTAAATCAAAGCATAGAAGATGCAATGCACTTTCCACTGCAGTTGGTGGGAGAATTGTGACGTGTTTCCATCGTTGGGCCAGCAATGCTTTAGTTGTGAGAACAAAGGGTAGGATGTAGCCTCTGTGCTTCTCTGCTGTCATATTTAGGGCTGAAACAGGTGTCTTCAGTAGCCAGTCCCAGGAAGGCTCAATAAAGGCATGGAGCTGGGACACACAATCTCCCTCTGTAGTGCATGCCAGAATTGGGTGGAAACCTGCAAACGCAGCAGAAACAGCCTTGAAATAGCCCGTAGCAAAGGCTGACCATAGTCCAGTGCCTACAGGCTGTGAAGTCCGAGCCCTTCTCCAGAGGTAGGTCCCCATAGAATGATATTTTAAAAGGACTCCTCAGGATTTGTGGTCACGACAGCTGCCCAAAAGATATGTGGGACCTTGTTGTTTGTGTGAAACCAATGGCTCTTCCTTCCCTTTCCAAGCTGCCCAGGGCTGTGCTGTCCTCTCTCTCCTTTTCTGAGCTGCATGAAATTTGCAATTGCTCTGGCAGGGCTGTAATATGTCTAGTGAAACAGTCCCAGGTCCTCTTTTCCAAAGCAGCTTGTAGTTCTGCTGCAAAGGTGGTGTCCACACTGCTTGAAAGTGGGGAGTACCTGGAAATGGGATCCCTCACAATCAAGTGAGTGTTCCAAGTTATAAGTTATACTTGTGTAGTATAGGATGCTACTTCTTCCAACTGCACCATAGAAATAAACAAGATCTGAGATTTTGGGACTTAGGTTGTTTCAGGCTCACAAGGGCTCTTGAACTTGAAATTAACATCTTGCTGAGGTGGAGTTGTTTGTGGAACTTCAAAGAGTGAGAATTGAATTTTTTGGTGACAGTTTTCATGTGTATATATGAAATGTAAATTATGTATATATGATGTATAAATTTTTATGTGCTCCTAACTTCCTCTTGATCAAGATTACACTTAAATAAGATTTATTCTCTTACTAGCATATGGTATCAAGAGTCTCATCTTAGAGTAACTTCACACAAGTAGTGTTACCAGACTATTGCAGGATGAAATAGCTTAGATTTTATTACTGGTTGGGAATTTGAATTCACATTCATGTTAACTTCACCTAGTACTGTTAATGTGAGCAGAAAAAATATGTTGTCACCTTCACTGTTTTAACCTAACTATGACTTATAGATGCACTCCACAACAATGTTTAACACAGTTTAATTATGTACGTTGAAGTATTTTACATTATCCTTACCATTGTGTGATAATATTGTGTTTCTTCATATTCTTTGTCTCATTGAAAACACTGGGGCCATTTCTTTTAATGCTCTGCAACAATTAAAGTAGAAAACTTCCAAGAGATTTTTACAAAATTGTAGCTGAATAAAAAGCGTAAAAATTTTTTTCTTTAGAAATGGTTATGTAAAAAAGGATTTCTGGTTTGTCTTTAGTATATCTCTGTCTTTTGAGCAAGTTTTTCATTGCCATAATACTCTTCAGCTATTATTGCTTCTTTTTCATTGCTGTTTGTCTGTTCAGTGTTTTTTTGGTTTTATTTGGTTTGTTTATTTGTTTTGTTTTGTTTTGTTTTTTGAGTGTTTTGTTTTGTTTTGTCCTGGGTTTTGGGGTTGGTTGGTTTGTTTGTTTTCATTTTGTTTTTTGTTTTTAAGGTAGGTAACCAGCGAGAAAATACTGTTCCAGGAAGTGATAACAAGCCATAACTCCAGTATGACCATTCTTAATATTTTTTGCAGCTGATATTGATGTCTTTTGAGCAGATGTGTGTTTGTTTTAGGAAAAGAGGTGTTCACATTAGACTTATGATTTTTCCCTGAATTATAATAGCTAGTTTATATCTGGAAATCCACATGAGAAGTTCCTGTTGCTCTACTCAATCACCAGATCTTTAATTGGCTCTCTGGCATTTTTCCCTGCTATTGCAGTCCCCGTTTGAATCAGAGATCACTCAAAATTTTGTGATAGCTTTCTTCATATCTGACTAACTAAATTAGTGATTAGTTGTTATCTCCTCTTCAGAATAATCATTAAATACGTGCAATAAATCTAGGCCTACAGAAGTAGTGTGTTGTACCATCTTATGCTGATGGTACAAAATTGGTGGGAGTGGCAGATACACCTGAGGGCTGTGCTGCCATTCAGCAGGACCTTCAAAGGCTGGAGAGTTAGGCAGAGAGAGACCTGATGAGGTTCAGCAAGGGCCAGTGCAGTGCTCTCCACCTGGGGAGGAATAACCCCAAGTCCCAGCACAGGCTGGGGTGTGAACTGCTGGGGAGCAGCTCTGTGGAGGAGAACCTGGGAGTCTTGCTGGATGACAAGTTGACAACGAGGCAGCAGTGCCCTTGTGGCCAGGAGGGCCAGTGGGATCCTGGGGTGCACTGGGAAGAGTGTAGCCAGCAGGTCAAGAGAGGTGATCCTGCCCCTCTACTCATCCCTAGTGAGGCCACCTCTGGAGTGCTGTGTCCAGTTCTGGGATCCTCAGCACGAGACAAGCAGGTAATGGAGAGGGTCCAGCAGAGGCCACAAAGATGATTTGGGGTCTGGAGCATCTCTCTTAGAAGGAGAGACTGAGAGAGCTGGGGATGTTTAGTCTGGACAAGAGAAGACTGAGAGGGGATCTCATCAGTGCATATAAATATCTCAAAGGTGGGTGATAGCAGACTCTTTTCAGTGGTTCCCAGTGACAAGATGAGGAACAACGGCTGTAAATAAAACCACAAGGAAATCCACCTCAACATGAGGAAGAACTTCTTTACATTGAGGATGTCAGAGCACCTTCTGCCCAGGGAACAGACTGCCCATGGAGGTTGTGGAATCTCCCTCTGTGGAGTTGTCTTGGTTTGGGAACACAGGTATCTGCCAGGTAAAAAAAGCTGAAGTTTCCATTGGAATGGAGAGTGTAAACCTCCCCCCACCCCCTTTTTTTTTTTAATTATAAATTTACAATCAGAGGCTCTTAGGGAAAGATTTGGGAAATAGGAATAGCAGTTCTTTACTAGTGTGTATTACAAAGCAAACAAACACACAAAAAACCCCCAAACAACTACAGCATTAATAACAAACGAAAACAGTACCAAGAACCTTGAGGGCTTTGTTTCACAAAACTCAGGGCAGTTTGGTTTCGGTGCTCCTGCATGATCCTCAGAGCACCAAGCTGAAACAGTGGGAACAGTCCCGGGCTGGTAGCTGGGATGGCAGGGTGTCCTGGCAGGCAGGGGCAGGATGTCCCAGCAGTGCAGGGAGTGCAGGGTCACACTGTAGCTAGAGGAGCAGCCCCGAAGAAGCCGAAGGCGAGGCAGGGCTGGCCCAGGTCCCGTGGGTGGCAGAGAAGGCTCAGGATTCAGGCCAAACCGGTGATAGTAGATTTCCCAGGACTGGATCTCTTTGGCCACAGTGAAACTCTTCTAGCCAGCAACAGCCGTTCTCTCTTTTCCCGAACACCAAAAAAAGAGGAGCCTCAAGCTCTGTCGTTTACCTGCGTTATCTCCCCCTTCCAACTTTGTCCACCTCTTTGTTTCGGTTAAGTACTTTCAAGTATCCAACACTTGGTTTCTTTGTTAATTTATGGGGAAAAAATTCTTTAGAGAAAGAAGGAATAAACCTAACCCCCAACAGGAGACATTCCAAATTCATCTGAATGCGTTCCTGTGTAACCTGATTTAGGTGATCCTGCCTTGGCAGTGGGGGTTGGACTGGATGATCTCCAATGGTCCCTTCCAACTTTAACAATTCTGTGATTCACATCTTGCTGTTATTTAAGGTCTCTTGCTGTAACTCATTCTTGGGTACAAAAAATAAGTGTGGTATCAGCTGCCCCATATGATGCTTGAGATTTCTAGTCTTGCACTGTGAAGCAGAGGTATAGATCACCCCATAGCAAGATGAATGGTCCTGGTGGCTTCAATGGGTTTTTTGCTTTACATGAGTCACAGTTTAAAGATTTCAGCACTTGCCTTCCTTATGAGAAGCTTCCAGAAAAGCACAGCTCTGGGCTGCCATCCATAATATTTAGCTGTGCTTAGGAGTGAGTAATTTATGTTTTGGAACCCTTATATACATGTATATTTTGACAACACTGCTTGTTTGGTGTTTTTTTTTTTTAGACAAATTCCTGCTTTTCACAGTAGATTGAACAGTTTTTGCTTCTTCTGAGCCATAGAAATCTAGTGTGTAAATTCATTTGAGCTTGAGGATTACTACCCTTTTAGTGTTTATTGTCAAAAGTGTTAGCAAGATGCTTGGGGCAAACTCCTTACTGGAATGAAATAGCATGGGCTATTTGAAGTCAACTGGTTGAGCCATTCCAATACACAGTAGAAAGGAAATTGGCCTCTGGTTCTTATGCCAGTGGAATGCGCTGGAGTTTTTACATACAGTACTAGCATATAAAAGAGTACAAAATTTGGAGGCAAAGTATATTTTCTGCTGCCTGCCTGACTCAGTATTAGAATCACGGAATCATTAATGTTGGAAGAGGCACTTGAGGTCATTAAATTCAACCATTAATCCAACACTGCCAAGTCCACCACTAAACAATGTCCCTCAGTGCCACATCTACATGTCTGTTAAATACCTCCAGGGACGGTAGCTCATAAACTTCCCTGGACGATTTATGCCAATGTTTTCAGTGAAAAAATGTTTCCTAATATCCAATGTAAACCTCCTCTGCTATATTCTATAAGTGCTTGGGTGGTCTATAACAGAATCCCACCAGGACGTCCGCCCTGTTGGCCTTCCCTCTAAATATTCATAAACATTCAGCCCATCATAAAGCTCTAGACAGTGGAAGTTCTTTCTTATCATACAGGACTACCCCAAATACCTTTCCTTCCTTGCCTATCCCTTCTAAAGAGTTTAGAACTCTAAAGAGTATAGCCATATTGTTCAGACTCCCTAGATGCTACAGTGTTACAGATGCCATATTTAAACATAAGAGCTAAACCAGATATTTTCGTTGACTAGGAAATAGCGTGCAATGTTTGAGGCCTGTAATGTAGATGCAAAAATTACAGATGCTGAGATCTCTGGAAATAAAAGTTCAAAACAAACTTTGCCGCTCAGATTGAAGTCCTCTGTAGGTGAAATGGTCCTTTTTTATTTTCGTACATATTTTTGCCTTTTTAGCATGGAAGTGTTATAGTATATTACAGCCATTCCTTCAGAAAACTTGGGCAAAAACTTTCTCTAGGTCACAAGGAAGAATAGCCACAAGGGAAATGGTGCTTGTTTTCTAAAATGCGTACATTCTGTTGTGCATGGCTGAGTAGCAGGAGGCAAGCAGTTGGGAAGAGCTGATTCACTGAGATGATTATGTAGAAGAGAGTTAGCATTGTGAAGTGAATTAATGTGAAATTTTTTATTGCTTACTTGTTTCCAGGCTGGATTTTTTCCATCACAGGAACCTCAAGCACAAAAGCCTCAGGGCCTAAAGCAGACAGTTTTTTCTTTGAGGGGATCATCAGGTTTTTGATCACTGAGTTCTTTAGGAACTTTGACAGATAACACATAAAGCTTCTGGATGAAACAGAGCATGTGCAATTTGACTTGATACTCTGACATGGCATCAGGCAGACCTGGTCCCAGGGTGAAATATTCATGGCTGATTTCTGCCCTTTCAAGCACAAGACAACAATGCATAAAACCTGAAGCTGTTCCTCTAGTTTTCTCCTGTTCTACTGTTCTGTACCCAGATGATGTAATTTATATGCTTATACATATATAATAAATATATAGCATATACTTGCTAAAAAGGAATAAAATGCAATTCCCAAGAGCTGCTGTAGTCAGCCTGTCCTGGAATTCACAGCATGGACCAACTTTCTTGTAGTGCTATGACAAACCAAGGCTGAGGACTTTTAGCAGAATGGGAGAGCAAAGTAAGCGATGTTAACTTTAACGATTGTGTGAAGTACCTTGAATCTCACGTCCAGATTTTCAATAAAAGCCCTATTAAAAGTATAGTAAGCACTTCACAAATATTATTTGTTCTGGATTAGGGAGGAAGCACAAGTGTACTGGAACTTACCAAAATGTCACAGACCTTTTGATGTAACAGAAAGGCAACATTTCTCTTTCTAACCACCTAATCCACACAAGAGAAGACTAAATTTATTTCCCACGAATCAGTAACAGCTACCTCTTCTTGGTTACCTCCCACTGCATCTACTTTTATGAAATAATTGTACTCATTCTTGCTAAAATATTAGCATGAAATAATTAATATTTGCATTTAAAGGAACGTGTGCATGAGTTTTGTAGTTAATACTATGTTATTTCATTCACTGTTTTTTGGCAGCCCAATGTTGTGCATAGAACTGAAGTTTATTAAGTTGCTCTTCCAATTGTGAGCAATAAAAATGCTTCTGCTTTGCAAGACATATAGTAAATTTTGGGTACCATTATTTAGTATCTTTTGAAGATTGACAGCAAGGTAGCAATTTCTCTATGGTATTTTTAAGTTTTAATATAGATAATAATGTCTTACTGATGGGTGCGAACTGAGACTAAAAAGGATGACAGCTTTTTTAAAGAGGCTCATTCCTTTTTTCTTGTTAGACACTTTTTGGAGTGGAAGGTGGGATGTAGGTAGGGTAAATGGAAGTCCTTGTGGAATTTTTGAGGCTGAGTGAAAGAAAAAACAATTCTGGTGAACTTCATAGGAGAATGACTGGTTTCCTCAGTTGTGTGATTGCCTCTGGCTGTTGTATTTAAGAGGCAGTAATATTTATCCACAAGCAAAATTAATCATTTGGAGCAATAAAGATTGGAGGTTAATTTGAGGTTAATGAAAATGAGAAGCAACTTAAGTAAATGAGGAAAACCAGTGGGAAAGGCCAGGGTGACTGAAGCAATATTCAAGTGATAAAAATAAATTTGGGAGATAGGAAGACAGAAAATTGGTATGATGGGACTGATAATACTTTTGTTCCCACAATCTTTGGCATTTATTCACTTTTTTTGTCTTTAGGCACATAAACAAGCCTCCCACCAGCCTGTGTCTCAGTGTATCTGACTCCACTTAATACATTAATTTTTTCTCCATGCTTCTCCAAAACGTTTTTTAAAAAAATACCCTAAATTGAAACCCAAAGTAACTTAAAGAGTTTTTTGTTAAAATGAAGAGCTCCTTAAGTAAGCAAATGAAATATTAAATCCATATCTTCAGTGTTCCCTAGCCTTTTGGCTTTCCTTTTCCTCAAGCAACCCAGGACTAACCTGGGAGATTTTACTGACTTTAAATGCATTAAATATATTGATCTGCAAAAAGCTTTGGCGCCAGGCTGTCTGTAGCCTGTGTCATACTGTCAGTAAGGAAATGCTCCTGATTTTGTCTACAGGAAAAACAAAATGAAAAACATTATCTGAGGTTCTGATTACTGTGAGAGCTGGAGAGGCCAGGGGAATTGGCTAATAGCAGCTTGTATTGCAATTAGGAGGGAAAACTTGGCTAAGAGCAACAATGATTCTTTTTAGCATCTCAGAAAACATTAAATGTGTAATTTTTGAAAAATCATTTGTTTAGAAATAACCTCTGTATTCGCTATATACCTACTCACCAGGCTCAGCAGCATTTTGGAGGGGACACTTTACATATCCTTTCCTATTTATAACATCATATTCTTTCTTCGTAATGAGGTTCTTTTGATGTCAGTACAGTCTTCTTTGAGTTCTGGACTGGTTTCAAACTGCAAGTGGATCATATAAAGCCACTCCTATTTATCTTTTCTGTTTCAGTAAGTTGCTTTGGTGCAGTGATTTGGCCCTATGAGCCTTTTAGTTCTTAGTCAGGTGAGAGGTTAGTTGTCCAAACACAGTCCCGCTGCAATTTCAAACTCACACAAAGTGTCCACCACCATCTTCTCACAGGAGCACTAGGTCAAGGCTTCAGCTACAACATGGATTGAATCATTGTTGCTTTCTGTCATAGAGTTTAGCTAAAAGTAATGTTACTTTGGTCAGTGAAATCAATCTGGGTTCACCCGAAATAGTTCAAGTATATGACTGCTGGCCTGAGCCACTTTCTACTCCAGTGAATGATGACTTTTTCCATCAGTAATTGCCTGAAGAAACTTGTCCTTCAGTTAAACTTAAATGGGAATTCTAAACACCTTTAGCTGCACTCCACAAACACATCCCCTTGGTGGTGGTATCCACCACCTTAACACCACGCTAAACTCTCCTATTCCCACCAGCAGCCACCCACAGTTCCCTGGTCCCATCACACTCCTGTCTTGCCTGCCAGACAGTAGCTGAGCTATTTTCTGCATTTTGCCATACAGAAGAACATCTTCTACCCCTCTTACCAGCAACCCTTGCACATGTATCTCCCTGTTCAGGTTTCATACAGCCACAGGCACCTCTGCCTCTTCCCTCCTGAACATCGTGTAAAGCAGTTCAGGGACTACCAAGAGGAATGGGAGTGGCATGGCACGCCTCTCCCGAGTTAACCACATTGGACCTG
Source organism: Chamaea fasciata (assembly GCF_029207755.1). Classification (NCBI taxonomy): domain Eukaryota; kingdom Metazoa; phylum Chordata; class Aves; order Passeriformes; family Sylviidae; genus Chamaea; species Chamaea fasciata. The sequence continues at coordinate 65,277,555 of NW_027094086.1, read as the reverse complement.
AAGATTAGGCATGCTTCTGGGTGCTGTCTGCTCCCAGATATGGGAGTAGGTTTGAGGTTTGTGGGGTTTTAAAAACAAAATTGCTGTATGAACATCCATCCTTTTTTTTTTCTAAAACATTTTTGCATTACTACTGTTATTGTAGTCCAGACCTCAGTGCAGAGATTGCAGCTGTTAGTTTTATATTTTCATTTTACTTAGGTAACGGATACTCTTACATAGTATACAGTCTTGCCTAGAAAATTTTCTTTAGGGATCCATTTTTCTCAATGTCAGTGCCACCTTCACAGGTGCTGCTGCTTTGCTTTCATTAATTCTGATATTTGATTATTCTCCCAAAGAGAAGAACCTTCCTGTATGGCTGTTTTCAAACCAAGACAATGGTCCAGGTGAAATGTTTCTTCTCATTACAGCCAGTTCTTAGTTGGTGCCTACCAGGTGGTACTGTGGTTTTTTTGTGCTGTGCAGCCCTGCTCAAGTGAGACAAGCAAACTCTTCTGGTAAGGTAAACCTGCATTGGAAATGAAAGTAGTGTGTGTTTCCTAGATTATGTCTGATTGTTATGTATGGTAAATATATATAATGATGTATAGTTTCTTAAAGGAAGTGTTTTACCAGAGTTGACTGTGTTGTCCTTCAGCTTTGAAATGAGGTATCACATAGTGCATTAGTAAGGGTAGTGCTGGGGTGTATAAAAGTTATTTTCTGTTGTATGGCTGTATAGAATTCTTTCTGTGTGAAATGAAGGATGAGGGATAGGAAGCTGTCTTTTTCATTTTTTGCTATCAGAGGTGATTTAATTGCTGAAAACAGCAGGCCTGCTTAGTCTCCCTGGCACTAGTGTCTTAGGGTAAGGTGAAGGCAGAGGGAGTTGAGATGGGGAGAGAAGAGGAGAGATTTGAAATTGTTCAAGAATTACTTGAACACTGGTACTGTTTTCTCTTTGATCATCTTGACCTCTGCTCTTTAGCAGAAACTCAAATTAGGAGCATAGGATTGGAAGGGACTTTCTAAGTAATCCTGTTTTTCCTCTTGCCATTACAGCTGCTGTAGTTTATAAATCTCTGAGAAGGTTCTTATAGTATATCTCAAGTTTAACAGGGTTCCTTGCCCTTTTATAGGCTGGCTGTTCTGTAGTTGAACTTCTGTGGAAATTGGAAGCCTTCTAATTTTTTTTACTAAGGCAAGTTCAAAGACAGTTTATTCATATTTATTTTACTGCTGGTATTGCCTTTATCTTAAATGGTTTTGCCTCTTTGTTGCATATGAAACCTTCCTCAGGTTTTACTTTTGTGACAGTTGACAAACTAAGGTCTTTGAAATGTTTCTTTTCTGGTAAGTGAAGTGGATAAGTAGGTTGTTTTGTTTGGCAATTTCAATTAGGTGTTCTGTCTACTTTCTTCATTTTTTTATTGTTCTTGTTTTAGGATGTGTAAAACTATTACCTCTTAGCATTTCAAGTTACTTTTTAAAGAGTTTCTACAGAATCAATGCTTCCAAATATAAAAACATTTATTGATACATCTTGGGCTCTCCTATGGAGACAGAGCTTATTGGTAGCATGTAGACTTCTTGAGTAAGGGGAGGTTCATCTTTCTTCTGGTGTCCATGTTGGACAAATGGCCACCTTGGGCTATCTGTATTGTCACTAGGGAGAAACAGGTGAGATTAATTTGACGTATTTTAGTCATCTAATTTCAGATAAAAGGAATTGCACCCTAAATCTCAGAGCCATTGAAACCTAAGGTGGCTTGCATTGATGAGAATGTCTGTATTTTATCAGAATAATTTTACTTCTGACTGGCAGATTAGCTCCTGGTTTATAGTGGTAATTCCTGTTGATGTCTGTGGCTGCACAGGATCACACTGGAATACAATCTTACTACTTCTCAGTTCTTAATATGTGATGTCAAATGACAAAGACAAAAGCTAAGACCTGCTATTAACCTGCTTGTACTAAATGGACTTATTTTCTATATGTTTCTGAAATAGTAGTTTTGGAGGGCTCATTCTGCTCTTAGTCTTGCAAAAGGTAAAGAACTTTGAACTTCTTCTAAGATTTGAAGGTGGGAGTTCAATGTTGGCAAAAAAAACAGTCTCTTGGATTTTTTTTTTTTTTAATGTCAGACAGGGCAGTGGGACTTGACTGCTGTCAAGCAATAAGGAGGCAGACAGAGGACCCCAGACAGCATAAAATCTTATTTTTTATTTTAGTAGAAAAGTGCTTTCTGTTATCTCACCTACTAGATAATATTCAAGTAATATTTTTGAGGACTGAGAGCAGCTCAAGAATTTTCAAGCTTGGTCAAGCTCAAGAATTTTCAAGCTATGCAGACCTTGAAGAAAGCACAAAGGTGTTCAAAATGCTTGAAGCCTGGCTTTCAATCTCACACTGAAGCCAAGGATAAGCTTGGACTTGTATCGATTTAGTGTTCTCCATCAATCTTTTTTCTAAGGAGGCAACAATGTCTGTAAAGTCTTACTGAATGACAGTTACTCAGAATTATTTGTAACAGCCTGTTTGGAAATGCTTCACAGCTGTCTGCAAGCCTTGTAAGTACTATATCAGGGAACATGCTCAAAGCTAGTCGGCTTCTCCAACACCTGTCCTGGTGATCATAAGACCTAATGAGTCTGCTTGTACTTTAAAATTTTTCTACCCTGCCACTCTTCCCCTGCCCAAAGTGGAATTCATCACCCAGAGGAATGACTGGTCCTTAATTGAAGAAACATTAGTCCTTCAGGGTTGGAGGGCAGTTTAGGCTAGGAAACACTTTCCACTTTGCTGGGGAAAGGGAAAGCATGTTCCTTCATTTGCAGACAATGTCTGCTCAGAGCTGCTCTGGTACAGAGAGGGGAGATGGATAAGAGAAGCAAATGCAGGTGAGACAGTCCAAAGCCTATGGGCCAAGATGGGACAGACAATTCTGTTTTGTGGTAGGTGCATTCAAAATGCATGGAAATGCTGTTATTGCTATGAAATGTAAAGGGAATGAAATTCCATGGACAGTGTTGAAAGACCTTAGGATTAGGTATTTTGTCTTTCTCATACCACCACTTGTAAATGGAGGTCCCACTATAGGTTTGTCTGCCAAGGTACAAAATAAAGTCTAGAGCTTTTGTCTTGCCACTTTGTAGGTTTTGAAATATTGATTTATTTTTGAGGCAGAGTTGCACTTTCTGAACAAATGATAACTTTCATCTAATTTACATCTGCTGATGTGATGGCTGAACATCATCTTGATGGCTTATGAATGGGAAAAACCAGTTTCATTATTGAGTCATCCTAACTCACAAGTCTCTCTGCTGTTTGACTCGGTATGCATGGGCTTTGCTGTACAATTGTTTTTGTGGGGTCAGGGCTGATGGATGCCATCCAGAGACTGTGTTCCCACTTAGAGGCAGATGCCAGAGCTTACTCGTGTCACTGCAGAATTTCTCTACTTCTTTATCCTTGTTTTTCCCATAGTTGTAGAACTGAGGAATTATTTTTAAGGTAGTGTGGTTCGTATAATACTATGTTTCTGCTCGATTTGTAGACCCCATGTAGGATCTTAATTACCATCACCACCCATGTAGTCTAATGATGTTGTACCAAATTCATATGAGTCTTTTCACTATCATTCATATCACATTTCACTATCATTCAAACTACACTTTTTGCAGTCATTCTATTGGCAGCTTACTTGAAGACTTATAAGTCGACTAAAAATGATGAGAGCTCATTTTGTCTCATTTGGTTGTACCTGCATGAAAGCTTTATGGGTTGCTGAAATGTAACAATTCAGCAACTGCCAGAGAGAACTGTTCAATTCATTTATAACTTAGACTTGTGGGATTTCAGTGCTATTGTATCCTTTACCTTGGGAATAATATCTGTTGTAATTATGAATGTTATAAGGATTGGAGTCTCCCAGGGTCATAATGCTGGTGTTATCCATCTCTTCTCCAGTGTTATCTATAGTGCAGTCCAAGTACCACTATCTACTATTCACAAGACCACCTTTGAGGTTTGTCTTTGATAAGACAAGCCTTGACCTTGAAACCCCATTTCCAGACCTAGAACACTGTGTTAGGAATATACTGGCTTTGTTTTTCTGGATTTTAAACAATTTAGGGAAGTTGGGTTTGACAGTGAACTTGTTTGGTGTGTTTTAAAACTAGCTCTAATCTGAGAGTCATCCTACTCATTGTGAATCCAGTTTACAACTGCTGGTTTGTGTGATGCTGTCTCAAGCAGCAAAGGTGAAATACTTTCCTTGCTTCATGTAGATCAAGCCCTATCAGGTTATTTTGTTAATACCCCCACTCCCATGGGGCTTCCTTCACACCCCATAGACAAATATAAAAATCTGGGCTCCTTGCTATATTGGAATCTCCACAAATCCTACTCATCTATGTAAAATCACCTGAAAGGGAAAAAAAATCCACACAGCACATATCCGAAAAAGGGAATTGGGTGCTATCAAAGCTGAAATGCATACTTCAGGATGCACTTATGTAGGTTCTATAGTACTGCTTAATTCCAAACTTTTGGGATTTAAAAAATTTAAAATATTCTTTGCAAGTTATGCATGTGTAAGTTCACAATCATGTGTCTGTATACACATATGTAAAAACACAGGCTAGGTATGTAAACTGATACATCTGTTACTTCAAGATCTCCTAAGACCTCCCAAGTCTGACCATGTGAGCTTCTTTCTGTGGTCCTCTAGCAGCTTCCCCACAAACAATGTGCTCTGCTTCTCTCTTGTGGACACATTTTCTTACCTTTGAATTGCTGGAAGGGTGCTGATACTCCTCAGGCAATACTCAGGCAAGAACATTGTGAAAACTAATGCAGCTATGAAAGAGGAAGGAAGCCAAACCACAGAGTCATTCCTTTATAAAATACAAGAAAAAAATTCTTACTGAAAGAAATGAGGATAAGGAACTAAGATAGCTACTTCAGGTATAAATATTTTTGACTACTGAAGCTTTTAAGTGATGATTTTAAGGAGATGTAATAGAAAACCTATTTGCGATAAGGTTTCCAGATATTTTATGGAGGAACAGTGTGGATGATTCTAGATGAGTTTTATGAAACCATCAGGCATTTTGAAATACATAATTTTGTGCTCAAAGAAAAACCTTTGGACAGTTCAAAATTTGTTCATATCAAAAGGGCTATTTTCCATCCTAAGTCCCATTGATTAAATATAAAAGATTTTGGTCAAAGTACTATAACATTACTGAAGTATTTTTTGCTTTTATAAAACAGGATGTTTGGCAGAATATTTATTGTAAAATTTCTGCACAGAACCTTGTGGTTATAAAATCAACTGTCTAATATGAGACAACTGTTGCTGACAGTATAGGCTGATTAGGCTGTATGATTAGGCTACATGCTACTCAGATTATTTTGATTGATTTACAAATGTAAAGTTTCAAGCTGTATTTTTCATATATATTAAATATTTATTTATTTATTAAGTCTTAATTATTGATATAATATTATATTATTAAATATTAACTAAATACATATTCATATATATATAAAAGACTTATTCTTTGGTTTGGATATCAAAGGTAATTTAACTTTTAAATGGATTTAGTATTCATAAGCTGTACATCAGCTGAGAACAATATGAGTCCCTTGCTAAAAGGGTTCATTAAGTATTAATACAAAAAATACATTCTGAAAGTAAGTTTAATATCAAAATGAAAGATAAGGTCCGGGTTATTTGTAGTACATGAAACTTCCATATGTACTCTATTAAAGTTTCTGAGGGATCGCCACATGAGACACTACTTACTAAATTGTGGTATAACTGTTGTTTAACACTTCCTTCCTATTTATTGTTAGGGGGGGGGTTTATCTCCTCAACATTAATTGGAGTGTGGGACCTACCTTTGATAGCTTCCAAACAAGAATAGTGCCACCTCACTAAAATAGGTATCTGCTACTTGCTTGTTATAATCAAGGCATCACAGCTTTGAAAATGTTAAATGCAGATTTTGACAGAGTAAAATGACAAGATTTTTCCCAGAATTTATTGTGATTTAATCCCAACTGTCAACTAAGCCCCAGCCAGCCACTCATTCACTAGTCCACCAGTGGGATGGGGGAGAGAACTAACGAGACAAAAAAAAACCCAATTCACTAAAACCTTCTAAAGGTCAGTGCAGCATAGTATATATATATATGGATTTTTGAGCCACAGAAATCCTCAAAATGTGTAATTTTTTTGCCTTTAGTACAGGTAAAAGGTGTTTTCTGGAGTTTCACAACCTGCATGTGTCCTTGCCTACATCAGTCAAAACCACACCTGCACAAACGAAAGCTGTAACGTTTTTCTGCTCCTTTGAAAAACCTGTGACCAACACTTAGGAGCTGGAGTTCTCATTTTTTTTGTTAGTTCACAAGAAAAGGTGATACCTTGAGAATGTATGTACCAGGCGGTGGGAAGTTAGCACCTAGCTCTCACTACATTAAATACAGCATGACACTGTTTTGTAAAAGTAGACTTTTCTATCAATACCAGGTTACCCTAGTGACTGTGAGAGTTTTGCTTCATAGAGGTTATTGTACAAAAAATCCCTCTGTGTTGTATGGTCTGGTCCCATATGAGTTTTTTTATTTCAAAACCCTAATTTTAGAAATGCTTCTTAGGTGACAGTCACTGCTGAACAGAAATGGATTCACGTTGCTTTGCTAGGAGAAAGACAAACGTTGATACTTCTGCTTCATTGTAGAACCTAGAGCCACCTTTTGCTCTTAGAACTGGAAATGTAAATCTCTTTCAGCTACTAAGAATGCCTTTATTTCATGTTTGTACAGGATCAAATATTGTGGGGTCTGGGCCTGTGATTTGGATGTCTAGATGCTGTGGTGTATAAACAAAAATGGTTATGAGTGGACATTTCCAAACTGGCTGTAACTTAGCCTCATTCTTAGTGGCTCGGTGTATTGAAAGTGTTCATTCTGTGATTCTGAAGTCTAAATATACGATTCATATATTGCTTAGGTCATAACAGTATTTTTTGTTTCTTTTGGTTTTGTTTTTTTAGCAGGTGCTATAGAATATACTTCAGGGCGTCAACAAAGTGTTCATATTTCTATTTTTGTTCCCATTTTGGAGTACCAAGAAAACAATTGCAATCTTTTTCTCACTTCCCTTCTGGCATTATAATAATAAATTTCCTGGGCAACCTCTGAGATAAATGTAACAAGTGTTAGCACATAGCTATTAAATCTTGTAAGACTGTGAAATAGCTGTTCCTGTCTGGCCATTTGCAGCCTTGTAATAAAGCATGTTTTAACTACAAAATCTATCAAGTTATAAAAAAGTCCTCACATTCTGTTTTCCCATAGTACTCCCTGTTAAGCCTCAATGTATGAAATAACATCAATGTCAGCTGTAACTGTAGATTCATATATGCACAATTAAGAGTGTAATAGATTTCTTTCTCTGGTTTCAGCTTAGGACTCAACTGAAACATTCTTTGCTGTTCCATATTAATTACGATACTTGTCTAGGATGAGATCTAGAGAACAAGTGTTTTCAATCATGTTTTTTACCTGGTATTCTAAATTATTATTGGCTTTGGTTTAAGCTTAGAATTTGTTCTGCATTGTACTGTTTAAAGTCTATTATCTCTGTAAGATTTGTTCTGCACTTGCACACAGCACATCTTTACCACAAGCACGCAGCAACTTGTTATTTCTAGCCCATTACTCTGCATAATTCAATGCATGTGATTATGACATTTTGGAGACAGGAAACAATCTAATGCTAGTTTGAGTGCCTTCTATTGGTGAGGTTTTTCCCTTCCATTAATTCTACTACAAATATGATGTGATTTTTCAAAGCAGTAAGATGAGGATGTAGATGAGGAACTTAATTCTACTTTATCTTCAAACACTGTATACACATTATTCACTTAACCATTTTCCTAAAATACATGGTCCACTAAAAATATGTCTCTAGCCAATGTGAAAGTCTCTGCTATTTTTTTGGAATTTAAGTCCCTAAGCCTTTGAGTTTTTTCATCCTGCATCTTCAGATCCACAGATGCTTTATTACAATGCTTTAGTTCCTTAGGGCAAGTTGTGTTCAATGCTATCTCCCAGATTTTCTTGCTTTCCTGTTCCTTTCTGCCTTTATAATTGAGAAACAAGATACTTGCTGAATTTCTCCAAGGGGAACCTTTATTTTACTAATAATCTCAATTTCAGGAAGCTTTAAAACTGTGTTCCCTTACTGTTTTGTAAAGGAGTAATGTGAGTTTACTGAAACCAAATAAAGTATTTTCCTGAATTGAATTTCTCAAGTCAGTGTTCCATTAGTAAATTGAATAATTCCACCCTACCTTTTGCCTTTGTCTAATGCATTTTTAGGCCAGATTTTGTGTGGAGTGGGATACTGTTTTTCTCTAAGAAAATAATTTTATTCTTGATTTATTTTATTGGATGAATTTATGGAATCCTACCATTACACACTCTTTCCTCTTCTCCCCAGCAGTAGCTGTATCTGCTCTAGCCAGATGTGCAGCACTGCTGCCCCTGCAGAGATCTGAGCCATCTGCTCTGTGTCAGTTGGACATACCATCATTTCTTAGATAATTAGGTGGTCTTAACAACAATTTGAAGATACAGTATTTGACATAAATTGCAGGGAAAATAGGTTTCAGACTACGATTTTCGCATAGAGTTTTGACTCCTTTATAACCATAACAGTCAATTACTTCTCCAGTGAACTTGATATTTGACTGTCCAGAGAAAGAACAAGTGTGTGCTTCTCACACAAATACAGAAGTAAGAAGTCTGGCTTTTACCCACTCACTTTCCTTCCTCATTCTTCTTAAAGGGTTAACCCTAGAGTAACAGCCTGACCTCTGCCTTCGGCTGTGAGCACAAGGCCTGAATTGGGGTTTGATGGGATTCCAAATCACAATAATGGTTAATCTTGCTCTTCTTACCTCCCTTTTAGCTGGCATATGGTGTCAGGTGTTTTACAGACCTACAACAACAGTCTCACAGATGAGCAGAGCATTTGTTTCCATCTCAAACAGGGAGAAAAATATTGGTTTCTTAGAACTGCGACATCGCAATTTCCAGAAAAGTAATTTTGAACCATTTCAGGGAGTATAACAATGTATTAGTACAAACTTCTTGACAAATTGTAGCTTGGGTGCTTGCAGAATAGAAGACAAAACAACACTATATTAAAAAGAACAAAATAGTGCTGATGCTGAAGTATTTTTCTGTTGTTAGAAATAAATTATTTGGAAACATTTCTGGAATGGAATATATCAATCTTGATTTTGCTCCTGTGGTGTTGTGGGTCCACGGATTAAACATTGATTATTCCCTCTTGTTTATTCCAGAACTGAACAATGAAAAGGCCTTAATGTGGTCTGAATTGTGGCCCTCGTTGGAGGTAACCCCTATGACTTGCTTCTAATTTCAATGACTTTAATGTAGCTAATAAGGTGTTCTTAGTCATCTTATTTGCCCAGTATGACCCTAAGACCTGAATAAAACCTCCAGGTCTGACTCATGATATTGTTTAAAGTAATTCAGCAAACTAATGCCAATGCTAGTCAGATCTCTGCTCACATAGAGCCTTGCAGAAGAGTTGAGGCTGGAAGAAACCTCTCAAGATCTTTTGCTCCAATCCTCCTGCTCAAGAAAAGTGTGTAAGAGCAGATTGCCAGACCAACTCACACCTTAAAGCAGGACAGGATGCTGTTGGAATTTTTTGCCGTGAGGGTACACTGCTGGTCAGCTTGTGGTTCACCACATCCCCAAAGTTGTCTGCTGCAAAGCTGCTTTCCAGACGCTTCGTCGCCATCGTGTACTGGTGCTTGGGGTTATTCTTTATTCCCTGCCTTGTTGAGGTTAATTAGATTCCTCTCTGTACAGGTCCTGCTAAATGGCAGCACATTCCTGCTGAATAGCACAGGCTGATACCATCTGGTGCATCAGACACTCCTCCCAGTTTTGTACTGTCTGCAGACTTCCTGAGAGTACACTGAGTTTTGTTATCCAGGTTATTACTGAAGTTGTTGACTGTACTGGCTCCAGAGTAAACCTGTGGGGTACATTACTAGTGGCATTCCTCCTGATGAGCTTTCTGCCATTCATCATAACTCTCTGGGACTGGCAGCTCCACCAGTTGCCCATCTACCACACCGCCTGCTTACCTAGCCCATACCTTGTCAACTTGTCTAGGGATGTTTTAGGAGACAGTCTGAAAACTGTTACAAAGGTCAAGGTAAACAGCATGCACTGCTCAAACAAAATCCACCAAACTGAATCCACCTTAGAGAAGGTGATGAGATGCTCAGCACAATTTCCTCTGCATAAATATAGGCTGACTACCTTCATGCCCTTTGTTTGTTTGGAAGTGGTTTCCAAGTTGCTCCGTCACCTTCCCAGGGACTAAGGTGAAGCTGACTAGCCTGAGCCCAAGTCCAGTCCCAAGTGTGTTAAATAATTCCTCCTCTATTCAAAGCACAGATCACACCAAGTGTTTTGACATAAAAATAGTAATAACCATCAAGTATTTAGGTGTAGTGACTCATGTTTTTCTAGCTAGATGATTCTGCTCTGAGTCGCAGCACTGTGGACCAATCTGGTTTGGCAGCAGGTAGGCACTCCAGCAAAGGGAAATATGGCTGTTCCTAGCATTTGCTGGCCTATATGGGAAGCAGGCAGATTTAATCAGTGATAAAAGCTGCCATTCTTTCTTCATTATGACATGTTCCTCTTCCAAGAGAAAAATCCACTAGCAGGTTGTTCTGACACTGGCCCTACATGTTGTTACCTCTAAGCGTGCAGGGTATTCATGCTGCAGAGACGGCAATGGGTCAGTGAAGTTTCTTTGTTTCCTCTTTGTTCCTGGCTCTCACATCTGTCTTGATTTTTTTCTGCAACTGTAATTGGTAAGTTGATGTACTTGAAGGAAACTTCCCTTCAAGTGGAGCGTTGTGCCTCATTATAATTCATTTCTAGCCCATTGCAGCTGTTCCTCATCTTTAAAATATGGAATTCAGTAGTCTTCTGGTGAATTGTGCTCCTTATACAATGAGGGGCAGGTGGGGGTGGGGAGAAGCTTTTAAAGGCAGCTATTTCATCTGTGCTCACAGTTTTACCACAGCAGCATGCTGTACCATAAAATTTAAGAGGTCAGTAAACAACTTGGCAGTAACTAAGCAATTTAAACAAAAGCTTCTCCTCAGTATTTGATGATTGGAGGGAGAGGAGGAGAATCAGGATTCTATTGTTTAACGTGTTACCACAGTCGCTCCATTTCTAAAGAGTTGTGTTTAATAATGATAGTAACTCTTGCATTAAAATGGCAGGCTTTTTCCCAGATCATTGTCAAATTCCTTTTTTGAAATTGATTGTGGAGGCATTGCCACTAATGAGTTCTGTATCCTCCGAAAAAATGTAAAAATTGTGTGTCTGCACTGGGGAATTTACAACTGAGTTGGTTATGCCCCACTTTTTAACAATTAGCATCAGAAATATCTATGATCTGCATGCAACTAATGAAGGTACTGATTAATATTATTTTTCTCTTTAAGGCCTTTATGTGCTCTTTTCCTGTCCTAAAAATATTTTACAGTATCCAGTCTATGATAAAGCTTGTTTTCATTAGGGGAACACCACTAATAAAATGATGTGGCTTGTTTTATGCAAAAAAACTCTCGTGCATATTAATTGTTAGACACGTTTGTTTGTACTTCATGGTCAAGACTTTATTGGATAATGCTATAATTGTCTAACAGATGGATGGTAGATTAACAAAGTACATGGATCTGAATTAATCCTTTTGCATCTCCTCCTGCAGTGATGAATTTCTTGTTGCTCTTTAACCATATTCAAGTAAAATTTAAAGATCAGTTTCATATTCTGATTGCAATTCAATCAGTTGGATAATTTTTCTATAATAAATGAATTCATACTGATAACAGATTTGAATTTTGGCATAATAGACCATATTTGCTTTTGTAATTTGGATAGACAGACTAGCAAACATCATGGACTAAAATAAATATCACTGGTTTTGGAAACAACCCTGTGAACTGTTCCTGGTGAAACTGAAAATTCAGCAACGTTTGACTCTGAGGATTCTGGTCTGACCCTGTTTCACAGCCTTGCAAACACACATTGGTGTGCATGCATAGGGATTTGGGGCAGCATCTGCTAGAGCAGGGCTGAACATGGAGACAGCACCAGGACAGAAGTGATGAGGGGCTCAGTCAGGGTAGACTCTGCAACAGCTCCACACCCAGCCAGTAACTGCGCAGCCCTCACAATATCCTACAAGCACACCAGGCCTTCATCTCCTCCACCCTGGAAGCACCCTGGGACCCTGTGAAGAAGAACCAGTCAGTGATATAGGGCAGGTTCAGAGCCATTGATTTCAACTGGCTTTTTCAGTTCTAGATTTTGAGAGAGCAAGTTTGCTGCCAAGTTGCTCAGGAAAGTAGTTAGTGCTTTTATGTTATTTCAAATATATATGTGCATGCACATACTCATGTATATATAAGTGTGTGTATAGATATGCACACACTTTAAGTTTTTTACCTGTTGTTGTCTCTAATGATTTTTTGTTATATGATTGAAAAAATCAAAATTATGTATTTTTCAGGATGGAAATTGCTTTTTTTCAAAGTACCTTTAGTGTTGGAAATTTTTGGCCCTTAACATGTACCATTTACAATCTTTGTGCTTCTAGTTTGCACAAAATGATACAAGTGTGGGGGGTGACATGAGTCAACAGCCACCCAGCCACTTGCTCATTCTTCACTCCTGCAGAATGGGGAGAAAATAGAAGGAAGGCAAGAAGACTCCTGGATAGGGATAATGGCAGTTTAATAGGGAAAGGGAAAGTGAAAGTTGTGTGTACAACCATAACAAGAGGAGTTAATCCACTACTTCCCATTGCTGGACACACATCCATCCACTTCACGAGAAGCAGAGCCTCAGCATGTATAATATCTGCTGGGAAGGAAAATTACCACGACTATGAATGCGTGTCCCCTTCCTCCTCCTCTCTATGTGCTTCTGTTGCTGAGCTCTTTAAGGAACGCAGTGAATTCCTTCATCCTTCTGTGTTTTCTACCAAGTGCACCTGGGTTCTTGACAGAAGGCAATCCTAGGAATGGGCTTGGTTTTTCCCAGGAGAGGAGAAACCCATGCTGGTTTTTTGAGCTATTTTCTTATATGCACTATGAGATCTTTGTGTTCCCACGGAATATAAGCACTTTGTTTGGGTACCTGTTTGGATATCTTCTCCAGCAGCCTGAAGTTTTACACTTAAAAAGCACTGAAAGCTATGACTTGTGAGTTGAAGATGAAGAAAGTATAATAGTGCCTTTTTCAGGCATCTGTTTCTGAAAGAAATGTACCAGTGGTCTAGGAAGGCAGCTGTCATTTGACAAGGCTTGGGGGTTCCCAATCCAGAGCAAAAGTTAGGGGGAATGGGGGTCCCACCAAAAGATGTTTGAATGTCCCCATCTTGTCCTTACTTAAAATTGTGTACAAAGCAGTTTTCATGTATACAAACAAGATTATTTGAAGGAAGGCTGTACAAAAACCACTTCTTTCCAAGTGTGGTTCAGCCTCTAATGGAAATGGAAGATGCTGGTGGTTCCTTTCTGCAGCTTGGTACTGCTTCTGCATTGGGAGCATCTATCCAAGAAACCAGGAAAATGTAATTTCAAGTAAAATACACCAGATGCAGATAGATGTGTCTTTGACAACTGCTTCAGTGTACTACTCTGTTCATCTTATACTTATTTTCTAGTTACTTTGAACAGGCTTAGGGAGCACTACAGAGATTGTCAGAGGGTTTAGCTTTTGACATGATCTGCAACTGGGACTTTTCCCTGAGGCCTGTGGAAGCAGCTTACTTCAGGTAGATGAGCCCTTGGAGCAGGATTCAACTTTTCCCTATGAAGCACTCCAACCTGAGTCTTCAGAGGAGTGAAGGGTGCTGCACTGACTATTCTTAATTTCTACGTGATGATAATGCACTTGGTGCTGTGTGCCTTGGATGCTAATTGCATGACTGTTGGACTCACTTGGACTAGCCTATCACAGTAAATCCAGAACTAATGGTGATTGTGCTTTGAATGGGTCTGATACCTATTTACATATTGTTTCTTCACTTAGGGAGGGTACATCATGTTAAAATAGACCTACAGAATTGCTCTAACCAAATCCTGAGGGGTAGGAGGGTTAGGAGAAGAGAGGATGTGTAAGCATTGCAAGAAGGGTTTTTCCAGGCATGAGACTGAAGGGAAAGGGTATAGCTCTAAAGGCTGAAGTTAAATGCTTTGAAAGGCAGAAGTGTTTGTAGACTGAAGGGCTGGCTGAGCATGCAGGAGTTGTGGGTGGGGCAGCTATGACCTGCCAAGGCACATGGAGCTGCTTGAAGGGAAGGTGCTTGCTTACCTGGAGGAGAGGTTACTTAGTGTTCCTTCAATTCAAATGCAAGGATGAGGGGAATTTAAGAAAATATAGTTTTTCAACCACTGGTGAACAAATCTGTACAGTGCCTTGCTTCTAAAGGCCTTTTTTGGCCTGAGTGTGGAGTACCATACTAGGTGGCTGTAATCTGATCACTGCAGCTCTGTCCCCAGGGCCAACACTCTGGTGGCATGCCACACCTACTGTGCATGGCAGGAAAACCCTGTAAGGAAACTCAATACAGAGAGAATTACAATAGCTTTTCTTTGTGGCTGTAGGGGCATGTGTTTTGCTGTTGCGAGGCTGTGCAGGGATAAATAAGGTGACAACCTGTTCAAACTATGCAGCTGCATGAACTCTTTTCATGCTGCATCTGATGCCGTGCGTTTTTGGTGGAGTGGCCAAGGTCAAAAGCATTTTAAGGGTTCCTGAAGTGCCATGTGGCTTTCACATATCCTGAGTGGCAGGCACGGTGTTCCATGTCATATTTCCAGGGGCAGGGTGTCCCTCCACTGAGTAGAGCTTCCTCTTGTTATGCAGATGTCTTTTGGCCAAACAACTGAGTGGAAGTGGATCCAAGTTAAGTAAGTAGTTCAGAAAAAGGAATAACTCATTTTTATACTGATTATGCTGAAGATAATCTGAAAATGATCTTATGTACAGGCTTTCCATGATTCTAAAAAGTTCTGGTTCTAATGTGAGATGAGTGTGTTTCTCTAATGCCGTAAGTTCTCATTTTGTGGAAGGAAGGTTCACAGGCATCACACAAAACAATAATCTGGTGCTTCAAAATAAGATCCATAGTAACTGTGGCAGCCAGATTTATTTATTAATGTATTTATTTTTAACCTGAATTTCGGGAAAAATAGTTTCTGTGTGAAAAGAAACAGTTTTCAACTTGAAATTTCTACTGAAATGGAAAGCTGAGAGTTTCCAGTGGTGTTCTCTTCTTCTCTGTCCAGCTCTATGACTTTTCCCTGTCCAAGCAGAGTGTACACAGCACATCATAATCAGGTGATTATTGCCAAGAGTTGCAGACTGTTCAGTTTAGCCCAAGGAATGAATGTTGCTGTAGAATTGCTCCCCTTCACTGTAAGGCAGTGTTATCATTACCTTTAATTAACTTTGCTTTTTTTTCTAATACTCTGACATTTCTTTCCCACCTGTCTGACTGCTGTTGAGAAGAGAGCTGTATTTTTCCTGATCACTGTCATGCTGAATCTACTGACAGTAGACTACATAACTACTGGCAGTATAAGGCCTTTTGCAGGTCATTGAGATATTTCACTTCTTTCTCTGCCCTCAATTTTTCAAATTTCATAACTTATTTGTACATCTGTGTTGGCCCTACCATCTCTGTTCCAGCATTTCTCATGTATGATAAGAAGGAGCAGGAGAAATTAAGCAAAGTCTAGAACAGTATAATGAGTGATTTTCTTAATTGGTACAAATCTTATTTTTTTAGTTTCATGATATTCTGTGAGGGGTAGGAGGTCCTTAGGACCCTTAGAGCCTCAAACGTGTAAGCTTTTCACTGTTCGGAGAGTTTGCTATTAAAGGACGTCCATTTCATTCCTACTGTGGGTGGGATTTGAGGGAGGACTTAGCCACCAGAGTGCTTCAGGGAACAAGCAGACTGCATAAGGTCAAATATTAGGATCTGAAGATGAGAGAAACTATTCAATGCAGACACAATTTCCTATTTTTCTCCCATGTACAACACAATGCGTGCTCTAGCATGGCCATATGGTACTAACCTGTAAACGTAGACTGGTTTTTACAGTTATGTACCTTGTACTGTCATTGTTATTTGAAGCTTGTATGTGCCTGTGATGTACAGAAGAGTTAAAGCCTTTGTATAAAGATGAATTTTACAGTTTGTTTTCCTCTTGATATTGGTCATACTAATTATCCTTCAGTTCCCCAAGGCAGTTTGAAAGAACTAAAGGGCATAAGAGGGTTCAGTTTTAATTATGCAAAAACTGTTTCTCATTGAATGATGATCTGATGCTTGCATAATTGTAGATTAGGGATTGAATAGGAGAATATGCCTTACTTTGTTGTATTGCAACTGTAACTGGTGGTCTGGGACTGAGGTTTTGTCCAAATTAAGAAGGGTGAGTAGATATGTGGAAGTTTCAGCACTCCAACAGCCACTTGCTGATGACAGAATAGAAAGTGAACATAGGAAAAGTACTGTATCTCTGTAAAGCCATAAACACCAACCTTTACTCTCTTCTGAGCCTTAAAACTTGGTTTAATCACCAACAGATGGAAATTAGTTTTCTCAGTTTTCCCTCTAACTTGCCTTGTGGTTTAGGAGTGATCCTGCCTGATATAGTTCTCCCACTGACTCTCCAAACCACTCTTTCTCCCCTTCCCCTCCCCCGTGGCAGAACAGAAAGGAGAATTGGAGGCACAAAAGGTTAAGACCACCATTGCTGAGATAAGAGCAATTTACTTAATTGTTCTTAATAAACAGCAATGAGAAGAGACAATAAACCATAACAGTAACAATACTAAAGACTGAGGGTGCCAGAAAGAGGTGAATGAATCACACAGAACCCCGCCAAAAACAGACAATACCTGACCACTCCCTCTGCCACCCAACGCTCACCCAGAAGGAAATCTTCTCCCTGGAAGAGATTCCCTTCCTACTGCCCCAGACAATAATGTGAGGTGATACAGCATAACCTCTGTCCTAGCCATTCCTCCTCCTGGTACTGTAAAAATGAACCTTGTCATGTCTGGAACCAAGACAGTTGCTTCTTCAGTTCCTCTGCAGAAACCCCAGTATCAAGCTTATTGTTCTCAGTATTAAAATCCATTTTCATGGCTGCTTGCTAATGCCTCTGCTCTTGCAAATCTTCAGCTTTCATTTGCTTCTATGAACAAACATTCAATATGCAGTTATAGCATTGTGGACTTTGTAGATCTGTGATTTCCATCTTCACCTCTGAACTTCAAGACTTTCACTTTGTGTGATATTGTAACTTTAAAGAAGTGGAATACCCTGCTGCCTGCTCTCTCAATGCTTGGAGGAAAGGGGAAGAGAAGATATATTGCTTATATTTGACCTGATAAATGCAAAGTCAGTCCAGGAATCTGAATATTTGCTGAATGACTTGTGTGTTACCTCTAAAGTCAGACTGAATGTATCTCAGGTTTTGGCTCAGAAAAATTCCGGGGTACTCCTATTTGGAAGGGTGGAGGGAGGGTTTCTTGACTTTTTTTTGTTTGTTTGTTTGTTCTTTTTCACAAATCATATCAGGATTATGAGAACATTTCCTTCTTCTGAGCTGCATAAGACATTTGCTGAAATTATGTTTTTTCCCTGAGAGATTTGAATCCATGTCTCTCTTCAGTCTACTGACTACAAGGATGGAATAGCTTTCTAGTTCAGCAGCTCTGTCACAGAAAGCAGAGATCTTTATCAAGCAAGTTAGCAAGTGTTTATGTTTTCTGAAAGACTGAAGATTTTGATTCACACATCTGTTTCAGTGCATGTAAAATAGAGAAATTAGCAACTCTGTCTTAAGTTTTAAGCCACTCTAGAAAAACTGATGTGCTAGCCGTGAGATTTCTCCTGGGATGTAATGAGCTTAACTTACCTATGACTAAGGAAATTTTATATGCAGTAGGATATTGGTTAAAATGGATTGGGTGCTTTCTACTTCTGTATTTATGTGGATCCTTTATGTTTTTCTAAGTGCTTAAACCTGTATATTTAATTTTGGATTTGTTAGAAACTCCCATTTGAGATGAATACAAACAAAAACTTTGGGAGGCTTGTGCTTCCATGCTTGCTTTTGTTCAATGGTCAAGCCAAGAAATGCTATCTATGCAGCCTTACATTTGACTTTCTTTGCAGGGACAGTCATGAAATACAGGGGAAATGTGAGAGCTCTCTCACTGCAATCTTTCAGCACCAGCCAGAGTTAGAAGACATTTTAAGCTCCTGTAACACATCCCTTGTTTTTGTTTTAGTGTGGATCCAGCTTGTGGGACAAAAGATGGGTTAGATCATGTTACATTAAGCACAAGGTCATTAACTTCACAGTAACAATAATTTCCTTACACCTTTAAAAAAGATGTAATTGGACAGCTTGTCTAAGGCAAACTTTACCTACAAGGACAGGAAAATTACTGTGTGATAAACCTGTAAACACTAATCTTCAATTTCCCTTTTAGAATATACTGTTATAAGGAAAATGCCCAGAGTAACTCTTTGTGAAGGAGAAGTTGCCTTAGTCCTCAGTTCTAAAGTGTAAATATCAAATTGTTGGTGAAATGTTTTACTGTCAAGGCTTGTTGCATAGAATTTGTCAGTTTGCCAAAGAGCCTTTAATAACTTGCCTGATTTTAGAGCATTCTGCTTCCAGACTGTGCATGCTCAGAGAAAATGAGATATTGGAATGGGTAGATTGAAGTAATTTCTCAGTCAAAGTCATCCAGAACCAAAGGACCTTTTTTTATTGGGGGGGGGGGAAGGATGTTGAATGGTAACTCTTAAGCAGTTTGGGCTGCTCTTTGTAAGCCTAAAGTATTTTTGAACTGGCTTCCATGTACTGGGAGTTTAAAAATAGACTTACAAAAGAGGATACAGCAAAGCAGATGTAAGTATTGGAGCAAAGAACCACTTAAAGTTCATATTTATGCTCACTAAATGGCATTCTCAATTTCAATTAAGTATTTTTGTTTCGTGGAGATGGTACAGAGGTTTCTTCAACAACATCCCCACTGTTTTGCAGTTTGCCACTCAACTGATGCAATAGTCTCCTAATTATCTATGGTGGAAGGAGACAGAGCAGGGAAGGACAGTGACACTGGTGGCTGTGGAAAGCAAATATAGGTAATACAAAACGCAGGCAAATCATGCCATAAAGATGCACAGTAAAAGTGTAACTGAAATGAGATGTCAGGAAGCTAATACTCACTTGAGCCAGTTGGACACTGGCCATGTGAGCTTGGTTCTGTGGGTTCTGAGTCCAAGCTGGCTATGCCTGGAGCCAGCAGGGATGCCTCTGTGCCTGTAGCCTGTGTAGTCCAGCACCTGAATACTCTGCCTGTGGCTTGTGGTAAACTCAGCCAGTTGATGTAAATGCATTTTTTCAAACTTTACCAGGTCCTTTTGCATTAAGTTTTTGCCCTCAGCCGAGTGTTTTTAACCCACTCTTAAGCCTATAAAAGCCTTACTCTTTGGTAGAGGATTTCCTGTCTTCAAATTGAAATTTGTGGCTTTTCTAAGAGTGCCACGACATTGCTTTCTACAGGATGGTGGTATCCTAAGATTTCAGTTTTGAATAGTTATGACTGTACATAAGAACCGTTTGGAGGAAACTGAGGAGACGAACCCATGAGCAATGTTTTCAGATTGTGTAGGAAAGTTAGTAAAATAAAATAAATTAGAGAGATGTCAAGAGAGTAAATGAGGCCAGTAAGAACTGACTGCTTTTTTAAAAATTTCTGAATTCTCCATTTTAGCTGGATGTGAACATACTTGTTCATCAAATTGTCATTAATAATATGTAGATACCCATAGATGATTTTAGTAGAATAGGATAAGTCTTCTAAACTCAACAAAACAAAAGCATTTTTTAAATGATAAACTAAGGCGAAGCAGGAATTGGCTGTGAGCATGTGTCTTTCTGTAGTGTTAAATATTCCATATAGATTCCTGACTGAAGTAAACTGAAATGTGGAATGGAGGGGATGCATCCCTACTCCCCAGAATCTGCTGCAAACTGCTGGATTGCTGCGAAGCATAGACATTCTCTGACCACTACAGTCCCTTTTTACTGTGTTTTTTTTTTTCTCATAGTAAGCTGACTTTCACCAGAGTTATGGAGCAGATGGAGGGTAGCTTGCATGGTGCTCTCAGTGGTCTCTCCCTCACTTGTAGAAGTAATGGCCTTTCCACTATTGCATATATGCTGGGGTAAGATTTTAGCATAAGTAAGACACAAGCTATGTCTCGTGCCTTTGAACTGCAGCAAATGTCCATCTGTTGTTTGCATGCCATTTGGAATGCTTAACCCCTGCCAAATCCTGTTGACTTTGAAGTTCATGGGAGTCTTGCCCCTGATTCCCGTTGGGATAGAATTTAGATGACAACATTTCTGTTTGCCCTTGTTTCACATAATTTTTATATGGACTCAAACAGCCTAATCTACTTATGACTGGGGCTGGATGAGGGAAGAGGGAATTTGCAAGCAATTTGTCTCTCTGGCCTAGTGGTGGAGAATATTCTAGTTTGCTGATTTTAAGAGCTTAAGTTTTGATGTTGCTGTCTTTTCTAATTCCCTTTTAGGAATCATTTACTGGTGGTATGTCTTGACAAAGGGAGATTTAATTATGTGAACTTGGACATCATACCAATTATTTAAAAATCAATTATTCATAGAGTGCTGCTTTCCTGAACATTGAAGAAATATTTATCCTGGTTAGGAAAGACAGATGAATGACTCCAGACACTCATTGTAGTGAGTGGTTGTATGAAATATTTAATCTTGTGGTAATATGCAGTTCCACACTTGTGGAATTTATTATGTTTTATTTCTGGATCACTTACATACTTGTGATGTATAGTATGCTTTTAAGCATCTGCTTAAGTATTGCTCGCTCTTAATATTTTCAATATCTGTGATTATACCATATGCTGCCATGGAGAGGATTATACTGTCAGTGTTGTGTCAGAGTAGCAGGGAATTGCAGTCTGATGTATAATTAGAAGGATATATTCAGGAATGTTTCTTAGGTGACTGAATTTATATTGATTATTCAGAAGAAGTGCACATCAAATTACAGACTTTGCATCTATGTAAGAAGCATAGATACACTTCAAATGCCACAGGCTGGTATGACACTGAAAAAATATGAAAGGATGAGCAGAAATGGATGCGGACCAGATCAAGTGCTAAGAACAGATTAGGGAGAGGTGTTTTGTGCAAAGTGATTTTGTGCTTAGTGGCTCCTCATCTTTCTTCGTGCCAGACTGTTCCTGTCACACAGATTAGAGATGGCTGGAGGGAGGATTCAGGGAGCTCTGAAAGGCCTTTGCAGCAGCGAGCACCTATGAGACACAGTAGCATCTCTTCGGTGCTGGGGTAAGCCCGGAGAGATGGGTTTCATGCAGAATATTTTGCAGATGGGAAGAAACTGCACTGTTCTGGTACACGCCAGATTTATCCATGGCAGGATACATTAAAGCAGCCCTAGAGCTTCAGGAAAACTGGCTCTATTAGCTGCTGCAGCTCTGGTGCTGGACAAAGAGGGTGAAAGAGTCTAAATTGCCCAAAAAAAGGCTGCTTCTCTTTCTGCTGAGTGAATAAAAAACATGGCTGAAGAAAGTCCCCCTTTTGCCTTTGCATCTTCTCAACCCATAAACGCAAATGGTAATAAATATTGTGGGTTTGCTCCAGAATCTCCTGCTGCTGTTTTAAGGATACCTTGTGTTTATAGGCTTATATTAGAAATGTAATAGATAATGTCAAATAGATGGTTCCATATTGCATGAAAATCTAGCTTATTGTTTAGGATCCTGCAGAATTTAACGTGAAGTCTAAATGTACTTCCAAATGCTGTAGTTCAATGCCTTTGGGTCTGCACCTCACTTGTGAGATGCAAACACCTATAACTAAAGAGCTTGTTCTTATATTTCTTCTACCAGATGCAAGATGGGTGTTTCAGATGTTTATCAATGTACAATTTAACCAAGAAGGAAATATATATGTCGTGAGGAGGAATTGTAAATGTAGAAACAATAGCTGTTATTAATTTACAATGGATTGATTATACCAGATGTTGTCAGAATGTTGCTTGACTTTTGTATCACTGCGAGGCTGCAGAATTTGCTGGACCTTCTGATTTGCAAACCTGAAAAGAAGACAAAAATCATGGCTTCTGTCTGTAAAGTTGTGTTTAAGAATGAACACAGGACTTGTCGTGGTTGCCCTGTGCAGCTACTAAATATTGTATATGAAGTGCTATTTTGACTATTCTATTAATTATTTAAAACTAAACATGGTTTCTCTTTATGGCATGTGAGATTTGTGAGTACCAAAGGCTAAAGTGTAAAGAATATTTTTGCCAAAACTATTTTTTTGCAGTAAGCTGCTAAAGTCAGATGTATTTGAGCAGTGACTTAGGTGAGATTTTTCCTAGGTAAAAACTAGTCATTTTAACAGGGATTTATGAATGACCATTTAGACCAGCTTTGTGGCCTGTAACATTCAGTGTCCTGTCGCTGCTCCTAGCTGCTCACAGATTTTTTCCAATGAAACTTTGATAAATTCATCTATAGAATTGATTTTTTTTAATATTATAGTTAAAATTAATTCATCAAAGTAATCTCATTGGTTCTCCTTTATCTCCATATATTGCTGATGAATTTCAGCTGTGTTTTATGCTGCTGAAGTTATAAGTAATGCTGTTCCTGTTTATTGGAAATGTACCCTTGAAAAACTAGAAAAAACCCCTATTGCAAATATATAAACTATTGATGCACCAACTATGAGACACCTACGTGGAGAAAAATATTATAGTTTAAGGCTGACAAATCTGGATTGTTCAGTCTGGACAGGAGAAGGCTTCAGGGAGACTTTCCAGTATCTAAAGGAGGCTACAGAAGAGCTGGAGGGGGACTCTTTACAGGGGTCTGTAGTGTGAGGATGAGGAGGAACAGCTTCATACTGAAAGAGGGTTGGTTTAGCTTAGATACACTGAAGAGATTTTTTTTTGCAGTGAGGGTATTGAGACACTGGAACAGGTGATCCAGAGAAGTAGTAGATGCCACAACCAGAAAACATTCAAGGTCAAGGTTGGATGAGGCTCTGAGCAATACTTAGTACACAGTACTAAGTACCAATTAAGCAGTACTTAGTACTTCACTTTTAAGCATACTTAAAGGAGTCCCTACTCTTTGCAGAAGGGTTTCGCTGCATGACCTTCACAGGCTCACTCCAACCCAAACTATCCTATGATTCGATTCAGTCCTAGAAGTCCAGCCTTAGTCATCTTTTTGCTGTCTTTTACTGACAACCTCATTTATTAATCACATCACATCACAGGTTGCATTATGTTACTGCTTTTTAATTCTGGTACCAATATTTTCAGATGGGTATTCCAGTTGATTTAAAACTGGGGTACTTGCAACACTTGTTTTTTTATACCTTTTACATAACACAAGAAAATAAAAAAAGTTTTGATCCACTTGGTCATTTTGCTCTGTACTACATACTTTTTCTGGTTTAAGAATTGTGGGGTGTTTTCCTAGACCAAAAAAAAAAAAAAAAAAAAGGCAAGGCAGTAGTGGTATATCTACTGATGTTTAGAATTCTGTTCAAGGATATTTTCAATCTGATCTAGAGTTCATGTGAATAATTCAGGCTTGGGATTGTGCAGTTAAATTCATGCTTGAGACTTATGGGAGAGTGTGGCTCTGGTTTTAATATGTTATACTAAAGCTTGTAAAGCTCATTCTTTGCAGTCACAGTCCGTGATACTTGGATGTAAAATTAAACTAAGAAGCATTATTGCATCCACACATTTCTATTTCTTCAGCGGGGCTTACATTTATGTCCCTGTTGCATCACAGATAATGATTATGGGTAGGTCTGGTTCCACAGTGCTGTCTGTAGGATCTGTAACCTTGCTGCAATAGAGCAAGGGAAACAGGGATGCTTCACCAAACAGAAGAAATTCTGTGGATCTGTCACTCTGCTTCTGAGTGGCACTTAACAGCTTGTGAAAGTGGGTGACCAGACTCCTGGGATCTTGCCTTTCCCTGCCAGCCTTGGTGGCAGGCTCTCTTCTGCAAGGGGACACATTGGTGCTATTGTTAACCCAAAGAGCATCCTGTGTTTCTTTTAGATTGACCTATGTCTACTTTGATTAATTTTCAAAGTGATTGTATCTGTGGGTTAAAATCCTTAAACTTAGTATCATAATCTCTCAACTTTTGTAATTGTAGCACTGCTTTTGTAGGTTAGGAACGGTAGCTGAAAGACTGCAAAGTTTAAGTAAAGCATGAGATACTTTTGACCTTTTCTTCATAAAAGTTTCCTAAGCTTGAGAGAGGATGTGTGGACTCCACATGATTCCTGTATATATAATTTTTACCATTACAAAAAAATAACTAGTCATGTATATTTATTCATTAGTGAAAAACTCTACAGGGGTTGTCTGCTGATCTCTGTTTTTTGGGGGTTTTTGTTGTTGTTTTTTTTTTTTTCTCTGAAAATATTTGGGAACAGTTTTGATTTAAAGAATATATTTGTTATAAAATTTTTAAGAGGACCTTAGAAGAAAAAAGATAACTTGGATTATAATTTTTTTTCTTGTAGCTAAAGGAGCCATATGCCTTTTTTTTTTTTTTTCTAGGCTCTGTTGCTTCTCAGGGCTGCTGGGTGATGGGGTGTTTCCTCTCTAATAGTTTGAGTTTGAGTTTTTTAATAATATTTTATACAGAGGCTTTTGAACTATGTGAATATGCACTCTTTAGAAGTCTCGACTTCTTTCCTGTCCCACTTTTGAAGACTTTGGCAAAAACACATGCTTGCAGCCTGTTTTGGGGATTCAGTGGTACTGTCTTGCACTTGGCTTATTTCATTCGAAATGTGGAAGTCTTTCTATGAGCAAGGAATTCTTCATTTTGCTGTGATTCATCCAAACATGCTCAGTGACAGTGAAGTGGTTGTGATGTGGTGGCTGGGAGCGTTGTTTGAGAACACAGGGTTGCTGCCACTTCTGTCAGTGTTTTATTGGAAGTTGTTTTTCTGTGCAGAGAGGATGCAAGTCATCTAAAGCTTTCGTACACCATAGTAACAGCAGTTGATTTTCAATATTAGAGTAAGATTTTTGCAAAAAGTTTGGGTTTATGTATCGAAGTGTATTTATCACTTCTTCCACTGGTTGCCTCCCACCTGCTACTTGCTTTTGAGGACGTGGCATCTGTATGTGAGGCAGATGAATGTGGTATGTGTTCCCATTCTAATATGAATGTCATAGGAGTAAGAAGCAAAGCTGTTCTTATTTGTATTTGCCTTATAAGTGGTCCTTTCAGGGTCAGGAACATGAAAATATTTTGGCTCATTTTGTTTTAGACTGCAGAATAGGGCACACTGTAAAAACTGGTTCCAGTTTGGGTTGGGTATGATTTCTTGCCTACAAAACTTCTTGCAGCAATCCCTTTGCTCAGGACTTACAAATCTTTTCACCTTGCCTTCTTCTCTTCCCTTCTTGTTTCTTGGGAGGACTTGGATACAGCAAAAGGTATCCACATGGGAAGAAATGTTGGCAGAAACCCAGGGGGGGCTTCCTTCCTAAAAAGCCAGCAAGCTGTGGATTAAGAGAGCTGTGCAGTGGGGATAAAGTCTAACACAACTGGCCAGCTTTCTATTACCTCTCATGTTAGGAATTCATTAAGCCTTGCCCCAGAAGCACCAGCTGCAGTGCTGTGCTGCTCACTCTTTGGAACACAGCATGCATCAAGTCTTCCTTTGCCTGGTTGTACTTGATGTTTCCTTTGTTCTTTACAGACGGCTGGAAATGGATAATTCCAAATGTGAACATATTAAGCATCTCTTACGCCTAACACTAGCTGTGTTTTGTGCTGTCAGTGTGGGTGGTGGGCTGCTTTTTGGGTTTTGGGGTCATCCTATTTTGTTACCCCAGATAATTGTGTTGGCTGAGTGCCGTCTTTTGTGGAGAATTTTGCCAGGATTTACTAATAGCACTAGGGCATTCCCTGTTGGGTGCTGAGGATACATCAGCTTAGGCCTTGCACAAACATATCTAAAGCATCAGTGATGCTGACAGGAGTTTCATCACTGACTTGCAAGTCCAGGATTTTCTATGTGGCTCCAAAGAGGGATCTGACTTTGCTGTTGTTCTCTGTCTTTGTACTTAGTTTGTGCACCATACTTAAGTGCTCTTGATATCAAAATTTCTGTAAAAGCTCTCTGGTTTCATATGTCTCGGTTTGTCTGCCTAATCAGGAGGAGGATTTTTAAACAATTCTTCAGTAGGCATAAGAAAAAAAGTGTGCTTAACATAACAGCAAGTGTGAAATAAGCAACCTTCTGCTGGAAGTTCATATGCCAAACACAGCTAATCTGCCATATGTGTGACCTAAAAAGTAGAGACATATGGATATTCTTCCCTCCCCCAGTTTCTCAGCCTTTTCATGGCTGCTGCAATTGTAAGTAGCCCAGTAACACTATATCCTTGATCAATGTATGAGATCTGTGGTGGTATTTTGCAGTTGGGGTTAATGCATTGCATAGCATGCCTCAAAGTGAAATGAAAGGAATACCATAAGCTTTTCAGCTATGACATGTCACCTGGGCAGTCATGTGCCTTTTGAAAATACATAGGACTGACAGTTTTTCAGTAGTCCAGGGAGAATGATGTGTAACAACAAATACTCTGGTTCTGATTCTTCTTTTAGTGGTTTGTACATTCCTGATGAGTTTCCCATAAAAGGGACATGTATCTTTCCCTGCCCTCTGACACCATCTGCTGCAGTCCCTGGAGTTACCTGGCTCTGGCATGAAGAGAATAAGATTCATGGTAGAGAGAAAATAACGAGATTATATACTTTTTGGCCATAGCACAGGGAATATGTAGCTGTAATACCCTTGGGATTTGTTTTCTTGCCTTCAAAGACCAGTTACAAAAGTGTAAGCAGTGGCCAGGGCTGCAACCCACAAACTCATTTGAAGCTTGATCGCAAAGAGATGTCACGTAAGTGGCAGACTTTTTACTCCTTTTCAGGTAGGCTGGTACTCATCATGGGTCCAGTTTTATGATACATAACTCATGTCACTTATTGTGTGGCTGTATGCTGTGGTATGTCACCCATTCAGGTCAAGATTAGAAAAACAAGTACATCCCACTTCATAGCCCAAGCGTAAGCGCGTGCTTCACAACTCTGCTGTAGACAGAACACAGTTTGGCCAAAGTGAATATAATCAGTTCATTTGTATGCAGAGCTAAAATTACTGAAGAGTAGCTTCCAGATAAGGATTCATTTAGGGAACTGTGGCAACTGCCTAATTAGCTATAGGTATGGCTTTAATTGCAGTCTGTAGCCAATAAAGAATATATTTGGTCTATAGAAAGAAGCAAAGGAATAGAATACGTGCACGAGGCAGTTTAATGTTTAAAGTTCTGTTTGCAAATACAAGCTATTAAAAAAGTGGATCATGCTGGAAAATGGTCCCAAGCCATAAAATATTAATCGATCCTTAAGTCCTTGTAAAAGGCACTGATATATACTTTGTATCTAAATGTGTCCCCTTTTAACTTCCATCTGCTTTGTGTACACCAGTAAGGGGGAAAAAGCCACAGTTCTTAGGGATCAGAATAAAACAATGTTTGCATTTTACAGAGGTTAGGGTGTCCACAGACTGACCAGTACCTCACCAATAAGAGATTTTGTTCTAATGGAATGATTATGTTAATATTATTGGTTTTCAAATCAAGAGAAGAGAGAGAACCATGTCTCTTTTGGTGTAGTGTTTTGAAAGCAAAACAAATGAGAGGCTCCAAGTCAGAGATACAATTTAATAGGGAAAAAAAAAAAGGAAAGAAAGTAAAATAAAATAGATGCAATAATACAAAAGACCACTGACAGAGTCAGAATACAACCTGAGTGGAGTGATGGAAGAAGTCCAGATGAGGTGGTCTTCTTGAAGCAGTGATCCTGTAGAAAGGTCTGGTAGCTGGGGTCCTCTGGGAATCCAGTGGGTAAACGCCCCTCCGGTGTTCAGAGTCTCAGCTTATATCCAGGCTGGAATGCTTGGTTCCTCCTTTTGGGCGGAGCATCTCACAGTGGGATGGTGAGTCATGTGATAAGGCCTGATGGGCCCATTAACAGGAGGTAGTCCAGGAGGGGGTTATCTGTGAGCTGTGTAGCAAAGGTGCTGATGGCCCATTAACAGAAGATAAGCCAGAGTGGAGGAGGCAGGGAGCACTGCCTCACCTGGTTTCAACAGTTCGTGAAGATGGTGATAAAATATACTTCAACCCAAGACATTCGGGAAAGTGGCAGGTTTGGAAAATGGCATTCCTAATTTTATATCAAAGGTCTAGCTAATCTTCATGTAAAAGAGAATATACATACAATATAGATATGTAATTTAAAAGAGCACATGAATCTTTGTCCACCTTGGGACAGAGTCTGGAGAAATTTTTATCTTGCAGGCAGAGAGCTGAAGTGGTGATGATTGCAGTATCTGGGTTGGGGACAGTTTTTCAAGAGACAGCAGAAAACAGGATAATACACGTGCCTGTACAGGGCAAGAGCATCAACTAATGGAGAGTATGTGAAGGATGTAGCAACAGATGGGGACTTGATAATTATTTGGCAGTGTACTGATGATTCTTCACAGAATCCTAGAATGATTCAGGTTAAAAGGGACCTTAGAAATCACCTAGCTCCAACCTCCTGCAATGGCAGGGGCACTTTTCACTCAACCAGGTTTCTCAAACTCCATCCATCCTGGCCTCAAACACTTCCAGGAGATGGGACATCCACAGCTTCTCTGAGCAACTTGTTCCTGTGCTTCACCACCCTCACAGTGCAGGGTTTCAGCCTAATATCTAAGCTAAATCTGTGCTTTCAGGTTGAAGCCATTACCCCTTATCCCATCATTATGTGCCCTTGTCGAAGATTGTTCTCCAGCTTTCCTTCACTTTAGGTGCTGGGAGGCTGCTATACAGTCTTCCTGCAGCCTTTTCTTTTCTAGGCTGAACAGTCCCAATTCTCAGCACAACTTCAAAGGAGAGGTGCTCCAGCCCTCTGATAATTATCTTGGCCCTCCTCTGGATTTGCTTCAACAGGGCCAAGTCCTTATGTTGCGAGCCTCAGACTTGGAAGCAGTCCTCCAGGTGGGTCTCACTGGAGCAGAGCAGAGGGCCAGAATCACCACCCTTTACTTGCTGGCCATGCAGTTTTTGCTGCAGCCCAGGATACACTTGGGTTTCTGGACTGTGAGATGACATTACCAGGTCACGCTGAGCATCTCATCAACACTCAAGTCCTTCTCCTCAAGGCTACTCTTAATCCATTCTCCATCCAGGCTGTATTTGTGTTTGGGATTGCCCAGACCCAGGTGTGGGACCTTACCCTTGGCCTTGTTGAACTTCATAATGTTCACAGAGGTCCACCTCCCAAGGTCTCTCTGGATGGCATCCCTTCCTTCCAGTCTGTCCACTGTACCGCACAGCTTGGTGTCATAAGCAAACTTCCTGAGGGAGCACTAAGTCCCACTGTCCATGTTGCCAACAGAGAGGCTGAACAGTGATGGCCCCAGTAGCAACCCCTGAGAAACAGTTCCTCTTGCTGGTCTCCACTTGGACCACTTAATATGAAAAAAAAAAAAAATTCCAACTGAAAATGTCACTATATCCTGTTGTTTAAGCATCCAGGCAGGACAAGCTAGGTAGATGCAGAAGGAAGGAGTCAATTAGGAAATGCATGTGGCTGTGGGTCTGTAATATGCAATACATGCATAGGTGAGGGAAAACAGCAGAGTACACATTGAAGTCTGCTAGATTTTCCTTTTACCCATTGTTTTGTGTCTCTACTTGACAACTGTCTTCTGGGAAAATTTAAGTTTGATAGCAAACAGTCTGCTGTGAAAACATGCACAAAAGAGGATGATGTCTGCATTACTTAAATATTTCACATGTTAAAGCAGCACTAAAATACTACCCGAGAGCACAATATATACTGTATTCCTGTACATTTTCCAAAACTGAAGTCTGATGGCCATATGTTAAAATAAAGGAACATGGCTTTGCCTGGAAGGTGTTTTTTTTTTTACTTGTAACAACAGATGCATGTAGTGCTCTCTGCCAGAGAGATGAAAATGTCAGTTAGGAAATGGGTTGAGACTGGGGCTTATTTCCCTGCTCAGAGAACTAGATTTCTCTCTAAACTTGTTCATTTGTGATTTCTAGCATTTCTGAATACATACTAATATTTTCTGATGCATTTTACTTCTAGTGGGGCTTTTTAGTAGTGTTGATCCTTCCATTAAGGATCTGTTCTAATGTAAATAATTGACCCAGAGAATTTTAAAAATCAGAATCAAAAACTAATACCCTCATTTTCTGAAACACACTGTACCCATTGTTTCAAAATAGTCTCTTGGGCTTGGAGGAGGGAGAGGAGGAATATATACTTTTATCTTCTAAATTTAATTTTGCCAATTTCAGATGTGGTCAGTTTCTCTCTCCCAGAATTTCTCGGTCACTGCTTGTACCATGGTAGAAGAGGGAATATCTGTAAGGGCTGTTTTCTCCTTCTTTAAGCAGGGCATGCCTATGTATTATATTTAACATGCTGCATGGTACACACCTGCCAGTGTCAAAAATGGTGCAGGGAATGATGACATCAGCACTTTTCCTTTTTTTTTTTTCCTTTGAACCAAGCGTACCCATGGTACTCCTCTGTAGGTCTCACTAGTCTTCCATAGATAAATCAGCTACTGTCTGTCTGTGTTCTCCTCTACACTAGTTCCACCCATGCATGACAAATTAAAACTTGTAAAACACATAGATTCTTTTATTTTCTTTGGCTTGTTTATACTCATAGTCATAGGCAGTCCCTTTCATCACCACATTCATATCAGTCCCCATCCCCATATCAGTGCTCTGCAACATAATTCTGCACTGCTGTGAAGCTCACATAATCTATTCCATGTGGGCAATACACAAGAAGCCATAAAGCATCTATTTTGTCACAAATTTGATCTACAGTACAGATGAAGCCCAACAGTTTTATTCTTTCTCTCCCCACAACGGAGTCATTGCCCAGAGGTGCTGTGGAATTGAGTGCATTATTTACACTCAGTCCTCCTATAGCACAAGACTTGGTTACAGTAAAACTGCTTGCTTTGGACCCCATACAGACTTTGTGTTTGTACACTGTGTCATGTGGAGCCTGTTTAGAGGTCCTGTCAAGTCCTGAAAGAAATAGGGAAGGGTCCTGAGGAAGTTTACCACATGCAAAAATTGAAGGTGAGATATTTGAGGACTTAGTTATTGTCCAGTACTTTGTGTTGGAAGGACTTGGTAGGACTTTCTTTCTCTGGAATTTGAAAACAGCCTGCAACTCCCTTCTATGTTCAAGTAGGGATGGTTGTTAAATGTTTCTAACTGGTCCAGTACCTGGAAGGACTCATGTCATGGGGTCAAAAATCTGGTGGAAGACTGCAGGGAAGCTGGAAGTCTGGACACAGAGAACTGGATCCTTTCTCCATGGATTTTCCACTGTGTGAGAATTACTGGTGTTCTGGTATTCTTACTGAGAGGAGATTTTTAGAACACAACGACTGAAACTGTCATCCATTTAGTGGCACACACAGAAGGAAGGATGATTTCTGCTGTGAAATGCTGACAATTACAGGCTGAAAATATCAACAGAGATCAGCTTTGCAAATTTTAATGCATCTACCCATTATTTAGGCATTACTTAACTAAATTCTTCACCTGATAGAAGTGATATATCTTCAGGGATAAAAAGTTGAAATAACATTTTGAAATTTCCTCCTAGTTTGGACTCAGTTAAATAAAGTATTATGGCTTGATATTTGCCCTTTATGTCTTTTTTAAGCTGAATGCTTACTTGTTTGGGGTTTAGAAGGGATTTTTTTTGTTTGGTTTTGGATTTTGCTTGGGGACAGGTACCCTAAACTTGTAAAATTTTTCATTCAAAAATTTTCATTCAAAATTTTATTTTTGCTTTAAAAAGCAGACCTCCCCCCCGAAAAAAATAAAATAGAAAACTTTATGTGAAGAAATTAACTAAAGAAAGTAGTTTCCAAGCTAGCTAATTTCATTTTAGTTCTGTAACTTTGCTTCTGAGACCCCAGCTAGACACAATGCACACACTTTTTGCTAATCAGGAGAGAGATCCTAATGAAGGACTAAGGAAATTACCCAGGTAGTTTGTGTACTGGCATCACAGCTGCCATCTAAAATAGTGCTTCAACGTGTTTAATTGAGGCATGTTACTTCTCAGACACGTAACATTAGCTGTAGGTCGAATAAGTTTATCTACCTTGATGAAATTCCTATTCTCTGTTGAGGTGGAATACTTTTTTGCTCTCTACTCTATGTTTAGGCACTTGTTCTGAAACGTGAAGGTGCACAGGAGTCCCTGGTGCAAATTAATCTTCTGTGGTCTTCTTTCAAGTGAAACTAACTCCCATGCTTGTCTCTTCTGTGCAGCTGTCAAGCCATTTGGAGACTTATTGATCCTTGCCACAATAGAGCAGTGACACTTGAGCAACAACAAACTGCTTTTGAATGTTTTCTGATGTATTGCTGGCATTAAAACTATTCAGGCTAGCACTTGGGCCAGATATGTTGTTTTGTGTCACTTGCTATTGCTCTATTCTTTGTTTTTGTCTTCAAATATGGATATGTTTACAATCTAACACAGCAATGTGGAGAAAGAGTTCAATTTTTTAAAGTAGGCTGTTGTGTGCTACCATTGTTCTACCAACAGAGAAAAAAATAAGCTCTAGCATTGGAGTTTGTTCCAGTGTTGAAAAAACAGAGGAAGAATTGCTGGAATCTGTGTTATACATGAAGCCAAGACTGCTAAAGTGTATGGGTTGCTGAAATCCTCTAACTTGACTGGGCACATGGAGGCAGGGCAAGTATGGGTGTATATGCTTTTTTGGGGGGGAAGGGATGTAAGTAATGGAAGCCATATGACTGCACTGATCTTCAGAAAAAAATAAATTGAATGTAAGGTTTGTAACAACTGAGGTCTACGAGAAACTTTTGGCAAGGTAGAGAAGCAGAACATTGCAGAGCTTGGTTCACACTCCCTGTTCAGAGATGATTTTATTGAACTGCACTGTAAGATGCATGAAAGATTCAGCAAGGTTTTGTGGTAAAGGGCAGCATATATACAGTAATAGCAGGATGCATATGACAGCAGGAACAGTGGGACAGTTGTCATACTTGATTGTTGGTGTCAATCCTTTCCAAAAAAAAGAAGCTGCATAATATGTCAAACTACAGGGGGAAAAAAAGAGAATAAAAATGCAATGCTTAGAAATAGGACACAACTTGAAAACATTCCAGTTGGAGAGAGATGAACTTTATTCTGATATGTCCAATATACTGAAGCTTTATGGAGAACCCTGTAGGTTCTTTGGAATTTCAATCCAAAATTTCCCAAAGTTTAGGTCCAAGAGCATTTGAGGGGAGATCTTGAGGTCACAGACAAGTAGCTAGGTGTAGATAGTGCCTACTCTCAGAAATATATGTGAAAGACTTGAAACATTTTTGGAAAAGAAACATTGATAAAATCCTATTTGAAAAGCCATTTGCAAGAAGTATGTCTCAGGATAGCAGTCACAAACGTCAGGTGTTTGATGCAGCTATTTCTGCACAGCATGTGGTAAATGTACTGAGTAATACCGCTAATAACTAATCTACTGTCCCTCCAGATGTACAAGAAATGTATCTTTTGTTTTCTGCCCAGGACTGGGAACAGTCTCAGAGATGTCATTTGGCAAAGAGGAGATAGGTGAGAGTCCTAGCATCTCCTCCAGAGACTACTCAGGAATGCTGTCTGCTGTCTCCCTCTCCTCCACTGGTAGCCCCTAAAAATAGTATCAGTTTGACAACAGCTTTTTTCATGGGAAATGTTTATGGAGAGAGGAGGAAAGGAAGGGAAAGAGGGTGCAAGCTCTTCTGTGTGGCAGCTGAACACAGGTTAGAGACTTTATAGAAGACTTTTTCTGAGGCCAAGGTGAGGCATGTGTTACAGGAGGGAATAGGACCAGGCATTTTAAAAGGGAAGGGAAGATGATGGAGATAAAGAAAGCGTCTTTGAAGGGTTCTGAAGATGTGTATTCTGAAAAAATAAAAGTATGTTCTATCCCTCCTAAATTTTTTGTTTGTTTTACATTTGTGTGTCTTCATCAACATATGATAAAAAGAGGAACAGCATGGGTATATTGTTCCGGAGTTGTGACAAAGGAGATTGCTTAATCTTCTAGTGAAGTTGTAATACAGATTTGTTATTTCCCTTTCCATTATGCTGAGAAACTTGGAAAAGTGAAAATCCTAGGGAATTTCTTGTGTCAAAGGAAAATTTCAGGTTTGCATTTTTCAGTCTCTGGTAGTTGAGTGTGTATCCTGTACTGGTGTGTGACAGACTGTCAGAGAATGAGTACTTTGTTAAGTACTAGTTAATTTATTGTGACATTCATGTCTTTTCAGTGATTAGATTTTTGACAGATGTTTTTCCCCTTTTCAATTAACACCTGTGCAAGGAAAAACCTCATCTAGGCAGGTTATTTATTTGAGCCACCTTAGACTCCGTTTTCACCCTTGGATGCAAGAATACAACAGTACGCTGAAACTGTGCTCTGCCTCTGAGTCAAGGAAGCAAATATCCTTCTTTCTAAAGTTAAGGCAACCCTTCTCTGCTGCCTGCCTGAATCTTGTCTACTGCTTCCTTTACCAAAGACTCTGACCCTGACACCGCTCTCCTGAGCAGGATTGCCCACAAAATGGTGCAGTGTTCCTACAGTGTTGTCTGATGGAGTATTACATTCCTGCTTCAAAACTAAAGCTGCTTAGATGTTGCCTTAATCAACTTTAAAAATAAAGGGTTGTTCAAATGTGTTTTCTGCAAATATATTTCCATATAATTCTATGATTTAAAGATGGAAAGAAAAAAATTTTGAAATAGCC
This sequence comes from Chamaea fasciata, assembly GCF_029207755.1. Taxonomy (NCBI): domain Eukaryota; kingdom Metazoa; phylum Chordata; class Aves; order Passeriformes; family Sylviidae; genus Chamaea; species Chamaea fasciata. Next base: position 65,242,358 of record NW_027094086.1, on the reverse strand, counting down.
CTTTTATGGAATATTCAAATCTAAAATCTCCAGCAATGTCTGATCATTTGACTATTTATTTGAGTAAATTAAGTAATCTATTTCCTTCTTGGACCAAAGACCACCCCAGGATCACTGCGGTTTATGAAAGCCAATAAAACTTTCTTCTCTTGGAAAATGAAGTTGTTCAAGCTAACAAACTTTTGGGTTGAAATATACATGTCCAGAAAAAATGGCTGAGAGATCAGAAATATTTGAAATGTGCTGAAGGACAATTTGATAGAGAAGAAGATTGGGAACTAAGGAAAAAAAAAATAGAGCGTGTTGTCTTTGGAAAAAGGGGCAGGCAACTCAAGAAGTGTACAAAGATGTCCTTAGGTCATGTAGAAAGAAAATTAGAAAGGTGAATGCCCAGTTAGAGCTTAATCTGACCACAACTATAAAAGACAATTTTAATAAAAAGGGTTTATAATTACATTAATAACAAAAGGAGGGCCAAGGAGAATCCCCATTCTTTATTGGATGTGGAGCAGGGGAACATAGTCTGTGGACCCAATATTTTCTAAGCCTGAACTCTTCCCAAGAGGAACTTTTCAACGGTTTTCTTTTTCCCAAAACAACCTTGTGTAAACAATATTTCTTTCCCATAACAACAGGTGGTGTTTGTTATTTGTTACTAAGCCAATAAGAGAAGTGTCAGTCTTGTGGACCAATAACATACCTTCTTAGTGAAGCATGTTGTAAAAGAGCTAAATAAATTGTAAATAAAGCCTTCTGATTTCTACTGCCTTCTGACTGGAGTCAAGCATCTTTATTTCGTGTCCTATTGCAACAAGAGTCACCAAAGATGAGGAAAAGGCTGAGGTACTTATCTTCTTTGCCTCAATTCTCAACAGTAAGACCTGTTATCCTCAGAACCACTGGCCTTCTGAGCTGGTGGACAGGGACAGGAAGAGGAAAGGATCCCCTGTAATCCAGGAGGGAGCAGTTAGTGACCTGCTGAGCCACTGAGATGCTCACAAGTCCATGGGACCAGATGGCATCCATCCCAGGAGGATGAGGGAGCTGGTGGGAGGACTGTCCAATCTGCTTTCTGTCATTTGCCATCAGTCCTGGCTCCCTGGAGATGTCCCAGATGACTGGAGGTTGGCCAATGTGACACCCATTCAGAAAAAGGGCCAGAAGGAGAATACAGGAAACTGCAGGCCTGTGAGCCTGACCTTGGTGCCCAGCAAAGTTATGGAACAGATCACCTTGGGGGTGATCACACAGCATGTACAGGAAAACCAAGGAATGAGATCCAGCCAGCACAGGTTCAGGAAAGGCAGATCCCACCTGATCTCCCTTTATGAGCAGGTGACCCACCTGGTGGATGAGGGACAGGCTGTGGATGTGTCTGCCTGGACTTCACAAAGCCTTTGACACCATCTCCCACAGCACTCTCTTGGAAAAGCTGGCAGCCCATGGCTTGAACTGGTGGGACCTTTGCTGGGTTAGGAACTGGCTGGAGGGCAGAAGGTAGGGAATGATTCTGCCTCCAGCTGGAGCCAGTCACTGGTAGTGTCCCCCAGGGATCAGTGTTGGATGCAGTCGTGCTTGATATCTTTATTGAAAGGAGATTGTAGCAAGGTGGGGGTCATGGTCAGCCTCTTCTCCTATGCAAGTGACAGGAAGAGAGGAAATAGCCTCAAGCTGTGCCAGGATGTGTTCAGGATGGACATTAGGAGGTGTTTCTTCACAGAAAGGGTGATTAAATTTTAGAATGGGCTGCCCAGGGAGGTGGTGGAGTCACCATCCCTGAAGGTGTTTAAGGAAAGAATGGGTGTGCCATGGTTTAGTTGGCACAGTGGTGTTCGGTCAAAGGTTGGACTTGATTATTTCAGAGGTCTTCTCTAACCTAATTTATTCAATGAATCTGTGAATGAAAATAAGAGATTTTTTAAAATTGAGTTTCCCAATTAAAAGTCTTATGTCACCCATGTTGACAATGAAGTGGAAAAGATAAAATCTGAATATGTAGGACTGTAATGCATGTGAGATGAACATCCCTTTGGGGATAGCTATCTGCTAAACTCCAAATTCATCTGTCCTGGTTAGGCTGCACCCACCAGGATATACTCACAAGGACAGGGCATTGCAGCTGTGGCCTGGCTAGACCAGAGGGGAGATTGTGTCTGCTTTTTATGTCCTGTTGCTGATGGGCTGCCAGCACAGTATGGTCCTCCACCCCTTCCAGGGTTATAGGGGTCAGACCGTGCCTGGTGTAGGCCCTGTCTGGTGATCTGAAGCAGAAAGAGCTGTGCTGAAGAAGCAGGGAGATGAGAGGCTCTCTGTCTCTCACAGCCTGAGTAAAGAATCCCCTCAACACTCCTTAAAATTCAAATACTGTTTTCACTCTGCTAGGAAGGATCCTGCAGGCACCAAGCACAGGGAAGGTGCTTAACAAGTAATAAAGAACAGCAATAACAACTGATTAGGTCTGGGCAGGTAAGAAGAAGGGGAATAGTTTGTGAGTATTTAAAATCTTTAAATGTATTGCAAGCAGGTCCCTCCATGAACTGTTGTTAATTACCTAGACAACAGAAGCTGTGCAATCACCTTCAATCACAGGCTTCTATTTAATAAGCTTATTGTAATGTATTGCAATTAACACTCTTCTAACAGTTTGTGCAAATTTTCAGCTTTTTCTCCCTGAGTAGCATTGTAAATCAAGATATAAAATCCACTGGTAAATCTACTTTCCCCCTGTTAATGTAAGTGGATGAAAATACCTGGTGGCAGAGATGAAAGTGGCATCCTCTGGGTAACGAGATGGGATTGCCAGGCAGTGCTGGGCAGCTGCAGCTGTAGCTGTGCCCCCAGTGTCGGTGGGTCCCACAATTAATTGTGAAAACTGTGGGGGAGATCTCACAAATCCACTAGAAACATTTGCATGTTCACACTATTTAAAATACTTTCAGTGTCAGAAGCAGAATCATATTCCTCTCTTACCCATAGCTAAATCAGGCAAAATTCCTTCTCTGTTGTACCAGCTCTATTCAGAGCAACAGTCAACTGGAAGTTGACGTAATTGACATCAGAAAAATGAGAGCAAACTTCACCCTAAAAAGTTTCCTCTAAGTTTAGTTTGCCTATGTATGGATTTGGCTGAATTTGTTTCTTAGGTGTATCTGCAGCATCTGGATGTATGTGTATGCACTTGTGAGATTCTTCTGGCAGACAGCTCTGGTGTGAGTGCTGTTAACAGTCACAAAAATAAAATAATGAGAGGGAACAATTGAGAATGATTCTGCAAGGATGATACTGCCCAGGAAGCAATTCTTTACAGGCAGGATAGTGCTGTTTAGAATATTATTACTTGGCTATTTATGATCACACTATTACTTTTTCTATTCCAGGTTAGATTTAGATAGTGCACTAGAATGCTGAAATAAAAGAAGCAGCAGTATTTTGACAGACACACCCCCAACAATAAGCATTAAATTTTGAGAGATATTTCTCTCTTTCTTATTAGTTGTTTAGACTGTTTATAGATTTCTCAAAATATTTATGGAGGTGTAGTATCTGCAACAGAGTTATAAATTATCAGATGAGACATTTGGCCATTTAAAAGATGTTTATCTCTGGTATCTAAAGACACCATGCTATGTAGAATTGGACAATATAAATGCCCTGTGTGATGTTTGTATCTGTAAGACTCTTCAAGTTTGAGTAGAGGAAGAGAGGAAATTCTAAAAATTCTAAAGCACAGGCAAATAGAGGCAGTTATCCCAATTGCCTGTTCTCTCTTTTTGTACTGTTTTTTCTAAGCACAGAGTTGAGTGCAGCCAGCTCTCACAACAGGTGGACACTTGCCAGACCCTTCTGAATACCCACTGAGGGAAAAAAAATCCTCTTTTAGGGAAAATTTTAAAGCTTCAAAATTAAAATATTTGGTTTGTTTGTTTTTGATATCTGTCTTCATCTCCAAGTAGCCATGCTTTAAAATGAACTCTGTTGGTGGGGGGTTTTTTGTTTGCTTCTACGTTGTTAACCTCTCCACTGTGTAAGTCCTCAATCAGGTTTGTTTAAACAGTTCTTTTTCTGCTAGAAAATGAGATGGACTGGAGGAAGTGCTTTAAGTTTTTGGAGGGAACAGTCTCTTCTACATTTAGTTATAATTTTAATCCCATTCCCTTTCTTCCTTTTTTTTTTTTTTTTAACAATAATGTTCTTTCTTTCTGCATTAGTGCATCGGTGAGAAAGAGGCAGAGCATAGCTTTTCAGCCCTCTGGGGAGTGGTGAAACTGCAGCCTGAATGTGGGATGCTCAGGGAGACTTACTCTGAGCCTGCTTGGAAATATTTCAGCAAGCAGCATTTTGGTGCAAGCAGCCAAGGTGTGTGCAAGGCTGTTGTGGTTCCATCTGAACTACAAGAGCTTCTTTCTGTAAAGCTGAGTTTTTACACATCTCAGAAATATTTTGGTTTTTCTGGGTTATGGGACACCCAGTGCCTCATTATCGAGTTCTCAGCCAGTGGCAGCGATGCCATGTTGCTGTTATGGGTGTGTTGTCACTTTGATTAGTGGACTTAAGGGCCTCAGCTGCATTCCACTTCCTCTAATGTGTGTTCCTATCACAAATGTTATTATCTCAAGTTTGCAGCATAAGTCAGGAACATTTTTAACTGCATTTTAGACCAAGGGATATAAGAACAAGGCAAAGTGCTGGTAGAGCTACAAGACTTAATGAACAGTTATGTTAAAGTTCAGAAAATGCTACTTGCTGTCTATTGAAACCAAGCCCCCAAGTGAGAGAAAAAAAATAAGTATTGTACAGATTAATTTTCAGTTTTCATCCAAACTAGATCTGTTTAGCCATAATGCCATCTATTTGTGGAAATTAAAGGCAGAAAATAAGTTAATTGTGGTAACTACAACAAATGTCTACCACATGTAATGAACCCTATATTCAGATTTCCTTGAGATGAGGAAAAAAATTGTTTCAAAATATTAGAGGCTTGCTTATTTTTGGTTTTGTGTTTTAATTAAGCTTCTGGGAGAAAAAAAAAAAAGTTAGAAATAACACTTGGGGGAACAATATTCAGAGAAAAGATTTCCAGAAATGGTAACATTTAAAACAACAAACTCCGACCAGAGAAATATCTTCTGTAAGTCAGAACTGTGTGGCTCATGTATTTTTGACATTTTTTCTGGACTCAGAGCATGTTGTTTGATCACTGAGCTTTTTCCTTGTGCCCTTCATCATGCATGTGGTTTGAAGAATATCTAGGTGGTAATTTCCTTCTCTTGTTTTGCTTAAAAGAAAAAAAGCAACAAGCAAGTTTTTCATAACATGAACAAGAAATATAAGGTAAGTTACACATAAATTAGGAAGCCTTATTTCTGCTTCATGAGACTGGTTTAACATTTTGATTGTAATACGTCTGCTCCCCAACAGAATCCCCAGAGGAGTTTACGCAACTTCATTCACTGGTATTTGTTTAGAGGCTTCAAGGGAAACTTTAATTAAAGGACGTTATCAAAACTTAGAAGGTATCACTTCCAAAGCATCTATGCAGATGTGACAAGTGCAGTCAGCCTTCACATCTGCACAATAAAACTCTCGCTCAATCCCTTTATTCTTTCCTTTCTAATTTTTTTTTTTTTTGAGGTGGGGGGTCATGCTTTTGGGTTTTTTGTGAGCAGAAAAGGCAAATATCTTTCTTTTCTGTAGGTGTATAAAACTAGGCATGATTCAAACACCTTACAGATTTGTGAAGGAGAGGGATGACTAGCACTTATTACTGCCTTATCCTAGACCATTGGTTAAACCTGTTTCCATTGCAAGTTTTGGGGATTTTACTGTAGAGTCACAGTACATTTTGCCTGTTCTCTTACATACATATTTTCTGTCTAATTATTTATACAGAGAAGTCATACATAGGATGATACAACTTCTAAAAGAGACAAATATTTGGCAAAAAGCATCTATCAAGGAGTCATGAGAATTCTGAGATTTCAATGACAAATCTGTCAAGTTCTTTCATCTTCCAGTTTCTTACTTAGTTGCAAAACAGCAGTCTTGAAGTATAGACTCTATGTCTGTATCCAAGAACATTGACAGTCTGGTGTCCTAAGATGGAGAGGAAAATTTTCACAACTCTTGTATGCTAGGATTGGAAGTAGAGGATTTGATTACTGTCAATATTTAACAGATGACTGTTCAATTTATATATATGCAAAGTCCCTGGGATCCTGATGTTGATGCACATTAATATAGAATGCTTTGCTTCTTAACAGAAAAATAAAATCTGGCATTATGTAGGTTTTTAGGACATCTCTCTTGATACATAACAGATATTTGGATTTCTGAAAAAATGTTGAAATAATTTTGATTGTGCATTCTTGCTGAAGCCAAATAAATGGACAAAGATGTTTTGCAGAGTTCTGTCTGGGAAGTGTATGGAAATGTGTGTAGTGCCACCGCAGAGTTTTTTTGCTGTGTAGAAATGTCCTTGAGGCCAAGTGAAGGAAATATGCCTGCACTAACTGCTCCCATATTGTTCTTCACAAGCCTATTTGCAGCTGAAAAGGTAAAATAATATTGAGAATACTTGGAGAAGTGATGCTTGCATGGCCTGTAGGGTGTTCATGGCTCTTTATTGGTAACACTGCTTTAAAAGATCTTGCACCGGTAACTCTAAGTGAAATGGTGCTTTGATTCTGGAATCACTTTGGAAATTGCTTTTAGGTTAAACCTCTGAGTAGCTGCACAAAGAGGTGATACTTGCAAACAAGCTCTGCATCATCAGGAAAAAGCAAGGTCTGGCATCTGGAAGCTGAGGAAACTTCAGACTGGGAATGCAGCATAATTTCTCAATAGTGAAGGTAGATTGCAAGTAGAATGCAGAAGTCTGTGGATAACTTGGCACTTCTAAATTTTTGGCACTTCTTTAGGTCATTGTCAGATGGTGTTGGGAAAGACACTTCCAGTTCAATCATATCTTTTTATTGAAGAGAAGCTCTTGTTAAGAGTATTAAGGCTGAATAGAAGAATTAGGAAATAACTTTCTCACATATTATATTAAGAAATGGTGACTAGATAATTTCAGTGATACAATGAGTTTCCAGTTTCATCGAAAGGTATTGTAAGAGGCTCTTTGTTTTGCTTAACAGTTTAGTGGTAGTTTTCCATACTGTATTGTAGTGTATACATTAATTAATTTCATGCTTGAGAGTTTGAGGCATGTCTTTTTCATACAGTGCCATTGATCCTTTTAATATCTTCACCTATTGGATCCCAGACTGCTGTCTTACGAAGGCTTTGACAGAGATTTTAGGTTTTCACTCAGCCCTAAAGATGCCATTTCTTCTGCCACCAACGCCAGAAGCCACATGTTCTTGACATAGAACAGAGGCAAATGTCAGTGAGTTTTTGTACTTCTCTCACAGCTCAAAATAGAGCGCCATTCATGAAAAAAAGCTTTTCTTTATTATTCTTTCTAAGATAAAAGTATTCAGTCCACATACAGAAACTTCCTATATATTTTGAATAGAATTAGTGATAGCAGACGTTTTCATTTCAAGGAGTTTATTCAAGGCCCAGCTCTTGAGCCAAGAGCACAAACTGAAGGTATGGCATTAGGCAGAAAGGCTAAAAGTCCTCATCTCTCCATTATAACAAATGTCCTCTTACTTTTCTGTCCTTTTGGGAAAGGACAGAAAATCTGCTCTCTTGGCTGAAGCTTGGTTCTTCTGTTTCTGAGAGTCATGGGTTTTCTTCCCTTATTCAATTTCCGTGAACTCCCCACTTCAGAACTCAGATGACAAGAACTGGTTCAGGGCAAGATAATTTCTGTAAACTTGTTTAATACCCCTAAAGTTTTGCATGAGTTCTTAAAGTATCTATTTGACTACAGTCTGAAAGGGACAAAAATTATTGTGATTCTATGTGGACACTTATGCAGTCTAACAGATTTTTTTGTGTGTAGTAGCAAACACTTGACTATATTAAAAAATTAAATAAAGCATCAAAAGAAAACAAAGCACACTTTTATACACATTAAATAATGCAATAATTTATGTGAAAACTTATACTGAAAATACACATTATAGCACCAAGTAAACCTCATTTCAGATATACTATGGGCAGAATTTTTTTCTACAATCTATGTTTTCAGTCAAACATGATTAAGGAACACTTGAAACATAGGAGGTGCAAAGCTTAACTTACATTTTCAGGAATTAGCCAAATATGCCAGGGGACCACGAGAAAAAAGATTTGAAAAGAAATAGAAATTTCATGTATAAACCAAGCACTGAGTCTGTGTTTCCTGAAGGTGTGCATCTTGAATGCTGCTAAAAATCTTTGTAACCATTATATAATGAGGTCTCAACAGGTTTGGGGGGTTTTATTACACTTGAGATACCATCCTGCATGGAATTAATTTTAGGTAATGATGAAAGACGAGGGTTTGAGTTTCCAGGTGTGCCAGAGTGGACAGGCTCATATATAGGCTTCCTACACTATTAATTTTGGGGAAGGAAAGAAGGTGTAGGTGCTCATAGGGAAGCTGAGAGAAACAGTTACAGACCTAAAGAGAGGTCAGTTTGTGACAGTATCAGAGAGCCCAGTGACTTCAGAATCCTCACTCTGGTGGTGAGGGGTTGCTGTTGGGGCTTTTACTGATCATCCACGTTGACTTGATTGCATACATAGGCTTGCACAAGATCATTTAGCTGAAAGGGCACTTTTCCCTGGGTCTAAACTGGGAAGGGGAAGCTTCAGATACTGAAGTTTTAGAAAAGAGAAAAGGAAATGTAAAATGGATGTGTGTTTTTGTGGGTGAATTGAGATATCCGAGATCAATAAAAGTAACCCATGTCATTATTTTATTATCTATTAAAAGAAAATGGCAAGAATTTTGGTTTTATTGCCTGATAATTGGGTCATGTTTTATGGATGATGTGAACCTCTTTAGAAGTCACATTTTCATTTAGGCTAGTGGAGTGTGGAGTGGGGGAAAGAGTAATCTTCAGAGTAGAAGTCCTCTTTGGCTTTATGGGGGTTTTATTTTGGTTTTGGGGGTCTTTTATCTCTTCAAAATAGCATATATCCAATGTCATAAAACTTTATGCCTTACAGCCAATTTCAGGCACTTGTTTAGTTTTATATCTAGCAGACTATCTGTAGGCATCACAAAGACAAGGTTCCTGTGAAAAACTGAAAATGAAGACATTTATCTTCACCTGTCAAGTTTGCTTTTTCTTTTTTCAGAGAGAAGTGCTTTTTTAAAAATTGCATATATGTCTAGAAGACAGCCTGAAGTCCACTTAAGCAGCATGGAATTAATCTCAATTCCTTTGTTTTCATAAAGATATTTATTGCTCTACATTGAACACAGCTATAAATATCAGGCAACATGAACAAAATATTTTTTGCAGTGGAAAACTCATTTGCATTTTTTTGTAATAATTTATTTCAGATACTAGTTAATCTGCTCTAAGTGCAAGTATGCTTTTACACCATCCGTACACTAATGAATTATTTATTAATCCATTTGTTTTAAATGTATCATAATAATTTTTTTTTTAAATTGCCATCTTTTAAAAAGTTATGTAAATCCCCCCCAGTAATTAACAGCAGAAACAATGACTGTGGTATCTCAAATTCCTCTCCCAACCCCAAATCCTTATCCTTGGACTACAACATATCTTTCTAAAGAACATGTAGGTTGAGTCAGACAGGCTCACTGCCCTTGTAGTTTGGAATGGGCCAGAGACTCACAGCTGTCAGAGGATTTTTTTGAGTAGTGCCCCTTCATGTAGGTCTGGGGTCAGAAAGGATCTGGAAACTCAAGGAGGAAAATAAACAAAATAATATTTAGCAGAAGTTCCATTAAGGATTTTTGCTTTCCTAGGGATATCGAATGTCACGTGTTGCCTGTTATGGCCAATTTATAGTATTTGAGCCATGATCTCTTAAGCTTTTGTGCAACTCAAGTAAGAACTGGCTTACAGTAGTGAAAAGATCAGACTAAGCCTCTTCAGGTGGTACAGCAAGACATTTGTGTAATGAAGTTTTACCAAGCCAGCAAAATTAGAAGCTTATCCTTCCCAGAATGGGACTTCTGCACTTCTTATGGGCTTTGGATGTGACAGAGAAAAACAGGATTTTGTTTGTGTCTGGTCAATTCTAAGTTTATGCTAGAATGGGCATGACTGAAAAATGGGACACAGACTTAAAAAATCTGCAGGCTCTGATGCCCTCAGAGGGAGGGAATTTTCCCTTAGAAAGGGAGCTTACCTTAACTCGTTTATTCATCAGATGAATTCAAATTTATTTTTGTCTGCCACTCTTCCCTGTCCCCCTCTTTCCACAATTGTCATGGAAGGATAATTAGCAATATACGTGACCTAAAAATGTATTCACAAAATATTTAAATTAACATAGACTATTCTGCTTTACACTAGTATATTGTCTATATTATCGGGGTTTTGGGGTTGTGTAGTGGATTTTGGTTTCTTTTGGTTGTTTGGTATATTGTTCTTGGAGGGGTAGTGGTTGGGAGGGGTAGGGCTCTTTTCAGTATAAAGTCAGATTGAGATGCGTGTCTTTTAAAAGCAGTAGTTGCCAACATCACTGAGAGGGTCAATTGAGAATATGTAAATATGAGGAGGCAGCTCTACTGAAATGAATGAACAACTTGTTTCAACTGTAGATTTGCTCTAGTATTTTGTTTTTAAAATTCTATAAGCCTGCATGAAAATATGCTTATTTTTACAACCCAAAATAAACCTTTTTGCTGATGCCCTGCAGGCTCATAAACAGCTTAAAAGCAATTCTGAGAGCTGATGTTATTAGCAACTGGAACTCTGTTTTGATTGACTGGGAGTATTAAACCAAGAACTCTCCACTGAACCTTGTAGCATTACATCAGTAACTCTGAGTAAAAAATGAGATCATGCCATCATCCTTCTGCAATGTGAGCTTTGTATTGTACCCACTGCATGCACACTTTCTAGTTTGGTTAGAATTGTCATCCTGTTGCTTTCATGGGGAGTGATTTCACTAATAGGTTTAATATACAGTAATGGTGCAGTCTGTTTTCCATTGCCTTGTGGGTTTGGGTTTTTTATATTTGCTACGTGAACTGTGCAATGTGAAGTTAAGACTGTAATATATTAAACAGGGAGTGAAGAATGAGTTTCTGATTTTATTTACTTTCTTTTAGAAAGATCTAACAGTCTCCTGATCTCTTCTTAGCATTCAGATTTGTTATGGGGAAGAGTAGGATGATTCAGTAATCATGACACAACAGGGTGACTTAAAGTCAAGGTTCATTTCTTACATCTGCTGTCAGTGTTATTTTGAGATTCCTAGTCCTGATGCTTTCAGTTCCCTTGTGTATATGGTGTGGATAGCAAGAGTTTCTTGGCTGAGGTGATTTTAGGGTAAATTGATTTATTTCTGTAATGTTTTGTTTGCAGCATTATGGTTCACAGATGAAACTGTAACAGAAATTTAAAGGAGAAAAGTATGTAACAGACTATGGAGGGTAAAAAGTTGTCAAATCATCATGTTGTTGTCACCTGTAAAAATAATACCCTTAACATTGTTTTTCTCTTTTACATATGCTCAACACCTACCTTTCCTGTGCCCAGTGCCTTCATTGCCTGGAATTTTTCTGTTGTAATGCCTGCCAAGAAAGAGTGAAGTATTTGCCATAGCACATTTAGCTGACACCATGCCTTCATTCCTCTGGCATGGTGATGGGCCTAAGTCTCCCACAGATGCAGCTACCCTCAGATTTGGGGTATTTCACACCACAGCAGCTCTGAGAAGACAGTAAAGTGGAAATAGAGCATTAAAAAATCCTGGCAGGATTTCTTTTTGCCATTGTTTCTACCTGTTCAGAGAAGAGAGATGTCATAACCAGTGTGTCATAGATACAATGGCAGTATTTTAGGATGGAACTCATTGAGATTTATATTGAGAAGACTTGTAGAGGAGAGATAGAGCTTACCATACAGAGATTTTTATCTGGTGTTAATGTTGACTGTCTCAGTAATTAGGAATGTTTATGATCCTCTAAGAAAGTCAGTTTTAACACAATCTGCAAACTTGATGAGTGATTATAATGTTGAAAAGCCACTTATTTTGTTCACAAGTGAGCAAGGAACAGTGAAAACTGTGTTTGCAATTTATACAAAGTTAGACAAGCAGGCCAGCTATCTTTGAAATTATTTGTGGCATGTGGTAATTTTCCCTGTGACTTTCAAGGAGGGTTTGGATCTTGAGGCTTTGTGTAATGGCTTTGGGATAATTTTGACAAAATATACTTTTTGATTTGCAAAAGGAAACTTTGTTTTCATACTCCTTGCAATTTCAAAACTGAAGAGGTGCAGAGCATAAGACATGTGCTTGGCCATCATAGACATTGGAGAGGGTTAGGCAGAAATTCAAAGGCTCTGGATGAGCCAAAGGATGTGCCTGGGAAAAGCTGATTTGGGAAGTAGCCTTCTCTAACACCTCAGGAATGGTATAAGCAGAGGAATCTCAGATCCAACAGATGCCAGTATCTAAAGGCTGGTTTGATTTTCAGTCACTGGACTAAGGGATCACCAGAATTGGGGCAGGCAGCAGGAAAACAGCCTGTTTGAATCCTGTCCCATTTGCACTTTCCGTGGGACTTCAGCAGCAACATCTGAGAGAGACCTGTAGGAATGCGTCATTTATTACGTGACTCCATTGCTTCTTTCTTTTTATACCACAAAGCAGTATTAAAGGATTTTTTTCCACAAGCTATTGGGTTTTTTTACATTGGTTCTCAGTATTTTCAAGTTAAATGCAGGGGACACTACAATTTCAGCTTACCAAAAAAAAAAAAAAATCCTATTTGATGCTGAAATAATGCTCAAGGCTTTTAAGTGTTCTAGTAGTTCTTCTTCATTCCAGACATATATTTTGGTAAATGTGAGTTTGGCATTGCAGAATATGAGATATGACTCAGCTTCTTCGAAGTAATAGTATTTAAATTTGTCTGTTGTCTGATTGATCTTTTATTTTAAGTTCATATCAAGGGAAAATACCAAAACCCATATACTGCTTCCCCCCCCACCCATCCCCATCAGATTAGAGAACAATATCTTTCTGTTCTTGTTTAAGTTGTCAAGGACTTAAAAAACCAGTGGGTATTCTTTTATTTTATGCCAAAAGCTACCCAAAATAATTTTTCCTGGATGCCTTCATTGGTATTGGTCTTGGTACCAAGTTTGATGTTAAGGGAATAGAAACTGCAACCAGGTGAGTTGTTATTCTCTCTAAACTAAGTTTGTCACACCACATCAAAAAGATTTTTCACCAAATTTAGGTCCTAGTGCTTGATTCTGACTATATCTTCCTGTACCTCAACAATTTCAATAAATTCAATATTGGATTGCTCCTGCTGTACAACAATAAAACATAATATAAAAATTGATTATTTTTTTTTTTTTTTGGTCCCCAAAGAGCCATACTTCTCTCAAACACTATATATGAGAGTCCTCCATAACAGTCTTTTTTAGTTCGGTTTCTTCAGTTGCTGGAACACTATTCTTTTTTTTCTGCTTTTGCATAGTGTCTATGGCCATTTTTAATACAGTAGAAGGAGCCAACTATTTCTACATTAATGTTCATCAGGGACCATTTCTTAAGATTAGATTCTTGGAGGGACTTTGCTAGTGAATAGCATTTCAGTGTACATGAGCACATGATGGCTGGTGGCTGTCCTCTGAGATATCTCTGCTCTGAGGAAGGTAGTCTTTCACAGGTTAGTGACCTCTTTTCCTAGGTTAGTTAGGAGTGCTACAAAGACATTGGTCAGCACTCTTCAGGCCTTAGTATGTTACTAACACAGTTTAACTATTTTGTTCTTACAGCTCTTAAGTGGAAGCAGTTGCCACCTTTGCGCAGTGTGCAGTGGTTTTTGTCCCTCTGTGGCTGGTCTGCATTGCATGCCTGTGGTCCATTCCCTGCACTCTAGGATGGAGGTTTTGTGATTGCATAAGAGCTCAAAGTAAACTCTAGTGAAACTTTGGGGGTCTGCTGTGGCTGTGCTTCTGTCTTGCAGGGTTCAGAGGGAAAAAAAAAAAAAAAAATATATATATATATATATATATATGCTTGAGACTATTCCTGCAGTGAATGGGACTAGAAAGCAGTCCTGAGGAGAACCAGGGCTTCACCAGTTCCAGGAGGAACTGAAATTCATGCATAAAACCGGAGAGAACTTTTAGGTGTCTTTAACACAAAGGAGAATTCACAAGCATTATGCATTTGGTGACCCTCTTTGGTATATTCAGAGAATATGGACAACAAGGACATACAAGGAGGGGTGAAGTTGTTGGGGTTCTTTTTATTTCCATGGAAGCAGCAGCATTAGGGCACCACTTATTTTTAAGCCACTTCCAAATTATTCTCCAATCAAACTTTTGTTCTAGTGTTTTCTGTTTGAACAAAGAAGAAATCTGTCCTGTACATTACCATTTTTATTCTTAGTACCTCTGATTAATTTGTTTTCATTTTTCAGACAGTAATATAAAGTTCTTTGGGTAAGAGAGGGTTTGGGTTTTTTTTCTTACTTGCATGCAGTACAGCCACTCACTCAATAAAGCAGATATTTCCAACTGGCACCTGTACCTGCTATCCCAATGGAAATAGGAACATCATCTAAAGCTTTTATTTTGAGGTTTCTTACTCAAAAGTTTGTTTCTCCTAAAGAGGCGTCTCTAATTAATGGTCACTCACTGACATGCTGGTCTTGACTAGCATATTGTATCAGTCATCCTGGATAAGTCACTTGCTTGGTTAATGTCAATTAAGGAATCCAGTTTGTTGGATTTTTTTTTCCTATTAATAAATACATACCTCAGTAACATGGCTCATCACAGTTACTTGTGTTCCTGGGTCTACAGCTTCAGCTATTTGTCAAGTGGATCCCTTTGTCATTAAGTGAGGTAGAAATTTTGGATGTGGAGTCAGTCAGCATATACTCCCTTACCCAAAAATAAGCAGCAGAACACTTTCTTATGCAGGGTTCCTGGCAAATGCCTACTATCTACTCATACAAGATAAACATATCATTTCCATAAACACTCTAGGTATGCAGCTTCTACCCTGTTTGAGATGCATGGCATTTTAATATGAAGAGAGGAGGCATAAATCAATCTGCACTTTTGGAAGCATGCCTCTCTTCCTGATAGATACTTCTTGGGTATGCTGAGTTTGACATGCAACAGGTTATATATACCACAGTCTAAATAGGAATGTTTCACACCAGAACATGGCACTAGACCAAAACTAATATATTTGAAAGGCAACCAAGAGAGTTGTTAGTATTAGACTGAGAGAATGGTCTGCTCTAAGAGGAAAGGAAGGAGAGTGCCTGGATTGCATTTACAAACAGCAGAAGTCAACTATTTGTGTCAACATTTCAAACCTTGTTCTTTTTTAAAGGAGTAAACTAGAGAAAAACGATGGCTGTTGGGAACTGATATGAGAATCACCAGCAGAAGGCTAGCTATTGTAAAGTGCGCAACTATAATTAACTTCCAAGGCAATGAATTCTGTGCATCCGTTGGCAGCAGGACAGGAACTTTGCCTTTCAGAATAAAATAGCACAGAGGTGGGCTTTCTAGTCACATTTCTAATGTTATTAGAGCCCCTTCCATTTCTGTGTTCCACAACCCTTTCTTATCTTTATATATTACTTTTATTGTCATTAAGCACATCTTGTGAAGCATTATTTTTCATAAAATTGCTACAAATAGTTTGTTTTCCCCTTGCCTTTTGTATTTTCTAGCCTCAGCACCAGGAATTTTTGCCACTTGCCTTTCACCAGTTGATTGGGATTTATTATGTAATTGTAATCAGGCATGATAAAACTGGTAATTACCAGTAACCCCTTTCTTCCCTTCTGAGATGTTTCTGTCTCAAGTACTCACTACTGTGTCCTGCAGGTTTTCCAGAAGTGCGTGTGCATATGTATGTACACACTTTGTTATAGTTTTAAAATAAAATCTGGTCACCCATATTTTAAATTGATATATAGCAAGTTATATTTGAAAAGGATCTATGAAAAATCCTATGAAAAGTAAACTTGTTTTGCTTGTTTTTGCTTTGGTCAGTTTGGTTATTTCTTCTGTCTAGTGAGATCTATAGAAAACTTTTTTATATACTCAAAAACTTGGGATTAGTTGAGGTTGCAGTTAAAACTTCTGAATTTCTCTCATACTTTTTTTTGTGATACAAATTTACTCTTGAACGTGTCTTTTCCATCAGAAGTACTGTGATGGGTTTTATCCCTTCATGCTGTGTTTAATGTCTTTATTAACTAAGATTTTACCACATCACTATTGTGTTCAACTTTTTGAACATCAAAATTACTTCTTCATTAATTTCCTTGCGTTTCCAGCATATCTGTATTAGAGACAATAATGAAAAATCTACATAAGAACTTCATTGACACATTTATAGAGTAATAAAATATCCTATGTTGAAAGAGACCTGTAAGGATCAGAAGATCCAACTCCCTGCTTCTCACGGAGCTGCCTAAAAGTAAACAATCTATCGTCATTCAGACACCTCTAGAACTGTGTCAGGACTGGGGCTGTGACCACTTTCCTGTGGAGCCTGTTCCAATGATCAAACATCCTCTCAATGAAAAACCTTTCCAAATGTCCCATCTGAACTCCACCTGTCACAGCTTCATTCCATCAGAATGTATTTAGAAAACTGAAGGACTATGCTGTCAACTTTAAACCTTTCTTCACTTTCCAATTGCCTTTGTATATTTTCCTTATGCACGGGCAAACTTTTATTTTCTCCGGCAAATAAAAACCTTAATTTTAAACTTACCATTTAAATGCAGTCTTTCACCTGTTTCAATGATTTAAAATTCTGAAATATCTGATATTGTTTATGCATTTTGTACTTTTGAAAATTAATTGGATAGAGAAACTCTCAGCTTCAGGGATGTTTGGATTTTGGTCGGGGTTTTATATATATATATATATATATGTATATATTTAGATGTCTTGTGAGAGTGTTTGAGTAGGCTTGACATCTCTCTTCCATTCATGTACAGGTGTACTCTTTACAGGTATAAGAATAAACCTGATTTTTACAGGCTAGTCAAAAGGGGCCCTTCATTATTTTTCTCATTTCTGTCTGTGTTGAATTGAAGTGTGCCTAATCTGAAATTAATTTTTTTTACTTGTTCTGTGTCCAGATTCAAAAAGAAAATTCTTCAAATTAAAAGGACATTATTGAAAAGTATTGTTTTGCTGTGTAATTTTCAAATGAAAGACAAATCAGGAGGAGGCACGTTCTTTAAAAGTGCACAGAGGGGTCAAGAGATCACCATGTCTTTGCTTGTCCTGCAGAGGTTAAGCCACCTTCCTAACCTTTTCTGGGTGACATTTCAGCTGTGACACTCAAGAAGCAGACCCTCCTGTTTGAAGTAGCTTCTCATGTTGCAAAAACTTACTGATCTAATCCAACAGCTGGCTGTCATCTAAGCTGGTAATCCTGTTCACTCTTCTATCCCAAACTGGCTATCTGGTCTTGTCTTCTCTCTTGCTTTGACTCTGCTACTTACTGTTCAGCCAGCAGGCTTTGCCAGCAAAACAGACAGTGATGGCTTTTATTCTTTCCTCAAAAACCAAACCAAAAATTGTTTCTTGCCAATTTATTGAGGTAAAATGTCCAGGCACTGGCTCAGACAAATTCCTATGTCAGTGATGAGGATGCTTGCAGGTGGGTTGGTCTATCGCCCTTGGAACTGCAGCATTTCCTAAGACTTGAACTCAGAAGATTCTGTTCTACTTGGAAAGGGCTGACCTCCCCCAAAATAGACCCTTAACATTTGTTAAGTCCTCTTTTACCTACTGCTTGTCCTGTTTTCTTGATCTACCAAACCTTACATTCTGATTTGCAACACATCCTTGCAACGGAGACTGGTAATATTTCTGAACCAGCTACCATAATTCAAGAGAGCCCATCTCTAGCCGGATTTCTTCAGATGCGATTTGAGAGCCTCTTCCTTTGCACCTTAATTATGCAGAATTCCTTGGGACTTCAGCAGGAGTTTTGACTGTTTGAGTGATGCTAAGTTCTCTAGTTTACAGGACTAATTACCCCATACTTTGATTTGGCTCAAAGAGTGCAATTACTGCAGGAGAAAGTAGGACTGAAAGAAACCATCTCAAGGCAAAATTGGTTTAATTAATATCTTTTTAATTGAAGCCGGTGAATCTTTGCTCTGTTTCTTACTATGCTTTTTTACACTATCCCAAGATGAAATTTATATCCAAACTGGTGTGAAAAAGATGAAAACAATCTATGCTTTTTGCTGCAACATTTGGCTCTGTGTTTTTTGTTCACAAATGTTATCTGTAGCTGCCAATGACTGTTGTCATGAGGTGCTTTTTTTTTTTTCTGTTACATGTTGGCTTTCCCAGTAGACTTTTACTTTTGGTTTTCCCAGAAGGTTTCAGTGTCTTTTTTAGCATCATGAGCAATAAAAAGATCTCCCAGAAGGACAGATTTTACTTCCAGCTGGGTTCTACAAGTGACTTGAAAAATCTTAATAACTCATGCAGAAAGTGGCTTATATTCCCAGGGAATTACTTAAATTACTGCTTTTCATACTTCAACTCTGAGTTCAAAGGGGATTCATATGACACCCACACCACAAATTCTGTCTTTAAATCAGAGGCCAAAATGACATCAAACAGGAATGAAAAGCCCCTCTGCTGTCCTCGCCAGCTGCGCAGCGAGCTTTTAGCTCAGGGGAACTGTGATACCCAAAAACCTTCTAAGAGGCCACTTGTTCAGCAGCTCTTTCAGCTACCTGCAGGAGCAGCCTACAGAACAGTGCTGCTGGATGCTGGAGAAGTCCCATTATGATAAATTTTGCATGATAGTGGTACCTGCTGCTCCCATATCTGATGCACTTTGAATTCAGCTCAAGTTTATTTGAGGGACTCAGTACCTCTTGCAAACTGCACTTTCATAAATTATTACTAATTAAAAATAGCTTAATGTTCAGTGGTGCTTAGAACCACAATTCCTATCGAAATTGGTGAGTGTGCTTACAGCATTAAGTAGGTCTTGAAGCAAACTTTGTGGGCCAGGTACCAGATTCAGATTTAATTCCTGTATGTTTTTTGCCTTCATGAGTAGGCATGCTGGCGTAAGAAACATACTTTGTTTTCAATTATTTTGTGACTTTGTTTTTTAAAAGTATTAAATGTGCTGTCTTTTTTATGTGGTTAGTAAATGCTCTTTTTCTCCTCATTTCAAGTAAGTGACAGTTGGTGCGAGTAGCTCCTATAAAGGACTTGTGTTGGAGTAACTATCAGATTGTGTTGGAGTATTTATCAGATAAATGTTGTAAACTGAAGGATCTAACAAAGCTAGTGATCTTTATCTTTAGAATTTTCAAGAACAGGATCTTTACCAAATGTTTATTTTTCCTCTTTTTCCTTCTTTAAAAAATGCAAGCTGTGAATTCCAATCCATTTCGTTACCCCTTCAACTCTCCCCCTAGATATCAATGATAGATCTTAGTATCTTTAAAAAATGCAAAATTGATTTTGTCTTTTTGAGCTTTTTTTTTTCTCAAAACTCCAGGCAGGAGGAGATCCTTTGTGGGTCATATCTTCCTCTTTTTAGTCTTAGCAAATTGGCCTTTTGACCATGTTTTGATATAGAACTCTTAAAATAGAAAAAATATGATTTTGACACATGGAGAATCTAGATGCCTAATAAGTTATACTAATTTTACTGGTTTGATTCAATTTAGACAAAAAAATATGCACCCTGAAGAAAATAAAATGTATTGCCTAGTGCGACTGACTTCTGCAAAACTGGAAAAGCAAGCACATACAATTTGAATTTTCCCTTGCTTATTTTTCTTTTATTCTGTCTGTCCACTCTGTTGCTGTTGAACAGTGGATGAAATAGAAATGATGGCTGTGATGTGTCTGTTGTTGATAAGTTAAATGCTATTTTAAAGACTATTCAACTCCGCATTGTTTTTCTGGTCAGTTGTTCCTGTCATTTAAATTATGATTACAGTAGATATTAAAACAATCCTCCCAATACTGCAGCTCCCTTGATATATTTAACTTGATTTATTGTGGTTCATTGTCAGGATGCCTTGAGGGACAGTTACAGCTCCCCTTAGCATTTTAAACAATGCGAAAATGTATTAATTGTTTTCAATTAATTCAGCTAGAATTTCCATTTCTGTTGCAGTTAGTTATTGGGGAACACTCTGAAAATTAATTTTAAATGCTCTTTTCTCTTGAGCCTGATGAAAAGGTAGATCTTCACCAGCAGGACCAAACCCAAGGATTTGTCTTTTCAGTTTTGGTCTTGTTTCCTTTTTCCATCTCACATCTGAGTGTTATGGCATAACATGGGACAAGCAAAGCAGCATGAAAGAGTCAGTCTCTGTGCAACTGCGTTGCTGGAAATTCAAGGGCAGGCACCGGCTGGCTGGCTGGGGGATGCTGCTGCTATTTTACCTCATTCCCCAAGGCTTTTAATTTTCCTTCTCTCACATACCATAAAGAAAATTAAACAATTTTAAGATTTTTTTTTTGTCTGAATGTCAATGCATTTCCCTTTTCAAATAGAAAGCATGCAACTTCTTTTCCCTCAGTTTAGGGAAAAAAGCTTGGTCTCTGCAGTAGGGGGTTGTTTGGTAGGATATGGGGTACCTCACCTCAGGTTTTCTTTCTGCTCAATTCAAAATAGTTTTGCATCCTGTATCACTCACTGAGACTGAGCTCAATCACTTCAGCCTGGGCTTCCCACTTCCTAGCCTATGATATTTGTCTTAGTTTGCTCTTCTTGTTCCTAAAAAATAATTTCACTAAAAGCATTCTCAAAATGGATTGTGTTCCATTCTCAAAGTGTTTGCATGAAACATGTTGAGTTTGATGAGTTAGCACATATTTAACAGACTGTACAGATCAATCTTAGTGCCTAAAGTTGGCAGGAGAGAGAAAATGCATAAAAATAGTTGCACACAGACTACAATGGAGTGAATGCTGAACAGGGATTTTTGCAGACAGTGAGGGAGGTGCTGTTTATTTTGAGCCAACTCATGCTTTGTTAATTCCGTTACTGGCAACTTGTCTGGGATTTGAGTCTCTCCATTTTGACTCATGAAAACTTAATCTTGCATGACAAAAATGCAGAATGATGAGTATGTGTTTCCAGTTTTGAGAAGGCTGTTAAGGAGGATCCAGTCTTGTGCTAATGGAAGTCCTGCTGCTACTCTTGTGTAGTGAGAAAAGCAAGACCTGAAGGGTTACACAGATAAGTGCTCCACTTAGCATTACATAGGGGATAGTGTTTCAGCTAATGTGCCAGGCTCATTTCCTGCCAATTCCCATTCCTATTCTATGTTTGTTCTCCCATTTCCCCTCTTGGTATAAGAGGGAAGGCTTCAGAGACTTTTATTGCCAGTGACTATGGTCTAAGCCCATTCCTCGGCCTTCCTTGGTCCTCGTTACTTTATGCTGCTAGTGGCATGCAGAAACTAGAAAATAGGCTTATTCTACTAGGTCATAAAGATTATTGGAGTCCCTGGAAACCTTGCCACTAAGGAATGGGGAAAACAGTGATATTGCAGTGTACCAAAAATTTAATATTTATATATATATTAGTCTTGCATCCATTGCTGAACTGGAGGGCTTTATCTTCTTACTTAATATTCTCAAACCGTGTTATGGGTCGGTGTACTTTTAAGGACTTCTTCTACACTTAGTTCTGCATTTCTAGCTATTGGGCCAACTTCTATAAAACTGAGAGTTTCAAAATTACTATGCAAAACACCTCTGTTGTAAAATGTGTCTCTCTGGTAAATGATGTACGGGTAGACAAAAGGGGAAACTTTTGTAATCTGGCCCTTACATGTTTCAGAAAAGCACTGTATGTGTTTATTTGAGCCGGTAATGTTTAAATAAATTTTAACTGCATGCAGAAAAATCCTGTAAAAAAATAGCAGCTACAACAAGATTGGATGCTAAATTGTGGAAGAACAGCTTGAGTAATGCTACTCTCTGAAGGCTGTTTTGCAATTCCAGTTTTGAATGTCACAGTTTTGTTTTTAAATTTAAAAAAAAAAAATTAAAAATTTTAAAATTTAAATTCTATGTGGAACCTCCAGGACTTTCACCTTTTCACTTCCCAGCTACTATGATTGTTTTCCCTTGGTTTTTTTACCTTTCTGGTGGCGTCGGCTTGCCCAGTCACTGGTACAGAGCTAATCAAGCAGTCTGCTCAGCAAACACCCTCCAGTGTTCATTCCTTCAGTGTGGCTTTCCCGCTTTGCACTGGCCAGTGTGCAGTGGATTCCTAGTGATCCATTCCCTTCTCCTACTGGTTCTGTGGTTATGCCCACTTTGCGATTCCTTCATTGCTTTTGTCACAAACGATGCTGCAACTTCTGTGAAATAGTTAGTAACTTTTCAGAAGTATGTAAGAAATGAGAAATCATTCACTTGATTCTGTTCTCTCCTGGCTTCTGTTGCACTTGCTGTTCTGACTTCCCTGGCCATCACTGTTTCTATTTTACTTACGTAAGTTCCAAGTTTTTACTTTTTGCGTAGTTTGTAATTTTCCCAAGCATTTCCTAGAATAATACTCCTGAACATCTGCACCATCAAAATGGGATCATGCATGTGTCTACTAATCCCTAGTGGATACAAGCTTTGTGAACCGTTTCAGACACTCAGATAAAATAAAAATACGTAGTGCAGTCATCAGCACTTCAAAATCCTTACCAAGAGATTTACCCTGGTCCTATTTGTGTTGGTGTAAATCCAGAATCCCTTTATTTCCATTAGTGGCTTTAATATAGATTAACCCTCTTTTTAAATGGAATCAGGATTGGACCAGTTGCCTGTTGGCTTTACATCTTAAGTGGTGCTACTAGATTAATAGGAATTTTGCAACTACTCAGTTTTCTCAGGTGGGAACACTGTGGTCATATTTTTTGTCATGAACTTTAAAACTGACAATGTGCAACATTCCTTTAGGTTGCAGCAGGCTGATCCTGCCTTTGAAACTATGATCCCAGCTTACTTACCTTGTGAAATTGCATTTTTAGCTCATTCACTAAATTTTGCTCCCAGCTCTTCTCAGAAAGCAGTGTAGAGGAGTAACTTGTAACAGTATTTGGATCCATTCTTGAGAGACAGCAATGGGTATAATTTGGAGCAGAACCTGAGATGTACTCTCCTATTACTACGACTAAGAAACTCACTTTAATAAATGCCATTTGAAATATTTAACAATTTATCTGTAAGCTTCATAACATATCATGGTTTTTATTTTTGCATGTGTAAACAATAAAATAATAATTATTTTAAAACCTGTTCAGATTTGAAAAGTTAAATATTAGCAATTAACAATAAAGAGGATTTCTAAAAATCTCACTTCTCAATGAGAGAGCACATTATTTGATGAAACTAATCTTTCTAATGGCTTTACTCCTATCCAGTATCACTGAATGAAACAAATGCAGGGGCTGCTTACCTAGTTCTGCTTGTGGTATATGGTCTCTTAGAGAACACAGTATTGCTGCTGTAAGGTTAGGATAAATGGAATTAGAGACTTGGTTAGTAGTGCTTGCGTTGTTTGGTCTTGCGGGAGGGGGGTCGTGGTAATCTGTTTCCCCATGGTTTGCAGGAAACAGCCTAGATCTAGGTGGGGACAAGGAAAGAAAGGAGTTCCTGGGAGATACAGTTGCTTCTGTGAGCAGATAATGAGGATGGGTCGTTACAAGTACTCTTACATAACTTGGAGTGAGAACAGTCCATCTTTTCAGTCAAGTACACATTATTCTGAATATGCACCTCAGTGGCTTTGACCCTCTGCAGCCATTTCAGCTAAAAATTGCTGTGCTAGCTTTGGATGTAAGGCTAGTGAAGGTTCTAGAGAGGGAATGCGAGGGAGTGCAGCCAGCATTGATCCCACAAAATGCAGGACTAGATGGGTATTCTTGAGCTCCACCTACAGTCAAATCAATGCCGTGCCTAAGCTTGCAGGTTTATGCGAGCGCCATTCCCACAGCTGAAGCTGCTTGCATGTTTTCCCAGCATAGTTATGTTAGAGTGGTGTTCTCAGTGCTGCTGTTCCCTGTTTCTCAGCATAGTCTTGAGCGCTGTGCGGATGACTTTATAATGCTTTCAGTGTTGCTGCTGTCATGTTCCAGTATACCTTGGGTATCTGCACCTTTCTGTTACATGTGGATGTGCCCAGCTTTGACTGGCTTCCACTGAGAGCAGGTGCAGTTTGAGAAGCTGTGTTGGACTGATCACTTAATGGTTTTTTCCCCCTGCCTTTCTTGTGTGTGAGTTGAAAATAATACTTTTGAAATTGCTTTGAAAAATTCGGCACAAAGAGTGCTACATAATATGGTATCAGCATATTTAAATGGAATAGTTTCCGTGGTGAGGAGGGTGGAGATAGAACTGTATCCAACTAGAATTATGAGCCTCTGAATTTAGAGGAATTATCATTTGGGAGGGGCATGGCTTTTCTTTTTAAATTGTATGATGTTCTTATACATAGTCTTAAAGGCTCATAATGCAGTCAGGCTTTAAATTTCTGTCAGTTTTCTTCTTCCCCTCTACATGTTTCTGAATAAGTTTCCTTTTTCTTCTCTGTTCCCAGCATATACATGTATACCTAGCAATTGTCAGCCAAGACCAAAAGGAAGTAAAATTTAAGTTTTTGCATTCTTCTCAGGCTGTTATAAAGTGCTCCTAGGACGTATTTTATGCCCTCTGCTACTGCTTACCCTACTGAGATTAGTGAGAGTTATCTTCCTGCTATGGGTCCTCCCAGACCACTGGAAAAAGGATGGGTCCATCTCAATGTCACTAGAAGATACTGCTCCTCAAAGTGATAGAGGGAGGGTGGGAGACAAGAAGGGTTATCCAGGGGGGTGTTTGCTCACTAACTGCATCAGCTGCAGCTATCATCTGCTTCATCTGAGCAGATGTTGGGTTACTATTCTATGACTTCGGAGGATTGTTGCCTTCTTTTCTCACCTTCTCTCTTAGCCTCCCACAATATGGTGCTTCACACCCCACCTTTGTCTTTTGCCTGCTCTGGTGTTTAAGGATTAAACTGAGCAACATGACTCCAGGACAAAGAATTTGAAGATTCAGCTTGCATTGTTGGGATCTTCTGCTATAGATGCTGCAAATACCACAGTTTTGACTTTTTCTTTTTTTCTTTTTCTTTTTTTTCCTGAAAGGTTTAGTTGCTCTAAAACATATGCTTAAAATAGACTGCTATCTCCAAGACTTGTTCTCTGTTAATCAGCAGCAAACAAAGTAAGCCAATGTCGACCATGTGTGTAGAGAAAAATCAAATGGATGAAGACATAATCAGACCTATTCTTCTGCTCAGAGTAAATACTAACAACAGTGTTTTATTATAAACTATAATTGAGGACATTAACTTACTGGGGAAAATAATCTTCCTTGATAAACAGGCACATGTTGCTGTTGCATCAGGTGCTGATGGAAGCATTATCTAGATTTCAGTAAGTCTGCCTACATGAGGATCTGTCTATAAAAGGGTGCTTTTTGATGCAAAAAAATATTTTTGCAGAAGCGTTCCTGATTCCAATTTGATTTTCCCACTGGCTTTCTCTTACAGAGTTAAATAGGTTTCATTTCTATTCGCATTTTTGCAGCTACAAGAATAGCCTATATACATATTTATCTGTACCCATGCATACTTAGCTAGATGTGCTTTGCAAATTGCAATACTATCAAAAGCTTTTATGCAAAGGTAAGCCTCATTTTTGGTCCAAATTTATATTTAGATTATTCTGTCTTTTATTCTTGTATGTCTGAGTCTGTGTAATTCTGTTTGCGTCTATGGCAATGCCTATCAGATTCACAGTTTAAATAGAGACACAAAGGCTGTGGACCTTAATCTGTTTTACTGTCGTGTTATATTTGTAATAGAGAAAAGAACTTTAGTCCAGATTATAGCATCAAAAATAGAAATGTTAATTTCAATTTTAAAAAATTAATCAAACCCACCATCTCCAAAAAACCATTCATAGTTCATTAATAGCAATGGAAGAAGGCAAGATTGGAAAGCATTGGTTCCATTTAGGATTATACAGAAGAAAAATTGTCTGTGTGATTTTGTAGACTTTTTGTTTGTCTGCTTGTCTGCTTGTTTGTTTTCCAGTGGAACTTGCTGTATGCATGGAAATCAAATTGTTTGATCCAGCAGCAACAAAAGCAGGAACTGATCAATGTGAATTCATGTACTATCAGAAAGAAAGCAAACAGAAAAACATATGCAGTAGATTAATGCAAAGATGGAAATGGGCAAGAACCTTGATCCATAAAAGAAATCCCACATATCTTCAATTTTATTTTGGCTGTGGTGATTCATGTCTCTTCAGAAGTTTCTCAACAGCAACAACTGTTATATGCTGCCTTTGAAACCCACATGCTCCCACTGAAGCAGGGTTTGAATCAGTATGGAATTGGGCTTATCAGACTGTGTCCGGGAAGCCAGCAGTTTTTTTCATATCAGATTGCATCTGGATTAAAAACTGAAGAAAAATGTAGTGACCCATTGTGAAAAGAAAAAGACAAGCTTTATTGGCTTCAGTGAAATCTCATAATCAGATAAATGATTCATACTTTGGATCTAATAGTTATTTAAGCAGTAATTGTATTCATTAAATATGTACTTTAAAGTTAATGTTGCTGGAGATATTTCAAGTATTAGTGATGTTCACGTAAGTCACTTTTCCTATTTAGAAATCTTCTGATACTCATAAGAATGTCATGCTTTTTGATGTGTTTATATGAAAATCAGGATGGAAGAACAGACTGTTTTCTCTGGAAGTCAGAAACACAAAATAGTTTTGTTTGTGATCATGTCTTAAGAAGACACTGATGCAACATCCTAGAGCAGCATGATTTTAATTGAGCAGTGGCTTTTTTGTCTCACCCTGAAGAAAAACTGAATGTTTTTTAAGCCTACATTAACAGTCTGGGCAGAAGATCAGAAAAAAAAAAGTTCGTATCTTTATTTAGGAGGTTAAGTTGGCAGAAATTGATTCTCTTTCCTGAAAGGAGTCTGACCAGCAGTCCTGTTTCTCACCAAGAACAGAGAGCACTTTGGTGACTGCAATTTGAATGATAACCTAGGAGAAACTGTATGATTGCCAACACCCTCTCCTGAACATTTGTCAAAAGCATAGCTGTGGAAATTAGCTTTTTCTAGCTAATCATAGCTAGATTATAAGGAATGTCAGTTTGATGGAAGTGAGGAAAGAAAGGGGCAGGAATGGGACTGTCAGAGTTAATTCTGCGAAATGACATCTGGCAAAAAAGCAATTAGGGTTATTTGGACAGCTTGCCCAGAACAGCATATTTCTCACCTTTGTCATTCATAGAAGTGGTAGCTGCCTGTACTAGATGCATTTTTGTGTAAAGCTGCAAAAAATATAGGTCGTGTTTAAGCAAGCTGTCATAAAGTTTAAAACTAAAAGGGTAATGCTAATATATCAAGTAGTTGGGTTGCTCACTACAGTACTAAGGTTCTTATTTTTTTAAAAAAATGTGGCATATCAATCTGGGTTTTGTGTTAAAACACAGCAAAAAGCCAATAAAATCAAGTTTTGTCACTGTCTGTGTTAAGTGCCCTGGAAGAATAAAGGCTGAGGTGTTTTGACTCTGAGAAAAGCGTGTCAGCTTTGCAAGAGTCTTGCAGATACAGGAAAAGATGGAGAAGGAAAAATATAAACTCACAGTAATCTGAACTCTGAGCAGTTTGCTCCAGTTTTATAATAAAACAAAGCAGAATGAGATGACTAACTCTCACAGCATGCCACCACCGGAGTTAATATGTCACTGGTTGATGACAGTGATTATGATGTTAAAAAATGCCTATATAAAGCACCTCTAGGATTAATTAGCAGATAAAATTATGAAAATTCATTTCTGTAAATATTTCTGGGAAATGCAGATGAAAATACTGTCTTCTGTGTGGGCTTTTGGAAAGAACTGGCTGATAGAGGTGGAATAACAGCTCACATAGCATAGGATGGTCTGCGACAATGGAGGAACATCTCCCTTGGTTTCCTCAGCACCAACCATTTCCTGAACATAGCTGGCCTAGTCATGTGCATGTAGGTTCCTTCACAAGTTAAAGGATTTGCTCTGCTATTTTCCTGTCGCTCTAAAGGTCTTCTGAGGCTTTCTGTAAATGATGGTAAGGTCCATCAGTCTCTTATTCAATTTTTCAGGTATATGGTGACTACTAGGATGCACAGGGTTCTGGATTTGTCTCCCACTAACATTAGCAGTAAAGAGGGACAAGGCAAACAGAGGTCATCATCTAACACTAGCACAGTTACAGGGTTTGGGATCTTTTCTTTCTTGGCTTTTTTTTCAGATATGTTTAGCATGCCCTATCCTTCTTTCCTTGCAGTTAGAGTAGATTTTCCTTCCACTTTCCCAGTAACCAGATGGTACTGCAGTCACAGAGCATGCAGGCTCGTGTGGGGTTAAATGGTTTCCTCCATTTCAGATTTTGTGCCGAGCAGATTTAAATTCAACAGTGTTTGTTTAGGATTCTGTACTCAGCATTTTGTATTAGATGAGAAGAAGCCCTGCATTTAAATTATTCAGTCTTTAGGACTGATGAAAATTGTCAATCACCTTCTAGCATATTTAACTTGTCCTAAAGGATGCTTACAGGTGCAAAAATTCACATTCAGTTGCATTTATATATTTTTGGCTTATTTTGTCACTGACTCTGTCTTCCTCACCTTCTGATGTATTCTTGTGTTGCCCTACAGACAGTGGGCAGAAATCAGGTTTTGGGTACAAAAATAATAAATTCTATTTTCCTCAAATGGATAAAACTGACAGAGAAACATATAACCTGGAAGCCTTAAACATTCCATGATATTAAATAACAATGGCTGCTATGTCCTGCCTAAAGTAGGAGAAATGCCACTACAGCAGGTTATTTTCTTGGCCCTAACTGCAGAGTCAGTAAGTATTATAATTATTTCTGATATTTACGTTCTGTCCAGGCATCAGGAGAAGAGATGGTGTTAACTATGAAATGAAAACAGGGCTGAAGTGAAGGGGGATGGGACATGCAATCCATGAGGGTGTGTGCGACAGACCTGAACCAGACAACCACTTTTCCCATCCCACAGTGTCAGAATGCTTCTACCCCACATCACGATCATAATGTTTCATTAAAAAAACTAATAAGTAAATTGTTGGCAAGATCCTTCCAGGACCAGCCTTTTCAGAAGCCACACTGGGGTGCAAGGCACAGGCCTCTTGGTGTGGGCGAGAGGCGTAAGGTTGGCTGCCTGTGACAGCATGTCCCAAGTGTCCAATTGTCATGGGGGCAGAGGATGACATGGGCATGAGGGTGGCAGGGACAATGTCACATGAGACCCCAGGTTGGCACCTCCTAGGTGCCCAGGGTTCAAAGAGAAACATAGACCAGTGTAGGCTGCCAGGTGAAACGTCTCCTCATGGAGGAGCTGGAGGCAGCACTGCCTCTGAAATGGGGGGGCTGTGTGAGACTGATAGGCACTGCATTTGCTGGTTTGGGGCTTGGTGTTAGTAGGGAGTTCTTCCTGACATGGATGTGGTTTCATTAGGAAAATCCCAGTCTGCTCTGCCATTTGAGGAAAAGTTGGTCAGGGCAGCTGTGTTCTGCCTCCTGAAAAAAGCCCCATAGGCATGGCGAGCCAACCCCACAGTGGGAGAGGTTTGTGCTCTTGAGCTTGTTCTAGGTTCCTGGCTACTTCAGCCAAAAGAGACAGTCTCAGAGAACTGGCTGGTAGGCTGAAATTCATGTTCATTCATTGCACATTTGCCCTTCTGCAGATTAAGATCATCAGTCAAAAGAAAACAGTTGTCTTTATGCCACATCCCAGTCTTGAAACAAGATGAAAGCCAATTGGTGATCTCCATATGGTAACAGCCTTTAGTAAAAAGGTGATTCAAAGAAGAGTGATGGTTAAAGCATCACTATTGAGAAGTGGTTACTGAGCCAACACTTTGCAACTCTTTAAAACCATCTGAGGGAAATTGCCACATCCAGTGCCCCTCGGAGTGGACAATGACTTCATACAGCTTCGTGCAGGAGTGTTTTTACTGAGCTTGTGGTTACTTTGTCCTTCCATGGTGATTTAATTTTTTTGGGAGAACCTCTTTATGGACTTTAAAAATACCCAGACATATTAATGAGGAGCTAGAAATACCAGCCTCTGACCAGACCTGCATACATATGCTTCCAGAAGGACAGTATACATGTTTTATTTCTCCATATTTAGAAACTTTCCCTAGTGCTACTGAGCAAGGGTCTCAAATTCAAAGCTATGTACTTTTTAACTACATCCTGCAGGTCTCTGTACTCTTTTTTCCTTCTAGTGAATCTGGAGAATTTTTTTTTTTTTTTTGAATATCATTTTCTGCCTGACTCAGCAGTTGTCTCTATGATAAATCTGAGAGACAGGAGAGGGGACAGGCTCTTTATCTGGCAAAAATTTAATGAGGTATGTGTTTCTTTCAGCTCTTAGTGGGAATAAAACTCTCTTCGTAAAAACCTCTGAGAAATTTATCCAGCTGAGGGTTGTCGGATTTACGTGGGCTTTTTTTTTTTTCATTTGCTAGCTTCAAAAAGAAAAATCAGGCCTAGGAGTCAGGTGTACCATGTAGGTGTGAGATACACCCTAGAGGACTATGAAGCTGATGAATAGTTAGCTTCCTATAATGCAAAGTATCTCATCCATGATATATAATAATACTTTCAGAAATTCCCATGTAAAGAGGCTCTGCAAAATCAAGGAATCCACATTAAAAAGCATCAAAACACTCTATTTAGACCTCTATTTTTCTTGCTTTATGATAAATAGTTGGGAGTAATTACTTTTATTTTATATAACTATTTGTGGTTTTTCCAAATTAAGAAGGTTTGTAAGTATATAATTTGAACGTAAATTGTGGCTTCCTCATCAATGTTGAGTCCTAAAGTATTTTTTGGATGATTTTGAAGTGTATCAGGAAAAAAATAAAGAAAGAAATATGGGCTGAATCCTTAAATTAGCATGATGTCTTGGGGGGAATAGCTGGCTAATGAAAGTCAACAGCAGCATGTCAAATAATTTATTGGAGCTACAGGTGGCCAGCTGTCAGATGGGTTTCCACTGAAATACTTGCCCATTCCTGAAGATCTTTTCTTTTGTTGTTTTACTCATTTGAGGTGAGGGGATCATGCTGTCATTTTCATCACTGAAACTTGTACTTACTCACAAGTTTGAATTGTGCCTAGGAATCATAAAAGGAATAAATCCTTGCAATTTGCCAAGAACCTGAAACCCTCACTTCTGGTAATCTGCCTGTCATTTGCAACCAGGGAGATGTTAATATTAAAAGCAGGTTTTTTAAAGGGCTGGGAAAAGAGAATAAATTTCCATCACTTGTACAGCTGCTTTGTGCAGTCGCCAAACAACTATGAAGGTAGCTACACTGTTTAAAATCAGTTTATGACTTTTCTGTCTTTTTTGGAGGAATGCCTGAACCAAATAAATGAGTAAGCTTCTATGCAAGCCTTCTTATCAACTGTGTATTTCATAGTTAATTCTCCTACCATCCTCATTCCCTACTGTGATATGTCCCTATCTAGGCCTATGTACTTGTATTCATTCCCTTAACTTCGTGGTCTCTCTTTCCAACACAAATATATGTACTCCTACTTTCTACCTTTTTTGAGGTGTAGCAATGTTCACACTGACTCTTAATACTCATAGGGTGATACCTATCTGCAATATTTACAATTCAAATTACCAGATTTTAGGAACTGGATTTATCATTTCATTACATTGCCTATACCTGCTTACTCCTCTGCTGAGGCCTCATTGTGTCATCCATACTGGCCTCAGCATAAACATGTATTCTGGGGCAAGGTCAGAAGAACCACATCTGTGAGGAAGTAGTGCACTGCTGTGAATTAAAGCCTAAGATGGAGGGTGAGAAATGCTGCAAGGACTCCTATGAAGGCTGAAAAAACAATGGTGTCTCAGGGAAGGTATTTGCATATTTGTACATTTGTTTTTTTGTATTTTTGTATTTTCGTATTTTCATATTTTTGCAGGCTGTTTCAGTATTAGAGCTGGTATGTCAGGATGGTGGGCTGTGTAACTAAAAGGGTCCAAATTCTGAACAGGGGTCCTTACAGTGGTTCACTAGGTCACTCCTCTAAGTGATAGAGCTTTACCCCATTGTTAGCCCTGATTACCTGCTAAATATAGATAAAAGTTTCTCCCCATCCCTGTACTTATCAGCTTCCTTGTCACCACAAGGCAGAAAATGGTCTTTTCATTTTTAAGAAGATCCTGAGCAAAATCTGTCACTGACACATGGTCAACTTTCAGAACTGAATCACAGTGAACAAAAACAACAAATTGAAACAACAAAATAATCATCTCCTTAATTCTGTTTGTCTGGATAATTTTTATTTCTACACTGAGAGCAAAAGTGTACGAGAGTAGCATAAATATAAAAGGATATAAATGTTTCTATTTCTTTCAGAATAATATAGACATAGTTATGTTCCTGATGAGCAGTGCTTGCACCATTAAGGAAGGCCCTTTCTGCTTCTCATGCCACCCCAGTAGAGGAGAGGCTGGGGATACACAAGGAGCTGGGCAGGGACACAGCTGAGACAGTTGACCCCAGCTGACCAAAGGGACATTCCATACATACAGCATCATGCTCCAGCCTATAGAGCTGGGGGGAGAATTTGGAAGGAGGGGATGTTCAGAGAGATAGCATTTTTCTTCCCAAGTCACCACTGGGTGTGATGGAGTCTAGCTCTCCTGTGGATGGAAGACCTGCCTTCCCATGGGAAGTGGTGAATGAATTCCTTGTTTAGCTTTCCTTATAAAACTGCCTTTATTTCAACCCACCAGCTCTCTCAACTTTTACTCTTCCAATTCTCTCCCTCATCCCACCCAGGGGAAGTGAATGAGTGACTGCAAGGGGCTTGGTTGCTGTCTGGAGTTAAGCCGTAAGAACTCCCTTCTTGCCTTTATGTAGTTGGGACTACAGAGCAAGGCTGACAGACAAGTACAAGTGCAAAATGGATTGTGGCAGGGTGATTTCTTTGGAAATATTCCCTTTACTTGGACTAGGGGAAAAGAACATTGCCCAGTCAAACCTAGTGTTCGTGATAACTGTGACTGCAGTGCTGTTCCACCAGAATGCAGAAATTTTCACTTTGCGGCTGCATTTAATTTCAGGTTTTTGTTCTTATCACATAGACTAATCAATGGGATAACTTGACCCAGTACTGAAATGTTCAAATGGTTTAAAAGGCTTGGGGCTGAAGTCATTCTGACTAGTATCCAGTATTTTGCCTTCCATGTCTTGCAGAACTTTTTTAAAGCAGATATGGTGGATTTTTTTCTCATTTAATAGGAATCACAAGAAAATACAAACTAGTTATAACTTAAACTTCTCTGAATAGTAATTTGAATTTTCATGGGATCAGGGAACCTTTGGTGTGCGTATTTTTTTATTTATTTTATTTTTAAGTACAAAGTATTTAAATCAAGAACTTGGAAAAAAAGAGCAGATTTCAGATAACTGGTAAACATGGAAAAACAATAACATTCTTTCAACAAGAACAGTAAAGCTACATAATCAAAGGACAACAAATGTTTACTGGCTTGAGGTAAAACTATATAGATTCCCAGTGGTGATTTTTAAGCACCTAAACCAGAATGCCCACAACAGATTTACCTGTTTCAAATTTTACTATGTATGTTCACACAGTGTTCATTCTGATGACTCCTGTTCTAATTAACATATTGTTTGTTTGTTTATTTGGAGGGGAGGGGTTGTTGTTTTTTGGTTTAATGAATAATCTATTACTCTAGAGCTCTCCTTAGCAACACAGAGCATGAGCTGTGGTTTGTTGAATGATTCTTGCAAACTCAGATCTTTTCCAGTAGCATCACACACGTTATTTGATTTACCTTCAGCTATGTGTGTCTTTGAAGTTTTAATGGAAACTTTCCAGAAATTGTGGCAAGGTAAAGAACTGCATATTTTCAACATCTCCCATCTCCATGCTTAATTTATAGATAGAGCTTCATGTTTGGGCTGAGAGAGCCTGTCTTAAGGTTTATGGAATGTGATTTGACAACAAAAATATACAACTCTGTATCCCAAAACATGTGAGCACAGTAAAGTTAAACAAAATGTTTAAATCCTCTCAGGGTACTGCCAGAAAGCAGTGAAATGGCTCAGTGCTCCCAACTCAGGTTTTATCATCGTGCTCTCATTGTTCTGCAGCATGGTGGGTTATGCCCTTACTGGTAACTGACATGGGATTTATTCACAAGCAAAAACTTACAAATGTGTTTTTGGGGAAAAAAACGGGGCTGGAAAACACTAATTAAAATCAAACACTTTTAACTATGAAAAGTCTTTCTAATGTCCATCTTGTAGCTGTCTAAAATTGCACCAAAAAGAATAGTATTTTTGTCACCAAGGCTATTATAACTGAGGTTTTCTTCTACAGTTTTCAAAATGCATAACATCAAAATCCCTCTAGTTTTAACAAACATGTCTGTGATGCCTGAAAATTATTATGAAACTTTCTGTTATAGGAGATATTTTATAAGCTTTATAACTTGATAGTGCATCTATGTAGTTCTTCTGAGAGAATTTATAGAGTTGTAGACCTTAGGCTTGGAAAGATTCCTGATTTTTCTTTTCTTTTCTTTTTCTATCCTAACCAATGCAAATGTTAACTGGAAGATAGATAGGACAGAGGAAGAGACTGAACTAACTTTACTTAAAGTTAATAATATTTTTATGGCACCATAAATATTAATAGTAATTATCATTACTAGTTGCCTCATAAATCAGATTAGGAAAATGGTGGAGAAGAGCCCTGTGGATTTCAAGAATCTGATTTTGTAAACTGAGAACAGAAACATTCTTGGATTCTACCTAAAGCTCTCTTAGACTTAAAAAGGATATCCCATCTATAACATATTACAATTTTTAAAAAATTCTTTGCATTGTATTTGCTGCCCATGGTTTCTCAGCTTTTGTTTCCTTTTGGGCCAATCTCAGAAAAAACAGAGATCAAAACTATCATTTTTGATGATGGGATGTAGAGCAACTGAATTGCTATGTGGATAGGGAAAACAGATACCTTTTATTCTAAGAGTGTCAATATTGATATCATGAATTGGTTTATAATACACTGTCACTTATGTTTAAAAACAAGCAAAAACTCTCTTCTCATGTTAAAGACTTGATCTTGCTTTTTGAATAACTCTCAAGTGGCAGGTCAGCATACAGGTTGAAGCGCCTTCATCTTTACTCCAGGGTACAAGGTTTTATGTTAATGATGCCAGATTTTCTTCATCTTTGTTTTGTACTTCCTTGAATGAATTTCTTTTGGAAGGGATAGTAAGAAAGTTCTGACTTTGTATAGGTCTTCTTTCCAAATTTTGCCTTGCAAAACATGATCTTAATAATCATATCCTTGAAGGAGGGGTGGGACCAGCAAAAACATTCCATCAAGAAACATCCTGATACATAAGCATTTGGAACACATGAAACCTTGTTTGTCTTAGGACTTATGTGTTAAAATGAATGTGAACCATTTATGTGTTTCAAAATAGAATTAATGAGGTTGGTACATGAAGGATAGAAAAGAAGCATGTTTTTAGGGGATTCAGAATCCACTTAAGCCAAGACATTAAAAAAAAAACCAAACCTAAACATACTTGTATTTAGCATTTCTAAGGTACCATAACTGTGCTACACTAACCTGCATCACCATTTTTCCATACAACAGTTTGCCTCAATACACAGAATATCTTGCCCCGTTTTGTAATAAATTAATGGGTACTATAGCCTCAGCAGACCATTCCATTTCATATTTTCTTTCTCTGAATGTTCACAGAGAAAATACGAGATACAAAGGATGAAACTCCCCCTCATCCTGCTTTCTTCCTGAAAATATGGGACTTGGATCTGAAGCATCAGTGTGGGTGTAGTTTCAGTTCCAATTATTTTGATGATGTTCTCCCACCACTAAGGCTGAGAATTAGTGCACATTCCCATTCTTGCTAATCTGTAAATGGCATGGGACTGTGTTTCCCCGGGGTGGCAGTGCTTTGGTGCAGGGCAGGAGGCAGTGCTGCCCACTGGCACCATTACCCATAGCAGGCAGCAGGGAGTCCGCTCCCATCTGACATATCACATTCAAACGTGTGGAAGTGGATGAATTTCTTCTAGGGCCAGCTCTGGGGTAGATGATCTCTAGGGTGGGTCTTGCAGCCTAAAGTCTAGGGAAATAAATCACCCTGGGACCCAAGCTGGTTCCATGCACATCCATGGCATGTGTGTCTGTGCTACGCTTGTTTTCAGACGTCAGTATAAGCTAAAGTGGCTTTCTATGGAGATAGCAATGGTCCTGCGGAGCCCTTGCTCATTCCAGCTGCCTGATTGGACCCAGTCTTGTTCCTAAAGAGCTTCTTCAGTACACAGGCATCATGTTTCCTAGCTTGGCTGATCCTTGATATTTTATTTGATTCATGGAATGAGTTATACTGTGGGTATATGGGACATCCCAGTTCCTATGGAAAACCTTTGCATCCCTTAGTTGTTAGCTCAGGAGATGCAGTGCAGTTAAAAAAAAAAAAAAAGAACAAAAAAAAAAAGAACCATCCTATTTCATACAAGGGAGTCCTGCTAAGAAGTCCAAGCAGAATTCATAAGACTTCAGGCAGGAAAACATTTGTATAAGGGGGGCAGAGCTAAAAACTGAATCTCTACTATTAAAATGAAAAAGAAGGGGAGAAAAAAAGCATCAGATGAATGGTTTTAGTAGGCTGGTGAAAAATAAGTATGAGAATTTAACAACTTCTGGAAAGTAAGAGGCAGTTAAGGCAAATGCCTCTTTTTTTATACTATCTTGTGCTTTTAGAGCTGGTTGACAGCCCAGAAAATTACTGGTAGGCCCAGAAGGGAAACTGTGCCTGTCTTAACTGTGACAAAATCTTTGAAAGAAGACACAGCCATAATGTCAGCATTTCCATGAAGGAGAGCAACACTCCAGAGTCCTGAAAATGCTTCAGAGCAGCTTCCCAGTGGGGCTTTGTGAGGAGTTCAAAGAGGCCATGTGAATTCACAGGAGGGAACTAGGTTGTCTTTTCTCCTTTCTGCAAGGTAGGGAGTTATCTGTTCTCCCACTGAGCCAATAAATTGCTTTTAGAGGTGAATAAATAATGTGAGGGGAGAAAGAAGCATTCAGTGGTGGGTCTCAGTTCCTGCAAGAAAAAGCACTTCCTCCAAAAAAGCTGAAGATCACTTGGGCACAGGCTCCAGACATATGGCCATTGGAATTTTGGTCTCTTGAAAAGCTGACATATGATGCAAGATTCAAGGTGAAGCTTGAAATTAGTCTTACAACCTCCAAAGAGCAATCATTGCACTTTGAAGTAATCATCCTTGCTCATGGCACAAGCAGAGGGCTCAGGTAACATGGCCAAAGAACAGCCCTTCTTGGTGCTTCAGAGACAGAGAGAGTCCTTTTCTTCTATTAGGCAACAGAAGTGAATTATGCCACTTTGGAAAATGGAGATCCAAGAATACCAGTGCTGACAAGCTTTGAGACTTCTTGCAGATGAATCCCATGTGGAAATGTGGAAAGCCAACTGATCCTGATATCAGTGTAATACCTAGGAATTCAGGCTTTGGAATCAGCCACGTGTTTAACATGTGAGGTGGAAAAGCTGTTCACTTTCACTATTGTTCTACAATATTTGAATCTATTCCTGCCTGACATGCTCAGTCAAAACAGGTATGACCAATGGATGAGCTATGTATTGTAGCTGTGATATCATGAAAGACTGCTTGATACCCTACAGCCTTTAAAGATGCTAATAAAATTTTCACTGGATAATGAAACTATTTTTTCAAAGAAAGAAAGGATTGTGGGGAGGAAGCATGCAAAGAAGGGTGTTTTCAGCAGGTGAAAAAAAATTTTATAAAGAAGACAAGAAATTTACATTCTTGATGTGGAATTGTAGTGTTTGATCAAGGGATGCATATTGGTTGCTTGCAGTAATGTATTTACCTGTCAGCAAGGACATGAACCTCAATACAGAACAAAATCTAATATTGATGGAAAAACTCCTAACTTTGAATTTTCTTTATTAATTTCAATTTCTTTTAGGAAATGTTTTAGCGTGTTCTGTTAAAATGGACTTCATTGATTTTATTTTTTCTTTCTTTTTCTCTCTCTCTTTTTTTTTTTTAACCTGTGCCATTATGCATTCAAGTACATTGTAGCATCTACAGGCTCTTTTCTGAATCAGATTAAAGCATACCATGTTTGATGAACCCATAAATAAAGACTTCTACTTTCCCTTCTGTTTCTGTCAATATATATCCACCAAATAGGGGAAAAAAACAGAACACATTTTCCCTTCAGTTGTTCTGGATTACCTGAACGTTAGAGATGGAAAAATATGTTTGAAATCTTTTTGTGTAAACCTGAATAAATTAAAAGAACCTATTGTGCAAATTTTTGGTACAAGACTGTTCAAGGAAAGGGAAAGTAAGACACTTAAAGTCACATGCAGTAACATTTTTTTTATATTAAATGGAGATAGATTTTGTGATGAAGCTGTTGAAGCAAGAATATTTTACCCTCTTGTAATACTTCAACTTTGGGCAGGAAGCCAATGTATATAAAGTTTGGTAATAGCTGAGCACTTTTTCAAAGAATTTTTGAGATGGAAATCAAAGTAACCAACAGCTCTTTGTCAGCAATACAGTTGCTGGGTACATAACTGTGTGAAGTCTTTCAGTTGTGCATTTTATCCCCCCTATTCTAGGAAAAATAATAAATTATAGAAAGCTTTTATTGCTCAGACTTCTTTTAAACTTTTTCAAATTCAGGGCTTAAAGTGCATACAGTTTGTCATGCTAAACATACATTTTCCTGGACTTTTGCAGATTGAAAAGGAGGATTTTTTTTTTTTTTTGTGAGGTAGCTGGAAAAGCCAACCTGTTTGGTAACTAGAAAATTGCTGCGTCTGTAGCAGTACCTGTGGAAGCAACAGGTCACAAATGTATGTGTAGTAAGATGAGATCCATTTGAAATGTTTGCTGTGTCTATCATTTACAGAGTAGCAGGATTTCTATTTCTCAGCAAAAATTCTAATATCTAATGCATATTCTTTTCAGCTGCTTTCTTATCTGCTGTCAGTTTAAACTTCTGAGTGGTGGAAAATGGCCTTATCAATGGTTAGGACAAGAAGACACATTCTTTTCTCTTAAATTTGATGTACTTGTCTGCTTTTTTTTACCTTCTCTATTTTTTACATTTGAAGAATACACTCTTATTTAAACATTTTAGCTTACAAACACTTCTTATTTCTTTTTAAGCCATGACTACTTCAGTAAATGATGCCACTTCTCCAAAGGGGGGTTGTAAAAAAATTGTTATATTAAAAAAAAAAAAAAAAAAAAAAAAAAAAAGGAAAATTTATCTTCTGAAGATGTTCTACAGCAGACAATTTCCTGTATTGCATGGATATTCTGAAAATGCAAAACAACATCAGTTCAGTAATTTCTGGAGTCCAAGGAGTCCATGTCTAGCAGTCAGGAAAACAATATTTAAAGAACATGGACAAAACACAAATCACTATGACAGTTCTGAATTTGCAGAAGTAAGGGCAGATAGATCTACTGAAAAAGCCTTTTAAAGGTAATGTTTATATGTGTGAAAGAAAACTGATCAAAAATTTAAGATATAACCTGCTTTGGTTTGGGTTTTTTTCTCATATCTATTTTCTCCTCAGCTGGTAACAAATTTTCACCTGCTTTATTCTGCCTCTCTTGCCAGTTTTAAATTTGCCCCTGCCCTAACTTTCCATCTCCTACCAAGTGCTTCCTCTCCCTTTTGCTGGGACCTTATTTTCTGCTTGAAAACAAACCAGGTGATAAGAGTTCAGATGCCTATTTATTTAAAATACTGAGTCACATGGGGGATCATAATTTCACGTACCAGGCACTGCTTATGAACGGTGGGGTCTTATGAAGCTGCTCCCAGGTAATGTCCTCAATGTTCCACGCTCAGAATGGTCATTGGTCCTTACTGCAGATCATACAAGACTCACCCTCCTCCCAGTGCAGCAAAGTCAAAAAAGGATGAGGCTAACTCTTGAAACCTTGCTACTTCCTCAAAGAAACCAAATCACGCAGCCATTATTTTTGCAGAAAAAAGCTTGTAAATGTAGAAGAGTAAATCCTGGAGACTTGGAAACAAGATGGTGAATGAAAGTACCCTGAATTTTAGAAATATCCTATTTTATTTAACAGCTTCAGAAATTTAAGGTATATTTACATTTTCAGGTTCTAGCAGAAAGTGTCTCTGCCATCGGCATTATCATTGCTGTTGCTGTAATGTGCACCAGTGTTCAAGACAAGGTGCAGATGCTCCCCTAGGAAGAGGCTGAGCACCTGGGAAGGACACAGTGAGAAACTTTGCCAGTTATTTTAGCTAGGGCAGCACAGCAGCTGGAAATTGGGTCAACACATTTGAGTAGTTTTGGGGATCTGGAAGCTGTGGAGGTCTCTGTGCTGGGAACAAAAGTGGTGCTATGTCCTCTGCTGACAGCACATTGCTTTTCCCCGTGGCCTCATTGTCAACCTCAGATGGTTTTAGTGGCCATGAGGACCAGTGGTTGGGGACACCGTGTGGGGCTGGCTCTTCACTGCACCTTTCCCCATCTGCCCTTGGATGTTTCCC
The DNA here is from genome assembly GCF_029207755.1 of Chamaea fasciata. NCBI lineage: Eukaryota > Metazoa > Chordata > Aves > Passeriformes > Sylviidae > Chamaea > Chamaea fasciata. The sequence continues at coordinate 65,201,468 of NW_027094086.1, read as the reverse complement.
TTACTTGGCTTCTGCTTGGATTCTGTTTAACAAGATTGCTTGGCTATAGGAAATCATTTGCTAAATCTAAATGCAAGTTAATATTGGTGTGTCTGTCATTTATGTGGGATTTCTTGCTGTGACAACCAGTCTTACAAAACTATGAGACAGTGATCACGTTTTACACTACCTGATATTTTTCTCTTCAACACAGTACAAACATTTGTATTAAAATCAGTTTGAGGAATCTTTACAAGAAGTGGCCTATGAAAGTGGGTTGTTTGATAAAAAGTGGTGAAACATTTCCTCAAGATCAAAAAAAGTGATTCAGTTATTATTTTAATATAACTACATAATTATAATTCCATGCTGATTTTTAATTTAGTCTACAGTTCCCCAACAGCATCTAAACTGAAGAGAAGTTCAGATCCCTTGCTTTTCTATAGTCATTGACTCTAGTTAAGGGACTGTTTAGGAACTGATGAGCAATATTGAAGCTAATGGACCTGAAAAGGGGTTTGCAGTCATTTTATTGGTAATGAAGAAAAAATTAATCCTAGTTTTAAACCAGCTTCCCCCAATTTAGTAAATTGTCTGAATTGTTAGAATAACAATAGCAGTGGATTTCAGAAGGCAGTGATTTGAATCATCAAGCACAGGGAGAGGCATCTTGCTGTACAGGTGCCTGCAAGTGCAGTGATTTTAAAGGTGTGAAAATGCTGATGAGAGAGGAGGACAGACAGCAGTAGTTTAGAAGATGTGAAGCCCTACACCTGAAGTCCCCTTTTAAGGGGTCAGCTAGCCACAGAATGACTCAAATGTTAAAAAGATCAAAGTTTCAGATTGTCAAAATTTAGTGTATTGATTCGGAGTTAAACTAAGCTGCAAGCTTTAAAAGTCAGCACAGGCCAACTCACAGGCTGCTTTACAGGCAGCCAAGAGCAAAGAGAAGAGAGGGTGGAGTGTAGCAGGTAGTTGTGTGTTGATGGCAGCCCTTCTGACAGGGGGTTGCACTATTGGAGCTTCACTGATTAAAATGTCAGGTGGTGTGGATGTAAGAACTTATGGACTAAAGAGAAAAGAAGAAATTCCTGTGTGGAGAGTGTGCTTGGAGAGAGGAGGGAGAAAGAGGACTTTGAGCCACATTTAAAAACAAAGATTTTATTACTTTGGAAGGTGTGTGTGTGTAACAAAGCTGTTCAAAACAAAGAAATGGCATCTCTATTAAATCAAAATGGAGTTTTATGAATGACTGGGGGTCAAATTTCTGTGGCAGGAATTATAATTACATGCTGAATACCAGTGTATTAATTGCTGATGGGAAGTTGGGTTAGTTTTCAAATGGTGGAAGAAGGAGCAGAAATTTTGTTCTTTGAAGGCAGAGAAAAATGAGAGGTTTGTATAGGTGTTTAACAGCATAATGGTGTGTTTGCTAATAAGATTTTTGCTAATTTTAGTGGCATATGGGTAATGCTGCACTATCCGCATAGGAGTAAGAATAGTACAAAGAATATTACCTGCTTGCGTTAATTGCTTTGTACTTGCTCTCATGAGTATTTTGGATAGGCACAAAATTTGGGGGCATCTGCCATCAAGAAACACCCTAAGAGGCAAAATTCACAAACAGGGTATAGAATTTTAAACTAATTATTTTTTTCCTTTTTATTTCTCCCTTCCTTCCTTGTATAAACAGTACCTTTCTTTCCCCTTTCATCTTTGTGAGCTGACCACTTCTATTACTTTCTTATTTCTGCTGAGGCTGGTAAGCTGGTTTGATGCATTCAGCAGTCAAAAGTGCAGTTCTCTGTGCATTTGTGTTGGCTGACTAAGCAAAGTGAAAGAGGCTGACTGTGAAAGTGAAAAGGTGATTTACGCTGGTATCATAGTGTTGTGCAGTAATAAAACTCAGGGATTGTTGGACACACATTATATTGTACAATTATATAATTATAAACAATATAATTGGAGGCAGTTGAGCTTGAATGCAGCAGGCTGTTATTTAGCAATCATCTCTTTCAAGGCTCATTAAACGCAGATTTATATAGAAAACCAAAGCTTTGCTCTATAAAGGCTAACTGTGTGGTGGCATTTATTCCCCAAAACGTAATGCATAGATCTAAAGCTGTCAACGTCTGTAACGGATTTACTCAGTGATTGTGAATGAGGTTTTTCAGTAGATATGACGATCCTGAGCCCTTTGCCTTTTTTTGGGGCATTGTTTCTGAGAATTCATTTGCCTGTCTGGTTTGGAAGGCTAAAGAGCCCACACATGCACACAGCTATGATCTTAGATTTTGAAATCTGATGAACAGGGACACTACAGATGGTAAAGTGTTTAAAAAGGTAACAAAGATCTCTTAAAGTCATCCATATTTTGGTCTTACTTTAGCCCTTTAATATTTTGTAGATGTGAAATGATGAATGAATTTATGGGGAAAAAAGTTAAGAAGCAAAAAGATTTTGTTGCTCCTATCCCAAGGAATTTATTTTTATTATCTGATATAAAATAAGTTTTTATTTTTGAAAAAAGGTATAAGAATCTTATGAATAAAGAAGAAAAGCCATAGGACTAAGAACATCCTACCATGAGGAGATCTACAATACATATGTTGGTCCAGTCTGACTCAACCTTTTAATAGCTGGTAGAAGTTTGTAACATAAAGTTGTATTTAAATACTTATATATAAAAACTGAAATTTAGGTGTTTAAATATTTTTCTCAGATGTTTTAGTATCTAGAACTCTACCTGATTTTTAAACAGAGTTGTTAAAGAGCAATATAAAAAATTAGGACTTGTTCTTGAAAGGAATGAAAGGTCTGAAAGGAGAGCCCTCAGACCTCCTCTCTGAGCACAACCTATGACAGCACAGCTTGGCACCACCAAGTATCTAGCCCACATATGCTCAAGACACTTTTACATTTGTTATCATTTCACACATGAATTTTTAAATGCTTCGTTTTAATGCTATCCCTGAGATGCAGTGTGTTTCATTTCTGTTCCTTCCTTAACTGATCCGTGGGAGCCTGACAGATGCAAGGCTCCTGTGAGTTTTGTCATGCCTCTGATTGCACGAATGCTCTGCCATGATACAGGTGCTGCATCACTGTTTCCAGAATGCAGTACCTAACCTCAGCAGCTTGTGGCTGTCAGCCTTTTAGTAAGTTACTGCATTTTGCATCACTGGCTTTCACATTGCTGGGTCAGAAATGTGTCTGCACAATAATTGTAGTTTACTTCAATTCACTTATGATACTGGAAAATGTCAATTATTCAAGTGTCAGTTATTGTAGACAGATGTTTTGAATGCATGTAAAGCATTGTGCTGTTGTTGTCTTTAGCAACTGTATCTTAGTCTTAGCCTTTGGTAACTGTGATGTAGAGCTGTGTTTCAGAGCTCTTTTTCTTCCCCCACTTCTGACTTTTAACAAGGTCCAACTTCTTGTAGCACCATTTTTAAAGTTTAGAGATAAAGCATTCCAAAATGCCAGCCATGAGATTCAATGTTTCTTGTTTGCTTTTTATTTAATGTTTGCTTTTTATTAAAAAAAAAAAAAAAAAAAAAAAAAAAAATTCATAGGAGCATAGAGTAGTCTTCACTGGCTCCATTGTAAAATGGTCTCACAAAATTATAATAATGGTTTGATAAAAAGGTTTTTGCTTTTTTCCCTGTCCTTTATGCAAATCTACTCAATCTAACTAGGTAATCTCTTCAGTTTGGGTAGCTGACTTGGTTTGTGGGTTGAGTTTTGGCTTTGGTTTTCTGTGTTTTTCTCAGAAGTCCATAGATAATGAACCTTAGCTGACAACAGTCTTGGAAAAACTTGACCTGCTCATGTTAATGCTGTATCTTCTGAGTGCACAAGCAGTGAATAACTCACATCCCCAAACTTTCAATCTCTCAGTTCCATTAAACTCTTTTTAAAAGAAAATACTGAGTTATGTTAATCAACACTGCCTTTTTTATTTCTATCTACAGTCCTCTCAGATAAATCACCAGTGGTCTCCTGGTGCTCTGGATGAAAGAAGCAATCCTTATCTAGTGCTTTGCAGAATTTCATGGCTAGAAAACAGTGCAATGTTATAATTTATCTTGGTTAATCACTATAGTCTAGTGTGCAGACTTCTATGATTTATGAAATATTGAATTTAGACCCCAAATCAAGAGCTCATTTTTTCCACAAATGTTTTGGCTTTGAGGTACTTTTTCTTGATGTACCACACCTATGAAACAGGAATTGCTGTATCATGGGGTTTTATCACCCTATGGATGGCAGAAAAGAGAAGCAGCATCATGGGATTTCTCTGATAATTCATGTTAGCAACATCTCCCCAAGGTGCCTGGCTCCTTGGGAGCCACAGACATGGCAGTCTCCACCACAGGGATCCCACATCGTCTTTGTTTTGCATGACTTTTTCTGTCTGTGTGTCCTTCCCATGAAGGTGAGCAGATTATTCTTTGAAACATGCAGTTTCGCTCTGCTTATCCCCTCATGACTGGGTCATTGGGAAGCTCTGCACAGGGAAAGAGCAGTAGCTAAACAAGCCTTTGTCTTTAGAGGCACTGTGATATCTGAGCTGTTGTTTCCTGTACTTGAAACAATAAATTGATATCTTGCCTCAGACATTAGGGAGTAATAACTTAGAGCTGAGGGTCTTTAAATTGTTACTTGAGGGAGAATTAAACAATACATAACAACATATATACGGGAAATGTAAAACAACCTTAAGAGGAAAACAGAATTACACTCCATGCCAAGTAGTTTGCTCACTGAGAAAATTACACTTTTTTGAAGCTTTAACTCTTTTAAGAAATTGGATATTGGTTTGTGTGTCTTGCACATTTTTCCAATTGTATTTGTATCAGCTTTCATACAGTACATTTCCTACTCTAATGGCTTAGTCCAAAGATAAAGTATTCCCTATTGTTAACAGCCATATTGCAGACAAACAGCAAAGAGCACAACTAATAGGATTCACTCACAGATCTTTTCCATCATTAGTATTGCATAAGTATGTGTTGTGCACTGAAAGGTGATGGTCTTTTGAAAGAAGGAAGCAAAGAGAAGATTGAGTCATGAACTCCATCTTCATATAAGAAGAAAATGCTTTCAGTTCTGTATATAAGGAAATGTGTTTGAAATTGAAAGAAGAAAAATGTTGCATGTTAAATCTAATGAATTTTCAAGCTAATTTTTTAAATCTAGATAAAAGTATGTATCAATGATTGAATATGTTGCTAATATATTTCCATTACACCAATTTTCATTCATAAACCTTCCTCTAAACAAAAATTCAAATAAAGAGAAAGACACTATAGATTTAAAACAGAAAGAGTAATATTCTTAAAGAAATTATGGATCTTAAAGCATAAAAAAAAATTTCTTTCTTTCGGACTTTAACAAATACGTTATAAAGATGAGATAGATATGCCAGTGTTTATTCTGACACTTATCTTTCAAATGTTTTCAGATCCTCATAGAAAGAGGATGTGAAAGCCCTTATCAGTCATGGTTCTTCCTATGGCAGAGCCTGCTCAAATGCCTGGACCACCTGCTAAAGCCCACAGGACTTGTGCACCTTCAGGGAAATGTAGAGAGAGACCCGTCTGAGATCAGCAGGGGACTAAAGGAGCTGGTTTCATTTCCTATTCCTAATAGTTTCAAAGACAGAGGTTTGACTGCTTTTGAGGACCTAATGCAAATATTACTTCAAAGATATTCAAGGCATGGGATATGTAAAGCAAAGTGAAGTATAATTCTCAGGGTTGAGGGTGGAGGATCAGTTTTGAGTTGTTCATCTGAAAGCAATGGATTCATTTAGTCTGAACTGCAGAGCATTGTCCAGCTGGCTTAAAGCTCACCTCTTTTAATTATTGAAATGTTCCCTAGGAAAACTCTTCTAATAGCAAGCAAAGCACAAAGGAATGTGTAACTCTTCTCTTGCATGAAGGTGTACGTGCGTGACAAAGCAATTTGCTTGCAGGCAATAGCAGAAAATTGATGGTCTGCATCTCTTTCCTCTTCATACCATGCAAGTATGCTGTGACAGAATTATTCCTGAGGAAATTTCCTGATGCATTATAAAGCCAGACTGCTGGTTTGAACCTTGCAGCATGTAATAGTATTAGATTTTACTTTCTTGTTTGCACTTAGCTATGTTCAAACATGGGTCACCACAAAACAAACAAACCGTGGAAATAATCCCCTGTCTCAACTCTCCCAAACAACTCCATTTTTAAATTTTTTTTTCTGCCTCTTATATCCTAAAATATTGATGGATATCATTCTAGCCTAAGGCAAGAAAAGGGGGCTTGGAGGATATCTTTTGCCATTCAGGCACTGCTGTAGCTCCCTATCAAGTTAATGGAAGTTCTGCCACTCAGTTGAGTAGAAATGGGATTGAGCCTCTGCTTACTGACCCCATTCTGATGCAGTCAAGTTTCCAGCGTCAGTATGACCAACATAAAAACAGGAAGGCCAACATTAATAGATATTGGGGGGGGAACCACCAAAAAAAACAGTTTCAGCTATCATAGGCTAAATGATCCTGACTTGTGTATCTCTTCATAGCTTACTCTGAAAAAAGATTGCTTGTGCTGCTTAAGTGGAGTCAGAAAAAATATAAGTCAGCAATGGTGGATTCATATTTTGTGCTTCGCTTGAGAGGCAGTTAATATAGTACAGAACTTTCAGTTCTGTGCACCAAAAGATGGAGATTGTGTGTTGTATAATTTCAAACTCACATTCGTGTTATATTAGTCATGCTAGTAGAGTTGAAGCTGTTTTCTTTTCAAGAATACTAGCATTATAAATATGTTCTACACACATTTATGAGTGTTGGACACCTCTGATTTCTGCTTGTTTTCTAGCAAGTGCATGCTGATAGGGAGTCTTTTTTGTCTTGCTTTATAGCTCCAGAAATGTCAGCAAAATTCTTCAAGATCTCAGGTGGAGTGAATATACGAGGTCTAAATACTTGGCAGCTATGATTTATAGAGAGCTGATCTTCTAAAAATGCAATGGATATAATGGTACTGTTGGCAGAAAACAGTCCCCTCATCTCCCTGACAGTCCTTACTGTCTCTTTCCATTTCCTTTTTCCATCCCCTTCTTTTGACTTTTCTCTGAGAGAAATAAATACATAGAATGGAGCAAAGATGAAAAGTGGAAGTAAAGGAAGAAAAACATGTCTTGTTTTCTGGTCTTTGCACATTCATTCAAAGGGCATCATAAGAATTGGTGCATACCAATTTTTAACAATCAGTAACCTCTAGGGATTTTTGTACATATTTCTGAGACACTTCTTAAAGCCAAATGCTGGACCCCAATGATCACGGTATAAATGTTAAAATGGTCACTGATTGGGAAATGAAAGTTATCTTTCATATTTGAGCAGAAAGTAAAAAGAAAGTTTTGGGATCCTAAGTTGTCTGGGGTGCTAAGCTTCTTTTCATCCTTCCTAACAGAAATCCATGGTTTGTTAGCATATTCTAAAGAAAGCAATACTTTATCATGAGTGAAAATTTGTTGCTTCATATTCAACAGGTCAAGTTTTCTTTGGATTGAGGTGGACCTGTGGCTCATGGACATCTGATGTGATAGGTAAGTTGAATTTGACCTATCTTATTACATTATTACCACATGACAAATATTGATCTTGATTATGCTAGTGTCAGTGAAATTTATTATCTTTCTTATTTTTGATTTTTACCGGTAGCAGTGGAATTCAAATTTGCCTCTCTTTCCATTTCTCCCAAATGATACTTCAAAAACAAGGTTTAAATTATTATAAATGACCATTTTATTTAGAAACAATATTCATCAGGAGCTATTTAAGAAAAAAAAAAGTAACTTCAATTAAACTTATTTCTTGAAATAAGATGCTACACTATTCCACTGTAAAAAGAGGATATTTGGGCTTAAGAGAAGAGAGTTCAGAAAATCTGGTGTAATTGATGTATAGCCCATTAGATTAATAGGTAAATGTTTGGGTGTAGTAATAATCAACAGCACTAAATTATTTAATGGCTCTGTTTTCTCTTTGGCTGTTTAATCAAGGTGAAGTGTTTAAAAAAGGGACCCAAGCATGTCAATAGTACATAAAAGTAAGAGTAAAGTAAGGGTAGAGTTTTAGAGTGTGCTGTTGGCTGAATTTTATTATTCACGGTAATCATTTAATACTTAGGGCATGCGTCTACAGATCTGTTTGGTCTTATGAAACAGCAGTGTGACCAAGCAGGAGTTTTACTTACCCTGAAGTATGTGAGGCTGCTCCAGTGCTAGAGAAATAGTGAAGAAAATGTGAAAGGATTTGAGTTAAGGTTGTGTAAGGCTCTAGAAAAGATTTGTCACAGGGACATCCACCACGGAAGCAATTCCTTGAAGTGTTTTGGCAATCAGAAGCAGTTAGGCAAATTGTGTCAGTCAAAGAGGTGCACTGTAGAAAAGTGTGTTTAATTGTAGAGTGGAGCTGAAAAAGTTGGAACTGCAACTTAAAGTTGCAGTAGCAATTGCTAGGCATTTAAAAAAAATGGAAATGATAAATAGCTATTAGTTTGCCATCTCTAAAAACCAGTTTAGGAAACTGCTTAATGATGCTGTTTTTCAAGCTGCAAGGTAAGTTTTCTGAAGTAATCTAGACAAGAGATAGATAGATAGATAGATAGATAGATAGATAGATAGATAGATAGATAGATAGATAGATAGATATTCCTGGTAGGATTTTGAGTCCTATTTACAATACATGGTTTTGTCTACACTAACTTTTTTATGGTTAGGATTTAAAATGAAGGTAGGAAAAAAAAAAAGTCTGTGTATTCTCTAGTAGTCTGAATGTAATGATAAATTTCTGAAACTTCAGTGCTCATACTTCATAGTTCTCTTTTTATTAAGTTGTGTGGGAGAGAGTTGCGCTTCTTTCCGCCTGTTTAATTTTGATCACTTCATTCAAGGTATCAAATATGTTTGGAGGGTTTAAATTTCATTTTTCATTCATATTGATACAGACCATCAAAGGCAAACTTGTACCACCAGACTAACACTGGGATGATGAAGTGGCAGTAAATTAAATGCCAGGGAAGGTAAAACATATGATAATATTTTTTGTGCCAGAACAGTTTGCCACTCAGACCTATATCATGCATGGATTAAACAGCTTCTAAAATGTCTGTACATTGTGATTTACTGAGAAATTTGTCTTTTCCTAGATAAAATTAAGTTTCATTTGTGTGCATGTAATACCTTGCAATTTATTATACAGGCAAGCACTTAATGGGGTCTGAGCATGAATGCCTCAAATAAGAAGTGCACTCACACTGCAGGAGTGCTTGAGAGAAATCAGTGTTACACATGTGTATGTAAATGTGATTGAGAACACTGGATCAAATGGATATATTTTTCCAGTGCTATGTTGCCTTTTATCATGGATTGGATAAATCTATTCTTGCTTGTGGAAAGCTGAAGGAAAAATGATGCTGTAGAAATATGTGGATCTCTCCCTCCTGAAGAAAGGGAAGGATTCATATCAGAGAACTCCATGAGCTCACCTTTTCAATAGAGGTTTTCTCCCTGGTGTGTGGGGGTGTGTGTCTGTGTATGAGTATCTGTTATGTAGGAAAAAAGATCAAGGTATTTCACAGATAGATTTTTCTCTTTTAAGGAAAGATCTAAGATCTAAGAGGATAAATTTTTTCCCTCACTGTGACAGGAGCAAGTAGTGTTCAATGGTCTGGAAGGTCTGATCCTAAGGAAATGGAATACAGACTGCACCACAGGTTTAAACCAGAAACAGAGTGACAGAATAACAGTCTGTAACACACATACAGTGTTGTCAAGCCATGAACACCTTGAAAATTTTACATAGTAACATAATTAATGTTCTAAAATCCACCAGGAAAACAGATGTCAGCCAGTAGATTTGAAGTGTATATAGCTCATTATGTGGGGAGGATAGTGAGACTTTTCTTGTTGCAAGAGGAACAGCACTTTGCTGAAAAAGAGAGGCAGACACAAAGGCAACTGTTTCAGGAAATTACATTCCAGCAAGTTGGAAATAAGGAGCTGGGAGGGAAATGGAGAGCCCAAAATTGAGAGGTCAGTGGCAGAGGTTATAGCAGAGGAGCTACAGTGAGAAGCTGATGGGGATGGGAAAGTGAACTAATACACTTAAAAACACCCTTTATTATCCCTGGTTCAGTGCCTTGGGTTTCTCTCATTGCTAGTGCTTAATTACTTGTTGTGATGGCAACACCCCATCTTGATTCATTCTGCTTTAATTATCAGTTGCATGGCTTGAACACGGCAAAAGGACAGAGGAGATGAAATTGGAGTCATAATGGCCGGGTTCAGACAGGTCCTCTAAGGATGGCAGAAGAGAATAAAATCTGCTGAAGGTATTTGGGAAAAGTTGTTTCTCTGTTAGGGAATAATGCCAGTAACTGGTGTGTGGAGAAAATGAAGGAGCACCATCCACATGTAGTTCAAAAGTACAGGAGAGGTAAACTGCGCAGTAAACATGCACTATGTGTATAACTCACCTTTAAAAATTAGTCATCGTATTGCTTTGCTTTTAAATTTATTATTAGAATTATTTATTACCGTGATACCATTATTTATTGTTCAGCAGTCATACATTGGATACTGTCCCCCTCAAAGATGAATTTGGAGTTGAAATAATCGAAAATAAACTTTCAGTGGAGACAGAGCTGAAAATGAAGTTATTTCTGTTCTGACAGTGTTGTTTCTAATAGAGGGTACTGCAACGTGCAGAGGCTCAGAAAGATGTCGTAAAAATTACAACCTGACATTATATGTGCAGGAAATACTGAAGACTGGAAACTGGTTTATTACCCTTTTTTTTTTTTTTTTTTTTTAATGTGCGGGTTGTTTGTTTCAGTTTTAGTTCATGCTAATCTGCTTGGTATCTCATTATCTTTCTCCTTTGGTTTCATGGCTGTCTACCATTTTGTGTTAATGGCTGTTTCTTTATCCAGTCTCATAAGGTCATCACTTGAAAATGGTAACTAAGGGTAGATGTTTACATAAGTTAATATCTTTACATTTAATATAGGCACAATGAAAAACTGAAGATCACTTACTTTCAACAAATTATACTAATAATAATATGAAGTTTTTCGAGACTAAAATATGAAATTCAAAGTCTATTAGATTGGATATCTAATGAGAGTTCATGACAATAATATAATTGGTTTTGTTTAAAAAAAAGACTAAAAGCAGACAAAACAAACAAAAAAATCATGGCCAGTGAGGATTTGACCAGTTAAAGAAAAGCAAAAGCTCTTCTTCATCTCAAAAAATCTTCAGAGCTAGAATTGGCACAAGTATACTCACTGCTGAAAATATCAAGGTACATAGGTCTTAAACAGGTGTTATGTAGTAAACACGTGCTTTAAAAAATGTGTGGGTGGATGGGGAGTGGAAATGGTTGTTGAATTATTCAGGTGGCTTTAAGCAACTACATGAGCAAGCATATGATTTTTATGAGGAATGTCGGTCAGCTCTTGGATGCAAGTGAGGAATTCTAGCCCTGTGAATGATCCACACACTGTTGGCTGGGTTGCAACGGCAGGAAACTCACTGTCGGACCTCAGCTAAGGTCAGGAGCTGTGGTGTCAGCTGTCAGTCCATTTATTGAGCAGAACTGGATAACAGTAAGGCCTCACCAGTAAGTGGATCGCTCTTGTGCTGTAGCATTGGAAAAGAGGAAGAGTGGAGAGCAGAAAGAAAGAGGAAAAGATAAAAAGTGATTCTTTCATGATTGGGTTTGTGCATGAAACTTTTGTGTGTGTTTTCTCAGCAGTTATCTCGTCCTGTGGAGCAACATACTAAATTAGCTGATTGTCAGCCAGGAGGGAGTCCTTGCTATTCTCCCTACTTTGTGGCATCAAACATGGATTTTGGAGCAAGGCTAGGGTTAGATTTTAATAAACAAGTGAAGTTGTCTGTATTTTCTACATTACTTTTGTCTCTCATCATGTTGGCTAGGAGGACATTTTTGACAGTGGCTTTTCTCTGATGTACTCCTCCACACGTCCCTACACATGTAGCAATATTTGTACTATAATGAATTAGCAAGAGATTCTCCATGAAACTTTGGTGTCTGCTCTAGCAGTAATTTTAAAGGGAAGAAATAATATCAAATCTTATAGATTTCATTTCCTACTAAATTCACCGCAGTGCGGGAGAAATCTTCCTGAATGGTGGAAATAGTGTACTTCACCTTTTCTCAGTCCCCACTCTGCTGTCTTGCTACTGTGGTTATTCTGAAGATCCTTTGAGTTTGGCTGGTTGCTTATGCCATGGCTCAGTGAAACAGAAGCTTTCATTCTTGAGACCTTAATGAGACTTAAACATGTGCTGAAATGCCTTTTGCTGAACAATCACGTAAGCATGAGCAGAGATTGTAATATGGCCTTAACTGTTACCATAAAACTTAACTTTGTGTTAAATATTCTGGTTTTGAAAATTGAATACGTTTTAAAAGCTCTAGCATTCATTACACATATATGTCCCATGTATACATCATGAGGAAATGTCATTTTACAAGCTGCTACCACCACTCGATCGTTATCCTTCTTGTGCTCCTTCATTAGTTCATGGTAGGAAAAAAACCTCATGTGCTATGATATTTTAGTGCAATTTGAGAAATCAGAATATGCAAATAGATATATGACTGGTTTTCTGTAACTGCGTTGAAATTTGCTGTCTGCAGCTGGAGAAAAAAACAACTGTGGGAGGATATGTGTTTGAAAATGTGTAATTTCACAGTGTGGCAGATTTGGCATGTAACAGGAGGGTCTTTCCCAGAGGGGTTGTTCTTGTGAATAAGGCTTTCCTTGACCTGCTGCTTCTCTTGAATGCCAACTCACTTTTGCAAACCTCAGAGTAAGGGATGGGGGAACTGGAAGCTCTGGTCCTTCTGAGCTTGTGGCATTTATATTGTGAGACAGTTGAGATTGAGTTCATTTTGCTAAACTGCTCACCCATAATGGATCTGACACAGCGACTTGACAACATATTGGTATCCATTTTGGACAGCATTTGCTGCTCTGCACTCTCCCTGTGAAAGTTTCCAGGAGACCACTGAGATTTACAGTTAGCAACCCCTTCTGTCCCCCTCAGAATACAGCTATCCTTTCCACAGGTTGGGATCACGTGATTATCCTTCTTATAGGCTTAATAGGCAGTCATCTGTTCCAGCCATGGAACCTTTGAATTGGTATCAAGTAATGGAGAGCACCTCTTAATTTGATCCCAATTTTCTCTCGCTCAGCTGGCATAAAGATGGCCCAGCCAAATAATGGAAAAAGTGGTATTTTATGTCAGAAATTCTACTGGTTTTTTTCTCTGGAATAAAAAAATTTGTTTGAGTTTCTGGTTTATTGGTAATTTTCAAAGAGTTTCTGGTCTTTTTCTGATGTAAATATGTGGCAGGGCTGGTGGCAAGGAAAATAATGGTATCTCATAAACAGAAGATCTGACTTTCCTGCCAACTGTGTCTGGGAAACCAAGTTATCTTTCAGAGACTGGAGCTGCTAACAAATGCAGAAATAAATGACTGCTTTTTCATATCCAACCACTAATGCTGAAATTATGTAAGTGTACTTAACTCCAAATTCTGATTCAAAATTGGGTGTCTTATTCTACTGCAGACTTAATTGAATATGAAATATAATTTCAGTCTTTGCGGCACAAGAGGATATTTTGCCCTCTTCCTTTCTCTTCCCCCAACAAGAGAATTTTTTCCAGTTCAAATCACTGAATAAACCTGCAGGAAGACATCCATTTCTAAATATAGTAAACTGAGCTATAGGCATTACCAAGGCCTGGGGAGACAAGTGAAAATGAAACCACTGACTCTTCTCTACTAATTCATCCCCTGGGTCTCTGCTTTCGAGATTTCTTTTTCTTCCTTCCTCTCCTCCTTCTCTGCTTTTCTCCTTCAGCGCTGCTTTTTCCTTAACAATAGTTATATAATGCCGTCCCTCCATTGGGATGCATCCTATATAGTACAGCTTATATATGTATTAGTAGATCTGTTCAAATCCATATCCTTTCAGTTCACTTTAGAGCCTTTTTCCAAGCTTGAGTTCAAACAAGCAGTGGTTTTTCCAGAGAGGGCCAGCTCTCACAGCAATGACCTGGTTCCAGGTCAGTGCATGGAATTTAGGTTTAATAGCATGTCCTAGTATTTTCCTTCTTCGACCTACACAGCCCTATCTCTAATAAGATGGCATCTAAACTGCTCCTTTTGTGTTTCCTGAGGCAGATAGAAATAATAACACTGGTCAAAGGGTAATGCTCAAAGGCACGTTTCTTTTAAAAACAGACAGAAGTTCAATGAATTCTGCCACCAAAGTGTAGCAGTTAAAGCTAACTATCAAGAGAGAGCGAAGCTCACTTCATTCTCAACAAGGTCTATTTAGCAAAGCTGATCTTTTTCATTGGTGTAACTTACTGGAATAAATAAATTAATTAATTCCATCTCTGGTGCTTCTTAGTGGCATGTTTTTTTTTTTTGCAGCACTCTCTCCTAGAGCCACCTGTGGCTGGCTGTTGGTCTTCCATTACCTCCCCTTGAAAATGCATGTGAGAGACAGCCAGAGCACTTGACAAATCCACTGCTCTTCAGAGAACTTTCCAGCACTTCCAGTGTGCATGTTAATTGTAAAAGCTGAAATGAAATACCTTGGGCTGCACTGACCTCATCATCTGTTTTTTAAATAGCATCTCCATCCCATAAATCCTCTTAGAGATAAATTAAAAATGCCTGTAGAAGAGATATAGCCTGAATGTAATAATTAAGCAGGTGCTAAGAAGCAGACTATTATTCATATATCTGGGTTTTGTAGGATAAAAAAATTTCTAAAACGTTATTACTGCTTGAAGAGAGACTTGACCGATCACCATCTCCAGATGCCAAAGCACAGGATTGAGTAATTGGAGAAAAATCTTCTAAAAGGGGCCAACCATCGTCGGAGCAGAAGTTTCCTTCTAATCAAATCAGTTTTAGGAGTAGCTTCTTCCTTGCTAGGTAGTACTAATTACATTTTTTTTGTCTGAATGCTGAATGAACTCTGAAGGGACAAAAACCTTTTTTGAGTAAAAGGTGTAGGTGAAAACAGCATTGCTGCTATACCAGTGCCTTTTAAAATCAATTTTTAGTTATGCCTAGAGGATGAGAGCTATTTAATCACAAGCCTGTGGTTAAGCAGTGGTGCATCAGAGACTGTTGTTCACAGATCATTCAAACTGAAGATTATCAGCTGAGCCCAACCTTGCAAATGAACAAGTGTGCAAAAATTCTGATACCATTTTTAAAATAAAAAGTGGAAGTAAAACTAGGACATTTACGTAGTGTGGCAGTAAATTCAGATATTTAGCAAGCAGCTTCTGTAGTAAGTTTGCTATTTTCTGCATAGGGAAAGTAGTCAACTGGGATTTTTATTTTGTTTGGGTTTTTATTTTTTTCACTTTCTAAACTGCTTCTCATGAAATTATGATCACTTCCAATTTGGAAGCAGAAATACCACACAGGGAATAAAAAGCCTCAGCTGCTTTTTCCAAATGAAATAGCTGTGTCTAAAAGGACTGTGCCTAGACAGCTTCCAGAGGGTTGCAGAGCTGGCTCTGTGTGTGCTGTGCTGGAGAGGGAAGAGCCTGGAGCCTGGGTAACATGGGGTTTCCTGAAAAGTCAGTGGCTGGAGAGATTTCAAATGCTTAATTGTCTTCAGAATAAAACGTTTGTTGATAAATTAGGGATTGATAAATATTGCTTTAAACCTGTGTGTGAAATCATGACAACATCACTGCAGAAGGGCCTGTCTGATGACTGTGATTGCTCTATCACCCATCAGCCACATGTCCCAGCTGCTGGATTAGGAGCAATTTGGGGCAGATAAAACGTGTGCTGTTGTGTTTTGTGCTGTGGCTGGCACAATGAGGCCCCACTGCTTACCTGGCTCTTCTGGGCGCTGTCAGTCTGGGAGCATTATAACAGCTTGGAAATTTGTAAAATGCACAGACAAGATGTTCAGATAAAAAGGGTCCTGGAGCAGTGTGAAATTGAAAAAGCTTTTGAGAGATTTCCCAGTTAAACATTTGCTACTCTTCTGTGTTCTTTCGCTACTCTCCTGTGATGTTTCCTCTTCCCAAAAATGTACTTTCTCATAAAAATAAAAAAGTAGGCATTTCTTTCATTCTGTAAAGAATAAACATGAATGCAAAGTCACAGTCAGGCCTCATTCAAGGTAGATACTTTTCCCCCTTCCAATTTTCACACTGTTGGAGACACAATTTTAATTTATTATTATGCAATGTGTTAAAATCAACAAAAGAGAAACACCCTTGAGCATTTTTTGATTTAAAAAATATATTCTTTCAAATACATATTCATTTTTTCCTGTATCCAGTTATGGCATTCTCCATTTTATGAGTGGAGTCTCAAACACTCTAAAAGCTTTTTTTTTTTCTTTTCTATGAAAATAAGAGGTGAAAATTCCAAGATGGAATATTGTTTAAATAGTCCAATATTTCTTTTGAATCTTGAAATATTTAAGATTGTCATCAGTATGTTAATGAATCTTTTCCTTTTGAAAATATTTCCTTTATTTACAAAACAAGAACTCACTATTTTTTTATTGTTGGGATTAGCTTTCATAAAAAATATATAAAAAAATTAAAGCACGAGAACAGTATAACTGTTTCCTTGTTGTCAGGAGTTTACAGTTTATCAGTCTCTTGAATTTTCAATGTAGTAGTTTTCTCCACTGATCTCCTAGTGCAAATCTGTGAGACAACAATTAGAAATATTTTCAGTATTTTCCTTGTAGAATGTCTACATGTTGATGCCTGTCTTTCCCGTATGTACCTCTCCAGTTGCCTGAGCATTTGAATCAGAACTAAGTCTTTTAACTCCCCCGTAGTGTCACCCATTAACTTGCGTGGGACCACAGCAGCACTCTTGAAGAACCTTCTTTTTTCAGTGACTGGCAATGCAGCAGTATAGAGATTTGAAAGAGACTGAGCGCACCAATAAATTTGATTTGCAGGAGAAACAAATTTGGAGTAAAGCTTGATGAAATTGAGTGGTTGACAGCAGTTATTTGATTTCCTTAATTAAATCCCTGACATTTTTGGGTAAGGATGATGCAGGAAGCATAAGTCAAACCTAACTGCTTGTAGCACTCACCTAAGACATTATTATACAGTGGGGAAAGAACATAACTTCCTTCCTTCCTTCCTTCCTTCCTTCCTTCCTTCCTTCCTTCCTTCCGTCCGTCCGTCCGTCCGTCCGTCCGTCCGTCCGTAGGAACATCCGTGTCCTTTTTTCTGACTTGTACCTACCTGCCGGGGATCACTTGATCATATCTGAGAATGATCAGTGTAGGGCAAACAACAGTTGCCTATCTGAAGAAGGGTTGTATTGCATCTTAACTGTAGTTAAATGTATGCTTGTCTTTAGCAGGAACATTTCTCTTAGCTCTAGTTGTCTCCCACATGTACTTCAAAGGCTGGAGATACTGCAGTGTGTGGCATGGGTTTTTTTCCTTTGAAGGTCTATGGAGCTGTTCTAAGAAAGAAAAAAACCACAAGCAATATTTAGGTATATCAATTATTTCAATACATTGAAAACATTTTTAAAGCCTGCCTTTCACAGTCAGTGATGTTTTGTATACTCCAAAATTGTTAGCAGAACTGAATGTGAGCATTTTTTTTGAAGTGATGGAGAGGTTGAGTACCCTCTTTTCTTTGCATTCCAAAAGACTACGTTGCTTTTAATTAGCTGTAGTCTTTTTGCTAAGTAGAGTGAAATTTCCCAGCTGTGTAGGAGACGTGGGCCAGCAGAAGGTCTTGGAAGCTGGAAGCACTGAGACTGTTTCCAACAAAAGCATTCATGAGCCAATCTCATGTTGTGAGTAAAACAGCAGTGAAGTGGTTAGCTCTGTTTGCAGATCTGGACTGCAACCACATCTTTCTCTGGCCAAAATGTGCTGTTTCTGGCTTTTAAACTTAACTGTAATAAAACATTATTATTGAGAATTTTCATATTTCCCAGTGCAATTACACACTGTGATCTGAGCAGCAGTGCCACTCCTGTATTTACGAGAAATATCAGCTAGTGTTTTCACTTGATCTTTCCCTGATGCTTGCTTGGCAGGTTAATTTGGGTCTTTCTCTAAAATTATTCATGGAAGATCAAATGGCAAAATCAGTGAGGCCCCTTCTGCAAGCTGATGGTCTTTTAGTGTGTGCATCAATTACTTTTTCTGCTCTGTTGCATAGTTGTGCTAGAGCTGCATTCAGACTGAGACGACACGGTCTCCTCGTGCTTACAGCTGATTTTACTCTGTGTTGTAACTCATGCATAAGTGGACTGCATGTTTAACTTCTCAGTTCCTTTTTGCTATCTAGGACTTCCACGAGCTGGAAAAATGAGCAGAGAGTGATACAGCTTTTAAATTTAACTTCTGAATTATGATTGGATTTTGTCTCCTTTTTTTTTTTTTTTTTTGTTGAGCTTAGTTGATTCATCTCCTCAAAATAGCCACACGCAGTTATTTAGCACTTCTGCACAGAAAGAGATGCCTCTTTAGTACTAGTTGATTTTAACAACTTTAATATCCTTCTTAACACCTAAAGCACATAGATTGAATGCTCAGGGGTTTTTTTTAATATTGTATTTAATATATGATCCTGCAGTAAAAGAAAGGTACACTATTCTGATGATTTAATAGCTCCATGAGCATTACAAATGTTATTTTAATTTACCCTCTGCTTATCTACTTATGCAGGATTAAATACTCTTTCACTTTAAGCAAATCACTGGAAAATGTTTTTCTCCATTTTTCCTGGTTTTCTTAGTTATAAAAGCACTGTAATCCTAAAAAAAAAGTGTGGTTTTCTTACTCTACAGTTTGAGTGGCAGAAATCAGGTGCTGGCATGTCAAAGACAAATCATTCTTCTATATATGTGTTATCAGAATGATTAGTTCTCTAGTTCTTTTATGTCTTCAAACCTTAATTCTTTTTTTGCTACATTTGTTAAAGTATTAAAATGAGTACTTTAAGTGTGGATTGCACAGGACTGGCCAGCTGGGCTAATTGGACCAAATTATTAAGGGCAGTGAGAGCTAATTCTTGTGGCAAAAAGGTTTAGGAAAACTTAACCTTATAGAGTGATCTTCCTGAAAAATAACATATGAAATTTGAGATTTAAGTAATTTTTAAAAATCATATTTGGAACCAACCTAGAGTACGCATATTGCATTAATGGTACTGAAATTAGCCATTAGCATTTAGACAGTAGGTCTTGGAACAATGCTGTATATCGCTTCTTGAAATTTTCTCTTCAAACTAAGTAACAGTAACAAAATTGAGCACCGATAAGAAAGAATAATAAACAGAAAATATCTTATGGTGCTGCATGTCTGCTTGCAAATGTGGTGTGGTGTGTTCATGTATGAAGGTTGCATGCTGGTCTGGATTTCTTTCTCTAAAGAGAAAGATGGAAATTATAAAAGGCAAAAAGGCCAACAGTTAATAGTACAACACAACTTCCATTTATGAGGAGATGAACTGACAGATTTCACATTACGAGAAACATATCTGAACAATATCCCAGAGAGAATGCAGACAGTTTATTCCGTTTCTCATGGCACAAGGAATCAGGGTATCAAACACAATTTTTCAACCTGAAAGATTTCAAAAAATTTTAGAACTGTTGGACATTCTTTTACAAAACCAGGCTGTGAAATCATTTCATGAATTCTTGGCAAAAGCCCCCTGAAGCACTATCAGAGCAAAAGTATAGACACAGACTTTGACTTGCTAAGTCCCTTGGCTGTTGAGGAAATATTGCTGCCATTCTCTCCCTTATTTACTCTTTCCTTAGGCATCTGTTGCTTATAGTGGTAGCCAGAGCCAGAGTAGTGAAAAATAGACATTGCATCTGACTGACTTTTTCCTACCAATATCATGCACCCCTGCACGTATAAGTGTTTTAAAATAAAAATATTTTTTAAGGGCTGTTTGCAGTGCTTATATGCTTGATTTAGTAAATGAAGGGAACTGCTTTTTGTTTAAAATATAGTATCTGTATATGTTTCCTGAAAAATTACTAAAATCAGAAGTACACTGAAAGTGTATGTCCAGACAGAATTTATATGTTATTGGCTAGGGAATACCTGTTATTAGTCCACCAGTCTAGGTGCTGATTTTCTTTATTATCAGCTTCACTATCCTAGTTTTACCTTTTGAGCACACAGGGACCAGCAGTTCTGATGAACAGGGTCAAATTGCATGGGGTACAGTAGGAGCTCATTCTCATTCAGGTTGCACAGAACTGCAATTGCTATCCTTTCTGAGAGAAACAATAACGTTTTACAAGACTGATTTTTAATTGCATCCCTTACTTGGGTGCAGAACAATCTTCGGAGGATGCTATTTCCCTTCTTAAAATGAAAAAAAGAAGCAGTGCAAAATGATCATGTTCAAGGTAGAAGCAGTGTATGTTTGGAACTTGCTTGTTGGCCTATCTTCCTTGTTTATTTTTAACTGAAGAAATACTGTGTCTGAGACAACCTTGTAAGAAAACAGTGGGTTTTAAAGAGATCTTTCAGTATTAGAGAAAAGGATTTTTTTTTTTAATTCTAGTTCTACAAAGCAAACTATCACGATTATGGTTTCATAACTTCAAAATGAGGTAACTGAAGTTTTATTCTTTTTGGTGAGCTCTTGGATAAATAAATTGCATATATCATATAATTATATTTTATTTCATTAGTAGTACAACTACAGTACACTTAGTATTAATAAAAAACTGAATGAGTGTGACGGCTTGAAAGCAAAAGTACTTCTAATTCACTGGGATTGTGTTTCATTATATAGCTTGAACGGAGATCCATGAGCTACTACTAAAGCCTAAATGAAAAAAAGCATGTTTATTGTCAATTAGTTTGAATTTGCAGAGCTTCTGCTGTAGAATTTTTAAATGTTTCCAATCTCAAAATGGTTGGAAAAAATGATTGAGTTTGGGCACCTTCTGTCTTCAGTTGTTTTTTGCCAATAAGGGACAGTGTTAGACAAGGGGTCGCAAAAAGCTCTCTGTTCTTGTGTGCATCCACGCCCATTTTGGAGCCGGTGGGGTACAGTGCCAGCAAGTCACATATGGCATTACTGATTCCTTGTTTTGAAATAATTTACTACTAATCAGGGATATTTCCAGTGCATGACCCGACTTGACATTGGAGAAGTAAATACAATAAAATTTTGTGTGGTGTGGGTCCCCTACACTGGAGTGCAGGTGTGGATTGACAGCTCCTAGTGAAAGATGTTGCAACTGAGAGGCAGTAGATCATTGAGCTCTGCTGTGGGTGCTGATATCTAGTGAATTTGCTGAAGACCTGCCCCAACTACTCTCGGTGACTAGGATTTGTTCCTTGCATTCCAGTCACGTACACATGCTATTCAGAAATTAACTTTCTTCCTTTAGCTGATTGTTTTCAGGATGCAAGACAGTGGGTTGGTTGTATCTTTTATTTCGTCCAATCAGCCTTGGTCTACTTGGAGTTAAGTTCTGCATGGTGCAGCAGAAGGAAAAATTTTTCTCTAGCTATCCACAAATGACTTGTTGTCCTGTGGGTGTTTACTGACTTGGAAAGTTCTCAGATGGTATTTGAGTTGAAAGCTGGAGGTGGCTCCAGCAGTTTTGTTCCATTGCACTGGTAAAAACCCTAAATATTTTTTTGGTTTGAGAGGAAAAGGAAAGAAACACAGAATTTATGGTAGTGATTATTCTTCTCTGAAAATTCAGCTTATGGCTGGAAGATTATTTAGTGGCTTATCCCAAGTGGAATAACTGCAGTGGAAGACAGAAAAGCAAGTAGAATATTGATCAAACCAAAGCAGCCTCGAAGGTACTGTTTCATAAAAATTTCTTGTCTGAGAAAAAATGTTTGGATATTTCCCCCTGGAAGGTGTCAAGGGACAGAGAAAAAGGTCGTTGGTTAATGTTTTTTCTTTCCTTTGGAAAATATTTTTGATAGGAAACTGAAACATATTTTGAAGGAACTCCCAGCTAAATTTGATAACTGATGTGTGAGGACAGTAGTTCAAAACTGTGTCCCTCTCTGTCCAGATATTTGAGGCTTTCAATTTAGAATCATATAATAGTTTGGGTTGAAAGGGCCTACAAAGGTCATCTAGTCCAACCCCTGTGCAGTGACCAAGATCATCTTCAACTAAATCAGAAGGTGCTCAGAGCTCCTTCCGGTCTGATCTTTGTTTCCAGGGAAACTACTCCTCTCTGGGCCACCTGTTCTGGTGTCTCACCATTCTCCTTGTAAAAAAACTTCTTCCTTATAACTAATTAAATGGATCTAATTTGGTACATTTAAGTCTGAAGGCTAAAGTCAGAAGTTCTGAAGGATACCATAAGAATTGTCTTTATAAAACTTTAGTTCAAAAAATGTAAATGCTTGCAACAGTTTGAAAAATACCAACTTCTAACTCTTACAGGAGACAAATGCCTCCTAAGCAGTTTTGTCAATGCTCTCGTACTTTTTTGGCTTTCATTTCTCAGAGACAGTCATATTTGTAAGCCTGATAATGCTACAGCTTATGTGGTGATATGAATTACTCATTCTATAAATTTATGCAGCATAGGAAAAACATGGACACCTGATCCTGACTATAGTATTCAGTCCAAAATGGTTCCCCTTAGTTGTGTTTATAAGGACTGGTATAAGCCTATAAACCTCCTTGCAGGTTACAAACTCCCTGTTTCTGTCTGTGGTGTGGTATGAAGAGATGAAAGCACAGTACTGTCTGGCCACTAGGTTATACTGCAATGCACATTATTAATTTTAAATAAGAGATGAATGTGTAGCTAACATTTTCCCAGTTCTGCCCTTTGTTGTGTTAAATGGATGAGGTCAGCTCTCCCTGCTGAGGCAAGCTCCTTGGAAAATTAGAATGCTGTTGCCCAGGTAAGGAAGAAAGAAGAGTATCAGAACTCTGTTCCTGTTCTGCAGAATACTAACAGAGAAAACATAGTATGCCATTACAGTAAGACTTTGTGGCTGATGCTCAGAAAACCAAAGTAGGTTGAAAATTACACAGATGCAACCTGAGAGTCTTACTTTTTAAAAGCAGGACTATCTGAGAGTCTGTTGAGTGTAGCAGACTTAGAAAGGAAGCAGCAACAAAAACAAAACAAATAGGCAGTTGTTATGATTCTAACAAAGGCTACATTTGATATTTCACCTGTTGTTTAAGCACAGAATAAATAAGTATATGGAAATTTAATTTACTTCATAGTACTGGTTCTCAACATATCAGGTTTTGTGTCTGAATTTTATAATCCATCAGTAACCTAAGTGCTGTAAGAGACCATTAAAAATCTTAAAAGTTTTTAATAGTCACCAGATAGTATGATCTGTACTTACTGCAAATATTCAATGTAATTAAAATCAAAGGCATTTTTTGGAAACATGAGGCGTTAGCAAAAATACAAGTTCTGAAAGCTGTTACTATTTTTTCTCTCTGTTAAATTCTTATCTAAGGATAGACAATATAATTTAATGAAATTCCTCTGATATTTGAAACTGGAGGTGTAATGGCTTTTACATCTAATTCCAGTTTTTCACTGTGGTATGCAGCATCCAGAAAAGAATTTCTGCAAGCTTAGAAATTGTAGTAGTAATCTCCTATAATTTGGTTTCCTTCTGATTGCTCTTATTGGAATATCTGTACATTTTCAGGAAGGATTTAATATGATGGAAGCAATCCTCCTACCAAACTTAATTAATCAGTCCTTTAGGTGACTAATTAGACATGCTGAATTTTCAGTGAGGTGTATTGTTTCACTCTAGGTCTTCACGCCTATCTTACCCAGCTGATATCTGTAAACTGAAAAGGATGTTGCTACAGTGCATGGTTCCTAATAAAATTCAAATTAAATAACCACCTCAATTATAGATTAAAAACTCAGGTTCAACAGTTATCCAAAGAGCTTCATTGAAAACCTACAGTCGTGTAACTACTCCTTTCTCTTTCTGTCTGAATTTATAGCTCTCTCACACAGACATAATTGAGATTTAGTTTAAATGGTGCCCTAAGTTGTTTCCATTATCTCAGCCTGGAGCAACCTGTGTCTATTTCTGGAATATGATTTCATTATTCTTGAACTGTGTTACCTGCAGCATGCACTATCTTTTCTGCACTGAGCATTTTCCGGGAAAAGCTCTTTCGGTTCCTGTTAGTGCTTAGACATTTGAGTCAGGTAAATGTGGAAGGAGAAGGACTGTGTCTGATGTATTCATTCCAGTTATGGTAATTGTCTTTGAAGAACATTCTTATTTATTCACAGATTATACCATGTTTTTGTGGTGTCCAATCTAATATTAATATCTAATATATCACAGAATTATACTGTATTGTGTAGATTAAGATGGGTACTGGCGTTGGGTGGAAGAAGGATTGGCTGAAAGATTTCATACTCCTGAGTCACTGTCACTACAAGAATACCTATTTTCTGGGATGAAATTTCTGGTGAAAAGGTTTGAGTTTTCAGAGACTTGATCAAAAAACCAGGGAAATTCCTTTCTCACAAAGGCATTTCATTTTTCTTGTCAAATACTCTTGTGTCTTATATGATTTCCCCTTTTGTGATTCAAGCTCATTTTGATTTGCTGCTGTTATCTGGAAAGTCAGGTTTCTATAAAATAATGGGAATTCTTTCTCCATGCTTATCCAAAAATGCATCTGTTTGAAGGCTGCAACTATGCAAGAACTCTGGACTGAAGCCTTTGGATTAAGGGCTAATCTGTGCGACAGAAGAAGTAAGAGTAAACAACATATTAGGATGATGGATTATTCACATAATAACCACCTGAAATCAAGGAGTTTAATTCTAGTAAAACTTCTGAATTGTGGTTTTCCTTTGTATTTTGTGTCATAATGTTTTGAGAATTTGTAGGTACAGCTGAAGTGCTAGATATGCGCTACTGACAATGCGCCTAATGGAAAAGATATGTACTGACTTCTGGGTGCTTTCAGAAGAGAATTTTTCCTTGGATTTCAGTGGAGGCACAATGCTAGCAGTGCCTTTAGACTGGAAAAAAAAAATCAACTTATTGATCCACAGTGCAAGCATAGAATTCTGTAGTTTGGGTTGGAAGGCACTTTTAAAGGTCATGTAGTCCAGCCCTGCTGCTATGGACATGGACATATTTAACTAGACCAGGTTTCTCAGAGCTCCCATCCAACCTGTCCTTGAAGACTTCCAGGGATGGGGCATCCACAACCTCTCTAGGCAACCTATTCTGGTGTCTCACTACACTTATAATAAAGAATTTCTTCATAATATCCAATCTAAACCTACCCTCCTTTAGTATCATTCCCCCTTGTCCTGTCACTTCCTGCCTTTATGAAAAACCCATCTCCAGCTCACTTGTAGGCCCCATTAGGTACTGGAAGGTGTTGTAAGGTCTCTCCAGAGCTGGCTGTTCTCCAGGGTCAACAAACTCTCAGCCTTTCCTCATGGAAGAGGTATTCCATCCCCTCAGCCTCCGTTGTGGCCCCGTTCTGGGCTTGCACTGACAGGTTCATGTCAGATTATTCAGATTAGCTCAGCTGGGTAGAGCATGGTGTTAATAACACCAAGATCATGGGTTTGATCCCCATGTGGGCTATTCACATAAGAGCTGAACTCGATGATCCTTGTGGGCCCCTTAAAACTCAGAATATTTTGTGATTCTATGTCCGTCCTATGCTGAGGACCCCAGAGCTGCAGGAAATTCTCCAGGTGGGACCTCATGGGTGTGGAGTGGAGGGGTATCCAAGGGATTGCTAAAGCTTTGGCCCTACTGATCAAAGGTGAAGTGCTGAGGCTGGAGCAGCTTCTGAGGCTGAGACCAAGCTCAGGAGAATGCAAATTAAGAAAAGACTGAAGGGCTAATTTGATGTTCTGTCTGTGGCTGGTGTCTCGAGTCTCTGTAGGAACAGGAGTAAGAAAGGAGGGGATTAGAGCTATCTATCAACGGGATAGTACAGTTAATTGGAAATTAATTTACAGGCAGTGCTAGCAGTCCATCAGTGCTGCCATCTGCATAAGTGAGAGGCCAGATCATTCAAGGCAGAGAGAATTACTTATCCTGGGGCCAGAAGGCAAGAGTGCAAATGTGAAACTAGTCCTCTATCTTTCCTAGGAGGGCAATCCTACAGAAGCTATAGATTTTTCCAAGTGTCCCTGGAATTTCAGATCTGATCACATCCACTGGTAGTTCCTCCTTCCTCTTCCACTTCAGAGAAGGTTGGGCAAAGAAGCGTGTGGCATCAGGAGGGGTCAAGAGGCAAGGGCATGGCCTGCACTGTAGAGTTGTTGCTGTTGGTTTTTCCAAATACAAATTGTCCAGGGGAAGGGGACTTTCCCATGGAGCCAGAAAGATTTAAGAGCTGGTGGAGTTCCCAGTGCTAACACAGAAACTGGTGTTTTATTGAGTGACTGTGTGATTTCCAAAACCCTTTAAGCTTAAGATGTGAAACCTCTTAAGCTACCCAGCATGATGTGCTGTTTTTAAAGATTTATTAGCTTTTCAAAGTTTCCATGCTTTCTCCTCTATGAATCCTTAAGGATTTTGAAAGAGCAAAATGAGCACAACTCAAGTGGACAAGCAAAGCTATTTGCCTTACCACCAAAGAAACAGAAGTGATGGTTGTGCCTGAAATAACTGAATCTGGAATTCTGTCATCTGAGAAACTTATGTTTGTAACTTCCCTTTATGTTCATGGTGTCTTTCATGAGAATGTGGATAGCCTTGTATTTGGTGTCTAGTCTCAAGCTGCTTGCCACATATATGGCTCTGGGGTTAAGCAGTAAGAATTTTCCTGTTTATAGGGAGGCAAGTAGAGCCCTGGTACCTTCTCACATGTTGTATTTACTTCACTGGTTGGTTTGAACCACGATGTAACATCAAAGGCCCAGTTTCAGTAGGCTGCTCAGCTACGTCCCCATGAACTACTGACCATGAAGGCAGTATCAAATTAACACTAAGCATGCACACATGTACTTTGCTAAATCAGACTGATTAAGAGCTGTGTGGGGTGATCAGATATATTAAGGTTGAATTCCTTCTAATTCACTTTCAAATTACAGGGTTTTTTGTTGTTCACTGAAAATTATTGCTCTTTTTTTACCAGGCTTCTGTTTATTGCACAGATTTTTTTGTTGTTTATTATTGTTATTATTTACTTAGCTTACTAGGATGTAGAAAGGGTTATTTGGGGTTATGGCAAAGAAAAATAATTACTCTAAATGTGGGAAAATATTCTCTTTCCCTGATACATTTGAAATGTAATTTTGTTTGGCAATTAGAAACTATGAGAGACTAACTGGCTGGGTATATCAGGTTATAGCCATGATCAGGCAGAGTGCACTTTAATTAATCTGATTACTGTACATTTTGTGGTACTCTACAACTGTTTAGATTCCCTTTCATTTATTAAGAATAAACTTCTTTTTTACCTAGGGATGATTGCATGATGCAAAATTATTAATGGTTAGTCATAAGAAACTAATCAAGTTAGAGACAACATGAAGTGAGGGAATGAGCAGTGAAGCAGCAGCTAAGTTCTTATATTAATTTGATACATGGTCTTGGAAAAAATCACTTACTGCTCATCATAGTCTCTTGATTTTCCTTTAGCTAAAGAAGGAATATTAATATTCATCTCCCTACTTTACCAGTTTGAGGAGAATTAGCAGATGCAAATGTTTATAGATAAAATGTTAGTGCTTCAAAAATGTAAATTTTGTTGTATCAAATTTTTATATATGTATAGATATATGTGTGTGCATCTAAATAACTAATAATGAAATAATGATAATGCTATTTCTATCTGTAGTTGCCAATTCAACAAATAGGAAGGAACATTATCTATTATCTACCTAACTGGCTTCTATCACCAACAGCAGAACTAAGGAGAACTTCAAGGAGAATCAATTGTTTTTTCCGGCCTTAGGTATACGTGTAATTCGAAATTTTATTTGCTCTTATCTGCTCACTGATTTATTTAGATTGGAAAAAAGTCATGTCTATTGAAATATTGTTGTTTTGATTTTATTTTTTTAAGTAGTTTGCTTAAGATGACACAGTCCAGAAGGAGTTAAGGACCAGAATTTATTTCTTCTGGAATCCTCACTTATTCCATATAATTGCAAAGCTCTGTGAGTGTTAAATAACTTCAGTTCACCTATAGTGTAAGCTTATTTAAATTAAAGGCTCAATATAAAGTTTTGGAGGTAAATTTTGGGCAACTGACAAAATAATAAGGAAATACCTGCCTTGAACAGTGCCTAGACCATTTGACTAAGTTCCAAACAGCAGTGTTTGCAATATTTTTAGTATAGTGCAATTAAAAACTGAGTTTAGTATCCTATTTTGAAATAATGGTAATGCTCTGAAAAAAATTGTTTATGTTCTATCTCTCAGAAAAGGAGTTGTACATGGGGAAACAAACAAACAAATAAAACAAAACTGAACAAAGCAAGCCAAAAAAACCACCAAACCAAACATATTCCAGGACTATTTTAGGCCCTGTTTTCTTACAGTTTTTAAATTTCTGAGCTTTGCCAGCTTACTGTGTATGCATTTGAAAATACAGGTTTATCACCTCAATAAAATTTTGTCGATTATAAACTTTTCCTTGCTTCTCCTTCTGCATTATGTAGTTTAAATTTGTATTGTATGCACTCAAAATATTGATTTGGTGAAAATTACTGCATTTGGCATCCATTTCTTACCTCACAATTTACCACTCCACTAACTTTGAGTTTGAAACTTCTTCCACAGTCTTTAATGCATTGTGGCTTTATCTAATAGTTCAATTGTTAGATGTAGAAAAAGCACAAAGCTGTCCCATTTTAGAAGACTCAACAGGAGGGTGACAGGTCAGAACATATTGAATATCAGTCACAGCAGCTGTTTGTAGATTTACTAAGGTCTTCTTCCAGTGTCATCCCTTGGGCTGAGCCTTCCTTAGCAGAGGAATGCACTAGACAATTGTGGAGCACATATTTTTGTTTATAGAATCATTTAGCTTGGAAAAGACCCTTAAGGTTCAATCATTAACCTAACACTGCCAAGTTCACCACTATGGACCATGTCCCAGAAGTGCCACATCTACATGTCCTTTAAACACCTCCAAGTATGAAGGCTCAACCGCTTCCCTGAGCAGCCTGTGCCCATGCTTGATAATCTCTTTGGCGAAGAAATCTTTCTTAATATACAATCTAAACTTAGGCCATTTCCTCTCATCCTATCACTTCTTCCTTGGGAAAAGAGATTGACCTCCACCTCACTACACCCTCCTTTCAGGTAGTTGTAGAGAGCCATAAGATCCCCTGTTAGCCTCCATTTCTCCAGGCTAGACCATTTTATCTCGACCCTTCACCAGCTTCATTGCTCTTCTTTGGATGCAAAGACCAAGAATCCAGCTCATGAGTTCGGAGGTCCTTTTGTCATATGAACCAAAGTACAAAGTGGAAGATTTGCTTCAAAAGTGCACTACCGTTTCAGATCAAGACACTACTGTAGGTCTATCTTAGACATTTAATAGATTTGCTTGAAAGGTCCCTAAGTATGTGCTATTCAGGTAGTCTTAGGTAAACTAAGGTGATGTATGGAAGCAGTCATCCCTAGATTTTTGTTAGCATAAGTAACATCAGAAGTAGGCCCTTTAGGTTTGTTGTCATGACAGATCAGAACTATGGGAAGCCTGAGCTTCTATGCAAAGGAAAGCAGGCAAAGTAAATAATCCTTCCAAGAAATTGGGACGAACTTTCAGTTAGAATTAAACCAAAAGCTGTGCCAGAAATGGTCAATGAAACTGGTGCAGAATATCTCTTTCAGTCTCCTGCCAGATCGAGCCCACTGCAACCACATGACGTTTTCTAAATTCAGATCAGCTCACAAAACATTGACAGGAGCTTTGTTCCAGCAGGCTTCATGCCTCATTGTGTATCATCTGTTCTTCTGCAGCCAGCATAAACACATCTATGGTGCACAGTGCGCCTTGCTGAATTTCAGGGCAGTTGGTGCTGCAGCCTCAGTGCTGCCTGTTTTGGAACATGCTCCTACTGCTGAGTACACCAACAGTGCACAGATCCAGATCTTAGGACAGTGGCATTATGACTGTGGGACGCTCACATAAATCTGCTTCCGTTCTTTGGTAATGCTGCTTATTAAACATAGAGTCCTAATTTCTCATAATAATGTTTGTTAAAGTAAATTTTAATGACACCAGGTTGGGCTTTTCTTTCCAATTTTTCCTTCTGTGGCATTTTAATGAAAAATGGCTTTTTAATGGCTTCTAAGACAGGAAACTATTATCAGTATTAGTAGTTCATACTCTCAGAAAACTCATTTTTTTCCTGAACAGACGATACGCTGCTTTCCTTAGCTATGAAAATGCAAGAAAATACTCTGCTTTCAAAGCATAAAATTATTTCTGCTCTGAAACTAAAAAAAAAAAAGCAGGTGGCACACATAATTAGCAATTTGAATGTTGAACAGTTTATAAAGTGAATAAAATTAAAGTTTAAATGCAAACACTTTTTCTGAGCTGAGTTTTTTTCTGAAGATATGGTTTTAGTCTGAGCTGTTAAAATATTGAGTATATGTATTAACCAGTTCAAACAGATTGCCTTCCTTTCCACACACATACACTACTGGCTTTATTTAGTTGTATAGACATACAAAAACATATTTTAGAATCATCTATTACTTATATTGAAAATAAAAAGTTTTATATTTTCTAAGGGCTCTCATGACACAATAATTATGGTACAGCTAATACAATGACATCTTTCAGTGGTGATATTTTGATAAGTATCTTCCCTGAAACCAATGCAATAAGTTACTTCTTAAAAAATACATTATTATATCTGTTGACTCTTTGGACATTGACCTGTGAGCCCTCAATAATCCTGTGCAATGGTATTAGGCTTTCTCAAAGAATTCCATGAGCTATTAACCCCTACACTGAATGAAGTAACACAGTTGCATGTGGTGTAATAAGAAATGATGCTACTGAAAACATTTTATGAACATTAAAAAACTTACCTAGAACATATATACATATTTTTACTAACCACTTAAAAATCAAGGGGTTTTTTTCTCTCACTTCATAAGCAGCAAGAAACAAAAAATAAATCTGAGATTAAAATACGTTTCATCTCTCTTAAATGATACATATTGAAAGAAATGGAACAGAAGCAAGAATAACTTCTGTTTCCCTTGTTACATAGGTTTTATTTAGTCTAGTATTCCCTTAGGAGCAATTGTAGTACTTCCAATTAGATGGTGAAATGACAGCTGAAAATAGAGGCAGTGAGCAATACTATGCAGAATTAGTAAGTTCAGGGGAAAGCTCAAACTTTGCACCAATTTGAAATCCCTTCCAAAATGAAAGACTTGAGGCATCTGAAGCACAATTAGTGTGGATATGTATTTCACTTGCTTCTGCTTTACAGAAATATAGGCACTTTCTGACAGCCTGGTCACTGTACGTTTTATACATGTAGTGTCTGAACAGCCAGGATTCAGAGTCAGAAACTCAGAAGTTCTCTGTGGTGTTTCATTGTAACTGTATCTCTCATCTTTTTCCTTTCCCTTTTCTTTTTCCTCTTTTTTTAATAATCTTTTTCCCTACTTAAACGTAATTTCTTAAGGAAACAAGACTCTCATGACCATTCTCTGGATATGTCTAAGAGCTGTCTCCTTTTTAAAATAGCTTAAGGCAAATTTAAGAGGTGGATTTCTAAAGCTCTTGAGTAACAGTGACTCATAAGAAGAGGAAGCCAGGCTACATTTGTGCCCCCACTGAGCAAAATACAACCTATATTGAACACTAGGTAATGCACTTGAGAAATCCATGCCTATTGGTAGTGATCCCCCTGATTATTTTGTTTTATTATTGACTGCATTGGACATTTTCTTCTTGTTGCACACAAACTGCCAGTTTCACACCAGTCTTGGGTGTATTTTAAATATATATATATAGTATTTTACATATGCATGCATAGATGTATATATGTCTCCTAACCAAAGTATATTCAGAAAACAGGGAAACTCATCCTATTTCCCCCTTGTGACTTGAGACACTCTTAATTAATTTTCTAATTTCCAGGCTGAAAGGAAGCTAATGAGCTTTCCATGAGCTCACTGGATAACCCCACACTAGGCCCAACTGCTTTGTGTAGAAAATGCCTATTTTCACCGCACATATTTAAGTCTGGTGAAGAGCAGTGCTTTGACAGATGTTGTTACAATGACTGAACTAATGTGTTCTTGGCAAGAAAATAATGGGGCTAATAGCATAGAAATATTTACAGCAAAAAGAATTGGTGGTGGGACAAATAGGAAAAAATCCCACCAAAACTTAAGTTTGGACAGACTCCCCTAACCTCTTCATTCAGATGCTGAAGCAAAGTACTGCCTAAACAGTCACACGGGTGGCAATATTTATTACACCTTCTTTCATTTAAACCATTGAAAAGTTTTTCTCACTTGGTAAAGACTTCTACCAAGTGAGCAGCAGAGAACTCTTGTAAGCCTTGTAGGATCTTTTAGCTGAAATAATTGTTGTGTTTCTACCTATATTGCAGTTCTGGTAGAATTAACGCCGTACTGTGTTGGTGCTGAGGTTGAAAGGTAATTAATAATCTCTAAGAATATGTGTGAGCTCCATTAAAATTATCAGCTGAAAATTCCTCTGTTGCAGCCTGTCAGGAATAACACATGTTTTGGAATAGACTGTTGCTATTTAGTATTTGTATTTGTAGCAATCCACTGAACTCATTGTTCTGAAAAAGGACTCTCTGGAACTGAAGAAATGTTCCTAAGATCTTTTGTGGAGGAGCCTCCCTTGATGTCTAATGGGAGGTTTGCATGTGGTAGCACACTAAGCTGCATTCCTGCCTGTTAGATTTCCAGCTCTGGATTGAATCTCACCAACAGTCTGTTTCTATTTTCTCTTGGCTTAATGCTCTCCTTGCCATGTACCAGTCCAAATTGCTCATGCTGCTCATGCAGGGGTGGATTATCTCCAATGCTGGTGTGCTGACACCACTCTTGAGAACTGCAGCTGCATGTCCAGCCATGGACTGAAGGAGGTGAGAACTGTGCAAGCAGTTCGATGACCAGCTGTCTGTTAATGTTGCAGTGTATATCAGGATGAAGAGAATTAGATGTGATTGGGTTCTGCTTTTAACACTCCTGGCTAGTGCAAGGGAATATGTGCCAGACTGCATTTGCAGTATAAAAAGGAAATAGGATAGAATCAGTCAGGCCAACTGGAAAACCTCCTGTAAGATGCACAGACACATAGAAATATGTTTAGAAATACTGGACAGGGGAAGAGTCACATGCACATCCTTTGGATCTAGGATTGAAGATGGATGCATCAGTTGTGTGGTACCTACTGTAACTGTATGGTCTGCAAGCACAGCTCAGGGCACTGAGTGGGCACAGACCCAAACGGTTTGTTTCTTGGCAGCAGTCCTGTGGCAGTAATGCTAATATTGGGTAATGTTCTCCAGTGTCTTTTTCCAAAAAAAAAAAAAAAACAGCTCTGGTTTTAAACTTCAGCTGATTATAAGCTGACATAATTTCTTTACCTCAGAACTAGTTTATTAAAAGTGTTGATACCGCCTAGAGGTAGTATTTTCAGGATCAAGATTTCTAAAAACAGTAAAAACTTGTTTGGGAGAATTGCCAGGCTACTATGCCAAGCATAGAAAGAAAAGAGTTCTGGAAGAAGGACAAGAGTTCAAATATGCTTTTTTTCCTTTCTTCTTTTTTTTTAACTTGTTAATCAGTGATGCGTATTGAGTCAAGAAGTCGTATTTCTGTGGAAAGAAATATGAGACTTGACAGACATTCAAACTATTTGGGTGATTGGTGGGTGGAGCAGTTTGAGTTGCTTTCGTATAATTTTAAAACTCATTTTTGTACACGCGTGCAAAAAGACAATATTTTTGTTTTTACAGTAAAGTAAGTAAAGCAAAAAATTAATGTTCTAACTTGCAGAAAAAGAAATTAGAAGGTTGTAACAGTGAAAATGGCTGCAAAAACCTTTTTATTTTCAGTATTGTTGCCTCCCTGGTTTACAACTTATTCATGGCAGATGTTTTCTAAGGAAAGCAAGCAGGTTCATGCATGCATGGATATTGGCTGGGTTTTACAAGCAAATGTAAAACCCCAGTGATTTGTGTGCTCCTGAAATGTTGCATGATGTTGTCACCTTCTAGAAACTTGATCAAAAGTGTAGTACAGAAGATTGCATGAGAGGTATAAACTTGGGCAGAATCTGATGTGTTTTACACATGGAATTTAGTTCTCCCACTTTGCCTCATAATGCTTCCATCTAAGTAATCACAACTATTGGTCAGTTGCTTTGTGTGGGGCATAAATCACTACCTAAAAGTACCCAAAAATAAAAGGTTATAAGTGAAATGAAATTTTACAAGAGAGAAGAAAAGCACCTAGTTTACTGAGGAAGGTCTGATACCTGTCAAAGTATGAAGCTATTAGAACTATACTACATTTTTTTTTTCATTGAAAAGCAAATGTGATAGATATCAAAGGGCATGGCAACATCTGCTGCAGTAAACAAAGTTGTTCTAGAATGTGTTTCTCTTATTTGTAATTATTTAACAGTGGAAGATTATGTTGAGAACATAATTTAACATTTTTAACAGTTTCTGAAGTTTCTGGCTGAACAAGATGACACTTATAATGAAGTCAATGTTCTTCCATTAATGAATGGTAGACTTGCTTTACAAGATTCCTGACTGTGGCTTCCATTAGTGCTGCTCCCAGATAGAAATGAAAGGGTTTGGCTGTACGTGTTATATCTCTTAAGTTCAGAGGCGTTGCTTTTCTGGGGTTGTGTCCTTGCTCAGGCCAGAATGTGTGGAAGGGGGAGGGTGTTACTTTACATAGCTTTGGTTGAATCCCTCTTGCAGAGCTAGACATTTCAAGGTCTTCAAACAGTGGTTGGTGGCTTTTAAAAAAGCTCATGCCCTAGTCTGGTGAAGCAAACAGTCTACATCACCAAACACAATACAGATTCACAAACTATAACGTGATCTCAGTGACACTGATTTCTAACTTGTAAGTTTGAAGTAACATTAGACAATAACTAGCCTTTATCATGTACAGAGCAGTTTCCTCAATTTGTTGTGCCTGAAACAATCTCATCCTGTCTCTCAGGACCATTTTCTCCTTTTCTGCATGCAGAAGCAAGCACTGTCACACTCGGCACTTGCACTTAGAGCTACAAGAGCAGGTGAACAGAGCCCTACAAAGCTGATGTAAATACCAGTGGAAAAATCAGGCTGTTGAGGGAATGTTGTGCAAAATTAAGGCAATAGGCTTATCCTCTCAACAGATCTGCTGCCTTCATTGGCACAGGATAACAGCTTGATATTTGCTCTGCAGCTCAATCTTCCATCTTGTCAGGTAGTGTGCAACCTCTGAGCCTTTGGGGCAGCTGTCTGACAGACTGCACACATCAGGCTTGCACAGGTGTTCCTTACTGGTATTTCTTTACAGGAAGTAAATATATTTCCCAAATATGCCACCTCATAGGTTCTGTAATTGTGGTACTCCCTGTTAACTGTTTTTAAAATAATTTCTCAGCAGGAATTATTTAAAAAGCAGCAAGATTTTGAGCTATGAATGGAGATATTTCTTTTTAACTTAAGAGTAGCACCAGAATATGTTTAGATAAGTTGAAACCTAATTATCTTAGATAGTTTTATACTCTGTTTTAAACTATTCCTTTCTGGGATATGGAGTAGTAACATAGTCACCAGAAAACTGTTTTTTGTTTCAAGATTCAAATTAGGATCTCCCAAAAATGTTTGGTAATCTAAATTTTTTTGTTTGAATTCTATAAGGTTTTCTCCTCATTCTGGCATTATCTTGTTGTGCTTTCCTGTCACTTCTAGTATCTTCCTATGTAGAGAGCAGTAGAGTGTCACACCTCAGGAAAGCCAGGGAGCTGCCATGTTGATATGAGGGCAGCTGGGGGAATCTCTTGTCTCTGAAAGGAACTGATGGTGGGTTAAGATGCTCAACCAGATGAGCTGAGTATGTGGAAAGATTTCTGAGGAGCAGGAATTCATCAGACTCTGGAGAATGCATCTGGGAATCTGGAATAACAGATTGGCCTGACTTTCCCAGCAGGATGCAGGGTCAAGTCTTTGGACTTTGAAGGACTGCAAGTTGTGCCTGCTGTATTCTCAATTTATGGAGTCGTGACCATGGTACTAGGATGCTGTAGTGGGCTTTTTGATATAGAGCTCCCTTTCCCACAAGCTACCTTAGGATGAATTTCCAAAAGACATTTTAGAAGTATGAGTTTGCAGACATAAAATGCCTCTCCATTCCTCAACCTGATCACTCATCTAACTGGGCTGCTATTGTTACTCACAGTTCTAGAGAATTTCTTAGCAAAACCATTTCCTGGGCTAGCTGCATATAATTTCTCTTTGCTGCGGTGAGAATTCTGACAATGAATCTCTCATTGCAGGGATGTATTTGTTCATATTTTTATTCTTCTGAGATTGCCCTCTCTTTTTCCTAGCTCACTGTTATATGACACCACACTCCTTCTGAAGCATATAATACCAACCAGAGACACTGGTCTGAACTGGATGCCTTTCTCTGTCTTACCCAGTATTTCACTTCATGTGATACAGTGAATGTTCAGGTGATTAACTGGGAAAAGCAAATGCAATATTTTTTCCACTGCCTTTGTTCAACAGATGAGTTATTGTCTTTTCTGTATTTTTTAGCCTGTTATATGCAAAATTACATATGGGTAGATTGTGTTCATTTCAATAGTAATTAATTCTTATAGCCATTCTAGAGATTCTCATTCAAGATTTGAAACAGCTGCAGTGGGTTCTTTCCAAGGTCACAATAGATTTACTGTACACTTTGTGGTCACAGCTTAAATGTGCAAAGAATGGCTCTGCTGAGATGAAGGATAAGTTTCTGTGTCTTTGAGCATAGTGCCATCACTGTCACTTGTCCTAGGCACTTCCCAGTTTGACCAAAGAAACAGGAACACTTTCATCAGCAGGATAAAAAGAAATTAAATGTGTGCCAGCCAAGTGTTAAAGATCCTATGGTCCCTCTTTGGTTTTTATGGTAGCGCACTGGCCTCACTTTCAGACTGCTGAAGCAGTGCTTCTGAATAAGCCCTGTACCCAAATTATTGTAGGTTCCTAATTTCAATCAACCCTCACAAAGATAGTGAGCTTCCTTTGCAACCGTCTCTGAAAGATTACATGAGTGAGTACTGTAGAAAAGTTGGATGATTTTGGTTTTATTTTGGAAGACATTGCCACTGTTTTGATAGATTTTTTTTTTCCTTTACTATCTACTTCACTTGCTCTTCTGCTATGATTTTCTCTGAAAAGCAATATTGTGTTTACCTAGTAACAGTGAAGGATAAGTTGTTCTCAGCTGTCAAATGGGAAACTACAATTTGTGTGTGACCTAGAAAGATTTAATGGCAACGTCTTATTCAGTGTCGATGGGAAAGTAGGGGAAGCTGGGAGCAATCTGTGGGATTTTAAAAGGGAGCTGCTTCTCAATGCATGGAAAAATAAAATTGTGTGAGAGGGAAAATGGATCTTTCATTACTTGATAGAAAGCAATAGGGAAAAATAAAACTTTTTTTCCTTCAACAGGTAAAAATATTTATAAAAACAAAGTAACATAAGATATATTCTTATCTTAGAGTACCACATATTGCTTTTTCTCCTAAGTGGACTCCCTAGGAGCTACTGTTCCTAATGTTCTCTCTGCAGAACAAGTTACAGGGGATAGTAAATTCTATGCTTGCAGTTCCAACTGGATGGCTGAGGTTACTACACCCTCTGCCTTAGATCTGTGGGTGCAGGGGTGCCCAAGTCACTCATGAATCACTTTACCATATTGAACAAGTCTGTCAGGCCTTTGGTGAGGCAGACATTGCTGGACATTAACACCCCAGATAATTATCTATTGCTATCTATTCTTGTTTTGAGTAAATACAGGGAGGAGGTTACAGCTGAGGAACTTTGTACTTTATTACATGGTGACAGATTTGGTTTCTGCATAATAATACATCTTTAACATTTCATTAATTTTTCTCTTTACACCATGAAGTGCCATGGCATGTATTTATTAAAGTTGTACCTGAACATGAAGAACAATAAATAGTCTGCTTTTCAGGCTTTGACCATGAGTGCTGTTGTGCCGTGCTGAAGAGCAGAATTGCTTGGACTCTTGACTGTGATAAAGTGTGAATCTTGTGGACATGATGGTGCTTAGACATACTAGTTGACTGCACTAACTTCTGCATATAAACTTTTATAGTCTGCTGAGTGCTTATTCCTCTTTAACATTAACCTTTAAGCATCTGTTAGATTCACTTTGTTGTAGTTAATAACCTGTTTTTATACTGATATATAATTAAATAGCATAAGATATTTGGGTTGGTTTTTTATATTTTTTAAATTTCCTGGTCGTATAAATATCAATGCCTCTGGTTGTGTGGGTCCTCTGCATTTGATTGTGAGAATTCCAGGACTTATTACACTCTGATACTTTAGGGCATCTATATAATTATCTTCTTTCTCAAGACTATGAATTTTATACTCTTCTCATTACAAATTGATGGTTTGTGCCTGTAGACATTGACTTACTTATATTACACAGATACAGATATCATTACAGGCGTTTTGTATTTTTTGTTCATTGAAAGGCTTTTGTCTTAAAATGCAGTAGCTGTTCAACTGATACCCTCAAGAGAATAGTGGGTCTCTCAGACAAAGTATCTGATTTTTTACAATGCCATTGACTGCACATGAATAATGTATGATTATGTCAGTCCACCTCTAGTATTATTTGAAGGCTGAAGTACTTAGAAAATCTATTTAATGACATTTTTAGCCAAGCTGCATTGAATGCTGTTGTGGATGAAATGGTTCTTGATAGTATTTGGAAAGTTGCTGTTGTTAATTTATGTTTTTACAGTTTCCAGACAGCCAGTATGTTTAAGCCAGCTTGGTTATCTTACAGTTGGGACTTTTGGCAAACCATAACAATCAGGATTTCCAGATGTAGTGCAAGCAGACTCTGATTCCACTGACACACATTTGAGTAGAATAACTCTAGATTTCCTTAGAGATGCTCTCCACATTTCATACAACTGAAATCTGGCTCCACTAACCCTGGCACTTTAGTCAAATAAGCAGAGATAATTGTAATGCATTTCCAGTTAGATTTTCATATCTGTATGGCACCAAGTCTGAAGAAAAGTAGTGATTAGATGTAATAGTTGCTTTAGAGATTATTTATAGATTTTACTAGAACTCTGTGAGCAGTAAATGATACATCCATATCTTCAAAGCAGAGCTATGTTATGAAGGCAAAACAAATTTTTAATATTAGTTTTCAATTGAGCACATATAAACAGGACAGCTTTAAAATGTTAACAATTTGAAAAGAATAGTGACTTTCAAAATAGTAGGTATTTACAAAGCTGGTATTGACAGTAAAATGAGTGCCAGAAGAGCTTTGCATCTTCTAAAGAAGTGATAAGGAACTATTATGTGAGCTTTTGAAAATAATTGAGGGATAAGTGATTATTAATGAAGATACAGTGAGTTTTCACTGTTGCTGAAGATTTGGAGGTATTTATCAGGAACAGGACATTAATTTAAAAATGCCATACTTACTGTTGGCAAAGTTCTGTTCTGGAGCTTTGCACAACATGCATGGGTATAAAGAGTTCTTAGGATGGTAGCAGCAGAGAGGACAGTTTGTTTAATAAGACTGAGGAAGAAGCAGGGGATTTGACAGTCTCTAATGTCCTGAATAAAGAATCTTCATTATGTTTGTCATAACTGAGTTGTATTCCTCCTGCTGCAGCTTGCATACATCTAATCACACAAGGAGACAGGAGGCTTTACCCTGCTCATTTCCTTCTTCACCCAAGAGAAATTTGGTCTGAGATGATGATGATTCACAATGCACTTTATTAGAAACATTAAATAGAAAAAAGAAAAAACTGTGTCCCTGTATACAGAAGCCATTAGCAACTGATTCTCCAGGAGCCCATGAAAAGATAAACAGGAACAGAATATAAAATTCAGGAAGATCTCTGAAGTGAGAGAAGTCTGACACAGTACAGTAAGGTGCAGACGCACTCAATATATGCCATGTGCACTGAAGGTGAAAATATTTGGAATTAATTTCTTTTCACTAAAAGGATGAGATCTGAATAATGGCGACCTTCTTGCAGAAGTTAATGTAATTCCGAGACTGGAGGTAAGCAATGAATGGACATGCTTTTAAGAGAGCGTGCAGAGACCTGGGGAGAATGTGCAAGTCTCTGAAGAAAGGCATGCAATCAAATAGGTATTTTGAGTTCAGTATGAGTAAGAAAAAGCACATAAAAAATTGCCTGGTTGCTATGACCTTAAACAAGGACCTTTCAGATGAAAGCCTGCTTTGATACCATCAACACACTTTGGGTTTAGCTTATCTTTAACCTAGCAGAAATGGAATACTCAGTACTGTCTTTGCAGATCACAAGGTTTTAGAAGTCCGAAAAGATCTATGTAAGAGTCTGTGCCTTACAATATGATAAAATCAATGTTGAACCCTCAAGTCCTACAAAGTGTTCTTTACTACGAGCAGACAGATACATAGTGATTGTTTAAGCAACAAAATTTTCTTATGTGAGGGAAAAGTCTTACGTAGCATTGCTTGTGATCAACCTGAAAATTCTTAAAATTACATTCGTTAAAGGCGGCCAGGGCTAGGGATTTTGAGATGCCTGGGTCTCTGAATCAGTGATGTTAAGTTAAACAGTTTTATTACCTCCCCTCCTCAATGCCTTTTGTGTTTATTTAGAACTCTCAAAAAAAAAAAAAAAAAAAAAAAAAAAAAAAAAAAAGCCAATAGATCCTAGTTTCAGCATGATAATTCTGTGGCATACTGAGTGAATGAGGGTTTTTCCCCCTTGTTCTGTTAAAACAGTTGAAATATTCAACCATTGTTTTCTGTAAGGTCTTAAGAGTACTTGTCAGAAGAAAAATAATATCAATACTAAAGATTAAAAATTGCCTTAGGTATAAGAAACTATTTATCTTGTTTTCCTCTTTAGTAGTTAGTGTAGTTAATTTTTCTTACAGTTGGATGTAGATGCTATTTTACTACTTCCACTTCTTGCACATCTCTTCAATTGCAAATATGGATCAAAGTGATCTATCATTTATATCTTTTTTTTAACCTGCCTGGGACTGAGATACACTTCCATTGTTTAAATAGAGGATTTGAATGGCTATAGTAGAGATATATAAAATAGTGTATTTAAGCTATTTGTGATCCTCTTCAGGAAATCACTTGGTTTGCTACCATGATGCTGTTCTTGGCACTGCTTTCAGGAGCACCAAACTTCCAGCCTGTGTTCTTGGAAGAAACTATTAGCATTGAAAGGAATAGAGGAGGACTAAGCAGTATGTGACTGATCAAAATTTTGGTGGAGAGGAAGCTGCTTGTGAGTCAGCAGTGTGCCCTGGCAGCAATGAAATCAGGTAATATGTGGGTACACGTTGACAGGACTGCAGTTAGATCAAAGGAGGAGATTATTCCTTTGTTTCTTGGGCTTGCTAATAAAAGGGAAATTACAAACAGGAGCACACTCAGTGAAAAGTCACCAAGATGATGCCTTTGCCCTGTGAAGAGGGGCTGAAGGAATGGGGCTCATTCACCCTGGGGATGAGTTTAAAGCTAACAGTGTCCAGTCAACACCTATTGAGGATGTTAGCAAGGAAACACAACCAGGCTCTTCACTGAGGTATATGGTAGGGAAATGAAAGGCAAGAGCTGTGAACTGAAAAAGGAAGATTTAGACTGCTAGATATAACAAAAAGCTATTTCACCTTGAAAACAGCTAAGTATGGGAACACCATTGCTGGGGAGTCTTCATTGTAGGACGATTTCAAGGCTTGCCTAGAAGAGGCCCTGAGAAAATCAGTATGACCCTCCTTTGAGCAGGGGATTGGTCCGAAGACCTTCTGAGGTCCCTCACAAGTTGACTGGTCCTATGAGCCTGTAAAATAGAGGACTTCTGCAGATAGTCTTAAAACCTCCTGTGAGCCATCTCATGGCAAACTGGGTTCCTCTTTTCATATTCTATTATTGCTGCATTTCAGATAATCTAAAAATGTAGACAGATAAACTGGGCTTTAAAATGCACACCTGAACAAAAGCAAGAGGAGCTGTTAAACCTTGGAGCTATATATGCTGGATGATCTAGGCCCTGTATTTTCTATCTGCTTCCTAAAAGTAATTTAGGCAGAAGTGGACAAAGTTTGGGTTAGGTTCACCTTCCTTGCTTGCTGTCCAGACCTTTTGGGACAGAAAGGGACCAAACACAGTAATATATGTCAGTGAGGCATTGGAACAGCACACTAATGCACCAGTCCTCACAGGGTTCTGGTTACTTGAGATGTCACTGGACTGAGGAGTTTAAATGTGACAGGTTTGAAATGCAAAGAGTGTGATTAAATAGACCACGTGTCAATTTTGGGACCACACTTTTCTAGCTGGCTATTTTGACTTTGTTGTAAGCCAAAATGTGAAATACTGAGTTACACAAAATCATAAGTTTGCAAAAAGCAATTAACTGACTTCTATCCTACATCGACAGAAAGTGCAATGCTACTTTGGAAGGCTGTTTGTTTCAGAGAAGCCTGATACTGATTTTGAAAGACTCCATACTCTTGCACTTTTTGGTATTTCTCTGCAGTCTTGGCATACTACTGTGTCCACACTTACAGCTTTGTCCTTCCCTAACATTTGCTGTCTTGCTGACCGCATCTTCATATTACCTTTTTAAATTCTTTATTTTTTACAGAAACATTGACCTCATTCTTGATGATTGGTACAATGGTGACAATCATTTTCATTTGCACAGAAATTCATTTCAAAAAGGTCTAACAAATTGGTATATGGTGACAGGTGAAGAACTGTAATTTCATTACTAAATTGCGGTCATTTCAAAGGGTCAAAATAAGCATCTGTTTAATAGCCTTGATCCTGCAGAAAGCAATGTGAAAAGTTTGAAAGAGCAATTTTAAGTGCTTCCTTTTTAATGCATCTTAATATAAAGAAAACAATCTTCGACTAAATAATAGCTTGCAGAATTCTTATGCAGTTATGATTAAGTCCTAGCAGGATATAATAATGCCATGCTGCATAGGTATTTGCCGGAGATATTAATGTATCTGTCTTTCAGTACACTTGGAAAAGAAG
This sequence comes from Chamaea fasciata, assembly GCF_029207755.1. NCBI lineage: Eukaryota > Metazoa > Chordata > Aves > Passeriformes > Sylviidae > Chamaea > Chamaea fasciata. Next base: position 65,158,083 of record NW_027094086.1, on the reverse strand, counting down.
TCACCCAGCAACCTCACGTATCATGGCTTCTATGTGTAGTGCCTTCAGTCATGTGTGGGTAAACTCAGGGAATCTAAATAGACTAACTGAGGAGACACGAAGATGGCCTGTTTGCTCATAACCTTCACTCAGAAAGGAGTTAAAAGTAGATGGCAAATCAGAGGTTTTCTTTGTCTAGTCACTGGGAAATTATGCTCAGGAGTGATGTTTTGAATATGCACTTGTAATTAGAATGATGTTTCATTTCATCTGCTGAAAGTTTGATTACAAAGTATGTACAAGGATAGAAAGAGTAGATAATTATCTTAAAACAGGGAGTAATACATCAACTCTTCTCTCTGAGCCAACTCAAGTCTTCATGAAAGTGTAGACAAAGCTTGCTGCTCATGATGCTGTCAAGGGCAAGATGTCAGCTGCACTTGCCTAGTGGGACTTTCCTCTTTCACAGTAACAGTGTTCTCCAACTCAGCCTCCCTCCGTGGCAGCAGCACGACTGAAGGGCTATTCAGGGGAGAGAAACTGCATATGATGCTGACGTTGCTGGATCCCTTCTCCAGCCATAAATGCGTTGGCATTCTGCTGTCAGAGACATCTTTTACTTACACCTACTGTCTCCAGGCTAGCTGTTGTAAAACCAGTGTGGACACTGCATCATAGAAAAATTAGAATAGATAGTTCTTCCCTTGCGGATATTTGGGTTCAAAGACACTCCCTGTGAAGTTTTGGGTTTTTTCCCTAGTAGATTTCCCTGGTTTTGTGTGAACTGAAATGGCTCCATAGAATTCCAAGCATGAAGGGGAACAAGAGAGTTAATTTATAAAGTAAATCTTGTTGTGGCAGGTCAGCTTTCAGACACAAAAAAGCAGACATTGTTAGTGAAGTTGGTGCTACAGGAACCTAAATATCTCAGTGTGATTTTCTTTTCAAGTCTCCAATATAAAGGCTTCAGGAACCTAAATACAGAGGGCAAAGTCTAAGAAAGAGCTTATCAAGTAGAAGACATCCAATAAATTCTTATGATATGACTTGTCTCCTAGTGTCATTTCTCAGTTTTATTAAAGCAGTTTGTATGTTAAAATGATAAGTAAGTAAGCCATTTTTCTTCCCTCCATGTTGTATTGAACCATGAACATTTTTCTGTTTCTCACATCAATAGACATTGTTCCAACAGAATCATAGACTATTCAGTTTGATGGCAGTTCAATTTCCTATAAAACTAGAGAGGTCCATAGTTCTGGAGATTAACTGCCTTTAGGTATTGTTTTGGCATAATGCTAACTGTATGGTAGCCAGCTGATTTAGAAAGCAACTTTTGTCTCAGACAATAAAAGAAATTACTTCATATAATTTCAGGAGAAATAACAGATTCTGTTCATAGATGCCTGCATGTCTGTGTGCTTATACTTATTTGAATATCCATATAAAAATTTGGCTTATGTGTTTGAAGAAATCCTCAGGATGATAGAGCTACCTCTCCATTCCTTCTCTTGCTCTCTCTACTTTCTCCAGAGAAAAACTATTGCTCTTTCTTTAGTCCAGCTGATATAAAGGCTTTAGGCTTTAATTTAAACTCTCATGAGGCTCTGAGGCATTAACTTGGGTTTAAATGCTTAAAACGTCTACATTTTCAGATGCAGTGTTTTAGAGCTTTGAACTAGAGCAAATGATAAGCTCTACCTTAGGATGAAGCAGCTGGGCAAATTTATCTGGTGCTTCTTACACTTTTTGAAAGCTGAACACTTCACAGCTGCTCACAAATGCACTGTGTTTCTATTTTAGGGTACACCTCCTGGCTGTTAAAATAGCTGCAGAGCATGCCCAACACAGTGTTCAGAGGCTTTGAACTTTGCTAGGTCAGAAGTCTTTCAAAAGACCGGGAGAGCTAAGCAAGGACCATGTACTTGGGCAAGGAGCATTTCTCACAGCCCACATAGTTTTGAAGTAGCCTTGTTAAAAAAGAGTAAAATGTACAGTCTGCTGTTCTACCTCTTTCATACAGAAACAGATGGTGGATTTTTTTTTTTTTTAAGTGTCCCCTAAAGGTACAGGCTTTAAATCTTGAGCTGCATTACGCACCCTCTCATCTAAGAATGTTTGTTTTGTCTTTAATTTTCAGGTATGTGTTGTACCTGACAGTGCTTTGAGGGTGGAGGCAGAAACTGTGGAGAGGCACTGTAAAGTGTGTCATTCCACTGAACTTCTGTGGAGTTGTGTTTCCTATTGAGGAGGATGTGACATCGCAATTTAGAAAGAATTTTGTTTTACTCTTCCCAAATTTCAACTCAATAGACTAGTCATAAGCATTAAAGCCATGTTTCATTTCAGTAGAGATCCAGCTCAGTCTCATTCTATATTTCGTCAATTCACAAGGATAAAACACAACTCTGCTTGTCTTTTATATATAACTGACATCCACAGATGCTCCAGCACAAGATGTAGTTACTACTTGTGATAATCTGACAGAGCACTCAGAGCAGGCCAAGAATGGAAACTTTTGCATTTACAATTTTGCTAGTGGTTTCTTTACATGGATTCAGATTGGAGAAGTCAATGGAAGAAGAACATCAGGGTTTTCCAAGTGGAAGATAACATCTTTGGCTTGGGGAGTCCTTGAATTACTGGATTCCGGGAGAAGTATGTTTGGCCTTTACTCACAGTATTCTAGACAGCTACTGCTAACAGTGGTAGCAAACTTTGTTTGACTTTTGTAAGATTATTTGCAAAATTGCTAATAATACCAAGCATAGAAGAACTGAACCTTTTTCAGTCATTAGTATATGCTATTCAGATGTACACAGCAGTCCATAACTCCAGCTGTAGCATTTGGAGAAAACAGTATGCCAGGCTGAGGAAATTATGCCTTCATTGAAATATATAGCTCAATTTTTAGCAAAACAAATCAGAAGTAGCCTGAGACTTCCCCCAGATAGTTCTTGGGATATCCAGAGGATAATCACAAACTGAGATGCTGACGTTTCTGCTAGGTACAAGAATAGAATTTTGGGGTACTGCTTCTAAGGCAGGATAGAATACATTCATATATTTCAGTGAATTTTGGTTATCTTCTTTACCAAATGTATAGGAAATTAAAAACCCGTGGAGTGTCTTTTGAAGAGATTTCCAAGAAAGGAACAGGGCAGTGGTACATGTACTTCTAAAGAAATTGCATCAGTTTAAGAATTGAGATGGATTAAGAATTCATAACTAAATGAGGACATGAATATAATAGTGTCTGTCCACATCTTACTGGAAGGAAGAATCAAATAGACACCAATGCCAAATATTTGTATAAGATTTAATACTAATACTAATATAAGTGAAAGGAGATAAGATTCAAATTACAGTAGTTGACTCACCACTACAATTTATAGTGTTAGAACTAATGTGAACTGAAATTCCAAGTCTGAGCAGGAAGAATATATTACCTGAGCTGCACTAATGACTGCTTGACCAGAATGCTAGAACATACAACTCCTCCATAGAGGATGTTACAGATGCAAAATGTAGATTCAACAGGAAACTGAAAAACCATTCAGACAAGAGACTTGTCAAAGACTGCTTTTGTTGACATTTTGGTCATTACACAGGCTCTGATGTGTCTCAGTGCAGGTTATCAGCATTTCACAGAGTACATCCTTCATCATTTATACACTTCACCACAAGTTTGCAAATTTCCCTCCTGCTTTATAAAACTGGAAAAACTCCACATAACATGATGTTGAACTAGTGACAATCAGACTGATGACTGATTCATAAAGAAACTGTTAGAAGCAAGAATTTTTCCTATGGGAGACAGAATGAAAGCTCTCCAGTTTACATCTCTTAATAAACTTCTGTGTAATGAAGTAAAGCACTATTTCATTTATAATGTGGTAGGTATGATTCTGATTCTTAGTGCTCTCTGAAAAAAGATTATCTAAATTTGATTATAGTAGAAATAGATCAAAACCTAATATTCAAATTTTCATCTTCTATATAATTATAATATGCTGAAAAGTATCTATATAATTTTGGATCTGGGAAACAACTGATATTTTGGGGTTTTAAAGGGCATGTTTTAGCAGAATAAAGTTGTATGTGGTGCAACTAGAAAAACAAATTCATTATTCTTCAAATAAGTTTTAGCTATTATTATGATTGAGGACACCTTGCTCTTGCCAGAAGAGGAGGACCAAATGGATTAATTTAAAATTGAGTAAATCAGGAAAGGCAGTAACATCTTCTGAGGAAAATGGTGCAGAAATATAAAAAGCAAATATAAAATATGAGGATTTGGATCTGGGAGTGAGGGGGTTGTCAAATGTCTTGGAAATAATGACGTGTTGACACTGAGCTGAGAAATTATAGCACGTTCTTAGGGGTGGCTGAGAAAATTCTAATACCAGTAACTCACTGAAAAAATCCTTAACCTAAACCAGCCACAATAACAACTGAAACTGCCATGTTATAAAGAAATGGAGCCCCTAATGAATCGCCATGCAGGGGATTTGAGGTGGGGGGGAGTTGGGGGGTTTTTTGGGTTGGTTTTTTTTTTTTTTTGTGTAATCAAAGCTGTGTCTTCACAGCACCTAGAACCTGTAGCATACAAGCAAGTCCACTTAGGAAGAATATAACTTTTATTACTTCAAGTTCATCACACAAAGTTTTTCTTGGGATAGCAGCACTGCTTGTTTTCTTGTAGTTTTGTCTTTATTCTCCTGAGCTATTAATGTGCTTTTTAACAAGGTCCTTTTCTTTTTCACATATTCAAATTTCCATTTACTCATATCCATATCTTAGGAGGTCTGTAGTTCCCAGAAGGAGTTCTTTTTATAATGTTTCACTCTGTGCTGTTTCATTGGCATTTTTATGTCTAAGCAAAGTTTAATAATGGAAATTAGGGGAATAGAACACTGCAGTGTGGGAGGAAGAGAGAGAAAGACAGTGTTCTATTCTGAAAGGGAAAAATTTCTTTGTTGTCATTGAAAGAATGTGGAGGAAGGATTTTTTTTTATTTTTATTCATATGCCTCCTTCTATCCCTAGTGCTATAAAGGAGGTGTCTGCCTACAACCCTACCATTTTTGTGCCATTGACAGTCAATTACTTATTAACAGTGGCTTGGACTGTCATATGCATAGACAAATTTTTCTATGCTTTAGCCAAAATTTCTGTAGAGAAAAGAAAATAGAAAAGTGAAAGAAGAAAAAAGGAAAGAGAAGAAAAAAAAGAAAAGGAAGGAGAAGGAAGAGAAGGAGAGGAGAAGAAAAAAGAAGGGAGCATAAAATTTTGTCAGGATCCTTCTATTAGGGAAGGGATGATGCCGTATAAGAAAAAAACCTTCCCATAGGTATATTCTGGATAAGATTTTCTTTGCTGTTTTGTTTTGGTGTTTTTTGTTGTTTTTGATTTTTTTTAACCAGCCTACAGCTCTGTTTCCCACGTTCTCGTCGGCATGTACCAACTTACATGATCTTGGACTATAGCCCCAGTGGTTGCAGAAAGCAATTTTTAAAGCAATTACAGAAATGCAAAACCCAGATGCAGCTACAAAGAATTCTCAATGCATTATTTAAAAGGCAGGAGAGGCTTTAATTTTTAATTAGTTATTAGACTTGAAAATATCTATTTAGAGGAAGCCTCAGGTTTTGACTTCCCAATGGTGTCAGTGTTGGAATCTAGTGAAACTAGTCTAGAATCCTTCCCTTATAATATACAGCAGTTGAAAACAAGAAAGCAGTGAAACAACCCTCCCATGTGAAAAAAAGGTACTTCACCTGTTAAGTCTGTGTAAGCAAACACTGATGTAGCGAAAAGAATTTGAATAATTGATTTGAAGCCTTATCTTTACAAGGGAGTTCAGAAAGGTTTTAGTTGATGCAGAATTCTGTCATGTCAGAATGTTTTCTACTCCAAAAATTTCTGCTACTGTCTGATTCCCAAAAAGTTCAACATGATTAAGAAATTTTAACCAAAGCTTTTTCTCCACTGTAGGAAAACGAATGGGAAAAAGACCTCAACCAAAACAAATTATAAAAAACAGCCCCTCATATTCTTTCTCTTACAGTAGTAAGGTGCTAAAGTTCTTTGTAAATGTTACCCAGATGACTTAGAAACATTGGCTGGTAAAAGATCCCAAGAAATCCATTGGATAGATGGGGAAAATATGTAGCTTCCCTAACTTCCCCAGCAAGGCACTGATAGAGATGAGAAAAGAAGGGCATTCAATTTCTGCAGACTTGCTGAAACAGGGACTGCTGCTCTAAGTCAAATGTTTGTTGAAGGCCCCTATGTTTTTATCTGCACATATTTTAATTTTATTTTTTAGTGATTACTGCTTAGATGGGAGATATTCTGAAATGCATTGATCACATATCAGGAACAATTTTATGGAGAAAACAAAATTGTGCATAATTTTCAAATTTTCCTGAGTAAATATGTTCCCTAATAATTATTCATCTGCTTTCTGCTTGAGCATGCAGGAGCAGTAACGATTTCTGTTTGTCAACATATACACAAAAAACATCAAGCTGAAATACTGGTTTGGAGTAGTCAGGCTGATTTTTTTTTTTTTGCACAAATCTCTTGACAAAATTTCTCTTTTCATCTGTAGTGGAAGATTAGGGTTCATAATCTAGTTCTCTGATAATGTAATGATGCAGGAGTTATGATTACAGGTCTTTCATAATAGCAGAGAGTGAGTAAATTCAGTCTTTTCTGAGGTACTGAAATGACAAATATATCACTTAATTCAAAGTATGACTACAAAAAATCACAACTGGCATGGCTCGTACATACACAGCATCTCTTTGACTTTCACAGGGTTATCAATGTCTGTCATACAGCACTTCCTTTCTTGCCACATTGTGTGTTACTATGAATGTTTTTTAATTCTGTCTCTTAACTGTAAGGTCAAATTGAATTTCGGGCACCAGAATGGATGACCACAAAAATAATCCCAGCACTCCAAATCTGAAAATAATGTATTCACAGACTGAGGTCAGGGATTAGCAATATGAAGCACGTTAACGAAATGCTAATAGAAGCAAACCTTTCCTCCCTCTCTATGACTTTAACATCTTGGTCACTCCATAGCCATTTAGTCAGCCTGACTCATTATAGTGTTATACAATGGGGATGCAAAAAATGTTGCTTTATAATCAATGCTGGAAACAAGTTATATGTAAAATTTGGGATTAAAAAACTTGCAGGGAAGATGTGGCTATCATGGCTCATGAAGTCCAGAAAATTTTAGTGGTAAATAATGTTTATAGGAACAGTAATCAAAGGATGCCACGGAAGCAGGCATCATACACAATGGCAGCAAAAACTTGCCATTGTCCCAGAGCCTGAGACCTGCTTGCTGGTCTGCCTGCTCAGGTGTCTGCTGTTTAGGCTGTGCTTCTGGCTGATCTTCCAGTTGATGCAAGGGTACAGGAGAGCACACGCAGGGTACTGTGAACTGTGTCATGTCCAATCTCAACGATGCATGTAAACATGGATCCAACATCTACGTGGTTCTCAGGGAGAGCCACAGTGATGGATAAGCTTTAGGGTGTTCAGCACTCTCTATTGACAGTGTGGTTGGACTGGAGCCTGGATGAAGGCAAGAGTTTTGATGGTACTGCTCTGCCCTGGCTGTGAGCTGCAGCTGTGTCTGTGGCTCAGCATGTGCCAAGACATTGTCTGGGCTACAGCATAGGCCTGAGGACGTGATACAAACCCCAGTATGAAGAAGTAGTATAAACTCTTTAATAGGCTATTGTCAGACAACAGGAGAAGGAAAACATTATGTTAAGCTTAGTCTGATGCTACAAAATTCTTTTGGAAGAATTCTATGGTTTATTATTTAAATAATAATAATAATATTCCTGTTGTCTGTTTTCTTGTAGACATGAATCTCACCATGTCCTTCATCATCTTTTCCCAGAAACATATCTTGTTTTCTTTTGCTTTGTGTTGTTAGGGCAAACTTTGAGATTCCATTCACTACATCTTAGCTTTCATTTCACTTTACAACTATTCCCTCTTTGTATCAGCCTTGAATATGAAAAGAACTTTAGTACTGTAGAGTTGCATTTAAATCAAAGAAAGAAAAAGAGAAAAAAAAAGAAAATAAGACATTTGGAACACCAAGACAAATGAGTTTTCATTTGAACATTTCTGCAACAATATTTCTTGAATGTTATGCTCTGTCTTCTCTGCATATGAAAAAAAAATTCACTTTTCTGTTTTTTCCACCTTTGGGTTACAGTGAAGTGGTTTAATCAGTGACAGTGAGTGAGGCAACTTCATTTTTGACACAAAGGCATGCCTTGCTGATCACTTATGTTCCTAGTCTGAGAGACACCTCCAGGAATGTGGGAAGGAATTGTTCCATAAGCCTGTTCTCTAAAGTACAGATACAGTGCATTAGCTATGAGGATGCAGCAAGAGCAGTTTGGGGAGTCACTGGGGAAATGTTCTGATACATTTCTCCCTGCTTTAGCTCTTTCATGCCTCCTCTTTAGTCCTGTCCTTATGTCTTTTGAGAGAAGTTTCTGATAGGCAATGTTTTGCAGTCACTTTAGGTTTCAGAGTAGCTGTTAGTAGGGCTGCAGTGGCTTTCAGAAAGAACAAAGGAATAAATAGAAAACATTTAAGAGCTTCAGATCCCCAAAAGAGGATGGTTTCATCCCCTTTTGGCTATTTTTCAGACACACATTTTATTGTAAATGAAGGCTGGAGTACCAATCTATAGGCTGGTGTCCATTACTGCTTGTGTATGGAAAAATAATTTGATAGGCATAATTAATCTAGTCTGCAAAAAATCTGTATACATCTCTTGCTATATGCTAGGACATTAACTGAATCTCTGTCTCTCAGGGTAGTGGGTACTAATCTGTCAGAAAATGGAAATGTGTTAACTGTGTTAAGTCTGTAGAAGCGCAGGGAAGATAAGCAGAAGAATGGGAAGCACCTCAAGTTTTAAATATTGAACTTGTTCTTTGAAGTTCTGTTGCTCTGTTTAAGAGATTCATTTCAGACAGTTGGCCTGAACAGCTCACTTTTGTTTCTGAATGATTTGCTGAATGGGAAAAAAGTATTGTGAGCTTTATATAAATTAGAAAAAATGGATTTGTCATAAGTATTACTGAGCTTGTATTACAAAAAAAGCTGCTTTTTGCTCTATTCCAGAAGATGAAGCATTTTTACAGGAGGCTTTCATCCCCATTTCTAGATGAAGCCATTTCACAAACAAAGGTCAAACAAAGCGCCTAATTTTTTGGCATTTTCCTACTGCTGAGATGATGTAGTCTTTTAGCCTTTCCATGAGTCAGACTTAATGAACAAATCTGGTAGGTTCATTGGCATATGCTCACCAGCCAAAATCCTTAGCGGTAATGGCTGGCTATTCCATTTGTCACACAATTCAGTAAATACTCTGTGGGAGAAAAGGTTCTTCTCTGTAAGATGCTAAGGAAGCCAAAATGTTTCTCTCTTCATCTTTGTTTAATTTTTCATTCAGTTAATGAAATAATTGAGAATCAGGCCTTAAAAATATGATTGCTTTATTAATAATGGATGGGCACCATTAGAAAGGGCTAATCAACCTGTTAGACTATTTTTTTAATAACATGTGCAACATAATGGTAGCATTGTAAAGCTCTCATTTGAAGGGATATTTTCCCCAGCTGGTTGCATTTTCATTATTACTGATTCATCAAGTGCACGTGGTGATTTTAAATCCGTTTCTCAACTTATCATTGCTATCAACTGAAATATTTGGACTTAATTTTCAACAGGCATAAGATAATGTAGCTTTACTTAAACGAGATATATCACCCAAAAGTGATTTATATTACCCATTTACTGATTTATATTACCCAAAACTTTAAGCTGCAGTTCATGCCAGGTCTCAGCAGGACTCAGGATCGCTCAACCACCCCTGGCTGTCTCCAGAGTACTCCTCTCATCCTGTGTGCCCACTTCCTCTCCTCCACTGCCTGACCTGCAGGGGCACTGCCTTTATGTCGCACAAGCCACTGATACTGCTCTCCTGCTTTTCTCTCTAGCCCTCATTTCAATTTGTGTAATTAAGCTAAGCATGGCGCCAGCTCAAATTTAGTTATAATCGCAGCCCGAGACTGGCTTTTCAGACTGATTTTTCCTGTGTGTTCTTGTGTGTCAGCCTCTAGCACACAGCAGTAGTTTTGAAATGCTGTATGTAATCAACAGTTTGGAGAAGGAGCATTAGTAAAATTGAGCGGGACTTTATGATGTGTTTATTAACTGTAGTGAGAGCTGGATGGTATTCCAGAAATGCTTCCCCTTAATGTTATTTTTTAATAAACAATACATGTTAGTTACACCCTATGTTGGAACAGCATAATCTGGGCCATGCCTTTAAGTAAAAATATGTAAAATGAAAGAACAGGATGAAAGAATGGGCTGAAAAGTGCCTGGTAATGGATTTGCGTTTTGTCAGTCTCATTTGTTTATTTGCAACAGCAATTGGAACAGACCTAGTCAAGTTATGTGCCACAAATGTGCTTGTAATCTCATGATTTCCTGTCAATTCTGCTCTAAATTGCACCCTAAAGTTCTGGCAATATAGCTCAGCAATAATAAAGCCTCATTTTATTTTATATAAATATGTATATAACATAGGTGTAATTAGATACACACAGAGAGAAATGTGTGCAATACATATGCACACATCTATACATTCACTGTATGTGTTTTTATAAATATCTTTCCAATAAATCGAGTAATTGAAAGAAACTCTGCAAACCCAATATGTCACGTTTTGGTAAGATTTCAGAACCATTTTCTTAGTATTTGTATTTTAATTTGTGGTGTTCTTTGGCCACTGGGAAGAAGCTGTTCCCAGAGGTGTCTCTGCCAATAACCAGCACATTTTTTCAGCTCCTCTGAGTGCTCTGATAAAGAACTGCAAGATCTCACACACCACTGTCTAGGAAAGGGGAAGCAAGACACCTTCAGACAATCAATGTTTCAGCTGCCAAAGCTAAGTCGGCAGTGATATTAATGTGTACACCCATGTGTGAAGTTGGACCTTAAAGAGCATGTCCATGTGTGCAGAGTGAACAGTAGTGCAAAAAAAGTCAAGTGCCTCCTGTCAGTATCTGCAAGAAGGGGTTTCTTGTGAGCTTTTGAGATTACACTCTGAAATCTTCCTTCCTTTATTCTTGGTCACATCACCTCTCTGTTCTGCCCATGATGTCAGCCTGAAGGTTTCCTTACCCTTCAGATCAGAGATGAAGTGAAGACTGAATACTGGAAACCTCAGGTCTCCAGTTCAAGGTGTGTTATACCTAATAAGTTATTTAGCTACGAACAGTTATAAATCCTGTGGACTGAGGCTGTGTGACATTCTAATCTATCTACACACTCACTTTGATGTTAAATATTGGGAGAAACACTTGACAGGCCACAGAAGAAATCCTGAATTCACATGAAAATGTGGTTTTCACAAAGTTCAGTTAGAATAAAACAATGAAGGAAAGCTTTTCACTTCTTTCACAAAAGAATATATTTTGCCTGTATTAACATACCACTTTTACCCTTGCCTTCTGACTTAAACTTTTCTTAGGCTGTATAAGGGAGTCTTTTTGTTGAAGCAGATAGTGGAAACCTTTACATGAAAAGATAGTACCATAATAAGATACGGTGCTCTGTCTAGCCCTAATTTCTTTCTACTTTCTTTTCTTTCCTTCATGTATTTTTAGTTCTTTCTTACCTCTATTGATGCTGCTTCTCCCATTTTTTTATCATGACACTGGCTGAATATATGATGTGTCCAGGCTAAGAAAATAACTTTTTCACATCTCACTTTTATTCTTCAAACTGCAAGCCCCCCCCCCCCCGAAAAGAAGAAACCAAGAAGAAAATAAAATTACTTATTACACAAAATGAAACCAGTTGTGAACGGTTTATTCTTTTTGCAAGCCCCATTCTTCCCTCCCCTTCTTTCCTGTTCTACAAAGATTCTGAACTTGCACCTGCAACAGTAGCAGCAAAAAAAAATGTTCTTTTCTCCCATTAATTTTTTTTTAGATATTGCTGGGAGAGGTTTCCCATCTGACGTAGTGCAGAACACAACTCAATTTGCTAACAATCAAGGTTATTCTAGAAAGTCTGCATTTCTCACCTCTTATGCAATCCTATCACAGAACAGTGCAAATCCTGCCTGGCCTTCCTGCAACCCACTGTGATGTGTATGCAGTAGGCTTTTGTTTTTCTGGAGGTCTCTGCGTATTGGTCACCCTGGAGCAGCCCACTGTGGCATGAAATGCCCTGTGGACTGCTCCATGTCTCTGTTTGTTCCTGCATTTTCTGGGCACATATCTCTGAGGCTTAAGCTTGAAATAGGGAGACAAGGATGACTAGGAAGTACAAGGAAGGGTTTCCAGGGCCTGGAAGGTGAGCCTGTGGCTGGAACCAGAGCCACAACCACCTCTGCAACCCCACCCAGATGAAGTGGCCTGACTCTTCCTGACTATCCATTTAGGGCCCTTTTTTTGCAAAAGCAAAACTCATTGAAGAATCGCTGTAATGATGTAGAAGAGCTGAAATAACACCTGTATTTTTAGTGAAGGTTAAAGGGTATAATGTACATAAAGATATATTTGAATATTATCATGATTTTCTGTCTTCATACAGTTAGAAAAGCAATCCTCCAGAAAGGTTCATTAAATCTTCTGCTTCTTAGGTGCTTTTTGACTGCTGCCCTCTACAAGAGTATGCATGTAAAATCTGACAAATCAGAATATGATTCTGTGTCCATTAATTTACCCTGGCATGGTGTCTCTGGCTTCAGTGCCTCTACAAGTCAAATGCAGCAGAGAAGGGCAAAAGCAAAACATCCCCTTCCTAGCTGTAGCTGAGTGGTAAATGATTCTCACCTTATTTCCACCTTTTCCTTGCATGCCCACCCTGCACACCAGCAGCTTGCAGGATCTGTCCCTGCAGCTGTCTCTGCAATGGTTTTCCCCCATCTGAAAAAACAACTGCTCTTTCTATTCCAGATCTTGTTATTGATGACCTGCTCCTTCTCAACTTACCTGGTCATCACGAGCTTTTATATTGCACATGATTCTTCTCTCAACCTACAGTCAGAAGTCTATTAGCCATAATTGGAAAATTGAACCTCTTCCAACTGTGGGTAGCTTATTTAGACAAGATAGGTTTTGCATGTAAATGGAGCACATTACGTGTCGATTGCATTGAAAAGTGACTCTTAAAACTCTGTTTACATTTTCTTAAGTTTCAAAATTATTATGCCATCTGCCTACATTAAGTTTAGAAGCATTTCATTTTCATTTCTGTTTATCTTGCTATTTTAGTCTTATTTAGCTAATTAATATCTTTTTTGCTTATTTGGCATTCCCAAATAAGCAAACTTTCTCATGCAGAATATAGTTGAAAAATGAAAATTTTCAGTTAGAGATTATTAACTTTCTTCATCTATTATTCTCTAAATTTACATATTTGTGGGATTTTTTTCCCAATTTAAGCAAAGTAACTTGTGACTATAATCATAAACTTATGAGGGTTTTTTTGTATTGATTTAAGTAGAAAATGATGTTACGTAAATTCTTGGTGTTATCTTTCTGGCTTTTATGCTGGAATAGTTACATACAGATTTTTCAGAGCTTTGCAGATTAACACTTAAGGGTGGGGAAATCTCTGTTAGTGCTATATCACATCTTCCATGGGGCTTCAAACAGTAATTAAAGCAGTTTCAGTACTGGTCCTGTGTCTATGTTGTAGTTGGTGACATCATTAGTTGATTGGAGTAATAAGATTCTCTAAAAGAATCTTGAGCTCGGTTTTGGTTGGAAAATTAAGATGAACCTGAGAAAATGTGAGTATTTTCTCATTGTGGAATCTGAATTTACTGTAACAAAGGGAAATTAAAAAAGAATAGAATCATTGTCTAAATATAGTCTGGGGTTATAGTTAAACAGGATCAAATTTGCTCATTTTGGTAGTCTAATTTTAAAGTCAGGAGTTCATTTTGATATGTTTCTGAAATATTCTTCTGGGACTTGATTCTTCTCCCTTGAAAACTTCAATGTGCCTATCTGATAAAAAAATGGGACTGGTTCCATTTAGATATCATGTGATTTGGTTTAGGATTGTAGATGAGCTTGAAGTGCTGAATACCTGATGATCTCACTACGGACATGCTCTGAAGCCATATTCATTGAAACATTCAAATAATGACTGAAAAAAATTGTGTTAAATATCCATTGCAGGAGTTTTCTGTAATGGTTTCTCCTTCAAAGGAAGTTGGCGCTTAAACCTATTAAAAGTTATTATTTTTATGTGGCTTTTGTTCTAAATTAAAACTGAATGCTTCAGTAGAATTGATGTTAATCTCCTTGAAGTTGGAGTACATTTATCAAAATGCAAAGCAAAACAGAAGATGTGCATTCATACTGATATCACACTGGTATTTTATATATTTCATAGAAACTGCAGATGTTAACTGACATCAAAGAAATTATCTAATATCTTAGACTGCAAAAAGACATCTATGCTGCTTCTGTGCGTGAAACTACTGTGGTTGTCCAAGGGTTGTACCCTGAAAATATATATATATACACACACACACACATATATATATATGTATGTATTTAAAATTCTTTCCAAATTAGAGGGCTGGGCTATCACCAGCTGTATGAAGTACAACAAGGGAACATGTCGGATTCTGCACCTGGGATGGAGCAACCCTGGATATATGGACACACTGGGGAAGGAGATGCTGGGAAGCAGCGCCATGGAAAGGGATCTGGGGTCCTGGTCACTGGCAAGTTGACCATGAGCCAGCAGTGCCCTGGCAGCCAGGAGGGCCAAGAATGTCCTGGGGGCATCAGGCCCAGCATCACCAGTGTGGACAGGGAGGGGATTGTCCTGCTCTGCACTGGGGCAGCCTCACCTCCAGTGCTGGGGGCTGGTTTGGGTGCCACAATAGGAGAAAGACACTGAACAATTAGAGAGCATCCAAAGGAGGGTAACAAAGATGGTGAAGGGCCTTGAGGGGAAGTTGAATGAGGAGCAGCTGAGGTCATTTGGTCTGTTCAGCCTGGAGGAGACTAGGGGAGACCTCATTGCATTCTGCAACTTCATCACTAAGAGAAGAGGAGGGGCAAGCACTGATCTCTTCTCTGTGGTGATCAGTGACAGGACCTGATGAGGGAATGGCCTGAAGTTGTATCTGGGGAGGTTTGGGTTGGGTATTAGAAAAACGTTCTTCACCCAGAGAGTGGCAGGGCACTAGAAAATGCTCCTCAGGGAAGTGGTCACAGCACCAACCCTGACAGAGTTCATGAAGTGTTTGGACACTGCTCACAGGCACATGGTGTGATTCTTGGGGTGTCCTTTGCAGGGGCAGGAATTGGACTTAGATGATCCTTGTGGATGCCTTCCAGTTCAGCATATTCTCTGATTTGGGGAGATTTTAGTTGCAAATATTTCCTTAAGTTTTCATTCTGGGAAGTGGCAGCAACATACATGTACACTAGTCAGAGTTCTGCATACTTTGGTTTTGTCCCAGCTTGGGGTAATATCTGAACACAGAAATGGTTCGTGTAAAAATGCTGAAATGGTGTAGCTGATGCAGTTGTCATACTTTACCCTAACCATCTGTTTATTTAAGGTGCTACTGTAGTAGAGGGATATTATTACTTGGCATCTTCTTTTTCATATTCCTAATGACTTTTAACATTGTTCATACTATTTGGGAGTCATGTTTTATAGCTCTTATCATCTCCTTACATGTTAATATTTTCATTTTTCCCTTGATAGCTGATCTTCAAATCTACTAAAGGTTCACCTTATGTGCTTTCTTCTTTTTCTTTCAAAACTGTTTTTAAACCATACTTTCGCATTACTTTTTTATTCCCTATTTCCATTTTTAAAGTTTTGTTTAATTCCCTAAAACGTCAGGTCTGTTCACCTGCTTCCTACAACATCTCTTCTTTTAATTTAAATCTTGACTTTCAAGTAGGTACTGTCTCTAAAGCTTTTTCCTCGTTTTTTTGTGGTTTTTTTTTTGTTTTAGTTGGGTTTTTTTTGTTGTTGGTGGTTTTTTTGTTTTGTTGGGTTTTGTGTGTGTGTGTGTGTGTGTGTGTGTGTGTATGTGTGTGTGTGTGTGTGTGTGTGTGTGTCCTGAGTTGCTTCCCCTGTGGAGCTGTGCAGTCAGTCATGTTTTCAACTTTCTATCACTTGACCTCTGTATGATCATTTTCTCTTGGTTCCCCACATTTTTCAGCTTCCTAATGTTTATGTTATAAAACTGAAGTTACTTCAAAAGAAACATCTTCCACCCTGTAATACATACAGAGGTTGAACTTCTTGTTGCTCTATTATATCTAAAGCTTTGTATCAACAAAAGTTGCCAGAGTAGCATGCACATACAAAAGCAGATAAAAAGCTAGAAAAATGTTCTCAGAAATGAAAGTTTGCTAGAACCTGATAGTCAGAAGAAACCCACCTATATCTATGCCAGGCCTTGCATTTGATAAGTTTATGAACTCTGCGAATCTTTTATTTTGTGTTTGACAGAGGATACAAACTGCACTAGTAAATTAAACACTTCATAATATCTAGAAATACTTAATTTCAGGGATCACATATTTTAAAGGACCGATGAGTGTGACAGTTTTGGCTTATTTTTCTTTGCTAAGGTTAGGATGAATAACATAGGAAATGTAGATTTTGAGTTCAGACTTGGTTTTTTATTATATCTTATCTATTTACAGACTCACTAGCTGTGAACTCAATATAGTAAGCTAGAGAAATGAGGTAAAATGGCTTATCTGTCTATTTCTACAGAGTATTTTCAAGGGCAACCTGTCTAATTGTGAATTCCACCTAAATTATTTTCACTTTAAACCAAATAACTAACTACTTGAAGTCTGCAATGCATACTCTATCAACCAATTACAGAAAACTACCTAAACTCACGAAGAAGAAGGTGAAGAAGAACTCAGACAACACCCAAAGCCCTTCATCTTGACTGACTTGAATTACTATATACCAAAACTCCAAAATCTAAGTTTCCAAAATTCCAACACGAGGAAAGCAGCTAGTATTTTACATAAATCTGTCTTTCATCCGTTACCACTGGGTCTTGTACTTCTTTTAAAATATATCTGTAATTCCTAAGGTCATTGATCTTGAGAGATATTGGTGAATTAAGGTTCTATTATAAAAACAGATTTCCTGGTTTGTCCATGTGAATTTACTGTGTTTGCCACTCTGAATATAACTTGAGAGTTCTGGGTCATCAGAAGATGTCCAATGCAACAGTCACAGACTGAAACTATCACAGGCTAAGTCATGAAGTCCAAACTGGAGTTTTTGAAAGCTCTTTCAAGTTTGGGTTTTTTGGTTTTGTTTGTTTGTTTTATGTTGTTGTTATTGCTGCTTTTTAACTTCCCCCCCCCCCCCCCCCCCCAAAATCAGTGATACTGACAACTGATGTTCAACTTGAAAAAGTTCTGGTCACACAATTGAGGCATACTGTAATACCTGTGAGAGAAAAACCCAAAGTTTATGTAAGATAGCCAAACACTTTGGTGTGACTGTCTGCTGCTCACTATGAATATTTAGAGATGCTTCTGTGTGATGCTTATTAGTGCAACATTTGAGTGATACATGTGCAATAATATTTTTATGTTTTTAGTCTGCAGCAGAATAGGCAAGTGCTATGTATTTATTTTTGAATGAAGTGAACAGTGCAGATAAAATGAGATGCTCCAGGGCTCCCAAGAAACCCCTTTGGTAGTGCTGGGAATGAAACCTTGCTCTTTCCAAGTTCCCCTTCTCATGGGACACTGTTAAAACTATGCAAGAAGCACATAGGTATGTGCCCAAAGGCAGTCAGCTGTAGAAACTGAGCCTGAGGAATTAAGAGGAAGTTGTTACCTCAGGCATGTTTTCTCTTTTAATACGAGACAGAATTTCCTCTCTGAATTCTTCTGGACAAGTGTCAGCAACAGGAATCAAGTACCTTGTTTCAGATATTGTTTCTAAGAGAATGTAAATGCTTTGTCCAAAGTTACTCACAAGTTTCTACTCTTTCCCATGTTTCACGAGCTTTAAAAATCTGTCAGTCCCCTTGAAAGAATTTTTTCTTCCTGCTTGGTAAAACTTGTTTCCTCTTCTTTCACTTAAATTGAAAAATAGCACAAGGGGTGCATTGTGGGTGGCACAGCCATTCCTACAGCCCTGGCTTTAGCTGTGCAGATCTCCACATGACAGTTCTCCCTCCAGAGTTTCCACAAATCCAGTCCAGATACACTTGGAAGTGAGCAAATGACTCCTCCTTCTCTGGACACTGACCTCAGATTAGCAGTGCTCATATGGAAGTCCTCCTCCTCCTTGACCACCTGCTTCAGTTTCATGAAATGTCCTTTATCAATGAAGCTGATGCCTCCTGTGGTCTATTCAGAATCTGTTGCTTCCCTGCTGATCATGTTTGGAAAAACCAACCTTCTTGAAGAAATTGATCTCTTCAGAAAAAAAAATAGAGACCAAAAGCAAAACATGATGGTTAACTTTCTGCTTTTTCCAAGAGAGACTGTGGGTTTTGCCCTGCCCAATGTAGTTGACCACCAAGTAGGGGATATTTGTCTGTATTTTACAGGTGAATCAATTATCTGACTATATTAGAAATTATTTTTATTCACAGAATTATGTAGTACAATCCGAATAATGCATGACAGCACATATTTCAGTAACAAAAATTATAATTAAAGTGTCTAGAGAGGAACTTCTTTGTTCTGTGGAGGAAAACAAGCTGTTGTTTGGGGGCTTATGTTTCTCCTCTTGCATTCACAGAGGAAATCTGTTTGCATTTATCATATCTGTCTTCTTCCTGTGCATCCTCCAGGAAATATTTTTTTTAAGACTAGGAAAAAATAAAACTAAATATGGCACAATAATATCCTCTTTTAAGCTCAACACAGTAATTTATATATATTATCTAGCATATATTATTTTAAATACCAGAAAAATTATACCCTAGAATGAGCATGCTGCACATTTAGTTTTAATCTCCTTCTTCCTAGCAACAATCAAAAGAAACAGTAAGGGCAATAAATAGCCAAATAGGGCATAAGAAATGAATAAAAATAGTGTCTCTCTTTGGGGAAATGGATCTTTAATCACTTCTCCTCTGATGTCCCTAAAATTGAAGGTTAGAACAATTAACAGTTTCAAAGAGCAGTTTCAAAATAGCCTCAGAAATGGTCTTAGTCTCCAGAACAATAGGCCTTTTCTAAAATAAACATGATAATACCCAGGGGATCTTGCTGACTTCAGGAAGTTCAAAAGGCATCCATGCCCCCACACAGAGAGAAGGCAGAAACAGCAGCCTCAGGCCGTGTCTTCACTGAAAAAAGGGATGTCTTTACATTGCATTAAATTTAGATGGTGGAGGTGTTGCTTTACTATCACAGTGTGGGCAAGAGTAAAGTAGTTTTAGCTTTTTCGTAGGCAATTTGAGGTCATCCTTGAGCTGAGATACAAAGACAACCTTTATGAGGCTCAGTAATTGTTTAAAGCTAGGGGTTATCTAATTTCAATGGCTATCCTGGGTTATTTATTTAAATGCAAAATGGAAACGGTTCCCCATATCCATGTGAAGTCAAGACTGAATATGTTGTACACCAGCAAGCTGGCATTAACCCTATAGCAGGAACTAAAACTGCAGCTGCTCTGACTTTCTGTGTTTAAGAGAGATTATATTAAAATATCTCTTTTGGTGCAGGTTTAAAGGGTGGGTTTTATGTGTCCAAGGGCCAGTCTCCAACTGAAAGGCCTGAGTGGTTGAAGATATCTGTATTTGGGTAAATAAGTGGTAATCTAGGTATTGCTCTTTGCTCTCTACACTCTGCAAGGGAGCTGAAGTATGTTTCAGAGATTTGCTTCAACACTGAAGCTCTGTTGGGAGAGCAAAATGCCATCCCCAGCAGCTCTGTTACGTAAAAGCAGGAGAGAACCAGGACTGTGGCTGAAGTTTTTAAGTTTTAATCCTAATTTTGCTAAATTTTAGAGCAATAGGAGCCAATTCATATGTATCACTATTACTTGACTATAGAATGAGTCCAAGAAAACTAAATGTCTACATCAGTTGGCTGGCATCACATGGCCCAAACATGAGCTACTCTCCAAGTGAACTGCAGAGTTACAGATGTCATTTTACCACTCTGAGTAAGCAGGACAGTATTGTGCCTCCCAAAAGTTTAATCTTCAGTCTCTCAGACCGCTGTCTTTTTTTTCCTTCTTTTTTCTTTTTTCTTCTTTTTTCTTCTTTTTTTTTCCTCTTTTCTTTTTTTTTTTTCCCCCACAAAGGCTCATAGCAGGTCACAAGGGTCAGTGGGAGTTTTGCCACTGACTTATAACAGGAGCTTTTCAAAGCCCACTCCAGCTTACACACCTGAAAGTGACGACTTGCAAAGTTAAATTCAAATATACGAGGATGCAGCTCATTCTTCATGAACAACAGTTCCAGGGCTCTTTTCTGCCTAAATGAAATATTCATTGTGTGGGTTTTGTCCTGGTCAATGGGTGGGAATTGATGCTGCAATTAACTGCACAGGTTATCTGGACCACCAGTCCAACCCGAATGTGCTTTGTCACTGGGATTCCGGTGGGCACCAAGGGAGGATGAAGTTTGCAAAAGTGTACAGTGGGAACTGGGTACTAGTTGCACCTTGAATAATTTTTGCGTTTGCTTCAATAATTTTTGTCTCTAATTTTTGCTTTTTTATTATTATTTTCTTAAATTAAAAAAAAATGAGTCAGTAGATTCATGATAATACAGTTTTAAAAAATAAGGATTTCATGCTTATTAAGAAATAAAGTTGACATAAAATCACTATGGCTGCTTTCAAAACAAAAAATTCTGGTTTCAAAGATTCTGCAATTTTTAGGAGATTTCTCACCCTTAAAATAACGTTGAACTAAAAAGATTTTTCAAGGAGAAATGTTTCACCAAGGGAAATTTTTATATTATTGTTGTAATGTGTTGTGGTCTTTTTAGGAGGCTCAGAGCTTTCCAGCAGGAGAAAAAGTGTAAATAAAACCAAGAATGGTAATTTTTAGCTCATCTTTTTAGAGAATCTGCTCTCATTTATTGTTCTGAACTTGATACAATTAATTTTTTCGTAGTTTTTAATTTAGTCTTGCAAGTTTGCAGGAGAAAACTGACACAGAGAGCACTTTCCTAGACTGCTATTTTGCCTGTGTGGGTAACTTGTTGAATTAGCATGTGCATTTATATTAGGAGGTGTGAGCCTCAACAATTTCTGAAAAAGAGCGGTGTGGTGCAGTCAAGTGCCCTGTTGAGAGATGTTTCCTTATCTATTATTACCTCAGATTTGCTTATAGCTATGATCATTCAATTATCATTAATTTTTGTGCATTAAGTGAAAATATTTTCTCTCCCATTTGATTGCTTATGACATTCCAATACTTGAAACTGCTTTTCATACCCCCTATCTCCAATGCTTTAATTTAACCATCCATTAATCTTTTAATCTTTACCCATAAATCACAATGTCCTGTTCTTTAATAATGTGTTCCTCTTTTCTAAAAATTCCCTGTATTTTTCGTGCTACAGGCTTTTCAGAAATAGGAACACAATATTTCAGATGTTGTCTCAGTGTCTCAGTTGTCTCAGTGGTATACCCATTGGGGTTTTGTTGTGTTGGAGGTAAATAATACCATGTTCCTTGTTCTAAAAAAACTATGCTACTATCTGTAGTGTGCAGCTAAAATAAGCATTTTGTTGCTTCTTTTCTTGCTAGCATTGGATGCTCATTATATAAAATAGATCCTACTGACAGAATCCAGCATGGTCTTCAACTTTAAACCACTGCAATAGGGAAACTTCTCTTACCTCCACCAGCCACTGGTGAAGCAGACACACTGCACTTGTTCTTGGAGAGCTTTCTGGCCCCTGAGCATCATTTTGCCTCACTTCTCTCTGCACAAATGACTGCAAAAAGAAGACCTGAGCCTGTATGTTAGCTGTGTGCAGATAGCTGTAAAGATACAGCTCTGTATCTTTAGATACCTGTGCATGGAAATCTCCAATATCACCGGCGTGTCGATTGAACATCATTGATGATCCAGAGGTAAAATTTTGCTAAGTTCTACTTCAAATAAATTATTTAGAAGCATGCAACATGTAAATCCACAATTGGTTTTACCAGTTGAGTATTGTCTCCGTAGGTAGATTTTTGAAACAATGAACACTCTATGCACAACATTTGCAATCAAATATTTATAGCTACCCTCACAAAGAGTAACTTCACTGCCAGAGGTAGAAAAGAAAAAGGGCACAAATTTTTACTTAAATTCAGCCTTTCTTCTCTATTGTGAATAATTTTCAGGCAGAACTACATTTCTGTAAACTTGTTTGTTACTAAAGATTTTGTCAGAAACCCCTTCTGGGTATGTACTATAGCTCTGTGGCAGCAATTTGTTCCATAAAAGTGAGATTTTAAACATTTTAGTGTGACTGCATTGCTATGGGAATATATAAATGCTTCTACAGGCTGGGGAAAGAGTGGCTTGAGAGCTGTTTGGCAGAAAGCGTCCTGGGTGTGCTGGTTGACATTCAGTTCAATATGAGCCAGCAGTGTGCCCAGTGTGCCAGTGTGACCAAGAAGGCCAGTGGTATCCTGGACTGTATCAGGAATAGCGTGGCCAGCAGGACCAGGGAAGTGACCATGTCCCTGTACTCAGCATTGGTGAGTCCACACATTGAGGACTGCACTCAGCTCTGGGCCCCTCACTTTAAAAAGGACATTGAGGAGCTGGAGCATGTCCAGCAAAGTGCCACAAGGCTGATGAAGGGACTAGAGAATGTTTTCTGGGGAACAGGTGAGGGACTTGAGTTTGTTTAGTCACAGAAGAGGAGGCTCAAGGGGGACCTCATCACTCACTACAACTCCTTGAAGGGAGGTTGTAGTGAGGTGGGGCCCATCTCTTCTGCTGTGACTCCAGTGAGAGAACAAGAAGAAATTACCTTAGACAGGGGAGATTCAGATTAGATATTAGAAAAAAAAAAAAAAATCACCATTAGGTGGTCATGCATCCGAAGGTGTTTTCCAGAGATGTGGTGGAGTCACCATTCCTGAAGGTGTTTAAGAGGTATCTGGATCTGGCAGTGGATAATGTGACTTAGTGATTTAAGGGTTACAGTGATAATGCTGGGTAAAAGTTGGACTTGATCTTAAAGGTCTCTTCCAACCTTGACAACTCTACGATTCCATGGTGCTAAGTACATCAGTGACCAAGGTCTTTGATGCACAAAGAGAACTTGTCACATATGCATTCTCTCTTGTTAGCCCTTCTGAAAACTCAGAGTTCTGTTCTTCTCACTAAGCACAGACTTCTTGCAGAAGCTATGCTCTCTCTTGGAAATTATGCTTCAGCAATCACATCTTCTAGTCTTCACCTCTTCTTCTCATCTTTTTCAAAAGTCATCTTTACCTCTGAATAAATGATGTTCACCTGGCTAGCTAGCCCCACCCAAAGCATTCACACTTTATTCTCCTTTTCTCCCTCATAAGTGTCACTAATCTGTAGCACACAAATTCTTTGCATATGGGTTTGGAGTAGTTTAAAAATCGGAGAGGGAAGAGGGTAATTCCAGGCAGGTACTGTTGAGGAAAAATTCTTTGTCTGTGTGGCCAGAGAGCAACTCTGAACACCACACGGCAAAGTCAGAGCTTTTGAGGAACTGGAGGCCTTCTCATTCAACTAATGGATTCCTATAGTCCTGTTGAAATGGTCAGTGTGATGGTGCAATCACGGTTGACAGATGCCCAGTGCCTCCCAGAGCAGTGATTTTGTTTCATCTAAAGAGATATAAAGTACTACTGCCTGACACAGCAAGGTCTTTGGAGCCTTTCTTAGCAGGATACATCTTTCTACACTTTGCTCCTAAGCGCTCAGTATCCCATGGCAACCTCTTTTCTTCAGGGAGCTTTAGATTTTGACATATCATTAATACATGAGTAGAGGAAGCAAAGCTGCAAAGCTGGAGATTGGTTCATGGATTTAGCTGAGGTAAATAACAAGGAAATTTAAAGTCGGGCTGAAACCAATTTTATGGTACTTCCTGTGGGATTCATGCCTTAAATTGTTTGCGTGGTAATGAAGAAAAGTTATCACCTGCAGGTGCAGGTAGAAGTTGCACAGAAGTGTTTTTAAAAAGGTGAGCTGCAAGATAACACCACCAAGGTAACAGCACCAGACACTTTTTTAAAAACTGGTGTATTTTAAAGCACTAGCTTCTAGTTGAAGAAGAGGACTAGTGAAATTCAATCTGTATGGAAGTACTGTGACCTGCTTGACTACAGAACAAATATTTTTGAGAGGACAACAAGACCACTGGGGAAAAAAAAAAGTGGGGTGAAGTATAAGCTATGTATATTCACTTCACGTATACTTTGGTGTATAATAGATTGAAACACTTGAAATTACAACTGACTCAGTTCATCCCTTTAGTATGTTGAGTCTTAATCTCCTAGAGGGGTGTTGTTTACTTTTTGGCTACCAGTTGCTCTAGCAAACTGGCAAAATGTGAGATGAAAACTAAAAAAAATTTGGGGATGATAAAGAGCAGCCACTATATATGCCGACTGTACTATTCAGGAGTGTTCATTGACTAACCTCAAACTTTAATTTCTGTCAAGCTCAGAACATGATGATTGACCAACATCCAAAACCCCTTTCCAATAGAATACACAGGGCTTTGCTTAGTGAGAAAGATGCAAGTCTGTTAGCACCTCTGCGTGCTTATTGCCTGCCTATGATAGGTTGTATTAATATTTGGATTATATAAGGAGGAAAGATGCATGGATACAGGAATGGAATCAGATTCTACTTTTATTTATGAGATGCAGATCTTAGTTTCCCACAAGATGCTTACTGATTCACCTGAAGGCAATTTCTGAAGTAAGAAACAGATCAACAAAGGAATACAGGGAGATAAAATACATTCATGAATTTTTTCTGTTGCTGTCTCTTGGTGCAAATTTGGAAGAGTATGGCTTCAGATTTAAAATATAGTTGTTTGGGGTTGTGGGTGGAAGCAACTGAGGAAGAAACTCAAGAACTTCTAAAAACAATACCTTGTGGAATAATTTTACATGGAATTGGTAGAAGTTGATTTATTCCAGAGTAGACATGAAAAGGAGCCTGTATACTTCATCTGGATTGAAAAGATGAAAGGTTGCACAAATACTTTACTCTTACATCTTATTTTACCAGCTCTAACACAAACCAAGGTGTCTAAATGCATTTTGCAAAGACAGGCTTCTTCTCCTCACACTTTATTGCAAGGACATATCTGAAGTTGCTGATCTAGTAAATCAAGCAGAAGGTCCTGCTTTGTTATTTGTGATTAATGTAAAATGTTTAAATGTAAAATGATAATCATTTGGATTGACTTCAGTTAGGAGATTGCATTAAGGAAGACCATTCTCTCTGAATCCACTTGAGCTACAGAACGTCTGAGAAATGGTAAAAATAACATTTTAGATATTGAACTTTCTAAATTGTTCGTTCTTCAGCCTTAAATTTTAAAAATGCATCTAGAAGATTCTGGAAGATAAATGTCATCATATGTTCTGATCTCTTGCCCAGTGTAATTTTCCTTAGGACAAAATAATGTTTTAGACAGTAGCAAAGTTAATTTGCCTATGTCCAGCCTGAAATCTCAACTTTCATATGTTAGGGAAAGATTTCAGGGTACTACTTGCTTGAGTATTCAAGAAGCCTGTCAGAAAAAAAATGAAAACAAACAACAATAGAAGGGAATATCTGTATGAAAAGCCTTACCTAAGGTAGCATTTGTCTTTATTGAGCCTGAAAAAATGATGTGTCTAGTCAGAGAAAGGCCTCCAGCAGACATGAGATCCCCTCTAGAAGCTATGGAAATGCTGTGGCTCTTAAGAAATGGCCATAGCCTTTGAAGTTCTTGGCACTTAGATAGATGAAGGATTACTGCTAGTTTTTGTTCTATTCACCATATCTGTGTCTCTGTTGCACCATTTAGAACACTGAACACATTTTTTGCACAATGTTGTCTATTTGTATGGCCCCAGTGACACAGAGTGACTTGTTCATCCCTCATACCCAAACTTTTAGTGATTAAATCTGCTTATTCTGGGAGGCTTTACTGCAAGATGTGTAGTTGTAGTTTCTCCTTAAATCTAACTTAAATAGTTCTTGTGAGGAGCCATAGAAGAAACTTGATAGTCTTCATGATCACAGGGCAAAGTGTGAAAATATGGCCTTGCTGCATTTCGGAGGTTCAAAGTCTCATTTAAAACTTCCTATTTTGTGATTGGACAGCTTGTGTTTGGCTAATAATTATTTAGTAATTATTTAATAATCCTGTTTGGAGCTGATGATGGAAATGAGATCCTTAGCTGCAGATGGGGGTTGTAAATGCAACTTTGAGATAAGCAATGACAGCTAAGTACCCTGAGATGTGTTGTCCTCAGAACATTAGATGTGACTTACCTGTGATGGCTGTCGTGGTCCAACACTTACCCTTCTTTCCAAGGAGTTTTGTTTTCCAAGGAGTGACTTCTCACAAAGAAGATGGAAAAAGATACTCACCAATCCTTCCACCTTTGGGGAATGGCAGCTTTTCTGTCCACAAATGGAACATTCAGGCCTGACCTAATGGGGTGTGGGGAAATAGAAACTTTACAGACTTTGAATTGCTTGGGTGTATGTGAAAGATGTGAGACTAAATAGAAGATTGACTTAGATCTTGATTTATAAAAATGTGCTCTGATATACTTTAATATGTCTCTGAAATACATTCCTTGGGTATTTTATTCAGCAGGACTTCCTGCTGTTGAAAGATATTTAAATGATAAAAGGCCCAGAAAAATTGCAACAACTGAAAAAAAATCAGCATAAGTATGCTAGTTTTGTTGTCAACCCATCAATATGAATTGTCTCTACATGAGATGCTCTTTTGCTTTCTATAAGGGTGGTAACAAGCAACCTCCTACAGGCCTTGATCATATTAAAATCAAACAATCGTACAGCTACTGGGGAAAAAGAAGGTGCATCTGTGGGTGAGTAGTGCATTTCATATCTTGTTTTTTTTAGGAGGCAGGGTCCATGTCAGAAACAGCCCAAACAACAACAAAAAAAGGCGCTTTCAGCTGTGACCAGGCTTAGAGGAACTGACTGGCTGCAGATGGTCTCATAAATAAGAAAACAAATAAGTGAGAAAAGCATCTTCAAATATCCTTTCTGTATTGAGAGACACGTATTTGAATGGGTCTTGCTGTCTTTATTAATTTTAGTTTCCCTGACACAATATGTGGCTGAAACTCCCTTGTGATATGACTGGTAAATTTTAATTTTAAATTAATTTTAAAGGTACTGAAATGCGAGCACATAGATGGGGTGAGAATGATGATGTGTCACATACTTTTCTTCATCCCTCACCACTTCCTACCATTGGAGATTCTCAAATAAATCTTGTTACATTAATACCTGTAATTGGTGCTATTTTTCATTTGATTGAAAGTTGCTTACAGATTATGCAAACATTATAAAGATGCTGATGCTTGTTGCTCACACAGATGTGGCAGCTGAAAGATGCCACGTGACTCCATATATACCTAGAAAGAGGGGAAGGCTGCTGATTCAAGCAGCTGTCCTGTCATGGTCCTACTTCAGCTCCACCTCCGTGGGCCTCAGAACCAGATCCATTTGGAGCAGTTAAGCAAGCACTTAACTGTTAATATCTTCTTTACACCTTCTCCACCCTCATTAACTCAAATCTTCTTTCCTACGAGGCAAAAGGGAGCACGTGCTGTGTGTGGTATAGCATTACATCAGCAGGGACTGTCCCTCCAGTGAATTCCCATTTGGGTAGTAGCCTGAGGCTCAATGTCTCTCAGGTATTTTTGCAGCAAAGCACAACTGGATCAAAGCTCATAGCAAAACAGAGTGGTAGGTGTAAAATTATCTTCATTAGTTCTACACATCCTTCTGATCTCTCCAAACAGCTCAAATGTAACAGGACTTCATAATACTCCTTGTCACCAGATGTCCTTGTGCTGCCTGGGCAGTGACAAGACAAGAGAGATATATTCTCTGACCACAGGATGTGTGTGGCCTTTGTGGATGAATATGCTCATGATTACTATCTATTATTATTTTAGTCTTCAAGTCTGAAGTAAGCTCAGAAACTAGTCAACAAAATATTTGAAACTATTCAAAATGCATAAATATTTTAATTGGGGCGGCTGCTAAATTGGGTCTTAAGCATTTTGTGTTTTTTTTCAAGCAAGTAAGCAGTATAGTTGTGGTACAGATGAGTAATGCAAGGTGTCCAGGCAGGGTTAATATCTTCCATTAAATCACTAATAAAGTCAGAAAGATGGACAGGATTTTGGCAGCATGGTCCTTTATCTACGTCAAACATACAAATGAGTATACAATAAGGAGTGCATTTGGCGAGATATGTTATGCTTTAGTTTTATCATCTCCTTTTCTATCATTTTAGTAGGCTAACATTTAAGTGAAGGTAGAAGACAGTCCTATTTCTGTCTGACAGAGCCATATTCTCTAAAAGCTTCATTTTTTTCAATACCTTCTTCAACAAATATGGCCCCTACTTGCTTATGATTTTACCTATAACGTGATTGTGTTACCTGTGCATGTAATAGCACCCCAGTGCAATTTTACAGAATTCTGATAGTTATGAAAACATGCCTACAATTTATAGCCTGTTTGTAGGAAAGGTGTAATTTTATCCCTATCTTAGATGCACAGAAGCAGAGACATAAACAGAATGAAAAAAAAAAAAAAAGGAGGGCTGTAACTATTTTCTTAAACACATATAATTGAAAAAACAGACTTAGGCTCAAGTGTTTATTTGAATGGGATATGCAGCATCATCAGAAAGGCCCTGGCAGTTAAGCCACTTTATGCTTTGATATTCTTCAGTGGTCAGAGTCAATCTATGATCCAGAGCAAGGCAAAGAGGAAGTTAAGAGGTATATAGAAGGGAAATAACAGTTATCTTCATGTGTCTTGTCATTCCTTTCTCTCAAAGGTGTCATTGAGCAGGATCATCTTCATTATTCTTCATATTCTTTTAATATTAGAACAGTTGTCACAGAAAGACTTTTAAATTATACTCTATCTGAACCTGCATCTTTTTTTCTTAAATGATGTTCACTGTCTCAAGCTGTCAGTTAGTTTTGCAGAATATATTTTTCATGTCTGATCTTTTCAATGACTTTATCATTTACCTTCACCCTTTCAGAAAGGTCTTTGGAGTAGTCACAGTTAAACATGCTTAGGATTTCTCAGAGTTCAGGAGAAAGAAGACAAGTATCAGATTTAAAACAGCAATGAGAAATCAATATTACAGTGCTGGACTCCTGAAGATCTATGGACCAGGGAATCAGGAATTCTCTGAGGTGATGTGCAAACACTGCACTCCCTCTACACACGTGTCCTGCCGTGTAGCTTCCTCACAGAGCTGGAGGAAACAAAGCAGGAAGGTCATGTTCTGCTGGCATGAAGGCATTCATCACAGGGCCAGGGCTTTGTCTGTGTTGTGTCAGCACTTCGTCACGTTTCTCTCCTACCTGTGTGTGTGGTCAGAAATATTTGGAAAAAAATAGCTTCTGCTTTCTGACTCTTGTCCTTAAGCATGGCAGATGGCAGCTCAGTTTCAGAGTGTGCTCTAGCAGACTTTGATTAACAGTTAGCAAGCCTTGGCTTTCAGGCTTTGCTTCCAGTCGTTTGGCAGTTCCCCATTATTAACTGCTGCTGTTCCCACTAAAGTCCTTTTGCTGAATCGGCCGAAGCAAATTCCACTGTGACAGAATAAAAAGTGGAGAATATAGCTTTAAAAAGAAAATAGTGGGATCTTGGTATGTATCACAGATAATTTAACATCTGTTTGTGTGTTTTATCTCTGGTAATTACCTTTTGTTAACCAAAGTCTTAGTTTTTGAGACAAATAATTGCATCATCATTGGAAAATAATGTCCTTAGGATACTTTACTCTTAGTCCAGTTCCATTTTCTTTAGAAGCACCCTGTGACACCCCATATAACTGATTTTCTGGATGGTTATAAGATGGTGTTAACAGCCTTCTGAGAGTCCTCCTTCAAGCTCTGCATGGTGGTAGCTGATAATTTTTTGAAAGTAAAAGGGACAGTGTAAGACTGGAAGAAAATCAGGGAGCTATTAAGTTTTTCTTGAGATTCACAGAACTTCTAGTATGAGCGCAAGTAATGCCAGAAATATTACCCAGGAGGTCATTTAACATCCTTCCTGCCTTAAAGACTCAACTATTGCTCATACTTCATAAAGCTATTTATCTCTCTGTGGAGTTTAATAGCTCTAGGGTTTATGGTTATTTTTAGAGAAAACATAAAGCAAATGTCACCTGCTTTCTCTCCCCTAGTCCTCACCAGTATTTCTCTCCAATGCACTGTGCCACTGATTGCAAAGCTTAATGTTGATGGATACTTGTAGAATCCAACATGTAGCCACGTTTCCTACCCATTTTTGCTAAAGCTATTCCCATTCAGAGGAATTGGCTGACACAAGTGTCCTCCGGGTGTTCCTCTAAGTTGTATGGCAGTAGTTGTGGTTCTCATCACAGTTCATGGTGATGTGGTTCACATCACAATTCTCATTACAGAAGTGGTATTTGTAGACTGTTGTGGGGTTCCTCATACCAGGAGCATGGAAAGCTCTAGCTGCGGCGTCTTTGCTGCTGAGGATTTTGCAAACCACTCCCAGCTTTCCCCTCAGGACACATTGCACAGAGGTTGTGAGGTGCAGTGTGAACCTTGAAAGTTTCTGGTTTTCTTACATGCAGGAGCAAACATTTTGTGGTTCCTAGATGAGTGGAAGGTATAAATGAGTGGGTTGGTGAAGACTCCTCTCCAAGGATTTGGGCTAACATCTGATTGTACCTAGTGAAAGGTGGGAAAAGTGGAAGAAGAAAAACACAAGGGGGTATGTTGAAAGAGGTGGTTTAAACCAGAGCCCTGGGGACTTCCTGCTGTGTATGCTAAATGAGACAAATGCAAGAGCAGTGTCCCAGGGGGGATTGCTATAAATTAATTGGAGGCAGAGCTTGAGGATTGAGCTCTGGGATGAGCCTCCCTCCAGCTGAAGCATTTGGCAGGGCTCAAGCACAGGTTGTACCATGGCTCTCATCTGGAAGCCAGACTAGTTCTTCAAGGCCTGGGGGCTTTCCACAGCTGCAGTGTGAGAAACCCAAACATGGATCCATAAAAAAGATCATAAAACTCTGAAGGCATTGAAGCATAGCTGCTTGTAGAGGTTTTTGTCATCAATACTGTAATCCCTTTGGGAATCATGATTCTAAGGCAGTGACTTGACCTATCAGCATTATTGAGGGAACAGCACTGCTCACCTGGCTTAAATGCTTTGGCCTGTATGGCTACAGCACTTCCTAAGTATTGACTGATGTTTACATTTTTGAAGCAATTGAATAAATGCTAATAAATTTATTCTAATTTAAAGTGCCTATTACTTCAGATATCAGTATTTTCTCCTACTCTTAAAAAAAAGAAAACCCTATGTATAATGGATTCTGTTTTAATGAACATTCTCATACATCTACTTCTAGGAATAGTCTTTAAAGTAACAGAGTATAAAATTCTTCTTGTAAGAGGATCCATGTAAATATTTCTATCAAAGTCCAGGAATTTCGTCTTGTTTAGACTCACGTAACTAAAAGAAATAAACATAGAATAATTTGCCTTTGCCCTAAAACTGTATTTCTTTTTTCTTCTCATGAACTGTGCATCCAGGTTTGCAAGATAAAACACCCTATAAATATATTATTGGGAAAGACATAAAGTCAAACATTTTTTACTCAGTTTTGGAACTCACAATCCAGTTAGGTTTATAGAGCGTTTTAACTTCATGATCAGAAAGTAGTGATCCCCAGGTCTCAGTTTTCTATTAGGCATAGATCAGCTAAAATGCTTTAGACTACCCTATCATGCCTATATTCATGAAACTTCATATGCATTCCAGATTAGACAGTTTTGAAACCTGGAAGTATTTTAATGATGTTATTTTCCTTGATCATTGCCATTTGCACCTTTGCCTCCAAGTCTGGGAAATACCTTGGTGTTTCTGAAGCAAGCTATTGCAGCTCTTCTTTCAATTAAAATGGTGTGGGATTGGCTTTTATCTCAAAACCTTGTGTTGTTACTGAACAGAAATTCTGCTTATTGGTTAGTTCAAATAAAAATACAGCTATTTGTATATAGCTTCAGAGTAAGACTTCTTACTTTTAAATATATGAAGAGTCAATTGAATGAACAGACCTTGAGATATAATGAAACTATACCAACATCCTACAACAGCAATGGTTCTCATGCTGTCCTTTTGTTATATTTCTCATATAATAATAATACAGGCTCACTCTGAGAAAATGTCAGTAGTTTGGATGAAATGGGATATTTCTGGACTGTCCCATAAAGATATAAGTAATTAAGCATAGCTAGATGTCAGGATGGCAGATGCATTCACTGTGTAATGACTGTGATTCTGTTTTGCTGAGAACATTTTCATTCCTGACTTTCTTGCTGAATGTAAGTATTCAAAATGCATTTTCTCATATTTGAGTCTACACTTGTAGATGTTACAAAAACTAAGATGTTGAGGAATACAGGTTGTTATAGGCTGAAAACTGAATCAAGATTACAGAGTAGGGCTCTTACATTTCATCAGCATGTTTGTGTTTATGTGTCTTTCAAAGACATAGAAGTCATGCATTCAGCTTCTTGCTTATTAATAAATTTCTTTGCTGGTCATAAGTCCAGTCACTTTATCTCACAGGATTTTCTCCCTTTCATCTCAGCTGAGTTCTTACTGTTTTCATCTTTTGTCTATGATGGAAAAGTTAAGGTTTCAATGCAATAACCAGGTCAATGAGAGTACTTCAGAAAACAAGAATTGTGGAATTGGGTCAGTTTTACCAAGACAGTGGTTTATATGCTCTGATTGGCACAGTGTTCATGAACTGGGGCTTGGAAAGGACAATGAAAGTTCTTTCCTAGTGCAGCAGCAGCAGCCTGGTGACCACAACTGAATGAGCATGTAACATGTCATTCAGCTGACAGAAAATCCTACCACTAGAGGAACCCAGCAAGGACTTGCAGCTCCTCTGCTGTACTGATCAAACACACCCATCCTTTCCTTTCCTTTCAGTTCAAGCCCTGATAAGACCTTCTCGATTTCTGAACAATCCTACTACCACACCATTAAAGACAGGAAGCAATATTCCTTAAAATTTGCTTTTCTTATGGTTGCTTTTCATTCTGCTAGGTTCAGGGAAGCATCTCCACTAAGAATCACAGTAGGAGACCATAGAAGAATGACTGAGCAATGAGAAGTTTTCTGAGCCCTTTTAATCAATAAAAGGATACGGAATCAGGCAAGTTGTGCATTGAGGGGGCTTAAATAGGTGCTGAGCAACCATAAGCTTAAATTTCAATTTTAATTTTTGCTACTCATTTTTGTGTCACTTCATCTAAAAAAGTTAATCTGCAGAATAAATCTAGTCAAGAAAATTGTCTTTAGGAGTTAGTTTCTCTTTTGTGTAGTATCACTGAAAAAAAAAACCTCAACCAACATGTTTTTTCCCTTGTTCTTTTAATTAAGCATATATATTGTTAGCAAGTGATCTGATTAGGTGATTCCTCTTTTGACTAGTTTGTGACAATTCGATATCTAATTCAGCATTGCAATTTACATTAGAACAAAAATCTGAACTCTTGAAAATCAATAAATAGAACATAGGGCTTCAATGTGGTTCTTCGATGGTACAAGCTGTGCTAAGTGCAAATTAAAAGTGTCTGTGCTTTCTACTGACTTTGCTGAGAATTCAAAATCAAATACAAAAATGCAATCATTTTCTCTTGCAGTGATCCCCTGGAGGCATTTGGGATGTTCCATCCTAGGGCAAGGATGTCTGCCTGTCTCAAACTGTCTCTGTTATTGTTTCTTGGTGATGCAATTTCTCACTCCTTTGAAATCAAAGTAGATAACTTGCCCTATCATGAACAAATCCAAAAGCCACACAAATGTTTTTGAAAATGACAGTGTATTAGTTGCCACATTTATTTAAAACCAACCAAAAAAATTATTTGTTACTTTACCCTATTTTTGTTTCCCTGTTTCTAATTTTTTACTTGAAATGAATGAGAATCTGCATTCTGTGTTTTTAAATCTTTGATTAAAACCAAAAGGTTTTTTTGATTACTTATTGGACCAGTTTCCAGTATCTCATTAGTCTCTTGTTGAGTAACATTGTTTGGCAGTACGGGTGAAGTGTAGCTGGATGAAACAGAATTTGGAAGAAAACCGTTCTTGGCTGATCTTTCTTAAGAAGTGAGAATGATCACAGTCTTATCATTCTCAACTCCAGATCCAAACACGTCTTTGGCACCACTTTTTATAATGAACAAATATTGAATTCTCTGTCTATTTTATTATTATTACTTAAAGCAAGGATAACTGTTTCTGAACTGGACAACCTTTTCGCTGGGAAGATGATAAGTTAATGAAAAGCATGTGTCAGGTATTAATTATGTTATTTAATGCACTGTTGGTAAGTGTTGGCTGCATGTTTTGTCATGTTTTTTAATTTATTTCTGAGTCAATTTACTTGAAACTAAATCTGTAATTGATAAAAAAAAAACAAACCGAAAAAAACAGAGCAGCTTATCACTGACCATCAGTAGTCGATCATACCTGTGTCAGATCTTATTCTGTACAGCAAGAATCATAACTTTAAAGAAAGACTGTAAGTTTGCTCTCATTTCTCTTTGCATCTGAGTTCCCTCTTGGCCTCCAGTGCCAAACTTGGAAACCAAGCTTCCAATTTTCTCTTCCTGTCCTGCATACAGGTGTGAGGGATAAAGTAGCAATTTAAATAAAATAGGTGCTTGTGAACCCTTATTCTTTCTTTATAAAAATCTGGTTGTTACAATCCACAGATGAAATCAAAAATGAATGATCTGACTGATCTCCATCTAATATTTATGGTCACAGGAAAGGAAGTCTTTAACAGAGCTGTGGATGAAAAGAGCAAAATAGTTAATTTTAAATCATGTTTTAAACTTTAGATTTCAGAATAATGGCAGGAGAAGTCTCCATATCTACTGTGCTGCCATTAAATCTTTCGCCAAATTCATCTGTGGAATGGGGATGGTTTCTCTTTGCTATAGGAAACAATGAGTATGTGAACCTGAAAATTACACTTGTTAGCCTTGTGATATCAAAGTCTGGGTTGTGTGCACTTGCACGGAATACACTGTAGATAAGACAAGCAATGCTAGGTCATACTTGCCACTGAACGAAAGGAAGTGGGGACATGTCGCTGAGAGCTGCCAAAAAGTCAAAATTCACGTGGGAGAAGGGAGTGCATATTTGGAAGAGAGCATAGAGAGGAGAGCATGAATTTTTAGAAGAGAGTATGGAGTCAGGATGTTCATCCTTCTGTAGGAAAATGGGGTAGTGCTGTATTTTGACAAAAAGGGACTGAGTAGACAGGCTGCAGACCAGATGCTGACTGCTGTGGCTGTTCCCAAATTTGTCTGATAGCATAGAAATTCTGGCACTGGAATGGCCACTGAAAGTTGACTGGAAATTGCAATAACATGGCCCTGCCTCTGGCAGATGTTGTCAGAGCATAAATCAGTACTTTGAGTGGTGGAGGGTGCCTGTCTGCAAGGGGAGTGTGCTAATACAGGGATCATATCTCACTTTCAGCTGAAGAATGACAAGAACTACATCTCCTTGACACCTCCTGGGATACAGAGCACTGAAGAGTGCTGCTTTACACAGCAGGGTCCAGTGATGATGTGCAGAAAGGCTAAGGACAGGCAGAGGAAAAAAGATCTTTTGTCTAAAACCAGGTGCAAGGTAGTGACACTTTTATGATTCCTTGTTCATTAATCAACAAAGCTGAATTTAGGATGTTCATTTGTGATGTGGCACTAGTGATGGAATTTAAACACTTTTTCTAAATAATCTGGATTTAATTCCCACTCTGCACTGAACTAGGCACTAGGAGGCTGCTCTGTGATAGCTAGAGCAGCATGGAACAACCTGTCAGTAGTCTCTCAAATCATCATCAGTAGTCTCACAGATCATCAAGTGCAAGGAACTTCTGAGAGTTTTTGAATTAATTATTGGTAAAATGGTCAAGGAAAGGGTGTGGCTGGGAAAGATTGAAGTGAGCGCATGTGAAAGTAAATGTTTGGACTGTAAGCCTCACTATACTGAAGAGGCAGCACAACACTGTAAGTGAAATACCCAAATGGTAGTAAAACACCTGTGAAAAGGAATATGTTTGAACTACAGGGTCAGCTCATTCCAGTGTTTTCATGAACTTGCAGCTGCCACTGAAGCAAAACAGGGCTGATGAATATGTAAAATATAGATGGGGATAACAAATGAAAAGTGACACCAGTGTAAATTTTTAATGCCTTCAGCATTTCTTGATTTCAGGGCTTAAGCAAGTCTTGCTGTGGTTTGTCTTGTGATGGTAACTGTTGAAATTGCTCAAGTCAAGGGGCTTTGCTTTTATTTTGCTAAGTTTTTTAATGCTAGGTAACAGTGAAACGTGAACAAGTTTTGTTAGTGAATGGATTGTTGTTTAACGAGGTGATAAAGACCCAGTTTTCTTCTGGTTTCCTCACAAAGGCTTTGCAGTCCTGCTCAACATAAATGTTGCAATGATAGTAGGAGATGGTGGACTATGAGGTCCAAAAAGAGTATTTTTATTCCCACTGAAATATGAAACACTTTTTCTAAAAACTCTCTTGACTGAGAAGGACCCCTGCATATGTGGTAGAATTGAAATGTGTGCTGGTTTAGCCTCCCAATGCTCTGTTTTGATGTCATTGTAGGTAATGTCTTGTGCTTGCTTGAAGTCTTGTGCATAGAAAATTATCTATCCAAAACTGGGACAGGATTAACAATTTAACATGGTCTGGAAAAGAGAGTGCCTGTGAGGTATGAACATTTGGCAAAGACTGATGTAAAAACAGCTTACTATATATAAGCTCTGCCATTAGCAATAGGACTAACATAAATAGGACTAAACAGTTTTTAAAGCACTCAGAGAAAATAATGACCTGCTTATGAGGCACATATCAGTGTATTTTACAGTTATCCATTATTTATTGCACACAGCAAACTTAAGATACAAGCTTGGTTACTTCCTTGTTCCAGGTCAATACAGGAATGCCTCAGCAGAAAATGGCTATTATGTATTGCTTATGATAATGAAACTGCATTTTACTGGTTTTTATACAAGCAGAAGAGGGAAAAATTTGTCATTTGAATTCTTCTCATAAGGGCAAGTCTAACTCTGTGGGGAGTGGAAAAAATTGTTTAATGGAAGACAGAGGGAAACTACCAGCTTGACATCAAAGTTTTGATTTTTAGCATAATTAAATTTATGATATATGTTATCCCCCTCTGTCTTTAGGTATACATGTGGACATACACTTGTTTTTATAGAGTCAGTAAAAAAGGAAAATGAAACCAGAGTGTTTCTTTTTAACATATAAATAAATGCTGCTCCACTGAAGTCATGTTCACCATAGAACTAACATGTCTACTAGAACAGGTTTTACTTCTTTATATAGTTTTCATCTGGTGACTTCAAATTCTTCAATGGATTTATTTTCACAATAGACCCTAAAGATAATGAAGAACACACATTTTTACATTACAGGTGGGAATTAACTAGAGAAAGGCTATCAGAGATATTAGTCCTAGTCTTTTTCTAAGCCCCAGCCAGTCTTCTCCTCTGACTCCAACATCTAATCAGGCTAGCAGAAAAATAGAAAAAATCAGAAATTTGGATTCCCTTTCTGCTGTGCAACACAACTGGCATTTGAGAAGAACTGCTTTGAATCTCTAATGTTCAGTAGTTTATTTGCAATTTTTTACTAAGAGCAGTAACACCCTTCAGGCACCATAAAAAAAGGGTACCTGAGATATTTTCATGAAGAGCACAAGTTTTATATTGAGATCCAAATAAACCTCCAACAATTTTTAATTTTGTTCTTTACCCATATTTAAGTCCAGCAGCTTCTATTTGCTGAGTGGTAGTGAAGTAGAGGTGGAGTTGATGTCGTCAATTACACAGTCCTGCAGCCCAAGGGGGTGAAGGAAGTTTATCCCTCTCTCCCCCTGGTGGAACAGTCTGAGTTCTGCAGGGCGGGTGATATTCTGGTGTTAAACTCAGTCACAGAGATGGACACGGAACGAATGGAGCTTTCTTAGCAAGAACAAGAGTTCCAGGCATTTTATCCAGCTCTGAGAAACCTCCTGTAAGTGAATAAGCATTTTCGTAACAGTAGTTCCCATTTTCATAGTTTGGCCAACCTTGGGATGATTTGCATAAGAATAAGGAGCATATTTCTGACACAAAATCTAACCCACCAATCTTCCAAATTGCAACTTACTCTTTCAGTGCATGAGATGCTGCAATTTCTCAGGGAACAATCACCTGAATTGTCTGAAATTGCAGAACATTGGGCTCTTAAACTTCTTTCATGGAAATGTCTGAACAGTTGTGTCTGCAATTGGGTGGTGTGATTGTGTATGGCAAATCCAGACAGTCAGGAAATAACAACCCAGTTATTTATTTTCCCTTCTCTTCAGGTCTTTTGAAGAATTGTCAGGTAGCCCTAGTGACTGGCAAAGCCATGGATTCTGCCAGTGATAATGTTATTGATACAGCTACTAATGTTTTTGGCTTTCTAACCAGGCACATTGGCTAAAAATGACTAGTGCTCTTCTTTCTGTGTTGTCAGCATTCAGTGTAGGGTATTTTAACTCCTAACCAAAGACCAGTCTTCGTGATGCCCAACACATAACATCTGGCACACAAATTTGTCATTCACAGTAGTAACAACGCTGGAAGTTGCAGGTTTTGATGTCTCTCAACTGTTTACTTTGTACATATGTGAATATTAATATATCCACTGTCATGGTTTAGTTTGTTCCTTTGTCCTGGGATCCACATGAGAGTTATTCTAGAAAAAGGCAGGAAAGCAGAGTTTGGCAACTACTGCAAGGGGAACATTTAAATGTGATTCAGCTTTTAATGAAGAGAGTCATTCTCTTTCATCTCTCTGCTAGACATGTAATTCTAACTGGTCCTTCATTAGTACAGCTTTCATCAGTATGAAGATAAAGCTGTGTTTAAGAAATTACTTAAGATTAGAGTTCAGTATGAATTTTGTTTGCTATCTAAAAATGTGTTGCATTTTCCAAACTGGAGTTTGACTGAATGTGTCACAGAAAACGTGCTTCTTCTGGTTTTTCTAGTTTATTTTTTTTTATTTGAGAGGAGTATTCTGGATGCCAGAGACACTGTGAAACTCTTCAAATTGACATGATGTTTGTCATACACAGTTATGAATTAGTCAAGGAACAGTTCAGAGTAAATTGTATTAGCAGAGGTGCATGTACTATTACATAATTCATTGCAAGCAGTGTTTTGTAAAATTAATATAAAATCTAGTATGGTCTTTAAAGGTTTAAAGTGAAAAGACTAATTGCATCAGATCTATTTTGTCCTATTTCCTGCTTACTGAATTCCAGCTGACAGCCTAGGAAACCCACACCTCATTACCATATTTTGAAACATCTGTTAAGGAAAACAGATCTGGTTGCCAGAATTCATCTTCCTTTCAGAAGTGCCAAGTACGTGAACAGGACCATTATTCCTTAGGCAAAAACACCATATTCAGCTTTGCTGTCATCAGCCACATTAAGGCTTTATTTGGTTCAGAATGTATGTAATTAATTGAGGAAAGCTATTCATACAATGTCACTGTAATTACTGAAACATGAATATTTCTGCCTTGTATTTCATCTGAGAAATAATCCTTAGTATCAGCCACATTTATTTTAATTCCACATTTTAACAGCTTGCTACCTGTTCATGTTGTAATTATGACATCAGAGCTAGTGCTCTGTAAATGAGCTGCCATCAGGAACCAGATGCTGTAGCTGTGTTTTACATGAAGGGAGATGGCATCCTTCAGTCCATGGTTCTGGACCAGTGGCTCAAACACCTCCTGTACACTGTAACTAATAGTCTCTCAAAATACCCCTTGCAAGAACAGTACTTCCCTTAATTGTAGTCATTAAAGTCTCCAGTAAGTCTTGTAAAAGGTACTTATTTAAGACCTGTTTCATGAATCCAGTGAAATATTAGCCTTTTATATTCGCATACCTTTTTCTTTTTTTTTTCTCTAGCCTTGCTTATTCCAAGTCTCTGTGGCCTTAAAGGAATTCAGTTATTGACATGTAGGTAAGTAGAAGATGATAAGGTTCTGGAGGACATCAGTTTTCTTTTTATTTCCCAGGGCAGACAGCTGTGTAAGCACACCATGCCTATGTACAGCTTTCCATTTCATCCTTTGGCTTCATTTTCCTAATTAGAACAGTTTGCTCTGAATGAAAATGAAAAGCAAAGGAATTAAATGCAACTTTCTCCTTATCTCTTAATGAGGCAGTGGCAAGTGGTAACAAGGCAGAGAGCCACTACTCTGTAACTGGCCAGCTCTCCCAGGACTCATAAATCCTGGGACTTATGGAGTCCCGGGACAGATGGCACAGTTTGGTGCTGTGGATATGTTGCAGGGTAGCAGGGTGTGTGGTGTTCTGAACTCATCTAAGTACAAGCTGCCTTTGCATTGATACCGTTGCTGATCACACAACCATGTGGTCAGTTAGATTCAGGGAGGGATCCAGCCGGAAAGTAAGAAGGGAATGGCCTCGCTTTTCAGCTGGATCAGTCATTGTTCAGGCTCATTGAACTGCTGGGGCTGGTATGAG
Organism: Chamaea fasciata; assembly: GCF_029207755.1. Taxonomy (NCBI): domain Eukaryota; kingdom Metazoa; phylum Chordata; class Aves; order Passeriformes; family Sylviidae; genus Chamaea; species Chamaea fasciata. The sequence continues at coordinate 65,117,152 of NW_027094086.1, read as the reverse complement.
GAGAAAGAAAGCAGGGTATTAGCACCTGAAAGTTTACTTTGGTGGGAAAAGCTTCATGGTACACAAAGGTTAGTTTTCACTCACTACTTTCCCCTTTGTATGTATTTATGTACACCGTTGTAATGCTTTTCTCTTTGCTATTTCCCTTTACACTTCCATCTCTTTGCTGCACTTCTTGATCAGTCAGATGTACATCTGTACATCTCTAGTCTGAATTTATCCCATTAGCTCTGCATAAATCTCTAGCTCCTGCTAGACTTAGGGTACCTTTCTTCATACTGCATGTTAAATTCATGCCTAGACACATGGATTACTGGCCCTCTCCTGGCCTTTTCCCACCTGCTTAAAACCAGGCATCACCTGCCCTGGAGCCGTCAAAAGGGGTCAACTCATTGAGACAAGTCAAACCTTTACATTGTAATGGGAGCTTATTTGAAGGTGTGAAAAGGAGTAAGCCTTGAACTGTTCTAACAAGTTCCCACAGCCACTGAGGTGAGAAGGAATGTTATTGTACTTCTTCCGATCATCTTCCCTTGCTGTCCTGGTAACACAGTTCTGTTCAGTACCTTGGGCCAGCTCTAGGGCCTGGTCAGCCTTCCTGGGAATGCTTTGTTTCTCTGACCTGTTAGGAAAGTATCCCAGCAAAGGGAAGGTAGACAGACAGAGTCCAAGGAAAGGAGAAGAGTCTTGGGACTGGCTGTGGGATAGCAGATGAAAGTAGCAGGGGAGGAGAGATAGGAAGCAAAACCTTAAACTTTTGACAGCAGTGAGATTTGAGCATCCTTGTTGCCCGACTGACCTCACTTCTGGGATCCCATTTGACAAATTATCAGCTGAGTGCTAAAGCAATCAAGTACACGACAACTGTATACATTGGGACTGACTGATGACAGCCAAGCCTAACCTAATTTGTAAGTGTGCAAATATTGGTGAGATGTTTTCTTATTGCTCTTAGGAAAGCTAATGACACTCAGAGTTGTCATTAATCCTTAAAAAGGCCAGCATAGTGTAAGCTAGAAGTCCCCTGCCCAAGCCCTTCATATCCTCAATAAAGTAGTTACATTGCTCTTTCCTTTTCTTCGCACTTTTCCACTGCTGGCTGAGTAATTACTGCTTCTCTTAACTCAGCCGGTGGTCTCTCAGGTGAAGCCCCTAAAGCAGGGAGTATAGTAGTCACAAGATAGCTTTCTAACAACATGAGTCCTGCTCAGTCACCTGTAAATTTTTGTCCAAACAATAGTTATGTCCAAACACCTACTGCATGTGCATCTTTGTGTGTGTGTGTGTGTGTGTGTGTGTGTGTGTGTGTGTGTGTGTGTGTGTACTCTGCCTCTGTTGTTTAGATCCAAAGCACCTGATTCCATCACCAGAGTTTACGAGAAGGTACCTGCAGATCAGGTGGGTCAAGGTCAAGGCTCCTGGTCTGAATTTGATGTGCCGTGTCATCACATCCACCAACCTGTTTGTCAGAGCTCTGCGTTTGGAAGTTACAGAGTCTTTGATCTCCATAACAAATCCAAGGGGAGGCTGCTAATCTCAGATTTGCTGTTTGTGTGCAAACCAAGCATTCTGAGTGGTTTAGCAACATATTGTTATGCCATGTCTTTATGTTCTGGTTTACAGTTGTTAAAAATATGTCCTTCCTTTGTGATCCTCTTCTGTAGGCTTTCCTCCTGTGATGCAAAAAGGTTCTGGTAATGAACTGCTGCTCCCCACATCCAGAACCACAGGAGGGAGATTCCAGTGCACTGTAGCAGATGTTGGTTTGCCTCACTTTTCTGGGTTTGGAACTTCCTTTGAATTATTATTACTATCTCTCTTTCACTAATATATGTGAACTAGTTCCTCTCTGGTAGCATCTTCAGAATTCAAATATCAAAAGTAGCCAAGACAGGGCAACGTTCATACATCTTTCTTTCTTCTGTATTAGTGTTAGCCAATGCCACTTGTAACTCTGTGCTTATAGTAAAGACAGGTCATTTTATTACTTTTGTTCAAAAGATACAAAACATGCTGTTTGACATTCCTCAGAGAAATGTACCTTGATGATATAAGATAAATGAAAAAAAGAGAGACAAGGAGAGAACATGCCACAGGCAAGGGGCTTGGAATCAGATCCTTTCCAATCCAAAACATTCTATGATTCTATGATTTTTTTCATACTTTAGTTGCTCAGGTACGGGTTGTAGGGAGATGGAATGAGATGGCAACTTCTAGATGAGCATCTAGCTGTAAGAAAGGGTGGTTAAAGGAGCTGGTTTTCTTACATGTATGATTAAAAGTAAAATAAGATGCGCAGTTTTGGCTATGGAGCTGGAATGAGAAAAGCAGTATTCACGAAGACCCATGTCTTTCCAAAATTTTTTGCCAATAGCAGTCAATTCTTCATCTCTCTGTGCCTGTGGGAGCAATGATTCTTCATTTGACTACTTTTTTGCGTTGAAAATTAGTGACAGATATCTGTTACTTTTACAATTTACTCCAAAATGGGTCTCCTACTCCAAGAGGTACTCACTAGTGAGACTGCTTTTTAAATACAAGATAGGATTAATAAAATCAGTCTTATGGAGGATGTATGTGAAGGCTGGTGGAATTTCAATAGCTTGATCTGAGCTGTATCAAAAATATAGAGAATCTGAATGTTCAAGCTCATAAATGAAAAAATGAAGAGATCACTCCCCTATATCAATGTAATCCTGGGGTCTGGGAGTGTCAGAATTCGTTATTGCTGCCTTCTGGACATTTTTCTGTTTTCTGGGGAAAAAAAATACTGTTCATTATCTCTTCCTCTGCATCACAGTCTCACCTTTGAGAAATTTCTGTGCCTTCTCCAGTGCAACTCTCAGGAAAATAACTGCATGTAGGGCATGCATGGCTGACAAGTTTAGTATGTGCCATTCACCAGGAGTAAGATAAAAACAGGCCTAGATACAACAGCCCAACCTGTCTTGGACCTATTCCTCACACCTGTGAGGTTTCTATCTTCTTTTCTTTGTATTAGAGCTGGGATTAATACACAGAAGTTGCAGTTTTATGTTTGGACTCAGTGTCATTAATTCCTATCTACAGTACAATCTCATGAGTCGTGAGCTCTAACTAACAAGGTATAAAATGGAGTATCTCTAACTCTTTCCAAGGTCTTTTAAGTGTTAATTACCCAATAACGAGATGACACCTATATTATTTATACTTTCAACCCAATAACCAACCACCCAAGGTCTGTAATGTGGACCTTTTTCACCCAATTAGAAAAAAAACACCCAAAGCCATGAAGAAAAAGGTGAAGAAGAACGACTTAGACAATGCCTTAAATCCTCCATATTGCCCATATACATTTCTTTATACTAAAACTTTAAATTCCAAGTTTTACACCCTGTGAGATCACACTAAACTATTCAAACTACACACCCACAACCCCAGTGTCATCACTCAATCTCAGAAGCCTGTTCCATGGCCTCAGGTCAAATGTAGTGCTTGCTTAAGGGTCAGTGCCTGTTAGTACAGAAAGCCTGAAATTCTCAGTTTCCAGAATTCCAACATGCACCTATGGGTAAGGTGGAAAATTTTGCCCAAGAAAATGATTTCCACTATCGTGGCTCCCATTTGATTTCTTGGGGCGTGAACTTTCTGAGAAATTCTCTTTTATTCTTTCCTTCTTACTTGGATGCCTGAAAAAAAGTTTGGCAGTAAAATGTTGTTAGTCCTTTCTCTTTGACTCCCATTTCTCATTAATGTTACCTCTTTCTCCCCCCATTTTTGCTTCTCTCTAAAGGTTGAGATTATCTAACGTAATTTATGGTCCTGCATTTTGAATTTTTCTGAACTGTTTATAATGAGATTGCCAAATGCTTTTATGACTTGAAGAAACTACAGAGAACCCAAGGGTGTAATCTAAAACACTCTGAGTGACTTGAAACCAGAAAAGAGTTGGTTTCAATTTACTATCAAGATTTGACCTTTCTGTAATTTTACAGAACTGTGAAGGTCTACTGGGACAGAAACATTTTTTTAAAAATAAATTCTGTTAGTAATCCAGTCAGCGCACTAGGGTGCAAGTCCATTCCTGAGTATACTGCAGCTCAAACAATAATAACCTGTATTTGTATGTGTCTAACCTGCAGGTTATCTGCTTGAAAAGCAGAATGTCATCCAGCAGCAGAGTGGGTTGTAGATGTGTGTGAGTGAAAAAAGGAAGAAAAATTTTCCTTGGAGTCCCTCCGTTGTCTGTTCCCTCTCCCTTGGTAACACCGCCTTCACCTCCCTTACCTTGTATTTTGTTTGAGTTATCCCAGGGTACAATGCTTATTTTAAGGAGTAGTGCTTTTAGAGATGTGCATGGCTATGTGAGCACAAGAGCTTTACATATGAAAATACAGTACGATGGATGATATTGTCTGAGTTTGTTTTAATCTTGTGCAATGAACTATTAAATTCACTTTAAGAAAAAACCTATCATCCCTCTCTCAATTGGACTGAAAGCAGAAGGGGGTTGAATTCTTAGCTGTAGGAAAGGAGAATTGCTCTGAGCAAATTTTCATTACCTGGTTAATTTGTAATACTTTTGAAATCATATTTTAACAGCTAGCATTTGTCTGCCCTGTGCAATAAAAGTCACATGGTTGCGCAATACTATAGGACACCCTGTGGCAAACTACATCAATGGACATACCATAGCTATGTCATACCTTTCTTCCTGCAGAAGTGAAATGCACTCTTTTACTGTCTCCCTCACTCTTTGTGGAGACACAGGCTTCTCTGTAGTGGAGCAAAGCAGTGAGTCAGATTACTTTATTTGGCTTCAAATTATATTATATACAGTTTCTGCTAACATGTTGAGCGTTGGGTTGGTTCAAGATCCCAGTGGCCTGTGGTAAAAGAAAATTTTGTCACTATTTTCTTGGGATTCATTCCTTGGTAAGGAGAGCAGACCAGTATTAAGATTCCCTATCTAATCTCTGCAAAATGTTATTGCCCAAGGGATGCTTCAGAGTGTCTCACACCTTGTTTAAGCTCCATGAACCCTCTAAATTTGGATGCTCAAACTTTTTGTGTGTTGGAGATAGTTAAAATTCAGCTGTATATACTGTAAGAGCAAACAATATAAATGTGTTGTAAAACCCTTTATTCTTTCTCTGGGGAAGTTTTCAGAGACCCTAGGCTTCAGAGGGATGGTCTGTGCTGGATTAAGCTACAGCAGTAAGGATATTACTGCTTCCATTAACGTCCACAGCCTGAGCTGTAAGAGACTGGCAGGAATGTGGTGGAGTGGCAGAAGGGAATTCTGTTCTCCTCCTGCTGAGGACTGGTTAACCGCTTCTACTGATTAAGCACAGCTAAATCCAAAAGACTGAGTGTAGTTTAAACTAATTCACTGAATTTGTGAACTCCAGTATCCAGAGAGCCATTGCCTTTTTTTGCATGCTGTTTCTGCAGTCCTTACTGTGAAGACAGTAATTGCTAAGAGGGTGGATGTCCAAGAATGTAATATCTTAAACCTCAGCACTTTAATCCCCCAGACTAAGTCTGTGGGAACACTGCAGGAGATCAGATTCTCTGTTTAGAAACATTGGTCAATTTGTTTCTTTTGCTTATAAGATCATGATTAAACATTTATATCCTTTGTGATAGGTTTGGTTTTGTTTTAATTTTCACACTGGATATATAACTTAGTGCGCAACTCTATGATTACTTTCTCTTAAAACACATTCAGTGTCTTTGCTATGGATACAAATGTACAATGCAGAAAATAAGTGCCATAGCAGACAACAAAACCTATCTATCATAATTTATTCACTCAGCAAAGCTATAAAAAAGTTAAGTACATAATACCCTAAAGCTATTCCTTTTGTTCCACCACTTGCTTTAACTGAGTTATATCAGGGGTAAATGTGAACCAATAAATCTGTGTAATAGAGCCTCACCTGCTACAATGTAACACAATTCAAAAATTATTCAGATGTGTTTGAGTTGGTGATACCAGGCTTTGCTGTCTCTAACCGTGATTCTTTCATAACTGTCCAATCACGCTTTATTTAGTTTCATGACGCCAAATGACAACAAGTTTTATGTTACTGGTTCTACTGTTATGTATCTTTTTATGGCTACTGTCTTACATATTAATGCAAGATAATATAAACCATGAAACTACAGGGACATCTGTACCAAAGATTACATCAGAGGAGCTAAACCTTGAACTAAGGCATCCTTCTCCACTTGAATGAGTTTACAGCTGTGATCAGACTCAGAGAGGGAGCTGTGTAGCACACCTGTTATCCAAGGAAACCTTATTTCAGCACTGTGTGTACTCCTGGAATATCCCAAGTACATGCAACCGAGATGGGGTTAGAACAGACGGCAAGTGTTAAGAGAGAAGGATTGACGGGTATTCAAGCATTAACATAACAGGCACTGTAGAAAAGTTTGTGATGCCACTTTGTATTGTTTCTGTTTCGTTGAAAAATCAGAAGGAGGATTTATGCCAATGTGTTTTCAAATCCTGGCTGCAGTGCATCCTATTCTTTTAGATCCAGCTAGCTAAACACCAGCCGTGTGCATGCAAGATGTTGTGATTGTTTTTCCTTCACTGCTTGCTTGGAAGCAGAGATCCCTAATTTTATCTTCACCACATGCAGGAATTCAAGATTATCTTGTTTTCCCCATGATGAAAATGGGGATATTCTGAAATGAACATTTTGCCAGTATTCATAATCCTTTCAGACATCAATCTTGGCATGCTCCTTTTGTCTGAATTCTTGCCTAGATAAGAGAACATGCTATGAAGCTGGAGAGGCTTGTGGCAATGAAATAAAAGAAGTTAAGAATCAAACCAAAACACTACTCAATAAGAAAGGAAGACAAACTTTTCATGTGGGAAATTCTTCCTTTCAGAAATCTTTTTGTTTTTGTTGGGAATACATGAATGGCTGATAATCTGTCAGGTAGCAGCTGAAATATCTAGTTTCATTTTTGTAGGCACCTACCAGTTAGTATATTAAGGCTTATCTTATTATAATTTTGTTACTCTGTGTATGGCACTTAGCTTAAAAAGGTAGGAGGGTGCATTTTTTTTCACAGAGTCAAAGACAAAGAGAGAAAGCCTCTGTGTGTTGTGAGTCTCCCCACTCAACTTCTGTGAAGGTTGTATGTGAATAAACTTAAGCTGAAATGCCTGATGTAATAGAGAGCACAGTGCTAACACCATTAAGTGAACTCAAAGCCAATACAAAGATCCCTCTGACTCAATAGTTCCTGGTCTTACTTTGCCACTTGGACCTCAGGACCTGTAAGGCAATCCTTCTGAGTACACAAAATTATAATGGGTGATCAAATCAAAGCCCAGATAGTCTGAAAAAGAGAAGTCAGACTAAAGCTGACATACCGAAGCCTCCAAACTATATTGTAAAGCTATAGCCTTACTGTAGATAATAAAACCATACCAGGAATAAATGAGGCCCATTACTTCTTTTTTTCTCCATTGTCAATATGAAATTCTGATGATAGTCACTTTATTGCTCTGCATGAAGCTGCATATATTATTTAACTAGGATGAAAGATTTCCATCTCTTCAGCTATATGGGCAGCTTTCATGCGATAGTTTTATTCTGGCAGGGGAGTACTGACAAGCTTTACTTTGGTTCAGTACATTAAAAGAAATTCTGTCATGAGAGTCTGCATTGTAAAATTCTGGTTTGCTCCTTCGATATTATTTTCACTAAGGTTATCAATGCGAGAAACCTTTTCAGTAATCTTTACCACATGTTTGCTATATAAATCAAATTATAAGTAGCAGATAAAACCTTTCTAGGGCTTCTGAAGCTGTGGGTGTAAAATGGATTTGAATTCAAAACTAAGTCTAACTTAGAGAATGAAGAGCTTTGCTGTCTTACAAAATTCTGACTATACAGCTGTTAAATCTGCAGTTCCTGCCACATTTTGTTTTGATGACCTTGTCACACTTCAGGTGTGTTCTTCTCTCCCGTAAGAATCAGTAGCATATGATTTTCCAATCTTTATTACAGTAAGGTCACACTCTGAGGCACTGCCACAGTGGAAATGGAAAGCAGGAAACAGCACTCCAGGAAACAGTTTAGACTACTTTCTTACGAGTTTCTAGTAGGCAGAACTGTTCATCCTTTTAAAATCTTATTCTACACCCTGGGAAGAAGAGGCTGACAGTGGGGCAGAATGGCTCATTTTGAGCTTGGGATTGAGATTTGTCTTGACTGCAGTGGCACAGTTCTTGGTGCTTTTGATCAGATAATTTTCTGAAAAATTGAGTTCAAAGGCGTCGGTTCCATTTTTCTTGTCATGATAGCTGCTTTGGAGGTTGTGGTGGCACGGCTCAATACTTCTCAGGTCTGCTAGATCTACAGAAAGAATAGATTTGATACATCACAAGTTCTTTTGCATTCTTTCCCTCATTCTTTTCCAGAATTACTTTAGGTTCAGAAATCTGATACTTCTTTTCAGTATAGTTCAGATATCACCAAGATCCTTGCATCCTTTGAGAAGGACTGTGCTTACCTCCATCAGAATTTGATTCCTCTCAGCCTCAACCATGTTGCATCTGTTTTTCCATCACTTTTCCTCAGATCAGTCACACAGCTTCACAGCTGCTTCTGCTCTGAATTGTCTTCAGCCCTTTTCTTAACCACCTCTTTTCTTTTCTTAGTTTGTCTTCCCATCTTTGGTTTCTTCTCTTGTCATGACTGTTGTCTTCTGTTCCTGAAGTTGCCCATCAGCCTTAGAATGTGCCTCTGGGCTCGTCTTTGGTTTTTATCTTTATCTATCTCTTTAGAGCAGCAGCTCTAACCGTGCCTGCTGCTTCTCAGCTGCTGAGCCCTCATGGATTGTGTCTCCAGACTTCTGGTAACACGATATTTTCAGACACTCACTCAGCAGGTCCTTGTTTTCCCACATGTGACTAAGGGTCAAACTTTACTCTTTAAATGGTTGCCAAGAAGTAAGAAGAGCAGTGATGAGTCAGAAGCTCTATAAAGCCAGCTGCATAATAAAGTTTAAGTGTTCAATGAATTAGAACAATGGGAACAGTCATAAAGTCTTCAGTGCCAAAATGGTCTTTTAGTTTACAAACACCCACACCGTGGGATTTCCCATTGCATGACTGTGGTGCTTTGGTTCTTTTTCATTAAAAGATAATAATTTTTGAAAATAACACATGCACTCAGGTGGAAGACTGAGAGAGTCCATGGGGAAATTGCATTTAGATAAAGAATCCTAGCTAGGTAACACACACTCACATTGTTTTTCTTTTTCCTGTTTGTTGTTCTCTTTTGGACTTTATGAGGGTGAAATAGGAGAAGAGGGTAAATTTTAGAGAGTTATTGTTGTATTTCTGAAGTAGATGCTTACGTCTTGCTCTAGACTCTGTTTAGAGACCTGGATTATGTCAATCCATGACACTGGACAATAAATCAAGGCATGGTGTTCTCTAATTTTTTCTACAAATGTTGGCTGCACAGCATAACATTAACTTCTTTATATAACCCACTGCTTTATTAAATAGAATGAACAATGGCAAAAAATGCTCCAAGTATGAGCTGCACTTCAGATCATATTGATGGCTTAAGCATTTTGAACAGTGGTGAGGTTACACTCATGGCTCTCCATTTTTGGTTACTTCCCTGGACTTTTCTAAAATAGGAATTAAAGCTGTTTTAAAGAGCATATTAGGCATGGCTTGAGGATGGTTTAGCATTTCCAAAGCACTCCTAATTTTACTGACAAAGTAGAAAGAGGAAAAGTAGAAAGAAAACACTTCAAAATAAAAAAGCACATTTTAAAAGTTGAATTTTATCTCAGTCAAAATATCACAGGCAGCTATAACCAAAAAAGAGCTTGACTAACACAGCAGTAATCAATGTGAAAGAAAACACATTCAAAGAAAGGAAACATCCAACGAGAGAAATAAACTTAAGATCAAAGATATCATTAGTCTTCTCAGTTCTTGAAATAGTCTCACAAGCAATAATTTCTTCCAAAATTACTGGAAAATATGATGGAACATAGTCTTATTAACTTTAGTTTAGACTTTTTCTTTTTGATATCAAAATCTGATAGTGCTGTGTCAGAAGCATGTATTACAAGCTTATTTCCATCAGTTCATGACTCCTGCGCATCAAATTTTATGCAAATCTATTTATTATCAGTATCAGGAAGAGCTAAAATATTCAAAGGCAACGTATGGTTGTGACTCTGCCTTCCCAAACTTCAGGCATGTACTTAGTAAATCTCTTTGAGAACCATGCATAGGATTTTTCTAGGCTCTGCATGAAGAATTTTGTAGGGGCTATTGCAGACAGTGAAAAAGCAAGAAGTAAAAATATAAGTATGTTGAAATTCCTGAGATTGCCCTCTGAATTTTGTCTAATTACCTTCTGCTGCAGGTTTTCTGTTCAGTGTCTCATGGTTCTCTTTTACTGGTATGTTTTTATGTGTAATACTGGCAAGCAGCTACAGATAGAAATCAATAACCATGCTCAGGAAGCAGCTAAAGGCAGGAGCAGTTACAGAGATGGGGAAATGTCCTTTACAAGTACAAGGGAGGCAAGATGAGACAGAGGAAAGTAAGCATCTTTCACCTGATCAACAAAATACAAACATACTTGAGGAAAAACTCTTCTTTCTAGGCTGAGAATGGACACAACAGCACCAAGTGCAGATTAGGAACAATTTATGTTGATTTAAAATAATTGTACTGTTTATTAAGATAATTTAGAAGACAAAAAATCACTGGCACCTGTGAAGCAAAATGATGATATGGCAATGATTATTCTTTCTGGAAGAGACAGAAAGACAACTGTTTGTCACTTAGAGATCAAGATCTGGATAGGGAGAAATTTTTACAGCCCTGGAAAGCAAACCTTCTCCTTACAGAGGCCCACTTGTTCCCAGTTAATTTGCTCTTAAACCTATTTCCTGTATCTTCCTAGAGGATCAGAACTAAGCCAGAACTGGAACTCAGTGTCAATGGTGTGGTGTTATGTTGCCGTCTTCTATCAATGTGAATTCATTCCAATATGTACAGATAGTTTATTTTTGTACACATGTTTTCTTGGAAGACAACTTAGTGAATAATAAGGACATTTTATTTGGGAACACTGATATAAGGTGAATCGCAGCACTGAGTCCTTCCCATCTCTGTATTCTATGAGGTATTCGCAATGATCATTTTATGTAACTAACTTAAAACACCTTAAATTCACATAGAATCTTTTTCCAAAACTCTACTCAGTACAGCTTAAGCCACATTAAATCGGTCACAAACTGCTTTACCTCTCTCAGTGCTAATTCCATGAAGGGACTTCAAATTTTTCATTGATTTTTTTTTTTTATAGTTTTTCTTGTTCTCCCATGGAGAAGGTCTTATTATTTTATTTGCAAACAGTTGTGTGAATACATAATTTTAAAAATAATTCCTAGATTTAAAAGACTATTAAATCCCATTAAAATATGCACAATCACAGGGAGCACTGAATCTTTTTCACACTGGCTGCAAGCTGACTGCAGCTGTGAAACATGTCTGCTTCACAGACCCAAGAATCTGCTGAAGCTTCCAGCAGGCCCTCTAGTTCTTGCCTTGGGTGTAAGCTGGTGTGCAATTAGAGTAAGGAGGCAAAAGCATATCCAGAGATCTCATCTAAATTTGTTTGACCTTGACCCACAAACTGGTCATGACTAATAGAAAAAAAATCACCTTTACCACAGAGTGTATATTGCAAGTAAAGTTTTGCAGAGCACACATTTTTAGAAACCTTGTCTGACATCATCTTGGATTAGCATAGGTTTTTGCCTCTGTGGAAGGCCACTCAGCAGAAGTCCATTACTTTCTGACTAAGGTTCGTAGGAGAGGCAGCTATGCATTGAAGGGATATATTTGCTGAAGTTTGGTAATTGCATTTACATTTCCCTCCACTGTAACTCTTCAGCTTTCCTGGAAGGTGAGATGGAAGAAAGAGAATTTCACTCTGTAGCACAAACATAATTTGGTGAGATGGGGTATGCCTATGTTAACTTTTTAGCTCAAATTAGGAGGGCACTTCTCGAATGCAACTCTCCCAACTATCCCTACACGTTGTGCTTTGGTTTGCAGTGCAGAATTGTCTCAGAATGTGAGAGATGCTTTCCTTTGGGAGAAAACAAGGTTGTAAGATTTTCTTCAGAGGTTTTCATAATGTGTTCCATCTGAAAACAAGTATTCAGCTAATGGACTCAGATCAGAGCTTTTCTGAAGTGAAAACCTGCAAATGAGGAAAATTGCAGATGTGGGATCTCCAGTAACAAGTGTTTTGCTCCAGAGAGCTGCTTTTGCTGGTGTGCACAACTGGTTAAGGTAGGGTCAGCCCTTTTGATCTCAGGTGTGCAGGATGTACATGGGGGCAGTGACTCCCCCAATTTCCACTGAGTACTAGAAAATAATTTACTCCCACATATGCTGAGATAAGGGAGATATAGACATATATAGGCTTATATTGACATTAAAAGCTGCCTATAGGCTAAGGAAGAGCAAGGAAGACTTACAGTATGGGTTGTTTGAGGTACATTTTTAAAAAACAAATGCGTGCTGTAGAGAGCTACCTGTCTTGGTTTGACACAAATGAATCATTCCAAGCACTGGAGAGACAGTTCAGCAAAATTAAGACCTAGTTATTAAGTATAATTACCAATGTTTATAGAACAGATTACTTTTGGGTACCGCTGATGTAGATATCTGATATACCACCAGTGACGTACCAAGTGAGAACCTGATTTTTCAAGGCTCATTATCTAGGTAGTTCATTTTTTTGCTAGGTGTTTCTTACTGTAGTGTCTTCATATCATCTACAAAATCTTTAACATAATTTTCACAGATAAAATATTGGTTCAGAAATTCTGCCATGCTAATTAAATGTGAGAAAGGTATTCATTGCATTTGTGAATATGCATATCATTTCATATGAGTTTGCTAGCAAATGTATTAAAGAAATTTCTGTAAGTAAGTATGTAATTTCTGCAAGTAATCATGTTTTGGAAAACTGACAGTTGTTTTTACTATGTTCTTGTGTTTCTTTTTCTGTAAATGTGGAGATGCATTACACATGTGCTGAATAAATTATTCATTTGAGCGTGAATTCTTCCACTCCCTCAAGCCTCCAGATAGAAGGTAGTTCACCAAAATCAAGATGAATTACTCATGGACTTCATGTTCTGGTTCTTCTTTGGTCTGTGCCTGCTTCTTTCTCTATTTTATTTGGAGAGGGGAAAGGGTGTGGCAGGGCAGAAGGGTAGCCTGTTATGAAGTGGACTCTGACAAATCCCCTTGGGCTTGACCTCCAAGTTGAATGTAATCATGTAGCTTATTTACTCTGAGTTAATAGAATCTGTGTTTAACATTTGTTGTATTTGATTAATGAAGGTTTTGCTGTTCTTTTGCTGAAGGAAAGGACAGATGTGTTTGCGGTCCACTGCCTCCACTTAAACAAACACAAAATCAGGTTTCAAATTTTACTCAAGGGCGTACTTCATCAAGAGGACAATATATAGCCTTCAGTCTGAAATCAGCTGTCAGAAGCAAAAAGTACTATGTGGTTTTTTTAATCATAGGTGAGAGAGTAGCTGTCTTTGAGCATCCAGCTTTCCATACCACTGAACACTGCCCGGTATCCAGAGCCAGTAGAAGAAACAACAGTCCTGGAAACCTGAGGCTGGTTTTGGCCTTTGTATTCTTCATATCCCTCAGCATCATATCCCACATTCCCTGCTTCAGGTTCCCTTTCAGATGCCCAGTGCCCACAGTGGACACTGTCTAATCTGCGTGATAACAATCATGTCATGTTTAGTTTGATGTGCAATACTAATTCTCAGAAACCACGTCATTTAGAGCAAATCAAGCCCTTTATACCAAATATGCAAAAGTTTTAGCCCACTCCTCCCTTAATCTACTTTATTTACTTTGTTGAATTAGAGACAGCAGAAATCTCAGTCATTGTCTACATCTATCCATTTGCCATAAGGACAGCAATAGTTTTTTGACACACAGTCTTGTTTGCCCATTCAGAGCAAAATCAGAGGGAGAATAGGATGGTTGCTTACTGTAAGATTGATTTAAAGTGAGAAAACTTGGTTTGAAGGACTAAGATGCGAGTTTTTTTATGGAAGAACAGGATGATGGAGTATTTTAGTAAACATTTTGCTCAAAAGTAAAATGTCTTTGTTATCAGATATGTCCCATGTGTAGAAGCTGAGTATTGTAATGTAGAAGCTTTGTATAGTAATAAAATAAATAAGAATGTGTTGTGATTTGTGTTGCTTGTAGGCAGATGTCCCCATTGGCCACACTTGAAAATCGTACACAAGTGCTGTCTCATATTTGTAACTCACCTAGTAGGTACAGCCACTGTCACTAAAGTGGCATCTTCAACATATTTTTTTGCTACCTCTAATGAAAGCTGCTTAAGCTGAAGAAGTTCTGATTTGGTGTACAAGAACATAGGCAGTATCCATGATAGTGATACTGCTGTGACTCTTCAGCTGATGGTGCACATAGTAGAATGTGTTTTTCAGGACAGCGACTCTCAGTAAGATGTGCTGTGCTGTAAAATGTTTGTATTAGTGCTGCTGGAAAGATTTAACTGGAAATGAAAGTTGCCTGGCATTTTTCTATATTATTACTAATGAAAAATAGCAGAAGAGTGACTTCATGCAGGTTTGTGCTGGGTGGTGGAACTAGTCTCTCTGTGGAGACAGCCTAATAGTTTGTTCAGTCAAGGCCCTGAAATGGTGTTCATTTCTTACATATGCCTAAAGAAGGGACAGCTTATTCAGGTCCAGTATTTCCAGGTCAACAGATTGACCTGGAAGTTCCAGAGCAATGAAGTTACATAAACAGTTCTTATCAGTAACAGCTTTTTTCAGAGATTTTGACTGATAATGGTTCCTCCTTGGTCTTATCTCAGCAGAGTATTATGCATGCAGTCGTGTGAGGCTTGTGGAGCCTGCAGTTTCCTCCACTGAGACAAATCTATCACTGGACTTCCTGTTGTTGAACAGAAAGCTTACAATGCTTTATCCATGACACAAAGGCATTTTCCTCCTGAAAAGAAAAATATGTAAAAGATTTTCTTAGAAAAAATGTATGATCTACATTCTAGATGTGGCCAAGGGCTTTCAGATGACTTTAAGGTAAATGTGCTTAAACAATCCTTAATCTATTTCAGTGCAGTTGGGAAAATGTTATAGACACACAACCTTAGTGTCTTTACAGATGGTTCTGGGTATAGGTAAGTGCCAGTTCAGGTTTGCACTAAGCTTTTTAAAACATTTCAACAGCTGCTAAAGCATAGTAATGAATTTATTTAGGAAAAGGATCATATTTTCACTTTATGTGTGCTTACAAGAATCCTTGTCACATGGGAATCAGGTAAAGAATTTTCTGATGACATCTTTATTCTATAAAAGCAGCTGACTGTAACTAACATATCTAAGAAACAGCCTTGGTGTATTACTGCATTACATATCAAAAGTCATTCACCAGCAGAAGAATCAGCAAAAAATGCAAAACATTATATGCAACTTTATTTTCATCATGGATTTGCCAAATCAAAATTTTTACAGGAAATCCACAAAAAGCATAAACCACCATGTGTAATAAACATTCCTGCTTTAGGCTAGTTCTCTAGTGATAGTTTCATGGGATTTATTGAATTGTAATGGCTTCTTTATTGTGTTCTGCTTTTTCTAATTTCTAATGATGAGTCTCAATAGAAACTGAGGTGCAGAGAGGCAGCGTATGATGTAATATGCTAATGAATCTGGTAAACTGCTTTCTGTGCTAAATATGGGTTAGACCTGGACAGAAATGATTAGCAAACGTTCTGTTTTAGGGATTTCTGCCAATTTTCAATATGCATGACAGCTGAGAACTGCCTGTTCTTGAACATGAATGCTACCACAGTCATTGTTTCCTTTTTCTGGCAGGAATATCATGTCTGTTCTGAATCTGTGGGCCATAATCTTATTTTACCACAATGCCAAATTCCAAAGGTTCAAAACAGGACTCCCAACTGCTTTTAGTGCTTAGAGCACTGCTACACATCCACCCAGCAGCTCTTATCACAGCCTGTGGAATACCAGAACAACCTGTACAGAAAGATGTGTTTGCGTGAATCTCTAAGCACCTGCTGCATTACCACAGCAGTAAATGCTGCAGACATCATGGGCTTCTTGCTGGAACTGTGCTGTAACTTGAGTGTACCTGTGAAGGTGTTCTTGTCTTCAAACAGTAAGTCCAGACATAGTGCTGAAACAAAGCCACTTATATTTTTCCAGTTTTATATAACCTGTCTTAGAAAAAGAGAACCAGAATCAAGTTCATTTCCCTGTTGTAGTAGACAGGACAGTTTTTTTGATGCTCTTCTTTGAGCATTGCTCTTGTCCCTAATGTGCCAAACACATTGTGCATCTGCTTGCATTCAGGGGGATGCCCTACTGCAGTATAATTCTTTAAAGTTTTCTTAAGAATCTTTATGATACATCCATGTTCCGTATGTGTTTGGCATCTATCTCAACCTCACCAGAAAGAGAGAGGAACATAACTGTACCAG
Source organism: Chamaea fasciata (assembly GCF_029207755.1). Lineage (NCBI taxonomy): Eukaryota > Metazoa > Chordata > Aves > Passeriformes > Sylviidae > Chamaea > Chamaea fasciata. The sequence continues at coordinate 65,100,551 of NW_027094086.1, read as the reverse complement.
CTGCATAGAATATTTGGAATCTGGAAGTGTGATATAGGGCAGGTATTTCTACAGATAACCTGAACACAGGAAAATCCAGTGCAGGAAAACCTTCACATTTACATTTTCAGTAGGTGTGTTGGAGTTGTCTGGTGTTCCAGAGGCTGATATGCAAATCAGGTCCTGTGATGCAAAAATTCTACAAGAAGCTGCTAAAGTAAATTTTTATTATGGTTAGCATTTCTCCTGAGAGGAGATTTTCTTTGGACCTAAAAGCATCCCAAATTGAAGCAGAGGTTAATTATCAGCCTTCCACTTCAGCATATTCCATAGAACCCACTGTACAAACCAATGAAATGGTCACTGCATGGCTCCAGACCCGGAATATGTTTACAAAGCACCTGGCAGATGTGCGGGCAGGGTGAAAAGAGGTTAGGTGTCATGAAAGTGCTTTGATAGCTCTGTGATCTGGAGAAACTCATCAATTCATCTGTTTCTTAGTCCTAGTTCTATTTCTTTAGCCAAATTATGGCAATATTCTGGGGTTTGACCTGCTTTTCAGCCTGTTTTTCATAGGGGACAAAATAGCCTAACAGGTGTGACCAGCATGACCTTAGTACTTGGGCAATTAAAATGAGTAAACCATAAAATATTCATAGCACATGATACTGCTGTGATTTTCTGGCAGATTGATTGCTTCAGTCAGGCTGAGGGGACTGGCTGCCAAGGATTTACACTGGCTAGTGGAAAGCACTCATGATATAGGTCCTACTGGTAAATATGACACAACCTGGAGGTCAAAGCACATAGAACAACAAGTGAAATAAAAATTGCTCTGTTGTGACTCTATTCTGACATAGGTGGGAGCAGCTAGTTCAGCATGCTAAAACACCTGGCAAATGTTTGGTTGTTTTTCCCAGTGCAGTGCTCCTTTAGGAACAGGGACAAAGCTCTTATTTTAAAATGAATTCCTGATAAGGAAATACTGGAAGAAAGGTTATAAGGTTATGCTGAAAGCTACTTGATAGACCTTGTTCTTACTAAAGAATTAAATCACATATACTCAAGCTAATGCCCCTTAAATTAATGTGGCTTGAATGAGAAAAGCCACCCTGTAAATTAAACCATGGCAATGCAGAATACCTGAGCTGAACAGCTCAGGAAATCAGTTTCCTGAGCTGATTTCCACTGTTGGGTAAGATATCTCCTGTTGAAAGCATAACTATTCTTGAGTGGGAGTTACTGGTTTGTTGGTGAGCATTTTTTCATGAATGGGACCTGAGTTATTATTATACACAAATATTAACTGAAGCTAACTCTGCAGTGAAAAAAGTCATGCCTCCATGCATCCCCCAGCCCTCTTCACAGGCTGGGAGAGGAATTGTCTCTGTCTGTGGCCAAAGGCAGATTTTGGTAAGGGCATTCCCACTGAAATTTGCATTTGTCTCCTTTTTGCTGAGGACATCTACACTTGGAAATTTAGCAAATGGGATTCCATCTTCTCACTGACATTCAAAGAAGTTTTGCTCAAGTAAAAGTGAGAAAGCACAGCTTTCACTTTGCAGATAGGCTTGTGATTATATTAGGTGCAAGGAAAATACGTGTTTAAATAACAGAATGGCTGTCACAGAAGTCACAAAAGACAGACAGGTGTATGACACAAAGGAGGAACCAGCAAGTGAGATATTAGCTACTGCCATAAAAATACAAAACAAGGGCACTGCTGAGACACTGAAGGACAGAGCATTACTTTCCATTTCTTTCAGTGGCTACTGAGGAGTAGTAGTTGAAGATTTAAATTCTCTTTAAAAATCATTTATGAAATTATAAAAATTGAAAATATTTGCCTGTGAAGATGAAATACCTTTTTTGGATGCAGCTATATCTCTCAAGTAAATACTCTGTTAGGCGATTGTTTAAAATATGCGCAATTTTCCCTCATAGCTGCACGACTCTGACAGTTAAAAACAAGTTTACATGCAGATTAAGGGCACTGCTTTATAAATTAGATTTTAAAAATAAACTGTAAAAAGGACAGAAGGGAATCTCCCTTGTTGAATTTCCATGTATGACTTAATTCAAGGCAGGCCAAGTTTCCACATCAGTTCAGGTCAGAGAGGATCATAAGCCTCTTTTTCTAATGACCAGATAGCCAGACTATCTTGTGTGCAAGGTCAGAAGTAATTTCCTTCTTTCTGAAGTACTGACGATCTGTGTCTGTGCTGGGACAACGTGGGGACCACAGCTTGCTTTAATCCAGCTTGTGGTTTAGCCTTTCATTTCCTTATTCTCTCTTTTCTTTTGTATTGCCTTCAGAAATTAAGTAACCTCAGTTGTATTTTATACCCTTTAAAAGACCTGGGATAGACTTGTGTGAGTGTAGAGAATCTAGGAGAGAGGAAACACAGAGAAAAATAATCATTAATATCTGGCAGTTTTTCCTATTGTCACTACTTAAGTTGAGCACAACTACGTTTTTTGGGGAGGGGAATTTGTTTTCTTTTTGGATCAAAATATTTTTTCTTGTAAAACTCAATTACACTGATATAAAACTCCCTAGTGCCAACACAGTGTGCTTCCCCCCATTAAGGTCTAGTGCTGATCATTTCAGCAATTTCATACTGATGTATCCTGCTCCACTGGTCAAACTGCTTTAATAGGTACAACCATCAGTTATGTGCACAAATACCTTACATGCTGATCATATATCATAAATATTCAGAGCTGAGTCTTGGTCAGCCACTCATGGGCAGATCAGATGTAGCACCAGTTAGCACGAGAGAAATATTTCCCCTTGCACCTTACTTTGCTGGAAGTAGTATTTGAGCTTTTGAAGTGCTGCTGGAACTTTGGGTGATATAATATTCATATATCACTTTCAGTGTGTGATGTTATCTTTCTACTCTGCGTTACCTTCTATGACCTTACTCACAAGAATGAAAACTGGAAAAATCAGAATTTCCCCCCAGTTCTGTCTTACTATTTATAGCTACAGAGCTAGCACACTGGCAAAAACTTTACTATTGCCTATTTTGTGATTTAATTCCTCTAGTTAATGCCTAGTTAGGTATTGGAGTGGTTCTATCAGTATTAGAACCTTGGTTTAAAGGATGAAATAACTATTTTGGTTGATCAGTTCTACGAAAATCTCTGCTATCTTTTGGCAGTGATACGGTGTATTGGGTTTGTGAGGCCAGGTTTTGGAAGTGGGGGGGGGGGGTGGGATACAGGGGTGGCTTCTGTGAGAAGCTGCCAGAAGCTTCCTCCATGTCCAGCAGAGCCAGTGCCTGGTAGCCCCAAAGCTGGACGTGCTGGTGGTCAAGGCTGGCCCAATTAGAAATGGTAGTAATGCCTCTGTGATGACAGATTTAAGAAGAAGGAAAAAATAAGTTACTGTGCAGATGTAATTGCAGCCAGAGAACTGTGGGGTGAGAACATGTGGGAGGAACACCCCTGCAGGCACCAAGGTCAGTGGAGAAGGAGGGGCAGGAGGTGATCCAGGCACTGGAGCTGAGATTCCCCTGCAGCCCATGATACAGAACACAGTGAGCCAACTGTGCCCCTGCAGCCCAGGGAGATCCAAAGGGATGCAGTTATCCATCTGCAGCCCGTGGAGGATCCCACACCAGAGCAGGGGGATGCTTGAGAGAAGGTTATGACCCTGTGTGAGGCTTGTTCTGGAGCAGGCTGCTGGCACAGACCTGCAGATGCATGAAGAGAGGAGTCCATACTGAAACAGGTTTCCTGGTAGGACTTGTGAACCTGTGGGGATCCCACCCTGGAGCAGGCTGTACCTGAAGAACTGCACCCCATGAAAAAGTGGCCAACATTGAAGAGATTTGTGAACTGTTGCCTATGGGATGGACTCACACTGGAGAAGTTCATGGAGAACTGTCTCCCTTGGGAGGGACCCCACACTGGAGCAGGAGGACTCCTCTCCCTGAGCAGCAGGAGAAACAATGTGCGATGAGCTGGCCATAACTCCCATTCCTTGACTCCCTGCACCACTACAAGGGAGGAGGTACAGCAAGGGGGGAGGAGTGGTGGAAGGTGTCTTTAAGATTTTACTTTTTGCTATCCTGCTCTGATTTTGTTAATAATGAATTCAGTTACTATCACAAATTCAAGCCTATTTTGCCCACGACAGTATTTGATGAGGGATCTTTCCGTGACCCTATTCAACTCATGAACCCTTACTTATATTTTTCTCTCCACTATCCACTTGTAAAGCAGAGTGATAGAGTAGCTTTTGGTGGGTGTCTAGCATCCAGCCAGGGTTAATCCACTACCTAAAGTAACCAATTTCACAGATTTCCATCTCCAGTGCAGAGAAAATACTGTTCAAATTGCTGCTGAACACCCAGTTTTGGATAATATGACAACTTCAATACATTTCGAAGTTCTTCATGCACAGCTGACAAACCAGCATTGATAACTGTGCACTAAAACACACAGAATGGATATACTGTGTATCAATAAACTGGTACTACAACCACTGCCCACAAGTGCTTTTTTACATATCTCACCTTGAATATCTTGATGCCAAGGGACCAGTAACATAGCTGGAACAATCCTGGAAATGTAAGGAAGGTCTCATCCCCCTTGTTTTCAGTATTCTTTGGCAGCAGTTCTTGCTCCTCTAGAAGGCTCAAATTTCTCCCCCTTTTTTAAAGAATCAAGTTTGGTGGTTTGTTGGTTTGGGGCGCTTTTCTTATTTCTGTACTTCAGGGCACATAAAACTAGATGACCTTAATCTGGCAATCATAGTCAAAAGACCTCCTTACACTGTTGTCTGTTGTCCCCTTAAGACCTTCCCCTTCTTGTGAGTTATTGTCCAGGAAGTAAAAAAAACTCTCGTAATTTGGAATAGTGGAAATTGAGAGCATGAAACTCTAGGATAAATAATTTCCCAGTAGCATTTTCTGGTCTGGAAGAAGGAAGGCCTCTAGTGCTCTGAACTTTCGAATGTATTTGCCAGTTGAAACACAAAATGGATTTCTGTGCAAGTTCTTTCAGACAGGTGTTTTTCTTCTCTTTGTCAGACAAATACTTCTGTATCACATTTCACCTGTCCTCTAACAGTTCCCACTGGTTGGTGGGAGAATCTCTTTATAATTTCAGAGTACTTTAACTTATTAAACTTCTGCAGGTGACTGTTGTAAGTTGGTAGCATGGCAAAGTGGCAAAAGATTCAATTGCTTTATATCTATTCTTGCAGAGCTACAAGTTGTGTTTCTTTGGGGGAGCAGAAGCTCTCAATGTTCTTTTTAGCATTTTATGGAAGTTTAACAAGCCAGTAGGATAAAAATCAATTAACCTGTGTATTTTTTTCTTTTACAAAACTGATTACAAGAGACTAGTACAATCAACAAATCAAATTTGTAGTTGGAGTTGCATTGATTGTGCTTAGTTGATTAAATTGATTGTTAATGAATTAAGATCTGTGTGAAATTAAATCAACAGCATCCAGTTGTAGATGGAAGATTCAAATAATGAAGTTGTGCAGCACAGCTAGAGAACTTCAAGGAATTTAAGAACTTTCCAGCTCTTCAAGACACAGTTCTGACAATCAGATTTGCTTCATGAGTTGCTTTTTTCTTTTCTTTTTTCCCTTTTTTTTTTGTTCTACTTTAGAGAAGGTGGGATTCACAATGCCAAAATAAATGTTTACAATGTAAACGTTGACACTGCCAAGCTTCTCAGTTATCACCTTTTTAGTTCATAGAAAGTAATAAGAACTTGTAGAATGTATACGAGTCCGTTCTAAATTATATATTTTTAAATGGTCACATAAATCATATTGTCCACATTTCTATTTCTCTTCATTGACTCTAAAGAAAGTGCAGGGTTTGCAGGGAAAGCTGCAGGGCAGCTTGACTGTAGACAGCTTCATTGCAGATCTAAATTTTTAGGTGGAAATTATCTTATCAAGATGGCTCAATTTCTTTTTTCCGGAAGATTAGTTCCACACAAACACACTCATGCTGTCTCCAATGAAGCATGCTTATTGAAGGTAACATTTGCTAAAATTTTGGTACTGCAGATACTTCTGCCCACAGATGTGTATTCACACTTTGTGAAGTTTGACATCAAAATCAGTAATCAGGAGGCAGAAAACCCCAATGCTATAAAATACAGAAGAAAAGGTAATAGTATTTAGAGAAGAAAGGAGAAGCTCCTCTGCTTGCAAGGAATTGAGCTCTTCAGAAGTGGTAGCATAGATGACGGAGACTCCAAGTAAGCATCTGGTTTGCAAAGCAAGCTTGCAGTTCTCTTATTGCATAGACCCTACTGCATAAAACTACCAAGCTACTGATCATTTTTCCCCATAGAGATCTAGAAGAAATGCACTATCTCTGGAGCAGCTGGACACATATTTCCTTCTCAAAGAAAAGCTAAGAATAAATCATATTATCTGGTAAAGTGGCCCAGTTTGGAATAAGAGCGAAGAATATAACTTTTAGTTAAGGAATTTCTTTGACTTTCTTCTGTCTGTAAATTAGACATCATATACTGGGTTTGGGTTTTTTTTATGATATACATACATTCCAACAATCGTCATAATCAAAGAAGAAAGGATAGTCTTAGCAGTAGGAATTTGCAAGTAATACTACATCCCTCCTTGGGGAGGGCAGTGGGAGTGTCACTGAGTTCAGTTTCTTTGCTCTCTGTTTTTGGTACAGCCAGTTACTTTTCTATCCTTTCGGTCATTGACAGTTACCTTTTCCATTTATTCTTGTTTTGTAAATGGGAGACTTGATAGATTCCTGATAATTTACCAAGCAGCAGAGATACCCCTCAATAAGTGCAGCCCCCTTGGTGCTTGCACCCCAGGAGAAGATTCCATGGGAACTTACTGAGTCAGTCCGGTGCCTCAGGTCCAGAGACCACATTGTCCTGGTGTCTTTGCTCATGGAGCTGTTAAAGACATTTTCTCTTGAGCTGAGACCTCATATGTGTGTCGAGGTTTTACCAGAGCCATCCAGCAAGAAGACAGGGAGCAGAGGGGGAGGCTTCTGGTTGATAATTTCCCCAGGAGCAGGAGTTTTGGTATGCAGCAGGAGTTTTGGTATGCAGCAGTGATTCTAGCAGAAAAAGAGCTGATTCCACATTTTCTTTTATGTGACTTGATGTACTGGCTGTCAGCTCCACTGGTAGAAGGAAGCTTTGCCAGTTAGCTGTGCCTCCACAAGGGAAGGCTTACAAGCTATATCAGTATTTTGTCAAATCTTAAATTATTGCAATAAATATATGTAAATCTTTAGATACATTCAAGAGCTCCACAGTAAATATTCATCGCTCCTAAGATTAAGGAATCTCATCTTGTTTTATAAGAGATACACTCCTGAACTCCAACTCCTAAGCTGTTTCTTATCTGATACAATAACTTTGTAAATGATTCTGAATAGGAAGTTCTCATTCATTTTGTTAACACATTCTCTCTGATACAACCATCCTTTGTGAAGGATTACATCCTTACATTTTCTTGACTGTCATTCAGCTGGTCAGCAGATAAACTTCTTATCCTAGCATTCTCTAAAATTTTCAAAATAGAACTTACCCATATCTAAATTGGATGCTCCAAGTGCTGCTCTGGCATCTTTTCTTCATGCAGCAGAGAGCTAGTGGCAACACCTTCTTGCTGAGGACTTTTTCCTCAGGAAAACTAATTGAGAGAAAAAAACAGGATAAAACAACAGAGCATCTGAATCCTTCAGAACTCAAGTACTATTTAATTCACATAGACAAGCTCAATTAATAATAAGGAATATTAATATTGTAAGCTAAGAAATTGAAAGGGTTAGGGATAGGGCTAGGAAGGAAAACGTAGGAAAAGTTTAAATAGCAAATGGGTATTCATGACAGGTAATGCAGGTTTTCCATCATTCCTAGCCATTAGAGATGTATCCTTTGGTAGTTTTAGGTCTAATGAAAAATCATAAGATTTATAGTTTAGATGGGAATACTTCAGTTTTAATTTGTTTTACAAGTTTCACCTTAAACATAAGACAATAGGGACCAGACCTGACTTCCAATAAAGAAACTTGATCTGCCTGCTCCGCTAGGATTATAATGCTGCTCTGAGCTTGTAGAATGTTCCTGTGTCATGTTCCCTCTCCTCTTGTGAAGCAGAGATCTCATTATACCTCTGTTGAATCATGTAATGAGGAACTAAAAACTCCTACTGTGAGTTAAAGACCCAAATAGAGTAAGATTTCTGAGAAGGACATAAGACCTTTTAAATTAAAGAAAAATATCCTGTCATGTTTCTTATTTTTAAAATGAACTTCTCTGCCAAAAAAGTAGGGAAAACAAATAGAACTATATTGAAAGCTAATATATGTGCGTATACATACTCTGCTCTGTTAATTAAAAAAAAAGGACTACAGCTGTCTAGTCTTTATATAAATTAGTGTATACTCTTCCTTTACAATCTTTTCTGCTTTTTATTCCTGCGTAGGGATGAATGGAAACCTTACAGAGAAAATCTCCCAATGAAATAATTTTTACTCCCTACCAGTGTGTTTTCCCTTTACCACTGTATCATTGTATTCCCTTCAGTTACAGCTCTACGTCTGTGTTCGTTTTTTAGATTATTGAACTTCTAGAAAAAATGAAACAGGTCTTTGTAGTATCCAAGAATTCCTTCAAAGGAAAAAAAAATCAACAAATTGATGTGCTGTTTTTCTGCCTTTCTAATAGCAAAACAAGGTATTTGAGGTTATTTCAAGTTGGTTAGGAAGATTGCAAATTGTATCCCCAGAACAATAGCTTTAACAGAGGATGACTATAATGTACTCCTCTGTGTTTATAAGCCAGCCTGCAGAGCAGGCTGTCACTTGGGAAATTTCTACCTGTTGTTCCACTAACAACCAAGGAAATAACAGATCATTGCAAGAAGAGGAAATATTCAGAAAAGGTTGTAGGTAAGACTTCCAATTAACTCAGCTAACACAAGTATTACTGAAATTTGGAATCTTTGACAGTTTTCCCCATTGGACTTACATGCAATATATCAGTATTCAGCTTCTTCACAATGTATTTTCAGATACGTTTTTTGCTGGGTAGTAGCTAGTTTATTTTCTGTCATGAGGTTTCCTCTGAGCATACTATTCACAAGACCTTGGCTTTAGCAAGTAATATGGTATGCTGGCATACACATACCGAGCTTGCCTCTCTTGGCACAAAAATTTGTATGTGGGCTTTTTTTTTACTGTTATCTAGTAATCATGGTTTACAAAACATTAGTTTGAGGGTAGTAGTTGTAATATCTCCACTACAAATGATTAAAAATCAACAACTTGATGTTAAATTTGCATATTTGTGTAAGTTGGTGGGGAAAGAATTTAAGACCTAGTTTGTTGTTTCTTCTTATGCAACTTGGATGAGTATGTCTCCTTGCTGTGTAGCAATGTATGCAGTGTCATCCAGTTGCACATTTTCATCCCTAGACCCCAATTCATACTGACCTCACATTTTTCCTTCTACAGAAGGATGTCTCTGTGTACACTACTGATGCTGTGGCTTAACAAGATTTTCTGGTTGCTATTGCTAGGTAGGGCTAAACAGAAACCTCTAAAAACAAAATCTTGCAATGAAATGCTTATTTCTCTTTAACCGTCTATCTGCCAGAACATATTCTTATGCTATGGCTCTGCCATATAGCACCTCTGAGCTGACTGTGTTCCTTTGCTTCGGCTCTGGTGTTCCTTGAACTGCCCAGGAGAACTCCTCCGTGACTCAGTTCCCTTAGAAAGCAGGAAAAAAAAACTCCTCTAGGCTGATTTTCAGGGTATGACTTCATCTGGTTTGTTAGTACCCAGATGCAGAGCTTCAATTCTTGCCCCTCAAAGCCTAATGTCTTGCTCACACCACCCACCCTCTGCCAACTTGAGTGCCATCTACAGCAAACCAGTTCAGGTCACTGAAATGTCACAAAAATAACTTGGTAAAATCTGCTTAGACAGACCTTGCAACTTCACCCTTTGTACAGTATGTATCCCTCTGTGAACAGAACATCAGAAAAAGGCTCCTGACTCTTGGTAAGTTGCCTTTTTCACCTTGCCATGATTCTGGGGAGCTGTGTTGTGCCTACAATAATTGATGGGAAAAAATAGCACAATATGGCAAGACAGGAAAATATAAGCATTTGTCCCTAGCCTATCTGGAGGAAAAAAGTCTGCAAGAGTCTCTCGAATGTAAAAAGATTTTGAATTCACCTTACACTTTCTAAACTATAGCTCATAATAATGCAGAGAATCTGTGTCAGCATTTGTTATTGTCCCCTGAACTTTCAAAAATAAGCTTGATCCTCAAGGCTTATAATATTGCATCCCACTGATTTAAGCAGTTTAAAAATATACAAACATACACCTCCACAGCTGTAAAACATTAAACCTGTAAAGCTCTTAGTGCTTCTGCCTAGGATCAATGTTTCATTTCCTAAGCTCTATACTAACCTGTATATTTTTTTACTAACCTGGACTGATGCAGATTGCTCAGAATATACTGGCTGCTTTAATCTCCCTCTTGATAAGACTATCCTATTACTATGTGGAAAAACAAAAGGATTTAGTACTAAACTTTTCTAAAAAGATAAAATCAATAGACAGCAATAACATAAAAAGAAACACGATGTGTTGAAAAGAAAAAAAGGACTCCCCTTCAGAACATGGGCATGTTTTAAGTGTGCAGCTGGCTTAGATCTCTCTGAATGCTTTGGACAACAAGAATTGCATGGGCTAGTGCTGAGTTGGTTCAAACTGCATGCAGTCATGCCCACCTCTGCAAGCTCGTCTGGGGCACAGACCTGCACCATGAACCTCTTCTGAGTCCTAGAGCATCATGTCCATTCCCTTTCTTTTTGGAAAGACCCTGGAGACTCAAATGGGACATCAGCCCTAGGCAGTGCTGGCTTGCAATGTTATTGTCCTGCTACTCATGGCACCTTTCTGCTAGCTAATCCTGTGATCCAGGCTGACAGGACAGAAGAGTCCTGCTCTCACCTTTAACTATAAGAGAATGCTGAAAATACTGTAAACATTCAACAACATATGCATGCTAAAATGAGAGATAATGTATTTCTAATGTATTTTTAGATTATTTTCCCAGGGCAGCAAATTGTGAAGCCAAATCACTCAGAAAATGAAGAAGGTGCTCTAGTAAAGCTCTAGAAAGTGCTCTAGTAAGACTGTCTCTAGTAAAATCCACTTTTTATATGTCAAGGCAATAGTATGAATCTGACTCCTGTCTGACAACCATTTTTCCAAGCTTGTCACATGAAAGGAATGGACAGTTCTGCAGTCAATACTTTCAGGTTCTGATAAGCAGATAACAAAAGTCAATCCGAATAAGAAATAGGCAGATTTTGGCATACCTCCAGGTTAATATTAAGGCCTGTCAGGTCACTGTAATGTTTTCTTGGTCTACCAAATAGCTGTTTACTAGCTAATATGATGTAAAGAATACATTTTTTTATTTAAGAAATTTAGGCCTACGTGTAATTGGTGAAGGTGAAGGCATATACAAAGGATTTTTATTTTAGGATTAGAGCAATAACTGTTCAATTTTTGTGTTACATTTTCCCAGTAATGTCAGACATGTTCAGAAGCTTATCTGTCAGACAGCTATGGACAATCATTCAACTTTGAAGCATTAATTCTTATCATCATCCTTATCAGAGTTACATTCATCCACTTGGGCATTGCAAATCAATAAATGGGAATTATTTGGGGAGCATTGTGGCAAAACAGTCTCTCAGGATATAGTCCTTAATGAAGTGGATATTGTGTATGTTTTTTGCAGTTGGCTAAATTCACATTTTACCTAAAAGTTGTTGCTATTTATGTCCTTTTAGTGATTCAGTTTTCTATAGACATCTTTTTAAATTCAGGTTTAGGTAGAACTAGTTTCGAATTAAAGGACCTACATTCAGAAATTGTGGCAATCCTCTTTAGTACAACATGTTGATGACATCATTTCTGTAATTTCATTCTGTGTTATTTAAATCTTTCAGTAAAAACAAAACCTGTGTCCAGTAGCTGATCTTGAACTGCAGTATAATTTTATAGAAAAGCATCAATCTTGATTTGACGTTACTGGAAAAATGTAGCACACTTTTTTTTTTCTACCCCTGGTAGTTAATTACTGTTCCTGGCTAAAATTAAATACACTAGTAAACAAACCTGCCTTCTGTCTTTTCTGAATCTGAATGTATTTATATTCAGCTTTCAACCACTGGACCTCTGATAATTAGGCAGAAGATAAACTCTTTTACTGTCAAACTTCTGCTTCTCATATTAGATGTGAGACTATGATTAAGACCCAGCCCTTCACCTTCTCTTTGATGAGCTAAGTAGATTAACCTTCTGGAGTCTTTCACTAGAAGGCATGTCTTCTAATTCTGCAATCATTCCCTAGGCTCTGCTATGAACCTTGTCCAATTTCTCAGCATCCTTCTTAAAATTTGAATGTTTGAAATAGGCAGAGTGTTCCAGCCATAGTTACACTGGTGGCAAATACAGAAGCAATATATTGTCCTTTTGTCCTCCTCAGTCAAGCCTTATGAGTAAATTGGGAGCTGGGCTCCCTCATTTTATACAGATGAAACACAGTGACACTGTCTTACCCTTGAGACTTACTGTCATCCTTTTTGTCATGCTGTGTCTGTGGTAGCATCCATATTCTTATTCAGAGTACTGCTCTTCAGCAGGCTTCCTGGAAAGGGGATTGGTGTGTTTGGCAGGCCTAAAGTTAGATTTCACATAGAGCTCTCCACTCTGAAAAACACATAGATTTTTTTCCTTTGAGGATGTCCATCCTAGAGAAGATGTATAATCAGCTGTGGCAGCGAGGTGACATTTTAAATAGCCACATTAAGCTTTCCTCGAGTAGCAGGAAGTGTGTGAGCTAAGAGAAGAGAGCACCCCAAGCTGTTTGCAGCTTTGTTCCTGCACCCTGTATGTCCTGGATGGAGACAGCAGGAAAACACAATTGCTGTGTTTTGGACCTCTTTCAGCCTCATACTTCAAAAGACACGAGTGACTAAATCAACACCTAGAATGGCACACAGAAAGAGACCAGAGTCGATATTTTATACTTTATCTTCTTTCTAAGTTCTTAAAGAGATGCAGGTGCTTAGTGATGCTCTTTTCCAAAATTACCTCATATATTTTAGTAATTTCTGTTCCCATAGTATTCTTAGAAGCCACAGATCTGTCAGCATGGAGAATTTTTAAGAGGAACGTTTTAATTCCTGTGGTTGCCACTTGGCCCCTTTATATTTTGGGCCAAATTCCCAAGTTGCTTTATAAGTCTGAGGGTGAAATCAAAGCTTTGAGAAAGTCAGAAGGAACTCTGCTGTCAGTATGGCCAGGGGTAGACTCTTCCCTCAGGCTTTCTCTGCAAGTTCTTAAAGGCATTTAAGTAACTAGCTGCCTTTGGCTCTTTTTTTTTTTTTTTTTTTTTTTTTTTTTCCTCTGTGCATTTTAAACTTGAAGGCAATATTTCCACTGTAATCAAGTTGTTTTGACCCTTACACTGCCCCCATCTTTCAGGGGAGTGATGTCACTCAGTCCAGTGCAAAGACCAAGTGTACAATAGAGCATTTTACTATTTGTTGACAAGTAAGAATGTGTAGTTTCAGAGCGAAAGCTCAAGGTCAGTCCTTGGCTTCATTCACCAACACAGGATTGTTCCCATTGAAAGACAGGGATAGAGTAACTTGCACCAGGCTTACATAAATCTGGCATCATAGAAGAGCCTCTCTTCGAAGCTCAAATATATTCAGTTAGGATCCAATTAAAAATACCAGCACGATTGAATAGAATATGAGTTGATGAGGAATATGACAAATAATTTTGTTAGAAGTTGCATTGTGGTAGGATTTGCTTTAATGCAGGAAAGTGTTCACTGAGCTTCTAACATGTAATCCAACTTTTCTACATACACAGTTGGACAAATGACCTTTCAAAGTTTTGTGAAAACATGTTCTTATTTTGAGGTTGGATATTATTCATGATGGAAAACTTATAAGAAATCAAAAAATTATCAGAACCATAAAGCTGGAAAATGTAGTTGCAGACATAGGTGCTCAAGTGTATTTATTTTGGAATTATTTGTAATTTATTTAATATATAATTAAGTTTGGAATCGTGAGAATGAATGAATGGATCCAGTAACATGCACAAAAGGAACAGACACCAGATTTTCAGATTTTTTTTTTGAAAGATAACAGGAAATGCTAAGGGAGTCTCACAGATCAGAGATATTGCTATTCTTTTTTCTTATTCTCATTTCTATTTATGGATCATGTTCACATTTACTGTACATCTTAGACGTGTTACGTTTTTTGGGAAAGCATCTGCCTGACTTGGATTCCTCACTACTTTTCATTAGCAGTAAAGAAGCAATATTTTTGTGTGGTTTCTTTCTCTATTTTCTTCTTTCAATAGTAATTTTTTAATGAGAAAAAGAAACATACAAAAAATTTAACAATTTCCATCAGCCCTGTATGGATCAAAACTAGTATTTGCAAGTGGGAATAGTCAATCATTTTACAGAAAAGAAGGCTACATGTATGACAATGAACTTGTTGATTAAGCAACATTATAAGCTGTGCAATCATTGTATCTTAAAATTATTTCATATTTCAGATACTAATAAAACATTTTAACTAGTATTGCTATTGGAGTTTACACTGTCACATTTGTAAGGTACTCCAGCAAGGGGCAGTGCAGGACACAGAAAGCAGTTCTTGACAGTAAAACAACTCCTCCCTATTGAGGTTTGAAACATGTTTATTTCAGTTATTTTCTCATGTTTATTTATTGTAGAAGTTCAAGCAAATCAAAATAATTTTAAGTTGACCAAACACTCTTGTTATTGGTTTACGTATAATTTCTGAAATGGTGTTGAAAAGGCAAAAAAAAAAAAATATCTTTAAGTCAATTAATGACTGTATATCATTCCTTGGAATTTTTATCTACATTAAGTAAAAGACGATGGAACTCAAGGTCAGGGCTGCAGAATCAGACCTGTATCTTACTTCTCACCTTTTAAAAAACAGCTATTCTTCCAGATAGATGAAACTCATAAAACACACAGTTAAATACATCCTGTGTATATATCCTGTTACAGGCAGAAGACAGGCAATGATTTGCACCTTTATGCAAGTGAACAGAAAACATCAATCAGACCAAAATGTCATTCAAAAGCATTTATGGAGTTAAAGAAAATCTGTGAAGAGATTTTTACTAAACAAAGTTATTTTCTATAATGGAAAGAATCTCAGCCTTTTTCTTATTCTTCTGTTGACTACATCAGTGAGGCAAAAAAATGGCATTAAAGAGTGCAAAAGTTGTTCCAGGTTATTTTGCACCTTGGTTTACATTTATCTCCTGAGCAATAATTAACGTGATGATTCATAGTGAATTGAAACACAGGTGTCAGAATCAGAACTGTATTTCTCTGTTAAGTTCTGAGCTTGACAAAACCAATTTTTAAAAGAAGCAACCTATTTGCTAATGGTACAGCAGTCTGTGAAGTGTCATCAGATTGAAAAGATGGAACAGAAAAATATAACCATGTTCTGAGGTATATTTGACATCCTGGAAAGCTTGGATAAATTCACCTTGTCAGAAATAGTAATGCTGCTGCCCTGGGAATCTAATTGTAGTTGTCTCCTATATATTTAGCTATACTTCTTTTACTTTATTTTACTACATGAATTAAATTTTGCAAAGATTCTGCATTCCTCAATTCCCATTTAAGCGAGCCTTATATTTTAACCCATGAGCTTGCATTTTCCTCTTGAAAAATGCCATTGGTGCGAGTTTAGTGTAGTTCTAGGAGTGACAAACCCAGGTGCCTTATTTATTGAGGATGTGCAGGCTATTTTAAAGCATTTAGGTGTTTTTTATCAATTGTTTGGAAATTTGAGAAAAAAATAAATACTCCACCGATTAGCTTGTTCCTCAGCTCTTTGAATTAAATACTTTGCAATGTTTAGGTTTTAACATGAAGTGTGAATGTCCTCAGCAGGCTTGGATTTAGTCCTGTGTGTTGGTATGGTAGGTTTGTAATATCTTAGGCAGTCACTAATGGGTAGAGGAGCCTTTTTAGTAGCAGAGCATTATCTCCACTCAGTTCTTCTGATCCCAAAAAGAAAAAAAAAATAACAAAAGTCAATTAAATTTATTCTGAGCATTGTGTCATTGTGTCAGATCACTAACACTTCATATTTAAATAGATATTGAAGACCAGCTAATATATAAATACTTAATGGATTGGGTTAGGCAAGCTCCAGGCCTCTGCCATGCTTGTACAGAGAAGTTGTCTCACTCCCACAGTTTTATTAAAATAAAAAACAACCTGCAGTGGAGCTGACAGCTGAGCAGTCAGGTTACAAATCAGCCTTTGATGGTAGGGCAGACCAAGTGAATATTGCCATGCAGCTTGTCAAAGGCAGGGTGAAAAACAAGGCTTGATGAATGGTGGAGCTTGGTCTGTGTAGTGCAAAAACGTACAAGCATAGTGTGTGGGACCCTGGCCAACAGTACCTTCAAAAAGACATGAACTAAGAGAAGAGAGCACCCCAAGTTGTTTGCACTTTGTTCTTGCTCCCAATGTGTTCCTGGATGGGAAGAGCAGGAAAACACAATTGCTGCCTGTTGGACCTCTATCAGCCTCACAGTTCAAAAGAGAAGAGTGGCTAAATCACCACCTGGAATTACACACAGAAGCAGACCAGAGTAAATGTTTTATACTTTATTTTCTTTCTAAGTTTCTAAAGAGACATGAGCATGTTTATTTTCACATGTCACGTGGGCCTGAGGCCTTCATTAACAAAAATATTCCACAAGTCAGATTCTGGATGTTCAAAAGGAGAGGTATTTAAATAATACTTGTAAGAGTGATAAGCAGTGACTGAAAAGTGAGTTGAACCAAAACTGTGAGCTTTTTCTCTCAGCATGTGAGTTAATGGGCTAATGAGAGTCTGTCTGAATTACAGTGGTGTATGGAGTTGTAGCTAGAAGGATCATTTTTACCAACAGTCTTTTGCTATGATCAGTTAATGCTGATAAAATGAGTTCTCAGCACCTATTTGGATCAAGTTATAGGTGACCCCTTTGAGTGATTTCAGCATGTAATTCTGTCTCTCCAGGGAATGCACTTCTGTGCAGCCTTGCCCGGTAAATGTAATTCTCAGGGTAGTAGCAGTGTCTTCTGATTTTGCCTTCTCATCTTGATACATGACCACAGAAGGTGCTCTGGAATAATATTTTGGGCTCCCAGAGTCTGAGAAGTAATAAATAGTTTGGCAAAGTTAGAAACTTTAAAATTTATTATCAGGGATATACAGAATTATTTTACAGATCAAGATGCTTCAGATACAGAACTGCAGCTCTTCACAACAGTAGTAAATGTTGTCACTGAAAATAAGAGCAGATACAGGTTAGAATAAAGGTCTCAACACTGTGGAATATGATTTGAGGAGCTTTTTTTTAATTAAGGTCATTGGAAAGCTACATAATTATTACTTGCACACAGAAGAAAGAAGATCAATGTGTGCTATAGAGGAGTTCAAGAAAATAATCTGTCTTTAGAAGCTATAAACGTATAGCAATTTAAAGAAAAAATGAACAGCAGTGGAGAACAGTAGTGAAGCAATTATGAGAGTCGCTGCAGAAGAGTGTAAGAGATGTGCACTATTGGCCTTGGTTTCTCTAAGTTTTAGAGTGGCTCTGAGATAATTAAAATGCAAATGTGTAGTTCTGCCTGGCAAGAGAATGGCAAGCACCAGTCTCTGCTGTGGATTGTCGCTGCAGGCTGGTAATCCAGGGTGGGCACCCAGAGTGCCACCTTCACCTTCACCACGCCCCACTTCATGCTCCTGCAGACAAGATGCCATCAGACCCCTTAAGCTTCAACCCAGAGAAGCCAGCTTTGTCTTGGTTTGCAGCCCAGGCATGTGCTCTCTGTCACCACTGTTTTCATGTTTTCCAATGCACTTGGAAACTGGCAAACACAATGGAAGCATCTAAAATCCATTGTTCCTCAGAATAATTACTGTAATACCAATTTCCAAAGTGGAATACCAGTTTCCAAATACCAGTTTCCAAAGTGGTTTTGTCTCCCTCCACTTGATTGCCATCTTCGTAGAGGAAGGAGATGCTTTAACAATATCTTAACACCAGAATATTTTAAAGGAAGATCAATAAATAGAAATATTGATTGACCAGTGCCCCTTTAGCTAGTACACTCTTGCCTTTCTATCATATTCTTAATAAAAATCATTGTAATAAGTGGAATCTACATGAATAGGTTAGAGCTATTACTATGTTGTTTTGCACATATACATACATACATGTACATATATTTATCTATCTATCTATCTACCTATCTATCCTTTAAACTAAGTGTTCTACAACAATTACTTATTTGGCCTGAAGATGCTGTAATATAAAATGAATGGAATTTCATTCTGGCTGAGATTTCACTGAATATTTCTGAATACACTTCAACAGTTCAAAGTTGGTACAATAATGTTTTATTAAAACACTGATCAGAAAAAAATGTATTTAAATTCCATATGATCCATTTAATTCCCTCAGAGCTGTAAAATACTAAACCTTAGTACCTTCAACCCTTTCAATACGATCCACTCAGAAAAATATTTCACGTTTGTATTAGTCTTTTTTGGATGAGGTGTAAGAGTAAAAAATGGGATTTGGTGCAGTTGTTAGAGACATATGAGTCAAACATACAGCATACTTTATAAATAAACACAGAAAGTCATGCCTGTCTGATTGCACAGACTGTTAAATGAAACCTTCCTCATTTGTAAGGAGACTTTTGGAAAACTTTAGTTCAAATGCTGGAAAGAATTGAAAGTAGGAAATAGTGTGTTTAAAGCCTGTGGAGGTTGATACCTAGTGAAATGTAGGTCAGTCAGATTACACCATAAGTCTCAGCTGCTGTGTTTTGTCATCTGCCTGTAATAAGAAGAACCAACGTAGGTAGCAGTTATGCTCAAGAAATGTATTTTTCTCCTAAGGAGAAAAGAGTGATTGATAGGAATGTAGCCATGCTGAATTGGAGTCTAATGTTGATGCTGAGCTCTGACAAACAAGGAATAGTGAGTGACATAGCTCAGTGAAGGATTAGACAAAATAACACAGATTTTTTTTTCCTCAAAATATCCTGCATCAGAAAACTTATTTTCTTTGACTTAGAGAAAAATGCAAAAGGATCAGGAGGTAAAAAACTGAACTTACAAAACCAAGGAAACCACCCTTCCTTCCCCAACACAATTTCTGCTTCTGAAATTGTTCAGTCTCTCACGTGCCATGACAGCATTGGGCTCTGATGCTGTCAGACTCTGCACCAATACCCACATGCAACATCTTTCTTCTCTCTGAGGTTCACTGGTAATTTTCCTCAGTAAAGTGGGTGGACACCACCACAGAAGACACAGCAGCTGATAGGTGCTATTTTATATTGTGCTATCTTAGGTGTAATATTTCCCATCAGCAAAACCATTTAACTCATAAATTGGAATGGCTGTTATTAAAATGTTTCTGAAATCATATCAAAGCTAATTAATTCGTGATTATAGTTGCTGAAGACATAGTTGTCTTTTTCTGTATTGAATGCTGTCATTTTTCCTTAAACCTGACAGTTACATGTGTTGAACCTTAATACATAGTTTATTTTTTACTCTTTAGGGATTTTTTTTTTTATATATATTTTAATGAGTGGGAGGTTGTATGGGCATCAGCTAATAAAAGTAACTTCATGAGAGCCACTCAGAATTTTTGGACTCTCATAAGATTCACTTGATTTTTCTCACATGGCTTTCTGCAAGTCAAAAATATAATTTTGGTTATAATTAATTCAAGAAGAATTCAACAGCTGAATCTGTGTTTAAAAAGGTAAGCTGCTTGCTATATTCCTCCAAACAGTGTGGGAAAGCCTGATGCTTATCTCTGAGAAGGAATTTAAATGGCGTTCACGTGGGTTCACATGAGCCTCGGGAAGTCTGAAGGAGGGAGATACTGGACATAGTGAAATCTGTGGTGCAGGTGGAAGGGAACGTGTTGCCAGAGATGGTGCTGAATCTTTTTACAGTAAACTGATGGGTAAGGAGGAGCTTAGGAGGGACTGACTTTCAAGAGGAGAGAGGTTACAGTGGTGTGAGATGTTTTCTAAGGCTCAGGTTGTGCAGTCAGTGCAGTTCAGTAAGTCCATGGCTCTACAGGCACCAGTGTGTACTTCACAGACCTTCTCTGGATTTTCACCTTCACAGGGTATCCTGTATTGTGTCTTCATTAATGGCAGCAAATCCTATGTCACAGGCAAGCAGGCTATGTTAAAGGCTATGTTTAAAGGTATGATTTCACCTCCACTCTTGCTGTAACCTTCCTGGGAACAGGGAACATGCACCCGTGTGTCATCTCTGCTCACAAATCATTCTCCCCTCGGCAAATTTGCTTTCCCTGCTCCTGCCCCCTTTGGGAAAGGAGTCAGCCTTAGCCCACAGCTCTCTGCTGGTACTCTGTACCTCCTCTTGTTAGCTGCTCACATGACCCGGGGGCAAGAGGGCTGAGAGGCTCCTCCTGATGCCAGACTCAATGTAAGGCATTTCGTACATCCCCCTCAGTGTAGTCAGGCTGCAGGGGCCACCCCTGCTGCTGACAAGTGTTTGGGTGTTGCACAAGGGGCATGACGTTTGGCAGCTGTCTCAGTTTAAACAAAAAGGGGCTTCCTGCTGCAAACAGATGCATGTAAAGATGAGCACTTCATGAGGGTACCAATTCATATCACAGGAAATTCCCAGGCTTGTTCTTGAAACAGTCACTTCTAAAGGAGAAAATTATGGTATCAAGCCTGTGTGTTACCTCCAGGGACTGGAACAAGTTATTCATTCATTACTCATTTATGAGATTGATTATTCATTTGCTAAAGTGTCGAGGAGTGCAAATGCCTATTTACTTAGTTGGTGTCTCGAGGTATTAAAACTCTGTAACAACATAGTTACAGGGAACTTAATGGTATTAAAAGCTTTACTAGTAACAGAAACATGTTTCAACTCTTTCTTTCCTTTTTCATATCATGGAATTCATTGGGGATACAACTGAACAGAGGTTTTTGTAAGTTGTAAAGGGACTCAAATGATCGGGAAGAGCATGTTAGTTGCAGATGATTTGGTAACATTTCTGAAGGTCTACTACGGGATCTTTTCTTGAAAGAAAGTTTTTCCTTACTTCTAACCTGAATCTTCCTTGTTGTGGCCTATATTCACTGTTTCCTGTCCTGCCTGTTGTGGGCATGAAGAACCGATTTTGTTTTATGCCCTCACCTGAGTCTTCCTGTATTGGGAGAAGCAGAAGGATCCTTTCATTTCTCTTGCAGTCTGTTCCTATGTTATGTGCCTCCAGACAGAATTTGCCTTTCTTATAGCAGAGTGAAACTCAGTGGCAATCTTTTATGAGTCTTATACCCTTTTTCCATTGTTTTCTTGCATAGGCACTAGTTTTCCATACTGCTGTTGCATAGATACTCACAGAGAGTGACTGATGATAAATTTAAAAAAAAAAAAAAAAAAAAAAAAAAAAAAAAAAAAAAAGAGGATCTTATCATAGAGGGGGATCAAATCTCCTCAGCAAAATAGTTGATGTTTGCCTGGTGATGACTGGAGTTTCTGCTGTAAGGGCACTTGCAGCAGCATTTTCAGCTGTATGGGGCTAGCCCTTGAATCCCTGCTCTGCTCACTTCTTGTAATACGGGCACCATCCAGCACTTGTTTAATTCTTTGCTACCTATATATCTTAACTACACAAAAAACTCTTAAATATCTTACCTGCACATAAAACACTGTCCTGCCTGACCATTTATGCAGGAACAATTTGAATTGAGTACTTACAATATCTTATTTATGCAAAATTCTGCAGCAGCAACCCGTAAGAGCAGTCTTTGGGACACAGGGTGTTAATGCAACCAGCTGTACAAACTGGACTAGGCACAGCGTGACCTGGGAAGAGGGAGTCATTTCCAGAAGTGTAAATTCTTACCAGTAAGCCTCCTGTAACTCTTGTGACTTAATAGAATGGGAGGTCTTTAAAACATTTTAAACATTTTCTTTGGAAAATTAATATTTAATCTTTTGTGTATTTTGTGCTTAAAGTAATGCCATCTGGAAAAAAATGTTTCTTTTTAAAGTGATACATATTACTTAATTTCAAACTTCTCACTTGTATTACATAACTTTATTTTCTGTTTGAACAGAGGTATGATGACAGTTCATTTTCCCTTGATATTCCTTTGCAGAAGCCATAATTCCCTTCCTTGCTCTCCCACTGAATCCCTTATTCTTTCTCTGGGCAGAAGAGGACAGTAGGAGGTTTATTGGTGTATTCTCTTAATATCAGAACCAAAAAAGAGTCATCCAGGGGCAAGCTTTGATGCTCCTCAATTTGAATCTTTTCTCCAGTAAGTAAACATTCTAACCAAAGTGAGAGTTTTGCATCCAGAAGGGTTCCTAGTTGCAGTTTTCTTTTTATATTTATCTTGGAGTCCTGACACACCAGGAACTGAGGTAGACTTTAAAATTTCAGAGAATCAGCAGAGAATCACCTGACTGTGATTCCTTTTCAGGCTCTGGGCATCTCTCACTGGCATTGGCATCAAACTGACCTTAGTGAGCAAGGCATGTACCTTGAAGTACCTGGTAGAATCTCTGCTGTGCACAAATAGTTCACTGGTTCACTGAAGCTTGATTATTTATTTGCTAATTTTTTTTTTAAGGAATGTGAACATGGAAATTTTGTTATGATTATACAATGAAAATAAAACATGGCTTAGATATGGATGAAATACCTTAGAAATAAGATACAGGACAAAAAAAAAAGTTAAATATTTCAAATATTCTGTGGTAGGAAGAGTGAATTCTGATTTTCTGGTCTGTCCTGAAGGATTTGCTCTGATAGCTGGGGATTTATTGATTGAATCTGCATCATTCAAAGAAGCAAATTAGTGCTTTGCTGTCAGATTCTGGGAGTTCCATGCTGTGATTTGATCTGTTTAAGCAAGAAAACATCTTCTTTTTTTCAGTCTTTTCTTATTTGACGCACAGGAGTAGTCTTCCCACTTTGTTTACAGCAGTACTTCAACACATTCATTGCTCAAATTATAGAAAGAGATCAATGATAAGGGACGTGCTCACTTCATTTGTGCTGTAGACAAATTACAAATTTATAGAAAAGACTGTATTTTGATTTCTATTAGCCAGATTTGAGCAGTAGTTGAAATTGAAATCCCTGGAAATGTTAGTGACTAGGAGTTATGTGGGCGAGGGACGGACCATGGCTCTGGTGGTCAAAAAGTGTGGGTCCTGATTCTGCCCTCAGCTGGGCTGGTGTGGTACCAAGTTATGTCTTCAGCAGGGAATCCTCAGTAGAAAGTGTTGGTATCAAACCACTATACTAGGCAACTAAAAAAATCTTTGTGAATAATACTGAAAGGCATTGTGCTTTTATTTGCCGGAATTGGTGTTTATTTCCAAATGTACCTTGATATAGATGCATTTCTGATCATTTTTTTTCTTGATCTTGTAAATCTAGTAAACCTAGACAGATTAAGCTCTTACTATAATTAATATATATCTTGATACATGTACCACTGCCAATGACTTCTCTTTATATTAAGCATCCCTAAAATGTGACCTCTGCCAAAATCTTACACCTACAACTGAGGAAAGCAAGGAGCATTGTGGCTTCTTGAAATGTTATGAGAGAGAAAGTATATTGAAGTGAATGGAGGAAGTCTTTTACAGTAAAATAGAGCCTGTTCTTACAGATGATGTCAAATTCACTTGACTTTGTTTCTCATTAGTGCAATCAAGACTATGGCCTATGCTAGATACAAGTAAATTTATAGGCAGTGAAAAATAGCTCTATCACAGAATTTAAAATGAACATTTTAAATGGACAAGGGTTAGATGAAAGATCATTAGAGCTGAATAAGCATTTGAGAATATAGTCTATACCTCAGTACACCTCCCAGTAAAATCAGTGCTCAAAATTGTTGAAAAAATATTCTTCTTTTTCCCTACATTTGTTTTTAATGCTTAGAAGATTTTATGCTACCGTCAGGGAAGATGTTCCTTGGTGCTCAAAAAGCTGCCCTGGTAAATACTGAGAAGGCTGAAGGCATCACTTGATCCCTTGATCCAATCAGTGTACAACTGGGAAAAGGCTGTGGAGGTTATCCCAGGATGTCCTGCCATTGTTCGTAGTCCATACTGCAGGAAGGCAGAGCAACTCCAGGGCTACACACCAGCTGACTTGCTCAGGTTCTCTAAGAGTGCAACTTTTAAAATACTAGCAACCCCTCATGATTGTTTTCACAATTTGTTTTATAAAATATGCAAACCTCCAAAGCTTAGCAATGTGGGAGCCCAGCACTGGATGCTTTTTGACTTGTGCTGCATCACTAGCAGGGTGTCAGACAGGGTAGCTCTGAGATTAATGGTCTTAAGGTTATTTCTGCCAATTGAAGATTGACTCAGTGTATTCAGATATGTCTTGACCATACAGTTCAAAATCTCTTTTATTTAACTGCCCACTTTTTCTGGTTTTGAGTCCCTCCCTTTAATGCATCACTTCATATTCTCTGCTCCACTGTAAACTTAGAATAAAGTATTGGGGGGCAGCTGGTCAGTACCCAAAAAAATCATAGCAATATCCTACTGCAGGTGGTCTGAGCTCAGTTTGGAAGTTTGCATCTAGGAAATTCAAACAGTCAAGAAAAAAATATGAAACCTTCTTTCTGATGAACATCCTACCGGGAGAGCAGGTGGGGGAAACACCAGGAGGTTTTCTCTGGCCCTTTGTTTTTATAGCTTTTATGTTCTTGGCTCTGAATGTGCAAAGGGAAGCAACAGTATAGGAACAAGACTTTTCTCTGTGCATGCTAGGAGGCCACACTTGTATGTAGGGAGACTGCATTATTTCAGTCTGGTATATGTTTTTTGTATCAAGAACAGGTTTCAGTTCAGGTAAGATTCTTTTTGAAGTTTCGTTGGGATTTTTTCAGTTCAGTTCATACAATCATAAAACTGCATTTCAGAATTACCTTTATGCAACTGCTATTACAGGAATCAGCTTTCACTTGGTGCATGGTGAACATACTACACTACTTCTTAACTTAGTACCCAACACTCAAAACTGAACATCGTGAACCTGGGTGGACAGCAATATCCTCACTTATGCATAAAGTTCATCATGTGCAGTTGCACAAATAAAATAAGCTCACTCAACAGGGGAGTGTGAGTCAACAAAACAAACCAAGGCACTATGCTAAAACAGAAGCTAAGTATGTCTTGTCCATTGCATTCCAAAGCCAGTTCTTCCAGGTTCTCTGAGTACTAGAGAATAATGGAACTCATGGTGCCTTTTTGGCTTCTATTTATTTTGAAAGACCATAGAGTAATTAATTACCTTCATTTTCAATTAAGTTGGCAATACCTTCAAAGAAGCCATGATATTGCACATGGAATATCTGCATCTATTTTCAGATGGCTAACCATGCTGTTTAATACCTGATTACTAAGCACTGAAGCTCTTTGTTTATGTTCATGCTTCACAGATGTGGCTTCTTCCACACAGTTAAAAGTCGATGTTTTCACCACTTTTAATTGGCATCTTTCTGTTCTGTACTTGCCTAATCAGTGGTATGTTTCATGCCACATGAAACTCTTTAGTAGGTATTTGCAGTTTGTATTCTTTTAAGGGATGCTCTTCCATATGAGCATAAAGTCATACAAGTAAAAAAAGACAGTACATACTTTAAAAATACTTATCATTTTATTCAAATTAATAAATTTTTGCTCAATATATTTTTTGCAATATTTGCTCAAGTATAGTACCCTGTTCTACATGCTGATGCATACAAAGGTACATAATCCTTATCCTTGACCTTCAGATTTCTCTTTTTATATCACCATTAAACACCAATTTGTTACTAATGCATACTTTGCAATTAAAAATTTATTGCTTTAAAAGCAAAGGCAGTTTCCTGCCTAGTCCTTAATTAATCTTTATTTTAGACACTTAAATCTTTATAGTGACTTACTTCTTTTTTTCATTATAAACACTGTAGTGCTTCAAAGAACTTTTATGTTTTTGAAAAGTTTTCACTTTAACCACAATGGTTACTCATTAAAAAAAATTCAGCATCTGTCTCAGTCCATAGACTGTGATGTTATTGCAGCTATAGGCACAAAGATGTGAGGTTTAATGGTGGCAGATTGGCACAGAAAGGAGTAGGTTTCCTCTTAGGCCTCATTCTCCCTCAGTGAAAAGTTGAACAAAGTACAGGTAAATTATTACAGTGCCTGCTAGACATAAGCAAGGTCCAACTAACTTCAGTGCATGGCAACTGCACAGTTAATGGAACAAAGAAATATTGGAGCTGTTGCTTAACCTTCTGCCTGCATCAACATTCATGGTGCCAGAGCAGCACACTGCTCTCGCAAAGGACAGCAGCAGGGAGTGGCAAGGGAAGTTTTGCCACACCAAGGCACGGTGTTTCCAGGCTCCCGTGCTTAGCGAGAGCCACTGTCCAGTATCTGCACAGAGGACTGGGTTATGCTTCCACCCTCGGCCCACCAATCGACTCTACTGCAAACCACTTGGCCCAATCCTTAAGACAAAATTTGCTGAACCCCTGCTTATCTTGCAGATTTTCCTAATGGTGCCTGGACCTGAAATCATCAACAGAGCCCTATACAGTATGCAATCTTTCAGTTCCCCCAACTACTTAGTGCTTTTGGTAATGATGTAGATGTAGGTAGAATAGATTCTGCTTCCTTATTTTACAGACAAACCTACCCTGGAGCTGGATGATAGTAACTGGCCAGCAATAATTCTACAGCACACTTTCTCTGACCTTATTTCAGTCTGTAGAGCCCTTTTTTCTCTACCAGCTTTTCTTTTTCTTTTCTGTTTTCTCTTTAGAGAAGGGAAAGTATAATTTATAAGAGGAATCCTATTTTCATACACTAAAAAAAATAGCTTTGCTGTTGAAAAGCAGGATACAGGTGGGAAGGGAGTAGTTTAGGCTCATAGTCAGGGATTTGCAACCTTAAGTGGAATTCTGCATTGCATGTTCTGCAGGAGGTAGCGCTTAGTGATAAAAGAGGACCCATAAGAAGGTCTTAATCTGTAACTAATGGAAACAACCATGCCTTTCCTTTTGGCACAAGGAGGAGTAAGGTGGACTTCTGTGTGCAAGTTAAATTAGAGAAACATCACTGTGCTTCTGCATGGTCAAATTGCCTTAAACAATGGGATCACCACAGTGTTCTGGGAAACACAGCAGGTAAAACTGCTAAGCGGATATGAGAAAACTGAAATCTAAATTGCAGTACAAGCAAGTGACCTGCTGCTATAAACTGTACCCTTACAGATTTGCTTACTGATTGCAACATGCTATTTATTATGTGTATAAGCTGTAGATTGATCAAGATTATTTGTTTCCATTTATATCTTGTTGGAAAGCAATGGGAGATCACCGTTTGAATGTGGTAGATTACTGCCAGTCATTCTGATATGTGAAATGAGGAAATTGAATAAGCATTATTCTTGTCACTTTCAGCTGAGTTATTTAACTGAAACCATAGCTTAAATGGTGGGATTTTTCACACTGTTTAACTGGAAATACTTAATGTAGCCAGAGATCTATATTGATGCTTGAATGGATGAAACATCATTTTAAGTATTGCAGTGCTGAGTTAGGATAACGTAACAGTATAATTGGTGATGTGTGGTATGCATCAGGGATGTCAGCTGACCATATTAAGTGAAATCTTGCTCATCCTTATCATGTGAATGAGTCACTGTATGAGACTCTTTTATAAAGCAAGACCATTACTTTAGTAATGAAATGGGATTGTGCCCACCGATTCTTTTAACAAGGTATGCATTCATTTATTCTAGGCCTGCAATAAAAATAGCTGATTAAATTGATGCTATGTTAACAGTTTTCTCTTCCTAGTATGCCTATATGTCCTGTACAGTGAGTTCTCTGTGCAAATTTTAAGTCTGTGTTATGATTGTCCTGTTTTGCTTTGCTGGAGAGTGGTACCTTAATGAGCGTCACTTTTGCAATGCTAGCAATAACTTCCAGCAATTCACAGTGACACTTTTATTTTCAGTTGCCTTCTGATAGTATCATCATTTTATTAGCCTTAGCTTATTCCATAGGCAGAGCAGTTTATCAGATGATAGGGGCTGAGTAAGCCTCACCTATGTGCCATGTGGCAAGCTATGTCATTTCTCTGCCCTTACCTGTTAGATGTGCCATCTGTAAGTGATGTAAGTCAGTCTGCAGTGATGGCACTTGCACAGAACTTAGGACAACTGACATAAATTTTACTTCCAGTTCTACCCCTTTCGTTGCAAGACCTGAGGCACCAGTGCAGCCTCTTTGTACTTGCACAATATTGCATCTCAAATAGTAAAGGATTTCGATACCTACTGTGGAGAGGAATGATAACTCTGGAAGTCTTGAATATTCCTGCTGAGCAGTAAGGCACAATAAGCATGCCAAATTGAGATGGTGCATGAACTATGCAGTCTCTCAGAGATTCCCTATTCTTAACCATTACTGATCAGTGTCTACTGCATGGAGAAGAGGCAATCTCCTAGGGAGTGTGTCAGGGAAACAACCCTTGTTCTTTGGTATCTGCACAGTTTTCATTAAGTGTCAATCCAAGCTTGTCAAACAAGAATACCATACCGACCACCACATTCTTTTTTGTCCATCCCTCCCAAGGCAATGCTTACTCAGCTATGGAATGTTCCTCACACTTATCTTTGTGTTGCACATGTCCTTATGAAACTAAGTGAGGGAATTAGAAAAGTTCAAGCATTTAAGTATTGCTTCTTCCCACACCATGGAAATCTTCAATAAAAAACTAACTTGCCCCTGGATAAGGTAGCACAGTGTCTGCTGCCTCTAGAAGAACACATCACAAGAAGGTTGCTCCAGAACAGCAGCCACAAGAAATCTCAGTGCATTGGGACAGTTGGGACCAACTGAACAATCAGTTTTGAATTAAGGAGGAGACAGCTGGGAGGACTTGAGATCTTTTGCTCTCATCATTGATACTGTGATATTGCCTGTCTGTCTAAATGAAATAACAATAGGGAAGCCTCAGGGCATATTGTCTGCTTCCCCTCTCTTGGGGAGTATGCCTTATTTTGCTCAGCATATTAGAGGTGGCAGATCCATTGTAATGCAATGTCAAAGGCCTTTGGGACTTAAAAAATGTTGTTTGTGTGGTATTGAAAGGGCAAAGAAAAAGCATTGACCCTACCAGATGTGATCTTGTCAGGTGGTGTGTATGCACTTAGGTTGACCAAGCTTAAAGAAAATGAAATCATTTCAGATGATCATCCAAACTTAGCGCAAGTATAATTATTTTAATTGATTGCCTCCATAGCTTTTAATCAAAATTCCTTGAGGAATATGGCAACCTTTGCATTACAGATTACATGATGGTCCCAATAAACTTGTTTTCTTAAAATTTGATGCATTTCTGCTTCAACATTTGACAAAAATGTTTGTTAGATCCAAACAGCTATTTGAGAAATACTTACCTGCGTAAGAATGCACTTTGCCATGCTGATTGTTTTTGTACTCACACACAAACAACAAATCCAGGTGCAAACTAGCATGGTAATTTTTTGTTTGTTATTCAGTTATTTTTTTACTCACCTGTGTCTTGCTGGAAGTTGTTTTTATCTGTTCAGCAAGTAGAAACATTCTGCTTACTATGAGGTGGCCATTCATGAACAATGTCGTTCTTCCTCCACCATAAGGCAGAATTAGAAACAATTGTTAACAATACATAGCCAATAGAAAACAGCTGACAAACCACCCACATGCTAAAAGTGCCTTGTCCAAACAATTCAATGCATAATTAGCAAATGTGTCTGCAGAAATCTACCCATTAACAATTTCCAAGTGGAAAACAGGGCTGGGTGATGCATTTTCAGACTATCTATACTGGATTTAATAGGACAGTAGGGTTGCATCCTCATGTTCCAGAGAACAGAATCAATCTTTGTCTATAGAAGGGTTGCTCAGAGCCGTTCAGTTTAAGTTAACTGAAGGTATGGAATTGGTGAGTATAACAGAGGTACAACAAGCCCAGTCGGAAAATTTTCACGGAAAACAAAGTTGTATAAATATGTTGCCTGCTCCAAGGATCCAGTGTGTTGATCTTGGCCAGCAGCTAGGCACCCATCTGGCTGCTCTCTCTATCCTTCTTCTCAGAAGAGGAACTCAAAAATCTCATGACTCAGAGTGAATGACATCATTTACCAATTACTGTCACAAAGAAAACAAAATCAGCTTGGGGACTTTAATACCTTGCACTGGACCAACATAACTCTGCTAGCTGAAATACCAGTCAACCTGAGTGGTGACCTTTTAGAGTGGACAGGTGTCGGAGTAAGTACATTCTTGCATAGGAAAGTCTTTTTGCTTGGACAGAATAATTATTTCATGTTAATTGTGGTAACTTTTGAAGGAACTTATGCACACACATTGATTTGTATGTAAACCTCGTTTGTTTCCCATCAGTTTCGAACAGCTACCATTTCTCTGTATAGGGTATAAATTTCAAGAGCAGCCACTGTTCCAATGCAGATAGTTAGAAGACGCTTTTTCTGCAATATCTCTTGAGTCTGGTTTCCCTCTTTTGTACAAGGCTCTTAGGAATTGTTCCAGCTAGTGTGCAAGAAAATTTTTGAGGGCAGAAAATTCTGAGTTTCACTGGTACCTTTGTAAAACTTCACATTCTAGGGTAAGTAGAATAAATAAAAGGTTTTATTTTCAGAGTTCTTTACAAGACCATCCACAGTCTAAGAAATAAAAAAATTAATACGATGATAATTGTAATAAACTTCTGTACAGGCTTGTGATAATCTTTTAGTGTTTTGGAATTTTGCATAAATGAGTAACTAAAAATGTCTACGTGAGATCAGACAGGTCTGTCTACCTAAGTATCCCACCTACAAGAGTAGTCAAAATACCAAGTTATCTTAGCCTAACATGATATATTCAGCTTTTGGGATATTTAACACTTTAAGAAGCCATGCAAACATTTTTTGTCCTGAATAGACATTGAATAACCACTCTGAAAGTACTAGAAGAAAATTTTCCTTAGGTTTCTGATTCACTTTCCAGTGACTGGGGTCACAAAATACCCCATCCCTCCTCCCACTTCCTGGCTTTCAATGAAAAATTACATGGGTAGGTAGCAGAAGAGAATAATGACAGCAACCAAGGTTAGTGATCCGGGAAACCAAGAGTTGTGCTGCCAGACATGCCCCACAGCTTAGTTGCCACCTACACAACCAGAGATCTAGTCAGCCAAAATCAGCCAGAAGATTTCTATCATAGTCTTCTAAAGTGATTTCCTAACCATGGCCTTTTATCTGATCAGAGGCATCAGCCATCCCATGGTGGAAGTTGCAAGACCTTCACTAGTAGCATAAGAGTCTCAGGGCAGAGTCTCTAATAGATCTGCTTCAGATGAAGAGAAAATGGACACAGAGTTCAAGCAACCTTGCTTATTCACTAAAACAATGGCATTTTATCTCCACAATAAACAGAAAGTTGACAATTCCACACGTTCTATGTCTGTGTGTTTGTCTGGAAAAATCTCTATGTCTCCCATCATGAGACACATGAAACAGTTAAGATGAAGACCACTAACTGCACAAGAAAGACCACTTCATTCTTTTTTGAGGGGAGAAAATTCAGTATCGTTTCTTATTTCCATAAAATGAGAGTTTTGTTTACCAATCTCTTTAGTCTTTAGTAGCAGTTGGATGCTTGGATGCCAGACCTGAGGATCCTCAGAAAATCCTAGCCTAAAGCCTCCCTGCCTGAGTAGACTGCACTATTTGAAGTTGAAATGGTACATAAGCCCCTTTGTAGATATGTTTATAGGATTCTAAAATCATATATTTGCACTAATGCTCTCTAACATCAGTATGTTGCAAGAGCTGACTAAGAATTCAGAAAAGGAGCAAAATTAATGAGAAGAATTGCAACAGCTGTATTTAAACCAGACCAAAGGACAACCTCCCTTGGCATCACCCAACAGCGCTCTGTAATGCTTCTTAACCAGAAGGTTTGTACAGTGCAGCTTTGGGTAAAACACAGACTAGTACTGGTCAATGTTTCTTTTACCACTACAGGGCCTTGGTTTTTGAAGCCCACACGTTTGTGGCTTCCCACCACATCCTGTGGCAATAAGTTCCACCCTTTAATTATGATCCTTGTGGAAAGCATCCTTTTGTGTGTTTCATGTTTTAAACTTGCTAACTGCTCATTTTATTGTGACTGCTTCCTTTGCTAATAAATAAAGTGAAAACCATTCTTTATTCACTTTCTCAGTACTGTTCATGATTGTCCTGGCTCTCTGTCACAGTCCTTTTCCTCATTTGTCTCTCTTCCATATGAAAATCCTAAATCCTTTCTTTTTTCTCTCCTAGTACAGAAACCATTAAATACCTTTGATCATCCTGTCACCCTTTTCTTTATCCTTCTATTGCTATCCTGTCATTTTTGAGATGAGATGACTGGAACTGTATTCAATAATCAAAATGTTAGGTGAGCAATGGGTTTCTTTGGCAGCATTATCGTCTTTCTTCTGCTGTTGTCTGTTCTATTTCTAGTATTTCCTAATATACTGCTTTATTTTTCTTGACAGTTGATGAGGATTTAGGTGACATTTTCATAAGGCTGTCTCCAAGCTCTCTTTCCCAACTCGTAGTTAATTTCACTGTGTGTTTATAGATTTCCCGGGGTACAGGTAGGAGAGCTTAGTCATTTGGCCTTGAAAACACAGCTAAATTACAAGAGAGGTTGGGCTGTAAGTGGGAGATTGTTGATAGAATTTTAGACTTGCTCAGTTCTACTGGCAACTTTTATTCTTCTAGGTTTTGTTATATCAGAGGTTTCTCTCATGTATGTGTGGCAGTGTGAATGTTAACCACAGATCTCACCTTTTTAGTGGGTTGTTGTTTATTTTAACAGGACATTCATTCTGACGGAAAACTCATTCAGGAAAAGAGTTCCTTCAGTGTCTTTTAGAGAGGGTTTTGCTAATTTTACCACTGTAAGGCATATCCTGACCAAAACCAAGGGAATCCAAACAAATGCATAATCCTCTGCAGTACTGACTCGATGGAGATTTTATCCCATAGCCTTCAATATCAGGTAGAGATGCGTAGCACTTCTATCTTTTTCATAGCTGAAATGTGCTATTAGTATCAGAATGATTGCTAAAATGGAATTCTGGGGCTTAATGAAATCTGGAATTAAGTAAATCACTTTAGGACTGTAAAAACTGCTGCAAAAGAACTTTAAATAGTTGCTTCTAAAAGAGTGCTGACAGATTATATTGCTGCAAGTTGATCAGTCTCATCTCTAACTTTAAAAAAATTGCTTTGTTATATTTCAATGATTGCTGTCAAAAATTCCTTAATGGGCCAAAGATACCTCAGTGTCATATCAAAAATAAAGATCTTTTTTTAAATGAGGTTTTCAGCTGTCTCCTTTCATGGAGTGGGAGTCATTTGACTTTTTCCTTGCTACCATAAGCTTTTGTTTTCAAATTTATGGCTGAATTACCGTACAGAAGGTAGAGATCTATGAAGTTTTCCTGTTAATGCAGTTTTCTCTGAGTAACATTTCTGCTCCTTACTAATTCTGTTTATCCCACGTGTTATAGGCAGAGTTTTATTAGTCTGGATTTTATATCTCCATTTCAGTCTAAGTCCTGGGGATCTTGGAAAGATTGACAATGGAAACATTATTTCACAACTGTGTTGGGCTGACTTCGGCCAGCAGCCAGGCGCCCATCCATCTACTCTCTCACTTCCTCTTCTCAGCAGAACACAGGGAGAAAATATGATAGAAAATCTTACAAATTGGAATAAAGACAAGAAGATAATTCACTGATTGCCATCATAGGCAAAAAAACC
This sequence comes from Chamaea fasciata, assembly GCF_029207755.1. Taxonomy (NCBI): domain Eukaryota; kingdom Metazoa; phylum Chordata; class Aves; order Passeriformes; family Sylviidae; genus Chamaea; species Chamaea fasciata. The sequence continues at coordinate 65,066,505 of NW_027094086.1, read as the reverse complement.
CCAGACACAACTTGGGGAAAATTAATTTAATTTTTTGCCAATTAAAAATAGCGTAGGAAAGTGAGAAACAAAGAGACATTATACTCACTTTCCCTCTAACACTTCTTTTTCATCAGCTCAACTCCACTTCTTAATTCCCAACTCCCCTAATGCCTTCCACTCCGGCCTGCATAGATGAAAGCACTCATCCCAGTCTTTCAGTTTCATTTTGATTTGGAGAGTCAAGAGAGCTTCTTGATACAGTCAACTCCCCTGTCTGTTAAGGACAATTGGAAATTACAAAGCTAGACTTTAATGTAGAATAATGTTTGAGTACCAAGGGATAGTCTCAGCTACTAGACAACAAATCAGGAGGCCAAATACATTAACTAGTCCAAAAAATAGCAGTGAACTCTTAGTCATTTGTTTGAAAGACATTTAAGGACATGATTTTCTGTGCTTGTTCTGGAAAGTCATTTACTCCAGTATATTGTTTTTTAAAGAAAGGAGTCAGACTTCTTTTATTTTCACTGTGTTCTGTCAACCATAAGAGCTTGGAAATGTAGGTATGCAAGATACTAATTTATATAATTACTCCTCTCATTGTTCTGACTCTGTGTGCACTCCAGGAAGTTTGATCTGAGCAGTTCAACTTCTGGAAGCCCACAAAATCCCTACAGATCTGGGGGGGTGGAGGAATTAAAAACATATTTTATGAATTAATAACCTCATAAAATGGGAAAGCAATCTATTTTGGACAAGGTTTGGTTTAGTATTTTATTTTATGAATTAATAACCTCATAAAATGGGAAAGCAATCTATTTTGGACAAGGTTTGGTTTAGTATTTCATAGGTGACAAAATTACTAAATCCTTGATTCTTTTCCTTTTCAGAGCATACTCAACACTTTTAGATATCTTGAGACTGCAAAAGCTGACCACCAACAGCAGGTTTTTAAATATCACTGCTCTTCTGACAAGTAAGATTCTCAGATTTTTTTTTTCCTCTCTAGTATTCCTGACTTGTATTTTATTCTTGTATTTATTATATGGACTATTGCGTTCATTTTCTGGGCCAAGTAAACATGAGTAAAAATTGAATAGTATGGAACTGCTCTTAAATTTCCCCGCTAGACTGAAACCTATCAATATTACAGATAGAGCTGAGATAAAACACTGCCTCATCTAATTATCCCAACTTGTAGAGCCAATGGAACTGCAGTCATATCTCTGTGTTTTGCGAAACCTTTCTCCCAGTAAATATTTTTTGGATCAAAAAACTAAATTATTTAGATCTTTGTATGTTCTTGCTGGACTTAGGGAAAGGAAGCTCAAAGAATTTGGAAGCTGCTGGAAATAAATGTGTCTGAGGATAGCCTCTGCAGTTAGAGGAAAGAGTGTTAGAAGAACTGGGAAGGATTGGGAAAAGCAGAGAGGAAAAAAATATTTGCATTGGAATGAGGAGGAAGATGATCCTTAAGAGGAATAGAAAAGGAAGTTCCTTTCTGTTCAGGACTTGCTGAGGGAGAACTTCAGACCTTACTAAAATTTTAGTTTTCCTGTGCATAAAGTTTAACTTTCATAAGAGCCTGCATTTTAAAACATAAAGTTAATCTAAACAATGAAGTTCACTTATCCTGACTTCTTAAGTGAGAGATCTTATATATCCAGAGACTGCTGCTCCAAAATACCAGTGGAGTTTCTCATAGCTCTACTAAATTTCATCTTTCTGGTTTCATAAAATCACTGTAAATACTATGTTATTTACTACTTCTTGGAATATATTTCAGTTATTTCACTTCAGTGTATCCAGTAGATTTTATGAAATGCAGTGCCTGGTTACAGGTTGGTTCAGTTTTGATAATCATGTTTTGTTACTCTGCATATTTCTGAGATAAAGAAGAGAAGACATTGAATTTAGTTTATACGGTATCAAAAATTTCATGACCTTGTACATTGTAATAAAGCATGTTTAGCTACCAGCAGTCTCCGAAACAAAAGTCTTCTGATGTATTACTTGTTATAAATGAAGAAAAAGTGATGTAAAGAATATGCACTATTTAATTACGGCCCATGGGAATAAAAATCTTTGGATTTATATTTATAAAAACAGCTTCCTTTTTTCTTATTGCTTGTTTGGTTGCTTTTCAGGCGTTTTAGTTATAAACCAAGCTTTTGAGTCTTATTTGGGGTCTTAAAGAATCCCAGGGTCATGGCTTTTATTTCTCTGTACCCAGGAAGCAGAAGTAGTGAATATACCACGAGTTACTGAGTGATCCACCTGTCTGCACTTCTGGGTGGTTCGCTTTCCTATTTAGGCCAGAACATGTCAGAGATGTGGATAACAATACAAGCTTCCCAATCTACTTAAGCAACCATTCAGTTGTACTTTGCTAAGAGGACAGACAGGCTAGAGCCAGCAGCTTCCATTCTTGGATTTGTCTGTGAGATGCAGTTTTGAAGCTCTGTCCTGTTTACCATGAAAAGCAGACTGTAAGGAAGATGAGGCTGTTTGACACAATGAATCCAAGCTGAATAATTGAATTACTGAATCTCTGTGGCATTAAGCATGTCAGGACTGTGCACGAAACTGATTTATTGGTTCATCAATCCAGGAAATAAATAATAAATTGTGAGTCGATGTAAATGGAGAAAACGGAGGGTTTAGTTTTGAGATGAAGCAGGGGGGATAAGTTCCAAGGAAGAGGCTCCATTTCTGCTTAGACAAATCAATTTCTTTTCATTAACAACATTGTGTTTTGAGGCAAATGCTACAAAAGCAAAGAAGGATAGGCATATACCCACAGGTGAAGTAGTAGTCATCCTATCTCCTTTTACTTTGTAGAATAGCATTGTAATAGTCACAGGGTAAATCCCCTCTTCTACTAAATAATATTGGAACACAAATCCCTCTCCTCTGATCACAGTACCTATCAGCTTCCTTGGTTCTACAGTATCACCAGCAAAGTATTTATTAGAGTTTACTTCAAACTATTCAGTGTTCTCATAAAACATTATCCCTACACAATGTCAATGGAGCATATGCTAAATGAAAATATCACAGAAAATACTTGGCAAGAGGAGTAATAATTGAGGGAGAGTTTTGGCCAAAGATTTCAGCAAGGTTCACAATTAGATGTTTTCAGTATTTTGCAGACAACCTGGAAGCCAACAGAATATCCCTGTCAGTGAAATTTGCTAATGATACCAACAGTCCGGACCACTTGCTCTATCAAGCAACCTGGGTTGCTTGGTAACCTCAGCCCATCTATGTATAGCAACATACTGAATTTAGGGGTGAAGAATACTAGCTTCATCGAGAGAGAAAAAGTGTTCTCAGAGGTCCTAATCTTTGAGGGAAATATTTCAGGAATCAGAGCAGATAAGCAACTTCATTGAAAAACATTGATAACTTAGAACAGAGGTTGTTGCTTTAGTTGTGAGTCTGACTTTGATGAGACTGATACCAGAAGGCTGTATTGTGGTGCCTCTGCTTTAAGAAAGAGTGCTGTAAAAAACATAGAGGGTCAGAAGAAATTATCACTGTGTCTTTTTTCTGTGCATTACTTTGTAATTAGTTTTCTGGGAAAGGGTTTGTTCCCCTCAGTTGGTATTTTTAAATTACTCTGGCTTTCTGCCAAAGTGTAGCAGTAAATAATATGGTGGTTGACATCACTAGTTTGATAATCTAGACTGGGAAGTACAGTATTACCCCAAAAAAATGGGTGACCTCCTTTTACATCATCTTCTCTCTGCTTACTGTATTGTTGACTGGCAGCATAATTCCTGTAGTCAAAATAATGATGGGAGAAAAGTCTTTGATCACTATAATCAGTCCTGTTCCACTGCTGTGAGAATATCATACTACAGATTATTTTGACTGCTACTTTCTTTACATTAGGTACTTATATTAGTAAAAGTGGACCTATATTAGTAACATTTAGAGAATTACACAAAAGTTCCTGATACATTTATTCAGATTCTTGATATTTGCTTTTTGTTTTCTTAGAAACCAATGAATGGCATTTCACATTTTTATCTTTATTTATTCATTACATATATTTACGTGATTTATGAGTCAAATTAGCCATTCTTTGTACTGAGTAAACAGATCAGTGTGTTTTTTCTGTACCCTGCAAGATTTTAAAACTAGCAGATTTCAGTCCCTGCCATGGAGCTTTTCCAGACAGTAGAAAGTAAGATTTTCTGCTTTTATCAGCTCTCAAGAGATAGTTCTGCATGAACTAGATATTGCATAAAGCTAACCTGAATAAAGTGAAGAAAATACCTTCTGTGAATATGCAGACAAAGCTACAGATATCAACCCTGGACTAAACACTTCTGTCAGAGACTGTTTTCTCCAGTCACTTAAACTCTCCCAGCTCAGTGGTTTGATGGTCAGCAAAAATTTACCAACAGACACATGATACTTGAATACTGCATGTTAGTTAATGTAAATCGAATTTAAGAAGTTTGGCAGTACATTGTTAAAAATTCATTTTTAATTTTAAATTCTCAGGTTTGAAATGAAAGGATAATTTAAAATAAAAATATACATTTAAATTGAAAAAATGCACCTTTCAAAAAAATACAAACAGCAGTTTCAGCAAAATCCATTCTTGCATTAGAAAAATATATGTGACTTCCTATGCAGACTGCCTGCAGAACAGTGGAAAATGAAGCAAGTAGCTCTGCTTGGCATGGCTATTTGGAAACCCTTGAGGTGTTAAAGAAGTGAGATAGTGGCTTGCCTAAGGTAACGACTTTGTTAAACTTAGATGTTGATTTGTTTATTTAATAAGCATAACAAAAAGGCAAAATACTAAATGAATTCTCTTAGAGAAAATAAACAGAATTATTCTCGTAAAGAAAACCAATATTATTTCTTATTTAGGGAATTTCAGAACCAGATTAAATGGACACTGAGATATAAAGGGAACATATATTTTTTGTTTCAGCTTTCAAAGACAAGATAGCATCCAAGCAAATATATTTGAGTTCCACTTGGTAGTTATACAATATGAAGAAAAAAGAAGCTAAATGTGTATTTGATCTTTCTGTTTTCCTAGAAATGCAGCTTGAGTCTTAGGTCAACCTTCAGCTCCCTAATGTGAAATTCTGTTCAAATTAGTGTAATGGATTTACTTTCAGATTTTTTTTTCTCAGATTTCTAGCAGAATTTCTGCAGTAGAAGCCAAATGGTACCAAATTCTTTGTTGTAGAAAAAGGCATGGAAAATTCAGAGGAGTGTAAAAAGACTATAAATAAAAAACATTAGCCTCTGCCCCAACAATTGTCTAGAAACAAGTGCAATTATGTAGGCAAATGGTGCTGATCACAATCTTCTTTCCCCACACTGTGGCAATTGCTCGGCATAGAGCAACGCTCAATAGATAGATGTGCTTTTGACATCAGCAGGATGGAATATGCTTGCCCACAGTGAGATAGAGCAGTCATTGACTGGGCTGACATCTATAACAAATAAAGATCTTGGCTCAACAGGAGATGTTGAGCACCTGTGACATTTGTCTTTGCTAATTCAGATTTTTGCAGTTGAGTGCAAGAGTGAATATGAAGGGTCATAGTCACCTGGTTGGGGGGACAGGGTGAACAGCAGAGGGAATGTCTGAACGAGGAAATCAGTTTTAGGGAGCCTCTAATCAGTCAAGAAATGCCAGGGGCACCAGACACAAAAAAAAAGATTTCAAATTGTATTGAGGGATTACCTGTTCCCTCAAGATTTTGTGCTGGAGCAGGCATTGCCTGTCTTTGCCGCCTGATTCTGAACCTACAAGCAGCACCTTCACTCCCTGCAGTAGTAGACGCTCTTTGCAACCCTCACTTCCTCCCTGTGTCTTGGCCCCAGGCCTGATCCTGATCCCTCAAGGGGACCCTTTGAGGGGAGGGAACCCTTGTGTAATTCCCACTTTCAGGGGACACTCTGCTGGGATGTTTGTGGCAACAAGAGGAGTTAAGTGGGCAGGTCCTGCTGGGGTATTGGGTGCCATAGTCACTGCTCTTATCCTCATGGAATCTAATTCCTTGAAAATCCCATGAACACAGGTCTGTCTAACTTCTGGCATCATCTCACACTCTTCCAGCTAACACAGAGGAGGAGTATTTGGAGGGCAAGGCCTTGAGGGGTTCTGGTTCTTTTGGGGGTTGAGTGAGCCTTCCAACATGTCTAGTTTCTTTATGTGGCCAAAAGCAACTGTTCTTCAGAACAGTTAGTCTTTGGCTAAGTGCCTAAACATAGGCAGGACCACTGTGAACTTCAGTCCTCATTCCTGTAAGTGAATGTATTGGTTTAGATAGACAGGTATCTGCCAGGGAAGATTGTAGTCTCCCTTGGAATGTAAGCCCCTCCCCCCCTTTTCCAAATTATTATAAATTTGCAATTAAAAGGCTGTCAGGCAAAGATTTTGGGAATAGGTATAGCAGTTCTTTACTAGGGCTATAAAAATACAAATGTAGTACAGAAGAATAAGCAAGCAAACAAACAGACAAGAAATCCTAGAAAAACCTGACAGAGTCAGAAATACAACCTGACGCCCTGTTGGTCAGGGTGTTGGAAGCTGTCCAAAGTAAGCCCTTCTGGAGTGGCAGATGGGGTTTTTTTGGAGTAGAGATGGTCCTGTCAAAAAAGGGCTCAGTAATGGTGAGATGGGTCTGGTCTTCCTCCAGGAATCCGGTGGAAAGTTGCAAAACTGGTGACACTTGTGGCTCTTTTTATCTAGGTGAAGATGGTTTGGCTCCTCCTCCCCAGGTAGAGCATCTTCAAATGGTATGATGTAATGTGTCATGTCATTGGTGAGCTTTAATGGTCCATTAACAGAAGATATCCCCATGGGGGTAGTGGAAAAATGAACAGAGATAAGCAACACTGCTCCACCCAGTATCAATAGAGGGAATAGAATAACTTTTTTTTTTTGGTTACAAAACCCAAGAGAGTGAAGAGTGGCCTCAGCTCCTCACAGTGCACAGGCAGGCTGCTGCTCTGCTCCTGCTCTCCAGCGGGCAGAGGCTGCTCAGCCTTCCAGATTTGGGCTCTCACAGCCTTGCTCCTGTGGGCACAAATCATGGATGACCCAGCAGCAGCCCTTCCAGTGAGCACAGGATTCTGGGCTGAAAGGGTCTGCAGGGTCAGCATGCCTGGCCCAGCCCTTTGGCTGGAGAACAGTGCTGCAGTACTCACAACATTAAAAATAGAAGAAATCTGTGTCGCTGCAGCTGGGATCCCTGGGGCTACGGAGTATGTCTGTGACACCCTGCCCACAGCAGCTCCTCCTGGGACTCTGGCAAAGGGCTGCAAATTCCTGACAGACAAAAGAAATTGGGGCAAAGAGTGAGTGTTTGACATCTTTTTAAGCAGGAGTGCCACATTTGAAGTATGATTCCCCCATTCTGATAAGGCGTGGCAGGTTCAGTCCAGCTTAAGAGCAGTTTGGCTAAATGTAGTTCTGTGTAACTCAACATGCATAGTATTTTTGTGTTGTAGTAGCAATAACCAGTTAAAAGATAACACCTATTAGGCAGATACAGACACATTATTTGCCTATCTTGTCAGGGTAGAAATGAGCAAAAAGCCAGAAATATGGTTCATTAGGAAGGAACTAAGCCATATAATTATCCTAAGAAAATTGTCTTTGTCTTTTTTTTTTTTCCTAATGTTCTTACTATTCACCAAGATTTATATATTGAATAGAAGAGCAGAGCATCTGTCTTCTGGTCTATCAAATTCATCATGCTTGGGGAACAGAGGGAGGAGAAAAGGAAAAGAAAATATGTGAGTGTGATAGTATGAATTATTTTATGCTGCCATATGGAGTTCAACTGTTGGTTTTTTTTTAAGAAAAGCAGAATTTCAATGCTGTTTATTTTATAATAGAAACTTTCCTTTTCTTCAAACTTCTACTTCCAGAAGTGTCTTATTCAGTGTATTCAATCCTAGCTGAAAGGTCACTGTTGTCCTGCAAGAGAGACCTCCCTCCCTTTCCCATCATTCCTGGATGCTGTGAATAGGGCTCTGTTTCTCTGAGACAGATCCATCAGTGGGAAGGTGCACTGGGAGCAGCTGAGTATTGTCCTCCACTCCTGGAGGTTAAGTGCGTTACCCCTGGATGCTGCAGAAATTGTGGGAGGAGAGGGATGGGCAATCCCACCAGTCCTACTGGCTCTGACCCTACAGTACTCAGCATCCTGACCACCCTTCCACTGCACTGTGCTGTTAATTTAAATTAATTCAGTCTCTTCGATAGATAGTTCCCTAGATAAGTAATCTTTAGTTTTATACTAAATTTCTTGGTCTAGGCATTTAACATTTGTGTTTGAATACACATTATTCTTTGTGTAATCCTAACTTTGACAAGGCATTGATGAAGTAACACGTCTTGCAACATGAAGTAGTCAAAGGACTGCTCATTCCAACCAAATTCTGACATTTCTAATCACAGGAATTACTACTTTTTTTTTTTTCTTATGGTGGCATTCAGTAGGAGTTCTTATGGGGTGAAACTCAAGTCAATGTGAATGATGCTCTGGGTTTTTTTCTCTGATACTGGGAGATGAAGGCTGTTTCAGGAAAGCTGTTGCTGTTCTAGCTGTGCCATGAAGAAATAAGAGACTAATTAACCAGTGTGAAATGGAGACAGGACTCTGCTTGGTGATTTCATTGGTTTGTGATCAGAGACCTTTGGCCGCACTGGATGGTTTCAGTCAGAGTAGAACAAAGAGCAGCAAGCCCAACACTAGAGGAGGATTTGAGCTCTAGGAGGAAAGCACAGTCTCAGACCCCCTGGCAGACACGTTTATGGAGAGATGGTCTGTACTGCAAGAAATGGCTGTGAGGGCATAAAGGGACTTTTTTCTGCTTGTATTTTCATACTTCCTAAATTAAACTGTGCCTATGTGCCTTTACAAGCATCTCTCTCTCTCTCTTCACTTGCTTATAAAAACTCAGACCAGCTCCAAGTTCCTGCTGTTAATAGGAAACAGTAAAGATGTTTGAAGAAAAGGTAAAAGCTCAGAGGGAATAGGGTATAAACAGCACAGAAGAAATCCTTAGAGAGTCTGCCTGCTAGTGCTTGGCATGCTTTTACTCAGTGTCTGCAAAAGGAGATTTGGTGCAAAGCTGAAAACACTGAAGAGATAGAGCAGAGGGTGCACATGTAACATCAGGGAACTCCTGTCAAAATTAGAAGAGTCTCTGAGGAAAAAGGCATAAGAATAGATAAATACTGTTTTGCAAAACAGCTACATCAGTTTAATGGTAGCCTTTCAAAACATCTAACCTCAAATAGACAAGGAGCCTCAGAGGCTTTAGACTGATGATTTGAAACTATGATAAGGTTGCAAACAATCTGTTAATTTTGGTTTAACTGTAGTAATTTTTATCCTTAATTATTGGCAATATTTTCCATGTATTGCCACAGAAAAGGACAGACTGGAGACTCCTCAAACATGACTCTTGTAAGGCGGTGAGAGTGTATCACATATCAAAATGACCAGAAAGGGACTCGATCAGTCCCCAGCAAATTAAGAATGTGTATTCACTATGCTTGTAATAATGATAGTATGTTTTATAACATTACATTTAAGCAATTGTTATTTCAGTCTTATAGAGCAAAGAGTGCAATCACTGAGATTTAACTCTTCAATAGTGGATTTAATTGACACTGCATGAAGAATATTCACAGTCCTTCAATATTTGGTACTGTCTCTCCCCTTATTCTTCATGATTGATATAAATTAAACTAGCTCCCTGCTTTGTGCACAGAATTATTGATGAAAATATGTCTTTCTTCATCAAATTATTAGCTAAATCATCCTTTTATTTACAAGCAGCACTGTGTCCCTGTGCCCTAAATCTTGCTGTTTGAAAGAGTGGGAGGGGAAGCAATTTAATTAAGTAAACTTTATTGACACACTGGAGCTGTTGTTTAATAGCATGGCTCCTTGGAGTGTAGTGCAGGTAAATTGAATGAATGCCACAGAATATCACTTCCCTGCATTGCATATTTCAAACCTCTGCCAGGCAGTTTGGGATGAGCAGCCAATCAGGAAAAAGGTTCTTCCAGCCTTACTGGTGTGGCTGGCATTTCCCGTTATGCTCCGAACGAGGTGCAGAGTATTTCCCATGCGTTCCTCGCAGTGTATTGAGAGGGATAACTCTGGGACTTTTTGTTGTGCTCAGCTGCTGCATTTGGAAGGCAAATTGTGGATTGGCTCTTCAGCCATGTATCCAAAAATGCCTTTTTATGAAGGAGGAAAACTAGCGTGTGAGTCTGAATGAAAGTGCTGTGAGTAAACTATCTAATATTAAAACCTCAATATACTCATTCTGCATGAGAAATCAGACTCTAGAAGGATAAGAGATATTTGCTGGAGCTGTGCTTTTCATTAAGTACTTGGGAATAAAAAGAAAAATCGCAAAACTTTTTGTTTAACAGTTTTTTGATAAAACAAAAGCTGCAAAGGCTTCCATTATGTATATTCATATACAATTGTGCCTGATACTGTTTCAGTTACTGTTTCTGTTGTTAAAATCTTTGTGCTAATGTCTTACTGGTATATAAAATGAGTACAACTGCTCCTCTGCAGCTGACTGGAACACACACGCTTTTCTGCACTGTTCTTCAACACTGCCCACTGCATGATAAAAGACAGTATCTCAGTCTGTTGCACCTGCACTTTCAATCACTTCTTTTAAAAGTCTAGCCAGATATGTAGTTCTGCAATATAACAGCAACTTCTTACAGCTTTTAACCCTTAAAGAATTTAATTTTCCTTGATTAAGGCTGAGACCGAAAGACACAGTTTTACAGTTTTGCTTGAAGACTTAAATACAGCCACTCAGCTGGTTTATGTTTCACTCTGGAAAACAAAAATAGGTAGAACTGTAATTACAAATTAAACTTTTCTCATACTCATACAATTCAGTGTTTGAAAAGGGCTTTGTGTATTTTTTATCTAAAAACAGTTTTTTCTTTACTTCAAATGCTCTTTTAATTTTAAATGCCTGTGAAATGACAGAGCTGGGTTGTAGGAGAGGGATGCTGTACTTTCTGGTGTGCACCAGAGTAATTTAGAGACACAGGCAAGTTTCAAGCATGTAAATCCTTCTTCAGGTCGGACTTGTTCATTTTCTAACAATCACATTTAAAGAGTTGCAGTGATTTTTGCCCCTATGGCAGGCTGATGATGAGACTGACTGTCCTTTAGAATGTCATTTCTCATGGCACACAAGCATATTTGGGGGTGGATGGTCCTTGGGGCAATCATTTTCAATTCCTCTCCTGACCTTTATGCCCTAATATGCCACCGACAGCCTCAGAAGTGCTGCCAGGTGCTTTTAATATAGAAACCCAAGCTGTGGTGCAGCCTAACAAAACTCCAGATACTCAGAATCTGGCCCTCTGCTCTGAGCTCTGGCCCATGATGTGAAGTCCAGAAGGTTAAACTCTTTTTGATTCTTCAGTGTTAGATTAACATGGCTTTTGACTGGCACTGCGTGTTTGTGTGTTTGCAGAAAATGATGATGTCTTGCATGAGTAACCCTGAGTAATTTACTAGCTGATATTCTTCAGTGCTCTATTACTTTACTTTCATTAAATGTGTGCTTTGGCAACCATTGCTTGAAGTCCACATTCTATGTTTGTGCAGAAAACTACACATAGCATAACATTCTATGCTAATAATTGTGTCTGAAATAAAAATATTCTGAAAACCTTATTGTGTATCTAATAGAATGAGAAGAAAATGTATTTCCATGATGCCGCTCCCAAGTTCCTTCCAAGTGCAACAGACAAATCACAGTGAATCATAAGTGACTGTTTTCCTGTGTAAGAATGCATATTATATTTTTAGGTGAAGTTCTTTAAAGGTGTTAAAATACAAACACATTGTAAATGCCTTCATTTTAGTTTTACTTGATTACAGTTTTAAAGGACTATTAAATCAAGATTTCTAATATTACTTATTTAGTATGTTTAATTTTTAACTTAAAATTATTTAATATAGGTGTATATTAGTACTAATATAATTCATATCGTCTCATTGATGGTTCTGGGTGGGGCACAGAACTCATGCTTGAAGCTATTTTAGACCTCTCTGTGTATATTTTTTGGTGGGAAAATTCAGCTTAAGCATCTCCCACTCCTCTCCACAGCCTTCCACCTATGTCTGCCACTTTCCTTCCCGTCGTGCTGGCATAGTTTTTTGTAGGACTGAACTCTGAACTGGGTTAGTAACCTTGGAAGATTACCCATCTCCTTGCTTTTTCTCAAGATCCTTTATAAGGCAGAGCAATGTGCTCATCTGGTTTGCAGTGTAGCCTCCAAATCATTTCTCCTGTGCAACTGAACAAGCATCATGGGGAAGTGAGCTGACTCAGTTCAGGCAGGCCAGGAATAAGTGCCCATCAAACTGCCACTGGATTTTAAGACATGCCATTTTCTTGATGCTTTAGCCTGTAAACTCTACACAGATACACTTAAGTAACAGTAATGCTGTTTTTTCTGAACTAAATCTTTGCTGAAAACTTTTGCCAGTACAGAAACAACATTTAGGGTTAGATTTAGTTTTTGAAATTTGAAGATTTTTACAAGTTTGGAGATTTTTAATGCCAAAAACTAGGGAAAAGCTTATGTCAGTGCATTTATACCACCGATGAGGGTCATTTGTTGATCTTAGAATTGGGTACAAGAAATTTATACTTTCTATACTTAAAAGAGTTTGCTGATTTACTAGCTGGTTTTCAGTTTGGTTGTTTTTGGGTTTCTTTCAGGTACAGCGTATATCAAGTGGATAGAAGTAACATAGTGTAACTTTTTCCCCCAGATACTGAAAGAAGTTTTTCCTGTGACTGGTCTTTTCCACACCTAAGGGACTGAGGCAGAGATTTTACAGCTGCAGAGGGATGGCATTTTCTATGTTCCAGCTGTTCTGCCTAAAGAAGTTCCTGCTTTCTTCTGTCACTACTACCCAGAAGCTGGCAGTGCTGCCCCTCTGGTTTTGCTGGTGGAGCAGCTTGCATTGCTGCTCCTTAGCCTGAAACCTGTTAACTCAGCCAAGCCAGTTCAGATCCACAGTTCACACTGCTTAAAATAAACTGGCTCGTTTTGCCTTGAGCATTTTAGAGAGTGTTCATACAAACCCCTCTGTTGGCACAGCTGTGGGGCAGGGTGTGAAAAACAGGGAGAAGTAATGTTGTCAAACCAGTGATAAGTTTGCTAGTCCCTAAGTCTGAACCACTTTAAACACAAGAGAAGGCGACAGAAGTAGCTTGGGTGTGTCCAGCAGCCTTGCATTCAAGTGTGATGCTGAGCATGCAGTGATAGGTAAACCCGTATGCAAATATTTTTGTTCGCACTGATATTTAAACACTCATTCACGGCTTCCTCCCTTCTTAAGACTAGAGCTGGCTTATGCCTTCATTTTGAGGTTGGTTTTCTTTACTTCACATTAATTGATTGTTCATTTATTTTAGTAAGTAGAGATCAATGATGATGTGTTGAACTGCTGCTACACAGCAGACAAAACTTTGATTTAGACTACAATGTCATCTCTAAGTCAACCAGTTAAAAACATTAGAGTTGATTAGGAGGTGCTCTCAGCAGCTCATGGAGCTTAACCTGGCAGCAGACAGCTAATGCTCCATAATCCCAGCTATGGAAAGGCCTAAGGAATTTGAAGAGTTCAGTTTGGTAATTTACTAGGAAATCCCCGATCATTCCTCCAGAAGAAAAATTAAGTATATGGAGAAGATAACATGTCCTGGACACCTCAGGAGGAACCCAGATGCTGAACAGGATTGATTAGTTTCTTTGATCTCAGTCAGAAGCCTGTTGTTGCGATATCTAAGTGGATTGTCTCCCTTATTGTCTCCCATGAAAGGATGGCAGCACCAGTGTCACAACAAGAAGATCCATGTTCTGCTGCAAGGTGTATCATCAGCAAAATTGCTGTTTAAATTCTTGACCGGTAGATGACAATAACCTTTACGAGTAGAATTAACAGAAGAAGCAGGAGAAGAAATATAGTTTCTCAGCTTGGAAGTATCATATGAGAATTAATTAAACCCAGTGGATTTAAATAAGGGAGGTTAAATAAAATCATTGAGAGGAACCTTGTTCCCTTGCATAAATGCAGTGTAGTGTCTCAAAAACCCTGTCTACAGGAGAAAAGAAAACATCACAGGCAAGAAACCTTATGAAAAAGTCCAGAAAGTTGAAGGGAACTCTGTAGTACACTGGCAGTGGAGGTATTCTGATTCAAGAAACTACTTGAAAAGCACATCCGTCAAGTCAGACATGGTATTTTAAAGACTTTTATTGAAGTACAAAAAGCTGGCAATACCCAACATCATAATTTCTGCCAGAGAATAGGAATTAAATAGTCATTTCAGTATTTTATTTTATGATCATCATTAACTGTCTTCTGTACCCAGGTTATTAGATATCCGTTAGCTGCCTTCTGCATCCACAGAATCAGAATCAATTAGGTTGGAAAAGATTCTGAGATCATTGAGTTCAAGCTCTGATTGAACACCACCGTGTCAACCAGGCCAAGGCACTGAGGTCTGCATCCAGTCTTTCCTTAAACACTTTTAGGGACACTGACTCCCCCACCTCCCTGGGCAGTACATTCCAATCTTTAATCACCCTCTCTGTGAAGAAAAGGTAATTGGACATGAAGGGAGCTGCTGGGTTGTTCTTAAAACCTATCCCATTCCTTGAGGAAAGGCTGAGAGAATGAGCTGGGCGAAGAAAGTCATATTCAGATGGCCTAATTTCCATGTAAATCCATGTGTCAGATGTTACCTAAAGTTTTAAAGTCCATTAAGAGGAAATAATTAGACGCAGAAACTAATGTCCTTATATAGGCCCTGTGACAATGGCTGATAGCTGGTACATAAAGAATAATATCTAAATGCAAGTAAGCATCACTCAGCCACCTTCCTCTTGGACTAGTTTATTTATGGAAGACATGGGAAATGTAGGAATTTCAGTGGTGCCACTTTAGCACAGCAAATTCACAGCTTTATTTGTGTTCTAGATTACCAGTCACAGTCATGGTGCTCTGACTGAAAACACAAAATATCTTGTTGATCTGTGTGTGCTAATAGACTTTCTGTGTTGCAGAATAGGAATATAATCTTGAATAATTTTGCTCTCATAATGTGTATAATTTCTACTCTAAGTAACTACTCAGTCTTTTAGGAATAATTATTGATATTTTTAAAGATGCAGGTTGTAAGTGATACTTGGGAGTTGTAATTTTTTATTGAAAAACGAGTCTACTGAAATACCTAGCCAAAAGTACATTTCCATGTGGAGTTGGAAGCAGTCGCCATAATTCTAGTTAAGTAAGAGGTTGCCTACATACGAGTCTATTTAATGTGTTTTACATCTAAGAATAAGCAAAAAGAAAAATCTAATGTTCTCTCGCTAGAATCTCTGCTTTTTATTTCAGATTCCACTCTATGGCTCCATTGTGGCAGAAAAGAGATGCTTTTATACCTATGATATAATTGTATTCTGAAGCCCCAGGCCTTGCCCAGTAGAACTAGTTCTGATGAGTAGCTTTAATAATTTAAAAGCAAATCTAGCACTGGCAGAGGAGGGGGAAAACACCTTTTGTGAAGTTTGACCCCACATACGCATGCAGCAGTCTGGAATAGTTTCAGTCTTGCTCAGCCCCACTGTTTACCAGGGAGCTGCAGTCGTGCATGTCACTTACAGGACATGTTCTTGGCTAGGACAGTGCTGTAGGTTATGGGACAATCAAAATAATGGTGGCCCTTTGCTTCGGGGGCACCTGCTGAGTAGAAATTACTGTAGACTGTGTTTAGATCCCATTTAATCATAAAATAATAGAATATGCTGGGTTGAATGGTACCCATCAAGATCATCAAGTCCCATGCCTGGCCCTACACAGGACACCCTAAGAATCCCACCATGTGTGATTCTTGCATGGCAAAGATTTTCCCTACATGAAGTACTGGAAAATATAAAAGCTGCTGTTTTTCATCCTTGTGTATATGCTCCATCAAAAGGAACAGCATATATAGGAGTCTGGATGGGATAAAAAGGAGAAGCAGGGAATGACTGGCAGTGTTATGTAGAAGTAGCTTAGCAGAGACTATGGGAAGAGAGAAGATGAACAGGAGGGAGAGCAACTATGTGAGTAGCAAAGAGGAGAAAAGAGATCAACAGACTGGGAGAAGGAAAACATGCAATGATAGAAGGGCCAGAAAACTGTTAATGGAAAAATGAGAACAGAGAAGAAAGAGAGATGGCACGTTTTGTGATTTAATGTAAGACCTGATGTGCCAGGTACTCAGAAGTATTTTTAATCTAAATAAGGCAACTGAGTCATCTTCTTAACCTGAATTCTGTAAGCATTCCCTTATGACCAGATGAATGTATGTGTCATCTCATAATGTGATTATAACAGAAGATGCAAGCAAAGCAGGTTTGAACCCAATATCTGTAGCATATAGAGATAGCTCTTAGGAAAGTTGGGAACAGATGTTCAGTGAACATACTCAACTTTTAAAGCAGAATGCTTGAGAAAGCTGCTTTTTTGTTTGAAATACTACTTAAAGATCAGCGCGCACACACAGACACACACACAGACACACAGAGCCAGTTTTACTTTCCCACTCAAAGAGGGAGAACTGATAGCTTTGTCCATGGGGTTGAGTCACATCTCATCTCAAGGAGCTATGCAGATCTTGATCTTGTAATAATTTTTTAGCCATAAAAGATACTTTGCCTACTCACCTTAAAAGCAGCTGGGTGCTGCACTGATATTATTCAGCCAATTTTTCTGCAGAGAAAAAAAAATAAATTCCTGCCAATGAGCAAAAAGAACTTAAGGCAACATCCATTTACATGTGTTCATTTAACATGGCTTTATGAGACACTGTACAATATTGCAGCTTGCTGCTTCTCAGTAACATTTCATATCTCATTTATATTGTAGGGTTGAATTTGATTTCTCTATCTGCTACCCTCTTCCTGCACCCATGTGTGACATTTGACTGCATTGCTTTGGCGAAAATTACCAAAGTAATTTCAGTAATACAGTCCTTAATGGCACTCTCAGATTTAAGGTGAGATATTTTTATATAACTTAAAGAAGAAAATGTTATAGAAACTGAAATTGTGACAAAGTTTCTTACAGGTTTCCTTACTTTAAGGCATACATGTTGCAGGGTTTGTTTTTCATGCAAGAAATACTGTGAGAAGTATAGGCACAGATTAGTTCAAATCATTTTATTCATCAGCTATGTGTGGAAACACAGGATACTGAGAGAGCCATCAGTAGGCTAAGAGATTATTTAAAGTGATACTGCCAAATTCTCAAGTGCCACTTCAGTATGTTAGTGGATTAGTGTTTAATCATTACTTTAAAATGTGTTGCAGATTCCAAAGTGGTCTGCTTTACAAGGGGAGCATTTTGAAAAACTAAAAATGTGAGGGCTAAATAAGAATGCTGCCTAGATGCTGTACAGGTTGTAGGAGAGTTCAGAATCTGAACTGAGAGCTGGTTCCCTCCTTTCTGTGACCAATAAGGTTTGTGTGCCTGTGTGATACAACAATATGTAGTGAACTATAATGTCTGGGAAACTAAAGTCACAAATTAATGACTACTGTGATTTTAAAGTCCATTGATCTTTCTCCCTAACCAAGATGGGGATGGCAGTGTGAGTTATTACCAATGCAACATTTACTGGAAAAAAGCAGTGCTAGGGGAAGTTAAAATTAGAGCCGTCTTCAGTTTTTGCAATATTAAAATATAGATGAATATAGATGATGAATCACAGTCAATGCAGATAAAGCCCTTCCCTTCATAATGCTGATGTAGGATGGGAGCAAACACTTTCCATTCAAATATCCTGTTGGATGCCTGTATCCTATCCGACAGGCAGTAATCAGGGCAAAGCACTTCTGAAATTAATTCCTATAATACTGAGGGGTTTAATGAAAATCCAGATGACAAATTGTCTTTGTTGTTCTGTTCACCGTTTTCTCTCTCGTATCCTAGGTTAATTACAGGGCGTTTTAAGAGAAGCTTTTTGAGTATACTATACATGTTGAAGGAAAAGTAAAATGCTGTCATTTTCTGGAACTTGCCCAGACTCTCACAAACACATATGAATTTAATTCCGATAGTATTTTAATCTGAGGGTTCATCATTTATAGTTTTACCTGTCAAACACTCATTTAACTTCTCTTAGCATAACAGGTGGGAGCAAAAACCAGTATTCTCCCTCTTCCTTGTCTTTTGTAAATAAAATGAAAGAAGTAGTAATTGCACATCTCACAACCCCATTTAGCACTAAAAACCATGATTACAGAATGTTTAAATTAGGCACTGCTGTGAGTTGCAAAGCAGGAAGACAAGGTTGCTGAAAAGTGAAACAGCTGTTGATAGGCAGCAAGCAAAATTCATGGGATGCTGAGTTGGGAGGGGTTCTTTGTAATCTCTCTTGATTTTGTTTTCCAGCTATATTGTCAGACTTAGTCCTGGATCATTATTTAACAATTAGTATTTAAAAATATAAATAATATAAATTATTTATAGTCAATAAGCATTAAGCATCTCTACTCCATTACTTTTCATTTCACCTTAGTGAATGAACACAATCAAGTGACTATGGCTCCTTGAAATGTTCAGTTGCACCTAAATTGACTTTGATAGAGAAAAAAGTTTAATTTTTTTTACACTATTTTTCTGAGAATCTTTTCTCTGAAATGAACAAGGACTTTGAGCAAAACCTTAGCGTTTTCAGAATGATAACAGCAAATGAAAATAGAGGGTTCAACAGCTCATTCTGGGAACTATTCAGCAGGTTCCCATGGGAGACTGTCAGGAAGGGAAGGGGAAGGGGAAGGGGAAGGGGAAGGGGAAGGGGAAGGGGAAGGGGAAGGGGAAGGGGAAGGGGAAGGGGAAGGGGAAGGGGAAGGGGAAGGGGAAGGGGAAGGGGAAGGGGAAGGGGAAGGGGAGGGAGAAAGGGAAGGGGAAGGAAACCCTGAGAGGATGCTGCTCTCCGAAGACAACCTCCCCAGACCTGGGCCCAGCCCACAGCCCAGGCAGTCACACAAGCACAACAGACAGGCAGGGAGCTCCGGCTTCTCTACAGCACAAAAGGCAGCAGAGACCAAAGGGGGCTACTCAGGACCACAGCGTTGTCAGTCATGTAGGCAGGGAATCAGGGAAGTCAAAACTCGGCCGGATTCGAAATTGGTGAGGAATGGAAATGGCAACAAGATGAATTTCTAGATGCAGAATCAAAAGAAGGTCTAAGGAAGATGAGGGGCTATGAAGCAAGGCAGCAGACTTGAAGCACACAAAAAAGGCTGAGCAACTCAGCATCTTCCCCTTGGTCTTTTGTGGCCAGTTCTGTCCCTGTATCTCCCACACAGAACCTGGGAGTATCACATTAGTGACCAAGTAAGCAAACTGGACACACACAAGTACATGGGACAAGAGAGAATGTATCCAAGGGTGTGAAGAGAAGTAGCTAAGGTCATTGCAAGGACTGCTTTGTATCTTCTTCAAAAGGTCCCTAGGAATCAGGAGAGGATCCTGAAGGCTGGCAAGTGTTACATGTATATGGGCATGAAGGCAGATCTGGGGAGCTATTTGCTGATAGAGCTCCCTTCAGTCTCCACAAGGATTTTGGAGAAAACCCTTGTGAAAGCCATGTGCAGTCACATGGAGGACAAGAAGGTGATATGGAACAGCATGGATTCACAAACCACAAATTGTGGCTGAACAGTCTGAGTGCTTGATCTGAGGAGATGGCTGGCATGATGGATGAAAGAAGAGATTATTTACCTCAGCTTCTGCAAGGTATTCCTATATTCGGCATATTCTGCATGGTATTCCTACAGCCAAATTGGTGAGACATGGACTTGAGCAGTGGACTACAAGGTGAACGCACTATTGGCCATATCATGAAGCTCCAAGAGTTGTGATCAGCTGTAAAAAGTCCAATTGATGAGTGATTTCTAGTAACATTTCTAGGAATCAACACTAGTGTGGACATTCATTCATGCCTTCACTGCATAGTGAAGTAGCCAGTGGGATGAAATAAAGCAAGTTCACGGATGATACCTGATTAGGGGAGCAATTAATGTGCCAATTAATGTGCAGGGCTATCATTCAGAGCATTCTCAACAAGCTGGAGTATAAATCTGGCAGAAGAAACTTTTTTAGGTTCAGCACAGGCCAATGCAAATTCCTGATCATCAGCAGGACAGGCTGGGCACCAACTGGCTCCAGAGCAGCACTGCACGAAAAGTCCTGGGTGTCCCAGTAGACAAAAAAACTCTAGTGTGAGTCAGCAGTGCATCCTGAAGGTCGACACCATCCTACTAGCTCTACTAGCAAGAATGAGCAAGTTAAGAAAGCCAGCAAGTTGAGAAAAGTGATTCTTTGCCCTCTGTTTGGGACTAGTAAGACCCTAGTGGAGGACTGTGCTCTGTTTTGGATTCCCCTGTACAAGAGGGACATTGACATACTGGAATGAATCTCTTGGAGGACCAGGTGGCAGGAGCCTCACTACATGCATGGAGAAGCTGACAGAAAAGGGATTCTTCTGGCTGAAGGTGAGAATAAGGGGGGAATCTAATTGGCAATGTACAGACAAGATGAAGTCAGACACTTCTAGGTAGTGCACCATAATAGGACTAGAGGCACCAATTCCAACTCACAACACTGGAAATTTTGTCTAAATATCAGAAAAAAATCTTTCCTTTCTTGTGTGTGTATGTGTGTGTATATATGTATGAAATCCTGGCACAGGTATCAAGAGACTGTGGCATTTCTGTTCTTGGAGACTGGACAAAGCTCTCTGTGCAAGCTCCTGGGCAACCTTTGAACTCAGATGTAACTTCAAAGCTAATCTTGTTCAGGTAAACCCAGATGAGCCCCAAAGACATCTTCCAACCTGCTACCTCCAACAGAATTTGGGTTTGCTTACTTAAATGGCTGCTTTAATGGTTTAAACAATATTCCTGGGATACTTTGTATTTTGAAGAAAAAGAACAGTGAAAGTTCAGATCGTACCAAAATGTATGTCATTGCTGCTAGGAAATATTGTAGGAGTGATCATGTACACCAGGATGCCAGAACAGATGTGGGTTTTTATTAAACAGAACAAAAAAAGGTCGGTTATTCCAACCTACTTATTGTTCCTCACACAGATACCATCCCTTACTATTAATTATCTTACTTATCTGTACATCCTTGTTTATTTGTTTTCTACTTCAGGTGAGTCCCTTGGGGCTTAGAAGATAAGGTGTAATTTCTTTACAACCTCATAATCTCTCTTCCATTTAATTTTCCTAATAACTCATGATATTCCTTTCACATTAGGCTGGTGTTTTTATAGAATGGTACATGGTTTCACCAGTTGCAGTAGCCATATTTCAGATTTGTAGCACCTCACTTACACCTCATCACTGGATATGTATAGTTAGAACTCTGGGGGTTTTTTTGTTCCAGATTGAACATTTATCAGCATTAGTCTGGGTGCATACTTTTATCACCAATCACAAAGAACAGAGATTATTCTGCAATTTTTCAGACATCTTTGGCTTTTACTACATTAAATAATCTAGTGTGATTTAATCTCTCTTCACTATTCAGACTTAACCAAATTAGTGAGGACTATGCTGAACAGTGCATTTCCCTATGCTGACCTACTAGAAATCTTTCTGAATTGTGAAGAGTGACCATTTAATTTTCTTCTCTGTGTTTCCTACTGTCTAACCAGTAAGGAGGTTTTGCCCTGTAAGGAAATCCCCTGATGAATCCCCGTTTCATCCTGGGAATCTCCAAAGTCTATTCCATAGTGTGCTTTACACCTATGTAAAAAATTCTTCTCACTTTGCTGAGGTGGAGTTTGATCTTATTTGGGTTCTCCTTTAATATCCAAGTTACTTATCAGCCCTACAGACATTCTGGCAGACTTCCTGTTTTGAATGTGCTTTAAAAATATCTTATTATTCATTTTATGCCTTTGGAAACTTGCTCTTCAAAGTAATTTTTTGGCTGGACTTACTGGATTTAACTTTCCAGAGTTGATATTCTTTTATATTTTTCTGGTTAGGGAACTTCCACTTCCAGAAGAACTTCTAATAATCACCATTACTGTGCTGTGTATTGAAATGGCATAGAAAAAAACAAGAACTCTGGGGAGTTTCTCTTTCCACATTTCCTGCCTTTCCCTCCAAAATGACCTGACATTAACTGAAAGAGGGTAGATTTAGATTAGATACAAGAAACAAATACTCTAGTGTCAGGATGGTGAGATACTGAACAGGTTGCACAGAGAAGTTGTGGATGCCCCATCCATGGACATGTTTAAGGACAGGTTGGATTAAGCTCTGAGCAACCCAGTTTAGTGAAAGGTGGTCCAGCCCACAGCAGGAGGTTTGGAAACATGATCTTTAAGGCCCTTCCAACCCATTCTATGTTTCTATGATTTTATGTAGTTAAAGTTATTAAATTATTACTGTCCTTTTTCTGAATTGCTTTCTCTCTCTTTAGTGCCTCCCCAGAAAAGGTCCTAAAACGTGCAGGGAATGCTCATAAAATTCAAACTGTGGGAAAAATAGAGAAAGAGAGAACGTTTGCAAAAATGAATTGAAAAAGGAGCAAAATGAAGAAAGAACAAGTTGGGAAAACTTACACAGATAAATAAAAAAGTGATCATACCAAAAGAATCCTTTCTGAAATACTAACAATTTCAGTGCAACTTGCTCTACAGTTCAGTGAGTCCTAGAAATATTCTGAAACTATGAAATGGTGTGTTTTCTGAAAATTGTACCCACATATAGATAGAAGAGTATATATGGATATATGCATGTGTGTATGCATGTTCGGCCTCAGAAATGAGGAAGACTGAGACAGCAAGGTTTCCATATGCTTTGATGGGATTTGAATAGCAAGCAGAACCCCCAAACTAGAGGCAAATTTCATCCTTGAGCACCTGCCAGATTTCATCAGCAGATTCCAGACAGTGGGCTCTGTCTCCTGCGAACAGGTGCGTACAGATGTGATTCCTGGGTCTATTCTGGCAATGGCCCAGCACTGCATGGCTGCAGAAGAAGCCAAGGATGGTACCAGATTATGTCAGTGCCTTTGTAGGAGAGAGTCCTGCAAGCTTTTGTTCATGAGCCACTCCAGGACAGTTACTGATTCCTCCCTGAGGCAGCTGCTCTGCACAAAAATGATGAGTCTGTTTTAGAGTCATAACTCTAAGGTAAGGCCTTCCAGCAATGTATTGACAACTTTAACATTTCTCCCGATTTGCAGGGAGAAGGTACCTTACCTTTTGGAACTGAGTAATTATCAAACTTCAGAAATGCCCCTTACCACCCCTTAAAGGGAAGTAATACAAAAATGAACCTCATCCTACATAAAAATAACATCCATTCTTACTCTAGGAGTTCTGCTGGATTCTGAGTTCTTATTTGAAAGGCCAAGTTGCAGTTGCAGTTGTAAGTTGTTTTGGTTTTTGTTTTTGTTTTTGTTTTTAATTAGGCTTAACAATGAGACTTTTAATTTATATCTCTGAGGACAGATCTAGGTCCTCTAAATGACTAAAATCAAGGTAAATGACAGCACTGGTTTGTTCTGTCTTGCATTTCTTGAAGACCCACAGCACAGGACAAAGGAATAAGCAGCTGGGAGCCATCAGCACCTGGGCTGCAATCACCCCACAAACCATGTGTTTTGTCCAATGCAACAGCATTGAGTTTGTTTCCCAGTTGGGTTCAAGATTTAAAATTTAACCTGTAAAGCCTCCTGGGATTTGAGCCGTAGCAACTTGAAGGCCTCTGCAAGGTTAGCAACTTTTTTTCACTAAGCACTGGAGAAACCCTTATTTCATGCAGATATGGTCCCAACCCTGAAGCACTCATTATCTCTGAGGTGTTTTACACATCACTAAAGGCCTTCATGTATCATGAAAAAAGCTCTCTGATCATTCACTCCTTCTGATTTCCCTGCCTCCTCATCAATGAATGCTTGTGGGTGTAGTGCTCTTCTTTACCCCTATAAAGGGAGACAATTCCTTCAGGAGGCAAAGCAAGGTGGTTCAGAGACAGGAATGGAAAGGCTCAGAGTAAGAAGAAGAGAGGTGCAAAGACCTGAGTAAGTTTGAGAATAGTTATCTCCTCTCAACCAAGAGAAACTGGCAATATACAAGAAATAAGAGGACTGCAACAGCAGAGAAAAAAAATATTGAAAGAAACCTCATCACAGTTAGGTGACACAGAAAAGTGACTGAAACAAGACTATACCGGGAGACACAACAGTACACAGCAAAACAAGGTGATGGAAGTGTAGTAGTTTGAAGGCAAAACAAATGAGAGGCTCCAAGTCAGAGATACAATTTAATAGGAAAAAAAAAAAAAGGAAAGAAAGTAAAATAAAATCGATGCAATAGTACAAAAGACCACTGACAGAGTCAGAATACAACCTGAGTGTAGTGATGGAAGCAGTCCAGATGAGGTGGTCTTCCTGAAGCAGTGATCCTGTAGAAAGGTCTGGTAGCTCGGGTCCTCTGGGAATCCAGTGGGTAAGCGCCCCTCTGGTGTTCAGAGTCTCAGCTTATATCCAGGCTGGAATGCTTGGTTTCTCCCTCTGGGCGGAGCATCCCACAATGGGATGGTGAGTCATGTGATAAGGCCTGATGGGCCCATTAACAGGAGGTAGTCCAGGAGGGGGTTATCTGTGAGCTGTGTAGCAAAGGTGCTGATGGCCCATTAACAGAAGATAAGCCAGAGTGGAGGAGGCAGGGAGCACTGCCTCACCTGGTTTCAACAGTTCATGAAGATGGTGATAGAATATACTTCAACCCAGGACAGGAAGTTAGAAAAGAAAATGAAAAAACAAATGTTCAAGGGACAAATTTAGGTTTTGTGGGGTTTTTTTAGAAAAAGTTCAGTGGCAAATGTACATATAGAATGGTACATATATAAACCATTTTTCTCCCATAATGCTGTAATGCTACAGAATATAAATGGGTTGTGCTAATAGTAGCTCTGTGAGGTAGGACAAGATTATTATTTTATGTTCTTGGAGCTAAGCACTGAAAGACAAAGTGAATCTCAAGAGGGCACAGTGGAAATCTGCAGGTGGAGAAGGAATCTGATTTTGCTGGGAATCACTGAATTATTTCTCGGTTAGAAAAGTTTCATATGTTAAAAAAATATATAATGGAGTTAAAATATGGGGTTTAATATAAAAAGTCATTATGGTATAGCAAGGTATGATTTTATGTTGAACAAAATTATTGTTCTACCTTTTTTTCCTGTTGTTGCTACTCTACTGGGCAACAGCAATATAATCTGTCAGAAAAGGTGCAGCAAATATACCTCCATAAAGCTTTAATGACTTCAGCTTGAAATGCTAAAATTTACTGAAATTTGAGTGTAAACACCAATATTGATGCAACACGTGTTCCGATGGTCCTGTAAAAGGAACAACTGCCAATATACATTTCAAAGTTGTTTCTGATTTTTTCATCTATAATCTACAATCTATAATTTACTCTACAGCTCACTACAGTAGTTTCCTGATCAAACTAGACATGCTGTATCCTGACACACTGATGACTCTTATGTTGAACCAGCATATTGAAATATCTCACTGTAACTTTTTTACATCAAGAATTTCACTGCAATTTTGTTTTCATAAGAAACTTGAAGAGCACAATACAGACAGCATGTTAAAAAATATTCTCTGTCATTAGAGATGAACTATTTGCTTTTTTGAGCATGATTTTATCCTGATGACTCTGGAGATGGAATTAAGATTGACACAAGATGGATTTCATATGTTTAGGGTCAAGGCCCCTGATTCCCAGAATCATTATGACACCAGTGAACATAAGTTTTGCTGAATCTTCTGAGAGTGCAGAAGAAGCCAAGCTAAAGTGAGTCCTCAGCTTTCAGCAGCAAACTGGACTGGCTGTGAGCACAAGCAAAGCAGAAATTGTCTAAGGTGGCAGCCTCCTGAAAAGACAAAGCATATATCCCTTAACATCTGTCTACCCTAATTTTGTCCATATTAGGACAAGGAAAAACATGTTGTCTGAAAGTGCTGCTGTCCCTAAAGTAGGAGTGGAAACTACTGGTAGAATGCCCAGTGCCAGCAGCTGTGATAGCTGACTGCTATCAGTCCCTAGAGGCAGCCAGATTAACAGCATGCATCCTCTAGATCTCTCCATTGCAATTCCCCACTTTTCTGGCAGGCAGGGGTGGCCCTGTCCCATCTGTTATTTTAGGAGGATTGACTGTCAGTTTTGTCTGAGCAGTTGAAAGGTCTTGTGCTGGCTCTAGAATAAAAGGCATGCAAAATGTTTATAGCGAGGAATTTTTAAATGAGGAATAATCATGGCATTACTTATATTTAGAAATTCAGCGAGTGTCCTTGGTCTCAATCTAGTATGCAGCATGCTACTCATTCCAAAATGCAGGTGACCTTATCAGTGTTTGATTCTCCACCTCTGGCTATCTCAGTTTCTTCTTTTTCTACCCGAAGTTCTTGTGAATTCAATAGCATAATATTAAAACAAATTTTCATTCAGAATGGATGGATGGATGGATGGATGGATGGATGGATGGATGGATGGATGGTCTGCCATCACTGTCTGCTTTTGAGATTTGAGTGACAAAGGTTCAGTTTTGACTTTCAAACTTCCCTGTGTTTGGAAGATTTTGGTAATTTCCATACTTCTAACAATTTCCAGACATTACTAGTTCAGTAGCCAAATTCAGAAATTGTACATGGAACTTCCCAAGTCTCCTCCACAACTGTTGATTGATTTTTGTGCCCTGGAGCTTTTTTCCTTCAAACTAACCCTCAGACCTCAAGAGATGGAAGTGAACCATTCCTTTAGATTTCTGAATTTTTCTCTTGGTCCATTCTGGGCTTGTGATAGTCCCTCATGTTGCAGCCAGTGTTTTTCATAGTAACAGAATTTTTGAATGGAACTGCTTCTCTAGTTTCACAAATCAAGATAGCTATTTAATTAAATAATTCCTTTTTACAATTGTTCATAAGTGTCACAGAGAATATATTATAAACCCCCTTTTTGTCATCTTTATTAAGTCAAGGACTGTATTATGAGGCTCATGAGGATCAGATTTCTCATTCCTTATTTCATATACCTTATGGCTGCTTCCTCTTCGGTATACTAGTGCTCTAGGAGAGAGGAGGAACTTCCTGTGAATTTTGTTCAGGCTCAGCCTAGGGCTGCACTCTAGCTAGTTCACAGGCTTCTTTGCTCTTCCTATTTGTGGCATAATTCTGGTTGTTTGGTTGGGTTTTTTTCCCCAGAGGCAACTTATTCGAAGAGTAAGCAAGTTCTGATGTTTGTATGCACACATTCTTGCCCTTCTTTGTGCAAACCCTTTGAGCACTGTGGCTGGAGGCTTACTTCGGCTTTTTAGTTGTACAGTGGTTCCTGTTATTTCAGTTGTCATTACTGTCAAGGAGCTTGATTGGTTTTTATATTAGTCTCCAGTGAAGACTGGATATTTGCTTCAGGTTTTCGATGGACTATTATGAAGCCACTCCATAAAAAAGTACTTTGTTGAGATTTTAAAGAAGAAAATGGTAGGTGATTTTAAATTATTTTTTTGGTCTGAGATTAGTAGTGTATTAAAGTTATTTAGACTATACAAAAAACACAGTAATTTTTTCTTTGTACCAGACAGCTAACAGCTCCTCTCACACCTGCTGGTATACTTAGTTACTTTTTTGCAAATCAGCACAAACAAACATCCCAAGGGCAGCTTTGATGAAATGGCACACTCCCCGTGCCAGGGAAAAATGACCTGCTACCTTCCCTGTAATAACCAACACAGAGTAAGAGGCTGTTGGAAAACTCAGGACTCACCCAGAACTGTGGAGTGTTGCTTTGCCAGCATATAGGAGAAGAATTAGTTCATGGCTGTTAGAGATAATCCTTTCCCTGCTAGTAAAGTCATCCCAAGCCGGTGACCCTTTAAAAACAGGAAGGAATATTTGCCAGCTCTGGTCTTCTATGACCCTGCTGGAAGAGACATTCATGTCTCAAGACACCGTGTGCACCCTTCTTTCTTTTCTACTGATAATTTGCTGGTTTCACTCTGTTTCATCTTGTCTCTCCACTACTCGAGGCTGGCTGGGTGGTAAGACACTGCAAAATTATGTTAAGCAAGACCTAAGGGCAGACATCCAAGTGCAAGAAAAAGAGCAAAAGGGTACAAATAAAGCAATGACAAATTCACTTCCAGAGTATACTTAACCATGACTCCACTTCCAAGCATCCCATGAAGGATTTCTTTTGCACTGCTCTGCAGTGAGAGCAGAAGAGGGTGGATTCATAGTCAGATTTCTTTCCAGGGGCTGAGCTCATTTCTGTGTGGTTTCCATTCCTACATGCCCTGTATTCCCTTGGGACTCTGCTTCTGGATGCACAGGCAAATACTGATCATGTCCTGTCTTGAGAGGGACACCTCAGACACTTAAAAGGTTATTTCCATGTGAGCCTGGCAGGGAATTGTTAGTGAAATGCTGCTGATTTTGCCTCCTGAGATTAGAAGTGTTGTGCACCAATAGTGCACATTCTCCTTTTGTCCTTCGGCAGTCTGCTGACAAGCTGCCCCTGCCCATGAGATCCTTTAATTCTCATCATGCTCCACTGAGGTTATTTATACAATCACCATACTTCTATTATGAGAGATCAGTTGTGTGTGTGTGTGTTCTGCAAGGTTCATGATCACTGGTACCTTAATGTCATTCTACACACCTCACACTTTATTAACATGGATATCTGATGCTGTAAAATTCATATGATATGAGTGTTAATGCAGCTTGTATCCAGTGTTTTAGATGGTGTCTTTTTGGAAGATCAGCTCCTCTCTTCTTTGCTTTATGTCCAGGTACAATGTGCATTTTCTTCTGATCTAACTGCACTAGAATTCCAGCCAAAGACTATCATTTGTTTAGAGCTATACCATAATTCCATTAAAAAAAAAAATCCTGGTTTTATCTTATCTTGGATGTACTGTGCTCCCGGTTCCCTGCAGATACAGTCTCCCTTGATACAAAAACCCAGACACTGATTTTGAAGATAGAGTTCATTTTGGACTTTATTGAGGCAATAGACTTTGGTTTTGGCTGCCTTCAGAGGACAGAATTTCAAGTCAAGCAGAGCTGATGTTGCAATCTTGGATGATGATGGCATTTGTGATTGTTCAGTGTGCCTTCCAAGGGATCAGCCTACTTCTCTGGGCTTGGACACAATTATTTTCATTCTAACAAAATTGCTTGTGGTGTAGAAGGAGATCACAACTAAACTGGGGTAGATTTAGATCTTTCCTAGCCATAAAATGTTTTATTGTTTGCATCATGTCTTGCATTTTTAAAATGTTCAAAGTCAGTGGAGTAAAAAGCCTGACTTTCTTTTCAGAATGGTGTATGAGGTCAGCTGTCCAGAGATATTTTTCTTTTTGTAGTACTTGTGGGAAATGAGGCAAATGTGTAGATTTTTAAAATTGTGCTAAAACAGACAGCATAATGAGATTATAATTTTAGAAAACTACTGGCTATGAATGAAAGACTTCTCCTCTCTTCCCTTCCCTAATTCATTTTTAAAAACCCAGCTTGGCACTTTTATTTTTCCTGAAATGATACCTGTCTCTCTTTATCTGTACAAGATAGCTGTAAACCAAAATTATTCAATTAATTGAATGATGTGATTCAAATGCTGTATATGTGGGTTTTTATCCCTTTCCCCCTCCCACTAATGACAAAAAGAATTCTATGTTTAGGGGATTATACCACTAGGATCATGAGTTTAATGTGAAACTCAAATAATTGGCATTGACAGTTTTATCAAACAAGAATAAAAAATAGAATGGTAAAGTAAATGCAACCTAGAGAAATGAGACAGAAGGCAGAAACCAAGGAGCAGGTTTTTTCCACTGCTAGTCTTTTTGTAGTTGGTGACCACAGAAACACCTTTCTGAGACATTTTGCTTGGTGTGGTGAGCTGACTAAAGCAGGAGAGAGGTAGTAGTATCAAAAGCTTTCTCAGGCTTCCCAGCAACAGATACTTTCTGATGAACAGGGCTCCTAATCACGCAATAGAGCTATATGCTTTATGCCTCAATTACCACAGCTTTCTGTTGCAATCTTTGGTTTATTCACATCTCGTGAACTTGATTGTGCTTTCATTTTTTGAAGAACAAAATTTTTCGTGTTTATCTATTTGAAAACAAGCACTTGTAACACATGGTATGGAGTCAATTGAACATGGAATTTTAGAAGAGAGTATTGACTATTCTTTCTTCGAAGATTAGACTTGATTTCCAAAATTTGGACAGCTTTTTGTGCCTTTCTCTGTCTCTCTTTTTTTTTCTTTTTTTTTTCTTAAACCTAGTGCATAGTGTTACTGCATTTGCAGAGTTTGATCCAGAAGAATCAAAGCACATGCTTAAGGAAAAGAATGGCGTGCGGTTCATGAACCCCATAATTAGTTCCCCTTCCTAGCTCTAAGCAGTAATTAAATCTGTCACTTCTGCTCTGCTGATTCATTTATTTAGCTATTTAATTGCTCAGCTCAATACATCTTTATCTCCGGAACGGCAACATTTTATTCAGGCTAAGGAATAGCAGAAGCCATTATTATTTTTTGTCCAAGGGCAGGGACATGTAAAAGAAAAGAACACTAACACTAGATGATTTGGTGGTGTTGTCAGTTTTCACTGATCAAACAAAACAGTATTTAAGGGAAAACTTCAACCAGTGCTTGAGGATAGCTTTCCATACACAGGTTTCCTTCTCCAGGAAACTATGTCGTATTCAAGGACCCAATGTATCTGATCCAGGCTTCTATTTCCATAATGAGTTAACTTCAAGCACTTCCAGGTAATGCATAGTTCTCTATAAAATGAGTGATCTATTGGTAGAAAATTTTATGAACAATTTAAAATTGCAAATATACATTAAATTGTTTATAAACTAAGCGTATCTTTTCTTTGTACATTTTAGTTTTGGGACATTGCTCAGTCAGGGAGATTTCTGTCATCTGTCTCTTAGATTTATCATCAAATGGAGCATTTTGAACTGAAAAGCAAATGGCATCTGGAATACTTTCACACTTGCAAAGACAACCCTTCTGAATATCCCTTTGTGAGGCATATATCTATACATGCAGTTTTTCTCTTGTTACATTTTCATCAGTCCTTACGGGAGGTTGCAAGATTCCTCTGCCATTTCTATCCATAGGTTGGAAAAGCTGGTGTAGGAAAGCAGCATGCAAAATGATGAGTAGCAGATCAAGACAGATCAATACAAGCAGAGACTTTTGGTGAGAAATTTTTTTTTATTTTTATAACCCTTTATATTTCCCCTCTTTGAACTCAGGAATGACAGATACAAAAATTAAAGATACAAAATCCACCAAGAATTCAGAGAAAAGGATATTTTTCTGTCACTTCTAGCATCAGTAACTCGGTTCCACCAATTTATTCATCTGCCTGGCTGGCTAAATTTTTATATCACGCACAGAGCCTTGCATTTCACTTCATTAGTGATTTATTTTTTCTGTCTTGTTATTCAGTCACAATTCTGCAGTTATTTAAGTCATTGCTCATGTTTTTGCCAAGTAAGCTTATTATTCTAAAATTTTTTTCCTGCTTACCTGGAGGGGTTTTTGTTGTTGAGGATTATGTTGGGGGTTTTTATTCCTTCAGTGAGACTTCTGTCCACTCTTTTGCAATGCAAAACATGTTTGTACTGCTGCTGTGGTCAACCCACCCAGTTGGCCCTGACTGAAGTAGAAGCAGGAGCCTGTGTAAAGACCAGCCAGTGGAACTGGCAGGGTTAATTAGCCATATTGCCTGGAACACCTTTGAAATTCAGCTGGATGTACTACCATTACTCTGGCTGCTGTGGTGGGCTGCACAGACCTGCACCATGCCTGCGCCAGCGTGAGGACCTCTGCTTCCCTCTCCCCTGTCATCAGGGAGGGCTTTGTCAGCCCATGGGCTGGCAGCTTTGGCCCAACAATGCTCCGTCTGTGTTGTTTGTGTTGGTGTTATTGTTTTGCATCTGTGCACTCGGGGTTACTCACAGCTCTTCATTTAAATAAAGAATATTTCTGTCCCTGCTGAATCCAGGATGTCTGGAAATCTTGTGGGCTGTTTTGTTCTTGAAAGCCTGCATATGAGATTTTTGGACTAGAGTTTTGTATGAGCTTCACTTAAATATTCTCTCTTTTAAATCAAGTTATCGTCTAAAAGTACACTCTTTGTTTCATTGGGCACGTGCTCAAATTCAGGGAATTAATAAAGCAGCAAACGCCCTCTGTGACCATCCTTTGTGGATAAGGGTACTACAAGAATAAGTCTGTATGTGAATTGGTTTAGTTTGAGAAAGCAGTGTTCACAGCAGCAGGACAAACAAGTGTGATCAGAAGAGGGCATGGGAATGAAATGGAAAAAACAACATTTGTTTGTAGTGGAAGAGAAGTTGATTTTTGAGTTGATGGAAACCCGACAGAGGAAACAAAGGGTTAATTTCAGATGGCCTTTATCTCAGCTCTAAAAGAGCATGAGGTTGGTCAATAGGATTAACTACTTTTACACAGATTTGTATATAAACATTGAGGCACGAGACTTGGACATGAGCTGAGTGCCCTCCCTTTGCGATGATTACATTCTTGAACGTCTGGGGAGGGAATTAGGTGACAGTGGCTATTGGCTTCCCCTCAGATGAACCTAGCTGTTGTCATCCGGCCATCAACAGACTGGAAATTACTATCTCCAAGGCTCTGCAGAGTTTACAAGCAGTCTTATGGGACCAAAACCACTCCTCCCACTCTGCCTTGCACATGTGAGAACCAGTGGCATCCAGCTATTTGCACAGTGTGAACTGGATATTTATGAAGTGGTGCACAAGCCCAGGCACTGCTGGTGGAGGCACTATGCTCGATCAAGGGTGTGTGGGCTTTTTGTGAGTTTTGTTGTATGGTTGGTTTTTGGGTTTTTTGTTAGTTTTCAACTCTAGTTCACTGTATAGTTAGAAACCTCAGGCTGTAGTTTCTCCTCACTCATAGCACTGGAATATGTTAGTGTAAAATGTGTCTAAGTCAAATTACATTAAATCCTCCAATCTTCATATAAATGCACCTCGATCTATACTGTATTAAAGTATTGCTTTACTTATTGGTGTACTGGGAACTTCCTGTTAATGTTTTAATTAACAAGGTAAGTCACTGCCTGTACTATTTGTACAACTCACCATATCTGTGGGGTTGGAGTCTACCTCTGCCCAGCCCTGGTCAGTCGACTTGGTTATATAAGGTGCACAGATTTGGGTACCTATAAATATTAGCGAGCAGCTGTCACAAAGGGATTGTGAACGAGCTGCTCGGGACCTCGAAAACATAATAGCTTGGCACCCAGAAATACACAACTTTGATAACATACTACAAGGTCACGTACTGGGGGGAGAGGGTAAGGAGGTGGTTGACTGCTTTTAAACTTTGTCTCTTTTATAAAAAAGACTTATTTTCTTGCTTTGTGTGTCTGGTATACAACGGATATTTACAATTTTTATCGCATTAGGATATGACATTCCTGGCCTTGCCAGTGCTTTTGTTTGGATATTTATAGCAGCTTCTGGTCATTGTTGAGCAAAGGCGATTGCCCTGCCCTCTGGCCTTTTCTTAAGCAGATTTTGGGCAGAAGCTCCTCTCGTGTGGCACTAATTGAAGTGACTGGTGGAGGGGGTGTTGTGAGCACACTTGTGCTGATCTGCCAGTGTCTAAGCCAAGGGAGGAAGAGAGGATAAAACGGGGAGCAGGGAGGAAAGAAGGAGGGGAAAGGAAAAAAAAAAAAAAAAAAAAAAAAGAAGAAGGAAGGAAGGAAGGAAGGAAGGAAGGGAAAAAAAAAAAAAAAAAAAAAAAAGAGCCGGGCTTTGCCTCGCGGAGGGCTGCGAGGGCTGCCGGCCATCTGTCCGCGCAGGGCGGCACGGCGGCAGCGGAGCCGGGAGGCGGCAGCGGAGCCGCTCCGCAGGTGGGTGCCGGCGCCGCGGGGCCCGCGCGGCGCTCGGGGGGCGCTGCCCGGGGGGCGCGGGGCTCTTTGTGCGCGGCAGCGGCGGGAGCCGAGCGGGCCGCCCCGCGGGGAGGCTTGCGGGCCGCGGCCGGGCAGCGCCGGGCCAAGTCGGGAAAACTCCGCTTGTAAAAACCCTGACCCAACAAGTTGCGGTAGAAGTGCTCCGTGCGGAGATGGGGCCGGTTTATCCGGCGCACGAGTGAGCCGCGCCGAGGGAGATCCGTCAGGCACTGTCGGTCGGGAAGTGTGGGCTTCCCTCGGGTGAGTAACCCCGCCCGAGCCGGGGCCCCGGCTCTCGAAGGCGGTAGTATCATCCGGAGCCTGCTCGGTGTGTGTCCGTGTGCCCCCGGTTAGTGGTTCCTGCAAGTTTAACGTGAAGCGCGGAGAGGCCGAGGAAGACCGCGGGGTTTGCGGAGGGATTAGGAAGGCAGAGGTTAGTAAGTTTTTGACGTGCTGTAAACCAGCATCGCTGTCAGAAGCAACCAACCTGGAATATTGTCCCATATTTTGGGATTTGTATTTGCATTGGAAGTTACCACCTTTCGTTCAAGTGTTAATGTTTCTGGAGGCTTTTCTTGATGTTGTTTTTAAGTTGCTGTGTAAACAGCCTGAGTAAACAACCGGGTCGTCGCTCAGCAAGTTGTGCAGTGGGGGAAAAGTGAACTTTGAAGTGTGTGTTTCCTGAAGAAAAGTTCGAAAATATATGGTAGTTTTAAATTAATAGCAATAACAGAGGAGTCTGGGCTTCATACCTCATTACTATGGTTATTAATATAATTTTTTTTGAAGATGAAAGAAAAACTGTTCCCTTGCGCCTAAAACGATGTTTGAATGTCCTTTATGCATCTGTTAGAATGCCCTGTTAGTGGATATGGTTATGTTTAGTGTACCGCTTGTATTTGTGTTTCTGATAACCTTCCTAGTGCTACTGGAAAAATAAACACTCAGTTAACGCACGTTACCGAAACGTATTTTAACAACTCAGGGATCAATTATAGGCATCAGAATGCAGTCATAACTGGTAATTCCTTTGCATGTTTATCTTAAAATGTTAAAATAAATAAACAAACAAATAAATAAATAAATATCTGTTAGATGTGTGTACCATCCAGTTTAGCTGTAGGTCTTGTTTGTTTCTTTTGTATTTGGTTCTAGAAGTAGAACAATAGTGAAAAATGGAGTTGAGCAGCTGGTAATCCATTTGTCCTTTGCTTATCCCTAAAAAGATTCCTGGTGCAAAGTTCATGAACTATCACTGAGAATGGTTCAAAGCAGAGTCCAGGAATAGGCCATGCTGAAATCCATCAAGAGTTTATGAAAATAAACAGAAAAGCTGAGGTTTGCTTCCTCATAAACCTCTTAAGAAATATGTCCTCTATCTAATGTGCTCACTGTATTCAAGGCAAGGAAAAACCTTGATGAATCATGTGGATATTGCTCCATACCGTCCTTATCTATAATCAGGCAAACAAAAATATTTTTACTTTCTTCAGTCTGGAATAGCTGGTTTCTTACAGAAGACCTTGCCTTCTTTCTTTCTCTAATCTGTGTCCTTGCTGCAAAAACAAGTCCTCAAGAATATAAGCGTTTGTTTTACTGGTTATATCTTCCCTGCCTTCCAATTTATGCTGGTTTGAATATTTCTGTAATATTGAATTCAGTTGACATTACTTCCTTCAAGGACCCTGTTTAAACACATTCGTAGAGTGTGTGCAGTATGATAACGTGCAGCGCCATGGATATATTCAATTTTATTCTTACACGGCTCAATCTATTTCTCTTGTTACTTCAGAGAGGCAAGAAACATGATGAACGCTCCATTAGTGGTATTGGTAAGAAATACATTAGCGCGAGTGCACAGTCGGTAAGAAAGTGTTTTTATTTGAAAGCCTTCTCGTACCAGACAGCATGCTAATAATCATAACCTGTGCCGCATATCTTCAGTGCTAGATTGCATTTGCTTTTAGGTTCTCTATAAATACAACTTTCATTCAGGATAGCTGCATTCTCACCAAATGCCCAGGCTCTTGTTCGTTTGCAGCCTCTGAATGCTGCGGGAATTTGCTGGGCAAAGGACTGGGTGTCCGCGGGGTAGGCAGTTCAGTATGCAGCCCTTCTCAGAAGCCAGCCTCGGTATTGTAGGGCACTGAGGGTTGATAATAAAGTCAAGGGAAATGTGGTATTAAAAATATAAGTCAAATCCAAAGACTGCTCTGCTGGTTGGTCTCTTACCGAAGAACAAGCTGGAATAGCCACTCTGACAGATAACTGAAAATGCGGTGAGCGACTTTTGCAAGCCGTGAGGGAAAGCGCTCAGTTTTCTGCATGTGAAGCCACTTTCCACGGTTCCATTGCAGGGCAAGAGGCTGTCCTGGTTCAAGGACAGGGGTTCACAGGGATCTCACAGTACCCAGGGAGAAGGACAGGACACGGGAGACCAGAGGGTGAGGCGGCTTAGGAATGCTGGGAGCCTGGGTGCAAGCATGCTGGGCAGGGATAGCTCTAGAGGGACCCTGCAACAGGACAACGGTGTATCACTGCAGTGGAAAGCTGTGGAGCTGCTTGCAAAGATAATGGGAGACATGACTGCAGCCACAGGCATGTGTGGCAGAGGTGGAAAAGAGGTATTTGTGGGAGGGAAGGGTTTTGGAGTGTCAGATGTGGCAAAACACATGGTGGTCATGGTGTGAAGTATTTAAGGTGAAGAGAGATCAGAGGTCCGGTGGAACAAGCAGTAAAGGCAGGCAGGTGACACCAGGAGCCAGAGGTCTTAATGCTACCACAGGGAGGCTCTGCAGCTGGATGGACGACCCAGTTTGGGTGCTTTGGAAAGAGTGAGTCAGGAGCTGGGAAGAACCATTGAGGTTCCTATTTGTCATCACAGACCAAGGAGGAAGCATTGGGCAGCTGAGCTGAGGGGAGATGACGTGCAGGCGTTATAACTGGGGTGCAGCATGAGGGCTGACAGCCAGGAGGAGGGGGCACAGTGAATAATCTTTAGCATTTTCTGTGACATATGTGAAATTGGGGAGACAAACTTAGAGTTCAAAGCAAAACTTAAGGATGGCAACCAAAATGATTCTGTAGCACTGAAGCTTTTTACTCTTTGTTATTCTCTTCCCAAGATTTTCAGTTTGTGGGTTCTCCGTCTTCTGACGTTTATTACAACATCTTGATTGGGGATTGTAGAATGCACAGAAATTAATTTTCATGGACTTTGCCAGATCATTTTCCTTTAAAAGAGACCTAGTTGCACTCTTAACAACAGATGCACTCTGTTGTAATCATTTGCTAAGCAACAGGCTCACTGTGCTGCCTATGAAGCACAGAAGCAAGGGACGCTTTGACTTGTCACGTAAAGCTTATGTAAAGTTTGTGAGCAGCAGCAGAAAGAGTGAGTGACGAATGCTTTCGGTTTTGTTCCTTACGTGGAAATAGTTTAAAGTTGGGTATTTTTCTCTGCTGGCTGCCATCAGCAATAGAAGTATCAACAGGAGAAAAATGGGTCGCTTGGGTTTTAGCATTAAGCAGCAAATCCAGGGCCAATAGGATTTAGCTGGGATGTTAAGGTTTATTCAGTGCATTTAGTTAATGAAGTTGGGGAGGGGAGGAAGAAGGAAAAAGTCAGTGTCTGGGCTTGGGGGAAGGGATGAAATTGCCTGCTGCCACCGAGTGCATCCTGCGGTGACTCCTCCTGATTGATAGATGCTCCACAAGACAAAAAACAACTGAGCAAAGGAGGTTTGAATTAAAAAACAGCAGCTCAATGCCAGCTCTTTTGGATTAAAATCAAGCAGAAAGTTTGTAACAGACATCTGCTTGGTCTTAAGGGTGTGTGTTTTTACCCCTAAGGGTGTAGTGCCCATCGGCTGGTGAGAGGGAAGAGGGAGATAGTAATACATGCAAGCATCCATGAAGTGGTCATAGAGCCGTGGAGATATTCAGCAAGAGCAATTGTATGTTAATATTCATCAGTCAGGCACAGAAGTCGAGTTCAGGCTAACAAACTCCCTTTTGCACACCCTGCCAGATTTCTAGCAGACAGCCCGTCATCCCTACGCACATGGGTGGCCCTTCGCTGTGCTCACCCGTGTTCTGAAGCCTTTGTGTCCCCTGCCAGAGGCTGTCATCTTGTGTACACACATGCTGTTCAGCATCTTGACTTGCTTTCTGAGCCCTGAAAGCCTTCAGCACAGAGACACAGAAAACAATTACTATAGAAAGTCATTGTTAGTTAAAATCTAAAGGGCTATTATCTACATGTCCAAAAAAATTTTGCAAACCAACATGAATTGATCTCTTCCCCTAAGGGAGTTAGTTGGGTTTTTTAATTCTGGTTCTCTATCTCTAGCTCCCGCTTGGATCAGACCTTGTCTTCCCCAAAGCTGTAATGGTCATTTAGAGTCGGATGAAGTTTCTTTTTCCCATGCGCCTCGTCAGAGGTCTGTGCTTGTCCGTGGTATCCCGACGCTGCTGGGAGTCATTGAGCAGCGATTAACTCTGCTGAGACTCAGCTGGTGACCTCAGCAGACTTTCCTCCTGTGAGGGGTCTGGGCATCTGTGGCAGGATCTGAATAACAGCATGGAATACATAAGCAGCAGGTTTACAAAATTAATAAAAGAGTCCATGTACCTGTTGTTCTTGGCATAATCTAGTTGCTCAGATAGCCTATAGCTTGATACCACTCTGTGCTGCGAGATTTTTTAGTAAGATTTATTGCAGTGTCACCTGAAAACTTCCACAAAATGGTCTGGAGAAAAACTTGAATGTGTGATTTTTGGTGGGTTGTTTTTTTGTTTTTCTTTATTTGCGAAGGGGAGTGGGGTTTTGTTTTGTTTGACCTTACAAACATTTTAAGATAAATATATTCAAATAATACTTTACAAAAAAGTAGTGAAAATGCTTAGGAAAACACTGTACTTTTCTGCTTTGTCCTGTACTGGTTTATTTCTGTTAGGTTCACAATACATTTGCTGAAAATCATTTACTTACAGAATAGTTCAGGCGTATGTCTGTAATAAGAAAGAAAGAATTTGATTTCATTAGAATTAAACAAACCAACAAAAGGACTTGACTTTGATGCTTACAGCAGGGCTTTATGAATGTTCAGCCAACTTTTAGAAAATGGGGGTGGCTGTGTCAGATCAACAGTTCCAGGCATGGCAGCAGGAGTCTGGGCAGCTGCACACAACGAATGTGGAGGTCTAGGAAAAGATTTCTGTCATCTTTTACATGCAAATAGGTATATGTTTGTTGCCAAATAAATACAGATATTATTGCTGATCTTAGGATTTTATGAAACCAAATCTGAACAGTATGATTGTCTCAGTGGCAACAAGGGAAGCTTAATATTATCTCAGATGCAGAGCACGCTGCAGAAAAGTGAAGAGTACCTCTCCCAAGAAAAAGAATACTTTTGGATGTATCTACATGGTAGTGAAGTGTTTGGTGCAATATTCACACCATGTAGTCCTGTATTTACCCCTGCTGGCATATATTTTCTTGTCAGTGGTCAGAAAAGCACTTATTCAGCATTTGAACCTAACGACTAGAAGGACAGAATCTGAGACTTGAAGACCATAAAATGACTTTCTTGTGATTTCCCTCAGTTAATGAAATTTTCTGCATACCTTGAGGATCTCATTAGCATAGTTCTAGCTATGTGCCAGCATCTACCTAGAAGAGCAAACAGAAAATTACTGGCTGTGTTTTAACGTTTAACATTCTAAAGTGTAACAGCAGAGATTTAAAATAAAAAGGCTGTGAAACTCTGGGGGCTACTGCAACCTTTGTAAAGGCTGTAAATTCACTCAATAATTACTGTATAGGCTCAATAATTACTATATAGCACAGGATTAAATACTGAAGGTCCTTGATCTGCATGGATCTGGTGGAGATTTCCTTATATGTGATCAAAGTGGTCTAAAAAACTGTTTTCTTTCCCTATAACTGTATGCTATACTTGTGAGAGTAAATTAAAATAAAATATTTTGGTCCTGCAGATAGGAAGACATAAGAGTTCTACCTTTGTTCCATTAGACAAGTGTATAGTATTCATTCACAGTGATGAGAATCAGCTTTGGAGTTCCAAGTCCTTTTAATTCAGAGAGATTTAGATAGGTGGATTTTGATTGAGTAGTAGGGAACATCAAAAGTTACACCATTAGATTTCTCCCTGAGGAACAAGGACTCTGCGCAGCCACCGGGAGAGATGCACTTGGTTTCCCCCTTCCTCCTTCCCCCGTCAGCATTCACAGTGCACAAGTAGAGATGCCTGGTAGGTATTGAAGAGGCTGTCACTATTAATTTACTGTGAGCATCCCACAGTGACTGGGGTGGAGTAGAGGAAGCTGAATAAAAATTATAAGAGCTATTGAAACTGGCTTGTTACAAAGTCCAGTGTCCCTTCAGTGTTTCTCATGTCAGATAAGTAAGATTCTCAGAATCTGATCCTGTGTTTTAAAATGCTACTTAAATTTTGGAAGCCTTTCTTGTTTGTGTAGGAATGATATTTATCTGACAAAAGAATCCAGCATGAGCTATGGTGATGGAGCCTCCATTGACTAACTAGAGCAGATCCCCAAGCAGCCTCCAATCCTGACAGAAGTGTGGCTGCGCTTGGAGGTGTCTGTTTGGAGGTGACCATCACATGCTGGCTGTGGATTTCCCACACTTCCAGCCAGTGTTGCTGCTGGCCTCCTGTTTGCTCACAGGAACCTTGATTGCCAATATATTTCCAGGAGCTTCAGTACCAATTAATCTGTTGGCATGTCCTGTTATAACTTAATATGTGACATCGTGGTATTCATCCTCTTACCGGTAGCTAATTAGAGTTTCTGAGTAATTTCCCCCATGTCTTGAAAAGCATGCTTTTAGAAGGCACAGATCTTGAGCTGTAACACAGTAATTTCATACACAGAACTGTTTCTGTTCCTGGCTGTGGAGCAGAATGCATCAGCTTAAACACTGGGAAAGAAAATTGCTTCCCTCTGCAGCTATGAAGACTGTCATGACTGATTGTAAGAGTAGCTCACCTGTTCTGTTCCACATTGCTGCAGAGTAAGATCACATCCATGGCCAGTTGCTGAATTCCAGCTGATGAGTGATACCCCTCAGTGGTACTTCCTAGCCAGTGGGTGAAACAGGCTCCTTGCAGTTGTGTGAACGTACTTTATTGTGCTTGGATGACACTTTCTGATTTCTTAGAAACATCCCTTCTCTCTTCCTGATTTCTAGTTTCAATGAAAATGTGATAAAAGGCAGAAGCATGACCATTTATGTGACCTATCTTGATATTTCCATATTTTCTGTTATTAGCCTTTTTCTGTTAAAGGTAGCCTTAGCTTTTGGATTTGGTAAAGTTTGACAGGGCTCTCTTTGTTTACTTTGGTTTTTGACTGGGCAATTGTATGAACACCACTTGTGGTGGATTACATATGTGTGTGTGTGTATATATACATGTATATATCCAGTTCTGTTGGTAGCTACTTCTTGACCCCAGATTTGCTGTGAGGGGATTGCTGACACACAGTTTGGACTTTGGGCTGTGCCTTGTCATTCCTGGGTTTCCCTTGAGGGTGATCTGCTAACCAAGGCCTATTCACTTTTAATCCTGTTTATCATCTGAAAAGAAATCTCCCAGCACCGTGACCTTTCCTTGCCTGTTTTACCGCTGGTTAAGAAACAACCCCAATCATGCTTTGAGTGGTTGTGTGGAGTTACTGAGGTGCTGGCAGAAAAATGCAAGAGACGCTTTACCGAAAAAGTGTACAGGAATCTATTTTATTGTTGTTTTATTAAACACAGATTTAGGTGGATGGGTGGATGGGTGGATGGGCTTTTACTTGGCTCAGGTGTAAAGGGCCTGCCAATATATGTCTAAACCTTTCTAAAGCAACTTCAATTCCCCTCGGAGAAATGTATTAAAGTTCCTATGAAAATGGAGTTTTCTTTTACCTTGTGACCTTTCTGATTTCCCATCCCTAGACAGGAATGACCCCGTCTCCAGTGAATATTTTATTATTATTATTATTATTATTATTATTATTATTATTATTCAATAAAGTTAAAGGCAGATCACCTATATATTGGGGGATAAATAAAAATGTAAGTAGCCATACTTGGGTTGCCCATGGCTACTAATAAAATGTCACCTTCAATTTAACTCTGTATGCTTCTAAGATCATACTTAAAAATACATCAAAATGTGATTCTCTCATGAGAATATACCTGAGCTATCAGAAAATAATTTTATTTCTAAATAATATATTTAAAATATGCAGGACAAGCCTGAAAGATTGCAGATACACCTTAAATCAGTTTAATTTCCAGTTCCTATGCTGCTAATGCAATTCATATTTTTCAGATACATATATTTTATTACATGAGAGGATCATTTTATGAGGACTTTGAGATTTTTGCACAATCCTTTCTTGGTTGTGTTGATTTCAAAGATATTAATTCTTACTCAGTTGAAAAAATGAACTGGAATCTCTAACTACAACTTTCTCAGGTTTATACTATATTAACTTTCTTTCATGCTTTTGTTTCTAGAATGTGAGCAAATTGGGAAAAATGTGCATTTATGTTTGCCCTAGTTTAAAAGGAAACTAATTTGTGCTGTTACTACTGCTTTCTGAAAAAAAAGTTTGAGAAACTTTGTTGCTTGGGTTGTTGCACAGAAATGTTTCAGTTTTAAGTTGTTTTGGATAGGTACTTTTATTTTCTTAATAGTAATGCATTCTTTTGAGGGTTGAGAATAGCCCCAGAATAAAACCACTTTGGCCCTGCAAATATGTCTAAAGCTAAGGGCAAGGACTTTTTAAAAAATCACATCAGCACTAGATTCAGTCTAGTGATGAGTTTGGCTCAGCATGTCTTCTGCTGCAAGCCTTATTTCAAGAGATTATTAGTCAAAATTTGAAAACTGTGCAGACATCTCTTGCAGAAAACTGATAATCTGCCTAATGAGCCTCAGCACTCTGGGGAAAGCCAACGAACAGGGTGTGTACTTGAATGCTTTTCATTAAAAACATTTATTAGGGTAGATGTCAAATGGATGGGCTATAGCAATAAACAAAAATGGGGTAATAGCTCATGTTTGAGGCAAGCTTTCATGTCTGCAGCCGTGAATAGTTGCTGCCTATTAAAGTCCCTCTACAGTTCTCATACAAAAGAAAGACTTACAGAAATGTGTTTGTTCAAATAAATACCTTTTTAAATTTATGATTGGTAATCAACAGGTTATGACATCATCTATATTAATTTTAACCTTATATTGTTCAGTTAATACTTTGTCAAATTCAATAGTTTTGTGCAAGCACTGAGCACCTAATTTACATACGTACGTACAGTTTGTATATATGCATAGTGACTTTGTGACAAAAATCTCCTATTGAAGGAGATTCTGAGACATAAATATCTTCCTTTCATTGACAATCTGAAGTGCCATTGATCTGTATTCCTAGCCAGCAATGATCTTGTATTTGTAACTAGTTCTGTTTTAATATGGTTTACCTGGTTAGTTTTTGCAAATTGAAACAGCTATTTCAATGTATTCCATTAATCTGCTGCCTTACTTCTTTGGAACAGATTCTGAGGGTTTTCCTGAATCTTAGCATGTGTTCAGAAGACCAAATGTGATGAAAGTCCAAGCTATAGGTAGCCTTGCCCACTTGTATCATCCAAGGAAGATGTTGACGCAGAATCCCCGCCAGAATTTCTCCTCGATTTATGTGTTGGAACAGTAGAATGAGAACAGGTTGCTGTCTAATCCCTGAGGATTTCTGGGATCCTCTGTCCTCCTACATCCTATTTTTGTAACGACACAACGATCTTCCCAGACTCTTCTGTTGACATTGGCTACAAAATGGCATCTCATTGTGAAAGTGATGTGTAACTTTGCTCCTGCTTGTATCTGGATAAGAACTTTTTCTCCAAGTAAGAAGTGATTGGACAAGAGGAATCGGCTTTAGCTGTGCCAGGAGAGGTTTACATTGGATATTAGAAAAAATAATTCACTGAAAGGGTTATCTGGCACTGGAACATGCTGCCCAGGGAAGGGGTTTTGTCACTACCCTTGGAGCTATTTAAAAGACACCTAGATGTGGCACTGAGGGACACAGTCTTAGTGTTGGTCTTGGCAGTCGTGGGTTAATGGTTGGACACAATGACCTTAAGGGTCCTTTCCAGCCTTACTGATTCCGTGTTTCTATTGTCCATGGAAAATGTTTTCATTTGTCTTCTTTCTCCATCCATTCTCCTAATTTTCACTGCCCTCTTCAGAAGATTTTCCGAGTTTTAGACCTGGATGGCTCCTGCTGTTGGGGTAAAAGGAGAAAGGATTGACTTTGCAAAGATACATTGTGTCAGTGTTGGGACAAGTGGAAAAGTGATTGTGGTATGTCAGTGAGATTGGAAATGGAGTGTTAAAATCTTTGCAGTATGTGTGGATAGAAAAAGCTTACCTTGGCATGTGGATTTTTTTCCACATCCCTGAGACAAGATAATATTTTTATTGATGTAGGAAAGTTTAGTGGTTAGTAGAGGAACACTACTGTGTCCATCACCACTTTGCTTCAGTAGGAATAAACATTTCAAAACTTGTGTATTTTCATTTCAACCACTTGGAACATTCAGCAGTGAAATAACTAAAAAAAGATCATATTCGAGGCAGACTTTCCCCTCATTCCCCCATTCAAAGCAGCCTTCTGGATCTCATGTTAATCATAAGGCCAGCTTCTTGTCTTTTTGTAGATGTCTGCTGCTCTGTTGAATGTA
The DNA here is from genome assembly GCF_029207755.1 of Chamaea fasciata. Lineage (NCBI taxonomy): Eukaryota > Metazoa > Chordata > Aves > Passeriformes > Sylviidae > Chamaea > Chamaea fasciata. The sequence goes on along the minus strand of NW_027094086.1, from coordinate 65,021,611 downwards.
TTAGAGGAGTCACATTGGAGATTGAAGATTATTTTGGAAGTTTGATCTGTTAGCAGGAGAAGCTGATCTTTGGTGTGCATGTATCCACTTTTTTCAGTTTTGAGGTAAATCTGTGCTTACTCATTCCAATTTATATGAGAATGTATGTCTTACATTGATGTTATTTAGAAATTTGCAAGTTGGATTAATTGGGAGCAAGTCTTGTCTTACTTTTGAGGCACATCCTGGGCACCCAATGTATGTCCATCTTTAAGTATTATGATGGGTCATTTGCCATGTTAATGCCATTTTTCCTGTCTGTGGTTAATTGTAACAACCTGCCTCCCATAAATTGGAGGGGGAAATAAAATTACTTCTTTTAAACAGCCTGTTTTCTACATTTATACTCAACTTCTATGTCTCCTTTGAATTCGTCTCTGCTATTGGGCACCCAGATGCCAAAACAAACCCCAGTCCATTTGGCAAGACACTGGAGGATTGGGTTGTGTCCTGTGAGGCACAAGACTCACCTGTTTTACTTGGAACTGCCACATGTAAGAAGTGACTCACCTTGATTAAAATGGATTAAAATTAAAATTATTTTTCATGCTGCTGTGGGGTATTAGGTTTTGCAAATGTCTGGTCTACATTCTTCTGTTCAGTTTTTCCTTCTTTAGTTCAAGGAAGTTGCTTGTCATCTTACCCTCTACCAGGACTCTGAGTAATTCTCTTCTTTCATCTATATTGTTACCTGTAAGTTATTTATAGACTATGATCATTTTTGGCTCAATCCTCTTTACTGGATTATAGAACTTCAGCTTCCTTAGTCTGTCTTCATATTTGGTGTCTTATCCTCAAATTCCTATATCATTTAAGTTGGCCTTCTTTGTATTTGCCTAGTTATTTTATATCTTTTTTTGCAATACTTGAAGATAAGAGCTGCATGCGATATTTCATTTATGGTCACATCATACTCTGGAATTATTACTTCCTTGGATTTATATGAGATGCATGCACATCAAAGACCAGCAGTTGCTTCTCCTGCAAACAGATCAAACTTGCAAAATCATCTTGGATCTCCAGTCAAATATTGAGCCTGTTTTCAGATGGCAACATGCTCTGTGGTCCTAGACAACACTTGGTACCACTTATATTCCAACCTAAAGCAAGAATAGCTTTACTTATTCTGAGTAAATATTCCCTTGTTTTCTGCATCAGCACATTTCAAATGAGGGTGGATTACTATTCTCTTGTAGACCAAGACAAATAAATGAGAAGGTGGAAAATATTTCCCCCAAAGTACATGAACTTAATAGTTGTGGACTTAAAAAAATTAAATTAATAAATAATTCATCTTTACTGGAAATATGTTTGGGTTTTGGTTAATTTTCATGTGTATTTGTCTTCTTTTATGTCAAGAGAACAACAAAACAATAGTCCTAAAATAGAAAGAAATTAACTGCACATAAGACCAGCTACTGGCAGGACTTTCACAAAATCAACTTCAGTTTCTGTGCTTAGGAGGCCTCTAAATTTTTAGAAGTTTGGTTGGTTTGGTTCTCCACGCTCCTGCCCTCAGTACACCAAACCTCTGAACTGTCTAATCTATCTGTCTAGAATTCAAAATGTTTTCCGTTTGTGTGACTCAACAATGAATTACATTCATAAATTGAATTACATAGAAATATCATGTGGTTCTATTAAAGGCATCTGTAGTAACATTTATAAATAAAAAAGTCTTTATTTTAGCTTGCTGTAATTAACTTGTAGTGTACATTTTCCAACTCAGTAGTCTTTTTCAGCTAAATTTATTCTACTTGTCTAATGCTTTCTCCACTGCTGCTGCACGTCCCTTGAGTAACATTTAGAACCTTTTACTTCCTTCCAGAGTTGCTTATCTGTGGAAAAACTCACACTACTAGCATCTTGTATACTAGCCTGAGTGAATCCTAGAATTTCAGAACTAGTAAATCAGTTCGTTGCTTGATTATCAAATTCATCTACCCATTCCACTGTAAACACTTAAAAGATTATGTGCCAATTATGTTGTGGTTTCTTATTCTTCCCATTCAGATTTAGCATTGTCCTAAGTGGTCTCATTTCTTATTTGCTTCCATACTAGTCTGTGCCAGAGATTGTTTCATCATCTTCTGTTGTAAAAAAATTAAGTGTTGCTGTAATATTTAAGAAATACTTTGCTGCAAGGATGACTCTTGTAATTCAGGTGAAGGTTGAGTAAGGCAAGCTGTCTTTAAAATGTGTCTGCTTCCTCCTTTGGTGGAGGTCCTTGCCAATTCTGGCAAATCCATTTTGACTGCTAGGTTATACTGGTTATTTTAAATAGTAATAAAGAAAGTTTGAAATTCATTAAGTGCTTTAAGGTAAGTGCCAGAATGAATTTCATTAAGTAGTCTAATGAATCCAGTGTGTTTCCTTTTGAAGTTAGCAGTCACTGAGATCTGGGAGAGCAGTGTTAGTACTGAAAAGTTTAAATGCAGTCCAAAGGAAGCCCAAGGAAAGGGGAAGTACTGCAAAAATTGAACTGGAATTAGAAAATAACAGGATTTAGGGAGAAGATTTAAGCCATTTGGAAGAAGTTTTCAAACCCTGGGGCTGGAGTCTTATCTCATACCTTATTGCCACTGAATCTGCAGAAACATGGCTTTGATTACTTTTATCTGCTCAGTAAATGAGTGGCTCCTTCCTAAAGTCAGTCTTGGACTATTAGGTGAGGAGTTTGTCTTGCCAGACTGTGCTGGGAGCCGAGGGGTTCAGGATGGTTATTCCTGATTTGCTTCCCTGATCTGTAGAACAGGTCTCTTGATTGCCCATGACATTACTGTTAACAGAAGTGTGGGGAGGGACCTTCCAGAGGACAGATGTGTTCCATGAGTGCCTGAGTTCGGGATATTGAAGGGGCTGGTTATTTATTTAATTTATTTACTTGGCATCATTTCAGATTAATACCCTGCCCAGGAAGTTTGTGCTGTAGTACATAAATAGCAAAAAAAAAAATGTGTGGTGAAAGACAGACATGGGGAGATAACAGGATCTCCAGATCAAAAGGAACCATTTGGTTTCTACAGCTGAGGCTCTCTGTATTGTTTGGTTTCCGAAACAAATGATGCTGCCATGCTACTGTGGTTGGCTGCATAACCTGGGAGTGCCCTTCCAGCCCTGCAGATCTGGAGATGGAGGCCAGAGAACAGAAAGTGGGTGGGCTCCACACCACAAGTGTGCATCCCCATGGTATTTCTAGGCTCTTTGAGCATTTTTAGTAGGCAAGGCATAGGCAGGGAGCGTGTGGCCATGCTGCTTGTGGCTGAACTGACAGAGAGAGAATAGGGATGTATTTTGGGGCTTTTTGTTTTGTGGATGGTTTGGTTGGGTTTTGGTTTTTCTGCTTTTTGGGTTGGGTTTTTTCGGGGGTTTTTTTGTTTTGTTTTGGTTTTTTTTAACAAAACCACATAGCTTGATTAGTCTGCTGAGTGCAGGCAGTTATGCTGCATGGACTGGTTGCTGTCTTACGTCTGTACCTTCTGGGATGAGCAGAAGTGGCTGTTCCACAGCTTCACCTCCCAGGCACTGGAAATGCAACTACATCTGCTCCTGAGTCAGCAGCTGTTTTTTTTTGGGGGGGGGATTACTTTGCAAACAAGCCAGATTTTTTGAGATCTGAGCAGTAATTTGTAGTAAGTTCGCTTGCATTGTGCTGGGCTACCCTTGCAAGGTTAAACAGGAAAACAGGCTCCTACTCTCAGAGTTTCCTTGGTGGCAGGGGCAAGGAAGTCTGTACCCATTAGAGGGTCCAGGGATGAGGTGGGCAATAGGACATGAGTGACCACTGTATATAACCCTCCCCTTTCTGTTCCTTCAGCTGAGGCCGTGCCTTCTGGATTCACAGGCTGAGGAATGCATCCCAGGCTGAGCTGGGACCCAGCTGCATTTGGGACACCAAGTCCCTAAATGTTGCTGGCGCTGGGCTGGGAGTAAGGCAGCTGGGACCCACTGACAGTACATTAATCCATTTTGACAGGGAATCAGAGCTGGAAAAGGATGATTTTCTGAAGAGCTAGGGCATCAGAAGTTGATACCACAGCACCACTGTGGGCTTAAAGTTGTTGTATCCTGACTGTTTTTTGTGCCTGGGTAATCCTTGCACCTTAATTGCTTCGTAGTTTGGCCTGCAATGAACATGACCCCCAAGGTGTTTGTCAGAAAGTCTGTCTTTAAATTGGAATGCCACAGGGAATGCTTACAGAGGCAGGAGCTGTTCTATCCCTTCCTTGTGCTCTCCTTCCCCTCCCCCGCCCCCTTCTTTTACATCCCCCATGCTTTTTTCTTTTTTTTTTTTCCTTTTTCTTGTCTGCCAAAGGAAATGTAACACACAAATCAGAATAACAGTCGTTTTGGGCACTTTTGACTTCAAAAAAGTGATCAGCTCGGGAGAGCTAAGTTACAAAGTGCTGTGAAACAGTCACAGTTCAGGACCAGTGGAAAGTGCACTAGTTCACAGTGCTGGGAGGGCTAAATCTCTTGGGTTAACTCTCCATTTCTCCTCTGTACCCACTGATCAGGCAATTATCAGTGCTAAGGGGGCTCTTTCTGGTGTGATCTGAGTTATTTTACTCTATGTGTGGCAGTATTCTTTGCAAAGACAGTCTGTGTATTTCAAATTGACTTTATTTTTACGAACCAAGGGTAATAAATTTTAATGCAAGTTTCAGCAGCATGTTTCTCATATTTATTTTTCTGTAGTTTTATTAACATGATTTTCGATTTTCTCTAGCTAAGCAGCCCAATTGCCATTGTGTCAAGTAACAAAAATGCTCAATAAGTTTTCATGGCCACATAAAGGAAAATCATACGTTTTATTTCATCCAAGAATAAGATGGATTTTTTTCTGAAGTAATCAATTATTCTTTGAAGCCACTCCAGACCACTGATTTTTAGAGTCAAGTTTTTATTTGAGCTCTTTTCAGATTTATAGTAATACAAATACGAACATTAGATGTTTTAGGATGTTATAACTTGTTGGGGGAAAAAAGTGTATCAGTTTCTGTTATGCATCTTTTTTTCTCAGTAAAGATTTCTGGTGTTTTTTCATGTACTTGATCTGGATATCTCTGATGCCATGGTTGTTCCCAGTTGCAAATGAGAGGTCTTGACTCAGCCACAATATTAGTCAGTCAGACAGACTAAAAGAAAACAATTTTATTTTTCTTGATCAAGTGCAAGAGTAGATGCATAAAACTTTTCTGGTTGATGTGCTCAGGAATTCCTCTCCCCCCGTTTTTGATCCGTTTTTGATCCTCACAAAGAATCTTGAATGGGAGCCAGATTTCTCTGGGAAATTGTCCCCTTGATGATGATATTTGCCAAGAAAGGGATTTCCACAGATTTCCTTAGCAAGGGAAAGAACTGTTAACACTATGTAGATGGGGGAATGGCTAACATGAAAACCACCATGGAGAAAAGAATTCTTTCTGATTATTCTATCAACCTATCAATGTTTTTTCATGTTTTCTATCAAATTGCACTATCTCTACATAAGAATTGTTCTCAGTGTTATTTGAATTATTATTTCCTGTATAAAATACTGAGAGAAGGGTTGCTGTTTTTGTAAAAGGCCTGCATAATCGCCTAGGTTGGGTCTTCACCAGTGCCTAAGTGGCTGTATTGTCCTTTCCTCTCTGTAGTACAGTGTATCACCAGAAGCCGTGGTGTGCCTATGACAAACATCAGAGTTAGAGCTGAAGCTCAAACCTTTAATCAGAATTTATAAAGGGATTAGGAAAGAGAGAGTACATAGCCAGGAAGAACCCTGTACAAATGATTGTTTCTTTTAAAAGCCTCCACCAAGAACACTCTTACAAAGAGTAGTAGGGATTCATATCTTCAAAACCAAAGTGCATACAAAACATGGATTGAGCTAAATGCTCCAGGAACTTCAGTGCCGAGTGGGCAGAAAGATGCTTTTGTTTCCAAGTGCCTGAGGGGGTATCTGTCTGTAGAAGAGTCTCCACACAGACCACATAATTCTGGCAGGGCCCTTTTTGTGAGTCGTATCTGCTGTTAAATGGGTGCATGAGATTCTCCCAAAGGAAATACGGAGAGGACTATACATCTGTCAGAGCAGCAGGTCCTCCCCTGGCTCCAGTGGAACTGAGGGAAGGAAAGAATTTTGCAGGCAACTAAAATAAATAAATAAGTGTTCTATGGGTTGGTTCCACGTCTGGTAATTCTTGGGCAAATGGAGGTGGCGTGCAGGACTTCTCCAGGGTAGCAGGTATGCACCTCTCCAGGCCCCAGATTGTGTATTGGCATTTTCCTTGGTGCTGTAAATTTAATCCAGGAATTCTGACTCTGAACCAAGACCAGGTGCAGATCTCTTGTGCTGAAGATCAGTCTCAGGTAAACAGACATGGGTGCTTTCCTGTGTGATGGAAGGCTGATAAACTACACACCAAAGGTTTGCAATGCAGTTTGTAACTAAACCCATCCATGGCAAAGCGACCTGAAAACCTATGCATCTGTGACTTCAGTTCAAAGAAATCTTGTCTACAGAACACAAGTAGGGTGTCTCTTCTTCCACCTTCCTTTTGAGGAAGGCTGTGATAGCAGTATTCTAGGCAAAATAGCTGAATTCCGATAAAAAGATGCCTTTTAAAAAATGTTTTTCAGTTGATGGTCTGTGAACTGTATCTCAGAAACCCACAGCAGGTTAAGATGAAAAGCAAGCATTTTGCCTTGGGCTTACTTTTGCTATTCAAAGGTCTACATATCCACAGGAAAATATTTAGGGATCTGTGAATTGAAAACAGTTGAAAATCACTGACCTGAAAATATATTTCCTTGTTTTCAGAAAACCAGCAAGACTGAGTTACCAGAGCATTTCTCTATGGTGATGTTGATGTCTTTTCCTCCTACTCCCATTCTACTTAATGTATCACATGATTTGTTACTAGCATATAGCCTTTCATTTCTTATGGGCCTTCTCTAATGAGATCTTCCTTCTTGAAACATCAGCATGGAGCTTTCCTAGACTGTTTGCACAATTATCCAATGTACTGCAAATTTAAATGCAAATGAAAAATTTGATTAGTTAAAAAAAATCATGTTTTCAACGTAATTTTAAATGATCAGGCTTGCCAAAGAGATCTCCTATTATAATTAAGATGTCTTATAGTTCTGGGATCAAGGTTTATTTCTATCTACGCTCAAAAAATCCAAAATTGACTACTGTAAATGGAGCAGATGTGTCTACACTAGATGTCATAATTATCCATGACAGTGTAGCCTGCCTTTGGAACACATGTGCTACAGGGACAGAATTCAAATATTCCAGACCTCTGACCTTAAGCAGATGTCATTATTTTAGTCATATGGACAAGCCATAAGGAAGGTCAGAGCTCATTCATATGTACTTAAATCATATTCTTTTATTTTATGTATACATGTGGTACATTTGCTTTAAGGTTTATAGGAAGTGGTTAGCCCTAAAAAGTATTTAGGGTGGAATTTGGCTTCTTTCTTACAGAACACAGTGTTTTTAGTGCTGTGACATTGGTTTGTTGTGTTTTGGTTTTGTTTTTTTTTTTTTTCATTTGGGATTCCCTGGTGCCTTTTTTTTTTTTTTTTTTTCCCGGCATATGGAACCTATTGGAAGTTGCTGTTACCTGAATTATGCACTGAAATCACTGGGATTGCCTGGAGTGGACATCAGCCCAGACTTTGTTTCCCTCAAAGTAGCTGTCATCTCAAGTAACTGTCATCTTCATGGAATGTGCTCATGTCTGCTCATAGCCTTTGGCAGCAGTCTTGAGCAGGAAAACATTCTTTCAGTTCAGGTGGCTGGGGCTTGTAGGTGTTGCAGACCACTCTGAATGCAGGTAGGGAAGCTGCAGCTCATGGAAATTAATTGTACTTGATTTTACTGGAGCACTGCTGTGATGCTGGTGACCTTCCTCATTTCATTTTACTGAAACCGTATAATTTCATTTTGTGATGCTGCCTGAAGCCACCAGGTTATCTAAATAACTCGCCAGCCTCAAAGCAGAATTCTCCCCTTTTCCTAAAGATCCTGTCACTATCACCACTGGCAATCTGTTTTTTTCTGGGAGGGGGAAAAAAAAAGCCATGCTAAACTCAAATCATTTTGCAGTGAGTCTCATAAAAATAAAAGGACAGCTGAGCAACAAATTGAAGGAAATGAACGGACCTGAAAGGGCATGAATAGATGAGTTCCTTTGTGAAAATCACCTTTTTCTTACATTATATGTATAGGGTGACAGCAGCATTTTAGCTGAGTAATTAAACTCTGAGGTACATGCTTATGATGCCAGGAGAGCAGAATGACTGAGGCTGAGAATTTCTCACAGCTAAATCACAGCCCTGTTAGAGCTGAAGCAGCAGTCAGGTAACACTGTGGTGCCATATTAGTGATAAGAATAGTCAGAGGGATTCCTGACAACTTACGCCCATGAATTGATTGAAACAAATGCTGCTTTGAGCTCTTTAATGAAAGCACCTGCCTTTAAGCAATGGTCAGAAGATGCTTAGAGGTTATGAGAGGTACTTCTTCAATTGTAGGGATACTTTCCTATCCCTACAGAAGCATATATAGCATCAATATGACCCCCCAAACACAGGTAAAAAATAGTTTTCTGTGTGTGTGACCTTAGTTTTGAAGAGCACTCATGGAACAGTGTGGCTGCAGCAGTCAGTGTGTTGGAGCCGATTCCACCCATCACCCTGTAAAAAGTCTGGGACTGCTTGGTCCTCCTGGGGCTGCTTGGTCCTCTGCCATGTGCTCCTCCTGGGCTCAGTGCTCAGGCAGAAACCCAGGCAAGAATGACTGAGCTGACACCAAGCTGCAGCTGCCCTCTGGCTTTCTTCCAGTCTGTGCTTTTTGATGCTCTTCCTAAATGCTGGGTAGATGAGCCTGGCTTATTTGTGAAAGGCATACGTTGCAAAGGTTGCTTTGTTATTTATATTTTAGGGAGAAAAAAATCCTTAAAACCTTGGAAACTGTAGAAATTGACAGTTCAATTCCTCCTTTTACCAAAACTCTCATCTTCCTTGCATTATCCACCTTCCTGTTGGACATTGGGGCTGAAAAGTACCAGAGAAAGTTAAGGGCAAACATTTATACTGTATGAATCTGTCTCTCTCCTTAAAGGTGCCAAATGAACTGTGCTGGGTTAAGATCTGTTTTATTGTATTTTTTTGCATGGTCCTGTAGAGCTGCATTCTATGAGGCTTAAAGGTGTTGAAGTTTAAAGAAAAATAGATGAATTATGGAGAAGAGAGACAAGAGTTCACTTACACTTACCTGGCTTCTGTTTCCAACCACAGGTAGAAGGCAGCATAATTTGGCAAAAAGATACACAAAAATAACCCCAGGCATTGTTTCTGCATGGCACTAGACCACATCAAAACTACTTAGGGCATGACAATATTTAGATCAAAGCATTAAAGCTGAAAGGTCATCCAAACCTGGTTGCACCTAAAAAAAACCTCAAGTAATCCTTGTAAAAGCTTTGGCACACCATTATTTTGGTGGGAGGCGGAGATAACTCTTGAAAAAACTGAGGTTTGCACTGATTGAAAGTAAAATTGAGATTTGCAGGTTGGCAAAAGCCACTTTTAAGGGATGAAATTGCATTGTCTGTTCTTTTTTTTATAGAGAGCTTATTAGTAACCTGATAGGAAAAAGTTATTTGGCTTCTTTGTACAATATGTGAGTCAACAAGTGTGCACTGTGAGTTAGCCTTGCAATATTCAGCATTGCTCACACTACTGGGTACAGGTCATTTAGGTTCCAGAACTTTGCGGAGGCCAGCATGAAACACGTTTGAAAATCACTGGTATTCTAAAAGCCCATTTTCTTCCCAGTTCATGCAGCTCAAGTTCTTAACACCAAAGCAATGGAAGTTTTGGGCATAAGTGTTCTTTTGTAAGTGCAGTACATATCACAGTTGCATCTAAAAAATAAGAAATCCATGGGTGAGGGGAAGCTTTTGGCTTTCCAAGGCCCTTGCTGGTAAGAAACTGTCCCACAGTATTCAACATCCTCATTAAACAGAAGAAGCTCTTAACTGGGGATTTGCTTAGGCGTGGGGGGTTTAAGAATTCTGCTAGCTTTTCTATAACTTGGCTTTTTAAGAGTATCTTACTAGTTCTGCCTAATAGAGTAGCAAGTGATGTTTGATCTAGAGGAAAAATAAAGAAATTATAGGAGACAAGCCAGTAAGTTGAAATGGGATAAATCCTTTGAACAGTTTGCAGCTTTAATTCCTATGTTAGCCTGTTGAGAGACATGCCCCTGTGTTTGTACTGTAAACCTTGCAATATTGAAGCAAAAAAATCTGTCTTCTGGGCAACATTGGAAGAGTCTTAAATTTTGCTTTAAATTTAAAGCCATCCACGGTCTGCAGAGATCACGATACACTTCTGTGAAACCAATGCTTAAGTGGGAAGGATCAAAATAATCTGACTTCAGTTCCAATTTCTTGTTGAAGTCCAGACTATAACAAATTTTGGACTGACTCCCCAAGATAAGTATAAAATAATACTGGTACAAATTAGTGATGTTTTGCTCTCTTTTTGCAGTGTTATACTGCAGGAGAAAAGAGCCAAGCAAGTTCTGTTATCTGTGCTGCCAGCAGGAAGATTTTCACTGACTGAAGACAACTGCTGTAAAAGCTTTAGCTAGTGGTAAACCCATCACAGGACTGAAAAAAAACCATTTTTATCCTCACTTTGGCACAGATGCCTTTTTTTTTTTTTTTTTTTTTTTTTTTTTTTTTTTTTTTTTGTGGAGAAGCGCATGGGGAGTCTCTTGGCAAGTAAATTTTGTGGATTTTGCACCTCTTAAGATTTCTCTCATTTCAATAAATCTCACAGAACAAGGTTGGTTTTTTTTCTGAAGGGGGATTTATCACTGCTATCTGTTAACTGCCTGTAAACAGTGTGTACTTTAAATATTTTATAGCTACATGAAGAGATTAGGGCTCAGAGCACTATGGTTTTATGCACCTTATCTGTCAAATTGCTGTTATACCTTTAGTTTCATAGTAGGTTTTACCTAGAGATGTGATTATCAGGTCAGATTTTAATAGATAACTCCTTTACACCAGGAGCAAAAAGTGAATATATAAATTAATTCTTCATGAGTCTTTACATGTTAGTCCCTTGTTTGTTTTTGGGTCATGGAGACCTTTAGCAATGCATGAGAATAATCTGATTTAATGACAGGGACAAAGAACTAGCTCTCTGTTTTCCAAAGCTGCAGCAGATGCAGAGAGAAATTATAACCAATTTTCCAAACTTAGTGTATAAATTCTTAGCAGTGACATCTTGATCTTGGATGAAAAACACATCATATACATACTAAACAGAGCAGTTCACTCTAACCAGATGCAGGGTCATCCATTAGGAATACTTTATCTGATTAGTATTGTTAATGGAAGGGCTTATCCGGCCATTCCGTAAAAGCGGATCTGCTGTAGATCATGATTTCTTGTCAATACAGTCATCAAGGCTATCATGGTTGTGACAGCACAGTATTAACCTACTAGAGAGAACTGGGCAGGAAAATATACCAAGCAGTCAGGAAAACAGAGATCCTTCCATTGATTTTTCTTCCATGCATAGCATTGCCCCCTGCACTGCTCCTTTTCTGTCATTCCACTTGGCAAGACAGATTACTTCTGCATCTTTCTTTACTCAACTTCTGATACATTCAATGACTTTATTGTGATAATTTATGATAGGTTTGATTTTTGTATTCATCATGGCCTTGATAAATGGAAAGGTAGTACAGAAAGGGCATATTTCTGGAACTGATGGAAGTACCATACTTATACTGTAGATTATTCTAAAACATGTAAATTAGGAAGCAAAACAAAAACTCAGTCTTCTACCTGAGAAAAGAATGATCTTGAGATTGCGATATCCTGCATTAACTTTGAAGATGACCTATCTAATATTTTAATTTTGTATAACACACTTCTGTTGTTTGTTGAAGTATTTCTGACTACAGTCACAGTATTTAATGATCTGTCTTCATTGTAAATAGTATAGGTGTTCATTATAATGTTTAGTTGTTAACATATTTTATAAAATAATAAATTCTGTGTTTATATATTAACAATTGAGCATAATTTTAATCAAATAGAATTTAAGTAGACATCAGTTCAATAGGTTGTACTTTGTTTGAAATTACCAATAGTACCTTTAAGTTGGTCTTTGAAGCCACTCCTCAGTTAAAATATAGTGGATTTCTTGTTTATTTTTAATTACCTGGGAAAAATAAATCTTCTGTTTGGAGCTAAGATACATGTTTTTAAACAAAACAGGTTTTCCTTAGCTATTTGTCTAGCTCTGAGGAGAAAAATATGATTTTTTATATCTGATACTGATAGATTTAAAAATCTGCCACGAGTGTAAATTCCTTGGAAAACAATCCTAAACCAAGTGAGACCTTCTGTGACTGGCATGCACAGTAACAGGCACAAGAAGTAGCTGTGCTGTAACAGAGCTCTAAAACCACAGCCCTTCTCTTGGTGCCCATCATGGTCCCAGCGCTGCCTTTGCAGCTCCCATATGAGATCCTGGCAGCGGGAAGTCAGCTCTTTGTTGCCATGGTTGTAGAGCTGCACCACTGACTTGGAATATCTGATCAAACCAAACTCATTCCTTCGCTGTTCTCAAGAAAAAGATAAAGATTAGTAAAAGCTTCTGAAATATTTTCAATTTTATATACCTCCTGCTAAGACAAGGTGATTTTCATTGACATTCCATTGTATTAGGAGGGGTTGTATTTCTCCTCCTAAAATTGTAACTGAGCTTACCTACCTAATTTTAGGGGGTTTAAAATATCCTTTTAAGTTTCAAATACTTCCCCCACTCTTTTGTTTCTTTTTCTGTTTCAGCCTTTACTGCCTATGCTTTTCATTCCTTTATTCTTGTCTTCTAACTGGGCTTGAATTTCTTAGATTCTTTGTCCTTTTCTTTGTTTCCATATCTTTTTTATCTTTGTGTTTCTGTTTTTTCCCTTCCATGTTTTCCTCCCGTAGATGAGATACAGGACTTTATGTCCCATACACTTGGTGTGGCTGAATCTGTCCCTTTCTGTTGACCTGTCTGGTTCTTTCACTTCTTAGGTCGGAGTAGGGAGTGAAATGTGAAAGATCTGAAGAAGGGTCGGTCATAACCACAAGAAGGTAACAATTCTTGAAATCTTGAGTGTACTGAGAGTTTTAAAAACCAGCAAAAGACAACACCTAAAAACACTCACCAAAAAGAAGATAGTGAAGCCTTCAGTGAAGACAGGAATTTGTTCAAGGAAAAGAAGCCAGACTGCAAGAGGTTAAAAAATGAAAATTGAGTGTTTGAAACACTATTTATAAAAATGCTGGTGGGAAGTGGGATAACTGGAGAGTTCCCATGCTTTGTAATGAGGCAGAAGAACAAGTGAGTTCAGAGTGAAAGAAGTGGAAAAGAAGGGATGATCTTTGGCTGCATGCACAGAGGCAAATGAATGCAGGAGTAAATTTCTAATAGACAAAAAGACATCAGGGTTCATGACCTGAAAATCAGTGAGACTTCTAATGACTGGGAGGAGGGGTTGATGCTGTTTTGGCTGTGATCAGAAGATGGACAAGGCTGGGGAAGAGAAGGCTCTGGGGAGACTTAGGCCTTCCAGTACCTAAAGGTGAGCTGGAGAAGGACTTCTCACAAGGGTCTGTAATGATGGGACAAGGGGAAATGGCCTTAAAACTGAAGGAGGGTAGGTTACTACATGGTCTTCAAGGTGTCTTTCAGCCAAACTGTGTGCTAATTCTATGAATGAACAAAAATGACCGGACATAGCAGATAGAAACCAACAAGAAGTTAACAGAAGCAAGCAAAGGGAAAAGAGCAATTGAATCTACTGTAAGGAAAGAATAAAGGAAGCAGATGCTCTGAGGCAGTAAGAGTTGTGGTGAGAGCCCTAGGAGACTAGCAGATGGACCGGGGTTTCTTAAAAAAGCAACAAACAAAAAAACCCAAAAGCCAAACTCCAATAAAATAAAACAACAGCAAAACCCATTAATGATATTCAGGGAATTTGTGGGTTTAATCTACCTTGAAGAAGAAAACCTCATAGACAGGTAGGATATCATAGTCAAATGGATAAAATGTGAATAGTTGTAAAGTGCATGGGTGGACCCTTAGATGCAGTAAACTAAAAGGTAGCTGGCACTGAATTTTTAGCCTGGCACAGCTTTTCCTGTTACCAGAGTGTGAGTGCCTTGCAAAAGCCTTAAAAATGAAGAGCAGCAAACCTGAGTTTCTGTGCTACAGATGTGCAGAATGAGCCTAAACACATGCAAATTGCCTTTTGTATCTAGCACCTGTCTCTTGTATCTTTTGTGTCTTTTCTGCATTTAGAAAGTGTTCATATCCGAACACTTGAAAGCACAGTTCTGAAGTGAATTCTCTGAAAAACTGTCCATGAGGTGAGAATTTTACACACTTATCACAGTCTCCTTGCATTTGGAGTTACTCAAGACCTAATCAATGGAACACACTGAACTTCTAAGTCATCTGTTTATAATCAAATCAGGAGAAACCAATTCAGTCAGAACTGGTGTGCTTTTGATGACTATGCTCTGAATTTGGACTGATATCCTTCAGAACAGAGTCCAGGCACTTGATCTGCATGAATGTAGGAAGTTTAAAAGTTTTGTTAGTGAGTGAATTACTTATTCCTTGCTAGACACACTCAGATACCATTTTCTTTCAGGTCTTTGTATTGTAAGCTTAAGGGACTGAAAGTGACCCAGCAGTCATCCATTCTGAAATATATACAGAGTTCAGCACAATAGCAGTGACACCGATGCATCCTCTAATGTGTGCTTAAACATCCTGATGCCATATTTGACTTAAAAGCAATTGTTGTCCTGTAACTGGGAATGATAACTGCAATTCCCCTCCCTACCCAGCATCTTTACTGAACAAGTTACTGAATAGAATATGCTCTAAGTGGCCATATTTTATATTAAAATTTGATTAAATCCATTCTGTAGGCCACTCCAATGTGAATCATAATTATATTATTCTGCCAGTTACTGAGGTAATATGATAAGAAGAATGTCACATTCTCTGGACTGCTTTTAATGGAGTATGTATTATAGCTCCGTGCTTCACGTATTCAGCAATGCTCACTTAAGAAAGAAATTTGATACTAAATGGCAGCTTAAAGCTGTAATACTTGCTGGGTCACACTCTTCCAGCTCACGCATCATTGGGTGTAACGAAAATTGTGCAAGACGAAAGTCCAGTGCAGGATTTGAGTAGGAGTGAGGGTGGTGATAAAGCTTCCTCATATTATTAAACATTTTTCATACACACTCTTCATTATTGCAAGGCAAGTGAGGGCACTTTACTATCTTGGTTGACTTCCTTTGTGACTTACTTTCAGCTGACCTCCCTCAATAGATGAGAATGGACATGGCTCTCTGTGGCAGTTTGTCTTACTGCAGCAGAGCTGGCAATAACATTTCATAGCCTTCCCTTGGAGAGTTCAGCTCCTCACCTACGACTTCTTGTGTGGCTCTGTTTTCAGCCATCTAACAGAGTTTTGGTTTTAATGACTGTCCTTAAAAGAATAAAAGGGAAAAAATCTTGGTGAGAAACTAGAGATCTGAGAACAAGGTAAGCAGTTAGCACCTGTTTGTCCGCTTAAAGAATACAGTTTCCAAGTAGGAATCCTGTGTTGTGGAGTCATTGAGCTGTGGGTTGCAGCAATCTATTTCAAAACAATGATTTGTAGTTGATTATCTGATGCCAAATGGCCTGAAAATCAAATCTACAGTTGTGGGTTCCTACATGTACAACATACAGTTGTAGGAAAACAGAGCCTTAAAGATAACTGCTTGGGAAAATGTATTGAATTTAGTGAGTGAGCTGCTTAGATGAGCAGTAGGATTATTGCAGATGCCAGATTTAGATTTTCCTTTATTATGCTGCTGTTTCTGGGAGGTCATTTGGTCTTAGTCTTCTCCACACCGTTCTCTTTTCCTCGAGCACTTCGATTTTACAAGCATTCTCAGACAAACTTTCAAGAACAAAGGGTTTGTACTTTGTATGCAAAGAAGAGCCGCTCAAGTCCATTGCACTTAGGGTGTGATGGGCAAGGCACTGGAAGTAACAAAGGAGGTTAGTGGGGCTCTTCCCACTTGAAGAAATTAATTTTCTGTGTTTTACCAATCAATGTAGCTGGCCTCTCCTAGGTTTGGGAGCTCTGTGTGCAAGAATTAACAGCTATGCTCTGAGCCCTGATGAAAAATGTAGCATGTTATTGTTGATTTGTGTTTCTTGTCTGTGCCAAACAAGCCAAAACTGTCAGAAAAAAAAAGAAATTAGTGACCTTGTCCTGCTAAGCCTTGTAATGGCATTGGAACAGCAGCTGACTTTGGCTGAGTTCTCTTGTAAAAACACCCTCAGCAACATTGCAACATATGAATAAACAGTAAGTGTTGTTCTAATAACAACACAAAGGTTGAATATAAAAATAAATAAAAACAAGGATAAAAACTGCTGACCTGAGGCCCAGTTCTCAATCACAGAAGTCAAGCGACGTTCAGAATGTTCCAAAGCAAGCAGCATGTCAGGCTGACTGTGATATGTATTTTTCCTGGTTCCACTTGTATTTGCTCTCAAATTTGCAATCTTACAGTGATCAGTGTTTGCGATGTGATCAGACATTAGTAGCTCTAGTAGATGTGGGTCTTCTTTCAGTGATACTGGAAGTGCAAATTTTTAGTTGTAGAGAGTTTTATTTTCACCTCAGCAGTAGGATCACCTTTTGCAAGAATACGATTGTCTCGTGCTAGCTTGTGGCTGTCTCTCTTCTTGTTGGGCTAGGTTCTAAATGTGGGATGTCACTGAATTCATTAATACATGGAAATGGTTCATTTGTGGGAGGTTTCTTTCCCCTCTGTACATGCTTGCTAATTAGCAGATGAATTTTGATGTTCTAATTGATCTGCTGCAGAGAGACAGCTGTGCACCCCAGCTGTCCCCCGCTCTGGTGGGCCTCCTCTGCAGCGGGGAGGCAGCAGCCCCGCTCCTGACAAATTGATTTAACTGGAGTGCCGTGCCCTGGGGGAGCCGTGCGCCGCGCTGTCGCTGCAGATGACTGCAGCCTTCGCGGATGGCAAACACTGGAGCGCTCTAATTGCCCAACAATGTCCTTTCCCTTGCCTTGCTGAAATTCAATTTTTCATGCCTCACTAAGTTTTCCAGTCCCCCTCCTGCCCCTAGTGTGGAAATATTGTATTCTGCCTGGCTGCCATTTTAGGTAAAAATTCAGATGCTTGAGAACAGGGCTTAAATTGTACTTAATATGCTAATACTATGTAATGTAATGTGCTCAGTCACATATCAAAGTATTTGCATTTAATTCATAGGGAAGTGTTCTCTAATTACATTGTATTTAGCAGGTAGTCATTGCTAGGAATTTCGCACTAATCTTAGTGCATCGATGGTCTTCCCAGTGCTGTACTGCTTGTGTAGGAAGGATGGCTCTGGTGCCCTTTAAGCATTTGCTCTTTCAATTTTAAGTATAGATTTTTAAGGCTTCATGTCCACTTACACCCCATTTTGTCAAATTTGGTGAATACTTTTCATGTAACAGGTGCCTCTCCACAAAAATGACAACTGTGGCCCCAGAAGGTACGGCTATCTAATACGTCTTTCATGTCACTCTCCCTCATGAATTGATTTCCAAGCTGTGCACAGCATCATCTACTCTTTCTAGAGGCCATTGATTTGGCCAGAATATACCTCTGGGGGAAAAAAAGAAACAACCACAAAAAGTGCACGAATGAATTCTAATGTGTGCCACACCACTACCTTTATGCCTATCTGATAGATAACCAAGCATATTTAGCACATTTATGGGTGTGCAGCTTTATAGACTACTAGTAGGTAGCGGCTGCTCTGGACATTCACAGGTTTTGTGTGGAGGAGGACATAGAGATTTCCTCAGAAGTGGGTGTCCATTGTGTTTGCAGAAATGTAATGTCACTACTTATTATTATTACTATTATTATTTTTTCTCAGTATGTACCTCTTTGTGGAAATGTGTGCAAGTGGCAGGGAATCAGCAGAAAGGAAAAAAGATACACGTTTATACCATTGCCTGTTAAGGTAAAACCAGCATATATATGCAAGCAGGTATTAAGCCATAAGGCTGCTAAAGATTTTGTCAAACTGACCATATGTTCAGACATAAGTGACAGCCACTCAGTTTTGAGAAGAATACCTTTCTGAATTGCACTGAGCTATAGTCCCAAAGAGCAGCAGAAAGTACACTGGAGGGGGAAGTCAGGATTTAATCCATCTTGAATGCCACTGTTCTCCACCCCTGTAAACAAAAACAGAACAGTATGGGTTAAGCTTAAGCAAATATTATTTAGGTAAATGTGTCTTCTTTGATGAGAGACAGACAGTTTTCTTAATTGGCACTGTTTTTCTCAAAACTCCTGTTCAAATTTGCATATCTTCAGATTAAATACCTCTCTCTCCTAAGGTCAGCCCCTGTACCACATGTTGCCATTATTTTCATCCTTCAATACCCTTTCTTGTTTTATTTATTGTATTTCCAGTGAGATATAATGTAAGTAATTAGGCATTTTTCCCTCAGAGAATGGCAGAAGCATATCTTGCATAATGAATAAGATGTGTGGTTAAAAATAGTGCTTTTTGGTCATTTCATTTCATTTTATAGCAGCAGCTGAAGATTTACTGAGTACTGCTTGGTAATACTACATGAAATTCATGGGTTGAGGAAGCAACCTGAACTCTTAATCTTTGGCAGCATTTAAAAAAGTGATGCCCAGTGAACCATCACCAGTAGAACTGAATTATGCTGAGCTCGTTTCCAAGCCTTAATGGGGAGAAGGATACTCTTAGGAATGAGGTTTGCATCCCCCTACTGTGTGTTGTAGCCCCAAGCGGTATAGAGAAAGGTGTGTGTTCTCCTGACATGCCTGGGATCTCTAAAATGTGAATTGCTCCTAGGGGACTTCTGTGCTGATGGCTGTGCCTGAAGATGTCGGGTTGTTGCCCGCAAGTCACGGTTGCTGCTTCTTCACTGGAGTGGGAATGGTGTGGGTGCTGTATTGGCTCACCTTTGTCCAGCCATCTTGTGCAGGGCATTACCCTGCCAGCCTGCTTGTGGCTTCATACCAGCACTGCAATTACGACTGGTAACAGAAAGCAGGAGGCCACACTAGGGGGAGAAATCAAAAGGTCCTGTATCCTCTCTGAATGCAAATTGCATTGTGAGGCAGTTTTATCCCAGAAATGTTTGAATGAGTAAGGCTGAGAGACACCCTTTGGCACATTGCTCAGGATAAAAGTTCTCATGCTCTGACCATGTCTGGCTGTATGAGTACCATGTGTGCATCAGTCACATACACTGACTCGAGGTCGTGGCAGTACAGGGTATTATTTGGTGCAGAAAGTACTGCAGGTCTTGGATGGTCAGATTTTTTCCTGCTTTGCGTACAACTCTTTTTCACTGCCTTACGTCAGAGGGGAAAACATCCTGGCAGTCCTGTTTTGTTGTTAATGCATAGTAGCATATGCCCCTCCACATATCCTAGATTCTGTCATTGGGAAAAGCCAGTCCTTCCCTCCCTCCCTCCCCTCCAGTTGGGATGAAAAGCCAGCAGTTACCTCTGGCTGATGCTAAACCTCTCTTTGCTTTAGTACACACTAACAAGGCAGACTGTTTCAGAGGAACGTTGGAAACCGGAAAAATGTGGGGGCTGGATTTTTAATGATTAATTTTCCAGGATGAGATTTTTTTTTCCCCCACCCACAGCCAAGATGGTTTATATTGAACATTTTAGGCTGTCACATCACTACAAGGTGGTACTTAGCTACCAGCAGGGTGCTGAAGATTGCCCATCCTCTCATATATCTCCATCATAATGTTTGGCTGTTTTCTATCAGAGAAGCATTTATCCCAGCATATGTTGCAAAGTACCATTTTGTGCTGCCAGTATTTGGTTTTGTTTCATAAGAAGTGAACAGAATGGTAAAGGTACACCTGCAATAAAGCTTCCACAGTGTATTATCACAGCTAAGGCATTAAGGAACTGCCACTTCTTGCAGGCAAATGAGTACAGGCATGAAAGAAAATGCAGTGCTTAGCTCTTTTATTTTGACCAGTGTAATGTAATTACTTATACTAATCTTCCATTATATTTCCTTGACTAGCAGAGACAGGGACCTAATTGTGTCTCTAGCTGTTGCTACTGCAAAGTACCTTTTAAATCATATTAACATCCACACTTGATCTTCCTACTGGTTTTGACGTGTAGATCACAATATCCTGTTAAATTACTCAGCAAGAGTGACTGTCTTGCAGTGTATCCAAGGCACAGCATAGCAATGGATCTAGCGTGAGTGATTTGATGAAAGTAGAAGAGGCACTGACCCCTTTTCTCTGGGAAAGCACTTGACCTTCCTTTTTCAAAGCATTATGAGTTCTGTGCAGCATTCTATTTTAGCTGGTACTTCAATACCAGGATGCCAGAAATATTCAGAAATTAATTATTCTGCTTCTGGCTGTTCAAGAAACTATGCTTCCTTTTCTTTGGCATGGATCTAGCAGTAGTGATGAACATGTTCTGCACAACCAGGCTGGATTATTGTAACTCACTGAAGCTGAAGATAAAAGCTCCATAGAAACTTCAGCTACTGCAGAGCACAGCAGCCTACCTCATTAGTAGGTGCAGCACTGTGAGCACACAGCGCCAGTGCTGTGCATCATCAGCTGGCATCCCATTTACTTCAGCAGCCAGCTGTGGACTCATTCAGCACATAAGGTCACCAAAAGACTGGTATGGATGCTGTTTGTGCACACATTGCCACATTGCCTCTGGTACGGGGCTGCCCATCATGTGCAGAATTAAAACTCCCTGGAACTGGACATGGCCAGTTTTGGCCAAAGGCCTTTTGCAGAATCTAAGAGGCAGCTACAAAAAAAAAAGGCTCTTCTCCATTTATAGCCTTTAAATTCGTTTGAAGGATTCTTCCTCCTACAGTAGCAGAAGGTACATCTAAAGATGTGTATGTCCAAAAGGAGGGACAGTAAAACTTGGGAACAGAGCAGAGTTCACCCTGGAGAAGTCTGTGAACTTCCAGTTATGACATTGCTATTCTAGTGATGTAGCAAAAGATGCCACAGAAGTGCTTTATCTTGTGTTCTACTGATAAATACACCATAGTGTACCATGGGTAGATCTCAGTCTTGCTGTCAGGATAGGAATCAAGAGGTCATTTAGCTCCTCTCTGTAGCCTGGTTCCTATAGGAACTGGAGACTGCTCCCTACAGTCCAAAGGGAGCTGTTCCCCATGCAAAGATTTGAGAAGGCTTGGAGGCCATGGCAGAGATCACAGCAAAGGCAGCAGAGAGGATCAGTGGGGGGCCATAGGAAGACAGCTCTAGGAAACAGCAGATGGCTTTTGGCTGATGTGCTGACGGAGAGACTTGTGAAGAAATTACATTGTTTGACTCTTGCTGCATGCAGGAAAAGGGAAATTCTGTCATTCAGCTTCTGCTCTGTTATGCAGCCCTGTCTTGTCAGTCTGAGAAATACAAGACTGGACGGTAGAGAAGTTGTGAGAGTGACTCCTCCAGGCCCCTGGATGGGAGCACCAAGCCCTACCAGCCCTTCTTCTTCAGCTGGGATGGAAAGCCATGCTACAGAAGAGGGGCTCATCTCTTCCCATCTGCCTTGTGGACCACCATGGTTCTTACACTGCTTCTGCTTGAAGGGATCTCTAAAGGTCATCTAGTTCTGCTAGGGTGAATTATTTATGGCTACCTTATGTCTTACAGAATTTCTTCCTTAAAAATCTGCAGTGAAGTGGATCACATGTAGTAGTCTATTTCTCTGCTTTGTGATCCTTTTAGTTGAAGGTCTGCTCTCTTACTAACCAGAATTACAACATTATTACTTTTTTCTTTTTTTTTTTTTCCTTTTTCTTGGGTTGTTTTGGGGGTTTGGGGTTTTTTTTTTTTCATTGCAAGTTAAATCAGTGATTTTTTTGTCCAAATATGGACAAAACCAGCACCGTCCTCATTTATAAGAACCTTTTTCTCTCGGAAAGCTCTCATCTTTTGCTAAGACAAGGAAACCCCACCTTTCTCCTTCCTGATCAGACCTCCAGGAACTCTCTTAAATGTGTTGCTTTCTTAAATATGTTACCTTCTCTTCAGTTTCTCCACACTTCCTGCAAGTGCAATGCACCAAAACATCAAATGTGGCCTCCTCAGTGCTGAGCAGAGCGCAGTAATTGCTTCCTGTTTTCTTCTGCTAAAATGTCACAGAATGAGAATTGTCCCTCCCTCACCCCAAACAGCCTTGCACTACTGGTTTGTTAGGCAAGTCATAATTCATTGTTGGTCACACATCCAAGGTTCTTTGTGGGTTTGGGGGGTTTCTTTTGTTTTTTAGTTATACCCCATTGTGCATCTCTTGTATTTTGTACCAAACATGAAGGTGTCTGCTTCTAAGGATGCCTGGTTTCATTGTGAACTTTTTGTTCTAATGAAAGTAGCCCTCTGAAATTTGGTGTATTGTTAAGGTCAGGAAGGGCTATCAATAATTTTTCATGAGGTGTAATGGTCTTAATATGATGAATACCACAGTCATTACAGCATCTGGCTTTAAAATAGGTGAGAAGAAGGATTGTTACTAGTGTTTTGGGCCATGGTACGTGTTAGGGTAGAAACAAATTAGGATCAGCTGTTATTTTCCAAATGAAGCGAAACTGTGGCAATGAGTCAGAAAGCCTGACAGAGTCCAAGCAAATTGTGTGGGTTTCCTGCTGAAATAAGTGGCGTGCCCTGCAACATGTGACATGTTCCTCTGACCTAAGACACCTTGCTTTTAGCATCATTCATCTCTGCAATTTATACAGGCATTCATATTTCACTTTCTCCATTTAATCCTAATAACCAGCTTTTAGAAGAACATGACAGCATAACGTATGGGTGGTAAAACTGCTCATAAACCATAATAACATGGCAAAAAAAGCTTAGATAGATAGATGCACTATGCTTATTGTGACATTCTCTGATTAAGAGGTATAACTACTTATTACAGCCATTAGCTTGGTGACTTGGATGCAGACTGAAGCCATTATTTGAAAAAGAGGCTGTAAGTCCAAATTTTAGACAACTGTGTACTTACTACATGTAAGAGATATAATTATGTTTGCAATTCTGTTCTTCAATGTGCAGATGGTAATTTTCTTCATTTGTGGTTTGCACACTGATAATGTTTGCTGTAGAACTGGCCTTGGCAGGATTAAGTGTGTGCTAACAGTAAGTAGGCAGTCTGTAATACATAGTTCTAATTTTGTTGATAGGGTTCTGCTGGGATGAAAACCAACCAGAAACATAAGTCTAAATAATTCCTTACTATAGACAGGCTTCCTCTGTGTCTGTGTGTGTGTGTGTGGTGTGTGTTTTTTGCACCTTATCATTTATTTTTATTGCGTGAAGAATTGTTGCTTCTTTTCCTTCTCATTTGCAAACTTTTATGTTAGCTTCATTTTCAGTGTAGGCAGCATCTGCAAGTTTGTGCCTTTAGGAATAAAATTCAGTTTCAACTCAAAGTAATTTGAAGTTTCCTATTAGTTTTTAGGGGTTGACACCTGTAATATACACTTATGAATTGTATATGAGGGACATATAAAGAAAAAACCATCCATTAAAGGTATTCTTTTGATTTAATATTTTTTCAAGAGTTATTCAGCAGATGTTTGAGAACAATTAACAGCGTATTTTCAACAGCTACTCCACTTTTCCAGACTGAATGGGGGACAGATAATTATGCAGATCAAATCTGTAAAATGCTTTTATGATATTGAAGTTAGGTGTTAGATTGTCATGGTACAGTACACCTCTTTGTACAGTTCATTGTTTGGGCTTTCCACTTTTAGAATTGTGTGGTACTCTCACTTTAATTGGACAGATGTAAAAGGGGGAAAATGTAGTTATGTAGCAAGCTGAGGATGCATAATAAATAAATAACATCTTCTATTGTTTCTTGTTGCTTAGCCAGTAGAAAGAGTTTTGCAGTGTACTAAGGAAAAAGGGCATATTACAGCATACTGTATAAATGTACATTAAATATGTAACATACTATATAAATTATATCCTTATAAAAAATAGACTGCATATTACAGTTATCTATGCATATTTGTATGTTAAAAGTTCTATATAAGAATCACAGATATTATGGCTAAAAAATAAGTGCTATAGAGTCGATTGTCTTAGAATGGCCTAACTGGTATAAATTCTCAGAATAAATAAAAAATTTCAGTCTGGACTTTGATATTACGCTTTAGCAACTCAAACAAGATTTTGCCAAAAGCATCATAGCTACCAGAGATACATAAAGCAAATATGATTAAAAGATCTCATTTAGTATCACCAAAAGCCCTGACTACTTTATGTTCTTTTATTATCCTCTACATCCCTACGTTTGTGAAAGCAGCGTTATGAGCAAATGAGAGTGTTTCATCTCAGTTCTCCATGCTCCTGGGAGGAGATAATCACTCATTTTATCCTGTTAGGACCAACCCTAAAGGATCTTCCCTTTTACCTGTAACTTGTGGGCTGCAGCCTGGTGTGAACAGACCTTCCTCCATGTGAGGCTGCAAGTGGCACTTGAGGAAAACACAATCTGGTAATTGCATTACACACAGATGTGTTCAGTAATGTGTGTGCAGGGTTCCTGCTGTCTTTCCAACCTCACTCTTTTCTCTGAAGACTGTCAGCCTGCCAAGGCAAGGATTTCATCTGTTCTGTAAAGAACTTAATGCAGTTGTTGGCAATGTAAATATAAGAGGAATATTAAAGATCACTTATATTAACATGAGCAAATGTATTCAGAACATTATCAAAACTAATTCTTTCTGAGACTGAAATGGTTACTGTGATTTTAAAGGAATGTGTTTGTATTCATGGGACATTAGGCCCTTTGGATCTCCATTCCAGATGTGTTAATAAGTCCTTTATTAGGTACTATTAACACAAATTTATTACATTCTTCATGGATGTAACCATTCCACTTAGAATATGCTAGGGTATTTTTTAATTTTTTTTTTAATAAGCCAGCATGGAGTCGACAATCTCTGAATCAAAAAAAACCCCTGTGAATTAACCTAAAATATTCTGAAAAATCCACCTTTTTTTTTTCAAGAAAAGGAGTGTTTGTTAATTTTGTGAGAAAAAATTTACAGTTTAAATACAGTGTAGTTAAACATTTGAATATGATCACTAGTGTACAACGTGCATTTTTTTTCTTGTCTGTAAATAAACTTGCCTTTCCCTGCCCCTTGTTGATCTAATTATTGATGTAAGGCTGTTGATACTTCCTTAAATTGTTACGGCTTTGGGCAAATATTCCTAATTGAGTCTTTGTTCTTCCACCAAACAGCAAGATGTCTGTCCTGTATTAGTTCCCGAAGAGTTACAGTGTCAAAAATACATCCATAAACATATATTGCAAGTAATATTTTCTTCTCTTTCCATCCTGGAGTCTCCTGAAATTCAAGAAAACTACCTGCCTGTCATGCAGGCCACCCTGCAAAGTAGAACATTTGGAAGGCATAAGCCACAATACTCCTAGTTCATTCCTATGCATTTTTGCTCCTCTGAGTCACCTGCCTTCCCAATTTTAAATCCTAAATAAGGCTTTCTTTCTGCCCTTTTACTCCTTCCTCACTGTTGCCTCTCTTTGCAAGAGCAAAGTCTTTTTTTCAGACTAGGTGTTCGAACATCTGACTCACTGGGACTTTGATTGCAGAGAAGGATGTGGCCTCAAAAAAATCCAGACAGGATATTATAATCTGTTTTCAGACTGTCAGAAGAGATATGGCTGACTTTGAACCAGTCAGCAAAACTGGCTTTGAACATCTCTGAGGCCTTAAAATGTTCCTTGAGAAATACTGATTATTAAAAGAAAAGTTTCATGAGGCAGCGGATGTTTATGTAGAAAAAAAAAAAAATCATGTAAGTCTGGAGGTTTCCGTAGCATGTTTTTTTATATAATCATTAGCAACCATCCCTTGTACAGTAGTTTGCTTTGTATGGCAATGTAAGTGAAATGTTGGAAAGCATGTCTCAGATACTTTCTCATTCATTATCTCAGCTAATAAGTGTCACTTTTTGGCCCTGTTTACCTGTGAATAAAATTTTAAATAGTCTGGGAAAATAAACTGAATTGTCTATTAGTGACCAGATGAGATAGATAACCTTATGTAAATAACAAATTAACAGGCCAGTAATACTGCATGTAATAGCCAGGAATGCAAGCTCTGTCCTTGCCACAAATGCTGTCTAATAAATGGGGCTTTGCAAGCAGAGTCATAGAAAAGAGTGCTGCAAGGCACCTCAAAAGGGCATCCAGTGCAGCCCCGCTGTCAGAAGGATCAGCTTTCCTTAATCATGCCCTGAAGGTCATCATGTTCCAGTTTGTTTGAAAAATTTGCTCCCTGTTGTGGTCTACAGTTTGTTGCCCTCATGAAAAGTGTGGGATTTGCAATCCTGGTTTTTTTGTACAATCTACTCTCTATCTATGGCAAAAAGGTACAGGAAGAGGGACAGTTACCTGAATGCATCAGACCAGGTTTGAAGTTACTGGAGAAGGAAGGGGAATGAGATTTGGATTTGTTGCATCTTGTCACAGGAGAATACCTTTTCCCCCACTTCCCAAAGCTGGGCTGAGCAGTTGTCTTATGCCTGTTTATAACTTCATCCACAATAACCAACATCTCGAGCTTTGCCTGCAGCCTAATGCAGACTTCCAGTCTTTGGTGTGCTCAGCTGGTGTGTTGCTTTTCTCCACATTGACAGAAAGGTAAATGATTTCTGCCAGAGCCCCACTGTTGCTGGAGGTGGTGAAGCTATGGAGCATGAGTAGCTGGGCTGATGTCTCTGGAAGGAAAAGCTTCATCTGCTCTGGTGCATGGGGTGTGAGGTTGTCTGGAATAGTAATGTAACATGGTCATGTGCCAGCAGGTGGATGGGGAAGAAGGAAGTAAATAAATCTAAAAGTACATAAATGCCCAGCATGCACTGGCAAGCGTGACGTGACCTGTTTTCCCTTGGTTGGCAAGGTGGATGGGGAGCTTTTGTATGGTGGAGAGGAGGGCAGGGCACTGGCCACTGTGTTGCACATGTGCTGTTCTTCGGGCTTTGTTGCTATTTGGAGAGGTGGCAGCACCCTCCTGCCTCTTAATGCACATTATCCATAAGTGCTCGTAGCTAAACTCAAGGAGTTGTCCTCTCTGCACTGTGGTGGTGCCTACAGGTGCTCTGTGGATCAGGACTCTGTAGTGTTTTGGTGCTTAGGAAAACCCCTTCGGCAGCTGCGAGAGACTGTGGTGCCTTCAGGGAACGCTGCTACCCAGCTTGCAGTACCTTGGGAGAGCACCTGGAATTCCCTGTGACCGTCGTGGTGCTGATTCCTCCTTGTTACAAGGCTCAGCTGGATTTGTGTCACACAAGGAGACAGAATGTTAATTCATGATCTCAGCAAATGCATTCCTGGGTAAAGATGGACACGGTGTGCATGACCAGTGGAGATACCAAGGATTGCGAGACTGGAAAGGACTGGTATTGAGAGCCAGGACTCCTATTGCTCTTGGAGTCAGACTCCTCAAGGCAAGTGCACTGAATTGCTTCCATCAGCTGTGCCCTCTACCACAAGCTGATTTCTGTTCGAATGCATGTTGTGTAAGTAGCTAATCACCATCTTCCACGAAGATCTTGTGCATTCCCATGGAAAAGGCTGGAATCCGCAGTGTCCAGCTGAAGGGACAGTTAACTGCCTTCCTTTGATGTGGGTTACATCACCTCAGCATTGTTGTTGCTCCCCAGCTCCAAGGCTTTGTACTCTACCACCTGCTCCAAGCAGCCTCTTGGATTTCTGGTCTCTGTCTCTCAGGTGGGCGCTGCACACCTAATGGAAAAGTTATACTGAACTAAAAGAAACAGTATGGAAATAAATGTATAGTAATTTAATCAGAGTAGAACTGCTTAGTTACTCACTTTCCCCTTTTATTGGGATTTTGAACACTTTCCTGAAAAGAGAATTCTGCACAAGTAATTTCTAGCTTTTTTTCCTACTAAGGTTTTGTTTTGTTTTGCTCTTAATTCTGCCTTCTCAGATGTTTTCTGATGTCCTTTTATCCTGGTGGTTGCCATACACTTGCTTGTGAATTGGAATGTATTAAAAAATATATGGAGATGCTGTCTTAGGTATGTAAGAGATCTTAATCCCCTGCAGAAGCTAAGTGACCTGTGATAGTACATTTTTTTTGAAGACTCCAGGGAAGAACAGTCCATCAGGTTGTAAAACAGATAAATGAATTCACTTAACAAAGATCAGGCAAAAAGTCTTTAGGAGAGGGGACATGAAGCAAGGTTTCTTATAAGCCTGGTTTGGTAATGTGCATCCTAGACCAGCCACTGTCTCTGATGAAGGCAGTCAGAAGCATTCAAAGGGATGTTAAATTTTGGCAACTGCAAAGGTCATTTCTTGGAAGTTGGTGTTGTCTGTGTCAATTATCTCTTCTTATATTTCTATCCATCGTTTGCTTTTGATCACAATTCTTTCCTTTTTGGGGTTATATTGCTTTGAGGGAGGGTTAATTTCATGATATGAAGTGGTAGTGATACATCCAAAGAAAGGCTGAATTCTGGTACTAAGGTCTGTGGTGTCTTTCATAACAAAAGCAGCATCAGGTCCCCAGTTGATGTAGATCAGGGGAGCTTCAGAATTGCATTTGAACTAGGTTACATCCCCATCCCAGACCTTTGTTGCATTTTACCTTTGCAACAAGCTATCATGGCAAAATGCTTGTTTTTCAATACAAATGTGACAGGCTTGTAGCTGTTCAGACCTGTCAAACCCTGATGGTTGTCTCAGAGGCATCACCCAAGGACCTGCCAGCCCTGCAGGTACACACTTAGTAGGTTTTGCACTGCTTGTGCTTGGTTCACTGAATCCAGGGTGAACCAGGAGAGTCCTGAAGTTTCAGTGCGTTGTTACACACTGGCTGCAGGACCCCCATGGGGGAGGTACAGTAAAAATAAAAAGGCCCCAGCAAGGGTTAATGTACTGGAACGACTGAAATGATCACTGTTGATAAATACTTAATGTAATTAGTATAATACTTTCTTCTGGTAATGAGCTGAAGCTAGGGTGGGGTGCAGCTGCTTGGGGGTGGGGAGCACAGAGGGGATTTGAGGCTGTTTGACAGCACACTCAGCCTCTTATAATCTACTATATTTTTAATTCACCATAGTTTTTCAGAATATTAGATGTAGTCCTTTTTTTTGCGCTTATTGAAAGTGCCCCTAATGTTTTAATTCCCTCCCCAGTGGAACAGAAAGTGAATAAACAAGTAAATTAATGGAGATGTATGAAATGATGATCTTAAACTTAACAAGCCTGTTTGTTTTTTGAAGCTGCTCTGTGATTTGTGCTGCAGAGGTCAATGTTCTGCAGTCGGAAATGACTGGTTACATGTCAGTATTCTCCAAGAGTTCATCTCAATTACTGGATTTGTCAAACATGACAAGCCTGAATGACTCTGTGGTGAAAATAGCACACAGTTTGACTATTAAAGTAATTGGAGCATTGACATTTAACCGAACTGCAAGAAAATTGCAGTAATAAGTCTGAAGAACACTACCACAAGCAAAACAGAGACCAGTATTTTTAAAAATATTTTACATTTTACCAGTTAAACCAGTGCTTTTTTGTGTTTTGATTTAGGTATATTTCAGTATATTTTTAATTTAAATCATAAGAATAAAAGGAAAAGGTAATTCCTTTTTGCTACTTTTTTTTGAAGAAGTACTAAGGTTTGAATAATTGGAAAGTCCATTAATTTGATGCACACCCTGGTTCAATTTTAATATTGTTATGAATAATTCATGTATATATTTTTAATGTCCTCAAGGTATATACACTATAAAGCTAAAAATCTATGTATGTGTATACATGTATGTGGAGATCATCATTTGATCATCATCACAGAATTAGTTTATAAATGTGTCTATTACTTGATTTCCACTTGCTACTCTACCTTGCTAAAGAGCTATTTCTGGGCTTTCAAGCCTGAGATGTGGGTATTAAAACTCACTGCTTTAGTAAGTGCAAAAGAGCTTTTCTAAAATCATTGAAAAGTCATTTACTTCTATCCATCTGCAATGAGATTTTTAATATTTTTAAAAAGATATTATTTCTGATGGTAAATCTTACGTACATCAACTTTTCTGAGACATATAAAGGCTTTGGAGAACAATACAACTATCAGTCACTGTGGATAATTTGGATTTATACTTGTGGATCAGACAAGATTTTACAGTCACCAAAATTGTGTTTCAGACAATGGCTTAAACGACAGCCTCTTCCAATGTCTGGAGTAGGGACTGAAGTAATGATGATTTATGACAGTAGTCTGAGGGGGCTCATCCTCAGGTGAGTTACCTGCATTTTGGCACATTAATTTTACCTTATCGGAACTTGAAAATCTGTTCTCTCCCAATTACAGGAGCAAGTCTTCATGTGGAAATTGGGACCCACTTGTTCCTGGTGAAGTAAATCAGGCAAAATAATCCCGAAAGACAGGGTCAGGAGCATAGCACAACCAACAATATGTCTGAAGTACCTCAATTATGTTAACTTACATTTTTTGTGGAGTACAGAGTATGATTTGCCCGTTCTGCAGCCACATTTTAATTATTGTGCTATCACAGGAGCAGAGAGCAGTACTTACTAATTTAATGTTACTTTCCTTGACTTGCAAAGAGCTGTTGAACAAAATACTTAAGTCTGTCTCTCTTGTGTAAAAGGAAGTATGTGTTTAAATCTTTCTGATTTCAACAAGACCCATACGTATAGGTGAGTTTTTAGCTCAGCAGTAAAAACCAAAATATAAATTTAACTGCTTTACTGAATTTGTGGCTTGAGTGATCCAAAGCAATACTTAGCCACAGCCGAAGTACAGATTTTGGGCAGTCTTTGTAAGGACAGACTTTCCTGCATTTCCTTATGGTGAAAACAAAGGAGAATTCAAGGAAATACAGGAGATGCTTGGGTGTCTGTTTGCTGACCTCAGTGTGAGTGTGAAAATAAACTATGTGTTAACACCGGAGCAAAATCTTTGGAAATACAGAAGCTGCAAGTGAGAGTCATAGTTTTGGTTGTTTGTTTTCCCCCTGAATTACATCCTGGGGGTCTGTATGGGCACAGGATTGGGGAGAGGAGATCTAGAGGCCTCTTTTATTTTTTAAGTATGTTCTGTAAAACCAGTCATCTTCTCCTCTGTCACTGATGTAAATCCATTCAATGTCCTGACATTGCTCCTGATTTGCCCCTAGTGTATTAGAGATCACATACACGTTCCCAAAGAGCAAGCTCCTGTTTCAGAGCTGAAGTGGCACTATCCATACCTAATAAAATTCCATTTACTTGGAGTGTCATGGCATATTGCAGTTGTCCATCTTTTAGTGTTCTTGTCAGGTTCACCTGTAAATTAGCTTTGAAGATCCACTCATACTGAAGTGTTCCTCACAACAGTGCCTTAAGTGAAATGAAGTAAATAATTATAAAGGAACAGCAAGCTGTGCTCTTTTCTGGAGCTCGAGATTTTAAAAGCAGAAACCTCAGATTCACGCATGAAAGAAGAAACTTCCTTATTAAGCGTTAAATAGTTTGGACAGTTTTAGCTGCAAAGGTTAACGTACAGCCCAAATCAGTTATTTGGAACATCGGGTAGGGAGGAATGATTTTTTTCTTTACCATACAGTGGAAATGGGAGAAACATCCATCTAGTTATATCCTGAAGAAACATCCATCCAGGAAAAAAGCATCATGCTTCTGAATGAACAGTAAAACAAGAAAATAGTTTGGAACAGGGTTTTTTTTCAAAGCTTCTGGAGTAGAAAGAAATCATGTAAAAACTGGGAGCAATGTTACCTTTCCGCTCTTGGGCAGAGGGATGAAGGCAGCGTGCACTCTGACATTAGGAGAGCAGCATAGCCTGTGTTGGCCATCCAGCCTGTTAACCATGTTTTGAACTTCCAGATGATGGAAACTATGCAGAAATGCCAGATACCAAACACAATAAATCAGCATCCAACAAAAGGCTGCTGCCAGAGATTTTCAAAGCAGCAGGAAGACCTTGGAACAATTTTTCCTAACATATAGGCTGAAAGTGAAAACAGTGAAATAATGTGTTGTTCTGGATGGTAAGAAAGGAAATGCTAGGGAGATTTTGCAGATAACTGCCAGGGGATAGCTGTCACTAGAGACTCTTGAACAGGTATCAGTTGCGTTAGGACTTTTGAGACAATCTGCATAAATCCCAGGTGGAAGAGCACTCATTCCAAAATACCAAGTTTTTTCTCTAGATTACTGGCCCTGCATGAAGATGACAGTCTGTGAGGCCTAAAAATAGTAGCTCTATAATGCAAGAGTACAGTTACAAAATACACACATTCTTTCAGTCAGATTTCATCCCGATAATTCTGCAAATTTGCCCAAGATCCAAAGCCATCCACGTAGCTGCTCTACTGAGAAGAACTGTCTGTCCAAGAAGTTTCATCTGCTTGGTGAGTTATAAAAAGTTTAATTCCAGAGATTTGTCAGTGATTTGGCCAACAAAAGAAAGCAAATCCCAATATACTTTAGCGAATCCTATTGTGGGTGAGTTATATGGAGCAGATGTGGAATTAGGCTGGGTTTTGCTCTGTGGGCTGTGATTGGAGAGCTCCACTGATTCAGGCTGAGGCAGCTTAAGAGGATACTGCCATCTACTTTGCACTGCCACTGTTGGAATTTCTTATCCTTGAGGTAAAAATAGCAAAAAGTAGTGTGCCTGCTCCCCAGCCAGAGCAGCTCCCAGCTTGAGGGCAGTGTGATTCACCTTCAGGTTTTATTTGGTATTGAGGCAGCCGTGGGCTGAGGCAGAGGGGAACTTGGAGTCACCAGCTCATCAGATCTAACAGTGGCACTGAAGTGGTATGGGAATAGGATGGGAGGGCCAGCAACCTCTTCAGTCACCGCTATTAAATCCATTAGGAATTGCTTTGCAGAGTGCTTACAGTCCTGAATGGAGAAGTTGCGGTGAACCGTTCCTTTCCTGCAGCATGGTTGTCCAGTGCTTTGCTACCTTCAGGAAATGAAGGAGCCCTCTACTAGCTGGTAACTGTAGTCATCTTCTTATTGAGCTCCTTTAATGAGTTTCTTTAGAAAACCTTGTGGTTAATTAGAAAGTTAATACTAAATACAAGTAGTGAGTAGGTAACAACAAATATGGAGAACCTCATCGACCTACATTGTTTTAGTGTTTTCTAAGAGATATTATCTTAGTTTCGCTCCTGTAACCAATTCAGGTCAAAAGTAAATACTCTCATGTGACAAATGACTAACCATGCAGTCAATAGCTGTAAAGGACTTGTACAATTCAGTGTGCTTCTGGAGTAGTTTTTAAGAAACTGTCAAACTTGTCAAATGTGGTAAGCGTGAAGGCCTGTCTTTGTTCTGTAATTCTTCCCCTTTTTTAGCAAATTTTGAACTAGAGATTTGGTCATTGTTTTTGTTGGTTTGGGAGAGTATCTTTCAGATTTCCAGAGGACCTTCTGCAGAGATCTAAAGTTTTGAATTTACACTAGAAGGTGTTTTGTGATGCATCACGTTATTTTTAAAGAAAAAAAGAAAGTCTGTAAGTCCATGAATCTCATCCCTTTATTCATGCTTATACAAAAGTAAAGCTTTTAAAGTAAACCATCTCTACTTGAAAGTTTAATATAGGGTCGATGTGGGAAGGCACTTTAACATTAGTTTAGTGGTTAAGCATGTGCTTAACTTTTGAGTCCAGAAGCATTAAAGTATCTTCCTGAAATGGAGCAGTAACCTGGGGCTTTATTCAACACAACTTAGAAGCTTTCTCAAGGAGTAAAGGGTTTGATTTGCCTTTCTTCCCTGTGAGGGGACACACCTAAGCCTCCTTTTTCTAAGGATTTTTACTGTAGCACTCAGGGAGAAGCAGGGAAGTAGGAAAGGGTGTTTCCTAACACATCCTAATACACTGCTGTCATGAGACAGCATAACTTAATCATGATATTTTTTCACTAAAATGATGTGAAAATGCTATAGGTTTATAGTATGGAAACTTTTAGACTTATACTGAGTTCTGCTTTTGTATTTGGTATCCCACATCACTTAGGTCTGTGAGCTTGTCAGCTTCTCTCATAGCCAAAGAGAGTGTTCACTCATATAAAACTCTACAAAGGCAGAGCTCCTTTTCATATTCTGTCTTATTATTAGCTTCCCCTTAATGGCAGAACTCACAGCTTGCTTTGTTGTTATTTTTCTGTTAAGGAAAAAAAAAAAGTTGCTTTCATTTTTACATAAGTTCAGTTATTTAATCTGAGTATGACACTCAGGCTTCAAAGAATCCTGTGCAGTACATTTTTAATCTGTTGTTTTTAATGAATTCTAGTCACTAAGAAATACTGTTATCTAGGTCAGATTTTTCGAATATTATTTTGCTATGGCTACACATCCTGCTGTGCTTTCGCTAAAATGAGCTCCCCAATGAGGTCTTGTTTTACTTTCTCACAGCTTTGTGGACTAACTTTTCTAACTGTAAATGTAGGTTGTGCTTTGTTTTTCCATACGAATGTAACTGCTTCTCAGCTAGTCACAGCAAAATGGCCTTGACCATGAGGCAGAGCAAGACATTGTTTGATGTCATGGAGAAGCTCTGAGGTTTCTGAGCATTTCTCTTTCTGGACCTTTATTGTGACATCCCTGTCTTTACCCTAACTTACCTCTTAGGATGTCTCCTCAAGGGACTTCTCAGTCCCTTGAACAGAAAAGCGTTGGGTCTGTTAGCCATGCCTGCAGGAGGGGATACTGAGCAGTGGCCACCTTAGATCACCTAGATCATGACAGACAGAGTAAAATTGCACCAGATTTCCTTCAGCTGGTTGTCCTACCCTTTTCTGACATCATGTTTCCTTCAACATGTATGGATTGGGCACATACTTCCGTGTTCATTGATAGAATATCACTACTCAGTTGCATAGTTTCTTTATTTAATTGACATCCTTCTTCACTCCTGATGGAATGATTACTTGCATTACAATATTTCCAGGTAGATGTCCTAACAAAGTAGTTCATCTCTCAGGATTGTTTTCTTCATCAAAGGAATATTAAAGCTTATAATTGTGATGATTTTCTATGTGGAGTGTGAATTTCTGACAGTGATGTCAGATCAGCTTATAGGTAGCTGAAAGGAAAAGCCAGTTCTGTAATCTAAATGGGTAAGAGAAAAGCAGAGGAATAATGTGGAGTTCATATTAGAATGAGGATGCTGAAACTGATAAGATTAGTAGAAGGCTGAATGACAGCCGGGTGAAAGCACTTCTGAGGCAGTTCACTCAGTGCTCCGTGTTCTGAGGCTCAGATTTTAGGGTTCTGGTCTTCCCATCTCACTGAGGTTTATGGCAGACCTCTGCAGTCTGAAAAGAGGGGCTGGAACAGGGCACTAGAGGAGCAGTTGCCCTTAAACCTTGAGTGTAGAGAAATTCTGGGTGCCAAAGCTAAATAAAACTGACTGGCCACAAGTTCTGAGCTCTGTGAATGCTATCTTGGATCAAAAAGCTTATTTTTAATCAATAAATAATTAATTAAATACAATACTGCAGCTTTACTAGAAGTTTGCAGCCACCACTGACATACAGCCAAAAAAAAAAAAAAAAAAGAAAAAGAGATGTGGACTTCAGCCAACAAGAAATCCAGCCATTTCAGCTGACCTGACCTGGTGTAATTTCATTTTCAAGTAACACAAGAAGGACTTCAAAAGGCCCTTGAATAGATGGTGGATAATTGACTCCTAGCAATGAATGCTGAATATGGAGGTGCCTGTGCTGGTTATTATTAGATGTATTGTCAGCCTTTGACACCGCTGATCACAAGGCTTGTTGACTCATGTGCTGTACAATCTGCTTCATGCCTGAGTTAAGCATTCAGGCAGGTGGTCAACATAACAACTACACCTCTCCCAAGTCTCATTTAAACCCTAGTTTAAAAGTTCAAGAGGAACTTAAAGCTGGCTTGCTCTCTGCAAAAAAGGAAGTTACTGAGGTGAATTTTGCTGTCTGAAGGAGTCACTGGGTGTGGATTTGTATTTCAGTAGGCACCTGTCTCTGATTAGATCTTCTAGCACTCATTACTGAAAAGGTAGTGCATTGGGACACATCTATGGAAATGGAGGCTTTTTTTAGTAGCAGTTTGAAGGTAAAGCAGTCTTTTTAATCCTTTGCCAGGTCCATAAACATCCAATTCTGCTTTTGTAATGTAAATTAAGTGTCATTAAAGACCAGCTGTGGTGCTGGATTTGTTTTTATTTATAAACATTGTATTTGTGCTGAAGACAAAAATCCTTAGAAAGTACTTGTACCTTTTTATTAAAGGTTACAATTCTTCTGAAGCATATTTAGTTGGACATCTCTGACCAGTGACATTTTGAGATCAAGACCTTTGAGGTTCAGTGTGCGGAACAAAATGTTACAATTCTTTTGTTTCTGCCGTCACATTCATTCATTGAGATGGCTGAGACTGTGCCCGGTGAATTCACAGGGTGCTGTATCTTGCCCTCTTCAAAGCTGGTGGGCAGGGATGGGAGAGGACAGCAGGATGGCATTTAGAGAGATACATCTTTTTCTCCACAATGTAAGCTTGCTGATGCCTCTAATAGCAGTGCTAGTGCTGATAATTGACCTGGTTTCCTACAGGAAGGTGCGGGTTCTTGTTCTTTACTTTCTGCTCCTGCTATCTGTGTAATCATCTGGTGGGAACAGTCTGTCTATCACTGTTGGTTAAGCAATAGGACTGGGATTCTTGAGGACCGTAACTGGACAAAGTAATCCAGAGAAGTTTTAGGGAATTTCAGAAGTGTATCAGACCCAACAGCAGGTCAGGGTGTCCCTCTTCACACTGGGCTGTCAGCACATTCCATGCGAGCTGGCGGGTAGGGCACCTCCTTCAGGTGCAACAGCCTGGGCTGACACATCCCCTCTTTGAGGTGTGGGAGTGGGAGCTGACAGGCATCCAGGCTTTCTGCAAGTTCCCAAAACCTATTGCCCTTTTTTTTGGAGGTGGTGGAAACACCTAGATCGAGAACAAGACAAAGCAGCATGTGCCTTTCAAAAGGATCAAAGAGTAAAACTTTGACAAATGAAGATGATTCATTGCTCAGAGCAGCTTGCTGGGGAAGGCACAGTAAAGAAAGCAGGACAAAAGACATTAGCACACAATGTCTAAGCAAAAATGCTCGGTCCTGCTGCTGAGTTCTTTAATACGTCCTAAAGCAGCAGTAGGGACATAGCTTTTTGCTTAGCAGTTCATCTTTAAATGAGGAAAACAGCCAATTAAAATGTATATATTATTCGAGCATTGTGATGGCAGGCTGATGTTCACACACCAAGGCTAACAGTAGCCTAAAGGTAAATGTCTTTACATGTGTAAGAATGCCAGAAACAGTCTTATATTTAATACTTCTTTGTTGACAGTGATGGATTTACTCTTTTTATTTTACTAATTGACTCTGTAACACCTAACATCTTCGTTGTAACAGATCAATCTTATCCTGACTTCTTTTTTTACAATAAAGGCATGTTAGTAGGCAATTAATTTACCTACGATTTCCATTACCATTGATGTGGCTACCATTTATTCTTATGGCAGAGTTCCTGGTGTTTTCCACTACAGGAGTCTTGGGGGTTTAATCCATATTTTTCAAATCTAACTTTTGCAGGAAAGTGTGGATTTAGAGGAACTTTAAAAAAATTACTTCTTTTCTTTTAAAATAAGATGCTATTTTTAAAATGCCTACAGCAAGTGTATTTGACTATTTTTAGTACTGTAAATTGGGGCCTAATCTGCCTTTCCCATCCCTATGCAGTAATACCAATAAGATAAATTATTTTACTCTAGATTCTTATTAGTCCCAGTGAAAACAATATCTAGTGAGATCGAGGTAGTAAAAGCTTTGTATGTGTAATGTGGATTGTATTTTCAGGAAAAAAAAAAAGTAAAAAAAATTCTGCTGGCTTTGTTTGACCAAACTTGTGTACAAATACAACTAGCAGATCAACAATGCATAATGTTCTCTATGTGTGTGTACGTCTGAAGAGCCCTCGACTCTCAATGGGTGACATTTTCAAAGAGGGCAATACCTTCAACAGGCAACAACATATCATCGTGTGTGTTTGTCTACTGAAATTGTTTTTAAAGGTATTAATCACAAATTTCATTGAAAAAAAGCTCATCCAAATGCTCAGTTTCAGGAGACAATTTATTCTTTTCAAGATCTGGTTCAGAAAGTGCCATATTGTTTGGATGACAGCTGGATATATTTTTATGTTGATGTGTTATTTTGGAGAACTGTGACTCATTGTAAATTGGTTTGGGGCTCTCTGCTTCCTTTGTGTTCTTTTCTCCATGCCTTGTTAACTTAGTCCTCATGCACTCCAGAGATTCTCTTCATGCAGTGGCCTGGTTTTTGTCTTTTTCTTAATATTGTACAATATCCCACCACTTACACATGGTCAAAAATTGCATCATCAATTTTATTCTTGTTATAACATTACCCTAGAATCTTCCAAGCAGATTATCATATGTTATCAGTGTAGCAGCAATGTCCCTGGGGCTTCTCTTCCCAGGCAGTATCCTAATAATGTGTTCTCCATGGCGTCTTTTCTCTCTCTTTTTCTATCTAGCAGTGGACAACTCTTCTGAAGAGTGCTTCTTCCCAGACCTACAGGTCCAGTCCCCCGCTAATTTGTTTAGCAACACAACCAGTGCTACTGTTCCTAGCAAGATGAATTTCACTGCAGTGTGGATACAAAAATATAAGCCACAGATGCCTAGATCTACTGGAAAGTGAACTTTAATTCAATAGGAAACACCAACTTTCTTTAGTTTGGCTGAACATTTAAAATGCCTTTATATAAAAAACCAAATCATCTTATTGAAGCAGTTTCACACTGGTTTTATGCTATAGCTTGCCAATTTCCCAACTGCCTGCTATTCGGTACACAGACAGGTAGCATCCTCTATTGTGCTTTTTTGACCCAGATTCTTTACTCACTTACGTCAGTCTTTGCAGTAAACAGGAATCTGCAATAACCAAGTGCCGAATCCCGTTGTCTTGTGACTGAACTTTCCAATTTTTTAATAACTACCCAGCAGCAGAATAAAAATGAAGCAGAGGAATAAAGCTTGAAATACTCAATAAAAAATACAAGCGAGGATCATTTCAAAAATAGAGGAAGCTATACTGGAGGATCTGCATATGTTGCAATTTACAATCACATCTGCTTTGCACAGTCCATGCTCACTTCTCTATCCCATTCCCATCATAGGCAATGCACACAAGCCTATGTGGAAAAAAACACAGAGACGTCTAAAGAAATTTTCTCCCCAGCCCCCTTCTCTCTGCATTTTTGTGACACTGTTGTCAACCTAACTGGGTTATGTGTAACTTGGTGAAGCATATCGGAGTGTCATCGCCGTTCTTGAGCTGGATTTGTGCAAGTTGGCAAAAGTAAAACAAATTCTACTTTTTCAAAGTTGTAATAACAGCAATAAAAGGAAATCAACTCAGAAGCCTTTAACTAATGCAGAGTAAGCTCATACATCTCCCTGGGAGGCAAAGCTGCGATTAGCATGTTTGAATGCCTTACTACAAGTGATACTTTGTGGAAGTGCAGCACTTTTTGTGGGAATGAAAAGTGCAGTTGCGAAGCAGGCTGTTAATTAACAGAAGAGTTAGTGTAGTGTTTGCTGTGATTTCATCCTAGCTTAACAGAGCAGAACCAAACTGAACAGCCAAAAAATCAGGCAAGCAAGAGCCTTGTTGTTGTTTTCTACATCCTGAGAATTTGACTTTATACATTACTTTAGTCCCCTGCTGTCCTGGGAACAGGGGGCTTGGGAGACAGAAAATACTGGTGCTGATTTTAATTCAAGCTTCCAAATCTTATGGAAGAGGTACATCTATTTTTCTGATGTTATTTCTAGTTGTTGCAAAGCTTGGAAGTGAACAAAGCAGTTTTATGTTGTGGAAATTGTATCCATGTTTTAGTCTGAGCAGGAGAAATAAGAAGGAGTCTCCATAGGGTAAAGGCATCATGTTAAGGCCTCTCTTGTATGTACTGCACTAATCTCACTGCCTAAGAAAACTCATGTGTGAATGCTTACCTGGCATCGTCTCTGTGACACACTTGGAGTTGTGCTTCAGGTTAAAGTGAGTGGACACCACTTTGCCACTGACCCAATGAAGGTTGTTGTGGTCTGCGTGTTCACAGTGTTTTACAGAATTACTGTGAACAAATCAGGTGCGTTCTGACATCTGATAGGCAATGTCACTAAACACATACACTCTGTGAAAATTAATATTAAAAATTTCAGAAAAACACACCTAATTTTATTAGGAAAGTCCTTCAGATACGCAGTTCATTCCAGTTTTTTAATTGATACCCTATTTTCTTACATGTAAAGAGAAGTATTACCACAACTTGTCAGGTGAGAGTAACTGATGGATGAAGTTTGCTTTCAGTGTTAAACTGTATGATAATGCAGGGTGACAAAAATGAACTGAATTACAGATCAGTGACAGATGAAAAGTGCTCCAACCATAGAGTCACTGATATCGTGCCATGGCAAAAAGGCTCTATGTAATGCTTTATGAAATTATTTGCATTCCTTGCTGTTCCTGAGCTACTAAGCCACTTTGGTGCTTCACATAATATATGCTCATGTTCCAGTAGAGAACAAGACAATACCTTCACATCCTGGGAATCTTAAAGCAGACTTTGCACAGCCTTTTTGGGAAAAGGACTGAGGAATTCTTCCTGCCTCTCCAGCCTCAAGTTTCTGTGCTTGCCCAGTAGTAACTGGATAAGGGCAGCAATAGGTGTTTTTCTTTGATGTTAGCATTAATGAAGATGGTGGTTTGTTGTGGTCAAAAAACAGATAATACTGTTCCCAGGTTCTGAGTGTCTTACTAAAAACCCCCTCAACAGCAAGAAATGTTTGGGTTTTTTTGCCTCAGCTTCTTAAGTGACTTCACGTTTCCATGTCTCTGTTTAGTTTATTCTTAAGCAAAATACACTTTGTAAAGTAATTTTCCTTAGCTTAAGGCCTATTTGTAAGTGAGTACTTAAACCTAAATGACTGCAGATGAAGACACCCTGTGTGTTGAAATGCCCAGGATTGTCCCTGGTCTGGTCTGAGGCCAGAGAGCTCTTTTGACTGCTGGTGCACACTAACAATTGCACAGCATGGCAGCAGCACACTGTGATGTCTTCCAGGGTTGGAGTAGGTCTTTTCTACCTGCAGCTGTATCACTCATGACACAAACCTGCCCTGAGAGCATAGATTCTCTGAGGCAGCCTTGCCTTATGCTATCGAGGACGTCATGCTATGTCCAAAATGCAAAGTAAGAGGCTGCTGGGGACAGCATGGGCAGGTCTGGGATGTGGCTTGCACTGTGTGAACAGGCGGTGAAGGGGCACAGCTGCACCAAGTGAAAATCACCACCCACTGCCCATGGCTGGTACCACTTGGCATCTGAAACACCAAGAAACACTATACAAAAAACAGGCTTCCAGACCCATAAAGACATGTCACTTGTATTGCAACTGTGTGTTAATTGTGCAGCACTAAACATTAGCAAAAGAAAGATAGTTTAATTACTAATATTGGTGAAAAATCAAGTGATGTCTTTGTGACCACTCTGAACAGGACTGCAGTTGTAAGCCCAAGAAGTGCAAACTACAAAGCTGTCTTGTTTCCTGTGATCAAGTTATATTCTCACATGAATGTGCGTAGCAACAACTTCAGAAAACAAAAAGAGTCTTTGTTCAAAGTAAGTGATTATTCAGTCCTTTTTAATTTAGCATAGAGTGACTCTTTATACTGAGAGGCTCAAATATGTCTGCAAATTTTTTGAGTGCCTAAAATTCTCAGCATATTAAAACTGCACTTATTAGAAATGGAAACAGTGAGCATAGCAGTTGCAAGGCTTGCAAGAAAGAAGAGGGCAGAACCAAAGGTGCTGCTTTTTTTGTGTGTGTGTTGGTCTTTTGCATGCAGCTCTGACTCTCATTTGAAAAAGTCTTGGTGTGTGATGTTACGTGATGTTAATTGTAAAGCAGAACAAAAGTGGATGTGCTATTGATTAGAACAATGAAGCTTAATGAAGTAAATGCTGGGGCATAGCCTCCATACAGAGGAGGCTTACAGTGCAAGTTTTTGCTCAGAAAGAAAACCAAACCAATCCAGACTGTTTATGAATGAAGGCTGGTTGGTTGAACACTGGGGTTTTAATATCTATGTTATAAGAGCTGCCACACTTGATTGGTAACAATATAGACTTGAGTTGTGTTTAGCTTTATTTCCAGATGAAGGAAGTCTTGTGTATCCCCTAGTAGTGGTTCAGGGTTGTGATGCCTGTAGATTTTACTTGGCTGGTGGTGCGAGGTGATCATGAAGTTCTGTGAGGCCACAGGGGTTCAGTCTCTTTTCTTTATGCATCTTTTTTTGCTTGAAAGGACATTTCTTGAGACAGAGGCTCTCTTTATATCTGTTTCCACTGTGACACTTGTCCCAGTGTCAGTGCTTAACAAGAAGTACATAGCATTGCACTGAAAACCAACATGAAAAGAACTTTTAAGTGGCAGAAACAGGCTCTTAGAAGTTAGGAAGAGCCAGATCTGTGGTTACTTCTTCTGTGTCTCCAATTTGGCCTTATTATTCATACATATTGTGTTACAGTCCCAAATTACATCATGCAGCAGTTTTTCCAGAGGGCCAGCATTCCCTTTGAGCATGAGATGAACTGTGTTCAGGATATGAATCAGTTTGCTGTAATGAATGAGGATGTTGTCGAAGAAGTTAATCTAGGAATTGAAAATGGTGTGATGAAGACCAAGGATGACTTCAGGAAAGGAAATGACAGTCTTGTGTGTAAATCAGATGAACTGGAGGCAGGAGACTTTGCTGCTGGCGCTGCCCCAGGGTAGCAGGGAGAAGGATAGCATTGGGATTAGGAACTGACTGAGCAGTGTGGGAAGGGAGAAGTGCAGCCAGGTTTATCTGTCCCTCTTGGCTGCTGGCCATGGGCAAGCCAGACTGCTCTGATCCCAAGGGTTCCCAGGACCATGGCACAGATGTGATGGCAGCCAGCAGGGAGAGGGGGCAGCTGTGGGACAGGCTGAGCTTTGGATGTTTTGTTGTCCCAAGTCTCGAGGATACAAGCCAGTGGTGGATAATGATCATTCTCTGGTTTATTAGGCAGAGAGAGGTGGTGTCTGTCCAGGTTTGAAGATGTGGAAAAATGCAGGTTGGTCCAAAGGCAGTGTTGGCAGAAGGCCACTATGCTGCCACGCCTGCAGAAGGCAACACCGGAAAGTTTGGAGCTGAGAGCCAGGAACAAGTGTCAATGCAGGTTTTGTTTGAGTGGGCAGGATGTGGGTCATGCAGTTGGATCAGAGGGCTGCTGAGGACAGCAGGACCACTGAAAGATGTTAGGAGCATGCAGTCCTTAGCTGCTCAGATCTTTGTGATTTTGTTGTCACCGGCCTACGCTCTCCAACTAGCCAGAGCAACAGTCCTTTCCTGATCTAGGGATGCTTTGTGAGGAACTGCAGATACTTTGCAGAGCCTTATTTGCATTGGGAAAGTCCCTGCAAATTATTAAAATATAATATAGTAAAATTATAAACAATTATTATATTGTTTGATGGAGAATAAAAATAGGAATAAAGTTAAGGCCCTGTTTTGAAGCTTAAATCATTCTGTTGGGTTTTTGTGGAAATAGTTCTAATTGTCAGCAGAGTTAGGAAGAAGCGACACTTCAGAGTTTGGCATTCCCAGCTCAGGTCTTGATTTCAATGCATCTCCAAAGATCACATTAGCAAAATTGTCAGAATGAGAGGGTTGTGCAAAGACACGCTGGGATACTGGCATAGAAACAGGGTGGTAAAGTTTGCTTTGGAA
Organism: Chamaea fasciata; assembly: GCF_029207755.1. Taxonomy (NCBI): domain Eukaryota; kingdom Metazoa; phylum Chordata; class Aves; order Passeriformes; family Sylviidae; genus Chamaea; species Chamaea fasciata. The sequence goes on along the minus strand of NW_027094086.1, from coordinate 64,977,458 downwards.
TCTTTGGGAAAAACAGGAAACCTGCTGCTGGTAGTTATTGTTCCTTGCCACACACTTCAATATAAGCATCATCTTTATTCATTCCAGGAGCTTCTAAACTAATCAGATTACTCTTGTGTGGTTCTTCCTGCAAGACAAAAATGGGTTTAAATCCATTCCAGGTGAGCCAGGAGAATTCAGTTAATAACACTGAGCCATTTACACTGGAGTGCCAACAGATCACTAAAATAAATTCAAGTTGCTTGGCATGCCTTTGACAGGACATCTGCTGCTGAATTTCACCTGGTAACATCTGGGCCCAAGTGCTTTTCTAAAATAGGGGGGGGAAGTTGTCTTGGAAAAATAGCGTCGGTATTTCTACTGCATTAAAATTCACTATATGCATTTTGTGTACCATTTCTCTAAGGATGAGCAGGTGGTAATTTTAGCAGTAAGGCTTACACTTTGTCTTCTTTCTGGGGATCTTGAAATATTTTTGAAATGTGAAAGAACATTTTCATTCAGTAATCAAAATGTGTCTGCAATAACGCTTTCATTTTCTTCGAAAGTTACAATTAATATATAAGAAGGCACAGTAAATATGTTTTTCTTTTCTTGACTTTTCAGTCCGTATTGAGCATTTAGCTGTCACAGCTTACTGGAAAACAATGTATGCTGCTCTTTTCAGAAGAAAAGAGATCACACCTATGTTTTGATGTGTGAATTGCTGAAGAAAATTTGCAGCTTAATTTAGCCTTGTGATTTGACAGATCTTTCCAATTTAGTTAACTGTGAACAATGCAGCTCTAAAACTTATGAAGGCGGCGGTAGTATGAAATGACCACTCCTCTTGTTTTGCCAGCAGAAAGGCAGTTCATGACACATTGCTGAGACATTCAGCTCCATGAATGTCCTCCTCCATTCATGGAGGGGGTCAGTGTGATTGAGAAACAGCAAATTTTAATAAGGCACCATTCCTGCACTGTTTTTCACCCACTTCCATTTTGTGCCAGATGGTTATTTGTAGGGTTGTGCTACAAACCAGACCCAGATTTTGGGTTTGGTTTAGGTTTTTTTATTCTGTTTGGTTTGGTTTTCAAATCGAATCTTTTCAGTACAGTTTTGTTCAGTGTATGGTTGCATCAGCATGACTGAGGGGATGGACGACTGCGCAAAAGGAGCAAATATAAAAAAAAAGTATGAAGACTTCTTAAAATTGCATTTGTCATCACATGACGTGTTTCTGGATCTCTGCTTTCATTTTTGCAGGAAGGTGTGCGGTGCCGCTGTTCTGATGTGACAGCACATTCTTAGGAGTTTTCTAATGAAAGAGAAAAAGGAATTGTCAGGAAAAAAACATTATCTGCCATTTCCCAAATAGTTTATGAAAACAAAGCAATTTCAGCATCTTCTAATGAAATACTCCTCAGTGTCTGTCAGGTTATGGAAGGGGGCTGCTGAGGATGTGAAAGTAATAGCATGTGTATGGGAGATAAGGATGTGCAACGTGCATGTGGGCTTGCCTGCTTTGGCACCAGGAGATTGGGAGTCTCAGCTGTAAGTGGCTCAGAGTCACTTACAGTTTTAAAATATATATACATAGAATATATATATATATATATATAGAGAGAGAGAGAGAGAGAGAGAGAGAGGGAGTGTTTTATTAATTTGAAATTATTTGTTATTCTGCAGCCATGGAAATTTTAATTCAGCTTCATGGCCGCATTTAAAGACTTATCAGTGTTTAGAAGGGGTAGTTGCATCATGCATGAAACCATAGTTTGAAACCAGCAACTTCTAAACAAACTGTTAAATTAGAAACTTTTTATTTGGATCTCTCAGGGCCTCAGGTACTTATAAACCAGGTTGTATTAAATTGATTAATACTATTTTGTAATGTTAATTCAAGCCAGACTTCCCTCTGATGGGATAAACCAAGTTGGGGGCACGCACAGCCATCTTTGAATGCCAGATGCTGTATGTTGTCCAGTCAGTTTGTTATTCACTGGGAACAGTTCAGGATAAACCTGGTGCTAGATAAAAAACCAGTACGTCAGAGAATGGCAAACACACTTAGAAAAACTTTATTTTCTTTAGAGACAATTCACCAGCAGGATAAAAACATGGTATTTGTCAAACTGCTGACAAGCAGTGGTTGATTTGTATCCATTGTTCAGAGTCATCACTTAACTTCTCCACAGTTGCAAGATTTTGGATTTAATCTTCTTCAGTGCCAGTATATGATAAATTTTAACTTGGTCACAAAATGTGTGTGGTCAGAAAGCACCTTAAAGCAGGGATGTGTACGCAAATAAGTGGATTAGCTTTTTACACACCAGGAACAAAAAGGACATGGAATCCTCAAAATTAAATTTATTTGAAAAGCAAACTCAAATGAAGCCAGCACTTTTAATCTACCAAAGATGTAAATGGCTGCTCACCTTGCAGGGTTCAAGGTAATATTACAAGGGTAAGACCCAGTTCTGTATACTTTCAGTCACAGTGAAACTAAGGGCACCTCCTGTGTTTAAAGCTTTGAATATCAAGTGAACACGTTGTAGCTTGTACACAGTAAGCACAGTAAACTGCATCTGTTCGATGTGTGATTCTGGCCATGTATTGGCCTGGAAGGTTGCATTGGCAGAGCTTTAGCACCCAAGAGCTGCATATTCCTGTCCCTCGACAGCCCATGCTGGCAGAAACTTGCTGTATTGATCTAGTTAACCCTTGCTAGAGAGCAGACTAATTCTCTCACAGCTAAGCCTACATATAGAACTTGATGTAGTTTCCAATTGTTTTGGTCCTGTTTAGCTGTGGAGGCCTTGGTGCCCTTGCTCTAAGTTTGCTAAGTCCCCAGATACTCCGTGGGATGTTACTTTCCTTACTGGCTGTAGAATTTGCAGCACAGGGCTATACGTTTGTGAGTCTTGAGGTGGCAGTGATAGGATGCATAGGTCTAAATAGCAGACCTGGGCTTGGGGAGAATTCCTGCAGGATCTGAGGGACAGCTGCAGTGTAGGGAATGGTGTAGCTGGTTGATAACTTCAGCTGCACCTGAGACTTAGACTGGTTTTTGTATATTCTGGCCACACCCAGCAGAGAAAACACTGGGAATGGGCTTCTGCCCATCTGAACCTGGGCTTCAGGGTAACTCTGCCGTTTTCAGTGGTGTGTGTGCTGTCAGTGCAGGGTTTTGTGCCTGTCTTTAGTCATTGCTAGCTGAGGGGTGAAGGGACAGGGGACAGTGTCCCTCTTCCACATGGGGCACAACTCCTTCCTCTCACAGTCCAGAGAAGTGCATTTATGTTCAAACAAGGAGAGAACAGGCCAAGAAAAAGGACTTTTCCCTCAAAGCTCAGATTGAAACTGCTCTGGGCAAGATCTGAAAAGAGGAAAGGGAGAGAGCATGGCCATGGGTTCCTGTTTTGGTATTCTACCAGCTACATGATATTTGCTAGCTGCCACTTCGTCCAGCAAAGACCTCTCCCTGGGAAGAGCTGTTGTTATTCTAATACATGCTGCAAAACTGTTTTGTGATTAAAATTGGAAAGTGGGATTTGGAATGTCCTTCATGCAAAAATTAGGACTCTTTGTTTTAAACTATAAAGAAAACAGCAATAGAATAACTCAGTTTTCCATGAAAGAGCTGTTTTCATGAAAATCTTGCAAGCAGCCTTTCTCAGTTACTTACACATTTAAGGGAGAGACAAACAAGATGCCTTTTGTAGTAGGCTGTGCACAGATTTGCTTCCAGCCAAACCTACGTGTCTCAGTTACAAGCCTATTTTTTCCTAGGATATGTGAGTCATTTTATCCTCCACTACATGGGTTCTTAATTTTTTTTTTTTTTTTTGAGGTCTGTCATCTGAAAGGAATTTTATAGCCACCAGTAAGAAACTGGTCTGATGACTCTGGTGACAAAATTAATAACCGCGTATCTCATTTTCTGAAAGAATGCAGCTGTTAGTATATTCAGTCTGCACTTAAACTCAAGCTAGCTAGGTTGTGTTAATAGTCCATTGGTAAGGAGGAGGTAAGATCCATTGAGTTTTGCCTTTATTTCCGAAAGCTGGATGGCAAAACAGTAATTTTCAGAAGTGCCAGGATGTCAACAACAGGGGAATGGTGTTAGGGGTTGTGTGGGGGAAGGAAGAGAGCATGGAAGCTGTAACTATTCCTCTACATCAGCTTCTGTGATTCAGGGAATAAAAAGACTTGGATTATGTATTTGTGTGACCTGAAAAGTACTGCTTCTTAAGTATTTAGTCAGCTTTGCATTTCTCTGTTGTTCTGCTATTATTTTTGCTATTGCTATTAAGAGTACAGTAACATTTCAGTACTGCAGTCATTTTCGTTGTCTGTACTCCTTGGAGAATTGGCTTCCACTGTTTTTCTGCTGCAACTGATATTTGACATATTTTTAGGCAACAGAAATAGGGCTTTTTGACCAGTTTTTCCTTAGGAATTCTTAACAAAGCACCTTCCAGAAATTCAGGAATATTTGGCTTTGAGTCTCTTCAACTAACTGGCAGAGACCCATAGCAGGGAAGAAGGCAGGCAGCATGACTCAGAGTGAGGAGAGTTTGCCTAGGGCTTGGGGATGTCATCACAGATATCCCTCTATTAACGCATACACACCTCATATAAAACATGGTGCCTTAGGCTATAAAACTACATCTTTAAAGAAATACTCTGGGAGGCAGTGATGTGATTTTGGAGGGTTTGGGGCTTTTTGTTTAGCTAGCCAAAATAACAAGCTACCTTTGTAATTCTTTTCCAAGGTCCTAATGTTTCAAGAGAATTTCTGCCTCTCAGACTTCAGGGGAAAAAAAAAAAAAAAAAAAAAAAAAAAAAAAAAAAAAAACACCCAAAGAAACGCACAAAATTATTAAAATGATTATGTTCAACATTTCCAGACTGTCTACATCTTTTTTCTTCAATTTTGCCATTAACCAAATCTGTCACAATGAGAAAATGTGAAGTAGAGCCTTCTGGAGGCAATCAGTAAAGCCCAGTAAATCCTTCAGACTGGTTCACCACCTTTCCTGTTTAGAACACAGGGAAATCAAGGGAAACAGAAGGAAACAATTAACATGTCATGTATGTCTGATATATCTTTTTTCCTATATTACCTTGGTTTTTACCCTCTTATTTCACAGACATCTACCATCAGCCTGTCATAATCAACAGCTTGGTGTAGAAACTGTAAAGGAATGTTTCTCTGTTACCCACCAAGTGTTTTGCTTTTTTCTTTTACATGGTTTTCAGATGCCTGATATCCTCCTTAAAGGTCCAGTTTATGCCCAGAAAAGCCCTCCCTGTGACCTCGCAGTCTTCAGTCACTTGTGCTTACAGATCAGGGAAGCTGGATCATTAATTTTATATCCACAGAAACTGTGTTTCGGCAGCAGTGCTGCCCTGCTTTTGTTTGGTGCTGCAGTTTATGGGTCAGAAGTGCATGGACTTAATATTTTATTTGTGCCCCTTCCATGCCGGAAAGGCAAGACAAGTGTACGCTTGCCTGTCACTGTGGCAAAGGGTTTTCATCCTGTGAGGTGCTGAGAATTTGTGCCTCAGCTCCATAGGGGTCCCAGAATAATCTGGGGCACGTCTGTAGCCTGTGGCCAATCCAAACTGACATATGCATTGGCAAGAACAATACATAATCCGACATTTGTGTATAGAGTGACTGTGTGAGAAAATAGTGGTTGCTGCTGTATTTTTTGTGATCAGAATCTGAGCTCTGGAGGAGTGATGAGGCTGATGTAAGCAGCTTTATGCATGTAGGGCTCTGTCAGAATGAATAGATATATATGTATACGTGTATTGCATGGCTGGTCTCTCAATTATCTTGATTTTACATTACAGTACAGTCTGGGAACTCTAGATAGCGTGACTGAATGCTGTTGCAAAGACAGAGCTTCCACTTTATGTAAGCAGTTGAAAACTTTGATGATCTGCTTGGGGCTGTTGCAGTCCGTGAAAATTGTGATTTGTTTTTAAAAGTAATGCAGACTAGTTCCTCTTGGCAATGTTTTGGTGTCATATTCCAATTTATGGAATATACATCAACCCTGTCACCAGTGCACATTGGTTTTGCAAGCGCATGTGTGGACATGAAGGTGCACACTGCTGTGTTTCACATATTGAACAGCAGTTAATTAAGCAGAGCACAGTGAAACCTCCCACACAGATCATTTTCCTTTTGTATCTTATAACTTCTCCTACTGAGCTGAAGGATAGCTACGAACAGAAACTAGGTCTGCCCGTGACAAACAGGGTCCATTTTCATTTCAGCCACTTTTAGTTGATTTCACTTCAAGATACATCCTTGTAGATGAAAATCAATTGCATCAGAAAACAGTTTTAAGTAGATTTTCTTAAATGCTGCAGGAAAAATGGTTGATTTTGATAGAACATGTCAAGGGGAAAGGGATGAGGAATAGTTAGTATGCTGTGGTGAGGCCCTCCTTTGGTGCTGACCTAAGTGCAGTAATATGGAGCAGGTAATCTCTTTTGATGAGTTGTTGGGTGTCCCTAGTTGATTCCAGAAAGTCTTGGACAGTGTCTGTGGCAGCTGGTGGGAGATAACTGTCCTATACCTAAGATCTTGAAGATAGAATGACTGCAGACAACAATTTGTTTCATGATAGCAAGATTTGGTGTCTGTACTCACACTGGGCAGGCTCTAGGATCCTTTATGTGCTTGAAATTAGGAGCCTAAATCACTCAATTTTATCGTCAGCTAAGTAGCTAAAGACCTGCCAGTATCAAGACACTCAGGAGGCATCTCTGCTGTTTCTGCTGACACACAAAGATTTCACTTTTGGAGAAGCTACACCGTGTTACAGTGTGGTCTTTATAGTGTCTTCAAAAAATCGCTTCTGTGCCCTGCCTGAGACAGGATCGGTGGGTAAAAGGCAGGCTGTGCTTCTGCATAAACTGAAGTTTTTTTGTTGCTGGAGTTCAGTGGAAATGTCTTGGACAGAGCATGAGCTTTTCTTCCACTCCCTGAGATGGGTCTCAAGTATTCTGGATAGGAACCTGTGGTTACAGGTGGAGGAGAACTCTTCCCTCGTGAGGTCTCCAGGTGACAAGACCCAAACCAATTTCCACTGAATTTCCACTCTTTCCAAGCTGGTTATTCAAATTTGCTCAAAACCTAAGTTTTACCTCTTAAAAAAATTGGTTTTAAGAGGTCAGACTGGCATCACCACAGGCAACAAGCTGACATCTCTATTGTTCTCTTAAGTAACCTGAGTAAAGAGCCACTTGCCCCTGTGCTGCCCTGTCCTGACTTGACCCTGACCTTACAAACTGCTTTTATTATCAGTGCTTAAGGGAGTGCATTGGCTTCTCTCTCTTCAGTTGCTGCCAGTGGTTTGAAAGCTTCATTCCAAGTTCATGTGGCTAAGCTAAGGTAAACATCTGTGTGTTTAAACACTTACCTTGTCCTTAAGAGGACTTTTTATGGAAGAGTTGCTGCCGAGCCACATCTGACCATCAGCACAGCACAGGCAACTACTCATTGTCCAACAGTGGTCACTAGCTGGTGCTCCAGAGGAAAAGAAATTTTCACCTTGGCTGTTAAACAGTACATCCTTAAAAATTCTTTAGGGAGAATTGCTAATTAAGCATGATGCCTTTTGTTTTTTGGTAATACTGGCAAGATGACAAAGCCTTGTCAGACTCTCTGTGTGTTACACTGTGTACATTTTACATTGAAACTCTAGAAAAGCAATGAGTAATTTCTTTGCATGGCCACTGGCCCTGCACAGCTGCTGTGTTACAGCCAAAGGTTGTGAGATGGAAAATGAGGGGAGGAAGTAAATTTGTCTAAATTAAAAGGAAAAAATAAGAAAAAAAATTATTAATATTGTCTTAATAGGATTTTCACAGCATGCTCTGTCACTGGAATGTATCTCTCTTCAGGGCAGCTTACCTACCTGATTAACCAACTACAAACCTTCTGTGACTAGCTGATATCCTCTATCAAATCTTCACCTCATCTCCAGACATCAGAGAGGTATTGAAAACCTTGGTTAGGTAGGAGGGGAGAGAACCTTGTTCTACCGGGTTTCAAGTAATTCATCAGCAAATTACACTTAGGATTCTTTTCCTTTTTGCTAACTGCGACTTTTTGGTTTGGTCTGTTTCCTTCCAGAAGTTTGAGTTGTTTACTTTGGGGATTATGTCTTTATGAAAATAACCAGGCTTCCAAATGCAGACTGTCAAGGTTGCCAAGTTACTAGCACACAGGTTGCCAGAGGAGTTTTGCTTCCCTTATTGCCTGTAAGTAGATCAACAATGTAGAAGCTTTGATTTTTTTCATGTCCTCAGCTCACCTGCTGTATTTTGCTAAGGAAATGTGAGGCAGTGTAGTACAGGATGGAGGAAATTTTTTGTCCTTAGCTTCTGTGATCATCTCATGGGGTCAACAGCAAAGTGGATGGGCACCACATAAGAGCATGCCTTTGGTGGGTACAGGGAATTACATGTCCTAGATAGATGAAATCCCAGAAGGAAGCTGGGATCTTGACTGGGCCAAGAGTCATTCTGATCATATGGGAAAGCCCAAATGTTTGTGACAGTTAAGACCACATGACCATGGGAATCAGGCTGATACAGAACTGTTTGGGTCCAGATATTGTGCATTTGCATGATACCTGTTACTTCTGGGGATGATGACTTTCCTTCATTGTTATTCTGAGAACAGTAGGACCTCCCTTGGAATCGTCTTTAAGTAATTCCTAGCAAAATACGTGTGTCCAAAACAGTTTCTGATGTGCTCGCTACAGCAGTATAGCCCAGAAGACCAGCAAATAACAGAAAAAATCTCCAAACAGAAAGGAGCACAAGACAGGCAAGATTTGAAACTCTCAAAAGTAAGACGATGTTAGGAATTGTTCTGCTTGTTATCCTTATGGTCAGCTCACTCTAGCACTTTGAATTTTAGTGTCCTTTGTCCCTAAAGCCGTGCTATCAGCTTCTGTTGCCAGAGCTGCCTTCCTGCAGCACTTTCTTATGGAGGCAGTGGATGTCTTGACAAATATATGTTCACCCTCTACAAAAAGAAAGGGAAAGAGATCTGAAGAATGAAATAAAATCTGGCCAACACCTGTGATCTTTCAGAGGGTGTGTCTTTAAATGCTTATAATGGTTTGTGGGTTAACAAATCCATCTATAAAACAAAAGTAAACAGGAGTCAACAATGGTGGTTTCCATTGTGTTGAGCAAAAGCTCAGGCAGGCACGGGCATGTTAGAGATGCCTTGCACTTGGTCATCTGATACGCAGGTGACCCAGTTCATGAGGGCCGATGTATGGGACGCTGTGCTGAGCTCTGTGCTTGGTCCGTAGCTGGGCAGTGGCACTCGGCAACAGGTGCTGGCTGTAGCTGCCTTTGGAAAGATGTCAGGTCAGGCTGGAGCCTGGATTTAGCTCATTTATTATAAGGACTTCTGTCAACTGCTACGGATCATTTCAGACTGCATTGTGATTCTTAGTGGATGAAGTTACAAAAGTAATTCATGAAAATTTTATTGAACTGATCAAGCACAGCATGAAGCTTTAGCTGGAATGTATTGCATCTATGAGCTCCCCCTAAACCTTAAAAGGAGCTAACATTGTGACTCATCTTTTCATGTATCATATCATCCATCAGGTAACAACATTTGCAGAAGCACAGGAAGAGGAGAGATTATTTTGATGTCTTCTGCAGCATGCAGCATAGATCTGCTTTCTCTTTTTCCCTGGTCTCTTCCCTGTCTCCAGCTCTGTCTCTGTGTCTCTCTCTTTTCCAATTTATCTGGATTAAACAAGTCTCTGATTATTCTTTATGCCACTGCAAATAAAGTCATTTTCAGAAACAGATGTCGAAAGAGCCCAGTGAAATAATCCTGGAGGCAGATGCAGTCTTCCATAAGCTGCCAAGTGCATGGTGCAATCAAAGTGATGAAACAAAATGGAACAGGCTGCAGAAAAAGTAATTAAATTATAGTTCCATTGTAGAAGCACATTTTAAAATTACTGAGATTCAGAGCCCATAATGCTGGTATTATAGTTGAAAGAATACTTGCCATGGGTCATGAGCATTTTTTTTAACAGTTATTAATCATGCTTGACTGGAAAGACATGTGTAACCTACAACAAGCGGTGGCTGTAGCTGTGCCAAAGGAAGCTTTTGTTCCCTGAAGAGAATTGTATCAAAGGCCAGTGTGTCCTATTAATACGTGTGCAATAGCAACGTGCAGAGTCTGAAACGGGCTTTTCAGATTTCAATACAGAGCACTGGAGGGGAAAAAAGAAAACAAGTATTGTATCTCTTTGAATACTTTATGACCTCCTTTTCCTCTGACCAAGTCAACTTACTTATTGACTAAATAATGGTAAAAAAATTTCTAAAATACTCCTGCCCTCCCCGACTTCAATAAAAATAATTCCAGTGGTCTAGTATAAATGAAAAAGAGACAGAAAATGTACAGAGTCTTGGAGATTCATAAGATGTCATGAGTTTACTTGCCTCTGTTTCCTTAACATTAGACTGGACAGTGGCTAAGATACGCCTGCATCTTTCTATCAGTTTTAGTAAGTAGGTTTTTTTTCTGTCCTCCTCTCAATGAACTCTTGTTTCTCTTTCCATTTTCTTCTTTTTGTTTGTTTCTGATCGTTTGGGGGATTGGACTGGATTCGATTGGGGTTTTTTGTGCTGCTATGGTTATGGATTGTCCAGGTGCAAATATAAAATAGGAGTTGGTTGTGAGAACATAGTTGCTTCCTATTCCCCTGCTTCAAAGTAGAAGTTTTAAACCTTAATTTGTAGCGTGGATCATTCCCAGGTCTTTTGTATCGTCAGGGCCTTCCAGATGTGACTCATTTTAAAGAACTGGGTTTCTCAATTGTTGTATTTGTATTGTAAATGTATTTCTTGTATTGTAGACTTACTGTCACTTTTTTTTTCCACTGTGTTACTTTTTGGGTTATTATCTTTCTGCTCCTATTTGAGCTCTTCTCTTTTTAGTGTCTGCAGTCCATCCAAGTGACAGTCATTAATGTGAAGCTAGTACCCTCTTCTAATCATTGATGTAGACACTACCAAACTTTAGTAATTTCTTTTGTTTTCTTCTGTTTTGTTTTTATTTTAGAGGGGGTTATTTATTTATTTCTTTAGTAGTAACCCATTCCTGGGTGTATATCCACAGTTTATCTCTGGTGTTTCTGCAATAAGTCAGCAATTACCTTCTCTTGGTCTTTACTTTTTTTCTTTTGAATGAACTAATGATTCACTTTGTGGTCCCAAGTCAAAGGTGGGAAGGTAAGGGCACCATCAAATCATTTATGTTAGCAAAGGTCCTGTCTTGATTGCATAAATAATGTAGAGCACCAAATTACACATCTGGTTATGTCCATGAAAATCTGTTAAAGGTAGCAGGATTGTGTATGAGCCACAGAGCTACTGGAGCAACAGTGGGGAGAAAAAGGGAATGTGTGTCCTGTGGCTGCTTAAAGAGCCTCTTGTTGGGAATTTCTCTCAATCTGGGAGCTTTTAAAGTGATTGTGTTAGTTCACTTTCACAGTCCCCTCCTTCCACTTCACTCACTCAACATTATCACTGGGAGAAGAAGCTCCCAGTGGCCTGCAGTGGAACCTTGCACTTGCATAGTCTGGGCCTCAATGCAACTTGTGTCAACCTGACCCTTTGGCATCCCTCTGTCTCTTAAAAATGTTGAAAGTGTTGAGGAAGCTTGTATACATTCATGAACATGTATACAGGGACGTGTGCATGCATGTGTTTTTATGGAAAGAGACTGAAGGGTAGACAAAAATTCATGGAGTACTGTTTCAATTGAGCAACTTGGTGAAACAAATGAGTTGTTTATTCAAAAATAGGCTCTTTCCTTTCTAAAGGTTCCACAGAAGTAACAAATGGTTGGCTAGAGCCAAATGCAGTGCTAGAGCAAGATATAGTGGCTCACTTTACAACTGACACTTTGAGGTCACTAAAAAACTATTTGATGTTTTCCTTTGGTTTTGAATACTTCATTAATTAGACTGGATTTTGAGTTTTAAAGATTCTCCTGGTTTAAATCAGTGACAAAAATATTGATTTAAGTGGCTTAAATCTTGGGATGTGTTTGGCCCTTTACTCTGAGTATTGACTGCCCATAAAAGAGTCATTTATTGTGGGCTGAGTTTTGTGGTTTTTTGATTGGGTGGGGGTTTTTTGCTTAATCTTTTTTTCAGATGAGGTTCTGGAACTTACTGTATTTTCTTACCTACTCTATAATCATTCATTTCACAGTGAAATCTGTATAATGCTGTATGTTTTCACTAACCATCAGTGGTTGAGAACTTAAATATTCAGAACTTAAATATTGTGGCTTTTGAAGGCAACAATTCCAACACCCTGGCAGGACATTGCAACATCGCTTTTTGTTTTCCCCTTTTATCCCCATGAATGATGGAAGTCTTTGCAGCGCTTAGCCACATTTGCAGCCGTTCCAGCTGTGCTGCTGTTGGACTGGTTTCTGAGACAATTCCATCTCTGCCTCAAGCAAGCACAAGTGTGGTATCCCAGGAGGGAGCCTGTGACTCACACTCCAGAGGCTGGTACCCATCCCCTTGCAACTGGGGGATTGGAGCTCATCCTCTTCCCTTTCTGAAAGGCTGTGTGAATTTCCCTTTCTTTAAATAAGTATTTATTTTATTCATCTGGGAAGCTTGAATGTATTTTCAAATCACAGCCTTGTAAATAACATAATTCAGGTGATGACAAAAGTGAAATTTTTGCTTGTTTGGGTCAGAGGTTCAATTATATCAATATATAATATTTTTATGTTTAATGAAGTGAAATGTATCATTATTATTAGCCTCATTTCATTGACCAACAACCATATTTATGGTCTGAGTGAAAAAACTGACTGTTTATAAAACCAGATATGTCTAGAAAACATTTAATTTACAAATACGTTGGACAAAGATATATTCTAGGACAGATATCATTTCAACACCTATGGAAATATAAACCCCCAAATATATTTAAATATCTGTTTGTTCTGTGCCAAGTGGGAACATACTTGATAGGTTAATGTTTCCTGTTAAAGAAGCTTCTGTATTTCCTAGACTGTTGTTCTGGTTTGGGGAATTTTTCTCTTTGATAATAAGAAGCTGTTTGTACTCCTATATGTACTGGAAAAGAAAATTGTAGATCTCTATGTCTGTGAGACTGTTTTTACAGAAGATAAAAATCTCATTTAAAAAATCATTCTATTCTTAATATTTTCTTTTTAGATGACACCCCAGCAATGTGGTGCATAATGTTTTAAAATTTGTCCACATCCATCATGTAAAAATTATGCCTTACTTGCTTCTCAGCATTTAACTATATTCTGTGCATATATGTGTACCATGTTGAAATGTAATTTTTTTTAATGTATGTATGTAAATCTTTCTTTAAATATACTGGAAATAGTCCGTGTGAACAATTTCTCTGTTCTCTTACACATTTTTAAAAATGGGAAAAAGAACATCTGTTTAGTCTTGACTCTCTTACTTTCATTGCAAGTAAATTTATATTTGAATCAACAAGCAAAGCTGTTGCTTTATTTGTTTTAAATTATATTAAGGTGAATTTACAATTTAAACACTATTTCAGAATGAAATTATTTATTGAAGGAATTTCAGCGTCATGCATTTCACTTTAGGGAGCAGAGATTATTTAACAAATATACCACACATTCACAATGTTTAGGTCATCAGGACATGAGGTTTTTCCAGGAATAGGTGTGGATCAAAAATCTCTTCTTATATGGTAGGCCCTTCCTGTAAGCATCCCTGTGCTAGACAGACCACTAAGCTACTTGTGATGGCAATCTGTTCCATTTTTTCTCACCTTCCCGGTGACTTACATGTACATTTCTTTATTAGATTTATTATCTCACACCATAAGGAATGATTAATCCTAGTTGGAGTGTCTTGTTTCATAGTGAAACATAAGCAAGTAAGGCAAAATTTCTGTTTGAAACAAGTCACATAAAAAATCCCAGAGGTCTGAGAAATGTGGGGCTTTACTTGAGGGTTTGGAGCCACAGGATAAAGTGGCAGTTAAAGCTGATTTTATGCTTAAAGCTATGATTAGAGCTTCAGAGTCTTTGGTAAATAACCAGTCTACCATATGCATAAATTGTCTTCCCTGATGTTGCAAACTGGAAGGTTCGTGATGGAGCTTACAGCTCGTTTCATTGCTGCCATTCGGAAAGGAAAGAAAGCACCTTCTGCTCTGTTTTCCTGCTTATCCTTGAATCCTCTTGGAGAATATTTGAACAGAGCGATTTAAAGTAGGCTGCCACAACTTTCTTGTGGAAGCATTTATGTTGTATTAGTCCAACACATCAGCTGCTATCTACAAGAGCTTTTATCTGCCTGGCTTTTGCACATATGCAGAAGTGCTAGCTGGCCACTGGGTTTGTACAAAGTGTTGGCATGCTCACTCCACTGCTTGTCTCGTAGTTCATGGGGAATTGCAGAAGATGCTCTCTGCATTTCTGCCAGGGTAATTCTTTCTGGAATAATTGCAGGAAATAGGGGAAAAAATTAGAAAGATGGAAGATACCTTTGGCAAAAGAATCACTGTGTTTTCCATAGCCTGGAAATTATTTACTTCTGTCAGATCCCAGATCTGTTTGGCATTTGCAGAATACTTTTATATAGCTTTTCTAGATTTCCTGATGCTTCATTTCCAGATATTTGATAGCATTTATTACCTGTTTGGCATGTGATGCTTTCTAACAGGATAGCTTTGGATATTTTGGCAGTGTGTAGCTGTCTATTCACACACAGAATAATATTTTGACATTAACTTATGTTAAATGAGTAATTTGTCATTAAATGTTGATAGTAGAAAATTCGTGAACAAGACAATAGTCTTCATTGTGCTTCTGTGATTTTTCCTCCTGTAATAAATTCACAACATCATATTGTTTATTCAAAAGGCTTTACAAAATAACATTATTAGTAGAAGAGTCAATAAACATGTTGCTGTTTACTTCCTTTAATAAATCAAAAAGGGAACAAGCAGTGTAATTGTCTAAAGCTTATGCTTATTGGCTAGCGTGAGGAAAAGTGGTCCATTTTAAGAGCAGGACTCATATATATCAAGTTCAGTAGCTAAACATTCATCAGTTGAGAATGGAAAAAATAAGTCTAATCTTTTGCTGTTCTCTTCAAAGATTATTTGACATTGAGTGATCTTCAGCAAATGAGATGTCAGTTTTATAGGGTGAGGGCATTTCTCATTTTAGGGAGAGCACAAAGGCAGCTGCAGGGAGAACACAAGACAGCTTCTTCTGTAGATAGGATAGGTTCTTCCGCAGGCAAAACACCATTAAACATATTAAGGGAAAACGAGTGTCACTTCACATACTTCATAAAGTTACATTCAAAAGGCAGCATTCCTGGAGTCTTGCCAGGTTTTATACTTGCAATTGCCTATAAAAGTTGTTCTGTTATTTTTTCATCCTGTTCTTTCTTTATCAGTTTCACGTCTTTGGCAAAGCTACTACTTCCAGCCATCTGTAGTAACTACAGAGCTTAGCATATAACAGATAAAGAGATTTTTACAATAATTAGTAAAAGGAGCACAGGGCATGATAAGCTGTGTAACTGCCTTTTGTTAGTAGCTGTCAGCTGGTGGAATAATGTGTTGCTCTTTAATCCACTTTGACTTTTGAGCTAATATTTTACCACTTAAAAAACCCCCCACAAATATGTATTTTGTGTATCTGTTTGTATACTCAATTGCTGCTCTCTTAGTGGCCCATATTCAGCTTGCTTTTATTAGTTGTTATTTATAGCTCCTTGAGCATGTAATTTATGAATTTCCTGAATCCTTCTTCTCTCTAATGTTTCTTTAAATTTCATTCTTGAGCTGTTCTTTTATCTTATTTTACCTTTTTAGCAAAAACCCATTGTGCCAACTGACACATGCAGGCTTTGTTCTGGTAACACAGAGAATTAATTTTCTCATTTCTGGATTTTTGGATTCACACCAACTATCCCCCTACTTGAAATGGGCCATGATACAATTTAAGCAAGCCAGGATCTGCAGATCTTGTTCTCTTCATGAAAGAGTTAGAGATTAGCATTAAATCTATTTTGGGGATATAAATTATAAGGATGTGAATAAAAGATATAATCTTATTCCTTTGTGTAGAGTCTTCTCTAGTAATTTGGGAGATGGAAATGATAAAGTAGAAAGGTTGATACTGCACCTGCTTCTTTAGCTATTGTTCATTAATCAGGTTCTCCTGGTGAGGCTTCTGTGTAAAACTGGAGTGCTCCAAAGCCTGATTTCTCCCTTTGCAAATAGTTATTATTGGGAGAGAAATCCTTTGAAGAGTTGTCATTATTGTTACTGTTATGTTATTGTGGGCTCCCTTTGAGCTTTTTGTTTTTAGTAACCTCGCAACAATATGTTTTAGTAACAGTGAATGTCTTTATCCTTCAGTTGACACAGAAACTGAAGAAGTGTATGTTTAGCAAATATCCAGTTGTCTTCTTTTGCTTCAGCTGAGACTGTAAATATTGTCTGATCATTATCTCTTTTAATAATTTCTGAAGAAATGTTCTTTGAAACAAATTAATACAACTACAGCTGAGCTGGTTTTGCTCTGGGTTTCACCTAGTGTTGTGGTTGTTGGTTTTTGGTCCGGAGGGGGTTAACTTTTGTCAGTGGTTTTTTGGGTAATTACACTCTTCAGTCCCTTTGACATCCAGAGATGTAACTTTCAAATGAAAAGCCATAGATTATAGCTGCCTAGCTTATCAAAGAGCTTATAAGCAACGTAGTCATCTCCTCATTTGATAGCACGAACCTTTCTGTGGCAGACAACTTATTTCTAATTTTAAGCCTTACTGTATGGCCAAATATGTTGACTCTACTGCTTGTGTCATCAGTTCTTGTCCTGAGGTAATTTTCTTACATTCCTTATCCCTTTCTGTATTCCCTCCAGTTAAAACGAAAGACTGAAATCATGTCATAAGTAGCATAAATCTGCCTCCAAAAAACTGTGCCCTGCTGAAAGCACAGGTTGTTTCTTCTCATTGTGATCCCTGGTAATATGTTTCTTCCAATTCCTGGAAGGTCTCCCTCCACCTGGAGTCTTCTGGTCAAGAGGACTTAGCTACAACTATTTCATGATTTTCTGTGTTTCAGTTTTCTCTGTTCTTTTTTATTCACTCTTGCTATCTTCTCTTTTTTTTTTTTCTTTTTCTCTTTGTTTTGTTAATACTGTTTTTTGGAGTTCTTGCTAAATAGATGAAACTCTGAACTATATCCTCAAACTCTGAACTATATCCTCATAACAGCAGTGTGTTGCTGTCCAGTTTCCAGTTCTTCATAACTCGTGAAAAATCTCCTTGTTCATCTTCACATTACTCTGCTGATGTCTTAGTCTTCTTTTTCATGCCCCTGTGTCTCTGCCCCCATGCCCCTGTGGCTTGATATCTGCCTAGCTACCCCTCCTTTGTCATATTTCCATAGATTATGAAAATGACATGTTGACTGTGAGAGACTGGATGTTCTCATGTTTTCCCTTACAGAAGGTATCTTTTTTCTAAACCTACAGATACGTGGAAACTATATGACTGAGTTTAACCATCCTCATGTAATTTAGAGGTGGCTTCTCCTGAATGTCAGTCACTGTCATTTCCCTATTCTTTTTCCTTTTTATTTTTCTTCCAGTGGAACAGCTGGAATTTGTTCTTTTCAATTTCTTTAGTAGATTCTTCCTTGCTTTCTTCATAATTACATTTTTCAGTTGGTAGGTCATAATTAGGTTCAAGAGGTTTTGATGCCCAAACACAAAGAGTGCCATGCTGGGTGCTCTGGCCAGTTTCCTCTTTCCCAACAGCTCAGATTTAACAACTGTAAAATCAAGAATTCACGTAGCAGAAGAGGCTTCCTCCTTTAATATTTCCAGGTGGTTCTTGCTTCCACATTGATTTTTCTCACACTGTTCCCTATATCAGCTATCTGAAGCTTCATTTCTCTCTTTCTCCCTGCCTTTCTCCTTCTCTCTGCATCTCTTCGCTTTCCAGCACACCTCTGGGACTGTGCAGCTCCGCCCCACCTCACCCTGTGCACACTCTCTCTCCCTTTTCCTTTGCATCCCTCTGGATCTTAGAGATGAGTAGCTCTCTTGGCAAATTCACAGATGTCAAATAATTTATTTGGGCTTTAAACTCAGAGATCAATTGCCTGATGTCTATCTTGGAACCATGTTGATTTTATTCATCTTTGGCATCCCTGCCTGCTTCTGTCTTATCCTGCATACCTGAAGTTGTTGCCTTAACATGCATATCTTTTTTAAAGCACTGTGGCCATATTCTCTGCAATGGCCTGCTTATTTTCTTGGAGGGAGTTAGTAGGCTTGAGGGATAGGAAGAATGGGGGTCATGAGGTTGACTTTCCCTGTCTCAGGCTTCAGGCAGCCATCTCACACTATCCCATCAGCCACAAGGATTCCTAACCTCCATGCGTGTGCATATGTGGGGGTTGTGACACTGCCCTTCAGCTGTACAGTTCATCTTGTAGCTTTTATGAATTCACTGAAATCCCTAAGGAACTCTGTTGGGGTTTTGCAGTAGTCCGATGAACATGTGGCTTAGCTTCTTGTTATTTTATTCACCTAATCTACCCACAATTACAGAAAAGCCATGTTTAAAATTGAGTGTAATAAATATTGAGCATATAGGACATGTGGGTTTATGCCAGCTTGGTATAGCTGATATTAAAAATGTAGAGAAACATATACTTACAGATAAAAAGCATTTGCATATGACTCCACAACCATTTTGTTGAAGTTTTAAAAAGATTGTGGTTTTTAAAATGCATTTGGATGTCCTTTTCTATCTAAAGAAAACTGTTTGCATTTAACATGATAAACAGCAGTGGAAATGTCCACAGGACAATGGAAAAGCCCCAAAGGAAGCAAAGATCTGCAGTTTGCTGGGAACTGTCTGATGTGAACTATTTCCCTTTGTTCTGTGGGCATGGTATTTTTTGCTTGTTACCTGGAGCTGCAGAGCCCCGGATTTTGGACTTTGTGCATTCTGGTCCAGAGTCCCAAGGTCCAGAAGAGAATGTTGACCAGCTGTCCTCCTGTTGTTGCTCTCTGCTGAAGGCAGGCTAAAGGTGCAAATACCCTCACTCTTAACATTTGGCCATGCCACTGACTCTGCCTCCCTACACAGTACTCTCTGTGAGCCGTGGATTCCCCTGAATTTCCTCTGGCATCAGGAAAAGTGTGAAACACTGATAATTTTTTTTCAGTCTGGGACTCAGCTCTCCCAGCCCCCAGGGTAGCCCTGTGACCTCACCACAAAGAGCTTGTGAAAGGAAGGCCTTCTGTGTTCAGCCTCCTGTTTGCTCACAGAGAGGCACACACAAGGCAGGAACATAGTAAATAGTTCAAAATGCTGACTTGGCAAAGGAGTGGGAAATTATTTTACCAACTAAATATTCACGATGCGCTTGTATATGACAGCAGTATGTTTATAAGTACATGGATGTCTTGCTGTCTGGAAGGAGGCTCTGTGGAAGGAACCATTCTCTTCTTGTGCCATGATCTGACCTCTGCATGCACACAGAGACAGAGATCACTATGTTTGCAACGTTGTCTGCAGAAAAATTTGCTTTAATTAGTTAAAAGTAATGAAATAAAACAATGCAATTTTTTTAGTCTGTCTTTAAAACCAAAACACCGGGTCATTAACAGTGCTGTAGGTTTACTTTGAAAAGTTGTAAATGTTTTACCCAGAATAGTGGCACTCTCAGGACAACTGAGGCAGATGTGAATGACCTGGCATAGTAAAGAGTCTTCTCTCTTCATGGTGTATGTATAGGTTTTAAATATTCTTCCTTAGCATGTGAGACTGCCTTTTTGAATTAATTCCTTTTGTATCTCACACAGCTGCCTAACTCCTTGCAGGCACACATACTCCCAACCCTCCCCCAGACATCTGTTCTGGTTCTCAGTGCCAGAGTTTAAGCTTGTTGGGAGGAGGGACAGTGACAAAATCCTTCATACAATCAGATAGCAGTGGTTTTTTAAACAATATTTGTGGTGGAATTTCATTTCTAACCTCTGGGTTTTTAAAAAGAACCCAAAAGGTGTCAGTCTTTACCATTGATTTTTTTCAGGTTTTATCTGGGAAAGGTGAGGCTTGGGTGGAGTTTGGTTTGTTGTTGGGGTAAAGATTTTCCTCCATAATTTTTTTCCAAAGTGAAGCTGTAGCATCCCAGTAGTAAAAGGCCCTGTCAACTGTAAATCTGTTTCTAGTCTGGGATTATTTTTCCCACTTGGGAATACATCTCATTAGAAACACAACTGTACCTTCATCACTGAATTTTGATCCACAGAGATGTTACATATGTTGCTTCCACTTGAAACACAGCTGTTCTTGAAATCCTCCAAGCATGCCCTAAAGCTGCCATCAGTTTCTAGAGGTCTCAAATCACCAGTGTTGCTCCCATACACTCCAGGATGCTGAAGTCTGGGCTACCATTTATATACCAAAGTGGTGTTCCTGATTGGCATTTTGGGTTTGGATGGGTTATCTTTGACAGATACAAAAATGCTAAGCCAGGACATTTCCCTCAGCAAGGAGCAGGTGAGCAGCATGAGACCGTTCCCTTTCTCAGTCTGGGGACAACCGCAGTCATCTCTGCTCCACGCTCTGAGCTTGTCGGAAGGGGCAGTCATTGTCATCCAGTTGCAGGTTTTCCCATGAGTCCTGGTCTAATCTTAAACAAGTGGTGTACAGCTGATACCCTTCTCTGCCATTCCCTGAGATCTGCCTTGGAACATTCTCCTGTCACCTTCTTGCACTCATGGTGCGTCAGAGACATGGCCAGGCTGCCTCTGTTTTCTGCCTTCTCACCCAGGCACTTGGCTTTTTGTCTTCCTTTCTCAAATGAGATAGGGAATATGTAGTGTAAGTGATAAGCCTAGAAATGTGAAATAAATTCATTTATATTAGTGGCTGTGGTCTGGGTGGTGGAGCACATGGCATTAAATACCCTGAGTCCATGCTGGTTTAGGGGAAATCAAGAAGGTGGAATGAGGAGTTTAGCTGCTCTTTCTCACTCTTTCATCTCTCCTTAGACATGTCTTCCCCTTATTCTTGCAGCCGCTGGAGGCACAGGAACTCTCTGTGGCTCTAGTAATTCCAGCAGAGGCTTGAAAGAAAGTTCTTCCAGTATATTTCCCAGGGGCAAAAACATCAGGAGTGGCTTGGCCACTCAAAGGCCCTGGCTGAAATGAAAAGTTTCAACTTCAGAAGGGTGACTTGGTGTGATGGTCTTCAGAGAACACACTCAGGGCAAAATGTGTAATGGGAAAATTTCAGTGACCAAATTTAAGCCACATAGAGTGGAGAATGTTTTTCACAGTAATATTAAATGTGTGAGACCACCACTTTTGGAGACCAGATGTATGGATTCAGGAAGGCACTAGACAAATTCATGGAGCTGTCCACCAATGGCTGTGGAAAATGCAGGTCTGGAGGCAGTCTCCCGGGGTGCTGTGAATCACTGGTTGCTGGCAGCTCAGCAAGTCCATCAGGAATCACTCCACGTGTTTCTTGTGGTCTTTCTTTAAGAATTGCTGTTGACTTCTCTCACACATAACGTGTTCAGCCAAAGTGGGCTTCACTTTGATGTAGTAAAGTGCTTAGTGGCTCTTAAGATAGAGCTTAGTCAAGTGGTGAAACAGCCTCATGACACTTCCTCCAGAGTTTTTAGGAGAATGATCCCATAGGTCCTTCCAACTGTTTAGTCTCATGCCTGAGCAATCTTGGCCAGGGGAGAGCAGCCTACCACAACAGTGAAACACTGTTGTACACTCCAAAACAGAAAATGGGTGTCCCTGGGAGCGCTCATTAGCCAGTGCCCTATTTATATATAGTGCAAGGCAAATTTTTGGGAAGCCCGAAGATACAAAACTAATAGGGTTGTTACAGAGGATGGGTAACAAAAAGGAATGGTTACAGAGAGACATAATATCTAAGGGTTTTATGCATTGTAAGATAAGCCCAAAAAGGACAAAACTAAATAAGGAGTCGCTAAGCCTTTTCTACTACAGAATTTGCCTGCCCTTGGTAATATTCCTTCCTGCTCACATTTTTGTTCGTGCTGATAAATGTCCTTGCATTAATAAACTCATAATGCAGCTTGTTTATCCCTTCAAAGCCAGCCCTTGCAGCTTTCATTAGCATTTTAGGATATTTATGGCTTTGTAAATGACTGAAAATCTGCAATTTGTCATTAGGAATTAAGAAAAATCTTCCTTCCACTTAGGGCTGAAGCTCAGCTTTGGCCTTTGAGGGACTGAGCCACCTCTGGGCCTCATAGACAAAAACAAAGTCAGACAGTGCCCAGATTTACAACAGCAAGTGGCTCTTAGTTATTCAGATGTCTTTGATAATGTGTCATCCGCTGTTGCTGGCAGGGATCAGTGTTTAGGCTCAGAATTAATTTCTCTCTAGCTGGAGAGAAAACAAAAATATCTCTTCTGCAAGAACAAAAAGAGAAAGAGGTAGTAATATGGAGAGAATTGAAAACAGCACCAGGCACATGAAAAAAAATGCATGTATAGATATATGTGCGTAGCATATACACACTGCAGAGGTTAACAAAGTGCTCTTCAGAAGAAAACATTGTATTTCACTCTGCTGTGCCCTGTACTTTCAACTTTGAAATACAGGAAGTTAAGAAAATTTTAAAGGTTTCAAAAGGGAGTTTATCTTGTAATTGATGAAGGGCTAAAGAGTATGGGGAGGGATAATAATCAAAGGAGCCTTTTCAGCACTAAACTGTAGTCCAGAAAATCAAAGGAAGGAATGTTAATTGGTTTGTACAACACGATATTCTCAGTTCAGAGTAGCTTCAGCCACTCAATGGTACTTTTTTCTTTCTTCTTTCTCTCTCTCTGTAGGTTGATTAAGTGAATAGAAGAAAAAAATAAAAGAAAAACGAAGCTACTTTCAAGTATTGAAGATTCAAGGCCAGGATGAACACGAAGGACGGAAAAGTGTCTGAAGGAGGTCTCAATGTCACTCTTACCATACGCCTTCTCATGCATGGCAAGGTGAAGCATTTCCTGTTGCCTGTGTGTTGAGTGTGTGTGCAGCTACCAGCAGAGCCTGGCAGTAACATTGACAGAGGGTCTGCTCCTCCTCCACCTTGAGTCAAAAGCATCATTGCTACGCCCAAAAAATCACCCTCTGCCTTTCAGGGAATCCTGCTGAAGTCCACACTGCAGCCTGAGCTCGTTGAAACAAACCCTGCCTGTAACGAACCCGCTTTGAGCGGATCTGGCGGCAAAAAAAAAGGGAGTTCTCCCATTGATAGTGAGCCAGATTGGGCAGACCCTTGCAGGAGGCTGACCTGCATACAGCACGCCTTTCTCAGCATTTGCTGGGTTTTGCAGGGTTTTTTTAAGACACCAGAACATTCACTCGTGTGAAATAGTTGCCACAGAGTTACTGTCTATTTCTATTGAATGCAAGTGGGGTAAAGTTCTTCATTATTCTGGTGTAACCTCTCATCAGAGTGAGCCCCCTGATATGCCAGGGATCCGGCCAGCTCCCTGTGGGTTTGGGTTGGCAGGTTGACTCTCATTTCCTTTCTGTCCAGTGCAGCATTTGAATCATGCAGATAAGTGGGAAATCTGTGCCATAGACAAAGTGCCAATTCGGTATTGTCAGACTTAACAGTCAAGTTGCTGCTTATTTGACGTTGACAGATCATAAAGTGGGCTTTTAATTAAAAAAAAAAATTCATACGTTTGTAATATTTGCATCAGGCAACTCCAGGTATTTTTAGGGTTAATGAATGAATGTTAAAGAAAGGTGGTGGCTTAGACTCTTCCTTAACAGGGAACAGTGAATATATAATGCATATTATTCTGGAGATCCAATTTGTATATTTGTATATATAAATAAAAAAAAATATTCCTAGAATTTAATTTTATAACTAAAATACTTTTACATTTTAAAATAGTGGATGTTTTCAACCCATGGCATGAACAGACAT
This sequence comes from Chamaea fasciata, assembly GCF_029207755.1. Taxonomy (NCBI): domain Eukaryota; kingdom Metazoa; phylum Chordata; class Aves; order Passeriformes; family Sylviidae; genus Chamaea; species Chamaea fasciata. Next base: position 64,953,386 of record NW_027094086.1, on the reverse strand, counting down.
ATGATATACCCATAGCACAAACAGGGCACTAAAGTATCTCCCATTCTATTTTACTTATAGAGAAATGTGAGGGGGTACAGCTTAAGTTTGCAAATTAAAAACCTCAGAAATTAGGTTATGTCAGATCAAATTATGTTTTCTCTCAGAAATGATCTAACCATTTTGTTTGATTTTTTTCCCCCTGAAATATTCAGCTTCAGGCAGGCATCTGGTGTGTAAATCTGCATCTTAAATAGGGATCTGTCAAACAAATTTAATAACACTCTCTCTTACAAAACCCACCTGAAATCTGTACACGTGTCTGTGCTCAAAATTAGGTCTTCAGGGTTGATTCTACTGGGTTCTGGTCACAATCCTTGAAAGAATTTGAACACATCCCAGTGGGTATACATAGCCCTACTGGTTGCAGTCAAATTCCCATGTGCTTTGGTGATGGTGTTTTGGGCTTTTTAAATCATTGTCAGACAGGTCTGCTTGTTTCAGAATCATGCCTTTAAAGCAAAAATCAAATATCTGTCATTTTTAGGACATTTTATTTAAACTGTGGACTAGGATTATTGGGGTTTTTGGAAATCAGAAATGAAATCAGATAAAGTTCATTTTCTCTGTTAAATGTCATTGATTGTGTGTGCAACCACTTTTAACAATAATGGATGTTATGTGTCCAACCTTCAATGCATATGTAGCCCCAAGGGTCTAAATTAAACCCACAAAAGCTACAAAGTTCAAATTTTACCTGGATCTATACCATACATCCTCAGTTAACAAGGCACGAAGGGTATTCTGTTAGCTCCACTATGCTCTAATCATGTATCCTATTGTGCCTAAGTATTGGAAAGAGTACATTAAATCAGAATTTATTTTGGTGATAAAAGTCAGATGCTTTCCGTTTCTTTGATGTAATTTCTGTGATTTAGAAATTATACAGAGAAATGAAGGTTATCTGAATCAATATGAACTCAATGTGAGAAGGCATTCTGAAAGCCAAATGTGCCTCTGGAAAAGAAGAAACACATTTCTAGACTCTTCCTTGAGATTTGTTGTGGCAATGACATCAGTGGAAATCGCTGATCTCTAATTAATATTTCTAGACAAAACAGTTTGTATAGAAGAAGAAGTTGGTCTGTAAATAACTAGTCATAATTCGAGAGAGAAGAGGGGAAATAAAAAGGTTTTTAAAATAGCAGAAGCAAACCGCATTCAGTTATTCTTAAATAAGGATAATTTTAATGGTATTTATTAATGCATTGCATGGAAAAATGAGGACCTCTCTCCACTAGCTCTCTGTGTCTAAACCATTATTACTAGTGTACCTTTGCATAGGGAAGGCCTTTTTCCTTTGTGTTGTTTGCATGCATTTTGATTGGAAATCCATAGCTTGCGCTACTGTGTCTACTTATCTTGACTGTAAGTCCTGCAGACTTAGGAAATTGTCAGCATGTACTTTTCATGTGATTTGTAGAGGCTTTGAGTCAAGAATGGACATCTTAATTAGGCAATTAAGGTAAATTCTATACCTGCAGAAAATTAGGATTTGTATGAGTGGACAGACCTCTAAAAGATGGTAATGAATAAAAAAAAAATCACAACAAATAAATTGTGCAGGGCAAAAGAAAAAAAAATTATCATGTGGTAAAATGAAAAGAGCTAGGAAGAGTCCTGAGCTCTGGGAGAACCAGGGTCAGTGTCTCCCCAGTGTGGGTAGGACACCAATGGTCAGCACCTTTGCTTTGTCTTGCTTTGGGGAAAGGAGTGTCCATGTGTCCAGCAGGGCTTTGTGCAGCCTCTGACTAGAGAGGGAGCACAGCCACTCAGCCACAGCATAGCAAGGTTTGGGAGCAGCCAGGTGGCAACAAGGCAAGGCACAGCCTTGATATTCTCATGGCAGAAAACGTGGTTTTAAGGGAGGGCAGCAATTTTTATCAGTGAAAGCGGAAAAAGAATTTATGCAAGCCCTGCAAAAAGCCAATGACTGCAAGGTAAAAAAGGTTAACCTCAGTGTTTCCAGGGCTTGGTATGAAAGGTGTCCTCCTGAGCTGGGAGTCCAGAGATTTCATGATGATGTAAAATGAAGGGCCTAATTTTCATCTTGTGCCATGTTACATCAGTGAAAAAGTTATGATGGTGTTACAGCCCTGAAGAGAAATCATGAGCAACACAAAACATTTGTCGCATTTTCTTGTGATGAATTAGAGGGCAGGTGTTGGTGAGGATGCCGCAAGGGCAGTGCTTAGGCATTCCTTGCGTCCACAGAGAAACAACTGTCAGCGTTTGTATGAAATCTCAAAAGCAAGATTGGGAAAAACTTGTTACGAAGATGTGTGAGGAGGGGAGGAGGCTTCCTAAGCATGCTGTACCATCCACCACTGAAGGTTTCTAAGGGCAAGTCAGACAAAAGTAAATTCATCCTGTAAGGCTGCACTTCACAGGCACTGCAGTCTCTGTTGCTCAGCACCTTTCTGACTGAGTTACCTGAATGCTGTTCCACAAAGGTCAGAAACAGAAGAACCTTTTGCAGTTGGATATATAGAATACATTAAATAATGCAGATATGCATTTTCATCCTTTATTAATGAGAAAGATGCAGCACATTAAGAAATGAAGCTGTTTCATACATTTCAGTAGAGAAGAACAGAGAATATGAGTTGAGGCTGTTTACAGTGCCCTACTTTCATATCTTCCACCTGATTCTTGCTGTTTCTTGAAGTAAAATAAGTAAAACCACTGTATAGGGAAGAGACGCGAATGAATACGGGTGTTTTATTATTTTGTCTATTTCAAAGTATAATTTCTGGGCAAGATTGGAGTATTTCAAGGATTGCAATATTTCTGCTTCCAGCAAAGGCAAGAATAGCAATATTTTCCCAGATCAAATCACTATTTTTGAAGGGTATACAAAAGACAAATGGAGTGTATGTGCATTCATGGGGAAACAGCCCCCAGCCATCAGAGCCCTCTGTATGGCGAGGCAGAGCTCAGGCCCCAAAAGAACTGTTATCTTTTACTTTTTCTTCCTTTCTGAATTTTTGTCAAGATAAAAATTTTTTGACTCTTTGCAAGTCATAGGGTATAGGTGTAGAGCTCCATGTTTCTTACCATTCCTTGCTCACCTTTTGCTGAATTTTCTATTCCCATGACTTGTGGCTGATTTTTTTTTTCCTAGCTTACTGCCACAGGTAATGAGGTCGAAAGACTGGAAAATTGTAGCCTTGCCCACAGGTATCTGCCAACATATATTAGCACTTGACATCTGCAGTGGTCTTGAACTAGGTTTGGTCAGTTCATGCCCAGAATGAAATAACTGTTGAAAAAGCACCTATTTTGACTATATTGGAGAATGATTACATGATTTTGGACTAGTTTGGTTTTGTACACAGCCAGTGTTAACAGGCTGATTAAGACTCTGGAGACTCAATATTAAAGTTGAATTTTAGATGTGGATTGCAAAGAGACTGTGCCAGTAGAAAGGTCTTAAATCTCAGGAAAGCAGATTAATGGAGATTTAAGGCCAGGTCCATGAGGTGGAACAGGAGAAAATGTTCAAATGGGCCAGCACAGAAAGGGCAGCAGGTCACAAATCCACTGTGAGATCCACCTCCATCTCGTAGAAGAATCTCTGCTTCCTCCCTCCAGTACAAACCTGCAGGAGAAATAATGCATTGTTTCCAAAGGCACTGTGTGAACATGTGCATTGATGAAATCATACTGGGTGCATTGAAGTCTGCAAGAAACCAGAGTAGAATATAGTAATGTATTGAGTCTAAGGAATCTTTTAGAGAAAGAGAATGGAGTTCAGCAATAAAAACCGAAGTGGATTAATGAAGTCGGATGGTTAGGAAGAACAAGGAAATAATTTACAGGTAGTAAGAAGGAGTGAAGGAAAAACTGGCGGGGAAGTAGGACTCTTGCCAAATACTGAGAGGTGTAAATTGGAGAGTTGAGGCAATTAACTGGAGGAGATAATTTAGAAGAAACATGTTCAGTGACAGAGGGAAATCTGGAAAGCATAAAAGGCTAAAAAGCATCAGATGTGGCAGTGTCTAGAGAGTGGCACATTTGGGATAAGCTAAGTTGGAGAGGGAAGCTATTTCAGCAGAAGTGTGTGCAATTTTGGATCTATGGCATTGGTGCATCATCGGGCAAAGAGAAGGTAATTACCTTACTGTTCTGGCAGAATCACACCTGCAGTTCTGTGCTCAGCAGCAGGTGCCACATGTGTGAGTGATGGTGAAGACTGACAGAGGGGGAATTCACCGAAAAATAACAAAAGTTTTAGGAGACTGAGGAGACTGTGCCTAGCTTTCTTTAAACATTCTCATAAATACAAGGAAAGAATAAATGCAGATGTTAAGGAGTGTAGTTATTTTGAGTGCTGCAAGTGTTTGTGGCTGGAAATAATGGTATAAAATACTATTTTGAAAATAAATCTAATAAGGGAATCCCAAGAAAATAAATCTGATATTGAGATTTTTGTTATGTTCTGTAAGTCTCCTATGCAAATTTTAAACATGTCCAGTCAAGAGTAGCACATGTACTATTAGATTGTATAATCTGCATTGATGGTGGAAAGATATGATGACTGAGTGGAGCTTTTCTTTCCCTGATACCATTTACTCAATGATACATTTCTCATTCAGCAACAGTGAATTAGAAAGATGTACCTGCTGTCAAATGGTTGGGTTTGGACAAAACCCTATGAGTGCCTTAGTTTTTAGGCACTAAACTTCCAGTACCTACAGCTTAATTTTACATTCCCTGAGGAACTCAGGATATCTGAGAAATTACATTCAGTAGGATCAGTGGGTGACTTGTGGCACTGGAAGTACTGGTTACAGTGGCTTACATCCAGCTTCAATGGTGACTTTCAGACATGTTCATGATTACTTTGTGGTGCTATATACAGAATTTTTACAAGAAAGAAAATTTAGACTCGTAAAGTTATGGCTTACACTTAACAGCTCAAATACAGAATAAAATCATTAAGAAAAATTGCCTTTTTCATTAGTACAGATAATACCATTTTAGCATCAGGGATTTCTTTTAGTGGCCCCTTTTTTGGTGTCTGCTTAATTGCCTCCCTGAAAGACCTTAAAGCAAGTGCAGAAATTAATTTTCCCCATCTTAAAGGTAATGGCTTTCTCTTTTTCCATTTTTTATTTTTTACTTATTGAAATACAGAATGCAACAAAGTAACTTTAAGAATCACCTTGCCAGTATTACCATCCAAGCCGTAAAATGCCAATCAAGCCAATGTTTGTTCTGTTCTTTCCAGTTTCCACAAACACTGTCAGGGTATTAGGAGGATTGACTGTCCTGACTATTGCTATTATAGTTCCTGTTTTGTTTGCTTGCATTACTTTGATACCTGAGAGCCCTGGTCATGGAACAAAACTCTGCATGCAGATGCACAACACAAGATGGATCTCTTCTCAGTGTTTTTGTAGGAGCAGCCAAGATATTCTCACTAGCCTCAAAAATCAGCAGAAAGGAAGAGAGAGAGTTCCCCCAGTCCCTGGGCACTCTCTGCTCCAAAAAACAATCTCCATAGCTGGGTGTTCCCACTTTTACCAAACAAAATCTCCTCAATGGTCCATGACTGTAATGAACAGAGATTGCAGAAGGCACATGCCCTACTCAGTGCTGTGCTTCAGCATTATGAGTGCTGGGACAAGCACAGGGACAGAACTGGTTTTTGGGTTGTTTTTGGCAGGGAAGGCTGGGAGCTTAGGTGTGAAATTGAATGTAAGCTGGCTACCCATCTGCTATCAAAAAGCAAAGGAAAAATGCCCATTGGCACAGCTGCCCAAAAAAATGTTAGATGTACTTGCAGAAGATGCATAATACTGGAGTCTCCATCAGAAAAACCATTATTTGTAGATTTCCTAATACACCACCATATTTGTTAGCATGAGATCTGCCTCAGTAAGGGAGGCTTTGGACTGCAATGCCTTTCTAAATTAGGGCTGTGAGCAGACAGTGACTACTGAGGCATCACCTAGGAACATGCGATCTCCCATGTCAGTGAGGCTAATCCCACATAATCCCAGAACACAAATCAGATTCTCAGTTTATCCAAGGTAGCCATTTTTTCTCTGAGGCTAACACGTTATGTCATGATTCCAAAAACTGACTTTTCTTCCAGTCTTTGAAAAATGTTGATGCCCTGGATGCTCCGTGCAAACACGTTGTTTAGAACGTCTTTGTGGAACATGTTCTTGGGATCTTCCGCACAAGCTTGTTCATCCTCAGGTGATGGTGAGGAGAGAGAGTTGAGTTATGTTATGCCTTCTTATGGATGAGAGAAATGCAACTGGTCTGGGTCCAGAAAACATTATCAGCACAGCTGTCATGTGCTGTTGCCAGGACCCCTCCTTGTCCCATGAGGAGTGTGTGTCCCCACCATGGAAAGCTGTATTTCTTTCCTTTCAAAGATGTTTTGTTTGTATAGTCCAGCCCTACTGTTTCTACCTTGTCCTTGCTTTATAGAAAGCAGGTAAGCATGTGCAATCAGAGCATTGCCTGAAGGAATTTCAGGCTTTAGGATGGAGGCTGTGCTTTGTTCAATGTTTTGAGGTGAAAGCACATATTCCTATATTATTTCTTAAATGTGTTTTCCTTCTAGACATGGCTTTATCTCTAGATGTGACTTTTATCTTTGTTCCATTTGCCCCGTAGCAGTGATAATAAAAGCTGCCTGATAATAGAGCAAGACCTGTGCGTTTCTATGGTGCCACAATAGCTACCTGTCTTTGTTTTGATTTTCCAGGACTCAGTAATTATTAAACCAACCTCACACTTAGAAAAAGTCGTGGAATTATACATTTTATGTTTACAGATCAAAGGTTAATCTTTAAACCAAGGTTTGTTATAATTTTTTAAGCTTCTTGTTTTCTTAATATGACTGATTTCTTGTTATTTAAGGACATACCAGGTAATTGATTAGGAAAAAGTTTCTTCTACAGTCAGTTTTATATCTTTGTTTAGTCATTCTTACCATCAAGAGCCCTGCAAAAACTTGACTCACAGGTGTTTTTGTTGCCAGCTTTTGTTCTGCTGGTGCTGCCTTGCCTTCACCACAGATGATGCAAAATCTGCAGAAATAGCTTTCTGCTCTTTAATGGGTACACCACTTCCCAAGTGTTCATTAAGAACAAAATTCGTCACATTCTTCTGAATAAGGTGTGCAAGTAATATTATATGCTACTTTTCAGTTTGAAGGAAACTACCCCTGTTTTTACCATTGTTTTTCCTCAGTTATCTGCAATGAATTGGCTGGTTGGTTAGCAATATACTTTACTGATGCTGGGCAGTCTCCCAGGGTTTGTTGATGAGGTTCAGCTCTTGTTTTATCTACTTGATTAGAAATTTCCTACTAAAAAAATCATGATGACAACTCACTCCCCCAGGCTTGAGAATTATCTTCAGGCTATCTGAAATCAGCATGTAGATTAAAAATTTTCCTGGGGTTTTTCAAAATGACTCTTTGAGCACAAGTGTGAGACTCTCCCGCTTGAGATGTGGTCTTCAAGTGGCAATGCCCTTTGGAAGGCATTACCTGGGCTGGGTATGCAGCCCCATCTGAAACTCAGCCCCCTTTGATGAATCTCAGGATGGGCACCCCAAATTGCTGTACTTTTAGCTCTGGCATCAGTTTTCCAGTTGGGTTGGCTTGGACCTGTCTTTCTCCCACTGAGTTTTAGTTCCCGCCTTTATAGCTTCTTTTTGTGCACTTCTTTTTGATCTGCTGTTGAAATGTGATTATATGAAACTCAGTAATTGTTATCATATAACTTTTTCCACTATATTTACATGTGGATGGTTAGTCAATAAATCAGTCTGAAATTGATGATAAATAGTTACTGCTAGCTTATATTCCTGAGCACTGGAAAACAGCAAATAGTTCAGGAGTTGTTAGTATATTGTAATAGGCAATTATTTGCTAATGCAGCTAAATCAAACACTTGTCTGACCTCCACTGAGGCTGAACTTGACATTAGCTGTAGGACTTCTCTCACCAAACTTCGCATATGTTAGTGTCAGTTTAGGTTGCTTCTGCTACAGATGAGAAAAGCCAAAAACCCTTGGGAGTACACATCTTCCCTCCTTTTTAGGAACAAAATATCCTCCATTATCTCTCTCTGGACTGCAGTGAGGGTTGCTTGCCTGGCTTACATTGAACTCCTAACTTGTAATGAACCAGTGTAGGTGACAGACATCTTATGCACTTAACTACAGCACATTTGGTGTCTGGCGGGTTTAGAAACATTTTTGAAGAAGATAAAGCCATTAAAGTAACCTTGGTTAGAAATAATGCTAAAACTTGAGTGTCATAAAAATGGTGTTAAGTATCTCATTTAGCAGTAAACTTATTTCATGGTGATATAAGAAACTGCATGAAACAAATATTGGACTGTATAAAGAAACATTAAAGGCTTGGTGAAGTAGCTTCGGTAGTTTGAAGAATGAGGTGAAAAGAGTCTTTTGATTTAATCTGTGGCTGAAATAGATTTCTCATCATAATTAAAGACATGATCTGTTGTCACCAGTACTTTCTAGGAGCTTTCCTAGAAAAAATTAAGGCCCCAGAAAAGTCTGAAGTGACCCAATTAAAACAATTCTGTATTTTTATTTTTTTCCAATAATTTGTGTAAAGCAAAATTCTGAAAAAATTCTGAAATGTCCATGTAAAGTTAGTGCTCCTCTCTGCCCCTGTGACCTTATTTCACATTGCCAAGCAGAATCCCATCTCCCAGGGTAGAGGGAGAGGTGGCATTGACTTGGATGTTCTGAAACTGGCTTATAGAATAAGCTCTAAAGGCATCCTTTGATGAGGGGGAGATTTGAAGTACTCCATATGATTACAGTGACATTTGCTAGCATGCTCCAAGGAACTGGTCACTAGTCTCACTGAAATATTTTTTTCTCAGTCATATTCACACCGTTCTTTCACTCATTTCTTTGGTAGCTTGTACTCTTTGTTAATAAATAACAAGGTGATGATCAGTCATATAGAATTCCTGTCCCCACTGAAATCCAAAGTTAAACTCACAGAGAATTCAGTGAAACAACAAGCTTAGAATCTTTTTATTTTATGCTCTCCTTTGCTTGTTTAAATACTCGTAATTTTCTTGTTGGAAATGGACCATCTTTTTTACCAATGCTACAAACAGTACATTGCTTTTCTGTTTCTAAAGCAAAGTATGTTCTCCTATTTCCAAGAAAGATATTTTTCCATTTTTTACCCATGACCCATCCATTAATTTCTGAAAGAACAGCATCTGTCATTAAGACCCAAGATGATCAAATGGATTGGGACAGATTTTGTATTAAGTTTATACTGACAGAGCCTTGAAGGTTCAAGACCAGGCCTACATAGTCTAATGAAACTTCAGGTATGCAAAACCTGAAGTTATACCATGGACTGAAATATAGTTGCTTGCCCATGGCAACTGAAACAGAAAGCTCTCATGCCTAGCAAAGGTCCTTCTACCTCCTAAGAATTTGTTTTATGAAAGTAATTATTTCTGAAAGCCAGAACTGAGAAGAATGGAAAAAGTTTTTAAGATAAAAGTGCCAGATGTGCTAAGCGGTCAGATAGGAACTACTGGACATGGGGGATTCCCAAGGCTTGTCATCACTGAGAGCCTTGCTCCCTGTATTGCCCATTAAGCAAATACTGGCAGATTGGCAGAGTTACGATGATAATATAAAAAATAGTAAGATCTTAAAAATCTGGGGCAATGGGTGTCCCAGATTTGTGTCACTGCTAACAAAAATGCTGCAAACCTACACAGCATGCTGGTATGGCTGTCTCAGCCACAGGAAAAGGTGTGACCTAAACCTGCATATTTGGAGAATATTACAATAATTTAGTTACAAGACAGAAAACTACAGTGAGCCCTTTTTTTCATTGCCATTCTCACAGAGCTGCTTCTCTGCACTGTATGTACGGAGGTGCAGATATCTCACAGCCCCAAATGGACACAAGGAACTTTGTCAAAACACTCACACAGCTCTGTGAAGTGTAGAGGTCTACTCTACATCAGCCAGCGGAACTGTAGGTTTGTTAAGCAGATACCACTGGAAGACTTGCAGCTCATGTCTGGACAATATCTGTTCTCAGGTCAGTGTGTACAAGAGTGCAGAATGCCATCTTGAAAGAGCAGTTGGAAGAGAAATAACATAGGGAAATGGGAAACAGAAAAAGCACAGTTTGAAAATAAACCTGAGAAGGGGCCTCACAGGACTGAGGAACTTTGTGGCTAATAAGGCATTGACTTCAGTGGGAATAAAACTATGACTGAAGAATCACAGACCAATGAAGGCTGGAAGGGGCCCCCAAAGGTCTCCAGTCTGATGTCCTGTATCAAGCAGGTTGCATTGGAGCAGATTACACAGGGCCTTGCCCAGGCTGGGTTCTGACACCTTGAGGGATGATGATTCTCTGGGTGCTGCTTTCAATGTCCAGCCATCCCCATGGTAATTTTTTTTTTCCTCACACTGAATAGTGTACAATTTGATATTTTAGCTTGCTTGCTTTATTGTACACTGCAATAAGACTCCCCTGCCAAGTCTTTTCTTCTTAAGAACAAATGTAGTTCTCTCAGCCTCTGCTCATGTGTCCTGTGCTCTGGTCCCCTGGCCAACTTGGTGGCCCTGCATTGAACTCACCTCAGTGTGTCCTTGTCTGTCTTGTACTAGGAGTCCAAACCAGGCCACAATCCTCCAGGCACGGTGTCATAAACAAAAGAAAACAAGAGCCATTTCCCCTAGCCTGCTGGCTACACTGCCTGCTAATACAGTCCAGCCTTTGATTGATCAGGAGCGCACTGCTGATGTACTCATTTATTTATGTTCAAGTTCTGAGTTAGGACCCTCGAGACTTTTTCTGCAGAGTCAGTTTTAAGGTAGCAAGTTTTTGTCCAGCTTGTCCTGCTGCATGGGCTTTTTACATCGCAGACATGGGGCTTTTCATCTGACTTTGTTCTACTCCCTGAGGTTTCTCTCAGCCCAGTTTTCCAGCCTGTCCAACAGTGTATTGACTGCTCCCTTCAGTCTGGTGTTGTGTGCAGACTTGCAGAGAGCATAAAGGAATGGTATGCCAGAATTCGTTGAAATAGGTAACTTCTTCTCACTGAAAAGTCTTCATGTCTTGTGAGCAGGATGTGAGGAGTTGCAAGCACAGCTTCATGTTATGAGCTTATAAACAACTGGCAAAAATAACTCAAGGTCACTGCAGGTAGTTCTTTCCTGCAGAGTGAAGTCAGTACCACTTTATCATGAGCCCATCACTGGATAGAGCATTGGAGGACAAAAAATTTCAAAAATTCTACGCTTTGGGCTTTGTTCCAGGATGGATCACATTGAAGTGTATGGACTGGGTGGGGTAAATAATGTATCATGCATCTGGGACAGCTCAACCATCTGAGGCAGTCTTTAACTGTAGAAGTAGATTTCAAATCTTAGTATAGGAGAAGAGTTTTATTTTCCTTTAGCTGGTCTCTCCATCACATGATGTCACAGCTGCATGATTTGGGTAACATATCCAGACTATTCATTTTAGTCTTAACAGTTTCATTTTTGCTACCTGTTGGTTTTGTTCACCAAGCTTTTAACCCTTGGGATGTTGCCAGAACTACCGCATTGTTCCCATACTGTGTGTTCACAGCCACACTTCTCAGTATTTTCTTTCCTTTGGTGGAAGATTGTAGGAGCCCAGTAGCAATTCCCAAATCCCTAAAAAGTGATTAACAATTATTATTCTCTAAGTGTTTAATAGGGAGATTAAGACAGGCCACCAGGTGTTTATACAATAACACTTGGTAGCGTGGAAATTCAGCTCTCACTATTACAAGGCATAAGGAGGGTAAAATGCCTACTCTTGGAGAAACCAGCAATTATTTTGATGCTTGTATTACACCTCATTTTCTCCAGTAGATTGTGCAGTTCTGTTATTTCTTAACTTTTCATATCCGATAGGGATTTGTCTCTGTTTATAGTAGCGGGATTGATCTGTAACCGCGAGATCGGTTTCTGTTACAGGTGTTTTTCTTGCATGATCAGTTGGCTGCAGAGCTGCATTTTTAGTCCATCCCTTTGTATCTAACATGGCATATTTGTATACAGCAACAATGGAAGGGAGCTATGCTTCACACTGAAGCATAGCATTATTTCATAGCATAGCTTTGAAATAAATGATAGTGAAATAGCTTAGGAACAGCACAAATGCTCTTCTGTAACAAATCATATCATTCACAGTGTCTCTTTTTTTTCTGTTCCAGGAGGTTGGAAGCATTATCGGAAAGGTCAGAAAATAACTTTATTTATATTCATGTCAAACTATTGTGTATCAGTTCTCTTTTCTTAGCCCAGGCTAACGTTTTTTTTTATGTTTCGTTAACAGAAAGGTGAGACAGTGAAGAAGATGAGGGAGGAGGTAAGACCAGCTTTGATGTCTTTACTTGCCTTCCTTTCCAGCGCAGAGAACAGTGAGTTCAGCACGTGCAGACCGATGCTGCCATCAAGTGGGCAGATCGTTTAACATCCCCGTTCTTTACAAGCACTGGGGTATAAATATGCTGGCCTAAATTAAACATTGCTGTTAATGTAACCTCGTTATCGCCGCAGCAGTCTGGAGTCTTTCATTCCCATAGCGATGTGCCTGCTGCTGCCTTATCTCGGGAACAGCTCACAGCATGGTTCTGTGCATCACCGTATCTTTCATTAACCTACCAACATCAGTCCTGCACATGTCTTGACCTCCTGGTAGAGTTTCCAAAAATCTGAAACCAAGCGTTAGACTGATGCACGTCAAGTTTGAGGGCAGACACAAGATTCAGCAGAGCTGGAGCCTGACGTGTATAAGCCAGAGCATTTCTCTGCCATGTCTTGGCAAAGCTTTAGCTTTTCCTCATTTTGCAGCTGTGAGTAGGATGTGGGCAGGGTAGACCTGCACACCTGCCATCTGCATCTTTTGAAAAGGCTGAAGACACAACAGGGCACTGCATAAACCTCAGCCTCCCCAGTGTCTGCAGGCTTCTTTCCCTGCCAGAGCCAGCTGTGCTATGTTCAGAGGAGTGTGCTCAGGTGGAGGCTACAGACCCACACTGGTCCTGCAAGGCAGCACATCCTGCCTGGAGGCACATCTAACTTTTCTGCTTTGAAGCAACTGCTAAAAGTCTAAGTCAAAAGACAAATCCTACTGTTTAAAACTTTAGGAGTACACTGTATAGAGGATAAGAAAAATCAGTTTGACTCTAGTAAAGCTGCAGTGCATTATTGTGTCAGCTGCTTTGTTGTTTTCTACTCTGATAGAAGGTCTGTGTCAGGGAAATGTCAAAGTATTTTAGTAAAGAAAATTGCAGACATCCATCTTTAAATATACACAATAGGGATTTCATTGTCAGGCTGGCTGAGTTCTGAGCTCTTTTTTTGATGACATGTTTTCACCCATTTTCACACGTTTGCTAAGACTTAAAGAAAAGAAAGATAAGAAAAAATGTTTCCAGTGGACTAAGTAAACTTAACAGTTGATCAAATACATTTTAGTTTAATTATTAATTATGATCATGAGCAGATATCTTTGTATATAAATTGTATGCATAAAAGGGAAGCTATCATTGGCGAGTGCTCCTGATTTCTGAGTAAAACATCTTAGAGAATACCTATGATCCTTGTTCTGTCTTTCAAGATAAATATCAAATGTTCTTCTTCAAATCCTGGAGCCCTGCTGTCATGTATATCTGGTCAGGAGACACTTTATTTTTTCTGGTTATTTTTTAAATAGTGGCATTTTATGCATCTTTATATCAGCACAGAACTAAGGGGCTGTATCTCCACATGATAACTTGCTCCCTCTTTAAATGTCTACCTTCTTCCGTACTTCTTTAAAAGCAGAATGCAACTTTTATTTTGACTTCCCTGGCAGATGTGGCAGGGTGCACATCATCTTTATGGTGTGAAATGTAGCTCTGTCTTTGGGAAAATGTCAGAGGCAATTCTGAGGAAATGTCAGGTAAAACTTCAGGCTTAAGAAAAATACAGAACCCTCAGTTCCATGCTCAGGTCGGTGGCAGGAAAATTTTTCTATTAATAGTGTTGAGCCTTGTTTTTTCTTCATGTTGTGTGGGGGTGCTGTCATATGGGGAAACACAGTGTCTTGCAGTAGAGCACCAGCATGGTGTGGATAAGGGCTGGGACACAGCTCATCAGCAGCTGTGTGGTGACACTGCAGGCAAAGGGCCAGACTAACCCTGCGTGTCTCACATTTGCTTCAGGCCCTGATCCCCAAGAGGGTCAGTGCCTGTGGTGAGTTGAGGCTCCAGAGACTTGTTAGGCTGCATTAACACATTTCCAGGACTGAAACTGCAGAGAACACGTAGGGTGGCTCTTACCTGAACCAGATTCTATCATTACCTACACTAAAGATCCTCTTAAATATTTATTTAAAAATATATAAATTTCTAAATATATAAACCCCCCTGGTTGTGATATTTTTCTCTTCACTGCCACAGCGGCATAAAGAGAACTGAGTATACTTGAGAGCCAGCCTGGCTTCTCTACAAGACTTCTGGTTCTCTAACTCCATCCAACAGGCTCCTTGCCCTATGGACACAGTAATGTTGGTGTTTCCTGTCCCTACCACTGCTCCTTTAAAGGGCTGCTCAGTGCATATTGACTGGCTGCCTTCACATGAGGCACATCTACAAGGATCCTTCTCCACAGTGCAAAGCAAGACCCCAGCAGAGAGGCAGAGAGTCCAAGCCCCACCTTTGGGGCACCAAACCAGAGAGGTGCATCGTGCCTGGAAATGCTGGTGCTCCCCGGAGACAACCACCTTCTCTTATTCTGCAGCTCTGGTCCTACTTAAGGTTAATCCTGCAAGAAGGAAGGGAAAAGACTTGATTATGCAATTATTTGCAACTTTGAGTTACAGTGGTGCTATTTGCATACTGCAAAGAATGCGGCATAAGTATTTATCCAGACAGAATCCGGCTTCCCACAGTTACATGAATTTTTGGAATGTGATCAGTTTATGCTGAAATTATATGATGTTGGGGCTGCAGTTGTAGGGGAGGGAATTAGATGCCTCAAGGTATTCCTTCTCAAACTATATCCCTAATCCTCCTTAATTTGCTCCCTGGGAAGTATAACTTTGAAAAATATTTGTTCCTTTTGACAGAGTGGTGCTCGAATCAATATTTCAGAAGGCACTTGTCCAGAGAGAATTGTGACAATAACAGGCCCAACAGATGCAATTTTTAAAGCTTTTTCTATGATTGCACTAAAATTTGAAGAGGTAAGCAAATAATTTTTTTTTTCTCTCTTCAAGTTGAAATACAAACACTTTGAATTTTCTCATGTCTGCTTTAATGTTAAATAGGATTTGTTTAATGTTCTATTTAATAGCAATGAAAGTGGTTATATTTTTATAAATGCTTGTGGCAGCAATGCTGAAGAAAAATAATGGGTCAATTTACAAGATATTTGATCATTTCTTTTGCTTTTTGGAGGCTTCAGGGAAAAGCAACTGCTTCTATTAATCTGCACTAATAGTAGGAAAAATGTCTTGGAAAAATTCTATTCCCATTGTGGGTTTGGAAAGAATAATTGCCTAACTTTTAACTCTGTTTTTGTATGAATCCAGTTGGTATTGATGTAAATATTATATATATATCAAAACGAATATACAGCTCATTTAACTAGAAATTTTTTATTGTAAAAACAAACTATATGATTACCATTTGCCACATTTAAGCCTTGTCTTTTAAAACCAAATAAAGGCACTCAGAGTAAGTAAGGCAGGAGCTCAATTCACTGTAGACTAAGTGTTCTGTGCAGATATGTATCTAAATTGCTGAGATTTCCTTCAGTTTCATCGACCAGCTACAATTAGATATGGTCACCATTTTAATGGAGAACATCACAGAAAAGGCAGCAGTGTACAGAACGTGCACCCTGGTCACTCTGGAGAGGATTTAATTTCCTCTACTTTTGAAAATCGTATGTCTAGTCCAGGCAACTCTCCTGTCCTGTCTGGAGAGGCAGATGCCCCTGCAGGAAGTAGTCCACCTTCTCCTAGAGGAGGAGCTTGCAGACAGGTAGACTGAGTCACCTGCAGCAGAAGCAATGGGCAGGGTCTCTCCAGAATGGATTAAACTAGAGAGATGTTAATCCCTTTCTTAAGAGCTCTTATTTCTCCAAGTCAGCAAAGTTAGTCTCCACATCTCCCCACAGCACAGAGAGATGGTGGGATTGATGAGAATTGTCAACATGTGCCTATACTTACACATGGCAATTCTTCAACTTCAGAGCAACATGACTGGAGGAGAGCTTGTAAGTCACCAGATGCAGCTGTCTTCTAGAATCAACTGTATGTCTTGAAGTTGCAACTTCACAGCACGATCAAAAACTAGTTAGATTTTTTTCCATTTCCTGATACTGGGTCCTCAACTTCAGGTCTCTGATAATTAGACACCTTTTCCCTCCTCACCTGAATTTATTCATGAACAGTTCATGCAGCATTGTTTCTATGCCAGCGCTGGCCATTATTTTAGATAATTCTTGCCTTTCTGTCCCTGAGGATTCCCTTTCTAGATATGTATTTAGAAACTGCTTTTATCCCTGCACACCCTTGCTTTTGCCAGAGAGAGGGATCCAAGCACAGTCTTTCAGAGGATGCATTCCCCACCCCTCTCATGACTCTAGTAGTCCCTTTCCACCTTTTTCCAGTTACATTTTATATTAAACGTCTGTGTTAATTGTGGACAGGTTGCAAATGAAGTTCCACAAAGGTTTATAGGTTTATTTAACAGCATTAACAGTCCCCTGTCCTACTTTCCACGCTGTCATATCCCTGCCACTGCTGGAAGTGCCTCACCTCCTACTAGTGTAATGCTTTGCACACACCCATGCTTTGCCTGGTGTCCCCAGCTCCTGCTCAGGTGTTTTCACCTCTTCAGTCTTGACAAACATTCCTGTCAGGCTCCAGACAAATGAACTTCTTTTTTAATACTGCAAGTGTTAATCCCGTTTATATTTCTTCAGTCCTTCATGGGTTTTCAGATCTTCCTGTGTGATATTCCAAGCTTTCAGCATGTTAATAAAATGTCTTAGTTTTGTGGCATGGCATCTTTTATAAGAATGCTTGGGGTTTTTTTTGACGGTTATTAATGTAATAATAATGATTTTGAGGTTTAAGCCTGCAGAACCACACAAGTAATTCTGTCCAACCCAATTTCAAAACCTCCTATTTTCATCTCTTTCTCCTCTTCATCTCCTACTTATCATGGACCAATCCCTGTTTCTTCTAGTTTAAGAGGTAGCTTGGTGTACAGTGCTGTACCCTCCAGTCCAGACAATGCTGGAGAGAGCAGTGTCTCTACAGGAAAAACATGTTCCTCATCCTGTAAAATGCTGAGAGAATCATTAGCACGGATAATCCCTGACAGTTCCCACCAAAATGAGTACCCAGTAGAAGCAATGCTGCATTTTCAATACAAACATCAAACACTGCACGGCATCATATCCTCAGCTCACCACCCAACGCGACGTAGTCTTTGAAAATGCTGCAGGTAGCAATATGCAAAGAAAGCTGAAATTCAGGCATCTGGCTGGATTTTGTGCTTATTTGAACTTGCAGGTTTTAGAGGGTAGCCTGTGCTCTTCATGTGAGCATTAGCAAAGGAGTATTGGCACTCCCTGCAGATCAAGTACTTCTCTGAAATATCTTTATTTAGTTTTAACATAATTGATTTGTGTTATATTTAAAAGAACAGCAGTAAAGAAATAGTATTTGTAATACATATTGTATATATAATACACAATATATGTAATCTGTTAGGTTTCCTATAAATCTTCCTGCCAATAAAATGAGGTAACTGTAACACTCTGAAGGCAAAATAAAGTGCTGTTTCAAAAATTACAAATGAGCTAGCTACCAAGTGCTATTTTTCATGCATATCTTTTTGCTGGTGATTTCTTCAGCCATTTAAAAAATTCAGTCCAGCTCTTGTTATTGCAGCGCTGTTGAAACAGAAGAAAAAAGATGCATGTGCAAGACTGCTGCTTTGAGGGATCTTTTTGGTGTTATTTATGCATGCCCACATGAAGACCTTGAACCCTTAATTTCCACCCTACAGCTGTATACCTGGAGATAAGCAGGTCTAGGAAGTCCTAGAATGTTTTTCTCATGTTAGTAAAAATTTCAAAATGTGTCAGATGGATAGAAAAATGAGAAAGGTTGTTTGTCTTGTGGTTGCTCTATAGCCTTATATAACTCTGCTTTGACAGCCTTCCTAATGGAAGTTGCTTTTCTAGCAGTCTTCTGATGAATTTACAAGCTAAGAAGGTATTTACATAAATACCTAAAGTGTTCACTTCAGGGGAGAAAGAGAGCTGTTAGAAAATGACCCTAACCCAGGCAGACCACTGGAATTGCAAGAGGGGACATTTTAGCGCAGTCATTTTTGGACTGGAGGCTGAGACCCAAGAAATGCAACTGTAACTTCACTGGTGAGTGGGGCAGCTCTAGCTTTGCTTTTAAGTCTGCATAATCCTCTGAAAGCACATGGTACTTAAGCACTGGAATAACCAGCAGGCACATCTTGGTAATCAGACCTGCTCCAGATAAATAAGAAAAGGATTTTTGGAAACCTTGTTCCTCGGTAAACATCTATGAAGAACTTGCTCAACTCTAGGAGGAAGGAGAAAAGGAAGGTGTTAAAGCAATCAGGGTGATGCCTTTCTGACAAACATTAATTCTTGCCAGTACAACTGTGGTTGGTCCTTTGGTGGTCATTTCCAAGCGAGGAGCCACCTCACAGAATCCTCCTTGCTATGAAAATTGGACAGTTTAACTACTCCTTTGAAACCAGAAAGGAAGAATTTTAGTATGTTTTTTTTTTTCCTTGGAGGTTTGGTAGATTTCTGAGCTGCCAGGTTAGTTTGTCTTGGGAAGCCTTACATGCTATGACCCTGGGATGCAAGGAGTTAGGGATGCTGCTGGCACTTCAGCACTTCCAGGCTCCCAGTTAGCCTGTCTCGGCTGAGGAGCAGCCCACCAAGCAGGGAGAAAGCCACACAACGTCCAGTTGTAGTGTCTGCCAGAGCCCTGAAGAAATGGATGCAGTGCCAGCAAAAGTTAGAGATTAAGTAAGTAGGAATCTCCCAGTTTGAGAGATGAGTGTTCTGTGGGAAATTTTCCAGCCATCACTGCTCAGAAGCCTGCAGTTCTGAAGGGGATTTTTTTCTGCCTATTTCTCCTTTGTCATGTTTTTAAGCTAGAATAATTCCTGTATGCACTCCATGCTGCTGAGCCCCCATGTTTAGATTTTGCTCTTAAATGATGAGGACAAAACAAAGAGAACAGTGCCTTCCAGTTCCTGCAGAGTGCTTTTGAAGGTAGAAAGTTCAGTGAAGGCTTTGAGGCCAAGCTGCATATGATATGGAAGTAGGAGACATTATTAAGTTTCATGCTGTGTGGCTGAAGAGGATTATTCAGCTACAGGTTCCTCCACCTGACACAAACTTGATACAGTGAGATGGCATCTTGCAGCTGAAAAATTGGCCTAACTTTATCTCAGATACATGGGTACTGCAAAATTCTGTTATCCCTCTGGCTTTATTTTGGATTGCAGTCTCTCACTGACACAGCCACTAAACAGAATGAGAGTTACTACTGGCTGGCAGAGGAATGATTTGATAGCTGTCACATGCAGCAATGCCTTGTTCCATTCGAGATTTTATTTTCTTCTCGTTTAAGTTAATTAAAGTCATACCAAGCCTTTTCTTGGAGGGAAGAATGCTGCCATCATAATTGGGTAGGATTCAGTGCTGGTGTCACCAGGCTCCCACACTGGTTCAGTGAGTTGTGTAGAGTTGTAGAGTTGCTTGAAGTGCTGAATAGTTTTGTTGTTTGTTTTTTAATGATTTGGAGGTCTTGATTACACAATATAGGCACTTTTTTTTTTTTAACGATAGTCTTTATAAGCGTAGGAAATCACACCAGTTCTGTCTGCTGGAGCTCTTGTGTCATAAATGACTTAATAGGAAATGCATGTTTTCTCATTCCTGTCCTAATCTTTTAGTAACATTCCTGTGGAGAGTATGAGCTGTGCCATGCCACCTCATGGATGAGTCTTCTCAGCTCATAGCTAGTGTTATCAAAACACTCTGAGATTCTCCTGAGTTGTTGATCAGCTGCAATGCAGCTTGTGGCTATTTATTTTTTCATCCTAAGTTCCCTCAAAGCATGCCACTAATCAGTGGGAAGATAAGCTTTATCTTTTTCTCTGTGATGAAGTCTTTAGAGGGATTGTTTTGTCTTGCCTGCAAGATTTTGAACAAACAAAATATATTTAAAACAATTTAAACCTTGCAACAAGTAGTGTATTGAAGTGCTTATGAGAGTTTGTAATTTAGTCTCATTGGATAGTGGAATACACAGATGTATGTTACATTACCTGGACACAGGCAATTACAATTCTGTTGAGCTTTTTGAACTCTGGTTGTATAACCATAATGGAAAAGATTTTAGAAATGGTGTAGTGTTACAAATATTTACGGACCTGCTACAAAAGATAAAGTAAATCTAGAGGGCATCAGAAGACATCAAAATCATCTTATTTTCTCTGCTTCAGACCATTCACATGATCTTTGTCGTTTCTGAATGAATCAAATCTGGGAAGAGACGTGTGAAATGTAGAGACATATGACGCAGTGTAAATTTTCTAACTGAGGCGGTGAAAAAGAGACCAAAACAGACCAAAATGGGTTTTGGAAGCCTGTGAATCCGAAAGCTTCTTTACCTTTTCCATCTGTTTTGGCTGATCCAATGGCAGACATCACCTCCTCCTCCTAGTCCTGCCCTCTGGTCCCGCAGCATGGATCTTGCAATGCCAGACATCAAAAGGGCTCCCCTGGCACAAGCTGCTTCATGCTTACAGTGTACCACCGGCAGAGCTGTGGTGGGCTTTCCTTATCACAAAAACCAGCCAGCTGGTTGCACACTCCCCAGGTCTCCACAGACAGCCTGGGCATTTGCTCAGAGCCCCTGAGTGCTCAGCAGGAGTGACAAATCCCCCGCTAATACTCGCTGGCACTGTGATTGCAGGACATAAACGCTTCGATGACAAACAGCTCGGTGACAAGCAAACCACCCGTAACACTGCGGCTCGTCGTCCCAGCAAGTCAGTGTGGATCCCTTATAGGAAAAGGAGGTTCCAAAATCAAAGAAATCAGGGAGGTAAGTCTTGGGATGTGTGCTGGGGACATTGCCCAGCTCAGCATCCTACTGCAGTGTGCCCTGCCAGCATCACCCACTGCACTTTACTGATCACACTAACATGAGCTTGTGTCAACTGAAAAACCTGGAAAAGCCTTGCTCTGGGAGAAGCAGGGTGTCCAGCACAGATGGACTTGTACTTTCCTTGACACTAAAGTCCATGTATGAAATAGAGAAACAGCTTTATAATGTATAAAGTCTTTCATGCACAGTTAAGCAAAGCAACAGTGATAAATGGCTCTTCAAGTTTCTCTTCCAGCCAGACTCTTGCCCAGGAATAATCAAGGGACCCCAAGTCAAAGAGTTGCAGCCATTTCCGAATTAGTTACCACTCCTACAGTCAGAGAAAAGCCCAAGCACCATTGGGGATACCAGGCTAGTAGGTCTACTTTCTAGAAAAGAGTGATTTTCATACTTCCGTGTTTCTCCTTAATGTCACTGGGCCACAGGTGACCTGATCTGATGCATTCCAAACACATGCAGAATTTATTTTTAGTCTAGACTTTAGCTAGAGGTATTCATTCAGTGTGCTAGGATCCACTTTTTTGTCTAACCAAAAAATGCAAAAAGTACCATGCAATGCCTGTTTTAACTCTTCCACGCATGACTATAACAATACAGCACATGCCAAGCCAAGGATCTGGTGTTTGTAACCACTCATACAAGAAAATCAGGTGCATCCTAAGTTATATAGAGAAAATCTGAATAGGACATTTCAGAAAAATTGATTGTTTTTCTGGAGGAAGTGACAATATTCCTTCTAAATTTGAATTCAATCCAACATGGGATGAAGTTTTTAATACTGAGATAACATGTTGATCTGTTTTTTAATTTGCCTGTGTCAAGATGAAAGGCTTTTGACAGGCTCTACAAAGTTGAAACTCTGTTTTTTTAATCTAAAATGTTGATTCAATACAGATGGTTTTATGGAGCTTTTAAACTGATTTCTTAGTTGTGTTAAAATAGGAGCAGGCATGAGTGTGAACTGTGTGCTAGTGATTGCTTACCTCTAGGTTTTACAGCTGTCCATACTTTGGATTTTATATTAAATATTGGTAACTTCACTCAGAGCGCTGTGGGAATGTGCTCAGGACATAAGTTTTAAAGGTGAGATTGGTTAAATGAAGTGACTGAAGTGATTATCCTGGTGAGCATAGTTTCAGAAGCAATTGCCTATAGTCTGGTACAAGGAAGTAAAGGGATAGTGTTTGGCCAAATAGGTGTTTTGATAAGGCTAATGTAGCAAGAAATCACACTGCACATCTTCCCAAGCATAAGGGTAATGGACAAAATATTACTTGTTTCTTGCCACTGATGTATGACCAAAGTCAGAGAATGAACAAGATTAGCACTGGGAGTAAATGCATAAATGACTTTGTTGTTTGGCAGTCTTGTGCTGGATGTACAGATACCCAGGAATGTAGGGAAAAAGCAAATACCAGGAAAGAGGGGGAAATCAAGGAGCATCCAGCCCAAGATGTGGTCTAATTTCATCACACAACACACTGAGCAGTTGCAAAAGGAGAGTTCTTTTGTGTTCAGCCATGCACCCAGGAACAACATGTAGGGCTGCAATACTATTTTTGAGATAAGATTGTGAAAAAAAAAGAAAACAAAAGCATGAAGTGTTGATCAAATTAGGGTGAAAATCCAAAGTCTGTTATAAGGCACAGAATTGATACTTTGCCCTTAAACAGCACTGGTGAACAGAAGATGAAATCAGTACATTAATCCATCTTTGGAAAGAAATATAACACATGTGTTGTGTATAACTAGTAGGAAAAAAAATTAACTCCATGCTGACAGATGCAAAGTCAATGGCTACTGAAAATATTTGTATTTTGGAGCCCAAATACTGCATTGCAATATAAGTCAGGAATAAATCTTTCGTGCAATATGTTAAAGAGCTTAGTCAACATCAGATGCCTGGGTTTTTCTCTATTGACTGAAAAGGTCTTCTGTGTTTGTATTATAATGTCAAGGGTTGTTTGGGCCTCCTGTATTTTCTTCTTTCTTTGTTTTGTTTTGTTTTGGGTTTTTTTTGACTAAGACACACTAGTGCCAAGATCAAATATGAAAAACAGAACAAAAAAACCCCCAAAAGTGGCTCATTACTTTCTTGGGTTTATTAATGAGCTAAAAGTTGATGATATGCATATATTTAATCAACACTAATTATGATTTAGAAGTGCTTCTGTACCATATAGCATAAGGAGGCCCCAAATTTCAACAAGAGACACAAGTCAGCTATCAGTAGATTAAAGAGCCATTTATCAGTAGATTAAAGAGTGTCTTGTTTGATTAGCCAAGCTTGTTCAATTATTAGGGTTGTTTTCTTTTTATTTTTTTATTATTGAAGCGTACTTCATTTCACACTTTCCACTTTTTAGTCAGCATTGCAACTGTCTTTGGTTAAAATGCTTCTCCTGAAGTTCAGGTCGCAGTTTGATGTACTAACCTCCCTAGGGTGGTAGCGTTGGCAAACTTGCTTGAATAGCCAGATCCACGTCCAGGGTAGGAGTTTCCACACGTGCTCTACCACGTCCAGCAAAGAAAAGACAAAAAGTTTAGGGGTGCACCCCCCCCATTGTATCAGTGAATGGCTGGAGAGGTGCCATCGCCTGCATGGCAGTGACAGTGTCTTTGCTCTGTCTCTGCTGAAGTCCACAGGAGCCCAGGTGCAGGTGGCAGGGGACATGCTGCCCAACTCGACGGAGCGCGCAGTGACCATATCCGGCACTCCCGACGCCATCATCCAGTGTGTGAAGCAGATCTGTGTGGTGATGCTGGAGGTAAGCGGGTGCCGAGCATGTCCCTTCTCACTCAGGAGACACAAACACATTATTAATAATTGTCAATTGCCATGGGCTCCCCTGAGGTGCTCTCTGCCCTTCCCGTGCCAGGGATGTCCAGAGCCTCTGTAAACTCTGCTTTTCCTGGTGTTTGAGAGCCTCTTGCAGCAAGGCTGAGCAGTCAAAAGTTGTCATGACTGTGTTGAACAACAGCTAGGTCCAGCACAGTCATTCTGAAAGAAACACAGTTTATTCTGATGAAGAATAGGGCAGAAAACATCCAGGTCTTGTTTAAAATAGAAATAATTCTGACCAGCCAGGACTTTTTGCTTCCTTAGAGTCAGGTCATAGCATAAGACCAGTAAGTCATTTTTATGGCAGTGTTTAGATTAAATGATACACAAAATAAATTTGCATAAAAATCTGGGCATTTTAATCCTTGCTGAAAATGTCCATTATTTCCAAATCATTGACCATTTTCAAAACTGTTCCCATGTTTCCTGAAATGCCTTAACATGCTTAATGAAGCTTTATAGCTTCATCTGACAGTGGCAGTAATGAAACCACAGGTGTCACCATTGCCTGTTTAGGCCATGCATTCGAGTCCTCAGCTCTTCCCTTGAAGCCCAGACAGGAGGCCTCTAGCGTGCTTTTGGTCTAATGGGGTGGAGGGCAGGATGGGCTGGGCTGGGTTATTTGCATGCCTTGGTTGTCTGAGGTGACCAATATTTTTAAAGAGAGACATATTTTTAATACAAGCTCTGCTTCATTCTGCATTTTGACTGCTCTGTGTTTTTGTCTGCAGTCCCCACCCAAAGGTGCCACCATCCCCTACCGTCCCAAACCTGCCTCTGCACCTATCATTTTTGCAGGTGGCCAGGTAAGAGCAGACACCATTTTGGCTTCAGCTGGAAACCACACCGTCCTGGCCCAGCCTCAGCCAGCGCCTGTTAGTTTTCAACTTTTACTCTTTTCTTGCCTGGTATAGTACTGATGTGCTTTGTCTACTGTGTGTGCTTACAGTTTTGCAGGACAGGAAAGCACTGCATTGCAAACTTTACACAAAATTTTGACCATCTGGTATTTTACAAAGATATAACATTAACTTCTGTAATTAAGTAATTAATTACGTTAATTTAACATTAACTTCTGTAATTAAATCTGCCCTTCTGCAGATTGAGTGGTGTCCAAATCAGGAGCTCACTGAGTGTGGCAGCCCTGCTTCTTGTAGTGGTTGTTTTGGTTTTTTCTTAACTTGCAGCTTCATGAGCAGTATAAGCAGTTTTGTCAATTTTCAGAGATGATGAAACAGCAAGACATTTCTGCTAATGAAAAGTGTCATTTTTCTCTCATAGTTTTCACACTTTTTGGGATCAAATAGTGCATTTTGCTGTAAGGATTTACACACATAATTTCCACTGCTTGTAGTCCCTCGGGACCAAGTAGCAATGGAATTCCAAGGTGGTTGGAACTACTTACATGCAAGTATAGACTTTCCCAACCATGGTGTGGAACAGCCTGATTGATAACACAAGAACAGCATTCCTGTTTCTTTTTTTATGTAAGGAAGTTTTGATGATTCCCCCTTCACCTTAAGCTGCATCCATCAGGATTGTCATCTGCCTTTAAAAACCCACATGCAATTGGTTCTTCTGTGTCTTTTAGTAATGACTGAAATGGGTCTGCCAGCGTGTGACAGAGTCATAGCAGGAATGCTTTGCCATCATCCATTGCAGGGGGAATTCAGCTTTCACTGAAGAGCCAGTGATGAACAGAGCTGATAAATACCCTAAAAACACCATGGCACAGTCACAAGGGGACCTGTGTAGCCACCAAGCTTCGAGCAGTGGTGGAGGAGTGAGATGATGCAAGCCCTACCTAACTCAAGGGGAAATCGACCCCATAAATCCAGCCTACAGGAAGGCAGACATCTCTCTACTCAGGATTAACATATGTAAAGCCTCTCTGGCAGTAAGGCACCCCCACCCAACCAGATCTTCTCCCCAAGGTCATGCAAAGGTCTCTTTAAGGAATTCCCCCATTACCTGCAGGGTGGGACATCTGCAAGCAGGCTCCCCCTCCCACCCCATCAGCCTATCCGAGGTCATCACCCTGTCACAGGGTGTGTCCCACCTCGGGCAATTTGGAGGTCGTATGAGAAGCTGGATTTGGGGTTTCTGGTGAGGTTGAGTGCACAAGGTGCTGCTGGCATTGTTGGTGTGATGACCCATGCCACTACAATCTGCTGGTGTATAAGGAAGCTCCTGTGCCTCCCAAGCATATGCCAGAATGTTTCTGACAGCCCTTGTAATGAACTGTCTCTGATTTTTTTTTTTTGTCTCAGAGTTTTACCTTCTACTCTGTAATAATTTGTTCTGATGTATATCCAGATTTTCATAATCTGGATGTAGTAGCTTTCATCATGCTCAAGACTTCTCTGTTACTGGTTATCAAAATAAGAAATCTGCTTCCTTAGTGACCAAGGAAGCTGAATTGAAATGTAAAATAATATGCCAGAAACTGGTCTATGACTGAAAGTTCAGAATAATTTACTCCATATATCTCAGTTTACACTGCAGTGTTTTCCTTTAAGCAGTATGTGTGTGTATATATATGCAGCAGCCCATTCTACCAATGTTGTAATTGCCATTGCCTTCAAAGACCGTATATGATAACTCAAAAGCATTGAAACTGTTGCTAGAGGATGCTGAGCAGTTTGTATAAATAATTGACAGTATCCTATTTTCAGATCTAATAGCTCTTGTCATCTTCAGTTTTATCAGTTAAAAAAGTGTTCCCACTTTTCTAATGCAACCTTGTTGATGTGAGAAAGAGTGTAAGAAGGAGACACCTTCTGTTTGCTTTGAATTTCTGTGTGCTCTGACTAAGCAGAATTTTTAAGAAAATGCTTAAGGTGTGTTTGGACACCAGTATGGAAAGACACTTTAACCAGGTTTCATAAGTGGAAAATTAATACCAAAACCAATTTTTTTAGCACTGTTAGTTCCATTCAACCTTGCAGCTAAGCTATCAAAATTTACTTTTCTATTCTAAATTACATCATGGCTATCTTGAAAGGATTTTGTTTGTTTAACACTTAGTAAAATAAGTAACATTAGCAAAATATAATCTCTGGCTTTCCTTAAGAAGTTGGGGTTCTTCCACTCTAAGTATTGCTTTTAATTCTCTTGTGCTTCTTTGATACTGCACTGCATAACAAAACTAAAAGGAAACTGAACACTGCCATGCTCTGCCCTTATTTAGCATGTGCAATGGTTAAATTGGAAATTTCTACCTCATGTGCTACATTGGTGTTTAAATGGGCACTCAGAGGGTGCAGCTTTGCTTTATGCCTCTTTCCAGTATGATGGTCTGAATTGAGGAAGATGTGCAGACCAGGTCATCCCTGCAGTTACTTTGGTCAGTAGGAAGTTGCCCTTGACTTAGATCCATAAGCCCATGTGCTTAGTGGACCATTACAGGACAGTTGTCTTAGTAGCTTCTAATCAGGTTTGAGCTTAGCAAGCCTCAGCCCTCAGCCCCAAAACACATGGTTCCCCTGACAAAGGGTAAATGAGACAGAGACTGTTTTCTCAAGCTAAATCAATCAAATGACGTTTTGGCAGCCTAAGAAATTAAAACCTTTTCCTTCTCTCTCTCTCTTTTTTTTTTCTTTTTTTTTTTTTTTTTTTCTGGGGAAGAAAATTCAAGACCCATCTTGTCCATTCTGGTTTGATGGTTTTCATGGACTGCCAAGCAACCAAGTAAACCTGGTCTGAGCACTGAATGTTCATTGTTTTTGTTACTTCTCCAGTTTGTTTGCTTCCTTCTATGTACACATGGAAGTATGAGGGAGAAGAATGATGAGGGAAAGGGTGACCTCTATTAGGTTTGCTTATGACTTTTTTGTGATGGGTTCTTGCTGGTTTGCAGACCACTGCTTGGAAAACAGCCTTGTAAAAGAGCCTTGTAAAAGATGTTCTCTCAGCTGCGTTTGAAGTACAAGCTGAGACCAGAAAAGACACTTGTGATCCAGCACAGACGCTCAGACACCGGAGCGTGGTTTCCAAACCTACTGTGTGCTCATGGACCCAGCTGTAACCTCCCTGAAGCTGCTGCTGTGCTTGGCTGAGCACAGAGTCCCCTCCCCACTCAGGCTGCCCTCATTTGGTGAAACAGTTAAACAAGTTTCACTTGCTTGAATACATGTTTCCTTTAGACCCACTGATGGTAGTGATCACTTGTTTATGTGGACTGGAACCTTTTCTTGTGATATATAACCCATCAGTGATGCCCATTCCCTATAGATGCACATGCATGTTTGTCCATGAACCTCCCGTAGAGCCTGGTACACACACTTCTCCCTTGAAAACTGCTCATGTGCATAATGCTTGCCAGATTGTGGCCTGGCTTTATAACTAATTTAAAAACTAAATTAAATGTTTCTTCTCCAGAAGGGAAATTCTCCTGCAGAAATGTGCATCATGCAGTTGAGACATTAAAGGTTTTAATATCCGAACTCCATTAAATGAATTGTTTTATCATTTGCAGAGGATTCATTACTTTCTAAGAGGCCTTTTGTCAAATAAGCATTTTGCAAACTAAGCTAATCAGCTCTGTTCCTGTTTGTAATTCTCCCACTACAAATATTTATGTTATAATTTGTCCTTCTGCTTTCCTGCCTAAGTACAAGCACATTAAAATTTTTCTGACATGCCATTCCTTCATACGTAATAGAAAATCATAAACTCTCTGCAGTTTGTTTTCTGTAGGCCTCTGCAGAGTTGAACAGGACCAGCAGGAGTGACAAAGAGGCTGTGCTAACTGGTGCCAGGCATGCCACCCTCACTCATGCTTTTTTGCCCCCACACCTCACCCCAGTGCCTCCAGAAATGATGCCAGAAACTACATCCCTTGCACTGCTCTTGTGGTGCAGAGTGGCTGGATTTGGAGGGAGGATATTTGGCTTGTTGTGGAAGATAAGACTACCCATTGTGATGGGGGGTCTCCATGATGCTCCTGTCTCCAAACTGGCCTGCTAGCCCTGTGCCCAGGCTCTGCAGGACAGGCTGCCATCAGCACACGTGCTCACTGGCACAGCAGCCTGGGCATGAACCCCGTGAGGTGCCCCAGGGGACACTGTTGCTGGCACTTGGCATCTGTGGCTGTCAGCAACCAGACAAGGTGGCTCAGAGCTGGCTGGCACATGGCTCTGCACACACGTGGCAGTCAGGAGCTGGAGGACGGGCCAGGCATCCTCTGGTCTGTCCCCTCCTCACTGTGCCTCTTGCTGCTGTGCCATCAGCATGTCCCTAGGTGCAGGGGTGTCACTGGCCACCCCCTGTGCTCCTCGACCCCCTCAGTGTCCTCAGCTCTGCTCTCAGCAGACAGAGCTGGACTGAAGAGAGGTCCTGAGGGCCGAGACCATCAGAGCTCAGGCAGGGCACTTGGCGTTCTCTGCTTGCAACATGGCAGCCTGACAGAGACTTTTCTGTACTGTACCAAGGGTTATCGAGCAGCACAAGACAATTAAACCTCACTCAGTGTGGAAGGCAGTGCAGGTGGCATTTGCTGGGGGTGGGCCATGGGAAGTTTTTCTGATGACAACAGGAATGCTGCTTGTCCCACCTGACTAACCCATGTCTTAACTGTGCTTGTTGTTTCCAGGCGTTCACGATTCAGGGGCAGTATGCCATCCCTCATCCAGACGTGAGTCCAGCACATGTAAATTACTCCCTTTTTGTTCCTCTCCCTCTTATTTGTTCTGGGCAGCATTTGCTTTCTACACTTAGCAATAAAGACACCTAAGGACACCT
The DNA here is from genome assembly GCF_029207755.1 of Chamaea fasciata. Lineage (NCBI taxonomy): Eukaryota > Metazoa > Chordata > Aves > Passeriformes > Sylviidae > Chamaea > Chamaea fasciata. The sequence goes on along the minus strand of NW_027094086.1, from coordinate 64,923,495 downwards.
TTCCTGACCAACACACTGTATAGCCAAGTGTTAGCCCAGCTGCATCTCTTACCTTGTGTAGTAATTGCTAGAAAGTACAATGGCCCAGGAACAAATGACATTTTTCTTGGTCTTTTTTGCATGTGATATATTTGAGTTCTTTTAATATGTAATTCTACAGTAATTAGTTAATATTAACAATAGCCATTACATGTAATAACAGTAGAGATGTCATTTATAACAAGTTTGGTTTTTTTTTTTCTTTTCTCTACGGTAGATTAGAATGAATGATTAAACCTTTTATTTTTCAATATAATTTTAATTAATCCAGTTTTAGAACACGTAAGATGGTTTCTCTGCTCTGAAATAATTCCATTTGATTGGTTAGTTCTAATTTCCCATCCTGCCCTGCAGTTGACCAAGCTTCACCAGTTGGCTATGCAGCATCCCCCCTTTACTCCCCTTGGGCAGACCACCCCTGGTTTCCCTGGTACGTACCCATGACCCCCTGGGGATGTCCTTCTTCTTAACAGCTTTGTTTCCTGTGGTCATTACATCATTTTAATAATAAATGTGGTCAATGACCAGCAATCCTTCTGTTTTTACATATTAATCTCTTTTCTTCCCTCCCGTACCTCTGTTACAGTTCCTTTCATCATTACTAAAATGTGCTTTGTTTGTTACTTTTATTAATCACAACTGCTTCATTTGTGCCCTTGGCTAAAAGCCCTGAGTTTCTTCTGTTCAATCCTCACAAAGTTATTGTGGACCATACAGTATGTACCAGTTGGTTCTGAGGGAAGTGCTTGGGCGTGCTTCTTGTCCATGCTTTGGTGACATGGATCAGAGAGAAGCAAACATGGGAAAACAGTTTGTACTCATGGCACAGAAACACCAGTTAAAGAAACTGTGGCATGCTGAAAGTTGAATTCTTGTACAGCCAAATGTCTTGAGTGCATCTGTAATCATCACTGCTGGGACAAGTGTCTCACTTCCACTAGATAACGCAAATATAGCTACAAAATGCTATGGAGATTTAGTTAAGGACTTAAAATTTGCTCCATACTTAATAAAGCTGAGGCTGAATCCTTGATTGAAGAGTGAGAAGTCACTTAAGCCTGCAAATGAACATTTTTACTGTGCTTCACAACATACATGCTTGGCATCTAAAAACTTCACAGAAGTGCATCTGTACTGGTACATGCTTTGTATGGCAAATAACATTTTATCACATACATCACAAATTCTGTGAGCAACTTGACTGTTTGATGTTCACTGTGAACTAACCTTATGCAATTCATAATTGAATGTAAACAAAATGAGACACTTTTTTCTAGAATATTTATTTTTTGTATATCATAGTTAGAATTCTATTTTTGGCATATCTTTACAGATAAGACAATAAACACAGAAAAAAGGAGAAGAGAAAAATTCATTACATCAAAACATACTTTTGTTTCTTTGTGATGTATCTGATAAAATACCTACAATACTAAATGGCCTTTCCTAGCTTTATATTTTCCTTATTCTTGTCATTAACATCCTGCTCCTTAATCTTTTCCTGGTTATATTTGTGAGATGTACGTTTCTGTAATGTTACTGTGTGTTAGAGCAGTAATTCCATTTTTCCTGAGCATTTTCCTTTTGTCCACCCAATTTACAAACAAATGTATGCAGCTTAGAGTACTTTGTCCATTTCCCTTCCAAAATTACCCTTCCCAACATTTCTTCAGCAACTAATCCCACATATAGTTGCCAGATTTTCTTAGGTAAATTTCTTTGCCTTTTTTTCTTTTTTTTATTATTTTTCATAAATATGTATTTTGTTTAACTAATTATTCATTTGACATTCACTTTAATTTTCCATATTCTAGAATTCCTAGTAGACAGGTCCAATTTCAGCCATCCATTAATTTCTCAATTGATGTGTTTAGAACAAGCTTTGGAGACTATTTTTAGAGGAAACCCTTCATTTTCTAGAAGCTTTTTATGATGACCCTGTGGAATCTCATTTGACATTTGTTGCTTTGGTGGGTTAAAGGTTAATTAAAATAAGACTCATTTAAAATGACCCCAGCCCTCTGAGTTTTGCATCCTTTGCTTTTCTGTTTCACTAGCAGTTCTCAACTTTTCTTTGCTCCTTTCTTTTTTATTTTTTTTCCTCTCCTTTCTGTATGTTTCCTTCTTTAAAATTTCATTTGTTGTGTTTTGCCCTTCTTGCAAACAGCTGGCGTAACATTTTCCCTCTGTCCCCTGAATAGGACTGGATGCCACTACTCCAACCAGTTCCCATGAACTTACTATTCCCAATGATGTAAGTGGACCAATAGTCCGTATCTCTTTCTCTTCTCTCACTCCTCTGCCACCAGAGGGGACACCTCTAATCTTTGGCTGATCTGTAAACACCAGCCCCAGAATAAACTGTGCAGCACTCAGCCTGTGGGGAGGGGTGTGAGGGGTTGGTGAAGTGCTGGATGGCAGCAGCAGGAGTGACTGTCCTCTCTCGTGCCCCTCGGTGCCAGTGCCACGGGGCTTCACCGGCTTCACGGAAGCCTGGGTTCCCAAAACTCATCTCTCAGGTGGCACTGGCACGGGTGGTCTCAGCAGAGGGGCCAAAGGGGGTGGAAGAATGTGCAGCGGCATGTGCTCTGTGTTGGGCTGGAGTCCTCCATGCCCATCTCCACTGAACCCCACACTTATCCAAGATGGCATTTTTCCTGAGCCAAAATGCTGCTTTGGAAATGCAAAGGTGCAGTATAGGGGTTTATTTGAAAAAACAAGGGCTAGAAACACTCCTGCTCCAGCAGCTCTGGGTTGGCTGTGATTGACAAGCCCAGTGTCCATGAGCAACATGGTGCTGAATCTTAAAACAGTTCAAAATGCCCAATATGCTGGGCATCACATAAAAATGCTTTCCCCTTTAATTCAGTTTCATTGCACACAGGGTTAGAGTCTTTTTACAAATGAGTCACTTGGAAAATGCCAGTTTTCCCCTCCATTAAAAAAAAGCTTTGAAGCATGAGTGGGATCACAAATAGCAATTATATTACTTAAGAGATACTTAAAATATTGTACAATCCCTGTTAAATTCAGTGGCAATGACTTACCGTAAGAAAAAACTACAAAATCACAAAGAAGTGGAGGTGTGAGTGCTGTGATTTCTTAAGCTTTCTGTTACATAAAAAATTCCCAGCTGATTTAGCAGTTCCTGCTTTGCAACCAAGCTCATTTTATGTTGAGTATTTTTTAGGAGCACCTTCTTTATCCTTACAGCACAAATTTCTTAATTTCACTTTCAGGCAAATGTTGTTCTTGCCATCAGAGATGTAAATCCAGGGTCACTCTTATGACCTACCTTCTTTTGGGGTTCATAGCAGAGAAAAAGAGGGAGAAAGTTGGCCCTGGGTCCTGTAGTGCAATAGAAAAATTTTTAAATCATCAGTTTCTCATCCATGTAGTGTGAAATGCCCCAGCTCAGCACTGTCAATGAAAAGCAAACACAATCCGCACGATGCTTCTCACAGAAGGTTTTTCTGGCTATGCAGTGTGTGTCTTGCTGTTGTTGCTAAAGGAGCAAAGCCAAGCCCATGGGGTTAGGCTTTGGAAGAGCCTGCAGGAGCTCTACAGGCAGAGAGGGGGAGTTCTGATGTTTGGATGGTGTCAAGGTATGCATTAGAGGACCAAAAGGTTGGTGCTTCCCACCTGAACTCTGTGTGCCTGTCTGTGTGTGCATACCCAGGGTTCCGGAGCAGAGGGAAGAACAGGTTCTTGTCCTATCAGGGAGCAGAAGCTGCTTGGGAATTTTGCAGGTGCCTTTTCTGCAGTCTCCCAGTGTGGCCATGCATTCTGGTGTCCCGTGTCCCCATCACAGCTGCACTAGGGCTGCTCTCCAGGCAGCCCAGTGCCAAAAATATATTTCTTTGTGTCAGCAGTGGTGTGACCAGCAGGACCTGTGCTTGGCTCTGGTGAAGCCACACCTCAAATACTGACTGTGTTCAGTTTTGGGCCTCACAGTTCAGGAAAGACAGTGAGGTGCTGAAGTGAGTCCAGAGAAGGGCAATGAAGCTGGTGAAGGGTCTGGAGCACAAGCGTCATGAAGAGCTGCTGTTGCAGCTGGGGTTGTTTAGCCTGAAGAGAGGAGGCTCAGGAGGGACCTTACTGTTCTCTGTAAATATTTGAAAGGAGACTGTAGGCAGGTGGAAGTTGTTCTCCCAAATGAGACATAGGAAAAGAGGAAATGGTCTCAGGATGTTACACCAGAGGAGGTTTAGATTGGATATAAGGAGAAATGTCTTCACTGGAGAGGTGGTCAGACATTGAAACAGGCTACCCAAGGAGGTGGTGGAATTGCCATCTCTGGAAGAGTTCAAAAGGACAGGTGGAAGTGTTCAAATTGACATTGGAAGTGTTCAAATGGACTTTGTGGATGTGACCCTTGAGGACTTGGTTTAGGGGTGAAAGGATGGTGCTGGGTTAATCATTAGGCTCCATGATCTCAGAGGTCTTTTGCAACCTTAATGATTCGAAGAGAAATGAGGCAATGAGGGAGCAGGGTGGGAAGGCACCAGCACCATCAATCAGATGCTCTGTGTGTGTGGAGGGAGGTCAGGGTGGGAGAGGCAGCAGCAGCTGTGCAGCAAAGCCTGCGTGGGCAATTTGACTTTGTTTTCCCAGTGAGCATCTCCCAGTCCCAGTGTTGACGGACAGGTCGTCAGTGTGGCACAGTGATTGTTTATGTGACTGAAGGGGAAGGAAGCTGCAGGCAGCCCTGAAGCTGCCCAGGGTTTGTCCCCTGCCTGCTTCAGCTCCAGGGATCCCCTGTGCTGCACAAGTTCCACAGCTTTCTTATCATTTGTGCTAATCTGTAAAAAAGTCCGGCACATATGAGAACACCATGAGACTTGCAAATATCTACATGCTTTGCAGCTACCAGAGAAATCAGCTACATGTGCTACATACTTTTTCATACTTTTTAAGACCAAGACAATGATCAGCATGCGTCAGTAAAAACATGATAGAGCAAATCAGATATAAAGACAATGAGACTAGAGAGCCTGGTCTACAGCAAATAGATATTAATAGCCTTTTACAAATTACATAGCTTTGTATTAACATAAATTTTCCTCACTCCCTCTGGCATTTAGGCAGTGACAGAAATTGATTTTTCTGTTATTAATAATTTCTGTAACAACATGATGCTGCTTTCTTCATACTGTATGCTGACAATTGCAGTTAACCTGTTGCTCAATAACAAAGAGATACTGAAGAATAAAAAAATGTACGTTTTACAGAAAGCTATTTTCCACATGCTAAAAGCTGAGGCTTCCTCTTCAAATAATGAATTCAGAAGATTTGCCTTTCTAGGCTTTTTCATAACTTCTGTGTAACTCCAAAAAGAGAACAAAGAGGACAGTTCTCCCAGTTCATCTCAGAAGTCACCTTGGTCCTTACCTAGTATCTCATTTTGCTCATCAAAGCCTCTTACAGGGGCATTTGGTTGCCTTTCTTTCCTTGCTGGGATCTTGTCTGTCCTTCCACTGCTGCCCAAGTTACACAATATAAGTATGTTTCACCTAAATCCCAAAATAAAGTGGCATGAACAGGTCCTTAAAAGAACCTTAAAAGAAAGAAGATGGCACCCTTAGGTGTAGATATTAGATGTCTTAAGATTTCATAAGTGAATACCTCAAACATCCATTGAGAGTAAATGAACAAACCAATAATAATCTAAAAATCTGTCTCATTAAAATTAGGCATATTTTGCATATATGTGGAAGAGGCAGTCAGGGAGAGGCAACAGGAAACAACTTACCCCACAGAAAGCACCAAGAGCATTTTAAGGCAGCTGTTAAATCTCATCACTGCTCCATAGAAACAGAAGTGTTCATCCATCCAAGATGGATATGGCAGACTTGAAAAATTGCCTTTATTTCCCTATAGCACCTTAAATACTTCCCTGCCAATAAGTAGGACCCATATGTGCAAAATGTTCTCAGAGCAGGCCACATGCTTTCTCAGTTTTCTACATGGCTTACTGCAGAGTCTGTGCAATTATTATGGTCTAGATTTTGCATTGTTGTGGCAAGGAAATTTCTTAACATTATTATTGTTTTACTCCTAAGAGGTACAGAATATTTAAACATCTTTTTCCAGACCCTGATGCAAGTTTGTAAAGAACTATATTCTGCCTCATCAGATATTTCCCCCTATAGAGTACTCTGCCCCGGACCTTCTAGTTGAAAAACATAAAACAGACCAACTCCAACCTGAAGCTGAGTTTCAGCCTCTGTCTTTCTGAAAAGAGATTGAAGAGTCTCCTTTATGATGAGCATCTGCTTGCTCAACTAATGCAGAGACTTTGTCAAAGCAGATGGACTTCCTCTGTGTTGGCAGTGGGGAACCAGGGGGAACCATGAGTGCCTGTGGACAGGTGTGGCCAACCCCTCTGCTCCTGACAGCAGATACCAAGTTGCAAAGGCTAATTCTTGGCCCTTTTTACAAGCACTACATTATAAGAAAGGAAACTGATTCTTTTTTGCCAGTGTTTAAAAGCTCCATGCCTTTTCCTGTGGCAGTCAATGCTCTCCAGCATTGAACTCTTTTATTAGACTCTGTCAGTGCTTTAGCATTATAGGAAAATGTGTGTGTATGTATATATATATATATATACACGTAAAGAATTCATATTCAGCATTATGGGGAGGATTTAAAAAATGGAAGAGAGGTACCTGAACCAGAGATGCCATAGCATGTTGGGAACAACTATTGGCATCAGTAATTTGAAGGTGGGAGGAATTATAGGAGACCTTTGAATCCCACCCTTTAAGAGCCCAGACTCCTGATGACTCAGTGCTGTTTCCATTTGTGCCAGCAGAACTTTACTGAAGAACAGAGTAAAGCTAGAAAAAGGCAAAAAGCAGAACATATGTTTTTGGGTAAGTTTGTTTCTAGTTTTTTTGGCACAAGGAGAAATGAGGTATGTTGAGGTCAGGGAAGAGAGACACAGGTGATCTAGAGAAAGTGGAAAGGGAACTATTTTTACCTGGTGCTCACAGATCAAGAAGGAGGGTACACCAGTTGAAATTTTGGGGTGTACAAACAAATGGTGATACTTACACACAATACATCAACAAGCTCTGCAAGTCACTGCCATTGCCCTTGGACAGTGAAAGAAGAAACTGGTTCCAAAAGCAATTGTCAGACAGATGGACTACAGAGCATAAAGGCAGAGATAGCAGCTATTGCTCAGGTGGTCTGTAAGCCTTGATGCACATCTGATATGAGCTCTTCCAGCCAAGTCTCGAGAGAGTCAAAATACATATGCATATACCTGTACATACTATGTGTGTGTGTATGTACATATGTGTATATTATAGATATTTATAATAGAAATATTCAAAGAATCACAGAGTGGGTCAGGTTGCAGGGACAGCAGTGCATTGTCTGATCCAACCTCCCTGCTCCAGCAGGGTCACCTTAGAGCACATGGCACAGGATTGTGTCCAGATGGTTCATGAATATCTTCAGTGAGGGAGACTACACAACCTCTCTCATCAATCTGTTCCAGTGCTTGGTCACTCACACAGTGAAAAAGTTCTTCGTCACATCCAGATGAACTTCCTGTCCATCAATTCTTGCCCATTGATTGTCTCTTGTCCTATTGCACGGTACAACCAAAAAAAGCCTGGATCCACCCTCTTGGCACCTGCCTTCAGATACTGACATTCATGAGGTCACCTCTCAGTCATCTCTTCTCAAGGCTACACAGGCCAAGTTTCCTCAGCCATTTCTCATAAGAGAGGTGCTTCAGTCCTTTACTCATCTTTGTGGCCCTGCACTGGACCTGCTCCAGGAGCTCTATGTCTTTCTTTTCCTGAGTAGCCCAGAACTGGACACAGCACTCCAGATGTGGCCCCACCAGGGCTAAGTAGTGGCAGGATGACTTCACTTGATCTGGGGGCAGTGTTATTTATTCTTAATGCTCCCCAGGATCTCATTGTCCTTCTTGGCCCCAAGGGCACACTGCTGGTTCATGGACAGCTTGTTGTCCAGCAAGACCCCCGGGTCCTTCACCACAGAGCTGCTTTCCAACAGGTCAGCCCCCACATTTGTTGAATTTCAGAAGGGTCCTCTCTGCCCATCTCTCCACCCTGTCCAGGTCCCTCTGAAGGGCTGCACAGCCCTCTGTGGTACCAGCCACTCCTCCCAGGTTTGTGCTGTCAGGGAACTTGCTGAGAAGGCCTCTGCCCCTTCATCTGAGTCACTGATGAACAAGTTAAACAATACTGAGCCCAGTACTGAACCTTGGGACACACCACAAGTGACAGGCCTCCCTGGACCCTGTGCCACTGATGAGTATATTTATTAGTAAGTATAGCATTTGACTACAGTGTATAGTAGGCTTGGTAACATAGTCTGTGGTAGGTTTGGCTCCTCTCCCAAATGGGCAAGAGGTGTTTGGATGCAGTTTGACATGATTCCATCTCAGAGCAAAGCATCTCAGGCATGTGTCTCTATGTAAAACCAAATGCCCATAACCAAATGTCCCTTGAACTTCTTCAAGAACACATCAGCTCTTGAATACTCAGATACTGCTCAAAATTGGTGTAAGTAACATGTAATGAGAAAGGCACCCCGGAGAGAGCGCAAGCCCTCACCACTACTATTCTTCCTGCCTGGCAGATGGAATTGTGTGACAAGCCACAGGCCGTGTCTTAGAAGGTGTCCAAGCATCCTGTTGTCACAGCAATGAAGGGTGACTTTGGAGAGCTTCAGGCCAAAGGTTACCAAACCTCTCATCCAGACACCATCATCACCAGTGTCCTTGACCAGGGTGGATTGAATCCTCACTACCTAACTCAAACTCAGCTAGGAGATGGCACGTACTTTGCACTGACCCACCTGGGTGACAAGCTGGGCATCACTGGAGGACCCCCAGCACATACAAGTGGCAGCTTGCTGAGTGACCCAGCAGGTTCCTTCTCTGCCTGTGCTCTGGTGCTCTCCTGGCCTGCGCCAGCTTTGCTCCCTGCAGACCATAGAGGCCAGTGAGACTGAGGCATCAGAAGCAGAGGCTTAAGGGATCCCTGTGCTGCCCACAGGTAGCCAGTGCAGGCACACTGGTGCACACACAGACAGGCCAGAGGCTTCCTGGTGAAGCACACACCAGTCCTCTGCACTGGCATGTATAGTCAGTCACACACTAGAGAGATCCCTGGGATAACGACCGGGAGCTCAGCAAGGCCCTCCTGTTGTAACAGGATGGGAAATCCTGTGTGCATTTCCTGCCACCCCATTTTTCCCCCCTCGTGGTTGCTCCTCATGTACTTGTCACAACTTGGTCTTTGTTTCAGCTGCCTGGGTATCCACTTTGACTTTCTGTTTGTCCCCAAGTCTGAAGCAAGGATTGCGTTCGGAGGTTTTTCTTCTTTTGATAAAATGTCTGAACAATGTGAATCTGTTTCTGGCCAGTTACTCCAAGTACTACAGTACCACAAAGGGTAACACGGCAGGACCTGAAGCAGTAGGAAGAGTGGGAGGGGAAGGGCAGTCTCTGCATCTTGGCATATCCTTCTGCAAAACTGGCAACATTATCCCAGCATGCACAGACTTGTAGAGATAAGTTTCTATTTTCTACACATTCTGCCCATGGCTGAGCTTCTCAGCACCCATCCTTCCTTAACACAGAACAAAACCCCCCTCCTCACCCTTACAGAAACCAAAATATCTCAGCCTCAGCTGCTGGCTCCATGCCCACTTGCACCTGGGGGATCTCCATGCTGGAGGAGCAACACCCGGGGATACACGACACATGCAGAGTTCAGGCTCATTTCTATTCACAAAATTAGAGTTTGGGTAAGCTTCTGTAAAGGAAGGCAGACAAATTTCAGTCTCTTCCTCTGCCTGCTTCTGCCTGCAGTCAGAGAGCTGTAAATCCCACTGACTTTAATGCACAGTACCTCGCCAAGCAAGAACCACGTGTACCCAGGGAGGTGTAGGGCTGTCAGCTCTCTGGAAGGGTGCAGAGCCACACGCAGCAGCTGTGGATGGTCAGCCTGACTTCCAGCTGCTCTTGGCTTGCTGCTGCCACTGGCAAGTCTGTGCCAGGGCTGTAGTTTGGTTTTCTCATCATCAGAGCACGCGGACATTTTCTGCCATGGGAGACAATGAAGTAGTCTTGAATTACCTGAAATAAGACACTGACTTAACCAAGTAGCAGCAAAACTGGATCTAGAGGCATATGACCATAGATCCAATAGACTGCACTAATGATTCCTCCCAAACAGCAGAGCAAAAATCTTTTTGTATTGCTAGTGAGCTGCTCATAACCATGTTTTTAGCAATACTACAGATTGCAGTTAAGTGGTTTTTGCTTGTGTCCGTGGCACTAATCTCAGTCTTTGTCCCACTCCAGTTAATAGGCTGCATTATTGGCAGACAAGGCAGTAAGATAAATGAAATCAGGCAGATGTCAGGAGCGCAGATCAAGATTGCTAATGCCACAGAAGGCTCCGCAGAACGACAAGTTACAATCACAGGATCCCCTGCAAACATCAGCTTAGCACAGTACCTCATTAATGCAAGGTAAGTTGGCTTTGTAAGTGATCATGCTTCTGCCAGATTGCTCTGTCTGCTCTCCAGCAAATGTCTGTCCTGGGTAGATCCAGAAAGTTGCTTTGCAGTGTTCATTTTGCATAGTATTACTCAATTCCTAATGGTTTGTAAAGCCTGTATCATTAGAACCTGTGTTTGCTGTTGGTTTATATGGAAAGGAGCTTAATCTGGTGCAATTCTGGGTACACGTTAAATGACAAAAGCTGCCAAATCTGAATACTCATATTAGCATCCACCTAAAATATTGGTGGATAGATTAAATGAAATGACAATCATAAATTGTTTAGAGGAAAATACTTTTCACAGACCCATTTTACTGTCCTGAATGGCAAATATAGTGAAACAGATTGCAAAATAGATTTAATTTACCAAGTGGAAATTGCCACTCAGAGTTGATAAACTGACATTAGGTTGTTGAAGAGGCACAGGATTTACTTCTTCAGAGACAGCACCACAAATCTGTAAGAAGCATTCCCTAATGAGACAGGGTGAGACAATCTGCTTCTCCACTTCCTGGTCCCAGAATTAATGAAAGCTCTGGCTGTTTAGCTAAGCCATGGTGATGGCTTAGGTCTCTTAACAGTTTTTATATGATTATTTAGAAAAATATTAAAATTGATCCCACTTTTATTTGCAATTATGTAGAGAAGAAAGTGCAATGGATATAGTGCTGTCTCATAAATCTACTTGTAAATGCTGGACTGAGGCAATATATGGTGGGGGAGTGGCTGTGTAATTTATGGCGCTTTTTTTCTTTCCTTTTCTTTTTTCCCTCCACAAAAATACTGTGATATGACTCGAGCTTTGTGTTTAACTATGTTTGCTGTTAAGGTAGTACAAAGTATGTGATTTATGTGGGAGCTGCAGTCACAGCAGGTCTGTGGCTTCCTGTGGCCAAACCTCCTCTCCATCCCAGTTTTGTAGAGCACCACTGCAATGGCTGGAGTGGAGGAACAGGATGTTTGTGCAGCTCTGTGTTATAGCAGACAAAAATACTCCTTTTTATAATTTAGTCTGAAAGCAGCTTCCTAGAGAAAGATATATATAGGGGTGGCACTGTGCAGACTAAGATAAACCCTTTCCAGAATCTTAAAACAATCTACAGCTCTTTTGATTTATATTCTTTGTAGCAAATATAAGGCACTTCCATAAGCCCTGTAATCAAATAAAAATGTGTTCCCTCCTTTAACCCTTAAGGATATGTTCTTCTCTTGGTGTTCAGGGATTCCCCACACATCGAGACGAGACTAGATCCCTTCATTTTTAGTTGCACAAACACCATATGGCATGCATCTGGATCTCGGAAGATAACAATTTAGGATCTTGAAGACAGCTAAAGCATGCAAATAAAATAATGCACTTATTAATGGAGTTGCAGTGAGCTGCTCACCAGAGACAGAAACTCTGGTGAACAAAACTGTTTGACTCACTTTAGAAAAGTCTATGAACTCTCACAGTTCTGTTGGTTACTGTTTAATGATTCTTGTGGTGGAATGGGATCTTTATGAGGTCTTTTAACATACTTTCGCAAAGAAGAAAACTCCTCAGCAGTCACATACCACGGATCTCTATCTATACCCTGTGAAACCAGAAACAAAGAATTTTGCTGCGGTTAAATTTCTAGATAGAAGTCATTTGTTAACATCATCTACAATAAACCATCATATATTATTATGTACCATGTGTTGGAACTGTATTTAGATGAAGTGACTTCATTTGTAAATGAAGACTCTTAAAGTAATGTGTAATAAATTAAGCTGTAAGGTAACATAGGCAATTAAGGTGGCTTTTTCATTTTAAAAAGAGACACTGTTCCAGACCTCTCCTTTCACATGAGACATTGCTGTCCAGCCAGGTGCCACCACAGCAGCAGTGTGAATTCAGTCACACTGGAGGAAGACTGAGAAGCTGTGAGGCAGGTGGGAGGTTTGCTCTAGTGAGGTTTAGGTGCTGGGGCAGGACAGAGGTGCAGAGCCAGGCTGCTGCTGCTGCTGCCGCCTCTATGGGCTGGGAGCCACCTCCCAAACTTGCCACAAGTGATGCTGTTTCTTTTAAAGACAGTGGCATAAAACAGCTCTGGGGAAGAGACAAGTGCAGTACCCAGACTGCCCAAAGTGTGGTCTGGTATGTGAAAATAATAACTACAAGAAATAACAGCCGTACAAGCATTCAGAATAAGGTAGATCTTTTTCTCCCCTACAAGATCTACTCTTCATGGGAATTGGTTCCCAGGGCCAGTATTTCTGCATAAACCAATGTCTTTCAGCAACATAAGATGTAAAAAACCAAAATTATCTATCCACAGTATTCCTGAAACATATTGCATGTATCTTTAAGCTATTCTCCAACCAAAGCTATCTATAGAATAATTTATCAGCTTGTTTTAAGACTTCTATTGCAATCTGGTGTTGGATATGTACATAGTATATTCTAAATTATAGATATATAAATATATTGATATGATATCAAGACAGAGATTTAAATCTTTCTAAAGTATTGGTCTGATTCTGTATTGCTTACCCGAGCGCTGGCCTCTGTACGAATAGAGCGTGTCTTAGCTTGTTTGCAGTAGAAATGTCTTTTTTCCTGTAAAGCCTTCTGTCTCTTTAACTGGTCTCCACTGTAGTAACTAGATTTTCATTACCCAATTCCATCTTCCTGCTTTTATTAAGATTGAACTGCAGCTTAGTTTTCCTGTGTGATATCTGACTTCGGATTATAAATGAACTTAGCCAGCAGCACTTCCTCCTGGTTGAAGGGCAGTTTCCTGAAGGTATTTTTTACGAGAGGTTCATTCACAGACCCAACAGGACTGCCAAAGCCACACCTGCTCTCTTCTCCTCACTAGTTTCAGGTAATGCAGGATGTGGCCTTCAGTGTGTGTATTCAGAAGGTGCAGGCCTGCAAAGGGACAGTGTAAAATTGTCCCTGTGAAATTTTGTATGAAGGCTGCCTCACCCCCTTTCACATGCAACGTTCTTGCATCCACAGTTGGTTTGAGAAACTGCCACTGCCATGGGACAGCTGATAGCTAACCTGATGAACTCCCAGCTTTTGTGTTGCCACCAGTAATAAATGGGAAACAGGGCAAATTACTGCTACAGTCATACCTGTAAGAGTAAACCAGAGACAGGGAGTTGGAATAGCTGCTACCAACACCAGCATTTTGGCCTGTGGGATCTGTTCTCCCTGCTGGTGCAGGAAAAACTTACGCTCAAACACCTACCCCGCCATATCAGTAAGGATTATTTTGTTTTCGTTAAATGCACAGTAGACAAATTTGGAGTCACTGAAACACTGAGTCCTGCACTACAATTCTATGGGCCTCCCTCCCAGAATAATATTGAGTAATACTAAAAAATCCAACTGTATAAACTGAGTTTTTCAAAACATACTAAGGTATCACATGTAGTTCCTACACCCCCAAGTCGAGGATGTAGAGTGGAGCTGGAGTCTCTGATTCAGTGGTCTTGACATAAACCCCTCTGTGTGAGGACATGGCGTGCAGCATGGCCAACAGCACAAGGGTGCACTTCTCTCTGCTTAGAAAAGCTGAGTTGCTCATCCATGGGGACAGATAAAGACTTCAGGGTAGGAAAATCAAAACTTCACCTCCCTCAAAGGAGTCTGAATTTCATGCACTCATCCTCCTTCCCTGCCAGCTCCTCACAGAAGATGCACTCCTTCCAGCTTCCCAGCAAAGCTGCTGAGGTGCTTATGCTCCAAGAGCCCTCTTTTCTTTGTGGAGAAGAGAGGAGCTTGGTGCTCAAGCATTTCCCTGTCTCCTCCACACTCCTCTCCCCAGCTCAGACTCGCTTCAGGTGTCCCTCAGACTCGCCATCAGCAGCAGTGCTTTGGGAAGCTCTAGCCCAGTGTCCGCATTCCCTACGTAGCGCTGGTTGATCCTTGCATCGTTGCACGAGGCAGGCAGTGTGCTGGTCATTGCCGTTCCCTGGCAATGAGCGGCCAGGGGGCTGTTACTCTCAAGACTGTGTCTAGGCTGAGGAAAAGAGAGGCTCTTCCAAGCCCTGTGTGGGGTGACCATGTTTCCTTCCCAGCCTGGTTACAGCTGCTCTCCAAGCCTGCTCACCCAGTCCCCCACAGGGACCAGCACAAACCCTGTGCTGGGAAACCTTCCTGGGCCTGATGGACTGTGGTAAGAAAGCACCAGGACCTCTGCATGGCCAGCCAGCAGCTTGCTGGCACTTCACTCTGGAAGCAAGGAGCTGCTACAGCTCCCCAGCTCTCCTCAGGAGAAAGCACAGGAGCCTGACAAGTTAGTAATTGCCAAAAAGACAACCCCAAACTTCCTAGGAATACACATGTAACTGTAGCTAGCAAAGGTTTTCTAACCCATAGTCCTATTTCTATGCTAGGCTGCCATAGTTCCCAGCTGGTCACCTGCAAAAAGCATCCTGAAATTAGTATTGGTGTTTTTTGCCAACCCAAAAGCCAGTGCACAAGCTGCAACAAGCAAATGGGCAAAGTGAGGATTTATCTAGGCAAACATTTTGGCATATGAAAAAAATCGTGTGTCCTTGAAATTACTGTATTTTAATGTCTGAAAATGTACAGAAAAGCAGGAGTATATGGGCCAAACTCATCTTGCCTGCTGATGGGTGGAGTCAGATTAAAGTGAAGGTGGTTTGATTCCGAAACCCTCCCAAGAGCCTATCACTGCCCCGGGCTGGGAGGTCGGGTCAGTCTCGAAGTTCCTGGTGCTGGTGGGGTCTGTCTGAGGATGTGTCTGTTGTATCCATGTAGTACCTTGTCTGTCAGCTGGAAAGCTTTGTCATGTCCACTGTAACCACCACACAAGCTCAGAAAGGATACTACTGCTGTGTGAGCCGGGGTGTTCTTCGGTGTTCCTTTTTACTAATTTACTTATAACTAGATTGCCTAAATATTTTGTTGTGATGTTAAAAAAAAAAAAAAAAAAAAGTCTGGGGAAAGTACAAACCAAAGTGAACACACCGGCTAATCTGGTTTGTTTTATATGAAAAATGCACATTGACCTCACAGTGAATGAAATTAAGAACTAACTCAAAAACAAACAAACAAACAAACACCAAAACGACCAAAATTTTATGCCTTAAATGGAAGCAGCAAGTTGTTGCTCAGTCTCCTCTCATTCTAGCAAAATGACAAAGGGTACTATTTATGTCACAAAACTGACAAATTGAAAAAATTACCAAAACCCCCCGCGTCCCCCTTTCAAAAAAACCCTGATTTTGAAAAGCAAAAATTTACCATATCAGTGCTGGGGAGTAAACGTCATAGTTATTTTAAGTTTTCTTTTAAGTTTCGTTTTTTCCATCTTTTTGCCATTACCTGCATTCCTTAGATTTCTTTTTTTCATATATAAAATGAACTAGCAACACCCCCATACCCTTTTCCTTTTTCTTTTTTTTTTTTTTTCTGTTCTGAAAGAACTTTAGAGTCTCAGTAATGTTTTCCCCATCAAATCATGGAAAACCCTTTTGTTATTTCTCTTCTTTAACACATAACATGTTCCTCCTTTGACCCTCATTTTCCCTTTTTTTCTCTCTTTCCCCCTTCTCCCTCCCACTCGTCTGTTCCCCCTTGTCCACCGATCTAATCCTGGATCCTGCCCTTTCGTGGTTGCTGTCCTTCCCTCCCTCCCTCCCTCCTCCTCCTCCTCCTCCTCCTTCTCCCGGCCCCACCGCCCTGGCTGAACCCTCCCAACCTGTTTGTTCCTCTTCCTCTCTTCGTTTGCAGCTTAGAGATGGCTAAAGTCAGCACCCAGACCGCTTCCGTCACGACCCCTGTTGACCTCAACATGAACCTCTCTCAGTCTGCCACCCCTACCTCCACCCCCACCTCCATGGCCGTGCTGGCGGCCGCCTCCGCCGCTACCGTCAGTACCCCCCCTCCCCTACCAACTCTGCCAACCACCCACTATGCCGTTCCTGTCTCCAGTCTGCTTGGCATGAAAACTGTCCCACTCCTGGCACTAAATGCCGCGGCCGCCGCGGGGGCCACGGGGAGTTTGTCCGCTTACACTGCCAAAATTCCTTCGACGAGCGGGGTTAAGAAATCTGACCGCCAGAAGTTTGCTCCATATTGAAGGGATGAGACACAATGCAAGCTTTGCCAGCTCTGCCAAGAGTCTGTGGTAGATCCTAGTTATCGAGGAAACAATACGGCATCTTTTCTTTTCTGTTCAATTGCTAGTGTTAACTGTTGCCGCCTCCAGTCGTCTTCCGCTCTCCATAACACCTAACACAGGCACCACCTCCCAACTAGTTCCAACAGCCCGGGCTCTTTCTCCCCGGACACGTCCCTCCCACGGGGCTGCGGCCAGGGCTGGCACTCGGCGGTCACGGCAAGGCAGGGCTGCCCCCAGCCCGGCGAGGGAGATACACTGAAGAGAAGGGAAAAACGTATATGAGGCAAAACGGTGACAGCCGGGTTCTGCTCCAGCAATGCTGCCCGGCATGAAAATACACTTAGATGCATTTGCAGGGACCCTCCAACTGCAGAACAATTCCTTATGGCAAACTGGCATCTTCGATGTATTTTTGCTATTGCTAGAATGTGCAAATCCGGCACTTCTGATGATCACTAGTGCCCCTGCAATGCCCTGTGAAGTGCTGCTGGCCCCCTCAGTCATTCCGCTGCTCCCAAAAGGCCTGGAGACCCCCATCCCCCATCCCAAAATCTGCCTATGAGCAGGAGATGGGGGTTAGGAGGCACCAACTTCAGGTGCTTCTGCATACAACAAAGGAAGCTTTCTGCTCTGAGAAAAACTGCTAAATTAAAGCGACTGTAAAACAGTAAGGAAAAAATATCAGGCACCTGTGCCTTTCCACAGGATTCTTTTAAAGGCTGCAACCATTTTTCTCTGCTTTGGAAAAAAGGTAATTTTAAGAACTCTGCCTTAGGGAGGGAGGGAGAGAGAGAGAGAGCAGACTCCTTCTTTTGCACTCAGACGTTTTACATATACCAGTACTTACTTCTGGAAGCACTTCAGAGCAAGTACAAACCAGATGCTGTCACTATCTGATATTTCCTCTTGTGTATGTTTTATTCAGCCAAAATGACCATTTTTCGTTACCTTTCTGTACAAAATATATCCCTGGTTAACTCGCCACTCATCATGCAGTCAGGCTGTATGGTATTCATGAAAAACATGTAGCATTTCAGAGGTCATTCAAAGGCTGCTGCCTGGACAGATCCCATCCCTTTACCAAGCACTTCAGGATGTTCAGATTAACTAAAACAAGACAGGTAATGGCAGCCAAAGCCAAGAGAGCTGGGGAATGGAGTGGCTGGTTGCAAGCTGTTGGAACTAGTTCTTAACTGCATTTTATGTTTGTCCATCCACCTTCTTTTTAATTTCTGTTGCATAATTCAGTAACGCAATATTGTTTTCCTCACCACTTCCAAATCAAGAGTCCCATTAGCCTGCCATGTTCATCCACTCTGCACTCCTTGGACACAAAGCTTTAACAATTGAACTGTATTCAGTGCATTTTAATATAAACTAAAAACACAATGCAAATGCAATACTTTTTAAAAACATGGTATTTCGAAGTGTGTTATTGTATAGGGCTAAGTACTATCTCAGTATTTTGTGTCATTTCTGTATTCTGTGGGCTTTTCTTCACCTTAGCACCTTTGCACTAAGTTTTGTCACTGTAACCATTTGTAGAACTGCCATTGTTACAATTTGCACTTATCCAAACGGGGTTTTTGGTTGGTTTTGTTGGGGGTTTTTTGGTTTTTTTTGTTTGTGGCTCTTTTTTTTCTTTTTTTTTTCTTTTTTCTTTTTTTTTTTTCTTTTTTTTTTTTTTTAATTCTGGTTGCATATAATGAAGGAAAAACTGGGAATAATTTCAAGGTACCACAGCTATTTAAAAGCTCTAGAAAACTGCTGTAAAATTGTTCTGGACTATTGTAACTGTCTCAATAATTGACACTTAAGAAAAACCAAAACAAAACATCAACCTCTGTGTGAGAAAACTTGCCTGCACTGAAATGCTGTTCTATGCTGGTTGTACTCAAGTGGTATTTTTTTAATAGTGAGAAGATTTTTTTCTTTTTTTTTTTTTTTCCTTTTTTTTTTTTTTTTTTCCTTTTCCTCATTTTTGTTCCTACATTTTAGGCTGTCTTCAGAAGTTACTGGCCTGGGGGCTCTGTAATGTATCTCATCATGCCCTAGTGCATTAGCCACCAGACAGGACTTTTCCAAAGCCCCATGAGACAATGCTTTCTATGGACTAATCTACAGAGGAGTTTCTGCCATTTCTAACTTTCTTATTATTCTGAGACATCAAAAGAAAATACTTCCTTTACTCTTTAAGCAACTGTGCTTCCTAACTCCTGTGTTGCTTTCATTACTGTTCCAGTTTTAACACTGTTGTGGCTCATAACATAAAGGAAAGACAAGTTATTTTCGGGGGTTAATTTTCATTGATGTTCATGCTTTGGCTAATCTGTATAAAAGCATGGGCCTTTAGTGTTCTAAACCACTGTATTCAGCTAGAGACTCGACAGTAAGTTAAATGAGACTTTTTATAAATAAATTTTTTTCCTGATTAAAAAAAAAAAAAAAAGAAACAAAAAAAGACGTGGTAGCTTTGTGCATACAACTGTTGTGTTGTTTAAACTTTGTTCTTTGTAACCGAGTTGCTAACTTGTCATTGAAGAAGCACTATTTTATGGATTGTCAAACTAAGATCACAGACAAATTGCTTGTTTTCAATTAATGATTAAAGGTTTCATATCATCACCTTTAAGGTCCCAGTGCTCTTTGGGAAACAGTGTAACACCTGTGCAAGACTGGCAACCTTAGTAAGGATGTTAGCCCATTGTCAGGGATGATGAGTCTCTTCAGGACTAGAGGGAGCCAGATTGTGCCATTAGTAGAGTAAGCAGTACCTCTGCAAAACTTGATTTGGTTTTTAACAAAGCTGCTCGTTGAGAACTTCTCACACTGCACAGAAAAGACAAATTTGGCGTCATGTTACAAGCAGCCACTGATTTGTATCTCTGGTCTTTTCTCAGACTGATCTATAGATCAGATACTGGAGAAAGGAAAACAGGAACAGAAGAATGAACTTGGATGCTGAGTACTGTGTTACTAAGGCCCTTGGTATTTCCCCATTCCCAGCAGCACTGCCCAGTGGCAAGGCTTCTAGTCAGCACCTTCCAAGCTGCCAGGAGCCAGCCCAGCAGCTGGGAGGAGCATGGCAATGTGGAGTAGGAAGGGGAATGGAGAGCTGAGCAGGCCCAGGAGCTGTCTCCTCCTGCCCTGTCACTCTGCTCCAGCTGTTCAAACCATCCTTTGGATCTGCTGAAGCACTGCAGTCACAGCCTCGAGTTCTCTCTTCATACACAGGCAAAAGAAAGGGGCTGGCCCCAAGCTGTTGCTGCATCACAGCACCCCTGGCTGTGCTCTGGCCACCTCTCCTCTGAGGGCACTGGCAGTACTGTCACAGGCTCTGCTCTGGCCTCATGAGAAAGCAGCTTTTTGGCAGTGCAAGAGTAGCATCCTTAAACAAGACGGATTGTATGGACTCCAACTCCCTCTTATACTCTGTTAAAGGTCTCTACCTGCCTTCAGGGATTTAGCTTGGGGCCCTGCTTCCCCTCCATACCATAACTATTCCCCCTGGTCTCCAGGGTACAGAGAGCTCTGGAGTCTGAGCCTGGAACCAGGATGTGCATGCAGACTTGGAGACCTGGAGAAATCAACAGCTTTCTCCATACAGATGCAGCCACAGAACAACCCCTGGTGATGAAAGGTGCCAAGGGGCATTACAGAACAGTTCACTGCACCGCAGCACCCAGGAGGCCTTACCCAATGTTGACAATTAGCTATTCCAACCCTTAAGAGAAACTAGAGGCTGTAATACTGATTTGATAAAATTCTCTGTTATTACTGCTTAAGACATATTTTTATTACTTAAAATGTATTTAACTTCTCACTCTTGAAAGGAGAGCTCACAGCAGAGACCTCCATAAGCCTTCATTTCTTCAACAGCAAAAGTATTTCTATGGCTAGCCTGGCTACTGCACATAAATAAGAGTAAAAAAAAAAAAAAAAAATCCAACATTATTGCAGCTCAACACTAAGTAGGTCAAAGCTTTGCTCTCCCAGTAAAGCTGTCAGGCAAAGGGCAGCAGCAGCTCTGGGGTGTATAGTATCTTTCACATTAATAATTCACATGTGCCTTGCAGAACTGAAAGATTTAAACAAACTAGTGCAAGGGCACATTTGTGTGAGGAATGAGGAGAGGTAAAATAAAGACACGTGGACAAAGAAGGAAGTCTTCTGAGAGGGTTTTTGCAAAAATACAGGCAGAAATGTGATAAAATCTAAGCTTATGGTAATTGCATTATTTTAGTTGGAAAATATTTCTGAATGGCAAGAAAAAGCTCCTAATAGATTTAATATACAAAACAGACAATCAAAAGACAAGGTGGTAAAGAAAAAAGGAAAAAAAAAAGAGTAAAAATAATAGTAACTGAGACAGAAAAGTAAACCACTCATGCCCAAAGGTAGATAAGAGGAAGCATGTACCCGCTGTGAAAAGGTCACTGCCCACACAAATGTGAGCTTCCAGATGAAAGACGGCACAAGTTACGCAGCTTTTGCATCATCAAATTGGAATTAGGTTTCTGGAAACATCTCAAATGAATTCAAGCAGCTCTGTTGTGTTTCTCAAGTGAAAAAACATTGACAGCATGAATGCAGGCTGGAAGCAGAAGGAAAATAAACGAAGTTAGTCCTCTGCTAATACACTGAGTGCTTTCTGTTCTCAGGCACAGCCAGAGGGCATCTGTGGGCCCCAAGGTTACACTTGTGCCAGCCAGGCTCCAAGGAAGCAGCACAGTCTCACTGGTGCCATGAACAGCAGCACCTGGGAAAGTGCCTCAGCCACAGAAGCTGCACAGGCAAGGTGCTGTTTGTCGGGTTACACAAGACAGTCTGAAAATCTAATTTCTTCCACAGCTTTAATATCAGCTGAATGTATTTCAGCACTGTTTGTATTCTTGGGACAGGACCTTCCCCTTTGGAGTGAATGTCATGATTATCTAAAAGTGACAATGCTCACTGATCCAGTGGTTCAACAGTGGCACAGCTTCTGCAGGGAAGACTGTCATTGTCAGGCTGCTCAACTGGGTGACACAAAGTGTGTGTTCAAAGGACAGCACTGAAAGGAGGGATTTGAACAGAGATCTCTTCTATCCCTTGTAACTTCTGCAGCCACCAGTGGTGCAAGGCATTAGTGCCTCCACTGTATTTTTGGAAGAATGACGTGGTTTAGATGTCTACACAAAGGAACTGCTCGCATTTGTTTTTCCAGCTATCGGGCCAGGATCATTCTAACTGAACTAACAAACAGAACAAACTGAACAGAAGATCAAATGAAGACAGATACTGAAAAACTGCTTCACACCTGAAATTTCCATCTCTTGGCCCAAGCAACACTTTCTAGGGATGGAAGTATACACTGCCCTTCTTGGCACTGAAGTGTACTTAATTCCTTGGTTCCAGGAAGGAATACAGTAATGTTGATTAAATCAGTTTCTGCATCAATGCATGTGTCCTGTCCCCTTACAGACTGGCATGTGTCTTACAGGAGGTAACTGAAATTAAAGAGGCAAAATCATTTGATGGTACCTAACAAAAGGAAATTTCTTTAATATTACACTGTGGTTTCTAATGACAGCTACAACATGATTCATGCAGGCTAAATGTCTGATTTTCTAGGGCAACCTTTATGGATTATAAGAAAAAAGTATTTTTAAGGGCTGAAAATATTTTAGTAATATGGCTTTTCACATTTCTAGCTCAATGTTTTTAAGATGATAAAATGCAGAGAATCTAATTATAGTGGAATGTAATAAGCCAAATTTGTCTCCCTCAAATTGAATTTATTGGCAGGGGGCCTGGCCAAAGCTAATGTTAATGTTCTTTTCAATCAATATTTGCACTTTGAAGCAAATTTTAAAACTAAATGCTGGAGTAGAGGAAAAACAATCACATTAGCAAATGAGAACATTGGTTTCTTGTTATTTGGGTTTGTTGGTTTTGTACGGTCCCTTTTGGGTCCCTCTGTACCAAATACAGACCATGTTCCACATCTAAGGCATGACAGCAGCAGCTTATTTCTTCAAGGGCAGGAGAGAAGTGAGCACAGCAATTATCATTTGCGACTGCCTGCCTTGCCGGAGGAGAGCTTACTAGCAGCAGCTGGAGCTGTGGTGAGCTGCTCCCTGCGGAGCTGCTCCCAGGAACTCCATTTCAAACGTGCAGGCAACACACGTTCTGCCCCTGGAAGTCACTTACCAGCTCCAAAACCACCAAGCTGGGGAATCTCAACTACTTTTTGGTGGCATGAAATTCCACAGTTCTTAAGTTTGGACAATACTTTCCATTACTATATGAGTAAATAAGGATTACAAATGCCTTCCTTCCTAACTCTCATACTTCAGTTTTCTGCAAGTCCTGGAGAGCAGAGAATTAAAATAGTCTTCCGAATTCCAATTAAAATTTTGTTTTTAATAGTGGCTATTGACAGAGCTAGTTATTAGGATTACTTTCATCTTTATTGTTAAAAAATAGAATTCAAGGAAGTTAAGAAGTGAGAAAGAAATTAAGAAAGTACATCTTTTTAAAAACAATCTTTTCTTCTGGTTAATAACCTAGCTGAATAGTTCATCAGAAGTACATAAAATTGTTGTCTAAGACTGAAGACATACTTAAGATTGCAAACTAATTATCCCTATGTTTTTCTAAGATACAGATTATTTCCCTTAATAAAGTAGCTTGACTACTAAATGAGGTTAGGATACTTCCCTCTTCTCTCTTAGAGCCATGCTACTTTCTTTGCTAAAAAGCAGGATGATTTCTTGCCCTCTTGACACAGCTGCACATGCACAGTCAGTGGTCACAAGGGACAAACTCATTCCCATAATCTTTACAAAGATTAAAAGCTTTGTTTCAAATGCTGAAGAAAGGTACAGTTGTAATGCAGTAAGCTGTAAAAAACTTGGATACAACACTATTCGGAGATCTGAGAGATTCCTCCAAGGAAAAGAACACCAGCTCCTAGCGAAGACACAACCAAGAGGGATGGATGCTGTCACTTCCCCAGCAATGGACACACCCCCTGGCTGGTCCATCTTTACCCTTCCAGCAAATAATGCAAGGAAAACGATTAGAATGATGAGAGACCTGGTGTTTATTCCTGCCATCTATTCTTAATAACAACGGGCTGCACTGGTTTGGATTTGAATGTTCAAGATCCCTGCACTGTCACCAAACTCACTGCCTTTAGCTTCTTACCACAAGATACCTCTAAAGAGGAGGGCAACTGGACTAAAAGAACTGTCTTAATGCTCAGTTAATTTCCTACTCATCCAGAGCTGAAACCATGATTTGCAGATTTATGTGCAAGATGAATCACAGAAAAACATACAGAAAGGAAGTGTAATTTATAGACTCAGAGATTAGCATTTTTATACTGTCAAAACATGTATGTCCATGATGCTCAGTGTAACCTGGCATTCATTACATCTGTTTCTCTGATATTAAGCCAAGTGCAGAGTGGTTCTGAAGTTCAGTGTTAACAAGCTTGTGTGCTTTGGTGAGTGGGGTCAGTGAAAAGCAAACATAAACAGAACAATTAGAAACTCAGCTTACATTTTCTCAGAGGGAAATTGGGGGAGTGTGTTTCAGTTTGTTTGGAAAGACTGTCCTGTTAATACTGCACCACCCTCTCAGCTGGATGTTCTCTTTACAGGGATAAATTGACCTAGACATCTTTCTCTACAGCATGACAGGCACCTTAGACATTGATATTCGAATGTTTCGTGCAATACAAAGACAGACATTTTATTTCAGTTTTGGTCCAACTAAGTTTTCTCCAACTAGTCCAAACATTCAGTATTTATTTCAATATTCTCTGAACACTTATTCTGTATTTCAATACTTTCTGAATGTTGCTATCTCAGTGACAGTCCTAGTTTATGTAAGACTTCAGTGTCACATCAAACATTTTAGCAGCAATAGCTCCCTACTCTTACTAATGGCTGTAAGCCAGCACATGTGAGCAGGAATGTGTGGATGCAATAAACCACTAAGGGCTATTGCGTGAATTTAGACAGCTTTATAAATAGGAAGAGCTGAACCCAGGATCATGGAAATTGAGAGTGGTAAAAAAGCATCTCACTGTAAGGAAAGGGCTTCTGCCATATCAAATCTTTCCCCCAAAACAGGCAAATCAAATGTCTAAGTTTAGTTCTAATCTTTATTGCTTGGTTGATAACCATCTCTGAGGCAAATAACTGGAATGCTTTCATAAGAGCAAAGCTTGTTTTCTCCCTTTAAAATCTCACTAGTTCTAAATTTAGATTATAAAAAAAGGTTAACCTGTTCTTTAAAATTTTACTTTTTGGTATCAATCAAGCCACACACACGTCTTATTTTTAGAAAGTCCTCAGCAAATTTGAAATATTTGAAGATTTGAAAAAGTTAAAAAAAAGACACTTACCAAAGGTAGTTCTGCTTTGCTTTCCATGTCCCAGTCTTGTCAAGTTTGTTGGTTCTTGGTTTTACTTAATCTGTGTTTATCAGAACACAATCAATTTTAGATGCTTTCTGTGCCTAAGACAGTATTTTAAGAAAATTTCCAAGTATTTGCAGCTATTCTTTTACCTCCTCAGTTTTCAGTGCAGTACCTTCCTCTCAGGCATTTGGTCACCCTTTCATTAAGTGATGCAGATATGTAACCACTGTGTTCTCACCCCTCTGGTTCAAGAAATATGAGGTATGCTACATGATGGCTGCACTAAGCAAAACGGGAGACTATAAAGAAAAATGTTCAGCAGTGCTATGGCACATCACAGGATATACACTGTGGACAAGCTGTAGCTCAGCATTTCTGAGCTTAGTCCTTATATACACAGAAAAGCTGTAACAGACCCTGAAAAAAAATGTACATATTTTATTGGAAGCTGGGGCAATGGACAGAAGGGCACCTACAAATTTTAAGAAAACATAGATGCATAATATTTTTATTTCCCTAAACCCCCAACCTGGGAAAACTTTGTAGACTATGCACTTCTATAGACAATATGCCAAGTCTCAAAATTACCAAACTGAGCTAATGTTTCCAAAAGCCTAAAAATTCTTTACAGATTTATTGATCCCATTAAAATACTTCTGGCAGGAAATCAGTCATTTTAATAGGAAAGATGTATTCAGTATTGTAAAACATCTTCAATATACAGTTTTTACAACAATAATACACTACTGTAGATATAGAAAAAAAATTTAATAAGCTTGGCTCTTTACCTTACGATCCTCTTTAAATAAATATTTAACAAAAGAATCTCCCTTCTAACAATGGAAGTAACACCACAGATAAAAAAGAGCATCAACCATGTTGCAGAAATGCTACAACAAAGCCCCTTTCACCCTCCAATCTTGTGACAGCAAATCCTGCAGCTCTTCTTCATCTTCACTACCAACATCCTCCTCCTCTTTCTCTTGTGCTGCTCTTAATCTCATGGCTTCCTTTAACTTCTCCTTCATCTCGTCCTGGCGGTTCCGCAGAAGCTCCACGCGGCGGTAACATTCACTGTTGGAAAGGGAAGGGCCTATTAACATTTGGGGCCTTTCCAAATGAATTCCATCATCTCCAGTGCTGGGTTTTGCTTCTACAGCTTTGAATAAAGAAGCTTTACAGCTTCCCATCCATGAAAAAGAAATAAGCTTTGGAGATGCTGGTGCACCTTCTCAGTGTTCATCAAGTGAAAACAGATGAAACGGAGGAGAGGAGAGGTGTGGTCAATTCTCTAGCACTGAGATCTAGTCCAAATACTTAACAACTGCAGTACAGTCACAAGCCATTTTTCAAAAAGCACAGAACCAATATCCACTTCCACACAGAAGGAAGACCATTCTTTGCTCCATTTATTTGCTTCATTCCTTGAGAAAAAGGTGTGACATCAATTATCAATTTTGATAACTTAGTGGTGGCATCTCTGAAAATAAAAATAGCAGCACAAAGTGTTCAGATTCTTTATCTGCTTTCTCTGTGCTGTAACAGAACATTTTAAGTAAACACAATCCAAAAGTTTCAGGTTTCCATTTACTTAAAAAGTTCTGTCCTTGAATTGTGTTTTATAACTATTCTAGCCATTTTAAACAGGGTATTTTTCTGAAAATGCCAAGTTGTACCAGCCTGATTTAAATTCACCTTTGTCCCTTTCATTTTTATTTGCTCAGAAGGGTCAACATGGAGGGGTTACTATCTGGATCCTGCTTTCCCTGGCATATCACCAATATGATTCTTACAGGCAGTCATAGCTAAAAATTTGAAGGCCGAGGAATTTATTTAATTTTCAACTTAGTTTGAAATAGCCTGCATTTGAACACACTCACAAGTCAAAAGTTAAAAAAAGTCTTTAAAAATCTATTTGGAACTTTTACTTTGGGAAAAAATAATTACAGTAACAAACTTGAAATACTCTACAAATTTCTGAATGTTAGTTCTACGTAGTACTTACAGCAGCCTTAGCTAGTGAGAAAGATAAATCCTCAAAGAGAGGCAGGTTTATCCCTCTCCAGAATTACACAAACATTGTTAAAAGACATTCCTGTAATAGCAAAGTTCAGTTTGAACCCAATGGTGTTGTTACCACACACTGATTATGTGCAGCATGTAAATCTGCCCAGATGGTTGAAGTGTTGCTTTAATTTCTAGTGTCCTCTTTTTGTTGCATCTCTTTCCTTTCAGTCCCTACCACTGCCATTATCACTGTTAATATCAAACGTTGAGCTGCAGGAAAACTGTAACAAACTGTTCCACTGAGTTGTATTTCAGGCTGAGTTTAAACCAGTGTTCATCCAACCACCACAGCCACCATTTCAGCAAAACAAAACGAAACAAACCACTTCATGTAATGAAGTGTGCATCACTCCACAAAACATTTAAGTAAACTTCTACTGGAATTAAAGAGGATTTGCCACAGGACAGGGTATTTTCAGTACAGGAAATGTTTCTTAAAAATGTTCACATAAATTCTCCATCAATCAAAATTCCCAAGGAAATACAAATTAAGATATAAAGACATTTGACAGATGAAGAGGGACAGTTTGTTCCAAGAATTTGCCTTGTGTACTTTCAGTGATTCCAGGGCATTCTCTCTTTGGAGAAAGTTACATAACTTTGTACCAAAATCCATGTCTTTATTAGGCATCATTCTGCAATTTGAGAGAGTCTATCCTTCAAATACTCAGATGATTAATGAAAGGTAGTATCACAGATTAAAAGTGGTTTTATCACTCTAGTCAAAGAGCAATCCATTACTGCTGGAGAACAGAGAATTTGAGGAAAAATTGATCTACTTACATCTGCTCATCAATTTCTCCAATCTGGCGATCTAGTCGTCCCTCCTCATCATCTTCTGCCACTATTGCTTCTGAAATCTAAACCAGAAAAGCACGGAGAAAATTCACCTTCATCCTGAATTCCACTTCTGCTCCTTTACAGTGTCTGTGTCCTCCCCTGCTCCCCTCTACCTGTAGTTAGTGTCAGTCTCCTCTATGTATATTCCCATCTTCACAAGGGCAAATACAGAAGAAAAAAAAAAAGGTCTGGTTTAATTTGAAATGGAAATGCTTTTTCTTTAAAATCATAAGTAGTTTGGCTGCTTTGGGGTTAATCTTTGGAAATTTTTAATACACTACGATTTGAAACTGAGCATAAACAAACTACACATCCCCACAGTCTGAGGCTGAAATGGGAGCTCTATCCCAGTGCTTGGGACTTAAATACACACCACTTATTGAACATACTGTTGAAATATTCCCACTAGATCCCGAAGTGTTTCTAACCTGTTATTTTTTTCAGCATATACTTTCTCAAATCTGAATGTCTGGGAGATGCTATGCAATCAATGGTCCACGCATAACTGAGAAGATTCCTCCTAAGCTGAAGAATTATCTGAATGGCTTATGCTAGCAAAATGTATCCACCACTGCTTTTGTATGAACATTCGCTCTGTTTATAGTGCTGACGGCTTTAAAATGAGCAATGATACATTTCTCTGCACCACTCTTCTCAGCAGTTGACATATGAATAACTATTTACAATTAAAATAATTAAAAGGATAGCAAATACTCTAGGGGAAGACTAAGAACACCATGTAATCTGTAATACAGTTTGATATTGTACACAAGGGCAGATAAACACCTGCTGCAGGGAGACTTTCCATGCAATGATAAACAGTGAAAAATGGAAGTACAGAAAAACTGTGGCCAATTTACGTGTCTCAAACTCTTTTGTCACTCTCCCAGATTTTGAAGTTCCTTACCAGTACATTTAAATTAAACATGAAATCCAGGTTACCTACACTTTATAGATACTTTTTTTAAAAGACAGACAAATGGATAGTGTTTTTAAAAGTTAAAATATGAATATAGATCTAAAGAAGAGCCCACAATTGTATCCTGTTTGGATGCAGGACACTGATCTGAGATGTATGCTAGCTAAATAGTTTATTTAAATAAAATACAGTGTAACAAATGTAACTAGATATATATGACTGGATCTTGATTAAGAGTTTTCAACTTAATTTCCTATAAGTGGAAAATACAAGAAACCCTTTGCTCATTTATAAAGTGCATTTAACCACACACTGCATTGAAACAAACAGCTGACAAATGCAGATGTCAGCCATTCTGCAGAGCTGCATGAAACTGTTGTTTTCTTTATTGTGTATAGTATTTAGAATCAATAAATATAGATTCCATTACTTACTGTGTTGACCTGTCGCATTGCCTTTTGAAATTCATCCCATTCTTTGTCCATCTGATCCTTTGGAGCATCAACTTTTCTCACCTAAGGAACATGAAAATTTATAAATTTTA
Source organism: Chamaea fasciata (assembly GCF_029207755.1). Lineage (NCBI taxonomy): Eukaryota > Metazoa > Chordata > Aves > Passeriformes > Sylviidae > Chamaea > Chamaea fasciata. The sequence goes on along the minus strand of NW_027094086.1, from coordinate 64,893,989 downwards.
ACAATTTAAGTCTAATGACTCTTGGGGGCACTGTAAAAAAAACACAGGAGAAATAGGAAAAATTATGCTGTGTTATGTTATCAGAAAAGTCTGGTTGATGTACTTCAGTTTAAGTAATGGACATAAGTGAGAGAGTGCAGCTGCACAATGGTTTTGGAAGAAAAAGCTGACTCTACTCCTGGATTAAAACATCTGTGACTGCAGCATTACAAAATAATTATTGACTAAAAGTGGCTGGTGTGGAATGTATGGAGTAACAAAAGTGAGTTAGATGGTCTGCTATTTCACTGTGTCAGGTGATAACTATTAAGTTTTCTGTAAGCTGCCTGTACAATTGCATACAGTAGCCATTTCACAAGCCAAAAAGCAGTGAATTGTTTGCCTTTGGCATAACCTAAAGCATCAAAGTTTTCAGTCACTAGTCTGCTGGTGTTAGGTAGCCTGACTGTATTTCAAATCTAGTCTCATTTTCTTGGCTAACAGAAGAAAATGTACAGCTATAAACCAATTTTAATGACATGCAAAGCTTTTTATTTTGTGGTAGATGGCATTTAGTACTAAGACATGAAGTCTGAAAAAGTAGTAGTGGTAAGAACGTGTTTAAGATCTACAGCCAAGGTAATCAAAGCCAGATTGTGCTTTTAATGCAAATAAATAAACAAGGTAGTCTACCTGTGTAATTGAAACTTCCACAATTCAAGACTGAAGGATGTGGCATATAAGGTATTTTAGAGGACAGATTATGCCTGACTCAGGACTGGGTAGAAATTATACAGCTAGGAGAACTAAGCAGTTTGAACATAGTAAATCATGACACCATCTTTTTGCATTAGTTTTACTATCCCTTTATTCATTCTGCTCTTTTGGTGACACATCAGTCATCACCTTAGTAAAGACAACAGTTTGGTGCATTTTGTTCCTGAATGATTATACAAAATCAAGTAGTATGAATTAAGTTTATAGAATAAATTAGAAGCTTCCAAGCAAACTCATACTGGGAAGTAATAGTCATCATTTCATTTTTCTGTTCTGTTATTATTTCTATCATATGTGTATGTACTGTGTTATTATGCATTGTGGTTGTCTTTTGTAATTCATAATTATTTGTATTTCTTACAATAAATTTAAACACTAAAGTTATTATTTTTCCTTGAAATATTTATCTAATCCAGAATTTATATGCTTTACAAATACCTGATGCAAATAACAAGCATCTTTCACACCCACAATCTCCCTTTCAAATGCCCAGTTAATTCTTAAAATAATTATTTTGTGAATGATTCCAATACAGAACCACCGCAGCCACCTCTACGTAAGTGATGGCACAAACATTTTCCTTCCTCTGAGTATTAGTTCCACTCAGAAAGGGCTGATTAAAAGGAAAAGCCTCTGCAAGGAATTCAAGGAAGAGCTGACTGAAACAAGTAACCACTGGTAAATTTCTCAGTGGAGGCAATAACCAGAACAAAGGTCACTAACCAGTGTCCTCACAGATTCTCCTTTGCCTGCTAGGCATTCCTGCATTCCTAACTTAGGATGAAACTAAGTATTTGAAAAATTTAATACTTCAATTAGACACGTAACAAAACAAAGCCATGGCTTTTTCAGCTACATATTTCAATATCTGAAATATCATTATTCAAAACTATTCACATATGGCAACACGTGGGCATGAGCAGTGCCAAAAGAGTCTTGCCAGAGCAGATAAAACTTAATAAACTCATATAACTGAGCTTGTTAGCTGGGCCAGTGGGACTAACTGAACAGGAAGCAGCATTATTTGGAAGGTCTCCAAATTAGATGTCATGGCTTGGTCCCACAATGCCATTTAAATACACCAGCAGCCTTCCACTGTGTGAACAAGGAAATATACTCAAAGGAAATAAAAAAGACTTAGGCCTACAGCACTGTATTTCAATAAAGAAAGGAAGAAAGCCAGCAAATCCGTAGCAAATTTTACGAAACAAAACAAAAAAAGGTTTGTATTTCAAATACCAGTGTTTATTTTGGCCATCATTTGGCACTGTACAAGTTGAAGGAAGTATGAATGTTTTTGATCACAGTTTCAAGATTTTTAGTGTGGGGGGGTTTTTTTGTGAAACAAGGTGAATACCCCCATTTCTTTTCTTTTCATCACAAAATCCCAAAGTGGTAAAAGACAAGAGGACTGAAGACCAAGTTCACTCCTGTGGTGTAACTAGTACTACAGATGGCAGCATGTGCCATAATGGAACTGTTTTCATTCCAACAGGATGCACCCTGTGAGTCACACAGTAACTCAACACTTTGCAGCAGGATCTCACAAAGGGCATCATAGAACTGTTCTATCCCCAATTCCAAAGCAAAATTGAACATACAAATTAAGTGAACTGCTTTTCCTGGGATGACTCACAGAAATAAAGGTGGATGGTCCAAATCTCAGTTCAGTTTTCCAACCAACAAATGACATTTCTTTAAGAGCCACAGAGGAACCAAAATCAAAAATACTTCCCAAGAGATGATTTTAACAAGCTCTTCCTGCCCACCTTCATCCCTTTTCATGTTTTCTAATTAACAGAGAATGAATGTTTAAAGCTGCACCAGGGGAGGTTCAGACTGGGCAGCAGGACGCATTTCTTTACCAAGAGGGTGGGCAAACACTGGATCAGGCTTTCTGGAGATGCCCCAAGGCTGTCAGTGCTCAAAAGGCATTTGAAAAATGTCCTTAATAACAAGTTTTAGCTGATGTTCAGCCCTAAAGTTTTCAGGCAGTTGGATAGATGATCATTACAGGTTGCTTCCAACTGAAATAGTCTATTCTAGTCTAAATAGTTCAGTCATTTTCTTATATTCCAGTATGACTGATTACCTGGAAAAGCATCCTGACTACTCAGAAAATCATTACAACTGGCACAAATAAATCCAGTAGCGTATAATGAGTAGATAACTTACTTTTGCATCAACTTCAGGATCATCAAAGAAACCTTCTGGCAAAGCTTCAGCAGTGTTTTCTTTCCTGAAATATTTGATTACTATTAGCCCAAGTTAACACTTTACAATCTGCTTTATTGAAGAGTTAAAAATACTCAAGAATGAAATTCATAATCCTTTGTGTAAGTATGCAGAAACACAGCAAGCTTTTTAAGCCCTTAGTTTTACCTACAACCATCAAAACCTGCTTCTTCAGCTTGGCCTTTCCTCACTTCGAAGGAACTGCACAGAAAGGTTTAGATCTCAGTGTTAAAACAAGAACTGTAGCTTATGCTTTTAAAACTATTCTTTCCAAGGTGCTGAACACCCAAACGCTGTAACAGCACAGTTGCTACTTCTGAAAGAGTAAAGGAGTGCTCAAGTGAGCTGAACCATTACTACAGAACAAGCAGTTTCCTTTAAACAGTGGAAAGCAGTGGTTGACATTAAGCTTCCACAGCACCCTGTGTTAAAATTTGCAGATATGTCAGACTCTGCATGACATTGCTCCATCTCTTCTCCTGTCCCTAGGGTGCAAGATACCTGTTTGAAATCATGCCTGGGGCTGACATATATACAAACTACTCTGAATGCAACCTAACAATGAGTTAAGATTTCTAAGTGAACACAGTCTCTATTTCCTGGAAGATAAATGTTTATTTACAGTTCCTAAGACTACCAATACTTGATTTGACTGCTTACCTTTCAACTACCTTCTCTTGTATCTCTGCTTTCTGTATGGATCCTGAATGGGAAACTATAGGAGCAGCTGGAGTTTTGGTGTCAAAAAAGTCTATAGGAAAGGACAGAAGTCTATGACAAAAAGAACAGCTGTTCAGGTATTTTCTAAAATTCCAACTAGACAGGAATTTCAGTTAGTACCTTAGTGAATCAAGGGAAGAACAGCCAGATGTTACTTCCCTTGGAAGCCTCAAACAACTAGAACGTAAAATCAATAAGCAACCAGCACACAGTAACAGGAGATTCTTTGCTAGTTTATCTCTACTTCCAGTATTACACATCCTCACCATCACCTAATTACCCATCACCCAATGGCAATAATTAGAAAAATAAAAACTTTTATCATCAGTTAAATAACAGGCTCTCCTTCTGGAATCACCTACTATTTCAGCAAGCATTACCTGCAGGCAGAGAATTAGCTATTACTGCTTGAGTTGGAGGTGGAATTTCAGTTTTATGCACAACAGAAGATTTGCTTGATTGTTCTCGTTCCTCCTCTTCATCATCGTCGTCATCATCGTAATTCCCTGACAATAAACTGGGACCTGGGCCCTTGGAAAGCTGTACACTGGTGCTGTCTTGTTCTGCTTCATCAAAAAAATCTGCTGGCAGCCTGGTAAAGAGCCCACAACACAACTGTTTGAAACTTCACACCAATGACTCCGGCACCAGCAGCTCAGTCCCTCTGTGAGCAGCACAGGCTGTGAGACACTGAGCAATGCCCTGAGCTGCACAGCTGCCAACGCAGCCCCTGTCTGAAGGCAGCACACACTTGGGGCTCTCATTCTAACTTCCCCAGAAATGCCCAGGTTAATTCTAAAAACACATTTTAGATGCATTTTTCTATTTGCATATTCACTATCAGAAACATTAATAAAAATGACCCGTAACAAATTGGAATGCTGGTTAAAGTGATCCTTTTCCCACCTACTAAGTAATTTGTTATTTATTTTGGGTACCTACTGCTGTCCAGGACTGCAATTCAGAACAGCTACACAGGCTCAGCAATGAGAAAACATAGATCTGCTGGAATAGCTGCAGCCTGCAAGCCAAATGTTTTTCCACATTATATTTTAAACTAATCCTACCAACAAGTTCAAAAATGGATGAACCCCTCAAGTGTTAATTCTGCACACAAACTCAAATTCCTGTAAGGAAACAGCATGTGGTACCTAAGCAAGATAGTAATTTATCTTGTGAAGTGTAGAGGAGACCCACAGGTTGTCACCTGACACCTGCCAACCCTGCAAAGATGTCCCAATACCATCAGAAATCTTTCAGGGGCAGTTGAGATGCTTAACCCAACCCCTTCAAGTCAAATACTGTCCTGTATTTGAACAAGTTCAACTGCAGCATGAATTTTAGGTGACAAAACTACATGAATTTTATGTGACAAAAACCATCCTAATGAAGATCTGTCATTTGTTAGTTTTTGTTAATAAATATCATTTAATTATACATTCAAAATCTGTCATAATTTCAGACTGTCACCTCTTCTGTAGGATGTCAGCATTATGAGAGTACATGCTACAATCTAGTTATGTTCAAGCTGTGCAATAGCACCACATGGCAATCCTTTAAAGTCTGTCAGTGACAGCAAAAGAATTCCTCTTTTCTCAGAGAGTCTTGAGAGTTGATACAATTATCTCCACCCAGGAAGATGCTGCAATGTTCAGGAATATTCAACTCTGTTAGAAAATGGGCAGAAGCAGGGATCTGCTAACTCTCTGAACCTCTGCCTTTGTCTAGAGGCAAGGAAGAGCTGGGTGAGAATGCAGCCACTGGTAGTTAGAAAAAACTCCTCTGTAATAACAAGAACTACTTACCCTGCTGAAGACGTGTGTGGCTTTTCATCTGTACCTGTACAACAGCCAAGAGTCACTTCTTAAAATCCATGCTTTTAAAACAAACATCCCTAAGACTTCTATGACAGCACCCAGTTCCCAAATGCATATGTATTTAACATATCATATATTTACATGTCTGGTAGCATCAAGAGAAAAAATTAACTATCTTTCCTTTGGCAAGAACTTTGGTGCATGGTTTGAGGAAAACCAGTGACTTGATCCCACTGAAAAGGAATAACAGCAGTTCTAGGCAAGTGTTCCTACTGCTTAATTTCCACTGCTTCTTGACATATTTGGACCAAGCCCACAGTTCCATGACCTAATTTAACCCAATAACCCAGAAGAAAACCAAGAAAACTTCCAAAAGCACAGTTTTCTCCTGACACACAACTCACAGAGAGAGAGAGAGAGCAAGCAAACTTTCTCCCTTTTCAGCATACAGCATTCAGGGCTGACATTAACTCAACAGTCCAGTGTACTCGTATTCACTTCCACAGGAACAAAACAAACCAAAAGCACTCAAGATGTAAAATGGATGGATTCTGGTATGCATTTCCCTCTCATTACCTTTTACTCTCTTTAGGTCTGTATTTTCTGTCTCAACTGTTTTTCTCTTGACAGGATGAGACGATGTGCCAGCAGCTGAGCCAGTGGCTGTCTGCTTTGTGCCTTTTAATTCTGCAATTCTCTGGAAAGAAATAAAAATTCAAGACACATTACTAGCAGTAACTTCTGGATTGCAGCTTAAAATACAGAGCTTTTAAAACAGCTCATCAAAGTGAGCTTAATACCTTTCTAGAGCAAGATCACTGGAACAGAAACCACAGGTACCAAAACAAAGACCGGTGTTTCTGTCAGCCTCTGGAATGATGTGACATGGAATAGAGGAACTGACACTCACACAAATGAAGCTGTACCACTAAGAAAGAAAAGACTAAGAGCAGTGACACTGACAGCAGTAAGGCACTGGAGAAAAGAGCAAGAAGGCTGGATTTATTCTAAGGTCCTGGAATATGAAGTGTTTTAAAATTAAAACATGGCACTTTAACAGCATGAGATACGTCACCCTGCCTTGCCACAGTCATCTAGTCTGAATGCAGGCAATGAACTGGAACCCCTCCGTTCCTTTGGTCTTTTCCTGAGTACTTGTAAAATTAAACACAGTCTTTCAGTTTTTGCTAAGAAGTAACAGGGGAACTTAAAAGGATAAAAAAAAAAAATTATTGGGTGGCATCCAAGTTACAAAGTTCCTGACTTGCTTTACAAGTTCTTTATCATTACTGGTGAATTACGAAGAAAAAAAAGCGTATTTTCTTGACCCTGCACAAGCCGTCACTTGGCAGCTCACAGGTCCCTGAGCAAGCCTGGGGAGATTGGGGCGGGGGGAGTTTCCAAGTCCGACCTGCAGACAAGTGACAGCCAAAAGCTGTCGCTGAGGTGTGAACTGCTTCACCTGAGGAGCGGAGCCCTGAAAGACACGGAACCCCCTTTATAAGGGCGGAGTTTTCAATCCCTGCACAGGCTTCAAGAGCACCGAACCCAGAGGGCACAGCCAGGCTGGTTCCCACCCTCATCCCGGCGGGCGCTCCGCTGCTCCCACTGCCGCACAGAGCCCGGAGCAGCGAACGCCAGGCCGCCGTTCCGGCGGTGCGGCCTTTCCCCAGTCCATTCCCTTCCCTTCCCAAGCGCTGTCCCGGTGCTCCCGAACAACACAGCCCGGCCCAGACCCGCCCCCTCCGCTCACCTCTCGGTGCTGCTTGCCCAGGACGTGGGTCTGCCACAGCAGCTCGCCCTTCACGGGCGCGTTGCACAGGGAGCAGCTCAGGTGCCCCAGGCTATTGTACGTGTCGGCTGCGTTAAGGGCAGCACCGAGCGGGGCGCGGACCCCCTTCCTTCCTCCCTCCCAGCCTCCCTCCCCCCCCACGGAGCTCTAGGGTGCCGAGGATATTTGGCGAAGGGCGAGTCGATGCGCTTCTTGCTCGCGTTCTGCCGCTGCTTCTCCCTCATGAGGCGCCGCAGCTCCTCCTGCCGCACCTGCTTCCGCCCCGCGCCCGCCCCGGCCGCCGCCATCTTCCCCCGGCGCGCGGGGCGCAAGGGCGGGGCCGGCGCGCGCGGTGACGCCGCCGGGAGCGCCGGGAAGGGGGCGGGGCGGGGGCGGGGCAGGAGGGGGAGGAAGAGGAGGGGGAGGAGGAGGAGGAGGGGTCTGTGTCCTTCGTCTTCCTCGGGATGTTCCTTAGTTAAGCCTTTGGAGCACTGACAGAGCTCGACAGACACAGCAGTCCAGCTGTGGAGCACGTCTGTGAATAAAGCGCCTGAAACGTACTCCACCCCTCACGCCAAACCAGCCAAATGAGTAAAAAAGCAATAAACGTTACATCCCATACATCCAGATCCAGAAAACGCAGAATCACAGGGTGCGGCAGACTGGAAGGCATCACAGTGGTCTGGTCCACCCTGCCTGGCACAGGATCGTGTCCAGATGGTTCTTTAATATCTTCAGTGAGGAAGACTCCACACCCTCTCTGGACAACTTGTTGCAGTGCAACACAACCATGTAAAGTACTTTTTGGTGGGTTTGGGTTTTTTGGTTGGTTGGTTGGGTTTTTTTTGTTTGTTTGTTTTTTTTAAAAAAAACAAACCCAGCTTTCTTAAAGCTCTACCTCGTTGGCGATCCTGGGAATACTGGAGGCTCCAAATCACAGCACCCTCCGGGTAGTCCCGCTCGCTGCCCTGCACAGCGCACACGGCAGCACCAGCCAGAGCAGTGTGTGCCTTCCCCGCTAAAACACGGCCCAAATACACAATTTAGTGACCACAACATGACCAAGGACAGCAGAGAACTTTTCATGTTTTATTTTTATCTTTTCATTTATCACAGTACAATAACGTAAGTTAACCAAAAAACCAAAAAAATAAAAAATCTAGTGCCAACTTCCATGGTGTCAAGTGCTCCACTCCAAACCATGAGTGTCCATTAGAAGTCAAAAAGTGTTGCTCCAGGCTTACAGTGACATTACCTTCCAGAGAAATTGGTCATGGAAGATGCCACTATAACTTTGTGCTGTTTCCAGAGAGCAACCCATCCCATGGCTCCAGACTCCACATTTCCCTGAGTCGGGTTTGGTTCATCTCACACCAGCCCAGGGGATCTGGGAGAGAAAACAGGCCAAGGGCGTGTGCAATTCAATTTCCATTTTGATAAAAGACAAATCCTGTGGTACATTTTGCCGGGATGGCAAGTCCAAGGTGTGTAAACACAGCCAGAGCAACTAGAGGAAGACGATGGGATAAGTGCAACTAAGGCAAAAGGGAGTAACTTCTGTTTTGACATGATCATGGCAGATTGTTGGGCTGAGGAAACGATTCAGTAGCGAAACAGGTATCACAGCACACCTGGACTACAGAATCAGTGAGACTACAGCTTAAGCTTGATTATTTATATTTACAAATTCTGAAGAATATTTAAAATTGCCTCTTCCTTCCCCTTCCTCCCACAATTGCAGTCTGCTGCACTTCTGAAAAGCACAGACACTTGCTTTTACTGAATTTAAGGCTATTATGACAAAAAAATGTTTACAATTCCCCTCTCCAAAACTAAATATAAAAGTCAATTCACTCATTCATCTTGGAGAACTCTAAATACAACCATTTGTTTTCCAAAACAAAACAACTCATTTTTATATTTGGAAGACAAAACAATTTCTACTGCAGAAGTTGGTCTTCATACACATACTTTTGTCCTAGAAACCAAACCACTTAGCACTGCAAGGTAAGTTTGGCTCAGGACACCTACCCTCTGCTGAATGCAGATGTGCTGGTGGGAGAGGCTCACCATCACTGTCTTTGCCTCAAAGGACCAGATCATCAAAAGATCTGCTACGGAACATCCTGAAGTTAATCCACCTTGCTCTGAGACAGGCTGAGGATGCACTCACACAAGTACATCTAAGGAAGCAGCAATTTCTGGGAAAGACTGCTGGGAAGATGATGTCTGCCTGCAAATGTTCTCATCCAAGAGAGAAAACTAGGCAGGAACAGCAGAAATGGACACAGTCCTAGCCATGACCACAGCTCCCAGTTCTCTCCATAGGCACAGGAGGATACTTGCTTATTGTACCTGCACCTGTGAAAGCTCAAAGCATTAGAGAACCACATTTGGGAGGGTGAGGACCCTTTCCATCACAGGAAAGTGGTTGATTTTGCATTCCCTGAATTAGGCAAGTGTTGCTGGTAGTTTGAGAGTCACCTGAATCTGGTCCAGAAGCAGCAACAGCCTAGGCAGGGCTTCACAAAAAATGACCACAACCAATGCTTCCTCCTCTTAACCTTAAAGTGCAGGGAAAATGCAGCATGACAGACCAGTTACCTGGGAAAAAACTTCCACAGTCCTACCATACCAAATCCTAACATGATAGATAAGGTTCCTCGGCATTTAGACTATGAAATCCTCCATAGATGCTGATAAGAGAATTTCATACAGAAAAAATACACGCTTGGAGTAACTGGCCAACAGCAAAAAACATGGCAACTCAAATCTTGGTATGGTTAACCAGCATTTTTAGAATACAAGTGACCCTTTCTAATGCACAGCTATCACTTCATTTGTTCAATTTTTCACTTAAAAAAATGTTCCTCCAATTATGAACATCAAAGACAATACTGTAATAATAACACTTTAGGTATTATTTAAGCTTTATAACTTATCAGAAGTTAATATCTTTTTACATACATTTCCTATTTTTATCTTGAAAGGACAGCTAACCTTAAAAAATATGGGTAATGGCTCACTACCTAGGGGCAAATTCTACACATTGTCAGTCTGACTCATTTGGGATGAAGAGTTTATTTCTTGCACAGAAACAGGCTCCTTACCAGTCCCTGCTATGCCAGCCACTGTGCATCTGGGTGATCTCCCTATGAGAAGCATCAGTGAAAAAGCAGCTCCTGTACCTTTACATTACCTAAATGTGGCTGACACGCTCCACAGTCTACTCAGAACCTCTGAGCAACCACTGCAAAGTTGCTGCACCCACTCAAAGTTTCTGTCTCCTGCCAAAGCTGACTTCTCACCTAACAGAGAAGGTTAAGCATGGCACGTATCTGACTGCAAGGCTCAGTCATAACCCTCACACAGATGGCATTGCTAAAATAAACCTGTGCCTCTTTGCAACATGTTATAAAAATTCAGTGATTGCCTTAACATCCTGGAATAATCACTGCATTTTCCCATTAAATATAGCATCATGAATTCAGCAAATTCAGAAAAAACTATAAAAAAAACCCTTTCAAAACAGCTCCTTAGTTATACCTTGCTTGAACTGAACCCTTGGTATTTGAGCAGCATGAGTAAACTCATTTCATTTCTCAACAAAACTCAAGACAGAACACAAATAATAAAAATACAAATAATCTATAAAAACCACAGCACATCGGAAATCTGTGTAAAAAACATATGTCTGTATCAAGGAGCTCAGTAACAACTTAAAGCACCACTCAAAATTAAGTACCATACATGTTACAGTACATTCCATTTATTATGACAATTTAAGGCTAAAATAGGTACGACTCCCTTATAGTCAAGCTTTCTTATATTTATAAATGCATACAAACATTAAGTAGATACAAATGCGTAGGGGGTTTTATTGCTCTGAACTGTCTACTAGAATGTTCAGCTTCCCCAGATGTTGTCTCAGTTTGCCTTTTCAATCAAGCTGAAGTCCTACAACTGCAACTTATGGCACCTGTACAATTATAGACCTTCTTTGATTTGAGCTGTAAATAAATTCAAAGATTTTCAGACAAATTTATCAGACAAAATTGCCCACCACTGAAAATTTCATAACTTAGTTAACTAAACTATCTTATCGTCCATAAAATACACAATTTATCACAAAGATTAGTTCAGCCATTCTTCAGGAAGGATTTTCTTTCCAAAATAATAGTTCTAACCAAGCGGCAAACAAGACAACCAGCAAGAAATGATTGACTGGGACCAGTCTAACAGACTGGGCTTTGGGGAAAAAAAAACCAAAACAAAACAAAAAAAAAACAGGAAGCTGGATATGTGCTCCAAAACAAAGAGCAAACTTTTCTTCTTGCTCACAGAGCAATTATGTTTCCTATTTATGTAAGGCGATGCCTCATTCTGCCAGTGCCAAATTCTTTGACTGTAGCTTGTCCATTTCTTGGCCAATATTCCCTTCAATGGTATCACACTGGGCAAGAAAAACCTGAGAATAAAAAACAAACAAATGTGATTGGATACACAGTTTGGCACTGGGAGGTGTTTCTGAGGTACTGAAAGTGCAGTTTCTATCGTAAATTTGAAGATGTCAGCTCAACAACCACTTTGCAGTTGGTTTGGTAATAGCTTATGCACACCTGCATTTACCCAGACTCCAACAGAAACATGACACTGGAGAAGGCTAATAAGGATAATAGCATGGCTGCCCACCATCACCAGTCCCGATGCTGATGTATTTTCAGTTGATCCAAATTTCATGAACAACGATATGAAACAAAGGTTCAGACAAGTTAGTGCTTCATTCAGTTTGGAACATCTGAGCTCCTTTCTAAAACACGTACTTCAGAGGCCAAAGCTGGGAGGGACAAACCTGCTCAGTCAAATTCAAAACAAGCTTTCATTAAACCAAGAGCTTTTCTACTTCTTAAGACTACCAGGCACCATTGAACTTTCATCTTCATCAGCAGCCGTGTTCCTCAAAAGACTGAAGGCTCTATTCTAAAAAGGGCATCCACAGCACCTGATGCTTTCTTAGAACCTGCCCACAAGTTCTCACAAGTAGAGTAACACACAGAGAGCAGTTGGGAGCCAGCAGCCCCTGGTCACTTTGTTCGGCCTGTACACAGCACAACCCATCAGCACTTTAAGGCAATAAACTGTTTTAGGCCAAGCCCAAGGTGTGCAAGTACACTGCACCTTCTGAGAAAGATTCTCCCATTAGCTATTCATGTCTTGCCTTTGTTTTTGCTATGTCTGCACCAGACTCTGACAAAGTAGACATTTCATGTTATTTACATTAAAATGACACGAAGAAAGCACTTTCCCTCTACAGCAGCAAACTGTTGTCCGACACGAATAGTCCTCAACCATCACACTGCTCTGAATCATCTGTTTCCGACCAAACCCTTGAGCTGTCATCAACTCAAGTCTGTAAGAACTTGAGTAACGAAAAAGTGAAGGTGGTAACAACTGCTGTTGCTGGCTGCTACTGTTTCATATTTATCTCCTGACCCTGGAAGATGTATGACTGCCAGCAGTAGAAGGCAGTTAACAGCTCCCCCTTGCTTTCATGGGTACTTAAGAATAATAAGCATAACTTGCCACTGTTTTCTTGAAAAACAAACTGTTGTTGACAGCTCTGGTCTGAAACCTCTTAGGATTCTTCTGCAGTCCTCAAAGGGTTCATAACCCTCAGCTGTATAATGTTGTGCCTATAAAAGCACATAAGTAATTCTGATCTCTGCTCAACAGAATCCATTTTATGCTTTAACAGCAGTTCTTATACAAAAGCCCACTTGCTTCTGCTGTAACTTCACCCAAGACTCGCGATCCAGTAGCTTCCAAGAAGTTGATAGCCACCAGCCTATTACAAGTTTTGTTGCCTTAGTTAGGCACATGGAATCAAGACTGTGTTCAGAACCCCCACATAATAGCCACACCAGCAACCACCTCCACTTCCATTTGTATTGTCCAAACTTATCTCAGTAACAGAGTACAGAGTGCTTTGTCTCTAAAGGTGTAATTAAAACTATTTCTAAAGGTGTGATTAAAACTATTTCTCCTATGAAGTATTTCTTGGTGGGCTTCCTCTAAAATAGATGGCTATACTAAAAGACTTGTGAAACATCAATGGGAAGTATTTAATAAAGTTACAGTAAAAGACAAAATCATTCAACTCTATATATGAATGTGAGGTATTTCCACAAACAATTTTTAGGAGCCCAACCTGGCACTAAAGCTAGCACAATACAAATAAGAACAGTAATACAAGTAGCATTACCATTCATTTATGTAAGTTTGAGTGGAGGGAGCTGAATTCCAGTATTTATTAACAAACCTTCAGTTCAAGGTCTCTAAGAAAAAAATGCCTAGGAATTTACAAGCATCACACCATAGCAAAGCAATTAAACCCTCCATCCCCAGCACAGCTACTCTGCTGTACACACCTTAAAGACCTACTCTCCAAAGTTGGTGCACTGCAACAGAAGCTAAATTTTCCAAAGAACATCTCTGGCAAGGTCGAGTAGGTCAGCAGGAGTTACAGTTGACTGCATCCTTGTTTCCCAGACCTCAGTCATTACTCCAGCCCACCAAGATTCAAAAAAGGAGGAATGATCAATCCTGTTGTCCTTACAAGTTATCAGGATTACTTCACATCGTCAGGCAGCCATAAGACAAACCACTAATGTAAATGACAAACATCATCCGAAAAGAGCATGAACTGAAAATCTCTAGTTTGTGTGCTGTTTTACAAAGCTATTAAATACCTCTCAAAGGGGGGGTCATACAAAATATCAATGTAAGAACAAACACTGAAAAAATATGAACAGCTCATTTTCACAAACTCTTGGCATAAAAGTGTGGTATACAAGTGCCCAGCATTTACGGAGGGGAAAAAAAAAGTATAAAACCCCACCAAAACCAAAGAGAACTCACCTGGACTCTCTTCACCAGCCCCTTCTTTTTCAGTTTGCAGTCACTGAAATTCTCTGGCAGATTCTGCAGTAAAACAAGCAAACAAGTTGATGCAGGTTAATGCTGAAATGAACATATTAGACTTACAGCAAAAACTGGAATTATCAAAGAATCCTCTGAATAGGCATCCTGAAAATGCCATGCCTGCTCAGTAAGGGTGATTACACAGGAAAGAATATATAAGAAAAAGTTATTAATAAGTCAGGGATGCAGCATGCTGACTGCAAAGAACTGAGCTAGCAAATCTACCACGTTTCTTTAGGGAATATACAACAACAGACTACACACACTGCTTTTTCTGCTGTGGTGTGTGTTAACTGTTTGGCTGAGCTTCATCTTCAGGGTTTCTTCCAGAGATTATAACATGAATAAATTTCTTTCAAATACATTAACTCAATCACTTGACATTATTAGAATGTATCATTAGTAATGCAGCCATTGCCAGTCTAAGCTGTACATCTGATAATCTTGGCAATGTATGAATGGAAGGCAACAGATGTGAAGTGTTACACGATGTCAGCTTTTCATTGAATTCAAACTGCATCATCTTCTGTACTCCTACAACCCTTTATGTTCATGTATGTCATCCTGGCAAGTGTTACATGCTTTGTCCTTTTTGAGCTATGTGAAATTGGGGTGTTGCTGAGAAATGGTGCTCAGGTTTATAATTTTTTTTTAACAAGTAAAACACCTGTACAGATGATTATCATTATATAAAGTTTATGTGAACATTCTTAAAAACACTGTGTTCTCACTGGCGAAGATGTATAAAAATCTTGTGAGTTTCTCACTAGTTTACCTTCTGTTTTCTATCCTAACTCCACAATAATACAGGTTTCCCTAACCTAATCTGTTTCATTTCAGCCAAAATGTGAGCACAGCTGGGAGGTTTCAGTACATAAACCTTTGTAAAAAGCAAAAAACAAAACAACAACAACAAAAAAAAAAGGCGCTATTTTTTTATTGTTCAGACAAATGGATTCTACTCCTCCTGTCTGTTGTCCGTGCTGTGTGCACTGGTGTGAGGCACTTCAGCTGAACTGTGGGCCGTGTGACCTCCCTATGGGAACACTCCTTATCCCCTCAGCAGCATTTCACTGGTGTTTCCCTCTGGAGCCCTAACAGCATGATGGCTGGAGTAGAAAGCTACAATCTAGTTTCCATTACTGGAACTTGGTAGGAAAGTTACAAAAATTGTATTCAGCATACAGGCTAAGGGGAGATGAAATGGAGGAGGGAGCAGGGTGGAAAGTTACCAACCCAGATACAACAATATGGAAACACAGTTGCTGCTCCCTGGATGGAATGCTGTCAGAGTGCCTGACTTCCCACACACAATTCACACTCAGGGGGCCCAAAGAGAGGGTGGGCTGGACACACCAGGCCAGAGTCTGTCCAAATCCTGCCAGAAGGGGAACATGGTGGTACCCTGTAGCTGATAAGCCACAGCTGTCAGCCAAGGAAGGAAAAGATTTCCTGCTGTTGAACCAACAACCATGGCGAGATCACAGGTGCCCACCTCCATTCCAAAGTTCACCTTGGATGCAATACTAATGTATAGTTGCAGCCCCAAAGGTCACCTCAGATGTAATACTGACACTATCTACCTCCAAAGTACAACCACCCCCCACTGAACATGATGCACGTCTACAGTCACTTTAGCTCCACCTAAACATAAAAATAGTATAAAAGTAAGTTAAAAATGGCATAAAACTAGGGACTGCATTACTGGGGATTAGAGCTGGTGAGGATATTGCTTTAAGTATGTTTTTTGCAGCCAGATACTACCACCAGAAATCCTGTCAGAGTTTTTTACTGTCTTAATAAAGGAGGGCTATTCCATAAACCGGTGAGTCCTTCAAGTGCCCTTCAAGGGCACTTACAGTCACTGGCAGCAGGTAACATATTTGACTGTGGATACCCAGGAAGGTCCCTCTGATGCTGTTGCAACCTGAATTTGTCCCTGACTCTTGCCTGCGGCACCAACAGACCAGTGAAAGGTGTGGAGGCCCAGCAGGGGCCTCTCCATTGGCATGTGACCCCAAGCAAGTCAGTTGAACCACCCCTGCACCAAGTGGGCTGCCCAGGGAAGGGTCCCCATAACGGGAGCCTGACAGACTGGTGGGGCACAAGGGTCTCAGCTAACCTGGGGCACTGACACACAAATCAAACAGAAAGGGATGGAGAAAACCTCCCCTCTCACGTGACAATGCTCCTTGAGCTTTAGAAATACCTTTCTCTGAAGATCTGATTTCATGTTTACAACTCATTTCTAAGAGATTAAAGTATTATAGTAAGAAATGCTTATCACATTTTTATTGATACAGATAAATTCAAGAAGTTTAGTAACAGGATCTCATCTTAAGTGGAAAAACTTCCCAGACATCTGGGAAATGTTTGTTACTGGAACAGTGATGCAGATTTTTCAGAATGCTTCTCTCTTTAAATCCTTGAAATGTTAATTTCGTATGGATTTATCCAATGACAAGTGTAGCAGAGACAAGGAGACAGTTAAATTTCATCAGAACAGCATGGTAATTTAAGTAAGTTCTACAGAGCAACTATAATTTAAAAAAATCCTCAAGAAAGGATGGGCCACCAGAGCACAACTATGAGTCAGTAGCACTATCAATGTCCTCAATACTGATAGATGCAATTTGACAGCTTTGTTGTGAACTTATGTTAACAAAATCAGTGACTGATATTTCAGAAGAGAAAGCTTTTTTCAATTCTTAGAACAATCTGTTCTCTGCAATATTGTCTTTCTAGATTAAAAAATCTGCCATTTAACAGGAGACCATCTTAAGGACAAAGTGAGTGCTCACACTGCGATATTGGTGAAAACATTCATTAAATCAGAGCTGGTTCACAAGTACATACTGTCATGACTGTGGATTCAAATCTTCCTATTCATCTCAGAAAAACTTTGCTTTTTCCTGAAAAAGCCTTCCAAGTATTTAAAAACCTGAGCCACGTGACCAAGTAAAGCATTTCCTGTGTTCCTCTCACTGCGATTTGTAAAAATTAGTGTATTTTGACTTCTATTCCTGGACCAAATGTTTTAACTGATGAAATAAACAGCACATGCCCACACAGAAATCTTCAAGTATTCAGTAAGACTCAACTGCACTCTTCCTGAAGAAATCTTTTAAGATCTGTGGCTTACGGCAATATCTGACTGTTTCAGACAAATTAAAATTTTGTAAGATGCAGTGAAAGCAGTAGCTGTTTCAACACATTTATGCTACAATTCTCAAGTTACAGATGCTCTACCCAAAAGCATCCCTTCATGACTTTACTTTCACACCTCTGGCAGTGACAACACTGTATTTTTTCTCTCACACCCCATTACTGTATGACTATAAACTTGCATCTCCACCTTCCAAATCCCATCTTTTAAACTCACAATTGTTGAACGCATGGCTTCTAGTCAAAGTATTTAGTTCCAAACTCAGCTCCTCTAATTAATGAGCTTGTCTGCTAGCAGCAAGAGAGTAATACTCCTAGAACAGAAAGAAGACAATATGCAGGCTTCCTCACCCTTATCTGTCTGTAACCAACCAAATCTCACTTTGCATCAAGCTGTATAGTTTTGAGTGATCCAAATAACACACAGCAGCTGAGACACCTTAATGAGCTGTGACAATTCTGCCAAAGAAAAAGACTGGAATACCTGTAGTGTGAGCTTGCTGCTATGTTTGACTTCTACAATGCATCATCCATTCTTCTCAGTCAGTCACATTTTTCCCCTGTGAATTTTTTAATATGCTGTTGACTCAGTCAACAGCACCTCTACACGTTCAGTAGAATTTAACAGATGTGACAGGAGTAGCTTTTAACTTGGCTGCTGAAAAGAACGTTAATTACCTGTATAAACCAATTCTATGGTAAGATAAAACACTTCACTGCTTTGCATTTCTATTTGCCATTTTTCACTCCAGTTGAACTCATTTATCGTTCATACACACCCCTCATTACCAGTCTGTACTGCTACCTCCATATACTGCACAACCACAGTACTGAGTGCTGCCTCAGTAAGTTGGTGGCCTGTTCATCTGACCTGGTGAATTACCAGCCCTCTGAACTCCCACATTTTATGTAAAGATTACACCCACCTACATTTCATCTGCAAGACTGCACATTAGTCCAGTTTTCAGGACAAATCTCATAGCCAGCTTCATATATTAAAACAAACAAATATGTGCACTGTAACCAGTGTGCAATCACTGGTAATCCAAACACTCACTTATTCCAAAAAAACAAAAAAAACAAAACCAGAACAAAACAAACAAACAAAAAACCTTTTACAGTTATTACAAAAACAAATATTACAGATTTTGAAAGAAATTAATTATTAGTCTTAGCTCTGGCTGCTCCACTTTCTCAAGAAACAAAACTTCAAGAAACAAAGTACAGGGCCTCCATTATTTCCCAAATCTAAACACCAAGTCACTGATTATAAGTCTTCTAAAACATTGTACTAGACCTCAAATCCCTGGTCCAGTACTATTTAGAGCATTTTGGATAAAGAGATACATCACAGCATGGTTTCTGTTTAAAGCACACAAAAAGTAACAGAATTAAAAGTAAACTCAGGAAATTGAGTTTGGATTAATCAGCAAACAGTGAAACAGTTTTACAAGGCTGCCTGCTGGGTTCCAGAACTGCACACCAGAATACAAGTACTGAGTTTTTTTCTAAATAGGATTTGGTGTCAAAAATTGAAGGGGTCAGTAATAAGCTTTAACCCCATCCAATTGAGACAGTTGTCACAACTGAGACAGTTGTCACCTTATAGGTATTTTCATGACAACATGTAGTCAATCTGCCACTTCAAATGGGAAATCAGTTACATGAAGTCTTTATGTGTAACAGCATTCAATAACTGTCAGCACAATATTCTCCTTTATATGAGGCACAAAAGGAAACAGAAATTTGAAGATTTCAAAATACTTTGAATACACCAATTTAAAAAAAAGAGTATCTAGAACTGTTGGCTATAACAAGCAGTAAAGACTACATTAGCATCATAGACTCACAATATAAAAGCAGGAAATTAGTTAGTAAGCTTCCCACCATTCCTAGGAACACATCCATATTATAAAGCATTTGATGATGGCCAGTTCAAATTATTATTCTGATTTAGTCCACTGAACTTTTTCAAAGAGTCCATCAAATTAAACTACATTTGTTTCACCAGTTATAGGCATTCACATGGCATATTTCTGAAAAAAAAAATCCAACAAAAGGTCACGATACCAAGAAGGAGACCCAAAGACACCACTACCACAGAAAAGCTGCTTTTTTCCTTCAGTGCAGGCTATTATGATCCTGATATGCAACATAATTATATAATAAGGCTTACAGAGAACAACCAGTAGGCAGAAAAATGGAGTAAGGAAATACGCTGGTTGGGGCAATTTTCTATTTATCTCTGTACAAGATCGTTATTCTCATCTAGCTCTCAGCTACTACATGACACAGGAAAATATTTATTTTACTCTGGAAATGTAATGTAAGATTCTGATCCACTAATGACTGTGAAGAACTTGGATAGCCAAAAACAATTTTTTTTAATACATCAAATAAGTTTCTGTTGGGATTTTACCCTCTTCTGTGGTTAGTTACTTACAATGGCATCAATCTGTTCAAGGGTCTTCATGAACTGCTCTGCAGTTCCTTTTATCCTTTTGTCCAGCTGTTTTAGTGCTTCTGCTTGGAGATCCTTTGCTAGAAATCCCTGAAGAAGAAAAAACAAAATTATCCCATAACCTACACAGTACTCACCTTCGAAAATAAGCCAATTCACAACAGCAGAAAACATATTTTGCTATTTCTGTATTTTCAAGCATGATAGAGACTCCAATCTTAATCTGTATTCTTCTTCATCTTATCAATTCTTGACATGGTAAATGTAAGATCTGTTAGGTTTGCTAAAATGACAAACATGTAACAGACCTTATTCTCTGGACTTCGAGAGAACTTTAAGTTTTTCCAGATATAGAATGTAACTTATGCCATATGAAACAATATTTACCTTTTTCCAAACAGTGCCGTGTCTCTATTTTGCAAACTCATAAACAGCATTTGGAATTCACAAAGAATTATTACTGAATCTTAGACATTTAGGAGGGGTAGCCTATTACTGACTACTCAAAACCGTCAAACTATTTTGTTTGGGCTTTTTTAAATAGATATATCTACCAAACTCCTTTGCAAAGATATAAAGTGATACAAAACTGGCATACCTTCTGGATACTTGTGAACTCTTTATTAACTTCCTCTAACTTATTAGCTATTTGCTCCACTGACTTCTCCAAATCTTTTAACTTCTTTAATTCAGCCTCCTCTTCTGGACTATTCTGTGTATTCAAAAGTACAACATTCACAACTAAGGAACAAATAAAGATACAAGGCAGCTAAAAAGCAGCAGTGTTGATACAGACATAAAGGCTTCAGAATACACACTACACTGTGGCTATTCTTTCCATATCTACCAAATAAGCTTCTTCCAAAGCTTAATTACAAATAAACTGAAATCAATAAGGTATATAAACACTTTTAATGAGATTCATTTGAAGGGAAAAGGAAAAGTGCATTTTTTTTTCTTTTTGTCAACTTATCATTTCTAAAGTATAGGCAACATTTACATCACAAGATTATTACCTCATCCTCAACTTGCAAAGCCAGCCACCAACCATTTCACCAGAAATAACCCAGATCATCAAGATTCAGTAGCTACAGTTGGGAAAGAATTTTTTTTTAACCAGAAAAATAAGATGAGCAGATAAGGTCATCAGTGCACAGAAGGTTCATGAGCACTGACCACAGATTAGGCAGTCTTGTCAATAATGTGAAGCAGAAGCCAGTCATTAATGTAATTCCAGAAAAGTACAAACTGAAGTTATTTGCAATGTAACATGAGACTGAACTCAACTTTGTGGATAGGTATACAAAATTAGGTTAATGCTACAGTTTGTTTCTGTGTTCAGCAGCCATCTTAGTGACAAAAATGATGATAGTTTAAGAGGAAAAAAGGTCCAAAAGCAATGCTTACCCTTTTCCCAATCAACATGACTTTACAACCATTTTTAACACCAAGTGCTGATAATGGTTGTTCCAGTTCTTTCAGAGACTTCCCTAAATGAAGAACAAAAGGAAAAAAAAACAGTTAAAGTACAGTTAGTGGCATAAGAATGTCTTTTTGAAAACATTCAAAACGTGGACACCTGGTGAAAGCTCATCATCTATAAAAAACATGGCAGATTCATAAGTTACCTTTGTATATCAGTTTCTGAAAAGGAACTGGAACTCCAGTGACTTGTTCAATAAGTACAGCCATGTCTTGTAGTGTGGGTTCACCATCTTCTTGTTGAGAAGCAACTTGAATACTGTGCTTTTCATTACCTAGTAGAAAAACAGAGTAACAGTAATATTTATTGTAACCTAGAAAATATTATAGAGAGAATCCATCTCTAATATTTACTACCTACCATTAATGCAGAAAGTTCTCAAATGACAGGTTCTCATGTAGAACCATAATTTTCAATCAAATTATTTTACTGCACTTCCTTCCTCTTGAAGTGACTGACCTCAGCTGAAAATGTTGGTTTACATTGGAATAACCTGAAGAGTTTGACTGGGTCTATTTTACTGGTGTAACTTAGCTCCTGCTAAATATTATTCCCTATCTCTTGTAAAGAGTATGGATGGTGTCCAGACATCCCACAAGCTAAAGCATGAAAGCCTACACCTTCCTGATGTATCCCATTTCCTACTTGTAGGAACTTCTAATGTCATGAGTCTTTGGTATCTGAGACAGTTATCACTTCCTTTGCTCCTTAAACATGAGAAACAAGCAATCATTGTCTACCCTGTTTCATCTCCACCACCAACCAGAGAGAATTCTCAGAGAACAAATCTATTTCTCCCCATATTCTACTGATAAGCAGACATAACCACTTGGAGAAGTCCCAGCTTATCTGTCACCTTCTACTTATGAAGCATCCTATTCAGACTCCCTAAAATTACCTGCATGCAAACAGGAGGCAGGGGGAAAAAAAAGGGAGTATGCCTATTAATCTCTGTTTTGCAACAGACCCTTTCTACAACCCTCTGCTCCCACACACTTAAAGTCTGTCAATCTGAAATCACAGGAATCAACCAGTTCTGGCTGCAAGGGAAATCAAAACAGGCAGTTTTTACTCTGCAGGAAGAGAGAACTTAACACATAACAGAAGAGAAACTATTCTCATGCCACTAATTTAAAGTGCACATATCTTTTACAAAGGAGAGTTCTAGAAAAAATTATTTTAAAATGCACCAGCCTCCCACAGTCACATGACAAGTGACACACGAACCTCAAAAATTTTAAAGCTCTAACAAAATTTGTTATTCCAAAATTTGTTATTGGTTATTCCAATTTTAAGCCTAAAATCACATTATGCCCCTCTCACCCAAGCATTTTCCACAAAGAGCCCTTCTTACCAGTTTGTTTTGGAAAAAAAAAAACCTAAAACAAATCACAAAACACAACCTCAGTACATTTCAAAAGGTCATTTTGATATATACAACTGCTTTGTATAAGGGCTCTGCCCTTTAGCAATTGAGGGGAAAAAAAAAAAAAAACAAAACATTAACTGAGGAAAAAAACATATGAAGTTTGTCTAACAACAGAACCAGTTTAATTACAAATTATGAGTACCCCTTTGGACAGACTGTAAACAAATTTTACTGTCAATTCACAGCAGAGTGAAATCACCATAAAAAACAACTCCTGGGCTGCACCAGGTACCAGAGCTGAGACTCCTCTGCAGCCCACAGTGAAGCAGCTGTGGCCCTGCAGCCCATGGAGGATCCCACACCAGAGCAGGTAGATGCCTGAGAGGAGGCTATGACCCTGTGGGAAGCCTGTGCTGGAGCAGGCTCCAGGCAGGGACTTGCAGACACACGGAGAAAGGAGCTCAGGCTGGAGCAGCTTTGCTGGCAGGACTTGTCACCCTGTGGGGAACACACACTGGAGCAGTCTGTTCCTGAAGGACTGCAATCCATGAGAGGAACCCACGCTGGAGCAGGGGAAGTCCCTTCAGTCCTCCCCTGAAGAGGAAGGAGCAGAAGAGACAAAGAGTGATGGACAGACTGGAGCCCCCATTCCCCTGCACTGCTCAGGCAGGAGGAATTAGAGAATTCAGGAGGAAAGTTAAGCCAGGGGGAAAAATCTTTTCTCTGAGTTCTCATTGTTCTACTCTGATTTGAATGTTAATAAACTACGTGTCCCCAAGCTAAGTCTGTTTTGCCCATGACCTGGTGAGTGTTCTCTCCCTGCCCTTCTCTCAACCCAGGAGCCTTTTGTTGTGTTTTCTGTCCCCTGCCCAGCTGAGGAGGGGAGTGACAGAGTGGCTTTGGTGGCCATCTGATGTCCAGTCAGGACCACACTTGCGGGTTGTCAAGTCACACATGTGGGTCTACTGCCCTTCTGTTTCTCAGCCCTGATTTCCATCTTTCCCCACTTTCACTCATGCACACAAAACTTTACTAAAAATGTTTTGTGCGAAGTGGTCAAGCCGCATCTGACAGCTGCAGGTGTAAACCAGACAGATGAAGCCCAACCTAAACAAAGGCTTCTATTTGCTATTTATTAATGACAAAGTCATTATCAGGTAAGAAAACATTTGGAAGACAAAAGCATTCTCAGACAAGCAGGCTGTTGGCAAACAGCAAGACGTTGGTATTATAAATATGTCATTAAATTACTGACATTTCTGCAAAATGAAAACCCCTCAGATAGAATGGAGCACTCTGAAGGCACCAGTGAGCACATGAATCATGATGATTCAAACAGATGATTCTACAAAATTCCTCACCAAAGACTCTTAAACAAAACTACCAGGTGATAAAAGGAAACATTGTAACAAAACAATTTGAAACACAATTTGAAAACACAAATGAGCAAGCAGATATAAACAATAGGCTATAGAGGTGGAAAGAACATTACCAACATAATGCGAAAGAAACAAAGGCAGAATTATTCAATTTTTAAAAAAAAAAATACAGTAAACATTATTAAGTTTTGCTAACAAACATCAGACAAACACCTTGCTGATTTAATTCTTTACTATCTTCTTCACTCCTCCACCTGTCTCACATCCACTTCAAAATTTAACCATGGTGTTTCCCACCTTTTTTTAAAAAACTGTGGAGTCCAAGCTATTCTCACCCCTCTACAGTAGCGTTTTATATTTATTTATCAATACAAGTCTAGCTTCCTCTCCACCTTCTTCTCCCTCTTCCGATTTTTTTTTCCGAGGTGGAAAAAAGCTCAGCTGCGTCAGCTGGCCTTTGAGTGGCCCATTCCATGGGGTCATCACCCACGTGTCCTTCTGAAGGAACTGCTCTCTGTTGCAGCCTTGCAGCTCATCACTAGCTGCAAACACCCAAGCCTCTTCAACAAACCAGAAGAAAGCCTGCTGGGCAGCACCTGCTTTTAACGTGCACTGCTGACTTCAGCCACGTATTTCATCTAAATGAAGATTATCCAAAGAACAGAATCACAGAATGGGTCAGCCTGAAGGGACTACAGTGGGTCATCTGGTCCAATTTCCCTGATCCAGCAGGGTCATCCTAGAGCAAATGACCCAGGATTGTGTCCGGACAATTCCTGAATAACCTCCAGTGAGGGAGACTCCACAAGCTCTCTGGGCAACGTGTACCAAGGCACAGTCACTCCCACAATAAAGAAATTCTTCCTCATATTCAGGCGGAACTTCCTGTGCATCAGTTTCTGCCCACTGCCTCTTGTGCTGCTGCTGAGCACCACCGAGAAGAACCTGACTCCATCTTCTTGGCACCCCCGTTCAGATATTCACTCACATCAATGAGGTCCCTCTGCCCTCTCTCCTCGAGGCTGAACAGGCCCAGTTCCCTCACCCCTTCCTTTTAAGAGAGACGCTCCAGCCCCCCACGACCCTCGTCGCCCCCGAAGGCCCTCTGCTCTGCGCTGCCCGGCAAAGGCCGCCGTGTCACCTCTTCCCGCTACCACCCTTGAGCACACCCACGCCCGCCACCCCCTCTGCAGGACACACCGGCAAGCCGCGGCCAGTAAGGAGCGAAGCCTCACGGCAGCAGCCGGGACGGACCCCGGGCCGAGCGGGGCCGTGCCGTGCTCCGCCGAGGCCGCCCCGCCTCGTCCCCACCGCCGGTGTCGCCGCGGCCCGCCCGCCCCGCAGCGCCCGGTGCCGCCCCGGGCGGGGACCGCGGGCAGCGGGGCGGGGAAGGGCCGGAGACGCGCCGCCCGCCCGCCCGCTGCCCCTGCCCGGGGCGCTTACTGTAAGTGACGGTGACGGTCACCGGGGCTCCGGGCGCCGCCATCTCGCCCCGCCACAGGAACCGTCGGCGGCGCAGGCGGGGCGCGCCCGGAGCGCGTCACTTCCGCAGCAGGAGAACGGGAATGCCGCGTATCCCGGGCCGCTCGCGGCGCGGCACCGCCGAGCGCCTCCCGGCAGCTGCAGGGACGCGGTCGAGGCGTGAGCGGGACCTCTTCTTCCCCATCCCGAACCCGGCTCCGCCTCTGGCGAACGCTGTGGCCGCGGCGCTGATAACCTGCCCCCCGCCCCGTGCTGCGGACCGAATGCATCGCCACAAACGCCACACACAGGGAACTGCTAATCTACGTGATTTTTATGTCTCCATGGAATACATAACGTTAGTGATAACCCGAGCTGTTTTCAAGAGGGTTACAAGTACAATCGCATAAAAGTCTCACGACTGCAGTAGTTTAAAAATTGCTTTCAGATTTTTTATCAAACAGGCAGAGTAATAAGGGAGCTATTTTACAGAGAGTAAGCAGCAACGTATAGTCTTAGTCTCAAGAAAGAGGAACATAATACAAAGTCAAACCTCAGCTATCAACAGCCACCACTAGTCTTCACGTTTCACTTTGTCCATAAGATACGAAAATCAAAACCTATCAGACTGACTGCTTCCACTGAAGGGAACTGGGATGAATTTTCCATTAACAGAAGTCAGTAGTAGAACAACTTTCTTCAAAGAAAGAACACCACCAGCCACTCATACTGCATTCTAGGATGTAGTGATATTAAGGGTACACTGGAAAGACAAGTTCTCCAGAATTTTAAAATAAAAAAGATTCTTAATGCAATTCGGAAAGTATAGTTCATTGTATCCATTGTGCTTTTGAAACATTTATGTTGCAGGGATCTTTGGCAACCCAAATTCATCCACCAATACGCCATCCTGTAGGAAAGAAAAAGAAGCGACAGGTTAACTCTCCAGCAACCAGAACATTTCACAGAACCTTCCTTACTACTTCTATAAAGTGTCTGTATCTGCAATTCCCACTGTGTGACAGCTGGAATCAGAACAAGAGCATCAGTGTTCTTCCTCACCACAAAGCTCTATTAAAACCCCAAAAGCAAGCATACAGAAGCTTTTCTTATGGTTTTAAGACTAGAGTTGTAATGGTACATTTAAATTCTACTGGCAGTCTGAGAGTGTTTGATAGGAGTGATAAAATGTCATTCTAATGATTTTAAACAAAGTTAAGAGCATTCTCTGCACTCTCAAATTCTCTATATTTAGCATCCATACATACAATACATACATAACATTAAGCACACTTCTTTGTTCAAGATATTAAGGATCCCAAATATCAAGCAACCAACACAAATGTGATTAACCCAAACCAAACAAAAATGTGTTTTGCTGTTAAAGAGCAAAGGACTCACTTTGTTTTTTGTGTCTGTAGGAGTGACCTCTGGGATTGCTGGAGCAGATGCAGCTTCATCTAAGTAGGAATTGTCTTCATCAGCTAAAAGCTCATCACCTAATGCATCCAGTTCTGAAATTGAATTATGTTGGTTGAAACATTATGCAAGAAGTTCCTTTTGCAAGAGAAAAGTTGTTCTTACAGAGACTCAGGATTCATACTGAATGCTTACATTCAGACTCAGAATCAGTCATCAGTCAGAAATACACACACACTGGAGAGAACCTTCTTCCCTGCCTTGGAGCATTCCATTGGTATGTCATGTTTGTCTGTGCTCTTGTTACTTCTCTTAAAGGAAATGAAGCTTTAATGTTTAAAAAAAGCTATCAAAGCTTTTTAAAACACATTTAAAGCATTTGACCAAGAAAATAAAAAAATCACTGTATGACAGTATGATAATTTTTATATTCAGTAATAGAAAAAAAAATCTTCTCCCTTCCTAACCTGCTTCCAAATCATCTTCATCAATCTCTGGTGTTCCATAGCTACGACTCAGTGCCTCCTGGACTTCATTTGCTTCTTCCATCATATCTTCCAATTGATCTTGTATGTCCTGAAGCAAGAATCATTTTATTTTGGTCCATATTTAGTCAAATTCAGTTTAGTAATTCCAACATACAAAGCACTCAATTATTTTAATGCATAAACCCTTTTTTTGAAGCAGTATTAATACAAGTAAAGACACGCACATTCAGGACAGGAGTACCTGAAACGCAGAAAAGGCATGAAATTTAGACAAATCTACCATCTGGAAAATAAGCACTAACCTGAGTTGTGCCACAGCAGGATTTAGAAGATACATTAGCATATTTACTGGCACTGTACTTGAGTACAGATAAAGAAACAATAGTTGCCTAAAGGTTTACAGTGCAGGCCATTTATAAAAGAAAAGGAAAGAACCTAAAGGAATTCAGCACTGGCATTGAGTAAGAGCTTAAGTGCAGCACACTTGAAATTATATTTAGAAATCTTATGGGAGATTTTTTATGCATTTTCTGAAGTCAGGGCCAGCCCTTGCTGATGTTTGGTTAGGGTTTGGTGAGGTTTCTTTGTTTTTGTGGGGTTTTTGTTTGTTTATTTCTTTATTTGTTTGGTTTTTTGGGGGGTTGTTTTTGGGGTTTTTTGTTTGTTTTTAGGTTTTGTTCTTTTTCATCAGGCGCTACCTTGAACTGGGGGGGGGGGGGGTAAATGACTAATCTGCACGTTATTAGTATAGGGAAACAAAAAAGGACAAAGAAAGTAGAAAGTATCCACTAACAGCTGAAGTGCAAGGAAACGAGAGATTAAAGATTAGCTCAGCAAGGAAACAATAATCACTCCAATAAGGCAAACCACTGACTGTGCAGTACCAGAAGGAAGGAATTATCATGGTGGTCCCATAAAAAGGGAGACAAACTCGTGTGAACAAAAATAGTCCTCTTGCCTTCAAGTTCATAGTCCACTCACCATTATTTCAGTACATTATTTTTATTCTTTAATTATTTAAACTATAAAAGCTCACCTCAATTTGATCAATCTTGACTTGCTTGTAAGCTTTCTTCATTTCTTTCACGCCCAGTTTCATTGCATCCACCTAAAAGAGTCAAACATCACACTTGTATCTGATGTAGCACAGATTAAACAAATCAAACCACTGAGAGATAAGTAAACTGGTACCGTTGTTTTTGTATCCTTCAGTGCCTGAATAGTGTAATTAGCTTGTTCCATATTAAAAGACTGCTGTGACAGGTTATCCCTCTGTTGTTCATACCTGTTTAAAAAAAAGGCAAATAATGGCTTTAAAACACTACGGTATTTATTATCACAAACACTCCTAATTTTTTAAGAGCTGAAAAACCAGCAGCAGTAGTCTAAAAATAGGAACAGATTTGTTGGGGGTTTTTTTCACTTACTATACACAACTGCAGAATAAACAGCTTCATAAAAATCTGGCCATTATGCATTTCTGTGTACTTGAAGCTGACAAAGCTATTCCTGAACTAAGCTTTGTTTTAACTGACAGCAACACCATATTTGCCTAGACTGACAAAGTAGGTGAGGATACAGGAAAAGTTTAATCACCATAAGGTAGACATGCATGCCATGCTCACTAATGCTGTAAGAGAATGGAGGAGTCAGCAGATTATTCAAACCACAGTGCCTCCACACTGGAATTTTTCAGGGCAGGGAGGAGGAGAAGGCTAGGGTAACAAAGGGAAACCTTTAAGACTAACCACAGAGAAAAGAGAGACTTTAAAAATTAAGAAATCATCTTTCTCAAAGCTGAACTTGTACCAAATCAAGAATGTAAACGATGTCAAGTTAAGCAAAAGCATGAAAGCATAAAAATGAACCATGAGTCTGTCTAACATGCAAAGCAGGAGGTCTGAAAGACAAGGAGGATCCACACGCAAAACCTTCTGGACAACTAATGACTGCATCTATTACTGTTCCACAAGATCAGAAATGACAGAGGGATATGACAATAACCTATGTGCCCAGTAATTTCACTAAGGAAGATTAGCAGGCAGCATAGTCAAAAAGCAAGAAAAAAACCCCTAAAGCCAGAATCAAGCAGTCCTCCTCACAACATCTAACTAAAGTACCACATTCCTTGCCATATGATATTTTGGATTGTAAGAGTTTACTTATACTTAACAAGCAATTGAGTGAGTCCATAAAGGTACAATTCACCAGAGGGATGTGAAATACAAGATGATGGGAGCTTTAGCTCAGACAGCTTCCAAGATTTGCAGTTCATGGATTATGAGATATCCCAATGAAACATTCCTGAACACCTGCCATGTTCTGATATTCTTTCCTTTTGATCTGTTGCTGGACACTTTCAAGACAGTACACTAGACAAGACCAAACCACAGGATCATCTATCCTGTCCATTTGGGAGTTTCTGCATAGACATAACTACCTGCACTACATCTGCTCAAGTCCTCAAAGGTGTCCACAGAGGGCAAGTAAAATTCCAGTAAACCAGAGCAAGGTCATCAAATACACAATTTACAGTAATCAATTAATAATATAAAATGAGGCAATCTCTCAGAAAGTTTAGGAGCCAAACATATTTGTAGTAAAGAGCAGATTCAGGTCATCTTGTACCAATCCAAATTTACATACTGACATATAAATCATAAATGTGCTGGTGCAAAATATGTAAGGAGATACTTCTGAAAGGCTTCCTCAGCATTTTTCTTTAAAGAATGCTCAGGAGAGAGAAATGAAAGTGTGCCACCGCCCCCTAAATAAAGCAACCTGTTATTAACCACAAACTGAGAAAGGTTTCAACTTACATTCGCTTCTGCTTTAACACTCTCAATGCTTTCTGCTTTACTGTATTCTGAAAGACACAACAGTGTTACATTAGACAAAATATCTGACTTTACACTTGATTATGCTGTTTAAGCCTAATGCACTGGATTTAAGTTTTCCAAAAGATTCCTCAGTTACTAGTGCCAAGAGTTTAACAACAGTTACATTCAGCATTTGGCCTGCATGAATGATTAACAAAACAGGAGAGTACACAAAGCTTCTCACAGAAAATACTTTCAGTTTGTAGCTTCTGATTTATGTTTTCAGTAAGGAGAATAAAGTGTCAAACTTAGTCCATCAGAACTATCTTTCATTAACACATTTTAATGGTCAGCATAAAATGAAACTTCAACAGGTACTTGAACAATACTGTTTATATCATATATGTTTATGTTCAGATACATTTTATACTGTAAGCTCATCCCTTTACAAAATGGGTTGCCCAGCTCCCTTTAGGCATAGTGTGGAGCTTTTTATTTTGGATGACAAACAAAACAGCCTCTCTGCCAGACTTAATTCAGGTAATGAGGAAGAAGGGAAACAAGTTACTTCTCATGGAGGAATTACATTACACTCTGGGACAAATAAAAACCAATGAAAACATTGTTCAAAGATGTATGTCTAACAAAAATAATCCTGCAGGATCTTATCTCTCACCTGGCAGTTTTAAGAACCTGATGAACTGGCTAAATCACATGACAACAAGTGCGAGTCACATCCTCTCATGCTTAAATTCCACAGAAGACTCTTACCTTTGCAGGTCCCTCTCTCATTTTCTTCATCTGATCCTTATACTTCACTAGTTCTGCATCAAGCTTAGCAATTTTCTTGTCAATTGACTCAGCTCTGCTGTCCACCTTTAATACATGAGGGAGAAAACAAAGAAAATGACATTGATTAAGGTTTTATTCAGGTATGGGACAATAAAAAGAACAGCCCCCGTTTTGTTGTGTTTCTAACTCAATTGCTTCTTCACTCAGTGGTTTTATAAACAATTCAGATATTGTGAGAATCCAGAATCAGAATCA
This sequence comes from Chamaea fasciata, assembly GCF_029207755.1. Lineage (NCBI taxonomy): Eukaryota > Metazoa > Chordata > Aves > Passeriformes > Sylviidae > Chamaea > Chamaea fasciata. The sequence continues at coordinate 64,862,618 of NW_027094086.1, read as the reverse complement.
AGTGAAACGGTTTCTACAAGGAGTACAAGAAACAACACTCTGAGGCTGCAGGAAGCTCTGCCATTGTAACACATTCTCATCCTTTTGAGCTGCTCCCTTGCAAACCCACTCAAGGCAGTTCTCCATCCCAGAACTTCTGGTAACATGCAGTGCCAGGGACTAAAGTGGAATGGAAAACTTGTAGATGTACCCTGCTGGCATTCCACAGAGCTCTCATTTGGGATTTATTTTAGCCCTTCACCATAAGTGGGTTAAAAATGACAATTACATAATCAAGCATGGGTACAGGTAGTTCTAACAGCATACACAAATTCATGAAAAACCTTTTTAAAATGATCTGACTACCCCAGCACTTCTCTGGAAACAACAAAATAAAGCTTATTAACTTCTCACTCCAAGGAGCCTCTCTAGGGATCAGATTATAATGGCATTCCAATTATAGCATAAGACAGATCAGTGCAAATTTACAATTCTGCCTTGCTAATGATGTGGCTAAGCATGTAGATTTTGATTTCAGTGTTTCAATGACCCTTTTAAAAACCCTGCTCTATGACAGCAACGTGCATTTGCCAGAGGCATCCTGAGTGGAACATCTGACATGAACATTCCACACAAGACATTGAAGTGCCTGGGCACAGCTGGCATTGAAGAATCTGTATTAAGCTTTCTATTATCCAAATATTTTACCAATAGTAAGAAAGAGAAAAAACTGGAATTTTAAAACTCCTGTATCTTTAAAGCATGGCACCTCCTCAAGATCTTTATCAGCTAACTGCATCTTAGAGGTCAGCCTCCACAAGGGAAAAAAAAATATTTGGTTTATTTATATAATGGTTCTTTCAAGCAGTACTAGCAGGAAACAGAGACAGAACCTCCCACACTGACTAACTGTGTAAAAATTTCACACACACATGACACAGGACCTCAGCTTTTAAAAATGAGACTGGACAGAAGAGGGGAGAAAGGATCTAATTTATCCAAAAAACTAGACTGTGTATTAGGACTTGAAGAGCTTCTGTCTATTACTCACAAATAAGACACACTTGTTATAAGACACACAGGAACCTTTCACTGCTACAGAACGACCCAAATTTACACAAAAGAAAGGGAATCTGTGCTTTAACACTGTTGTCACAACTATTAGCCTTTTATTCTTATGTTTCCTATTTACTACTCTGAAAAAACATCAGTTTAGTGTGTTTTTTGGAAGAAGAAAAAGTAAAAACACTATTAATGCTTCACTTCCTGGAGCATCCTTCCTCCTACCGTCCTCGTGACCAAGGACGGCTTTGAGTCATCCGACTGAGCTCTTCCAGCAAGCATAAAAACCCCTGCCTTTAAATGCAATGAATTTTAGATGACCAAATTCGTCTGAACAGGAAAGAACATCCAAAACACAGGCATGATTACTGCCTTAGAGTTGTCTATATTTTTAACAAATGTTGCTTTAATCACTGCTCACCAAATACGTTTCCAAACTGCCATTTAATGGCTACTTACCACTGAACTAACATGGCAAGAGACCTTACAAAGCAATTTGACTCTTTCAAAAGGTAGAACAAAAGTGTCTAAGACAGAAAACACCCCAGAAGCAACAGTAGTTGAGCCTCCAAACTGTTGGATTTAACACTGTAAAGAAATAGTACAAATTTTTTAATATCTCACACAAAACTCTTCAATAATAATTCACGTGTAATTTAAAATAAACAATCTAATCATGTCTGTAGTTTTAGCAAGACCTATCCTAGAGACTCCACTATTGTGAGAAGTCTTTCACAAATCAGATTATTGCATATAACTTGGCACAAAAAATTCATAAACCTCAGACTACTAAAAGAGTGTTTCTCCCTATGCTTACTAATAACCACTATTAACCACCCTGTAACTCACCACTAGTTGCCAGTCATCACATGCATAAAATAAACCTGAAATCATTCTTTTCAGTTAATCTTCTGTCTTGCATAGTCAAACTTTCAGACAGTGCAATTACAAACAACTAGAAGAAGATCAAAACTGAGTTTAGGATATTTAAGAAAAAAAAAACCAAAAACTAAATTCCGGGTGTTGCCTATCAAAACATCTGATTAAATTACACTTTAATGTACCCCAAAACTCCTCTAGAATTGAACAAGATGTTAGCAGAAGACAGACTGCTGACCTATCTATATATTCTTTTGATTTACCTCAACATTAAGAAATGGACATTAACTTGGACCTGGCAAAAGCAGCATGAAAAAATCTAACAGACTAATAAGGATATAGTTGTTGTGAGGGAAACAAGGCTTCCTGCTCTTTCACTTATGTTGCCAAAATAGCAAATTTAAGCACTTAGATGGATTTTGGAGTTCAAGTCATCCACCAAAGCGTTTACTGGCATCAATGGGAAAATTAATACTGATTTTCAATTTTTTCAACTTCATTCACTTTTCTAATGAAATCGAGTTGTGTTTGGGCTTAATGCTGCTAAAGAGTAATACAGATTTTTGCCTGCTAGGTAAAGTACCAGGACAAACATTGTGAGCACCTCTCTCTCCCTGTACCAGTCAGTGGCATACACAAGAGACTAATGTGTAGGTAACACTGACAAATACTAAGTATTTCATTTAGAGAGCCTCTTCACTGGGAAGCAAAATAAATCTTCTGAGAGGAAAACTGTGATTTTTCCATAGAAACTGTTTGTTGTCAGGTTCCAGTGGCAAAGCTTAGTTAAACTACATTTATACTGCAACCATTACTGACTCTTTTTTACTGACAGAAATACTCAAGAAACTCCATTTTCTCTCTTCACTTCTTAAAATTAGCTTGCAACAAAAGGAGCTGCAAAACCATGCTACAGTTTTCCTCATAATCTTTGAAGTCAAAAAAAAGACTATGAAATTACAAAGGTAAATCTTAACACTTTTTTCTTAACCCTCTTTGCAGGCAGACCAACAAAACAACAGTCGTTAAGTGTTCCCTGAGCATTTCTTACTTGGTCTGAGCTTGCTTATCCAAGTATTTTACTAATAAACATTTGCACACACCTTTGGCATCAGCCCTACAGCAACCCTACTCACCCCTAAGAGACAAAACACTCTCCTGAATCGGACAGGGAGACTGATCTTCTTGCCCCTGCCCCGGCCTTGCCACAACTTGACACGGCAGGAGTTAGCTAGTGCAATCAGAGAAGTCCTCAGATGGAAATGCTGAGAACATCCATGAGGATGGAAGGAGAGCCATGCCTTCCACACTCATTGAGTGCACCCATTCACGGGAAGTGCTCCTAGGCATACACAAAACCTGCACACCCTGCAGGCATGGCTGTATGGACATACAGAGGTACAACCCTGTGCAGGTGTGCGGACACACGGACACGCTCACCGAACACCCCATGTATCCCGGCTCATGGCAGCGCCCAGGGACAGGCCGGGCGTGGCTCTGAGTAACCTGCTCCAGTGGAATGTGTCCCTGCCCACGGCAGGGGGGTTGGAGCTGGGGTCACCTTTACGATCCCTTCCCACCCAAGCCTTTCCGTGGTTCTGCGATGCACATACCCACACACGGCCACGCGTACCGTGCCCACAAACACACTCTCACACCTACGCACAGGTGCCGTCCCCGGGGCCACCACCGCGGCGGCGGCCGTGCCGGGCGGCGCTCAGCGGGCCCGGGCGCCCGGGGCGGGCACTCACCGTCCCGATGCAGTCGGTGAGGCTGGGCGGGGGCGCCTTCGGCTTGGCCTTGCCGAAGAAGCGGTTCATGGCGGCGGCGCCTTCGAGTCGCTCCCGGGCCCGGCAGCGGCGGCAGCGCTCCCGGCCGACCCGGAACCCCACGGCCGGCCCCGCCCCGCGGAGGGAGGGCCGCGGGAAGCAGGAAGCGCTGTCCCGGCTCCCGGCGGCGTCGCTGGCCCCTCGGAGGCTCGGCAGCCCCGCACACGGGGACGCTTTTGTCCCTCACCACACCACAGTGCAGCCGCTGCCGAGCCTGTACCGCCTGCTCGCAGTGTAGAGTCACCCCCATAACGTCAGATGAGCCGGTCTGTCAAAAATGCCAGGAAAACATATAAAGGGTACCAAAACCGCGGTGTGATTCAGGAATAGTGTGGCCAGCAGGGCAAGGGCAGGGATTGTCGCCGTTTGGCGTTGCTGAGGCCACACCTCGAGTGCTGTGTCCGGTTCTGGGCCGCTCAATTCAGGAAGGACACGGAGGTGCTGGAGCAAGCCCACAGGAAGGCAACAAAGCTGCTGAAGGCTCTGGAGCACAAGCCCCATGAGCTGCTGAGGGAGCTGGGGGTGTTTAGCCTGGCAAAAAGGAGGCTCAGGAGAGACCTTTATCGCGTCTACAACCACCTGAAAGTACGGTGTGGCCAGGTGGGGGTTGGTCTCTTCTCCCAGCTAAGAAGTGACAGCACAAGAGGACACAGTCTTAAGATGCAACAGGGGAGGTTTAGGCTGGACATTAAAATAATTTCTTCAGAGAAAGGGTGCTTAGACATGGGAATGGACCGCCCAGGGAGGTGGTGGAGTCACTGTCCTTGGAGGTGTTTAAGGAAAGACAGGATGTGGCACTCGGTGCCATGGTCTAGTTGACACGGTGGTGTTTAGTCACAGCTTGGGCTCAAGTGATCTCAAAAGCCTTTTCCAACTAATGGATTGTATTATATATTTGTTTTATTTATTTTTTTTATATTAAGAACACTTTTTTTTTTTTTTTTTTTTTTTTTACAGAAGTTACTGAGGACCTAGCATATCTTTAGGCTTTACCCACTGATCAAACTGGTCTGATGTAAGGAACCCCAGCTTTATAGCAGCTTCTTTTAACGTCGTCCCCTCTTTGTGCGCTGTTTTGGCAATCTTGGCTGCTTTATCATATCCTGTTACAAAACAAAACCAACAAGTTATCCATTTGCAATTTTAGATGATTCATTAGAGGTTTGAGAAAAGTGGGGCACAATCTTTGGAAAATTATTTGCTAGGTATTACTATTACTGCTTAACTTAATTTGCAGGAAATGCACACCAAATGTTTACTGCTTACTTGAAGTCAAAGTACATTCTGTTATTCTGGTGTTAATTAATTTAGACCAAAGATTTATGGGGCCTTCTCCTTTAAAAAAATCTCACATTGTAATCTTTCACTTGACCTCTAATAATGATAATTTAGGAAAACAGGTACATAAATGCTCCCAATCTCCTTTTGACTCTAATTAGTTATTTTTCTAATACTCCGGCATAGCCACTGCAAGGAGAATACAGCTTTTACAATAGCAACTGGTGATGTTGAAGTAAATTAACTTTTGACCTGACTTAGCCTCACAAGCATTGCAACAATACAAATAAAGTGTACAAAATCATGTTACCACAAAATATTTTGGTATGTTCTGAGAAGTTTTTGAGCCTTAAACCTACCTATATGTGGATTCAGTGCTGTTACCAACATCAGAGATTCATTCATCAGTTTGTTGATCCTATCCGTATTGGCCTGGATTCCAACTACACAGTTGTCAGTGAAAGAAACACACACATCTCCTAGAAGTCTTGCAGAGTTTAAAACGTTTTTAATCTAACAAGACAAAGAAAGAAATACCAATTATTTAATTCGGATATTACCAGTTGCACATTCTGGCCCCTTTGTTCATAACCAGTGCCCTCCCTGCAATTTCAACCTATTGAACAGACTATTTTCCTTCCAGTATCTGAAGGGGGCCTACAGCGAAGGCAGAGGGGGACACTTTGTCAGGACCTGTAGTGATAGGACAAGGAGCAATGGGTGCAGACAGAAAGAGGGCAGTTTTGGCTCGATATCAGGAAGAAATTCTTTACTGTGAGGGTGGTGAGATACTGCAACAGTATCCGAGGGATGCTGCAGATGCCCCAGCCTTGGCAGTGTTCAAGTGTTCACCAAGGGTTTTTTCTATCCCTAAGTTATCTGACTGTACAAACAATTACTTAGAAAGTCCTAGATATGGAAAGCCTCATGAACTTACCATCATGGGCTTAAAAACATTCAGTTCAAAGTGTCCATTGCTTCCTCCTACAGTGACAGCAACATGATTTCCCATAACTTGGGCTGCCACCATGGTCACAGCTTCACACTGGGTAGGGTTCACTTTTCCTGGTTGTGAAAGGGAGAGAAAAAGGTTACCAAAGGAGAAGGAAGAGGAAAAACAAACCAACCAACCACCAGCAGCCTGTTACCAAATGACATGCAATAGAAAATGTTTTGTAAGAGGTAACCTGTCTTACTCATCTGCGTCTGCCCACCACAGAAATTAAGGTATTTCCACAAATGATATTAAATTGACTGCACTGTACCAGTATTTTCAGCAAGGATTTGTAAAACAGCTATGGCTGCTTCAGCAGTCTCCCAAGACTCTGAGCATGAGCTCAACATCTCTGCATGTGCATGAGCTAAACAGCTGTTCATTACCACAGTTCTTAACAGTCAAGAGATTATAACCTGTCTTTACACGTGCAATTGGCATTTCTGGGGGACCACTAACAAATCTCACTCAGCTCAAGGAAAGTATTACTGATTTGACAGAATTACTTTGTGATAAAGTCAGTACACTCTGTCAGAAAAAAAAGCAAAACAGAAAAGCCCAGAAAAAAATTCCCCACCAAACCCAAAAACCACACCAAGTCAGTGGCCTCCAAGCAAGTTTGTTTTATGGTTTAATCATTTAGTTTTTAGACATAATCTTAGCAAGAACATTCACTGTTTGCTTTCTTTGAGCCAGATGCGTTCATAACCTGTTTCTTTTAGAGTTTATCATACAGGAGGAACAATCTTAGGAAAGTATTGGATATACAGTATTCAGATGTACATACTTTTTTTAGGAGAGGAATGATTACTAGTATTATTCCTTTCCTTCTTATCCTCCCATACAATGAGTTCATTGCAGAAGGGAAAATGTGACTGTGTAACATGAATCATGCTAGGAAGCAGAGACCAAAGTCAAGTTACATGACAGTATTGCTACAGTTCACAGATTAAAGATTATTTCAGAAAAGCCTTTACCTAAAAACTGTAGAGATCTCACAATTCTAAAAGAAAGCTTTGAGAAGTATGCTTGTGTAATAAAGCCATATTCCTACAGATATTACTCTCCCTTGTTACACTAGCCAACACACAGCTGTTGCAAGCATTTTTATGAACAGAGGTTTTGGTAAAACAGGGCAGTAGATAAAACCTGAGAGAATCCTGGACTTACTGACATTTGTGATGGTGTTTGGTAAACATTTGTTAAGAGACAGTGGTCCAAAAAAAAAGAAACATGTCATTTTCCTCTGTATGTGCTCTCGGTACCTGGCATGATGCTGCTCCCTGGTTCATTTTCAGGCAGGATGAGTTCTCCCAGCCCAGAGCGTGGTCCAGAGCCCAGGAAGCGAATGTCATTAGCTATTTTCATCAGACTGCAGGCCACTGTGTTCATGGCCCCACTGAGCTCCACTAAAGCATCGTGAGCTGCAAGAGCTTCAAACTTATTTGGGGCAGTGACAAAAGGCAAACCTACAGGGAGAGGGCGTAAACATTAAACCAGTGAAACACTTCCTTGCAGACATAAACCAGACAAACACATAACTAGCTTAGTAAAAAATTAAAAATTAACAACCCTGTAAGATCACCTCATTCCTCTAGAGCTTTCTTCACAAACATATTTCTTAAAGTAAATCAAATACAAAAAGACACAATGAAAGTCACTAAAATATAGAAAAGTATAGAATTTAGGCATCCACCTACAACAAGGGTACAAACTTCAAGCCTTCACAGTGTGTTGCATTCTCAGCATTGCTTCTGCACCACAGTGCTTTGTTAAAGTCCATAATCTTTCAGAAGTTAGCCCAACCTAGGCATTTCTTGCATTAAATCAAATTAGATACTTTAGACTGTTAATTGCTGTGATGCTTTCACTTATAAAAATAGATGTTTTTGCAGCACAGTGCAGGCATTCGGGTAAGTAAGAAGTAATCACAATGGAAGAGAACAGTAAACCAGCCAGAACATGGGAAGGCTGGATCAGACTTAGGAGGATGCCTGCCAACAGCAGGAGCACAGAGCAATGGAAGGACCAGCTCTGTTAATTAAATGCCTGAGATGTAAGCCTAGGTTCCATGATGAAAACATTCCTTCAGGACTTTGCCCTGGAAGGACTGTCCCAGCAGAATGGGACTGTAAAAAATGACAGACATCACTAAGGACTGACTGTGGACTGGACTTCTGCCCCCGAGAAGGACTGATCTGAGCTTTCAGCACCAGTTCAAAGGAGAGCAGCATAATTCCTGGAACTTCCAGTGTTCTGCACTTCCTGACAAACACCAAATCCCACCCAATTTGCATGGGCTTGTGAATTGCACAGCTGCCTTCTCAGTTACAGAGATCCATCCAAACTTCTCCTTTTGTTCTTGCCAACAACCACCCTCTATAATAAGAGCATGAGGAACTTCAGGAGTCTGCCCTACTCATACAACCTGCCCATACAGGACACAAAACATCCATTGACATGGGAGAGCTTCCTAACGCCACCAAAACATGCCCTGTACTGCTCCTGGCAGCTGTTGTTTACAGCAAGATACTTCTCTTTCAGGGTACAAGACAGTCTTGACCCTCTGAAAGACAGTGAATAATAGATCCATTGAAACAAAAATACTGTGACTCAGCAATTCCAGATTTTACAACAAATGTAAATGACAGATGTACACATTTGTTTGGGGGGCATTTTGAAAACTGATACTGTGACACAAAGTATCTAGTTTACAGATCAAAAAAATTGAACTGTAAATTAAGTTTCAAGATCTATAAAGACAGAATAAAAAAAATAATCAGACAGTTAACTTTTACTCTTTCATATGGAAAAACCAGAGTGGCTTTGGAAGCATTTTCTTCCTTCTTTTGCACCAAGTCACTGTAAATTAAGAAAGCCAGAGGAGCAAATATCATGACAGAAGCATTATAGTGGGGCTAATAATAGAAGTCTGAAACTGTATCCATATCCAAAGAGCCTTCCTTGGATAAACACCATCATTTCAGTCACTTTCAATGCACTGAATGTAATTATAAAAATACATTGCACGAAAAATCCAAAGTAGAAGGCATATAGCACATGGCATTAACAGAAGTTTCACGTTAAAATATGAATACAGTTTAAGCTTATGAGAAGTATGGAAACTGGACAGGTTTAGTTTTAATTTGACTGCATGTTACATGTACTGCTTTACTGATAACTCACTCCCAAATATCATTCCTCACCCGTCAGTTCAGCCACTTTAGCAGCAACTTTCTCAGCAAAGCCAATTCTTGTGTTCAATCCCGTGCCAACTGCAGTCCCGCCAGCTGCCAGCTGATACACCCTTGGCATGGTGGATTCAATCCTAGCCACACCATATTTAATCTGTTGCACATAGCCACTAAATTCCTTTGAAAGAAAGGAGGACAAAGTTAAGGAACAAAGACAACAACCAAGAATAGCTATCCAGATTACTTTAGATTTTTAACATGATTTGACTAATTCCTTCAAAAAACTGAAGGCACTGAACTTCACCCAAATGCTAAATCTAAGCATGTTTTCATTAAGAGGGTAAGTATGAATCTATTAAAGGACTGCTCCCACACTACAAAAAATTATATGTTAAACCAACCTTAACATACAAAAGCATATACCTAAAGCATCTTTCTCTCATACTTTATCTTAGTTGCGTACTCAGCAGGATCTGATTCCGTAGTAAAACAGGTCCAAGATTACATTAATGTTCTCAAAGTACAAATAGAGCAATGTATCTTAGGTTTATTAACTTAATTTTAGTTTAAAAACCCCACCTGCGCATTCTTGGGAAAAAAAAAATCCATAAATTCTACCTGCTTTTCTATCAATTCAGTTTAATTCCTTACTAAATTAGTGTAATATAAGATATTCCTAACAATATGATAACATTTGCCATCTTTTATGTATATAGACGCACTTATACATACAAGATTATACATTGAAAACTTTCATTCACAATACTTAGTAGTTTTGTGTGTTGGCAGAACATAAATTACATAAATTTACAGATTATAGACAACAACTACCTCTTCCCTGAAATGTCAGTGTAACAGAAAAACTGTGCTGTGCTATCTGGTAATAATAATTTAAAACATAATTTATACATAACATAATTTTAAAATAATTTATTATTTAAAAATAATTTCTATATTACTACTGTTAGAAATAAAACATATATGGAAAAAAATTAATAAAAATTATACTGCATGTATTAGAGTACAGCATATCCAGTGAACTCCAGCACAGACTGAAAATACTCAGGCTGAGATTTAGCCATTTTCCTATATCTTAACCTAAACTATAAACTTAATTTAGGAGACCTTAACTTTGATTCAAGTTTGAATTTTCCAAAGAAATGCATAATTTCAATTATTTTTTTACCTGCCCAAGTGTAAGTGGAACAGCATCTTGCGTATGAGTGCGCCCTATTTTGATGATTTGGGAAAACTCTTTGGATTTCCCTTCGAGTGCATTCTGTAGCTTCTTTAGTCCAGGTAACAAGACCTCATTAACCTCCTGCGCAGCAGCAATATGCATTGCTGTTGGGAAAGTGTCATTTGAACTCTGTGGAGAAAATTCAAGAAATTAATTTACAAGGTTTTCTCACCATTGCTGCTGTGTGGCTTTGTTCTCCTTATCTCATGAACTATTAGAAACTAAAGGAAGAGTAAACAACTTAGGGGTGTTCCACAAGGTCAGTTCCTTATTGATAAATAAACTTCTTATGACTACACCCACAGGAAGTTAAATTTAATAGACTGTTCATAACAACCTTGGGACAAAAAAAAAAAAAAAATTACTATAGTAGTTATGAGAGATGGCTAACAAATGGACAGATGATTTCAGAGGAATTGCAGGTGACTTGAAAACACACATGTTGCTTTGACAATGGTAAGTCCATAGTTCACAGAATACTGAGTAAGCACAAAGGATCAGGAAGGGAAATAACCAAGTCAGTGGCTTAATCTTTCCTTCAAGGTAAGTGAAATTTAAGAGAGAAGTATAATAAAAATGTCTACCATGATCCAACTTTTAGAAACTGGACCTATATTTAACATCTTTAAGACTGTAGCAGTGGTTGTCACAAGGCCACCACCATCTAATACATTATGTGTGAATTTATCTATCATGAATGAGTTTGAAGTTTTTAATCTGAAAAGATCACACTGTCACTGAAAAAAAAATTTTAAAGTCCATTTAAACTGAAAAAAAACAGAAAATTGTTGCCAAAGTTGTCCACAAAACTTTTTTTTTTTTTTAACCTAAACAGTGGATACAAGAAAACTCAAAATTCACAATTCAAAGACACAAAACTTTTGACATTAAAAGCAGTATAAAACAGGTGTAACAACCTGGCTTTTGTTAACATGATCATTCGGATGCACTGGCTTTTTGCTTCCCAGTGTGCCTCCCATTATCTCAATAGCTCTGTTGCTGATGACTTCATTGACATTCATATTGGTTTGAGTTCCAGACCCAGTCTGCCACACCACCAAAGGGAAGTGATCATTTAATTTTCCTTCAGCTACCTACAATGGAAAAAACAGAGAAAAATTGTTCCACTAGAAAAAAAAAAAAAAAAGCATAAACCTGAAAATTTTATTGCCATAATTAAAATTATGCTCTCCATTATATTTTTAAATCTACATATAGCAATTAGTGAATTTATACTAGAATAATGAAGACATTTTTATGCAGTTCCAGATATTAAAAGGGAAAAAAAACATTTGCTATGCTTTTCGAAGACAGTGAATTGTGAAATACAGAGATATACAGAATTTGATTTCATATTCTACAGACATAGACAGAAAGTATTTTTAAAAGGTACTTTAGGTTACATCTTCTCTCTGTGTAACTGGACTGTGATATTTCTCAATAAAGAAATTTCATATGGGGAAGTTCCAGACCTCTTACACCTGTAGACATTACATGTTGCATCAATGAAGCCAGCAGATGGCTGCCAGTATTAAACACCTCCCTCCTGTGAGGCACTCTCCTGCTTGATCAACATTTTTTGCAGCCTGTTGAATCCTAAGACACGTCCAGATAGTTTTCTAAACATATGTTTGTGATAGTATCAAAATCTGTGCTCAAAACTATCACTCCCTCACATATTAGCAAAAACAAAGGAGCTGTTGTCACAACTCTGAGGCTGGACAATCAGATTTATCAGGATACATCAGTCCTCCTGGAATCATGCTTTTCAAGAAAGGATCTTCTGTATTTCCCATCTTATACAGAAGCAACATTCCCACCTCCAAGAGTAACTTGACTCCTCATTTTATTTAAGTCATACTAGAAAATTACTTTGGAGGTGAGGGAAAGGTATCATAGCAGGGCTGTTCTTAAAACACAATCAAGAAGGCCATAAACAATTTTCAGAATTTATGAATCTAAACTAAGGAGCCTTAATCCAACTTTAACTAGGGAAACCCTAGAAACCAGAAGAGCCTGGAGATGTGCTGGAGTTGTCCAAATCCATTGGGTCTTGGGATTTAAGGCACTACAGTGGTAGGTTCTGCCACCACTAAAATATTTTTAAGCTAGTCAGGACAAGAAAACTCTGTTAAAAATGCTTCTAGATAAACAAATCTGTTGATTTATTCAAAGCAAAGTACCTGGTATTATCACACCTCAAATAATGGTCACTCACAACTCACTGCACTTGGGTGGCATTTATCAACATGCATTTGAACACTCTATCATTTCTTTACACACAAGTAAAAAAAATAGCAAAATATTATATTAACTAAATGATCCCTGGAGAACAAGATTTACTAACAGGAAAGGCTTCCCTCTAACAATCTGAGAAATGCAACCTCCCAACCTCCTGTGAAAAGCATAACAAAAATACAGTGCAAGTTGCAGTATTTTGAACAGCTCCTTCCTACCTCGTTTGCTGCCTGTACAATCGCTTTAGCAATCTTTGGGTCGAGACCATAGTCTTGATTTACTTCAGCAGCTGCTCTCTTCAAGATGCCAAAAGCCCTTATGACTTGAACCTGAGACACAAGGGTGAGTTTAAACACACAATTTCTTTCCCCCAAAGGACATGCCATCAATTTATAGTGCATGTCTAGTTCTAAACCAAACTCCTTCTGATCTTAAATCCAGCAGGAGTTCATTGGTCACACCAGAAAACAATCAGGTCATCTGATCTGTGCTCCCACTTACAGTAACATTCATCCCAACAGTCCAGGGGACAGCACACAGGTGGTTTTTTTCAAGCCTAGGTGTGCTGTGTGTATCAAAAGTTACATGCATTAGAACTGAACTGGTTCCATTTCTGAAACAGCCTTTTCAGGAAAAGCTGACAAATTTCACTACATGGAGAGTCAGTATATGACAAAGCACATGCACGTTAATGGCCTATGCACATCTACATGTGACAAATCAAGTTTTTACCAACTCATGCTATATTAGACTATTTCAATAACAAACTATATAAATGCTACATCAAAATCCTCCATTTGCTTTTCCATCTTTGTAAAGATGAAAGACATATTTCTATTCATCCTGGTTATTAAAAATAAAGCAACACCATAAAATTATTCAAAAGCAATATTCAATTTATTTAAACACAACAAGAAATATTTCTACCAGAATAATATATTGCCATGAAATTTCTACCTTTAATTAAAATTCAAAGTTGCTCACACTTCCAGCAAAAGCCTAGGAAAGTATTCAGAGAGTATTCACTTTCACATACAAAACACACACTAGAGAAAAAGAGCACACAGATTTGAATTACTTACTGGCATCCTTTCTGAAACACCTCCAATCTTGAAGTTCATTGTAGACCTTACGGTTTGGGCACCATAGTATTTGTCACTTGGGACCTTCAGTTCACCAAAGGTATCATATTCTATCCTGAAAGCCTCTTGAGAAGACTATAGAAAAGGAAAAAAAAAAAAAAAAAACCACAACACTGGCAATCAGTATATTCTTTTTGAAAGCAAGTAGTCAAGAAAAAGAAGATGGGGAAAAAAAACAAAGCCAAGACACGCAGCTACTCACCGGTATGTTTCTAATTCTATCTTCAAAGTTCAGACATTTTTCTAGTTTGAGCAGCTGTCTCACTAAAAGCCACAACTACAGACTGTGCACCATAGCTGAAACCTCATCCTAATGAGAGACTCTATTTCTCCTTTTCAAAGAATCAGTAACTTAGTTCACAATTTACAGAATGGGTGTTTGGAGAAGTAGCATGGTAAGAATTCGGGCAGCATCCACTCAATCAACATACATGTAACTTAATTCCTATTTGAAATCCACACTGCACTGGACACTTAATACTGGAAGGGAGCAACTGACTAATCCAGTACCAAGTTACTGACCATTAATTATCCTTTCTAGCCTAATAAACCAGGAACACAGATGCTCTCTAGCTGTGCAACACAAAGGAACTATATCTAGGTATATTTTGTGCAATATTCATGTATGGTAATATTTCTGTGTCATCTATCCACCCAGCACCTGTTATTATCTAACACAGGCACAGCTAAGTTAATTTTAGCTGACAGACCCCCCAAAAAGTAATCCTTTTTGTAGAACAGCCCATTAATTTGTGATGATGTGATCACATTCATTTGCAGCTCTACAAAGATTATAGTACTGACAGGAAGCAAGAACAGTTTACTCTTCCTCTTTCCACACCTTGGTCAGCAAAGTCCCAATTTTCTGTGAGAATGGTATTCATCCTTTCCCAGGAGAGGAGATTACCTTCTTTCAGAGTCCTCAGGAAGGGGGAGAGGTCTTTTTCATTTCTCTGTCATGGATAGAGTAAAACAATCTCAGCCTTGTAGGCAGGTTATATACATATACAGTGCCAGGTTCCCGACATAACCATGACCCTCAGGGGTGAGTCTTTGGGAAACAAAACCTCTTATCAACAGAGTCAAGTCAGTCTTGCAGTGCAGTGAAAGATGAAAATCAAATGCGAGGAACAAACAAGAAAAGCAGAGGATACAAACAGAAACACTGCTGTGCCACCATGATTCATTGACAGTCTGAGGTCTTTGTGCAGACTTGGTTCTTTCATCCCCAAAATGTGTATTATTGGAAACAGTTCAAAGGCAATAAAGCTGACAAAAGGTAGGGAGCAGCTTTCTTAAGACAACTGACTTTTTTGTTCAGAAGAAAAGATAACCTGGGGATTGAAGGAAAACTGAGGTATAAGCAGTATTAACTGCTCACTGTCTCTTCCAATACAGGACACGGGAGCCCTAACATGCTTGTAGGAGTCCAGTTCAAAGCAAGGGAAAGGGAGCAGCTCTTCACACAAGCCACAGACTGAAAAAACTCCTTGCCAGCTGATGCTGAGGATGCAAGAAGTCCACAAAACTTCAGGGAAGATAAGTCCTCAGAAGACAGATCTCAACTGAGTTATTACACAGACAAATCACAGACTCAGGAAAACCCCTGATGCAAAAATCATAGAATCATTAAGATGGGAAAAGTCCTCCAAGACCATTAAATGCAACCTCTGACCAAACATCACCATGTTAACTAAAGCATAGCACTAAGTGCCACAGCCAGTCATTTTGTAAACAATTCCAGGGATGACGATTCCACCTGGGCAGCCTGTTCCAATGTCTGATCACCCTTCCAGTGAACAAGTTCTTCCTGATGTCCACCATGCACCTTCCCTGGGGCGCAGCCTGAGGTCATTTCCTCTCATCCTGACACTAGCTGTGTGGGATAAGAGACTGACCCCCACCTGGCTACACCCTCCTTTCAGGAGTTGTAGAGACCAATAAGGTCCCCTCAAGCCTAATTTTCACCAGGTTAAACAACTCCAGTTCCCTCAGCTGCTCCTCACAGGACTTGTGCTCCCTACCCTTTACCAGCTTCACTGGCATTCTCTAGACACACTCCAGCGCCTCAATGTCCTTTATGAATTGAGAGGCCCAGAACTGGACACAGCACTCGAGATGCAGCCTCAGCAGTGCTATGTACATAAAGAGTTTGGGTCAGAAAATGGGGAGAGCATTGCCTATGTCCACACAGTTCGTACTCTTCCCTAGGAGTCCACTTCTGAAGTCAGACTGTTCCTCTCTCTTCTCTGTTCATTTTACTTGCTCCATCTTTAGTGGGTCTCGGTGTTCTTAGACAGAAGCACAGCTGGGTATTGGCCAGAACAGCCTCTCCAGCAGCCTTGACCTTCTGCCTGCCCAGGTTTGCATCATCATGGATGGGAAGCTGCAGCAGACAGAGGGAGTGTCACAGCCTCTTTACTGTTCTAAACATCATTCCCAGCCAGATGGAGACACTCATCAGGTATCATCAGTCACATACCAGAGACACCAGCCCTGCTCACTTTGAGTACTTCAGAGGAGGTGGTACCTGTGAACTGGAAGAAACTGCAGCCCAGCCCACAACAAGGGCTAGCTCTCACATGGCTATCCCGCTCCCCACATTGTAGGAATTCAAGACACCTCAGAGCTAAAGCCATGGGAAAAATCCCCCTGGTTAGGGTGAGAGAAATCTCACCCTCAGAGCTTCATGGGCGTTCTGTATGTTAATAAGATAAGAAAGTTCTCTGTTCTCTGTTCCATGATTGGTTTATTTTTACAGCAGGGTTATGAATATTTGTTATCATATTACCCCACTGGACCCTATCCCTCAGACTCCACCTAAACCTTACCCTATAGAAGTTACTGTAACCTCTGGCCCTCCTTTCGATGCACCCCCATCCCAAGTTAGGTCTACTGTTTGTTCTTTTGCTCATTAAAACCAGCTCTGTTTCAGGTTTCATCAAAGTGTGCCTGTCCTTCTTCATATCAGCCACAGCAGATTCTCATCCGACACCTCTAAGAATCACAGACTTGTTGGGGTCGGTGACACCACAGCTTGTGTTTTGGCTGATGCTCTCCCAGGCACTGACTCCTCAAGAACAGAAAGCTTAGTGTGGAACAGTAAGTCATTCCTATGTTCTTTAATCCTCTTCGTCCCGCTTGAGTCACTTGGCATTCATTTACATGCTAAAAAGAAACGGAATACAATAAATGCTTCTTTAGCATGTCACTACCAAAAATGTTTAATTGGGATGCTTGTGCATTACCACACTTGTGTGCACATTAATATTCCAACGGTTGGGATCACCGACTCACTGTCTTTGAAATCCCTGCTTCCAACATTTGGGCACCTTGTAAAAGCACACAATGGAAAGCTTTCACAGAGCTGGATAAGCAGAACTCATTCAGCTCCAAGCCCAGCTCTTGGTATCATCAGTGGTTTAATAACCAAAAGTATTCACCCTCAGACAATATAAAAAGTTAAACTACCTGTAACCTTTTAGACAAAAAAGCTAGCAGTTGCACAACTGATTCCTCAAACTTACATAATTCCAATGTCAACAATGGTGAAACAAAGATAAATAGGGTCACTACATCCTCGTACAAGTACCTTTCAACAATGAAATCATTATTAAAAAAACCCCAAAACTTTCCTAGCCAGTTCCACGCTTGTAAATTTCAACGAAGTTAACAGAGCCAGGTGCTTTAAGAAGAATGCCACTTGCTGATTCTTAATCTAACAGGTGCCATTAGGTAAAAAAAGCAAAGTGAAATATTTCATGCAGACTGAAGGAACTGAGCTGCAGCATTACTCTCAGAGCGGTGTAGCAGCCTGCAGCAGCCACTGTCTGAGTGTGAAAGTAACAAACATGATTCCCTCGCTCCTCGGGCAGAATTCAACCTCTTGAGCGGCTTTATGAGCTGAAGGTCCCAGTTCCTGCATGTAAAGCGGTTACTGCAGTCACCCCCTCACCCAGAGCACCAGCTGTAAAATGGTGCATCAGCATGCTCCATCAACCCCCTACTCCCCCATTCCTGGACCTCAGGAGAAGCCAAAATGAGACTTGGAAACTCTGCCAGTAGCCAGCATGAACTTCTGTGCTCACCTAATTTCTATCCTAGCTACAAGCTCACGACTACTGTTCCTCAAATTTACAAAGCTTTTTTTTTTTTCTCCTTAGGAGGCCTGACAAGGTGCACTCAGCCCTCCAAAATCCCTAGAACCCAAACACAGTCCAAAGCTTACAGCTAGGCAAACAGAACTGTACTTCTGCCTTACTGCAGGGAACTGATCAGAACTGATTGCATCATAACACACCAGAGATACTCAAATAGCAGAACTGCCAGAATAATGCTTTCTGTGGAAAATTACATTCTCGTTTATGGATGCAGCGACTTTCGGATATAAGTATTTCAGCTCAAAGGATCATCATTTCTACCATATCAAAAGCAGTCTTTTGAGGCCATCAGAACGTGCAATTTATGTTTTACTGCTCTCCTTTAGCAGATGAAGAATGTTTCCATTTTTAAGCATAATTTCTCTTTAATAACATAACTTGAGTCACAAATTCTGAAATCTACCCTTTAGGACTCAAACCCAAGTATTTTACAGTGTTCAGCTACAGCAGGACCATTATCACAATTCCATTTAAAGCATCTTGTGTAATTTAGCTCTAAGTAAAAGCAACACAATAAACATACCAGGACAGCATGAATATTTGGTTGTATCTACATACACAATGTGTTTTAAAACAACTCTTGCTACTGAGAAAATCTCGACAAACACCAAAAAGTGATAACTTGAGTTTGCTGGGGGGCTGGTTTTTTTAAATTTATATACTGGTTGGTACATCTTTTGGTGATTCCTCTTTTACATAGAAACATACAGAACTTTTCCTGTAAGAATTCAACAGCTGCTTGACTTCCAAGTCCACTGAGGGATGTTTTAGGCAGTGCTGTTATTTAAACTCAAGGAACTCACAGCACACACAAGACTTGGTCACGTTTCTGACCTGCAAAGAGCAAAATACATCTCTTTCTTGTAAGACTGCAGACTAGACTCATAAATACCAAGTTTTCAGCAAATGAATGAAAGCCAGGATTTGCAATGTTTTTCTCAGACAAGGCCAAATGACAAAATAGAAAAGGGAACCATCCAACAGGTCCCTGGTTTGAGTTACATATTCTGCTCTGGCACATTTTTTTATGCAGTTAAGTTTTACCCACCATGAAGTTTTTTCACTTGTTGGGAAACTTATTTATTTAAATGCTACTTTTTACACCTTCATCAATATTACAGATTGGAAACTGATGTTCTAGATAAATTTATTAACTAATTTACTAAACTGAGGAATCAATAAAATCCCGAACACACCACCTTCTGCTGAGATTCTTCTCTCAGTCTACATTACACCGTTTTAAGGAGTGAATTCACAAAGATACACCTGAAACTAAAAATCCCATGCAACATCCAACGTGTCAGTACTGAGATTTGAAGTTCCTTATCCAAATAGTGTCTCTGTTTCTATGCTGAACCGCATGCAACAATCAAGTCCCACTCGCTTCTGAGCCCGACAATCAATTGATTATACACGAATATCTGCTAATGATGCCTGCTACAAGTACGGGGCAGCTCTCGGCTGAAAGCTCTCTAGTTTTCAGGCAGCCACAAAGCTATTCCAGTGACGAATATTCCCACTCCCATTCCCGTGAGGATACGGCTTTTTATTGTTTGCACGTCAACAACTCCAAGAAAGCGCCTAAAATTCCTGCGGAAGCAGCTGCCGCAGAGCGCAGCTCCTGCAGCAGCACCTTTCCTGCCCGGCGGGATGCCCGCCCTGCCCGGACACACCGCGCCGCCTCAGGGCCGTGCTCGGGCCGTGAATCTCAGCCCGGGCAGCGCCCCGGCAGACAGAGCTGCGCGCTGCACATCCCGGAGGGCCCGGCAGCGCCTGCCGAGCCGGGCCCTGCCGCAGGAAGGATGCGGGAAATGGCCGCAAAAGCCCGGCAGAGGATGGCGGACTCGTCTTCCCGGTGCCGGCGCGCTCCCGCCGGAGCAACACGCGCGATGAAAGCCCCGACCCGGCCGGCGGCCGCCGCTCCCGCTATCACCGCCCGCTCCCCGACCCCGGCGGGCGGGGGCGGAGCGAGGGCGGCGGCCGGCGGTGTTACTTAGAGGTCACGGCTCCCCCCGCTCGGGCGCTTACCATGGCGGCACGGGGCGGCGCCGGGACCCAGCGGCCGGGGGTGGCGGCAGG